>NC_092828.1:22089718-24741105 GCF_039878825.1 Excalfactoria chinensis | reverse complement strand
TAGCGATTCTATGTTCCTATGATTTTTCCATAGAATTAATCGACCTCAATCAGTGTTAAGGATAACTATTTTTCCTGTAATGGAGCATTATGTAGCATAACCAGATCTTGTAATATAGAGAAGTCAGAAAAACTGGAGGCACAGAAAGGCTGAGTTTGTTTTCTTTGGAAGAGTCAGCTTTAGCGCATCTCTGGCAGCAAACAGCAGAGTAGTTGGGCTCTTGTTCACTTCTTTCACTGTGCTCTCACCCTCCTGCAAGAACTCTTTCCTCCTCTTACCTATTGCTGTCTTTCAGGCTGTTATCATCGCCTTTACAAAAGCTTCATTAAGCACAACTTTATTTAGGAAAAAAAAAAAAAGAGATGAAGTTGCCCTTGCAGCAGAAATCAAACATGAACCGGTAATGTTCCAAGGAGCACAGAATTTCCTAATTGCATTGCCAAGCTAACCAGTAAGATAAAATGCAGGGCTGCTTTAAATCGGTGTTCAGTTAAGGGATATTTTGCAGTGATGTCTGGGAAAGACCAACACCTACTCTCTCAAATAATAACTTTATAAAAGTACTAAATTTACTACTGTATGAAAAATCTTGGCTTACTTTAGCATTGTGAGAAGTACAAGATATCATTTTAGATGTAGTTTAGGTGGTTATGAGTATAGCATATCTGATATTGATGTACAATATGGTGGGAAGAGTGCTCTCATTAGGATCCAGACATTAAGAAAAATTAATGTGTGAATCGTCCACCTACAGCCTTAATTGAACTGAAAGGTTACTAGGCTGCACAAACCACCAGCATCATCTAAAGAAGGGAAAAGAAACAAATGTTTAAGTCATTGAGCATCCCACACACACTCCACTCGTTAGTTCCACTCAGCCTGTACTAACACTGCAGTTGTGCATCAGTGATGTGCTGTGACCATCTGGCTTCCCTTGGAAGGACATGTGGACAGCTTATCTTCAAAGATACAGCACTAACAGCTGTATCAGGCTGAAGAATGGAAAATAGATCTAAGTTCATCTTCTTCCATGAAGGACCAAATGACCCGCATTTGGCAGTGCTGTTTTAAATGAAGGCACTTAGGTTAGATCTTCATATACCTCCCTGTCTCTTTGTAAAATGTGCTATACATCTGATTTTAGTTTAAAAACACCAGTTATAGAGTGCATCCATAGGACATACTGGCAGATGGATATTCTTTCCCTAGCTAATGAAAATGAGGAATACTCTGTAAAAAGTTAGAAAAATTACCCATTAGAGACCATATGATCTTTAGCTTTCTCTTCCTACTAAATGCTAAATAATTACTGTGAGATGTTTACGACTGTCCTTTAACTCTTGCAAAGTTACATCCACAGCATTAAGAAAACAGCTTTCGACAGAAACGTAGAATTTCCTTTTCAAATCAAGGCCATACAACCCATTCAGTTCTGAGAGGTATTGCATTGCTTCCTAAATTACTCAGTGTCTTTACTTCCTGCTTACCTGTTGTGAAACTAATGTGTTCCAGAAAGGTCAGAGTGACTTGAGCATCTGAATTCCTGCAGAGAGCAGGGGGGTGAAGTACTTTTTAATTATTTTGACTCTGCAAATGATACGAAACCAAGGACATGGTGAAAGGACTTCATATCAAAATGTGTGCTGCTTCATTCATCACAAGAAGGGACTGTGAATCAAACTGAGATTTGATTCTTTCTGTCTCTTGGCTGTGGTATTATTTTTCCCCATTCATTTTCTGTGAAACAGGAAATTACTTGTCTACTCCCTTAAGAGAACACCTTCATGTAATCTGCTTTGTTAAATGACTCCTAAAGATTAATTCTCTTTGTGAAAGCATATCCACAGGGAAGATGCTGAGTGTACACTTGCCACTAGTAAAGTACAAGGGACATGCACAATTGTCCACTAAATATTATAAAATAAAAGAGAGAAATGATTTTCACTTTTTAAAGGGCAGTTCCACTGTTACCTGCATATAAATGGCAGTGGTATCATATGGTACTGAATAGGTCACAGTGCAGGGAGCTTGCAGTGGTTTTACAGTTTCTGGTCAGACTTCCTACAGAAATGTGTATGCATCTGTATAAATGGCCTTTGTAAAATGATCTTTCCAGTGTCAAACTTCCAAGGAGACATTATTCAGGCAAGATCACTCCCTGCACCTAACCAGAAGACAGAAAGATGAGGAGATGGGCATTCATAACACTTTGCTAAGTGATTCCTTTTATCTTAAGGCATTCTCTTCCTTCTAAGCACCAGTATGAGCAGCGTGCATGGCAACTACAGATGTATGACAGTGCAATGGAAAGATAAAGGGCAGGTAGAAAAAATTCCTCTGATCTTTTCTTATCCCTCCATCTGTAGGGTGCCCTGGATAAGCAAATGGAATAAACAAGATATGCAGATCCACCTCCAGAGCAGCTTTCTGGAGGCATGGCTGTCACCAGGCCCAGCTGGCATTTCCCAAAGGAACCACCACTAGCTTGCACATCCAAATGCAGTATCTTCTGCTGTATTGACACACATGGTTTTTTTTTGGTTTGTTTTCTTTTTAGAGGAGACTCTCCTCCAACCCCTCAGCAACTAACCACAGGGCCTTTCAGAGAAATAGATCAAATGTCACAGTGGCAGCTTAAACACACACCTTTCTCCCACATCACTTGTCCTCCCAATGCCCCCAAGCCCAATTGGTTATATAAACCCTAAGATCCTTCCACTCCTAGTTTACTTCTTAAGTCATAGACTAGCTTACTTTGGACAGAACCTTAAAGATTCTTAAAGACCCCCCACCATGTACAGGGTTAACAACCATTAGATCAGTAAAAGCTAACTGGGAACTGAACTCAGCTGCTCCTCATTCCTGAGGTAATTGCAGGCATTTCTACAGCTGCTTCAGGGATGTCTGATGCTTCAAATGTGTAGTGGTAGGGTAGTGCTTAGTTTCTAAACTTAGGCTTGTTGCTAGCATAACTATGGTTGGTTTTCTTACTGATGCTGACAGGATGAAAATGCCTTGGTGCTAAATGCTGTTTCTTTCACAGGAAGAGACTCTTCACATCTGCAGCAGACGCTGAAGGTACAGGCTTTATTATCAAGTGTGTTGCTAATTTGTTATTAGACACATATGGTACATTCATTAGGAGTTAACTTGAAAATGTTTTTATCATTTGACTTACTTTTGCAACCTCTTGATCGTGGTGTAGAGACAGCAAAGAAGAAGCAATTGAACCCTTGCTCTGAATGCTTCTGAAAGTACTTAAAGCTGTTTGATGTGATGTTTTATTTCATGTCAGGGTTTTAGATTTAGAAGTTATATCTAGCAGTCCAGGCAATATTCAGTAGCTCTGATCATAACATCAATAGCTTTTATTTTTCTTCTGTGTAACTCACAACAGTCCCTGACAGCGTCGAGTTCTGCAGCGCTGCTACAAACTTCATTTCATACACTTGGAAGGCCAGGATCCTGGGGACTGAAGGCTGTAAATATAGACAGAATGCAATAGGCACATTAGAGCTTCTAAGTGGTTCTGTATGAGAAATGACTCAACCTTTGCTAATTTAGAATATCTGTTTTAGGGTCCTATATATTTGCTCAGCAGAAGTCTTAGCCGTAGTCTCCTTAAAGTTGGACCTCTAAATGTCATCTAGTCCAAAATCCTCTGCAATGAACAGGGGTATGCACAGCTCAGTCAGGTAGCCCAGGGCCTGGTCCAGACTCAACTTGGAAGTCTCCAGGTATGGGGCATCCACAGCATCCACCCCATCTCTGGGCAGCCTCACCATTCCCACTGTAAGAGACTTCTTCCTTATGTCCAACTTAAATCTACTCTTTTTAAGCTTGAAACCATTTTGCCTTGTTCTATCACAACAAGTCTGGCTGAAGAGTCTGTCCCCGCTTTTCCCTGTAGCTCCCCTTTAGATGCTGAAAAACCACTATCAGGTCACCTTTGAGTCTTCTCCAGGCTGAACAGCCCCAGCTCTTTCAGCCTGTCCTCATAGCAGAGATGTTCCATCCCTTAGATAATTTTTGTGGCCACCTTCTGGGTGCCACAGGTCCATGTTTGTCCTGTACTGAGGACTTCACATCTGGATGTGGTACTCCAGATAAGATCTCACCAGCACAGAGTAGAGGAGCAGGATCACCTCCTTCTACCTACTGGCCATACTTCTTTTGATGAAGCCCAGGATATACCTCTGTCCACCTAGAAATGGTTCTGTACATCCCCCAAAGTATGCTTTGTTCTTCCCTCAACAATTCTGAAAGCTGTCTGGCAGCATCTTCAGTCACTGTGTGGGAACTCGCTCCTCTTCAATATTTGTATGCTACTTGAAAAGGTAAAGGAAAACTAATTCTTCAGCAAAGAAATGGTTGTTTTCTATGAAAAAAATGAAAGAAGTATCATAGTATCATAGTATCATAGTATCGTGCGAGTTGGAAGGGACCTTAGAGATTATCGAGTCCAACTCCTGGGATTCGAGCCCTTCTGTGTAGCAGAGCAGCACTTATGCCACTTGCGCCACAGGGGGGATTCGAACCCGGGTCCTCCGGGTTCATGCTGAAGTTGGTGCAAACAGTGGTAATTTCACTACAATATGTATGTAGCTCACAACATAATTTAGCACTCGCATTTCTCTTCTAGTTGATTATATAATTACATTTAATGCTTAAGGTAATAAAATACTTTTAAAAATCTCTTATACGTTTATCCAATGTTTGTCAGTACTGCAAAAAGCAGTGATTATATTTTAGTTATAATCACAGGGTAAAGTGCTCCATAGGGATAGCTAGAACAACTTGTCACCTACTGTCCGTGCATCTGTGTGAGCTGCACATCTTGAAGGAAATGGCTTTCCTTCCCCAGACGCATGGCTCTGTACATGTTAAGCAAATTCACTGCTGGGGAGAAAAGGGAATTAATCCCCAATATCAATATGGGAGAAGTCATGTTCTCAGGCACAGCGTGCATCTGATCAATGAGTAATTCTTGAGTAAACCCTTACTTGGAAATATTACAGATAAAAGCCTTTCAAAAAAAGAAAGAAAAAAAAAATAGAGAACTCATTCTCCTATTTTTGGGATAAAGTACTCCCACGTGTGTCAAGAGATCCATTTCTAGGTGGACCTCCTGAAGTTATTCCAGTATAATTCACTTCCAACTTATATAATACATTAAAATATCTCATCTGCTAGTCGCTGTCCAAACTGACCCAGAGATGCATACTGAGGACTGCTTTATAAGGAAAACTTGGTTGAGCACAGAGAAACAGATGTTTCCTGCCTAGTAGCATGAAGCGCATTAGCGTGTTGGAAAGCCATCTACAGTTGATGGAAGGACATCCAGGATTGCAGTTGCTATGATATTTCTCCCCAAGCAGTTTCAGGACTAAAGATTTTGATTGTTAGCAGCTTTAGAAAGGAACTGGCATCCATTGTGGATGCGATTGCAAAAGCAGATTGAGAAGGAGAGAGGATGATGACTGGCTCAGAAAAGGGTAGTGAGTGACTCCAAGATGAGGGAGTTGGTCTCAATTACTGTCAGTCCTGGGGGATGCTGCATGGCATGGCTGCATGGGTGTAGGCCTGCAGAGATGCCACGGTTTCCCTGTTCTGAGGTGCCTTGGGAGTCCTTGAAAACCCAAGCTTAGGAGTTCAGTGACCACAAAAACAGTATAAATAAAGGGGAGAGGGGGAACAAAAGGACTACAGTCTTCCAAAATGTGGCACTGCTGTGTGTCATGTTTCCTTCTGCTTAACACAACCTCCATGTGCATAACGAGGGTTAAAAATATGCATATTCCACTCACCCAGGGAGGGCCTGTTTCTATTTGACCTCCAGCATCTTGGAAAGCATGGAAGAATATTCAGTGTTTCTCAGGAAATACAGAAAAAGTTAACGAAGCTAAGAGACACGGAGCTACATGTGGCAAGAGGCTTGTGTTGTGGATGTGTTTTTGACTATTTCTCTATTTTATTGCATGAATAACTTCAGAAAGCTGATTCTCTATATGGTATAGAAATTACAGATTTACTTAGGTTTTTCTGTTTTGTATTTGTTTTCCAGAGACAAATGTGACTTCAGATAACTTCAGTGACAGAACAGGGCAGAAGAGTGATGGGTTCAGGAAAGGTAAGTCTTGACTTCATTAGTACTGTATGCAAACATAGTGACTCATGCAGTCTGCAGCTCTCACTTAGAGGAATCATACAGGCGGCTGTTGGCTGGAAACTGAAAAATTAATAGAAAGCTAGTGGGCAGATCAGCACCCTGTAATCACTGCTTGAACTGATTTCTAATGAGTTTAGATTTTCTGTCAATCTTCTCTTCCCACAAGGCTTCCTGAGAGAGTCTGTGCAAAATGAAACCAAGGAAGGAAAAAGCGTACTGAAAGCCTATGAGTGTGCGCAAAGTCTTCTGCATAGCGGTTGGTGATGTGGTGTGTGATGATATTTGGAAAATGCTCAAAAAAAAGTGTGATAGTGGCTGTAGTGTAGGATCTCCTTTGAGAACAAGGAGTAATTTGAGCATCATGTATACATTTTGTGTGTGAATGAAAACATTCAGGTAATTATTGCTTTCACTGATTTGTGGTCACATTCTTTTAAGAGCTGAGTATTAGATAGCTGATAAAACTGCATGACATGCCTATATTACATTGAAAATAAGTCTGATTTAGGAATGAGAATAGCACTGTTTCATTTTTACCCATGAATGCTGAAGTGCGTGTGCTTTAGGTGTGCTATACTGCATGAAGAAGAGGTCGCAATTGGGAAGCTGCTTAGCAGGATTAGGTGACTAGAAAACTGTTGTTTTTAGACTCAGGTTTTCTGTTTATTCAATGTTTTGTATGGGCGAGAAAACTGGAAATGAATTGGACACCAAGGGGTTCATGAAGAGAGGAGGCTGTTCCTGACATCCTAATGGGGCTGGTGGAGTTTCATGAATTACTACCAATCATTTCACTTCTTAGGTTTTCTGGGGAAGGCCAACACAGTTGAATGTGCTTTTAATGGGCTGCAGCTCTTTGTGATCCTGTGACCTCAAATCCTCCCAACTCTGTATGAAGGAGAAGGCTGCCTCTGAGTGAGATGATCTGTGCAGCTCTGGAACTGTGCTCACTGCAGATTTGTCCTTTCAGATATCACATATCAGATGAGAGCAGATGAAGCCTCTTTCATGTTAAGGAGTAAGATGAAGTCTGGAGAGGCTAGCAGGTGGCTTGATAAGAGAATACAGACCTTTATTTCTAGACCTGGCTTTTCAGTAGTGCAGTGAGCTACTGGATCCAGTAGATAGCAGTTCTTAATTTAGGGCAATAATTGTGAATTTGAAATGATGCAGATATACTTTTATTTATTTTTTTTTTTAAATGGCTCACAAATCCCTAAAGGAAAATAGGGGAAAGAACACTCTGTTAGCTTCCATTTCCAAACATTAAGATATTGCTGTGATTGCACAACCTCTTCTCTTCAAAACAGTCACAGTAGATCCATTACAGACTGTTTTCTGCTCCTGGTTTTCTTCAGGTCAGTGACTGAAGAGACATCAGTGGTCTGTGTTGGGGAAGGCTTAAAGGTCTCCTGTATTTGCTTGAAATTTGCTTTCTGCTATTCATAGGGGCTCCCATGGTATGTAATATTAGCATGGACAATGTAGCTGCTGCCTTGAAGGGTCAGTGGTGGCTCATTTGTGAAAGTCCTTTTCCACCCATGGTCAGGATAATTCCAGTGCTCTGTCTGGCTTGGCTCTGCTCTCATTTCCCAGGATGGGGCAGCTCTTCTTCAGTAACCTCAGATCTTGTTTCAGGCTACCGGTTCCTGAAGTTTCTTAGTTATTTGTCATGTTTGCACAGAAGACTGCAGATGGGAATAATTTCTTGAATTCTTAAATTTTCCAATGATTCTTCTACTAACTTATTTGCCTTGGCATAGTGAGCACTCACATAGATAGAAGGAAAAACTCCCTAAGTTATCTGCCTAAATTCCCGGTGCACACTGAGGTTTGCCTGATTCCAGTTTGGCGTGGTGGCAGAGGTCCCACACTGGGCACTGACAATGGAATGGGTGAGGCTGCTGCCTGGAGTGATGCTCAGCCCTATGAGGTGGCTGACATCCAGCATCTTTGTACCCAGACTGGGCACAGGGGTGGTAGCCAGCACCGCCCAGCCCGACATGTACAGCCAAGGGCGGGGAGCTCCTCCAGCAGCTGTGGGAGGGTGCTGTCAAGCACAAAGGCAGTAGTGGGAGGAGGTAGGGCTGTCATGCAGAAACTTCACTTTCTGAATGGTGTCAGGGGACAAAGGTAATTTCATATACTGCATAGAGCACGTGAAATCTGTAGAGTCATCAGGGCTCTGATCACTTAAAATGATATCAGTCCTGCATTACTTAGGAACAGTTTATGCATGCACCCGGGTGTGTTACATTTATGACAGTTTTATAAGTCTTTCAACAAATTACTGCAATTAAAGGGAATCAACTGCCACTTAATGTGGTATTAAAACTGCAAAATTATTCCAATAGTTATCATAATTATGGCGACATGAAGTTATTTCTGTTTGGTTTTGTTTCTTTGTAAATGAGATTTAAGTATTGTATCCCATGAAGATGGCATATCTAACTGTGTGACTACCAGGTGCATGGATTCTGTTTGTGTGCTAATCCCTTGCTGGCTCTGAGCTCTTTGGCAGCCAGGCATTTCCTGGGGTGAAGGAAATAACAGGCAGCTGTCCCTTCAGTTCCAATGAAAAATGAGATATGGCAGATAATGTCTGTCTTCTTCGGGACATGCTTCTTATGGTTCTCCCAGCTTACTCAAGTAACTGCTTCTAGCATATTGCTCGTGGAGAACCTGGATGGACTTCAGGAAGCAAATTTGCAAACTGTTTGCTGCAGAAGAGTGCAGTACTTTGCTATAAACACTTTAAAGGACTATTTAAATGGGAAAATGGTGGTTAAGTTGTTGGAGATGGGCTGTTTATTCCCGTACTACTGATTTATTTATTTATTTATTTTCCACTAAACTATATCTGTGCAGTAAGAACAGCTCCTTCTGGATTCTGACCTTCCACCTCTAGCCCTTGTCACCTTAGGAACTGAAAATGAAGGGCATATTGCATATCATGCATTGAGTTTTCTGGATATCGCTTGGCTTAGTGACTTGCTGGATTCAATTTATTTGTAATGGAAGTTAATGCCCAGAGTGGTATGGAGCTGTTTGTGCCAGGATGAGTTTTGCCTGTCATTCTTGTTCAAGTTCTTCTCCTCTTGAACCTCCCCTGTGAAGTAGGGCATTTCCAGAGTTAATTAGTGCAGTTTAAACTTTGAAATCTCTGGATGGATGTTAAGTACTACGAGAAGACAATTTCAATTTCAATTTCAAATGGTGAAACACTCTGTAGCAGCCATCGCATAAAGCTGGCCATTTGATGTTGCATGGAATCAATCCTTTGATGTATGGATATTAAGTAGCTAATCCTGATTGCAAAACTTCTTTACAGATAAATCTATTCATTTAGGGAAGAGCAATCTCTGCATCTCCACTTTCATCCTCAGCTGCAGGTCTTGTAAGCCAAGGAAGAATGATTTATTTGCAAAATATGTGTTTCTATATCACAGTTCGTTTGACCTTTTTATATCTCTTTAAACTTAACTATACTGTTTAGGTCTGAGATGAACTAGTGATGCACTGTCACTAGGCTGTACTGTGTGACTTTAGCAAACTTACATCCAAATCCAGCTTATTCTTCTATCAGCCTTTCTGACGTTTGCACTTTTGCCAGCTTACAGCCCTTCACTGTGCAGTGTGTAGGGTGGAGTTCACTATCATTCTGAGTTGTAGTGGTGTGATACCCGAAGGCCGAAAAGCTCTCATATTAACAGTGTTGGCTAATTCAGCAGCAAAGCAATTATTCCCTTTGGAGATGAAGACCTGTCTTCAGATGTAATTAACTTATCTTTCCCTAACATGTATTTGATATTGCCCTAGAAAGCTAAGAGAAAAAATTAAACAGTATGGGGTTGCTTCATCTAAAGTTTTAGGACTATTCCTCTTAATTTCTTCCAATGTTGATTAGCCAATACTTCTTTTTTCCTTTCAAGCAAACAATCCAAAAAACCCTTGTGAGTATACCTATGGGCAGGATACAAATCAAAAGAGGGAAGGGGTGGGCTTTGAGCCAGATCTGATAAATGAGTGGAGAAGAGAAGCAGAAAGGACTTGCCAGCTACTGAAGTCCTTGGAGCTGATTTAATACTGATGTCAGGCACTCCTTCAAATGTGGGCAAACAGCCCATAATGTAAACTCTGGGGATGGAACTGAAATTGGTGGTCACTTGCATGTCTTGCGGCATAAAAGCAAACTTGTGGTTAAAGCTTCTGTCAGGGGATTAAGAAGGTCTAAAGTTGAAAGCAATGATCTTCTAGGAAAAAATAACAAGCACGCTCTTAGTAGAAAACTTGTAGATCTGTTCTCTTAAACACTAGCAGTGTGTGCAATCACCTTATAATGAATGGGTCAGACCCATGGGTGGTGTGGGGCCTCTCTCTAGGCTTCAGTGCAGTAATACAAATTTAAGACAGCATAGTCCACTGCATACCTTCATGACATGGTCTAGCGAAAACTTAAGCTCTGTAATACTACAGCAGCAATTTGCCTTCTCTGAGAGTATCCTTGTGTGATCAGTGACTGGAAACATAAGTCATTTCTGGATAGGGAAGACTTCTGATAGTAGCTACCTGGTTTCCAGCGAGGATGGCAAGGGGACAGTGACAACTTGCTGCCTCCAAGACCTGAGGTGCCTTGCTTCCTTATACAGTATTGGCAGCCCCTTGAATTCTGTTCCTGCATGTGGCTCAACTGGGAAATTGGAACTGACACATATTCAATAATTTGTTTCCATTTTGTTTTGCAAAGGAGCTGAGGTGCATCTTTGGGGGGAAAAAATATGGAGCTGTCTGATCTTTGATTTATGTGTGAAATGGTCATGGAAATCCTAGATACCTTAAACTTGCTTGACTTACAGCAGTAGAAAAGTGAAACAGAGGTTCTGTTCCTCAGTTCCCCAGCTGAAATTTTCTGGAGACCTCAAATTAAAGTGTTACTAACACTGTTAAACAGGGGGACAAGCCAGGAGCAGAGCAGATAGACTTCTCAGGCGTAGCACCCTCAGCAGAGGAGCTGACATCGATGGTGATGTCAGTTTTGAGACTGAGAAACATCGAATGAGTTTTTCCTGGTTTTTAATTTTTCCGAGCCACTCATGCATAGGTGCTTGTCAAAGTTTACCTTGCTGAAATGTTTTTTGAGTATCCTATCAAATTAGCTAGCAAGGGTGTGTGAGCCTATTGGTTTGTTTATATCATGTTCTCCAGCTCTTACAAAATAGCCAACAAGTCTTATCTTGTTTGCACAACTTCCAGGTGGGAAGAGTACACTGAAGAAACTCTAATGCACTAAAATATGGGGATGTAGTTACAAAAATCTCAGCCACGCTTCCACAGAAGTAATTATCTTTCTTTTAACAGTAGACTTTTCTAGGCTATTCCTGCAAAACCTGAATAATGTTCCCCCAGTTTCTTTTTCCAAGATCAAATGTTTTGACATCAGCTGAGTCTCACAGCTGTAAGAGGAAGCTGAGATAAAGTCAGATGACTTCACCTACTCTTACGGAAGAGAGCTTTCCATTGTGTATCTGAATATTGCATGAGCGTTGTGAGAAGTTGTGATACTGATGTCATAAAATTTCCAGTGCCAAAGCATGTTCTCAAGGTTGAAATTCAGGAAAAATGGAGAGCAGCCTCGTGCCCTAACCAGCAGTGTGCCACCCATTGCCTTCAGTAGTCAATGGGTTAAGCTTCAATCCAAGACTGCACCTGCAAAAGCAGCATCATCTGCCATTGCATCATGTTGCTTGGCACTGTGCAGAGGGAAGAATGCTTATCTGGGGAAATGGCTGTGTTTTAGCAATGCCCACAGACCTCTGGGGAGATGTCTGATCCAGCAGCACCCTGTTTAGTTTGCGGGTGCTTAGATCGCTGCATCAACATCCCTGAAGTTCCGGTGGGCAGTGCTCATTGATGGCCTCTATTGAATTGACTTGTCTGCCTGTTTCCAGCTGTTGACTGCATTAGAAAAATGGAAAAATTATGGATGCTTTCCAAATATTACTTATCTGTGTAAGACATTGTTCTTGTTGCCAAAAAGATGTACTGGGATCATGAATAGAGAGATTAGCTGTGTGAATGTGATGGGAGGCCTCCACAAACTAGTGTTTTTTTTATTAAGACTCTGTCTACACTCTGTAAAATGTTAGCAAATACCCCTATTATAAAATAAACTTGGTTATTAATGTACCATATTGCAGGAATGCCGATAGATAATACACAGAATTGTGTATTGACAAGACATTGCTGTTTGGTGTTGTTAGGTCTTAGTTTTTGATGATCCTCTCTGTGGACTATCCAGCTATAAGAATATTCATTATGCAGCAGAAGTACACAAATGCTCTCTTGACCAAAAATGAAACTTCCATTAATCCCTAATGCATTTAGCATTTTGCTTTCTGACAGTAAACAAAGGAATGCTTTCTGCTTGCTTTTGTTTACTGGCATTTGTAGAGAATAACACATCAACACGTGCAGGAAGTTACAACATGATCCCATGTTTTGATTCCAGCCCACTTTAAAAACAAATTAAAAAACAATCTTGCAGATTCTCAGGAGCATGCAGAAGTACCCTTTTCTGTCAAACAGATTCAGAGGTCCTTTATCCCAGGCCTTAACATATCTGCTTGCTAGGTATCGGAGTCTGGGAGAAAAGGCATCACCTTTGAAGGCTTTTTGAGGGGTTATTTCTGCTCTGGTCCCCCTAGAGTTTTCTAGGAAGATGACCTTCACCCTTTCAAATACTGTCTTGTTACCCTAAATTGCCACTTTCCAGTTGATGTAAGATAGAAATAGCACTCGTGAAATTGTTGGGGTGGTGGTTCACAGAAGTAGTTGCCCCATTTCAGTTCTCCTGTTATTCTTCTTCAATTAGCTGGTTTTAGCATCAAAAGTGTCATGAAATCACAAGGACAAATTTATCTGTCCATGTGACTCCTAACACGCAGAGCTGTCCGATTTCTGGCAGTGGAACTTCTAGGCTGGCTGATTGTTGCTTAAAAATGGCAGTAACAAAAAGAGGATGCCATGAGAGAAGGATGGGGCCTTCTGACTTCAGGTCCTTCAGCCCCATACCTTTCTGTAAAGGTAAGGTAAAGCAGAATAAGGAAAACTGGAATGCTTCCCTCGGTCACTCAGTAATTAGCTCTCCAGATGCAGAACTACATGGGTTATGTCAGTATAAGATTCTCAGAGATGGTTTTTCCCCCTTTACGTTCACCGTATTGAGAATCAACAAGCTAGGTCTATATGATATCGATTCTGATGCTGATAAATGTTCAAAATAATTATGATATGTTTTGTACAACCCTGCAATACTTCAAAGCAAACCAGATGGGGTATTTAATCAACAAACTCCTGCATAGATTAGGCCCATGATCCCTAACTACAGCTTCTGAGAGCTAGTTGTATTCAAGTGTGTGCATGACAACCCAGTCTTGGGCTCTGGCTAATGCTGATGGAGCTCTGTGTGGAGAGCTGATATGTCAGTCTTGTGTCCCTGCTTTTCATCTGAGAGCAGGTAGTAAAGAATACTTGTAAGGCTATGGAAAGCATTAGATTTTCTCAGATGCTTTGCAGTAAGAGAATAAGGGAGTAGAGGTGTAACCCATCTATTTGATGTTGCTGTTAAAGTTCTCAAGAATTTCTCAACAGGTGGACTCATCCAGACAGGTCTGGAGACAAGCTGCAAGTAATGCTTGATATGACTGTTCTGTACTGCTGTAGTATTGCTGTGTCCCTTGATTACCTGAGATGACTAACGAGACCATTGAGGAATACAAAAATAGCATGCATAGATCTACATTACATCACCCCACCAACAGAGTAGAAGCTGTGCTCTGGATCTGAACACAGGATCTTTCACGTCTCTGTTACTTTCATCAACTGCCCCTCAATTAATTGTATGCTATATCCAGCATGTGTGCATATATGTGTCACTGAGGAGAAAGTGGAAAGAATGAATTGCATTTCCACCTCAATTAATTTTGCCAGTAAGGCTGATATAATCCCCTGAAATTCAGGATCTGAGATACAGTACAGATTGTATCAACTTTAAGTAATTTTGCTGCTATAATGAAATCTGGCTATTGGAATGAAGTCTCAAAGCAGTATTGAACTATTTATTAAATAATATCTATCCCCCAGTGATGAATTCATTTTCAGTTATAACAAGGCTTTGTGAAGTATAATGAAAAATACAGTGCCATGCATAGTAAACTAGCCTCTGTTTTCTTTGACAGCATGCCAGTTCCTCAGCTGCAGTACTACTATGCTATTCATCTCCATAAAGAGCTCTTTCGAAAGTATTATTAAACAGCAGGAAGGAATGGTGTATGACAGCTTCATTAGTCACTACAAGCCAAACCTGGCTGCTTTCTGCTGGGGATTATTAGCACATTCCAAAACATCCCTGGGTTGATGGCATCTAACTTTTTTTCTTTTTCCCTTCAACAGTATGGAATGTAGCCAAATCTCAGTCTGAAAATCCTGCTATCAAGTCCTCTCTGGGCTGGGTTAGGCTGTATTTGTGAAGGACTCCCACCTTGGTCATAAGAGTCTAGAAGCATTGCAATAGGTGATATGAAATATGCAGACACAGGAAATTATTTTGTAGAAGTGTAGAATGTGATCTTCCCAAGATGGCAAACGTTCATCCCATGTTACTACATCTGCTAGGTACCAGATACAGAACTTTAAGACCTTTTTACACGTTTGTGTTGTGTTCACAAAAGGTGCATCCAGAAGGCAAGATGCTCTGATTTAAGTATGCCTATGGTCTCGCTGAGATCAGTAAATATGGGGATTGGGGCTAGCATGGCATTTCAGCTCTGTGTTGCCCTGAGATCAATTCTATTTTAAGTGAGATACTTCTGAATCTTTCTTAATGGGGGCATAAGCTACAGGATAAGCATGATATGCAGAACTGAGCTCTCGTATAAGTCTGTTGCTTGATTTATTGCTCTTCTGAAATTATCCCAGGCTGTTTATGAAATGAATAAACTGACTAAAGAAAAGCAGAATGAACAAAATCTGTGAGAATCTGGATGTGGCATGAATGCTTTAGCTAGCTTTGATTCCAAGAAAGCACTGTCTAAAATTGAGTTCCTTGGTCCTGAATCTTCACTGAGCAGCAAAGTCCAAGAAGTTGATGGAACTCATATTAAAAATGCTGTATACAAAGAAGTATTTTACTGTCCACGTGTTTCTAATTTCCTGTATATTTGTAAAAATAATCTCTTAATGCATGGTTAGTTATGCTTTTCTACCCACATGGAACAAAAAACTTTACAGGTAATACCATTCATAATTAGCAGAGAGTCAACAAATGCATGGTGCTTGAGTGATGATGTCTTAATGTACACTTGTGAGCTCAGCCAAACCCATGGTTTGACTAAGCCAACTCATGGTGATGAGGTGGCAGGGGACCGTGCTTCTATGTGCTTTTGATAACCCTGACTGTTACTATCTCTGGAACCCTCCTGTAACAGTTGAGATCCTTCTAAGTAAATCACAGGAGGCAATTCTTTTCCAGCATTTTTTTTTTTTTTAATATATATATATATTTGGTGTGAGAGTCAGCTTTTGTGACTTTCTGGGGGGTTTTTCTTTGTTAGCATTATTACAGTGACAGCCTTGAAGTCAACGTGCACTGGCCTACATGCCTCATCAAGGGCTTATGGGTGGCAATAGCAGCAAAGCTACAACCAAAAAACTGTGGGATTACTCTATAGGATTAAGAGAAATAAAATGTCCTTGAGCAGGATAGGTTTACAGCTGTCTATTGGGTGCCCTTTTCTCTGAGAACAGGGAACAAAACCCAAGGTGACTGTCAGCAATGGGCTACCAGCTCTCCTTGGTGCTAACCCAAACTAATGGTCCTCCTTTTTGGTAGTGTTTGAGTCTTCACCCGTGTGATCCTATGATGAGGATGTGGTTCCTTGCTGACCTTTTTGAAGTTCTTCCCAACTCAGACAGGGGTCCCATCTTTGCTGAAATGCAGGCAGAGCAGGAGGAGCTGCAGTTTCTTAGCTTTCCACCTTCTCTGCAGGGCTTTCTCCTTGACCCCTGAAATGGTACAAAGCAGTTGACATGGCCTGGGGAGAGGTGAGCCTTGCAGGGCTAAGAGGAAGGAAGAAAGGGGTGAACACATGATGAAAGCCTCCTGATCTGGCCTGCAGCTCAAGGATATACATTCTAGTTCTTTGCAGAAGCCAGCACTTTTTTTGCACAGTCTGTGCTGTCAACTGCAAGGTGGTAGAGGTTAAACATTGACAGTGGCCTACAAGATACCTTCCCCTATGCATTGGATTTGTTAGTGTCTGTTCTGGCTTCCCAGAGTGCATAAAATCCAACACCTGCTGAAAGACAGCATTTACTTCCAGTGAGAATAATACTCTGCTATTGAAGAAGATGCTTCCCACTTTTGAATGACTGCCTATTACCTCCATCCCTCATGGCAGCTTCCAATTCTACAAGTACTCCAGCAGCAACAGCACACTTCTTTACCAAACTTCATACTCATTTCTCCTCTTATGACTCTGCAGTTCATTTATTCACTGAACTTCCATTTGTAAATCTGTTTTCTATACTTTGCCCATTTGTTCTTGATGTTGGGCCTCACTAAACATAGCTGGGAAGCCAAGAAAGGGAAGAATGTTTGATATTTTTGTACTGTTTTCAAAGCTGCCGCTTCCAGCGAGCTCACCTAAAAAACTAATTCAAAAGTATCAGATCCTTTTCTAATCCTCTCTGATAAAGATATCATCTATTGTTGATATTATTCATTGAACCTCTGCAGACTCAGAAAATTGTCTTGATTTATGCTTTCAAGTTTGTCTAGGACTAAAACTTCTTCATTTATGAAAAATTAGAAAATTTCTTTTGAGGTAAAAGGGAATCCCTAACATGCTTGAAATAAATTAAAATTCTCAAAAAACAATAATTTTATCAATTTGAATGTTAATTATATAACCATTCTTAGTGGAAGGAACTATGCTTACTAGTATTTCCTTAGATAGTGTGAGTTCATGGCAGCTTCCCCAGCAAGAATAGAAAAGAAAAATCATGTATGCATTAAACGTAATCCTAGCCCAAAAGTGTTTGTGGACTCATTGCCCTCGTGCCACAGCTTTTGCAGGTGTGATGGTAAAATTAAGATTTATATCATTCCCTTGGTATGGTGCCATCTCTCTCCATCACAGCATTTGCTCTCTATCTACATCACTTGAGTCTCAAGTTAGCTTGGATGGGGCCTTGGGCAACCTCATCTAGTGGCCACCCTCCCCCACAGCAGAGGGTCAAAACTGGATGAGCTTTAAAGGTCCCTTCTAAACTAAGCCATTCTATGATTCTGTGATTTAATAGTAGTGTAAAATTGCTTGTGAAGAGAACTGTCAAAGTCTTTCACTATCAAGATCTCAATCTGCAAAGGTGCAATTGTTCTAGACTTGAGTAGTAAGACCATAGACTAGATTACTTCTAAAAACTGACAAGAAACAATATTAGAAGCCTTGGCTGAGGAGAGTCTTGCTTCATTCCAGATACCTGACAACAAAACTTCTGAGATGGGCTTATGAAGGAAGGAAGTGCTAATTCAATGAAGGATTTACACACACACCCACCCCCCCCCCCTACTTTCTGAATGTATGTAGGTTGAGTTTGGACTTGAAATAATTTCTTATGAAGATTTTGCCCGTCTTGATTTTTGTAACATTACCTACCACGCTGGCCTTTTGACTTGCCTATTAGCTGAAATGCCTTAAATGCATCTATGTTATCAAATTACAACAGCTATGAATTAATTTTGGAGCAAACTAATTGCTCAAACAAGCAAGTTGTTGCTGAAAAACAGAGTACTTTGAAGATCTGCCATCCCTTCATTTGTATTTTAAGACAGTCAGCACTTACATGGCTGAAAGCATTTTATCCAGGTTACGGGGTTAGCTAGCTGTATGTGGTTTGGACTTGCTGCATCACATCTTTCACATCTCCCTCTCATGGTTGAAAAATCTGTTGAGGTGGTGAATTAGTTGGGCATGTGGCCAGCCTGTGACTGTCACAACTGGCCTTATGTTTGGTCTTGTAAGGTTATCCGGGCTAACAGAGCCCTGCATAGTCACCTAACAATTTGATCCCCCCTCCAATGTCCATATTACACAGATATTTTCTAGTATATGGAGCAGAAAATCTACACTCTTCTGCATAATGTAGTTGATAATTTCTGAACAATTTCCTCTCCATCAGTTGTAAACCTAGCCAAGAATGCAGTGACATCTATTTATTTTGAGATGGCTTAGGATGAGGGTGAGGCCAGCATAGCAGTGTTCTGTTAACAGTGTAGAAAATGAAGACTTGAGTATAGTGTATTAAAGTCTTTGTTTCTAATAAGTTCTGCCAGTGCTTCATATGATCGTTCTGAGTAGAGAATGATAAATGCATCATTTGAAGTGTAGGCCCAGTATCTATATAGAAGAATAAGCCCTTCAAGGCAGAAGTGGCTTCTTAAGCCAAAGTTACCTCCCAAATGAGACTGCAGGGCTACTGTGTAGAAGGATGCCAGCCATCTGCTCTTCAACTGGCAAGTGCTGACTGTGTTTCAGGAGCTGAAAGTTGCTCCCATGTGGTTAATTTCTTCCCTGGCAAAAAAAGAGGGCTGCTCTACAGTTTGATTCTAAACAATGGGAAGAATAATGTCAACTACAAAACCAACAGTCAGAGGAGCTCTGTTTCCCTCCCTCAGCTCAGTTCCTAGCTTCAGACATTACACTGCAACAAAAAAGCACATCAGAACACCGCATGGCACTTGTTTGAAGGTACCGAAGGGTAGACCATGACTGCTCCAAGTGGATGCTGTCCCTAAAATGGGTGCATATTGCTTCACTCTTAAGTTTCTTTCAGCCTTGGAATCACTGGTGTAAGGTCAGTGATTGTGGGCATACAAATGGTGAAGTCTCTAAGATCAGCTTCACTTTGGGGACCTGGGGCAATCTGGTGTACTCCGGAGTGGCTGAATACACTACACTTCCCATCAGAGCCTCACATGTCAGAGGGAGCCCCATTGCTTGCCCAACATACTGAATCACTAAAGTGCTTATGATCTATGCAAGCTCTTCTAAAACTTTTTAAACAAAGATACGTACACCTTTATCTCTATCTCCTAACTCTTACGCTTTGTATTTTGGCTATTTATTGCACAGTTTAAGTGTTTGCTTTAAAGAAAATGTAATTCTATGTCTCCCCAAAGAATTGCTGTTCCCCATAAACATTGCCTCGAAACATCTGCTTCCCTCATATGGATCTCATAATTTGTGCCTTGGATTTCATCCAGTGCTCTGTGGAAAAGTGATGCCTTCCAGAGACAGAAACCTGATTATGAGAAACCTTGTGGTCAATAGTGAGTGCCTTTGTTGTAACTGATTTTAAAGAGAAACAGGGATGGGAGAAGCGGTTTTTATGAAATGTTTCTTGCAGAGATCTGCCACACTCTGTCTTTAGGCAGACACAGAACAGTAGTTTCATGGGACTGCTCTGACTCTGGGGTTTTGACCCTTCCAATTTCAGCAATGTATGACAAATGCATAGGCCTTGGAGATAACCATGTTCATGAAGTTTCACCAACTTTGGTGAGTGGGGGAAGAAAAGGGCCTTTCTCTCCAGGCAGCCTGACTGAGGTGTGAAGTTGTTCAGCATCAGAAAGTCTATGCAGCAGAGATTTCTTGCAAAAAAATGAGAATTAAGCAAGTTCTAACCTGACACAAAATAGCAAATTACAGGATGATGGGCCTCTTCTGTTCCAGCATCAATGGAAATAAAGGGGAATGTAGAACCTACAGGCTCCAGTGCTAAGTCCTGCATCAGATGGGAGCAGTACAGCTGGTAGGAGATAGGATGAACCTTTCTCTACTTCCAGTGCACAGGTTCTCTTTCCTCTGCCATTTATGTTTGCAAATACAGCCTGGGAAGGAGTGTAATGCTCATTACTATGTCTGCTAAGGATTAGAGCCTTTGCGCAGAGCTGCATGAAATGCCTACAGCCCTCTGTCCTAGGGCAGGGCTGTAAAGTGTCTGGGTCTGAATGGGATCATTTTATACTACTGTGATTTAAATCTGCACAACAGAAAGTCAAGACTACTTGGCTAAATGTGCAATTACTCAAGTACTTTACTGGCTTCAGCTCTGCTTAGTTTAACTTTGCTTCATGATTGCAGTGGAGCTCAGGACATACAAATGATCAGTGCTCTCTCTATCACCTCCTAAATATGTTGCAAGACTTCAAGGCTGAGCTGGTCAGTTCTGTGGGAGCAGGAACTCCACTCATATTTCATGCAGTACCAAATACATTGAGAAGAAGAAGGGATCCAAGGTCACCATTGTCTGCCCAGAAAACCTACCTTTGCTCGGAATAGTGCTGTCGCTCCACCCATCTGTATGTTCGCTTGTGACATCCTACACTTCTTGGCTTTTGGTAGCTGTCCACACCCTTCCCTTGTGTTTGTTGTAATCTGTTACATATGTCAGTTTGTTTTTGTATGCATCCTGACCTCAAATAGAAACAGGAAAATCTCTCTCTGGGAATAGCTGTGATGAGGTACATATCCTTTATATCAGTGCTCACGTTCCCCATTTGTTTGGTTTGGGTTCACCTCTGCAAGCATACATTTTGGTCTTGCCAGGCCTTCAAATTTTTCTTCTTGTATTTTGCCCAAACCTACTCCAAGGGAGGGGCTTTCCTCTTGAGCAGTGTGTTTTGGATGCTCACACACTGATATGTCCAAATAGCACAGACATCTCACAAGTGTGTCTACTTAAGCTGCCCACCTAAAATGCTGGGATTGAGGCCTCAGCGCAGTGCAAACTTGGATGATGGCAAATATTGACATTGCATCTTGACTGAGTAAAAGCAACAGTTTCATGTCTTCACTGTCTTAAAATGTTTACTGTTATCATAGTCCCTTATTTCTAGTTCTTCATTCTCTTGTCTCCTCCAAGAAATACCCCTCAGGAACTACAACGCAAAAGGCTTTTTACTCTCAATACCTTCATGTTAACAGAGCTGCTGCTCCTTTGTTCTATCCCTCCTAATCAGACCCCCTAGGTACTCCAGAGGAGTTTATCTGGGCACCAGCCATGGAGCACTAACCCCTTCCCAGCTGCCCCCCACCCCAGAACAGCACAGCCCAGAAAGTATGAGAAGTAATGCCTTGCTTTTGGGACCTCCTGGGTCTGTATCCACTCTGCTGGGAATGGAGCTGCCAAGTTCCAGTCAGAGAGTGGAGAGAGGTCAATATTTATGGGGTTTGAGTATTGTTTTATGTCACAGGAAGAAAAATAGGATAGATTATGGTCACTTCCACTGCACAAGAAGCATTGTTAATGTTGGAGTCCAGCAAAGATCTGGTTTGTTTACGACGAAACTCAGACTTTCTTATTTCTAGGGAATAGGTGTCTGCTATTTTTTAGCCACATGCTTACCAAATGGTACGCCTAGGAAAGAAAGAAAAAACAAATGAAACAAAACAGGAATACGGCTTGTAGTCTGCCTCTTCAAGTTGTGCTGAGGTAAAGCTCTTGCTGGGACAGCAGCCATCACTGGGTGGAGATGTTTTCAGGAGGGAGTTGAAGTAGGCATGGATCAGATGAGGCAACTGATGCAGTTTGCCTGAAATCCAAACAATGCTTTAAAACTCATGTCTTCCCTAGGAAATCAGGATTGTCATCTGTCTCTGCTAAGCAAACAAGTCTAAGCTTAAAATCCAGCCTTAAGTTCATGCCTGAGTGACCTGCTGGATGCAGTGACTGTTAGCTGTACACCAATGTATTTTGATGGGTTCAGACCTTGCACCGTCTCTTCAGGGGCCCACTCCTTTCTTTGCTCTAACCCAACCCAAAGTCTGTTGCCAGGAGGGAGCTGGCCCTTGCTCTGGCTTTGCTGTTGGATGCTTTGCCAGCTGCTGGCAATGTGTCTAGCAAGCAGCACGGCCAGACTGGCAAAACACAGCATGTGCTCCTTGTGTTCTTCTGCTCACTCACCTGCCTTGTTTATTGTTCTTTCTTTCTTTATTTATTTGTTTTTGTTTCTTTTTTCTTCCTTCATGACTATATTCTCTTGAACTGAAGATGCACCAGACCAGGGAAATGTGTGGAATCGCTGCTCCTGAGCTGCCCTCTCTTGAGTAGCAGCGGCAGTGCTGTGCCTTTCCAAAGTCAGCCTGTGACAGTGTGACAGACCCATGGCAGGGGAAGCTTCCTCACCAAGGTCTGGTGCAGTAGCAGTGTTGAGCACAGCCTGAGCTCATCCCAACCCTGCTGCTATGCTGCTAAGGCTGGGGCCAGAGACCCCATCCTGATTGAACACCTGGGAAGGGAGCACACTCATGCTCACAGAAGCACTTGTAGTGTATGGAGAATCCAAGGCAAGTGGATGGCTGGCATGCTACTTGTAGTAGGATAAAGCAAGGTTGCTCTGGTTTGATCTTTGTAGGTGTAAAAACTTGCTGCCCAGGCAAGGCAAAGCACAGGGAATGAAGTGCATTAGAATGAAGATAATGATGCAGTGAAACAGATATATTTTAGTTGGGCAGGACCCTGTATATTTCTTTATTTTTTTTTTTTTGGTAATAGAACCTTATAAATGACATTTCTTTCTTTCTTTTTTGCCAGTCTTTGCTTTATAAAGAATGAGGAAAAATCCTCTGGCTCAGAATGAGAAGGTTGACTCAGAGATTTGTTTGGAAGGGAAGGCAAAGGCGGCTTGTTTGCTTGCTTTTGTTATGTGTTTTGTGTTTTGTTTTCTTCTTTTGTGAGAGTATTGCTCAATATCTAATCTTCTGCAGAACACATAACTTCTGTTTCCTGTGTTATGAAATCCTGGAAACAGAGCTGAGTTTTAAGGAAACCAAGCACGCTTCTGCAGAGAAGATACAGCAAAAGAGCTCCCTCTCTTGTCCATTCTATGTTCTGGCCATTTTCTGAAGTGTAAAAGGATCAGGTTAAAACCAGGGTGAAACTGGCATTAAATTACATTGAATCGGGGGTTTATCTGGAGTATTCTGCTTTATGTCAGTTTAATTCGAATGTTTGGAAAAAGATGAGCAGAAGACATTGGCACGCAACGCCTAGCTGAAAAAAAACAAACCCAACTGTTTTTGATAAAGTACTAAAATACTACGCATGAAATAAGTCGTAAAAACACAGAGGGGGAGATATTCTTCCGCAATATCATTAAAAAGAAAGAAAAATCAACAAAATGTGGTTGTGATGATATTTTTCTCACTGACTTTCATTGCAAGTAAAACTGAATTGCACTGAGTAAATATGAAAAGAAGTATCTCCTTAACCCTCACTTTCAGAATCAGGTTAAACTAAATCTACTTGGGACCGGAGTCCAAGGAAAAGACGTGTTTGCAGGAGCTATCGAGGCCTGCCCATTTCTAACAGTCATGTAGTGTGTAAAGCTAGAAAGAAATCATTTATGAAAAACAAACATGTTTTCAAAATACCTCTAACAATCTGAAATATGCCTTTCTGTGCACAACTGTAATAAGAGTGGCTTGCTCAGTGTTAAGGCTCTGCTTAATTCATGTCATACCTTATAAAGTTACTACGCTTGTGCGCTCAGTTCTTCCATCAGAAGCCTGTATTTAATAGGGAAATGGCTATCCTAAGAGGACAGTTCATGATACAAAGCTACTTCCAAGCTGTAAATGTTCACTATGTTTGGGATATGTTTTCTCTTGTAAAGTACAGTTTCCCCCTAGATTTAATGTCCTGATTAACTGCATCACCAGCTTTATAACTTCAGTTAAATTCCTTCTTTTTTTTTCCCTACTGAAAATAAGTAGATGATTTTCTTAGAACTTGTATTTGAAAGCTCTGCAGAGAGGACTCTCATGTCTTGGGAGCAGCCGGGTGCTTTTTGTTGGCAGTTCATCTGACACGACAAAGCAATTGCAGCCGTGTGACAGCCTGTGGCTTCTACCCTGCAGTGAGACAGAAACCGAGCAGCACGCAGATCCACCCCTGTTTTTTCCTTGAACTCCCACAGTACTACCTCCTATAGGTTTCCCCCCAGTGTCTCTTCAGCCAAGGGCAGGCTGATGCTTGTGGAGACATTTAACAGCCACAGTTCGGACTGAGATCTGCCGGCCTTATCAAGGGTGGGGATGCTGACTTTGTGCTGAATGACTGTGAGCACCAGTAAATGCATCCCCAGTACTCAAGATAAATGATGTTGCTTTAAAACAGTGGGCAGAAAGGTCTTCAAAGTCTGAGATGGGATTAATTAAAGAAAGAAAACAGATCTTCCACCCAGCTTGGTTTCTCACTTTTCTTAAAGAAACATCGCTCTTAAATGAAGATCTGATTGCTCCATGAAAAAAACAAACCCCAAAACTAATCTAATTAACCCATTTGAAAAGAATGTTCAGGTTTCTTGCTACTTCAGTAAGGCCAGGCACAACAGTTTTTTTCTGTATATTATACATTTCATTCAGCCTTTTCATCTTACAAACACAGATGTTTAGTATGGTGCTTCTGCAGCATTTTCAGCTGAAGCGGTGAGTTCTGTTACCTTGGTTTAAATGTTGCGCAGGCACTTTTATTGATGAGACAGAGGAGTGTGACCTGGGAAACTGCATGCGCATGAGGAAAAAAAAATGGTTACTTCAGCAAACGCAGAGTGTGCAGAGGTAGCAAAATGCAGAACCTTCCTAGACAGGAAAACACATCAGCCTTGCAATGAAAGTAGTAGGAGCTTGCTATGCTTGTTGTAAAATATATATATATATTTAAAATGTTTTAGGTTTTTTTTTCCTTCTGATTTTCTGTTTAGCTGACCTTCATGCAGAAACACAAATCAATCAGGCTTACCGCTCGGCCTCTGTGGCACAGAATGGTTGGGGTGGCACATGATGGTTTTGGTGACATTGTGCCCTGTGCTCACTCTTTCTTCTTTTCATTTCAACCTGCATGAGCCACTATGTAAATAAGGAACAGGAGGCCATGCTGTCTCATTGCAAAGGTGCTGCTGTGCATGGGGTGAACACACCAGCTACCAATAACCTCTCTAAACAGCTAGCAGCCATCTGACAAAACAGGTTTCCCAGCCTGGCTTTGAACTTAGTGTCAACAGATGGAAAAGTGTGGGAAAGAGGCTCTTTTTGAAGGCCCCAGTGCCTGACAGACTTTGCTGTGTGCGACATACATCTAATGGTGCAGGAGCTTTCCAAGAGCATTGCACAGGTTTCAAAGTGTTTTGATGTTGTTTTCCAACTTGATGCTTTTTCATTTTTCCGTATTCATTTGATCTTAAGTAATTTGAGGAGGCTTTCAGAAGCAAACAAATGGCAGGGTGCTGTGACTGGAGCTGTCAGAGGATCGTGCCGGTGGTAGGTCGGCTTGAGAACAGCTCAGACAATCACACTTTGTTGTGTTTTTGTTTTGAAACCTAAAGAAAGGCTGCTTACAACTTGGAAGGCTGTAATCCATATTATAAAACACAGGGTGGGTGAGGCAGATTTGACAGCATCTGATGAAAAGTCCCACACCATCCAGAATGTACAATAATGGATGCTATCAGGCAGTGAACTCTCATTTACAGGGCCATATGCTTTACAAGGAATGTGAATAGGTTCCTCTTATCTCTGTTTGTCATCACTCCTATCCCTCATTTCACTGCTTGCAAAGAAAAACACTCCAAATTGTTGGTGTCCTCTGCTGAGCCACTGCCATTTCTTATTTCTTATGTTATTTCTTCCTCCCTGGAGCTTTCTGCTCCCAGATCTCCATTTTTCTGCATTGTTTTGCAAGTGGAGAAAGATACCCATTTTACACTGCGAGGTGGTAGCCATGCAATTGTCTCTTTATAACTGCCTAACAAACTTGTCACCTGCTGCCAACATCTGAAGACAGGAGCTTAGAAAAGATGGCACAATAAAGACCACAAGCCCATAAAACCACACTTAATGATTTGTCATGGTTTTCTGCATCCTGTTAAAAATGGGCTGTTTTCTCCTTCAGTCTGAGAGCTGTTCCATTTCCTGCATGCATTTCCACAACAGTGTTGTCTTAGTTCCATGGTGGTGTGCACTGAATGATGCAGAGCTGGGGACGAGGACCTGTGCTACACCTTACTTGTGAGCCATTTGTGTTTTTTATACATGTTGTGGGTTAACCTAAAATCTACCTGTACCCATGACAGGGGGGGCAGTCGGCCCGCAGGCCGCTGGCCCAGAAAGAAAAGGGAAAAAGGGAAAAGGAAAATAAATACAGCGGCAACAATCTAAGGAGGCACACTTATTTACTAAATACTATATTGGAATACAGAATAACACAATATAATACAGTATAATTGGAATTAAGGCTAACGAATCAAGTAAAATAAGAGAGAGTGAGTCCCAAAACCGAGAGGCCTACTGTAACTCTAGGCGAAACGGCTGGAACGCTCCCACACGGCTCTCCCCCTGCCTGGCAAGGTCCAAGAGAGCGAGTCCAGCACTGAAGTGAGATTATATAGAGTCTGTGTCATATGACTGACCGTGATGTTCTCTGGGACATTCAGTCTTGTTTTGTGAGCAGCACATTTGTCAAAATTATCCATGCTTTATCATGATGTTATGATGTGGAATACTGATAGCAAAATTACAAAATTGCAAAACCATGACGATACATGAATAGAATACAGTCCTGGTGCTTTCTCCATTCAAGGAGGCCTGCCATTTCCTTCTAGTCTCCCCTGCCAAAATTTGTGCCCGTAGTTTGTTACACAGCAACGAAAGCTATAAGGTCCCACTTAGGGACAGCGTGTAGCAAGTGCGCCCTTTTGCTCTCTTCAGTTTGTGATGGCAGGACCTCTCCCAGGTCCTAACCTACTTCCCTGTCCCCCCTGCATTCTGACTGCAGTGCCCATCACTGGGCTTTCCTCTGGCAGACTGTGCTGTAGGGAGATTTTCAAGCAATGCAACTATGGAGCACAGGAGATGATCTGACAGTGGCAAAACAAAGGGCTGACACATTGCAATGTGCCACCGCAAGAAGCTTCCCTGCAGTGAGTGCTGTGGCCTGGAACGGCCTCGGCCTCAGGGCTTGCTTTCTCTGCGCTATGTTGACTTAGATGTGAGCAGAGCCCGACTTGAGCCCATCTGAGCATCCCTGTGGAGTTGTCTTTTGTTAACTGTGTTATCAAGTAAAATCTCACTGAAATCCAAAGAACCTTCCTGTCTACCATTCCCGACACACTTTTAATTAGAAATAGCTATTAAACATCTTAGCCTGCTACTTCTGTTCCTGCAGAATATCTCTGGAGCTTTTTTTCCCCTATATCAGAGCCACTTTCTACCAGTTTTGCAGTCTCAGGTTTGGAAAGCATCAGCTTATCCTCAAAGCTGATCAGCAGGGAGGAACAGCTTTGTTGCACCCCTGTCTTGTATAAAACAAAATCCAGTAGATTTGTGCTTTTTCCTTGGTGGAATATTTTGGAAGACAGTCAGGGGGAGCCTTTCCCGTGTGATGGTGTGTAGGAGAGATAAATGGGTTCCTGGTGATTTTAATAGAGCTGCTCTGTTTGGAGAATTCGTTGCTATTTTGTTACCTAATTGGATTTATTTGTACTGGGTAAATGTAGTTTTGCTTTACTTCTGTGTTATGTTTGTATGACCTGATAGAGAAATGTGTTCTGGCTTCTGCGGAAGAAGGATAGCTTCCCCTGTCCTTTGAGAGCTGATGCTCATTCATCTTTGTGCCCTCGGTGCATATTTCTGCTGCAGTCCTAGCTCTGCGCTCATTATGCTGCCATGTCCTCTCCCCTCAGGCCCCAGCAAATGCCTCCTACTAGCTCTGGAGCCTGACCCTGGACCTCAGTCCCTCTCCCCATCTGACCTGAGCTGGGAACCTGGCAAAAAGCTGGAAGCTTAGAGATGGGGGAAGATAGCAGGAGTTCGCTTGTTGTGATTCCTACTGTCCCTACAACATGACTGCTGCAGTGAGAGGTCCCTTATGAACACATGGGCTCATACTTCCTGACAGAGCAGTCTTTCTGAAAACTTGCCCCAGATCAAGGGCCAGAATTCTTCTCATTTCTGTACCCGTCTGTAACAGCACAGCGACGCAATGTCAGGTTTTGGCACAGAACTGAGAGACTATAGAAGGGCAGGGAGGGACAAGGGAGATCAAGGGTTTGGGAAACAAGGGACAACAAGTCTAAGTGCAACTGAGACATTCAATTACGTTTTAACCCAAACCATAGCTTTTACCAGTCACCTTACTGCTTTCAAGTACGCATTTTCATTTCTGACTGTAAATCAGTCCCACTCAATAACTAGCAGTTTCACTCCAGAAGAAGCTGGCCAGCCTGTGGTAGGATGTAAATAGCAGTTGGAGAAGGGTTGATGTTAAAGCACAATAATGCAATCTGACATGTTTGGGATATCTGGGAACAGCGACCTACTGGTGATCTCTCTCTCCCTCAGTAATTGAAATTGACAGGCTGCTGCATTTGCAGTAATATAGGAGTATCAAAGGAAAAGTAATTATGAAAGATATTTTGCAGGAAGGCCTCAGGAAGAATTGCCTCCAAACACTTCTCGGAGGGATTGAATAAGCAACTATTCCTATTTTTTGTGAAAGTTATACATGTCAAAGGTTAAGGGATCTGTGAGAAGTACGATGAAAGGCCAGTGACTGGCTGCAGGGAATAGTATTTTATACTTCTGGAGTATTTTACCCACTCTTCTTGGCCTTTGGCACTAAGAGACTTACTCTGTTATTAATATATCTTGTCAGCCATCAGTTGCTGAAAAATCTCGGCTTTGTTTTTCCAAAGTAGAAGAATCTAATCACAAAATGAGCCCTGAATGGGTGAGTGGATGCAGTTATCCACCAAGAATGCTCTGAACTCCAGAAATCAGTTTTGGTTACGCTGAGCGTTAACATCGAACAAGGATCTTACAGGTCACTACTCACTGTTTCTCCCCTGACTTTACAAACTAACTTCACTAGCTAAAGATTAAGGACAGTCTTACTTCATTAAGTGAGCAGTCTCTGACTCTGGGCTTTTCCCTTCCTTTACTCCACTCTGATGCTTCATTCTGGGAAACAATCTGAAAGTAAATGTATCTACTGTAACATATTTTCTGAGCAGAGGCATTAATGAAGGAAAATTGGTGCCCTGGTCAGATATAAGAATGAAGCTCACACTGTGCCCATGTCTCTGTGTGCTCTTGACCTTTGCAAGTGGCTGACAGCTTTTGTGAGTTGGGTGGCAGGACAGCCTGTACCTGGTGGTTGCCTCCTTGGTGCTATCTGCACAGAATGTTGGCAGAATGAATATAGATGAATAAATTAGCTGGGCATGTTCAAGCATATGCTGTTGGTTATACAATACAGGTTTTGAAACACCGACCTACTGCTTTGATGGAACTGGGACAGATAGTCTCCTGAGTGAAGCATGGCTTTGCCCAGATGCCAGTCCATGTACTGAAACCTTCTTTTACAGGTTTACTTCAGGTTACCTTTTCTGGGAAAAGGCAGTGTTTCTGTTATGAGAGGTAATTTTCAGTATAGCTCCTGACACAGCCAGAGGTCATTCCAGTTTCCTACTCTTGTGACCTAAAGTCCCACAACCGTGATTCCTCCAGTGGGAAAATCAAGCAGATGTGCTGTCACTCTCCAGATAGCGGCTATGATACATTGCAATACACTGCTGTAGTGTACCTAAACTGAACCTAAACAAGGGAACCCAGATACTCAGCTGGGAGCCTGAGCATACAACGACACCGTCTCAAGAAGTCTAGGTGTGCACCTTGCTCACACCAGTAGGAGCCCTGGCACATCCTCTGGGAGAGAGCCAGTTTGGGTACCAGTTCCTCAGATTCTCCTATGAGACTGGGGATGGGTAAGAGAATTGGGTATTTATCAACTGAGAGTTTATTCCTTATCACTTTCCCTCCCCCCCCCCCCCCCCCCGCCTGGAAAGTGAGCATTGCGTGGGAGCTCACAAAGTTACTCAACCATGGATGCTGCTTCAAAGCTTCAAAGTCTTGTGCTGTAATTTGTGAACCAGTGCAAGTTGCTTTTAAATATATAACACTGCATATGTGGATCTACAGATGTACATGCTCTCTTTTAAATTCCAAGCTCATTCCAAGCCAGACTTTGAAAGGGGTTTTATGAAAGAAAAAAGAAGTGAAAATACAGCTATCAGCGATGCAGCCAAAATTGGTGCTCCTAATAATCATCTTGGCAGAAGAGTTTATTTATGTTCTGTTTAAATATTTTGTATCTGGATAGAAGTCATTCTCAAAGAGTGATTCTTTACAACTTCTACTCTGCCCAGTAGCTCTGCAGCAGTTACTGTGTCCGGGATGAAACAACTAATGTCCATAAATCAGCTCAGATTTGGGGGGAACAAATATCTTATAGTGGATCTGGCATTAGTTCATCCCTGTACCAAAACTCTACATCCTTTGAAGTTTTCTTGATTGCTTCACACAGCTCGGGTCTGTTTTGCTTAATAATAGTTAAGGATTTCAGTGATGTTGTTTTCTCCCTGCTGTCAGTAAAAGAGAGAGTTCCAGACTGGGCCCAGCACAGACTCTTTTCACTGGACGGTCTGCCCTTAAGGAAAATATAAGCATTTTATCTGAAGGTCCTAGTGATAACTTCCTTCATGAAGTGTGTATAATGTGGATATTCTTTCCCTTCAGGGAACCAGAGAACAATCACTTCTGGTCAACGTTTGGTTTCCCATTGTTTCTGAGCAGCAGTTGAACCACTAGGATTTTGCTGCTAGTTTTCTTCCGTGCTTTTTCTAGCCTCTTTCATAACCCCTCAGTATATCTCCTTAGAAATTTCCCTTTTCCTTATGAATTATCCAACTTCTCTGCTTTTTAGAAGCCATTTTGGGATTATCATAATAACTTGTTTGCCCCGGTGTGATATGGCACTACTTTGGTAATGATTCCATTGAAGGAGCCTTAAGGAATTTTATGGTGCTGCTTTCTAAGGCATCTTAAATTGCTACTTTGTGTCTATTTACTACTGCTGTTGAATTCTCATTTTATTTTGTTCTTTGAAGCTTTTACATGGAGGAATCACAGAAAAATCCTTTGAAATATAGGCCCTAGTCTTTGGAAGTAAACTGTGGGGGGAAAGGGCAGAAGGGTGAAAAACATCCATTAATTTTAGCTGAGATAAATTAATAGACGTGACTTTAGATCATGCAGTTCTTGTTTGTTTGCCTAAGCTTCATTATATCAAATGGTCCAAAGCTATCTTTCCAGCAGGAAAATGTTGGCAACGTAATTAACTCAAGGCATTTGGCATTTCCTGACAAAATGGCAGGCATTCATCATGCTGTGGGGATCAATGTGTTTCACATCCACTTGGGGCTGATGCCGAATTAATTTTCCTGGCAAACTTCTGCACATCTCTTTGTTTTGAATTCTCCCTTCACAGCCCACTCCAGTTCCTCACACTGACCTTCAGGCTCTCCAAAATTGTCCCATCCAACCCACTGCTGCTTCCCTTCCCTACCATCTTGTGGGACAGTGGTGACTCCTATGGGAGATGGCTCCAGCTCATGTCCCAAGGAGGAGCAGAGAAGATTCTGGGCTACCTCCTCTTCTCATGGTCACATCTAAGAGGTCTGGGGAGCCTTGAGTGCTGCCACACCATGACCTTGTTGATGTTTATTGCTGGGTCAGCCAGGAAATTGCAGTGAAAGAGGTGTAGGAGCAAGGGGGCAGATAATGAGAAACAGGGAGCAGAAAGTTTTGGAGGGTTTAAAGGAACAAAGCCTGTGGCTGCACGGCTGGGTGCAAGCCAGCTCCAGACTTGCAGGCAGATAAGTACGAGACTGCTAAACAACAGTTCAGCAACAACAAAAGAAGCTCTTCCTGGCAGCAGGGCTCTACAGAGTAGGGTGCTCTGACCCTCAAGAAAAATCCTTGGCAGCTGTCTGCATTGGACTATAGAGATGCACCCAGGGATGGGAAAGGGTCTCAATGTGAATAAAAACAGTATCTTTAAGTACTTAAGTGATTTGGTAGTGCTGGGATTCCTCCATCGGAGTTTTGTCTGCTCTGGCTCTGCTCTCACAGTGCTATCTGGTAGATAGAGGCTCTCATTGCTTTTCCTCTGTACTATAACAGAAACAGAGCAGCTCACTCAGAGTACATGCTTGTTCACAAATGCTTACGTTTCAGAGATTAGGCACCAGTGAAAGACTGAAATGGTTTTCTGGTTTGTCAAATGTCTGTCAGGTTAGACATTAACTTAGCAAAAAAATGCTCAAATTAGATGCAACAGAAGCACAAGAAGCCCATACTATGGCCTTGAGTTGTTGCTTTACTGCAGTAAGGTGAACAAATCTGGTTGATGATGGCTTTAGAAAAGTAAATGCATCATCTAGATTTGACAGCTATGTGGTTGACCTGATAAATGCGGTGATTATTGTTGGCACACAGCTGAAAAATAGAATTACATTGTGTTTAATCAAAGGGACCAAGTCTGGGATAAGCCTTGGATCCCTCCTCTACATGAAAAACAACCCTGAGACCAGAGGAAGTTCTGTGTAATGTTATTTAGTCTGCATGGACCACTAACTGTATTGCAGAATCCTGATGAAGTCACTGCTCGGAGGCCATTAGAAGATAGCACACAATTAATGCGATACTCTTTGCTTTAGTTGGGAGTCATGCTTCTGGCAAGTGGTCAGACCCAGGGTGCACACAGAGAAATTACCAACAAGCCAAGGTACAGGAGATAAGGAAAAACACATTTTTTGACTCCCTAAGTAATAGTTTCCTATTTTTTTTTTAGCACGCTAACACCACCCTGTGTTCTCTGTGATCTCTAATATGTGTTACAACAGCAGATTTGTCTGAAAGGGCAAGTCTCCAAAGATCAGTTTGATAGTAAAGAAAATATGTCTTCTGGTCTCCTATCAAAATTTAATGTGTTGTGTCAATAACAAGCTAACACCTCTCTCACTGATGCTAGTGGCCAAAGAAGAAGAGAACTGCGTTGCCTGCACAAAAGGAGCTGCCATGGTAGGAAAATAAATGGGTATTCTGAGCCTTAACACATTGCTTACTGGGAGAAACTTTGTAGTATAGTCCCACTGTTTACCCGCACTCAAATTCACTAAAAAAATTAAAAGAACATCAGACTGCTCACAGATACCTGGCTCTGCAGCTATAAGATCATCAGGGATGTGTGAGGAGTGGGAATGTGGCACATGTGCTACTTGTTACCTGTTGTGGAGGACATTTGTACTGCAACTTTTCTTTTGTGTGGTTTGGAGCAGACCTGAACCTTGAGGACAGCAGGTTTAGACCCAAAGGCAAGTCATTCCTTTATCTTGCTGTAATTAACTGCAGGTGGTTTCTGCTAACATAGTACAGATTTGACTATTTATCTCTTTTTGGAGGCAGCATAGCCATCACATTTTTAGGAAAAGCCAGAAGAAAGAAGTAATTGTTTTCTTATTATGGCAGATCACATCTTTCTGCCCAAATTTTTGGCTGTTTTTCCTTTCCGCTGATAACTGTCTGACAGATGAGCTGAATGTTACATGGAATAAAACTAATCCAGTGGCATCCTGGGCTCACATCAGCAAGACTATGTTGTGTCTATCACAGCAGTGATAGAAATAGATGTTTCTACCATTGCATGTTTGTCTCTCTCTCTCTGCCAGCAAATCAGTCTCTTTGAATGCTCTTACTCAGTCTTACGCTGTGTTTTGATAAGAGAAAGATTTTTCTTTTTTTGAATGATTTCTTACTTTTTGCTTCTTGGCTGCAACAGCTACAAACACTGCAGCCCTGACACATCTCTTTTACATCAACATAAATCAGGATGGCTCACCAGAGAAGGCAATATAAAGCTGCTGGGACAAAGCTGGAGTTATGGTTTCTATTCCACAGTGGCCAAGTGCAGACACCTAACACTGTGTTGCCTGAAAACTGCTTGTAATCATACTTCTCTCTGGAAACTGCATCCTTCTTAAGGGAGCCCTCAGCTCTGGATATTTGGCTCTTTCTGGTCCCCTTGGTTTCCACATAGTGAAATGGACTCAAAAAGCAGCAGAGGGATCATGAAGAACAATTAGCTGAAGCAGAGTGAGAGATGTGAGGCTCTGTGTGACCTTGGATGTGAGAGCCTGGCTCTGAGGGGAAGGCTGAGGGGAGACAGTGAGGAGGACCTCACATCAGTGAAGGACAGCTTACACCCCTACCCTCTATGCTTCTTTTGGAGGGAGAAGACCACAATGTTATTCCCCACTTGTGCTGGTTTGAATGTCCTGTGCCAGTAATGTGCCTTAACACCTCGCAAACAGCGGCACAAGATGATAGAAACTCTGAATCCTTTCTGCATTGTGAGCAGCCACCACTTGCATGTTTCCATTGCAGCAGCAGAAAAACTGAAATTTGAAATTGCTCCCCTGCCATGGTTTTTATGAAAGCATCAGCTCTGGCAAGTTTGGACACCTGCAGCAATTGACTTCTTTCCAGAACAAGTTCAGCTTCCCAGCAAGTCATTTTCTCCAAGGGAAGAGGCACAAGCAAAAGGGGCAAATGGAGAGAAAGTGAGAGAAGATAATAGAGGGTGAAATTTTTGCAGTGGGAAAATGTAGTGCAAGCTATGGGATGTGAGGAAGAAGGAAAGAAATGGAGTGTGCAGGACAAGTTGAATATTTGAGAGAGCTCTACAGCTGAAATTTGAGTTTTAGCCAATATCTTTGAGAACTTAAAGGTGAATGGGAAGAGGTGCTCCTGTGTTAGGGACATTAAGATGGAATGGGAATTCTCAGGGATGCAGTTTGTAAATGACTGAGGCAGATCATACCAAGTTTTCCTTCATCTCCCCAAAGCAACCAACAAAATGGAGAGAACTGAGCATATCAGTATAAAATCCCATCTCAGCTATTTTGGAGAAGCTCCAGGACAACGCTTTTGAAATAACTGGGGTTAAATTTTGGCTGAGGTTTTAGGAGCTGTTAAGGAACCTGCTGCTGTGCCCTGGTGGGCAGCAGGTTGGCTTATTTAACAACCAGTGAGGAGTTGACCCTTGCTTACCTTGGCTATAGACCTAGCTATGACTTTGGTGTACAAGTAGGATTTCCTGCTGATTAGTTTCTCTTTTCAGTGCTTACTTAGCTTTGAGATTTTTTTCTTGTTGTCATGCTTATCTTACAGCTTTCATAAATTTAGCATCAACTCCCAAAGCATTTTAGACAAAGGTTTCCTGATGATTTTAGTCTTATTTGAGACCTATCTCCTTAAGTTATTTCACTTTTCAAAAGACCACATTCACAGACATTAACCAAAAATGTTGAGTTTGCTTTGAGTCAGTTTCTCTTTAAACAGCTGAACTTTGAGCAATGGCTCTGAGGTGACGCTGTTTCATTTTTCTTTTGCTTAAAGCTGAAGCCAAGAAACCCTGTGTTTCTCCAGCACATTGGCCTACAAATCAAGCAAGCAGATGATCCAGTCTCCAGGCAGTACTGTGTTATACTGTATGGATAGGAATGGTACATGTACATGTCTAATAACAAAATGCATTATATACACTTAATATATGGTATACATGTGGATTTATAACTAACAGCTAGCGATAACAAACTAGACACATAAACCTATATCCATTAGAAAGTAAAACTCACAAAAAAAAAAAGAATTTAAAAGTGGATAAATATTGCAAAACACAGATTTAACTCACAGTATTTGCAGAAAATCTTTAAGCTGCTTGAGGATCACAATTACACATTTACAATGGACTTGCTTTCTTATGAAGTAGATGGTATTCAGCATTTCCAACTGTACTAGTTCTCACAAATATGATTTGTGCTTGAAATTTGTAGTGTATTAATGGATTTTAAGTGGTTCCAGCAATTCCATTAAAAGAGGATGGAATAAATAAGTGAGCAGTTTGCCAAAGGTGGAGATGCCGCAGTTGTGAAACCAGCTAGTGGTTTATGTCAAACATGGTCGTTTAAAAATATAGTCATGAATTAAAGTAAAAGCGACTTAAAGATTAGGTATTCTACCAAGTGTTGCTCTAAACGAAGACAGGGATATGAGCAGTAACATCTGGATGAAATAAAGACTCATTTGAGAACTAAAGTAAAATAACATTGCGTATTTAAACAATATCTGTGTTAGAAAGGAGAACTTAACACCAAGAGCAAGAGTCTCTGGGAGTTTTTGGAAGGGAGACAAAAAGTTGACAATTTGCTACAAAATTTTCAGCAGCTTTTGTGTCCATCTTGAATTAGAAGCTCTTTAGCATTTACTTATGAGACGCTCCATTCCTGACCACCCCACATGCTTTGGGTATCTTGGGGGTATAACGTCAATAGAAGGAAATGCAAAGCTGCTGAAAAGAGTGCAAGGGTGGCAGAGCACTTAACTGCAAATGTACTGCCAGATAATCCCTTCCTTTGTAACTCCTCTGCCTTCTCCCGAAGCCACCTGGGGACAGAATCCCTGTGTGTGCTCTTGCTTGTGAGAAAACATATGTAACAGACAAGTCTGGTTTTCCTTTTGTTCAGTGTTCAGTCACTAGTCTGCTGTTGGTCACCATGTAGGTCCCCCATAAGGGCAGTCTTCTGCCCCCATAAGATCTGTTGTCTTACACATAATCATGTTCATTTTTCAGCCAGCTCATTCCTCATTAACCTACCAGGGAATTATATACACCAGCGTTTATTTAGATGATTTTTCAAGTGTGCTTCCTGTTTATAGAGCAAATTAGCCACATGCACCAAACAAATGACCAAGCTGGGGAGCGGAGGACACCATGCTAACAGGAAGCACCTTTCTGTAAATAGCGGGGGTGTTCCAGACATCCACAACTGCATCTTCCCTCAGGATGCGGCTGGCTCTGAAATGCTTGTTTGGAAACAGAAGCAGCTCTTCTCTTAACAGAATTAAGCAAAAGAAGAGATGGTCATGTTTGCATTTAGTTAAGTAAAAGGTGAGTTCTGAAATGGGGTGTAAATGCTTGGCTTTGAGTTACTGAAATCATCACCTGTCTGGGAGAAGTGAGCATTTCTTTGTCTGATAGACTGAAATAATTCCCCATTTATAATATTTACATTGATCACATGAATGTCCTTCAAGAATGCATGAGGGAGAATAATGCAGTTGGTAGAACAGGCTACTGAGATGCAAAGAACACTTGCTAAGACATACATGATTCCTAAAGCATCTGCTAACGGTGTGAATTCAGATGCTGTTATTACAATATTTGCACCATTATTTAAGGATGCACGTGGACACCAGAGCAAGGGAACAGACAATTTAACAGAGTGAAGTCTTACTAGACTGCATTATGTAAATAGGAGTGTTTTCTTGTGCAAAAAAGCTTGTCAAAAGGAAGGCAAAATTGTTATCTTTTAAGGAAATATTTTTTCCTTTCCCCCCCCCACTTTCATTTTCTTTCTTTTCTTTTTTTCTTTTTTCCCCCCCTGCAATCCAGCACTAAATATTTATTCAAAATTAAGCTAAACGTTTCTGGGAAACCTCTCAGATTTTATGGTGCTGCCCAGAGCTGGAGGTTGAAAGCTTTGTTTCTGCCTCTGAAAGGGACCGTGGTGGTCCCTCAGTAGGTGACAGCTGCCTGTGACCCCCCGTGGGCCTGGGCCCCACATATGGTGCACTGATCTCACTCGTTCACAAACAGACAACAAAGATGGTCTAGAAGCTCCTCAGTGAACAAAATTAAACACTGCAGGTCAAATGGAAATTAATTACAAGCAGTGCAGGAGACTGTGGAAGTCAACACCATCTTTCACCCATGAACAGGGATGGAGGCAATCAAGCGTTAGGTCAGTCCAGGTCACGCCATGGCTGTGCTTTCCATTTTTCATTTGCTATAGGGAAGGGAACTCTAAACATCTGAGACAGTGGGGGAGGTTAACAGATGACTTGGACATACCAGTGGACTCGGTGCTGAACATATCGTGCCAGTACAAATAAAATTATGCCAGAAGAAATCCCATCAATAACTCTTCTTATAGTAAGGACAAGTGTAGTCAAATCCACCTAGAGAAAATTAGCTAATTCTTGCATTTAAGTCTTTGTTTCTCAAGTATGTATGAAATCCATTTATTGTCATCTGTCAAATGTCTAAAGAGTTTTTAGTGCAGAGCCTTTCTTAACATCATCTTAACATCTAACTGAAAAAAGAAACTCTTCATATTGATAATGATTGGGAAGACTATCAAGAAAAATACCTAAGTGGATTAAAATCCCCAAACCCATTCACTCATCCTTCTATACAACACGATGCTTTGAAATTGCCTATGGGACAACTTCAGATGTCATTTAACCCCACTGATCTTAAAAACAGACATGAGTCAAGATGGCTTCAGTTTTTCAACCCAAAATATGAATCAGAACACTATGAAATCACTTATCTTACATGTCTACAATGTGTACAAAATTATCCTGAATGAACAATATGTTGTCAGTGTATCTTGTCATTGAAGTCTTCTAGAACTATGGTAAGAATGAATCCTTTATAGGTTAACTCTGTATCTTAGCACCATGGAGTTACTCTCAATCTAAGTTGGTAGCAAAAATGCAGAGTATTGTGGGATGGGACAGTTGCACAATGATGATAGTGGACATGGATGTCTTTGCTACAGTCCTTTCTATTTCCAAAGCATGATCAAGAGTCCTGCAGCTGCATGTGGGATAAAACAGCCCAAACTTGACCAAGTGCCTGAAACAAAAACTGAGGCTGGTCCTACCAATGTTTTTTGTGGCTTTGAGTGACTTCAAACTCCTTGTGCTCTCCTTTATATCTTCTGCTACCTTTCCTTCTTAGTTTCTCAGAAATCTACCCCCACACAGAACAAGGCTCGTGTGGCCCTGTCACACTGCTCATCCTATTCCTGAGCATCTGTGAGACACGATACCTGCCTCTGGTTGGTGGTAGTGATACATTCCTGCATCTCCGGTCTTTGCTGTTTGTAACCAGTAAGAAGGCTGCCTGCCAAACTGGGTCAGAGTAGCAGCTGAACCCAGATTATTGTTCTTTTAGTGTGTGTTGTACAGTTGACGATGTACATGAAGTCCTGGACTGCCTTGCTTTGATTGGCTTTTTGGGTCAATAATTCGATTTCTTGTGCCTGATACAGAGTTGAGTACTTAAAGCCTTTAACCAATGGTGATCACTTTGCAAAAGTGAGCTTGTTGGGTTTGCCTGTGAAGTTCTTGGACTGCTGAACATTCTCCAGAGATATTGCAGTGGGTTTCTCTCTTCCATGGAAAATAGGATTTACACAGTTTCAGTCAATATAGCTTCAGTCTGTGCAATGCAAAAAGGAACAGTAGTATTAAGTATGTATATTCATGTGCATATCTAAGCAGTATTAATATGAAGAAAAAACTTTCTTTCCCAAAATTATTGTATATGCACAAAACAACAGTATTGCACATAAGTCTTCACCTGGCCAGAAGCCCCAGAGGCAAAAAGTTTATCTATATAAAACCAAAATGGTAGAAGAAGGGTAAGAGTTTGACAAAGCTTTGTCCCAAGGAGGATCTGGTTCAGAGCATTAAACATTCTCCCATGATGCCAGGGGCTTGGCTTCAGTGCATGCTGGGATCTGTAGTCTCCCTTGATAGTGACTGCAGCTGCCTCCAAGGGGTCTCGAATGTGGAGTTTTATGGCTTGCATCTGGCTTACAGCTCATACTGTAAGCATCCTCCAGAGAGCTGATAATCTAATTTTTTGTTCTTAACACATAAAAACAAAATTAAAATGAAAATCTAAAATTCCAACCTTTTTCTTAAACCACGTGAAGGTCAAGAAAATAATATCTTCTGTAAAAATGTCATTAAAAGACATACAGAAAAGCAATGATGGCAAATAAAAGCAAGCAGCTATTGTAACACCACTCACAATTGCCTTTTTAGGCTGTCTAGTGAACATGGAAAAGTTGAAAATGTGTTTCCAAATGAATTATAACAGCAGAGAATGGGATATTGCATGGAGCAGGATATACTAGCAGGTAGGTCCTACTGCCTTCTGCTTACATGTGTTTTCCATAAGACGCCAATGCATTGAGCTGCTCTCCACATCTCTCTTTAAGAATGAACTGCAGCCTCCAGCCTCTCCCCCAATCCCACTCTTCTGCTGATGCTGAGATATAATGATATTTTCATTACACACAGCTGGGTGACTTGAAAACCCAAGTCTGTGTTGCAGCATTTGGTGCTGTGTTTTGATGATGCATACGTAGACTGTAGATCAAAAGCAATTCATAGGTCACATTGCCTACAAGATTATTGAGGTTTCCTGCAAAATCTCTGAGAACGGTGAAATTTCCAGTGTTTTTATTAAACTTTTATAGTCAGCACACAGCAAAATTAGAAGGTATGTCCACTGTGGTTTGAGAGCCTCAAAGAAACCAAAATGCTTAAAAAACAAACAGTTAAACAAAAGTAAACTTATAAATCTCTTGAAAAGTCCCAGAGACCTTCCAATCTGTCTGCTGACACCTCTCCCTGTCTCTGACCTTCCTAAATTGAAGCATTTATCTCAAGTACAAACGCTGACAGTTTGCATTTAACAAAAGTTGCTCTTCTTGCCCGTCTGCAGAAGTCTTGTTCCTGCTGGTCACTTCCCTGATGATGTGTTACAGCAAAGTGATGGCCAACAGCACTTACAGAAATAGATGCAAAGAGTGGCCTGATTAATTTTAAATATGTTCATTTCTGAACAGAAAATGTAGATTGTAGAAAAAAAGAAGGGAGTGTTGTTAGGAGACCATCAGCTAACAGGAGTTACATTTTAAGGGAGCAATTGTTGCTACTGATAACACACTGTAATTCCAAATAACAACAACAAAAAAGGCTACAATAATTCTGTAACAGTTTCCAATTCCCAGCCTTAAGTATCTGTGTCTCACTCGCAAACATCAGAAAAAACCCAAACATAATTAAGTGTTGCGTTTGCTTGTCAGAAGTCTCGCAGACCCGGGTTTCAGTCCTGTGTATCAGTACATGGGTCGTTACTTTACCTGTATGCTTCAAGAGAAGCATTTGCCACATTTTCTACAATGCAGGTTGGCATCAAATGGCAGTTTTGAGAAATGTATGTTTGCTTATATGTCATGTACAACATCCTCTTCGTAAGGTGATATGAACTGAGGGGTCAGTACTCAGCACAAAGCATTGTGTTGCATTTTAAGGCTGTTGAAATTATCTGGTTATACTTAGTTTTCCTCTTGTTTAGAAAAATATCTTTTCTGGTGCACTGTAGGATACACATGAGATGGAGAGAGTTGAAGTTAGTGCTAAACTATTGGCTTGTTTACAAGCATTTGCTATTCCCTAGACTGAGAAGGGACTGTGGAGCCTTCCTGGTGACCACCAGGGGCTTCATCTAAAACAGCCCCTGAAATTTTAGGTACTTCAGGAAGGTAGATCCCACTCTGTACATCAGAGAGTAAACTAAGTGGGAAGATTGGTTTAAGCACCAAGCAAGGTCAGCTGGCATGTGGTGAGCAGCAGGTCCAATACTCATGGGTCCTGGAGCATTTCAGACCAACAGTGAAAATGGATGTGCAGGAGAGTCAGGGACTTTTTGAATGTGGATGGAAACATGGCATGGGAAACTTGCACAGTGAGATAGCAAGGAGTGAAACTGGATGGTAGTTGGGGGCATTTGTGTATGGTTCATGTATGCAATTTCTGGGTTCATTTATTCCAGCACTGTTCACTAGCTCTTCTGGAAATACCCTCATAAAACCCCAGTCTGGCTCTAAAGAAGCACTACAGTGTGCCCACTAGACCTGATGAGTATCTTCTTTTGTCCTGCCCTCTGGTAGCTTTCAGATGGCAACAGAGCTGATAATCCTTGATTGTTCCAGGCTCGGTAGCTTTAGATCTATGTACTGGGAATCTCAATCATGTATTTTAGTATAAACTCGATCTATCTTCTTGATCAGAAGCAATGCATTTTAAATACTGATTTTCTCCATTTTATGGTCTATTCTCTTCAAAACAAATGCTTCTTGGGAAACACTAAGGAGGCAGAATCCAGTATTTTAAACATTTATCTTACTATTAGTTTGAAAGAATGGCAGTAGTATGTATGACTTAAAGATATATATATATTTCTGAAGGGAGGTTCAAGTCTGAAAATCTAAGATCAGGTTCCGAAAATTGTGCTGGAAGTGTGTAGATGGATACATCTATTACTCTTGTAATAGATGTAATACTAGACTTGTAGTATTTTAAAGAAGCTTATGATTTAAAACAGAAACAAGCTTTGTACTGAAAAACTGACTATACAGACCATGGCATGAGGCAGAGGAAAACACAGCTGAGTTTCTGTTGACATAAGCGGAAGGTGGCTTACCTAGCATTGCTGCCCCCAGGGATGCTTGTGGGAGGCCTATCTCATGAAACTCCTTCTTAGACAATGCTGAATCCTGTTCTATGTATGGCTGCAGTGATCCTCTGCTCAGCTTGGAAATGCGCAACTCTTTGTTCACAGAAGACATTTTAAAATAGTGGCATATTGGACTCCACAGCTGATCTGTGCTTCAGTGTAGAAAAACATTTCTTTTGTTCATTTTTCTCTTATGAGACTCCTTTCCAAGCCAACAACATCATCTTCTGGTACTAGTTAAGGCATCAGGCAAGGGAGTCAGGCTTTTACCGTCAAGCTTATGCAAACATGCATACTCCTACGCACCTTGTTTGCTTTTTGACAAGGCAAATGAGGGTCACCCACAGCTTTAGCAGGGAAGTTCAGAGCTTTATTCCTGGCACTGACTGTGATTTGAATAAGAGCAGTGCAACAGAGTTGTGATTTAGCTGCCCAAGGCATTAGTAATTTATTAGGTGTATTTGTGGAGCAAATGAGAGCTTGGGCTTTTCTAGTACTTGGTCTGGCATGTGAGATGGTTTCCTTGGACGGTAGCCCAGTTTGTGCAGATCCAGGTCAGTGCCAGCTTGAGGTAGCAGGTGCTGACTTTAAAGCATTTGGAGAAGCCACGTTGTGAGATACTGTGCTTCACCTGTATGTCCTAAATCCAGCAGTGCTAGTGAAACTAAGGATGGCAGTAGCCTGGGTGAGGGCATCCAGCAGAGCTCTGTCCCAGAGGAGGTGTGTCCCTCAGCCCCAACCACAGCTGTTTTCTGCTCCAAGGAGGCTTTCTGAACCCAGCTTCAGAGCTCTGCTGCCTGGCCTGAATACATAAATCCCACAGCCCCAACCAGAGGGAAAGCGGGGGTTTCCTCTGATGACAGGAAGCTGCGTTAGCAATCTCTGTGCCAGGCTGTGGTGTGGTGGGAGTCTGTGAAAAGGTCTATGCTTAATGAGGCAGTTCCCATCCAAAGAACTGTTCTGTCAGGAGGCCAGATTTCTGTTGGCAGTTTACCTGTGATAGCCAAAACTGTTCAGCCATGGAATGCTGATTGGACCAACCTTGTTTTCAGCTTTATTTCCAAAGCACCCAAATCCCTTAGATATACATATGTGTGTGTGTGTTTATGCCTGTATAATGTATGTATGCTATATAATGTCTATAATGTACATTCTGTATATGTACAGTATTTGTTTATATAGAGAATGTTATTTACATGAATGATCTCACTGAACAGTCAGTAATAACCTCCCATGGTGTGTGATGGTATTCAGAATACTGCTGGGAAAGGCAGCAAGCTGGGTTGATTTTAAAATCAGATTCCTCACTGACAGTTACTGGCACTGATAGCATTAGACTCTGCAGTGTCTGCTCAAAGTGTGTTGTTCTGATTGCTTGTCAAATTGCTGAACCTATGTCTTCTCTTGTATCTCATAATCAATTTCTTGTGCCAGTATTCAACTCCAAAGCAAAAACTTATAACAGGACACAGATATTGCTATTCTTTTGCTTCCTTCCATAACTCCAACTTTGATATATATTATTTAGTTCACTGTAGTTACTTCCTTGCTAATTGACCATTTATAATTTATGGAAACCATAACAATGACCTGTGCGTTCAAATAGGAGTAATAGAGTATCCCCCTGACGAGGAGTCAGCCCACCTTGAAAGCTCTGCCATTACCATACCCCACTGGATTAGTGGAGATGTGGTTTATATTAGTGACCTGAAGAAGGTTCATGCCCTCTGGGAAAAGACTGTTCCCTGCAATGGCAGTGTGATTAATGGTTTATTTACAGCACTGACATCAAGGCTGTCAGGACTCTTCATCAGTCTTTGATGTAAAACATACTCAGAGGCCCTAGGTCAGTCTTATCTGCTCAGAAGAAATCAGAAGTGAGGGATGGTTCAGTGTGGCCACAGCTCTTGTACCAATATTTTCCACAGTGGCAACAACAGAAGAAAATGACAAGGTTGATTCTACCTCACTGGCCTTCCTGTTGAGATGGGGTGGTGACAAAGACAGTGGCTGCCCTTGTTTTGGCTGGGGGAGAGCAGTACAGTGACAAAGAGTGCAAGAGTGCTGGTGACAGGCAATGTGGTGAGAACACACAGATGCCTACATCATATCCTCTGGACACCACGAGGAGTGAGTGCTTCAGTTCTGCACAGAGCACAAAACAGGCTGGATTTTCATGTCTTGGGTGAGTTTGAGCTTAGACAGATATTTTTAGTAATTACTGTTTAGTACTCAGCACTACCATGTAGTCACATTTCCATTTTTTAATACTCTGCTATTTTAGATTAAGCTTCCCACTCCTGAAAACTTCCTGCATTTTCCTGCTGACTTGACTGAGCACAGCCTGACTTTTCCGAAAGCCTCCCCAGATCCACATGCTAGCAAAATCCCACGCAGCCTGCAGCTCTCACAGCCGGCTGATCAGTGAGATAACGCCCAGGCAGCATCAGCCCTTTCCCAGCCATGTGAAGAAACTGTCTTGCTAACACTTGGTGTGCTGGCGTGTTTGACATCCTTCTCCCTCCTATCCAGCACCCGGGGCGTGGGGGTCTTTCAGCGCAGGTACCAAAATCAGGACATCATGCAGTATTAGGATTGTGGTACATAAGTTCTGCATTGCCTTTACAAAGGACTTAAAAATGACTAGGATTCCTGAGGAATTCTCCAGGACCCAAATGAATCAATAACTGGATGAAAACCAGCTACTGATTCTGAGCCAGATAAGGCAGACAATACCACTAGGGGGGAAGGAAAACTATTTTGGAGAGCCTCAGCTTCCCCAGAATTTCCCACTGTGAAGAGCTTTGGTGCTGGTGTTATCAGTGTGCTCCAACCCACTTGGCATTGCGTGGGCTCCTCATTACTTCCTGGTGCCTGAGCAGCACAGTGCCAAGAGATAGCTCTTCTGTGCATAACAGTCTGGCAGGCTGTGCTCCTCCTGACTTGGGTAAGATCCACTGATGGCAATCTATGACTTGCAGGAATACACATAGGAATATGTCAGTGAGTCAAACTGTTGATGTCAGCAGAGTTCTGGTTTGCTCAAAACCGTGTAGCAGACTTGCTTGGCAGAGTTGGCTTCTGAAAGCATGTTTTAGTGAGGTCTGCTCTCTCCTTGGCTTCTTATAGAGTGCTGGATGGAAATTTGTGTACGCAGTGAAGACCACCCAGAGCAGATGAATCCCATTAGAACTAAAAGAGCCCTCAAATGCAGAAGTGTAGGATGTATGTGCAATGGGACCCCAAGGTTTCTCAAAAGCAGGTGTTACTTACAGAAAGTAAAAAGGCCCAGGATGTGGTAGTAATGTATCACCCAAAGAAAGCTATCAAGAAAAAAACAGAAAAGCAGAAATAAATTAAAGTTTGTACACAATGAAAACAAAACTAAGCAAAGCTGTGCTGTCCTACCTATAATCCTCTAAAAGGCCTTTAGAAATTGCTGTAGATGGCTGCTGGCCCACATGTGAACATCTTGACAAGAGTTAGGTAAATTATTTTAATTAGCAATCTGGTTGGTTTTGTTTCCTGAAAGTATAAACTGCAAGCACTTTGCATATTAATTAGTTGACATTTCTCCCAAGTTTCTTAGGGGAATAATTGTCAGCCCTGGACCATTTTGCAAATATTTCATTCTTGACATTCTACTTTTTTTTTTTGCTATTGGCAACTGAAGTAGAATTTTCTTTCTTGGTTGGGTGCCCATTGGCCAAAATCTTGTACTGTGAAGATGAAGTCTGAGTGTAAGCCCTTGGATGCCCACCTCTGGCTAATTAGGCAAACTGAGCAATGCTTAAACCTCTGCTATGAAACCGCTAAGGAATATGTGCACACACTCAGACACATATCCTAGTGCCAAAAAACACCCCATAACTTTTCCTGTGAAAACTGCACAAACATAAAATCACATCAGATTTTGTAGGGAGGTGGAACATTCTTTGCCAGCTGTAGCCCTAAAAGCTGTAGTATTTCTCTTGCAGCTATTTCTAGTTGATTAGTATGGTGATGTACATGGAACCCAAAACAAAAAGATATGAGAAAAAGAAATAATACAGAAACAAGGCTTTGTTGATTACTTTCCCTGTTTCTTTCTACCCCGTTCCATGGAAGATTCTAGGTAATAGAAGCTTATGTGGCTGATGAGTCACGACCAACAATCATATTCAATACACAGTATACATATATTTTGGTATTTTCCAGCTCCCAGGAAAAGTTGCATCATTTTCTCATTCTAAAACTTTCCCATACCACTCCCTCTGTAAAATCTGCTAAAGGGCTATTAGGCATTTTGTGGTCAAGGCTCTGTCCACTATGCAGCATGCTAGTTCTAAAGCATGTTCCAGTAAACTTGGAATAAAGATGGATTATCCTCAAAAGCTCCTATCCCTTTCTTCTCTCTCTCTCTTGCGTCCATCAGGGAATTCAAGAGCTGCAGGGTTTGTTGTTTGTGATGAGTTGCAGTGTAGAAATCGGGAAAGGAAACCTGGAGTTTCTGGCAGTCATCTTGGGAAACACCCATTCTTGCAGCCTGGTCCTCTTCCACTGCTCCTGTCTGGCTGGTGCTGTCAGAGGCTCATCCCTGGCCACACACGTCACTTCTGCCAGACCCCTTCCTGCCTGCAGGTCTGTGGTAGGAGACAGTCTGTCCTCCCAGGACAAGGCTCCTCCTGGGGAGAATCAGGTGATGAACTGGCACACCAAAGTGGGCAGCCAAAGTGTTAAAACGCAGCTTTGCCACAGCTCTGTTTTAGACAAAACTCGAGAAATCATTAGCAGCTGAATCATATCTGCTTCCTGGATCCCCTCCTTGAGGGGCCCTGCCAGCTCCCTGCCTGACACAGCAGAGGACCTACCGGTGTGCTGGTCCCTCTTGTGCTGGGGCCAGCTCCCCACCCACCCTGCTGGTGTGGAGGTCCAGGGCCTTTACCTGCAGGAGCAGTGGGATGGAGACCATTTCACCCATTGGCAGAGGTTAGCAGGGCGGACCATGGCTTGCTTCCAAGGCCTAACTTTTGCAGCAGAAATCACTGCTCAAGCAAGTTACTTAGCCTGCGCTCTCCTTCAGGCAGCATGTAGAATTTATGCTCTGTGTGCTGTGTCCAGAGTCTAATATTGCTTCTTGAGTCTGATTTATCCTGCTTTGTATCGCAGAGAGTTCTTGCTGTGGGATATATTACATGGCCTGACAGTCGTAACATTGTATGTAACAGTTCTTCAGGTGCCAAATTTTTCCAGTTTAACACACAGCAGATGTGCTCACGGTCTTTATGGAGCTGTTTGAAAAAACAGCTACAGCCGATCTGTTTTCATAGCTGGCTGGCTAACTAATAGGTCCTTCCTTCAGGGTGAGTGTTTTCATAACTTGTCCCGGGAATGGCTCATCATATTTTCAGTGTTCCGTCTATGCAGCATGTCGTTAATAGCTGTTAAGATCCACAGCCAGCTTAATTTGTCCTTTAGAAGTTTCTGCATCCTACTGGACTGGTTCATTTTTGCAAGAAATTGCAAATTTTAAATTCTGGAAGCTTTTCAGTGATCAAATTCCTATGTGTTTGGATGAGGTGTCTGAAACATAGCTGAACTAAACCTGAATGGATATATAACGCTGACAAACTGAGAGGCAGGGCAGCTGCAATACTTGAGGCACAATATCCTGTAAGAGTCATAATAGTCTCCTCCTGAAGAGTGTGAGTGTAGAGTGGGTAGAATGTTCATGGAATTGTGGAATATCTTGAATTGGAAGGGACCCATAAGGACTGTTGAGTCCATGTTGCTCCAGCATGGCTAAAAACAAGACTTCCATTGACTTAATCAGGAACAGCATTAAAGCCAAGCGATAACTTCTGATAACAAAGCAAATAGGAACCCTTTTGCAGTGGGAGCAAAAAGAAATGGCAACATACTGTGCACGCAGATTTGTTTGACAAGAATGGAGTATGAGGTGTTTGAATTTGTTCTTCATTCACAGAAAGCAGAAGTGTTGACATGAGTCTGTACCATAATTAGGAGCTGTATCTTCTGCTATTCTTCTGTGGAAACATAATACTTTTAGCTAAATTAATGCCTTTTTTTATGCACATCAGATTGCAGAAGTGACTGTTTACAATGAGGGTCTGTACTGCTGTCAGGATACAGTAATGCTACTCAGCTAGGAGGTGATAATGTTTGTCCCCATTGGCTCACTTGGACGTCGTTGCCTTAGAGCTGGGTCTAGAGGTCTCAGACAGCTTTTGGCTCCTTAGTGTGGTTCTGGTTGTTGTATGATCCTTCCTGTAGGGCTGTGTGCTTCTTGAATTGTTCAGCCATAAGAAATTTGTTTCTCAGCCCAAAGAGGCAGAACAGACTGCTATGCTAGTGTGCAACTCTAACAGACAAGGCAACAGCTCCTTGAAGATGCCATTAAAGACCACGCTCAACAACAACCTATTAGGTAACTAACTCATTACTGGGACTCGCTCTTCATCTTCTCATGCTTTCATTCTTGTCAATTTCTGTCACAGGATTTAATTTAAAATCAATGTTGCTAGTGTAAGGCACCAAAATGCCAATATTGCTCAAGGGAACAGGGATTACTGGCAATGGGTGAAGTGTAAAGTACAGCTGAAGGAACAACATCTCAGCAAAACATGCTAGCAAGTCCTGAGTCAGCACTGATGCAACACCATAATCAAGAACACTGCACACTTACTTCACTGTGATTAATATCAATCATCTGTTCTTGGTTAAATAGCCAGGTCCTTGATAATGGGAAATTTCCTGAAGTTATATTGGGAAACACCATCCATCTCCCAAGAATTTACCTGCTAGCTTAAAGACCTTGTGTGGCAACAGCAGTGGCTTTTGCACTAGGGTGTCTTGTGAGGAGGCTGATCCAGACTGCAGGCGCTAGGCACTGTGAGGAAAGTCAGAGATGAAAATTAATTGCTTTTTAATTTAGCTCAGATCTGCAGACTATGTGTGAGATAAAATAATGATTAAGATAATAACAGTGCTCCCATTTATGCTGAACATTAAAAGGAACCTCTTAGCCATATGATGATTGGGCCTTGGTCTTTGACATGGAAGCAATTACTGCCTGAATGTGGTATTTTTTTCACTGTCATCCTGAATTGGCCTTGTCCCTTAGCAAACTAATGCATGTCGAAAAGATTAATGGATTAAACATGGCCAAGGATAAGCCTATTACACAAAAGCCCTTTAAAATCAATCCATAGCTTGTAAAGGAAGAGATCACCTGAAACACAAGCCCCAGGGAATAGCTGCATGGAGCTGTGTCCATACCAGCCCAGAGACTGCTCTTGTAGGCACCACCAGACCAGATGTGCCAGCCCCAAGTGTAGCAGCAAAAGCTGAGTGCGTGGTTGACATCTAGCCACAGCCCTATCCCTCTTTTCATTCAGTATTCCAAGGAGCAGCAAACTGCCTCACAGGATGCCTCTAAACTCCTGCATTTAAATCATATCAGGAGGATTCGCTCTTGTATGGCTTTACTAGGCTGTGTTTCCCTGTGATTCTCAGAGGTTTTGTGTGCAATTTGTGGTCTGGGCTCAAGCCCTGAATTGGTTGCCCTGGAGGATCTCACCGGTGTCGTCTTCCACCCTGCCTGCCCCATGGAGTCTGACACTTCCCTGCAGCTCCAGGATGTCTCTTTCAGCATTTTCTCAAGAGGTTTTGAAGAATGTTTCACAAACAATTGGCCTAGCACGCCAAAAACAGGGGGAAAAAAAACAGCCATCTTGTTTATCTACACTCCAAAATATTTACTACAACTGGTCATTCTAAAATACGGTTTACACAGTGTTAGGAGAGTTTATTCCATAATGTAAAGGTTATCATTAGAATTTTTGAAACATTCTTTCAACTTTTCTTTATAGATAAGTATCTTATACAATTTCCTTGTATGATTATCTAGTAAAGTGTAAATGGAGAGAGGGATAGGAGATCCTAACCCTCACAGTATGGTCTTTAGTGAGGAGAGGGAAACTCAAACTGAGAAAACCTGAGCATCTGTTATTCTCAGTTCATTCCCAGATTCCCCAGTCATGTCCCCCCAGCAGTTATCTGGCTGCAGAATGCAGTCATTGATCTATAGCAGGATGGCTTTATGCAGGCTGTTGGTCTTTTTGGTCCTGGGAATCCAGATGAACAGATTAGCTGCAAATAAGATGCAGACAAAGATGCAGTCTTTTCATGAATATCAGTTCAGTGTTGAAGGGAAACTAAAAGAGCCCAACAAGCATGCCCAGTAAAACAGAGAAACACTGATTCTAGCACAAATATACGGCATTTTTAAAAGTACAGAGGATCTTGTAGCCTTGTGACAATAGTTAATTAAAGTGATGAATTATTTTGACCATCTCTGACCTTATGTTTTCAGATGTAGAGAGGGTAATTTTTAGAGGTGTTGTTTCACCCTTCTCAGAAAAAATGTATCTCCTGAAGTCATCAGGTAATAAAACCCACCACTGAAAAAAATGGAAATATTTCCAATATAGGAACTGCAACTATTTAAATAAATAATGCCACAATTTATAATAAAAAATGAAAGAACCTTGTTCTTTTAGACACTATTTACATTGCAGGGATTTGACTGATGAACTAGAGTCTGATTGATGGTCCAAAAATGCTCACCATATGTCCTTTCTCTGTATACCAGGAGACTAGATAAACATACAATGCTTTCTTGAAATGAAAAACAAAATATCTGTGAAAGAGTGGTACGTATCACTTCATGATCATAAAAGGTTTGAACTCTGTATATATGCTTCTCTTTAAAAGCACAAAATTATTTCACGTAGTTAGGCACATACAGAAAAATTTGTTCTGCTTCAGCTACGTTTGTCTTTAGGTTCTTAAGGAAAATCAGAGCTTTCTTCTGGCCTGAGAATGTTTTTCTTTCTTCCTTTTTTCCTTACATTTTTCAGGATGAACTTCATGATGTAAATCATACTGACAGTCTTAAATCACTGCAAATACAACTACACAAGTGCTTTGTTTTACTGCAAAAGCAGTGTAAAAATTGAGACACTGGGAGAAACACACAGGACAATGAAGGGTGTAAGGTCATCTGTTAGGTTTTCTAAAATCCATTCTCTCTTCATTTCAGATAACCACTGGAATGTCATGAGCGTTTGGCAATCACTGCTTTTGCCTTGAAGGTACATTGGATCTTTGCTGTGGAGAATGACCATAGTGCTTTAAAATCTAACTGACCGTCAGCATTCCCAGATGTGTGAATAGGACTCGACTTCTTTCTCAAAGCTCCTTTTCAGCACACAGTCAGCCAGCAGCGCAGTTCAGAACATATGGAAAAGGCACCAAGTGTCTGACCTTCTGCTGGAAGAGACCTTTACTTGAGATTTGTCCAGTGTGTATCTTACATAGAAACTAGCGTTAAGTATACAAAGCAAAACCACATTTTTGGCTTTAGTGAAACAAATTACAGCCCCTGACACTCCAAAAGAATGCAAGCTACAGAAAAAAAAAAAAAGGAAGAAAAAAATAAATGCATCCAAAGTTAAAGAAATCCAACATGCTTAAATACAAACTATCTGAAAGCACTGGACTTAAATTCAAATAGTGAGGGAAAGATTTACCTGGGTGGGCACACTATTTTCCTTTATAAGGCCCTGTGCAAGGCATGGAACAATTTTCTTGTTGCATGTACATCTACAGTAATGCTGAGTATTGAGATTTTTCGTTAGTGTTGATAGGATAGAAACCAAAAGGGAATATTATTTATTTAGTGAATAAAAAACCTTCACATAAATTAAATTACTCATTTGAAGTGCTATGTGTTGTATATATTTATTGTATTATGCGTATAATGCAAGTGCTAATACCATATTTCCTCCTTCAAAACAAAAGTCTTTTGTTCTCTTTGTTTTCTTCCCCCTCTTCACGTAACGGAGCAATATACCTTTAAATGAGGAAAATTCTCAAAGTAACAAGCAAACAAAAACCCTAAAGCTTGATTTAGTGTTGTGGTGCTGCGGCAGTAAATGAAAACTCAGGAAATGCCCTACTCCAAGTGCATAGCTAATAACAGAGACTAAAGGCACTGTTATAAAGTATAAACTATTCACCAATTCTTCCCTGGGCTGTATTCCAGGGAAACTGTATTCGGCTTTGCTGAATCCTAGGGCTGACAGAAACATAAACAAAGTAGATGTCTATATTGGAAGAAAATTTTGCTTTTCCACATTGAAAATATCTCAGAGAATCTGTCAGACCCCAGGTATGAAACTTGTATCCTCTCAGAAGAGCATTTTAGCCTTTTATGTTCTGAAGCAGCAGTAGCAGAACCGGTAATTGTAAGAATTACATTTTATGAACAATACAGGATGCTTAACTAGTTAAGCTGCTTTCATCTTCTTGCCAAATACAATCTCTGTATCACTCCAAGTGTTACTCATTTCTCCAGTGTGTAACATGCCATTTCACTTCATTCTGAGGCATAGCCCAGATCCAGAGCTCAGGAAGTACAAGGAGGTTGCATTTATCCACTCTCCTCTCTCTTGCTGCCAGTAAAATACTGTGGATCCTGCCATAGGCTCAGTTTTTTGGAGATATTTGGAACAAATGTATTTAAAACTCTAATAAGCTATTTTTACATTGGTAAAGGAGTGTAAAAAGAATTTTTTATGTTATTTTAACTGGATCAGTTCATAGGACATGACATTTGGCAACGACATCATCTTCTATTCAATCCTCGACTCATTGTTAGGCCTCATTAAAATGTATTGTCTTTCAACCATAGAAGTTATTCTTGTATATTTTTGTCTCATACTGAGAAACTCATCATCTGATGGATGAAAATGTGAAATTATTTGAGCACAGTGACCAAAAGATGGATCATCCAAAGTGTGTATATTGCTCCAAAAGTAATTCCTCCAATTAATTTCTGTGGAAATTATAACAGATACAAAGAGAACAATAACACCATTTGATAAAGCAAATTCTCAGCTATAAAACACTATTTTTCAGCACTGTCACCACTGTTAGTTCACCTACCAGTGACCATGAATCTGCATGTTGTGCTTGTCAAAATCAGCACCAGCGGAGGTAACCTGCTGTCAACACTACTGAAATGCACTACCCACTGCCTCACTGTGCTGACATCCAGAGTTTGGTCTCCATAAATGCTCAGTAAGTGTCAATGGGTGTCAATGGGTGTAATCTTTTCTGCCTGGAGGAATTCAGTGACAGATCTTTGCTTCATACGCACAGCCATGTCAGATGCCATTCTGTCAAACTGCCCCTCTGCTCCCATCTGTCATACAGCAACAAAATGCAGTGGAATATTGGTAGGAAGCTCCAACCTCTACTGCCATTTGAATGTCATCCTCCCCAGTGTGATGTACCAGCAGAACATAATCGGAGACATTACTTTTGGAGCAGTAACCGCCTTGCCATTTTAATATTTGATCCATTTTAAATTCCAGCACATCTTATAAAAACCACTCAGATGCTTAAAGTCTTCAGCAGATAGATGTATGGAGAAGTCTTTTAGCAGAAGCACTCCCTTTATCTTCCAGACACCAGCTCAGGCAAGAGTTATCCTCATCTGTCTTGTCCTGTTCAGTATAGGATTTGTCCTCAAAGAACAGCCCCTTGTCCAGGGATCGGTGAACAAATGATAATAGCTGTATCCTGAGGGCACTTGGCAGGGGTGACACAGGAGGATGCAACTGTAGCTCCGGGGTCTTTGCGAGAAGCGCTCATGCATGAAGAGTGAAGAGCAGACAAGAAAGCATGAAAGAGCCAGACAAAACCCAGGGGGACTTCATCTGTCAGGAGCAGCAAAACAAGGATGGGTTGGGATGCATTCAGAGAAGACAGAAGTGAGAGGCAGAGAGAAATTCCTCTATTATATTGACTCATGGGTCCACTCACAGCTAGAGAAAGGATCCAGTGAGAGTTGTTCCAGGAAGCCTTTAACTGTATGATAAAATGTTACAAAACGTTTTAGGAAAAAGTGTTGCCCAGGGGTGTTTGTAAATGATTCTTGAGAGGGATGGCAGGATATAATGCCAGGTCTTCATACAGATACATCTCATGCTGCAAAAATCTGTCTGAAATTGATCCTTTCATCACACTTCACTGGCTACTTGGATGAGTTCTCTCTACACTTGAAAAATGAAGAGGATGTAAAAATAGCAATATGCCATGGAATTCATTAGGGACTACTTATATGTATCCAAGAGAAAATATAGGACCTCTGGAACCATTTTGTGTCTGCTGAAGTCATTAGGGTGGTGGAGGGAGAGTGACTGGAGAAGACAGTGTTTGAGTCTTTGGCCATGAAGGCCAGCACTGGCTAGAAGCATTGCTGACTGAAGGGCTCCAAAGTGTTCCCAGCCAGTCCTTGTGCTTGGAAGGATCGTGGCTCTGATGTGAGACCCAATTGGGATCACGACACATAGGCATGAGCCTTAGTAGTGTTTGTAGGAATTCAGCTTCTGGCTAGATAGTGAAAGAGCCTGATATTGAAAGGAAGCCTGTAATAAAAAAAAAGGCTGTGGGTTTACACGAGTCCTTGGCAGGACTCATTATTATTGAAATCTCCTATCTTCTCTCCTGCTGCAGGGTGGTTTATGTCTACCAGTAAGAGGATAATTGATGAGTAGAAGGACTAGAACTTGGTTGGTTTGGATCTGACAATCTATGGAGTTCTTTACTGTTATTACTACCATTAAATGTGTGCAGGAATTTTTTCAGGGGAATAAGCAAGTCCTATGCCTGTACCATGTCATAAAACACTCATGTGGTATTTTGCTTTGACCTGTCCTGACAACCAGCTTATGCCCCCAGACTTACAGGGATGAGACTAAAGTATGGATGGGGTGGCAGGTAAATGAGATGGGGTTCAACATCCCAAGTCAGATATCTCCAGGCTAACCAGGTTATGAAAAGCCTCTGGTATTCCTTGCTCATGCATGTCAGTGCCCTTCCTGCTGGATGTCATAGTGCAACACAGGACCCAAGACCAGCACAAAAACCTCTTTTCACTTCTGTTCTATGAGGGCAGGAGAGAGGTTTCCCTGAAACCAGGCAGTTGCTTCATGTCTTCATTGTGCTCATGGAAGGTGGATCAAAAGGCATCCTGGGCTCTCTTGGGCTGTTGAGGGGGAACTGCAGTTACTTCTCAACTGCAGTTTTTCAGTTCACAGATGAATAGAAACAAAAATTTGTCTTTTTTTTTTTTTCCTGCCTCCCTTATGACTCTGAGTTGAATGAGTAGGACCTATGGGTCAGGCTAGTGCAAGGAGAAATCAGTCCGTTTTACTGCACTTAGCTTTGATAAGATGTTATCCCTAATTAGCTCAAACACCGATGAATTAGCTGCTTCATTTGTATTTTTGACTCAATGGCTTCAAAATTCCATTTATCTTAAATAAAGCTTGAATCTTGTTTTTCTGAATGCACTAAGCCACTTCCTTCAGTCATACTCCACATCTCCGACAACATTTTCCTCCCTTGGCCTGGAGTGATGTGTCTCAGTGGGACAGATGTATGTGCTCCTGTTCGGAGCTTTGCCTTCAGCTGTGCTTCTGGGTTGCTAGATAGCCATCACTTCTGCCATGGTGTCAACATCTGGAAATGGAAAGAATGGAAGTGGCCTCCACTTATAAAGCTTTTTGAGCTCTCTGATGTCTCTCTGCAAAAGAATGGCCTCTAAGCTCTAATTTCCACTCCGCAAAACAGATGTTAATAATCCTAATGTTTGCAAAATTCTTTCCATTTTTACAACAAACAAACACATTTCTTGTAACTGTTTGCTAGGATGCTGCTGCAGGAGAGTATCTTCTCTTAAATTCTGTGCTAAGACCATCAAAAACTCTGCACATTCCTTCTGATTATTCATTTTGCCTCACATTCCCTTTGTTTTTTCTTATTGAGAAGATGAAAAGAAGTCAATGAGTGACTGCCTGCAAGAGGGATTAGGGACTCTGGACTGCCGGGTCCAGGCCTAAGCAAGCAGAGAAAGAGGAGGACCATCTGTTGACCTACATACCGACCAGTTGGTTCCCATGGAAAACAGTGGTGATGGTGAAGTGGACTTGGAGAAGGGGTTCCAGAAGCATGTTTTGCTAGCCAAGACTATCACACCTTTTTGCAGCAGAGCTCTGGTCCCCACCTCACATAACTCCTAGTGTGATGCAATGAGCATAATTAATTCTTTATATCAACAAAGTTGTATTATATGTGAATTAATCCTCCTACCCAGGCGCACTGAAGTCCCTCAGTATTCTGCTTGCCTTTTTGAAGGTGATAATAATTAGCTTTCTGCTTCACTAAAAAAAACAACACTTTGATTCTAAGGTTTAATAACACTTACTAGCAATTTAGTAGAACAGTCTAGACATTTAATATCGAGAGTATGATTTTATCTTTCTGTAATTCATATTAAGAAACCAAAATATTAATTTGAATCTTTATTTTCACTACCAGGGATTTAAAATAATGCTCCTGTGTTTTCATGTATGTTGACCTCTGGATCATTTCAAAAACACGTTCTTTACATCCCAAAAATGTCAATGTGCACTTTCTGTGCAATCACAGGATACATCATCCATCATGGAAGCAGGGTTTGCAGTTACTTAGAAAGAAAGGCACTTATGCACCCATAGCACATGACTTCTAAAGAGGTTTTAATATAATCAAGGGCTAAATGTGGGAAAAGTCCTGCCTTTAACTTACTATTTAAATAGGCAGGTAATTTACAAGTAACATACAATGCATACTTCGTAAATTGCAGGTTTCTGCCATCGTGTTAAACCTTTATATAACACGCCCTTCACTTTCTGAGTAATACATTTCCAGACGATAAAAGAAGTAATCTAAACAAAGCGAAGATAAAATAAAATAAAATAAAATAAAATAAAATAAAATAAAATAAAATAAAATAAAATTAATAATATTAAGACTACTATTCAGAGCTGTGGTGTGAGCTCTTTCAAGCACAATGGTCCATCACATAGGAGCAACACTTTGTATATATACATATACACAACTTTGTATATATACATATACAAAACTTTGTATATCATGGGTTTGGTCCCTACAGAAAAAAACAAACCAAACCAAAACAAAAAAAATGAAACCAACCCGCAACAAAAACAACCAACCAACCCAACAACAACAACGACAAAAGCAAATGTGAAATAATCTGCTTTACTTAAAAGTTTTCTTTGTGAAAGTCAGACCTGCTTCAGGAAAAGTCTTTTTGCACTGCCGCAATGGGATCTGAGGGTCTCATGGCAGCGTGCATCTCATGTAAGGAGAACGTCAGCTAATACTTTAATTTGCCACACAAAAAAACTGTTGTTGAGTTTATAGAATTCACCATATTTAGGTGCTGCTGCTAGTAGGGAAATGAAGGCAGAATAGCATGCTGAAAGCAGCAGTATCAGCAATGTCCTGTTAATTTCCTTCCCAGTTGTTTTCTGTTGTAATTGTGGTAGCTCCGCAGGGTGGGAGGGGTGTTCGAAATATTTTGAAAGGATTGGTTAAATTTTAAAAGAGCAGTTTTATTGCACAATAAAGGAAATCTTCATTTATCTCCAGAATTTCACTTTTTTTTTTTTTTTCTTTTTTCTGTCAGCAAGTACCTTTTGTATTTCTCACTCTCCCAAAGCCGCATCACGACTCACTAAGGAATTTTGTTACAACAAACTGCCTGACATTGTTCCTATTTGGGGTCAAGTTTTCTGGGGCATCTCAGAGTAAATGCACAAAGGACAGTGACTCTGTGGTGATGGCCTTTATGGTGTCTCCCCAGCTCTCCACGATGCCAGCTGGGTACTGGGCTGCCTATACACTGCATGGGAAAGCTGGTGCTTATACGGAGGGACCAAGACTGGTGAGTGATCTTGTCTGATCTTTTGCACCCTCAGCCAATGATTCACACCGCACATGATGTCATGATGTAGAATATTGACAGCACAAAACCATGACACCAGGCAATGTGGAGGAGAGGAGCAGGGCTTAAACTTTGAGTTCTCAGTAAGGCAGGTGTTTCCCTCTTCTTAAAATTAGTTGGTTCCAAACCCTCCTCAGGAGTTAAACAGCAGGAGATGCTTAAAGACAGACAGGTCACAAAGTAATTTTAAAGTTGGACAGAAGACTTCAACAAAAATATCTTTGTCCAGGATCAGCGATGATGATTAAATTGTTAATGATACAAAAAGAGGATTTAGTAAGTCTTTAGCTTCTTTTAAAGGCATTGGCAGACTGTTTTTGCATCTCCTGAGGACAATGATGTGCTTTTTAGTTTGTCTGTAACCAAGGTGAAGGAAAAAGCACTTTTAAGAAGAGTTTTCAGCTCTGTTTCCTACAGAAATGAGGCAAAGAGGATCTCAGTTTGCTAGATCCCATCCCAGTAAGTGTCAACTTATTGTGAAGTGAAATAAGTGTTCTGTGAAAATCAATAGCCATGCAGAGGTAAAAACAAAACAAAAAAGCAAACCAACAATAAATGCATCATTTCATTAAGGAAAATTCAGCCTCCATCTACTCAGATTGGCAGCGGATACCTGCTGCAAAATCTGCATGTGTGTCTGAGATCTGAACAGCTCTGGGTTTCCAAATAGCTCGCCATGTTCAAGCACTTGTACACAAGAGAGAGGAGCCTGGAAAATAGATATGGGATGAAGAAGCAGGTCAAAGATCTGGCCTCCCGCATTCCACTGCTATGGTCCTGGTTTATCTGCAGTAGATAGAGGCTTTTGAACAGCTGTCTGTAGGTATCAGATCATCACTGCCTATAATTTCTATGTTTTAGAAATATAGTAAAGTTGTACCACAATTTAGAAAAGTGTGGCAAGTGTTTATAAACTGGTTAATTTGATGATCTTTGTGCCAATCGACTATTCAGGTGCTTAAGTCTGAAACAACAAAAGGACTGTAGTTACAGCAAGTCGACACAGTTTCAGAAAATCCAATTAAACACTCGTAATGTCAGAGCTCAAGAGCCAAGTCTTGGTCCAGGCAGACAGCCGATATTGCTGCCTTCTGTGATGCATTAATACCACATAGCGTTCTGATGACAAAGCGGTGCTATAGCATATCTAACTTTAACAAGTGACATAAGAAATGGCTATCTGTCATATCTCAAAATGTAATAAACAAAAGAGAATTGTAACTAACTAGACTGGAGATTGTTGTGTGGAGCCACAGAGATGAGTGTTACATACGCTGTTACCTAATGAGGTCATTAATGACCTTCAGGAAAGTATTAAATTTCTGCTGACAGAAGTTTTGCAAAGATTAGAGTATTCAGTCTCACAACATAATTGTAAGTGGAGAACAGCCACCTTCACTGGAGGCTTTTAAGGGCAGGTTAGACTAGATCTGCTGGAGATGGTTATGCAGTCATAGTATCATAGTATTGTGCGAGTTGGAAGGGACCTTAGAGATCATTGAGTCCAACTCCCGGGATTCGAGCCCCTCTGTGTAGCAGAGCAGCACTTGTACCACTTGAGCCACAGGGGGGATTCGAACCTGGGCCCTCCGGTGCTGCAAGCAGCACTTTATACCTTACACAGTTTGCAATATGGGGGGATAGACTAGAAAAGCTTTTGAAATCTGTGCAAAGGCTACATATCTGTTGGCTTGTACGTCTGGACCCTACAGTTATGTTTGACTTACAATCTGTCAACTTGGTAGCTGAAGAAGTGCATACATCTACACACATGATAAATGTAGAGGCCATTTTTCATGCTTAGTCTTTGTTGCCATAAAAATCTGAATTCTTTATAACCAAAGGGTATTTCTACTAAAATATGGTTTTCCATAAACTGTTAATGGAAAACCATCTAAAGAACTGAAGAATACAAATATTCTTTCATTTTGTATTTTTAAGCAATACTCTTTATTAAACTGCTGACAAATTAGTTCGTCATTTCACAGATACAAAATGTATACAATCTAGTGAAAGGAATTCTGTCAAATCTGGCAATTCCTTAACGTACAAGCCGCCATTAGGCAGTGTTTGGAAGTTGTGTGGTCTTGCATGAGGTAAGAAATGAGCTCTGCCCTCCCAAACTGACTCCAAAGTGTTGTGTTTACCCTCACAGTGTTCTGTAGTAGGGCAGTGTGGCTGAACAGCACAGTTTACAAATCCTTACAGACTGGTGGTGTTGGATACATTTGTTCAGAAGGGCAAGGTCTGGGCATTTCCATTACTTGGATCACCATTGCTAAACTTGCATCTGATGGAATCCTAGACCCTGGTACAGAGAGTTCCGCTTCTTGGCCATTCTTGGCCAGGAAGAAGGCATTTTGCCAGTTGTGGGTGTTCACCATTCAGTCTTGCTGCTGAGTCAGAAAGCCTGTGAGCTGCTCTTATGGTCAGATAGGGATCCTCTGAGTAGGTGGTGGAGATTTGGGTTTTGCTTTCAGGCAGAAATCTGCTGTCTCCTCTGAGACAAGCAGTGGGAAGGAACATGCCCCCAGTGTGGAAGGAGAAGATCTTTAGGAGGCTCCAGCCTTGGTCTCATCTCCTATCTCAAGGCAGAACATGTGCATTGGGAAGGTGGGCTCCCAGTTTGGGGACAACGTGGCCTGATGCAAGAGAAGCAACTGAGAATCAGCCTATTCTCAGCAATGAAATTTACTGGGAAATCAAGAATGGGCGTAGGCTGGTTTGTCTAGTTGGATACACATGGCTGAGAGACTGGTACATGTGAGGATCACTTTTCAAGAGCTTTGACTCATTGCTAACACCTTCTTGGAGTCAGTCACGAACACTGAGGTGGATAGGATGTCTGCAGAAAATAGGAGAAACAAAACTAGTTTAGCAATGAGCTGCGAGTGTGGATGAGCTCAGGGTGCAGGAGGAAGGTTTATCCCTGAACCAGGGCTCTAGAGAATGGCTGTTCCCTTGCCTCCAGAGCATGCATTGTAGAATCTCCTAACTCTGCAGTGTACAACAACCAGATGACACTACAAGATAGAAAGCATGAATCACCAAGCCCTAGTGAAATGCGTATGTTACACAGCTGTGCTCTTAGCCAGCCACATTCTTATCAGCATGTCTCGAGGCTGGCTCAGATGCTCTGGATGCATGAAGAAGCAGCTGTTTGTTCCCCCTGCCTAAGTGGGTGCATTTCCCCATATGGGGTGCAGGACTAAGTGCCTTGTCATGTCCAAACAGGCATGGTGGCCAGACTACTTGAGAAAGTATTAGGGGAGGGTTGGAGCATGGAGCAAATGCGTTCTCCAATGTTAAAATAAGAAACCCACTGAACTGGTGCAGGGAATGACTTCAGAACTCTACTGGTTTTATTTCAAAACCAGATGCTCAGCAAGCAGTGGGTTATTGTTATTGTTGCTATTTTTTATTATCTCCTAACAGCAAAGAATTTTCTTGTTTGTTATTAGTTGCTGAGGGTTTTTTGTTTGTTTGTTTTAAAAGGCATGATACTTATATCAAATGCTTAAGCAGGAGAAATTTTAGAAGAATGTCATTAAGCCTGTAAAATAAAGCACTCAAGAAATACCAGGAGCCAAACTGCAGCGTGCTCTTAATTCATCTCCATTGAGAGTGTGCTTAAATGGTAGTGTTTAACCACATGAATGTAAAAGCCTTTCCCCTCCTTGTTTGGAGTGAATGGTTCCTTCTCCAGGAATGTTATAGCTTCTTCTCATTCAGTACACATCTCTCTGTCTCATTTGCAGCATGATATTTAAGGTCTGCTTTGAAGATAATGCTTATTTTTTTTCCTGACTTACTCAGGTGCTTTTCATTAGGGCCACTTGGTATTTCAAATATTACCAAAGTTATTATTGTGATGCTCTGTTGACATGAATGTTCATTACGATGACCTTGTGCAAGTCAAGCTCAAGGAAAGCAAAAGCCAAAAAATGGGGAGAGAATCTTCAGGCATAGGGGTCTTCTCCATGAGTGCTCACACAGCTTGGTAGCCCAAAGCAACTTTGATCTCATCTTCTGAAGTGAATAATTTTCTGCAGAACCTATGTTATTTAGATGGTTTTATTCCTATCTGTCTGTTGTCTTTCTACAGATGTTCTTTTGTTTGCACTGGTTGTGGTAAGGAATTGTATGATGAAAAAATACTATATACTCACATAAATGCAAACTGGTATCTTGACAAACAAGCATAAAAGGAACTGCTTTAGGCTTGTAGAGACAACCTCACTTAAGGCATTTACTGACTTTGCCAAACTTAAAGAACTGACCCTTGCAAGTGCTGGTCTTCAAATTCTGGTCTTCTTCTTGTATGTAACCTCCCAGCTTGCCTTTAGAAGAGTAGTTCTGTCCCCAGAGATTTTGTAACATAGCATCATGTTTGCATTTATGTGGTACTTACAACATGCCTGGGGCCTTAAAAACTATTTTACAGCTCACTGTCACTTTAAATAACTTAGTGACCACTAGCAATTTCTGGCCTCCACAGGAACCTGGGTGAGAGAAGAGGCATCTGTCACCAGCTGGTGCAGTGGAGGGATGGAGAAGCCCAGGTGAGCTGGGCTCTGCCTGGCCACAGGACAGGGAGTTAATCTGGTAAGCAGTGCTGTTTTACCTCACGGTTTCTCATGCTGGTTTCCTTGTTCTTTCTGTTCTTTCAACATCTAGTGTGCTCCTGGTCCAGTGTGGTCTTCAGAGCAGGGATGTGCTCCAGGCAAATCTCACTTGGTGCACACAACATCTCTGGGGGCTTGGAGAATCCTGCTGTGAAGTGTAGCTGACCTGCTGAGCATGTCTTAAAGGTGACTGCTCGGAGGCTCCTAAATCAGCCAGCTCATGAGGCCAGCAAACAGCCAGAAAAACTATTTCCCTACACTCAAATTCAAGTCTCTCCTTCAAAGCAAGAGACTTGAGTGTTTTTCCATGAAAATGTTACTGGTTCATAGTATTTCTTTTAATGTGGGTTAAAGAGTGCTTTTCCTTTAGGATTTGTTCTCAAAAGGGACTGGAATATTTGGGTCCAAACTTTTCAAAACTGCATTTGAAGCAGATTTTGGACTTGGTTTCCCTGTCCCACTGCTGGTTTCTCTTGTTACTTTCTTAAAGTTGAAAATAGGCAACTGCAATAGGATTGGGAAAGGATTGGAAAATGTTAAAGACAGGTCAGGCTAATCGTACTGTCTGTCTTCTATATACACAAAGAACTTAAGGTGTTTATATTTCCCAAAACAGTGCTTGACAGCATAAAGCATTTTCATGCAATCCTGTATCTGTGAAATCTACCATAAGTGCTTTTATAGAATGATTTAATGTCAATAACAGTTCCATTTAGTGGCAAAAATATTTATGTGTTGTGATTGTAACAAGCTATGTATTTTTGGGAATAGCTGAGAAGCAAGATCAGTTTTTGCCCCACCAGATTAGCAGGGGCAATGGACTGCCATTAGACCCCTGCATCTGAGGAGAGGGCCCTTTTGCCCATCCCAGCAAGGCAGTTTGTGCAAAAGGGAGAATCTGATGGAGTAACCCAAGGGGTGGAAGCTTCAGCTACGTGAGGTGCTGTAATCGGGTTATCTAGATTTATCCGTGATAGAGGCTGCTGCCCCTAGAAGGGGAGAAATGAACAAAAACAACGGCAGCAATCTAAGGAAAGAAATTATTTTACTAAATACGAGACACAATATGATACAATATAACTACAACTACTATATCAAACAAGGCAGAGAAAAAAGAAAGAGAGAAAAAGAGTCCCGGAGAACCGGGGGCCTACTGCAATCTCTAGGCGACAGGCTGGAACGTTGCTGATAGAGCGAGACGGCAGGGATGGAGCGCTCCAAAGCGAAAGACAGGGCGAAAAGAGGGACGTTCCAGCCTGGGAGCGAGATTATATGTGTGTCCTCCTCCTCTGGTGATTCATCTCTGGCCGCGTTGTCCCCTGGGATATGTAGTTTCCTCCAAGGGCTGAGTACTCGGGATGCTGCCATTCCACAGATCTGGAGCATGAACCTTCCACACTTCCGCATACCCTCTGTTACACTTCCACATACCCTCTATTACACTTCCACATACCCTCTGTTACACTTCCACATACCCTTTGTTACACTTCCACATACCCTCTGTTACACTTCCACATACCCTCTGTTACACTTTCTTATACCACCAAAACAGTTCATACCGCACATGATGTCATGATGTAGAATATTGACAGCACAAAACCATGACAGGTGCACTCATTACTTTATCCAAAAGTGGCACTGCACATAAGTCAAAACATGTAGCAGTTCCTCTGACTCATGGCTCAGAACCTAAAAGGCTGGAGGCTTGGACTGGGAGCACTGCGTTAAATTGAGAGGAAGATGCCTTCTAATTTGAAGTGATGTCAAGCATCATCATTTTTTTCAAGGAAGATGTAATGAAGACTCTAAGGCTGTATTGCTACATACATACTCTACTCCTTCTCTCCAGTGGTGTTTTCCTCATTCTGTCAACAGGATGCATTCTGTGGCTGCTCTTCGTTTACAAATCCAAAAGGGCAGTTTATATTCTCAACATAAGACTGTTCCTACTTGATAGTGCCTGCTACTTGAAAAAAAGATTTGGATAGTAAATAGTGAAATAACTTCATATTAGGTAGCAAAAGGTATACATAAAATGTATTTTTTTCCCCGCTGTCTTTAATTTTGTTGATGACAGTGTCACAGGGGATTGATCTTGCCATTTTCTGGAGCTGAGGTTAAATTATCACTGTATGTATCACTCTGGTTTTATGTAACAAGTATGGCATTGCATCAAGTAACACAAAGTGATGTGATTAGTAAGGTCTGGCAGCATGCTCTGGGACATCCCCTGTTCTGAGATGTCATCTTCAATGCATCTACAATGGGTTTTGGAGTGTATTAAGTCCGTCTTTCCCTTTCCCTATATACAGCGTGTTGGGGAGATCCTGTTCTCATTGTGATTGTTCTGGAAAATAGGTCATTCATTTGCTGCTCATGATGTGGCATGAATTGTCACGTCCAGAAGGAAAAACACCCTCTAGTTAGCATCTTCTTATAGTGAGCAAATAGATATACTGAACCTCTTTTTTGGATTGTCTTTTTCTTTTGTCCCTTAAGCACAATTTCAAGCATTTAAGTCCCTCTGACTTCTGATACATGGCCAGAAATCTTTGTCTGCAGAAGTTTCTTCCTGCAGATCCCTACTTCTGCAGGATAGGAGGCTGGAGTGCCTGAACTTCCATGCCAGCTGTGCATCTCCTGTGATGCTCATGGGGAGGGCTAATGTTAACCAGGAATGTCTGAGCAGATCCCTCCTGAGCCATGGCCAGAGGTCCATGATCAAAGACATAACAGGCAGCAGGCCGGCTGAAGCTGCCAACAAGGCTCCCGATCAGGAAGAAAACACTTAGAGCTGTCAAAGTGCTTAGAGGTGTGATCCTGGTCTGAGGATACTGCTCCTTCTTTTTTTTTACTGACTTTTTATTTCACCTAGTTTAAAGGAATTCATGCCGCCAACAATAGGATCCTATGGGAGATGTTCCTAATCTGAGCAGCAGCTGGGATTTTTAAAGGATGGGGCTGTAACATGACTGAGAAATGATGGCAGCAGGATGGTGCTGGGCTCTCAGTTCCAGGGCTGACTTTTTGCTCCTGAGCTGGGCAAGTCACTTGAACCACGTGCAGCCTCACAGCACTGTGACTGAGAGCTTTTTCATATTGAGAGTCTACTCAGCTAAGACTGTAATTTCTAGAAGTCTGGAACTATGACTTTTTAGAGTTAATGACTGGAGAAGATTAAACATGTTATAATTTCTATACCTGTTGATTTTTAAGAGATGTGGACTTGGCACTGAGGGACATGGCTTAGTGATGGGAGTCACTAGGCCATGTTCATATGTTGAACTTCGTGATCTTGAAGGCCTCTTCCAACCTGGATTATTCTATGATTCTTTCTTTCCTTTTCTATCATATCTGATTTAATTTAATGCATTCAAATTGCTGCAGGGGAAATCTTGGCTCAGCTTATTTTTAAGCACCGTCCTCTGCAGTAATACGCAGATATTACCCTTTGGATATAGATGTTAAAAAATTCTGTCCAGATAGTCATTATGTTAGTAACTTTTCCTATTTCTTCATGCCTTACCACAGGAAGAAAGGAAACATTTACACTTTCTTTTCTTTTTTCTTTTCTTTTCTATCTTTTTTTCTTTTTTTTTAAGTAGGAAAAAATGATGGCAAAACCAAAATCTTGGCAGAGAAAGTATGGATAGGTGTGTGAGCTAAAATTTCTTTTACTTCTTTTTGGCTGCTTGTCAAGTTGACTTGTTTCCATTTGCTGTTGAGTCTGGTACTGGAAATGTATATGTATATTTATGTTTATATATACACAGACAAAGATATTTTTGCACAAACATTATGCTGTTACTCTGAAGATATCCTTGGCAGAAAATAAAAAGGCAGCTTCAGCATACTGCGTATAGTTGAGGATAGTTGTTTTGTCTTTGTCAAGCAAAACACTGGATAGTACCTCTGAGTGGTAGAATGGTCTTATTAGGTCCATTTGTATTTATTCAATTTTGTATTTGGTGTATACTGAGGGAACTGTAAAAGGACGAGATAAGCATCCAGTAGAGAAGGAAAAATAAAAACAAAAACAGATTTTCTTGACAGTGTCCGGCTTCACCTCTTCACATACTTCACATGGAGCCACGTATCTAAGAACACCTCCTGCAGCAAGGAGGTCCTGGCTCACCTCTTGCCCTCCTGCTGCTTTCTTATCAGCTGAGCACCACAGCCTTGTTGTCCCAAGGATGTGGGCAAACAAAGCAGATGTTCACATCCTTCAGAGAACTGTTTTGGTGGGAGCTCAGCCATTCAACCTGTTATGTGGGTACTGCATTGATTGTCCCAGGTGAAATTCCTCACCAAGCCCTTCCTTGCCTGAAAAGTCAGTTAAATTAGTTTGAAGTTTAGGCAAAAACTGTGATATTTCAGTGGAAAGCTGAAGAGTGTCACTGTTGTCATACTCTGTGCTTTGCCACTGTCTTGCTGAGCCGGGTTAGAACTCTTTTTGGTCTCAGTTCCCCTGCCTCTATGATAGAAACATCACCTGTAACCCTTATGGTACACTGAGATTTCTGCATCAGAAGTTCTTTGTCAGTGGAGGAGTTTGTGCAGATGTAGCTCTCCTGCCTGCACAGGATATAACTGCTGCTATCCAGTCACATTTCCAATACTTTGCACGCACACTTATGGATCCTTGCATTTTGCCAAGTCCTCTAAAGTGAGCAATTTGAAGTTTAGAAGCCTTAAGTGTTTCCTGAAAGGGAAGACTGAACTGTGCAGACTGCAATGTTTGAAATTCAAATTCACCTCTTGCTCTGGCCAAGAAAACCCTCCAGCTGAATTATTACCAGGATATCATGGCATGGATCAGCAGAAAGACACACTGTGGAAACATCTACTGATGAAAAGCATGGCAGATTAGCAGATTTTCCAGGTTGTCCAGGAACTGTTCAGAAATAAATGTCCTTGGGGGTAAGGCTTTTAGTTTAGTTTTCTTACCTGGGACATTGGATGGCCCCAGCAGCAAAGCATTCTGCACACTGGTGGTGACACAAAGGCACCGTCTGTGAGTGGATGAATTGGAGAGTGAAAGAGTGTACAGACAGCATTTGTTAGGGCTGTGCAAAGTCTGGTGTTTATAACACACATGATGGATATGAAGCATCTTGCATACTTGTTTCTCTATCATAAACGACTCCCACTTAGCCTCAGCCTATTAGCTTAACACAGATACCTTAATGACTTTTTCAGCCCTGCTTCTGTTGTGATTGTGTTGGCAAGGCCCACTGTGATGTGTACCTGACCTTTCCAGGCTCCTTGCTGTCGCTGGGTATTCACGCAACTCCTTAAGGCTGCTAGATACAAGTTTCTGTTCCCCACTGTTGCATGCTGGGCTGGCCAATATGATCCACATCTGAAGTTCTGAGCCGGACAATAGACACTTCAGACAATGAGGAATGCTTCTTCCAGACCTAAAATAGGTCCAGGTTCATATTTGGCCTAGTTCATGCTGTAGAGGTGAAATTAGCCCAGCTCTGTGCTTCAAAGCCATGGATGAAACAGGTTTTGCTTTGATTCCTTGTGGTGAGGCAGCCTAGAAGCCCCTGCTCTTAGAAGCTATCCCTGACAAGAGGGCTCCTCCAGCATCTTGTGCCAGGGTCTGGGAGATGAGAGAAGAACAAGGTGCTCCTAAAAGCCCTGCTGGTGCAAGCAGCTGCATCTTTGAGGCTAGGTAGGGTATAGGTCATTAAAACTGAACAGGGTCCTTTCTTATCTGCCAAATCATTTGTAAAAGCACACTGAGATATAAGCTCAGTTGGAACACAGAAGTTTTCAGCACTTAGCCCTGAAAGGTTTATGATTCTTTGGCTTGATTTTCAGCCTTCCATCTGTGTACATCGAACCACCAACATCATCTGTGTCCTGGTGTCCTTTTGTGAATGGGAAGAAGCCAAAGAACAAATTTATCAGAAAGGAGAGATAAGCTCTATTGTAAATGCAGTTGTTTATTTCTGTCCTGGTAAAGGTGTGTGAGACTCTCAAGGGTAACTGACTCATTGTGAGAGCTCAGCAGTTTGTGGTTCATGCCCATCTCTGAACTGACATCCAAGGCACTGTGGGAATGGTTGCTTATATCAAAAGCTGCATCTCTATGTGTATGGCAGCAGGCTGTCTCACTCTGTAACTGAAATCTGTTCTATGAATCTCAAGGGCTCTTCTATTAAATTCTAAGTTAGCACACTAAAGAATAAAGTTCCTTACTATGCCTGCACATTAAGTGCTGTTAGGTTGTGAAGGAGAGGGAAAAGAGGAGAGAATGAGCTTATCTCATCTCTACTGTGCATGAACAAAATCTCCATGTTGTTGGCTGTGCCTTTGAGCCACTGCTTTGCCTGAGGCCATGGCAGCTCAGCTCAGCCAAAAGGCAACATTTATTCAGGTATCTTTGAGTTTTTGAGTAGCTGCAGCTCCCATTCAACCTATATCTTGCCCTGTTATCTACAGCATATGGTATGGCACCACGATGGATGCTTAATTCAGCTTTAATGTGACTTAACTGGAAGGTCAGGGATCTATTTTTGCACATCCTGCTAAATCACACTACATTGAAAATTGGACTGTGTGCAGAGGCACAGACACAGATAATCATAGCAAGGCTCTGAGTGTTCCTCTGATGTTCCTTAGATTAGGTTACATCAAATTTGGCTTAGCTTGTTGGAAAATTTTTGGCATTCATGTAACTGAAGTTTCCTGTAACTTCTCTTAAACTTGCTTCAGTCTCAAAATCCTCTCAAGTATGTATTTTTTTTTTCCCTCTTATTTTATGGCATTACGGTGCTATGTAGAGAAATGCACCAAAAAGGAAGAAATAATAAAAAAAAAGGTACCAGCATATAAAACTAGAATTCAACAGACTTTATTTCTCTATCCAGTGCTTTATACTTGTGAGTTATACTTGAAGAAGCAGAGTGCTGTGAACTCTTTGTCCTAAATATTTACTAACTAGATAAACTGAAGTGTACTGACTACTACACAGTGTACCTCACCTACATAAGCAGTGGTACAAAAACTAATGCTGATCTGGAAAGGAATCCACCTGGACTAGAAAAATGACATGCATCTAGATGTGTTGGTCATCCAGAAAGCATTCACTCCTTCCTGTTTTGAAATAGTCTCATAGTTCCAACAAGTAACTGAGTTATTATTCTTATTTGTAGTTGAGATAGAAAATTGCTTCCCCTCAGTACTCTGAAAGTTAAACTATCTGCCTTGGTAAATTAGAACAGGTGATAATTCATTTTCTAGGCTGGTACTAATGCATTGGTATGAGAGAAAAGTAAATGGTGTAGCTATAGCAGATCTGATGCCTCTGCTTTGCAACGTAAAGACAGAGCCTTTTTTTTTTCAGTTTCTTTTGGAAACTGCTGCATCTTTGAAAATTATTTGAAAATGTGGAAACCTTTCCTTTCCTGTGTGTCTGTGTGCAAGAATGTGCAATCTCCTCTTGCAATTCAGACCAGATTTCGTACAGTTCAGTTTGGGAGAACAGTTAGATGACATGAGCTGAACTGCTGGAAGAAATGGAAGAGGTATCAGCATCTGAGAGTAAGACCTGGCTTTTGCTCTGGAGATGTTCCCAAAATGCTAAGCTATCCCTTGGAGAACTGTGGCTGGAATGCTAACTGTGAATACAAGCCTCTGAGGGACAGCTCTGTGCTATGAGTGATGGGACTGAGCCTGCCTTCAGTTAGCCGCCTGGTCTCGGTCTGAGATTGTAGAAGCTCTTGCAGAACGATCTCAGTGGAAGGATTGCTTGTTGAGGAGACTTCCAAGTTGGAGTGAAAACACTCTTTCCATTTCCTGATCTTCTGAAGTGGATTCTGATCTAGTCCTGCTCATGCTCAGCAATTTTTCTTTGGCCAGGACTTCTCCAGGAATCAGGTCTAGCTGCTCGGAGCACCAGCTCTGTACTTGAATAAGGTAACTGACAGCCAGTACTCGAGCCTCTGAAGGTGGACTATTTCCTTCAAATCCATAATCCCTCAGATTTATGTTGAGAATTTATGGCCCCGGACTGTAATCTTGCAAAATTTAACTTATGACTGTTGTTTCTGAACTGCGAGATTTGCATTACTGGCAGTCAGAGGCTGAAACAGACTTTCTGAACTTCACGTGCTTAGAAACCATGGGCTTTGTGCACGTCAGTGAGCAGTCCCATCCCGCTTTTGAGTGTTCTGGTCTATTGTACATTTTCCCTTTACCTCGCTGCCTCTCTGAGGCTGGGGCAGGGCAGTCTGGTTTCTGTGCCAGGCCCCATCCGTGCCTCCAAGGACTTCTACGCAGAAAGGCCACCAGGATCACAGATGGTGCGGATGGCGGCGCTCCAAGGTGCACATTTCCTGCAAGAGCACTCAGCTGGGAATGCTGAAAACCAGCTGGAAAACCAGGTTCATGTTTGGATTATGCAGCAGATCCCAACACGAGGCTTCTTCACTGAGGCCTGAGCTGAAAAAAGGAGTTGAGAGGAGTGTAAGCAGAACATCCCTCTGCCTCAACAAACTGTTCCTTTGCAGAAGTATTTTGTCTGAGGTTGGAAAAAGCCTCTGGAGGTCATTTGGTCCCATTTGGTTGTCTCAGCAGAGCCACCCTGAGCAGGGTGGCGAGTGAAAGCGGGATGGGGTAAGTGTTTAGCACTGCTGTCTGGCTGCAGAGCAGAAGGCAAATGCTGGGCTTAACGCAATGCACATTGCTGTGTGAGAGGCTTCCCTGTTCCGGCTGCTCTGAGAGAGGCTTTCTGTCCAGCTCTTGAGGCAGCACAGCTGTGGCACTTCCCTATCTCAGCCGTTCCTCTCTGGTGCCTGCTCTGCATGACACTTACTTCTGCCTTGCACAAAACAAGAGGAGGTTGCAGATGTTGAAAACATGACGGTGAAATATGACCTGTCAAGTTTAAGCTATGAATAGCTTGGCTTCGATGCCATGCTGCTCTAACTCCATAGCTGTTTGCTGTTTAAAACTAATTCTTAATTGAATTGAGAAATTAAATAAAATAGGACAGAATGGATAAGAGATGTTGATCTGTATGCAAGGGACTGTGTAAAATTTTCCTGAAATCAGCTCTTCACAGGTACAAGAGACAAAAATTATCTCAGCTTTTTCAGTCTCTTAAATTTATCCATCAATTCTGCCTGACTGAAAGCTCTGTTCTGACATTTGGATTTCTCTAATGGAAGTTATGGGCAAACAGAGCTATTTTCTATTGTCTTCCTGCATACTGAAAGTAGGCTGAGGCACTGGGTGCACTGACAGCAGTACCTTCCCTGAGCAGGCTGCCAAGGGCTGGCCCAGGTGCTGTGCTGCAGTGTTATGCTCCTGTCCTGGCCCTTCTGCTCTCTTTCTCTCCTGGGTGCAGGAGGGCAGTGTCAGCATCAGTTATTCATTCAGGATTGTCGAATAAAAATGCAGTGAAAAAAGGAGAGAATATAAAATCACTGAGGTTGGAAAAGACCACTAAAATAATCTAGTCTAACCACCAACCTGTCACCACCATGCCCACTAACCTTCTCACTTAATGCCCCATCTACATGTTTCTTGAACACCTCCAGGGATGGTGACTCCACCACCTCCTCGGACAGCCTGTGCCGCTGCCTCACCACACCTTTGGAGGTAAATTTTTCCTATTATCCAACATCCCCAATTCTGTGACCCCTTCCCAGTGCAGCGCATGGCAATCGAGCCTTCTCTTGCTTAGCAGACTTCTGCACTGGTAACTCTCCTGCAATAGCCAACATAAGTATAAATATCTCTGACAGCTCTGAAAGAGAGAGATCATCCTTCTTAGGTAACCGGAAACAACAGCTTAGGTCATAAAGTCTTTTCATTTTAAACAACATCATTTCGTCAAGGTGAGATGTTTGCTTGCAGGCAGGATACTTCAGTACCTCCTGTAATTTGTGGTTAGAATATTCTCCTAAGTCTACCTTTTCCACTCATATAGCTTAAATAAATATTTGACTTGAACAGATACCACTATTAATCTGTTTAGAATGTTGCTATACTGTTTACACAGAGAGGAAAGCTGTAAGCCTGCTTGTCCAAATAGTTTTAAGCAAGGGCAATGCTGCTTTTTAGCACCTGGCATAAATATTTGGAAAAATTTATAAATCCCAGATAACCTTGCCTCTCTCTTAGATATATTTACTGCTTCCTAAAACCTTTTCCCCAAAGATCCTCTCATTTTTGTTGCTCTTTTGCAAAGAGCTTGATTTTTCTCTGTGAGTTGCATTTGCACATCCTGAATGATCCTGACCAAAGCTGTGATTTTGTGAATTAAAATGCCTGTCTACTCAGATTTGTATGGATGCAATGATCTAGAATACAGACCTGAGAGAGTCTGTGATGTGAGCTATAACATGCATATTTGAACAGATCATTTCAGAACAATGCAGTAAGCTTTCTCATGTTCTGTATGTCCTGGCTTTCCTCTTATATCAAACTGAATTACCTTGCTATTCCTTCAAAGGTTTCCTGTGAGAGAGATTGCATTTAAATAATAATGTAACCTAGCACTGCTGCAGTGTGCTGGAGCTTTGTTTTGAAACCGTCTTTTATTCAGCTGAGGTGTGTCTAAAACAGATTTTATCTTTTTTCTTAGTATTCTATGCACTATCAGTGGTTTTCATTTGTGATCTCTGCTAAGTGAAATACAAGTGATTACATGTGGAAAGAAAACAAACTTGCCATAGCCTTTAAACAGTTAATACCTTATATTTTTCAGCCATAAGCAAAAAAAATAATAATAAAAAATTATATAATCTATAATATTTTGTTTAGAACGGTATTATTATTAATAAAAAAATTAGTGGGCATTAAAACCTGGCTCCTCTGGAATCAGTGCTAGATCTCTTCCTACCAGTGGAAGCCGAGCCAGTTCCCTTGTGATTCTGCAAATCATCAGTAGCAGCTTCAGGGTTGAAGTTAGCTCTGTTTGTACACTGTTTACAGCAGTGTTGAAGTATTTTCTGCTGGACGTCTGAATGACCATCATCATCACCCCGGTGATACTGAGAAGCTTCAGTTCAGTAACTGAATGGCAGATTATCCGAGGGAGTCATTGGCACCAGAGTAGAAAGCAATTTGTTGGCTAGACTTCTCAAGTAAAGGACATGTACGCTGCATTTAGCGGGGTGCCTCCTTCTTCCAGGTAATCTGATTGTAGCTGTGCAGCAAAAGTGGACTTTTAGCACAGGTATAACTTTTAAAATCCATCTGATCTTTTGTATCAAAGGAAGGACCAGAAGGACTTGACGTGCAAATGATTCCATATGTCTCTTGTGAGGGGAGCGCCAAGCAGGGTTTTGCAGGAGTTGGCACGTGCCAAGCAAGCCTCCAGTTTCATAGAGGCTGGAGGTGAAACTGTGGCTCCATTGGGTTTGCCACTCTTTCCCTTGCTGCGGATTGCTTTTAGAGGGTAGCACTTTCAAACAGGTGATGCATATGGAGCAAGACGGAGCCGAGTGCCTTCAGGGCAGGACTGTGCTTTGTGCATGGAGACCTGTATACAAAATACTGACAACTTATATGAGACAAAAGAATATACATTAATGAAGTGTTTTCCCAGCTTCATTTGAAGTTTCTGTGATCTGCTCTTTTTCTGCATTTTTTTAAGGAAGGAATGAGTTGAGGTATTTCAGTAGAGATCTGTGGAAGTGAGCGTGACCTCTTGTACTAGTTGTTCAGCCTTTCAGAAAACATTAGCTGCCTGCTTTTAAAAATCTGGGTCTGTTGAATCACAGTAATATAACTGCAAATTGATGGGGACTAGACTAGGAGGCAATATGTATTACAGATAAAGATGGAACTGGCAAGGGTGAACTCACCTTACAAACAGTGACCTAAAATTTGATTTGAAAAATCTAGTTTATTTTTAAGAATGGGAATTTGGAATTTCTTAGCAAATTGTCTGCCTAACTGTGTGTGGAAGGACTTGACACAAAGGAGGGCTGGACATGATGGGATCTGCCTTTTGGGTGCTTCAAAGGCACTGAAGGGGAAAAGAAAACAGCTCAGTGAGGGAGAAGAGGGAAGTCAGGGTGAGCTGAGGGTGGGGGAGCTGGAGACATCTTAAGATGAAAGCTCAAAAGACAGTACACTGTAGAGAGGCCTGTAGGCAGGTTGGGGACCAAAGACTGCAATAAAGGCAGGAAGGCTTCAAGTATGTTCAAATGGTTGTGCCTACAAGTGGACATAGAAGCCAGATTATTCCTTTTGGTTGTGAAGTTAGATCAGATCTACTCATAGCAATGTGCACAAATATCACCCGGAAATTCCAGTCTCTTGTCTCCAGAATCCATGGACCTGGGGAAACACTGGGAATTGTCCCAAGTACCATGTGTGCAGGAAATGAATCTTCATACACAAGGGAAAAGGAAGAAGGGGCATATCTTTCCTAACGTAGTCAGAGGTACTTCAATATACTGAAAGTAATGTGTGTTCATACTTACATACTGTGCTCATACTGTTGTGTTTTCATTTCTTTTTAGCTCACAGAAATCTGATTTCTCCCTACTCAGCTTTCTCTATGCATAAACTCCAGTAAGTTGTGTTTAATTACAGCAAAGAGATTAGAAAATGATTTGTTCTTTTTGAACTGGTGTTCTGTAAATGTTCAAAGTGCCTGTAACCCCTACTGTAAATTGCAGAGCAAAGAAAGAGCATCCCATCTCCAGGAAGCTTGCCAGAACACTCTTTTCTGCATTGTCTCTGAGTCAAGAAATCTAAACATGTATTCCAGTTTGTCAAACTTCCCCAAGTGCTGCTATGTATTTTGGGGCATGGTGAGACTCTGTTTATACCTCTCTCAGCCATGAGCGTGAGAGCACTGAAAGAAGAAAGGAAAAATAATAATGGGAAGAAGAACAGAAGTAAGATGTTTCCCACTGAAAACGGCAAGTATTAGTGCACAGGCTGTCTGATTTCAGAGCTGGGGGCCCATCTTCAGCTATTACATCTAGCCGAATGCCTAAAAAACTGACAGTGCAATGGTATGGTCATACCTTTTTGGAGAGATGAAAAGGCAAGGAGAAAGGCACAGAAGAAGAGGTGGTAGGGGAAAACTGTGAGTCTCTATTCACTGGAAGGGAGAAATAGAATGAATCTGTTTTGGTGTAAACAAGCTGAGCTTGGAGAAAGGAAGTGCAAGTACAGACATACAGAATACAGTGCTCCTTGCAAGAGGCGAGGAAAGCCTCTGAGGGTCAGACTCCAGACATCAAGCCCCCACTGCACCTTAGAACTGGATAGTTACCATGGGACCTGCTTTCTACTGTCCTCCAGATAATTCCGCCTATGCTTTGAGTTGATCTTAGACTCCTGTTGTGCTAAAGGAGAAGACTAGGGAAATAGTGGCCAACATTAGATTTTAAGGAAACATGGATCAGGAAATGCACGGCATGGGGCTCTTCTTGGCACAGTCTTCAAGCCATCAGCAGTGCATGTTCACACACACAGTATGTGTTGTGACTCAGGATTTACAGTTTGGTAAAGAAATACATGCATTACCAAAAAGGGCTGGGACTTTGCTTCTGCTCCTTTCCCTTCGTAGATCTCTGTAAACAGGAGACAAAAATAAGTTCATGCTTGGAAGTCCAGGCTGTAGAGTTACCACAGGAAAGCTTTTATAAAATGCATGGTCTGAGTCTTACATGATGCAGAATAAACCTGGCTCTACTGCATTTGCTAAAGGAGTTTCCTTCCTGACCTAAAGTGCCTGTACTTCCAGGGCAGGCTCTGACTTTTGTTGCTCCAGATGGAACAGCAAACAATTGTGTTTGGATTCAAGTCATCAAAACCACAAACAGAAACACTACAATATGCAGCAATCCACTCTTTCCAGGAGCAGGTGAGAGAATGCAATGGCTTAGATATCCTGTGGTAGTGTTACTTATACAATGCTGCCCTGAACGTGTGTATGTAACATAAGTCATCTAAAGACTGTAGGACAAAATTTAGTACAGCGTCTACAAAGTAACCTCCTATTGCAATTTTGGAAAGAATGAAAGAAGAGAAAGCGACTTGTTTCTTACTGCCTATTAACACATCCATTTCTGGTTGGGTTTTTATTCTTTTGTTAACAGAAAAAAAAATCTCCTGAAAGGAGGGAGAATGACAGGAAGACTAAATGACTGGGGACTGGGGGAATGGATGAATGCTGTGGAGCTGGAGTTTCTCCAGGTCTCTTGAGCTATTTCTGGTTTTGCAACACTGGGTAGTTTGGAAAGCATTTTTGCTGTAATTTAAACCTATGTGTTTTCACGGATGACTCATTTTAGGAAATGGTGTTCTGGCTAAAGGCAAATCTGCGCTATGTGCTTAGAGTAGGAATGTCTTTCTCACCACAGAAAGCAAGATATTTAGAAGAAGTTAGAATCTATCCTGTGCTGTCTTGTCAAATATTTGGTCTGAGATGGTCACGGTTCCTCTAGTATTTCTATTACAACTTAAGTTTCAAACCCAGTTAGTCTGAACAGATTTGTGCTGGGTAACTAAAGTAAGAGTGTGACAGTGTCTACCAAGAGCATGAAGAAGCCATCTCTGGGGGTGCGGATGTTTGTGAAACCCCATAAAACAAAAACATGTGACAGATTGGGAAACCAACAACACCAAGCACTGATAGAAAGCTTTGAAATAAAATGTATATTTGGAAAGCATTGTTCTTGGAATGGGTTTCTTGTACAAAACTTGCAGTCTGCTGCTTGGATTTAAAAAGAACACACTGGAACTAAAGGAACTTAAAGGTCCTCCCAACTCAAACCATTCTGTGGTTCTATGATTCTGTGATTCCACGATCCTGTGTTCCAACCTTGCTCAGAGAAGCGGTATAAGAGTCAGCAAAGGAATCTGTCAGCATTACACAAAGCTGTAACCGCTGCTTTATCAAACTCTTACTACACCAGAATACAGAGATTATTTTGTGAACTGTCCATGTTTTACACACGATAGTTAACAATATTTTTTGCAAAATGGTAGTTCTCCATGAATACCTTGGAAATGTTATATTACATTGAAATGTTCATAGGTCTGCAAATTAACTGTGTTTTTACATTGACAAAACTATTCTAATATTGCTGACATTCCTGCTTTCTGATGAAACAGGATTTTGATTTCCACAGAAACAGAGCAGTTATCTGGTTGATAAAAGAAGTTCAAATGTCCAGCGTCATTGGCACGAAAAAAAAACACCAACAAAACAGCCATCTGCAAATGGTCTGCAATCAGCTTGTAAGGAAGTTGGCCCAGAGTGGCTGGTCTTGCAGATCATGTCATCCATCATAGTGGAGGCAAAAATGGCGAGAATGCTAAAGAGGAGGTAAAAATAAGAACTAGGTAGCTAATGAGAAACCATGGCTTGAATCTGCTCAGCCTCTGCTTGCTGGGAAAGCAAGAACTTCTCACTTGATTTCAGTGAAATGGGTTTGTTTCATTTCTCAGTGTGATTTTTTTTCCTACCTTATGAGCAGAATTCCCTGCTACCTGCTTGCTGGCTTCCTCTGCTTCATCTCTGTGAGCTCTTTCGAATATTTGCCACTAGGTGCAGAACCAGATGAGCAGCACCTGTACTCCTCTGCTGAACACTGAATTCCAAGAAATCTGTTCATTTCATTAGTGCCCTAACCCAACAGTGTGCTCGGCTCTCAGGTGCTTTTGGAGACACAAAAACTGGCTTAGGATGTATTTATCATTTGCTGAGGTCCACAAAATTGCTATATTAAGCTGTTAGTGTTGTGTGAAATAAATAATTTATTATTCCTCTCTCAGAGTGAAAGTGGTAAGCAGCCTTTATCTTTAGATGACCTACATACTTTTACATGTGAAATCTTAATAGTTGGCCCTAAATCTACACTAAGGGTAAGCGAAAAATACCCCTGTATTATGTCAGTGTTTCCAGTGGATCTGAACATATGAGAGATGACACTTGTATAAAGACCTGAGCAACAGTAAATGCTGATGGCTTTTCAGATATAGTTTTAAATGTTCTAAGTTAATGGAAGTGCAGAAATTTTGTAGTTTTAAGTTGGGCATCTTTTTCTTGCTGGGATTGCCAGAGTAGAGGTTGTCAAGTATAGCTTTTGTGCACCCAAAGACTGCCAGTCTGTGTAACAGCCCTGCTGTGGCCAAAGGGACCAAGAGCACAATGTGCAGTTTTTCCAACCACAGCTCTGTTAGGTGGCGGCCGGCCAGCTTTGGGGTCGCTGTATCTAGATAGGAAACTGACTACATCTTGGTGGTTGCTGCCAGTTAAATATCCCTACAGTCCATCACTGGGACCTGATATGAGTGAAATCACAGAGAGTGTAATGCTAATGGACGGAGAAAATACTGACCTTGTGACATGACACTGCACTTTGAAACCCTGATCCAGACATTGTGCTTATGCCAGAAAACAAAAAACTTCAGTTTTCCTGCCAGCATTCCTGGCTGTCAGATACTTCAGACAGCAGGAGTCTGCAGCCCCATTTTGTATGTGCTTTATATTTCCTGCAAGGCTTGAGATACAGTGAAGGGATTCACACCTTTTCACTTCATGCCTTGACTGTCCATTGTTTTATTTGCTTCCCTTTGCATGTGCAGATGTGTATTCCCTCATTGAGATTAATACTGCTTTCAGTGCCCCGTTTCTTTGAATTGATGATTCAAGTGCATGGTTTCTTTATCAAGAAGAATGCCATATCAGCTTCATGAACCACAGATGGTGGGGAGAAGATAGCAAGAAAGCATTTATCTGTGGGTGTTTTTATGCTTTTGCCTGCTTGTTTCCCAAGGTGCAGGAGCAGGGTGCCGAGCAGGATCCTCAGCCTGACCCCACTTGGCTGCCTTTGTTTATGACTTGGGGGTTAGTCATTTCATTTCCAGTCAAAGCTCTTGTAAGAGCCAGCTTATTTCTTGCTGATGTGTCATTTTGCCATACTGGAATACAACAAGCAGCATTGCTGTGTATCTGTAGGACCTTCAGAAGAGGGTCAGGGATTTCCAGCTTATGAAGAGTGTTGAGTTTCCCTGCCTATCGTATCAAAGATATGATTTGGTTAGGACTTCATTTTTGGTTCCACTTTTTCCAGCAGGAACATTATTTTTGCTGATAACCTCTCAGCTGGGCAGAACTTCACTGTGGCTCTCCTTGGGCTGATGGATGACTTCCTGCGGCTGGTGTTGCAAGGCAGGCTGCTGAGCTCTGCTTCCTCCAGGGACACGGCCAAAGCCATTTGAGTCACAAATGGACTGCACACACAGGCAGCTCAGGAGCTGTTCGATGCTAACATTTTGTGACTGTTTTCTTTCTCATTATGCCTAGTTCTAGTTATCCAGGTGCTGTGGACTTTCCCTCTCCAGGTCACACTGGTCACACAGATTTGCTAGGAGCCACTTATCTGACATCTGTATTTCCAGGATAAAAAATTGCTGCACTGGTATTTTTTGTATTTCAATGTGGTTGCACCCCTCCAGAGGCATTAGCAACTGTACTGCTGCAGACGCATTTGTTTCCATCTTTAATTTGGCTGATTTCCATGTTGCATCTGCTCTCTGCTTTTAGAGTGATGGTAGAGTTGGAAGTTCACATGTGTGATAAAGATCTGTATGAACAGTCCTAATCAGGATTTCTGCTAGAACAAACTGGGGATGGAGATTGTGCTGACCTATCCGACCAGTCATCCAAAAACTATGTCCATGAATTCAAGCCATTTGTTAGTCTTGGCTTTTGTTTTCTTTATTTTTATTTTTTTGTGCTGCTCACCATGAAGTTTTCTCTTGCTACACATGAGATCCTGCTGGGGATTTTGGTAGCTCTGCCCCACTTCTGTTCCTGTCTGACTGAAATATACCCTTGTTTCTGTTCCATGAATGAATCCCTTTTGGCTGGCAGAAGTTTTCGCAGTGCACAGATTGCTGCATTCAGCATCTTAGTCTGGATCGTGGGTTCTTGCTCATCCCAGCCTGTTATCTCTTGCTTTTTAGAAAATAAATAAATAAATTAGCTTTTATTTCCTGTCAGATCAACTTCCAGCCCAACTTCCAGCCTCCACTGAAAGTCTGTAAGACGCTGCTATCTAAATGTCTCGAGCTGTAGTATAAATAGATCTTGCAAGTTGTTTATAAGTGCTCCTCTTTGCACAGACCATGTGCAAGACAAAACAAAACAAAACAAAAAACCCAACAGAAACAACAAAGCCAGAAAGGCATTTTGGAAAAGCAGTCCCATTTAGGCCACCACATGGTTATTCTATAGCTTAGTCTCCTTCTGAACTGTATGATAAATATGTACATGGTGCAATCAGATTTGCTGCTTTTTTCCCTTGATCTGAGAAAGAGTGCAGGCAGCCAGCCCTGGGGTGCTCACAGGGATGGTGGGTGTGCTTGCGCTTATGTGTGTGTGTGTGTGCGAGTGTGCAACACTCCCCCAAGCTAAATTCCCTCCTCCCCCTGCACAGGGCATGCATTTCATCACGGGCTCAGATTGCTTCCAGATGAGTGGAGACCACTACAGAGGGATGTCTGTTTGCAAAGGTGGTTGTGTTAGGAAAGGGCTTTCTGCAGGGCCCTGTCTGGATGCAGGAAGACAGGGGGAGGCAGGGGCCGGAGAGCCACCCACACAGCCCTTTGCCCGCAGCCTGCACGGGGCAGTACCGTGCCACTGAAGTGCCCGCCCTCCCTTTCTGCTTTGGTAGGGCGGAGAATGGATCCAGAGGTGGTTTCTGGGTGGGCCTGTGTTTTTATTACCACCAGGGGGCTGCCATCTGCTGGTAATTATTTCTGCTGTTTAGATTTATTTACTGAAGTGCAGCTCAACAGCCTTCCGGGATAACCTGAGCTCCTTTCATTCCGCGTAATTCCACTGAGAAAGGAGAGCTGCCTGAAGCAGTGCTGGGAGGATGAGTGGACCAAGCCATGGGGTAAGAAGCTGAGGAGGTGGATCTTCCCCTACTCCAGCTCTGGAGGGTACAGAGTGTCACAAGTCAGTGAGTCAGTGGAGTCATGTTGCTGCAAAAAAAGCAAACATCCCAGTGGCTTGTATAAACAAGCATGCAGCCTGCGAGAAATGTGAAGTAATCCTTCCATCCTGCTCGGCATCGATAATGCTCAGCTGGACGACAGCAGATGATGCATCTTGACAGTGTCCACAGGAACATCAGTGAGGCTGGGGGACAGCAGCAGGAGAGGCAGTGCACTGCACAGATGGGGGCTGGGTGAATGGAGCCTTGTTACCTGAGAAGGGTGGTGACGTGGGACCAGGCTGTGGTTCTACGGGGTGCATAAAGGCTGCTGGGGCCAGTGAGTGCTCCTTGACATCGGTAGAGAGGATACAAATGAAAGGAGTTTGAGTTCAGCCAAGCAAATGCTGGTTAAGCACTGAGAGGAGCTTCCTCTCTGGTGAGAAGGGAAATGGCTCTCTGTGATAAACACTCTGATAAATCACTGGCCCAGGGCTGACCACAGTCAAGAACAGCATGGAGATGCCTACCCTGCCTTTGGGCCAGGGGAGAGGAGGAATGCATTTATTTAGGGATGCCCCCGGCTGTGTAAGGCCCTTCTGCAAGTGTATCTCCACACAAAGGTACTGTGCATGGGAAGATGGCAGGAAGGGGACACTGTGGTTTCTTATGCCTGAGGGGTGCTGCCATGGGGATGAATCAGTGCACAGCCTCTGCAGTCCTCCTCTGCCTCCACTCCTCTTTCCATGGGCATGGGGTGCTCCTGCAAAACCTGTCACTATCCCCACTCTCCTAAGACATCCTCATTATCAGTGCTGGCCCCATGGAAGGAAAACAGCAGCCCCCTGCTTGTAAATTGCTTAATGTCCCTTCAACATTTAGCTGTACTGAGCTCAACTTTTCAACACAGTTCTTTTTAAGTAAATTGATGTATTGCATTACATACAAAAATGAAACTATGCTGCTTATAGTTTTGTTGTACTTGGGCAACACTACATTACAGAAAGTTCAAAACAAATGAAGTGAGGTCAGTGCTGCAATTCCAAATTGTTTCTTTTTCCCCTTCGAGAAGTATTATGCATGGCATTTTAATGACTCTAGTCCCATTTTTGCCCTGTGTTTTGTATTAATTTAGAAACAGAAAAATATTAAAATCTTTCATTTAAAGGAGTTTTGTAGAAGTATAAACTGTGTCCATCTACTTTAGAGCTTGCGAAGTTAAGAACTTCCATATGTCATGTCTGAAGTCCTGAGTCAGAGTATAATGTATGTGTTTTCAGCTTATAGAAATGCTAAGGCTTTAATGTCTGCAGGAATTCAGTATATGATTCAGGTGGATTGCTCAGTCAAAACCTGAAAGTAGTCTTGGCAGGGCTCTAGTAAGTGTGGAGGCTTCAGGTTAGAATTGCTGCAGGTGTCAGAAAACTGCACATTATATTCATTATTCTTGAGGATCCTGGAAGGAGTATAGGAACAGGATTTTATTTATTATTATTATTATTATTATTATTTCAATTGTATCTGGTGGTTCCATTTAGGCTGACTGTGGGACTCAATAACTGGTTGTGGGAATTCCATGGGTACTGAGGGGAAAAGTTCTACATGGAAGTTTTAGATGACCGTCTAGAGTGGTTATTGAATAGTAGCTGTTGCAGTAACTCGTGACATCTACATGAAGGAATTTGTATTAAAAGAAAACACAATCCTTAAGGGTTAAATATTGGGAAAAAAGTCTCTTTCAGAAAGGAAGCACGAGCTGCTATCTGCTCCTTTCAGCAAATGGGATTTGCTGAGTTCATGCACCAGTTTGCTGAGGCTCCCTCTGAGGAAGTTTCTCTCAGCAAAAGAAAAGTTAATTTACTGTATGGTGTTCAGAGATAATGCTCAAAATCAGAGCATCACTTCTAAGCCCAGTTCCACGTATGTTGAGCTATATTTTGGAAGAAACAGGTCTGCTTCTCGGATGTGTGTTTTCCTGTAAAAAGTATTTTCACACAAACACTTCTTCTTTGATAAATATACTGTCAAGACTGTTGGTTTAAGTGTTTGTTTACCTTCTAGAAGTATGTAATTTGTGTGGAAACTCTTTTTGAAAAAAATCCAACGACATTAATCTTACATCCAGAATCCCTATTTATTTTTTCATCTGGCCAAGGCCTAAGGCATTTGACCCAAGCATAAACATTTTGGCTGCAGTGATGCCACCACTGCTCACAGGAATTTTCATCTGGGTACCTGGGACTTGTGTTTCCCTGGGAAAGATGTTCGTTGGAGCTCTTTGGTTCATATGGTACATCATGAACTTGTGCTGCTGCAAGGAGTTGCCTTCCTTCACAAAGAGAAGGAAGTGTGTTGTAGCAAGAGAGGCCTGGCTTGACTCCAAAACTTAGCCAGCATGCAAGGATGGCAGCATCGTTGTTCTTGTGCAATTCACAATCAAAATATCTTGAATTTCTACAACTGTGAAAAAAAAAACAAAACAACAAACAGCTATTTGGTTGGAACTTTTCGGGGGTACAAAAAGGAATGAATAACTCTTCTGATGAGTTCAGATATAAATCACTGCACCATATTTGATTAATATTTCATTTTGCTGTTGCTTTAGTGCCAGCCCAGAGCAGATGTTCACAAGTTTGCCTCTTAGTGGTTTCTTAAGCATCGAAAAGTTTTTCTTTCCACTTGTCCCTTTTTTTCCCCCAGAAAGAAATGCCCTGCTGTGGCAGTGAGATAGCTCTAAAGTAATTTTTGTCTAACTGTATCCTTGTTTCATTTGTAGAAGTTTGGTTTCTTTTACATTCAGGGAGAATGTGAATGACTATTTTGAAAGTAAAACGACAATTTCACATTAGGCAGTCAAGAGCTTGTTCAGGGCAGCATGATAATAATATTGCAATGGACTAACTGGACATGTTGCACTGTGAGTTTTCTTTTATTCAAGCATTCATTCACAGAATCACACAGAATCACAGAATGGCCCAGGTTGGAAGGGACCTCAAGGATCATGAAGCTCTAACCCCCCTGCCTGGCAGGGCCACCAAACTTCCACATTTACTAGATCAGGTTGCCCAGGGCCCCATCCAACCTGGCTTTGAACACCTCTAGGGACGGGGCATCCACAACCTCCCTGAGCAGCCTGTTCCAGGACCTCACCACTCTAGTAAAGAACTTCCCCCTGACATCCAACCTAAATCTTCCCTCTTTCAAATTAAAACCATTTCCCCTTGTCCTACTATTATTGGCCCTTTCAAAGAGTTTACTCCCCTCCTGATTATAAATACCCTTCAGTTACTGAAAGGCTGCAGTGAGGTCACCCCGCAGCCTTCTTTTCTCTAGGCTTAACAAACCCAGCTCCCTCAGCCTGTCTTCATAGGGGAGGTGCTCCAACACCCTGATCATCTTTGTGGCCCTCCTCTACACCCTTTCCAACAGCTCTAATTTGGGTGGCTATGGTTTGTACTCAACCATTTGACTTTTCTAGAGCAGTTTTCTTTGGTTGGTTAGTTGGGTTATTCTTTGGGAGACAGAGATTTTTTTTCCTTCACAACTTTCAGACTGCAGACTCACAGTTAATAGGCTGTATTGATTAGATCAGCCTTGTGACCCATCTGTATTCATTGTGAGTATGAGAAGTGCTTGCAAACATGAGTTAATACAAAAATTTTGTTTAGATTTGACAGAAAGGCCCTCCCACAGTATATATGTGAATACATGGATTAAGCCTCTGTGGTGAGCCAGGACTGTGGGAGAGCAAATTATAACTCTGCAGATGGTTCGGCAGCATTTTGCTCTGCATAGCTAAAAAATATTTATGTAAATATTCCAAATTTCAAATAGGAGCAACAGAAATCAGCATTTCCTAGAAATCTGAGCCCTGATTTGGTACACTATCATCCCTGACACTCCAGCACTGTGAAGCATCACTGCAGGGGACCATGCTACCGGTGACCTGTCTAGACCTGGCAATGGAACCAGCACGTCAGCAACACTGGGCAAAGTTTTACCTTTCATGCAAACACTTTCTTAGCTGGATTTGTCCATACTTGACAACCAGACTTTGATTTTTAAAATTATTTTAATATCTTTGTGAAAATGATATCTTCCTGAAAAATCCACATATTGCTCTGCTAAAATATTAAGGCTTTTAGAAACCTGAGGCTTGTTTGCAAGGCCAGGCTCGGAATCTGCAAGCTTGTACTGCTCTTAGCTCAGGAACCCATCACCTACATACAGGAAGCTTTTCTCTGAACTTCAGAGCCATCCCTGTCTTTTCACTGCTGTTTATCTTCTGTGCTGGATAAGGAGCAATGGAAATAAATCACCAAAATCACTGGTATTTCGTAATTATATAAAGGCATCCTCACTGCAGTATGCACTTATGTCTTGTGAATAGCTAATGGCTGCTCAAACTGACAGCAGGTCAAAAGTGCACAGCAGCCATCTCAGGGTCTTAAAAATAAATAAATAGCTGATTCTGTTGATTCTAGTGTGGAGAAATGCACATCTGAACTCCCTGTTGTGTGCAGGAGGTGTTTCCTCATTTACCAGAAGGAAAAATTTGGAACAACTTCCTGTGGTGATGCATCTCTTGGTAGAGCTTAGCAGATAATAACAGGGAAGGAGGCTGTGATTTGGGATTAGTGCCATACGTGCAGGATCCTGTCTCAGTGGAACATGTTGCACCGGTGATGCTACAAACACTTCGGCAGCCCAGGGCAAAAAACACTACAATATGCAAATGTCAGTGAGAAGAAAAAGAGGAAAACTTGAGGAAAGCAGCTTTTTATGTTGGATATTTCTTTTCTTGGGTGGTTGGCTGTCATGCAACACTCAGAGCAGAAAGGTGCAAGCAAGCACTAAACTGGTAGGAGGCTGCAGTACAGGAGTGGGAAGGAGAGGAGGCATTATCTGCTGAAAATGCTGTGTCAGAAAACAATGAAATGCAATAACAATAGGCAGAAAGAAACTCCCAGAAAGTAGGAGCACAGTGAAAAATGTGGATGTTGCCTCTATAGGAAAGCAGTGAAAAGCTCACTGCCTCCAGTAGGAAGGAGAAGATGCTTCACTAAGGTGGTGGTTGGGTCACGTAGCAGGCTTCTCCGCCTCTGATTCCTGAGAACATACAGCCAGGCATGCTGAATGTAATTAAGCCTCCCAGTAGGCACCATTTACCCAGGGGTGTGCCTTGGCTGCTCTGCTCTTAACCAGCGTGATGCAATTGCCTCCATTAGGCACAGCTCTCTGAGCATAAGCACCAGTGACTCATTGACGGCTGCCTACCTGTCCAACCGCTCTCGGGCTCAATTAAACGCAGTCACGGAGCACAACGTGGTGCCCATTTGTGCTGCAGCAGCCTGACACAGGGATCTGCCTTCAATAAGCTAGTGTAAAGGTGCCACAAGGTGTATGGCAGCCTCCTGTGTGCACATGGGTTGCTGGCGATGGGGGTTGCTCCAGCAATGTGCTGCCTAAACAAGGCTTAGTGCGAATATTGTTTTCCCTAAAAATAATAGTAATTAGAAAAGAGTGGGAGAATGGAAGTGGTGATGTGTACTAAATTCTGTCCCTTTTGAAGTCTAGTCTCTGCTTTCTCTGAATTCAGTGTTACCGTCTATCAGCTTCACTGCTGTACACTTGGCCTGCTGTATGGCAGATCCCCAGCACAGCACAGAGGCTGGTGCTAAGACTTTGGCCTAATGCTTGCAGTGCCTTGGTTTTATTCCCTGCTCTGATGGTCTAATCCCAGATTCATCCCAGCTAAATTTAGGCACTTAGCAGCTCTGCCTGAGGTAGCAGCTTTGCATCCTCTCCAGAAGAGGCAGGGATGACGCCGGGCCGTGGTCCTCCTGTGCTTTTGGGGAAAGGGCTGACACAGCCAGGGAAGGACTGGGAAAATACGAAGGGACAGGAGAAGAAAAGGCTTTGCTCCCTGGCACTGAGGTGGAGGACTAACTGCCAGGTAAAAGACATCGGTTTTCATCTCTGGAGTAGGAGGAATAGACTTTATGTCAGAAGGAAAGTGTTAAAGGTTGTGGGGCATGGTGATGCCACAGCAATGGGGAGCAGGGCAGGGAACTTCTATTTAGGGACCAACCCCAGCCTCTTTGCTGATGTGTCAGTGCTATGTACCAGGTAACTTTGTGAACAGTGATAGGCTTTCCTTATGGGCTTGTCAGGCCAAGGTCTGGTTTCTCTTGGATTGTTTGAAAGCAAGGAGACAGGCCAGCTGTGATATCTTTCTGTAGGCCTCTGTGGGAAACTGGGAGCATGAGGTGAGCCATGAGAGGGAAAAGTATTGCTTACAGAGATCCCAGCAAGAGCACTGTACATTAGTATACACTTGCAAGTTTTCTCATTAAAGAGAATCAATGGTAGATTGGCAGATATCTTGGCAATTGCTTTTCACAGGTTCATGTAGGGATCGGAGCAGATGTGGGATTTCAGGCACTGTCGGTGTAGCTGCATGTCATCATCTGAATATGTAGAGGAGAAATCTCTGCATTCCTTTAAGCAGATCCTAAAGCACTGCAACTGGCTTCCCTTTTTTCATCCTGGAGTGCACTTTAAATGTGTTATTACATGACTGTGGTAAGGAGCAGTAGATTCTAATAACTATAATAAATTAATCCTTATAAAAGCTCTATGAGTAGTAGCGTCACTATTAATGTTGGCAAAAGTCTTCAAAGGCAAATCATGAAGTAAATGCAAGGCGTTTACATTAGCATTCCAGGCATTTGGTAATGAACAACTCCACGGGGTCACGCTCACTCCCACCACCTCCTCTGGAGCATGTCACAGCACAGATGAGAACAGACAGTGTCCCATTGATCCTCAGGGTGGATTTTGGGAAATGCCATCCCTGAACTGCAGCTTTCTTGTTGCTGTTGGTGCTGCTGGATGCCTCTATTTTTGCAGTAGGAAGCCTGGAGATGTGTGTGTAATGTGCATCGTAGCATTTGTCTCTTGGTGGACTTAAGTTCACTATGCAGATAGATTTATATAAAACAAATTACAGTAAAGTGTCTCTTTCCAGAATATGCTGTCAGTCTGAACAGTAAATACAAGAGAAAAGATGTGTAAAAGAGTGGAAAAAGTAAGCATGCCTGGCACCTTCCTTGTGACAGAGCTGGAATCCAGAGGCATTGCCAGAAGGCTGGCAGTCTTCCTCCAGCACTGTCACCCTTCTGCTTCTCCACATTTTTTACATCTATTTTTCTTACCATTTGGTAATTTTCCTTCCATTCCAAGAGTAAGTAGCCTGGAAGGCTTCCTGTTGGTTTGAGAGTAAAACCAGATTCAGAAGAAAGTTTCTTCTTAGTGACACAGTGTGTGAAATTTGCCACTAGCCTTTTCCCTGTGACACTTCTTGATGGAGTTTCCATTCCAGGGTAGAGCTGAGCTTCAAGCAGCCACAGGAGGTCTTGCCTCAATCCTGAATTTCTGCATTTTCCCCCGAAGGGCAAACCAGCAGCAGTTTCTTTCAGGCTGACAGGTAAAGCAGGCATCCTGCTAGTCAGTGACAGCTCTGTCCAGTCACCCTGCTTGGCAGCCGCATCCTGAATGCTTCATGGGGTTTTAACTTGATCACTTAATTAGCAAGAGATGTGGCTTAAAATTAACCCTGACATTCCTCAGCCTGCCTGCATTCTGTGGCTCAAAGGTATTTTGGGGAGCTTGGAGTTGTGGATGTTGAGTGTGCAAAGTGGAGCAGGGGAAGCAGGGTGTAGGGAGTAAGCACCTAAAAAATCCCTCTTTATGACTGCCTGGCCAAGCAAGGTGGGAGCAGAAATCTTCTCTCAGGGCATCTGCTGCCCTGCATGTGTTCCTCCAGCAGCGTAACACGAACTTCTGCTTTGCCGCTGTGCAGGAAACACTGGGCCCTATAGAAAGAGACGTTAAGAGACAGCAGGGATACTTCTGCATAGTTTATTTACCAAGGAAAACCCAGGGCAGAAATGCTGATGTGGGTGTTTGGATGTGGATCCTGGCAGGAGCTTGAGGAGTTTCAGTCTGGGGAGGGAATGGAATCAGAGAAAGAAGCAATTCTGCCTGCAAGCAAAGGTGTGTGCTAAAAATGCTGAGCAAGATGATCAGCTTTCAAAAAATGAAGGGAACCTGAGGATTATGTTTTCCTGGGAAACGATGCCCTCCAGCTCTGACACGGGCTGTGTGACATGGAATGGCTGTTAACCAGGTGGCTTACCAAGCTCCATGGTATGTTCTCCATCTCTGGGTGCTTAAGTAAGCAGGAGCTGATTTTTCTCTTGAAAGAGACGTGTTGTTCAAACAGGCATTAACTTGGCGCAGTCCTCTCAGCTGTGTCATAGAGGATATCAGGCTAGATGGTTGTGCTTAGTCCTTCTTCCAGTTCACGAATACATTAACATTTTCTCCAAATAGCATGTTCACTGGGTGTTTTATGCAGATCACAAAAGATGTTCTGTTTGCTTTCAAGGATTTGTTGCAGTGATCATATAGCACAGCAGCTTATACAGATTCCTGAAAGGGGAATGCATTTTTTTCTGTGAAATACAGTTAACACCCTCCCCCTCCTCTCCAATTTGTGAATTGTTTTAATTTGAAGTTCTTAATAGAAGCAGTATTTGGTGGATTATATTTCATAGATTCATAGATTGCAAACTTCTTGTGATCCATTTTATTGCAGCAAGATTCTTTCCAGAAACATTATACTCTGTGTTGCTGTTTTGTGAGTGGGACATGTGGTAACTCCGAGAACGAATCAGTGCCAGATTCCACAATACATTTCTACGTTGTCATCCATACAAAGGAAAATCAGAAACATCTGCCCTCCTTTCTTTTATTCATTGAAAAGAAATGTTACAAACACAAACTCGTATAGGTAGTAGAGGTTTGTGCATGAGTAGGAAAAAAAAAAAAGAGCCACGTGGAAATGTATCCTTGGGCTTATTATTCAAAATGACAAGTCACTGGCTATTATTCACTAGTAATAGACATTGATGTTTATTACTCTGCAGTTCTCTAGGAGTAGTCCCTGCTCATCTTGTGACCATGTACCTGTGTGGAAGGAAGGTTATAATTATCTTCTAATCTTTGAAATCAGCTGCAACTTGAACCAAAGGAAGAGGAAATATTTCATCCTTCAAGAAGTTCGAAGCTGCGTTTTTAAGTATTCACTCAACTTGCAGATTTTAGGAGATATTTTATGTTTGTATGCATTACAGTGCCATTTTTTAGCATCTCCGTGGGCCAGGTATCTGTTTGCCAGGACACATACTTCCCTCCTATCCTTAATTTGTCATGCCATAGTCAGTTGCAGCCAGTCAGAGCATTAGTGTAGAGAAAATTGCTTCAGGGTCTAAAAGCTAAAATAGGAAAGATATTAACATTTGATTAACATAGGGAAAATGTAATGCATTTTGTTTGATGAAGAGCATACAGTCCAAACTGCTTCTTAGACCTTGTTCAATAGAGGCTTTTTTATGAGCTCGGAAGCATTCCTCTCAGTGACATTGTTGTCACTTTTATCATGCTGGGTTATATCAGCTCCATGGGATAAGCTTAGCAGTGTTCTTGTTATGAGAACTTGGAAAGCATCCTTTTGTGTATCAGTTTTCAGCATTCCTGTAGATTAGGAATAATCTCTCCCTCTCTCTTTTCTTCACCCTCCATAATTCATAAATACAGAAAGATCTCTTTCCCTGAGTTCTTATTGCAGTTCTCTTTCTTGGAAAACAGCATGCATTTTTCCAGACTCTGTTGGCTGAAAATATAACTAGAATATACCAGTGCTATTCCTTTCAATTAAAGAACCTCAGCACTGAGAGAGTTAGGGTTGAGTGAAATGTTTTGTTCACATTTCTTACATGAACCTAGGCAGCTACTGAATATACTTTGGTACTTTGGAAAACGTCACAACGAATTATTTCTCCTGGAGAAAGATAAGACACAGATTTAAAAGCCTCTATAATATTAAGAAAATATCAGCGCAATGCTTTGTAACTATGAATGATGTTTCAGAATGCTTTGTGCGTTTGAAAATGAATATTACTCTTTTTTTGACTGAACTGGGCTTTCTTTTTCACTTTCCACTTTTTGTGAGAACTGCCAACATATCAGATAGTTGCTTGCATCACCCCTTGGCCTAATATTTGTATCACTGGTAAAAGTATGAGAAAGTAGATATTTGTATTGATGCTAAAATACATACTTCTGTCTTGTTACTAATTTTCCCCAGCTTGGGTTTGTCCCCTCTAATGCCTGCTCCCATGTGATTTTGTCATGACCCTGCTGCCTTTTTTGATCGCTCCTATAAATGAACTATAGAATGCAATGATACAGACTTTTGTAAAGACAAAAAGAAAAGAAGTAATACCTTTCAAAAGAATTATCCAGAGTCAGCAGAGCAAAAGGTGTTGGTTCTCATCAGACAATGGTATGGTTACAGCTGCCATTGCAGAAAATCCCTATGCCACAGTCTGCTTATGGGGAACTTCCTCTCTTTATACGTTCTGCCTTGGTTCTGTTGCTCTGTCCTTTGCTCAGTGGTGTCTGGAAACCTTCCAAGCTGGCATGACATTTCCTTTGCTCTTATGGCAATTTTGGTTGTCACTAATCGTAAGAAGAACAGACAAATTGGAACTGAGCAGTTTTAAGAGTTTCATCAAGATTCGACAAAACAGGAATGTCAAGAGTAAATGAGCCTTATTTTTTCATCACCGTGTTCTTTACTGTGTGGATGCAGTTGTGCTTTTATTCCGGTGGTGTTGCTTTTTGGAAGATGAGTGATTAAGTGACCACTATTTTATTTAATATTTTCTTTTCCCTCCAATCTCAGATGTGTTATTTGCCTGGCATGTCTATCTTTGATGCATAAAAACAGTGCACCACTTCACTTTTTACATATTTGGGGAACTAAAAGGGTTCAGAGGAAATAGTTGGAGAAGTACTGACAGATTTAAACTGAAACTCAGCAATGGAGGCTATCCCTGAGCAGTGCTCAGCACTCAGTTCCCAAGCCCCTGACCACCAGGCACATATTAATGAAAGATAAGGCAGTTTCCAGATGACAGGTCACAACTGCCATGAGAGCAATGGTAACGGGAATGCTGGTGGTGGGAGCAGTCTTTGCAGAGGCTGATACCACCACTGTGTTTGGTAGACATCTACAGTAGATCCCAAGGAGTGAAAGAGAATGGGAGGTGGAGGAAAGCAGTGAATGACAAACACTCTACTCTACTTGATCATGCTTTATATTCCTTTCACTAACAACAGCTCAGACTCTGCAAGATAGATCACTAATTATTTCTGTCTTGTAAGCTGCTATGAGACTTCTGAGTTGAATACACAGCTTGATTTTCAGGAAGCACATTGTGGAATCTGGACTTAGGTGGTGAAGGACTTGGGTTCTGAATCACATAGACCATAGTGAAGAAGAAGGCAGTGAGGTTTGACTTGTAGCCTAATTGGATTTTTCTTTTAAGGGCAAGCAGAAACTGTTATGTAGTCTTAATGAAAACATGAATGATATAGATGACCATGAATTAGCACATAATGACTGAATTAAATGGATACAGCATGTGGAAAACGGGACTGTGGTTACAATTTTGAAAGACAAATCTAGAGAACTGTAGTATGTAAGTCAATGGTGCTGTGTTGCTGTGGGCTGTTTGACTGGGGGTATAGGCCGGGAGTTGGTTAGACGAAACAAACTAACAACAACAGCAACAAAACAATAAACAAACCCCAAAGGGAAAGAGATAGACAGCTTTCAATATACTGTTGCAAATTGTGTAGCACTCCAAAATATGCTTGCTGCCTCTATTAGGTAATCACCTAACATGCCCTTTGATTTTAGTCTGGGATTTAGAAAATATAATGACTTCTGAACACTTCCAATATTTATACTTAAAAAAAACTTTGTATGTGTTAAAGTATTATTTTGAAGCCATGAAAAAAAGGCAGAAAATCTCCTTTAGAAAAGGTCTTATCTCAGTTTTATATGGACAAACAGTGAGAAGAAACACAGCATCTCTGGATAGGGGAGGGGAGGGGAGGGGAAAAAGAAGAGAAGAGAAGAGAAGAGAAGAGAAGAGAAGAGAAGAGAAGAGAAGAGAAGAGAAGAGAAGAGAAGGGAAGGGAAGGGAAGGGAAGGGAAGGGAAGGGAAGGGAAGGGAAGGGAAGGGAAGGGAAGGGAAGGGAAGGGAAGGGAAGGGAAGGGAAGGGAAGGGAAGGGAAGGGAAGGGAAGGGAAGGGAAGGGAAGGGAAGGGAAGGGAAGGGAAGGGAAGGGAAGGGAAGGGAAGGGAAGGGAAGGGAAGGGAAGGGAAGGGAAGGGAAGGGAAGGGAAGGGAAGAAAAGAAAAGAAAAGAAAAGAAAAGAAAAGAAAAGAAAAGAAAAGAAAAGAAAAGAAAAGAAAAGAAAAGAAAAGAAAAGAAAAGAAGAGAAAGGAAAAGAGAAGTATATCTTGCCTATTGGTCAGAATCTTGCCTAAAGCCCCAGCAGCAGGAGGTTGGCCAGACCATCAGAGGCTCTAGAATGCAGGGTCAGCAAAGGTGTGCTGCATTAGGAATGGTTCTTTAAAATCCTTGAATGTGGAGTGTGGAAGTTTCTTTCAGAATTCTTTATACATGCTGCAAGAACATAGTTTTGTTCTGGTTGTTTCATTCTCAGCATAATGCTTTACTGTATGTGTACTTTAAAGCACAGACAGTGGTTTAATTCATCACATGAAAGCTGATTAATCTTTATGTATATTTGTGTATATTGCAGCAAGCGTAAAATAATATTGTTCTTAATAACAAGCTATTCCTTTATTTGTTTTATTTAAAGAGAAAATGAAACTTGGAGGCCAGGTTTGAGTAACAATAAATGGGGCTGCAGTTCTCATGCATATCCAGTGTCCTGCTGAAATACTGAAAAGGTACAGGTTGACAGAGACACTGGGGCCCTGAAAGAGCTCAGAGCTGGACCCCAAGGAATGTAAAACTGGTTGATGCAAGGTGCTTCTGAAAGTAAAGCTGCTTGTTTCCTCTCCAAAATCAATCGACAGCTTCAGGTCTTCCACAGTAGCTGAAGTCCTGCTGTCCCCAGAGCCCACGGGGCACTGCTGTGAGCCAGCTGGGGCTGGGTTTGCATGCACATGCTGATGTTAGGAGTGCTTCTGAAAATAAGAAGACACTACATCCTTGGTCATGCTCTGGCTTGGTGTCAGCCTGCTGGCCTTGACTCATGAGTGCTGTGGGGTCCTTTGAGCTTTTCTGTTTTGTTGTCAAGAGACATTTCCTGGTGAACCTCGTTTTCTTTTCTTCATTTTATTTTTCTTTAATGATTATCAGCTTCCCAAAATTTGAATGAAATAAGTGCCTTGGTGATCAAATCTTGCGCAGACTTCTTATTGCCTATTCAAATGCTGTCAGAGGAGGGAGGGCAGCAGGATTTGCATTCAGCAAATGAGCTCCCGCTCACATACTCTTGTTTTACTCATTTTTTTTTTACTCAGGGCTGCATAAGAAAGATGATTTATTTGCAAATGAATTCCTTTAATAATAGGTTTTGAGTTGCACAGAACATAGACCTGACCCAATCTCTGCAGCTGTAAAAGTAGGAGCGTGGGTGTGGTTGCCTGGTAGTAGGCCAGGATGATACAGTTCAAGGGGGGGGATAAAATAACATTTACACTTACAGTAACTGTTTAAAAATGTAATTGAGTTCTGCCAAATCCTTCAAGTTCGTTTGGGGAATCCAGCTTGCGAGGGTTGCCAGCACTCAGTTCTTCTCACCCTCATTTGCAACCAATACCTCCTCCTGCCAGATGGATTTTGCCACAATAGTCTCACTGTGGAGTGTGAAGTTCCACCAGCTTGTCTCTGCAAACAGTAAGATGCTCCCAGCCCACCGCCTGCCTGAGCAAGCGGGGACTTGGCCTGGCCCATAAATCTGGCTGGGAGGAAAAACAAAATCCCAGAGGAAGTGTTCCACTTACAGCTCTATTTGTGTTGCAGCAAAGGCTCCAAGCCCAGCAAAGCCCAGCTTCTGCTGGATCTTTGAGGAAGAGCGTGGAGAAGAAGGCAATAACTTGGAAGCTGGCTCTTTTCCTTCAGAGCTGGAATAGCACAAGTGAGAACTGTGTGTAACAGGCTTCTTATCTAAAAGAAATGTAAGATGAGGTCTTGACTGCTTTGCAGTCTTGCAGCTGCCTTGTAAGAGTGTCCAAATGTTGACTGATGTAGCCTGGTCATTCCAGCAGGGATGAGTACTCTTACTCTCCAAGCATCCCTCCTGTGACAGTGCCTGGTTTGAGAACACAGAGTGACTAGTTCACAGGGACCACTGAACCTGCCTTCCCTGTTTATTCTGGGACATTAGGCTTAATCCCCTTTGGCTATAATATGTACTTTCAGATCAGCATGTAGTGTTGAATACATAAGAGATACAACATCAGTTCTTTAGTGCCTCGTTCACGTGCCTAATTGCCTTCACTCAGTAACAAATAACTCAAGATTTCTACCTGGAATCTGGCAAGTTTGTTTCTGATCGAAAATCTGGTGGAACCTCACTGCAATGATAAGATTTCTGAACTTCTTCACTCCCTTTTCTGTTAGCTTTTCTTAACTAACAAATGTGGAATATTTCATCAATTTCAAACAAGTCTGAAAGCAATAAGAAATCACAAAGCAGAAAGTTCCCAAAGGCTGATGAAAAGCTGGCATGGGTAGAGAAGAGGCAATCAGAGTAGGGAGAGCCTTGGCAGTGGGCATGGAGCAGGCTCCACAGGGCAGTAGTCAAGGCCCCAAGCTGCTGGAGTTCAAAGAATATTTGGACAATAATAGGAATTTAGAAATCAGGAATTCTGGTGCTCATGGACCCTTTGTTTTTATAAATTAAATTGGTGTTAACTCAGTAATTTTTTCCCACAAAAGGCATTTGCTTCTGCTCTCAAGTCCTCTATGTCTTTCCTAGATTTTCTAGTTTTTTCAGCACCTAAAGTGTATGTAGCAGTCTGCATGTAGAGAGATATTATTGATCTTAACAGTGCCAATTTCACCTCTGTACTTTCTTCTCTTTTCAAATCATCCAGTTTATTGTGCTTTAAAATGTGAGTGATTCTTGTCATGAATCCCGACTTGTCTTTGTAACTAGCAATTGCTAACTTGGTGCCTACCCTGTTCTGCAGGCTGAGACTGTTCCTAGGACCATGGGCATGCTTGTCTCTAGGCACATTATCTCTGGTAGGGGCTGTCCAGATCACTCTTATGACCACCATGGTCGTCTCAGTTAGTTTTGAAGCAAACTGTCAGTCATCTACAGTATCAACTGATAGTTATTTTGTATTTGCTTCTACCAAGGTAGAGTACCATTGTACATCTTTTCAGAAGAGCACGGAACACCCTGACACACAGAGAGCTTTTTCCCTTTAGGAAGTGAAAAACAGGCACTGGGTCATGTTGGAAAGATGCCAGTTATGTCACTGATGAACTGCTTATAAGATAGCAGTGCTGGCAGAGCAATAATATTTGGAAGAAATCTGTTCAGTTTCCATAATCCACTGATCTTCAGTAATTCTGCAGCAGGCACGAAGGTTGCCTGAGGTCCTGCATAGATGATGCTGCCATATGGTCATCTCTGTCCTCAGAAACATTGTATGTAGACTTTACAATCATATAAGTTTGCATTTAATTTCATTTTAAATTACATTTACTTTATCGGGAGAATATTCTTAAAAAATGTAGGATCAATAAAAGCTATTGAGCATATCACCGTGTAGTTAGGAATACCCTCTCAGAACAGACCGATACTGTTTTGCCTTTAAAAATCCCCAGACTTTCTATTTCCTATAGGGAACTCGGGCATTCATTTTTAAAGGAAACTCATCATAAAAAAAAAGATCTTCAACACTTATACATGGCGTGTGAATATTTTTTTCTCTATTTTTGTTAAAACCTTGGCCAACTCAAAGTGATGCAGACACTGAAACCCCATTCAGAATCAGCCCGGTTTTTATAGAATCATGCAGCCAAAAATCTGGAAAAGATTGAATAAACTATGCCCCAACCTTTAGTATCTGTATGTCTGTTTGATCACACTGTTGAAGGAAACATGAGGCTATAACATTGTTTAGATGTTCACTGCAGTGAAAATTAATCGTGAGGAAATTTTCCTGTACCTCCCTTAACTAAACAAAGTTTGTACACAAAATTTGCCTGAGTATCATATGGAGCGAGCATTCAGCAATGTATTGTTTTAATTAGGAGGTGGTCTTTTCAAATACAACTTTTGAATCCAATCCAAAACTTTCAGTGTACACAAAATATTTCCAAAATGGACTTTGAAATATCTGAGCTTTAAATCCGGTTTTTAAGTACTGCAATTTATGAGCTGTTCTAGTCTGGGGATAGTAAACAAGTCTATAACTTGCTGGATTTCTCCCAGCAGATAAATTGTCATCCACTTTTAGCACTGCCTGGATCTATCAGTCTATCCTGCAATCTTTGTCTCCACGACAGAACAAAACGCAGTCGTTTCACATGAACACAGGAGGATTTTGAGTTGTAAAAATAATGTTTAAGTGAGATTTTTAGGAAAAATCCTCCTTTTGTCTATAAAAGGATCCAGCTTCCCTGAAGGTACATTTTCACAGCAGTATGAAAGATTTTTTGATGTTTCACCTCTGCCGAATTTTAATAGGTATGGAGTGCCTGGTTTTGCTTGTAGTAAAGATGTTTGATCTACATCCAGAACATGGATCTGTTTTTCTAGCTTCCCAAAATACAACAGCTGTGTAGGTATGAATGAAATAATGTGGATATGGATGCAAGACAGTGTGGAAATGCCACCTTTTTTGATTATGTTGCCCATGGATTTCACTGGTCAAAAAAGAACTTTTCCTCCAGATGAAACATTCCAGTTGTTAAGAGGATGTGTGGACAACTGAACACAAACTTATACCTTGATGTGTTAAGGATGAAACAATTTGTGCTGTATAGAGAGAGAGAGGATTTTGACTTCTTGTAGCTGTAGAAAAGTCCTTTCATCCCACAGAGGAAATGTAAGATTTACTCTCTGGTGAGCTGGGTCTCTGTTCTTGCTGTGCTTTGTGTAAAAGTCAGAAAGCTCTGCAGATCTGCTTCAGTTTTCGTTGCAGAGCTGCTAGCCCGGTTGTTACATGACACTTTTTAAGAGCTATTTAAAATCTCATCTGACTAAAAAGGGGATAAAAAAATAAGCTGTTTCATATTTCACCACACAAAATATTACGTTCATGGGTTAATAATAATAATAATAAAAAAATCTTTGTTCTGATGTGGGATGATTCTAACAGGGGAATTATTCAGATTTCCAGATTTACAGCGCTCTTCCTGCGTGGTCAACTGTTCCCATATTTGTAAAAAGGAGGGGAGAGGAAATTACCAAAGAGGTTTTGGAAATTACCCTTGACATTAATGGTTGTTTTCTGTTTGTGTTTTCTTCTCATAAAGGTTTCTGAAGTCACACTGCTGTGCTGTGCTCTTCTAAATGTCTGCTTTGGAAATAAGAACAATGTTGGGAACAGTTGCATGGTGTTGGTCTGTTTTGCATTACAAAGTGTTTTTGTATCATAAAGTTCTGGACCAGGTCATTACCTCCATCTTTAAACATGAAGGAACAGAAACTCAGCTGGCCTAATTTGGCTTAGCTCCGTGGATTTCACTGCTGTGAACAAGCTAAAGATTTCATCCTTTGCAGTAAGATTCCTCCATACAAAATTTATTTTCTTTTGGTTATGTAAATAATTCATGAAATATGAAAAAATAGTTGTATTGATTCAGCCTCTGTGAACTCACGGGAGAAATCCTGCACAAGGCCGGCTGTGGCTGGATGCGAGTGGCAGGGCAGCACCATGCCGTGTGGCTGGGATGGCTGCAAGCTATTGCCAGCTCCTGTTTTAGGAATGCACAGGCACGGGACTCAACCCCAAGCTCCTGGCCAGGCCAGCAGAGCCAGTCCCACTGGCTGGGCATAGTGAGGACCTGCAGGATGACCGCAGTGGTGACAGTGCCTGGATCTGTCCAAAGAGTTCTGGTGCAACAGAAGCAGGGTCACATCCTGCATGGCCATAAAGGCAAGGCAGCTCACTCCTAGGAACACTCTGCTAGGAAAGCCTGCTGATTTATTTATGACATTATATCCACCAACCATGCAGTGCTGGCTAAAAATAACCAAAGGACCAGCCTTGCAGGCTGGTGGCAGCCACCCTTTTCATCTTGTCAGAATGGAGCTTCATTTTGATTCCTTGTCTGCTGAAGGACTGCCATATTTTTAAAAACATAGAGACAACATGGACAGCAACAATAAGTTTCTGAATACCCAGCTTGACATTTACTTGTACCATTAGTTTCCTTCAGAAATCTTCCCCTAGCTTTTTCATGCACTTACCCTCATAGGAATTTGGAGTGCTCCTCTTTGTAGGACCCTATCCTTATGTGACCCAATAATTTACTGCCAGCTTCTGCAGGATTTGTTGTTGTTGGTGGTGCTATTCTGTCTTTCTTTGAAACCTAGCCCAGATGGATTTTGGTAGCGCAGAGTCCCAGTAGAGTGCTGTAGATCAGTCCTGTGGAACTGGGGTCTCTACCACATGCCCACAGGGGTGTAGGCATGAAGTCCTGGACTGAAGTGGATAGGTGCTTAACCTTTAAGAAAATAAAAGGAGAAAATGGGAAGAATCTTTGTTTGGGGTGCCTGGCAGACCTACTGTGAAACTCTTTGGAAGGGATGATGTGGTGGCCTTCTAGGCTGTTATTCCATGAGCTAAACCAAGGAGCCGGCAAGCTCCCATCAAACTAATTTGTAGTAGAGTCCTCAAAGTAAGTTTCTACCTCATCCTGTCCTCTCTTAGCAAAGAAGAAAAATGTGCATCTTTTGATGTGGTAATTTAGAAAAAATATAAGCAAAGTCTATGTAAGCAAGTGCTGGAGAAGTGTTGCCTCTTTTCAGCTCAGTGTGTCATTTTCTGTGCATGGGCTTCTGTACTGCCACCAAGAACAGCACACCCTACTGAGGCCAAAATCCACCCTGGAGTTAGAAGAAGAAAGGCAGTTAAAGGAGTAAAGTACCCATAAATCTCAATGATGTGGCCATCCTACTGGTTGCTATGGGGATTTTGTGATACTTGGTGTAAGTAATTTGGGCCCAAAAGCAAATACATAGGCTGGCAGTTCCAGCCACTAGTCAAGGTCTTCTGCTTCCTCAGTATATACAGTCTTTACCCAAGATGCAGAAATATTGTTTGTTTTTGTTTGTTTCTTTCACAGTTATGTACGGAAAATAATAACTGGAGTGTTTTTTTGAGGAGCTTTTTTCATCTTGTACCCCAATCTGTCTGAAAGCAGCTTAGGCTGCCCTGCAGAGCCCAGGCCTTTTTCTGCACCCTGTGGCACTGCTTGTGCAGCTCTTGAGTGTGCAAAGTTTTGCAGTGGTGTTTGCTTTCTCCTAACCTCCTAAAATGAGGAAATCTGTGGAATTATGAAAGCTGGCAGGAAAAAAACAGGGCAGCACTGACACTGATGGGTATGGATGCCTGTGAGCAAGGTCTCTGGCTGCTGATTTCCTTACTGTGCCTGGCAGTACTTGGACAACTTTGCTTTTATATTGCACTCTGGAGATTAACCAACACTATGTAAGTGCTCTGTGCAGACTTAAAGAACTGTACCATATGGTGCATGACAGTGTTTAGCACTCAAGGGCTGCTTACCTTGCTCCTGAGATACTTTTTAAACGGTACATTGATTTTTAAATTATTATTATTTTTTACATTTCAGCACTGAGTCTTACAGACCAAATGTGGAGTCCATTGACTAGATAAGCTGGAATCTGTTTGCAGTTGATGGAAGGAGTCGGTTAAAAGGGCTGGGTTTTCTTCCTTTCATTACCAAGCTTTTTCAGATAAGGCAGTATTTTCTTAAAAGCTCTTTAAGTAAACAACAAAATAAGACATTTTAAATGAAGGGCTTCCTAGAAGGTCTTGAGTGAAGCTCAGCCTTTTTACTTTCAATTAATTCTATAGAGTTCACCACAAAAGCCACCTGGTTAGTTCTAATCTTTTGGAGAACGAGGTACACATGTGCAAGCACAGCCACTTTTCTCATGTGCAGACTTCTCTCATTGCACAAGGATTCTGCAAGCAAAAACAGGCTGTTATGGTAGCGTAGGAGCAAACATGTTTGATTCCTATGTGACTGCTTCTGTGGTTTGGGGAACGTGTTTCATGTCTTATTTATATAAAGGACTTCAGTAAGAGCTCACAAAATTAATTCATATAATTTACTGCTGTTGTCTGTAGAACAAATGGACTGAATGGATTTTTATGTGAGCTCAAGCTCTTTTTCAAGTCTGATCAAATAGTTAGGGAATGATGAGTTCCACATATGAAACGTTAGTTGTGACCACTTAGAAATGTATAATACTGTTTCTGTTCTTATTTTGGATGAACTCACTTATAAGGCAATGACAGGCTTGTGGGTCAAGTCTCTTCTGAATATATGGATGCCAGCTTACGTTAGTTGGTAGTTTTTTCACATCACCATGACCATGGAAACACGGACTAAGTCTATGCTATAAAATTCTTTGCCCAACATTGTATGTGAGGAATAGTAGTTCTACTGGAGATGCAGCTCTGAGGTCTCCACATTAGCTTGGCTTCGTTTCCTTCTCCAGACATGGGTAAGTTCTACCGCTAAAGCTTCTACTTATAACTGTGACTACATCAGGGCTATCACTGCTGAAGAGATCTTTATAATGGTCCGTATAGCCTGGAACCGTATGTTTAGATATGGGCAGTAACAGTAAGCACTGGAAGGGATAATAGCAATAGTGCATAGAGTACCTGAAGGTACTTTCAGGAACCTCTCCAAGCTTGGAAAACCTGAGCTGCAAATTACATATAATCTGTTATGTTTAAGTAAAATGGAAGATTAAATGATTGTTTAATTTTTTTATTTTATTATTTTTTTTTTTAATCAAGGTGGGTTTTGGACCACTTGGAGTGGTTAGAAATGTATTTCCTTGTGTTGAATTTAAGCCTGCTGCTTGGTAACTTGATTGATTGCTGACTACTTCCTCTGTGCTAAGGAAAAGGGGATAATCATTCCCTGTTTGCTTTCCCTATATCTTTCATGATTTGATAAATATTCATTGCAATCTCCTGGTGTCTTTTGTAGTTCTGCTTTCTCCTCTAGAAATAAAAGGAAAAATACTAAATACCTGATTATATCCATAGATGTATATTTTCTTCTCTAAATAACTGCTGATGTTTCATGACACCGCTGCAGAGCCAATAGCTGACATTTTCTTTATGACCTCAACATCTCTCTTCTGAGAGGTAATGAGTACTTTAGAGACTGATAGAAGAAAAATCAGAGTGATTTATTTTTCCCTCTGATTATTATTATTTCTTGTGAGAATTTCCTGTCAGTGACTTAATAAACATATTTGAGAAGTTTTTGGTCTTCATTAAGAAATTAATGGTCTACAGATCATTGCAACTTTATGAGCAAAGATAAAATTTAGAACATGTGTTAGATTAATTATGCAAACTACCCAAGCAAGCTACAGATTGTCACACTATTTAGGACTGACTCAAGCACAATAGATTGCTTCTTGCATAATTATGATGCTGGTTGAATTGGTCAGTGCAGATACAAGCCATGCAGGAATCACAGCTTATGTTTTTTGTCTGACAAATATGTGTGCACCAGAAAGAAGTGCAAAGGATATTAGCCTGAAATATCTGAATGTTTGTAGAAAGAAATCCCACAGAGCGTGGCTGTGTTTTTGAACAGTGATTGGTTTCAAATGCATAAATTTTGGGGGAAAATATCAGCCCTTAGTTATCAGCAAAAACCAATATTTCTCTCCCTCCATCCTAACTGTTTTCACCCCAAAGTTCAAACCCTAAATACAAAGCATTTTAAATGAATATTGACTGTTGAGCCATGCAGCTCAACATACGTAGTTCAATGCGTAGTTCTGCAGAGAGAGAATATGAGGAGCTGCACGAAGGAGCTGAAGTTGTGCACTTCACTGCAATCAGGTTCATTCATTCAGTGCCATGTGCAAGAATTCACCAGGCTTTGTTACAAAAGTTATTGCAGCCACCTTGCAAGTTGCCAATTAACTCTATTTAGCTACTTACTAATGGGCAGAGAACAAGCAAAGTGCAAACTAGAGCTAAATCTTTAAATGCTGTTTTGCCAATAATTAGTTTGAGGGCTTGCAGGCAGTGACCTGCTGTTACAGTTTGCCCCAAAACCCTGACATTTTCTCCCTGACAAAGGTCCTTTTGAATGTGAAGCTGCCATGACAGAGCTGCAGTTGCATTCATTGACAGCACTGCCTGGGGGTAAGAGTACATTGCATACATACAAGGTGTAGAAAATACTTAATTTACTTGTTAAATCAGTTCCCTGTGCTGTTTTGCATTAGCACAAGTCTTTGCCAGCTGCAACAATAGATCCTGCTAAGGCTTCAGGGAAATGATGTTGTTTTGCTCCTGTTTTTACAGGTTGAGTGTTAATCTTTGGTGTATTTCAGAGATACTTCATATAGAGATTCCTGGATCTCTTTCTGTCGCTGGAGCCTGTGTGAGCAGAGCTGGCAGGTCAGCACAAGCCGCTCTTATTCTAGGGGTAGAAACAACCCAATGCTGCTTTCATTTATGTCTGAAATCAGCCTTGGAAGGAGAAAAAACATCAACAACAAAAACGTTTAAGTGTTTTACATCTTCCTTTGGGAGGAAGTGTGTTACCAGGCTTTCTGATTCAATATAGCATAGTAGGAGCTGGCTGTGTGTAACACATATCTTTTTTAAAGTTGTGCAACCTGCTTTCCTGGCTGTGTGTTTTCTTTGTGTCTGTGACACAAAGTGAAGGCAGTGCACGTGAAACCATTCCTGAATGGAGATACATTTATTTTCAAAGCCAATAGAGAGGACAGAGAGCAGTACAGTACAGTTAGTCTGTATATGCATGCATGTATCTGCACAAAGACACCACAGCAGATAAAAGCCAGGAGCACAGTAAAGAGGCTTACACGAAGACCTGGTTGAGTGATTATTAGTTAAAGATTCAGATGTTTGGCTTAGAGATCTGTGTGATACCATCTTTCTTTTTGTAGGCAAGCAGTGTGCTTTCCATGTAAGAAGTATCTTTCTCAAGAAAGGCTTTTCTTTGCTTCCTTTTCTGTTATTTCTTTCACTGCCCATCATCTGCCCACTGTTTGCATATTGTGAATGCTTAGGATGAATATATTTTATGTCAACACGAACTTGTTCTTGATCATATAAATATAATATGGTTGCCAAACTATGAAGAGCTTCCAGAAAAATACATCATGAGATCCTAACACCAATTTAAATAACTGTAAATTCTCAAATTGCATATTGTTTCTAGCTCTTTTTTACTTTACACCTATGTGACCACTTGATCTGTGAAGTACCAGTTGAGTAGCTAAAAAATTGGACAATAATTCTATCCTCCTTGGAACTTACAGGCAAAAGTAATTTCAGCCAGTCAATAATGCATTTGTCTTTCGGCTTCTGAAACCAAACCATCTTGAACAGATTAAATGCCTGATTTTTTCAGACATTGCTGCCAGGCTTTGGACCATTGGAGTCAGACTCTCATTCTAAGATATAATGATAATTTCTAGTTTTGTATTTGGAGGACCCTGTGTCAGCGTAGAGGTAAAGCCAAGAGCGGAACGCTCTCTGTTCCTCTTTAGAATCAGCTGACCAGGATGGAAATCTTCTCTCAAAAGCAAAACTCTGTGGAGATGAAAATTTTTTGCCCTGACTGTGTTAACTGGCACAAAGTTATTGTTTCAATACTGCTCACAAATAAAGATTCACTTTGCCTGCATTCACCTACCTTATCTCATTGTAAAGATAGGCCCATCTTTTAAGCTTAGATTTAGTAGTGGATCCAAGTTGTTCTGGAAAGTGTTTGCAAGGTTGTTTTCATCATAAGTTCATCCACAGCTCGTGCTTCAGGAGAGCAACACATGATGGCTTAGCACCAGTCAAATATCCAGGAGGTCTACTGAAAGGGTTTTTCTTCCCTAAAAGATAGGAGGAAAAAAATATATAGGGTACCATTACCCGAAGACAATGCTCTGTCCTCCTACTTTTACAAACAAAAAGAACATTTATAATGAGGCTGCAGTAGAATCAGTTCAGCAGTTAGAAAAATAATTTGCAGATAAATGTTTGTTTTTGTTAAAAAGTATAAGGTTAGATTCCATTCCAAGTCATCGTTCTAGGAAGATTTAAGAATAAATAAAACTGTTGAGCACTTTCCCCTATCTTTCAGTTTATAAACATAACCTTCTAAGAGAATCTTCTGGCCAATGTTTCTGAAACCTATAAAACAACAAAAAAAATTATTAGAAAATGTTAAGGCAGATTTTTTTGCTTGATTACAATGAATTTATTTTAATTTGAATGTTATTGCATTTAATTATGATTAATTACCATTCATTAATTCAGATATATATTTTTTTTTTATTACATGAATTAATACTTTGCATGCATCGTAAGAGATGCTTAGCATTACAAAGCGGTCATCACCCAGGTGTGTTGAAACAGCTCTGCAAGTGTAAATACAAACGCTCGGTCAGGTCTAGGCCTAGTGTGCTGATACAGAGCCCTCAAGTGTTTGACTTCTGGGAATTATCTCATGTTTCAGCTGTTTCCCTGGCTGTGGGCATGTTCTGCAATGTGCGAGTATCTTTCTGGGCCTGATTCACACCCTCCCTGCATAGGGCAGGTGATTGGCTTGGGTGGCTATGCATGAGGGGGAAGTGGAGTAAATGGAGATGTCAGATACATGAGCAAAGATGGTAAATAAGAGACAGTGTTTAGAAGGAGAGAGTGCATGCACTAAGATGAAGAAGAAATGGTCATATCCAATAGGGAGAAGGAGATAGGGGGATAACTGTGTCCCATGGAGAGGCCCATATACCCAAGGCAGCTACCTTACGCAGTGCAGCTGCCCGTCTGCCCCCTGCAGCTGTGGGGTCATTTTGGGAGCAGTCCTGGTGGGCTCCAGAGGAAGTACCGCCAGCTGTGCTTGGCTTAGGGATGAGCGTTGCGACATGATGTAAGAACCCTGAAGATGAGTGGTAACCAGCAAGCATGGAAGATTCCTCGGGGCTCCTGCTGTTGACAGGTCTAGCTAAAACACAAGGGAATATGTTGTTATTCCAGGAAACCTTAATGATTTTAGCAGTCAGCTTACAAAGAACCTGGATTTTTTTATTTTTCCACGTAGTAATTGCAGCTTTCCTCGGATGCCATGAATAAATTACATGTACTTTGATAGGTTGTTTAGGGTTTGTTTTGAGTATTCTGTTTTTATACAAGTGTGACCCATTACTTAATTGCAAATATTCTACTTTCCTTTAACAATAAGAAGATTTTTTTATGTAGCATCTGTGTAATTTTACACAAGTGCCTGAGACTCAGCCAGACTGCTAAGTCTGCTCCATTTCCTCTAAACAAAGGTCTCTTGCTTTAGAGAAAAGAGCTACTTTTGCTTTCACTGTAGAAGAGAAAGATGGGAGAAGACATATCAATATGTATATATCCCATATGCACATGTGCTATTTGTGTTCCTGTATGTACAATAGTAGATAACTTCTGTTTTCTTTCATGTGTTTTGGTGCTGTTCAGTATGTGTCTGAAGTAGACACAGTCATAAAATTGGCTCAGCCTGTACTTCTCGTTGTTGTTAGACTGGTGTTTTCTCAGCAATTCTTGCAAGCGTTCCAATCTAGTTCTAAAATCTGGGAAAATTCGTTACAGTAGTTTGCTCTTAGTGCAAGAATTTTTGGTTCCAAATAAGCCTCAGCAGAGTGTTCTTGTTCATCAGGAAACACTGTGGGGGTGACAGAGCACTGGCACAAGTTGTTCAGAGGCTGTGGAGTCTCCTCCTTGGAGATACCCAAAGGCCATCAGACGTGGGCATGGTACCTGCTCTGAGTGTCCCTGTATGAGCACAAGTTGGGGCGGATGAACCCAGAGTTTCTTACCATACTTCTGTTGTTATACCTCCTGTGCTGTTGCTGCCTGGGTTTGACTTGCTCAAGACTAATGGAGGCCTTTCAGCACAATGATTTGTGTGGAAATTGCTGCTGCTTTCAGTCTAGTAGAGCTGTGCTGGGCAATTCCTAGGGCCTGGTGTAAGCTTCTTTCTACTAATTTTTTAATTATCTTAGGAAGGCATGTTGTGCATTTAATCTAGCTCAACTGTCCATTTGGATGACTCACAATGTTGAATTTGCTGAATTGGAAAGGAATGTGAAGCACCCAGATGACACTGGTACTGTGTGGTGTGGGGAGAAGAGCTCCAATAAAAAAGGAAACCAGTCCATCTGCCGCTTTTCATCTCGGTCTGCAAATAGTCTGCATGGTCTTGTTGCCCATGCCTGTTCCTATGTACCTGCAACCTTCAAGTCAGTATCTAGGCTATGTCAGTGCAGTCCTGTCCCTTTCATGTGCCTATATAATTCCTTGAAAAGCAGGTGGGAATGGTCAAGTATGGAGTGGTTTCCTAGGGGCCAGGGACTTTGGGGTCACCCTATGTGCTAGAAGCCAAGTCTCTCACTTGATCAGCAACACTGGTCCCCATTTCTTGGGTCCATGTCTTCCCCTCCTGGGGCTGTCACCCTTATTTCCTTCTCAAGTCTCTGCTCTGTTCTCTTTAAATAGTGTTTAATCAAAGCATGCTTGCTATCTCTGGAGTTCATGGCCATAGCAAGTCTTGATAGAGGCGGCTGACAGTTATGGGGAGCCATTCCCTGCTATCATTAGCAGTGCTGCTTTCAGCAGTGCTTGTACAAATCACATCACTGCCATGTTGTATATAGTCAGTTAGTAGTGTTACAACTGAGAACACACATGTTCTTGAAGGTATGGGGCAGCAGTTGGGGACCAAAGGGAGAGCTGGAGCTGAAAAGGGCTCCTTTCCCTGGTTCAGTGCTGGAGCTGCTTTGCAGCTGGAAAGAAACAAAAGTCAAAGCTGGAGAGCACTGAGAGGGATTCAGTCTTCTAGACTTTTCTAACAGCAGCAACAACAAAATAATAACAAATATTCTTCTTGGAGAACTTTAAAGAAAAATGAAGGAAGAGGTGTGTGTGTGCTCTGCAGTGAGTGATGGAGCAGCTGAGGCACTTAGCTGGGTCTCCTGTCACTACTTCACCCATGGAGACAATCAGGAGGCCCTCAACCTCTCCTCTTGAAGTTATTCAACTGTATAAACAATTAACATTTACTAGAAGAGAGATTGGTGCTCAGGAACTCTCGTCTATCAGAAGAAGACCCGCCAGGCTACTGATTCATACACACACGTGTGTTCTCAATGAATAGTTAATGTTTTATTAAAAGTGGAATAGATCCAAGGGGATGATTCAAATCTCCTTTCTGGATCCAGTGCTTGGCTTTCAGCAAATATGCTTTTTGTTCCATCAGAAATGCCATTGCTTTTACACAGCTCCTTCTTCTTTCCCCCATCTAAATGCCCTTCTTTGTTCCAGTTGATTTTTGTTTTGTTACTCTCCCAGACTCTGCCCTCTCGTTTGCTCCCTGACCCTGTGAGCAGGAGATCTGTGGCTCCATTATATTTCAGATAAGCTGAATCTGTGGAAGAGTAGAAGGTAGGCTTTCCTCTGCGCTGAGCTGGGAGGGCTCCATCATTCCCATCTTCACATTGCCTCCTCACTTATTCAGGGTAGTCCCTCACACTCTGACTGTGGTACCTGGCATGTCCCAGCAGTCTACTATGACAACCAGAAGAAATTGCAGGGTGCCTTCATCCCAGCAGGACAATTTTCAGCACTGCCTGTTGCTACCTCCTGCCTCATTCTGGGTGGTTTTGCATCTGGGGATAGCAGTTTCCTGGAGAGAAATACAGTCTGAAGTCCCATAAATAACCTCTTCCCTGCAGAACAAGCCAGCGCCTGACCTACCCGTAGAAAGTGACTGAAACACGCCTGAAAACTGCTAGCAATTTCCAACTACTTTTAGAGCGCAAGCTGTAATTGAGGAGGCAGTGCTTTCACCTGGGGTTTGGAGCTGTGATATAGACACGTTTCTCTGACCACATACTGACTTGAAGATGCATGCTCTTACATAACATAGCTGAATTTCCTGGGGGTGGAGTTGGATGGAGAAAGTGGACCCAGCACTGAAAAAGCTGAAGGAGAAGGAGTGCTTGTCCCTGCCTGACTGGAAGGGTCAGCCGCAGCCTGGTGGAGATTTAGTGGCCACCCTTGGCTGATAGCAAGAGCAGTGACTTAGCAGTGCTTACAGGCTGGTCATTAACAGAAATGCAAATGCAGCCATGAAGGTTATTAATTAAAAGACTGCTCTTATTTATTTGTTCTTTCTTTCAGCCAGAACATCCATGCTAGCCAGCCTCTCCATCCCTGAAGATTTCTCATCTGCTTTACCTCCACGTGGTGATAGGAAAGCTGCATAAAACAATTGTAAAAACACCCACGATAACTGGCTCCTTGTCTAACCAAGCCCCATCTGTTGCAGCCCCTTGTGATTGCATTGATATCCTAGAGCCATTAAACCGTTCCATATGGGGAGCCTTGCCAAGAACATAACCTTGCCCACAACAAAGCCTAGTGAGGGAACGGAGATGTTAGGAAAAACAATACAAATCAAGACAACGGTTAACAGATTGGGAGAACATGTAAGCAGTCTGCCAGTTGTAAATTGTAAATTCCAATTGCCCACTGTGTGGTGGGGAGAGAAGAATGTGAGCAGTGTCAGTGTGCGCTCACATCTCAGACCATTTGTACTGCTTTGTCACACCTCAGTAAAATGTTGTATGCAGGCTACTTGCTGTTCTTTGTGTGAAGTGAGCTGATTTTCATGATCCGGAATAATGTGAGGCTGGACATTTCTTACCTATTTTGCAAACCTGGACTGTCAGCAACCTCCTGTGCAGCCTTTGCAAATCGATTTCAAGTCAAGACTGCATGTAGATTATCTGTATTCTTAGAGCACGCTCATTGGCTCCTTAAAGTGCTTTCCCTGTTTTGTTGCTTTTTCCCTATACATACATACATGATCTGAGCTCTGTTTCTTGGCTCTGTGAATGAACTCCCGCTTCCAGAAAAATCTCTAATGCACACTACTATGTTTTCCACTATTACATATGGCTTTCTTCTATCCCATGTAGATTTCAGACTAACTTGGGCAATGAAACATAAATTCAGGTAATGCTATCCAAGCTAATTTAAGCTAAGTTTTGCCATGGTAGAGAGAAAAAAAGAAGTATGCAATTACATTGAGATTTAGTGCTTGGTTAAGGAGCAGGATCTCACAGGAAATGCAGTAAGAAGGAAAAGTCATTCCTCTTCTGAAAACTGTAGCCAATGTTTCCTCCAAACCTTGTGGCTGCCATTTGCCTTCTGTTTTGCCAGTGCTTTTATTAGTTACTTTGTAAAGGTGCCAAAGACACCAAAGAATCTGGGATGCTTTATACAAAATGTGGCTTAAGTCACTTCTAGGTGTGCTGGTCATGTAAAACGTATTCTGTATGAGAAGCCAAGTAATGCCACACCTCAAAGTCTATCTTGGGGTAGGGAAATTACGGTCTTGTATCTGTAAGGCAAGAGACACCTGAGCTGTATCACCCTTGGCAGAAAGGTAACACTTTTTCTCCCTGAGGAAGCATGAACAAGAAACCAGACTGAAAGAAGATGGGATGATTTTCTAGTGTAAGTTTGTGCTGTACCACCTTGCTGGCACTGTGCTACACAGCTGACATTTTCCATGCACAGGCCAAACACTATTTTTCCCCTTCAGTAACTGAAATGCAGTACAGCTGTGACTCACTTTGTTCTACCTGGTGATGGGTGAGGTGGGGCTGAAGAGGAAGATGTCCTCTATACCAACTATTGTGGAAGTATAACCTGCAGCTGCCCCCAGAATGCTTCCTTTTCCCAGGAATCTCTTCTGTTCTTCCTTAAGTTAGAGACTTTTCATGTAAAAGATATTTGGGGATTTTTTTTCTGCAGAAAGTTGAAAAAAATATCATTCGCGGTCTTTCCGCTCTTATGGTTTTTCCTTAAGATCTGAGCTACTCTCGGCACTTATTTTTCTCTTACTGTAAATGTCACACTTTAGCCCTTTTTTCTTTTTAAATCTTTGTTAATGACTACATTTTTTATGAGCCTGTGGGACATGTTCCATGACAGCTTTACTTTTCCACCTGAACATGGGGTAGCTTAGTTCAAAAGACTGTATTTAACAAGCCAGGGCATTCTGAAGTGGATTTTTCTTGTGTCTCATGATAGCAGTGAACAGGTAAATTAAAAACAAACAAGCAAAACCAAACAGCTGCTGTGTTTGAAGCTAATCGGCACTTTTTAAAGAAAAAGTTTCTCAGTACAGTTTTTCCTCTGAAACAAGGAAACAACAGAGAGGTTTTTTCAACTGTATTTTCCCTAGCTGATGAAAGAAATTCTAATAGCTACTGTGGTCCTTGTTCTGCATGGATTTACTTCTACAAAGAGTAGAGGGAGCTTGGAAGTCTGTCCATGTGCTATACCAACTGTGGTTTGAGCAGCTCCTGTAGAGCTGAAGATTTGTGTTTGGTCTGATTTTCTCTCCAGTACCTGAAAGAGACATCTAGAGCAATGTGAGACATTACTGACTCACAGCCAGCATTATGTCTGCAATTTGTGCCTCTGTGACTCCTTCAGCGTGAGTTTCCCCCATCTCTACAAGCAGCCAACAGTGGGGATAGAAGCCTCTGGCACTGGCTCAGCTAAGACAACATCAAAGTTTCACCACTTGGAGGGTAGGAAGGACAGCAAGATTGTTGTTGGTCTCTTCTATCCTCAGAAAGGTGTCGTCTCATCTTCTGTAGGATAATACTCATCAGTGGCTTTGGTTCATCACTTCCAGTCCATGGGGACTCATACAGAGTGGGGGAATCATCCAGGGTGTAGAACTTGTTCCTCATACTGTAGCCGCAGCTGACTGCTCAGTGCACACCATGAGATGAGGAAGCGTAGGCTGGACAGGAGTTGTTGTTTACTTAAAGCCAATTGTTTCACACATCAAAACAGAACAAATCTTCCTGTAATCAGAGAGAGAAAGACAAAAAATTAACCCAAAAGGGTTATTAAAGCAATCACTACTTAGTACAGCCTGGTAAGCTGTCTTTTTGACTGGTGGATCAGCCAAAAAAGCAGCCTGTTACTATCTTCAACTAGCATTTGAGTTAGAAATTAATTTATTTTTTTTATTTATTTTATTTTATTTATTTATTTTTCCGATAGACTCTCAAAGGGACTATTTTAAAAAGGATTTTGGCAATACTGATGATAAAATGCCAGAAATCTTCTTCACTTGAATTACTTTTGTTGACGTTGAACTAGCATTCTCTCAAAAAGTGATTTAAAATCGGTGGACAAAGGAAGATGAAATAAGTATAGACAGAAAAGAAAAACAACACTACAAAATGTAAAGCACTTAGAGTACCAAGTGTGCCCTTGAAAAATGAAAAGAGCAACAAAAAGTACATTAAGAAGAGAGCTGACATACATTGTTGTATTTTTAATATGTGAGTCTCAATAGTTTCTATAATGAATCTTCAATTAACTATGATTTATGCACTGTAATGCACTTTCCCTTTCCATGATTGTTATGCTATATCCTATTATTGCATTCTAATATTATTTCAGCCCAGATTCTGAGTGAGTCTGTGGCTCTGTTGAAACCTCCCACCTGGGATGTGAATGACACTGTGAGTCCACACAGCATCCTCTGGTTGGAAGCTGAGATCTTTTTTCAGCAAGTAAAATTGGCCTCGAGGAAGTGTTTGTGAACTGAATTAAGGAGAGAGGCTCTCATTCATAAGACCTACTTTGCTTTTTAAATAAGACTTTTACTGCCATTTTTCCGCTTGTTTCCTATCAACATTTTTTTACATGAAGAAGCTAAATGGGTGTGTTGCCCAGCATTCTCCCCTCCAAACTCTTCCAAATGAGTAGGAACAGGCACTGTAGCTCCATCTGGCCAGTAAATGGAGTGTGAAAAGAAGTTTTACCTTTCGATTTTAAAACAGACCAGAGCTCTAAATTGCTATACGCAGAGAGATTACAAACTTAAAAGGAGTAAAATAACATATATCCTGTGTAGCAGATGGTGGGAGATGAATATTTCAGTCTTTCACAGTTTTTGCTCCATTTTCCTCAAGCGTTTCATAGAGCTCCATCGAGACACCTTAATTGCTATAGGATACCCTCTCTCAGCAAAGATTTCCAAGAGCGTTGCCAGCTTGCAACGTTAGGAAGGACAATACTTAAGCAAAACGAAAACAACATCTTTAAAATAAAACACTTCTTTTAATTCTAAAACTTTTTGTAGAAAAGTCTAATTGTACTGCAGCAAATGAATTAAACTAGGGTAAAGTGTGACAACTCTAGAACTGTATCATCTTGGGTATGAGGAATACCACAGATCTGTGTCATGTAACCATTATAGTCTCAACTGAAAATACTTACCGGTTTAAATTGCCTGGAGGAGTTCCAGCTGAGCAAGTGAAAAGGCAGAGGAGGGTGGTGGGGATTGGGAAGCAAAAGCAGCAGTGTCCAGAGTACCTAGTTCTAAATACACTGGGACTGGAACACCAGCATTCCCCTTCCCATCCTCGTTGAACATACAGCTGGTAGGCTTGTGGTAAAACCATGCTCACAGAGAAAGTCACTGTTGCATGTCTCTAATAAGATGAAGGAGAGGGAAGATGAAAATTTATTAGTGACCCGAATATGGAGGACACATGTTTCAGCAGGATTTTCCCTTTTTTTTTTTTTTTTTTTTTTTTTCATTTTGTGAAATGCTCTAGAAATGTTGTGATATTTAGTCTTAATTTTCTCCACAGATACGGGTAGGAAACTCAAAAATATGGGAAGAAAACTACTCCTTCCTTTTACAAGCACGTGAAAGATTGTCAGATTCCTGACGTTACCTTTCCAGCAGTGATACTGAGACAGGTAGCTTCTGCTCCAGATGTGGCTAAATGAGCACAGAGGGACATCATCTGGTTTTGGTAGCCCTCACAAACTCCTGAGATAGAACATAAAGGCTTCTTTAGGATGTGTGGTCCAGAGCTTTTCTGCTTCTGTTGAGTAGAAAGCACTGTAAACATTTGATGTGCAGATCTCTCACCCGATGATTTTATGAAGGACAGTTCTGGCCAAGAGTCAAGTCAGCCAATTCTCACTGAAATCACAACAAAGTCTTGGGTAGACCCTAAATGAAAGTGGAGAAAAAGTTTGTTTGTTTTTAAATTAAAGTAAGGAAATATAAGCACGACAACAGCAACAACAAACAACACAGAAATGCCCAGCAAAACTCAGCAATTTCACCACGTTACCAGCAGGCATTCATTTGCTCTCACTCTCTGAGTGAAACCTACCTAATGCCACCAGGAACTCAGCCTGCCAGTAGGGTGAGTAATTACTTAGTTGTGACACACAGAAAGGATTTAGAGGAGAAAGAGGTGAACCTGGCATGTGTGTGCAAAAGGAAATGGTAATCTGGAACTGGCTGCTATCAGTAAAGCCCTGAATTTCCAACACAACTGTCCTCTTAGGAGAGGTTTTCTGGCTGTAACATGGCTGCACATCCAGCTCTCCATCTGGAATGAGGATGCTGCTGTAACAGCTCATACCGTGAGGATGCGTGTTGCAAGGGAAGACAAAGTCTGTATGTGAAATGATCAAAATACCAAAACGAATCTGTGAAATAAACCATTTCCTGAAACATAAAGCTAATTAAATACCAACATCACGGCAGCTCCTAGTTTCAGCTTGAAGTCTGTTACTAGTTATATTTGTCTCTTTCATATCTAACCTCCCTAAAAATCTGGTGCCATTACAAGTCACAAATTAGCATTATTTATCACAGACTTCTTGAACTAATTCTTAATCAAGTTTTCTGAAGTGTTTTTAAGTATTAGAGATAAAATTATCTCATTGTTCATTGCATCTTTACTGTCTTCTTCAGTGTAAGAGTTTTGTACTGCTTACATTTCTGGTTTCACAGGAGATTATGTTCTCTCTCCCTCCCTCCTGGTTGTGCACTTGCTTGAGGTAACATGTGTGCACATGATTTTTCTATATGCTGTCCTTAAACTTATGTAGATCCAACTCTTGCTGTAAAACCGGTCTCACAGTACTTGGCACAAGTGTACCATTTCCTCCTTTCAGACCGTGAAATGAGTGTGACTTTCATATGCTACAAGTAGAGATGTTTGGGAGTTTCAATAGGAGAATTTTTAATGAAGCTATAAGTCCATTGCAGGTAGCATTGCTATAGCACAAAGAACTTACTCTTTGCCTTTCCTCTCGTGTGAAGGCCATGCAAGGCTGTTCCCTAGTGTAATCCTGAATGTGAAGAAAGACGCCCGATTAATGCATACGCACATGCATTGCTCCACAGAGATGTGCCTGGTTAACATTCGTGTAGCTGCTAGCGATGAGCCTTCTGGAGGAGAGGATGCACAGACATGCTCCAGCAAAGCACAAACCAAGCCTGGGGACATGCCTGTGGCATTCAGCCCTAAGGCAGGCAAGCAAACAGCACCTGCCTTGCTTTCTGTGCTGACATTATTTTATGGTAGCTGAACTTAGTATAATTCAAGAATGTGAATGTTTTGCTTGCTAGTACAATTGTATTGGCAGCTGAGAAAACACCCATGTGCTTTTGTTGTAGGTAGCACCCAGGGAGTACAAGCAGATAGATAGACACGGATTACATGAGTATGACAGAACACAGATCATGGCCACTAGCTAAGACATCCCAGAATATCCAAGCCATCTGCACAGAGCTGGCAGTAGCAGCACAGGAGCTGCAGGGGGTCCATGTCACAATGGACAACAGGCACCTCAAAATGCCTGGATGTCTGCAGAGATGTGGGAAGGTAGCAGCTGAGCTGCATTCCTCAGGTGGGAAGCTACAACCAGGATGGCCAGTCTTTGGCAAGTTGTTGGTTGTAGATAAACAGTCTTTGTTAATGGGAATACAAATCAGCTTGAATTGGGTAATATTTTGTAAGTTTTGGTGGTCCTTCTGCCTTTATTTGGGGACAGAAATCACTTTGTTTTTCAGTTACTAAGTCATCTACTGTGAGAGGATACTTGAGCTCCCTCAGACTACCTTACTGCCTCCATAATGACACAGATGTTGCAAAAAGAGGCCTCCCCCGTAGCTTAAAGTCTCTCTGTGTACCCTCATGTATGGCCATTTGGTGTCTGCATGGGAGCACATATGGATGGCCCTGGATCTCCCTCAAGCACATGGAAAAGGACCTTTTGGAGGTGGCTCATAGTGTGTGGATACAGGCTGCTGTTCGTGGCCTCTCCTGCCCCATCCTCTGCCTTGTCTCCATAAGCATGATGGACAACACTGCACAGGCTGCATTGCCACATGAAAACATCTACAGCCAGGATGCTCCCGCAGAAATGTCACTGGAAGGGATAGAGCTCTGCCTTGCAGAAGCCTCTTTCAGGCTCTCAGAGGGGCCAGGGAAGGGAGGGGACACTCAGTTTGACACTAGTTCTATGTTGTTTTTCAGGGATTTGGAGGAAGAATGTTGTGTCTGATTTTATGGATTGTCAAAATGAAGCCAGATGGCAAGGGATTAAGTGTAATACTGCTTTGTTGTTCTTGGGTTCACGACTGTGCTTCCCCTGGAGCAAGGAGCCTTCCCCATTCTGCAACCCCAGCCACACACATCCCCTGCCACCGAGTGCCCTTCCCATTGGCTCCCCCAAACCCTGCCCTAAAGAATGGGAAGAGAGCAAGCTTTGCTTTGGTGAGGACTGCTAATTGGAAACTGCTTACTTCACATGTTTCGTGACTAGTTTTCTCACCAAGAGACTGTTTGCTCTGCTCTCCATCCTATGAAATACTTGTATTTTGCAATTGGAGTGATTGTTTTGCTTGCTTGAGGGAAGTTGCTGGGTGAGCAGCTGGGCCAGTGAAGCCTGGTTTCTTACAGATTTGTGTCTGGTAGCTGGATTTTCTGATGTTTAGAAAGGCGTGAGTTCAATGGAAGTGTTTCCTATGAGGCATGAAAGTATTTCAAGCCTTTTGTTGATCCTTTGGTGTCTAATAAGGGATGTATTTATGCCTCAGCTTCCCTCTCCATGTGAACACTTAAAAGGGTCTCCCTCCTTTACCGCTCCGCCTTATTTTCTTAATTCTGATGTGTATATGATATCTTTGAAACCATTATGCTTCGTCAAAGGTAGGGTACTGAACACAGCCACAGGGCTCTGAATATGCACAGGGAGGCAGTCAGGCTAAAAAGGAAATATGTGATTGCTTTAACTTTGTTTTCCCAGAAAACTGAGTTAAGGATTACTTATTAATTAGAGAGAAGGTGAATTTAATATGATGATGCTAAATATCATCCAATTTCTTAATTAAAACTAAACAGACAGATAAATTTCCTCCAAAAAGCGTTATTCTTTCCTACAGCCTTTGATCCAGCCCAAGCCCCTTCTTCTTTCCAAAGAAGCTTTTCTGGGTGTGGGTTGCTGAGCACTGTCACTGCACTGCGCAGGGGGTGGCTGTGCTTTCCTGCTAAGCACCTACAGACTGGTGACATTCCACCAACAAAATGGGCTGTGGCTCTTCTCCTTCTCAGGCTGCATCATCATTTCAAATGTAAGCTTATACTTCCAGTTTAATTTACTCCTCCACAATATTTCATTGCAATTTCACATTGAAACAGTGAATTGTAATTTGTAAGAAATCTGCACTTCTTCATGTAGATCAGTAAGTGCCTGTTCCAGGTTTGTGATACAGTCCTTGGGCTCAGGAAGGATTCTGACAAAAACCTGCTGCCTCCATAATGGGTGAGAATCCACAAGCCAAGTCGCATCTGCTGTTTTCCTGTGCTCTGTCCTGTTCTTCCCTAGGATCATTTCTCTTCTGTTTAGAGGTTTGTTTGAAACCATTGTCTGAGCCTTCTTTAACAAATCTTCAAGAGTCACCCTCTCCAGGATGACTTATAAGGAGCTGGTACAGATCTTTGTCAGGGGGAGCTTTTCTGCATTTGCTTTGAGAGTGGATTTGCATCAGTTGCTCAGCTTGCAGATTTCTTGACGTGCAAACTGCATGCATAGCTCACACAACCCAGCATATCCTGACAGCATTTAGCAAAAGAAATGGGGGGGAGGCTGGAATTAGGATAACATTTAGAGGGGTTTTTTTATTGCATGTTGTTATAGTGTAGAATACAGATGGCAGTAAGCTGGTCACTGTCTCCAAAATTTAATGTCACGACAATTTTATAGTGACTGGCTGTTAGCAAGGCGCTCACAAAGACTGGGATTTCCTGACCTTCATTTCAGTGACTTTGGAGATGAGTTTTTCTGGATCCTTGATGAGATACCCTCGTGTATAAAGCAGACTGTTCAAAGAGCTGAAGCCCTCATACTCAGCTTGTAACCTCTGCATTTCACCTTCTGCCTTGGTGGTCCAGCAGAAGCGGCCCAAACATCACTCATGGTGTGCTTTCATGTCCCCTGTACTACGTGCACATTCGGAAGTTATAAATTAGAAATGTCCAAGTATTTCACTAACAAGCTTTGGCTATTTTAAGAAGGAAACTCACTAATGATGTATTTTCTGCTAAGTTTGGATGTGCTTATGTTTTTATTTATTCTCAGAAGTATTTCACATTTACGGTGTGAGCTTCTCCCCCTCAAATTCTTCTCCTGTTTTTCTTTACTGTATCCTGTTGCAATATTCCCTTTGGAAGGTCTTTTATAGAGTACTTTTTTTTACAGATTCTAAAAACTTCCTTCCTGGCATTTGCATTCTCTCTTCAGATGTCAAAATCAAAGATAATGACCCATTGCTGGTGTGTTGGGAAGGGAGGGGTGTGCAAAGGAATTTGCAGTCCCCACACACTCGGCAAATTGACACACTTCACGTGTGATGTGAGACACTCAGTGTGTCCCAACAGTAGTGCACTGTTAGCCAAGACAAGGAGGAGACATTGAAATTCAGGGCAAGCATTCTGAAAACTGTCAGTTTTTTCTGATCCATTTCCCTACACACAAAGCCAACAGATCTCCCAAGGAACTTTGTGAAGATGGTACAAATCTCAATACGAATGCCAGTTCTGTCCATAGGAATGAATATAGACTTGTTCTGTTGGGAAAAGGAATTCATGTCAGCGATGCTCTGAACAAGTACTTCAGCCTGAAACTTTGGATAGATAATAACAACCCCTTTCATACAGACTTAGTAAGAATCTCCTAAAGTGTGCTCACCTAGCACCTGGCAAAACAACAGGTTGGTAGAGTTAAGCACCGGTATACCCACACTTAACCCCTGGAGATCTGGGTCCAGCTCCTGCCATCTTATCATAAAAAACCTTTGTATCTCGGTGCCTTCCATGGTTCACATTCTGAATGTTTTGGCAAATGTGGTCCATATAGGCTTGAAACTACAGCATCAGAATGTTATGTCAGTGTTATCAGCCAAGATCCAAGGAGACAAGTGGTAGCTGTATCAAAAAAGCTTCATATTCCTGGATCTGAGTTTCATTTTTACCATTTCAGCAGTTAAACATATTCAGTACAGATTCTTAAGGTACAACTATGCAGGAATAAGCACACACAGTATTTGATGAAGATGCATTAGGCACTGAAAGCTGAGCTAAAATCTTTTCAATGTCAAATAAATCTGATCTATCCCTTGCTGAAGAGCTCTCTGTGTCTCTCCTACACAGAAAGGGAAAGCACACTGTGACATTGAACCAATAATATGAGATTTGTAAGACAGCTGAAAGCACATTTATTATTTATTTTCAGCAGTTTTGATGGATTTGCAACTTCCAAGGCATTTCATGGTACAGTGTTTGAAAAGCAAATGGTTTTCTAAGGTTCTTATTTGAAATGATACTTAACCATTCACATTGTGGGCTGCAGACAAAATTATTAGCAATGATAATAATAATAATAATAATAATAATAATAATAATAATAATAATAATAATAATAATATTTTTTCCATTAGAAAATGATCAAATTTCATTTGACTTTTGTTTGAATTTTATATATCATTATCATTATATCTATTATATATTATAGAGTTATATATCTATTTGTTACGGTTTTTGAAAGCATAGAAGTTCTTTCGTGTTGAAAACAAGTGTAGTCAAACAAATGGATCCTTGAGCATCAAAGCTAAAGAAGCCTTTTCAATATATGTTAAAGAGTACTATGAGCCCCAAGGGAACATTTTCCTGCTGTTTGGACATAAATGTATTTTTTCTACACTACAAATGGAAGCTCAGCATTTTAGCAACATCCTTGGCGAGAGTTTTCTCCCAGAGAAGATCATTCATCTCCACCTGCTTACCTGCTTTCTCCAAGCTTGTTTAAGTGATGTTGAAATCCCCTCTCATGTTTCAGAAGTGATTTAAATTGTTCCCTGAATTCAGAATTCACTGTGGGCTCTGCTTACACATGCAGTTATGTAAGCTGCTGGAAACTTAGAATACATCTTCTGTGCCACAGAGCAACAACAGAAGCCATGGCTAAGGCTTGGGCAACATGCAGAATATTCTCTCCCATCCTCAGTTTTTTCAACAGATCACTTTAAAGTAGAATTTGAGCTTTATGTTACATCTCTTAGCTGAATGTTTTTCTTCATCACCACCTCCTAGTTTGCAATGGACGATGCTAAGACAGTTATCTGTGTGTGTGTGTGTAGTACACAGATCATATACAGATCATTTGTCCACGTGTAAATATGATGTTGTTTCCTTGCAACCTTTTATTCTTACCCAACCTACAATCAATGCATTTCATCTTCCCGTGGATAAATGAATTGCCAATTTATGCAGTTTTCATGTAAATAGAATTGTGCTGAGATCAGTGCTTAGCACATTTATCAAAACAAAGGTTATTTGAGAGATATATGCTATCCCCTGTTTGCTGAGCTCACCAGCAAGAAACTCCCTAAGCAATGATGGGCTTATCAGCTGGGCTGGTCAGCAATCCCTGTACTGAAAATATCTCATGTTCTTCAAAGTGACTCCTTCCTTCCTGCATGCTCTGTTCCCCCAGCTTATGCATTTATGGGTAGTTTGGTGTAGATATGCTGTAACTAACAGTGAATATGACCAAAGGGATGTTTGTTTATCTGAAATCACTTCATTTTTCCAGTTAGAGCAATGCTTCCCCAAAGAGCATTTCCCTCATGCTCTTACAGAAGACAGAGAGCAGCATGGCTGAGAGGCCATGGGCACTGCTGCAGCCTGTCTATTCCCAGAAGGGCTCTGCAGAGCTTCACCATCTGTACTGTGTGAGAAAAGCAGCTGTCAGCCGTGTGCAGATGTTAATGCATTTTTTTCCCCACATGAGATACATCTGTGACTCTTCAGAGTTCCATCACTGGCAAAGACCAGAGATGTGTCCTGTGACTATAAGGTACTGCAAGTTTCTGCTGACCACAACCCAGTGATCATTCATGCCTGTGTGTTTTAAGTGAAGTCCTTGCACTGATATTTAAAATTGCATTTGCTGAATTACTCTGCAAAGCCACCTGCAAAAACAGAACTTCCCGACTCAGAAAGGGGGATGCTGAATGCTATTATTTAAACAGCAGTGTGGATATCATATCCCAGCCAGCCTGTGTCAGCATCCCGCAGGTCAATGCAAAATATCACTGTTGGTTCTGGACTGACTACTTACCATGGAGCAAAAACTGTGCTTTTAATTTGACTTCTAATTTGTTCAGTCCTAAATGATGGAGAGATTGAATAGGTGTGGCAGAGGACAGAAATCTTGACTACTGTGAATTGCCACAGCTGCATTTAAAGCAACAACGCACAGAAGGGGACCAAGGAAGAAAATGTGGTTCAGATTCACCATGTCAGGAACAAATTAAATCACTGTGGTAAAGGATCCGAAGAAAAATGTGCTTGGAATCACTTATATGCTGAAGCTAGGATTTAGGGTAATAAGTAAGAGGTCCTGGAATTTCTCAATAATCAAGATAAATTCAACATAATTATCTCATCAGATTTCAGGACTAGAGGGATCAGAATGCTGGAATATTGAATAAGCTGTTTAAGAAGGCAAAGGGAGATAAAAGAAATAGTGAGAGAGGGGTGAATTTGTGTATGACCCAGTGGCTTGTATACACATAACTTAAAATCAGAAACTGCAGGATCTTAAAAATTCGGTGCAATACACAGATAATCACAGCTCAGGAACAAGTAGGGGTGGGCAGAGTTGGTATTATAAATAACTGTTTTGACCCAGAACACGGGATTATCTACTACTGCTTGTGAGGGGAAAAAACTGTGTAATTACAACAAACTTTGTTCTTTCAGAGATTTTTGCTAGATTTTATTTATCTACTTGCAAAACGTCACTAGAATGGCATTAAATAACAGATGGTAGTTCTATAAAACAAATGGCATCAAACTTAGTATGGATGAATTCTGCTGATGATAGTTAAAACTGAATTTATCCACCAGATTGGAAAATGTGTTGTGAAAGAGTTCTTAAGTTGCATGAGGAATAAAAGGTAGCAAGGGTGTGGGCTCAGAAGGAGTTGAAGGTGTTAAAACTGTAGCATAGTCTTGGCTGGATGGAATGTTCATTACATATTTCTGGTTTATGTTTGGAAAGAAACAAGATGATTTTACATACATCATGTGAGGACGATGTGTTATTTTCCAGCCCATCAGCAACTTAGAGAATGCTGGACAACACCTACTTTGGGCTAGTAGATTTAAACCAGTAGATCATATATAACCTTCAGCTATGCAGCATTAAAATAACAATAATTTTAAAAAAGACTGAGGAATTATCAGACCTACCGAAGTTCATTTTTAACAAATTTTGGGATATTTGAGGAATTTGCTAGGACTGAAAACATCCTCAAGTTTTGCCAATGTTCTGACAGAACAAACAGGGTAATTGTGATAACATCAGTATAGCTAGCCTGGCCTCACTTCCAGGAAAGTAATAGACAAGCTGATATGGGAATTCAAGTAAGAAAAAACAGGAATATTATTAATGGCAACCAATGATGTTTTTACAGGACATAGGTCTTGACAGGTAAACATGGCTTATCTGTTTTAAGTAAAGTTACCTGCTTGTTTGATAAAAAAATTCTATGGGCATAATAAATCTTGAAAGGTGTTCAAGTCAATATCCCAGAATACTTTGCTCAGTAAATGAGCCATTTTGAACTCTTGTATATGCACGTGGCTGAGAACAGCTGTGTCAGAAGTGAAAAAAAAAAGGAAAAAAAAGAGGGTTTAGAGCAAGCATAATGCATGAACTGGTATGAGATGCAAATACTGGATGGGAAGGGATAATTTAGCCAGCGAGGAAATGCGTAATATGACTTGATGATGGTAACGTTAGCAGTATCATCAGATTAGCAATGAACTGTCCATGTGCTTTCACAAACACAAATGCTTAATTCCTAGAACAAGAGACAAGCGAACTCCTCACCTTTTGATTCCTCAAAACAGGACAAGGTGCTCTTCCATAAAGACTCCCAACAGGACTAAACCCAAGGCAGCAAGGTCCACATAGGTGCAGAGCTGGGGACATGGCAGCTTGTGAAATGCAAGAAGTTGGGCCAGATGACCTCCTTTTCTGTTCTAATTTTAAAGTCCAGGAACTGTCAGAGAATATAAGCCTGGCTGTGAAAGTCCATGCAAAGATGGCCTGTACATGCTGTGTATCTGTACATGCATTTGTATGGAAGCTTTACTGCATCTCAGTTTCTTTTATTGTCTCTAATAAAGTATGGGAGAACTGGTGAGATGCAAGGACAAATGGTAAAGGTGATAGGACAAGAGGGAATGGTTTTAAACTAAAAGGGGAGAGATTCAGACCAGATTTTTTTTACTCAGAGGGCAGTGAGGCAGTGACACAGGCCTCCCAGAGAAGCTGTACACACCCCATCTCCGGAGACGTTCAAGGCCAGGTTGGATAGGGCCCTAGGCAGCCTGAACTGGTAGGTGGCAGCCAGTCTATGGCAGGGAGTTGGTTCTGGTTTATTTTTACACTCCCTTCCAACCCAATCCATTCTATTATTCTGTGATTCTATGATGTGCAATTTTGTGTCAGAGACTTCCTTTGTATTTAGGAAGAAGTCGCTAAGTTTCTGTACCTTGGTTTACTCCCTTTTAGAAAGTGAACCAGCTGCTTTCCTCAGCCCCTCCCTCCATGCCTGATGCTGGAGAGACCTCCAAAAGTACTGTGCAAATGCTTTCTTCCAAAAAAAACCAAAACCAAACATGCAGGTAATTATATAAACAGGGGATGGCACAGGACTCATGTTTCTAATGCTTCCATCTTGCAGAAAGCATTCACATTGTCCTTGTCAGAAATCCACCCGTACTGCGAACTTTGATAAGATAAATATAATTGTCCTGGGATTGGTTATGCAACAAGCTTTCTTTGCAATTTATCTAATGAATGTGCTGAGAGCCCAGATTAATCTTTTAACTTGAACGATTTCTCCCAAGGAAAAACATATACAGCCTGGCTTTCTGTAATATTATCCCCACACAATGGCCCAAGTGACTTTGCCACTTGAATGTTTGTTTTGCTTATGTGTGTATAGCTCATGTTTTCACAGATTTATTTTTTTTTTTTTGGAGGAGGAAATAGAACTGGAGGCTTCACTTGAGACTGTACAGCTGGATCTGCAGGATTTCACAATCAAAGTTCCTGCTGATGGATGTTATGAGAGCTCTTTGGTGTGATTATTTTAGCTGCAGGTATGGCTAAGCTTTATCCAGTCAGCCTATATTCAGTTCTGTGCTTTCACAGCCCAGCTGTTCATTTCAGAAAGTGATAGTTCTAATTCTGATACTGCTACTAGTTCATTAACTAAGAACAAAAGATTATTTTAATCCCGTGGCTTTAATATCTTTATTATTTACATAATCTCCTTCTAGAAGATGTAATAGTGCAAAATACAGAAGAGACAGTAAATTCTTATGACAAGAGAAAATTCACTTCCCAGAGTAACATGCACTGTGTAAGAATCTCGCTATCTGTTATTTGCACCAAGTAGGCCAACTTTGGAAGACAGCATCATATTTAAACTGTCACACTGTAGAGAACTGCTAGCTTAATGGTGCTGATTAATGACTGCAGAGTCCATAGTCCTATTTCCAAGCAAACTGTCAATGGCACTCAGTCATCCCAAGAGAGCTCATAGTAGAAGCACTTGGCAATGTTTCCCTTCATGTTTTGCGATCCAATTCACAATGCTGATTTTCTGGAAAGGGGAAACAAGAAGAGGGACTAGACATGACAATACTGGCCTTCATTCTGGAGTCATTTCTAAACCACATTTTTTGCCTCAGTGTTGGTTCCTATTCTCTGGTATCCCTCTACAAACCAAGGCATAGATTTGGAGCAATCCCACATGACCACGATGGATCAGATACTGTTCTATGTGTCTGTGCCAGGTGTGGGTGTGACCTGCCACCATCTACTGGAGGGAGGCCAGCTTCATCCCAAGGGACTCATCTCCTGCCAGCTGGTCTGTCCACACTACACTAAGCTCCTGATACCCTTCCCGATGAACCCCTCCCAATCCCACTGCCATCATCCATACATGGCAAACAGGGTGAGGGTTTATTTTGCCATTGCAGGGACATTGCAGAGATGCTCAACAGCACTGGAGGTTTCTTATGTGCTAGAAAGAGATTGTGCAGCTCAGCCCTCTTGTGGGGTGAGAAGCATAACATGTGCTGAAGATTGGTCTAGTATTTCCTATTTGCAAACCATCTGTTGGCTGGCCCAGGGCAAGGGCTGGGAGAGAAGTGAGCAGCAGCCCGCATGCCCCATTTGCTCTTACCTCACAGAACTCCAGAAGGCAATATCAGTGAAGGACAGTATGTGTGGAGGAAACAGTGATCTTTTCAGAGCCTGACACAGACGGTATCCATTACAATAATATCATCTAACATTTGATTATTACAATTTTCCAATGCGTGCTTGCACAGCATGTCCTGCCAGTAGATGCAGCATATGCTGAAATCACTTAGCTGACATAAATAAACATAAATAAGGCCTAATACAATGGAGTTAATGGCATGTTGTCCTCCTGGAAATATTTTCAGTAGTATAGCATAGAATATCTGCAAATTAACAGGCCTGTTCTTACACCCATTTTGCATAGGCTGAGACAAGCTGTTCAGTTTGGTTTTAAAATTAAACTAAGCCAAACATTTGACTTCTGCAGCAGCATATAAAGCTACACCAGGAAACCAGAAGTTAATGAATCCAGTCAGATCTACAAGATACTACTATCATTTGCAATAATAATAATAATAAATTAATAGAGTCTTTAGATTCTTTAGCCAGCTTTAGGAGAATGAGGGAATCTGTAAACAATGGAGCTGCAAGTGAAAGGTGCCTCTAGGTGTTTCACCCTAGAGGCTGAGAGTTTAGCAGGGGATGTTCCATTGAAGGGTGTAGCTCCTCAGCTGTTAGGTTCAGAACCAATAAAGTCACCTTCTGGGGAAGCAGTTTGCCTGGCAAGTAGAAGGAAGTACTAAGATAAAATTCTGGAGTATGACTTTGGAGAGGAATGGGTGCCTGAAACATCGGTCTGGGTGAGCGAGTGCTCACCTCAGAGTGAGCCATTCTTCTGAGCAGAGTCTCAGAGTTTGAGAGTCAAAATAGGAATATGTGTTGTGAGATGAGAAAGGCTATTTGAGCTATCCAACAGCGCTGGCATGAGAACAAATGAGTCTGAACTGGCCCTTAGTCTGGAAACTTACAAAAGCATCCCAGTGGTGGAAAGGGGGTGAAAACTTGGCTAGTTTTTAAATAGGAATGAAGTCTGCAACTGGGAGCGACTGATGTGGTCACCTGCAACAGCAGGACTCTGGGCTTCCTGATTGAGACAATCAGCCTGGAAGAGACCTCCCCTGTGAGGAAGGATTTAAGCACATGCTCTGCGCCATGGGGATGTACTTGTTAATGTTTCAGCTTCTACAGCTTAAGTGTGTTCTTTAAAAGTACGTTACATGTGCATAGCTCAATATTACAGATAGCTAATGTATGGGGCTTGCATATCTGGCCTTGTGACTTCTGTGGGAATCTAGATCCCGTGCAGACTGTCTCTCTCCACATTGCACCCATTGCAGGGGCAAAGCAGTGCCCAAACTCCAGCACAGGCTTTGGGTGGTAAGGTACCAAGCATTGTGGGATGGCTTGATACACTCCTTCTGCATCTTCTTGAGCAGCCTGGAGCGGAGGTGCTGTGATGGGCAAGAAAGCAAAGGCTGAGAGCATGACTATCTTATGAGGTCCTACCAGCATGCAACTCTTGATGATTTCCTAAGTATTTAGTCAGGGATTTTATAATCACAAGTAGCAAGTATGCTCTTAAAATTCTTGAAGGGAAACAAATTTTGCATAGAATGAGTTGAAGACCTGGTAGCCATAGATGTTTATACAGGAGGCTGGGGGGTTTCTTCTGTCTGTTTTCATTGTACTCTGTGGTTGTCTCCAAAGTTGTCTTGCTTCCTTCCTTAAGAGAAAATGCTCATGAGTGCTTAAGTCATTGTGTTTATTAGTGATTCATGTAGCTGGAACATCAGGGTTTCTTTTCCTCCACTGGAGTTACTTTTTGAACTGAAGAGCACTTTAATGCTGCTGCCATCATAACTGCCATTCACACGCAGCTCAGGTATCTGCACATCTTATCCATTTCTTCATTGGTTTTTCCCTTGGAAATCACTGGTTAAGAGGACTTAAAGTAGTCTTTATTTCCTGATGTTTGGATAATTACCACAGCTTGTATTTCTAGCAGCTGATTCCCTAGTTCTCAAATTGCTCTGATACGGTTCCCTGCTCCTCAGCTGACCACCCTAGGTGTATGGGAGCAAGGTGGAGTTGCAGCTGGTAAAACACTGGGACGGGCTCTGCCTCAGAGCTCACAAGCCTCGTCCTCCTGCTCTGGGGGAAAGCCAAGACAAGTCTTCTGTTTTAAACAAGCTTTTAAGAGAGTTTACTGGTCCAAGTTCAATCTGATTGTAAAGCTGAAAGAAGAAAGGAAGTGCAAAGCAAAGCCAAACTGAAAATGGACTTGGGCATATGCCGGAAGTAAAAGCCAAAGCTTCAAGTTACATTGTTGTCTGAGCAGCCTGCACATGCTCACGTTGCCTGCAGGAGAAATAACTGGAAGGGTGTGGTTCTCTAAACCTTGAATTGCTCAGGTGTGTGCACTTCAACTTTTATTTCACCTCCTGACATGCTGTGGGCTGCTCTGTGTGACACAGCTGGTGGCTGCGCTCCTGTAGGGATGGGGTCCTATTGCCAAAATACAGTGACTGTGCATCAGTGGGACTCTGCCAGCAGCCAGCACAAGGCACAGCCAGGCCAGACACGTGAGTTTCAAGGTTTGCATTTCTTTTTAACTGATATTCTCACTTACAGCCTACTGTTCAGACCAGAGAAGCAAACGGGCAAGGACATACTTGGGCAAAACAAACAACTCCCATTTAGGGTAGTGGGGAGGGGATAGCATCTCAACCTGCGTCCTAGGAAGTGCTGCACAGCAAGGCAGAGGTATGATATCATCAGTGATTTGGTCCCCCGTAATCCGATGCAGGGATGAGATGAGGTTGCTGTGTTTGTATGCTCTTACTGCCTTGACAGAGTGCAAAAGTTCTATGCTTCATTCACTGCCTCTTGGTTAGGTGTGTTGTCTTCATTTTGCTAGGAATCTCTGTCTTCAGCAAGAATGTTAGATCTAACCAATTACCTGTGGAAATGTGCCAGTCTCGCTGCAGAGGCTTTAGCTCAGTGTTTCATTCAGCTTCTGGAAACCCATTTCTCCCCTGAGTTAAAGCCCCAGAAGTCTTGTAGAGCCATGCAATTTTCAGCATATAACTATAGCTGAGGTGAGAGAGGGAGAGATTTATTTAGTATCTTCTGTTCACCTTCTCCCCTACTTATTTATATCCAGTTCTTAATGTGTTCTGTTTTCATTCAGTATTGGTATGTACTGTGGTTGCAAAACTGGGTATGTGTGAATATACGTCGTCTCACAAAAGTTTCATCTGTATGGATGAGCCTGATCATTTCTATCAAAACAAGGTCCATGTACAGACATGACAACACAGAGGTCAGGACTGCTGTGAAGATGCACAGACATCCTCACACCCTGAAGGAGATACTTAAAGTACTTCACAAGTTTAAAGCGAAGTACATTTTGAGTGTTTTTAATTAATAGAGATGAACGGCTTGCATTAAAATGCTGGGTACTTAAACATCTACCAAGCAAAAACACAAGTCAGGGAAAGTGTTCACATTAGAGTTGTAATTCACACTGTTCCCATATGGCTGACAGAAGAACAGGGCTTGGCCAACAGCAGGAAAGGTAGGAGCAGGTGAATGTTCTGGTCACTATATAATGTGAATGTTTCTTCACAGTCTCCAACAGAAACATATTAGAGCTCACAATCTCTGTTTGTTACACCCGCCCCTCCCCAGCCAGACTTCTTTTCCTTTGTTCATTCAGTGGGACACAAAACAAAATCAAGGTGTCTTTGCCACTTTATCAAAGCAGAGCGATCTATTGTCTCCTGTTGCTAGGAAAGAACAGAAATTACCTTTAAATAAAAGCTAGGATTTGCCATCAGGCATTTTGAAAGATGCTGCCTCGCAAGGACTGGTATCCTCAGTTCTTCAATCCAGTTTTCTGAGACTGAGAACTTCCTCTCAAGGAAGCAATCTGTTACTAATTTACTATTTTATACTCTTCCACCCAGACCTCAGAGGCCGTGTACATTTTCCAAAAGTATAAATTGAATCAGTCTGGGGAATCTTGACTCTTCAGTATCTTTTTCTTGCCACCTGAAAATACTCTTCTTCCTGCTTCTAATTAATTTCTGTAGTCCTGTACAAGTGTCCCCCTGTCCCTCATGAGAGCTCTGCTTTTTGGAAGGATGTTCCAAGCCTGTGTGTCTGAGTGTTAACTGCATCAGGACTTCATTGTAGCACAGACTTGGAAGGCGGAATGTCACTGGCTCTAAACTGCAATTGTCTATCACAAGAAGAAATTGATTTGTCTTTTGGAAGAGGTTTGAAGGGGCTGGCATCTTCCCCCTGAATAACTTGTGTAAAATGCAAATAAATCTTGCATGCAGAATGAGATGACAGATTAGCCTCATTTTGCTGCAGACTAGGAAATCAGGCAGTATTGTTTCCAGCAGGAAGGTAAATCTCTGAAGGCTTTCCAGATGCTGGCTGCTGAAGGGCTGCAGCCAGTTATTTCTGGAGCCCTCAACTCTGCAGCCTGGCCTGGGGCAGGCAGAAGCTGCAGCTCTTTTTGGGGGGCTGTCTCTGCAGCCAAAGCTTGTGAGATGTGTTCCCTCTCTAGTTAAAATGGCCAGACATTTGTGTCACATAAGATTGCTGGTTTTGCAGTTGTTTGAGATGCAAAGCCACCTCTTCCACTGGTATTTTTGCTCCTAGAACCTGGGAGGTGCAGTGGCTGACTTTCCCCAGGCTTGCCCTAAAGGCCTCAGCTGTGTGTTTAAGAAAGGTCATTGCACATATCCTATGATTTGAGGGAACCAAGCTTAGAAGCAGAAAATTTCTCTTTTGGTAAACGTTCAGGGAATGGTCAATATGCAGCTTAGGTAAGGTGCAGCTGCCTCTGGCTGCACGCTGCTGCCATTCCTCTCAATAAGCATCAGTTACTGCTTGACAAGGAAATCGATGAACTAAATACCCTGAAATTTCCTACCCATTTAGCAGTCCCTGGCAACACTCTCCTCCATCCTTCAGTTTTACTTTAATGTACCTTTACCATTCTTAAAACAGCATTAATAAAACAATAGTTTGCATGCACCAACAACTCCTTACTAAGAGGTGACAGCTACTTCTCTGCCTGGATTAATGTATTTTTTTCAGAAAATGCATTTCAGGATGCAGGTCAATTTTGGTCCATTACTGGATATAATTCTAGTTCTCTTTCCTTTCCTACAAATACATAATCTCAGTACCACTGAGATACTGATGTTAAAAAAATATGGGTGATGCTGCTGTTTCATTTGCTGTTCCCATACAGAGATTATTTCTGCTTGCAGTTCCTTGTGCTATGTATTTAACAGCACCAGTTCACACTGGATTTTGCAAGTAGAGCTTCATGTTGGAAAGCAACTTGTAGCATAGCCTTCATTTTTCCATTGTTTCAGCCTGAAGAGTAAGCTGATCGAACTGCTGCTATTAGAAAAACACTGTAGTCTTGATCCAGGTAAAGAGGATTGGAGGCACTCTTAGAAGCAACCACTTAAAGGAAGAAGTTCAAATCAGACAAAATTCCCCTGTCTGCGTGCATGCAACAGATCACATCTGAGCATGTGGTGCACACTGGCAGGAAGCAGGACAGCTTGAGCATGTAATGCCTAATGGGTTTCTCATCACAGGAGTAAGCAGCACACAATCTCACACCCATCAAACTGGTTCTGGATGCAGATGATAACTCAGCTGCATAATTAATGATCTTCTCCAGCTAGTGCCGCTCTCCTGTCCTGGCTGATAAAACCTTTGTGAGCCTCTTCAAGGAGAATGTTACAAGACCATCAGCAGCATGTTTGTTAATTAGAGTGGACCTTAGGTCAAAGTTTCCACAAAGCTCCAATTAAAGCAGCAATGACTCGAAACCAGTGAGTAGTACCATACACAGGGTTGCTGCTTCCCAGCACTGAGCAGATGAGGCAGAAGCAGGCTCCAGAGGATGTGATGGTAACTGAGAGCCCAGTCACTGTCGTAAACAAACTTTATTCACTGATACTTTTGTTGAACAGAGATCTTAGTCATTATCCTGACTCATGAGAGCTGGACAGAGCTGCTCCTATTGCCTGAATACTTCTTGTTCCCCCAGTCCTTCCTACATGGGTGTCAGCTATAAGCTGTAGTGCATAGCTTGCTCCCAGAGGGGGAGCAGGCTCTGTTGTCAGATATGAATGGGCCTTGTTGGCTCTATGTAATAGGACAGATAACTGACTGAAAGACAATACGCTGTTTGTTCAAGACCCAAAAAGCAAACAGTGTTAGGACTAGAAAACAGACCACTGTCACCAGGCGTTGGGTTCTGCCTCCTCACTGTGCAATACGTTTTCCTCCTTTCACGCAGTGTATTGTTTTTAAATGTGAGATTCAACACTGCAAGAGTTCACAAGCTCATCTGAACTTCTTCCCCTCAGTCCCTGAAATTTCTTTTCCCAGCTGCATATTGTACGCCTGCCCATTATTTAGGAGGCTTTCTGTAGGCTGTGTTACTCCGAAGTTGCTGAAATAGGCTTGCTGACCAACCTGACTGATGTGCCCACTCTTTTGCAAGTCCCTGCATGTGACTGGGCCTTGGAGTGGCCATGCCAGAAGTGAGTGGCAGGGACTGCTTTTGGATTGAGTTGCTACAAAGAGCAGAGTGTCATTGATTTACACAGTTGTGGTTTTTTTTTAATAGGAACAATTTTTCTAGTTAGATTTTTTGTTTTGGTGTGTGTGTGTGTGTGAAAAGATGAAAAAACAGTAAGATACATTCTCTAAGTTACAGATACTTACCAACTTGTAACTTAAATTATAAACATAAATAGACATAGTTAAATGCAATGTAAGCAGAATTAAGATACAGAAGATTAAATCCTTCCAGGTGCATATTCACAAAGTAGAGGATGCAGCCCAGTGACAAAACCTGAGGGCTTTTTCCATCAGATCACATCTAAGATCATCCCTATGGCCCCCCTCATGAAGTTGGGCATCAGCCCCACAGGGACGCAGCCCTGCAATGTGGGAGCAGCCAGCTGTCCCTGCCCTGCTCACCCAGCCACACTGTGGGCTAATGCTAAAAAAGGTTCCCACAGGGTGTTGTGAGAACCCATTAAGTAGTTTGTAAAGCATTAAGAGACTCCTGGATAAGAGGAGCAGCTCTAAAGGCATAGTGTAATTAAAGCAGTGCTTACTTTATAATAAGCTAATAGTAGGGTTATCCATCATCTGTTCAGCACTTTATTGTTATTAAATGTTATTTCATGGTCACATGTGAGGAGGTGCTGCTTAGTCTGAGGGTGCTGTGGCTGTGTGGGAGGAAGGGCCGGGGGAAATCCTCCCAGGAAAACTTGCTGGATGGTTTGGAGATGGGGCTAAGCCACACTGGCTTTGGAAGGAGTCACCCTCTCTGGCATGCATAGACGTGTTCACTCCATTTAGAATCTTCCCTGATGAGTGCTTCAAGTGAGATAGCATCAATGTAGGCAGATGTCCCCCTGTGCTGATTCTCTAGCTCTCATTGAGTTGTGGATGGGTTTTTCCCATATCACAAAGCCATGAGAGAGTCTGGCAGATCATTCTTCATTGTAAACCAACATAAATATCACTGCACAAATGCAATAGATTTGGTGCCACAAAAGAGATAAAAGCTACTTCAAAGCTTTTTATGGGGTGCCATGTTTGACTTTATATTTTTCATGAGAGAATTAAAGTACAAAGCTTACCTGGTGTCTAAAGACCATCATTTTCAGAGTGTGGGAAGCCAAACAGTTTAATTAGAACAAGCAAGTTTTCTTGAAATGCCTTTAAATTAAAAGAGGAGAATATTAGATTAGATGTTAGGTAATTTTATTTTACTCAGAGGGCAATATACACTGGCACAGGCTGTCCAGAGAAGCTGTGGATGCCCCATCCCTGGAGGCTTTCAAGGCCAGGCTGGATGGGGCCCACAGCAGCCTGATCTGGTGGGTGGCAGCCCTGCCCATAGCAGGGGGCTGGGTGATCTTTAAGGCCCTTTCCAAACTAAGCTATTCTATGATCCTGTGCCCCTTATCTCTCAGCCCCTTACACAGTGGCAGCAGCTTGCAGTCACACTGAGGGTCTTCTTTCTTCAACATGCCAGGGTCACTGGGAGGTTTGCCATGTTCTTTAAGCTAGGCAACCTGGAGAATGGCTGAAGGAAGCACGATGCAGGAACAGACATCTTGTTCTTTTCAGAGTGAATAGGAACATTTGGCCTTGGGGACGTAGCAAAAAGAGTGTTAGCTGGTTAGAAAGCCGGAAAAGAAGAGGAATGCCTAGGAGGAAAGCTTTTTTCATAGGGAGGTACCTCTACTGGAGGTATGGGCCTTCACAGTGTCAGGGTTGCCATGCACAGTAAGGCATGGGAGGTGAAAGAGAGGAAGGCAAAGAGAACAAGGATTTTACATTACATATAAAGGGTTCTGTAGGTGGAAGAATTAGTGACCTCTATTTCCTTGTGGCTTTTCTAATATGATGTAACTCTGGCATTGTTTTTTCATGAGGGTTGGGTATGTATAATTCCCTTGTCCTTGTCTTCTCTGATATCGAATATGCTTTAAGTTCATTATGCAGCCTTTCATTTGTTGGAACATTACTATTTTTCTCTTTGCTACCCTGCCACTTCACTAGTATTGTGGCAATGGTGATAATTTAATGTGTATGGTGGCTCCTGCTGTTCTGTCAGAATTCTGTTGTAGATGGAAAAATAGATCCAAAAGACACTGGGGAGATAAAGAGAAAGGTTAAACAAGGAGACACTCAGAGAGAGAGAGAACAAGTATAAAACCACTCTATTTCTTTAGGATTTCTTTAGGAAATAGAGTAATAGTGTAATTCCCCATGGAGTTAACATCAGCTGACATCATGGCCTTAACACCAGATTCATAAAGAAGTTACAGAAATACAAAAGAAACTTGGAATAAAACACTTTTTTGCATCTTTCTCTGCATTTGCAAGACTTTTTGTCTCCCTGTCATGATGCACCCTGCATGGGTCCATATGCCAGGGGCTGGGCTGTCTGACTGGGGGGCTCCAGGATAGAGCCCTCTGTAGCTCCAGAGTGGTCTGTGGATCCACATTTCCTTGACCTGATGCAAAGGAGGAACATGGACAACTGTGTGTCCCTATTGCATCTCTGTCCCCAGCATTAGGTGCATCTGGAGCAGGGACTAGGAATGAGCACCTTCCTGCGGTTTACATGAATCCTTTTAACAACCAGCACCTTCAAAGACAGCTGGGGTATGTGATTTTGCAGCCACAAAATGCACTTCTGTCATGAGGTCAAATGTCTAACAGCAGGCCTCTGAGGCTGTCTGTCTTGTCAAAGTCAGCTGGAGAAATCAGCCAAATCAGAGAGGTAATGCACCTTTTGTTACATAACTAGCCATACAATTTTATAATTCAGTATGTGAAATGCCGATGGCATTTATTATGTCAATTAGGATGAGCACATGTTTAGGAAGCATTTAAGAGTCAATCATAATTGCTTGCACCGTCTTGCTTTGGCCAGATGATTGACTTCCTCTGAGGAGGTAGAACGTGCGTGTTGGAGAAGCAGTTACCCACTGCCTGTCTGCTTTGTTGCAGCTCTCTTCTTTGTGCGTAGAGTCTGAGCCTGTGGTTCTGCTATAAAGGGTTGGCCCAAGCCTGAGTTTATCAAGCTTCAGAAAAAGCAAGAAACTGGAATTATTACCTCCACCAGCGCAGTGCTTGACTGCTTGAGACATGCTAGCAACAAGTCTTCTCTTTTGTACTACCTTCTGCTAAGGTAAGCTCACTCATAGGATGTGCTACTTGTAAGTGCGGGAAGGTTAGCCTGCCAACATGTACTGCCTTATTCAAAAGCTCTTTTTGGTCAAATCTCATCCAGCTGTTCTTAATATCCTTAAACTACTTCTGGGCTGGAATTTCTCATTTCAACATGCTGAGTAAAGTTTTGTATCCATGAAATCGTCAGAGAGAGCAATTAATGTTTGTGTGGGCGTGCGAGAGACAGACAGATGAAAAGGCAGGACGTATTTCCATACATTCCAAACAGAAGTTTCAGATACATAATTCCACAACAAAAAAAAAAACCTTTTTTTTCCAGCACTGGTTGATTCTGTAAATTCCAGCATGAGCCACAGAGAAAACTGTCTTTTCAAACAATCTGGTTCTAGTTTTTAAAGTTATTGTGCGTGCAGCACAGTATGACATTTCTGTTAGGTTTCACAGCTTGAGCCACAACTTGAAAAGTTGGGGTTATTCACCTACTGCACTGTACTGTCGGATTTTTGTATTCAGTTGGAAACGTCTTTCATCACTAAAGGCTGCAAAGTGCTTTGATTCTTCTAAGCTCTGAGAAGGAATTTTTGACTAACAATAACTTGGAAAAACCAACAGTCTGAGAGCTGGGGCCAGGCAGAAGAGAGGTTTCATATCTCCTGTTTCTTGTCCTAGAGGCGGTCTGTGCTGATATGCTGAACTTTTAATTACGAGTATTCTCCCCTAAGAGCCAGCTCTGATAATAGAATAGTAGATTTCTATAACAGTTCTCTAACAGTCTTGCTTAGAATCCTAAATTCTTATCTGCTAAATCAATATTTCCAAGATCTCTGACTCATCTCTAGCTACTGACATTTTACCTGGAGGTATGCAGGTTGTCTGACCACTGCAAATCTCCACTAGAGATGGTTTGCTACTGATTACATGTGAAGCAGAGGGGAAAATGTTGTGACTTTGCTATTGGTAGGACAGATTTTAAAATAAGGAATTGAGGTGGATTGGGGGGGGATGGGAGGGGAAAGAGAGAGAGAGATAAATAAATGTGGGATAAAAGCTGGTCCTAAGACATTAAGATAAACTTTTTACGCACATAAATGGTTTATAGCCTTCCTATGACAAAGTCTAGAATCCAGGAGGGTTGTTTTGTCCAATCTGCCCAAGGTTAAGGCCAATTATTATATGATATTCTTTATCCAGATCTCTGGAATGTGAACTGTTGTGTCTTTGCATGGATGATGCTATACAGTACGTATTACCACAGCATGGGTCATTGTGCGATGTCTTCTGGAACCATTTTCTAGTATTTTGAAACAAAAGGCTGCCCAATGGCCTCCAACATAAGTACTGCCTTTAACAGGAAAGTCAGTGTAGTCCATAAAGAGCTTCAGTCAAGTGGATGCAAATAGTAGCACAAAACGCAGTGACTAGGAGGCCTGCTAGCAAGAAGGATATTTTGATGAAAGCTGATGAACTGAACCAGCATTACAATTTCCTTTATTAAAGGCAAAGGGTTTTATATGAACATTCAGACCTGGGGCCTCATTACAGGACTCTGAATATTGAATGATTTTGCAACCTGGATTCTCACTGGGGTAGCTAGAGCTTGGCTCTCCTGAGCCAGCTGATCTCAGCCTGGGACCTTCTTGGGTGTGATGGAATCTTTCAGTTCTCTCCTGACTGATATCCTGGTGTGGGCAAGCCACTAGATGGGGACAATGCCCACACCTCCCATCCTGTCCACACTCAACTCCTGGGCTGAGGAGTCATGAAGGAGTTAACTCTATGCAGGCTAAAGTGCAAAGTCTCCCAGTAATTTCATGTGGCTCCTTTGCAACATTGGGAAGGAAGAAGTCCATCTCCTGGCTCTCAGGAGTAATGTTATGGAGCAGTGTCCCTGTAAGTGTATAGAACAGCCCCATGGCCAGACTGTGCCCTTCCTGTAGCAGGCATCACCTTGTGCTGGGGAAGGGCAGTTGCACAGTGTTGTTACTTTAGTCCAGATAAGCCGGGCAGGAGAACTTCTGGCAGCACCTCTGCCTCCCACAGCAACATGTGATGGAGAGACAGGGCACAAGAAGGCAGCCTCTTTTGAGCAGTGGATGGAGTATTTGTGATGCACGCGCACAGAGTGCAGTAGAGCAGAAGCATTAATAAAATGTGTTACCTATATACATGCCGTACCATTCAGAAACCATTCTCCATTCCCATGTCAGCCACTCTTTCCCTTAAGTCAGAGGATTTTGCTATTCCCAAACCATCTTGTTTCAGGTAAACTCCTTTACCTGTTGTACAGCTTACTTCTGCTTTGCAGTGATCCTTTTCACTGCTTTGCCTTTCACCATTGCAGATGTAAGCTGGTTGCTGCCATTCCAGGCTCTGCCTTATTGTTTCTTTGGTCTTCAGGTGCCTGTTGATTCCTCCTGCTGTTATCTGCTTTCCTGCTGCCTTTCACCACCCAGTTCTTTCTCTTTCAGCCCTGGCTGCTCATTCTGCTGAAGCATTTTCCTCCTCTCACATGCTGTTCCCCTGCAGCCCCTCCAGTGCCTAGTTAATGTTTGACGAGGTGGCCAGCCAGGTGCTGGAGGTGCCCTGATTCAAGCTCTAGCTTGTTTACTTTTATCATGGGGACATGGACCACCTGTGCAGCCCCAGCACACACAGCTCTCTGCGAGTTGAGGTGATGCCCTTGCCTTGCTGAGGCCAAAGGTGTGGACATCAACTGCAGATGGAAGCAGGACTGCTCCCCTCCTTCCCTTCTCCTCCTTCCCCAAGCGTGGGCCTCAAAGAGGACACTTTCAGCCAGGTAATAATTGCCTTTTTTCCTTTTGCTGTGATGCACCATCTGCCTGTACAGTATTTCTTGATCAAAGTGTACTTGGTTACTGATGTTAATGCAAGATCAGCAGATCAAATTTACATCCCCTTTTCCCTCTTTTCCGCTGCCCAATAAGAACTGCTGAACACCAAAGCTTAAAGCTTCCTAAAAGGACATGAAATTAATTATGTGGCTGTGTTATGATAATGCACAAATGATAAAAATAGAAATGACTGCAAATACTGCAAAGAACTTCTACCTCTGGTCAAATCTGTGTCACAACTCAATTCAGCACCCTCTGTGCCAACTCTTTTGGTGGTATAATTACCTCCCAAGGACTTGTAGTGGTTATTTCATTGCTTGTGTCCAGTAACTTTAAAAGGTTCATAGTGGGTGACCCCTGACCAGATGAGCCAGAAAAGGTTGATAGATTTATATATATATTTTCAGATAGGGAAATAAGTTATATTATTGTCTACTCTAAGATTTCTAAATCATGAAGGCTAGAAGACTCCTAAAAGTTCAGTGCCTGCTATTAATTAACATGGATGGTTCTGATTCTCTGCACTGCAGCAAGTATTTGTAATTTATGTTGACATTGTAAATTCAGATAGAGTTCCCCACACCCACTCTTTCTTATTAGCCACACATTATTAGCATATTGGGCCCATAAAGAATGTCTGTAATGTGATCAGGAGAGTCTGGAAACTTTTAGGACGTAGCACAGGGTGGTACTTGTGCAGCTTTATTCTTATCTTTATTTCTTTGATAGTCAGAATAACCTTCTCTACCTATCACATTTTCAAGGTTGAGAAAGACCTCTAAGATAGTGTTATTAACTGTCCACCTGCTACCAGTACTGACGCTAAACCATGTATCTAAGTACTGCATCTACCTTTCCTTAACCACCTCCAGGGACAGTGACTCCACAACCTACCTGGGCAGCCTGTTCCAATGCATCACCAGTCTTTCTGAGAAAAATTTTTTCCTAGTATCCAACTTCTCTTGTAGTGAGCCAAACTAAATGCAGCATTTGAGGTGTGGCTTCACCAGTGAGAGATGCTCAGGCCAAGAGGCAGTGTGTTTGCTGTTGCTTTTCCAGAGTGAACACACTAGGCCTGTTATAAGGTAGCTTACATATATTTCAGATTGTGTGTTTTATCTTTAGAAGATTTATTCCAGCTTGTTACATGCCCTCAATACCTGAATATTTCAAAGATGGCTTCATCACTCAAGATTATTAGATGTAAAGTGGCAGTGACCAGATCCCCGGCTTCTCCTTAAGCAGCAGACTCCTGCCCAATTTCTCAGCCATTTTAACAACAGGGTTGCTAGGAATAGACACAGCATGTGTCTATATCCATATCTGTTCAGACCATCCGAACCTCTATACAAGTGAGGGATGCTGACATCAGTGAACGCTCCCCCCTCATTCTGTGAAATGCAGCTGCTAGCAGATCAAAGCCATGCAGACCAGCATGCAGTCACCCCATTCTGTGGAGAAGCTGGCTGAGACTTGCCTAACAGGAGTCACTTGGAGGACCCAAACTGCCCCCAGCTCAGCATCAGCAGCTGGATGTAGCCCCCAGGACCTGGGTGTGATCAGTGCAAAAACTAGTGTGCTCAGCCTGTGCCTGCTTTCAGAGATTCTTAAGGAATTTCTATACTAGAACTATCTATAACTATACTATAACTATCACTATAAAATGTTCCATTCAACACTTGTATGAGTTACATTCTAAGGGAAAAGTATCTTTGAATGTTCCTAGCAAGACTGGAATAAAACCAATAGTGCTGTATTGTTCAAGTTACTGTGATGTTCTTGTTATTTCTTTGCTATTATTCATATTCTTGTTGGTGTGTGTGAGCTACAAGTTCTTCAGGGGATTTTTTTTGTGACCGCTTTGCTACTTCTGGAATATCTCAGTGACTTCTTTCTTAGTTAGGGTTGTCAGCACTCTAGAATGATATCTCCTGTCTTTGTCTTGTTTCGTTTTGCTGTGTGTCACTTAAATAGAGCCAACTAATACTGTTTTTAATTCCTAGTTTAAGACAGCAGGTGTTTTTTTTCTGCAGAATTCTTCTCAAAGACATGTACACAAAGTTCTGATAAATATCTTTGCAGAGGGGAACATTTGCTGCCGTACAGAGTATTTGAAATATTCTATTAAAAAATTCATGTAGGGGATCATTGTAATTCAAATGAATTCACCGCTAATCAGGAGGCAGAGCATATGCAGAGCTTAGTCTTGCACGCAAGAAATGTTATTATACACTCAGCATAATAGCTGCATAAGAATAGGGTCTAACAAAGCACTGAAGTGAATGTTTGACATTCAAGCATCTGGATAGAGTTAGTAGGGCTATAATTTTACCTTTATGTCAGAAAACGCCTGCCATGTTGAAGTCTGATTTCTCAGGTTTAGAGCCCAAGAGCTTTACATAAAAATATGGTTTGTTTTTATTTTAAATGAAAATGTGCTCTGTCATAGTCACATCTTTTATTTTATATTCTTTTCCTTGTTTGCCCTCAGACGTGGGTGTCTGAAGCTGACAAGTTGTCTCAGCAAATTAAGTCAAGCTGGAAGCAAGAGAACAGTGCTATGGTGGAGCAGCAAATAAGATTTACATTTTCAAGCAAGAATAGTAATTAGGCCATTGCATATTTTATATCTTCATGTTTATTTTCAAAAAGATGGGTCAAAATAAGCATAGATGTAATGAGACGTAAGTGCTCCAACAAGCAGTCAGGGTTCATCAAGTAAAAGCTACAAATTACTGTACAGTTTTGCTGCCACCCACTGTGTTTACATCCCTGAAATATCAGCAGGCAGGTGCTTTGGTCAGAGTTGTAACTAGATTTGGGATTATAACACTAACTATTAAGGGAATAGGCTTAATTTTTGTTCAGTGGTTTTGAAAATTGGATGGATGAACCACTGTTATGGCAGAGGATGATCTGGAGGACCCAGACCCTAAGCCTTGTGTGGCTGTATACATGGTGTGGGCTCAACTCACAGCCTTTCCTTCCAGCACCATACAGGTGACTCAAGCAGTGACCATTCTCCTTACCTGTGTCTCTGCACACATATTGCAAGGTTCGCCTATTCATGGTGCTGCTTTTCCAACAGAAGTAATGTGATCACTATTAAAAAAGTCAGATGACTCAAGCTGTAGTCTAACCTAAGGTCTTTGACCATTAAAGGTCTGTAGTATTTTTGTCTGTTTTGACAGTGAGAGTAATTGTGTCAGCTGAGCTAAACTTAAGAGCAAAAAAGTCACCGGGGTTCAAATATGCTTTTTCTTCTCTGTTTTATCCTCCCATCACAAAGATGCAGTCCTTCCCTAAAAATTGCCGGAGTACTTTATGTCCAGGTACGTACCATAAATAAGTTCAGAGAAAACAATACAGAAGGTAATTTTGTTTTGCTTTCTTCCCCACAGATCTGATGGCACACAGGCCTTGCTGCTCTCACAAATAGAAACCGGGTTGGGTGCTTTTATCTGCCCTCTTTTGAATTGCATCAATTCCAATTAGAAGCCAGAAAGAAGAAATGGAGAACTCCCCACCACTCTGTGTCACCTGTGGCCAGGCACATTTACCAGAGGAAAACCATTTGTACAGCTACACTGAAGAAGTAGATGATGATCTGATCTGCCACATTTGCCTGCAACCTTTGCTTCAGCCATTAGACACGCTCTGCGGTCACACCTTCTGCACTGCCTGCCTTACGAACTTCCTCTTGGAAAAAGACTTCTGCCCCATGGACCGCAAGCTGGTGGCTCTCCAGAATTGCAGGAAGTCCAGCATACTGGTGAATAACCTCCTGGACAAGCTAATGGTTAGCTGTCCTTTCACAGAACACTGCTCAGAGGTTGTGCAACGCGGTCACCTCGAACAGCATTTCCAAACCCAGTAAGTTTTTGTTGAGGTGGTGGGGCTTTTCCATTGCACTGCCCTGTTCTTAAGGAGATGGAGAAGTATCAGCAATTAACACTGATTTAAATGGAATGTTAATGTAAAGAAAGATTCATCTGTTTCAGTCCCTGGAAGCACCTATACTATCAGGTTGGAATTGAGTTAGTACTTGATGATGTCTCATGGACTTTTTTTAGAGTCTAATCCACCTAAGGTACTTCATGCTATCATTAGCCATTCTGGGCAGATACCTTTGTGCTAAGCTGCATGATGGAAGTGTGTATTTAGCCATCCAGAGAGATCTGTGAATTTTAGGAAGCTGAACTATCATAAATATTTTAGTCGTACTACAGCTTTTGTAATTGCCCTTTCTTCAATCCATTTTTGAATCACAAATGACCTACATGTGAAGTAGAGCAGAAAACATCCAGTTCGGTGCTGGCCTTTGGATCTGAGGCCTCCTTCCTTTCAGGTGCATACTGGCCCCTTGATGGTACATAGGGGCTCACAGAGGGCAGCCCAGCCTCTATGGCCTTGCTCATAGCCACTGTGACTGGGACCAGCTCGCTCAGGGGAGGCATCCCCAGGGAATAGTTAGTTCCTTTGCAGGGGGAGAACCAAGGGTCAATGGCCCTCAGCACTTCCATCTGCCCGGGGGGAATGCAGGTTTCTTCCTCTGCAAATACATGCAGAAAGCCTCTGTTGGCCAGCATGCTCCCGGGTGGGCATGGCACTTGGATTCCTAAGAGGAATTTATACAAGGTACTTATTGTGGAACTGGCTGATGGTGCAAGAGGTGCTGCCAGCCATGCTCCACAAGGTGAGCTTTTGCTGCTAGAGAGAGAAATTAGCAGGATTATCTGCTATTTTTTGCCTCTGGTTAGTAATTCTCTGACATACCACAAATATAGATTTCAACAGTGATGCAGGTAAAGGGACTGACAGGCTGCTGTGAGCTGCTGTCACAGAGATTATGTTGCTCTACAGATTGCAGCTATAAAATTTTCAGCCCCTAGTGCAAATACCCTTTCCTTTTGCTATATACGAGAGCTGCTCTGAAAGTAATGCCTTCTATTTTGTTAAGATGGCCCATGACATTAGAGGCAGATGTTGGTGGTGTGGCAGTAGAAGTTGAACCTTCCCACCAATATTCCATTGCATTTTGTTGCCATGTGACAGATGGGAGCAGAGGGGCAGTCTGACAAAGTGGCATCTGTTCTGGAAATGTGTATGGAGAAAAAGTGTGTCACTGAATTCTTCCATGAGGGAAATATTGCACCCATGGACATTTCATCAACACTTGCTGAATGTTATAGAGACCAAACAGTGCGTGTGAGCACAGTGAGTAGGTGGGTGGTGTGTTTCAGCAATGACACTACCATAGCAGCTGTGAAGCAACAAATATGCACCTCCACTGGTGCAGATTTTTACCAGTGACTTGCAGGCTTTTCTTCATCACAGATGAAAATTCATAGCAAATCATGGTGACCATGTTGAAAAATAGTGTTTTCTAGCTGAGAACTTCCTCTATCAAATTCTATTATTGTGCTCTTTGAATCTGTTGTAGCTCCTCACTTGACCTGAACCCAGTAAGACTAGGAGTTGGTCAGTAACACGTGCCCACAGCCTTTCCGCAGCTCCTCCCTCACGCCAGGCTTTCCCAGCCAACTCTCAGCTTCAAAAGCCCATGGAGGGACTGGAGAGGAAGAGCAGTGATCTCCCTGCCTTCCACATCCTAGTACACATCCCAGTACAATACAAGGTCATGCTACACAAGCTGTGTGGCTTCTTTGCTGCCACTAATGACTGTGTTTTCCATTTGTTTCCTTATGGGATGGTTAAATTTTCTTAAGGCCAGAGAGCAGAGGTATTTAAAAGATAGAGTACTTTTGCTGTTGGGTGTTTCGCTAAAACCCATAGGTTCTTACAGTGTAAGCCAATTGAAGCTTCCCTAGGGACATGCCCTTAATGGCTTTCCCATCCATGAGAAGATTTAAGAGGAAACTGTGTGACCCATAAAGGAGACTTTTGAAACGTTGTGTTTGCAGAGCTTATGCAGTACATTTATTGTTTTCCACATTCAGCTTTTGTTAATAATCACTGAAGGCATTTCATGACTCTGCAGAGATGCAGAACCCACCCTTGCCACCCCACTCCCAACTCATCACGGTGCCAGAGAAAAGGGCACCATGCTCTTCAGCCACAGCTCCAGCATGTCCAGGCAGATAGATGCTGTTCTCTTTAACACTGATGAATCAGTAGAAAAGACATCTCATTTTGTTGATTATGATAATAATAGAAATAATAATAATAACAGTGATAATACTCACACAATCTGGTTCCTGTGAACAGAATGACTCAGGTGCTAGTGAAAAAATCTCTACTAGACATGCTCTACGTTCCCAGGGAATAAATCAGGCTCTATGAGAGTCACCAGGGCAGTCATCAGCCCTTGTGTTTCTTGCACAAATTGTTCTCGGACCAATCCGAGCTTGCCCTGCTTGGAGATGGGGTCACTGATGGGACAAGGTGAGCTTGTTGTGTTTTATGCTTTGTAATTGAAGAGAGAACTTGATTTTTTTAAAACACCGGTTAGCACAGAGTCTACCATTAAATACAACCTTATTTAAAATGTTTGCTCTTTCATTCCTTGGAAGAAAAAAGAGAGAGAGAGAGAGAGAGAAGAGAAATGTCCTTGGTTTACTACATGATTTATGTTTGCACAGAGACATCCGACTGGATTTTGGGAATTCAGACAGCGATGCAGACAGGCAGCAGTTGGCTGCGATCCTTTGCAGTGTTTTACTTTAAAAAGGTGTGGTCTTCTGCTGTCGCCTGCTTCCCAACTCCACGGGGGGCACGTTCCCCCCTTGTCAGATGGCTACACCCTTCCGTGATGCAGCTCGCTCGTAACCCATCTGCTGGTGGGCAGTGATGTAAACCTACCAGCTGCCTGCGAAGAACCACTCTGAATCGTGCAGGAGGCAGGTCTCTTCCCTGAGCATCGCTCTGCTCTGCAGCATAAGTCACTGTCTCGCCAAGCACGCTGTGCTGTCCCTAAACCCTCACAACTCCCCGTCTGAGAGTCAGATCGAGTAATCCTCTTACAGGTCAATGATTTTGCAGTGTAGCCTCGTTTATGGGATTTAAGCTTGATTCGTAATGTGCTACCGTTGCGTTGAAATGGGAAGGCTGGCTTAGAAGGGGCTTGGCCGGCACGAAGCTTCGCGTTGGGTGTCCCACCCGCACAGAGCAAGCGGGAAGGAGGAAACCTGGCAGCGGTGCCATCAGCGCTGGGAATGAAGGCTCTTCTGCTGCTGGTCCTCCCCTGGTTAAGTCCTGCAAACTACATAGACAATGTGGGCAACCTGCACCTCCTGTACTCCGAGCTGTGAGTACGCGTGGTCCTCGTGTTCTGTCTGTCTGTCTCACCATAGTGGTGGGGAGGTTCTGGCCATGGGCGTTATGGGGTCTGTCTGTCTGTCTGTGCCTGAGTGTTTGCATGAAGAAAATCAGGCAACATCTTGCCTGAAAGAAGGCTGCAAACTGGCTGCTTTGCATTGCACAGGCTAATAATAGCAATACGTCCCCGCTGCTTTCTGCTCCCTGAGCATGGAAGCAGCCAGGGCATACAGAGGCTTTTTCCTTATCGCCTTGCTCTGTTGTGCCAGCCTTTCCAGTGGTTGTTGGGTTTGGTTGTTTTTCCATTTCTAAATTTCAGTCTCTTCTGTACATGCAATGAATAGCTTTGCTTGGGAACTGGGCGCAGAGAAGGACATCGTGATTGGCACCCTGGTAGAGCGCTCGCCATGTGTACGAGCATAATGCTCTGTGTGTAAATCTGCATGCCTGGAGCAAAATGCTGAGAAGCCTTTCACCAGAAATAATTCACTTGAGACAGGAAAGAAATTTCCAGTATTTGTTTTTTTGCCCACAGCAGAATGTTATTTTCTCTAGAATGCAAATTTAAATGTTGTTATCCATGCATACATCTTCATGCCTTAAAAAAGGAATCCCAGGCAACCCCATAGCTAATCTCTCCAACCCATAAGGCAAATACTACATGGTATCATCTTTAAATGATGCTAGTTTGATCTGTGCTTGAATGCCTTTTTATTAGTAAATAGGGCCTTTAAGAGTAAAAATAGGTATGTGCTTCAGTATGTTGATGTTTCGTTTGTGATTTAACATATATTCTAGAGATAATGAGTGAAATGGCTAATTCTACTTGAAAATCAGAAATGCCTTTATTGTGCCTGCAGTGGAAGCGTTTCACTAACAGTTGTGATTAGTACCAACGAGACAAATTTCCAAATATTTTGGTCTCTGCTGTCGCACAAAAATAGCAATGTTTTTCTGAAGCAGAAAGTCCCCACTTGAAATGCTTGTCTCATATGCACTGTACCTATTAATAATTTATTCACTCTTTGTACAACTGCTCAGGATTTCTGTATGCCGTGAATGCTTTTGAATGTTGGACAGACTTGGTTCTGAGGGTTGCAGCTATGCCCTCATTTCAATTAATTGGCGTTTTGTTAGAAATGTTAATTACAAAAAAAATAATAAAAGAAACCAATGAAGCCAAGCAGGCTACAGGGGCAATCAAGCTCAAAACAGAGCAGATGAACATTCATAATGGAAACAATGGCATCTGGGATGTCTAGTTTCCAGGAAAACAAACTGATGAGATTAATCAGAGCACAGGCGCTCACAGCATCCTTGCTTTTCTTGGGGAATTCAGGTTCACTGCCTCTCCCAGGACAAAGGGCTGTGATGCACAGTAGCTGTACAGCGCTTGTTTATTTAGCCTTCTAACCCACAGGGACGCTGGGCTCATGGATGTAGGCAGTCAGTCTTAATGGAGAGAGTGTGGGCTTGGACATGCATCTTGGGGTGTCAGCAATGGGAATTGGCACATCCTCTGAGCAGTACCCAGCCTTGGATTTGCCCCATGCCCAGGGCTGTGCTTGCTGCAACGTTGCTGGGGCTGACGTAGCCCAAAAGGGTGCTGGGTGGTTTGATCTCCTTTTGGTAATTTCCCCTTTTCCACATGGACCCAGTGTCTGGATGCTGCCCGAGGCACTGATATACTAGTCTGTGGGGCAAGCACAGGGTCCTTATGAATAGCAGTATTTGAAAGAAAAACACAGCTTCCAGACCCATTTAATCAGTATGTATGGATGTTATGATCTAAAAGCTGTTGCTTTGGATGATCAGGCAGTTGCATGCAGGATGCATTCCATGCAAAGTTTTATGAATGGGACAGTGTGGGCACCGGTGCCCAGGACAGCCTGGTGCTTGCAGGATGCTGCTTTGCTGCCCCAGTTCTTTTAATATGCCCTCAATCCCATAGGGGCACCTCTGTAAATCCTTCGTCACAGGCAGTCAGAAGCCCCAGCCATGTATGCGTAGCCTATCTAACAGCTTTCCACATTTCTCGAAACCAGACCATAGTAAGCAGAAAGTCTTATTTTCATTATCCCACTCTCTTTGGTTTCTGGCCAGTACAAATACTGGCCTTGGTCAAGACTCATTACTTGGCTGGCTAGCAGCCATCAGAGATACCAGCCAGGGGAGGTGGTGGCAGGGCTGTGAGAGGAGATGGGGAAGGTGAGGACATGGCTATTGTCACTGACATCTATGCGAGAGGCAGAGTAAAGTTGCTGAGATTTGCACTACCCCCCATTCATGCAGCCCTCTTCTACCTAGTTCTAACAAAGGCTAGGTTATTTGTGTTCTGCTGCTGGGGTTTACTTTGGTTTGAGGGCATTTTTCTTCCCAAAGTGCAGAATGAGTGGTTTGGGGGATAGGGACTACAATATAGCCCACAGCCTGTCTGGAAATGAAGACTCTGGAATATATTCAAGAAACAGAAGGCAGTTTGAGGAGAGTTGAATAGGAGAAATGAAGCTGGGAAAAAGCTGTGTCAGACCTTTGCTGTTTTCTACAACAGTGGGAAAGAGAGGAGACTGCATGCATTGCAGTGGCACTTTGTATGACAGGTGTGGAGTGCTGCTAATTTTAGCTTTCTCTGTTACAGGTATGCTTATCTCCTGACACTCTTGCAAGCACTAAAATCCCTTCCCTGGCCATTGCCTTCTGTACCTCCCTCGTGCCTATGATGTATCCCAGCACAGATGATGTTCTGGTCCTTCTTGCTCTTTGTCAAGTTGTTATCAGCAGCTTTGGGTGAGCCAGAGTGCTCCTGCCAAAGGGGAAGCCTATGGAAACATCTAGCAGAAAGTCAGGAGAGACTTGTTTGTTTTCTTCTCCCACTGAAGCATCCAGTCTGGGGAGGAATGCAGCCACACCAGCCCAATAGCTCTTGGCATCCTAGGGGCCTGTAGGGTCCTCCTGATCCACTGTACTGCTCAGAGTCCACACTTCTTATTTATGTCCCTGTCAATCAGCTTCAGGAGACACCTGGTCTTCTTACTTATCTAAAATATCTTCAGAAAGCAAATACTTGCCCAGGAATTCTTTGGAATTGGGATGTGTTGCTCCTCCGATTTAAAAGCACTATATGAGGATGAAGAGGCAGCTGCAGGAGGTTCTTCTGCAGGTGAGGACCTGGTAGCACCGCTCATATCGAGGGGCATCATCCTCTATTTTTACCCTTGTGACTTTAAAGCAGGACCTGTGCAGGAGGCTGTTCCTCAATAGAAGGATGTTCTAAACTTTGACCTCAATGGCTCACTTAGAAATAAAACAGAGGGAGAGGAGGATGCGAGAGCAAATAGTGAGTAACTTCACCTTCTCCCTGAGGACGCACAGGGAGCATGTTGTGGTGCCCAGCCTAATCCCCTCAGGCACGTGGCCCTGCTGACTGAGGCCCACTGGGCAGCATGCATGCTCAGCACCAGTCCTGTGCCAGGGAGCCCTGGCAGCTGTGCTGGCCTTCCTCCAGGGATTAAACAGCCCTGGCTTGAGGCAGGCATGTTAATCCACTAGCTGAGTGCACCCCACTAATTTAAATCAAGGCTTCTATTTTAAATCTATTGTTTGTTAGAGCAAAGGGCACACCTGAATTGCTAGTCCTGCTAGCAGAGAATTCCTCCTTTGTGTCTTGCTATTCTGTGGTTTTACGTGCAGCAGCCAAAGGAATCCCACCAAATTAATGTGATCGAGTTTCCCCATATAACTTTTATACGATAACAGCTCTCTTAGATTTCAAAACAGCACTTCAGCTGGAATAGCCAGTAAAAATGAGTTGTTCTGTTTGTTCAGTTTAAGAAGGAGAGACACGAGTACCAGCTGCTTTCTGGTGTCCTTGGGCATGTTTGGCTTTTGGTAAGCACAATTTAGTTCAAGCTATTAGATGAAGGAGGAATTTTGTACAGAAAGACAAGAGTGGAAAATTATAGTATCTTTTAGAGGGTTGTTTTCAATTCAGCTAATCCCCTCAAGGATCCTCAGGTTTGATGTCAGAGCAGCCCTTCATTTACAGAAATGGCCAGAGCAGCGTTTAAGGGCTGACCTTAGAAAATCCTCCTGCACATGGCAGCTCTGCAAAGTTTGATGAGGAGCAGTGGGTCTGGCTTCAAGCCTGTGCCTTGGAAGTGAAGGAGAGCAGGGCATTCTGGCTGGCTGGGCAGTGTGTGACGTGCGAGATATCTGGGGCAAAACTGGAAAGCCTGGAGCGCTTGTGTTAGTCCACTGCAGAAGTCACGTGCTGACCTCCTTACTCGATGCAAGACTGTGTGTATAGAAATCTGTGTCAGAGTTAAGCTGTGAGGTTAATTAAAACTGAAAGTGTTGGTATGGAAGACTTAAAATGAGTGGAAAGATTCTTGAATGAAAATACAAATGAAATGTCTGGAATATCTGTATTAAACAGGCAGAACAAAGCACATGTGGATGAAATGTGAAGAATCCTTTCCAGTGTAGTAGATCTGGGTGCCTCTGAGGAAAAGCTGAACTAAGATGATTTAAAGCAGAAAGATGTGCATTTATGGAGGTCTGCCCGTCACCTTCCTTTCAGTGCTGCAGCCTCACAGTGGAAGCTGGATGTCGGCATAGGACAACATTGGACATCTTGACTGGCCCCCTCAGTTTCCACCTCTGATACAGCCTTTGGGAAGGCTCTTAATCCTGATGTTACTTTTCATTGATGCATTTAGCTCCCCTTGAGCCCCAGCATGTAGCACAGTGCAGGTGAGCTGCAAGCACCAAGCACACTCAGCCCCCCTTTTCCCTTCTCCTCCGGCTCTCTGAAAGGATAGCAGATCCACCCATAGTACTGATGGCCTTCAAAGGGGTAAGCAGTGGCAAAGGTTTAGGGAGTGAGTTGCAAACTATCATGCATTTTGACTTTGACTATAATTGCCAGACAGTCAGGGGAGTTAACATGAAAATTTCAGCTTAAAGAACAAAGAATCATCTGTATGGCTCTTGAAATTCAAGAGTAAAGCTTGAAATTTCAGTATAAATGTGGTACGAGAGCCTCCAAGCAGGTGACCATGTAGATGGTCTACAAACGTGCTGTATTGTTCTTAAAAATATGGAAGGAGATTTGTCCAGACTCATGGTATTGAGGTACCCAGTATGAATTTGTCCAACTACATCGGGTGCTGCATCCTGATGAGTTTGATACAGACTGCACTGCTGGCCTAGGGGATGCATTGAGCATGACCACCTGAGTTCAGCCTTTGACCAAGGACTGACTGCCCTCTGTGAAACATGTGGCAAGGTGGGGTCTGGGTCTCTCCCCTACCTCCTTCCTTTCTCACCTTTCTCCCTTTCCCCACAAGTTTTACATCCTGAGTCACAGAGGGCTGTCCATCCATGGCACGGGTAATATTTCTGGTTGGCAATGTCTTCCTCAGTGCTGGAATCCTAGGTGCAAGGAACAAATTTGTGTGAAACAGCTCCAGGGAACAAAACTCATTTGAGAGCTTTAAGAATTTGTTGGCCCTGCCTGGGAATTCTATGTAAAATGAAAGTTGGTGTTCCAGCCACACTTTGGGAAAGATCCTGCTTTATTCCTTATGCACAGTTGTGAAGCCTGCCTTTACTCTATTCACAGCTACCTATACACATGAGATCAGAGCTGCTGGCACGTTTTCTTATGGCTGGAGCCTTCTCACAACTTTGGAAAAGCCCGATGCTGGCCAGTCTCAACTCCAACAAATGCATTCCATTGCCAAAAATAAAACCCATACCAGCCGATACAGTGAAACCATGCCAAGCTGAAAAGGCAGTACACTAATTATGGCTGGCAGTAAGGTTTCTTTTTTGTGAATGAGTTATGTCTCAGTTATGTCTGAACCTTGTGTAGGCTGCTTAAAAAAGGTGCACTTATGCTTTTTCCTTATGTAATGAGGGAACAAACAGGGCAATCTTTTTCCCCCTCAGAGTCTGGTTCACAATAGGCTTCCCACTTTGGAATGGGGACCAGAGTGGGAAAAGCACTGGGGCAGGAAGGAATGGGGTGGAGGAAGATGCAAGAGGTTGGTGGTTGCACACAAGCAGCAAATACTCATTTCTTGTCTGTCATTAAGCTACTCTGGTCGTATGCTGCAAGTTTGGCCGACCTCCGTATCTCTCTGACAATTAACCTAGTTTAGCACTGGCACTGGCAGCATGACAAGGATATTTTTCCTTAAGCTATTTCTCTGACAAATCTGGCAGAACTGGGCTGCTGTGTAACATGAGGATAAATTCTGCTTTTGCAGAGCTTGTGTCCACTGAATTCTGGTTCTAAGAACAGCTGCAGCACAGTAGGGAAGCAGACTTGGAGGTTTGAGAGTTATCTTCATTTTGTTTTGTTTTGTTCTTAATGCTCTAGACTGTTGGGTGGAATCTGCCTTCAAGGTTTCTGACTAGAGAAGCACTTTGGGACCTTGTCTATGAGCAGAGACATTGTTTAGGATCTGGAACTGATTTTCTGCATCTTGGCATGTGATTACATGTCCAAAGATACCCCCTGAGCCATGTAGTGGCTGACTGGACAAGGATGCCAACAGCATGGGGCACGTAGGCAGAGATCCTAGCAGTTCTGTGCTAGCAGTGCAGACTGTGGGTGTCAGCATGGATGGCTGCTTGGGGCTTCATATTTCACAAGGAGGGCCCAGCCTGGCTCCTCAGCGTTGGGCTGGTACCTCAGGGGAGGTATCTGTTAGTAAATGACATTTCATATCATTACTAAAACCCTGCTGTCACTGAAGGATTCCTGGCTTGGAGCTGGATCCTCTTTGGGGATTAAGAATTTGAATTTGTTTTTACATCACCCTTAGGCCTTGGCAAAGCTGCAGTTGATGAAGACTGAATTTATACAGTGAATCCTTGGTCTGTCTCTAGAATATGTTTTATGTATTCATATAATTTATTAATTGACAGCAGATTCTGAATATAGATTGAGGCAAGTTCAGGAGCAGCACAGTGAAATGGCTGGAGAATTTTAACAGACGCCGTGAAACTTTTACACACACCCAAAAAAAATGAACTGTGAATTGTCTGTAAGTGCTACATATTCTACAATATATCCTCCTGATATGAGATAAAAGAGCTTGACTGTAACAGTGAGCAAGTCAAGCTGGATTTCCAGAAAGTTTCTCTCTTCTTTCCTTGGACTTGGCAGCACTATCGAACATTATTGATAAAGTCTTGCATTTCTCAGCACTGTAGACAGACGATCAGATTTGTAAGGATCGTGTACAGCATTGACCCTATCTCCCTGCTATTCATTCTCCCTCTTTTCTGTCAAGATCTTGGACACCTGGGTGAGGAGGAAATAATCACTATTGATTCCTCTGCCCTTGAGGAGTTGTCTCGCTTTGTGGCATGACTTGTGGCACATGGCACAAAGACAGGTGGGCTAAGACAAGAAATCTGCAGTTGCTAGAGCTGTGCTGGTTTTCTTAATTGCTCTTCCACTAACTCATTGCTTACTACTTACCTGGACAATGAAAAATACATCAATTAAAATGCTTTTAGCGGTATAAATTTCAGCTATAAAATTTGACCATCAATGCATTTCTGTAAGATTTGCTTTTCTTTTTTACTGTATCGAAGTCACTCTGGCAGGAAGCAAATGTTTTAGGCCAGCAAGTCATTTTATGTGCACGTACTGAGAAACTTACACCTCCCCATATATTGCGCATTGCAGTCCTATCATTCACTAGACAGTGTGTAATATATTCTTAATGTGGAATCTCAATAATTCAGCAGCCTCTTAAATAGAGGAAGAGGGGAGTCTGACCTGCTTTAAGGATCATGATTTCCTGTCTCCTCTGCAGACCTTAGAGAACTGATAAGATTAGGAGACTGATGGCTTCGTTGTGTGTAGAGTTTTATTAAGAACAGACAGTACTAATTTTGAAGGCGTTATTCAGGATATTTTCTTTTCTCCTCCCAATTTGTGATAAGTATTGCAATTGTATATTATTCATAACATTCAGTTAGTACTGGTGAACCCCACTGTCTTTTACCTTCCTGCCCATGTAAAATTATTAGTAGAATGGTTTCAAAGGAGCATCTACAGAGCCCCTTTCACTTGCAGATTTTATAACAATACAAAAGGCCAAAAAATATCCCATGTGGAACAGACTTTTATGGAGAGGAGATGGGTGTGATTAACCAAATCTGTCCTGGAAGGCACTAGAAGTGAAGTATGCTGTGCTGCTGCTACTATATGAGAATGTGTAGGTTGATATGGATGAGCAAGGCTGATGTACTTGATGTGTAGGAGCATCTCCTGCCAAGAGGCTGAATTACAGCCAGAGAAAAAATAAATAAATAATAAAAAGTGCTTTATATGAAAATCACATGTTGCAATACAATCCTTAGCCAAACAGATTTTGCAGTGGGAGCAGGAATCCCAGTAGGCATTCATGACTTACCTGCACCAGCTCCTGAAGGATCCTTGCCGCTGGTTCTGGGCTGAGTGTTTGACACATTGCTCCTAGTTTGTCTTTACAGCAGGAAAGTGGCACTGCTAGAAAAAGATTAAATTCTGCCCCAAACACAGTGTGTATGTTCTGGTACGTTCTATTTTCACCCTTGGCACTGCTGGGTTTGCTTTTGTCATTGGGTTCTGTTGTGAGAATGTGCATGACGGAAAGCACCTGTTGCTGCTATGTTGCCCCAAACAAGACCTTAATTGAAATATTTATACTAGTAGAGTTAGCTGAACCAATGTAGAAATGATGTCCATGCTGTCCAGTGTCCCCTGAGCCTTCGTACAGGACTGGCAGGGCACTCCACATCCTGCACAGCCCTCAGTGCCAGGGATGTGCTGTGCTATCCATGTTTGCTTTCCAACTGCTTTATGTTGTTGTAAGTCAAAGGTATGGCCATACAAATATGCTTTCCTTGGAGTCACGTCTGTGAACTTTTCTTGGTGCTCATTTTTATAAGTCCTTCATTTAAATTTTAGCAAATCTTGATGATTTTTAGTGGGCTGCATGTGCACTGTTTCTAGCAAGCATGCTGCTTCCAGTTTCTTCCCTCAGAGAGGGCTGAATTCCAGCACATTCTTGTTCTGTCCTTCCAAGGCATGAGTGTAATGAAGTTGGACAGTAATGGTTACAGCGTTTCAATTTTTCTGCTCTGTCCCAGTGGTCTGATCATCTGTAGGTTTGAAGACACAGTTATGGTCTTCAAGTTCATAATAAATCAGAAGAGAATAGATCAAAACAGTACAGAGCATTTAATAAGTATAGTGTACATACAAACTTGGACTTAATATGTTGTGCAGACAAAGCAAATAAACAGAGTCTTGCAGACCTACCTATATCATGGTCTGGGTTTGAATCACAGTAACATGACCCAAGAGAACAGAAGGAATTTATAATGAGAGGCCAAGACCAAGTAACCCTCTTCTAGAGCTGATGAGCTGTAATCCACACCAGAGGTTTCCAAAATGCATTTGTTCCCCTTCCACCTATCTCCCACCAGAATCAGCTTATCTTCCTTCTTCCTCTTCTTCCCTTTCTTCAGCAGATGCTTAGTTACATCCTTCATACTTTTGCTAACTGAGTAGTGTAGAGAGGTTAATAGCCACATTCTTAGAAAGAAAATGCATTTCACAGACTTGTGATAGTCTCCTTGCTTTTTGTTAAGGTCTGCTAATTGTTGTCCAGATCTTCCTGTGCTTCGTGTCCCATTTTCTGGTTCCTAGCAAATACAAGTTGACAACCAAAGCAAAAAATACCATAGTGAATTTGTGCCTTGTGGTGCTTCACAACAGCAAGAGAACTCACAACTGACAGCATGAGGGGTTTTTGTCTGTGATGAGAGTTTGATCTGCTTGCATGTTAGGTAAAAATAACAGTTTGCTCTTAAATAGGTACTTACCTTTTTGCATTGTTACATAAGCTCTCTTGACACTACCTGTCAAGCGTGAATTGACTGTTTCTGCCCTATATATGTTTTGAGAGAAGACTTAATTTTGAAACTCCTTATTCATGAGCATCTCTTTTCATCCCCTTGACACGACTTGTAATGCTCGTCAGTCTCCATCATGATGAGTGTCACACTGTGTTTTGGTTTCTTTAACCGTTTTCCGCCTTGTTGCTCCTGTCTGTCCTGAATCTTCATCTTTCCTTGGCTGTCTTTAAAGTTTTGTTTTCTTTACACCTCCATCCTTGCCTCTCCCACAACTTTGCAATGAACTGCTTGGTACAGCAGTGAGCAGAGATCAAGGCCAGAGGGAAGTGTGGCTTCAAACACTACCTGAGGTGACAGTAGCATGTTTCTCCTGTTTGGAGGAGGGAAGAGGAGCAGGCACTATGAGCAAGCAGTTGTATTGCTTAAAACTGTAAGACTGTCTTGGACATGGGCTCCCCTGTAACCACTGTGATAAATACACAGACACAAATCAAATAAGGAGGCTTTGCTGGTCTTGGATTTAACCATGGCGGGTGAATAGAGATAACCCATCCATAACCTCAAAGTCACTTGAACTTGGTAAGCTCAAGTTTTCATTCCATGGAGAGATACTTCTGCTTGAGCTGCCCCAGCCCTGACCATGTAGCAGTTATGAGGCCCCATCTATTTCTTTCTGTCGTTTTCAAGCTTCCAGTGCCTGTGAAAAAGCTGTTCCTTAGAATGTGTTGTCTTGTTCAAGGAGAGAGAGGAGGAAAGAGAAAAAGAAATGGGCCAACTTGATCTGCCAAGGACCTGTGTGGCCGACTACAACAGTGCTCAGCATGCTGAGCCATGTGTCTTCTGTCTCCTTGCACTATTTCAGTGCTGCAAAACTCTGTGCTTCTTATTTTAAATTTTTGGATTAAATTATGGGTACATTGTGGATTCAAGCCATGGAGCTTAATTTCAGTGAAACATGTGGAGGTGAAGACAAAAATACAAAGGAAGATTTATGGATTGGCCAGGTTAGATTGGACTTGTTTTTTGTATTTACTTCACTTCAGCAGATGTGATGAACTTATTTACCTGTTAGAGTAAATATAGGTTAACCTGGGCCATCAAATATCGCAGCTACAGAGCTGTCATCTAATTAAAATCCTGTAGAGCTGACATTTAATTAAAATCTTACCTACTCATCTTCCCAGTTCCTTACAAGAATTGCAGACTTTCCTACAAAACCCACCACAAACCATGAAAATAAAGTAATACAAGGAAAATAGGGATTGTAAAATAGTCCAATTCCTCTTACCTAGTTGAACTGTTTGGTTTAAGGATGTCTCTTGCTGTTACACTATTTACTACTCCAGCACTCTGATAGAGGAAGTTATAGAAGATGGAAGGATTTTGGATTAACTCCTTACAGATATTATTCCACTGGCTTCTTCAAATGACTCTGGATTTTCATTGTAATGAACCATGAAGAATGAGGACTTGTGTACATGGGCAAACATCTAGTTTTTATGTGTGTAGGGAGAGATGCATTAGCAGAGATCCAACTAATATTTTGGGGGGTGAGGGGCTGGGAGGAAGGAATTTCTAACCACACTGATTCACATCAAACTGTTTTTAGCAAAACAGCAGTCTTAATAAAACAGAACATCCCTTGAGAATATGTGGGTGAACGGGTTGAAACAATTGCTTTGCAATCTCTATGACAAAAACCTCCTCCAAAAAAATCACCCTCTGTGGGAGCTTTGTCAAACCTCAGACTCCGCTTTTCTGTCCCTTACGATAGTGGTAGCTGCATGAGGACAGATCTTACAAAATTGTGACTTTTCTCCTCTTTTTTGTTGCTGCTGTTGAAATTTATCTTCCAGGATTGGCAGACAGAAACTCTGTGACTTTAACAGCAACCAGAAGGTCCCTGCTAAAGAGGATGTTTTCAGGAGACCAGCAGGATTTACGATAAAATAGTGACCTGTATGACTGCTCTGTGGTCAGTCCGCAGTTAAAGGTCAAGAGTGAAGAAAGTCTCTCTGTTTTACAGAGTCATCCATATCGTCACAGAAGTTTAGAGTTGAAGGAACTTTAACAAAATGCTTCTGAAGGAGTGGAAATACATAGCAAAATGCCTAGGGATGGATCCTCTCCCCACTCCTCTGGCTGACTTAGAGATGAGGTGAAGTCTCAGTTCTTCTGCCATCCCTGTTCTCCTTGATGTCCCAGGCACAGGGACGAATATTTCTGTTGATCACAGGAAATTGAGATCTTATGGTTTTGCTCTTTCTCATTCTAAAAGTTTTTGTGCATTTTTTTCCCCTTTATCTTTCTGGCAGTGCTGGAGAATGGGATTTGTCTGGCACTGTATCACACTGTCATGTCTCCAAACTACCATAATGAAAAGAGCGGAAGAATAACAGCAATTCCTGGAGGGAACACTCTTTGCTAAGGAGGCTGAGGAGAGGGGAGGGTGACAGCCACAGGCACTTCCTGGCAGGGGAACTATAGGCAACATGCTCTTCTAATGGGAAATGCCAGAGAAGTAGAAGAAAGAACTGAGGGAGTTGGATAGCACGATAGGTGTCTCCAAAACAGCTCTTCACATCATCGTCTTCTCTTGAAGGTGTTGCTCAGGAAGCCTGGATCTGACTAACTTTACAAATAATGAACACCACTTTAAAAACAGGGTTATAAATCAGAAGATTGCTTAGGATCAGATTTCCATTTTTCTCTATTGAATGAGAGCACAAGTGTGACTCTGTAGAAAAACGCACCTTCATAGTGCAAAGGTGACCTCAAGGACTTTTTGAAATCCTGCTCGTGTATGCACACGTAGTGGGTTACACTGTCTTCTTTCAAGTAAATGTCACCACCTCACTGGTCTGGAACCTCCACTTGATACAGCTGGTCAAGTGAATCACCTTTTGCAGCCTTGGGTTCATTTATTGAGGATGCTTGCCAAGAGCATCTGCCTACTGAATTGGGGGACCATTTTTTCCCCTTCCAGTTTATCACAACAGTGTTGTTTAAGTTATATTTTAAATACGTTAATTAACAGAAAACAAGTTATCAGAGTAAAGGGGAAAAAGATCTGTTTTTCCGGGAGTGGCAAAAGGATATCTTGTTTCATTTCCTTGTGTTATTTATGAATGCGTGTTCCTCAATATACCACATTCTTTGTGGACTAAAGAATGGGCAGGTATGTTTGCAGACTTGAAAACAAGCCATAACTGTGCTGTTACCATGACTATGCATAACCTCTACCTAGTGTGAAGAAAAGAGCTCTGGGTGCAGAGCCTGGAGTTACAGATGACATTGGGAAGTGAACACCTATATCTGGCACTGAGACCTCCCTCAGGACAGGAAAGAAAGGGCAAACGTTCTCCCAAAGAGATGGCTTGAACAGACAGGAAAGTAATGCCTAATGATGTTCTTAAATTGAAACTGATCTGTGATAAAATCACCGTGCAGTTCTTACCTAGGGAAGCTCCTCTTATTCTGGAAGTGGGATGTCTCTGGGAGGCTGTTCTGGGATGTGTGTTTCTACATAGAGTGGCTACAGTATTACTCCACAACCAGTACAGAAACCATCTATTTCCCTCCTGCAGACAATCCCTAGGCAAAGCAGCACCATCTCTGGAGGCCATGTGGTTAACCTTCGTGGAACAGTTTGTGCTCAGTTTTGGAAGGTTTCCTTAACGCCTGTACTTGTCAAACCCTCCTACTCAAGGCTGTAGCATCTTCATTAACTTTTCAAGAAAGAAGAAAATGATTTATTGCGAGGCTGTTGTTTTGTTTACAGTCACTAAATTGTTAGCTATTTCTTAACCTTTTTTCCTCCTATCCCTTCTCCTTGCATTTTGCACCCTTATAAACACTTAGTGCCAAGTGCTAAGCATCTGGCTTTACCCTTCCAGCAACTGACCTTGTTTCACAGACGTGTAAGGAAATCTTCAGCCTTCAGAAGGTACAACCGGCTGACAATGGTAAATTACCAAATACTGGTCTGAGGAACAGCAAAAAATACTGAATAATAGAATGACGTCTCACTTGCTTGTATAAACATTGAAATGCATTGCTGGTTTTGTTTAGTCTGTCTAGGTAAAAAAAAAAAAAAAAAAGTGTTATCTTTAATGTCTGTATCTGGGAGGGGCAGATATTTTGGAACCAGACTATATTTTCTTATTGTAGCTGTAAGGTTATTCTGTGTTATAAAGCTGGTCTGGCTGGCTGGATTAGCCATCTGCATTGACAGGCTGTCAAGGTTATATTTGCATGAAGCGAGTAGAATTTGGTTTATATATGTCTAGATCTGGGTCACCAACAACCCCAATGGCACCAGCTGCCATCCACAGGGCACCAACACAGATGTCCAGCTGGAGATCCTGACAGGGAGTGACAGCTTGGGTCACCTTGAACCATGACATGGGTCATATCACTGCTGTGAAAACGAGCAGGCATTGAGGCACAGTGTGAGCACACTGCTGGCATTCAGATTGCCAGCTTCCTTCAGAAGCGACAGGGTCATCTCAGTTTGAAGAAGACAGACTGTAATTCTCCCCCTTAAGAGCGAGCCAATAACAAGCCAACATCATTTCCTACGCCACCTTGGCTTTCCTTCAGGAGGCCATCATCAGAGCTAACAAGACCCAAGCCTACTTAAACTGTGATGTTAATGAAATCACAGCCTGCACTGGAACAGCCTCAGGCTCAGAGGCTGACTGAGTCACTGAGATGCCATAACCTGTCACAGAGCATTCACAGCTCAGATTCATTTCAAGTCTTTCGAATGGCAGCCTGGACCCATTTTGAAGGAATACCAAGGTCAAGTAGGTAGTGCCCTCTTCCAGGACAGTGGGAGCAAGACTGCAATCCTATGTGACCTGAAGGAATATGATTGCAGCTCGTGACCAGAGTTTGATTCTACAAACCTGCTTCCCAGGACTGTCCGTGAGATTCTAATTGCCCCAATGCATGCATGAACCTTATATTTTAATTTCCAAAGTGAAAATATTAATTAGGACTTGAACACTGGAATACCCATTGCTGCAGCGGCGTAACAGGGGGAGTGAAAAAGCAACTTCCTAATGAATGCTTTTGGATTTTTTTTTCTCTATGCTGTATTTTAACAGAATGAGTAGGTAGGTTAATACGTTTTGTAATGGGACAGTATGAAATGGCTACCTCTTACTATGAATATTTCTTAAATTAATTGAAAAATAGTAACAAAAAGAGTGCAACCCCTATATTTACTTCTCTATGTATGAGGATAATATGAAGAAACCCATGGAATCTTAAAGCTAATGGATACAAAGAAGCAACATTCTGATCAATTTGGGCTAACAGAAAGATACGGTGCAGAAGTTATTTTTGCTTCTCCTATCTGCCTTTGTCAGGGAAATCCATTCTGTGTTGTTGCCAATACAGTACCCACTAATGAAAGTATCTTTTTTATCTGAGGAAGTCGAGGGTTGGATTCCTGCTTCCACCACAGTTTATTTTTTATCTCCATTCATTCACCAGTTGTATTCTGGTGGTCTAAGAAAGTAAGACAGAAGGTTTGTAGTTTTGGCTTAAAACTAAGAAGGACTCTTTTGCATGGATGATATCGCCAGTTTCCCCCCAAGATACTGGCTGGACTAACAGAGGACAATGACTTTTCTTACAGTTCTCCCAGCTTCAAACAAGAAAGCCACAGCAGCCTTTGAAGCAGGATTTCCCCTCCCCAGGCACCATTTTTCACTTGGTGATAGCATCAAGCTGCCTCTTGCTCAATCTATCTCTCCAAATCTGTACTTGTAGCATCAGGGCTAAGCTTCAAGTGGAAAAGCAGGGATCAGCCTTACCCAAACTTGTGTTTTAGTGCTTAAAACTCTCCTGAAAACTGAGGTGTGAGAGCATAAGCTCTCTTAGCTTTCCTTTCCAAGCCAGTGCTAACTGTGGTCCCTGAACAACAGGTGTGAAACCACATTGCTGTGTTGTTGAATGGTGGTTTTTTTGGTAGTGAGCACAGCACAGCCAGTGCATGTGGAGTGAGAAGGCTGTGTGGATTGGGCTTTTTTGAGCCCATTTCTAGCTAAAGAAATTAAGGTCTAAAGTATTTCTGATAGTTCTGTTAAAAAGTGATGACTTGAGAAAAGTATTTTTTTTCTTATGTTTTACAGCATCATACAGTGAGCACTTCCTACCGTGTGAGCTTTCAGAACACCGTAAACAACATTCCAGCCATGCTTATGCTCTGGCTGGATATGGACTTTCTGGAGTCTTTAAATGTTTTTATAGTATGTGTTTATTTTAATGGAAGGGTGAAGTATCTCACTGAAACATCTTGTATTCAACTGGGTGGAACCCGTAAAACTGCCATCTATGAGGATACTCAATGGGTTTTGAAAGTTTTGTTCAGAAAACTGGCTCATAACCTCCCCTTGGTCCATTTTCTTCAGGCTATGCACACAAGGAGAGGACTGCAGAGGCAGGGTGAGCGGAAGCCAGGATGGCGTTTCTCAAGATTGAGAATTAAAATGTGCTGATGGCTATGTTTTCCTCACGGAAATTCATACAATGAGATACTTAGTCAACAGTGTGGCTTCTGTACTTCTTATGCCAGTGTCAAAACTTGTTTAGGCTGAAATCTTGGAAACTAAACTCTGTGATACAGTGGGAAATATTTTCCCCTCTTCTACAAGGAGCCCATATTTGTTTAGGGTTTTATGTAAGATGCAGTGATTCATGGGTCACATGCAGTTCACTTCTTACAGGACTGACTCAAGGTCCTTGCTGAATATCAGACGTTGAATGTGACAAGAGAGGAGAACTGCTTTTTAAAATGAGGAACATCTGTGTTGCCTTAAGAACGCTTCTTACTTACGATGGCAGAGATGTTTGTTCAGCACTCAGATGGGCACCTGAATGGCACCTCTGTGTTTTTTCAACTTCTGAGAAGGCATGTTATGACCTCGCTTTTCTGACCTTACCCACAAGGAAGCAAATTTCAGAGCACAGTGTTTACCAAGATGTGTTAGTGACGTAATTTAGATATCCATGCTGACCCAAAAGGGACCTTATGTGATTTTCAAGTCACTGAGGTCAGAGACAAGTGCCTCTGTGACAGCTAGACCTGTGGGTGGCCCTTCATCGGTATAAAGGCAGTATTCATTATTTACTGGCCACAGCCCTACTGTTCCTTGCAATTTCTAATTCCAGTGAAGAGCATATTAGTAAATCCAAGTCTTGGGCTGAAAAAACCTTGAAATTGAATTATTCTACAACTAAAATCTTGTGTGCATGTATCACTGCTTTGTACCTACAGAAGCCTCAAACCTGCTCACTTTCTGAGTTTGTGCCATTGCAGGTACTGTAATTCTGTATTTAGGGTAAATGCAATTATATATCAAGTAATTTGAAAAAGAAACATGTGCTAAGTATGTGTAAATACAAAATTCTGTCTGGCAGACTCTTCTATCTATAACTGAAAGAATCAGCCTACACTGATAATGTCATTTCCTATCGTCACTCTTGTTATTGAACCAAAATTCCTCATTCCATTGCAAACATATTTTACACACTGCATCATAAACTTTTTATAGTATAGGTGGGGATAATAGGAGGGGAAGAGAATGCTGAGATACTAAGTTCCGGGAGACTGGTTGTACCTGTTGAATATAATCCAGTGATCAAAACACTGAATAAACTTGAAAAGCATATGAATCAACGGGTTTGGTATATATTCTTGATATTAATTATATTTATAACCATATAAGTAGAAAAACTGTGTAGAGGATTGAATTGTGTTATGTGTGTTAGTATCTTAATGCCTTAAGAAGCTCTTTGTTCTTCTACTTGTCATTTTTGCCACAGATAACTTGATTTTAACAACGTTAAAAATTTCTAAAGCTTTGTACAAACAACCCGATTTCCCCAGGCTCCGTTTTTAGTTAAGATTCTAAATAAGGTGAATACTCGGTAATCTTGCTGCATTCTCATTGTATATGGTCTCATTTCCTACTTCAAAAAGATGTCATTGCTTTATTATCAGGAAGCAAAAGCAGTGGTCAAGGTAGCCTGCAGAATATCCACACTGCTCTTTGTGCCATCTTGGGCAGACTTAAAATCAGACGTGAAGCTGATAGCTGCTGATGACAAGTATTGTGTTACCTTCCAAATACCCAGCTAACACCCGGTGTATGCTATTGCTCCCTTATGTATGCTGTCTGTATGTTAAAGGATGGAAAAGTATGACTAGACACCTATGTTTTCCATGAAGAAGCCCTCTTGGGTGTATTTCAAATTCTCATTTTGTCACTTTCTTTTGAGGCAGTGTTGCAGTTTTACTCTTTGAGAGCAGGGAAAGGCTAAAGCTTTTAATGTGTTTTGCATAGAAAATGATGCAATTCTGCAAAATGATGGAAGCACCTAATAGAGTTTTAATCAAGCTTTAGTGTTGTCTAGAGGGGTTTTTGGTACTTTAGGGATTCTATATATCACTTCAATCGGACTGATGTTGCACTGAAAGCTGTTGAATGCTAATAGCACTAGAAGCCATTGACAACGTTTCTAGGCTCTTACTGTCTCAAAAATGCTGATTCCATATGTCATTTTTTTCCTCTTTCATTTTGCTCTGAATATCCTACCAACGTACTTGTGGGTTCCTTGCTGTAGTGGTACCGAAGCACCTGAGAAAATCTAGCCACGTGTGCTGCTACTCTGTCTTCCTTCTTCATGTCAGCTAGTGTGAGTAGAGTACATGAGATACACTTAGTGTTATTAGATTTCTCTTCAGGAACTCTGGTATTTAATTGAGGAAGTTCTGCATAAATAAATATTGCTGTTGTTTTGCATCACAAAAGGCCATTCCGGTTGTGTGCTGGTAGCCAGTAACATCCCTGCAACAACAAAAAAATGTTTGTTTATAGTAATCTAGAATCAAATAATAACTAATAGGCTGACTGCACTCTTTTGCTCTGAGTAATTCCTCAGTTTTGTTGCTTGAGATCTCCTTGTGTTCTACAGGTGTTAGGTGCACTGAGGAAAGTATGCCAGCAGGAAGCAGGCTGTTTGTGCTGTTTGGACTTCTCAGAGTACTTCTAGCCTGGGCATGGACAGGGTGAGGCAATACAGGGCAAAGCCACAGATGAAATTCTACATATTATATTCTGAAAAACAGTGGTTGTGTAAGGCAAGATGCAGGAGCTGTGCTAATCAATAAAAGGAGCCAGCATCTCCAGCCTAGGTGCCTGACATGCCCATCCAAGCTGACCCCACTGATTTCCAGCTTCGTTTCCCTACGAGTAACACAGCTGCAGTTTAGTGAAAAGGCTTAAGACTAGAAGTTGAAACAGTGCTTGAATCTTGAGGAGAAATCAGTACAGCTGTAGCTTCAAAATCATCAGTGACAGAGCAATGGTTTGGAAATGGTTTCAGGGGAAGGAGAGAATGCAATATAGACCAAAAATGTGTACATGCTCTCAACAACTGGGATCTTTGCACAACAGTCCCAGCCATGGTTTTTGCCCACAATTGCAGGCAACTTGTCTTGTTTACCTATTCCGTCCAATTCTCAGTTCCCATGATGGAGGTTAATGGGCGTTTTTACTTATTTCATAATGGAAGCTAATGCTGGTTGTTGAAAGGCAACTTTGTGCTTTTTCAAGTTAAGGGGAAAAGAAGCTTAAACATGACCACATGTTACATGACACTTTGGTAGCATGTACATGAAATTCAATCTTTACAATTCATTTGAGAACAAAAATGAGTTCCAAGTTCTTTCAACCGTCCTGAAAGCTTATAGGAAATCTGGAGGCTCATCCCACAGTATAAACAATCAAATTTAAAATGGGGATTTGGTTTCTGTTGCAAAGAGCAGAGTGCTTGTTTAATTTGTGTCTAGCTTTGGCTCTCTGTTCTCTTTGTAGCTTTGGGAACTGTGGGGACTCAGCTCTCATTTCTTCTTCCATTCTTCAGCAGTGCAGGACACATTAAAGGGACTGTGCCAGAATCTCTGGCCTTCTTTGCTCCTAGTCCTCAGCAACCAAACCACAGGAAGGAAAGTACATCATTGTAGCTGATAACAAATGCAGTCACAGAATCACAGAATCACAGAATTTTTCAGGTTGGAAAAGACCTAGAAGATCATCTAGTCCAACCATTACCAATACTTCCCAGCTAAACCATATTCCTCAACGCAACATCCAAACGTTTCTTGAACACTCCCATGGTCGGTGACTCTACCACCTCCCTGGGCAGTGCATTCCAATGCCTGACTATCCTTTCCGAGAAGAAATACTTCCTAATGTCCAGCCTGAACCTCCCCTGTCGCAGCTTGAAACCATTCCCTCTAGTTCTATCACTGTCTACACGAGAGAAAAGGCCAACCCCCAGCTCACCACAACCTCCCTTCAGGAAGTTATAGAATCATAGAATCATAGAATTATCCAGGTTGGAAAAGACCTTGAAGATCATCAAGTCCAACCGCAGCCTAACCAGTACCCCATCTCTAAGAAAAAAAACAAAAAAAAAACAAAAAAAAAAAAAAACCCCCCCCCCCCAAAAAAAAAAAACCAAAAAAAAACCAACCTCTGCTAAATCATATCCCTGAGTACCACATCCAAACGGCTCTTAAACACATCCAGGGATGGCGATTCAACCACCTCCCTGGGGAGCCCATTCCAGTACCTAACCACCCTTTCTGTAAAGAAGTTCTTCCTAATATCCAACCTAAACTTGCCCTGGCGCAACTTGAGGCCATTTCCCCTCGTCCTGTCACTTGTCACTAGTGAGAAGAGACCTGCCCCACTCTCACTGTAAGAACCTTTCAGGTACTGGAAGACGGCAATAAGGTCTCCCCTCAGTCTCCTCTTCCTCAGGCTAAACAGCCCCAGCTTCCTTAGCCTCTCCTCATAGGGCTGATTCTCCAAGCCCTTCACGAGCCTCGTTGCCCTTCTCTGGACCTGCTCCAGTACCTCCATATCTTTCTATAGAGAGCTATAAGGTCTCACCTGAGCCTCCTCTTCTCCAGGCTGAATAATCCCAGTTCCCTCAGCCACTCCTCATAAGGCCTAAGGCATAAGGTCAATATAAACAACACTAAATATGCGTATTCCTCATATGCTTAGAAAGCCTTTTATTTTCAATCAATAGGAGCTATAGGTAAGGAACAATTTTTTCTGATGGTGCTCCCAGATTCATACAGAATAGATGACATGGAAGAGTAAATATACAGATCTGCCTGCACACGTTCCTTATATAATACACAAATATATTTTATATGACAGTTTCATAGTGCAAGAGTGTTGTGAAAATGACAGCCCTTCCCTGGGGTCAGATCTTTACAGATAGGACACAGCACAACCTTAGGCTTCACTAGTAAGGTAGTTCCAGAGGTTGCTGAATTATGATGGCTTCAATGAAACAAAAAGTAGAAGGAAAAAAAATAAAGAGCAAAAAACAAACAAACAACAACAAGAAGTTACGAGGGATATGCAAAGTTAAATTGAAACAATAGATATTTGAGAGGTTCTTCCTTTCTTGTGGGAAAGTAGTTAAGCTAAATAGCTTTAGCTTAAAGAAATAAATGTTATGAGGATCTTTATAAATATTTAGAGAGCAGTAATGCAGAAATATAGACCACTAAATCTGCTATGTGTTTATACTTCAGTGACGGTCTCTGGTTGACGGTAGAGGGAGAACAGTATGAGAACATCTCTGTGACAGCTAGACAGAGAAGCCATTTGCCTCATCTGAACTTCTATCTTGGTTATCCCTGTGCTGACGGGGGAAGAACAGCTTTCGTGGGAGCATAGGATAGAATTGCTCATCCTCAACCTGATGCAGTCTGTGGGGCTCAAACCTCCAACACACACCTCCTTCCCAGCCAGCCCTGACTTACTGTGCAAATCCCCATGTGTCAGGAATTTGTCTCCAAAAGGCTTTTGTTCATGTGGTTACTGAGACATTGAAGTGAAAGATTTCTCACTCGAATTGAGATTTCTCAACAAAATGGCAAGCCTCTGGCACTGTGATACGGGTGGCCATCAGAAAGAGGACAGCCAAGTGCATAAGGAGTGCACAGCACAGCAGTGGTGAGCATCTGGAAGCTCTGCCTTGGGACCAACCAAGTCAGTCCACTTGTTTAGGATGGAATTTTGGAAGGCTTTAGAGTTTAGGCTTTTGGCCTGGATTATGTTTGGGCTGCAATCTTTCATTGTGTGAACAAGTCCTTGTGAGGCAGGAACTGCCAGCACCTCTTTGTGAGGCAGCCACAGTGCTTCAAATCCCTTCTGCCTTACAGGTAAGGTATGGACCTCTCAGCAGGTTCACATCAGGAAGCATCACAAGGGGGTTATGAGGATGCTGATGGCCTTCAGTGTCTCCATCAGCCTTTCTGACAGACCCATGTGGGAGTAGTAGCAGTCGGGGGGGGCTGTATGATGGAATCAGGGTGTGATGCACGCTGTTGGTACCCCTGATCCTGGCTTGTGTGGAGCCCAAATTAGACAAGGATGAGACTGCTTGCAGAGATGGCATAGCTGAAACATACTTGCCTGCCCTAATCAGGGCCAAGCTTAGGATCAGCGATGACAGCTCATTATGCAGTATTTTCTTCTGCCGGGCAATCGTGAGTACTTTGTATACATTATTCTTAATTGCACTCAGACAATGTGTCCGCCGCAGCTGCGTTGAAACAAAACAGTACCAAAAGACGACAACGATGGGAGCGAGGTCAGGAAAGAGCGGCGCGACATGGGCGGGGACCGCTGCTGCTCCGTTTGCTTGTAGCACAGCACGGCTGCGTGCTGCTGCTGCTGCTGCTGCTCCAGAGCCGCTGCCAGCCCCTGTCTGGACAGTCAGCTGTGAGCTGAGGAGGGCTGGCCTGAGAAGTGGCACGGACAGAAGGCAGAGCGTTTATCAGAGAGAAAAGGTGTTATATTTTTATCACTAGGTGTACATTTTCATCACTAGAAATGAAATGTCTGTGAAGTTTTCCCTTGTTTGCCTTAATGTTTTGCCCCTGCATCCACCAGGGTGATGGAAGTCCTTGGGGTCAGCTTCACTTTGCATCTCTTCTTGCTCCACAGTGTGAGTTAGGGATTTTGCAGGGGAAATGCATCCTTGTTTTAAAACTGCTTCTTTCACTTGAATTTGCAAATAACTTGGAAATGTTTCTGTTGGCTGTGGGTTTGGCAGAAGCTTGTTTTGATAAGCAGTAAGACCGAGTTAAGGCAGACATGTGGTTTTGGATCCCTCGCTTCTCACTTGGGATGTGCTGCCACTGGGGATGGGACCACAGGACCCCTCGCATTCAGAGCCAGGCACAGCCATGGTAAGACCTGCAGCTAAGTCTGCTGCGCCGGGTGAAGGTTCAACAGCCACTATGGCCTTCCAAGAACAGTTTGTGGGAGGCTTTTTGCAATGTAAGATCAGAAGGGAGCCATTATACTGAAGCTGTTTTGGCCTGGGTTTTATCAGAGGCCATGGAGTAAGTGATCAGAGCTGTGGCTCCAGTCCCCCCTGGATCTGCTGCCACAGCAGGAGGGAGCAATTCTTCCCCATGCAGAGGATAACCATCACGCAGCCAGTACTTCAGATGGCACGTTGCTGCTTGACAAAAGAGCTTGTGCAAACAGAAGAAACCAGTTTCCGAATTTCCCATACACACCTAGAGACACTACTTGGACATCATGGGCTGTACTACGCATTTTTCATGTCTGTTTTTATCTCCCACTTTTGGCCTTCAAATCATTTTGATATCAGGCGGCTGCGTGGAATTATGCTCTGTCCAGAGCAACTGAGAAGGAACATAAATCTGCAGTTCACCTTGGCCACCAGACAGCACTGGGCTCACTCTAGGGCTGCCCCCCGTTAGTCAGGTATCCTGCTGGGATTTCCATCCCTCTCTTCCAGCTGTAAATCAGGCAGCTGATTAATAATCACAGTGAGGGAGATAATTAGTAGTGGCATGTAGCTGTTTTATGGATCTTTCTTTTCTGGGAGCCAAACCCAACCATATGGAAAAATGTAGCTGAGACACTATAAATATGATTCCACTTAGACAGTTGTCTCTTTCTGTTTTCTGTTATCACAGCAGTGTCAGCACAAGGAAAACAATGAAAGTGAAGAGATGCTGTTGCAGATTTTATTACAAGTTTGAGGACTTTTTTTCGTTCTTCAAGGACATTGTGTTAATCTGAAGAAAGAAGGCTTGTATTGTGTTCATTTATTCCTGCCACAGTTATTTAAGAAATAGATTCAGTGTTTATGCTTGAAGAGCTTTGCTTCTCTTTTAACTATTTCTGGCAGAATTAGAAAGATATGCTTTGTGTTTTGTGTCGTGATAAGTTGTCTTCTCCAATAAGCCACATCTTAAACTCTGTCAGTCCTCTCTGCATTCAAAGGCTTCTCCTGCAGTTGGACAGATGCTGGTGACCAGGTGTCTGTAGCACAGCCAGCAGCAGCAAGTGAATATTTGCATGGAAAAGTGAAGTCTTCAGCCGCACCGAGCAGATGGGCACCCATAGCAGCTGGACCCTCCAGCTGTGCGTGGAAATCTTTGCATGAAGCCCCTTCTGATCATAGAGCCATAGAATTATCAAGGCTGGAAACGACCTCCAAGACCATCTATTCCAACCATTTCCCCACCACCAGTATTCCTCCATTATTCCTCATCCCTTAGTACAACATCTAAATGTTTCTTGAACATCTCTGGAGGCAGTGACTCAGCCACCTCCCTGGGCAGCCCATTACAGCACCTGACCACTCTTTCAGAGGAGAGATTTTTCCTAATATCCAGCTGAACCTCCCCTGGTGCAACTTAAGGCCCACTCTAGTCTTGTCCCTAGTTGCACGGGAGAAGATGCTTCATGCTCATCTTCATGCAACCCAATGAAAATAATAAAGGATCTGCCGTTTAGGATTCATTCACAGGAATGACTCCTCAGCAACAGCCACCAAATCTTTACTGGCATGGAAAATAATACAAGGAGAATATCATGCCTGTCCTTTTGGGTGCAAGGTGCTGGTGGACATACAGCTTGATAGAGCTCAAGCAAGTGGTGAATTTAGACCTTGTTTATGGGAGAAGGAACTGCAATGGGGGCAGGAGGGCTCCTCCCTTCCTTTTCACAGCCTTGTCTTGAAACAGATCTAGTTGATCTTTTGAAATAGTCAAGCAACTCTCTTTTCCACAAGGGAGTATTTTCTTTTGAGATGTGTCTTTTTGCTTATGAAAGGGTTTAGAAATAGCTTCTGCCACAGGCATTCCCATCCAAAGCTTAAAGCATGTACAAAGCTCCCACACAGCTGCATCAGTGTGATACAGCTTGGTTTTTTTTCCTCTGTGAGAGGGAAGTTATCCAAAGTGGTATGAGGTAAGTGATGGTAAATCATAATTCAGTGCTTTAAAAGTTAATTTAATTCCCTCTTAAAAAGCAAATACTGTAAGAGAATTTAAGTCACTGCTCCTAAGCTGACATAGAGAGCTCTGCGATTCATCCTCGTCTCATCTTTCTGTCCCAGGCACTGCTTCCATAAATCATCTCTCTCCTAAGACCTCTACTCAGCATACTACTTTTTTTCTGACACTTAACCCATTAGCACTGTGTACGGTATGTATTATGCATTGCCTTTTGTGCATGCCATATATTACGAAGAGCTTTCTATCCCTAAGGATTTCTGCAGCTATTTCTGTGAGTTTGTCCTGCAGGGTATTTTTATGAAAGTCATCAGTTAGCTTCTGCTATGAAGAAAGAGAGAACTGGAGCAGCAAATAGTAGGCCGAGCTCATTAGGTCATGATAAAAGGGTGGATTCTTTTCTAACGTGGTAAATGAGGTTCTAGAGGGTGCACAGGGCAGGAGGAGAAGTCACAGGTGCTGTCTCCTTGGGCCACTCTGTCTCTTTGGTTGTTTTATAGCCTTAATTAAATATTGAACCAAGAAGAGCACTGCGATCTTTAATTTGCTTGGAGTGATGGTCTTTAGGAAGTCTGAGAAGGGAATGCCGTGCATTGTCCCATTCTTGCTGTCTGGGATGAGCCCAGAGCAGACAGCTGGGGTCACAAGTTGGTTATTTCTGGGAGTATAGTCCTCGCCATCAGAAATGGAGGATTTTATCATTTCTAAAGCCAGGTCAGAATTTAGGAGCTGGAATTCCCTGGAATTGTTTTAGAACCAGCCTTGAGATTGGAGAGGACGAAAGAGTGTGGTACCAGGCTCCTGTTGTCACTGTATGGTGACCAGGCAGACTGGCCAGAGCGCAGGTCAGGGTGACAGTCACATTTTGCATTCTGAGTAATTCCTCAGAACTGGCCAACTGCCATAATTAGGCAACATTTCAGTACAGTTTGTGATCACGTCTCCTTTCCTTACCTTCTCCACAGATGCAAAGGAGCATCCCACTATGGCCTTACCAAGGAACGGAAGCGACGTTCCCAGGACTGCTCCCCAGACCGCAGCTCCAGCCTGGCAGTAGCTGCTCTGAGCCCTGAGCTCTCTGCAGCTGCAGCCATAGCCTTAATGACCGACGAGCCTGGGCTGGTGAACCCAGCCTTCAGCCCCACCTCGGAGGACAGCCAGTCGGGTAGTGGCCCCAGGGACCTGCACAGCAGCAACCACAACAGAAGTAAGGACCCAAACGGTTGGATTTGGAGCCTGGTGGCCTCTTTCAGCATCTGTTTTCTGTGAAATGCGTGTTGGTGGATGATGTTGTTTTAAATGGCTTTTCCAAATGGGTCTTCACTGACCCAATATATTTCAGGTGAAAAACAAATTTTTTTATCCAGGGGCAACATTAATCTGAAGACTTGCACACAGGCAAACTGCAGGCCTTGAGAAACATTATTAGGCAAGTTAGCTCCTTTGGGGTTTGTGAAGTGCCAGGGAGATGGTGCAACAGTGTCTTCAACAAAACATGGTGGCCCAAGTAGACCCTACAGACTATGTGATGGGCACCTATGCAAAGATCTTTTGGGTACTGTGTTTGGCTGTTGACAAGTATTTACAGTAAAACAGATGATAAGAGGTTTCTGGGAGCTTGGGGAGTGTTTGCCAGACTCCCAGAGAGGTGCACTTCAGAACTGTTGTTCCTGCTGAAATAACAGCAGTTAGGAACAAGATGCTCCTTACCTTGTTTCTTCACCCTGTGGCATAGCATATCACCTGGCTCTGATGAGCACTGTGATTGAAAAATATGGTTGACACTGAAGTATTAACAGTGAGGTCAAATCTTGTATTTGTGTTCTCTGAAGCCAAAACTGTATTTCTTAAGCTTCGTGTTGCACCAGCTCTGTGCTGGGAGAGTGGATGTAGGGCTGAAGGAAGATTAAACGAAAAGCAGCTCTATTCCCTTCCATGCATACAGCAACAGAGGGATGGAAAGGGGGCAAGCAAGAACATCAGGATGAAATTAAATCCCACCAGAGTTTAGAAGCTACAGTCTGGTTTGGGGGAATGTTGTATTATTAGATTACAATGTTTGGCGAGCATGAAGAGCTCAAAGAGAGAGCAGCAACAGCCGTGACGATATCTTCAGTAGGATAGAGAGTGAAATGTTTTGAAACTATTATGATTTTTCTTGTATTGTCTTACCCAAGTTAGAAGATGTGACTTAGTAGATCCCTCCCACCTGACAGTCCCTGAATTTTTGTCATCAAACTGCTGGCTATTGTTGGCAGACTGGAAGCACTGCAGGGTTTTGAGGCAGTAGTGGATTTTTACTCAACAAAAATTTTCAGCAACTTCCAGATTTTTTTGGGGTGGGGGATCTAACTCACGTGGCTTGAGAAGGGCAGCATTTCTTCCTCTTCTATCAGTCTTTCTCTGGATTGGTGCTGATTCTGCCCTGACCAAGGATTATTTTCTCTCACACTGCCATGCTTGCAGGTACAGATGTCTGCATATGGCTGGCAGAATAGACAGGAGAGGTGACGGTGCCAGGGTGTGGGACAGAGGTGCGATAATTGTACCTCTATACATGTTGTTGGAGTCACAACACCAAAGTGTTGCTGTTTGGCTCTGTTATCTGCTGAAGGATGCAGAAATGATGTTGGTCTGGAGCTGCTGAAACGTATTGATCTTTTTCCCCGCTGTTGCAGCTCGACACTTTGAACGCTCCACTATAAGAAGCAGATCTTTTAAAAAAATAAACAAGGCATTCAGTGTTCTTCGAAGGACAAAAAGTGGAAGTGCGGTTTCCAACCAGGCTGACCAGGAAAGGGAGGCTGTTGGAAACTCTGCTGCTGGAGAAGAAGGTAATGCATTGTTCTGCTTGTGTTCTCACTTAAATGGGGCAGGGGACCCTATGCATTTTGGAGCTGGCTGTCCACGGTTGACATGTATTTCATTTTGTGGCTGCACATGATTAAAAGGAAACTGAGAACTCAACTTTTCCTTATTTTAAAAAAGCTTTTAGTGATTGCAGGGAAGAGGAAGGCGGAGGTGTGTGGGACCTCATGTAGGGTTGTGCTGGTAACTATCCACGTGTGACAGTTGATTCAGTATCTAAAGCACAGGATGTGGGATTGAGCATCTGGGACTTGTTACTGGAGCTGCTGCTGATTTGCTCTTTTGGGTCATTTGGTCATTTAGTTCAAGAGATTTTGCCAGCATGCGTGTGTTTTCCCCCTAAAGCAAACATCACCGTGATCACACATTATGGAAATCTCGTAAGTGCCTGCCAGTAGTTGTGAACAACTAGAAATTACCAGTAGAATGACAGTAGGAATGAGTAAAGCACTGAAGTTATCCCAGAATTTTTGTAGGGTCCTTGGTGATAGATTTGAGTAGCCTCAACCAGGTGAGTGATGAGGTAAGAATGCTCTGCTCTCAGCTGGGGGAAAAGGCAAGTTGCTCCGACGTCTGTCAAGGATGAGGGTTCTGGCAGGCAGTAACACTTAACATTTGGCATTCTCAAAGTAATAAGCAAATGTTACTAATTGCTTTGGATTGTAATTACAAAGCCAACATTAGCATTTGTGCATCAAGAGGAAGTAATGATAGAGTGGGAAACATCATCTTAATCAAGGCCCTAATTGAGTTCATTATTCCTCTATCTGATGCCTCAGCACCTCAGCTCTCTTCCCAGATAAAAAATCCAGGGTAAAGGCTTTAAGAAGGCAACGGAGTCAACTCTGTTTTGCTCTATATGTCATGCTGTCATTGAAACCCACTGAAAATAAGGACAAAATGATGCCAAATGCTGTGCTTAGGCAGGATTATTCTAAAGTCAGAGACCAGTGTTTGATATCTCTTCTGTTTTTCCTTTCTTGTTGCTTCAGAGGAGTTCCACAGAGATCTTGTGTTCCCAGTCATCGCGATCCTTGTCCAGATTCTTGTTGATGTAACCAAAACAAAGCCGGATAATTCAAAACTATGAAACTTTTCCATAAAAATAGTGCGATCCTGCTTCTTGACCTGGAAATGTAGTTAATAACTTTACCAAATATTTTTTAAAGATTCCCTGGCAAAACTTCATACATAAGTTGCCTGCTGCCATCTTTGAGGAAATAGGTATTTTTCACATTTGTTAGCAACAGTTCATCCACTGTAATCAAATCTTGCCCTTCTTCAGATACAGTGAAGTCCTGAATTTCTCAGGCTCACGCTTTACAAAAAACAATTTTCAGGCTCAGGCATGGAAAGTTTTCCACATAGGCTTATAGAGGACATTGCTAATGCTTGGTTTCAAGTCCAGAGATCATGAGGGGATCTGGACGCCAGCAATACCTGGGCCAGTAACCCAGATGGTAACAGAAGTAGATGTGAAGGCAGCACTGGTCTTTGTATTTCTAGTAGAATGAAAAACACTGTCTTCTTTTTAAGGGATATATAATGGTCCCCTGGAGGGACACTCTCAGTCATCCTGTACCTGATTCTGCTCGTGATGTCATTATTCAGCACCAAGTATGGCTGTAAAATTCCAGATATATTCTACTGCACTGGAAAAACCAGGTAGACATGTAATTGCTTAATGAGCAGTTACTCTTAAGCATGAGCTCATAAAAGCTGGGTACTCAAATGATGGTATTAATTACATATGCAAAGAATGCATTTTGATTAGGTTGTTTTGGAATTTGGTCTTTAAAAAAACACAAGCAAGTAACTCACAGCAACACACATATAACTTTAACAAGGATCTCTGTTTAGTCCTTTGCAGCAGGTGCTTTGTGCATCTCAAAGGCACTCTCTGTTTCTTCTTGTTGGAAGAAGAAATGAATATACTTCTTTCTGTAGCAGTTATCATCATCCTGCCAGCTGGGTACTTGCTTTCTCCTCCAGTTCTGTATGTTTTATTCTATTCCTGGATTTTTAAAACCCTCTCGTTCCAGGCAGTCTGCAGTTGGACTCCTGGTCAGAGCAGTTCACCAGTAAAGGATAGCTGCAGTCTGCTCTGCAGTTATTTAATACAAGTCTGCCTGTCCCCCATTTTTAGACTTTCGTCATCTCGGTTCAGGTATCTCTGTTTATTGCATTTTGCCTCTATTTTGTTCAAAAGAACTGTGAAAGCAAAAACTGTAATGTGTACCTGTGTGTTGTCCCCAAAAGCAGCAGCAGCCTTGGATTTCTGCTGCCACATTGATTTTTTGCCCGCTGCAGCATGTGGAAGTGCCTCTAATATGAAGCTGGTATCTCCACTGGGCCTGTGCTCAACTGCAGTATCCCTGCAGGGATGCAAGGCGAAAGTCATTCCTGACAGGGGAGGGACAGCATCCACAAAACCATGATTGGACTTAACCTAAAAGATGAATGTAGTACGGGATTTGGAAAACTCCTTTGCTAGCCCAGGACACTGAAAAATATGATATCTATACTGTGTTTCTAATGTAATTACAGCAGGAGAATAGTTACAGTCTAGTGCTGTCTTACACCTGCAGCTGGTATGAGTCCTTTGCTGTGAAAATGACTTCATGATTTCCATTTGCTGCCCATGGTTTGATTTTTATAGACATGTTTTGGATTTAAGTCATCCAGACTTGCTTTGTTTCTCTGCCTATAGTGATATTTTCAGTAGAAGAGTGTTCACTGTCCAACCAAAAGAGCATGTTAAAAGTGTGAGCAGTGAAAAGAAAATGTTTAGGTGGAGAAGGGCTTAAGATTTTCTCATTTTTAATTAAATTTTTAAACCTGATCATTTGTAAATAACCAGAGAATAATGGCATTCATGGTGGTAGTGTTGTAGTATGGTGTAGTGTTGTGTATGGCTTCCCAGGTCTGAAGTAGAGGTTAGGGAAGTTTGAAAGAGATTGTTTCATTCTAAGAAGTGAGGGACAGTGACAGGGACACCCTTCCGGCAGTGATGCATTTAAGATGTGATATCTTCTGACTTGATCTAGTAGTGTAAATGACCTTGACAATCTAGTTAAATGATAAAATATCTCCGAGCAAAGACTGCTCTGGTTTTGCCATGCTTATTTGTATCACTGTTCCCCTTGTCTGGCATCACACTTTAAATTCACTTCCAAGAAAGATTATATATATACACTCTTTACTCACGCTGATCTACAAATACAAGTTGTAAACCAGCTAACTCTTTAGGAGGAAAAAATTTGAGAATGCAATTGCAAAACCCTCTTTAGTGTAAAAGGGAGCTATACTGCTGGTTTTCAAAATCAATCATCGGTTCCATTTTGCAGTCAAGTCATTGTAAAATAAATTGAATTTATGATTGCTTGAGGATGTCAAATGCCGTTCAAAGTCAGCCTAATTCTTCTTAGTCCCAGGGCTGGTACGGTGCTACATCTGTTATTGCTTTGCAGCAGTCAAGACCAAGGCAGCCCTGGCAGCACTGGCAGGCTCACAGAGCAGACTGCTGTTGTGTGGGTGTACCTCCCTCCTGCTGTTCAGTTGGAACCCAGCTGTGTTTTCTGTGTGTGTATGTCTACATATATATGCATATGCATGTGCAAGATAGATATTATAAATACTTTGGTGTTTTGGAAAGGCACGTGAAGAAAAAGGAGGTAAGTAAAATGCAAAATGCTGTAGGTGCCAGGTCTTTTTCAGCCATTCCGTGGCAGTAAGACTTCTTAAGTGAAGAAAACAAAGTGACTTTCCCAGCCCCAGGACAAGACAGCATCAGCTCAACTTTCACTCTAGGAAGGCTACATTAGCTCTGTTCCTGTTTTCCCAAATTTGATTCAATTGCAGTTCCAGTTTCCTCAAATGGCTGCTAGAAATATTACACAACTGGTTGAAAGCACTCTGCCCCCAGGATGGTGAGCTGGACAGTATTCAAATGGATGACACTGGCTCTGTAGTGTTTCCTCCATTGCTGATAGGTGAACTGACAAACTTTTCCTGATGTAAATCAGACAGCCACAATTCTTGAGACAACTCTGTGACAATTTCATTTTAGTTCTTTCAGTAAGAGGAATATCCAGAAAAAATGAAAGACACTGCAGTTGGCATTGCCTTCTACCTGCCCTTTGTGTCGGACCAGCATCCCTGGAGAATTAATGGAATGAATAACACTGCTGTTCTCAGAATGATGGCAAGCCATTGGGAGAATGAAATGCTAACTGGAAATTTATTGGAAAGGAAGAGTTGTGGAACAAAGCCCCACACTGATTCAAGTGATGCTCACAGACATGCATATTTTTTCCAATAATAGTTTATGCCTTTTCCATTTAAATTGTGATGACCAGGTGCTTGAATGCTTGCTATCCCTGCAGATATATGGATTCAGGGAGGTGGGCTGTAGGCACACAAAGCTCTGGGGACTCCAGCCAGCACTTTCCATCAGCCAGACCTTCTGGTCTGGGCAAGGACTGGCAACGCGAGGCAGAAATTGTGCTCACAGTGACCTTGGATTGTTCTGGAGTCAAGTGTCATAGCAGACACACTGAGCAGAGCTGTAGGGATGGAGGCAGCTGTTGTTCTGATGACACTTTCAGAAGGAGCACAGTGCATGTAGAAATCAGCTGAAACCCAAGACCTGGAGGAACACTTAACATTAAGAACTGTAAACTGTGGGGCTAAAATATTAAGTATACTTAAAAGTGCCTATTACAGTCTCACTGCTAATGTACTAATAATTGTGTGGTGTCCTGTGTATTATCAGACAAGCAGAATTTAATGGGTAAAGCTGGCCTCTCCTATGTTATTTGTTACTCTGATGGAAATACTGATAAAATTTCACTCTAATATAAGGAAAATATTGCCTGTGGAAAAAGCACAGAGAATATTTCTGAATGCAGATGACATTTTGTTATTATTGACAGATTCAGAATGCTCCATACCAATCCCTGCAACAAAAACACAACACTCGGTGGAAAGACCTGCAAGAGTCACCAAAAACAAGACAGAAAATTTACTTCTTTCTAGATTCAGCAGCGCTTCATTATTTAAGGACTGGAAATATAAAATGGTAAAGAAAGGTATGCAATACTCCAGGGTTTTCCTGCTCTGGAAAACCTGGTCAAAGGGAACTAAGAACTTTAATTGAGAGCTGGAAAGAAAGGGTTGGAAAATGGGGTCCAGCCCCACAGTAGGGTGCATGCATGTGAGTGGTGCAAGCTCTTAGCCCAGCCGGATCCCTCACATTTGGTGAGACCTGCTGAGTTCCCTTTTGCTGTGGGTAACCAGGTGCTGGAACAGGGCTCATCTCTTCTGGGGACAGTGCATGCGTTACAAAATGTCAGGTCAAAGACTTTGTTTCCAAGTGCAGCATTTTCTTCAAACAGGCAAGGTAGGTTTTAGTGAGCTTCCATGCAATATATGCAGAGTGTTTGATGGAAAAGCTATCTCAAATTTCATTATCCAAAACATTTGTATGTGTGTATTTTATACATTCAGTTTTTCAAACATCGTTTTTAAAACAGTCAATTGCCTTTTTCTCATGGTAATCTAAACTGTTGATTCTGCAAACATCCATGTGTGTGTCTGGGTGGAAAATAAGAGGCAAATCTATAATGAAGATATCAGAAATTAAGTGGTCATCCAGTTATTTTGATGTTTGACTCGTCTGAGAAGAAAAAGGTACAATTTGCTAATTCTATTCAATAAAGAAAACAAATAAATCAAACCTAGGAGGTGAAGCAGTATATCCTATGAAAAGAGGAACCTGGTGATTTGCACACTGGCAAGAAAAATGCTGTGGGAGGATTTGTTTTGTCAAAGACTGCACGCTTGAGAAGGAAATCAGTTATTAGAAATTCTTTCAATGGGTCTACGTAAAGTCATATTGAAAATAAGCCAAATGCCACTGCAGTACTTACTAAACCAGTTAAAGCATTGCTCAAGAATCATAGAATCATAGAATTACCCAGGTTGGAAAAGACCTTGAAGATCATCAAGTCCAACCACAGTCTAACCATAGTACCCTAACTCTAACAACCCTCTGCTATATCATATCTCTGAGCCAAAGAAGCAAAAGAACATATGTAAGTATCTTACGTATGTGATGGGTCCTGTTCACTGCCACATTGCTCTGGTTTTTTTCTGGGTTAGTTAGAGACTGATATAACAGGAGTGTATCAGCAGCTTGTTCAATCTGCTCTCTGTAGTCAAGAAATACCTAATTCCTTTAGAAAAAAAAAGATTGAAGTATAGGAGAATGAGTGCCTAAGCCAAAAAGTGCTATTTGTTACAACCTGAGCTGAATCATCATGCAGCCGGAAGTGGGAGCAGTTCTTCTAGAGGACTGTTAAGAGCAGAGAAGAGCAGACAGGGATTGCAATCACAGAATCATAGGGGTTGGAAGGGACCTCTAGAGATCATCGAGTCCAACCCCCCTGCCAGAGCAGGTTCCCTACAGCAGGTAAGCTTGCAAAATATATAGAAATATTTACTTCTTCCATTTTCAAACAGAGAAGAATACTTGAGGGGCTAGGTTATTATTTGTAGTTTACTTATGTAAACCCTTAGAGCTACCCTGAGAGTATAAAACATGCATGGGGACAAAGCCTTCAGTGATTTTTGAAGAGTACTTGTGTCATCTGGCCTTAAGCACCTCGTTGAGCCATCACTTAATTGGGTTTGTCTTATATAGCATTGAAGGGAGTTCAGCAGCTCCTTTGGGAGGAGAAAATTAGGCATTTGGGATAGAGGCCTGCCTTTTGATGGCATGAGTCCACCTTCAGACAAGGAGGAATCAAACTACAAACTGGGCAGATAATGTTCAGAAAGTATAGAAGTTTACACACAAGGTGCACAACGCACCTTCCTGTTCTGATACTTTAAAGTTGTGTGCAACTCTGAAGCAAATCAGTACAGCTGCAGAAATCACTACAAGAGAGTAATTAAGTGAGCATTGGATATTAGGTTGAGTACGGCTGTGTAATTACCTAGATAGATTTTCACTGCCTGTCAACTCTGTATAAAATCAAAAAGTCAAAGTCTGTGCAACCAGTAGGTGCTTTTTACAGACGTGGAGGAAGACAGCTTCCCATTTCTGAAGATCAAGAAGTGGTAAGGGATTCATCGTGGTATCTACTAATGGTTTTGTTTTCCTGCTCTTTCTTTCCCCTGGATCTCTCCTAGGAACTTTCGGTGCCTTTCTGGTTTGTTGCCTGATAATTCTCTAGTAGGAAATACTTATTCTATCGCTGATACTGCTCTATTAATTTTCATTTAACAGTTTTCTGCTGTTCAATTGCAATTGCTGTAATTTCATTTCTGAAATAGACTATTGAAAAAACATTAGCATTTCATTTTTCATACAGGTTTTCACATAGATATGAACTCTAATACTAGAAATTCAAAAGCTTTCCATCACGTATGGGGGGCACAAGACACTTAAGGACTGATGTGCCTATACTAGACAGCTCAGTAGTGAACTTTACTCAATGTTGAGTTTTTAATTGCCCAATACAAGACAAATATGCCAGCTGAAAAGTAGGGCTTGGAATAGTACACAGTCCTCTAGTACATTCTAAATGAAAAACAGGATCCCTGCATACAGTTGGTCCTTCTTCCTCACACTCAGATTGCCAGTGCCAGCAAAGATCTTCCCTGGCAGATGAGCAGTCAGCATCATTCCCTTCTACCACACAGGTTCACAAAATGTGAGAAATCTTGGGAAAATAGATTCGTGCAGGGGAGCTGACTGCTTCTGAGAGTAGAGTGGCTCATCCTTCGTGCATGAAGAGTCCAGTTCAGCACAGTGTTGAGGTGTCTGGGTTAAGCACAGGACAGATCTGTGAAAATGCCACTCGGTCTGTATGGGTTTATTCGAGGCTGTGGGCAATACTGTGGAAATGTCACCTCCTGCATCAATGGCAGCAGATGCGTGCTCATTTGAACTCACATTTCTTAAGAAGGTTTAGGATAAGTCTGTGTTAGATCCACTAGGGTTGCCTGGCCAGCAGCAATACTGTTGCCTGTGTACCTCTTTGAAGATCTATCTACCTGAATGTAAATTCCCCTTTCTTAACATACACTGGTTTTCATACAGATCCTTTGCAGTAATAGCCAGATATTCCTGCTTCCTAGTCTTCCAGGGTGATGTAAAGAGGATGATGTGGTAGGGAAACTGCTGTTTGCTTTGGACTGGCAAAGAAATTTTGCCTTTCTGTAAGCTCAAGGTAATAAAATTAATAATAATAATAATAATAATAATAATAATAATAATAATAATAATAATAATAATAATAATAATAATAATAATAATAAAAGCTTCCATGGCTGTTACAAGTCTTGGATGCAAGCAGTGAGGAAAGTCAGCAGCACAGACCACCAAGGTTTGTTGGCTTGTCTATGCCCATATTCCCTAAGGCCTGTGAGGAGCTGTGACCTGGTTCAGAGGGGTCTCTGGTGGCTAAAAACATATTTTGTTCCCTTAAAATATTAGCACACATAACTGTTTTTTTTTTCTTAAGCTCATTTCATCTGTCTGGATTCTATCAAGTGTTTGAGGCTGTGTTTCGAGGGGGGAAAAAGTAGAAAGGAAGCTTGAATATATTCATTAAAAACTATCCCTTCAAGTTCACTAAAGCAAACACACATTTCCTTTGCTCCACACACAGTATATATCATATCAATGCATAAAACCCAGTTTGGGTAACTGACAGGTACTTGAAGTGGTATGGCGCATGTTTTTATGAAGCAAAGCCAAGATGTCATATAAATACCTTACGATGTACCTTTCCAGGTTTTCCCAGATTGTATCACCTGATTCCAGATGGTGAAATCACCTGCATTAAGATCAACCGAACTGATCCCCATGAGAACCTGGCCATTAGGATTGTGGGAGGCAGTGAGACTCCTTTGGTTCACATTATTATACAGCATATTTATAGAGACGGAGTAATTGCCAGAGATGGAAGATTGCTGCCTGGAGACATGATACTAAAGGTACAGTACTGTGGGAGTACGAGATAAAATTATATCCTAACAAAGAGTCAGTATAAATTGATTGTGAGATTTGCAATGCTGCCTCTGTGTGTGGATGGAATAATACGTGCAAGAAGAAGTCTGGTTCCTCTGCATGCTGTGATGATTTCATTCATCTCAGTTGTTTTCATAACTCATATTTGTTTGCATTTCCCACTCAGTGATCAGGCTTCTCTGCTTTCTAGCCAAGCATGGTAGATCCAAAATGCATTGCAGGATGAAGTTGGCATGTCTGACCCACCAGAATAAATGTTTTCTTCTGAAAGTAGGAGCAGGGCTTTTTTGACCTACTTTTGTTTGTTTGTTTGTTTTTGTGTTGTGTTTTTTTTTCTACTGAGCTGTGAATTTGAATCTCACTTAGTGCAGTTTCCATTGCCTCAAATCGCACTTCCACCAGAGGAGGTGACAGGGGCCTGGTCAGCTTATGTGCTGTGTGCATCAGCACCGTACAGCATGAGGCACTGTCTGCTCTGATCTGTGAGAGCTGCCCCATCAGCAGCCATGGGTGAAATCTCTAGGAACAAACAAATGAACAGCACTCAGGTGTTAGCCATTGGCTGCTACTTCTGCTTCTAGAGAAATGTGTAACAGATGAGCAAGAATTAGAACAGATGGTTAAAAATCATGTATCTTGTGAGCAGTGGCTCCAGCAACGAACAAGAATGGCTCTCAGCAGCCCCGTTGATTTGGAGCTCTGAAAGGGTGCTACGTTACAGTAATGTTTCAGTACTTGAAGAAAGGCAAATCTTTGGTAAATCCTACCTGGAAAACAAAACACAAAAAGCCTGATATTTCAGTGTGGTTTCTAAGCATGAATCCCTGCTAAATACCCAGCACTTCTGACCTTCTGCTGGAGGCTCTTTTCTCCATTTTAATTAGAGGTTCATTAGTGGGGCACTTCTTTTTTTCTTTCTGTTACTATAACAGCTGAGAGATAATGAAGAGAAACAACTGGAAAGTGGTGGGAGTGGAAGGAAGGTTTGGCAAGGTGATCTGAAATCAGAAGCTAGTGGAATAAAACCAAGATATATGAAAGGATATTGGAGCTTGGGGGAGAGCAATAATAAAGTTGAGAAATAACAGTTCTGTCTGGAGACTATCCGAGCTGAGAGAAGGGGGGGAAAAAGGCAGAAAGTGTCTGTACAGAGCGTCCTTTCTGTGGAGGAAGGACTCTTTTGCACACAGATTTGGCCTGCTGCACCACGCTGTTAGGAGCAGCGCATGCCACCTCATGTGAAGACATCTGTGTAAACAGAGCAGCTGCCTCCATGTCAATTCAAATTGAATTGCCTTTCTGCCACTGATTTGCAGCTCTCTCTTCCAGGTGAACGGCATGGACATCAAAAACGTGCCTCACCACTACGCCCTGTCCATCCTGAAGCAGCCCTGCCATGTGCTGCGGCTCACGGTGCTCAGGGAGCAGCGGTACCGGTGCCGAAGCAGCGGGCTCAGCCTCGACACTCACTGCATCAGGGATGACAGCTTCCATGTCATTCTGAACAAAAGCAGCCCCGACGAGCAGCTAGGGATAAAGCTGGTTCGCAGGGCCGACGAACCCGGTGTGTTCATCTTCAACCTGCTGGATGGAGGAGTGGCAGCCCGTGATGGCCAGCTGCAGGAGAACGACCGGGTTCTGGCCATTAATGGGCATGACCATCGGTACGGCAGCCCGGAGAGTGCAGCCCAGCTGATCCAGGTCTGTCACCATGGCTTTGGGCACTGTTTCTGCACTTGGTAATAGCCAAGTGATGCAATTTCACCATCCATAGTAATGGTGCTGGGCACAAGATTAATAGATGTGCATTAAGGGGACGGAAGATGTGGCAAACTTCCCTTCCCATCAAGGGTGAGAACTGGTACCTCTGAAATCTCCCTGGTGTCACTGTGGGCACAAGGGTGGATATGTGCATGTACCTCCACATTATGCCTCCTGCAGTCAGCTCACTTCAGGGCTTTGTTACAAGAAATAAGTGAACATAAATCTCCATTTCCTTTACTCAGAGGGTGTTGAGGCAGACAGGCTGCCCAGAAACTCTGCGGATGCTCCATCTCTGGAGGCCTTCAAGGTCAGGTTGGATGGGTCCCTGGGCAGTCTGAGTTGGTGGGTGGCAGCCCTACCAATGGCAAGGGATTGGAATTGGGTGGGCTTTAAGGTCCCTTCCAATTCAAACCATTCTACGATTACATGAATCTATGATATACTCTCTATCTGCCAAAGTGCAAACCAGCCTGTGCTCCAGTGTCACAGAGTCCAGCAGGGTCCTGACTCCCTCCAGGAAAGATGGGAACAAACTAGAGATGTCTAAGGCAGCCACTAAAATGTTTTGGCATGAGCATCCCAGCATAGGTGATTTCCTTCAGGCATGTCATACAACTGAATGGACTCCATATACCTTGTGGATATTTCTTGCCTAAATCCAGCATTAATTCAGATATTTTGGGAATGAAAAATAAGGATCTTGTTCTGCAGTTGTTATAAATCTCAATTTAGACTCTTATGGTGAACCAAAGGGGTGCCTCTCTGGTGCACTTAACAGCCTTGGCACAAAAGTGTCACTGTCTTTCTCAGCTACGGAATCAGTGAACTTCTGCCTAACTTCCCCTCCAGAACCATTTTCACTGAATTTATTTCTTTACAGCCTACTTTTTAGAAAACTTCAACATAAAAAGCAAAGCCAAGGATCTTTTGTTGCTTTTCTTTCTTATTTATAGTAGTCGCTGTACTTGTGCAACTTTACATTTCATTTAAAGGGATGCATGACGTTCACATATTGAAGAATTTCACGTACCTGAATATGACGATCTTGAATCAGGCTGGATACTCCACATTTCAGGGGGGTATAATCAGGGTAACGCAAGTCTGGCTGAAAGAATCTTTAACCGCAATGCATTTTACGGCAAGTATTCCCCCTTTAGCATGGATTCACAGATGGCTGTGGCAGACTTTCATTGAAAAGTTTATGGCATAGGTAAAGATAAAGCCATTAGCTTGTCTTCATGCTGAGAGCAGGGCCTCCCACTCATCCCGAGCAGGCATGTCCTGCCTGGGAAGCAAAACCGCATCCTTTTGCATAACGCCAGTTGTTGAAATTCTGGTCCAGCATCTTTCTGGATTACGTTATGTAGATCACTAACTGGGAGCAGAAGGCAGCAGTTGGGGGATGTTAAATTCTCCGAGGGGAACAAAGTCGGGAATGAAAACCTTTCTAAAAATTGGTATTCTTGGAACAGTTCTTTATGGCTACAAAACAAGGCAACAGTGCCTCATAAGCAAAAAACACATGTAGTCTTGAGATGAAATGGAAAAAATGACTCAATGAGACCATTCACACACAAGCGTTTGAAAACACTACCCAAGTTCTTATTGGGTTCCAAAGAGTGGATGTTATTTATAATAATGCTTGAAATGCATACCAGTCTCTGGGAATTTAAACAACATGCCCATCAAAGGGGAGACTCAGGTTTCCAAACAGCCAGGATTGCGCTGATGTGAGCTCTATGAATCACATTTGTCTAACACAAAATTCCTGGATCCTTTGTCTCTTTTTGCCATGTTTATTCATCAATTATCATTTGCCTTTCCTGTTTCCATGCTATGCCAGAGAAAAACCATTATACTGAGGCCACAAATGTTTTACATTTGCTTCCTTCATGGCATGTTTTACTTTGTCCTCCCATTTCTTGACAGAACCCTGTCAGCTGAGATCTCAGAGCGTATCACTCTGCACACTGAGGTCTTCAAATTAACAGTGCTACATGCTTCTAAGACATGATTGGCTCCTTTGAAATCAGAATGAACGTTCACTGATATGATAAAAGGTGGTAGTGGTTTATTATGCCAAGTACAGCTGGGAAAACTTTAGGGTTCTGCAGGGTCTGATTAGTTTTGACCACTAAACAATGAATAATTGAGAAAAATCTGATTCTCCTGGTCTGTAGTGATTATATACATCAGCATATGCAAAGCGGTTGTTAATCAGGAGATTAGGTGTCAGCCTGTTTAGAAGCTCAGTCACAAGAACTGAAATGAAGATAACATGTACCTGCTAATTAAGAATGTACGCACGTCGTAACACTTGGGATCTTGCTGCTCTCCGTCTGCCACATCATCTTTAGTCACAGTCTTGTGTCAGATGTGGCACTTTTTGATCTAAATAACGTGATGTCCCACATCTGTTTCATGTGGGTGTGACATGAAAATGATCAAGGTACCAGAAGAGTGGGCAGTTGTGTGAGGACATCAGCCCTATCTGCTCGGTTGGGCCAGGCTGCATGGCTGCCTTGTTCCCAAGTGACTGCTTGGAAGCTGTCACTGTATCCCTGCCTCCCTGCCTGCTTGGATGCAGCCATCTTTGTTCAGAGGTGTTTCTTTGCAGCCCCTCAGTGCAAGCAGCTCTTTTGGCTGCTGTTGTGTTTGAACACTGCACCTCCAGCAGCACTGGGTGTCACACAGTACAGGTAACTGGAGGTGTTTCAGGATGCTTTCCCTATCCCAGGGAAATACCTGCCAAAAGCAGCAGCAGAATCAACCTGGCACAGAAGTGACCTTTAGAGGATTATAGGCCAAAGCTTTGCAGAGCATTCCCCAGCCTGTGTTTGATTTGCTTTGACCATAAGACAGATTTTCATTCTAGTAGATTTTTTCCATTCTTACTTGTATTCAGACTCAAAGCAAACCTTACTTCTTTAGTTCTTGCTTCACTATGAAGAGCAGAGAAGGAACTGGGTAAACCAAGCAGTAAAGGGGAAGGAAGGAGGGAGAGCTCAGGATGAAGCAGCAATTAATATTCTAATCAGTAGAAACAGTAGTGGGTTTGTATATGGAAGTATGTAAATACAAAAGCTAACCATCTTGTTTGGATAACTCTTCAGAACACTCTGGTCTGGACTTCTGAGAAATTACTCATCTTGACTGACCTGGAGACAAATGTGACATTGCAATACTCTTGTTGAACTTCTGTTAGTCGGTCCTCAGAGAATTAGTCACGTTTACAACCCTCCTCTAAATAACCAACTTTGAGACTAACCATGTGGCAGCAGATGAGCTTTAAACAGAAGCTGCATAAACTGAAGTTGTTTGTTTTAAAGAAAACTGTATTTTTATGGGGTCATATGCCCATAGGAGATTTGGTAGTGTGTTGTTCAGCTACGTTTTGGAGTATCCTACAAACTAGAGACCCTGGGGTAGTTTCCTTTCTCCCAAGAGACAGAAGCCTACTTCTGAGTGCCAGATGAGTACCCAAGGGTACTGGTAAAACTGTTTGGTAACAATAAACCCAGCAAAAATACCTAAGAAGTTATTCTAACATATGTAGGTGTGTACCAAATGATATACTATGAAGCTGTGGAGATTGCTAGTTTGAAACCTAGCATCCCCCAATTTAGTTCAGTTAATATATAAATATATATAAATATATAATAAATATATATATATATATAAATAGTTCTCAGTTAATATCACTGAATCCAGCTGCAGGAAAGGCAAACTGAACTATAAAAATGCAAATCCCAGGAGCCTCCCCAGGCTTCTCTTGGTTGTCCATGAGAGTTTTGATTTCAGTACTGCAACTGGATCTGGGGTTGGTTTCCAGCCGCTTATTCAGTGGCAGCTTTCCTTGGAGCTCCACCCAGAGAGCAGGAGGTAGCAAGCACTGGAAATGTGGCACCTCAGGAGCTTCAGAGATGCTTGACGGGGTTTCCAAATTAGATCGTTGATAACAACCCATGCACAAGAAGACAGGACTCCCTCCGGACCCAGCTCTTGAGAGCTGCTCCTACAGGCCTTTAATCTAGAGAGAGGACAGATTTCTTTTATATTCTGGGTATGCTCCTAGAGCTTTCAGGCTATTCCTACATTTCTAATGTGTTAAAGAGCCGTTTGGATGTGGTACTCAGGGATATGATTTAGCAGAGGTTTTTTTAGAGATGGGGTACTGGTTAGGCTGCGGTTGGACTTGATGATCTTCAAGGTCTTTTCCAACCTGGGTAATTCTGTGATTCTGTGATTCTCTTCAGCTGGGTCAATGATAGAAAAGAATCACCTGTACACAAAATCAGTAAAGCCAATACCAGGTAAACATGGAGCACCTTAAAACAATGAGGCTCTGCAGGGAACATGACTGTTTGCAGAAGCATTCTGAGCTTATTTTGGGTTAATTGCTTTTATAGCTCCTGTTCCTAGAGCGAGAGCTTGAGCTGGTTTCCCAACCCAAGTGCTGTTACTCTATGCACTTGCTTCTGCCTTTTTATTCTCTTTTTCTGTGTTCTGGCACACTAGGATTTTACCTCTCCAAGTGGTGACACATCCCTTTCTTCAATCTGCCTTACATCTGCTGTGCTTGTTATACACAGGTGGACTTCGTTGTGCTGTTACTCTCCACCCTCACCAGCCTAAGCTGCAGTATGCTCCTTGTTATAGCATTAATTGTGGGGTGTCTCTCCTGCAGCAGGCACATTGCTGGTCTGCCCTGCTGTGTGCAGGAGGACACAAGAAGTGAACAGTGATTGCATTATCATAGGTCAGGTCATTACTTGCAGCCAGATTTAGGGCAGACAGAAAGATTTTTTTGAGCATTAACATTAAATTTTCAAGTTTTAGGTAGTTGGCAGCAAACTTGTATGACTTGAACTGATACTGCTTCTTCAAATTAATGCAGCTGCTATGGAGGGAAATCCAAACTGAGCTTAAATGGGATCTATGTTTTGTGACTCCTCTCTGCTCAGCTTCTTCTGGGTCATTGCAGCAGAGTGATGGGATTCACCCTGTGCTTCCTCTTAGGCCAGCGAGCGGCATGTCCACTTTGTGGTATCACGGCAGACTAGGCAGCAGCCCCCTGACATCTTGCAGGAGACAGGATGGAGTTACAGCAGCAGCCCCCAGCCCTGTCCTGCTGAGAGGATCAATGCCAGTAAGGTGAGGACATATCTGTTCTGCTGTGCTTTGGAAAGGGGACCTCGGGGTGGCTGACATCTGGGGGTCTCAGGGTAGCCTTTCTGGATCCTGTCATCAGTAGTGTCATGTCTAATTCTGCAATTGAAATGTAAAACTGTGCTCCTTATCATTTGTTCTCTAGGAAGTGTTTTTTTGCTCACTTGGTTTGGGGTGAGAAGGGGAAGAGAAGGTGAAGGAGGATGGTGGGGCAGTGGTGTGATAGGTGTGGAGCTGGAGCTGGTTTTGTTGTTAGTTTCATTTTCTGTGAAGTTTCAATCCTAGCTCGTGGTAAGGATCAACAGGAGTTAATCATGGAGCAGTGGATTCCTGGTAGCCACTAGCCAGTAGCAGTAGTGCCCAACTAATCATGCATCTGCAAAACATTACTTACTAATGAAGTAATGCTTTCCTTAGGGAGATATCAGTAGGACAGCAATTATCTCATGTTGCTGCTATATGATTTCTAGTGATGCTCAGAGCACCTGCTAGCTCTACCATAGAGATCTGATTAATTGGTACCATGCGGGACTGCGCTGTTTGTTTTTCATACACTGCCCTAAATCCCCATTTTCTCTTCCTATATCAAGGTATTAGACAAAAACTGGTAAATTCAACATTATGTATTAGACAAAAACTGGTAAATTTGACATTATGTGGGGGATCTATGAACTTGGCAGGTCAGTGCTGACCTTGCATATGTCCTTCTAAGGCTAAAAAAAGTCATCTTTTGTTGAATAGGCCATAGCTTGTGAGTGGATTTCCAGTTGGCCTCAAGAGATGTGTGCTCCCCTGGGGCATGAGTGGGCTGCTGTGGGCTTCTGCCCAGTGCCACTGCTGGGACACTGTCCAGGGAAGATCAGGGCCATGAAACAAAACCTTGAGCTACTACCACCTCCCTTCATCTCTTTGCTGGCAGTGAAGAGCCTGTCTCAGAGAAGATGCTCTGGCAATAGATCTGTAGATCAGTACAGCCAGTGGACACAATTATCTTCAGACACTGCAGGCTTTTGGGATTATACAATCACTACTGGAGTGTTATTTGCCCTTTTATAGAGTACAAGCATGTCAGTTTGAATTTCTCCTGCTTTTTTTGCTGAAGGTTCAACTGAGCATCATTTTGCAATACAAGATCTTTAAACTATAAGCTTTGGCAGGCTTAAAATGTTATTTTTTTTTAGAGACATTAGTGCAGGCTTAATGCTTGCAGGCCTGGGGTCTGAACAGCGTCCAAGTGCAGTATGTGCTCCTGCTCACACACAAGGCAGTGCAGTGCATACTGGCTGCAGTTTACTGTCAAGGGAGTTTGCTACGTGTGTGTGTGGCTTGGTGGATCTGCTACCCGCTGCCATCAGTGGGATTGCTTTGTTATGTGTGATAGATAGAAGGATTGATAACTGACCTGAATTTTGATGAATTTTAGCTGTTTATTTTTTTGCCCTGGGCTTAACTTAGCAGGCAGTATTAGCAGGTCAGGAACACCCTCTTTGAGGGAAGCAGCTCTCATGTATGTAAACATGGGCTGCAAGCACTTGTAAGCCTTGCATTTGGTGCTAAGAGTGAACTCCAGCTTCCAGCAGCCACCTTGTTCATACAAGGGCTGAGAAATCACGTTGGGCCAAGCTGTTGTCCTCCTCCCATCAGTTTGTATCCATCTGGAAAGAGCAAGAAGGCAGCTCACTCACCATTCGGGCTGATAGTGATGGCAATTGGCCACCAGAAAGGGGAGGATGGCATGTAGTGCTACGTCCTTTTGCAGTGGTAGTGGTGGGCTGTGTGTAGTGTGCTGGGAGACTTGGGGCCTTGTAAGCTGTTTTCTGGTCTGCAGGGTGTGTGTGGGGGGGTGCCCAGCACAAACAGTTGTGGCTTCTGCCTGGATTCAGAAAACAGAAGATGTCAGGAACATTTTCTTGTGCAGCAGAGGCTGTTGAGCAGGGCTGTAATGCAGAAATAGGCTAGATTTGATTTCTTTGAAGTCAGTGGGAGCTTTGCCATTAATTAAATAACACTTGTTTTTAATTGGAACTGAACTCTGGCTCCTCTCTCGCTAAACACCCAGCATTTAAGTCACCCCATTGCTTGAGCAGGAGACATTCTGTGGAGTTACAAGCAGGTTAGCCTTCAGGTGAAGTGCATCTTCCATCCACAGCTGCGTACTTTGCCTTCAAGGCATGCATCATGGCTTTGGTGTTGTGATAATCTGCTGTAAATATTTATTTTACAGTAAACATACCCCCAAATATTTTTTAAAAAGGAGAAAATGAGCTGTTATATTTTTTCTTCTGACCTCTGAGGTCACTTCAAAATGACAGAGGAGGACAATTGTTTGGAAGAGAATGCATTGAAATGCAGTCGCTGATAAACACCTCCTTTCAACTGGTTTACTCATTATCAGTGGTCCTTCCAGAAAAGCTCTATGTGTGTTTACTAAAAAAGGCTTTGCTTCACTTTCATCACTGCCTTGGTCTCAACTGAGCCACCCTAATTCCTCTCTATCTGCAGCCATGTGAAAGGAGGTGTGGATAGAGCAGCTTCAAAGGAAAACTGATCCTACGTGCTTGAGTATACAACTACCACTGCTTTTATGATTCTTCACTGAAATGTAACAGGACAATTTGTTTGCCAGCGCTGCTTAGAAAAGGCTGATTCCTCAAAAATAGAGCCCTATCTGGCTTATCAGCCATAAACCCAATGACTGACACAGTGCCCATGTGCTGCACGCAGAGGTGGTGTGTCCAAACAGCTGCCTCAGATTGCTGTTACTTGCAGTGATTAAGAGATCTTTTTCACCAGACTCTTTGCCTTTTTGTTCCCAAGGGTCTGCAGCTTCCCCAGTGATGAAGCCCTGTGTATAAACAAGCGCTCCACATAGCTGTCCCTACACCACAGAATTCCCACCCAGGCTGTCCCCTTTTTCCTCCCTATTCCCATATAACCCTATTGCTGTTGTATCCTTTCCTCCATCTCAGTGGTGGCAGGAGCAGCCACAGGCCCGCCTGCTTCTCTTTCTGCACTGCTGGCCCAAGAATGGAGGTGGGATGTCCTTGTGGGATCTGAAATTGATTGGAGGAGATTAATGTGGCTTTAAAATGAGATTTATAGATTATTTTTGCATATTATGAATGTGAGGTCACGCTTGTGAATGAGATGGGGGCGGGGGTTACATGTGAAATACATTTAGCAGCTATTCTAGCTCCAAGAGGGCTCCTGCAAGAGGGGCAGGGCTTTTCATAGCCTGATAGTTACAGAAGTGAGGAACATTGGTGGTTCTAGCCAATTTTAGCATCAAGAACTTTTCTTCCTTTTATTTTCTTTTTAATTGTACTCCATATGTCCAAGACCTACCCCTCGTGGCTTCATGGCTAAAGCACTTCTCAGTTCAGTGGGGGCTGTGTCTGACTTTAAGGTGTGGGTTATTTTGGCTGTATCTCTTTTTGCCTATCCCCCAGCGTGGCAGGCAGCTGTCGAGTCCTTTGGTATTCCTTAAGTGTTTCCTAGTGAATACTTGCTTCAGTACAAAATGCTTAAGCTGTCAGGGGGTCTCCATGCTCACCGTGTTTACTGTTGCTGTTTTTGCCATCACAGAGCACTCTTCATACTGTCACTTGTCACGAGAAGGTGGTGGCTGTCCGGAAAGATCACACGGAATCACTGGGAATGACGGTGGCAGGCGGAGCAACGAACAGAGAATGGGATTTGCCTATCTACGTGATAAGCGTTGAACCGGGAGGAGTTATCAGCAGAGACAGCAGGATAAAAACGGGTAAAATGATGGGGATCTTGACAGCCTGCTTTAATTCAAAGGGTTCCTTTGAAAAGCAGGAATAGTGCAAAAGCATCACGCCCTGACACTGTCTGCTCTCACAGAGGCTTCTGCTGGGAGGTGGCAGATGAGAGGGTCTCAAGGCAGCCCTCAAAAATGGAATAATTCACAGCAGCAGCCACCTCTGTGGAGGGAAATGTAGGCGTCTTGTGGTAGGCAACAATCATTTTTCACACACAAAAAAATGAGCCTGCACCACTATCTCCTAATTGCTGAAATCTTCATTGTGCAACATTCATGAGTGCTGGTTGTTTTTTTCTTTAATGTACATTTTTGAGCTTGTTTGTCATATAATTTATGAGCTCTAAGAGAGATAGCTGAGCAGAATTCCCATCATATTTGAAGCAATGTTAATGCCTTGTGGCTCAATATCTTGCCTAAACACACTGGCTTTGTACCTCCATTTGGCTCTTGATGCAACCGGAGGTATTCGTGGATTCTCCCCTTCCGTGAGCACAAGCCATCAGAACAAGGTGAGGAGTATTTTTACAGTCTTTTTTGCAGGAACTGGTAGGGAGCAGAGGAATGGTGACAGATCCCACTGTTCTGCTATGTCTTCTCAGCTTCACGTGCGTCACACTGCCCCAAAGCTGCAGGGGACTTCTGACTGCACAGAAGGGATTACCCTGCTCCTCATGGTACCAGGGCACTCAGAACAAGGGAAAGAATGGGTCTTTTTGAGCCCCAGAGCCCACCCCAGCCTATGTGGGGATCTCCTTTTGCAGGAACTGTAGCTTCTCCTCACAATGTGTGTGACAACAACGGGAGCAAACAGGCAGCTTTTCTCCTCCCCTCCTGCTGGGAAATAACTGCCTCCCAGTGGGGTGCATTTTTAAAAATAAAAAAAAAAAACAAATAAAACAAGATAGATTCATGGTGAAGCAGACAACCCAGCGTGGAAAATCCAGCCTGCTTAATTCAATAAAATTAGAAACAAATGAATATGTGATGTTACAGCAGTACTGTAGGCTTCCAAGGTTTTGAGCAGCCTTCAGTGCTGCTTGCCTCCTGGGGCAGACTATAGGAGAGGTTCTCTCAGCAGTGCTGGGGCTGCCAGCATGAGGGATGCAGATTGGGTGCAGCAGGAGCACCCCAGATTTGGAGGGAGATGTCCCTCTCCAAGCTCTTGGCTCTGGATTTTGCTTGTTATCGATGGAGATGTATCTTAGCAACATCTGCAGTGTCTTTTCAACCATCCCTTTTTATCACAGGTGACATCCTCTTGAATGTGAACGGGATCGACCTGACCGGGGTTAGCAGGAACGAGGCTGTGGCCCTGCTGAAAAACACCAGCTCTTCAGTGGTGCTCAAGGCCCTGGAGATGAGGACGTGTGATGGCCGGGAGCGCAGCGAGGCCGCAGAGCACAGCGAGTGGTTGCCGTCCTGGGTGACGTGGCTGGGGCTGCCCCGGTGAGTCCAGCAGCGGCCACCTCCCGCTGAAGGGGAGTGGGAGGAAAGATTTGTGTTCTCTGGCAGTTCTCTCTTTTGGCTTGATTCATTGCCCTGACATGTTAATTAAATCCAGGCTCCGTCACAGACTTTCCTCTAAATACCTCCCTTTTGTAAGTGGGTATGTGTACATGGAAAAATAGACACGCAGATCCCTTCGCAAGGGAGGGAAGTATCCTGAGTTGTTCCAGTCCTGAAAATGTATCTGGCACTTAGGGAGTGAGAGGAAGGACTTGTATGGAGGCCTTGGCTCGACCACCCTGCAGAAGGCAGAGCTGCCCCTCCCGCTGTTCCCAAGCTGCACAGCCTTGGTTCTCCCTTGCCAAAGGCAGCTGGATTGTTTGGCTTTGCCCAGATGTTGCACAGTGCATACAGTTGGCCAGCATCTCCAGATCACCTCTCTTCACCCCACCCCCGACTGGAAGAAGCACATTTGTCACACACAGGAAGCAGCTGTGTTGTCCTTTCAGTGAGGATAATGAAAGCCACGTCGCATGCCGTGGAGTTCTCTCCCAGTTGGTGCACACAGCGTATACCTGCAGCTTCAGAGACATTTTGTCAAGTACAAACTGAAAGCGTGCTGTGAGTCTATGGATGCACAAAGCCAGCATCACACTGGTGGTGACCCTCCTTCCTCTGCCTCAAAGAATGAAGAATTCAGCCTAGTAGCAACTTCCACCCATATGCAGTTCAGAAAGTCTCTTTCTCTTGTGAGAAGAGGCAGTGGGCCTTGCCCAAATTCAGGACATGACCCCACCTTCCCACTTGCCTGGAGATTTGATGCTGTTCTTCCTCCTGCACTGAGTCATGTTGAGCTCCTTCACCTTGCAGCAAGCTCTGATGTGATGGCCACGTGATGCCTTGCGTGAGTGTGCTCTGTGACCCTGTCTGAAGCTAACACTTTGCCTAGAGCAGGATGGTTGTGTGCCTGTCACCCATGGATGGCAGGTTCCTCCTACAGTGGAGAGGACTGAACACTTACTCCTGTGAAGGAAAAGGAGCAACAGGAAAAGCAGAAAACCAATAGCCTATCACTGGCTCCCTCAGGAATGGTGAACTCCTCTCTCCCAGCTGTACTGCAGGCAGGCAGAACTAGTGAGGTTCTCACTCCTGCTCCACTCTCTGCATTCCTGAGTGCGACCACTGCTTTCTACAGGTGATAACAGGCAGCACTGGAGCGTGAGTAATGTTCCCTGTAGGGAGGAGGCAAGCAGAGCAGGTCTTGTGGTGCTGAGTCCAGCCTTAGCTAAAGTCCATAGCTAAATGGGCACAGGCGATGCACCCTGCCTGCTTCTGGTGTCAGCACACCTTTGCTCTGTTGCATAGACAGCCCGAACTGCCTGCCCACAGCTGCCCAAAGTTCCCACGTCCTCACTGAGGTGACTGAGGTGAAGGACAGAGCTCCACAGTGCTGCAGACTCGCACCTGGTATTCCCACCCATCAGTGCTGCTTTGAAGTGTGTGAGGAGAAGGGAGGGCTTTTTTCCTCCATATAAAAGCAATATCTAAGCTCCCTCTCTTCCCCCTTCCAAAGGCTGCATGTGTGAAGCCATTCCCACCCGTTCAGTCTGAAGGAAAATCAGCCCCAGTGTCAGCAAGCTTGCAAACAGGAAGCTCATTGTGCTCACATCCCAGCTGCAATGGCAAGCACAGTGTGGCCTTTCTCTGCCAACCCCGGGCAGGGCATTAGTATGCTGAGCCAGAACGCTGGTCCCACCACCAGGCTAAGACAGGGGCCAGGGTTGGGCAGGAACAATGGTAACAAAGGTGTACTTCATCCTCAGAAGGAGTTGGTTGTTGCACGTGGGGCATGAGGATCAGATCTGGATTTGCTCATTAGGTCATTAGGTACAGTTGGAGTCTTCACTTCCCCCATAGTGCATGCTCATATGAATGTATTATATGAGCTTGTTTCCCTCCGGTCTGAGCATTCAGCCTTTCCCTACCTGCCTTCAGTGTGCCTTTGGCAAGGATCACGGCCCAGCAGATCTCGAGGTATTTCCAGAAGTCCCATGGGTTTCCAAGCTGCTATAGAAGACGATTCTCTGTCCACACACACTTCAGATGGGCCCGTCTGGGTAAAGGTGCCTGGTGTGCAACCATGGAGCAAGGAGTGTGAAGTAAAACCATATCATTTACCAGAAGGACTGATCCAAAGTGTCTGCATCTGAGAACAGCTGGCAGAAAGGTAGCAATGTCAACATCATCTCTGTATGAGATCACGTGAGGTACTTGGGAAGATGGACGCTGCGTACCTATGTAAGAAAAACTTCTGTATCGAGTCAGTAGCAGCAGAATCAGACAGACACAGGTTATCTGTCCTCACTGAAGCTCGCAGCCCCAGAAAAGCTGTCCTGCACAATTCAACGTTTGCGGAAACTCACTTGAATTTTGGCAGTCTTAACATTGGCCTCAGTCACTTTTCTGTGATTTGCTAGTAGGTAAACAACTGCTCTGTTCTTTTTGTAGCACTGTCCAGGACGGGGTGGTTATAAAATAGACACACATGTGAATCTGACATCTGTCAAAACTTGGACTGTACGGGCGCAGGGGCTGCAGGCTGTAGGAAACAGTGATGCAGAAACGTAAGCATTCCAGCCTGGAGACTTATTTCAGGGTAGCTAATTTAATTTGTTGTTGTTGAGGAAGACAGGTCACGTTTATTGTTGGAGGGAAATGTTGTTAAGAATGCACGGAGCAAATAATGCGCAGCAGCTGGTGAAAAGCATTTCCCCAGCCCTGTGACGTTTCTTCTGCTCCGGCTTGTGTTCCTGCTCTCCTTTCTTTTCTCTCCTTACGTTTCCTTCCCCCAGCTAGCACTTAAAACTACTTTATAGATCATCCTGTCATAACATTTACAAGCGTTAGTACTTCACATGAGTGCTTTTGTTCATCTGCAAAGTGAGATGAGAAAGACAGGAGTTGGCCAAAGTCATTCTGCAAGCCAGGGGTAGTACTGGGCCTAAAACGTGGAGCTGGGAGGGAGACTTCCTAATCAACCTCTTCCAGGCTCTGATGGGTGCGCTTCTCACACATCGCTCCATTCAGGTGCCAGATGCTCCCCTGTTGCAGGGCAGGGGGAAGTGCCTTACTGCTGCCGTCTCATCCTTCTGCTGCCAGGTTGGCTTTGACTCCCAGATCATGGGGCTACCTATGCTTTGTAGCAGAAGGGCACTGTACATTGCTGTTAAAAACAGACAATTTAAAACTCCTTGTGCAGCAGCAACTGATGCTTGGATGTGGCATTTCTTATGATAAGACCGTGTCTAGGCTGCTTATCCTCAAAGCTCGAATATGAGGCAGCTCAAACATAAATTACTCCTTGTCCTCAGCTTTTTGACCACTGGTGTGCTTACAGATAGCAGCACAAGACTGCGAGCAGCTTTGCTCCCAGACAGAGGGTAGTTCACTTTGGACTACTTGCCGTTTAGTGGGTTATGGCAGCTTAACTGGGTCAGATCACTTGGGCTGGGGGTCACCACCACAGAAAACTAATCTACTCAGGCACACTAAGCATCTTCAGCTGACGCAAGCAGCGTTTCATTTTCTCTCTGTGGCACTTCTTAGCTTGCCTTGATTACTACACAGCTGGAAAGAGCCAAATGAAATACCTCCCTTCAGGCTGCTCTTTACTCAGGACACTGCAGGAACAGCCTGGGATGTTCTTTGGTATCCTGTGTGCTGGGCTTCTGGCATCACTTTAACGTTTCTAGCAGCACTGACGAATATCTGATGTGTGGTGCATTGTTGTGTTTGTGTCCTGTAACCTGTAGGATGGAGATGCTGAAACTCCACTTTAAGGGGCAGGTTGCAGCCCCTTTGTCAACAGTAGGTGGCATGGGGCATTGGGGGCAGGACGTAGGGGTCCATCTCCCGAATGAAACAGCTGTGCTGAGGACAGGTGGTTTGAGGACTGACTTCAGGTAAGCAGGATTGATCTTCTGGTCTGATTACAGCAAGTCCCTGCAGACCTGCGAAGCAGGAAACTGTGTAGTTGTGGTTTTTGCAGAATGTTGTACCCAATGCATGTAAGCCTTGTCTTCACTGCATCCTCTTCTTGCATCTTTACCTGCTTGACAGATTTTTATAGCATCAGGGTTTAACCTTCCAGTTTCCTTAGGTGAAGAAAGACCATCATGCTGGGCAGCAAAGCCCCTGCCCCTCAAACCAACACAGGGTAATAGCTCTACCAGCTGGGCCCTGGCACTGCTTGGTCATGACCTTGATAAGTACCATCAAACACAGAAGTCCTGAGTGATTTTGCACATTTAAGTCCACAGATGGTAAAGTAATAGCAGCCAGGCGTTGAGGAAAGAAAAACTCGTCACCTGCTTCTTACATTAGCAGCCAGTGAATGCCTGCACAAACATTATATACCTACCATCCTGGCAGCAGGTGAATATTTGTAGGCCCTGGGGGACTAATTGATTACTACTATAAAATCCTGCTGCGAAACACAGCAAAAGCATTATTTGGCAAAATTTAAAACACTGGATGTGAGACACTGCTCTGAGATAAGGTTATTCATCCTTCTATGGAAGAAGGGTCAGCTGTTTCTTAGAAACCTGAAGTGTTTCTGAACAGAGCTTGCTGCAGTTCTTGCTGTAGGCTAGCCTGTCAGTTTGGATTTGGAATAGCAAAAGGATTTTCAGGCTTTTCAGTCATTCCTGAGCAGACTGAAAATGATGAGTGAATTAAGAATTAGAGACAGAAGTCTCTGTTGTTCTGGGTTGCTTTTTTTGTTTTCTTCTAATTGGTTAAAATGAAAAGAACTAAACAGGCATTCTAAGTAATGTACTCATGCGCCATATGCAAAACAGCTAATCCTCACACTGCTCTTACTTTCCCCTATTCTTTGTTTCAGCTAAGCTTTGAATAAGCATAACCTGGTTGATGCCCCTTCCCTGGAGACTTTCAAGGCAAGGCTGGATAAGGCCCTGGGCAACCTGATCTAGCTGTGGTGTCTCTGTTCATTGCAGGGGCTTTGGACTAGATGGCACTCAGAGGTCCCTTCCAGCTCTAAGGACTCTATGATTCTACAGTACCCTAAAATACATTTAAAGACAAGAGGCAGGAGAGGCAGACTAAACTGCAGCTCACTTAGCAAAAATACGGATAGCTGTTAGAGTCAGGACAAGCTGCTTCCAACAGCAGACTCAGTACTCTGGTGCACTGACTGAAATGAATGGGATCTGCTCATCCTCCATGCTCCAACTCACCATGTTGCTTGGCAAGAAAAGCTCAGGATTCCTTCTTCCCCCTATTCTTCTTTGTGTGATCTCTGCCACTGCTGTAATTCTGGCTCAATGCATTGGCCTTGGATTTTTCCTTCTCAGTGCCTGGCTACTTTTGACACAATTAATCACACACAGAAGATAAAAGCAGTCACTGGATTGTATGAGGCAAATGAAATACAGTTTCTGGAATTACAGCTTACAAATATTAAATGCAGTCTGAGAGCGTTTTCATCACTTTCAGTCGTAACTAGAACATTTCCATTAAACCCTACCACGTGAACCAACTGATTTATTATTTTAAATTCAACATTCGTTAGCTATTTCACTGCTAGGATAACGGGTGGTGGAAAGCAGCACTGAAGTAAAGAAGGAAACGGCAAGTGTTTACTACAGGGGAACTTTGCTGTCATTTCACATCTTCAAAACACTCTGTGAGCACATGAAGAGGCAGATGCCTGATTAATCCAGAGTTAGCCGTAAGACATTTAATCAGACTGCTTTGTTTCAGGTATTTGTACAGCTGCAAAGAAATTGTGTTACGAAGAAACACATCCGGGAGCCTCGGCTTCAGCATTGTAGGAGGCTATGAAGAACACACTGGGAACAAACCTTTCTTTATCAAATCCATAGTCGGGGGAACACCAGCATACAACGACGGCAGAATCAGGTAATGGGAAATGCTACTTCTCTTTCATCCTGATTTTTTATTTTTTAAACAAGCTTTGCTTGAATGCTGTAAATGGGGAAATAAAAGGAATCCCCTGACAGGTAGGAAGATGAGCATACTTAGTATTAACATACTAAAAATTCCCAGTGAGCTCAATGGAGTACAGAAGCTCTGAAAACAGGACACGAGTCCTAAACAGATTTACTGTCATTGTGGAGTATTTCTGGATGGCCTTCTTAGCAATCTCTAAGTATAAGTAAGTAAAAGAGAATGCCAGCAGAGAAGCTTTTCTAAACCCCCAGCTCAAATTAAAGCCAAATCAATACTGCACAATATTTAAAAGGGGATTATAAAGAGGGGAATCAACTTCTTCCTTGAGCAGACAGTGATGGGACACTGCTCTGTGTTGCTCTGTTCCCTTATTCATGGACAGCAGTGAACCTGAGAAGGAATGGTGACACCTCCTACCCAATGAAAGGACATCCTGTGGCATTCCCCAAGGAGAAGTGCCCTCGTTTAAGATTCCCATTTTGCCTTTTGTTTTCTCAGATGCGGCGATATCCTCCTTGCTGTCAATGGCAGAAACACATCAGGAATGATGCACGCCTGCTTGGCAAGGATGCTCAAAGAACTGAAAGGAAAAATTACTCTCACAATTGTCTCCTGGCCTGGCACTTTTTTATAAATCAAATCTTCGTGGAGATTACAAGAAGGAATTTAACGCAGAAGGAAGGCAAACAAAAACAAGAAACGCCACAGATGTCGTCCATCTTTGCTTTTGGGGAGGCCAAATATGTGTTTATAAAGGAATGGTTTGTGAAATTTCAACCTGCATGTCAAGAAAAGCCAAGTTTAGACAAAGCAAGGACACACGTCAAAGAATCACTTCAGAGCGATTTAAGCTACAGACTTTAAGTCATTCCTTCCCCACGTTCTCAAGCTTTTTTGTTTGTTTGTTTGTTTTTTATATATCTATTTAATGCATTATAATAATAATGAAATTTAAGGAGCAGCACCTCCTGCTCACCCACTTTATTTTGATTTAGGAAAAGAAATCCTTGAATAACCTATGGAAAAAAATCCTTGCAATTTTTCTAATTGCAAAAAAATCAGGTGAAGGTTTTTATCCACCACGTGAATAGCACTTTGGTTCTGTGTACCTTTTCGGGTCAGTATGAAGCTGATATTTTCAAGACTTTCAAGTACCGTTTGTTAGTCTGTAAAACTGTGAATTAAATTTCTAAAGTTATTAAAAATAACCGCAACCGTGTGCTTGTACAAATGTTATTTCCACCCAAAAGAAAATGAATCGGTACCCTGACAACAAAGTGCAACTTCTGCCATGCCGCCATAGCAATCTCACATGTCACTGTGCTAGAAGGTAACCTGAAAGCGACAATGGACTTGTTGTTTTTTTTCTTACAGCAGTTCTTTGCCTTTCTCTGCAAGATACTCATTTTTCAAACTTTATTTTTCTTTTCCTCCTAAAAGCCAGCAATGCGGAGAGGCGGCGTTTGTTCATCTTTTTCATGTTAGGCACAGCTGTCCCCTACAACAGACACTAAAATGAACTTTCTCTTAAGCCACTGAAAAGCAGCAGAAATGATTATCCAGTTTAATTCTTCCTTATGCGCCCACACAAACCAGATGTAATTACCAAGTGTACGATCACCACACTCACCCAGTGTTCCATCAGACTGAGAACAGTCAGCACCTTTCCCCTTCCCCTCTTGTTTTCATTAGGCTTCACTATAAAGTTGTTGAAGATTCTGCAGTTTCTTCCTGTCCCTGCAGTAAAGGATGATCTTTTCAAATGTGACCTCCAAACGCAATACTGAACTCACACTGTTCCAGATGTTGGTGTATAATAAAGTGAGCGCACACTGCTTCTAAAGCCAGCAGAAGAATGACCTTCCCCACCGGCTTACGAAAAAAGGAGACGATCTGATACAAAGAATTTAATCCCTACGTATGTTGAAAGAGCATCCTTGTCTAGCTGTAAGAGGTTTTTTCATTCCTTTTAAAAGGGAAAGTCAGCCCAGGAATCTTCATGTGAAAAATTTATTCTTTTATTTTCAAAAAAAAAAAAACCAAAAAAAAAACACCAAAACCAAAATAACCCAAACAAAACCAAAACAAAAAACCCAACAGAAAAAAACAAACAAACAACTGAAACCAAAACAAAACCCAAATAACTTCCGCTTTTGTACTAACAGAACAAGATTAAGAACAAATTACTTTAATAACCAGAAAAATAACGAGATTTATAGTAATCTATTTCTGGCACTAATATAGATGCAAATAGGCAAAAATCACACAAGCCTATTCCACGGGGGCAGCTTCAGTGTTTTCTTGCTCAGGAGCAGGTTCACTGCTGGCTTCTTTTCCTTCTTTGCTTCGTTTGGATTTTTTGTGTTTGTGCCTTCTGTGGCTGTCTCCTTCTTCACTGTCATGGCGGCGTCTGCTGTTACTAAAGAAAAAGAGGGAAAATACATCTCAAGTCATTGCATGACACTTCAGGCCCCATCTCATTAGAGTACTGAAAACTACAGCCCTTGTGTTCATTCTTGAAAACTGGTGCCTGCTCCTGCTCTGTCTCATATGGTAGTTGGATACCAAAAGCAAGCTGAACTGTTCAAGTAGTGGTATGTACATTCACATGCCCTGTAATTCTTTACTGAGATATCTGAGTAACTTTTAGATTTGCAGCCCATATTCTAATAGCAATAATTCTAGTTATGTCACATCCCTAATAAGCATCCTTAGAAGTTTAACATTCTTATATTCATCCCCTTCCCCTGAATTTCTAATTCAAAAAGGATCGAGATGAACAATTCCTATGGAGTGAAGATAAGATCTATTTCACAAAGTTCATGTGTTAATGCTGATGAATGTCAGCTTCACTCTACCTCTTTCTGACCCATCATTTTACCTTTCTTTTCCCCCAAATTCATACTTTCTGTTCACTACCTAAGACAGTCACATGCATCAATATGAAGTTACCCTGCACCAACACTGTTTTTTGTCCACATTTTATACTGCATACTTATTCCAAGTAGTACATTTAAGTGTTTACAGTCTTTCCACAGAACTCCAGTTTGTTTGGGGCTCTTTTAAGAAATTATTTTTTTTAAGCTGGTAAAGTCTTTAGTATCCTATTAAAAAACTCAAACCTTCGAGATGATTTGTGTCTCGTATCTTCTTTCTCTCTGTGTCTCCTCTCTCTGTGTCGGTCATCTTTCTCTCTGCTTGTCCTATGGCGGTCGTAGCCTCTTTCTGCATAGTCTCTGTATCTGTACCGTTCTTCATCACTGGTCAAAAGAAGATCTTTTCAGGGCAGTAATACTAAGCAGTATGTATATATACACATAAGAAATCTTCATACACTTTTGAGAAAGATGACCAAAAGAAAATCTTCATGTTGCTTCTGTGTTTCTAAACCAAATCCACACCCTATGTTAAAGGGATATTAAAGCTCCTTGCCTCACACCTTGGACTTACCAAGTCTTACAGGAAGATACAACAAAACCAGGCTTATTTTGGTACTATTAAGCTGACAAAAGCCAAGTGTTTCATGCTTTCCTTCATGTTTCTTTGCTAACTTTGACCATAAAAAAGCAAGTCTTTTCCAGCGGCCTCAACAGCAGATCAGACTAACCAAGCAAGGAGAACAGCTCACCTTGAGAGCTTCATCATTCACTGCAGCAGTGAGAATTTAAATCAAAACAATTTTATCTGCCATAACTTGGATCTAGAGGCCATTTCCCAAATGAGGACATTACATCAGTGATCATTACAGCTATGCATAAAAACTCAGAGAAGAGGCAGATGTCTGAAGCAAAAACACTGGTTCTTCTGTGAAGTTTTATATGATTGTATCATAAAGCAAATTAAGAAAAATAAATATCAGCAATTTAGGGTAGTGTACAGAGGCATCAAACAGAACCCAGAAACGCCTGTTATTCTAAGAAACATTACAAATATTCATACACTGAGATCAGGAAAACTACAGCTATTTGTAAGGAGCTCAAAGTTATGACTTATGACTAAGTAATACAGCTGCACTGATCAACAACTACATTAATATAAATTCTGCACTCACAACCACTCATCTCAGAGTAAGCTGATGTAATCTGCTGAGGCAGATCACAGGATGGCTGAGGTGGACAGGGACCTCTGGGTCCATCTTGTCCCTGCTTGAACAGAGATGGGACATCTGGAGCAGGTGGGTGCCCATTGCCTCCAAGAGGAGACTCTGCAGACTCTGGGCAGTCTATGCCAGTGCTTGGTCACTTGCATATAGTCACACAGTCACTCCACTCTTGGCATCATCCAATTATTACTTCTGTGATAGTGACCCAGGTGTGAATATCATTTCTTAAGGATCTCATTAAGAAATACAGCTCAATGCATTTTGACCTTTATCACACAGACAGTTCAGTCCTGCTCAATCTATCATCCACCTGGACACCAAGTCCTTTCCTGTAAAGCTGCTTTCCAGCCAAACAGATCCTAGTCTGCTCTGCTACGCTGGATTATCGGTTCCCACGACCTCAGAAATATAGGTGGGGATTTTTTTTTAACCACTAAGGAACATCCATGAGTCAGGCAAGGTACCAATCAGATAGAGGTCTGCACATTGCAGAAGCAACTAACAGTTGCAAAACTATCAGGACAGAACCCAAACCTTACTCTTTGCGGAAGAAATCAGTCTTAAAAAACCACTGTGTTGTACACACACAATGGTTTTACAACCATAAAATCGCTGAGAGAGCAGCAGGGCAAAGAAGGAATAAAACACAGACAACTGAAGGCTTATTCATTAAGCACATTTTGATTGCACTAATAGAGTAAAAAATAAATCCAATTTTCTTAGAATTCTAAGAAATATATATATATATATATTTTTTAAATTGAGAAAAGAACTGCCAAAAACATATAAAAGAGTAATTTCAGAGCAGTAAAAAGGTCAAGATGATCCTTACCCCAAATCTCACCATAGTATTGCTTAAGCTAAAACAAAGGGAATTCAAATAAAAGCAATGCATCTGTGTTGTGTCTACAATAGTTCACATTCTCTTTCTTATAGCTCAATTTTCTGAGTGCACAAAATTGAAATAAACCTTCTTAAAATATGTATTTATGTATAAACAACACATACAGAAATATTATGCCTGCATGTTCTGTCTTTCTTAAATCACTTCCACCTTCTCTGTGATTCCCAAACCAACTCATATGAGCTAAGGGCCTCCCATTTTCTTAACATAGCCATGTGGCAACAGCTTTGCTGCAGATGGTGGATAATTTAGTCGCATAAAAAAAACCTGAGGCCTGCTCTTCCCCCTTCTTTGCAGATAACTCTGGCAGCAGCACAGAGATTTCTCTGGGCCTGGAAGCTATTAAGGTTCATTTCAAGCACCCTTGAATGACCAGGCTCCTTTCTGGCCTTCAATCAAGCTGTCTGAGAAACAGATGTTTAGATTGGGCTGAGTTCTTAGAAACTGACCCTGTAATGCAGCACATGCGCACAGGAGAGGACATCACTGCAATAATCTCGGCATGTGTATACATGGGGGAAAAGCAGCTTTCCTGCATCTAGTTTGGGTCTTTAGCTAACAAACAACTGTGCAAAAAAAAAATCTCATCTCTCAGTTGAAGTCATCTGTGTTGACTCTGGGTGTTCTCATTTCCCCCAGCGTAAAACCATTAACAAAAACAATCAGCTCAATAGCTCATGTATATTTTTCTGCAAAAGTGAAATTTAACAATAAAAGCTGAGAAAAGCAGTCTAGACGTCCACCCCCAAATATTTAGCAAATATCAAACAAAATAAATATGGATAAATCTGGCAAGCCAACGCAACTCTATGGAGTCACAGAAAGTTCAGCACTAAATGCCTTCTGTTTGGGTGCAGGAATCACAGAATGGCTGCACCTTTTTTTAAAGCAATTGGGTTTGAAAGCCTGAGGAATATTAATTATCCATCTGAAAAGAAAAAAAAATGTTGTTGGCTTTAAAGTAAGTTTTTAAAAGGTTGGTTGGACAGATTGGTATCCATATTGGTATCCAGCCAGTGTGAATGACTCAAGTACCCATCTCCGCAGTTCACTACACCATTAATAAAGGTCGAAGGTTGTTCCGTATTGCTCGTGGCATTGAGATGGCAACTAAGGTTCATTAAATACTTCTGCAGGTGCAACTCAGGTGAAAGAGAACATAGTATTCTCACACACAGTGCTTAAATCTCACCTTTAATCTGTATTAAAGCACTGTGATCAACTTGGACATACACTGTAGCTTTTCCATTTCTGTTTCACATTTAGAAATTGAATTTTAGTTTCCAACTGCAAAGGGGGCAGGGGAAGAGGCCACACCCTCCATCTCTTGGAATACACAGATGAACATTGGACTTTAAAGCTGAAGTACACGACATTGCACAGACACAGGGCTCAAAGCAGAGCTGCAGCATGTTTGAGATGTTGCACTAACCTGTTGAATGTGCTTGAAGATGGGCTGTGATCTCGGTCCCTCTCCCTGTCTCTGGTACGTTCTCGATCTCTGTCTCGGTCCCGGTCCCGATCTCGATCCCGAGATCGATCTCTGTCCCGCTCCCTGTCCTTCTCTCGCCGTGCATAGTAATCCCACTGTTTGCTGCTGTCCATAAGACTAGACCATGAAGGAGCAGAACCTGCAAGGTGCGGAAAGGTGACTAAAGAAAGAGACGCCGGTATTAGAAAGAACAAAAGCAGATACCATAAGAAAACTGTAGCACTTATGTGTGAAAGCAGACGTTTGTTAGCCTCCTTCAGTGACATTCTCCAGTCTTTCCCTTTCATGCAGAAGTTATTTTTGCACAAGCTGCATTTTTTTCCTTTATGCTAATAAAGGCCTCGGCGCTCCTTTAAAAATTCCTTATGAAGATGCACACAACTGGGTAATACAGTCCAAAAAAACACTAGGGAAAGGATACATCCAACTTTCTATTTAGATGTTATTAGGTTTTGTTACTGTATTGACAATATTGCACGTTTGTTACCCTCAGTGTTCTCTTCACCACGCTTTTTCCATCACAGAACGTAACAGTAACTTTAGAGGTTTGTCCACAAACTCACTCAGGAGAGAAGAAATAACCCTCCTAATTATATCCTGTAAGATGCTACTTCTAACAAAGACTCATCACAGCCACTATTGCTGTTAAACCATTGCAGCCTCAGAAAATGAAGCATACTGTTCAAAGCCTACATGCTTAAGAAGTTAAGAAGAAAGTCACAGCACAACACAGTCTCACAACCCCTCTAGGTAACCAGCAATGGCGGAATGGATGTGCTCCTCCTTTGCTTCTCACCAGCTCAGATGTAATAAATAGCCCTAATCTTAATGCCCCAATTGTTTTCTGCTGCTTTCCCTCTCCAGAAGCCCCAGGGATGCATCCTATTACTGAAAAATAAGGGCTGAAGTATTTAACTGGAAACAGCACTCTCTAGTGGGCTTAGAGAGGTCACAAATTCCAACTTTCTGCTTATCTGATTTCCTACCAAGTGATAATATACCGCTCAACAAAAGCTTGGGTTCCCTTTCATTATCTATAATACAAGAACAATATTCACTCGATTCCACAGCATTGTGAAGTGACATCAATCACGTAATTAATAGAAACACCTACTCGGTAACATCAAGTTCATTACTAATGCTGAATTCAGTACTCCCCAGCTCACAGCTACATTCAGACTGCCCTGCCTATCACATCTGGAGCATGCCTGCCCCAGAAACCCTTGGCAGGCAGAAGCTCCTATCAGCAGTTTGCCAAATGTCCAAAGGGAGTAATACAAAAGACCTTTTGAGCAGGCAACACAGCAGGAAAAAAACGCCTCATTGTGAAAACGTATCTGCAATGAAAAGCATTGTGATTCCTTTAAAAAGCATTTCTATGAAGGTTCGCTTCTAACAAAATGCTCGATGCTGCTTCACTTCAGGGCTGCAGAGAAAATAAGGAGTTAACAGAAAAAAAAGTACCCTAACACAACAGTTATGTTGTTCATCATACTGCCAAAACTGACATTCTTCTAAGGAAAGGAGCCAGAAATAGCAAAAAAACAGCTGGACTTTAAAGACTGCTAATTTCCTTGACTTGCCACTAAGTCAACAACATACGTATGGTCTACAAGGCTTGAACACACTGGCTGACACAATATTCTGATCTGAAGTGTGAAATTCAGTTTGACTCTAATTGCACGCCACCAAACAATTACTTTTTTTTATTAAGGGTATTATAAAATGCTCTGATGAATTCTGGTTATTCCCTCACACCTGCAATAATTCTCATCACTGTCACTCCAACAACATGAGATAAACCACTTATCCGTTACTCTGAAAACACAGCATATGTTCTATCTGGGTTTTCACCAGTAATAATTCACAGTGCACAAAGATTTTAAGGGAGTGCATTTTCTAAAATAAACTGGTGTTCCATTGTGGCTTTCAGTATGCTTCCATTCAGAAAAGCATTCATTTTTATCATTTGATCTGGATGCTGGAGTGGAATGTATCCTTAGTAAGTTCACTAATGGCATTGAAGTGGGAGGTACTGACTGCTTGTAGGGATGAGAGGCCTTGCAGAGGGATCTGGATATACTGGAGCACTGGCCAAACAGCAACAGCACGATGTTCATTTAAATGAGGAAAATGTGAGGTGCTGTAGCTGGGATGGAACAATGGCAGACACAGGCAGAGGCTTGGAGATGAGTGGCTGGGAGCAGCTCAGCAGGAGGGTCATTGGGGAGCCAGTGACAGCAGCTCAGCAGGAGCCAGCACTGTGCCCTGGAAGCCAAGATGGCAAGCCATATCATAGTATCATAGTATCATAGTATCATGCGAGTTGGAAGGGACCTTAGAGATCATCAAGTCCAACTCCCGGGTTTCGAGCCCCCTGTGTAGCGAAGCGGCACTTCTACCCCTGCGCCACAGGGGGGATATTCGAACCCGGGCCCTCCAGTGCCGCAGGCAGCAGCTTAAACCACTGCGCCACTGGGGGCACACATATTTTGGGGTGCATCATGCACCGCTTAGCTAGCTGGTGAAAAGAGGTGATTCTCCTGTTATATACAGCATTGGTGCATCCTCACCTCAAATACTGTATGAAGTTCTGGGCTCCACAATAAATGAGCTTAGAGGGCGGCAACAAAGGTGTTAGGGCATGTCCTGTGAAGGGAGGTTGTGGATACTTGGGCTGTCAGGTCTGAAGAAAAGGAGGCTGGCTGAGAGCTCCCTGAGGGGGAAGCAGAGGGAGGTGCTGAGCTCCACTCTTGAGAACCAATGACAGAACATGCAAGAGTGGTGCAAAGCTGTTCCAAGAGAGGTTCAAACTGGGCATTGGGAAACATTCCTTTACTGTGAAGATGGTTGAACACTGGAATAGGCTTCCTAGAAAGGTGGCTGATGCACCAAACCTCTTGAATGCAGACGGACATTTCATTCTCTTTAAGGTCCCTTCTAACACCGTACTGTGATTCTATAAGAACTTGTAAAGTGGGCCCACAAGAACCTAATGAGATTCAACAAGACTCAGAGTAAGATGCTGCAGTTGGGTCAGGGCAATCCCAGGTATACCTGCAGAAATGGGAAGAACTCAGTAAGAGCAACCCTGTGAAGAAGGCACTGTGAATTCTGGAACAGAACTCACAAAAAAGCTGGACATAAGCCATCAGTGTGCACTTGCAGCACAGATGCCAATCATATCCTGAGCTGCATCAAAAGGAGAGGTGGCCAGTAGAGAGAAGGAGGTGATTGTTCCCCTCTAATCAACTCTCATAAGGCCCTACCTGGAGTGCTGCATCCAGGCCATAGGCCCATGGCACTAGAAAGAGAAGACTATCATAGGGCTGGAGCACCCCTCCTGTGAAGAAAGGCTGAGGGAGTTAGGCTTGTTCAGCTTGGAGAAGGATCTAGGGAAACCTCATTGCAGCCTTACACTACTTGAAGGGAACTTGCAGACAGGAGAGGACCAACTTTTTACATGGGCAGATAGTAACAGGACAAGGGGGAATGGTTTAGAACTAAAAGAGAAGAAATTTATATTAGATGTCAGGGGAAAATTCTTTACTCAAGAGGGTGGCATGTTACTGGAACTGACTGTCCAGAAAAGCTGTAGATGCTCCATCCTTGGAGGCATTCCATTTTGGATGGGGCCCAGGCCCTGGGCAGTCTGATCTGATTTGTGGCAAACCTGCCCATAGCAGGAAATTGGAACTCAGTGGTCTTTAAAGTCCCTTCTTCCAAACTAAGCCACTCTATGATTCTATACAATAATGCCCTTGCTAATATGCTTTAACTTTTGGTTAGCCCTGAAGCGGTCAGACAGTTGGAAGAGACTAATCTTGTAGGTCCCCTCAAGTTGAACTATTTTACTCTACTCTAATTTTGAAGTTTAATTCTGAATTTTAAACCAGTAAGAGAAGGAACTTGAAACAGACAGCCAATAGTTTTGCATGTGCATAGTGTCACAACACAAGGCAAAGCATTAATACATCTTCCCTTGTGCCTCAACAAATACTGTCTCTGGAACTGCTTCTGCACTGCTAAAAATCATTGCACGTACATGTTTTACAAAGAAAAACAGTCAGAGCACCGAATAAAAAAATGCTTCAGGAAACAGCAGCTATCAAGTTGCTATATCAGCAAACCAAATGCAGTGTATATACTGAGAGATGGCAAAGACAGCACTGACTGATGAAAGGATTTAAAAACAAATTGAAGAAATTGCATTTGATGCAGCAGAAGAGCACAAAGATAGGATATTCTTGCAGCTATAGTGTGGCTACTATGTCACATTCACATTGAAATTACAGTGGGAAAAATGGTTGAGCTCTTGCGTAAAGACACCAAGGCATAATATTAGTAATTTTAATGGGCAGAAGAAAGGCTAGTGCCTTAATCAGGGTATGTATTTTCATATACCATCTTTCCCTGCCATCAAACACGTTGACTGGTAAAGAAGGTAACAGGTTGGAGATTCAGTGGAATCAACTAGTAAATAAACATCTGTATTAATTCTTAGTAAAACAATCATCCGCACTATACTGCACCACTAAGTTCTCAATTTACCTAAGTCCCAACGTACTGAGTGCACTGGTAAAATATATGGCAAAATTCAAACAGGGTAAGGATCACATTGTGAGATGAGAATGATGAGGGTAACATCTTCATCTTTCACCGGAAGGATACCCACAACAGCAACTACCTGTAACTGAGCCTCTACAGATCCCCAAACCCATATGAAGTCCCAACTTAAGAGACAGACAATTGCTTTGTACAACACATATGAAAGCTTTTGCTACAACAGAGATGACAGATACAATGGGAAAGAGGAGGTGCTCATTTTCTCTTCCTTTGGGCAAGATTATCAGCTGAAAAAGCTGGTCTAAATTCAGTATTTTATTAGGTATTCTGAAGTGGCTACCCCAGACTAATATACCAGAACAAACGCTCCACGCTCATAGCCAGAATAGGTGATTTTCCCTCCACAGAATTAGCTTAAACTACTATTACTAAGATACTGCTATTTCACTAACATAAGCAGTATAATGCACAATTTTCTGCAAGAGCCTCTGGCGTATAAATGTATTACAGATATGTGGTGGTATCACCTGTATGGTTCCACAGGAGCACTTATCCACTCACCTCCACCAAAAGACGTATTGATGTTTTCTGGAGGAATGGTCCTAACAAAAACTGATTATTATTTCCACAAAGATGAATTCCAGACCAAGATGTGGCAAAGAAAGCAATTAGACTGAATCATGCATTAAGTGCTGACTTAGTTAAGCTAACGTATTTCTTGCTATGATAAGGTCCTTCCCATAAGAAAGATGTAACAAAATTCTTCAGGACTTTGCTCCTTTCTTCTCATTTAAACTTTTGGTTCCTTAAACTTTAAGAAACCAGTTTCTCCAGAAAACAAGGGGCACTGTAAAGTCACTTTTCACTTTGATTAACCTCTCACACAGTATGACTTCTTATATCTGCACGGGGGGGTTTCAGGTTCACATTCCAGCTTGGAGATGAAGCAGCATGTTACATGACTCACTTTTAAAAACTTCTGCTTCTTCTGTCAATTTTCATGTCTTTATGAGAAGAGAGATGAAGAAAGGAGAGATGAGAAAAGGAATGAAACTCACCTGATAAGCAAAGTAGGTAAAAGCTTAAGACCCAAACATCCAGATGTTTCATCTTTAGATATTCATCTAAAGAAAACTAGATGATATTTTGTAGCTGGAAATTAACTCAAGTAAACCAGGTTCCCCTGTTTGCTCAGACAAGCTGCAGAAGCTCAGGACACTACAAGTGCTGAGCAGACAGAAATTTTAAGACCAAATGACTGTAGTACATCAGGAAACACAAGGAAAATAAATTCAGATGAGATGCAATACTATAATGTGGGAAACTCTGTTTCAAGCACACCTGGAGAAAAACAGAATCTGTAGCAGCAGAAGGATTATCATCCTTGTCACCTAGAATGCATTAATTAAAACATGTTATATCTATCTTTTTTTCAACAACTAAGATCAGCTCAGAAATTCATTAACAGTCACTATATGAACATTAGGAAACTAGGGATGGTGTGCTTCTATAACCAATCAATGGGGAAAAATTGCAGCAGTGTGATAAGGATTATGAATCATCAAAATTGTAAATCAAACTCGGGGTATTAAGAATTGTCCATTGTTATAAAGGAACAAAAATAATAATAAAAAAATCAACAGCAAGGCAACTTTTTTTTTAATGGGTAAAGAAATCAAATATCTTCCTTGTCATTGAGCTTTTTTTTTTCTCCTTTAGAAAATACTTTAATGCTACTGGCTGGGGGCTAAGGGAGGAAGAGAAACTGACAAAAACCTTGACTTATAAGTTTTTTACTATCAGATCTAATCTCTGAGGGGAAAAAAAGATCTTCAAATAACTGCAATAACTTGAGAAAGAATCTGAACAGGAAAGACCACAATGCAAACTACTCCTTAACTACCTTGTCTACGTACCACTAAGTATGCACACCTCTCAACCAGGAAACATGCCTAACTTGTCACACCGGACAAGTCATAAACACATCATTTCCTTCTTCAGAAGAAATAGAAGAAAGAAATACCCAAACCCTAACCCTAGCAGAGTTAGTGACTGGCAACGTGTTCACCTTACATCCTCCCATTTGGGCCAAATCAGGAAGATAACAACATTTCAGCATTTCTATTACCCTTTTGTCTCAAGAAGCAGAGCTGTGTGCTAGATAACAGTTCTCAACTCACTGCTAAGCTCTGTGGATTTCCATTTGAGTCCACATAGCAGAATTTCTACTCCAGTTCATCCTCATTATAAAACCGGCATCAGATTTTTTACTATTACGTTCACCAAAACAAAACAAAAACAAACAAAAAAATCAACTTCTGGAACAGGCTACATAACAATCATAATATCTCACACAAACAATTTTTTAAGCAAAAGAACCGAGCTTAGGAACAGCTGGTACATCTGCAACAGTATCTACTGACCACAATGGCAGGCAATGAGATTTCATAATGAATTTCTGAAAGGAGATGTTCAGATTCTCAGCTAAAAGGGCAGTAAGCATTTAAAACAATTTGACAGCGCACTAATAACAATTCTTCAAAGCCAGCAAACTCACCACTGCCGTATGAAAATGCACGAACAGAACGACTGTCATAGCCAGAGGAATGTCCACTGTTGAGAAGAAAATACACATAAAATTGGCGGAATTAACTTTAATGGTAATACTGAAAAGATACACTTAGTATTATATCACAGAATTGTTACCATCTTACAGACTACAAGAAATAGCTAAGTATTCCATTTTGAGCACTACTAATTAAGAAAGCAAACCAACATTACTTCACAGTTTAACAAAGAAAATGACAACAGCATTCTCTGACCTCTTCTTAAAATTAAAAAACCAACAAAACCCCATCTATTTAAAACAAATATTACACTTGAACTGATCTTTGGTATTTTCTAGGGATTTTCCATTTCAAATATTGATTTTCCCATGCTATTGCAAAAATACCGAACTTAATGTACAATTGCTTGGAAGTGCTTCTTTTGTGAATGAAACCATTCCCATTCTTTCTGTTAACAAGTAGGTATGTGAGCATATCTAAGAACAGAACAGGTGGACTTCAAATGTGCAGTTCTATAAATACAGTATTAAATGAACTGCATATTTTCAATCCTGACTCCTTTCAGAGGTAGCCAACTCAAGTAGGTCAAACTAGGAAGCTTAAAATGGATGATATGTGTGTAAGATATAATTCAAACACAAATTTCTTTCATGATTTTTACCACTTCCTAAATAGCTTGAATGAATTATCAATGCCATATTTAAACTGAATGCTATTTCTTTTCCTGAAGGCAATGTAGCATTAAAACAAACAAAAACACAAGTTTGGGGCTAGTTTAGTTTAAAACAAACAAACCAAAAAAGACAGCAAAAAAAAACCAAACCAACCAGAAAAGATAGAGAAAGGCCAATGCAATGTTGGAACATGTAAGAGTAAGAGTATACAATCTGGTTCTCAAGTACTATAATAAACTAGATTTTTTTCACATTGTATTTCAGTACCTCCATAAATATTCAAAGTAAATAAGTGACTACTGCTTAACAAAAGATACAGTCAAGTAACTGTCAGTATGAAATGACAGATTTACTTTCATGCACAGCAAATGCATCCAGCTATTTTTTTTCTGAATTAAATCAGAAGTGGATTTTCCCTGATATCTGCCCTCATCATCCTGCAGCACAGACATTAACAGTATTTTCGGTTTCAAAGGAACAGACAAATGCACCTTTTTCCACTGAAATCCAACAGACTGAAAAGAGGCTTGCACTGCATTAAGTGAACTTTGTGTATGACCTGGTTTGGGCTCTACAGCATAATATAAAAGCCTTTCAAGGGCTGTGCTCACCACTTCTCCTCTTCCTCCCCCCACTTTTAAATTTTTATTTTGAGGTATACACATACATACACACATACATAAATGGTCCTGAAAAAATACCATTAAGCCTATGAAATCTGGACATTTACAAACTGCATAAATACAAGCTGGGATTCTGACAAACTCCTGCATTTCCTGTAGCTTATGAGGGCTTGGGCCTGTGGCCAAATTGTTTAATTATGTTCATTAATTATGTTCAGAGGATTTAGTGCATGTGAAGCGAACTAAGAGGTTAACCTAATTCAGCCATCAGACTGCTAAAGAATACTTTGACAAGTACTACCTTAACTTTCCTCTGAAGTCTTGACAATGATACATCATGATAACAAAACTAGCTAAGTGGTCACACAAGCTACTCAAAAGAATATTAAGGGTGAAAGATACAAGACTAATAACATCTCTGGAAAACTAGTGTAAGAAATAAAAACTGCCTCTCCACTGTTAGATAAAACCCACTGAGTAGTCTAAGACTCACTGACATCTGATTTATTAGTTACAAAATACTGATACATTGCTTTGTAAGATTTCCAAGAGATAATCACCTTTCTATGGTGGGTATCAGGGAAGGTGGAGGACCGCCAGGTGGTGGTGGAAAGCCTGTAATCATTTATTGGGGGGAGAAGAACACAAGAGAACCAAGTTAGGCATTTCAGAGAGCACAGTGCAACAAACTGCTTATCAGTAACTGCAAATAAGTTTATTTGGTAACATTGAGAACTACCTTCCAGATTAACAAAGGCAAGGTACTAAAATATCACTACTTTAAATCAGGTAGCATATCTGAGTGCATCAGCCTTAAAAAACACAGAATTCTGAAGCACAGAAACATTCCTGAATGAGCAACTACCAATGCTTTCTGAACAACAACCATAGCTGTTTTCTGCACAACGGAAAACCAGAATGGAAAGTGAAGGAGGAAGCACACAACTTCAAAGAACTGGTAGGTAAGTCCACTTGTCAAGAGCTTTTACATACTTTTCTGCCTTTGCAGACTAAATCTACAACTATGAACATAGCTTAGTATTTCTAAACTTTTCTCTGTATTGGGCTAAAAAGAACTCAATAAATTGCACACCATTAAGTTATTCCTTTATAAATCAAATGTGGAAAAAAAACTCTAAGCGACTTTACCTGGTGGTGGTACTGTGATTGGTATACCTAAAACGATAACAAATAACACATCAGTTACAGTAACAGTGCTTATCACTTGTAGACCTAATATCACACTGAACGGCTTATTATCTATGCATCTAAAATCAGACTGAGCTATCACAACATGCATTATCAAGAGGAATAACTTATTTTCTATGTGTTCAGATTAAGATCTGATATTAATATCTACCACTAAGCTTTTATGCAAGCTGTGCACAATTTAATCTGGCTTCTTACTTCAATTCCTACTCTTCACAATCTTATTTAATTAGAAATAAAAATAATGTAAAATGAATCTGTGTCTCAAGATCAGAAGTCCATCCATAACCCTACAACGTTAAGTATCCAGAAGGAAAGTAACGTCCTACAGAACTTATTTGCTTTGATTTATATTCCATAACTAGATGAAAGGAAATGCAATTGGCCCCTGACCTTTATAAGCTTAGCATGGGAAATACTATGTCCACATGGACAAAATACTCTGGCAACAAGAATTACCGACTTTTCAGTCAATGCTATGCCACTCTGCAATTAATCATTCAGATGCTACTTGAAGGGAAGAAAATGCTTAGTCATCTATTTTCTTAAAAATATGTGGGAAGTGAGAATCCTCTGACACAAACACATCTAAAAAATGTTGCAACTCTGTTGGCTTTCTTGCTTGCTTGTTTTGTACTTAGATGTACAAAGAAACTTCACTTTAAAGGCAGCAGTAGTTTAATTAAGGCAGTGGAAGTTTTAGTTCACTATGGAAACACCCCCTCAAACTCCATAAAACATGCTTACTACATCGAACTTCTGCATAAGTGAATTCTGAACTGAAACGTACAGAAACAAACAAGAACACTTCCAAGGGGCTCTGGATCACATTTGCAATCACAACACGCAAAGCTACTCCATTTCCTTAACTTCTCATACATTTTACACCTTCTAGGCATCTGAACAGAAGAGCCTGAAAGCCTCAACAGAGCTTGACCACTGTGCTTATTAACCCTGCAGTTTATTTTCCCTCAATAACTTAAGTTATGAAGGCATTCCCACACTTGCACAACAAAAACATTTTGCAGGTTATAAAATCAATTAGCATTAAAACCAAGTTGTTCATGCTCAGATACCCAAAATTCAACCTTTCAATGAGAGCACAATTCATAGAATCATAGAATTACCCAGGTTGGAAAAGACCTTGAAGATCATCAAGTCCAACCGCAGCCTAACCGGTACCCTAACTCTAAAAACCCTCCACTAAATCACATCCCTGAGCACCACATCCAAACGGCTCTTAAACACATCCAGGGATGGTGATTCAACCACCTCCCTGGGGAGCCTATTGCAGTACCTAACTACCCTTTCTGTAAAGAAGTTCTTCTTAATATTCCAACTTCTTTGAGGAAACTAAATAGACATAAAGACACCAACCATATCTTAAAGCCAGGATACTTTTTCCTGGCATAAATCTGTGGATATAAGTGTTTAACGATTGTGCAGTCAGCTTCAATACAATCATTTGAGAATCCATGAAGAAAATGTATCTATATCTACTACCATGTGAAAGATTTTGTTTAATCAAACTTCAGTTTTGTCTTAAAGCAACATCAGCAACAACCTAAACAAGAGGAACAACTGTTTACTGAGGAGATCATTGACACAGGAGGAATATTACACAAAATCCTTTAAGTTTTAAGATCAGCCATGAAAAGCTTTACAATTTACATTAAAGTAATAACTTCAATTTAGTCATATGATTATTATTCTTTTTCTCAACACCCCAGACCATCTTTCAGAACTGCTTTTTAAATGTGAATTTGTAAGATATATGAATATATTACTGCTAGTTTGAAGTATGTTTCATTTAGATGTATTTCTATAAATGAATCAGGCAATTACAGAAACCAAAAGGAAGGAACAAAAAAAAACCCAAAAAACATCAGCTTCAAGTCAGGGAAAATTAGCAATTTCTAACACTTCACTCTTTCTACTAAAGCAGTGAAAACATGCTTGAGGTATGAAAACTTAGCTGAAGCATCAGGCAATTATTTCTTCTAAGAGAACTTAGGAAAAAAAAGACTGCAATACTGAGTCATTTCTTGGGATGTGGGGACTAAACCTGAATATCAGCCCAAGAAACAGTTCAGCAGAGGCCATGTCCATAAGACAGACTGCATGGCAGCATCACAAAGATACACCATGCCAAAACCTAAATATTCCTGTTTGTGTCAAAAGTGATCCAAATGGCAGCAATAATAGAATTTTACTTAATATACTCAGAATTGCTTTCAGGATACTCTACACCAACTTACTAACTCAAGGCTGGTAAATGTTTACAGAACACTAAGTAGGTTTCACTAAAGGAAAGCAATACCACAAGTGCTATGATGCAGAGCAAAGCATCAAGTATGATAACGCTTGATACCATACTCAAGTCAGCTGAACTGTGTAGTAGCCCACAACAATGCAATACATCCTGATCTGGAGTAAAAACTTCTTTCACCACTCTAAGACAAATTCTCTAACTTAAGTGAAAAAATGTACGGTTAATTGGTAAGCCCCAGTACAAATCTAAGCAGTCAAACTGCCCAAAGTTATGCAGCATAAATTTCATACTGGAGTAGTTTTTCTTCCTAATCCCACAAATACAGACTGTACTTTAAATACATTCTTAAAACTACAGCATGTAAAACAACATTTTGACCCACTAAATTCTGTTCAACAGAAGCATCCACTTTCTTCTTTAAATATGAATTAATCCAACACAGCAATAAACCAAGAAAACAAAAACCCGTATTTCTGCTACAGACTGTGGTTTCTTTGGAGAATTTGAGAATCTTCTGTGTTTGGCAATTTGAATTCCAGAACTCCTCTCTCAAAAAAGATGTGAATCACAATAGTGAATGAATTCAGAACAAGAGACCGAACTTCAAAGCAGGATCCTTTTTCAAAGGGGCTTTTAGAGGATGTTTTATATTTGGAATACTTAAATTTCTGGCAAGTAGTCTCAGTTTAATATTGGGTAAGAGCGTGGTTTTTTTTCCCTCTCCCTCCGCTGAACCTAGGAGGGATGGCAGATTCTATTTTAGGTACAACTTTGAAGATAAAGAGCTGGCAACAGCACAATTAAAACAGAGGCCTGAAGAAACCAAATCCACTGCTCTTAATCGTTATTTTCGAATCCACTTGAAGCATGGAAGGCTGTTGAAAAAGACTTTCTGAAAAAGTGCATGTCATAAACCTGTCCGTAAACCAGAAGCCTAAAGCCAAACCTGGTTGCTAGATCTGTAGCACGCATGCTCTTCTTTCACCTTTAAAAAGCTTGATAAGTGAGGGGTTGCATAAGAACAACACAGCACACCTATGCAGAAAGTTGGATGAAAATATCAGGTGCTAACTAGAACTGTAACTGAAAGAATACAACACCTAATACCTTAAAGGCATACCTAAGGAAAGAGTAGAACACAACATTCTGAAATTCTGCACATACATTCAAATCAGTATGGAATGTGCTGCCTTTAATTCATTATCATCAGCATCAGCCTCTTATTTTCCAACGACTATGTGGGACTGAATATTTACCTGGTGGAGGAATCAGAGGCGGAGCAGTACTGACAGTTGGAGGGGGTGGGAGGAAAGGAGGTGGTGGAAGGTGAGTAGGTGGAGCTCCTGGAGGGAAAAATGGAGGTGGCTTGGTAAAATTGTCTACTTCAGGATTAGATCGTTCTGAAAGAACCTGTAAAATATCAAACTGTAGTTACAATTGCTACGTAAAAAGAGTAGAAGACAGTTTTGTTCTTCTTCCAGTTACTATATCAGGGAAGTATTATTATGCGCCTAAACTATCTGAATATGGCTATTTAAGTTCTACTTCAATCCCTATGCTCAGTGTCCCATACTTTCCAAGTACCTCTGGGAAAATTAGAAAGGCCAACAGAGAACAATAAACATTGGATTTTAGTGAGAATATAGGCCATCTGAATATGGCCTTAACATCACCTTTCATTTCTATTTAAAGGGAAATATTCCTTTAAAACACTATCAAAATTAAAAGGATGAAAAAAAACAAACACAAAAACAAACCCAAGACTTTAAATTACTTAAACACTGTGAGAAGCTCAGCTGAAAAACACAACAAAGTGTTTTCAACAGAAGTACCACAATCCATTTGCACTGTTCAAAACTAAATGAGGTGGGTATGGAATGCAGCTAGAGCACCAAGCAAACTTGATTCTTCTCCACACTTTAATCAAGAGAGGATATTGTGTGTTCAACCTTAATGCATTCACTTGTTGCCTAAAGATAACCCAAGCCCATGAAGACTAAAATCATGAAAACAACTACTATAATTTATGGTAAAATAGTATATATATATATATTTATATATATAATAGTATATATACATATTTATGTACAATCAACTATTTTCTCGTAAACAACATATTTTAGAAGACTTAAACTACATATGAAGAGAATTTCACCTTCAGCATAAGTCTGTCTGGAATAGGAGAGGAATACATAGTTGAAGTATTTATTGTTGTCACATAGTAAAAAGACCTACTATAGACCACCTAGTCCCCTGAATTGTAGGCCTGTAATATTGCTCATTTCCTTTCAGGAAGCCAAACTTTCAAAACACTCAAGTTTTTATCTTTTTATATATATATATCAAATATTCCATATCAGTATATTTCAATTTCCACAATTTTCTTCTTGAAAATAAAAGTACTTCACTATTTCTCATTCATACAAATTGGAGTATTTTAATCAGATGACAAGGTGGAAGCAAAAATGTTTTTTAGCTGAAGATAGTGTAAATCTGCAGTTTAAAACCTGTATATTGCTGTTTTCATTAGCACGTCGTCGTCCTTCTACCCTGCTGATAGTGATGGTCTGTCCAATCACATCTATTGCTCCAGATAATCGCCTGCAACACAAGGCAAACCAGAATTACACCACATACTGAACAAAATCACTCATCATCCTTCTCAGAACATACAGTCTCTATACCAAAAAGGAAGTAGTTTGAAATTTATTCTTAAAATAAATCTTGCCTCAAACTCAAAATTTCCTTAAAACACACCTGTTGTCCTCTGTGAAAAAAATATTCTTACTACAATATAATTACATAAATAGATGCATATAACACTGCAGCTCTATAACAGTATGAATTCTTTAATTGGTTAGAATGACTCTTCTCTCCTTCTGTTTCACAACAGTTTTGTGCCAGAGTAGACTGCTTCGTCCCTATCAAATTGACTTTAGTATTGTTGCTCCACAGGTAATGGTGAAAGCAAACTGAAGAACAGTAAGATTGTACAATTTCTCTTTCCATTTACTTGATCCTGTTAGGTCACAGATGAGAGGACAACATGAATGATGAAATCTATTATTCATTCTGTAAATGAATGTGTAGCCTTGAATAAAATATTCTTTACCCTGGAAGAGATCTATCTTTGGTGTCTAATTTCTTCAGGCTACCTCACACTCCAATGACATATAGTACTCTTTACTTATAACCCCTGAGAAAACTAGCTAAGGGAGGCAGCATGTGGGAACTGTAAATATGACTGAGAACTGGTTTTTGTGCTCAAACTGTCAGAAAAGAACAAGCCTGAGAGACAAAGAAGAAAAAAGGATTAACAGCCTCAGTACATCAGGAGATCTACAGACATAAAATTGCAGATTCTCAATTGGACCCATTTGTTTGGATGGTTATATATGAAAGTCCATATAGAATCCTTCAGTTAATTTTTATCTGAAGAAGTGCATTTTTTTTTGGAAGAAATAAAAAACACATAGAATTTAAGATCTTAATGACAAGATTTCACAGTCCCTGGTGAGGTATTTCAGTGCACACTGGTGTTATAATATGTGAATTTTAAATGCAGATGTATCTTGCTTTACTTTCCAAACCAGTGAACCTATTAAGTGTACATTTATTAAGACTGAAGCTGCTCCTACTGCAGCACTGCTAATGCCCATGTATATAATCACAATCAGTTGAGGTATTTTTAAGCCCCAAAGAGCATCTAAGATCTTCGCAACACACCAGCTGACTGGATTTTTCTTATTTTTCTGCTTGTTAACCTTTTGAAGCAGCATAAACAGGCTAAACTGATAGTAAAGATATGATGGCTTTCAATGGGGTACAAGCACTAACATTTAAAGCATTGTCACGTCTGTCAAAATCTTTAGTAAATCAGCTGTGTTGGAACATAGTGAAATAAAGTAGCATTATAAGTGTCAGATCAGAAAACTGCATGACAAGGATCTCAATGTCAGCTCTTACAATTAAACCTGCTATCTGTGACAATGTGGAATTATTACATTGAAGACAGGAAGAATCCAGCATGTTTGCAGCCTCAATCAATCAAAATCCAGAAGTGCAGCTTTAGAACTAACTCTTATTCTCACACAGACAGAACAAAACCTGTCTGTTCTACAGCCTACAGTTAGTTTCTAAAAAGAGGTTACAAAGCAGGACTCATTTAAGCCAGCTCCATTAGGAAATGAGATACAAAACTACACTGCTACAAGCTGAGAGAAACCGAAGTACGTGTGTGCAACACCTCTATAAAGAACAACATGATAGAACTGACAGTGCTTACCAACAGCAAAACATGTAAGATGTAAGAAAGGCTGGGAAAGATGTAAGAAAGACCTTTAAGAGAATTTGAGAAATGTAAAAAAATAATTCTAGAGTCTTTTAGAAAATAAGTTTGGGACTGTTTGTTATTATTATAACCTAATGATTAATGCAACATTAATGCAAGTAGCTGGAAGAACAACTGAAAGTTGGGATTACATTTTCCCACTTGTGCCATACTGACAGCTTTGACACCAACTGCCCAAATACCCACATTCCAAGGCATCTGAAAAAGACAAAGGAGACACTGGAACACAAATCAACTGGACTTCCCAGAGATAATCCAAAAACAGCCCTAGACAGACTGCACACTGAAGATGAACCAAATGCCAAAGTAGTTCAGAGGACCAAACAAAAGTCTGACCACCTACTTGGAAATTAAAGTGAAATACACTACACAGCAGCTCCTCAAAGGGCAACAGAAATGAGAAGTTTTCTGATTATAACATTCCACTCCAAAAAAAGACTTGTGTTTTGTTTTTTTGTTTTTTAAGCCAAAAGTTTGAAATATTCATAGAATGACAGAATCACAACGTTGGAAAGGACCTACAAGATCATCCAGTCCAACCATCCTCCCATTTCCATTGCTACCACAAGCCACTGAACCATATCTTGTAGCTCCTCACCCAGAAACCTCTTGAACACTGCCAGGAACGGCGACTCCACCAATGGGTGGGCCATTTCAGTGCCTAATCAACATCTGCTATCACAATCCTCCCCATCAGTCCTGTATCTCTGTACTATGATTGGATTGTATTTTGCTATTAATAACTAAATTGCAAACACGGATGCTATAAAACAACTGCTAAACCAATCATGTTTCATTACAAGAAAAAATTATATATATTAATTTAATTACAAGAAAAAAAATAAAAAAGAACAAGTGAAATTTTGTAGAACAAGACAACTTGGTTTCAGACTCGACAATGGCAGCACATTTGCTCTCAGAGTTCAATTCTTCTAAGGCAGTAAGTCTCATCTCAGGGCACACATTGCTTGGCCCACTCTACTGTTCTACAGAGCTTCCATTTGGAAGTGACGTACTTAAAATCAAGGCTCTTCCTGGCTTACATTATTTGCACACTGTCAGCAGCTCTTGGAATCAAGGCTGACAACACACACATAGGAGACTCACTCAAGAGTATTGGGCATTATGTAATATGTGCATCAACACCAATACTACAATATTAATTTTTGCTTGAGAAGCCATCCAAGTACAGCACCACACTATCAAAGGAAGCAAATAGAGACTACTGTCTGTTGCTGGACATTAGTTTAATGAAATGAGCAAGACTTTCATTTAATTTTTCCAGAGTCTGATGACTATGCCTACACTCTACTTGATCTCACTGGTGTTTCACAATTTTTATTATATGTATATGTATTGTGATACCCACAGTTCTTTCCAACAGCCAAAACATTTTACTTCTTTGATGAATGAGTTGCAGCCTTAACTTGAAGCAGACAAATTATCTATTTCCAGTACTGCAATGCTATTTCAGTAAATAATCCATTAGTAGAGCTTGAGATCCAATGAAAGAAGGTATGTATTCATTTGTAAATGAAGCAGCAGATGACACCTAGACCAAAAACTTCACCTAAGTAACAGAGGTATCTGATTTGTCCAGCATGTAACAGTTGAAGCGCTTTTTAAGAGAGGCAAATTTGAAGCCTTGGGTTTTGACTAAATAATAGCAAGCTGGTACATGCAAAAAATTTCAAAGACCCCCTCAACCAATCATTATCTGGCTTAATGATAAGAAGTTAAGCACTTTCTGGCTCAGTGTTGCATGCAAAGAAAGAACGAATTCTCCCTTTTTTCCATTATACAATCAAGGCACCTGGGATACAGATGCAATTCCAGTCGATACACCCAAACATAAAAAGACAATCCACACGTGTGGGAAGCACATGAACCCTCAGCAGAGTTCACACAAAGTACAGCTTAAAAGGAACATTCCAGCCACTCAGTGAGTGATTTCACTCTAATTTGCAAACAGTTATTTATGAGCTATTCATATATGAATAATACCCACCATGGAGGCTTAATTCATAAAACCATCTCAACCTCAGATGGCAAGCAGAGGTTTTACACAGTAAATAGAAATAGGAAAAAGACAAAACTTTAAAAATACGTAATTTTCTGCAATCACTTCTCATCCTTATCACAGCTAACATACACAGCAAGCTGCTTTTTGAATTATTACTTCTCAGAATTCAGATGTGGCCGAACTACTGGATGCCACTTTTATTCACTAGACTGCAGAAATAAGATTTATGCTATACTTCACATATCTGTGTTTAGCATGTTCTTGTGTTCCCTCTTCTCCTATTCATGCATTTTATCATCTTCCTCCTCTTCAGGATATTCTCAATTTTTCTGAGCTCACTGCTGGTGGATATAGTTAAGATGCAACAGATTTAATAGAAAAGGTAAGATTTTGATTTTATATACAGGACATTTCTTAAAATAACTCAGAAACTTTCATCATTTAGTCATGTAAAGACAACTCACAAACTCATTTTATTTCCAGAGTAATGGCATATCACAAATCCATTTTATACAAAATGTCTGTGTGGAGAAAGGCCCAAGCACACAGAATGCTGAGGAATAGTCCATCACACAACAGGCTAATTTTTCTCAAGGTAAAATCCAACTATATGCACTTTACTACTTTAGTAATAACAGGAACAACAACAACAAAAAAAGCGTGAAAGTAAGCTAAAGAAATGAGAGCTTCTAATAGAACAGTTAGGTGATAGAGAGCTATTCTAGGTATTACTGGGTTGATAAAACACTGGTTTTCATATCCAAATATTAATTCTTGTAATGAAGCTTCTACTTTTTCTTCTGCTACTAAAGAAATACCATCTTGCAAACCTTGAGAAATGATGTAAGGGAAAGGACTGATATAAAATGCTACAGAACGGTTAGGACAGTTCCAAAACATGTCGAATTCTCTCCATGATCTAGAACACTTCACAGACAGAACAGATTCCTTCATTTTTTAACTCTGATTGTAACTACACATAAAATGATTCTTAATAATTACTTAAAGCAAACAAACATTCTATTCTATACCACACTGTTATATGCACATGATGTGCATTTACTAAACCACTTCTGTTACGTTCTAAGTCCTTCTATGGGGTTACACAATACCTTAATCTACTCAACAGCTCCAAATACCAATGAATCATGACAAGAGCTTCAGGTTTAATTCTAAACAGCTAATAGCTCAGACTAATACGGCGACTGACTACTTACAAATTCAAGGAAACCTTCCCCAAAGCTCACATATGCAAAAGCACTTAATTCTTCTTTGAAATACTTAGAATGCAACTTCAGTGAAGTACTATTTTTTATTAGCTGATGGGCAACTGATTCTGTTTTGCGAATTGCAGCTTCTATACTGCTCTTGAGTCGTCTTCCTGATTGACCTTGGAGAATTCTCCTGGGGGGTGGGAGCTTAATTTAAACCACTATCACCTCTACCACACGCAAAAAAAGTGAACACAAAACTATATTAATGTTTGTTTATTAAAGTGCTAAGTAAGGATCATGCCCTGATCCATTGTTTTCTTACTTGAATTTGGGTGACTTGACCCTCCTGTTTTATTCCTGACACTTTCTTATGCCTGAACTGGCATTTCTGGAGGCAGTACTCATCTTTGAGGAGAGGCACTCTTTCTGGTGAGATCAATTGTCTCTTTCCATGTCTCTAATCAGTTGTTTGTATCCCTCCTCTAGTTTCTAGCTCCTTACCAATTCCTACACCAATGTGACAGTTGCACCAGTTTTCCCTCTTTCACCAAATACATCAACTAATACTAGAAGCAGAGTGACATTTTACTGCTACATGGGAAACGCTTCCGGCAATTTCATAACAATTTGCTATTGCAAATGCCTTATGGCAGACAAGCAATTATTTTAAATTATCACAGAGCTGAACTGTTGAAAATACTCCACCTACCAAAAATAAACTCTTCAGTGAGGGGAAAAAAAAGAAAATCTAATCCCATAAAACTCCACCTGGTTGTAAAGAACAATATAATTTTTATAGAGAATAGTAACTGCATTCTGGAGAATTCACCGAAGGAGAAGTATATAATCCATACAGTTAAGACACACTCAAGACTGAGCTAGTTTTAGACTTCTGAGCAGATCATGTTCTTTCAAAATCTCTTCTGACCAGATGGTAGAAATACTTTCTCTATGCAAGAATATACTTCAAGCCAACGTATCCAAATGAGCAGATATTAAAAAAAAATAAAAAAGGAAAGAATTCAGCATTGCCATTGTAATAACTTAAAGTGACAGTACTCAGCCTAAACACGTACAAAATTGTCTAACAACTGGAATGTACAAGTGATATAATTGAAAAAAATTATTTTGTTTCCCCTTGAGCTACTTACTGTAAGTAAGTCAATAGACACTAATCTTTAACTGTTGCAGACAAACTGTTCTACTTCCCTTGCCAATGACTTAATTTGCACAAAAACAAAACTCCCAAGTCAGATCAGTCCACAACTAAAGCACAAGCATGGATTAAATCTCAGCCAAGTGCGAAGTAACAAAAAGCCGTAGCTTTCAATTAAGGACAACACTTTCTAAAGCCTGGGGCTGGAGAAGAAACTCTAGTAAGGAAATTATTCTCCCATTTCAAAGGAAAGGTAGTAAAATATTCAAATATGAAGAGCCTAAAGCTATTTCACAGGAAGGAGGCAGGGTTACAGGAATCCTTCCAGGTCTTGAAGTCATTGTTGCCCAATTCAATGTTGGTTATCTAAAAAGGTGTGTTAGCTAACACTCAACTGAAAACACCAGCTATAGACATTTTGTTGGCAAATCTAATTCTACACAAAATGTAGTGTCAATACATCAACATCTGGATTTTTCTACCTCCCCTGTTGCTTGGTCCAGCTGATTTTTCCTCATACCTTCCACTTCCTCTTTTCTGAAGCAACGAGAAGGTAATTCAGCATTCTTGCATAAAGGTGATTGAAAGCAAAAAGTGATTAGGATCATTCTTCCTATCACTTTAACCTGTTACAGAAAAATATTCTGCTTTTTTCTACAAAAATAGTGAACTTGAAACACAGAGACGTAACAGTGCAAAAAAGTTGTTTGGTCTTGAGTTACAACCATCTCACTGACCTGTTTGTTGGAATTCCTGATTTGAATAAGGCAGGAGGAGATGTGAAATCAGCTTTGGTCGACTGCACTGCCAACTCTTTCTCCAGATTTCCAGTTCTGCCCTGTTGTACCTTCAAAATAACATTTTACCATTAGTTTGTTTTATCATTAGTTTAACCACAGAAATATAGTAACCCCAATAGACACAACACAGCACATAACCAAGACAAAAATAAAGTCCAACTTTAATCTGATTTAAAAAGAACGACCACCACTGCACAGCTAATGAAATTCTATATTCCGTAAGGGTATATTATGTAAGCACTGTACTTAAAAATATAAGAAGGAGAGTGTCAGAAAACCATTTATTAGAAAAAAAAAATAGTTGTAATATTTATTTTCAAAGTATTTGCTTTGGACATGAACAACAGATTCAACTGATTTTCTTGAAGAGTTTCATGTACAAATAAAATATCTGAATTTTTAAAGAAACAAAACTACTTAAACAAACAGCTTCATAATCATAATAATAGAACTATCTTACGCATTTGGCACCCAACAACAAACTACAAGATAAGAAAGTGAAGCTGTTGTGCATCTTTTTTACTGAACTCAAGATCTAGTAACTACCTAATTTCCAAATCATACCAGGAACAGGCACCTGATAATACATGCTATGCAAACTTCACAAGAACAACAACAACAACAAATGCCAATTACTACATGGAGACCTAGCTAGCTCACTCATGGTATAACACCGTATAGACTCTGTTCTCACAGCTTTTGTATACAAGTGAAATACCAAGCTTTGGCAGAACCTCATTTCTGATCATAGACATTTGTGTTCCAAACCCAGAAAAATGCACATAAGTATTTAAGATTCCTTACAAACAAAATCAACTGCGGTATCTACAAATACGAAAACTTTATAATACCAAACTGAATATGTTGCATTTAAGTACTTATCTGAAAACTCTACAAGACTTCTACTAAATAAGTAATCTGAAGATGTAGGAGACTGTCTTATCAGCTACAAGACTCAAACATACCATGGAAACGAAGTGAGATTTTGTATTTCAGATAGGCTGAAAGAATTATTAATGTAATTGTTAAATAGTTATGCTTATTCCTTGTAAAATTCATGACAAACTCTCTTTCTTCAACTCTTACAATTCAGTTATTATCTCTACTGTTTGATCACTGGACCTCCAGAAACTCCAGAGATAGAAAAAGATGAGTTATGGTTTGGAATACTTCTCACTCTTCTTTCAAGGCAACAGTTCAAAAGTGATTGACAGTATTGTCAGTCATCAGCTACAACGGCAAACCGTAACTCCCACTGTCCTGCATTTCCACTACTCCATAGGACTGTAATTCTGACAAATGAGGAAGGCAAGAAGCCCCAGGAGCTCCTGATTTGTTTTTGCTAAGATCATGTTAAAATTACTGGAAATCTGATGTACCCTACAAGGGAAAACAAAAGCTACCAAAAACACCTGTATTTGTGTTACAAAATACAAATAAAAAGCTACAAGGCTACAGAAAAAAACAAATAGGCCATAATTTACAAAAGCTCCTCAGCACAGCTGCCCAAATTCTTCAGTCTGCTAAACAAATGCATTACAACTGAAAATACATCATCACATAAAGAAAAAAAATGACAATTTGTTAGTATACCAGGCCACTAACTCACATGATTGCAAGGACGATGAACAAAGCAACACTTTTTAATTAGTATTTTGCAGCATATGCAGGAAGTCATCGATGTAAGATGAAAGTTTGAAATAATGGCAGAGACTTTTCCAGTTGTCCTTCTATCAGTCTGTGTTGGCATGAGTAGCAATACTCAACACAAAATGAGAGCAACCAACAAAAGTTGACTAAAATTCACTTTAAAAAGATGGTATCTGCCATCGAGAATCTCTGCACTTGATGTTACTTCCATACCGTTGTCTTCAGCCTAAGCTAAGTAACACATTGCCCATTAAGATACCATGCAACTTTTAACCATGGGCCACATGCTGAGTGATGGTACAGATGTAATTTATCTCTAGCTAGGCCGTGACACTATCCACACAAACTGCCAGAAAAGCAATACAAGAGCATTCCAGGTTTAGGAGTGGGCACTCAAGTGCAGACTTATCAACAAACCCATTAACTGGGCAAAACAAGCTTATGACACACAAGCAGCTTTACAGGGAGAAAAGCATGTGAAACACCACGAAAGTAGTAATTACCGTTATTTTATTTGTGGCTGAGGTAACTGGTAAAATTTCAAGACCCATTCGTATTCTCTTCTGTTTTTCACAGTATGCTTTCCACGTATCTTCATTGAACCCATAGTTGAAATAATCAGATAGATCAGCCCCTATAAATAAAAAAGCGTAAGTTTTTAGGACATTGCAAAATTTACATTTTCTTCTTCTTCACTGAACGTTTATCTCTATTTACAGCATCAGAATGAATTAGGTACTGAGCCAAAGCCACACTACTGACACCTACAAAGTCCTACATCTGAAAAGACAGATGGCACGCATGGCTAAGACTGTAAGAACGTTAACACTGATACAGAAAGAGTATCTTGCCCAGCATCCTGCCTCAAGGATCAAGAATGGACACCTGCAAAATATCCTATTATAATCCCTGTATTTTTGTAATAGGATAAATGCTAAGATTTATCATTTTGCTGTATGTTCAAGGAAGAATTACTCTCCACCACATGCTCTGCTTTGACTCTTTGTTTTACCAACTCCTAGTTTATTGATGCCATTAAGTACTTACATTGTAAGAGACCAAACGTACTCATATGTTAAAACATCAGAATATTACCAATCTCTTTTTTCCACTTTTTAATGCTACTTGCACTGCCAAAGCAGTATACAAACACTCAAATAAACTGCCAATAAAAAAAATGAACCACCACAAAACAGTCAGTATTAGATGAATCTGACCAAATTACTCAAACCACACACACAGGAGACTGACAGAAAGTCCACACAGTACTGGCATCTTCAAGGCTCAAAAAAGCCTGCATGAACATAAATAAGCACAAGCAATTACACTTCCTTGCACTTCTTCCTTGAACCTGACAGAAATATTTTACTTTCTGCTTTTCCTTCTATAACATGGTGCAGGCCAAGGGCAGTAACTTCCCAAGACACAGATTTCCAAGGAGATTTCAGGATATACATTATTATTATTACTACTTTTTAAATATCAGTGTATTTTTTCTGATATATGTGTGGGATGCAAACTAAGAAACATGGCACATCCACACGCTTCATGGAACAACAGAAAGGCAATAGGTAACTTATTGGCATTTTTTTCCATACTATACAGTACCTTCTAGCTATCAGGGTAGAAAAATGTCTACCTGCAGTAAAGAGGAATGACTATTAAAATAATCTCCCAAATACCTATATACTAGTTCATGAAAATCAGAACATTACCTGGTTTTCTCCAAGGTTTATCTTCAAAAGAATCTAGATCTACTTCAAGAAGTGGTACACCATTAATACTTCCCGGTGCATCCAAATCCACCCCTTTAACTTTTACACCTGCTAAGAAAAGTCAGAAAAATTGAGCTTTTTGTCTCTGTTAAGGAGAGTTTTAATAGTTGCAGAACACTTAAAAAATAAATAAATAAAAATTAAGCAAACAAAACAGATTTGTTTTAAGCACGAACTTTTGGAAAATTCACCCAAAAGAACTATATGCTTTTAGGACCTCCAATGTCCCTCGTGCATCAAAATGCCTTTGCATGTAAAGCTATATGGACAAACATATTTCAACAAGAATGAAACAGATGACTATTCAAACAACCCATTCATTGATAATCCGTTCAAAATGGGTATTAAGCACAGAAAGACTTACTCTAGTCCCACAATTAGAACTGACCACATACTCCTTGCTTTGAAATCAACTTTTGCACACTCCTATAAATGTATTCCACAACTTAACTTTAGGAATTCATTCATTCTTGTTTTACAGTACCAGGAATATCTGCAACTCTCCTTATCATTCATTTTCCAAGTAGCTTATTGAAACTAGGCAATTTACAAGTGGAAAATAAAGTATCATGACATTCTTCCATACATCAATTTTGACAACTTAATAACATGCCATTAATCACTGATTATAATCAAGTTATATTTTCAGGAGACAAAGACAACAGAATTATCTTCAGGTAACTACGTGTATTTTAAATGACGGCAGCATATGCCCTGAGAACCCCACTGTTTAAGATTGCTTGATTAAAACTAAATAATTAAAAGAATTAAAATTGCTCACTCTGCAAATACTCAAGACAGAAAGTGGCACATACATGGACCGAGATCTAGATGCAACCACTTGAGGAAAACAATACAATGTACATCACACAATTCAAGACACTAGGAATTTTACATTTTTCTACTTCACTGACATTAGACTGGAACTTTTTGCAAGAGCTCTCGAACTGAAAATACAGGCTAAAGAAGCAAACACAAGCACATGCTATGCGCTGTTATGGGAGTTTTTGCAATTTTATTAAAGCTATTTAGTAAACTTTCTTACCAGAAGATCCATAAACTCGTCCTCCTGTTTTAATATTGAGGTTCACAGGTGCTGCTCCATAACTTAAAGAAATTTTAAAAAGTGAGTTAGACAGAGAAAACTCTAAAATGGAAGAAAACACAAAACAACAGTTAGCTAGATCCAGAAACAAACTGGACCCAGGCTCAATCGCCATCCTGAATCTCTAGCTTTCCAAGCTGGCAACTGTAAAAATAGAGAGATCAGCCTAGGAGCAAGAGAGAGTACCTTTCTATGCTCAGTAGCAACTCCTCCAACTAATAAACAGTTGTGAAGCAAGTTCCAGTCACTCTTCCTGAGTTGAAAGGTTAAAGACCTTGATAGAAAGAAAAATGAACAGGACCAGAAGGAGAGAAAAAGGAAAAACAAAATTCATTTAGGGATACAGAAGACACTCTGGGGATTAGGGCAAAAGCAAGATAAAAGAAAGAGGATTTAGACATATGCTTTTGCTGCTTTTATTATTATTCCATTTAATCTGTACAGAAATGGAAAATAGAAGCGTTTCTTTGAAATGACTGAAAGGCTGTTTCAGTGTGCTTTTAGCAATTACCTATCCTTGTGACCAGAAGAAAAATACAATTTCATCTTCTAAAATACCTAAGAGCTTTGATCATAAAAATGCATTCTGACATTTAGACAGTGAATTAACAGCTTTATGAAGTACAATATTATTTACTTGGAATGGTAAGAGCTAGCTTTCACTACCACTTGTGTGCAAAGTAGCTGATCCTCAAAGGTGGTATCAACCCACAAACATGTTAAACTATGTACTATTTTCTACTTATATGTTAAATTACTGGTTCCCTGTCATTTCTTCATACAAAATCATGCAGGAAAGTAGAAAACTGACACAGAGCATTTATCCTTATGCTGTATTTGTGCATGACTTTCTCAAATCTTTTCATTTATTTATTTTTTTACTCTCTTCAACTGTGATAAACTATAAGAAAAATAGGCTAGATATATGAAGGAACTTGCTATGAAGTTAAAATGAACAGTGCTGAGCTTGGTTTAGAAGATTACCCTTCCACAAACTTTCTGCCCAACTTGCCCAGAAGTGATTTTACACAGAACAGTTATTTATATATAAAACCTTCTACTCTAATTAGATTTAGATGCATTTGCTTATTGTTTCTGCATTCATTGAATGAGCATCACTAAATTCACCAAGAATATAAATCCAGCTTTGCTTCAGTCTCACAGAATTTGAGGTCACTGTCCATACCACAGGCATACTGCAAGTTATTGAAAACATATGAAGTACTAAAAGAATTGCTATTTTTGACACTACTTTGATTTGCGTAGATATTTTAGGATATAAAGTGCTGAAAAAGATAATTTGTTTAAAAAATTAACAAATTCTAAAGTTAAAGATATAACAACATACATGAGTCAGACCTATTTGCATACCTACTGGAATTCTAACTTAAAAGACAAACGAATAACTTGTAATGAGCATAAGAACATCAGGATTGCAATACAAACAAAGCATACAACTTCCCTCCGAAAAACTCAATGTAATAAAAAAATACTATTTCATTATTTTGGATAAAATTAAAACTTTTCAAAAGCATTCAATGAAAAAATAAACCCTTTATGAGCAGAAAAAACAACATGAGGCAACAGCAGCTACTGAATGGTACAGATCTCTAACCTGTGATCAAAAGAAATCATCCCCAGAGATTGGCTGCTGCATCCTAAAGTACATTAAAATCTTTAAGAGCATCAGTAGAAACTGAAACTATAGATTTCTTATTTGAAGTGTTCACTTCAAAACACAGAACTCTTTAGTTTACAAACATTCAGTGCAATTATTTCTCAAAATCTGAAATAAACCAACCTCATAAAGTGGTTCTTCCTTTATATCTCATTTATTTCACTTTTTTCTTATTCCAAGTCATTATATTGCTAGAAACATTCCATTAAAGAAGAAAAAACAAAATGAGGCCACCTATGCATACAATCTGATATTGAAAGGTATTAAAACTTCAATTAATAACGAAATACAATCTTAAAACTTTCTCCCAGTTAGTATTTTTAGATAACTTACCTAAACTGTGGAGCTCCTGTTTTAATATCTCCTATGGTGACTTGAACATCATCTTCATCATCATCACTATCACTATCGCTGTCATCCTCAGCCTCAGTCGCCTTCTACAAAAGAAAAGGTCACAATCTACAATGAAAAAATAATCCAGACAAAAGTACCCATTCTGGGTATCTTTAACAAAAGAAAATTCCGTTTCTCAGATGTCAGAATTGAGTAGCAAGAACTGAATTTGTTCTTCAGTTTCAGTGTTACCAATCCTGGAATAATATTGGCAATACCTGGATCAAAATAGAGAAGTACTTTTAGTATTAAGTATTTCTGTCTTTGAAACATAACATTTCCTAGATAGGCATAAAACAGTTTCCACTATCCAGTATTTTCTTCTCCCTCCCTATCTCATTTATACCAGTTCTGCTGCAGTCACTCAGGAAAGAACCTGAAGATACGTGACACTAGCTTCTTGCCTCTCTGTTATATACCCAGAGCAACTCAAAATGCTTTTTTAACCATAGATGAACACTGCTCTTCAGGTAAAGTTATTCAATTCATAACACTAGTAAACTTCAAATAAATCAAATACTTGAGACTTTTATTGAACAGGCTGGAAAAAAACAACATCACAAAACAGCTACTAGAGCACACTGCATGCCGTTCTGTCCCATGGCTTTCAAGCTTGCTGGTAAACAGAAACAGTCATACCAGTTCATACCAACAGTTCATCCAGCCCACCATTTTGATGTGGGTTTTTGGTTTTTTTCAGACTGAAGGAGCTGTGAGAACTCAGTTCCTACTTACAGTCATTATACATGATTTGCTATCTTCCATCTTGCCTTACATATGCCTTCCTCCCAGGCTGAGAAGCCCTTGCCTACTCAGTTATTTGTTAGTGGAAGCTACTTGCATTGCTCTTGCTGTGCTTCTCTCAACTTTCTTCAGTGGAAGTAAAGTCTTTGAGGTACAAGAGGAATCATACTGCACACAGAATTCGAGGTCTAACAGAAACAAACTAATGTAGTGGCAAAATATCCTTCTGTTTGGTCTGCTAATCACTATTTGCTACATTCCCAAATGTGACTGCTTTCTAGACTCCAGATTAGTGTTTAAATTATATTTTCATGGACCTTTCAACATAGCTGAGCAGCTTCCTCGTAAGTGGTAATGATCAGCTCAGAAACCATCATTTATTTGCAAGCTGTTTTTCACACATGAACACCACTTCTGTACAGAATTTCATCAACCATTTATCAACCACACGGTCCCCTGTAGAAAGTTGTACACTGAATAACTCTGTAACTTGCACAACTTAACCACTTTTCCAGGTAATTTATAACCACACTGAACAGCACAGGCTCTGTACGACACTCTAGAGAATCACCAATGGAGGTGATCTTCAACCACCACCATGAAAATGGAACCTTTACTTCTGCATTGTTTTCTCTCTTCTACACATCAATTATCCATGCCATTCCTTTGCTTTCTAAATATCCTTCAATGAAGAACTTCTTCCAAACTGTTGTGATTAACCAGACTATCCCTCTCTGTATACTTGCAGAATCCTTTAGAAAGACGCTAAACGTACTGAAACCAAGTTGGTTAGCCTGAAGTTATCCAAGTGCAGTTGAGCTCTGGTCCTTATCTAACTTGCCTGGTACATAAACTAGACCAAAATTAGCAGCTGCAAGGAAGATAAGAGGTTGGAGTGCAGCTCATTCTTGCTGTATAGCATTAACATAATGTATTTAACAACTAAGACTCAAATCAAGGCAGAAAAAAACCCTCAGTTATTTAATCAAAATAGAACTTCTGCTAATGACAGCTGATGATAGAAGACAGTCTTTCAGCGCCCACTGTTAAGAAAAACAAGTTCACCAATTACTATTTCTCCATAGAAAAGCCACAAACCATTCCCATTCATGGTAAACTGCAGCCTTCCATCAACACTGCAACTATAAACCTCATTTCTTGGTCCTTTCCTTCATCATAGTAACGACAAAACTCTAAGACAGACTAACATACAGAACGTTGAAGATTGTTACCAAATAAGCTCTGTTGCCTCTAAAATGTACACATCTTCCATCTTTCTCTAAAAGAAATGCCTCTAAAATGTTCCACATCTCCACGCAGTTCTACACATGTTTGCTTTTTATCATGTTCAAAAAAGAAAAATGACCAGATTATTTTATTTTCTTAAAAAGGGAGAATACAGAGGGAGTTTCATTTTCAAAAGGATGTATCTGGGAGAAAGCAGCTGCCTTGAAGTAACAGTTTTCCTCTCAAAAAACATAAGTACTATTTATTTATTTTCTGTAAGTTAGTTTTAAGAAGTGGAACGCAGCTGGAAATTGGGTTTCCTAGTCTTTATAGTTTCCGCAGATAGCATCAGACACCGTCCGCAAAAGTCAAAGGTATACAATTATGGATGAGTTCGTTTGATTTTAATTCCAAGCTAAATTACAATTAGTCAACAAATCAAAACAAACTAAAGCAGTATTTCAAAAGCACATTTAAAAGTACCGTTTTCACAACGCCATTTTCCGCAGCCTCCTCTTCATTTCCAGGTGGGGGTGGAGCACTTAAGCAAAAACAAATAGGGAAAAATGAAACTAGTTATTTAGGCACATGTTATCCCACACATCAGCTAATGCTAAAAAAAAAAAGCACTAATACATCATTCCAGAGAGCAGAAAAAGTCTGACTTACCTTGTACATGAATTTGGGGAAAAAATAATAACTCAAAGAAAACAACATTAATAGAACAGTATCTAGATATCAGTAATCATACTAACTGGCTGTTTGCGGGATACTTGGAAGTAATAACGTATTCACTGTATCTGGATCCTCTTTTGAAATCAAAGTAAAAAATTTCATAACATGTGAAGGGAGAATAAGAGATTTGCATTTTTCTTGCCCTTCCTGCAGATGGACACTTTTTAAAGATGTTGTAGAAAAAATACATTTAAATAGTCACAGGTAAGGCACTGCTGAATGAAAATTCCCACATCCACACAGTGAAACCAACCGGAATGACTACAGTGCAAGATTAGTTATATTTTAACTGCAGTGCTCCAAATGACCAGCACTTTCAAATTCACACAAATAAGCTGTCTTGCTAAACTCTGACCTGCTATTCTAACACAGCACTATTTTAATATCAATGGTTCCCAATGTTGCATCACAGACAGCAGTGTTAGCAGGTAGCAATTTGGAAACAATGCTCTTTCACTGAAAAAAAAACATGTTTTGGATTCTGCAATAGTTCAAACAACTGTCTGACTTTACAGAATAGTTTTGGAAGGCAAAAAGATTTCAATCTCATCATCTGCTCGCAAAACACCCACTAGTGAGTACTGCACCAAAACCCAACCCAGTGCAAGTCTGGCCCTGGGATTCAAGCTTTACTATTTAACTACACGACCCAGTAAAATGATATAACATCTACAGAATCTGATAAAACTTCACTGGTAAGAATGCCACAACTGAAAGCTGAGGGACCAAAACTTTAACAGGAGAACTGTGGTTGTGTCTCCAGACACAACCCATAAGAAACGTAACTTGCTCCTCTTTTCAGTCCCAAGCTACATACTGAGGCAGCTAACAGCCAAGTCAAGATCCAAATGACCAGAATCTAGAATAAGACACCACTTTAGATCATTTTGTTTGCCATACAATTAATTTTCTTAATCAACAGTCCTACTGACAGAAGGTGTTAGATAAGAAAAGATAACCAAACACAAAGAATCAATTGATATGGGATAGGTTCCAAATAGAAGCAAATAATTCTGGGATAGACGTGATCCAGGGCAAATATAATGGAGGTAAACAAACAGATAACTCTTATTTCTTATACAACAGTAATCAATGGGAATCAAACAACTCTATCTAGCTGCAGCTTCAAAATGGTATTGCATACAGTCTGTTAGTAGAAGGCATTACTGCTATAAGTGCCTATCAAAATTTTCCTTCGGTTCAAAAACAAACAACTGAGCAAACCTGTGGACACAAAGTCCACCAAGGATTACTAAACTCAACAGTTCTCTATTGATTACTAAGCTCAACAGTCCTCTATTGTGAAAAATTTCTGGAGACTGCAGGAGGCATTTATAGAAAATAACAATGCACACACTCTTGTACCAGCTTCCCCTTTATTAACCTAATTTTAACTTCACAATCAATAGTTTCCATCATTTATCAACTGTGAAATTGCTAAACTTAGTGTGAAATGCTAACTTCACTTCAGTGGGTTCTTGCTACCAACTGCTGCCAACATAGACAAGTTTTCAAGGAAACAACTTTGTGCTTTCGCTTACACAGTTCCTCATAAGTCATTTGGGCTTCCAAATCTTTCTCTAGCTTTCTCTCAAAGACTTGCCTACCAATCAAAAACATGTTAGAGAATCAGCACATCTAACTGGATGCTAAATCTCACTGCTTCCTTGTATTCCTTCCTGTCTACACTAAAACCTTTCGGGAGCAGGCTGAGTGCATTTTATTCTGAAACATTTAGAAATGGGCAATGATAACCAAACCAAAAGATCTGCTGGCATTTTGCAAAGAGGTATGGGAATCCACACAACTTTCATATTCAAACATCACAGTTTCCCAAGTGAAATGTTCTATGCCACGTCATTCTAGCAGGCAAACACTGTCTATGCTCAGGGAATTTTCAAAGACACCGGCGTGAGTGTTCATATATTATGGAGCAGCAGCTGGGAATACAAATATTGTGAATATAATTCACATACAGCCACACTGCAGGACTCCCAGCAGCCAACACACTCACCTAGTTTTTTCTTCTTCTGGCCTCTCTGCTTCATTTTCATCTGCAAGAAATGAGACACACGGCAGATATGAATAATACCCCCTGAGTTACACCTGCTGCCAAAGAACTCTGCAGTTTGCCATCCCGCAACACAAGATCTTTTCATAACTTTACACAAGCAGCCGAACAGAACTCTGAGCCATGCAGTGCTCCACACTGACAGCTCCACCACAGCGTCAGGGTTTAGTTTCTGGGTTTTACGAGAGTTTGAACACAAAGTCCTTGAAGTTGCAAACAAAGTTACAGAGCAGAGTTCGGGCCTACTCGGCACGTGACGCTGGGCCACGCCGGAGCACCGGGCCGTGCGAGGAGAGACCGGGCTCCAGGTGCGCGGGGCCAGGAAGCACGCGGTGAGGCCCAGCACGGCCCAGCCTACGGGACACGGGGTCGAAAGGCCTCGGAGCCGGGATCCGCCGGGGGAGGTGGCCCCGGAACCGCCATCACGTCGGCGAGGAGGGGGCCGCGCGACTCGTGGCGGCGGAGGGCCGGCCCAGAGGAGGGGACTGAACGGCAGCGGGGGTGGCGGGCCGCGGGGACCCTTTAAACGGGCGGCGGGTAGAAGCGGGCCGCGCCCAGCGGCCTGGTGAGGTGGAGCACGCCGCGGCCTACCCCTTCCCGTACCCCTCGGGACGGCGGGACAGAGCCGGGCCGGCGCCGGGCTGCGGGAAGGGGCCTGGGGACCGGGTTCTGGGGTGCGCGTACCGCCATAGAGCCACTCTTCTTCCTCGTCCCCGGCAGCCCCGCCGAGGTCCGCCGACAGCCGCTCCACCTCGCCGGTAGACATGGCCGCCTCCTGCGGGACGCCAGAGCCCGGGCCGGGCTCCGCGGCCTCTCTCCCGTTCGGCGGCCCCACCTCTCCGGGCCTCCGCGGGTACCCCGGGCGGCAAACGGGCAGCGCGATCACCGCCAGGCCCTGCCCCGCCGACCCGCTCTCGGAGGAACCGCCGCCGCCTGCTCGGCGCTTCCCCTCCCCCGCCGAGTGAGTGACACGCACAGGAAGCGGGCCCGGCCCGGCCCCGCGGCGCCCTGGGCACGGGCATGCGGGGGGCGGCCCGGCGGCACCCGGCCGCGCGGGGACGGGACGGGGCTGACTCAGCGCGCAGCCCAGGGATCGCGGTCCGAGTCGTGCCCGGCCGGCCGCTCCCCTCCAGTCCCCAACTCACCTGGATTCTGCCGGCCCGACAGCCGCCCTCCGTGCTCCGGGCTGCCCCTCGCTTCTCGGTGTCCGTGCGCCTCTGTAGCCCCAGATGCCCTGCTGTCCCAGCGGTACGCAGCGTGCCATCTTCAGCGACGTCTTCAGAAGGACTCTGCCGAGCATCCATGCAGCCCAGCATTCCGCTTCTACTGGCGGCTGATGGCAGCTGCCAGGGGGAACGCAACCGCAGGATAAACGCAGCGCTGCCTGTGCTGTGTGCTGCCTCGGAGCTCGGCTCAGGGGCTCTCTCAGCTGGAGGCAGTGTTTTAAGCTTAGCAGCGGGAAGTAGCGAGTCGTTTTTATTGATGTTCTCGCTTCTGGGCTGTGAGGGCTGCTTAACGACAGCGTGTTTCCTTATAAAATTTAAGTACCAACATCTGTGAAAACAAGTTTTGACCACTCGTGTGTACACACGGAGCATTCAGCACCTTGAGATGGCTGGGAAGACTGAAAAAAAGTCCCCTTTTCACGGTGGGACAGCCTGTGAAAAATAGAACTCAACTGTGTCCTATGCATTCCACAGCTCGGGGTGGGGCAGCCTATCCTTCAAACCGTCTGCACTGAGACAACAGAGAAACGTTTGGAAGTTGTGTGCAGGTCATGCAACTTATGGTGTAATTGGGTAGATTTTTATCACAGGTTGTTCCAAAACCAGACAGCAGTGGAGTCCACAAAGGTGGTTTGGGTAAAATAAATAAATCGAGACACTTGTTCATCATAAAGAGAATTTGTATTACAGTATCTCTTCCTGGACATCAGTATTCTGTTTTCTTTCCTGTTTTGTTTACTTGGCCGTTTAACACACTTCTTTTGTTGGCTCTGTGTTAAAGGAAGCAGGTAGGGCTCTTTGTATTTTCATTGCTTTGATTATGCAGATTGAAAAAGAAAACAGTTTTGTGGAAAACACTGAAATCAGGAAGAGGTGCAGAACATAAAATCTCTTCAAACAAATAAGCAAACAAAAAACCTCAATACAATCATCCAGTATTACTCACAGGAGGCCTTTAAATGGGCATCACATGGAGCTATTTGTCAAGCAAAGATCTGTCTGAAAAAATTATCCCAAGCAGCTTGACCAGTGGAAGCTGCACTACAAGATCAAGTCCTGACAACTGCTGTCAACCCTCCTCCACTACCAGGAATTTCTTTGGCTGCTTTTGGCCATGGTTGGACAAAGGGGCTCACTGCCCATTTCCTGCCTTGCTTCTAAGGACAGAGTGCCCGGCTGGATGTCCTTCTAACTTCTGCCCTATGTGGTAAAAGGTCCCATCAGTCCCAGCTTTTGGAAGGAACCTTGCTGTTTCTCCTTACTGCTGCACAGGACAACAGCAGCTGGGGCCTAAAACAAGGCGTCTCCCAAGGACCCACGTAGTTTGAGGACAGAAGAAAGCCTCTGTGAGCTGCACAAACATCTTGACGCACTGGTTACATACCAGAAACTCATAACAAGACTTCAAGTTCACAGGAAGATGTTAAAACAGATTTATTTTTTCAATTACAGGTGTAAACTTGAACCATGTGATAAAATAAGCCATTAAACTACTTACAGATATGTGTTTTGTAACTTAACCGCTGCGCTTTATGCTTATTCATTTCATTTTGTCTTCTGGGCAGTAATCTTTCTCTTAACACTGGCACATGTAGAACTTGTTGCAATCTACAGACCACATTTAAAGTAAAAAAAGCAAAATATTGAGCTTTCATGTGTAGCGCTCAGGCATGAAGTGAGTGCTTAGAGATGCGTCATCTCCAAGATCATTCAGCCTGGGAGGAGGGTGCTTCTGCCTGTCTATAAGCCCAGGGGCACAGTGGTTATCCATCCCCAATCCCTTCTTAGCAATCATTTTTTGAATCAAAATAGTCCAGAAATATATTAACTTACATATTTTTACCATAATAAAGTTGTATGACTTAAGTGGGTTTGGAACAGTACATAGGTAAGTCTGTGTATTGAAAAAGAACAAATGCACAAGGGTGGTAGTATGCATGGAGCAGATGGAAAGGAGGTTGTTTCATTATTGGAAACCTATGATTTGACCTGATCTGTGATGCTCAGTGTTATGAAGTCAGCTGATCCAGCTAGAGACCTAGGAAGGCCAGTTAAGACAGTGAGTGAACTAATAGCAGGGAGGGGGAGGTGATTGTCCCTCTCTACTTGGCTCTTGTGAGGCCCCATCTGGAGTACCACATCCAGGCCTGGGGCCCCCAGCATAGGAAGGACATGGAGCTCTTGGAGCGGGTCCAGAGGAGGGCCGCTAAGATGATCAGAGGGCTGGAGCAGCTCTCCTATTGAGGAAAGGTTGAGGGAACTGGGATTGTTTAGCTTAGAGAAGACTCTGGGAAGACCTCAGTGTGGCCTTCCAGTACTTGAAGGGAGCATATAAACAGGAGTGGGAATGGCTGTTTCTGAGGGTGGATAGTGATAAGACAAGGGGGAATGGTTTTAAAATGAGACAGAGGAGATTTAGGTTAGATATTAGGAGGAAGTTTTTCACACAGAGGGTGGTGACACGCAGGAACAGGTTGCCCAAGGAGGCTGTGGATGCCCCATCCCTGGAGGCATTCAGGGCCAGGCTGGATGTGGCTCTGGGCAGCCTGGTCTGCTGGTTGGTGACTCTGCCTCTGCACATAGCAGGGGGCTGAAACTCCATGATCAATGCGGTCCTTTTCAACCCAGGGCATTCTATGATCCTTTAATATATCACTTATCTTTCTGTAATTGCTGATAATCCCATGATGTCAGAAGAAGTATCCCTATTCTGTACTAAGGAGGTTGCTTAGGTGAAATACTACATGGAATGCAGATTTGTGAGGGAACTGCCCATTCTCTAGGGACAAACAACTGAAGTGTTGATGCATATTTTTCCTTTTTTTTTTTTTTTTTTTTTTTTCTTGTTACCTTTGTAATTGAGAATTAGAGGGTTTTAAAGGAAAAATACAATTTGTCAAATGTTCCCAAGTGTATGTAATAACAATTGGATAAAAGAGTATTTCTTGTTGCTCATGGAATGCTGCGTGTGTTCACGTTAACATAAGAAATACAGCAGTCTATGGCAAGGAATGGTGATGGAAGTTTCACACTCCCTATACTACTACGTTTGCACAGCACGCTGAATTGCTTTAATATTTACCAGCAGCAAGACTGAGGCAGCTCCCGGCCTTGGCAGTAAAGTGCACCGGGCAAAACGTGTGGTGTCCCTCCTGGTTCTGGCTGGGCTTTAAACTGCAGAGTAGCTCACAACAAACTGCAGACGCCAGAAGCAGCCGTGCTACATCTTGTGCTGTGAGAACGCGGACAGCCCTCACCCAGTTACTCACCAGAGCCTCACCGTGCCGCTGGCACAGCCTGGGAGCGAGTCCCAGCGCAGCACCAGCGCACGGTAACGCTTTAGGAAAGCAAACGGCGGCAATAGCAGGGTACCAAGACACAGAACCGGCCCGCTTCTCCCTACCTCAGCCTCAGGCCGAGCTCCGGCCCGCCCTCCGGCGCGCAGCCCATCGCCGTCCGGCACGTCACCTCACGGCGCCGGCGGCGCGCGGGGCACGTGGCGGTGTTGTGGCTGTCAGTGTCGCCGCCGTCATGGCGGCTGCCGGTGCGGTGCCGGCATTGCCGCGGGTGTGCCGCCAGGCCTGGGAGCCCGTGTTCGCCCGAGCGCGCCGTGCCGTCGTTTTCCTGGACGCGGCGGCCGCCGAGGCGCTGCACTGGGCCGGCGGCGGCGCGGGCGAGCTGCTGGCGGCGGGGGCGCTGGCCGTCAGGCCGCTGCCCGCTGATGAAGGGCCGGCGGGGGCCGAGCGCGCCGTGTTCGTGCTGAGCGGGCCGCTGCGGGGCGGGGCGGCCGCCGCTGTGCGCGCCGTGCTGGGCGCGGGCGGAGTGCGGCGCTGCGCGCTGCTGTGCGGAGAGGCGGAGGGCGGCGGGCCAGGAGAACTGGAGGAAACGCTGCGGCGCTGGATGGGCGAGGGCGGCCGGGCCGAGGTGCTGCCGCGGGGGCTGCCGCTCCTCGCCCCCCTCTCGGCTGAGCTCGGCCTCCTGCCCGCCCTGGCTGGCCTCGTCCCGCCGCTCTCTTGCCCTCGGCCCGGCGGCCCCGCGGAACCGGGACTGGGCGCGCTGCCCGCCGCGCTGCGGGACGCCGTGCGGGGCCTGGTGGCTGAACTCGACGCCCTGTTCGGCGCCATGGGCCTGCGCGAGGAGTGCTTCGCGGTGGGTGCCTTCAGCAGGGTGCTGGCCGCTGAGCTGGCCGGTTTCGCCCCGGCCAGGAACAGGAGGAGGGCGGCTGCCAACAAGGCCTCCGTCGTCTTCGTGGACAGAACGCTGGACCTCGCCGGTAAGAAGGCACTGCTGTCATCTTATGGGCCCGCCTCACCCCACGGAAAGGCTTTAAGGAGTTGCAGCGGGGCCTCGTGATGCCTGTGGCATCGGCTGCTACAGCAGGTTGTGGTAAACAAGAGCAAAGCAGAAAGCACTGTTGGTGTACACGTGGCTTTATTTCTGGCCCTTCCCCTCTGCTGCAAACAAGCAATATACACTTGTACATACACTTAGCTATACTTCATATGCCTCAAAGTGTTTCTATATTTGTTTGTATATATACAAAGTACTTTGCATCAATGAGTGCTGCAATGATACAGAAATCCTTTCCATCACTCAACGAGGAAGTATAACGTAAAGGCACATGGCTGGCATCTTTGAGTTGGAAACCATTTTAGTTAGTACAGAACAGTTTGTACAACGCTTTCTGAAGAGCAAATGAGCATAAGGATAAAACATACAGTGAATTTAATACTTCCACGTAATGCAGAGCTAATGCAAAACTTCAGAAGTGTAGAGTGGTATAAGAACTGCTGGGAAGATAGTGGCTGCCTAGTCCTGAAACCAGACTAAGCCTGGTGAATGAATTAGTCCTTCATACTGGTGAGATGTGATATCAAAAGGGCAGAAAGGTAAAGCATGAACTTCTAGCAAGTTGTAGGGTCAGTGACTTGGGAGAAACTTGTATCCGGCTCTCGCTTGTGAAATAGTCATGTTTCAGAGGAAACAGTGAGCTCATAGAATAGTTCATGTAGAAGCAGCAGCATTCACTTGCAGCATCACACTGCTGATGGACCTGCTGATGCTGCAGCGTGTGGAGACTAGTCCCATTTGCATTGCCTGTAGTCAGTAATACAGGTCATGATATTGGTTGCTGACTCCTAGCAAGTGCATGGCATTATGTTGCATCTGCAGCACACCTATTCTTGAAACGTCTCCCATTTTGTTCTTCTGTGAGCTTGTGCTGTGGTGGGTTCACAGTTAATGGCTGTATGCTGAAGAGCAGTTATGGCACTGGGTGTTTGATGCTCTGTAGTGTTTGGGAAGCTTGCTGGGAAGACTGCAGGGCAGTAAACTTATGTAAAGAGTCTTGCAATGAAATTGTTAAAGTGTTTCACTGCTTCCCACCTCAAACCTGAACAAGGTTTGGAACTGGGACCTTGGATGTCCTGCTTCTTTCAAAGGAATAGGTGTAGATGCTTATTCTTTCTGATGTGCTGTTCTCTGCTGTGCTCTGGAAAGCTGCATCACAGTTTTCCCACAGAAGTCCTTCAGCGTAAGTTCTTCCTAAGGGGTTATGTTATTCAGACAGCATAGTGTGAGTGTGCAGTGTTGAAACAGTGTGAAAGCTCAGATAGGTCTGTTCTTGTGTCTTTTCTAAACCACCAGTCCTAAACTAATATTATGTGCAGCAGTTAAAGCAGCAGGTGTTAAGAAGGCTTGGTAGTAGGCACAAGGGCTGCCTTGCTTACTGTTCTGGTTCACTCTGCTGTATATTTAAACTTTGATTGAAGGAAAAGCCCATGGCTTCTAATGAGCCATAGAAATTAGCTGCATGAGTTGTAGACTAGAGAACAATGCATTTATAGGAGCTCCTCATGTTTGGTGACTGATTTCAGTCTTCCCATGGCCCAAGTTGCTCCCGTGATGTAAAGGAGCAGCAATTGCACCTTGAATTTGCTCCTCTTGTACTAGACAGTAAAGCCAGCAGGAGAACTGAAGAATCTGAGTACAAATAATGTATTATGGGGATGGTAATTGGCCTAGGAAAATATTTTCTTGTGTGCTTGTCATCTGTGCCTTTGGGGATTAGTTGCTGAGTTTCTGGCTGCTGCTACCATTGGTCAGCTTTGACAATACTGCTAACTGCAACCAGGTCAAACATCATTTGTTTGATTTCATTACTCTATTGAGAAGATGAATTGAAATTAGAAAAGCCTCATGTGCCAGATTTCCTGTACTCATAAGGCTTGGATATTAGCCTGCCATGAAGATTCCCACATTGTGCTAGTCATATAGCTTCTCTATGCCGCTCCAGCACCTGCTCTGTGTGCAGGCTCATGGCATTCAAGCTGTCAGCTGCCATGAGCACGTTTTACAGCATGGATACCTGGCTCCTGTGGGCTTGCTAAAGACAAACTTCTGCTTCTTCAGGGCAGGTAACAATCTGATTCAGCAATGTTCTTCATGCAAGTGCCTTGTTTGGGTTTACGGAGCACGTGAAGCTACCTTGGCCTGTTGAAATAGATGTACTCTGTCTCTGGGAATAACCAAGTGAGAATGGATAGGGTGTCTCGCTGACAGACTTTTATGGAGTGGGACCATAGCCTAAATGACCTTTTTTACTGCCTTTCAAGGGTGGGTTCAGAAGTCCCTCTTCCTATTTCTCTGGGTAAAGCCAGAAGAAAAGTACTGCCCTCAACACTGATGTCCAGCCCAGTGAGAGTCGGTGGGCCATGGCTAGATAAACTTGCAGAGTACAAGTTCTTGTACTTGCTCCTGACTTAAAGGCAGTGAAGTTCCTGGTTTCCTTCTCCATCTTCTTCACCTGTAGTGTGCATTATGTTCTTTCTGATTGGGCTTAGCAAGAGTTTAGAGTTGGTGAACAGAAAGTAGAACATGTTTATTTAGGAGAATTGAAGAAAAGGAGACAACTGGAACTGGCAGTATGTAACGTAGTCAGATTGATATACACTGTGTAACATGGTGTGTTTTAGATGTTTCATATTGTCTTTACCTATGCTGCCTTCAATCCACATAGGAGAGAGGACCAAGTTGTTGATACTTGCTTTAATATTATGTCAGCCTGCCTGGATAGCTTCATATACAACTTGCACACAGCCCTTTTAAGCACAGTCATTTTAGTTAGGGTAGAAAAATATGCTCTGTATATATACGTGTGTATTTATATGCATATAATTTTTTAAAAGTTACTTGCTGTTTTAATAGTCTTTGCAAATCCTGTTTAAGAACTTTATTATGCAAAGCAGTGTCCTCCCCAAAACATGTGGTTATTCTTTTGCTCTCAATTCCTTGTGTTGTTTTTGGTTTTTCTTCTTTGTTTCTAGTTGTGTCAGTTTTGGGGGCTCTTTTTCCTCACAGGAGCAGTTGGTCATCATGGTGACAGTCTTGCAGAGAAGATACTTTCTGTGCTTCCCAAGCTTCCTGGTCACAAGACGGATGTGATGGTTAATATGGTGGAACTTACTGCGCTGCAGACTCCAGACGAAGCTTGCAGTATTATAGCACCTGGCTGCTTAGCACAACCAAAGTAAACATGCTTTTTTTTTCCCCCTTTTTTCTTTAGTTTTAAGGTGTTGAGTATGTTTGTTATTTTTCTATGGAAAAAAAAATGCAACAAGTTTTTTTTTGTTTGTTTGTTTTTTAAACAAATGAAAAACAACTTTATAGCAGAAACCCATCTGGTCCTAATTCTGCAGGAATATAACCTGTTTCTATGTGTGCATTAAGTGAATGGGCAAGATAAGACTCTCAAACATGTGAGATTTTTCTGGGCATTTTTAGACTTTGGTTGTTTAAATTGCTATGATTACTATAGTAGACTAAACTAGAAATTCTTCCCTGTGACTTTTATTTTTCTGCTTAAGTAACAGGCCATACAAATGGGTAGGTCTTGAGTGTGGCTGACTTCTCTCATAAGCATCTTTATATACAAATTATACATACATATAAATATATATACGTATATATATGTGTATATATATATGTATGTGAGCTGCCTGCTGAACTCCTATTAGAACACCTCTTGGTTTAAAGTTTATTCCCATTTCCAAACACTGTACCTGTGGAGAAAGGTAATTAAAAACAAACTGAGGTTTACAGACAGTTTCATAAGGGTTTTTTGCTTAAACAAAGGCAGTCTAAAAGTAGCAGCTTTGAACAACTAGACTTTTCTGTATATCCTTTGTAGCTAAGACTTTGTTTGTGAAGTACATTGGGTATGATGTTTCACTTTCTAATTTTATTGGTCCAGATTGAAACTTTGCTGCAGCTTCTGTTACTATGCATAAAGCAGAAAATACAGCAGGTGTTGGTTTCACTGAACAAGAAAAATATTGCTCAGCAGTGCTCTAAAAATTCATATAGTGCAAAGGAGATGAAAGGCTCTCCTGCGATACTGTTCCCCCTATACAGTAGGACAGTGATGGTTGTTCTTATTTCCCTCCAAACTGGACGATCAAATGTAGTTTCAGTTCTTCTGCTTTGTTTCCTTCTGGTTCTTCACACCTGTGCTGTATTCCCTTCTCACCTTGCCCCTAAAAATTTTTGGAGAAGTCTTTCTGACATTTCGTATTTATTTTCTAATGACCTTTAGGATCCTTTGTCATCCTCTATCTCCCACACACGTTGTAACTGGGTCCAGTTTCTGAGTTTCACATTGCATAACTGTCTTTTTCCTCAGGAAGTGGAGGGGAATCGTTTCCTCATAGAGGTGGATTCAGTTGTAAGTTTCTGCTGGGGTGATTAATTTCAATAAAATTTGTTCTGGTTTTCTTTTCATTGGCTGCTTTCCAGCTGCTCTCTGAAGCAGAAGTGAGATGTCTTTAAGGTCTGTCTACACAGCAAAATAAAGAGGTCATTGTCCATGGCAGACATGCTGTGAAAGCTGTTATCTGTGCTAACTTTGATTAGCTACCAGAAATAAAGATGATTTCTGGCAATAACAACACGGAAAAAATCACAGATATTTATTGCCTTAGGATTGTTGTGCTATGCTATTACTCTGTTATTTCTAATGTTATTTACATTCAGCTACTGCTTGAATGCCTTCTCCTGCTGAAATTATGACTTCAGTCTTCTCAGTAGTCAAGTTGTTGGATCAGTCTGCAGATTTTTATTGTGTTCAAAGTTAGCTAATAGTCTGCATGCTGAGATTTATTTGTCTATTTGTAAGCTAGTGAATGATGCCTCTGTTAACAGCATGGTCAGACTTTGCAAAATCTGCTCTGGATGCAGGTGGTTGAAGAACAAAAGAATTTGCATACAAGTAGCTCAGCTGCTACTCTGCAAGTGAAACAAAGTTGAATGTTACCAACTGATACCTGGTACCAAGACAGTCGTGTCATTGCTACGCTAGTCTGTAAGATGTGCAGAGAATGATTCTGTTACAGAACCTGTTGCATTGAAAATACTTAAGAGCAGGCTAGACAAGTAGGGATTTAAATAGCATGCGTGTTGCCTTGGAACAGAGTAAAAGGAGTAGATGATCTCTCAAAATCTCTACTTTGATTACTGTTTGTAACCAAAGTGTTGAATTCCTCAGGGTAGTCTCTGAAACAACATGGCTCTGTGCTCTTCAGTGCTATCTTTCAGTTTTTCAAACCATTTAGTGATTAGGGTAGTTTCCAATTCAAAACAGGCATTTCCAAGTCAGTTTAAGTTAGTTGCTAAAGAGTACTGGAAACAGCGTCTCAATGGATGGCTTTCATTCTGTTTAACGAGGCGGTGCTCTATTGGTGGGTTTTAAATTTCAGCATTGATCATCTTTGCTAGTGTTAAACTGATGAAGTTCTTCTGGAGCATGAGATTTAAAGTTGACACCAATAAGTTCCTCTGTCGATTCCATAAGAAATTCCATAGGATGTGCTCAGTTCTTCATCAGCATGATTATTGCCATTGGTAGCAGGCTGGCAAGTGTTTCTTGTAATTGAGAACTTAATGATTTCTACCTGTAGATGGCGTGTGGCAAGGTGTATTGCTCTGCTTGTAAATTTCCTGTTTACTCTGGTGAGTGAAAGCGAGGGCACTTTTCTAGGAAATGATAACGTAAGCTGCACCCAAGTGGAATGTACCCAGATTCTTTTATGTGAGATGTTGTGATCAGACCAGCCTCATGTTATGGCATTTCACAGACTTGCATACTCAGAGTATTTTTCAAGTGTGTTCATTATTTTCTTTCAAGTTAATATTTGAGCATGTTGTGGTTGGGAGAGAGAGGTCTGCTCGCTCCACACAGCTTTCTATATTTAACTTTTCCTATTGGAATGCTGCTCCAGCAGAAACATCTGGGCTCAGTTACAAAGTTAGCAAACAGAATTAATGAATAATTTCTGGCTGGTGTGGTGAAATGAAGCAGGATTCGTCTGTTCAAATCTAAGGAAATAACGGGCTTCTTTAAAGACTCAGATGAAAATGTGAATTCCGTGTAGTGCTGAAGTTACTGTACTTTGGAGGTCTTCACTTTGTGAGGAACAGAATCTCTTTTTTTTAAAGACCCATTCTAGATTTCATATTTTTATTAGTAACCTCAAAAATCTTGTGGAGTAGTTGTTTGCATTACTGTAATTGCTGCTACGTTACAGCTCCATTGTGAAAGTCCACCATTATGAAAGTCCACTGAAAGTTACGCAGTTTGGGAATTCTCAAACTACGTATTTTATTCATTTCTACATGCAGATGTGTGTATATAAAGAACTGAACAGTTTATAGGCTAAAGACACTCAATCTGGATCAGAACTGCTGGGTTCTGATTAAAAAGTGGTAGCTGCCCTGTCCTTTCAATCATGTAACATGCGATGGAGGTAAGGAATGGCAGTGAAATCTTAATGGCAGAGGTACCTTCTTTAGCACATATGCAGCAACAGCTACGAACTGTCTGCCTGGATGCACGTCAAACTTTTCATGCTTATACGCTGTGTTGCCATTTTCTAACAGGCCTGGCTGCTTGTTCCTCATTCCAGCTATTCTCATTCCTGCCCCTGTACTCAGCATTGGTGAGGCCTCACCTCGAGTACTGTGTCCAGTTTTGGGCACCTCAGCACAGGAAGGACATGGAGGTACTGGAGCAGGTCCAGAGAAGGGCAACGAGGCTCGTTAAGGGCTTGGAGAATCAGCCCTATGAGGAGAGACTAAGGAAGCTGGGGCTGTTTAGTCTGAGGAAGAGGAGCCTGAGGGGAGACCTTATCGCTGTCTTCCAGTACCTGAAAGGTTCTTACAGTGAGAGTGGGGCAGGTCTCTTCTCACTACTGACTTGTGACAGGACGAGGGGAAATGGCCTCAAGTTGCGCCAGGGCAAGTTTAGGTTGGATATTAGAAAGAATTTCTTTACAGAAAGGGTGGTTAGGTACTGGAATGGGCTCCCCAAGAAGGTGGTTGAATCGCCATCCCTGGATGTGTTTAAGAGCCGTTTGGATGTGGTACTCAGGGATATGATTTAGCAGAGGTTTGTTGTTGTGGTATTGTTTTGTGGTTGTTTTTTAAGAGATAGGCTACTGGTTAGACTGCGGTTGGACTTGATGATCTTCAAGGTCTTTTCCAACCTGAGTAATTCTATGATTCTATGATTCTATTTTGCCTTTTTAAGATTCATATTTTTCCATGGGAAGCACTCTACTGTCAGTTGGTACTGCACTGTGGAGGAAGCCAGCATGGTGCCCTTTTCCACTTCTCGCAAGCCTGAAGCCAGGCACTTGGAGGCTCTGTGGCTCCCTGAAGCAGCAAGAAAAGGCTGAGACCTTTGCGTTCTGGCCGCAGGTCTGTGGCATGAGAGATCAAGAGATCATGAGAGCTGTGTGATACTGAAAGAATAAGTACGCATGCTGGTTTTTGGCTCTTTTATTACCCAGGGACACTTCTGATGTGTTCTCATATTCTGCTGAATAAACTGAATACTGAATTTGATTATACGCATGACAAGGACTTGCTAAGTAGAGATTTCTCATTTGTTTTTCTACTTTTGTTTCTTTTTCCTAACTCTTTGTAGTTTATAATCTTCGCAGAATTCAGTATGGTATTAAAATCTCAGAAAAAGACTATATATTTTTTCCATTTAAAATTTGCGTGTAATGTAATATCCAAAAAAACATTGGGCTCTTAGGTCAAGCATTTTTCTGTAGAAATGTAAGGCTACAGCATACCGCATTTCCACTGGGGCTGCTGCACCTGAGGCAATTCAATGAGCAGTATAGTTGAGGTGCGTAGGCAGCAGGCTTCTACAAAGCAGTAGGAGCCATTAACTCATCTGAGCTTGCACTGGGGGAAAATAACATGTTCAGAATGATGTGATCCTTGTGGATGAGTGTGATTCAGGAGACACTGGTATGCAGGCCAAATGTTTGCAACGTGGCACATGCAAAACCTTTCTCTAGCAAGGAGAGATGCAAGCAGAGGTGTGCTGAGTGAGGAAGGAAATTGGATAAAAATTAGAACATGGTAAAACTTCAGTGTCTCACATTAATGGAAGGTAAAAAAGCATGCTTGTCATCCTCCTCAGTTTTGAGTATTCTGAGGTATTTTCGACCAAACAGTACTTTGGTTAACAAGTACTAAAGCTGTTACAGTGCCAGCAGAGAAGAAAGCCCCTCTCTAGCTTTGTCTTTACTCTTAAGCCTGATAGAGCAAAGCAAGTCTCCATTCGTATTTTCTTTGTACCACTCTTAATTGCAGTGCACAGTTGTACTGGGGAGAGGTGGCTGTTCTGAGCTGCCTGTTTCCTTGCTCTCCTTTATCCTGAGCAGTTGGAAAAACAGTTCTGATGTCCCCTGTAAAACATGCAGTATTCGTTGAATAATCGCATATGATGTGACTTTGACATGAAAGATTATCTGTGCCGGTACAGGAATGAAATGAGCAGTAAAAATGAAAGCTGAAAAGGTGATAGTCCCCTTTTAAGCAGGAAAATAGGGTTTTTTTTCTTTTTCTTTCTTTTTTTTTTTTTTTTTTTTTTTTTTTTCCCTTTTTTTAAATAATTGATTCTATTATCTTATTCTTGTTGTTTTTACTTATGGCCAAGCATCTAAAGGACATCTACCAGTGCAGTTTTTCTTAACACTGAATTAATTATGCACTAAGCTTTTGGGCAGATGGTTCTTAGATCCTTGTAGTACTTGGAATTTTATTTTTTAAGTCTTTCTTTCACGGCAGCTGCAGATTCTAATTTGGAAAAAAAAAAATGTTTTGCATGCAGAAGTTTTAAAAAGCTTATAATAAGATAATTTAGGACTGTGCTATTCTCAAATGAGCTTAGAGGTTATGGCATAAGTTAGAGTAGCTTTCCTTTTTGGAATGTTAACATTAAAGGAGCGGAGTTAACTCTACAATAAGAAGATCCAGATGATGCGAGTGTTGCTCTGCATTCATTAAGAAGCTTGCAGAAGAGGAAGAATAAACCAAAACAGTAGATGGCAGAGTTCTGGTAAGCAGCCTCCTGCCCTGCCTGGCGGGCCTACTGAGCTCTGTGGCACAGTGCCCATGGGGCCGGTGTGGGATGCTGCCCAGTTCTGCTCTGAGGGGCTTTTGGCTTCTCTGCTTCTGGCTGTTGCTCCCTGCTGGGAGGCTGTCTGCTCCTGTGGAGCTGTGCTTGGCTTTGGTGGATGGATTTGGAGTCCAGCTTACCAAATAAAGCCCCAAATCAGTCAACCAAAAAACCCCACAGCAATCCATGCATGTACAGACTTTTCCTATCTGTGTTTCTGACTAAGATGAACAGAGCTGTTATGGAGAAAAAGAGGTCTTAACTGCAGGAGTTACGAAAAGCAGAGAATTGCCTTAATCATAAAAATCTTTAAAACTTTCCTTTTTGGATAGGACAGGAGAAATTACAGCCTAGCCGTGTGCTTCTGGAACTCCTACTGCACCACTGAGTCCCATTTCCAGGGAGACAAACTGGCTTTTTTCTGGTTATACCTTTTGCCTTTTCACAAATCCAGCTGTGAGTTGCTACTCTAAATGGTGGATTGGGGTTGCCCCGTGACCCACCCCACAACCGTGTTCCTAAACTGGCAGCCTTCCTGCTAACATTTTACTTTACTCGTACAGTCTCAGAGTGCGCAACGTAAAACAAAGACTATTCAGAGTTTCCCTTTTGTTTGAAATTTCTCAAGGCATCTTCTCTTTGGGAGTAAAAGCCCTGCTGCATCAGCTTCTGGGCTTTGTCAGTCAAGACAAGCATTCCACGAGGTGCTTTCTGCTCTGTTTCAAACCAGTTCGAGTCAAATGAACATAATTGACTGTTACCACAGGATAAGATGAACAGGCTGATAAGATTTATTATATCTTGCAATAAATGTGTATATTTGCCTAGATCCTTTCAACACAGGACCTCCTTGAAATGGAAAAAAGAAAAAGAAAAAGAAAAAGAAAAAGAAAAAAAAGGGATAATGAGGGGCAGGGGGGGGGGGGGGGAGTAGAGGGTGGAAAATTCTAGGAAGAGGTCAAAATCTCTGTTTTGTCTGTGCTGTGTAACGTGCAGCATTGCTTGAAGGCCAGACTGCCATTCTGCAAAGTCCCAGTTGCTCCAGTAGCTAGGTGGTTGAAGTAGTCAGTGAAAGAATGATGTGAGGAGATTTTGGATCCAAGCAAGATCCTGCCTAATAGGTGCCACATTTTTAATTGCCTTCTGTGACAGGCCTCTGGAGCCTTAGAAGTTATCTTCTAGATAAGAGGAGGATCGAAGCTTTTTGCCTTGAGATAAAGAATGATTTGGGCTGACAAGGTCTCGGCATTAGCTAGGCACTTCTTCCTTACCTGTGCCTCTGAGCTCACAAGAAGGAGTTTCAGGGGTGTCTAGCAAGCTGGACTGCTCAAGATTTCATTCCATTTGCTCAAAGAACCTTTAACTTCATTGCTTGTCTGGGCTATCTAGGCTTAGTAAATTTTCAGCCCGAATTCAGTTTGCTGGGTTTTTTTTTCTTGTTTTTGTTTTTCCCCTGGACCCTCTAACATTCATAGCCACACTCAGAGAAAGGGCAGTGATCAGTGTAAACTAGGCTATTTTCTGGCTCTTTCCTCATTAGCATTGCTCTCTGTTGTGCAGGTGCCTTTCAAGACATAAAGGAGAACAAAGCTCTTCCTGGAGAATGAGATAAAGAATAATCACTGATATTTGCAGTCAGAAAATAAGGAGTGGATTTTTGTGTTGCTTAGCAGTAGTGATTTTTTTGGCAGTCTGCGACAGTGCTTTTAAAATCATCATTCCTTTCTTGTTACATTAAAGTTGATGATTTCTGTTTATATATTTTGCTAGTTTCTTGTTCCTCTGTGTAAGTCTGCAGACTGCTTTTCTCTTGGTGTGGCTGCAATGCATTTTCCTGCAGTTGTACTCACAATTCAATGGCAGCAGGAAGATCATGTCTGCTTAAGTAGACTTCATGAATCTCCAAAGTGGGCTCCAGTCTTTCTTGTTTTATAGTATGATTCTCCTGGCAACTGTTTCTTGGGCTGACGTTGTGAGATTTTTCTAAGACTAGCTCTCATTTGCCTTGGTCATCTGCCTTTGCCACTTAAATTACCTCAACAATGAGGTTTCAAAGTGCAGTGATACGCATTGACCTTTTTGTGTTCCTTGGAATTGCTGGTCAAATCATAGCACCAGAACAGAGAATAACTGAGTGACCCAGAAGGGTGTTTTAGCTTACCATTGGCATACTATAAACTTACTGTATCTTACAAAGGGGGAAAATGTGACAAAATAGACAGATGAACAAATAAAAGCTGTTCATTCTGATGGGGTAGGTAACAGTATTTCCTGCTGGCAGCAGGTTTGGTTGCAAGTTTTGAATATGTAGTTGAGATTCTTTCAGAATTCCAAACTTTACATGAAACAGGAATCAAATCTTATGCAGGCTAAAATACGTCTGAAGTGAACTGTTCACTTGGCAGAGCTTGAAGATGTTTTTACTTTGTAAAGAAGTCAGAATTGAGCACAGAGAAATAATTACTTGTTTTTATACAAACAAATGCTTATAAAACTATTAATCTTGAGTTTTTTTCTAATAATTGATTCAAAAACCCAGTCTCTTGTACTGTTGCATATTGCAGTTATTTGAGATTCTTCCCTTTTGTAGCCTCCTCAGTTCCTGGATTCTAGCAGAACATTTTAGCTTATTTCTTTGTCCTCATTTTCTTTACTCCTTTTCCTCTTCCTTTGTTTCTTCTCTGAGATCATTCTGTCCCAAAGGTACATGCACTTTATAGGGAACTTATGCAAACTGAAATGCTTAGCACTTACAGGAATAACGCAGTCAAATCAGTTTCTGTCTGAGTTTTCCAGCCAGCCTTTATCCTTTGCATTTGTTTTGATAGGCGCCTGTCTTAATTCCACCTTAAAAAAAATAATCATTATTTCAGACGAAATCATTATTTCCAGGTGTTCTCTCAAGAACTATGACATTTTCTTTTTGGGATATTGCTTTTTCTGCTTGCCAAATTGGTTCTCTCCTTCTAACTTCCGGAAACGAGCTGCCTTCTCACCTCATTGCAAAGGAGAGGTTTTTTAGTTTAAGATTTACCACTATCTTTGACTAGAAGTTTTTTATTTCACTTGTCACTTTGGCAACTGTGAAGTAGAAGGAGTGATTGTAGCTACTTGCTGTTTCACAGGTGTCCCAGATGCTAGTGCTTGAGTAAATTAGTTTTCCACTGATCTCAGGTCTTTGGATTGCAATTCATAATCTGGAGATCCCGTACGTGCTTTTCTGTGAGCATCTTGTAAAAATGTAGCACTTGATGTGGGTTTAGCTGAGTTTTAACTGCTCAAAAGCAATAGGGACAACTGACCAAGCCTGGCCAGTTTTAATGCCCTGATTAACAGTGGCCCAGAAGTGAGCTTTAGCAGACTCTGGAAGACCGTGCTAAATGGAACACCATCTAATTTCTGCAGACTGTGAATGTATTAAAATGATCTTCAACTAGGAAAGGCCACTATTCACTGTGGGAGACAAAAACTTTACAATCTTACCTAAATCTCTGCATGAATAAACTCAGTTAACTAAGTAACCAGAAAAAGAAATCCATTTTGAGCCATTTACAGTAACTGGAAACAGCCACAGAACACACACTGAATATGTATGTATGCTTTATGTGGATGCTTGAGCTCCAGTTACCCCTTAGGAAAAGGAAACAGTCTGACAGAAGAAGCTTAGGGTTTTATTAATGACACAGCAGTACGCCACGGCTTCAAACATTCTTTGCATGGATTGGGAAATACCATGAATGATATGGTTGGGTTTGATTGAGATGGACAACACAGGGGGAAGAGGGGAATTAGTCAGCACCCAACACACTTAAACAAACCCTTTTTAGGAGGAGGATGCAGCAGGGATAATAAATGACTACAAAAAGCCACTTAAAATGCAGAGATTTTGGATTAGGACAAAATTCTACTCTCCTTACTCATTCTGTGGTAGGCAGAAGTGTATCAGGGAGGGGATGTGAGAAGATATCCAGAACACTGGGTGGACGTATGCAATGTAGACAGAAGTCCTTATCTCGTTCTCTGTGACAGATGAGCCAGAGTGTGGAAATGGTTATAAAAATGAAAGACGAAGTCTGGAGCTTTATTCTTCCTGAATAGCTGTCAGTTTGGTTTTTGAGAACTAGAACTGGCCATATTAGGTTTGCATGAGATCTGAAGAAGCTAGGGCCATAGGTTTTCATTGCAACTATGACAAATATGCTACTTCTAAGGAAGAGAGGGGGGTAAGGAAGACACAGAGGGCCAGGCCCTCAGCTGATTTAAATTTGCTTCACCAACATAGCTAGCAGAGAATCAGACAATGCGTGTTCAAATCCCACATATTTAAGATTTAATGTCTGTTTCAGATTATTTTTTTACTATTGATTTTGAGTCTCAAAGCCTCTACTTGAATACCTGTTCTCAACTCCTACAGAGCATATCTTTGAATGTTTTAACAAATCTGCCATGTGATTTCACAGTAAACTGTTTGTGCGGTAACTGAGTCACTTCAGAAAGGATTGTCTTCTCTGATGAAGACATATTCCTATACATTTAGCCTTCAAAATGGTGTTGAAGCTCACAGCCCAGTGAATTCCTGTTCAAGAAACTGCTCACGTAAATGTGGGTTTTAGGCCAGCAAATGAAGGAGGGAGGTCAAAGGAGACTACCAGAAAGTGGCCTGGTAAATTAAGGGCATTGAGGAGAGGGAATTCCTAGCATTCCATGGTATCTGGGTTTATTTTCTTACATTTCCCTAATAAGAAAAACACACTTCATATATGTTCTTGGTAAGTGTTTTCACTTGCATCATCCATCTCTGCTGCAAAAAAGTGACCTAAAATATATTGGCTTTACATGCCTCGAGGACATCCATTGAATACCTAACCAGTGCATCTGTAAAAGTAGACTTGGCGCTCTCATGCAATCCCTGGATGTAGATTCAATTGTCAGCACCTCGTTACTAACCGCTCTTTCATTGGAATCATTTTTATTAAAATAACCTTATGCAATCGCTTTAGAACATGGAACAGAATGCTCTGAAGTAACCTATTTTGTTACATGTACTATTCCCAAGTAATACATATGTTGTAAGGATCAGACTTTATTTTTAGCATAATTCATTTGCTTGTCCAAAAACTAAATTAAAATCCATGACAAGTAACTCTTTAATATACACATTTTAAAGAGTTGCTTGGCAAGAGTTTTGAAATACCTTGTATTGTACAAAATCCTACTCAGAAGCTTTCAATTAACTTGATTCATGCACTAACCTAGTTTGGCATTCTGCATAAGCTGTCCTGCAGCTTGTAGGAATGAAACATTTTACAGAACCAGTTCTCTGGAATAAAAGGCAGCCAGCTGAAGCTCAGACAGAAATGATGCTTATGAACATTAGGAAGTTTTAAAAAGTTTCCTGCACGTTTTTCCTTCGCCCCTGCAGACACTGGAGGGCAAGTTAGAGGAAAAAGAATGAATTTTGGAGTATTACTGGAATGATTAAAGTCTGCTTTATTACAGTGACCAAGAGGACTAAAATGTATCTGGGAAGCTTTTCAGTGTCAGACTTATTTTGGTGTGCCAGCAGCTCTCCAACAGTGATGTTGTGGAAGCGTACCCACAACCATCCTTCATTAGGTAGCAGTTATTCTCCCTTAAGGTTCTTCAGGGTTATTTTAACTCCAAGTAGGAAGTGGTGACACTATTTTGTCTATTGCTATTAGCCTTTAAAAATCGTTATATGATTCCTTTAGCTCCCGTTGCTTTTTCTATAGGTCTTGTTCCTTCATTGGCCACTCTGGACTTCCCTGTTGCTGCAGCAGAGGAGCAGTCGCACTGGGTAGCTCTTTCTTCACTGTGGAAGGTCTGCTACCCGTGGTTCTGCATGGTGGGACTGGAAACAAGTTCTTGCTGCTTTGCCTTGGTAGCTTCATGGCTTAAATTTCAAGGCTCAGTGAGATGCTATCACAGTCTACTCTGTCTTCAGCATCTGTGACTGATTCTTTGGCTGTTTCTGAACACACTGCATGAAATGGCAGCTTCCTTCCTTCTTGGTTTAAATACATTAGAGTAACTCTAGCTTCGCTTTACCTTGTGAAGTGTTCTGTCCGACAGACTGGAAAACAGAGCTGGCTAGATCATAATAAGCAATTTCCCTTCCAACAGAAAGAATTTCACTTTTCAGCAGTTGTCAGTGATTATTCTTCTTTTTATCTTGAAGGAAGCAAACAGGCTTCAGTGTTCATCTTAATGTTTAGTTGCTTTGTGTTGGGCACTGCTCCTGTTTCTCTGGTGTGTTTGCTTGCTTGTTTGGATCAGCCTGTCTGTAACTGTTGCTCTGGGGTCTAAAGATCAGGTGCTGCTTCTGCTTGTGTGTGATGGGGGACAGACAGTATAACCCATTTCTTAATGATGATATTACCAGCAATCACAGTCAGTCCAGCTTACCCTCCTGCATGAGACTGAGAAATCTTCAAAGCCTTCCAGAGAATATGTCACTGAGTGGAGAAGGAAAAGGAAGGATCACTCCCAGACCTAGTCCCATGCTGAGTCAAAGCAGAAGAGCTTAGTCCAGAATAGTTGGCAAGAGATGAAAATACTGCCAACTATCTGGAGCGGGAAACCTTGTTTTGCAAATCCAAGTGGAATTCACAGCTATGTACTGAGTGCCCCAGTAATTGCTTTAGAGCTCTTTAGTACTACTCTTTGAACAACACAAAATCTTTATGATGGTCAAGTACTTTATGTTCTGTCATTACCACCCTTCTGTAGAAGTGGCTGGTCAGAAGCTGCTGTGGAAGGGAGAGAAGCCTGGCTAATGCATTAAAATGATAACAGTGTGTTTTGTGTTGCTAAATAACACAATTAAAACAGAGAACAGATGGGGTTAAAGGAAGGATAGAGTTAAAATGTTTTGAACTGTACTGACCACATCTTAGAGCTAGGACTCTTTGCTTAGTTGATAGTTAATCTGCTTTTGTCTTTGCACAGAGCGTGTTCAAAATCATGTCTGTGCTCAAGATGGAGCTTACTGCAGTTTAATACTACTAGGATTAGTAAGGCCTGAACATCAGTCAGCCTTTGTCAAAACCAGTCCTACTGTCTGGAGAAGCATCATGCTTGTTGAGGAAATCTGACAGCTACCTTTGCTTAGAGTGGCAGCAGGAAGAGTTAAAATGAACAAACCTAATGTTTGGTAACTACACATGGAGTAGACAGAGAAGAAAAATCCTTAGATTATTACAATCCCAGTTTGATCGGTACACCTGACTTTCAATCGAGTTCTTGAGATAATCCAAGTTTTGAAAAACATCCATTTAACTCATGTTTTAAGAAAACCTGAAGCATTTAGTTTCAAGATAATAATTATGCAAAATTAGTGACTTCGGATGTTCTTGAAACAGAGAAATAACTGTCCTAACAAGGCTTCAAGCAAAGATGGTGTTCTGTTTCTTGTTGGTGCAATAGCCACGTACAACTTCTGCTTCAGGACTGCTCGTGCAACTGATTCTTCCCTCTGTCTCATGCTTCAGCCTGGTGAGCAGTAGCAAATCTGTGTGGGTTTACCCCTGGACCTGCCCTTATTTCCTAGGATCCTGCCTCAGCATAGTGACTTTCAGCAATGGCAGTGTGTCAAAAGCATGCTACGGTTTGCACAGTAGTTACATACTGGTGTTAAACAGCTAGCCTTATGTAAGGCATCTTTAGCAAGCAGTTTGGTAGAATGTGAATAGAGCTGACTTCCAAAATGAGTTTGGGAGAGGCTGGTTTTGTTCCAGCCATTTCAGTGCTGCTCCTTCTTCCAGTAGCTCAGCAGGAACAGATTTGCTTGTTTGGAGGAACTCTACCCCAGAAAACATCTAAGAGATGAGGAAGAAATGTTCTCATAGCAGTATCAGCAACCATGTTTTAGCAAAGCTAAGACTTAAGTCTGTTTGCTTGCATGGCTCCTAGTATGTGTACAATACGGTGTTATATTTAAATGAAAGACTGCCAAAGAGAAAGGAAGCTTTGTTGTTCTGGTCAGTATGGGGTTTATTAATTCAATTCAGACTTCTCTTAATTTCGTACTATGCAGACAACAGAGCATTATGGAATTACGCATCAGTTCTCGTTTTCAGAATGTTGGCATGGGAGGACTGTAGAAGGATTGCTGTTTGAGAAGTAAGTTAGTCCAGGAGTTGCAGAGTTGTTGCATGATGCTTGGTCCACAAGGAGACCCATCATCATCTTAAGACCTGTTGTATTTATAAGGCTTTCCTTTGTTCTCAGTTCTCTTTGTCATACGTTTATGTGTATTACACATCACTGCTGTGGGTTAGGTTTATGTGACTTGGGTTTATGTTGCTTGCAGCAGGATATTTATACAATATTACAATTTTGGGGTATGTTTTTATCCCACCTATAGAATATTTGAGTAATGACAAGTTTTTTCTACTCACTTTGTTGATTATATATAGCATTGTCTAGAAAGTTTGTAAATTTTAAAATGACTCTATACAGTGAATTACTACCCATTCTGTAAATCCTCTAATGAAAAATTCTGGCTCAGTAATTTTGTGGAGCTAAGATAGAAGAAAAGAAAGTGTAGTTTAGGGAAACAACCTTGATGTTTTGCAGCATATAGTCCAGTTGAATGCTTCATATTATATTGCTTCCTTATGTTTCACCTTTGGTTGACCTTTAAGTTAACAGGTTCAAGTGGATATTAATGATCTTGAGAATAGCTAAAGTAAACAGAACACAAAGGTAATGAGAAGCCATAGCTTCCCAAACTGTTTGTTGGATGGCGTCATTTTATTTTTAACACAGGAAAGTGCTGCATTGTCTGTCTCTGATTAGGTGAAACATTGTAGAAATGCCATCTGTCTAAAAGTTTATTAAAATACAGCCATATCAGTTCAAATACATACAGTAAATTCTATTGCAAAAGGAGTTGTAAATGTTTTCTAGGAAGTTTTTCAAGAATCTGTTATGATTTATACTGCTGCTCTTTGATACTGGAAGATGCAAAGAGCAGCATTGTTTTACTTCTCTATACCATAATTCCGTGGGCAGCTGCATTGTCTCATGTACGTGGTTATTAGCAAGAAAACTTGCTCTGTGTCATGGCTGCTCAAATATGTTGAACTCTTTGGCTTTCTGAGGCAAAAAAAAACCCTTCCCGTATGTGTATTGAGATCAACATGAAACAGGACTGTGGTTAAGATGCTTGTCCCTACAAGTTTACATGATGCTTGGGTCGAGGAAATATTTGATAAAACTTAAGACTCTGTTTTTATTGCTGGGTTTGGCACGTTATGGACTTGCTTCAGATAGTGGTTGACCACAGCTGTCAGACTTGTGTACATTCTATTTTGTAAGTATATCCATCTGTAAAGTAGGTATGTGAATGAGCCAGAAACATTAGGCTTCTGTCTCTCCTCCCTCCGCTTTTTTTTCTTTAAAAAGGCAAAACTTAGAATACTGCATTACCATTCACATTGAGGGGATTATTTCCCCCATTTTTAAGCAATTCCCAATGGGAACTGAATTCTTGCCAATGTTTTAAATAACGAATTCTCAAATTTTATTGTAATACAGCTCACCTGCGGAACCAGAACATGTCAATTTTAAGACTCTGATTTAGTGTCCATTATCTGAGAAGCAAGGAGGGAAGGCATTCAGCCTTGAACAAAAAGTTCTAGGTAAACCGAGCAGCTTCTGGGGCAATTTGGGATTGCTGAGCTCACCATGTTTCTAAGAACCTCCTGAACTGTTTGTTTTTTAAGTTCTCCCATGCTCTGCTGATAACAGAGAGCATATTTCTCTCTGCTTTGGGGTATGGTTGTCAAGGTTTTATAAGAACACAATGGCTTACAGGAAACATAGCGGTTTTGCAACTTAAATTATAATGTTGTTCTAAAAGCTGTTTGGGGATGATTCTTTCACAGTCTTTGTCTGCTTCAAGCAAGCTAGTGATTTATTTATTTATTTACTTTCAATCTTAAATAAATAAGTAAATAACTTTTGCTACAACATCTGCAGAAAGTCCTGTTGCGTACTTCATAAGCTTCATTATGAAATGAATCAGTGTTATGCTCTCATGATGTCCCGTGGTAATTACTAATTTATTCTCTCCCTCCCCTTCTTGTGTTTTTTGTTCATTTGCTTGTTTGTTTTAAAACTGTGTCAGTCAATCCCCTCACATCCTAAATACTTACGTTTAGACATGGAGGTCATTCCTCATTCTCTTTGCCACAACTGCTGAACTGTGGAAGAGCTGAAAGAAGTGCTAAAATCTGCGTGAGTTTTGTGTCATTGCCCATGATTGCCTGATCCAGCAGCAAGTCAGTTTATCCCGACTCTTAGTTATTCCTGCAAGTGGAATCTATGGCATTTCTCTTGCACAGTAAATATAAGCTAGGCACATTTAATTAAAGAAATTCATAGGTCAGATGAGTAGAAATTTAACTAAAGCCACAGTTTTTTATATGTAAAATGTATTTTACCACACATTTTCTGCTAACATCTTCCTAATGAGTTGTTTTAAGAAGCTCTTCTAGTTTGTTTTTTTATTAATTCCCACTGTATGTAATCAACATGTGATATAATTTAGATAATAGTTTTGATCTATTTTTTCTGGTTGGTATTGCCTTCAAATAGATTGGTCTCCAACAGATTGGAATATACTAGTGCATAGAGGTAGCAGTACAAAAATTAAAATCTATCATTAAATACATGATATCCTGCCTTTTAGAAGTACTAAAGAGAATTTTTTTCTCTTGTTATGAAAGTCAAAAATGTAGTTTTGCCTACTGAGTATATCTGAGATTTGCTTTTAATTATTTTAAATCTGTGGCTACAATTAGTTTGGACAAATAAGTTACTGGCTTGTTTTGGGCAACACTGAAATGCTGCATAGCCCCTCTCAGTTCATTCAGCAAATAATGAGCTGATGCAGGTGGTCTTGGTTGTCTGTCTCATGTATAGTAATGCTAGAAAAGAGGCATAAGGAAATGCTGATGGAATGAGCTGCGTGGATTTGCTCGTTTGCTCAAGTCTTCATTTTTACACCTACAGATAAAAGATTTTTAGGTAAACTTTCCTCTATAAAGGTTTGGTGTCACCTCTTCAGTTAACACCTGCTCTGGTAAGATAATTCTAAAGACATGGTTGGCTTAAAACGCCTATGGTAATTTGTGTGTGTGTGATTCTATTTTAAAACATTTATCAGTCAAGGCTTATTAGTTTTATTCCTGTGCCTCTCTGACAGACCCTCATCTGTTTGTTGTTGTTGTTTCTTTTGCTGGTGTGATTATTGCTTTAAAATTGCTGTTGGCGAGGTGGAAAAAAATGACACTTTCAAATGAAACCTTATTCATTGTTGAGGCAGAAAAGTTGGTGCTTTAGCACCATTCCCCTGGCCTTTAGTGAATCAATTGTTTTATCAATCAAATTATGCTCATATAACTTAACTAATTAACTTAATCTTGATGTGACACAGCCTTCCTTGACTATATGCAGAAAAGAGAGTGAGGAATGAAGGGTCTGTATAAACACTGCATGCAAAGGCTGAAGTTATCAGCCTACCATTAGCCCTTTATCTAAGAGGCTCTTGGCATATAAATCAAACAATAACTTCTTAGTTTTGAGTTGGTGCCAAAGTACACATCCACAGTTGAGTCTACAGCAGATTACACCCACCAAGTGGCTTGAGGGCTCAAAGTGAAAGTGGGAAATAATCTTTAAATTATTCAAATACACATTTATGCTTTTGCATGTTGGCCAGCAGACATTTTCTTACTATCATTTTCAAGTCCTAAGCCTAAAAATCAGTGTACAGAACAAATTTTAACAAACTTCTAAGTGAAGTTTTGAGCATGATATTTTAAGCTTGAAAGGCTCTGAAGAGCCATTTAAAAGCAGTATTCTGTACGTTGCTATGTAGCAATATAACTACTCATCTGTGGTGAGGGTGGTAATTTCCAATGATCCTTCTGCAGTTTTCTGCAAGTACAATGCCAAGATTACATTATCTTTATCTTATTTTTTTGGTGCATTGGAAAATAGCTCCAGCACTTCCTGTGAGATGCTGAGCAGTTTTGCCAAATATATGAATGTTCAATAGCAGAACTACACTCTAATGTTAAGAGCCATTTTGAAACTTCAACAACTTTTCATCTAAGAGTACTCTTAGAAATATGAAGTACTGATCCATTCTGGTGTGACAAACACAGCATGTATCATTTACCTTGATCTGGGAAAAAACATGTTGTGTTTTTTTTTATTAATGTTTTTCTTAGAAGAAGGCATTGCTGCATGTTCTGTTGAACATTCATTGTTTAGAACATCAAATGCATCTGCTCTGGATGTGCATAAATACAAAGTAATGCTCCAGTCTTGAGTCCTGAAAATACCGACAGCTGTTTCTATATAGAACACTGTAGATAAGTTATATTAGATCTGGTTGGCTGCTTCCAAAACAGAGAGGAAGAGCTCCATCTTGCCCTTAACACGTCTGTGTCAGCTCAAAACCCACAGCCCCATGGCACCTACCCACAGCAGAGGGATTGTTCAGGGCTGGAGTTGTGAGTGAGGCCTATGGCGTGATGCAGCTGAAACTTGGCTGTGCCACCTTGTGTCATCCTGCTGGCTTGCATGCTTAGGAATGCACAGCATGTTCATCAGGGTCCTGGCAATGGCTCTTGGAAGCAGCAGAGGAATTGGAGGAGAGATGGTGTCTCCTGATGCGTGGTCCCTTGCTCCAGACTCATGACCAAACTGTGTCTTATCATACTCTCATTCTTCACTTTAACAGAATTTGAAGGACACGTTGCTAACAGATGGGTTGCTCTTTGTCGTAGCTACCTTCCATACAACTGTGGTGGTGGCTTTTGATGCACCGCACACTGAGTGTAGGCACTCACATTAAATCTAATGTGAGTTACTGTAAGGGATATGTTGGCAGAGCACTTACTTCTTTTAGCAGCAGTTTGGCTTTGGGCAGCTTTGTGGTATTAATGAAGCTCTAATTTAATCTTTACTGACCTTTTCCCTCCTTTCTTCTTGTGAAAATACACAAAGATAGCTCAGTTGTAAAGCTGTGTAGGTATAGAGTGAAAGTTCTGCTGATACGGTAACCACAGAATCTATCCCTTTGTTGGACTACTGCAATTATCCTTGATTTCTTTTTAAATGTTTTATTTTTAACTATAAAAATGAAGACACGACTACTTTGTTATGCTGAAATGCTTACTGGTTAATTTTTGAAGCCCACTCAGTGTTATTTTTTATCACCTACTCAAAACCAGCATCAGCAAGTTGCTCTTTGAAATCCTGTCTCCAGGTGCAGAAATAACCACATTTGGTTGGACAGGAATGTCTGACTTCTTTTCATTTGGTTAAATATATGTGCTGACTGAAGAAACATGTCACAAAATGAATTTTATAAATACTGACTGTCCTGTATTATTATTGGTAGATCTGAAAACAAAAGTGTCCTGTGCATTCCGTCCTTGCTTTCAGATTTGCATCTGCTGTTTGAGAGTTTGTTCTTCACTGACCACTGCTTGGTTTTACCAGTTTCCAGACATCTGCTTCCATCCTACTGATAGTACATCCCAGTGTCATTAGCCTCCCCCTGCTCTCTCCGCATGTGTTCAAGATGAGTAGCCTAGAGAATGAGCTTGCAGCACTATAACAGATACTCTGTCTTTCAAATAACCTTGACAGCTCTGCCCATTCACCAGTTCAGAAGAATAAATCAATCTTAACAGATACAGGAATTGCCAACTTGTGAATGTCTAGACCAAGTAAATTAGCTCAAGGATTCAGCTTTGCAAACTGTCATCCCAGTATCATAAGTAGGAAAGCTGTATCTTTTAGGTGTCTATCTTTTTCTCTCTCCTTTTGTAACCCCTTTTTGGTGGTGGCTGAAAAAGAGACATATTATTTGCAGTCAAATTTTAATTAGCTTTAGTACAATAAATGGCTTGTTAAAATGAATGTAATGTTTATGTGTGATGGGAAGGTAGAAATTTACAATTATCAGATGTCTATCAAAAACTGCTGTCTGCATATCAAACACTAGTTAGGGCTTACAGGGATTTTGAGAGAATACATCCTTATCTCTGGATAAAAACATCATGTTTTGGTTTAATAAATGTTGAGTTTCACTACAAGATAACTACCATACTTATTCTTACTTGTATTCTGTCTGCGGAGGTGGCTGATTGTTGAAGTTATTATGACCATAATGGTAGATAAAATGAAGAGGGTATCAAACCCTTTGAGTGAAACTGAAAATTTCTTGGTGAAACTGATTAATAGCTGAGGCCCAAAGTTTTAGTACTCTTTTCTCATTGTCAGGCTTGGAAAACATTTTTATAATAGAGATTCACTTAGGTGTTTGTTGTCATACTTACCTTTTGTTGTGAAGATACTTTGAAGTGTGATTTGGAGTTCCTGATTGTATTGCAGTGTAAATGTAAATAATTTACTTTCTCAAACAAGGCGGTATGATTCAGACAAAGGTTTTGTAATGTGTAATACACACACACGCACACACACACACACACACACACACATGAAAATCAACTTAGTTTGAAAAAAACTACTTCCAGAGTACAGTGGTTCAGTAGATAACACATAAAAACAATAAATAACAACACTTGGGAAGTAAAGAAATGCAGTGGGAAAGAGGAATTCAAATTGGGGTTCTGGGTCCCATAGAAATCACTGATTACAGCATCAGTGCTGTCGGATTTGGGCTAAAGCACAGGAACTGCAGATGGGAAAAAGAGGAGAGGAAGGACACTATGACAAGAGCTGGAAGGCAGTAACAGACAAATGTCTCACCGAAAGGGGAAGATAAGATAATGTTGTTTCCAAGGAAAATTCTTTGGTTACTCCTCAGACCAAGCAAGCAACAATCCCACTGTGTACTTGTAACCCATTCCCAGCAGTCATTCATTCCTTGTCACTAATGAAATTAAAGATTGGGCAAAGCAAAAGGTCCCTCTGTGAAGGTGTAAGAGAGGGGAACTGGGAAAAGTGTTCTCAGTAGCAGACATAAAACTGAATTTTTCAGAGCATCAGTGCTGATTCAGATTTTTTCTCTTTGAAGAACTCCACTCAACTCAAAGAACTCTCTCCTCAGTGCTTGTGGATGACACCAAACTGTGGTGTAGTTGATAGACCTGAGGGACGGGCCATCCAGAGAGACCTTGGACAGGCTTGAGTAGTGGGTCCAGAAGAACCTCATGAGGTTCAACAAATCCAAGTGCAAGGCTTTGCACCTGGGTTGCGGCACCCCCACTATCAATACAAGCTGTGAGATGTAAGGATAGAGCACAGCCCTGCCAAAAAGGGGGGGTACTGGTGGGTGGCAAACTAGATATAAGCCAGCAATGTGCCCTCACAGCCCAGAAGTCCAACCATATTCTGGGCTGCATCAAAAAAGTATGGCCAGCAGGGTGAGGGAGGCAATCCTACCCCTCTGCTCTGCACTGATGAGATCTCACCTGGAGTACTGCATCTGGATCTGAAGTATTCAGTACAGGAGAGACATGGACCTGTGGGTGTCACTGTGACATGTTCTTACTTTTTATAACTTAAAATATTTAGTTTATTATTTTGAATTTTATTATTGTTTATACTAGTAGCACACGGAGCTGCCAAAAGAGTATCTTTTAGTAGGGTTTATACATGGATGTGCATGCTTCTTTCAGAGCTCTTTTAGTCTAAATAAATGGGGCTCACCAGCCCCTGGCAAGGAAAGGAGTGCAGCAGACAAGGACAGGCAGAGAAGTGGTGCATCCTCACAGTGTGAGTTCCTGACTTACTGAGCTTGTGCAAAATTTGGGAGACTTTTGTTCCACTTTCCTTTCTGTTGTTTGCTTTAAAGTCAGCCCACGGTGTCTGTGCTTATGTGGGACTCTACTTGTATTTGCGGTGATGAAGAGGACTAGGAAAAGGAGAATAGGCCGAAAGGTTGGAGAACAGAAAATTACATTTCTTTCAAATGGGAAAAAAGTATTTAAAAAATGAGATTCCTGCTGTTTTAGGCCTGATTCTTGATCTGTGTAATCCCTGACTTTGGAACTGCTTGTTCAGGAAGGGATTAGTTAATGGGCCAAGGGGCGGCCTCTTGCAATCTAAACTTCAGGCATGCTTGTAAATGACAGTGAGGCATGCCCTGTAGGTGCAATGTGAACAGGGTCAGCAGGCTGAGATAGCAGTGATGCTGGGTGAGTAGGACTCAGTCAGGATAACTGGGTATACAGAGTCTGTAAAAATAACATACGCAAGGATCCATTACTTTAAAGAGTCTGTATTGAAGAAATGTAACACTAGGTTAGGTCATCTGATTCCCTGGTCGTCTTCTTCAGGATTCTGCTGCACAGGGTGCTTTCCTGCTTTACTAAATTCACTTTTTAAAGGTTTTGTGTTTTGGTATTGGATTGGTATTGTTCACATTACTAAACATAGCTGTGCATTACAACCATGCTATTGCAATGCAGCATGCATACAGCTGTTCTGTAACAGGTAGCAAATGAGCTATGGGGGAGGGGTTCTGTGAAACAGATCCTGTTTTGGCGTGTTTATAAGCATGTTATGAATTACATCAGAAATGTATTCAGGAGTTAAATGTGTCCTGGGATGTAAACAAAGGAGGTTTTCCTAAGGGGAAAAAAAAATCCTACACAGTTAATCCCAATTAACTTTAGCTTCAGGCAAGGGTTTTTCCTCCCTTCTCCTCTCCCTTCCAGAGGAAACACTGAATTCATTCAGAAAACAAGAAATGCAGTGTCCTGGATGAGACAGAACGCTAACAGGGTAATGAGTGCAGACGAGCCATGCAAATTGATGTGTGTCTGTCTTAAGATTAGCAACAGCAGCAATAGAAAGGAAATCTGTAAATACAGAAACTGTGACAACAGTTGCATTCTTGTGTGGATTATTCACTTCACATAAGGAGAATCCATGAAACCCAAAGTGGTGGTAGTTCATCAAATCAGACCAACGGCCTTCAGCACTGGAAGTATTGCTCTGGGACTTTAAACTCTCACAGGGAAGTCACAGCCCATCTGTAGACTGTCCTTTGCATACATTTTCGATTACTGAAGAACTTTGGACTGTTTCTGATATACCCATGGTTGAACAGTAGTGCTTACACAGGGGCTAACATGCTTATTTTGGTTTATTACATGTGGATTCTTATGCTTTAAAATTAGTAGCAAGAAATCCTATGTGTTTTATTGTAAAATGATAGAGACTGTTTTGCTAAGAAAAAACAAGCCTTTATATTGCATTACTTTTGCTTGTATCTTGCCCACCTCAGAAGAGTTGCTAAGTAGAAGCACTCATGTTAAAATATAAATGTTGTCTTAAGCTTATTCCATTATTCCAGCCATGTTTAGTGTAACCCTGTCATTTTCTAATAGCAGTCCAGCTGCCAAAGCTCTTTGGGAGTCCTTCATGAACCTCAAACAGAAGGAAGCTGTGATGGAGGCCAGGAGACACCTGGTGGAGGCCGCAAGCAGAGAAAATTTACCCATTAAAATGAGCATGGGTGAGTAGCATGGCATACCCTTCCCTTCGCAGTACTAACACAGAAGGTGTCAGCTGCTCTTCTTCCATTTAACCCTTTTGGGGAAAGCCTGTGCCCACCCTCAGATTTGGGGTGTGTACTGTGGTACTGCAGAATCTTCCTGATACGGAAATGAGAAGCAAATGTTTGCTAGAGCTCAAGTGTCATGTTTTAAATGCAATGACAATAAAAAGATTGAAAACAGTTACAAAGCAATGGAGTTCTATGACGAAGGATTTCAAAGGCTTGCAATTGTTTAGCATTGTTGCTTCTCTTTGTTCTGTGAAGAATGAGAATTTGGGTATTCTTAAGAAGTCAGCAGGATATGTGTCCGTGGTGAGCAGAAGTTTTAAGTAGATACTGGCCTGATGAAATCTGTACAGATCTTGTATTTAATTATGTTATCTTGGTAGTGAGGCTAATGTGAAATAAGGCTGCCCAGATCAAGAGAGTTTAAGCTGAAAACCATGTCTGGGTGCTTTTTAAATCTGATAAACCTAAATTCTTCAAAATATTAGAGACATAGAATATTCATGATTACTTTCAATAACTTCTTTAGTGTATTGTTCTAACTGTATGCTGTACTTAGTGAAATGCAAGAACGGCTGTAAACGTAGGCTTATTAAAACAATTATATGGTTCTATACCTTATTTTTATTCCTTATGGAATAAGAGTAATAGGCATTTATCTCAAAATCCAGAGTCTACTGCCAAGATACTGCGGAGAAATTAGATGTACAGCCAACTTGTGAACTCTTAACAGCTATAACATTTCATATATTGCAAATACCTAGAGCATACATTTATTAGATTATTAATCAGAAATACTAGATGTGTGCTACAGTAATTCTGTAAACTGTTTTAAAGAAATGGAAAAGGAGCAGCTGTGAGAGGGTTATTGCAAATTAACCTAAGGGAGAGGAGGCACAGTGAATGATGAAATTGCCTTTAAACTTTCTCTGATAATGTGTCTGATTATTCACCGTAGTAACATTTAATGTCTTTACATTTCATATGCCTCTGAAAAAAAAAGTTACTGTTGTTGAAATTCAACTTTTTCTTAAAAGTAATTGCTTCTGATCTTCGTGACATAATGATCTGTCTACCACCTTCAATTCTCTGCGTGAATGACTAGATCAGTCACCCTTTCCATGTGGCTTCTTCCTATGGTTCCATTCATGGCTAATAACCTTGGTTCTTAATCATGTTAACTGGTACTCATCTAATGGCAGCCTAAATGTCTGATACTCGATGTAGTGCTGTGTAGAAACATCTAACGGGTGGTGGTGAAACAAAATTCTGATGCTATCATTTTTGAGACTTTTGTTCAGAGGATGCAATATAGGTTAAAGTGCAGGTATTGGTAATTATTAATATCAGTAATTAGTAACTTAGTAATCACTATAGAAATTTTGCTTAGTGAATTGCTTATTTTATATTAGAATCAAGTTCCTTCTTGCTCTCTTTACTAAGATGAGTTGTGTCAGAGTATTTTCCTTGCTGCTATTATTTTTTTACTAGCTTTGCCCTGGAAATAAGGAGCGAATTACATTTTTGGAGCAAATAAAATATTTTCTGTTGCTTTCTGGGCTTTGATGGCCTGTGCTTGCCATGCCTTCCCTGCAAATAATGGGTGTACAGTTCAGATTTGCTCTGTCTATACTTTGCTGCGCATGGCAGGAGATTAATGAATTGTAGGAGGATCCACAGCTTAAGAATTTGCTTTCTTGAAGAGACCTGCTGTTGAAGAGGGCACATCATCTTCTCCCTCTTCCCACAGATATCTCTTCTAGGCTATGGAGAACTCCTCTGTCTTCCCCTAAAGGCAGCAGAGATGAGATGGACAGATAAGTTCTGAGGAAGGAAATCAACAATTCTGGCTATATTTTCTTTTTATCTGAGTAGACTGGATTGCTGGTTTCAGGTGTTCTTGATTCACATATCCCTTATATTAGTTGTATCTACCAAAGCAGTAGTGAGGAAAGTCTGGAAGTCCCGTCAACTATTTCAAATTACTTTAGTGTAGAAAAAAAGTCAGCTGAAGATACAAAGTGCAGAGCTGGCAATATTTGGTGGAAAAGTCTGTGGATGGACTCTTGGAGCAGATTCAAATGTAAGACCATCTCTGTGGAATTTGTAAATAAACTGCAATTTTTCTTATGCTGAAACAGTCCTATACTCAGGTTATCAGGTGGGACAATTAAGTGTTCTTCTATCACCTTCAAGAAAAATCATGAGGTTTGTGTCATTTCAGTTTGTGAGTGAAAGAACTGCATTGCCTTTACAAAATTTAATGAATGACACCAATAAGCAAGCTGTTCAAAACTGTTTACTGGCAGTAAAAACCTTTTTTCCTTCAAAGAAGTCTTGGAAGAAAGAATCACAGAGAAAAGACTAAGAACAAAGTGATCATCCAAATAATAAACTAGAACACAAAGCCATGAAGCTACTTCGCCATTTCCATAGGGAACAAAACCTGAGCTCTCTATCTACAGAGTGTATTTTGTTTTCTTATGTCAAACCTGGAGAAGAAAGGCAAAGCACTGTTCAGAATTCCAACCAGCGTAAAAACTATGGATGCTACATTGTCATGGGTTAACCTAAAATCTACCTGCACCCATGACAGGGGTATAGACAGCCTGCAGGGCCGCTATCCCAAAAGGAAAAGGGAAAAAGGGAAAAGGAAAATAAATACAGCGGCAACGATCTAAGGAGGCACACTTATTTACTAAATACTATATCGGAATACAGAATAACACAATATAATACAATATAATCGGAATTAAGGCTAATGAATCAAGTAAAATAAGAGAGAGTGAGTCCCGAAACCGAGAGGCCTACTGTAACTCTAGGCGAAACGGCTGGAACGCTCCCACACGGCTCTCCCCCTGGCTGGCAGGATCCAAGAGAGCGAGTCCAGCACTGAAGTGAGATTATATAGTCCTGGTCATATGACTGACCGTGGTGTTCTCTGGGACATTCAGTCTTCTTTCTGTGAGCAGCAGATTCGTCAAAATTATCTATGCTTAACATGATGTTATGATGTGGAATACTGATAGCAAAATTACAACATTGCAAAACCATGACATACATGCAGATGACTTCTTAAGAAGTACATACTTATGCGTAAATGATATTTAAAGATGCATTTTCATTTGGAGCTTAATAATTCTGTCAGAATTGACTTTTGTGCAGTGTTTGCTTGGTGTTGCTTACTGTGGGCATGTTTTTGATAAATCTAAGTCTTGGGAACAGCCTTAACCCTTTCAGCAATCTGTAGTTCCCAAAGCAGTGTGTTTATATGTAAACAGTAGGTGGAGCTGTCCTGTGCTAGAAGTCTACTTAAATACTTCGGCATAATGACAACACTGACATTTTATTTTATTGAAAGAATTAAATTTGGTTTTGTAAAGCTTTTTGGAAGACATTACAGAAGATGGTTGTAATGGCATTCTGGTGAGTTTTATAGTGATTCAAGTGAGACAGTAAAGAGATTGCTTGTACTTGGCTCTTAAATTAAGGGACTGCAAGGAGATTCACTCTGAGGCAGCAGCCTGGTTAGCAGTACAGCAGGAAGATGCTATTTTTTCTACTCCTCTATTTCCAGTTCCATTCTTTATAGTTTTAATGTCTTCGGAATGTGATCATCTGCGAATCTCCTCTTGAAGGCTTTGCTATTAGTGTAATCTTTTGGCAGTAATCAAAGGTTTGCTACAGATGCTCTGTGGTTTTAGAAACACTTTTGCTCTTCTGTTTGGAAAAAGCATGGTAAACTTTGGTCAAGCCTGAAGTCTTTTATTGTGTCTCTTTACTGATATGGAGACTGAAAGATGAAACACCAGTATAGCAACAGAAGCAAGGTGCTATGTGCTGTTACATGAGACCTTGTTAACAGAATAAAGGCCTTCTGGTTTCTTTCCATTTAAATTGTAGAAATGCATTTTCAAAAATCAGGCTCACTATACAATTAGCTCAGCATTTGTGAGATAAAGAAGGGTCTTGTAGCTCTCAAACGGCCAGATGTGTGCGGGGTGAACTGCATGGTAAAGCTTTTGGGTAGAAATAGGGAGATCCTTAAATTTCAATGGAGATAAGAAATAACATTTTGATGTAAAAAGATAAATGGAAGAGAATATCTTATCTAGAAATATAAAGCATGTGAAGAAAACAAAATGTACAATTCTTAAAAAAAATAAATTGCACTGGACTGTAGTGGCATCTAACATACTATTTATTCATGACAAGATCAGTGTAAAAATATTCAAGATTCAGTACCATTCAGTTCCTGGAATAAACTAGGGATAAAAGCTACAAGCAAAGAAAATGAGCCATAGTGAAGTAAATAGGTACACTGATATCTCCCCAGATAATTAGGCCAATTCCGTGCAAGAGACAACTAGTGAGACAATGACAGGCTGTATCTGAGGCCCTTATGAAGGAGGAGAAGGTGGGTGAGCACTATAGGCCTCAAGGCAGTCTATGTGGCATTCAGATCCCTTCTGCAGCACATGTTAGGGTAAGTGATAGGTACTGGGGTAACAGCTGGTCTTCTTAGTATGTGGGTGGCCTGAGATGCAGAGGGATCAAGTTGTTGACTGGTTCTTGGGTTGTTAGTGCACATTCCTCTGTCTTTTAACTAGTCTTCAAGCATGTTGGGACAACAAGCTGCAGAAGACAAAGCCTCTCTGAAGGCAGTCTCATGGGACAGGAGGGTTCCTGTACCAACTTGCATGGGACAGGCCTGGTTTAGTTTGCAGAGTCCTAAATTCTTGATGGTGAGTCTCTCTGTGCTCCTCCAGTAGCTCACAGGTGCTCTTTGTGTCACTAACGCAGGAAAAGGTGGGACTGCTCCTCTCTGACCTGGAGTCCTTTTGTTGCACACTGTGAACCATGAGTAATTTTTTTTCCTATTTTTTTTTTCCCTCATAGAAAGCAACAGAAGTTCTGCAGCATGGGAACTATCTAGCCAAGCAGATTTGATTTTACAGCCTGTTACAGTACTGACTTCTTGACTTCTTCTTGTAGTGCAGCTGTAAGCGTGGTCTTGACCTGTAGTAATTGTTTCTAGTTTCAGTGGTGGTCAATACAGCAGATGTGCTGTTGCATCATTCACCCCTGGAGGCAGGAAGGCTTTTTTTTGTCTTAAAATGCAAAATATTTTTGAAGAGTTTCAAGTGTTTCTAAAAGCTTTGGACTCTTTGTGGGGGCTTCCTTATAGAACATTGCATTCACAGTGGATGACCACTCTTTAGTTTTGATTTAAGAGGGGGTAGGCTCTTCCTGATAACCCTTGATAAAGGTAGTCTTTCCGAATAGTCACCACCACGTACAAATGTGGAAATAGACTGATGTTATGGATGTTTCGCCTTGCACTGTTACACTAGGATGAAGTTCACAGTTTCATCAGAGTAATCAGTGTTCACTTAACTAAAAAGTTCCATCTTCTGACAGTCATTTGGTTTTTGCCAGTCTAAAGAAATGATTTTGCTCCAAGCCCTGGATGTGCAAAGAATATGTGGCAGTCTGGTTGTGTGGGTTTTTTTTTTCCTTCTGTGTTTTTTTTTAAGCAACTGAACTTTTCATGTAGTCTCTGTAACACATTAGATGTAACAAAATGGATTAAGATATTACGCCAAGGAAGTTCTCTGTTTTGTGATGAAATAGCTGAAACGAAGAGATTCAGAAGCAGAGCAGATTGGTTTTTGTCAGTAAGTGATGCTATATTGGGGCATAGTGTTGTTTAGAAGGATCACCAGCTGGGGAGCAGTCTTTGCACTAAACATAATGCTTCTTTCACAGCTAAATGCAGCATTCAGGAAAGTGGTACGTCAGGTTTTTTTTCAGTCTTACCTTTTAATACACAGCACTAAACAATTGCTAGAAGAAGAAAACAAACATACCATAGAATAGCTGCAATTGTGAGGAGTGATGTCCCTCTCCCTGTTGTGCTGGTGCCTCTTAGGTTTGCTTCTGCTGCCACAAGGGCCACACTGCTGCTTCATATTCAACTTGCCAGTCTCTTACATTCTGAACTTCAGAGGGGTTTAGGTTGCAGAATTGCTATCAGGCTGTTGCAAATAGAAGAAACACAGGGAAACTTTAAATAAATAAAGAGTTTTAAACAATTGACTTTACAGTTAGTGCAAAACGGCATGTTGAATGTGACAGAAGGCTTGCTGGTATTTAGCATCCATGGTGCATGTTTGTAGTGAGCACTGGCATCTCTGTAGTTAATGAGAGAGCTGGAAAATCCTCTGTCCCAAATGTTAAGATACTGTGCTGTCTCGCTCCAATCTGTAGGAGGGAGGCAAGGTTCTTTGATATGTGTATACCCGGCGTGAGATTAAGAAGCAACGGTTCAAATGTTGGCCCAACCGGTTTATTACAGTCCTGGCCGTTTTAGGGAGATGGGGGAGGGAAGGTGGGCGATAGGAAAAGTAGGAAATATAAGCAAGGAGTCTGTAGAGAGCAAAAGAGAGATCTTTGCAGGAAGCAAGAGGGAGATAGTCACCACCATGGATCCAGCGAGGTTTGTCATTGATCTTCATTAGTGGTGGGTCGTCAGGCGTTGTTGTTCCACTGATGATGACGACGACGATGGATGAATGAATGAATTTCCAATGGTAGCACCAACTGATTTATAAGTCCAAAGTGGTCGAGTCAGCTTTCTCTTTGGAGTGACAGCTCAAATCCAAAGTAGCTGAGTCAGCTCTCCTTGGGGTAGAAAATTCTGGCTTTGGGATCTCAGCAAAAACTCCTTTTGTTCCCATCTTCCGGGCCTTGCCAGCAGATAAGAGGGAGCAGGGATGCCCATCTGCATCCTGTTTTTCACAGGACACGATGGCATTATTCCCCAATTTTCCCATACCAAGCTGGAGCTATTTAGTCCCAGGCCAGATCTTCTACCCATAAACACTCCTGTGCACTCTGTTCCGGAAGCAAACAGCTATGAAGGAAGGTGCTGTCAGATGCCTACAGGGTGATGTTGATTGTCACACGGTAGCACCCATCACTTGCCTCCTCCATAAATCAGTGAGAGTCTCATCACTAGAAAACACCTCAGGAAGCAAGCTTTGAGCCAGAAAACAAAGAAGGGTTCTCACACCACCCCGTGGCTCAAAGGATGCTCAAAACTGAAGCATAAGTGACCCTCCATGGTGGTGAGGAAAAGAAAGAGAAAAAAAAGTAAGCATAAGGGAAAAGAGGGATGGGTGATAAGGGGGAGTTAAATGTTGACATCATAAACTAAACTACTCACAGAAAGTCATTTACAGCTACAGTCACTTACTCCCATTGTTACTTGCTTTAACCTTTTTGCTGTTTTTTGTAGTAGTTTTTTTGTTTGTTTGTTTTCCACAATTCCACAATTATTACCCTCAATTACACTTCCATATACCATAAACATTTAACAATCACAAAGACAGTGATGATAACCAGTAGTATCAAATAAAATAAATAAATAGGGGTATTTGTGTCAGCTGAGAGATATAAATACTAGTTTGGCAAGTTAGAGTACTGTTATAGTCTACAGAACTTTTCACAGGACAGTGTGTGTCGGACACCCCACAGTATAAACCACAAGAGGGACAATCCCAGAAACACATCTCTTATCAAAACTTAGACATTTTCCAACAACCATATTTTGTATGGAACTCCTGGGCTGATGTGACACGAAAAAGTATCAGTGCAAAGGACTTTGTGATAGATTTCTTTTGTGACCACATCTAACAAATATTAGATGGGTCCCATTGTTCATTTCCCAGTTTTCTAGGAATTTGGAAACACCATGGAGGAGTTACATGCAAATCACAATCAGTTTAACCAAAAGGGGTGAAAGAAGGGGTCAGAAGGAATGGTCATTACCGTGCAGAGAGTACCAGAAAGCCAGAATGACCTGTAAAAACTCTGAACCCAATTGTGAAGTTTTAACAGATCCAAGGACTGATATCGATCACAATCCACAACAAACAAAACATAATACTATTGCTACCAAAATATGGAATCAAGAGGTATATTCAGCATTCCAGCATGATCTCATCTTCAATTTTCCTGTCACAAAACACAAATGGTTAAAGTCAGCTATCAGCCATTCTGTGCTCAGTAAAGGTCCCACGGGGATCTGCTGTAAAATAAAACAAGACAACTTGCCCTTTTGGGGCTATTGTAAATACAATTAAAAAATGAGGGAACAATCCAGCAAGAGTTGATTTTACATTTCTTTATCGGGGAGGCCTTAGCCTTCCAAGGATATTTGTTAAGGGATTTCATTAAGGTTAGGGAAACTGTCCTCAGGTTAGCTGAGTCAGTTGGCACAGGCTGGCCAGGGAGATGAGTGTTTCCCCGGCTTATCAGTAACTGTATTGTGACTCACAGGGGCAGTTGGCAGGAGTGGGAGGCCTTGGGACAGAAGGTGTTAAATCGAGGATCTTCTCCTGTTGTGAGCTTTCTAATACATCCACCCCTCACTGCCTTCCCCCCCCCCCCACCTCCCGCTCATCTGGGGGAGGGGGCGAAAGCATCAGCTTTCCTTGGGCTTCTTGAGCTTTTGTTCTGGCCACCAGTTAACTAATTTCTCTAGTCTGACTGTGGGTAATCCATTCATCAAATCTCGTGGAACACCCTTTTGCCAGCCCAGCGTCCAGAGACAATTACGTTTATGACCAATATTTCGCCTGCCTGTTCTTCCTGGCAATGAGACCCTTCCAGTTTCACTGAGGTTTGGGCTAGGTGGCCTAGAAGCAAGGCTGACTGCTGCAAGCCTCACTTCCCTTGGCTCACATTTACTAGTGTTAGTAATCACCGGCCCATATTTTCTTTCATAATTAATTAATTCTTGGGCAACCTCCCCCCATGTCCATACTTTATATCCAGACTGCAGATGGTTAGGGGTTACAACTCCTTCTAATGCTGCCCGGGTTCTTTCTCCCTGAGGCATAGCCTGTATCTTTCCTTGTAATTGTATGCCTATGGGTTTCAGTGATTCCGGAGCCCCCTGATTAAAGGAGTCATCCTTTCAGGATCAACAGGCATCATCAGAGGTGATTCATGATGTGGCTGCAGCTTTCTATCATACATCATTTGGAGACAAGCAGCCTTTTGGACACTTTCCACTAATTGATCAGCTGGAAGTAATGGCAAGAGGGTGTCCCCTTTCTAGAGGGTTAAGACCACCTGCCCAATAGGCAGCCCTCTGCGTTAGGGACCAGGGAGCACGGTTGTTACCAGTAGTTCAAAATACTCCTGGACCCCAATAACCTTCAGCTTCCTTCTCAGTTAACGTTATTTGGTCTCCACCAGTGAGACTGACTCTCCACACATATTCCGTTTCTGATTCTTTTGGAGAACGGCTAAAATCCTTTTTCAGTGTTGCTAATTCAGTGACAGAGAAGGGAATTTCTTTAACATTCATTTTAGGTCCTCACCATTATCAAATGCATATTCAGTTTTTATCAGAGGACGCAATTGGGTTGGCGAGTCCTCTAATTTGTCAAGCCCTTCCCTCATTCCTTGTAGTTCCTTCTGAGGAAAAGTTTTTTCTTGAGGCAAATTACGGACAACAGCATTGCTAGTGTTCTTATACGCTAATAGCTCCTTAAAAGCCATTTGCAACAAAACTGAATTACGCTGCTCTCTTTGTAATTGTTCCTCAAGGTTCGCTATTTGATTCTGCAGAGTTTTTACCAACTCTTGCATTACTTTAACTGATTCCTGTAATGCTTGTACGGTTTGGGTTTCTGCCGAATGCTTTTCATCTCGGAGCTCCACGGCTGCTTTTAAAGCTGCACCGAGTACCGCACAAATACACGATTTTCCTTTCCCGGCTCGGGTACGAGCCCCATGTTGTAAAACACAAATGCGGTCTGAAACACTCTGCAAGTTATGCCAGTTTTGTCGTGCCCAATCCACCCCTGATAAAGAGGGCCGAGCACCGTGCTTTTCTAAGAGGTCAAATAGCACATTTTCACTTTCCATAGTGGCAATACTTTCACTCATTTCTCAATACCCTAAAGGATCTACACTAAGGGAAGAGAAGGTACGCTCCACTCCTTACCCCTCCCCAGGGAGGCACACACCAATCAAACAAATGTAAATGCTACACTCATGCCTCCCTTTTGTTGAGAGGAGCACACAAAGACAGCAGGCTAAAACAACACCTTTGGGGTTAAATCGCCCCTTATTTTCCTGAGAGGCCACACAGAGGAAAAAAACTGCAAATTCCGCACCTCGGTTACAAGACACCCTCAGTGCTTGCAACTCGGAGAGGTGCGCACAGAAAAAGTTTAAACAACGCAAATTCTCCAATCTCTCCTCCCTTACACAAAAGACCAAGAAGCACAATCAACACTTACAAAGAACGTGTCAACACCTCAATCGCTCCTGGCTATCCTGTCTGGCCAGAAAAACTTCAAGCTTAAAGCTACAAGAAAAACACTTAAAGTTTCTCAAAAAAGGAATAAACTTCTTGGAGAGTAACACACGTTTTACCTCAAAAATTACCTCCTCGCTTCCCCAAGAGGCGCACACAAAAATACTTTCAAATTCCAAAATATGTTACAAGATACTTAAACCACATAATGCAAAATAGGCTTCCCGGGGAGGCACACACGTATAAAACAAAAGCAAATACTCAAAATCAATTCATACGTCCCCAAGAGGTGAACACAAAAGCAAGTAAAGTTTCAGAATAAGGAGCGGTCTTCCTGGAGAGGTGCTCACATCTAAGTTACCAAAACTGTCGCTCCTTGCAACTCCAGGAGGTGCACACAGAAAAGATTCAGGCTGTATCTGGGAGGACAACACTCTCACGGCGGGCATCCTGTCCGTGACGCCAATAATAAATGTCTCGCTCCAATCTGTAGGAGGGAGGCAAGGTTCTTTGATATGTGTATACCCGGCGTGAGATTAAGAAGCAACGGTTCAAATGTTGGCCCAACCGGTTTATTACAGTCCTGGCCGTTTTAGGGAGATGGGGGAGGGAAGGTGGGCGATAGGAAAAGTAGGAAATATAAGCAAGGAGTCTGTAGAGAGCAAAAGAGAGATCTTTGCAGGAAGCAAGAGGGAGATAGTCACCACCATGGATCCAGCGAGGTTTGTCATTGATCTTCATTAGTGGTGGGTCGTCAGGCGTTGTTGTTCCACTGATGATGACGACAACGATGGATGAATGAATGAATTTCCAATGGTAGCACCAACTGATTTATAAGTCCAAAGTGGTCGAGTCAGCTTTCTCTTTGGAGTGACAGCTCAAATCCAAAGTAGCTGAGTCAGCTCTCCTTGGGGTAGAAAATTCTGGCTTTGGGATCTCAGCAAAAACTCCTTTTGTTCCCATCTTCCGGGCCTTGCCAGCAGATAAGAGGGAGCAGGGATGCCCATCTGCATCCTGTTTTTCACAGGACACGATGGCATCATTCCCCAATTTTCCCATACCAAGCTGGAGCTATTTAGTCCCAGGCCAGATCTTCTACCCATAAACACTCCTGTGCACTCTGTTCCGGAAGCAAACAGCTATGAAGGAAGGTGCTGTCAGATGCCTACAGGGTGATGTTGATTGTCACACGGTAGCACCCATCACTTGCCTCCTCCATAAATCAGTGAGAGTCTCATCACTAGAAAACACCTCAGGAAGCAAGCTTTGAGCCAGAAAACAAAGAAGGGTTCTCACATGTGCTAGCAAATAATAAATGAAATAATAAATGTTAATTGTTTTTTGTGGGTTTTTTTGTTTGTTTTTTTGTTTTACTTTGAGCAAATATTGGAAATATATAAAAATGAGAGGCTATCATATGGACGGTTGCGTAAGTTTAATGCTGTTAATTCTAGTTATTTTATTTGGTCAAGGGTTTGAGGACCAAAGAAGAGCTACACTGCCAAACTGAGATGAATGAAGCAAAAGAATACTGCTGGTGGAGCAGTACAGTGTATTTCATGAGGAAGAAGAAAAATGTAAAGCAGCAGATAGGGCTGTAGGTAGCTGAGGTTCTTACCCAGCTCTGCTGATCTCAGAGCTGCTTTGATTTCATTTTTTAACATTTTGTTTCTTTTGAAACAACTTACTAGTTTCTTTCTTTTTTCTGTGTGCCTCCCCTCTCTTTCTTCTTTACATAGTCTCTTAGGAGGTTGCATTCCTTTATGACCTGGGGAAAATACCACTTCACAACTACCTGTGTGTGCATTTTTTGATTTTATTTTTATTATTTTGCATTATTTTTTTATTTTGTGATTTTATGTCATCATGTTGAAGAAAGAAAAGAAAAAAATGATAAAACACTTGTGTCATTCACACTCCCTACTTGAAAAAGTACCTTGAAATACCTTATTTTCCTTTCAGTTGTTGATGTGAAGGGAATGGTGGGGAATGTGGAACCCTCCTGGGTTCTCCAAATACAACAACAGTTACTCCTTATGGAAATGGTTTTGGAAGAGGGTCTTGGAGTCGTTAAATCTTGCCTCTTGGTTAGGGGAAACATCTCTAATATAGTGAAGGAGACTGAGAGATAATATGAAATATACTTACAACAAAATGAAATAAATCTTAACCGAAGTAAGATGTCAGAGATGTCTCATTGGAGACTTCAGATTTCTATTCTGTGACAGAATATTCCAACAGAAATAACAGCTCCCAGGTTTACAGTGTTTCAGGAAGGATAGTTTTGTCCCCTGCTGTAGTCTTGTTTTTGTTCAGTGAGTAATCTACTGCATGCTATATAATGTCCTGCTGCATATGATGGGTAAATGGTTCCAGCCCCGGTAAAGTTATGAAGTCCGCCATCTGCAGTTAGTAGATGGAACTGAAGCACAAAACCCTGTGCAGTGGTGTAGAACAGAAATATTCAGGTAGTGCGTTATCTTTGATTCAATTACACTTGGCACATGGATGCAGAACTGTTTGGCTGACCTTAGTATTATATATATAATATATAATATTGTGACCACAATCCCTACATACATATTCACAATATTCTTTCTATGTGTCTGGAATTTTTGAATAAAGGCTCTTTTTTGGTTTGTTTTCTTTCATTTTGGTTTTTGTTATAGATAGTAAACTCAAACACTTAAGTTTAACTTGTGGCCAGGTCTCCTTCTGTGTCTGATTGTGATTAAAATTGGAGATAATCACGAAAAATTTTGAAAACAGAAATGTGTTGCTCTCGCAAATGTATCATTTCATTGTTTATGTTCTTTGCTAATGTAATACTGCAAGGCATATATCAACTTTGTGAAACCTTTTTGTCTTTATATAAGCGTTGTAAAAAGTTACTTCAGTTTGGTCTTACTGTAGAGAATTGATAAGATGCGTGGAGCAGAAGGAAACATTAATGTACAGATAAATTTTTTTGAAGTTTTGAAACAAGGCTTTAACATAAGAGATCAATAACAATGTTCATTTACAATATATATACCCTCAAGTGAAAAGGAAATTACTTTGATATATTGAAGCACTTATACATTTAAATAGCATTTACTTGCAAATGTGTCCAGTTTGTCATAGGTTATGCTTAATGGATAGTCACAGAAATGAAGCTTTGCTCATGATGTAACCATGCCCTAAAAGGCTTGTCAAAGATTTTTAAATGACTGTTTTTAAGAGCATTTTGACCATTACTCATCATTTAATCTCTTAAGATTATTTTTAATATACATTTTGAAATTTAATTAGAGTCAGATCAAATAATTGCCATTGAGAGTAATACAGATTGTCTATTGACCTAATTAATTGTTTTAAAATATAATGGGGAAAAAAATGTGAGGAAAACAACAGTTTAATTTTACTTGCATAAGCTGTGAATTATAGGCCTGCGAATTAGAAACAGGTGTTAAGGTTAAGTCAGAAGGATTGGACAGCTTTTGAATAGATAAAATGGCTTACTTATGTTTTGGTTTGCAGCTTGTTTTGTTTGGTTGGTTGGCGGGTTTTTTTTGTTTATAGAAATTGGTAATAGGTATTATTTTGGGAGATATTGTAAGTAACAATACTTAATTGTCTGGAATCATAGAATCATAGAATCACCAAGGTTGGAAAAGACCTAAAAGATCATCCAGTCCAACCGTTCACCTATTACTAATAGCTCCCACTAAACCATGTCCCTCAACACAACATCCAGTCACTCCTTGAACACCCCCAGGATCAGTGACTCTACCACCTCCCTGGGCAGTCCATTCCAGTGCCTTACCACCCTTTCTGAGAATTAGATCTGTATTGAGTCACGGTGTTTCTAACATTTGTCTAAACAAATACCTTTTACATGGTACAAGCCAAGGTACTCAGGAAAGGCTGAAATGCTTCTTTGAGTTTTTGACTGCTTGTTAGTCAGTGGTAGGTATACAGTTAGATCCTGCTATGGAGAAACGAGCTGATTATGTGTATATATATATATACATATATACGCACATACGTAAAGATAAAACATTTGTAAGTTACTGAATAGTGATGCAGCCCCCTGAAAAGAAGCAGTTGAATTGCTGTCTTCTGTTCTCTGCTAAGATTTATTCCATTGGTTTTTTGGGTTGGTTGTTTTTTTTTTTCAGATCAACCATAATGACTGTTTTAGCTAAGCAAGAGAGTTCCTGGATATATGGGGTGGGGAAACACCAGTTCCAATGTGTGCTTGGCATGCAACAAAGCCATGTGGCACCAAGGTTTTGCTGAATCTCTGTGGCAGTTGTGGATTCTGTACCGTGTTCTGTGCGTCCTACACGATGACAGAAAGGACTTCAGAATTAATGTTAAAAAACAGAGCTGACAAGTGAAAAAGAAAGAAAGAAAAGAGAACAAACTTGAAGTAGCTGGAAGAGGTCTAGAACTAAAGGAGCAAACTATCACTGAGAACAGCCTGTGGCAAAGGATATGAATATATATTATATGCTAGTGTGCTTGCAAATACCATTGAGCGTTGCACTTTAAGTGGGACATGGCAATACAGTAAAACTGGGTGGCTTGCCCATTGCTGTTTTTCCATCATAACTGTGTAAGCTTGATGATTCAGTCTTGCAAAGGAGAATTAGTTACATGAAGACATGTTGAGTTACGTACGTATGTACTTATACATCATCATGTTTTCCATCTATTTTTATTTGCTTCCCACCCAAAGTGATCGTTAGGGTATTCTCAGCTATTCAAGTCTTTCAGAGGTCATAAGAGAAATAATCAGTCCTTTTGAATAACCTACCAATGAACAACAACCTCCCTTTGTCTGGGACAACAAGCCAAGAACACAGTGAAGTATTCAGTGTCTGAAAACATATGTCTTAGTGCTAAATGAGGACGTGTACAAGCCACCTGGAACCCTTTGAGCATATTATTTTAGGACACATAAGTCAGTTCTTTATTTGTGAGAGGTTTAGAGCATCCGGGAGATGATGCAACCAAATTTGCAGATTTAAAGTTGCTTTATGATTGCAGTGAACTGCTGTTTTCAAGGGTTACTGTTTCTCAGAGCTGGTGACTCTCTTGTGGCCTAGTGTTCTGTGTTTATTAATGTGGTATAAGAGGTGAAAAATGAGGCAACATTTATGATCATTATACATATTTAGTCAAGAATAAGCTGATTTGAGTACTGTGTATATATGTGTGGAAGGAAGGAGGTTTCTAGTTCCATCCATCCTTCAGCATAGTGATACAAAAAATGTTAGACCCTCCATTCTTGAACCAGACACTCTCACCTCATGTTCCCACACGCTCTGGCCTTGTCTATCCACGCTGCAGCTTAGGATCATAGAATCACATTATATCCGGAGTTGGAAGATGCCCACAAGGATCATGGAGTCCAACTCTCAGCTCCACACAGGACCACCCAAAATCCAAACCTTATGTCTGAAGGTGTTGTCCAGATGTGCTCTTAACTCCAGCAGCTTGGGACAATGACCACAGCCCTGGAGAGCCTGTTCCATGCCCATCACGCTCTGGTGAATAACCTTTTCCTGACACCTAGCCTGATCCTCCTATGACATAGCTTTATGCCATTTCCTTGGGCCCTGTTGCTGTCACCAGTGAGCAGAGTTCAGTGCTGACCCTCTGCTCTCTATGAGGAACTGTAGGTGGCTCCTCGCAATCTGATCTTTTCTGAGCTGAGCAAACCAAGGGACTTCTGCTGCTATGCATATGCCTTGCCCTCTAGACCCTTCACTATCTTTGTAGCTCTCCTTTGGATAGTTAACAGCTTTACATCTTTTCTGTATTGTGGCACACAACAGTACATACAGTACTCGTGGTGAGGCTGTACTACAGCAGGACAGTCACTTTGCTTGCATGGCTAGCAGTGCTGAATATTTCTCCCTCATCCAAAAATGCACCTTTCTGTGTTTTTAACAGCCAATGCTGTACATGCCTTCAGAGGTGTGACAGATGAGGGGCTCTGCTTCTCTGAAAATCTGTCCATCTGGAGTGACCTGAGAGGCACTGGAAAGCCTGCAGTGGAGAGGGAAGAATGGCTGAGCTCAAGTGCTTGTGCCCTGTAGCTACTGCTAAGATGGGAGGAAGGAGAATCGGTAGTGGGCAGTGAGGAAGGAAGGCAAGCCATAGCTGCTAGTAAGTGCCACAGTCCTGCTGGAAGCAGGAAGCAGGGTGCTGCTGCTGTCTGATATGGGCTGACAGACTTGAGATCACTGCAGTGTTTATGCTCATGTCTGTAACTGTTGTGTTGGTTGCTGCTGCTCCTGCAACTGAGGAGGGAAGGAGGCTTACAGGTGACCGTCAAACCAAGAGCAGATCGGTTTGTTTTCTTGGGAGATGAGCATATGCTGCTAGAAATAAGCCTGTCACATCTGCTTTCAGTCTACTGCAAGGTTTAGTGCTCTCAGTGTCCAGAGCTTTACTCTGGAGAAGTCAGCCAAGCAGTATCCCCCTTTTCATCTCTCCAAAAAGCTAGGGAGCAGTTGGTGTTCTTCTCTTCTTTATTAGCAATGTAAAAACTGGGTGACTTTTGAAATTAACTAACCAAAAACTAAGATTGAATTGCTTTTATGGTACTTAATCTTAACGAGTGTTACCAAAACTTCCTAAGAAGTACAAAAACATGTTGATTTAATAAGAATAACATCTGGAAATTACACCAACACAGAGACTTAAGGGGCGTCATCTGTCCTACTAAATTGCTCTCACTTAGTTTGCAAAATATCCAACTCCCTTGGCAGTACTGTTGCCTCATGGATTTTGCGATCTTATTACATTCCTTAGAAGTATCTGGCATTGGATGTGATTAGAGGCAAGCTACTGGGAGAGTCAGGTCTATATTCCTAAGATTATGGATGAGGAAAACAATTCATCTGGAATTTTTCAGCTAGTCTGTGAATGTAAGGGTTCCAAGATATTTTCTTATTCATCGTGGTTCTGTCAAGTGAAAAATGGACCTCAGCAAAGTGCTCCAGCCAATGAAAGTCAGACTGTGTTCTCGCATTAGATTGAACTAAGTTTAAAGCTATGTGTATTTGGCGATTCCTGTAGTCTTGGAAAAGCATCCACTTATTTATTCAATTGGTCACAAAATGTACTTTCCTCTTTACTTGTTTTCTTGTCCCTATGGAGATAATTAACTAAGTGCTAGATGAAAAAATAAGGACTGTATGTTTGGAAGAGTGCATTGCTATTTTTGACCTTTGCTCTTTAGACACCTTGTAATCCATAAATCTTCCTGTTTAAAAATAAAAAACAAACCCACCGCTTTGGGATTCTGAATTTTAAAAATCTACTGGTAAAAGTGTCTTGAAAAACAATTATTTTCTTGAAGTGATGCCTGCATTACAGTATATAGACTGCAGTGTTAATTTAAGATGGAAAAAAGTCATACTGTGGAATTGTCTTCATGTCTACATATGTGGCATGTCTAGTTAACTTTTTGTTTAACTTTTGAGGTTAAAGTCTTTCCATTCCACTCAAGCTACTCCGACTACTCAGAAACAGACTTCAGTCAGATCCTGGTCTTTCTCCCATTAAACCTGTTTGTGTCCTCAAACCTGTAAGGCAGCTATTTTTCACCATTCCTTAAATATAAATATGACTTTTATTGTTTTCTGGTCTAGTTGTTGTGGTAGACTTATTACCAGTCTTATCAATGGCCATTTGTTCTATGTGCAGCTTGTTTCAAAACTTGCTTCAGTTCACCTGCTTATTTTTTCAGTTCTAATATGGCAACTTTGTTGAAAGTATCTCATAGCTGCGGGTTGTTTTCCCACTGTGTTTGGCACTGTGGTATGAAAACCAGGGCAGAATAGCTAACTTAATTATTGGTCATGTCTTGATCATTGCATATTGCCACAGGAACCCAACTCCTTATTTTCTTTATTATTCAAATAAGAAAGTCTGTCTATGTAAACTTTTTTGGTTTATCTGATTTCATTTACACATTCTAAGCGAGCTCAGTTTCTTTCCCAGTGTTTCCTAGTGCCTAATCCTATTTTTTTGGGGGGATTTCCTTTTTTGTTATTCATTTTAAGCCAAATTAGCTCAAATTAAAACTCAGTTAAAATCATACAATAATTGTCTATCTTTTAGCTCATCTGAGTGCTGTCTTCATATTACTAACCTCTCCGGTCTTCATAAGTAAATCTAAAACAATCTCAGTTACTATATACACACACATATATATATATAATGAAATATTTTACATCTAGCAGGTGTTTGGGTGACCGCTTTTATATGCCTGTGTTTTTTCTTTGTGTTTTGGAATTTCATTTTCTTTATCAGGACACAAGTTGCCTCAGGAATGTAATAGTATTCTAGAAAGTTCCATGCAGATTGCTGTGCTACTCTGATTCTGTAATACACTCTTGCACTATCCTGTTGGAACTGCTTCTATCTTTCCTTCCCCACTATCCTTGCTACTTCTTGTACTTTATGCACAGTTTATCAAACTGCTTAAGTACAGAGCTGCTTCCACATGCTCATTCTCACTGTTTCTTGGGCAGAACTGGCTCTTCATTAGTGAGCCTGGTATGTAGCCCGTTGTGTTGTTTTTTTGACTTCCAGACATCCAGATGACTGCTTGTAGCGTCCAGTTTCATTTCCTATGCTATTCTAACGGTAAAGGTTACTTTTTAGACGGTGTGGAATTCTTGGTGTTTGTGCAAGGAAGATTATCAGCACTCCTAATATCCCTGGGGGAGGTTGAGGTCATACTTCTCTTTCTTCCTGCAAGAAGGAGGTAAAAAATGAGCAACTGTAAAGTAGTCTTCATGAGTGAAACCTCTGCACAGACTTGACTTCTGCATAGGTGTAGTACTGTGGAGCAGAGCGTGACCTGATAGAGCACGAAGGAGAATATGGTGCAAGGCAAGATAATGCTGTTGTCATTCTTTCTGACAGCAGTTGCCATCTTCTGGCTGTGAATCTCTGGATTTGCTTTAGAAAAACAAAAGAACACTAGATATATAGATATGTAGTTGTCATCTATCTCCTTTTGAATTTATAGGAGTTTTCTGCTACGCTGCAAGACAAAAGGACTTGAAAGAGCGGAGGGGCTTTAAAAAATAAATAAAAGACTGATTGGGTTGGGATTAGATTGAACTTTGTTGTTGGCCTTGTGCTGAAATCTCCCCCTGTGAGCAAGCAGCGGGGAAGGTGATGAGGATTTAGGCCCCAGGAAAACTCATTTATTTGTTGAGTACCACCAGTAACTTTTCTAAATTCCTGTTCTACTGGAATAGTTATATGCAACAGGCATATAGCTGTCCAGGGAAATTTCTATGCAGAAATTGGCTGGAGCTTTTGAACCAAGGATCTGAGTGCTTCCATGAATATTTTACATGTTACAGATGAGATGCTGGACTCTTCAACGCCATTATGTTTTGTTAATGACTTACTAAGGTCAGGGTTTCACTTATGTTTACGTTTGTTTTGGACTTTCTTTTGGTGATAACTCTGAGGGTGGGAAAGTTTTTCATTGTTTTTCTAAAATGATGCTGATCCAGTGGTGCATCTGGATTCACTTTCACGAGGGGACTATACAGAGCAAAATTATTACAAAAGGAATTAATAATAAAAAATGAAATCAAACTCAAAAGCCCTCCTGTTTTACTGCTTTCTGTGAGGACACTTAATGTTTTCCCAGTTGAAGCAAGCTATCATTTTTTCATTTCTTGAATCTGCCACTATATATCATGACTGCTAAAGGTAACAGTGCAGTCATTATCAAAGGTATGCTGCAAGGCACCATGGGCTGACATTTTCCAATCACCATGTAAATCTGCCTGACACAGCTTTACAAGAAATAAAACACGTCTGAAAGCTCTGATGTTTAGTCTAAAAACACACATGGCTGCGGTTGCTGTTTTAGCCTATACGGACTAACTGTAGAAGCCTTTTGTCAGCTCTCAGGCCTACTGAGTGGTGTCAGTTTGATTTGTGCCTTAATTTGCTGACTTTTTGGTTTGATGCTCTCCATTAAAATTCACATAAATACTCTGTGTGTTTTTGTTTTATTTAGCAGCTTTCCCTAATCTAACTGTTCCTCAAAAGGCTGCCAGTGATATCTCTGGAGCTAAGAGAAAGCACTTTCAACATTGATGCACTGGTGGAGTCATTTTTTTTTTTTTCCACTGTGTGTATGATACAGAAAAGATGGAGGCAAATGAAAAATTTTCTAAACTGATGATATAACCAAATGCAGAGAAGAAACACAGTGTTAGTCTTGCGAGATCTTTCCTTTATGGAAAAATAACAAATAAAATGATGAGACTAGTGTAAGCCAATGAAACACTTCAGACTAGGGCCTTCCTGGCGCTAAAGCTTGTTCTGCTAAGTTAACGGATTCTCCTTGCTCCATCTTGCTTGCCTCTTCTCTTTAGGTCTGCTTTGTTTGACAGTGATGACTCTTTATTGGCAGTGGCTACGAGAAACCAGGAAGCAGCCCAGGACTGGTCTGCAGTCCAGACTTGCAATTAGGATGGTGCTTTAACACCATTTTTCCTTGCGTATTGAAGGCACATGTGATTGCCTGTGATAATTTTCCTAGGGAGACACCACAGACTTTCCTCTCACAGCCTAAGTTAGCAGACTAGCATCAGTGTCCCTTTATCGTTGGAGCAGGCATGATGTCACTTCTAATACAAAATTCCAATTATTTGCAATTTGCCTGATATTTTAATGTTAGGTGGTAAAACTGTTGATCGTATATTGTTTGTGTTGCCAGAATGACTCCCTTTATGTCCTGTTAAGGACTGGTCTGCAGGTTAGTGCAGGGATGCAGGTGGTGTTTCTTTTTAAGGGTGAAATTAAGCTTTAATTTTGATTTTATTTTCCTTTTTTTTTTATTTTTGAAGACTGACAAATTGACAAATTCTCTTTGAACGTGTGATAAAAATAGAGATATTGTAGAAATATTAGCCATTATTTAGAAGTCGTGGTTAAGTCATTGCCCTTGCTTAAATAAGTCTCCCTGTATGTTTGAAAACAGAGGACGGTGTTAGATCTGTTACATATTGTTAAATACCTGCCATATCATGTATCTTGACTCATAATTCATGTATGAAGCATCCTAACATATTTCTGCTCCGTAAAGCTCCCATTGACTGCAACAGAGCTAGGGTCTTGATTATAATGCAGAATGATTTTAGTTCTCTATAACTGATAAACAATAATTAAAAAAAAATAAATCTAGGTTCACGTGTGGTGCCGTCAGTATTTGTCACCACTAAATTCTATGCTATGTCCTGTTTTGTTTTCCACAGGTAGAGTCACCCCAGAACAGCTCAGCTCCTACGTACAACTTTTCAAAAATAATTTCAAGGCTTTGGAGAATCACTGTGGTCTTCTACAGCTTGTCCTGGCTGCAGTCCAGACTTTGAAACACCCTCAGATTTCCAAATGGGACAACTTCCTAGCCTTCGAGAGATTACTTCTGCAGGTACATACCGTGTTATTGTTATCTATTTATTTGTTTTACTTAAGTCATAATGTTTTATATATATATATATACTAAAATTTCTATTGAATTTTGTAGCTTTTCTTTTTTTTTTTTTAATGCAGTTTGTAGGATGCATCATTAAAAAGCTGTCCTTTGTTGTTAACATAGAAAAAGAACGGGAACACACATAGTTAATCTTTTATAGTTTTGTCTAGGAGTAATTTTAGAAATGAAAAGCGAAACCCTAAAAGTGAAATATATGAATAATCCAAATGGGATGATTGTTTTGTATGTATTTGAAATACCATGTGTAAGGGAAACTGTTGGTCACAGCCTGAACCTCTGATTAACCATCTGAGGCAAGTGACGGGTCAGCTGTGGGAGCACAGGTGAAGGTAATTCAGCTGTGCTACCAGAACAGGGTGGAGCTTGGCTCCACCTCTCCTCGATCCTATTTATGGGCTGACCACCACTAAGGTAGCATCTCTTTCTGGAGATTGCTTCTTTGTGGAGTTTTTGTGGTGAGCCTTGACATTGAAGAGCATCCATTTTGACTGAATGTACTTGTGAGTCTTTTCCTTAGATACCCTCTGGCTATTTACTCTGTATTTACAACTATACGCTTATATCATTCCAACTGTGCACCATGCTGATATAACTTCTACCAATGAATAGGATTACTGTTGCTACCACACTGAAGTCACTTTTGAGGTAATGGGCTCATCTTGTGTGGAGAAGACTTGATTATTCTTTGTCACCGCGTAAGACTTGTATAATTTACCAAGTAGGTGAAAACTTAGTGGGAAATTCCCTGCACAAGATAGTGAGGATTTTTTCACTCACAAACATCTGCTCTCTGCTTCTCCCACAGTCACCTTTTTAAGGCATCCTGTTGGTGGCTACAGTACTGTTGGCATACCCTTTTCTTTGACATGTGTATTTCTCTCAGGAAGTTAAGAGCTAGTGGTATTTCAAACTCCATGCTACTAACTTTTGGAAACGTCTGGGGAAAAAGGAGGATTTTTTTCCAAGAATATAGGTGTTAATTTTTGCTGAAATCAGAAGCTGAACGCTTTCCTCACCGTGCTTTTTCTTCTGTGCTTATGCTGGTTTAGAGGAACCATTTCCTTAAATCTTAGAGGAAGATAATTCCTCATGAGGTAGATTCTAGTGAAGTTGGAATCAGCCTTAAGTGAAATGTATGGTTTGGACTTCAACAAAAAATATTTGTATAAATTTACTACCCCTTTTTCTTGATATTTAAAACAAACTGACAACTCAACCTGGTGCATGATCTCTGTCAGAAGGAAGTAATCCCTGGTTCATTCGGATGTCCCAGCCTGTGCTTTTATAGCCTTCTGATCAATGAATGTTTATGGCATTTAGTGGGAGGGGAGGGAGGCAAAAGATGCAAAACTTTTAATAGCAAGCTCCTGTCTACCTTAATAACAAAAAATATTTTGTAAAAAGACAAAAATTAACAAATCACAACTGTTTTCCTTTGCTATGACTGAAATATTTTGAGTAACATATGCAACACTGTATAGTGAAGAAATGATTGCTGTCATTGTTTGTTTATTTGGGGGGGATGGTAGAGCATGTAACTTCATAGCCCATAGTCCCTTTCCTTCTCTTGCAATGAATCATGTCATGTAGCTCTTCTCAGAAGCTGAATAAGTTCCATCTTAAAACCAGTCCAGTGCTAGAATCAAAATAAAGCTGCAAGCTCAGCGTTGTTTTCACAACAGGCAACTGCCTGTAAAAAATAAAATAAAAAATAAAAACATGCCCTAAATCATCAGGGAGTGGAAGAACAGAGAAGTAAGAAACAACCAAGCTATATATTTCATAAAAGAAGAAATGTGTAACAAGCACTCTCAAAATCATACACAGCCATGGATTATAGCCCCAGCCTTCCACACATCATATTAAGGTAAAATACGTTAGCCAAAGCAAACTGTCCAAGCAGACGTAATTGCTGCTTTAGACGTACTCATTTTCAGTAGTTCAAACAGCAATTACTTTGAATTACACAATCTGTACAGCATGTATTCTTTTACTGGGTCTATTTTGAAGATGAAGTCTGAGATGTATGATCTGTTTTTGAGCGTGTGGCCTGTCTCTGATCTGTTGACAGGCTCTTGTAGGAAGAACAGAATACTGAGAGACCCAGAAGATCGCAGAGAAAGTTTTATTTAAAAAAATGAACTGTAATGTTATGTTGTGAATGGTTGGCTTGCAGCGCTCTGCACTCCATTTGGTGCTATGGCAGTGTATTCCAACAGGACTGCTGAGAAATTCTTCAGTGGAATTGTTATATCTTAAACAGTATAAAATAATAAACCTGAAAAGAATCCTTAGTATGAATCATAGAATCACAAGGAATTGTTTCAACATGAAAGTAGTACTGTTGCTACCCTGTATTGGAACTGCATAGAAGACATGAAAGGTCTACTGGGAAAAATATTATTAGACTTTGGGCAATGTAGAGACTCTAGATTTTTCCCTTATGGATGCATGCCAGACTTCAGCTGATGCCAGAGAAGATAACCCATTATAAACAGCCAGTTAGGATTCTCAGATTCCCTAGGAAAATAGATCTACGTGGTTTTGGCATTTCTCTCGTTATTGAACCACTCTGAGTGGCCTTCTGATTCTCTGCTTAATCCACACTGTGCTTTTCAGGAAAACCACATTGCTGACGTTAATGCTTTAATCTCCTGCATTGAATAACCTCTTCCATTTTCCTTCTCATCTGAACATCTTTGCTTTCTGTGAATGTTGCAGGTACTCAGTTCTAAAAATGGCCTGGTAGAGGCAAAAAGCAGCCCACTTCCAGTATTTTATCATAATTTAAGATCTGTAACTATGATTTTAGACCTATGATTTATTTATACGTCTTCAGTAAGAAAGTTTGGTTTTGACTAGAAATCCACTGAAAGTCAGTGCATCTGCTTACTTGATATAGATTTGTTTTCTACTTAAATGGAATGGATGAATGGTCGGAGAGTGGAATTGGATTTAAATGGGATTATGGCCTTGATCTCAAGGGAAAGTGATTCCTGTGCTTGGTTAGCAGAAATGTATCAGGATATTCCATCTTTTCTCTTATTAGTTTTCACTGTTTTGCTGTTCTACCTCTACACGATGGAGCTTTTCCTACCCAGAAGTTTTAAATGTTCTGTGACTTAAAACAGTATGCCTTTATTATCAAGAAGGTATCCTACCTCATAGTATTTTCCTTCTCTTAAGGTTTTCTTTCCATTTGTCCATATATTTTCTTTGGGAGGAAAATACAGATCTCTAAGCAGTTTGAAATTCTACTACTGTACTCTGCAGTGAGACAGACAGAACTTAATTTGATTACAAAATTTCGTAGGTTGCCATGAGCAAAGATATTTGGTCACAATGAAGTTTCTTCTTAGTGCCATCATTTCTCTGTGGCAGCAAATTCTGCTTATAGTTCTGCCACCTGGTACTGCATGGCAGCCAAGGATCTTCTCCTCAAGTAATTGCCTGCTGTGTATTTTAAATACATACCTTTCTATTAAGCTGAGAAGATTTAAACTGCCAGTTCTTGTGAGTGTTGTCTGGATCCCATAGTAGAAAGTTCTAGTGTAAATGCCTATTTAATGATTTCACAGAATCATAGGGGTTGGAAGGGACCTCTAGAGATCATCGAGTCCAACCCCCCTGCCATAGCAGGCTCCCTACACCACATCGCACAGGTAGGCGTCCAGGCGGGTCTTGAATATCTCCAGAGAAGGAGACTCCACCACCTCCCTGGGCAGCCTGTTCCAGTGCTCCGTCACCCTCACCGTAAAGAAGTTCTTGTGCACATTCGTGCAGAACTTCCTATGCTGAAGTTTCAGCCCATTTCCCCTAGTCCTGTCCCCACGCACTTTCTGTAATGTATAATACATTTATTTCTGTAGTGTATAATACAAATGCACCAGAGCTATTGTATTCAAATAAATTCAGTGTTCAAAGTAATTAATCTTTTTATCTTTCATCATATTGATAGGGAAAGCATCATTGCTTCTTGAGGCTTTGTGTGGCAGATTTTATACCTGCAGACTGGCACTTCACAGTTTACTGGGGAATTAGATAGCTTCAGTACTGGCAAAATCCTCCAAAACAGTTCAGTTTTTTTTGTTTTTTTGTTTTTTTGTTTTTTTTTTTTTTTTTTTGCATAGATGAAAAACTAGGGTGTAAACTATATTGCTCTGGTTGGTTCTAGTTAACTTTATGATTTGTATCCAGCTAAAATGCTCTTGACTTTCACCTTTTGTTACTGTTCAACTTCTCAGACTTTAAGCATTTTGAATTAGGGCTGAATCCTCTCCAGACTTTACAATCCTTCCAGGTGTCAGCTGTGGCACCAGAAATGTCAGGCAGGAGTTTGGAAATGATGTGTTTTTGACAACAATTGTTCATTTGGCATGAAGATGTCTGCAACCATCCCTCTCACAACATCTGATTTCTCTTCAGTTTGAGTTTGTGTTCAGCCTACCTGGCTCAATGCAGACTAGAAGTGTAGAACACTGACTGTTTAGATAAACAGATTCAGTGCTGTCAATTTGCAGACGATGATTACAAGATGAGCTGCCATGTATCCTGGTATCAAATTCATCCTTATATATGAATTCAGTATAGAATATGTGGAATATCTATTGAAGATTTTGCCTTCTACAGTTAATTTGTTTTTAATAGAAGAATTGCTAACTTTTAAAAAAAAAAAAATTGCAGCTTCTTTTCTGTTTGGTTTGTGTTTTCTATTTTTCAAAGCCACAATATTGAAAGAAAGAGGACACTGTAAAACTTTAAAAGGTATCTGGAGTTTTTATTGGCACCTAGTATTAATGTAAGTAGGTCAAATACTATGATAATGGAAGCTGTGTGCACATGCTTACATGGATAGCTCCTGGAGATATGTGGGCATACTACTTTCGTGTTTAAATTTTCAAATACAATTAGGTTTACTATTGTTCTGTTTGCTGTTTTTGATAGTCTAAAGTTTGTTAGAAGACTTTGATGTGTCTGTAGTGAGATGAGAAACAGAAGATCCAGGCTTGTTTTTAAGAGAAACAGGAGCTTCGTGCCAGCTGGTCATTCCGATGTTTTTATTTTTCTGTTGGCTTAAAGTGGTTATGAGGTTAATAAAATGACATCATTTCTTTTCCCATGAATATTAGACTGCGAACTCAGAGAAGAGGAGTGGGAAAAAAAATGCAATACAGCTGAGTATGTCAAATTGCCATTAGTGTTTCAGTAGCAAGATGTAAGCGCGTGGGTGTTGATAACCATTATATCCTGTGCCATGATTTTTTTTTACTATCTCTTATAAATGCAGGGTAGGCACGATGCGTTATTTAATCAAGGGTGACATTACTATTTACTTGCACTTTTGGATATTTCACAATATGTTAAATGTTGTTCTTATAAGCATGCATGTGCAGGATGCTGCCAAGAGGTTTGGAAGCTATAAGGCACCGTCTTGCAGATTTTCTCTGCCCAAAACTCACTGTAAGTTTAAGACCTCTAAACTTTTCTAGAGGGTGGTTTATTAACTCTAAAATGGTATAAACTAAAAGCTGAAGCATAGGCTTCAGGGCTGTCGAAGCAAGCAGCTTGATACAGAGCAGAGAGGAAATACAAAAGCTTTTGGATTAATTGCTCTTGCCCTGCAAAAATAATTCATAGCTCAGCTGTAGTGGGAGCTTCGTTTTTGCACTGAATAGATTAAGATCAGTGACATTCCTTGTTATTATTACATATATTGCTTTAGTTAAGATATAATAATAATAATTATTATTAATAATAATAATAATTAATAATAATTATATATATATTATAATTTATAATTACATAGCTCAACTCAGTTCAATAAATTGTCATTCTTGTGGCCTACAATGTTGGTCAATAAATCCTTTTAGAAGAGATATTTAACAGCATTTGACAAGAAGATCTATGATATTAACCGTCTGTAATTAGAGATACTATTTAGAAGGGGGGGAAAAAACACCTTTGAGTTAGATCAGTCACTTCTTAACTTAAAGCTACATATGGAATGTATTGCCTTGGTGGGAGTCTTGCATAGCACCATGTCGATAGCAAAGGTCGTCCTCTGGAATTTGGTATTTTTTATGTTGAGTTTGCAGTTTGGACACTGATACCCATCCTGTCTTACACAACTAAAGGATCAAATATAATTTGTTGTTGGCTTCTGGAGAAGAAATTGTCCTGAATCAAATGTCTGCTTAAGCCTCCAAATTATTTACAGTAAGTTCTTATGGTTTGCTAGGCTTACTCCATTTAAACTGGGAATAATTTCCAGAACATGTGAACTTGTATATGGGCAGAATCTAAACATATAATATCTTTAACTTTCAAAGCAATTGTTCTACCTGGAGTTTACTTCAAGCTTCCTGATCTTGCTTAATAACTGTTATATACAGGCCCTGAAATAGTGCTCCTGCCTCACATGTCTTGATTCATTTCTTTTGCTTGTTCAATGCCTCTGGTGTTCATGGTACCATGAGAAGTTTTTAAAAATAATTCAGTTGTGTTTTCTATACGTTTCTGTAAGGCAGAGTCCTAAGCTGCTGGAAACACCTCAGTGCTATAGCAACATGGGTAAATCAGTGGTCTGAAATAGTGGAAATGATGGGCAGTTTGGAGTGTACCTGGGTTTGTGCGTTGCACTTGTTATTCCATAGTGGAGGAGCTTACTGGTTCCAAGTTCACAGGGAGGTCAATTATGGAGTGTTTCCCAGGTGTGGCATGCCAGAATGAAGACATTCCAACCACTTTTGCTCAGAAAGATATACTTATGTATTCTAATATGTATATTTATACATACATAATAATTATGTTGTGTTATATGGAATTATATATATATAATATACTGCTAGTCCAACTAATTTTTTGCCAGTAGAATGTTTTTCTCAGCCTACTTTGCAAACATAGTAAAATACAGGTAGGAGTTGTATTAACGTTATTTTAGCATTAAATAAATTCTTCTAGAGTGAACAAAAGTTATTTCTACTGGCACTGTTGATTAATCTACTAAATGAAAACTATTTTAAGTTTTTCAAACCCTGGCTGACAAGGGGGTTAAAATATCTTAAGTGGGGTTACCATATCACATGAGAGCTACAAATATCCTTTTTTATTCTTGTCAATGAAATGTGTTTGTGTTTGGTCTGAAAAACTGCGAAGTCTTGCAATTGTGGCTCTCATTTGAAAAACCAAAAACCTCCTTTCCTCATCTTCTGAGAGAGCAAATATTTTGTATCCAGATAAGGGGCACACAAAGTCTCTGAAATGGGCTTTTAATTAAACGATGGCTTCCTTAAGTGAACAAATGTGCACATCAGTAAAACTGAAAAAGCGTATTTGGGAGGAGAGGCTAAACATAAAAGGGAACTGTTAAATTAATGTTCTGTGTACGAAGCACAAAATACTTGCCATAAAATAATGGAATGGGAGCTGCCTCATGGGGAAACAACAACAACAGCAAGAAACAAACTACTACCCCTTCCATCACATGCACACATAAACACAGTTTTGTTGGGAATTTAAACAGTTCAGTATTTTTTCTTGCTGTGCTCTAGAGATGCAGGATGATGCTCAGCTTGGTGCAAACATTTGGCACTGGAGACAGCCACAGCTCTTCCTGTTACTTGCCATTCTTTCTTTCCTGTGATTTTTCTTCTGAAAATGCTCTATGAACTGTTTGCTTGCAGTAAATAATGACATTAATCAGGCCAAAGAGTGGGTGCCCTCAGTCTTAGTATACATGGAGGAGTTGCAGAGAGGCAGATTAGCAACATGTTGAAAGAATCACTGTTTACTGTTACTCGGTTGTGCTCCAGGAGGCAAAGTTTTTGTAGTGTACTTGCTGTAATTTCTTGCTCTGTCATTTTGTTCATTATGACACCCATGTTTTTGGATTAAAAGACGTGTTTTATGTATTTTTTTCACTCAGCTTGTCATAGATGAGAAAAGTGGGGTTTTTGAAGATCCTATGTTGGCTTAGCTAAGAATCTTAACTGGATTTGGCCTCTCCTATTGGTTCAGAGCAGAACTGCATTTACCTTTCGAATTTTGTCTACTCTCCCTGATTATATTTTAGTCCTTAAGGAAATAAGCATTGCCTTACTTTTACAGTCCAGCTAAAATCAAGACCTCAGTGCATAGCATCCAGTGTCTACCTTTACTCATAGGCTCTGCTTATCCGCATGGTCATTATTTCAATGGCAATAACACAACCTATCAAATCTCTTACCTGCAAACTAGTTTGATAATGCCAGCACTACATCTATTTGGGTTTGTGTGTGATTATGTTGGTGTGTAAGCTTAGTTTTCTTTATTTTTCGGAGCATATGCTTTGTCATTTCCGATGGACTGTCATGCAGAAAGTGGAGAAACAACACAAGTTAAAAACTAATGCAAACTTTACAGTGGGCAGTATCCAAGATTAACAGCGGGGCTGCCATGTCACATTCCCCCTGTGTTTCCTCATTAATGAGCTGTATGTTTCCCCTTCCACTGGTGTATATGCTCCCTTGGATCACAGGCATCTCTGGACACATTGTACACGTGCAGTAGTCTGCTTTTCCCACAGTCTGGGCTGTCTGAGTGAGAGTCAGTTCCAGTCTGGAAAGCAAGTAGTGCTTTTAGCACAGTGCTGATCCTCAGGTGTAAGCTTTACCTCTTGTGTCCCACAGAATATGCGACGAGATTTCTCATTCAGAAAAAAATAATAAAATTTGGTGAGGCTTGACATGCCTCCACAAGCATGCTGTTATGACTGTTGCCTTCAAATTACAGCTCTTACCCCACCTGCATCATCTGTTCTTGCTCATGAAGCAATATCCATCACCCCCAAAAAGCAGAAGGAAATATTTGCTCTCTTTCTAGAACTGACCTGCACTTACCTGGCCTAAAGCTTCTTTGGCACTGCTTTCTCTGTGGTTACTCTTTTACATGATAGTACTTTGTTCATTAAAAAAAAAAATGCAGTAGACAAAGGAGAAAAAAGTTGCATCTCATTGGGTGTTTCCTCCATCCCATAGCATTTGCCTTCAAGCACTTTTAAAATGAACTGTTTTGCAAGTATTCTGGTAATGTGAAGTAGTCATGTTGGCTGCAGAAACGAAGAATGTTCTAACGAAGTCCAACAGCCCATTTGTGTAGCTGTGTCTAGTAAGGCATGAATACTATTAACTGTATTGACATCCTCACACTCTGGAATACAGAAATGCTGTACGTTCACAAAGATGATTCGGTATAGAAATTTAACTTAGACTGTTAATGGGAAGTATTTCATAATTTCATAACATTTTAAAACATGGCTGGAATTGCAATAAACAAATAGCATAGGCCAGACACTGTCTGGTGAATATAGGTTTTATACTTCTGAAGAACAAAATGTAGACAATGGGTAGGTAGTAAATAGCAGTCTGGGTCTCTGCCTGTGAAAGGAAGGAATTCAAAATCTTGAATTTGAGGAGAAGGTAACGTGCTGGAGATGAGATACCAAACATGACTTAATTCTGTCCATCAGTTTTTCTTCTGGTATTTCTTACCTATCTATGTTCAAGTCTACAGCAAGTGTAATAGCTGCTAAGCCATAGGCAGAAACACATTTGGACATACTCCGAGGTTGTTCCTGACTTACCCTCACTCAGTAGTGCTGCCTTCTTTAATGCAGCAGAACCATTGTTTTCTGACTAAAAAGAATTTTTTCTTTTTTTATTTATTTTAATGTCTCTGTTTTTCTCTGTATTTCTTAAGGCAATATTACAGAGGAACACAGATAATGCAGTTAAATTTGGGACAGTGTATTAGGTGAGGTTATCAAATGCTGTAGCTATTAAATCTCTCTGCTCAGGATATTTTCTTTTTTTTTGCTTTTCAATAGGAATAGAGCATGATTAAAATAAATGTTTCCCACAGGAGGCTGGTGAGGGTCTTCAGCATGCTGGTTTACTCACAAACACTTGAAAAATGGGCTGAGGTGTTATGGTGGTCATACTCTCACTGTCTTGATTTGTATTATTTCTATGTTTTGGATCCATGACTTAAAAATTATTAATTCTTCTTATCTGTCTACTTGCATAATAATAATATTTTTAAAAAATTGAAACACTAATTAATGTTTGCTATTTTTTAAGAACAGTAGTCTTGACTGGTTGCAAACCTCATGATTGTGAATGTAATTCATAATAATACATGTACCGGAAGTGAGATAAAAGCTCTTTAAGCCTTCTCACATTTATTAATTAATCCTATTTCTCATCTCAGTAGGTTTTTTCCCCAGTCGGTAGTTGGATTTTCTACTCAGGTTATTTGTTTTCTTTTTTATTACTCACACTACACTCAGACACCTTTTATTCCACAGTAGTTCTAAAGAGCTCTGGAACAACTCAGATAGCACCTCCTTTCTATCTTCTTACCTACTGTTGCTCCAAACTTGTCTTGGTAAGAGGCTGGATTTGGCCAGAGTTATTGGAAAGTTGATGATGCTTCTCCACTGTCCGCTAGGAAAAAGACTTCATCTTTTTACTGCTTCTAACAGGAATAGAAGTTATCACTAGTGGAAATTGAATGCTTTATCTAGTATCAGATAGGTGTATGTGGAGAAGTAAAGATGAACATGGAGCAGTATGCCCTTTCCCATGCTGTTTCCATTCTGTAAGTCAAAGAGGGGACATGCTTCAAGATACGGTAACGCACTCTTGCTGGGCACTAGTTACGTTGTCCTTTTCCTGCATGTGCAGTTCATGGGAATTTTATATTTATAAGGTACATACAGACAGAGAATGCCTTTAAAAGTATTAAAGAGTGAAAAGATTTTGAGAGATAGTGGCATAGGAACTAAATTTCATATATAAAGATACAAAAGCTAGATTGCTTTTTCACAGGGGGTGTAACAGTTCTTGCAGAAGGGCTCTTGAACAACAGTGAAAACAGCAACCCATGGATTCCCAGGTGACCTGTTTTTCTGTCATGAAAAACTAAAAATAATTTGCATATCTTTGTTTTTCAGACATTTGCATGTCATCTTGGTGTGATTAGTGGCACACGTTGTATTGATTAAACTTTATTGTTGCATTATTCTTGCTTGTTCAAGGGCTGCATGTGCTTCACATCTGGTGAACATTCAAGGGCCTTTTGAAAAACATCCTCTCATTTTTGTTCTTGAAAATGCTTATGACAAATATTGCACTCTTCTGCTCTTGCTTGCAAACAGGATGCACTAGTCTGTACCTACTGTCCAGTTGCAAAACCACCAAAGTTAACGTAATACATTTCCTGTTAGCCAGTGTGACTGATGGCTTGATTATTGGTCTCAACTTCTTGCACTGGAATAACCGTGTGTGTTTGCTACACTGAAAACCCAGCACATTGTGCTACACACACGTTTTTATGGCTACTCTCATTAGACTAGGCAATGTGGGGAGAAAAGACCTTTATTCTTACGAATAAAGGAACGCTTTTTCTTTATTCATGTTAAAATATAGTCTTCTGAGTATGCCTTAAATAATCTGCCTTAAATAATCTTAAATAATCTTAATGCCTGAGTATGCTGGCATAGTATTCATTATAAAAAATCTTATGCTACTTAAAGCTCCTTGGAAGAAGTCAAATGTTTCCCTACGACTCCATCGGTTCTGTTCTGGTGTGGTACATTGCTCAGTGCTTTTTATAATGTGTCTTTATGACTGCTTACCACATTTCATCACAATGATGTTGCATTTAGCATGAATGCAAATAGGGAAATGCACCAATCCTGGGCACCATCTGGTTAGAATATTTGGTTCCCCATACTGAATCAGTTGCATGCAAAAGAGATTGCAGTCTGTTTTTCACACGTTAGCTCTGCTCTACATAATAAATAAAAGTTGTGATTAGCATCTCCTTACATTTCACCCTTAGGTGCATATAAAATAAAATCTCATTTGGAGGCACCGAAAGCGAAACTCAAACCCGAAACATGTTTAGTTGGGCTTAGAATGAAGGAGAAAATATTCTCCGGACTCAATAATGAACTTCATTTCTCTTCTGGGACTTGACTTTTGACACAGAGAGAAGGCCAAAATAAAAACCAGAATGAGTGAGTGCCCTGTTTTAAACCTGCTTTTAATTAAGCCTTGTAAAGAAGCTTTTCTGCTAAAACTCTCAGGTTGAAGAGTTCATACGAAAAAACCTCCCTATGGCATATGTACAGCCAAAGTGGGGACATTCAGACACACATTTTTGAACAGTTTAAACCAGGAAAAAAGGGCAAATGAGAGAGTCTGTATTTGCATAATCTAGTTTTTAGCAGGCCACTCCCTTTCTAGTTCGCTTCTTTCTCCTATTAAAGCTTAATGCCAATCTAAGATGTTTTGATGTTAGCAAACATGAAAACTGAACTGTTTTTATTTCCTTTTTTCCTAATTGTGCATAAATCTGACCTAGTTCAGCTGGATTGAAGGGGGGAGCGGTTAGGGCTAGCAATGCAATGTACATTTCAAATCAGAACCCTTGTGCCAAGGCAAAGGTCAAAGTCATTTTCTTGTTTGTTTGTTTTTAAAAGGATTAAATAAATGTAGCTCTACCAGAAGGCATCAATAGTGCGCATGGCTCAAATATGGCACATTTGAATGGAGTGGACAATCCTGTGTGGAGCAGTGGCAGGGATAATTGTAGAAGTAATGCTTGCGTGGTTTCTGTGCAGAGTGATGTTTGTTGTGCGAGAGTTCTGCTAGGCCACTTACAGTGCCAGCTCCAGACAAGATCTTATAGCACAACATTGTAAAGCTGTGGCTTCAGTGGCAGGCTGTAAACAAAAAGGGGCAGGGTACAGTTAATGGCTGCACTACAGCACCAAAGAAAAATAAATAACTCCCTTTTACTTGCAACTGGCAAAGGCACAAATCCTGAAGCACCATCAATCATCCTTGATGACTCGATGAGATCAGAAACCCAACGGAGAAAAATAAATTGAAATTTAACTTAAATAGTGATTGGCACAGCAGAAACTAACTTTCATCCAAAAAGATGTTCTATTCTTCCAAAACATTTCTAATTGCTGCCCTTCCCAACTTTTCTCCACCCACTGCAGAACTTCCAAGTGCTGTTCACTGGTGGTAGATGTCATCCTCTATCCCTCCACGTCTGTTCCAGCATATGCTTTCAGGTTTTCTTTTTGAGAAGCAAACTGCTTTTGCATCTCTTCCAAAAAAAATTTTAAGTGCAGTCTTCATGTTATAAATACCAAACATCACGTTATTCGTAATCTCATAATTCACCAGCCTACCAGCTGAATAATGTAGCAGGCATGAAAGGCTGAGAAGCAAAGGACATTACACAGACCAGGAGAACCAGTTTAGAAAAAAATCTGTGGGGGAAAGACTTCCTGAGAAATAGAAGTGAAGTTTATTTTTCAGTTCTTTGTACATCTACAACTTATTATGAACAAAATGCATGCTTTACTGAACAGTTACGTGCTGGCAGGAAAATTGATATCTTAATTTTTGCAGCTGTTTATATTTTGCGTTATGATTTTTCACCAAGTCCCTTGAGTAAAAGGTGTTGTTAGATCCTAGCTGCTTAGTGACACGTATGAAATAAGCTGAGAATATCAGTCTGGTTCTTAAGGGTCTAATTGATGCCAAATTGGCAGAGATTGAGTAGGAAGGGACCTCCTTTAACCCTCCTGAGCTTTTGCATACTTACTTTATCAGTTGTGGAGATAATGGATTTTGTCTCACCATACTGTCAATCTGGTCCTTTCCCTAAGATAAAAACACTGAATTTCATTCTCTAGCTGTGGGAATGGCTTCCACCATTCCCTGTGATATCAGGTGTATAAAGGGAGGCTTTCATGAAAATTAGCATCTATTACTGCCGAGTGTTGGGAGCAAACTATGTGCACAATGTCTTAGGTACTGTCATAGAATCATAGGATTACCCAGGTTGGAAAAGACCTCAAAGTTCATCAAGTCCAACCGCAGCCTAACCATAGTGCCCTAACTCTAACAACCCTCTGCTATATCATATCCCTGAGCACCACATCCAGTCATGGCATATTTTTCCTTATTAAGAAAAAGCGTAAATGCCAGCTTAAAAACAATGTAGTTATTTAGCACCAAAATGGCTGTGCATGTTATTTTATTTATTTATTTACAGTATAATGCTTTAGGGGAAAGCTATCATAGAAAGCTATGACAGTACCATGTTTTATGTGGAAAGAAGTTTGTAAGATGAGAACTTATTTTGGGAGGAATATCTTTAGAAGGCTTGCTGTTGATTGCTCCAGTATAGGAAGGGATGCAGCCAAATGGTATTGAAATGTCTTCAATCGTACATAATGATTTTTCTTTCCCTGTTAGCAGGAGGCTCAGCACGTGGATAGATGTTGATCCTTTTTTACATGTAATTATTCTTGCCTGGAAGTGATGGTAGTTTGTAAGACCCATGGCAGTGGTGTCTGGATGAGACAGCTATGGGCTTTGTGGCAGTGCCTTTCTATTTTCAGAAGAGAGAAATATTGCTGCTGTGTATTAGGACTGTACAGCTCTTCTGAGGCCACAGTGTTCCTCTAAAGGACAGATAAAAAAAGATGAGATGTAATATGTCATTCTGGGCTATGTTTCAATCCAAGTTGCCTGAAGTTACCATGTAAATTTCTTGGGTGTCTTTCTCAAGACTTGTATTCTAATTTCTTGGAATTTTTGAATGACATTGGTAGCCAAATGTGTTAAGTAGGAGAGCGAGCCCAATGGTTGGAATCTGTTCTTGGCTTTTCATTAGACTCGGCATTTGCTAGTTTGCACTGAAGGGCTGATGAAATTAAAAGGCTGTACTGTTTCAGATGAGAGCAGTTCACTGTTTGCTGATACTATCCATCCCAGGGTCTGGGGATACAGGGTGAGTTTGGACATTCCAGTAGTCCCAAAGGTCTCATATGAAAACATGACTCTTAGTTTTGTTCTGTCGTTGCCATAGTTGAAGTTGCCTTTGTTTCCTGGTTTCCATATTCACAGTTGGCACTTTAAGGCCTGTTGAGTCCAAACTTTACAGTTCTCTCTTTTTTCCTCAAAGTTTTCGTTATTATTGGTTGTTTGGTTATTGTTCAGTTATTTGCTAATTATTCGAAGGCTGAACATTTTGCTTACACTGCATATTTCTCATTGCTCTGTAAGATTTAAAGTGGGGATTTGCCTTTTTTACCAGGATTTTGTTAGCTCTCTGCCAAAGGTTATTTGATCCATCTATTTGGAAAGGTGTGGCAGACTCTGTTTTATTCTGGAAAATGAGGGGAATAATGAGTATAATTTCCAGGCATCTTCCATGAGTTAGTTTTTTAGATTATATGTAATGTACTATCGTTTCTAGAGATTTAACAAGCTGAGGTTTTTTGCTTTGGGGGTTTTTATTTCATAAAAGCAGTAAGAATTAGGGATAACAAAGAGATTTTAGAAAACCCTTCTGGTTTTCGTTTCATCTTTTGCTAGCAGCAAATATATATTCTCCATGTCCTTCAGTTTGTGTATCAAAAGATTGCAGGCCTTAATGGTCCCTAAAGTAGTTAAATTATGAACCACTCTTTCCGTTCTTCCTCTCGTGGTCCTCAAGAAATCAGGTACTGGGGAAAAGGCATCAGGAGCAAATTCTGCTGTGGGAAGGAAAAGAGGTACAAATTGCTCTTCTTGAGAGTATTTGTCCTCTCAGCCTAAGCGTCAAGATCTGGCAATGAAGCTGAGTTGGCTTACCCAAAGAGAGTGAAGCCACTGAAGGCAATGAATAGAATCTAAGGAGCTTCATTTTCCTTTTCTCTTGCTTCTGCCAAGGATCACCTAAACTTCAGTGAGGTTCTGCTAAATAGAAGAAAGCTGTTGCACTTAGTGTGTTTGCCTTCAGCGGCTAATGGAACATTCACGCAGCATCTTTGTATCATCTTTCATTTCAGACACCAGATACATAGCAACTTCGTTTTTCTTCCTCAAGGAATTTGGTTTGTCAGAGAAACATCTGGCCTATGTAAATGAGTGAGGAATTCAGTGGGCTGGGAGACTATTATTGCAAAATAGTATCTTTGGCCTCTGCATCAGCAATTCAGCTACGTTTTGTAAAAACGAACATTTATACATCGACAAATGTTGCCGCTTTTTCAGTTTTTGATCTAAATGAGCGTGTTTTCCTCCTGCGAATGAAAAAAGAAGGAGAAGGGCAGAAAGAAACACGCTCCCTGCTCATTCAGCTGGTTGCCTGTGCCGGTCGGGTCAGTCCCTCTGGATGCTGACGGTCAGGGCAGGCCCCGCTGCGGCGGCTCTCCCCGGCGGAACAACGCTGCCACCTTCAGGGCCCCGGCAGGCTGGCTCGTTTCAATGCACGCAGTTTGCATTTACGGGCGGAGCTGTAGCGATGTTACGATCCTGTGCTGCATTTGCATTTTTGATAGTAAATACAAATCCCGTCAGCCGATCTGTCGGGGTAAGGGAATGCCTGCTGGCCTCCTCCCGAACCAAATGTAGAGGTATACAGACTTGTGTTGTTTTTCTTTTGAATAAAGAAAACTGGTAATTTGAGTGAACAAATTCAGAACTGCCACAGCTTGCGTTAAAGTTTTAACTTTTTTTTGTCTGCTCGATCTCGTTCTGTTGAAGTGATTTTTGTGGCGATTCCGTTGCATGTTTTCTGATGTGGAAGAAAGCAAATCAAAACCCACTTATCGCATGAATCATTGTTAAAGTCAGCAGCGGTCCTCTGTGTAAAATCTCCCAGTAAAAGCTGGGAGGATGGGGATTAAACCTGGAGCACATTAAATTAGTTCCAGTCGATCCCAAGCAGGCCCGGCACCGCTCGCTTAGGCAGGCAAAGCGGAAACAGGCAGTTTATAACAAGGCTGGTTTTAAATGGTGGGGTTCATTTGAAGAAGATTTATATCCCCCACTTATATAAACATTACAAACGTGGGCTGCAAGCAGGAGGCAAATCTTTATCAAAATCTGTTTAAGAGCTTTTTCACTGTGAGTAGAATGGACAGCGTGTACTCTTGTTTGAAGATTCGCCAGTGTTTGTACAATCGTCTTTCCTCAGTGCTCCAGCTAATTAAAATACATCTCGGGGTGGAACAGGAAGACCACCACCCAGTGATTTGTTTGGAGCTAGCAAAAGTGACGATGGCTGGGGTAGCAGAGGGAAATTATTTGGAAACAGGAGAAAAGATTGTCCCAAGTCTGGTTTAGTTTTTCTGTTGCGATCACTCCCCTCCAAAAAAGAAGAAAAGAGAGAGGAACTGCTGGGTCTTGATTTATTTTCTTTCCCCCCTCCCCTTTCCCAGTGGATGCTGCAGTTCTGAAACGGTAGCATGGAAATTCTGTGGGTTTTGTAGCCATTGTGAGGTCCTGCCGAACCGTAGGGCTGAGGTTTTGCTCCAAGAACACTGAGAAAACAGCTTTGGATGTGAAGGTCCCGACTGATGGCCACTTGCGTTGTAATATTTGGGAGCAGCTCAGCCTGATGGCATCATTTTTGAAAGCTTATTTTTAGAGGGATTAAACATACATACATTAGTGCAGTAAATATCTATTTTCATTTTTAATAATAGCGCACAGTTCTATGACTTGCTCTTGTAATACCGTTTTACTTTGTTTATTTAGGGTACATGGCGTAAGAGTTGTCCAGATCTGGATTTAACAAAGTGCTTTTCATATTTCATTTTATTGTTAATAAACAGTGTCTAAAAGAGCTTTGTGATACCATTCTGCCTTCCAAAAGAGGATCCAAGTCTCAGACAAATGACTTAAAGTATTTTGTGAGTTTCAGTATATAGCTAAGACCCTCTGGATTCTCTCATGTGGATGATAGTTTCTCATGTCTCTTCATTTTTGCTGCTGTGCGCCACCATATGGGATATCACTTACGTCCTGAATGTCTGATTCTGTTGTCCCACAAGTAGACTGAAAGAGGGCCTGTTAGAGAACCTGGAGTGTTCTGTACTGTGAGGGGGGAGAATTTTCTAGCGGTTGCCAAAAAAACAGATTTGTATTTTTCTGCTGTGTATCAGGAGGAGCTGCATGCAGTGAAGCTTGGAAGTGCTCCAAACCGAGGTGTGGGCCTCCAGGTAGGAGCAATAGAAATTACTTTGTTATAGAAATGCTTTGTTTTCCATCTTGCAAGACATTTCTGCAACGGAGACAGTGAGGTAGACAGATCTACCTGTATTGCTTGTTGAGAAATATCTTGAGTGCTGTGGATACCCGGGCTAAATGGTGTACAATAACTCACAGTATTCATGGGAATCATCTAATGCACTGAGTGTTATTGCTTGTCCCCAGCCTACCCAAGCACCTGAGGTGTGAGAAAGCAGCCACTACTAGTGATAGGTGGAGAACAAGCAAGAAGCAGTTGTCCGTAGAGGTGAGTGTTGCTCTCCTGAAGGTGTTTTGGTTTTTAACATTGCATACGCATACCACTCACTGAAACTTTTGTTGTGTTTCAACTCAGCAGATCCTGATATTCATCTGAAATAACTGGAAAAAAAAGTAGTTAATATAACAATAGTTTAGGACACGTGCAGACTTCATCCTTATGGCTGTTTTCTTCCTTGTTGAAATGACACGGAATGTGCATTTCCCCGGATCTTCTGAGTGAAATTTAAGAAATAATTCCTGCATGAAACAACTAGAAAAATACATACAAAAGTAACTGAAAACTTCTAAAGTCCTTAAATGTTTGGAATGACATGCATGATTTAAGTGTTTTTGAATATTGGGACCAGATGTCTTGCGCTCCAGTCGGCTCCCTTTGCACAAATGTGCTATCAGGAGGGAGTTGCACTGACTCAGGCGCTTGGCTGAGTGGGAGGGAGATCCCACAGAGGACAGAGCAGGGTTCACTTTTCTGCTCACAGCTGGTGCTGGAGGGGTAGACTGGGAGGAGTTGTGGCAGGAGCCAGCCCTGCAGCCAGAACACTGCTCATGCAGCTCTTGTAGCTGGCAGTGGGGAACATCCCAATACCTTCTCACAGAGCAATGAACTGGGGAGAGAGCACGTGGGCCATGTGGATGGAGCATCCTGACTGAACAGCAAATGCTGGGCATGATTTCTAATAGCCAGAAGGTCATATACCCATGCACAGCCATATCTAACTGCAGGCGTGCGATCAGTGTGAATATCAGCCTTGAGGATTCCTGTTTGGTTAAGGAACTGATAGTACAGCTTATGTGTAGTTCAGTTAAACTTTGCTTGGAAAGACAGAACTGTTACCCATTTTGTCTATGCCTGTATTTCTCTTGATGCTTCATATTTGGCATATAGTCAGTAGTTTTTATGGCTGCTGTTCTTGCACATGTATAAGGAAAGAAAACGTACGCCCTTACACAGATGTGTCACTGTTGTTTCTGCCATCCACTGCTCTCCAAATGATGATAGCCTGATAATGATTAGTAGTGGAAAACTGGACAGAATTAGGGCTTTCACTTGATACATTTTGTAGGATGAAGAGATACAGCTGTGTACTCTAAGCTTGTTTCATTTTTTCCCAGTCTGAAAAAGGGAAAGAAAATGTTCTTCCTTGCACAAAGCACACCATAACGAGCATCTTCCAATGAAGATGCCCTGTTAGTGAAAGATTCCTTCCACGCACAAAAATGGATTGGAGGACACGTCAGTTATGAACCTAGTCATGCATGTGATATCTGCCTTTAATCACTGTGAAAGCCTGCGTTCTGTTTAAAGCATGGCAGGCCTTGTACAAGGGCTAGAAAAGTCAGTACTCTATTGTGATAACATTTGCTGTACTGATTAACAGCCTCGGTGCTCTGCAGTGGACCGATAATCTGCCTTTGTATCTGCGTGTTGCTGTTCCGTCTCCTTCCTGTGCAATGAGTGGAGTGTATTGGCAGAGCACTGGAGTTGTCTCATACAAAATCTTCCGTGTTTATGTACTTTGCTTTGTGGTTTATGCCATGTATTTTTTGTCTATCTGCATACCAAGGTGTAAAATATTGTGAAGACGATAGAAAACTGTGAATTTAGCTGAAACTGAAATTCCTGTCTGCAAAATGCAATAGTTTGCGATCCAGCTTATGAACTCATATGATCATCAGATGCAAGTTAATGTTTTATATGGCCGTCAAGTTTCTTGACTCTCGATGAGTTTCAGTTCTAACATTTTGAAATTTTGATAATTTCCAACAGTTTCTGGCAGGTATTTTTATTTTGGTGATAGATTTTTACTGTGTTTCTTGGTGTATTTATTAAGAAAATGGACAAAATAAAGGGGATGGAGAAGAGGAAGCCAAATCTCCTTCAAATGAACCTAAGCAGTAATATGGACTCCAAAATCCTCATCCATTTGGAGTAGATTCATTCTCCCATATTACCTTTGTCCCAGGCAGTCTCATTTTCTCCCTTCTGCTACTAGTGCCCACTACAGACAGGCCATCACCAGAAGTCTGAGGCTTCCCTGAGGAGTTCCTGGAATGTCTGGAGTTAGACCGAGTAGGAGTGAAAGATGATGTAAAGAACAAAGGGCCGAGGGAGAAGAGGTGCCTCAGAAGGCAAGGATGTGGCATAAGATGGGGTTATTTTGACTGTCAAGCGGTCTCCTTTTATAATTTACTGCCTTGACAACCTTCACAGCATGTCCAGTATTTTAGTATGTATTACCTGATCCTTTCTGCTATTTCAAACTGATTTTTCTCTCACAGCCAACAATTCTTTTCACTGCTATTAAGTGCTGTGCTGAGGAGTTTATGCTTTATTCACCAGATGCATTTAATGCATGTGTTTCATTGTGCTTTCTGCTTGTCTTCTGTTATTTGACCCTCCAAAGTCTTTCTGAAACATGGATGCCTTTAGAGGATCCCCACAAATTTAAGAACTGAAAAATCATAGTTTCAGTTTCTGTTGTTTCTGTTGTATCTTTCTTGACTAAAGAGCTCCCTTGTGCTCAGAAATTTTCTTCTGTCTGAAGAATCGTACACAACTGGAAAGCGTTATTTCTCCTTTGGTTAATCCAGCTCTGTCTCTGGAAAAACAACTCCTCTATTTGTTCTGTAACTCTCCTTGGGGTTATCTCTAGCGTTCCATGGCTTCTTAGAAATCAAGACACTGGAACTGGGCATAACATATCAAAATCACTCCCAACAATGCTACACTCTGAAATCAGTGTGCTCCCTTACTTTTTTTGCTTTCCCCAGCAATACATAGTTTTATTCCTCCTTTTGCTGTGGCTTTATGCTCAGATGTCAGTTCTGAATTGAAGATATAGCTGAGCTACTTTGCTTTTTCTAACAATACTTCCTACATAACATAGAGAAAAGAGAGCAGGGTTATATGATACTTTCCAAGGCTCAACCATTTTGGGTTTGGAACAGGTGTGTGTTTCTGTGTATTTACTAACATTTGATAGAAGTGGGTTTTTTTTTTCCCCTCTATGAGTTTTCCCATATTCCACCTGAACCAGCATAAGAGTTTAGTGGCACAATAACCTCTGGCAGGGAGATCTGTATTTCAGCATGTTGCATGAAGAACTATCTTTATCTATATATTTATTTGGACTGGTTCTTACCAGCTTTGTTTAGTGACCCTTGGTACCTCTGCTGGGACAGTGGGCAGTCCCTACCTGCCTTCTCAAGTCCGCTCATGATTTTTCAGATCTGCTGGATCACTTTCTATTTATTTACTTTTTCCTAGACCAAAGAGTTCTAAGTGGTGATCTGAGCTAGTGGTTCATGTTCTTTTCTTTGTCCAAAGTATCCCTGAAATCCTTTTCAGTAACCATTTTCCAGAAATGAAGCCTCTTCTTCTGCAGATATGTTCTGCACTGATGAACAAGCAATTCGGTTGCACTATATCTGCTTGATTTATTCCCCATATATTTCTTTTCAGGCCTTGTGTATTCTTACCCTTCGTTTTGTACTGGCTGAATGCTTTCTTACTGTTCTCCTCCAAGGTGATGCGTGCTTTAACCTCTTAGAATGTTATGTCATCCTCATGTCTTTTTCTCAGCATTGAACCCCTACTATCTTCTGACATTTTTCCTGGTATACCAAGGATAGTAAAAACAGGCAATGCCAAAAATATGCACATGCACCTGACACGCGTAATACGAAAATCTTTCTCTGAAGCATATTTTGTCGAGTGGGCACATACTGCTTTTTTATTCTTCTGACACAGTTTTCACTGTGCTGATTCATGATTCTATGTTTATACTGAGCCTGTCTGTTGAAGCCACCGTGGCTAAAAGATTTTGACTGAGTAGGCTGGAAGCTTTCCATTTCAAAGTTTTGATGAGTCTCTTATGTCAGACATGCAGTGATTTGAGTAAAATTGTCCTTATGCTTGCAGAGCTTTGTCTAATAAAATCCAGACTTATTAAATATTGTGGGTTGATTTTTTTTTCAGCATCCTGTTGCTGCTGAGCCCCCATGAACCCATTAAAATATCTTAACACAGCTGTAGACTAATGGTTTCCAAAGAGAGGCAGGAAAAGTGGACTTTATGGTGTAGTGATACATCTCCAGACAGCATAACTCCCTGGGATGAGGTGATTTCTGTACTGTGGGAGATTAGATATCAGCGTGTTTACCTGAAGCTTATGTGGTGGCGTTTGATTTTTCTTAAAATGTATGTGTATGTCCAGCAGTTCTGACTGAGAATACCAGCAACTGAATCTGCCTGCTGTAATACAGGAAACACAAAAAATGCCTGATTATGTAAGACTGTTGAAAATGAGTAATTTCTATCAAACAGCTGTGGTATCAGTAAAGACAAGAGGAAAGTGGAAAAGCAATAAGAGGTAATAATAGTGTTCAAAATATATTTTCTTTCTATGCCCTAATGAAATTAGGTTAAAGAAAAATGGCAGACTGCTCTTCTTTGGTTGTAGGCAGAATCCAATTGCTTAGGTCATGTTCATGAGCTATGGAGTTGTTAGCTGAAAGAATTGTCCAGAGCCTTTTTTCTTTCTGTTTGTTTTATTTTTGAAATCACAAGGCTTGAACAGCTTCTTTTAAATATCTGTGGTGTTATCACATATTAGCTGTTAAGTGTCAGTGGTGTGCTTTTGTAGTTATCCAGGACATGCGTTAAAAAAATCTCTGACCAGAAGACCTTGTAAACATAGTGCTTTCTAAAAGCTTTATGTCGTAAGTTATTATTTTTCTTGTCTTTGACTCATCACTGTTTTGTAGTAAATACTCTCATCATAGATAGATACTCAACAGGTATAGATTGGCCAAGAACGGTTGATATCTACAGTAGTAACTGATAAATGCCAAGTAAGAGTCTGGCAACGTGACAGTGTATTGAAGAAGTCATCCAAAGAGCAGGTGATTATTTATTTAATTTTCTTTTATATCTCTTGGCAGACTGAAACTAGTTCATGAAGGCATTGAGCCAGCGCTGTTGCATGAGGAAGCAATCCAGTCCTTAGGTTTCATGGCTGGTGTAGCTGTTTCTGCGGCCAGACAACAAACCAAATCTTTTTTAACACAGTCACAGAAACACTTCAGCTGGCAAAAATGCAACAGAATGCTGTGGGCAGAAGACAAGAATGAAAGAGAACTGGGAGAGCATGCAAATTGGATGAATCTGGATCTACGTATTTGGCAGCATGAGCCAGGTTAAAAATAGCTTTTCAAAAGCTTACTGGTATTATTTTATTTGTTTTTTACTTGCTTACATTACAATTTAAGACTCTGTCTGCAAGAACTACCTGGAAATTGTCTCTGCCGTTTTGAGAACGTGGGTCCTGAAGCAGTCCATTGGGTGGATGGTAAGGGCGAGAGAGGGGACAATAAATGGAATTGGCTCTGTAGAAACATTTCATTAAGGAACAGAGAAGTCTCTAAGAGAAGTGACAGAGGAGACGAGTTCTTGATGCTTTTTTACTGTACCTCAGAAACCGTAATTCTTTGTGTTACATTGTGGGTTGGCTATTCTTTGGTCATGCTGTAGGAATATTCAAAGAGAAGACAAAGGAAAGACACATTTTTATCAAAACCTACTTAAGTCAAAACTGTATTTGCATGCTGAGATCGTATTTACTGATTTATAGTGTCAAATCACCAGTCAGCCATTGGTCATTTTATGAAAGAGAAATCAATGAAATGGCTGTTTATATGGGATTGGGGAATACGGACATCTTCTCATCAATATAAGGAATTGTGTGCAATCAAACCTGAACATAATGTGCTCAAACTGCACACAGTAGTGAGCAGCAGAACATCAGCTTCTGACTTAAGGCCAGCAGAGCACTGAAGGCAATGACTCTTCCTCCTTTGCTTGGCAGCCTCTCTGTTTTTTACTAAGATGATTCTTGCTGCAGATAGCTCTCCACATCAAAAGATCTGAGCTGTTTTTGCATACCCATGTGATCACTTGGTAGTGGTAGCACTTTTTGCAGCCAGAACATTCACTACAGTTTGCCTTCATCCGGATGGTAGGGTGGCATGAGCTGCATGCCAAAATCCTGAAGTATGGGAAGTCAAACCTAGATTAAACACAGCAACATTAGAAAGTTGCTAACCCCACAAATTAAAAACCCTCTTTTCCTAACTAAGTTATCAATACAAGCAGCTTTTACTGAACAGGTCAGACATTTGCATGAGATCAGAGTGGACTTGTAGGGATGTAAGGTTGAATGGTCTAAGCCTTCCCTCAAAAAAGCTGTTTTTGAGTGTCAGTTGTATGTGTGGCAAAGCTAGAATATGATTCCTAAGGGCTGCCTTTGAGGAGCGTGGGGCAGTCAGTGAACCAAGGGCTGAAGAGTTTCCACTGATTCTTCTTCAGGTTTTAACTGCATCTGGGCTTTGTTGTTTCTTTTTTCTCCAATAAATCCCTTGCTGTTGTGGAGTCCCCTGGTTCACATTCCAAAAAGTTCTGTTAACTCATGCGACCTCTAAAGGAATTAAAAATGTTTTCCTTCCTTAACTGATAGCCACTAGAATATTTACATAATGAAGTAGTCTCTGAAGATTTATCTCCTCCTTCCTCTTGGATTTTAAAAGAAAATAAATTCCACTTGCTTGGAGTTGATTTTCACTTTAATATTTTTAATGATGTGTTGGGGACAGTGGGCTGGATGGGAGGGGATTAGGGTGCCTTGGTTCTCTTCTCAATTTTGTCAGGAACGCGTATTAATTCATATAAACTCTGACCCTATTCTTCTCTTCCTCCTGTTTTCTATTGTGTAAAAGATGTCTAACGATATGTACTGGTTTACGTACTTAGAGTTTACTTAATACCTTTCACAGAAATGCAAAGCTGAGTTTATTACGCTTCCTTCTAATTCCTGTTGATCCTTTAAATCGCATTTTAAATGTCAGTTTTGAAGCACAATATCATGTTCACTGTTTAAAACTGAAAAAAAGATTATTATTATTTTTTAACTTCACTGTTCTCCTGTCTGCCAAAACTTGAGCCTTCTGCAAAAATCAGCAGATTGACGTCAGTTCATTTACCCTTAGGGATAGTAAATTATTACACGGCTTAGTTAAAAAATAAATAAGTGAGAAGGGTGGAGGACGGACATGGAAAACAACAGAAATCTATCACAGACTCTCCCTGGATTTTGAAGAGTGTGTGATTATAGCATTAAAATGTCCAAACAGTGCAACTGAGCAGAAGGCATTAGAGCTTGGGCCTTAGCTGGCTCTGAATTAAGCAGCGTTATTGTTTTTATGCAGCCCTTAGAAAGCTCAGAATTGACCTGTTTTTATTATTTTTATTGGCTCCCTTGATGATAGACAAATGGGGCTAACCTGAGGCCAACATAACCAGCAGGAAATTTGGGTCATGGGTAGTTACATTTTGAAAAGTTGTGTTTTAGGGTTGTTCAATCAGGGTAATTGATTGATTGTTCCACGGTGCAGGGAGCTCCTAAATCATCAGAGGTGGCCAGATAATGACAGTCTGCTAGTGGGTTTTGTTTGAGGCACATTTCTCAGCTCCCTGTGGAGCTGTGCTCTGTGGCGAAGTTGTACATCCCTTTTTTCATATGTGCTCCAATCCAACTGGCCCGTTCATACAAAACAGCCTCTAAACTTGGCAGTTGTATTTGAAGTTCTTTGCAGCACCATTTCCCAGGAGATAAGGGAAAAACATTCCAGAGAAGTTCATACCCCAGAAAGACCCTTATGTACATTCTAAAGTTAACGGCTTATTATAGCTTTTTAATTTCTTTTTCTTTCGTTTTTTTCTTTGAAGATAAAAGGTGGCAATTTTTGCTTTAAGTTGTTGAGTTTTAGCCATTACTTCAGTAAATCATCCTGAAAGTTTAGACAGAAATCTTTTTTTATCATGTATGTTTGAAAGTTTTCCTGAGATGCTGAACACGTGCACTTGCAGGAGCTACCAGGCCCTGAAGCAGGAGCTGTTGATGTCTGGTTTGTGTGGCCATGTACATTCTCAGCACTCCAAGCATTTGGATGATTTGTGCATTGAAGACAGCATATCCTTTACAAGAACTCACTTTTAGTATTGTGGTATGCTCTGAGATGGGGTACAGTAGAGGGTTTGTGTGTTGAGGAGGGAGAAAGGGAGCAGATGATGTGCTAACTGATGGCGTTCAGTGCTACGTGTCATAGGGCTCACTGCTACTTAAAAGGTGAATATAGATTATTGTAGATTGAAGGTTGCTGTCTATTCCAGAGTAACCCCAGATGTAGATTAATCTTCAGCTCTTGAATTTTTAGGAGTGGTTGGGCTTGTTTTTCATCCTGAGTGGCTTCCTCCCAGTAGCTGCATAGCTCTGAATTCCTTGAAGTTTTGTCTTCTCCCATTTTAACATCCACATGATCTGAAACTCATAGTGTGAGCGTACAGCTGAGAATTCATGTACCCAAACATATCACTTCTCAAAAAGAGTGCAGGTAATACTGAATTGAAACATGACTCAGCTGAAATGTTGGGATGTTTCTTGCCTTGACTTTAGGGTGAATTTATTTGAATATTATTAGCTGTGGTGCCTACTGTCATGACCAAAATGTCTAAAGTTACTGCTGTAACAACCGAAAATGTTTGTAGACTAGATTCTGTGGGCTATAAGATATTCACTGTTTCCCTTTAAGCTTGAATTGACCCACATATTTTCTATGGAGCTATTTGCTGGCTGCAGGTTTAAGAGCACAGTGTGGAGGGTGGTATTGCAGACCTCTGGGATGGGTCTCATTGCTCACTGCTGCCGTGTGGGGACCATGCTGCTCTCTTCCCACATCTCCCTTCCCAAGCAACTGTAGTGTGCTCCTCTTGCTCACTGTGCACTGACCCCATTTTTTATCTGATCCCACTGACAAGCTTCAAGCCAGCTCACAGCAGAAATGGAGTGTGTGGACGTTTTATGTGTGGTTGTATGTGTGCAGCGAGGATGGCAGGTTGTTGATAGTATGCACTGCATGGCTGTGAATGGTAGGGACCTGCACAGTGTGTGTAAACTCCAGCCCTGTCTTATGTACTGTGGATCATGGGATTCGTATCCAAAGTCTCCATTTTACAGACACAGAAAAGCTCTGCAAACGCTTCTTCCTCCTCCCACAGAGCAGAGGAGAGGCAAGAGGAAATTTCAGTTCCTGAGGAAATGCCAACATACACAAATTTTCATCCTTTTCTCTGCCAGCCTTTGTTTCCTCACAATCACTTTATGACAATCTCTTAGCCTCCTGCTCTCCCTTTCTGTGAGACCTTTACCTTTTTGACTTCACGGCATGGAAGTGCAGTGGGAATTAATCTGACTTACATTGCAAAGAGTGGTTTTTTAGTGGGAATGACCCCTGCAGCAGCAGAAGATACTGTCAAGGGTGCTGTGAAGGAGGAATGAGCACACACAAGGCAGGTGATCACTGCCCTGGAGAAAGACACCCTGTCCTCACTCCTGTCATAAGAAGCCACACTGGTCACTCAAACCAAACTACACGCTTCACAGGTGGTTTCTTCTGTTTCTAATTTTCTGGGTTTCTGACCTGAAAGCACAGGGTCAGATTTGCAGATGTGCTGAGAGTTCCCACTAGCCATTGAAGTCAATGGGAGCTGGGCTTTGAACTCCCTGTTCCAGCACAAAGTCAGGGCCAAGGAGGAGGCCCAGGATTTGGAAGAAGTGTTCAACCTTGGGCTTTTGCCAGTTTAATCCATTCTGAAAAGACTGTGTTCCAGTTCTCTCATCTTACCGGTACATGGAGGAGATCTAATCTTTAAAGGCTTTTAAAGTGCTAAGATGCTGCGATTGTGAGTGACAAGGAAAAAACTTGTAGGAAACTAATCAATTTTCTGCCTGAGCAGCGATAAGTCAGCGGGCCATATGGTGACAAGTGAGAGTGCAAATATTGAACAATGTTTCATTAAATAAACACTGCCTATTCTATGTACTGAATGAGACAGGAATCCACTGGGGAAAGAAAGCTGTGGAACATGCTTAGGGACTTCCTGAAAATATATTAAGGGCAGAGATTACTGCTGCACAGGTGGGCCTAATCCTGGATTGCTGTTGATATTAGCTCTATGTCTAAGCAGCATTCCCTCTTGTCATTTAAATAACGTTATTTCTGTGTATACAGCAAAAATCATCTGCTAAAGCAATCCTCCTTGAAACAGCAGATAGTTTGAGGCCGTGTTGCAGACCAAGCACTGAGGCCTTGTTCTGCCATCCTCTGTCTGTAAGGCACCATAGCAATAGCAGCAGTTCCGAGTGAGCTGGATCCCTTATACAATGTTCTTGTGTGTCTCTTCCTCTGAATGTTAGTGGTCCTTCTACACAAACAGTCTAATGGCAGCAATAGCCAATGCTATTTAGGGAATACAGAGAAATCTGGGCTCTTTCTGCTGACTAATCTTCTTGTACTTTCCCGGAACCCACATCTCTTATACTAGGGATGCTGGAGGATGCATCCCTCACCAGTCCTTTCAGTGTACATCTTTAGGCCAATCATTTGAGAATTTGTCCGGTCCCTTTTTGAACCTGTTGATTTGGTCTCCTCAACATCCTCTATTAGTTCTGTAGTGCAGCGCATGTTGAGCAATAGTTCTACAGTGAGCTTGTTCACCATGTCTGTCATTTTGTTAGCTTTAGTCATATCCCCTGTTCACTTCTCTCCTTGACAGACTGAGGACTCCTCTTCTAGGCCATATCGCTACAGAAATAATAACTCTTGCAGATGCAGGCACTGGTATGTCCAGTGCTAACTGGTAAGCCCTATAGGGTCAATTTGACATAGTCTTCCTTCTGTTTTGCAGACTATTGGAGAGTCAGAAATGCCCAGCGTGTTGAACCAGTTACTGCCAATGATCAAGTCTTACAGTGAGAGGACGAAAGATGATTATACCTGTGAGGACTTCTTGATCTTGTTGGTGTACATGTATTCTGTGGTTGGAGAGATTAAAAATGGAGAAGAGCTGGACAGAGCTGAGGAAGAAGTGAAGAAGGCTCTAGTCAAGGCAATTTGTGATGAACCAGAGCTGTCTCCTTTGTTGCAGAAAATAACAGGTAAGATTCTGCTTATGTGGTGAAGATTTGGGTGGTGTTAGACGTGGGAACTAGGAGGAGCGTGTAAAAGCAACTTGACTTGCCTGTGGTGCAGAGAGTATGTGAGTCAGCATGAAGATTTCCTGTAGATTTTTTCCATCTCCAATGTTCATATATGCCAAATACTGACAAGCGGTGCCTGAATAGTGCTGAGTCCGATGAAAGCTCTACAAGTTATTCTTTTTGTTAGAGATTGGCTAAGTTTGTATGTTTTTCTAAGGTAATCTTTTCCACAGTTTCTTTCATTGATCAGTGTAAAGTTGACCCTGGGAAGTCAAAATTAATTCTGGAAACGTATTCAGTGAACCACAGTTGTTTTGTGAATGCTAGGAGCTGGTCTGTCTGGCATAAAAGAAGAAATGTGTCTAAAACCAACATTAAGCTTTTTGCTGAAACAACATGAACATTAGCCTTTAAAAATAGCACACTAAGCCTTTTTTTAGGTGAGTGCTCACAGGATAGAAAAGCCCTGGCCTCTTGCTGCCAATGTCACATGTTAAAAAGAAAAATTGGAAAAATAATGCTAAAAAAAAATCATTTAAATGAGTGACCTATGGTTTGAGCAAGGCATATCTGAGTAGCGGATGTGATCTCTACTTCCTGCTGTCACTTCTCTCCGTGTTTACTAATAGTGAGCTGGTCATTGACCAGGTCACCTTTGAGATAGGGAGCATACAATTGTAAATCAAAATGTTGTGAGGAGCTTATAATTGAAAGCCATTGCCAAGAATTTGTTCAAGCGAGGAATCTCAAGGGTGTTGGGATTAGTTTGCTGTTGGTTATTCTGCTGATATTCCCAGTGGACACTTCTGCTTCAGAGTGCAGATGTGTTCTGACTGGTCTGTTGTTGCTTTGTGTATAAAATATTGTAAATATTAGAAGATTTTTATTGTAGAATGGGCATTTCAGCCATATTTGCACTGTTCTAATGTTTTAATACTCCTCACTGCAATGCCTGAAGTCTGTAGCTTTATGTGCCTGGTGGTATTTCATGCTTTTTGTTGACTTTCATTCTCCTGGTTTTCAATATGGACTGCACACCTTATCCACTACATGGTGTTTCAGTTGCAATTTAATGGTGTTTTTCCAGGTGCGGTCCAACCCCTCCTTCTGAAAAGTTTCTGTTCATATTTTACCCTTCTCCCTCTAATTCTCTGTGTTTTTGATCACCATCTGTCGGTTTCTGTTTGTTGTGCCTAAGAAAAGTGGGAGAATATTTGGAATTCAGAAACTTGTCAAGTGCCAAAGTGAAGCCACATCTCTGTCTATATAGAGGCTTCCCTTGTTGCTTTCCCTGGTGGTCTCAGTTTATGTAATTGAAAGCACAGATGGGAATAAAAATACATGCTGTGCTTGTGTTATGTTGCATAATCTATTAATAATTCTATTATTTTATGAATATACTTTTGTGCTTGATTTCCAGTGTGATCATTTCCTGAGTAAAAGTTTGAACATCTAAGTGCTCTTGCTCAGCTTCCAAGAAAAGAAACATGGGAATGAATATTTCAGCACAAAAATTCTTTGTTTGATGGAATAAAATTAATTATCTGTTTTTACGTAATTGTCTGGCTGTTAGAAATGCAGTGTGTGAGGCAAAGCAGTTATCTCCTTTTGTCTTAGTATTTGTTTTGTTATTTGGGGCATCTGACTATAACATTCTGAGTTATCACATCTATGATTTGTATGGGCTGCTTTGGAGAGTTTAAACATTGGAAGATATACACACACACACAGACACACACACACATATATATTTTAATGCATATATATATATGGAGGGCTGACCCCAGCTAGCAATCATGCAACCACAAGACCTCTCACTCCTTCTTGTCTTCCCCTCATGCTGTATGGCAAGAGAAAACAGGAAGAACAAAACCATGAAAACTTGTAGGTCAAGGTAAAAGACAGTTCAGTAGGTGAAGGAAAGAAAGGAAAAGCAACAAGTGAAGCAAAGGCTTCACTTCCCACAGGCAGACTGATGCCCACTCAGTTTCCAAACTGTAGCCAAAACTCTGTCATCATCTTCTTTCCCCTGTTTTTATTGCTTAACATGATATTGGGTGGTATGAAATATCCCTTTGGCCATCTCAGGCCACCTGAGACAGCTGCATTACTTCTCAGCCTCTTGCTCACTCCATCCTACTTGCTGGGGAGGAAGAATGGGGAAAGAAGAGAAAGCCTTGACACTGTGCAAACACTGTTCAGCAACAGCCAAAACATTCATGTGTTATCAATACTGTTTCAGCCACGAGTCCAAAACATGGCAGCATAGGGGCTGCTGAGAAGAAATTTAACTCCATTTCAGCCAGACTCACTATGGAATCTTAGTTTGTGGATGGTTTTTGACTAAGCGTGTCGTTGGTATGTTACAAAGTTAACGTAATAACACAGCCAGGTCCTTGCAGTCTACCATTTCTGTTTCTGTGTTTAGGAAAACCATATCTGTGCTTTTTGTACAAGTGGGAGATGGTATTACTCCTTGCTTGCACACTTCCGTTGGTTCATCAGCATTCTTTGTTTTTACATCTGATTTAGTTCTTTTGACTTATGCATAAAAGAAAAGATAATAATAATAGTAATTAAAACTTGTTTCTATTACTAAAAATAAGGATTGTCCTGATAGGGAGCTATGAAATGGAATTTCCAGGAATATGCCTTCAGTAGTTTTCAAGCCTTTTCTCATCCAATAGCTTGTTTTCTCAGTAGTGGTGGAATTTGCTGAATTTGTAAATTGCTGTATTTGCTGAACAGTAAAATTGAGAAGACTGACCGAGGAAACATGAGCAGTCTTAGATGTGCTATGAACTACACACCCAAATGTTCCTGTTAGCAGCCACAAGCTGGGCCATTTTCCTTAATTCAGTCCAGCTCTGCAAGTCAGCAGCAGTTGCAGATCTGGATTGTTCGTGTTCTGGACATACAGTGTTCTCCCAGCATTTTACTTTGTCAGAAACAAAAGTAAACCTTTGTTGCTCTTAAAATGGTCACTAAAGTGAATGGGTGAATTGAACCAAAATCGATTTTAGTAATTCTTGCAGCCTCTCATTCATGAGTAGAACACAGCAAAATGTTCACAGTCTTTTATGTTGAGAGTTCCATCAAGATAAATAAGGGAATAGTGTTAAATTGGACTTGACAGGCCAGAAAATGAAGCCAGGGTACTGGGTAGATACAAGATGTGTGCAGTTGGATTGCTTCTCAGCTTCAGGCTCCCAAGTGAGCCTGCAGTTCCTCAACATTGGCTCTGCTCTCTGCAGCACAGCTGCTCTCACTGAGTAGCTCAAAGGAAAGCAGAGCTGCAGGTTTAAGTTTCAAGCACCACTAATGATGTATGACTGGATAGTTCTTGTTGTAGCGACAGATAGCAAAAATCATTTTTGCCTTTAGAAAGGCATACAAAAGTAGTACTATTTAGTCTGCAAAGCCAAGCACTTCAGAGTTGAGAAATACCAGTAACTCCATTTCCCATGCAACCATAATTTGACTCCTGTGTGTTGTTCACAGTTTCAAGATTACATAGTGTATTTTCTATGAGCCATTGCTGCTCCTATTGTATGGACTGAATGCCATGGAGAACCGGAAAGACACAGCTCCAGTTATTCTTCCACATGCAGTGTAAACATTAACAAGTAAGTGACATTCTCCATGAGATACTCAGCAAGTGTCTTTCACAGAGTCTCAGTTTGCAATCCATGAAGTTGGCACCCTCAGCTTTTTCTGGCTCATTTTGGAACATAAAGAACGAAAGTGTTATATATGTTTTCAGATACTAGTGTTTACGTTTCTGTGACCAGAGAGGATTTTGTCCTCCACTTCCCCGTATCCCTTCTGCCTGATGTCTCAGCTTTGTTTTGGACCTAACGCTCTACTAAAACTGCTTTTAGATACTTGGTCAATTTGAGATGAAATTAAAAGCCACATCTCAGCTGTGGCTCTGCACCGCTGCATTTTGCTTTCCTTTTCTCTGCAAAGCATGGGAGGTGTGCAATCTTGACATATACACGTTTGTATTTTCTTTTGTTGCTCCCTCAGATTCACTGGAAAAATAATACAATACAATGGTTGGATTTTTGTTTAGGTTTTTTTGGTGTTTTTTTTTTTTTTTCTTCTTTATTAAGGTTTTGAGGTCAAGCCATCAGTCAAAATAATAGCTGGGTGTACTTGAGGCATCTTCTATTTCTGTTATACTTGCTAAGTATAAACTTGCTCAACTTGCCTCAGCTTATGCCCTCAGGAAACGTTCAGTGATGTGACTGCCTTGCAGTAGAGCTAGTGCTGCTGCCCCAAAAGATGCTCAGCAGTACACACAGGGCTGTTTGTACTGTGTCTGTGTTAATGTGACTGGGTTAATATCTGCAGCAGTGGGAAAGAAAGGAATTCTCAGAGAAGCCTGTGTATATGGATAGCTGGACGCAACAGATTTCCCTGAGGGAGCCCAGGTTATTGTAGCGCTCCTGAGAACATGCTAAGATGCTGCACTTGCGTAAGCTTCTATTGTGCAAGATGCATAAGCACTTGCCATTTCCTGGCTTTTGAGTGTTAGGCTTCTCAGCCTTACCATTGCCTGAACATATGTTTTCTAAAATATATGCACTGCAACAACGTTTTGCATTTATGTAACACCTTACTTCTCTGAAGCACTAGGAGTATCTTGACACTGTTAACTAAAATCAAAATGCAACACATTAGTGACCCAACGAGACTTAAGAAGGCAATAATTTTTGCATGCATAATAGCCTAAAAATATGTTTGTGTTGTTGTGTTTGACAGAACTGTTAAATAACACGTCTTGTGGCAGACTATCTTACTGCCTTGGGTAATAACACTGAATGTAACAGTTCCAAGATTTCTCATGGGTGCAATTTACCGCAGACATATGTTCTTCATCACTGTTTCCAGCAGAATGTTACAAATTGGAGGGGAAACAGAAGAATAGACCAAACCAGAATGGAATAATGATGCTTTTCAACAGAATGTTGGTTGTAGGGGTGTTTTGGGGGGTTCTTATTAGCGGTCATTAAAAACAACAAAAAAAAGCAAGTTGTAAAATATCCTATTTATTTTATCATCTAATCCATTCATGTGGTCATGTAAATATCCATGTAGAGCTTTGTACCCACATGCGTACAAAACACATACAGAAGTCAGGCTAACAGAGCCATGACACTATCAAAAATGTATGTTTTCAGCTGGTCCAGTCTATCTGGAGTATTCTGCTTCTGTATGTAGGCTACTTGAAGGTACCATTGCCTCATACTCCAAGCAAATCCTAAAATCAATACCTGTTTTGCAGCAAGCATGTTTATTACTAGATCAGGAGAAAACAGAAATGCTTGCTTTTTGTTCTGCCACATCCTTGGTTTTGCTGCTGTTTAGAAACAATAACTTCCCAAACCTGGTTCTCTGCTAGGCAGGCAGCTACAAAAGCATTTCTTTTGTTGAACTTATAATGTAGCCTTTCCGATCGTGATTGAATCCCCCTCTCGAGGGACACAGCAAGCCTTTCACTTTTTCGCATCAGAGATGCGGCTCAATTATTGCTAATTGATCCCTTGCAGTTCAGGAAAATATGCTGAGACTACCACTACAGTCAGATCCAAGAGCAGCATCTGTATCATTTGAATTTCTACTTTATTTCACAATAATGGCTTTTATCGAGAGTACTTCTGTGACACGGATAAAGTGTCTGCTAAATAGTTCAGTGAAGGGCTAGTCCTATGGCAGCCTTGTATTATAGCTTATTTCTGAATTATCCATGGGTTTCACAACAGAATCAGTAAAAGAGGTAGTGATTATGAAATAATAATAATAATAATAATAATAAATCAGTCTTTTTTCATTTTGCCCTTAATTGAGAATTTAACTCATCTTACTGCAAGACTTTTTTTTTCCCCGTTCTTAGAATCTGAACACATTCTTAACAGCAACATGCAGACAAATTAGAGGAGAATTAATCCCATATTTCTATGTAGGAAAGGTATTTATGGAGAAATATCACTGGTCCCTGTTTATCCAAAGCAAAATCAAGTTGCAAACGAATTTTTGTTGTGACTTCAGGAAAAGGAAGAAAGATCTAAACAAAAAACTGTCTCTTCTAAGTTTGCAAAAGAGCATAATGCAAGAAATTCAAAGTTATTCAGCTCTTTATGTTGAAGATTTATGGGAGTCTTAAGCTGTGCTGTCTTCCAGGCCTTCCTGAGCTCTCATTTTGCCTGTTCATACTTCAGTTTCTCCGTATTTCTGCTGGCTGGCTGTGCAGAAGATAGGAGTAAGGTGCTAATGCTGAGTCCTTCAGGGCAGCCCTGCAGCTTATGTGGGGCACAGGGCTGGTGCCAGGACGGCTCCTGCTTCCCTGTGTGGGGGAGGCTGCCTGCAGCAGGGTCAGCAGATAGGGATCAGCTCCCCACCACAGCTAGGGGCTATAAACTAAACTGTTTATGTTAGGAGTTCATAGAGGGGGTTACAGAGGATGGGGTGGATACCTCAACAGCATTGAATTGCTGAACATTTTGAATGGATCAACAAGCTAATCTTCAAAATACTTATTAGCTTCTTGTCCCTGACATTAAAAGGCCATTTTCCTGCATAATATTAGCAAGGAAGCTTTGTCTTCCACTTAAATGGCAAATAAGCCTTCCTGCAGGTTAGGCTGCTGCTGTATGGAATACAAGCTGTGTTCTTCAGGGTCTGCCTCTATCCCTCCAGGGAAGGATGGTTATGTCCCAGACCAGGCACTCCTGGAGGAGCATTTACTTCTGGCATTACTGTATGACCACATGTATGCTCTGCTACTGTAGCTATATAGTTTTATCCTGCCACAGAGATTATAACTACAGCCAAATGAATCCCAAACCATTTACGCCCCACTTTGAAAATGAGAGTTTGTTGCTCAGGATGTTTTTTTTCCTGTTGCCCCAGCTGATTCTTTAGACAGCACAAACAGCCCTCCCTCTGGCTGGAAGGGGCTCTGCGTAACACTAAGCATGAAGACAGCCTCTTAGTATCTGCGTTATTTTCTTGGTGCCTTTTGGCCATGATCCAGTGGAAAGTATTTGCAAAGCACAAGCCCTGGAGGACGACTAGCATTTGTCCTGCCAGGGGCACAAGAAAAACATGAGGAATGCTGCTGCCTGCCTGCATGACCAGAGCTGCATCAGAGCTGCAACTTGTGCAGTCTAACCTGCAGATGTTTCCACTGCTTGGGCATCTTGGTTCTTTGCTTCATGATAAGAGAGCAAAGGGGAAAAAATGTTATCTTACATATGCGATGTGGTACCTCATTTACGCAAACAGCAAAATCGTTTCCTGCTGAAGACCCTTGAACTCTTTAAGACCTCTGTAACTTATTGCTGCGACCTTTTTATAGGCTTTTTTCCATTTCTGCACAAAACCCCAGGGTGACGAGCCAGCCATGTCAGCTGTTGCAGACTTTAGGCTTTGCAGTGCTGGTGCCATGCTCTGGGGCCTGCTCTGTCTCTGGAACTGAGGGAAGAGATGACACAGCCTTGGTGCTGGAGCATTTCCCATTGAGTAAGCAAGTGACGCAGAGGGTTTCTGGTAAGCTGTTTGGGAGAAAAGCTGTTTTCCAGATAGAATCTTAACTTACATACATATGTATTGTGCATGGCTTAAAAATCAGGCCTGTCCTAAAAATCAGTGTTACAAATATGTACTAAGTAGCTGTTAGGATATCAGGCTGCTTTGTACACATGCAGGGATATTTCAGTTGTGTTTCACAGTGTACACTGAAATGCATGGTAGACCATCCCAATGGAAGCTCCAGTGGCTGAGCTTTTTTACTTTTGTTTTCCTTTTTTTCCCCTTTTTTCTCTTTTTTCCCATTTTATTCTCTTCCATTTTGCATTTTTTCCTTCTTCTTTCCTCATTTTTTCTTCTTTTCTTCTTTTTTCTTGTTGTTTTTTTTTTTTCCTCTTTCTCTCTTTTTCTTTTTTCTTTGTTTCTTTTTTTTTTTCTTCTTCTTAAGCTTTCATATGTTGCCTGTTTATTTTGTCTTCAGCACCTGGCTCAGTTGGCTCCGAACTGGATAGTAATTTTCATTGAAGTGTTTATAACATGAAGTCTTTTTTTTCTTTTTTTTAACATGAGACATATGCCTGCAGCTCTGCAGGCCTCTGACTTCTTGCCAACTTAGCAAGACAGCCAACTGAAACAGGAAACTGATATGGTGCAATTTTCATTAATGATTTGTGGTATTTTTCAGCATGCAAATCCAACAGCATTGAGAGGATGCTCCTAACGTTGAATGTCCCTTTGCTTTAAGCATAAAATGAAAACAGAAACTGCTTTGGAATCAGGGAACTTTTTAAAAGGTGCCCTTCTGTGTGTCGAAATGAAATTATTTCATCTTTCCATGCAAGTCACTTCGTTGCAAAACATTCAAGTTTTGGCATATTGTAAAATTATGTGTAAATTCCTGCTGTTTTGCAGAGCACGCCCAAGCCTGGCAAACGAGAAATGGTGAAGTATTAAATAACCATCAGATTACATATTTAAAAGAAAAAAAACAAAGAAAAGCCTTGTCTGTGGTCACCACCCCTATGACACAAAGTGCACAGACACAAATGTTGAAGTGCTTACTGTAGACTGTAACGTTTTAATTTGTTAACTCGTGGTGCTTTCTTGTGGTGCTCTCTAAGTATCCTGCTATAGTTTTTGTCCTTCTGGCATTTATTTTAAACGCCATATTATGTGCTCAATCTGACACACCCATTCTGAGCAATGCATCGGTTGGTGATTACTTGAAGCTGCCCCCTTGGCAACACACGAGGACAGGCAGCAATGCCTCTGCTGGGACAAGGAGGAATAACTTTCAGCTTTAGTTATTTATTTTTGCCAGCTCAACGGTGCCTGTTATTCTCTCATGCTTTCCATGATGTTTTATTGGGTTGAATTCTGTCCTTATAGTAAGGACAAATAAAAATCACATTTAAATGAAGTTACAGAATTTAATAAATACTCAACAGTGTATGGCTTAAATACGCATCACTTGAATATGCCTACACACCTCACTACTTTGCATACTCTGTTTTTTCCCTGCTTCATCTCGAGCTTTTGGCTCTGGGGGTTGTATTTTCATTTTCCCAGTATAATCAAGATAATTTGCTTTCACATGTACTGTAATTAAAGGTCAGGCTCTTCATCTATGTAAATCAGCATGAGAGCAGCCAGTGCTCCTCCTACTTAGAGCAGTGCTGAGGTGAAGAAGCTTAAGGAACAGATCAAGCTATTGTGATCTGTAGATCAAGGCAGATGTAAGAGGATAGACAGGATTAAATGCTTTCATTGATCTGCTAACCTTACTAATAGAGCTTTGCCATTTAAAACTGTCCTTAGAAGAATTGTGCTCTGCTGTTTTGGTTTCAGTAGCATCTAAATATTGCCATGTGCTGCAGAAGTTTAAAAGTGTGATCTTGTTTAAATGAAAGCTTTTTCACAAATCTCTTCTTAGTTACTCAGCCCTTGCTTACAAACCTTACAGACAGATCTGTCGTGGTCATGTATTTTAAATCAACATGCGGAATGTGCTCTCGTGTTCCCTTTCTCCCTATTTGTTCTTGTTTAGTTATATATTTTATAGCTGAATTAAAGCCACCTCTGGTGGTTAAAGTTTAGGTCAGGTTACATTTTCTGTGACCCCCCTGCTCTGTTTTGCAGACGCTGGGACTGTGGTCTGGTGAGGCAGGAAAGTTCACATATCAGAGCCTAAGGATTTCTTTTTTCCCCATTCTTTCCTGGATATCCTTTAGTTGGACAAGGAAAGAAATGTTTGTAAAACTGGATTGAATGATTTCTATTAACTAAAAGCTTTGTGTGAAGAACAGAGGAATGTTTGTGTCTTACATAATGTTAGAAAGCTGTATACACCACTTAGGATAGTTTACAACCAGATGTCTAACTCTTTTTTAATTTCTCTTTTTATTCATTAAAATAAACATTATTGTAGAAATACATGCCTGATGAGAGGTGGTAACAGCCAGTCATAGCCAATTAGATGCATTCGTTTACTCTGAAGCTATACAGATATGTAATTGGCTTCCATAGATTTGTGTTAGTGTGAGGAATACGTGGATACATGTCCTGGACTTTCTGGTTTATTCAGGTGCTTCTGGCTTTGCTTTTTGGTGCTGTGTGTGCTTATCTATTGTAAAGATATCTGTACACCATTTGTCCTGATGCAGCCACATGACTTTCAAGTAAAGCAGAAGAAGAGAAAGATGAATTTAGAATAACCAAACCATCTTTGGAGAATCCTTTAGCCACAAATAAGTGCTGCTGCTGGTGCACCAGGCAAGAGCAGCCCAGGTTAATGAATATTAGTGTGTCTCTGGACAGATCAGAGCCTAAGGATTTTTTTTTTTTTCCATTCTTTCCTTTATTCGGAACAGGAAAGTAATGTTTGTAATGTGTGTCTCTGGATACACCAATATTCTCCAGAGACATGCCATGATCCCGTTGGGATTTCTGCCTTTCTTCCTTATGTTCTCTTAAAATGTTGAGCTATTAGAGAACATATAGACATGGCACAGGTACCCTTGTGGTAACTTGAAGGAGGTTTATTAGAAGAAAGGCTCCAGATGGGTAAATGTAATCATATAAATGTTTGGAAAGAGCCTTGCTACCAGTGTCCATAAATAAGAAGTCAGAGAGAGCCCAGTTCTTCGTCATTTTATCTTCTTCCCCTTTCTGACATGTTCTCTATATTCTCTCATATTCCTGCAAATCTTGTGTGCTGAGTGAGGCAGGAATCCTCTGGCTGAAGAAATCTCACAGGCTAATCAACTGCATCCATATCTTGATGTTATCCATGCTGGGGAACCAGAATTCTGGCAGGCATTAACATTTGAGTGCCTGGCTTCACATACCCGCTGTTGTTCCTTTGATGCTTTCCCCATAGTATTCAAAGTAAGTAAACAAAACACTTAAAAGCTGAAATAACATTTTCAGTGTAGAGAATGATACTTCTTTTACTGGCAAGTTCAAATAATTTGGCTGCACACCAGAGCTGTCTGTTCCTTGCAGCAGTGATCAGTGCGTCTGTAGGTTGGATGCTCTGGATGCAGAGGTTGGATACCTCTGCAGCCAGTAAACATGCCAGGTGGCTTTGTAGGTATTTGAGAGCAAGAGAGTACTGAGGTTTATGAACAATTGATTCAGATTGAGATTTCCTGCCTATTTTCCTTTGGCTTCTTTGTTCTTTCATGCTTAGTGCTCTTTTTTTTTCTTTTTTCTTTTTTTTTTTCCCCACCATCCTTCTCATATTCCTCCCTACTCATCTGTTATTACTTCTACTGCTTCTGCCCCAGTTCTTCCCTCATTCTCTCCATCACCCACATGGATCCAGTCCTCCCTTGGCTCTTTTCATCTATCTCCTCCTAAACTGTTCCTTGGCTCCCTGTCAGCTTCCTTGTACTTAATGTGCCTTCTGGGGCTTCATCCATGAAGGTCAGATTGCCAAGGCTGGGTGCTGCTTTACTCCAGTTCATGGTTGTTTATTTGTGCTTTTCTCTTTGCTTCACATTCTGCAGATCTCTTCTTTTTTCACAAATAGTTCTATAATAAAAGCCATCCCTTTTCACTGACACTTTAATTGTCTTAAGATCTGGATATTTACTTCTAGTTAATGGCACCTGAGTTACATTCATGGTGTTTCCTTCTTAGTTTTTCTGTCTTAGGAGCCATTTCTCTGTGCCAAAAATACACATTTATATGGCATATATTTCAAAAGGCAACATCTAGAAGGGATAATACTCATTTACAGCTGTTTTTATGAGGCAAGAGGTGAGAATTGTTGTTTTTGCTTCCATTTTCCATCTGCTTCTCCAGCACTGCTGTGATTCTGGCAGTCGGATAGAAACTGGAAGTACATTGTGCCATTTATTTTGCAGTAATTGGGTATTTCTGCACCTATTCATGCACACATGCCTTCCCTACCCAACCAGCTCGTTGATGCTGGGTTTGAGGTGCTACCTTATGTGTTTTCTGCACCAGTAACTTTCTGCAGTTTGTTTCTCGTAAAAGTAGAAAGAACCACTTGGTTTGTTTTTCTTTGCGGCAGATGTGCTTTTTTTTGTACATAATATCTGTTGGATTCTGGATTATCCACTAGTACATCTTTCCTGGTTTTGAGGAGATAAACTGGGATGAATCATAGAGCATTTATTCCCAGAGATAGCTTCAGTAAGCGGGGAGAGACCATGAATACTTCAGGCAAAAGTACTTGGCATAGATGGTATGAAGGTCACTGGCTTTTGTTGTTTTTCCCCCTCCCTAAGCAGATGAGGTTCTCTTCAAACAGGCTGCAGAAATACCAATTAGTGTTTCATTCTGAAATGTAATCAGATTTAAAATGTAAAAAATCCCTTTCGGCTACAGTATAATCGGAGCTCCTAATTATGAAAGGCATATGTTCCCCTCCATCTTTCTTCCCTCCACCCATGTAGCTAATTGTCCTTCTAGAATGATTTCTTCATTGTAAAAATCTTTGTGACGTTCCACTCCTGCTTTGCTCAAAGCAATGCTGTTATCTGTGCATTAGCTTTATGTGGCTGGATTCTTGCAGGATAACACACAATACAGTTACACTGATTACTTGCTATTTTGTGTGTCATCTGTGTTTTTGGAATATCTCAAGGCCTGTCAGTCTTCCGCTGGGGATTACATCATTTCGGGGGGCTCAGCCATTCAGAAACAAAAGCATACTTCAGTGGTAAAATATGTATGCCCGGACACTTGGCAGTCTTTCAAGTCTCCAAACTTGACATGGAGTTAATCTCAGATAAATGTATTTTCTTCACTTCATAGTAACCAATTATTTCCATGCACTTATTTTTTTTTTTCTTTTTGCTTAATGTAAGGTTTTCTTTACGAATGTTAATTACTGACATAAAATACATTTCTTTGGTTTGTTTGTTTTTTTCCAGCCACTGCAGGATTCGTTCTGAGGTGGTGATTTTGGTTTCTGCTCAGCCTTTGAAAGTTTTGGCAGTGGTGAATTCAGATTAATGACTATTTCTATAGCAGTAAGCCTGATCTGGTTTGAAATGTTCTAATTTCTACATTATTAGCTGGCCTGTCTTCCCGGGGCAGACCTCTGGCGAGAAAGTTACCCACACCTGCCAAGCTACCTCATCACATATCGAATTATAACAGCAAATCACTATCACAAATCCTATCAGCCAACACGTAGCCACCAGCTATGCTGTCAGGGCTTTATAAGGGTTTTAATTGAAACACCTAAAAGAAATTTGAAACAATCAGAAATTTGCCTTTCCATCTGAGAGAGGATTTAGGCACCGATTTGGACTTAGTAATGTGTACTGAAAATAACAAAAGGAAAATGTAACTAAACTAATAATATTAGTTCAGTCGAATCGAGCATGCTGTGGGAAAACGCCAATAAGTAAATTATTCTTGTTGATTCACAATAAAGTGTGTCCGAGATAACTTAGTGGCTTACAGGAGGTATGGCTTCCTCTTGATTTTTGAAAGCTTTTTCTTTAATATGCAGACATTTCATTTTAAAAATGGGTTACAGGGGCGGGGAATTTGTGCTTTTATTCCACAGAACATGCAGACATCATTAGCATAACAGATGCGTTGTTTCTGTATGTAGGAAGGCATTTAAATAAGTGGGAAGAGAACATGGAAAAGTTCTGGGATGCTTTTAAGAGCAGAGCTTTCTGACACATTCCTTCAGAAGATTTTTTATCACCTTTTGATTTATCACGGAGAAATGAAATCTCTGTTCCTTTTATTTTTATCAAGTTATATCTTTTTTCTTGTATGCAAGGACTTTCAAATATTAAGAGATCAGATGGCCGTAAAGCGCATTTTTCATAGCAGATAGTCTTGAAAAGTGCTTTGTAAACAGCAAAGCAGAATCGTGCGAGTTCTTATTACTGCTCTTTAAGTACTATGGCGATTGTAATTTCTCATTGGTTTTTGCATGCAAGTCACACAGTCTGATGTCTGAGTGTGCAGGTCATGCAGATTGCAAGTTTACTGAAGGGTCATTGTGGTTATCAATGGCAGCTGTTCATAGGATCCTTAGCAATGAGTGGAAATTTATCTTTTGATTTGAATGCTTCTCACTCCTAAAAACTTTATGAGGTCTCAAGAGCATTACTATTTTTAACTAAGTAGCGGTTATGTCTTTTAGTTTATTTAGGCATCAAACCAAAGATCATTGAAGTCAATGTGAATTCTTCCACTTACATCAGCATGCTTTGGGTCGTGCCCTAAACTGTTGTGTTTGCTATCCAAACTACAAGAGGTCACAGAATAAAAACTGGTGCTCTACAAACCAAAATGGGTTCGACAATAGCCGAAAGAACAAATCCTGCTTCCAGTCAAGCCAGTGGAAGATAGAAAAACATCTTACAAAAGACATTTGAAAGTTTCTGGCATAGGAGTAAAAGTCATCTAAAGTTAATCTTTCAACTAACCTCCCTGTGGTAAAAATGACCAATTTGTCCCCACATCAGAGTTAGTAATGAGAGGTCACAGTGGGCAAGGAGTTAAGCAATAAAATGCCGTGTGAAAACGTAGAGTGTTTGTGCTGATCACCAGGCAGCACTGGCCCATCTTTGAAGCTATAAAAGGTTTTGATCTTTGTTATGAAGGTCTTGTCATTGTTGTGATTGAGCGATATTTATGCTGCAGAATTTCTTGCCAGCATTTGTTATCTGATACAAGGGTGGTGAAGATGGTGGTAATGGTTAGAGAGCTCTACATCAGGAACAGGGAAGGCACACTTGGAATACTGTAATGCCTGAAGAATTCATAATGAAGAGAAAGGAGGAAATACATGACATTATGCAGTGTTTCTCTATTAGCATTCAGAGGACAATTTGATGGGGAAAAAATAGCAAATAAAAAGGCTGTATTAAGCCCTTTCATGTGATCCACGTGGTAATTGAGTAATCCAGGAGAATTTTTAAAGTATTTCTATAGGTAGGGAAGGGAAATACCCTAATATTGAAAATATTCCAGACATTCAACAAATTCAGGATAAAAAAGGTACAATACAAAAAAAATATATACAAGCTTAGCCAATTTTGAAGCTAGATTTTAGGGTGAGCTTTCTCTTTCTTTCCTCTGGAATGGGGAATTTATATATGTATATAATGTTCTGCATTATATGAGGCAAGCGTTTGATGGGACTGTTTAGGCCCTGACTGAACATCACAACAGGAGTGTTCCGGTGTATGAAAAATGTTATTTGGTAGAAAGCCTCAGTTTGAACTGAGGGATGATGCAAACAAAAGAAACAGAAGATCTTCACTAATGGATTCAAACTGTTTACTTTGGTTTGGAAGAAATATTAACGTTGAGGGAAAATGACAATAGCAAATCTTTTTGTCTGCATGATGATGTGTGTCAGTTTTGCAGAAAGGAAAAACATACATTGTTTGAATGTGTTTGTTCGTAATTTTATTAATTTTGACCTGTTCAGCTTTGAGTACACGTTTTTTTGAATGCTCATGAGGAAATGGATTGAAAGCAGTAGATACGCTAAATTGTTGTCTGCTTTCCAGTTCTGTTCCATGCTGGATTATTCCCTCGCCTAACAGGATAAGAAGTATTTGTGCTTGAGACATTCTGTGAATAATCTACCTCTGTGTTTGTGTCTGTGTCAGTGAAAACAGAGCTACTGCTGAAGGACTGAAACATTTATGCTGGCCTATGACTGCCATCAGTTTTCCTACCTCTGCTGTGTAGATTTTTTTCCAATGTGCATCAAATGTGATGTAGTATAGAGGGTATAACAGTATGAAATTTTGGTTGCGATTAATGAAAGCCGCTCCTAAGGAATTATTTGACCAAAGCCTTTTGCTTATATTTTCAGGATGTTGATGGTTAGTGATGTGCCTGAGGTTCATTTTTGATGGTGGGATTTTCCGGAGGTTGTAGTGGTGTTGACCCAGAGATGGAGTATGGCTGGGCTGGTGCTGCTCACTCTTGAGAACCTGGCTGTGTGATTCCTTAATTGGCTGGGAGTGCTGCAGGGGATTGGAGCTGGGATAGCAGCTCTGACATGCTGGTGTTGTCCTCAGCCCTGCTTATCAAAAGGAAGGTTCTGAGAAGGGAGGAAGCACTGAGAAGGGAGGGCTGCTGTCCTGGAAGTCATTATCTGAAGTTTGTCATGGGAAGAGATGGAAGGAAGAGAAGAAAATGCTACTCCAAACACAATCTTATCCAGTAGCTCATTTCATAATTTCCATCACACAGTCAGTTTGCATTTTTTTACAAGCAGCGTCTCAGTTCTGTTTTTCTTCTACCAAGTGAAAACAAGGGTAAAAAGCAGGTTTTCTTGCATGACTTTGGAATCTTCCTCACTTTATAAGAAACAAAGTCTTATTTGAAAGAAGGCGCTGAATGAAACCTACCTTTACATGTTAGAGGATTTTTCAGCCAATGTGTAAAATTGTACACACAGCTTTGTCAAGTTTTCAAGGGTGCAAATGAACAGTGATTGGTTCAGATGAACTTGCTCAGGTTACTCAGACAAACACATATTCCTTTAGAAATATTGCTGTGAAATAACCTGTGATTCTTTCATTATTGTAAGTACTAACAACTTCATGTAAAATGCTTGTCTAATTTTCTTGAATAGCTCCCAAAAATAAGGTGTTTCCATGTGTAGGATAACTTGGCAGAAATAATGTTCTTTCTGTCCATTAGTTCCATTAGTGAAAACTCAGCCTTTACTTCCAGTTCCCTCTAGCAATGGCCCCGCAGAACTGCAGGCTGGTGATGCTCCACAGCACTGTGTTAGCAGGTGGCTGTTGGCTTTAGCCAAAGTCAGTGCCATGATGGTTTGCTGTTTTATTTTTTTGCAGTGTAGGTTGCACTAAGCTTGCATCAGCATCCCTGGGGAGCCAATTTGCAGAGCCAAAGGGAAGAGGGCTCCTGAAGGCATTGTGGCTGCTGGCTAGTCTGAATGCTAGTTTCATGACCTCCAGTGCCATGCGATTAGCACCTTATCATCCAAGTTCACAGATTCCTTAGCTTTCACCAAGGCATCCTGCTGCCTTCTTGCTCCACCTTTCTCCTGGCTGTCAAACTGCTTATGAAATAAAATAGCCTGCAGCCCTCCTTGAGATAGCAGAAATCTCAGTGGTGCTCCTCTGGTGCCCTTCATCACACAGCTCACACCCTCATGATTCTGCAGCCTAATGAATGCTCAGCTGTGGGGTATGATTAGGCTAAACCCCACTTCCCTCTCTGTCCCCACAGAGAAATCTCCCTCCCCTGCAGGAGCACCAGTTAGATCTTGGTGCTCTCTCCTGTGTTCATTTCAATCTGATCTGCCTCCCCTACACCACTTTCCTCTTCCTGCCCAGAGCTGGGCACTGGAGTTACCCTGGCCCTGATGCTCAATTCATGGCAGTGGCTTATGCTGTGGAAGACCTTGCTTCATCTTTAGTGCAGTGCACATTGTCAAGAAACAAATAACATTTTCTTTTGTAACACGAACCATTAAAATAAATGCAGCAATAGGAGAACTAGTTACCAATGGTGCCTTCAAGCAGGAGTTCCAGTTATCTTGCAGCTTTATACTTTATCAGTGTGGCATGGTTGGGTAAGTTTTGTATTCCCACCTCAGCAACAGCTCTTAGGGAATGTTTGCTGTAAAGCTATGCTGCAATGCTGCTGATGTGCTAGCTTAAGTCCTTGCTGTACATTTTCATACTTCAGTCTTTTTAATCAGTAACTGCTAGTTATGCATCCTCATGAAGAACTATGGCTTGTGCATAGCATCTAGACTTGTTTTATTAGCCAGAAAGTTCTGTATTATCCAGTCTCATTTACTTAATCTTAGCCTCTGGCTGTTGTTTTTTTTTCTCATAGGTTATTTTTTGTTTACAGAATGTACCACTCTGTCTGGAAGGGATGAAGTTAAATTTTAGAATTGCAAATACTACGAATCAAATCAGTGTACAAAGCTTCCTTAAAAATGCTGAAGACATTTTAAAAACTGAATTCAAAGACATTTTGATAAATGCAGATTTTTTCCAGTTAGTAACAGAACTGACGGATTCTAATGACTTTAAATCTTCCTTGGACTCGACCTCATCCACTGCTGTCTAGTTTTTATCCGTAAATTGGAAATGCGTTTTCTGTATCTAACAACCAAAGACTTTCTCAGCATTGAGTGAAATAGTCTTTGAATTGGGCTAGATGAATAAATTGACTTAAAGAAAATGTTCTTTCTGCACCTGCAGGAGAAGCCACAGCTGCCAAGTAATGAATACTTCAAAAAACTCGGATTCCTAGGATTTAGCCAGTGATTTCTGCCAGTTCATTGCTTTGATGTTCTTTACAAGTTCAGCAGCAAACGCACAGTGATGTGGGTTATTATATAAACATAACCCTTTTGCAAAAGACGAACATAATCTCATCTTGAAATCTTAATAAGCACAAAATCCAACTTGAATGAAACAGTTTGTTGATGGAGGCAGTTTTTAATACTTGCTTTCTATTCTCATCTCTGTCTCTGAAACCAGCACAGGCTTTCTGTAGGATTCTCTGTATGCAGGTAATGAAGGTCTGGTGCCAACAGAGAGAGAGGCATTAATTTGAAAGAAAGAAAGATTAAGCCTGGGCCAAAGGCATCTTGTCAGTAAGTTAGTTGGGATGTAGAGCGCTCATCCAGAGCTTCTGGAAGAATGTCGGAAGGGAGCAGTTGAGTTACAGTAACATGTAACTTACTGAAAAGAATTACTGCAGCAAAGAAACAGACGCAGAGACCAAACTTGGAAAAATGTGTAGAACTATAGAATCATAGAATGGCCTGGGTTGAAAAGGACCTCAAAGATCATCTAGTTTCAATCTCCCTACCGTGGGCAGGGTTGCCAGCCACCAGACCAGGCTTCCCTGAGCCACATCCAGCCTGGCTTTGAATGCCTCCAGGGATGGGGCATCCACGGTCTCCCTGGGCAACCTGATTCAGTGTGACACCACACTTTGACTGAAAAATTTCCTCCTGATATCTAACCTAAATCTCCCCTGTCTCAGTTCAAAACCATTCCGCCCTGTCCTGTCGCTATGTAAACAGTCATCCTTTTCTGGACACACTCCAACAGTTCTGTGTCTCTCCTGTAATGAAGACTCTTCATCTGGACATAGTACTCCAGGTGAGGTCTCACCAGCACGAAGTACAAGGGCAGGATCACCTCCTTTGACCTTCTGGCCACACTTCTTTTGATGCAGCCCAGGATATGGTTGACTTTCTGATCAGTGAAGGCACATGTCTGACTCATTCTAGCTTCCCATCCACTAGTTTCCCAAGGTCTTAGCACGGTTGTGCTCAGTGCTTTCATCCCCCAGCTTGTACTGGTAGTGGGGGTTGCCTTGACCCAGGTGCAAGATCTTGCATTTAGATTTGTTGAACCTCATAAGGTTCACCTGGGCCCACTGCTCAAGCCTGTTTAGGTCCCTCTGTATGGCATCCCATTCCTCTGGTGTGTTGACAGCCCCCCACAGCTTGGTGTCATCAGCAAACTTACTGAGGGTTCAATCTAATCCACTGTCAGTGTCATTGATGAAGATATTAAAGAGTATTGGCACCAGCACTTACTCCTGGGGGACACCACTCAGTATCTCCATCCAGACACCGAGCCTGTGGCTGGGAGATGATTCTGCAAAGGCAAGATCTGTAGCTGAATTCCTTTCTCAAGCTCTTGCTTGAACAGACTGTGGAGGATTGTATCTAAAACAGTCGCACTGCAGGGAATGTGTGCTGGTATTTCAGCTGGTGGGCTGTCACATTCTTAGATAGCTCCTTTTCAGCAGGAAAGAAAAACACTAGAGCAAAATAAGAATAAATAAATACACAAAAGAAGAGGTACTTATTAGAGATATAGATGAAACATACTCCGTTAGTAATCATGGTGTGGTAGAAGTAAAGTGCCATATTTCACCATTGGACACTTCAAAGAATGCTTCTCTTCCAGTAATCCTCCGATCTGTTTCATGTCACAGGTCGCCTAAGCAGTATTTACAAACCTGGCCGGAGCACTGCTGCAGGATTTAAGGTGTTGCAACTTTCTGACATCAAAAGTTCAAGTGCACTGATATTTCTCTGAGAATGTTACTTCATGGTTAATTTTTATGTAGACTTGTGTTTATGAATTTGTCTCCTCCAGATTGATTTGGAACTTCCTTGGAGAGGGGAGAAGTTCTCTCCTGATAGGCAAGCGATGGGTTTAGGCTGGCTTTGATTGTGCTCAAGAGGGCCAGGAGTGAAGCGGGAATCAAAAGGCTAGGCTGAGCCATTGACCTATATATCAATGGGGAACTAGTGTCAGCTCCAGATTCCCTTTACATTTATTCTCCTCCAACTTGCTTTGCCACCTTTAGGAAAATACAATATTAGGAATTGCTGCTATGATTTTGAGTACTGACGGAACTTAGATGTGAAGTCTGACTGTTGGCACTGATATCACTCTGGGAGCTTGGCCCCTGCCATAGGATACCTAAGCAGCAATGGGTTGTGGTCTCAAGCCAACAGTATCATGGATACTAGGTGGATTTTTTTATTCTCTCCACATCATGAGGGTTTGGAAAATTTGCACAACTCAGACAGTCACTACTTGCTACAGTTAGATGGGTCCCATCTTCTGTTCTGTCCACAGAGCAAGTTTACTTTTTGCTCTGCCTTACTACTTCAAGACAATGACCATTTAAACTGTCTGCTGCAAGTCCCCATGCAGTTTCTTGCAAACACAGTAGGAAAGCTGCTTTATGGAGCCTCCTTGTTAGGCACATTGGCTGGCATTGAAGAGATTTCTTCCAGCTTTTCTCTTGCTTGTTTTTACAGGAAAAGGAGCATATTAAAAATATTTCTACAGCGCCAAGGTGAAATGACCGAGTTCCTAGGATTATAGCTGAAACAAAACGTGCACTATTCGAGTCTTCCTGAAGTAGGAATGCCTAGTAGCTCTGTCCATTAATTATTTCGAAGAAGAAGGATATTTTTTGAAATCTGTTCAATTAAGATGCCTCTTAAGTTCTCCCTTATAACCCATTTCAATAGTTTTTCCGAGGCTTTCAAACCAGAGCTACACAGGGCTCTATTTCAAGTGTACTATAAAGAGCTGATAATATAGCCTCTGTAGCTGGGACACAGAATCTTCCTTATATAGCTTTTATGAACAGAATACGCTTGTTCTGTAACAGATCTCATGTTGTTTATTACTGATAACTATTCTCAAGTCAGTATAAGTGACACTTCCAGATAACTTTCTTCATCTCTGATAACAATCTGGTAGTTTATACCACTTTCCAGAAGCATATATTTCTGTTTAGATTTTTTAGAATGCATTTGGTATTTATGATGCCAAAGTAGTAATTCTTTCAGTATCTGCCAGCTAGATCAGTCTTGAGAAGAGTCTCTTCAAAGCAATGTCTGTTTAGGATTGACTTATTTATGTGCAGTTTCTGTTGCACAACAAAACAGTCAAAGAAACGAAGCGCCAGTTCCCAGCGCCTGAGAAAGAAGGGGTCTCAGAAAACAGGTACAATTTAGGAAGTCGATGGGAACAGCTCTTTGCTTTGGAGAGCTGTGTACTTGTACACATTTCAGATCTTGTTTTCAAAGCCTTATTTTTTGAACAAAGTACTGACAGATGTGGAGATGGCAGTGCTACGTGCTGAGGGGAAATGATCAGGTTCCAGGGAGGTTGCTAGCAAAACTCTTCAGGGGTCACTCTCCAGCTTGGGGTTCCATTAATGGCTTTAGCACAGGGACTGCTTATGTATGTTGCTGGAGACCCAAAGCTATTAGTATAAGGAAAAGTGGACTGTTATGCAGAACAGTGTCAGAGACTAATAGAAATAGGGCTGATTCTTAAAGATTAAAATATATGCTGGGGATAATAAATGAGATTTGTTGGCTAGGAAGCATCACTGGGGTCACCAAGGAATTACAGGCAGGTAATTCTGAGATACAGCCTGTGTCATGAGTGTGTATCAGGGGAATGAGTTGAAGCAGGGCAGACATGGCATCACTGATAGATTTCCCCTGTTTTGCAAGAAAAGTCGATCAGAGATTAAAGAAGTTAAGAGCTTGTTCGATTTTAAGGAGGAGTTGAGTGTTAAAGAGGTTTATATGTTTCACAGGATGGAGAGCAGGGAACCAACCAGCAGTACCATAAGTGGGGACACTACCTAGTTTGAATTACATAGCAAAAACAAAGAAAGGATGTGTTTGCTGTCTGTAAATACATGTGCAAGGAAGAAGCAGGCAAATGGTTTTGACTGAAGCGACTATTCTTTCAGGTACTTTAAAGTAGTTTCTGATTTGTTGTCTGTTCTGAAATGGCATGTACCTGTAGAAAAATCCTCTAAGCACTGACTCATGGAGATGGCTTTCATACCATGACAATGGGGCTGTGGCTCTCCTGGGACAGCCCTAAGAAGGGCCTGGACAGGGCGTCCCTTACTGTTAGTCCCAAGTCCTGGCTGCTCTGGGTTTGTGTGGATGGATTTTGATGGCTAATGGCTCCTGGGATGAGCCTGGGAGCAACTGCGAAGGAGGTTATTTGAGCTTTCCCTTCCTGTGCTCCTTATTGGGCATGCAGATGAGCTCTTACTGCATAACCTACCAGTACTGTGTTCAGTTTTGAATGTGGTTGGAAGCTCTCAGAGAGAGGAGTCTCAGTTTGGCAGCTACACACTGTGCATCCATGCTTACAGAATGGCAGGGCTGCACAGAAGTCAAGCCTCAAATTGGACAAAGGGGAGCTGAAGAAAGCTGGGGCCAAAATATTGTATGGATAATGTGATTTTAAAGGAGAAACTGTTCAGAACAAAAGCATGGGAAAAATTAAGCTTGACAGTATTTTCCCAGTAGGCAGGCAAATAAAACAGGAAGAATACGGAATGAAAATTTCTGGTTGATGGCAAATGTCTTTTTCAGAAGATAGTGGAAAATAAATGAAGTGCAGACATTGTCAACTTGGTAGACCATCATAATGAATAAAAGTGCTCCATTCATTCTAAGCTTTTAGGTACAAGGTTCAAAGTGTTCCTTAAAATTTGGGTACGAAGGTAGATTGACTGGTGGTCTCCCATTTTCTTCTTCAGAAAATTCCATTTAAATGAGTGGACCTGGATAGATAATCCTGGGAGAATTTATCTTCATAGACAGCCAATTCTTTACTAGGTTTCAGAGGGTTGATCTTCTGTATGTGTTTGTTGATGTGGATCCAGCTCTTGTATATCTGTGAGAACTGCTTACGTTGAAAGATTGCTTCCCAGGTACCTGTAATTAAACTTATGCTGAGCTTTTGAGTAGCATTTAACGATGTGTTTGCCAGAAGAATCTAAGTCAATTTCCAACAGTTAGCAGCGAGTTTCCCACATCCCTTTCCTGTTCCCCGGCCATCCAAAGACTGGTTCCGTTCTGTGCCACAGGCACAGAGAAGAACTCCTGGAGCCTTCCCACCACGTGTGACTTAAGGCTCCGAGAAATTCCTGTTGCCCAGCCCAGCCCTGCTAGTGTCAGTCTAGGCTGGGGGGGAAATGCAACATGACTAAAATTCCTATTTCAGTAGATCTTGTCTCATAAGTGATCCCTTCTAAGTTTTTGTTTACCAGAGTACTTCTAAACAATGTATTGCTTCAAACATAACCATCACACACACAAAAAAAAATGAAAAGACTAGACTTATAAAAAGACTAGATCCCCATTAGGTGTGCTGAAGGTAGGGGTGACTGCAGGGGACAAATTCAGTTTCTAAATCATTACATCCTATCCATTCAGCTTCTCCAGAAGACCTTGGTAGAGAAACTCCTTTCTTTGTCAATCAGTCCACGAAGAGTTCCTTCCTAAAGTGGATTGGGAGGCACATAAAAGAACTGTGTAGCAGTGCTCCCAACTCTTCTGGAAAGCCCTTCCTCTTTCTTGCAGGCAAAAGGTAATTGCCTGTATTATTGTCATGCATACTCGTTAGTGTTCCACCTGGGTGAAATTGCCTGCTTAGAGGACATGGGCTGAGAATTATCCCTGTGGCTGATGGGAGGCACAGGAGTTTGTCTCCAGGCTTTCTGCAGCCATCCGAAATGGGATCACAGACCAGAACAGAACTATCAAGGTAGGGAGCAGCCCTGTCTTACACTGGTCCTACGAGCAGCTGCAGCATCAGGACGCTGTGTGGGTTCAGTCATTGTACACAAGGATTAGGTCTGTTGGAATATTTGGTTTCCTTGCGTGAAGTTCTCATGTGACCTTTTAAAATCTTGGTTTGTTATCAGAAAAGTTATCAGAAACAAATAATGTATTTGAGGTAGAAAAGTTTATCTGTCAGATATATCCTGTGTATTACCAGAAATCAGATTAAGTGGTTTTGTGCTGTTCACAGCAATTGACTAGAAGCAATTCAGTCACTGACAGATATCAATGCTTTATAAGTTCATTCAACCCCAGGTTGTGCTACTTCCTCTGAGGACCTGGATTAGCTGCTCAGCACACAGGACAATGCTTTCACATCCTGCAATCCAACATGCTCAGAAATCTGTAGGATTTACCAAAACCATGCTGGTCTCCTTATACAAACATTTGTTACTGGGCCAAACACCGTGATCCCCAGAGCGCCTTGCTGCACTGCAGAAAGAGCTTCCTACCTTGTCCTGTGTTGTTTCAATACAGTAACAGAGATCCACTCAGAACAAGAACCACACAAGTTTTTCTTCTTTAAGATCAGCCATGTTCCCTTAATGTTCTCTTTAAAGACAAGTGGCTTTAAAGTGAGGTGAACCCAGTTACTCAATCAGCAGAAGTCTCCCAGGCATGCTCTATCTACTTCCATCCTCACAGCTGTCTCCTACAAGGATGGTGGGGCTCAGCCTCCCCTTAGGAACAGATGCTTGGTGTCTTTGTTACTGTCAGTCTGTGTGATTGGGTGCTCTTATCTTAATGACTTAACAAACTGAAAGTTTAACAAGTACAATGTGGAGCAAACCATGGAGCAAGATGGGGCAAGAGGAAGGAGCTCCAGCGCTCCCTGCTGTTATCCTCTTTCCCATCACGACAGTTGTGTAGCAATAGCTCTGCAGCGCATTTACGTTGAGCATGCAGAGCAGGTCTGGCCCATCCCCAGCACGTTAGGTTCTCCATAGATGGGCTGCATGAAGTGGCGTGTAGATGAGATTTCTGTTATTGAAATGTGGGAGCCATGTGTGTGTGTCTGCATTAAGTTCCGTGACTGTACAACATCATCTGAGCAGCTCTGTGCCATTGGCACGTGCCATCCAATGCAGTGATTGTGTGCCACACATGGCAGGTTTGTTACATGTTGGAGTGCAAAATGGGAGTGAATCTCTTCTGCGCATCAAAGCAGTGCGGGGAGGGAGGGAGAGGGGGGAGCCCCAGGTTTGAAAGCTTCAGGTAATGTAAGTAAGTCTTTGCAGTTTTTCTGCTGAAACTCATTTTGTCTGGGGTCACAGCTAGGCTCTGTAAGGAAGCATAGCTGTTATGAATATAAATGTCTTTATGACTTTCATTTAATAGATAATTCCACACATCTACAGTATTTTTAAATTGATTCACCACATATCTGACTTCTAAGGGAAGGGAAGTACAGAGGCTTTGCAAAGCGGCATCTACACTGTAGCTGGTAGAATTGCAAGCAGCTGTGTGTGCAAGTTGCACGGTGCCGATGATGTGCTGCTGCACAGCAGGGGAGATAGCACTGCAGAAAAGCAAGGCGTTTTTCAGCTTTTAAGGTTACATCAGACACTGCTGTGCAAATCAGCTCTCAGAATTCTAAGTCAGGAAAAACTAAAATACTTCTGCGAATGTAGAATTTAATTATGAATGGCTGCAGTAACATTTATGTTAGCAAGAATGAAAGATTTTGTAAAAGCATTTTTACAAGAAGGTTTGTGTGTAATCTGTAATAGATTTTAAGCCTTTTTAATGGTTGGATTCATTTGTAGGGTTTGTGTGTTTGTGGGTTGTTTTTTTTTCCTAACTTAAACAGTTTCTAGCTCTCAGAGTGGTTAAGACTTTCATTCAAAGGCATTCTTTCAAAGTCTTCATCTATTTTCTTTCTGGTTTGAAAAAAAGAAAGGCAACTTTAGCTTTTTGAGGTAGGTGTTCTCTGCAGAATCCACGCTGATGAGAACCATGCACAGAACAGGAAGTTGAAAAGACAGAGAATGGCAGCTGAGAGCGGCTCCATCTGCTCTGGAAGCGCATTACTGTACGGCAGAGGCCAAAACAACTGACAAGACCAAGTCATTATTTATGGAAGGACTCTGAACTCTGGCCGTTCGTCAGGCTGACTCAAGTAGTCTGCTGCTGGACCTGATGAGCTAGCAAGTATCTAACATAGATTTGTGCTCTAATAAATGTCAGATACAGAGGTGTTGCTGAAACAAATTGCTAAAATATTAAGAGAAAAGGGAACTGTATGCCAAAAGACTAATGAACGAACCTTAATAGTAAAGACTGGAGAGCATCAGAATACCTTATTTTTGGAAGAAAGGCATTGAGGAGCAGCGTGACATCCCAGCCATAAAATCAATGGCAGAACTCTCACTGACTGATACGGAGCGAGGGTCTCACCCACTGTGTGCAGTATTTCAGGGTGCTTCCCCATTAATTTATTTTGTGTTACAGAAGCTGGGATGGCTCCTGTGTTTGTGAAATAGTTTCCGTGTCTGCCCATTCAGTACAAGTTCCAGTCCCCAGGCCAATAAAAACATTCCTATTCCCTTCAAAACTGTATCAGCAAGGACAAACAACTTCTTTTAGACTAATAAAAAATGATTGAGACGACTCTGTTCTTTTATATGTTTGTTGCTGTTGAGAGCTGGAAGTTAGGAAAAAATTGTGCTGAAGAAGTAGCTGATAGCCAAGCCAGGCTGGGTGCTTTTCTGTATTCTGTTCTCAGGGAGTGCCATCATTCTCAACTGTGTAAGTTGTAGCATGTTAGAAAATTAACAGAAGGAAGACTTCTTTCCCTATCGGTATGGTGTCCATGCTGTTTACAGTCAACAACTAAAGTCCATGTGCCTTCCTGCTAGATTGCTCTACTGTCTGGCTTCAACAGCAGTGAGCAACCTGCTGTTACCTTCAAAAATGTCACGATTCTCCAGTTATTTGCAGGCATTTGTTGCAAAAATGTTTTCTAAACATAGTCACTTGTTAAAAAAATAAGTAAACTCAAACCTCATATAACGAAGTCTGTCTGGAGTCACTGCTTGGCTGTGTGACACACAGCAAGAAAAGGAGTCACATGTTCCTGTCTGGAAAGTGATCAGTTGCATTATTCTAAGCATTAAAATGTGTCTGTATGTATGCATCTGTATGCACAGAGACACACATACTTTGAGATCGTGCTGACAATGAAATTTTCAGTCTATAAAGAGAAACAGATTGCCAACATAATCTTTTCTTTACCAGACTGTGAATTTCATTATAGTCAAACCCGTCAACTTTAAAAATATTCTCTGTTATGATGCCAAAAGAAGCCCTAAAGTGGTTTACTGATTCTGTATAAAACTTCTTATTTACTGTGTTGCTGAATGAAGGAAAAAGCAAACAGGAGTACAGTGCTTTCCTCTTTTATTTGTCACATAATTTCTGGTGTAAATGTAGCTCATGTATATCTGCACTTCTGTATAAAATAATACATACATTATAGTCCTGTACAAGTGGATATTGTAGCGAGCTGATAGTCTTAAGATGAGACACAGTCACTTACATGTCATTAACAGTCTCTCCTTCATGCTGACCATTAGTCTGTTCTCCAAGAGTGTCTAATGTTAATGTCCTCCTGCAATCTTGCACAGCTTCCATGCATAGAAAGGAAAAATAACCCTTTCTTTCCATCCTTGCAAAGGTAGAACTTCTTCAGGTCTAAAATGAGCCACATCCAGTCCAGAACTGTGTATGGAATAGGACACTGATGAAGTGGGTGCAAGTTGGGGCAACAGACTGACTTTCTTGTTGATGTAGGAATGACATCCATTGCAGGCAGTTAATATTCTCAGAGGCTTCAGCAAATATATTGGTTGGAAAGAAACGAAGCCATCTTTCAGGCCTTGGGATCTGAGGATTGGGTAGGGATTGTAAATGAAGAGGAAACCACTGAAATAACGCACCTGGTCTGCAGCTTGACCACTTACTTCGTGGAACCTGAGCAAGGCTCTGGGACCTCCCACAGTTTTCCTGTTGGCAGTCATAACCATGACCACAACACTGAGCCTCTGTGGGGCTTTGTCACTCTATCCGAAGAAGGCATACAGGACCCTAACAAGGATAGGGCACAGAATACACCATGAAGTCGAGCACAGACCAATGCTGATTTCCCTGCACTTTTCCTATCAAAATGTACCTTACTGTCTGCATAAAAAAAGCAAGTTGGAGGGCTCCTAGTATTGGGTCTAAGGCCATGGTGAGCCTGGTGCAAACAGCACTGTCGTGGAACAGCAGCATGGTGTTTGCATTCATGAGATTGATTTGCATTTTTCCGTCTCTATTAAGAATTTATTTTTGTCTGTAACATTTATTTACTCAAGTGTAATTTTTCAGTGCAGAAGACAAATGTGCATGCTTACTTCTTTTCTTGGCATTGGGAAGGGGAGAAGGGTCAGATATTTTACAAATGAGCAGCCAATTCTAAAGTACTGCACTACAAAGGTTACCGTGACTTTTTACTGCATTTGATACTCATTAAGCTGTGCATGATCTGTTCTTTCCATGAGGAGTCCTGCAGATGTAAAGGCTCACACTATGACTGGTTTAATTAGAAATAGTGGCAAGAAATTTGACACCTTTTTATTCTTTGTTCAAATAACAAATGTTAAACACATGGACACAAATTAATTCCTGGAACAATTAAAATGATTTGAGTGGCACTACAACGGGGGTGATTTAGCTTCTGACGTTAATGTCAAATGATTTTTGTATGAACTTCTCGAATTAGTGTTGCCATCTGAAAATCTCTCATCAAAGAGGAATAACTGGAGTTCAAGGAAAAGTATTGTCAGCTTTTTCTTCCTCCTTGCCAAGTGAGGGAATTTTCTGAATGTTGTTGTTTTATTAAGGCCTAGTATTGGAGAAAATAATGGTGTTTTTATGAATCTATCTTTATTTGTTGATTTCTTAGGAGGGCGGTGGCTTTGCGGATTACTGAGTATCTTCTTCTGCATCTATAGTTCTTACAAACTGTCAACTGAAGTAGTTTCTTGCTGTGGGGTATGGGCAGAAATGGTTGCAGAATTGGGCTCTCAGGCTACAATATTGTCAAAGAAGTCACTGCAAATAGTCATAAGGTCACTAAAATGTTTTCCTTGGGATTTGCTTTGAGAAACAGCCATTTCATGTGCCTTTGCTGCAAATGTTAATTTGTATGTGTGTCCATACACATTTCCAAGGTGCAAAATTAGCAAATGACTTGTGGAATGAATCAGTAAAGCTATTGTGCTCTGTGAAGAAGTGAATAAACCAGCTATTTTAACCCCAGCCTAGGCTTCCCCTCTCTTGGGTTTCCTAGCGGATCCTTTTTAGATATGTCTGTTCTCAAAATAAAGCCACTTTTTATGCTTTTTAGTACTTGCTGACTGTTTGCCAAGGAATTCTATGAGGTATCTGTGAATATAGCCTGAGACGACGCTACACTGCTTCCCCTGTTTCCTGTGCTGAATGGCCAGCCCCGATGATAAACTGTAATACAACTCAAGGTAGGAAGAGTGAGCTGCCAGAAACTATTTATCACTCAGCTGGCTTTGTACCATGCACATCCGTCTGAAGTTAAATTGAGGTATAAGAGGAGTTTTCTTCTGCTCCAGCTTTGCCAGTGATACTATCTTACATAAAGATGAAAATAGAAAGTCAGTGTTTAGCTCTTAAATGTTCCCATTCCATGAGAGAAAGATGGAAGTGATAGAAAATTTAACTCAAAGGTTCTGACTGTTAATTTCCCGTCAACTTTGATGAGGCAGACCGATTTCAGCATGATGCTTTATATACTAATATATGAATAGTGAGGTTTCAGGTCAATTTTTCATCTTTGTTGGCTATTTTAGGAGTTTAACATTAAATATTGTTCAGAAGTAAAATGTTACTGTCTTCTTATTCTATTTGATGTGTCTACTAAGGATAAATAAGTGACTTTTCTTTCGCATAGCCTCATTTTAGGCACTGTAGATACCCTATTCTAAAAGTAAAACAAGCATGACTTCCTAGGGCAAAGCTTTGGGTAATTTTGTATAGTTCAACTCTTTATAAACCTGTAAATCCAAGTAAAGTTAATTTTAAATATTTCCTGTGATAGAGTGAGAGCTTACATTTTGTGGCATTCCTCTCTTATTCAGTGTCAAGTACCACGAATCCACCAGTATCTATGAGATATCTGAGGTAACTGTGTTATAAAATGGAAGTGGCATGAAAACACTTAAATTGTACTCAGCAGCCTAGCATTTCTTGTTTAAAGCACATCCAAACCAGATGTGCAGCTTTGTTATCTCTGCTGCTCAGGTTCTGTTGGTAATGGTTGTGGCTGGTGTTGCTTTCACCTGACAAAAAACGTGAATCTAAGAAAGGACAGGCTTGTCTTGGAAAAAGGCAGCACTGAGATGCATTACCATTTGGTAGCTGTGCTAGTAGGGAATGCACACCATGCTCTAATGCATCTTCAAATTAGTTTTAGTTGCTGCTAAATGTCTGTTAACAGATAAGTTCTGTGATTGCATCCACTGACTGCAGTTTGTTAAAGGCTCAGCTATTGCTCTGGGATGGTCCTGGGATAGGATGCCTAGGATGACTACCCCACTGTCTAAACCAAAGAGCCTGAGTGTAGGATGGAAGCCATCAGGTGCTGAGTGACCTCCCAGACACCCCACGCAGGGCATCCAGCTTCCCTGGCTCTTCCAGAACATGGCAGTGGTGGAGCTGGATGGATGAGAGGGGTGGGGTGGGAGATGCTGGGAAGAAAGGAAAGCTTTATTTCCAGACCCTGGGAAGCAGGTGTATGTAAGAAGCCTTTATGAATATTTTGTGCTTGAAGTGGGCATATTTTAAATTAATCAAAAATACATCATTTAAACAAACCAAACAAACCTGTTTGTATAAGTAGAATTCCATCAAGCGATCAAAATTCACTTGCATTTTCTTTAAATTTATGGCAACTGCAAACTTATTTATGTTCATGCTTTTCTGAGCATGTCAAAAATACTTAATATATCACTTGAAAAATGTTAGTGCAAAAACTATGTTTTCTTTTCAAACCAAAATACAAAAATGCATGATAAAAACGCCATTAAGGGAAATAATTGATTGCTGGTCCATGCTATAGAGACTGACTGACTACACAACACCCTTAAGTAATTAAATTGCTTTAACCACAGATAGCTGGGCCAGATTCCTTCACAGGATTCCTGTCCCCCACTCAGTATTCATCATTTCATTTCACTGACCTTGCTGTAAGCTACAAACATACTGATAATGTGTCAAACTCAACTCACGGTTGTTTTGTTTTTGCTTTATGAAAGAGTTATTTTACTCCATTATTTTAATATATGTGCTTACATAACTTCAAAGAGGTCTGTTGCTTTCAGTATTTTGATCTGTTTGGGGTTTTCTTTCATAGGGAGATGGTGGCATAAAAGCTGCTCAAGCAAAGGAGCCTCTTTTTTCTGATAAAGATTCAGTTCTCATGATTTCCTTCTTGGTTTTACCATACATTCCCTTTTTCTTTTGAATCTCACTCTTACCAGGGCAGCTAAATAAATACAGTAGCACAGAAGCAAATGGAAAACATCTGTTGTTCTTACTCGGGAATCTAGTGACTCAGGTTTTGTGAAAGTCTGAACTCAGCAGTTTAACATATTTGTAGAATCATCTGTCGTTTAAAATTGTTATTGTAAAACGTATACCCGTTACTACTGTAAGAAGTGTTGAGTGTACACTTTGGAAATGCCAAAGCTTTGTGGGAATAAAAGATACTTTATTTGGTTTTGTTTTCTTTATGATTGAAATCATTAAGAATCCTAAAGAAACAGGAAGAGCTACCAGACCACGGCACTGCTTCACCTTGTTTCTGTTTCTGGTAGCGGCCATTAGAAGGAACAGGAGGAACAGCTCCAGCTCATTTTGAAGCGATCCTTCCCTGATGCGCCATCCTGTTTTCCAGCAGTCAGAGACAAAAGAACGCTGAACGGGAGGTTGTCCTTGTGATGAGAGTAGCAGTGTAATGGAGATGGATGATTTATTGTTTATATTTGTCAGAGTTAAAATATTTGAAATAGATGGAAACACAGACTTTTTACAGGAAATGGGTATTGAGGCTTGAAGAGTAGATCACTATAATAAGGAAACTAAAAAATATGGTGTTCTGATAATGAAGAAAAGATAGTTAACAGAAAGTATTATGAATGCCTTTCTCCATGTTTAATCAAGTTGGAAGCATCTTTTTATTCTCATTTGGCCAATTTTTGTATCAGTTGTCTGTAGAGAAGTAAGACAATCCTACAACATCTGTAGTTTGATCTTGTAAAGTCTGAGAACTGTGTGAAAATCTAATAACTCCAAAGATCTTTCTTTGGCTCAAGTGGTGAACTTCCAGATTCTATTAAAACAATACGTGCTGGGCCCAAAAAGCATTCAAAATTCAGGATGGTCATTTAGTACATATTCTTCCCAACTTTAAATTATATGTTGTTAAAAGAGCTTAAGACTGAAAACAGTGTCATGTTTCAGAAATTATGTTAAGCTATCAAAACCAAAAAGTAAGCGCATTAAAATGTGCAGATATTTCAGTCTGAATTGATGAAAAAGGCAGCACAGCCACTATTGGCAATCATTTGAGACATGGAAACTAAGTATACCCAGTAAACTGTGCGGTTTTGAGCACTGGGACTCTACCAACTAGCGATGCAGTGATTACCAACCACTTTCTGTATCTAATTAACTATGTGGGGAGCAGTACCTGTTCTGTAGGGCCCACCCATAAGAAAAATGCATGTCTTCTATGATTTCGCTTGTATGTACTAATTATTGGCTTTTGCATGCATGTTATTCATTATGTTTTTGGCAAGAGTATGAAAAAGGCATTTTGGTCTGAAAATAGCTGAAGAAAAAGGTGGGAGGGAGAAGAAATGTTTCTGTAAATGGTGCAGGTTGAGCTGGGAATACCTGTGTCGCCATCTCCCTCTTCTGCAATTTCAAATCCTCTGTCTTCCTCTGTTATTTGAGCCAGGTCAGAACAATTCAGAGGAGCTCTGCACTTTATAGTTTGACCATCATATTGGCCTCAGTCTTTTCCACTAAATCTTCCCTTTCTTGTTTTAGACCTTTTTTTTTCATAAGCTGTGGCATCTGGCAGTTACATCAGCTGAAAAATCTTCCTTACAATAAGGTTGGCAGCCATGCTCCAAATAACTAGCTTTGTTAGTCCACGTATAGTCAACTTTGTCTCTCAATTTTCTTTCTCAAACTTTCAGCCTGGTCCCATTTTAAGGTTTATAGATACTGGAAATGTTTGTGTTCCTTTCAGGATAGCAAGTCACAGTTCTGAAAACATTTAGATACTGCTTTCACTTCATTACATAGGAAGCTGGGGACAAAGCCTACCATTAAAAAATGTTACACTACTCTCAGTGTTGTTTACACTTGATATTAATAGATTTAATTAAAATGGAAAGACAGAGGCTGCAGCTTTGCTCAACTACTGGAATGGCAACAGCAATAGATAGTTACTGACTTCAAGCCTTCACTCCTAGGCAGTTTTGTTTAAGTCTCAAAGTGCACAATATTGATGCTGTTCAAGTAAGTAATGATGATGAGCTTTCAAGTAAATAGCACAATTTCCATTTTTCTTTAGAGCTGTCATCACAGTGTCTGAATGTTTTAAGGCTATTAACCACTCAGATGGACAGATACATAAGTGTGTAACACAAGGTGGTGTAGCTCCATATATCTATAGAGCATCTGTGTTGTTTTAATCCAGCTGAGAATTTATCCCATAATTTTGGTTACCTCTGTGGGTTTGCATATGGTCACCATCCTTAGAGAATGCTGCCATCTACCATGAGCTGAAAAACATACTCAGCTCTTTCTTCTCTCAGTTTAAGGGCTCCATTTTTGTTGTTTTTTAAAGAGTTAGTGAGATGAAGGATTCTCCTGAGAATCATCTCCCCTTACTAATGAGAAAACCAAAACCATTCCTCCTCAACTACCATGAGAGTTCCTCTAGCAGAATGCTTTGGCTACATCTGACTTGAAGAGAGGAGTTTCGGATATCCCATCTGTGTCAGGCATGCATCCTTTTGTTCATCTTTCTCCCTTTTGTTATATTTATTGGCCAAAGAAAAAAAAAAAAAAGAATTTTGCATATTTCGTGTCTGTAATCCTATATTTCTACCTTATGTATTTATATAGGAATATTATTGTCTGTTTTCTGTTTTTTAACTTTTCCTGATCGAAACAAGAAAGTTGTGCTTTATTACAAAATTCTCCAGAGAATGCAAATACACTGAATGCAGTCTATAGCAGTTGTTCTTAAGAACCAGAGACAGAAGATAAGGCATGATGAAGAACTACTCAGCTGTATCAAGTAACCTTTGCATTTGGTTTTGCCTTTCTAGTTGCTGGAATATTCTGTGGATGAGACTGTCCTCTGGCATAAGTAAAATAAGCTTAGCCATACCTAATTTAGTGCAGCACTTGCTGAAGGAGGAATAAAGTTGTTTAACATCTCTGTGTCAGCCTCTATTCTGCCACCATTTTATATATACTAGCAGTTGTGAGGAGGTTCCTTCAATGTCAGTCTTACGGTAATCAGTCACAGTTTTATAGCAGCAAGTCTTCCTTGAGAAGGTGAGGAGCTATAAGATTCCTTAGGCTGCATGAGCCATTGACATAATGCCAATGTAGCAAGGAAGATCTCATCCTCTGCTTCATGTTTTTAAGATACTGAAACATCCAGCTAATCCCTTGGACCTCTGGATAAGGCCATTTGCTAGATACAGGGCTTGGACTCAGTTCTTTCCATCCTTGCACCCAGAATTCTGTTCAGAGATTGACAGTTGCTTTCATACCCATTAAATACGTGGGTGTAAAAGCAGAGACTATGCCATATCCAAGATAACAATGGGAATGGCTATGATAGCAGGGTTAGAAATGGTTTTTCCTGACTTCTGGTATTGAATGACAGAATCATTGAGATTGGAAAAGACCACTGAGATCATTTAGTCCCTCTAGTTTTTGAGTAGTAATATTTCAGCATTATCTTACAAAACAATATCTCTTATTTCATCTTTTCAGTATGCTAGGGAAAACTCCTTTAAGTGATTTTCCAAGCTCACATGTGTCCTCGCTGTGGGCAGACACTTCAGACAGGCAGGACAAGTGTTCTTGCTGTACCCGTACTTATCAACGTGTCAGGTTGAACCAGGAACATTCTGTAAAAGTTATTCCTCATTATGACAAATCCCCTAGCTAGATTACAACATTGACAAATTTTTACCAGCTTTTTACTGCCAAGTTCACTAGGAGCACATCTGGAACTATTAGACATCGCTGCATCTGGCATATCGTGTTCCTTTCCCATTTAGGGCAGGTTGGTCATCTTGGGGAGAAATCCTAGCTGCAATCTGATGTCCTTTCTCAAGAGCAGCATAAAGGAATGGCCCAAATTCCTTGTTATCCTCTGTATGACGTGCTTAGTTAAGGTCCATAAGCCGAATTAAGGATGTGTAGAACACAGCACCATGTGCATACTGATCTCTCTGTTAGTCAGCTCAAAGATATTGTTAAGGAGTGTGCATGTCGAGAGTCAGGGAAGGCAAACCATACCCCTAAGTCCCAGTTCCTGTGCACCACAGGAAAGGGAGCCTGACAGGACCTGAGATATCTCTCAATGCCCTGGCTCAGGGCAGGGTCAGTGCTACCTAATTTGTTCTCTACCAGATATCTGTCTGTCCAGTCTTTAAAAATGGGGTACTTTGCTCTGGACTCTCTGCAGGTTTTCCATGTGATTCTTCAAGTGCAGCAGTTGAGTCCAGGAGCAGTACTGTTACAGAGCCCATTCCACTGCAAAGGAGAGGGCAGGATACCTTTCTGTCCCTTCTGCATGATGCCGCTGCCTGCAGTTCTTGGGGCAAAGCCTGCTTTTCCTGTAGGAACCTGGCACCTTTAGTGAGTCCGACCTACTTCTGTGTTCCCATTGCCAAAGACAGATACTGTTTGCCTTTTCTTGGTCTTCTAAAACTTCAGTCATTGCCCATGCCTCCTCAAGGAAAGCCTCTAAAGGGTATGTGATTATTTCATTGGCTTCTCTGTATTCTCTCAGGGGCAATTCATCTGGCCCAGCTGACACAAGAACATCTTAACTTACCTAGTCTGTTTTTCCTCTGGTCTGTCCGTGATAGTTCTCACTATCCAATTATATTATCTTTTGTAGTAAAGAGGCATCAGATTCATTAACATTCTCAGTAATATGGATAGATTACCCTTTCATTTAACTGTATTTCTAATTTTGATTATCATCTCTTTGCAATTCCTTCCTTCCTTTCCCCTTTTCACTTTTTCCTCCTTTCAAATGTTCTTTTCCTGTACCTCTTCGGGGACATCACAACCACCTTTGTGCATTTTGATTTTGCCCCTGTGTGCTTGTATTTCATCTCTAGTAGTCAGAGCAGATTTGTTTTTCCCATGACTCTTTGTCTTTGAAGTCAGCGGAGACCTCATGATTTAGCCAAGTGGCTCTTTCTGTTCATCCGGGTTTCTGCTTTATAGGGCTCGTGTCTTGTTTTGTGTTGTTAAGGAAACAGTGACTTTCCTCAGGTCTTTGTATTTTGTATCTTGTCTCATTTCTTAGCATTTTGTGCCTGTTTCTTTTAAGTATAGTTCCTTTCTACATTCTTGTTCTTTCTCTTTCCTTTCTGAAATGGGTAAATGTAGATGTTTCAAGATTTTTAATGTGCTAACTTTCCACAATCTCAATTATTTCCTCAATGTTCATAAAATTTGTGCCTCTAATGACTTTTCTGTCACCTGTATCAACAAAAAAGCAACCAAAATGTCGGCTATACATTTCAGAAAACAAACAAACAAACAAACAAACAAAAAAAACCAAAAAAAAACAAAAAACAGCAACTTAAACCCAAAAAGTTGTTTTAATACGTTATGAAGAAACATGACTATTAAATGTATTAAATTGCTAAAGGCAACTCTATATAGTGTGTTCAGTGCAACCTCAAACCCACTCCTGACTACAAGATAGCTTAGCGTCCTGTAAGGAATACTGTTGATCACACCCTGAACCTCTGATTAACCATCTGAGGCAAGTGATGAGTCAGCTGAAGGAGCACAGGTGAAGGTAACTCAGCTGTGCTCCCAGAAGGGGTGGAGCTTGACTCTCCTAGATTCCATTTAAGGGCTGACCACCACTAAGGTAGCATCTTTCTGGATTCTGTTCCTTTGTGGAGTTTTTGTGGTGAGCCTTGACATTGGTGAGCATTCATCTTGACTGAAAGCCTCAGCATTGGTGAGTCTTTTCTTTGATATCCTCTGGCTATCTATTTACTTTATAATTACAATCATACCGTTGTATTAATCCAACTATACATGTCCCAACTGCTAGTGAGAAAGGCTGCCTGTGCCTGCATGGAGAGTCATTCCCTACTGCCAAAATTGCTTCCTCTTTGAAAGTGTTTGGTCTTGGATACGTGAGCTGTACTGTACAGATTATAATGACTGTGCTCTCTCTCCATCTATTCATGAAGAAATTCACAATCTTAGTTTGAAGCTTGTTTCAGTGTAGTGAACTTCTCTGAACTAATAGAAAGTAAAATAACTATTCCCTGCTGTGTCTTTGCCCACGTATGCACTGGGATACCCAGTGCTTGGGACAATCTCTTCTTTGCATTACCACAAAGTAAAAAAATCAACAGGGATAACTTTCAAAATTGCCCTGGCATCATGAGCTGTAGGTTTCTTTCTTCTTTGCTTTGTCCAGATGCAGCAGTAATTTTCTGACCACAAAAAGAGCGTGTTCTGGGACCTGCCCAGTTTTAGAAAAAGTGGTACTTCTGTCATTGTGTCTGTGAAACCTCAAACATTTGAGCACTAGAAGAAACTGCAGCTGAGAGTGAATGTGGCATAACAATGCTGAAAGTGCTCCTGAGTTCAGTTCCTCTTCTGCAAATTCTGAAATGAATTAGAAAAAACTCACAATATAAGGGAAGAGGTTTTTTCGTATATATCTAAAGCTACATTGACATGCATGACACAGAAAAATACAGTTCAGTCAACGTCTTCTAATCCGAAAAAACATTGTGTCATGGTTAACGTGTGGTGTGTCATTATGGTACCCTTTTTTTTTCTTTTTTTTTTTCCCTCTTTTTCTGTGCTTTGAAATAAAGTTTAGGCAAAAGGATCAAATATGTGACAAGCAATGTATACAGATCGCAAGGTGGAAGTGGAATGTGGAAGACCACATTTGGAAGAGGTAGATGGTGCTTCAACTTGGTCATATGGTAGCATTGGCAATAGAAATGTTTTGGAGATGGGGAGGCCATGCACATCAACTGCATGATGATTTATTTGTAGAACATGCAGGAACTCAGGGAACAAACACATGAAACAGCCCTTGGAGACACACATGAACACAATACATGGTCTACACTGAGCTGCTGGCAGCTTACGTGGGGTCTTTGATGTAGGCTTGGTGTGGCTGATGATATCTCCCAGCATCTCTCTTCACCATTGCCAGGTTCTCCTTCTCTGGTACCTGCTCAGCTCCTTGCTCCACATCCCACGTTAGCTAAAACTGCTTTCAGTTCCTTATCTCTGCCCAGGTTGTTTGTGTTTTGGTTGTTTGTAGATTAGGCTTTGGTCAGCTAGACATTTATTCTTGGTTAACAGGTGCAGCCATATGACTGAATGGGCAAAAAAGCTTGGATATTGGTCTTGTTTATCTTAGTGCTGGAGCACAGTACAGGCACATAAAATGGATAAGATCTCATTGTGTGCTCAGGAGGAATATGTAATGAAAAGTATGATTTATAATAATCATTTGCTGGCGGAAATAACTTTCTGTCTCTTTGTGTTTACTTAAGCAGCAATTCATGTCTGTTGCTACTGATAATATGTAATCACAAAGGCTTTCTGAAGAGCAGTGCAGCAAGAGAATAATTAAACCCTTTAATTACCATTTATTTGATTGTTTGTTTCTAGGTAACTTTGCTTTTCTATTTTCATAGTAGCTTGAACTGTAAATCTTAAATCCTTTCAACTGCTGAGTGTCGGCGAGTTCTATAAAACAAAACTTTTATAGCAATATGTGAAAGGTATATGCTGCATAAATGTCTTTCTAGGATATGGGAACAAATTCTTAAATGTTGGTTTTGCTTGTTAGGTTTTTTGTTTGCTTGTTTTTTGTTTTACTGTTGAAATCTGAAAGCAAAATTCAGCTTTTTCATTTTCAGTTTTCACAGCATGAAGAAATTAGCCCTGAGATTGTTCTGTTCACTGATGGAAAGCATGTTTGTTTATACTAAGCCTGGATCAAGGGAGGTCTGAGAGGGGAATTTTGAAGCCAAAATGCTTTTGAAAACTCTCAGTTCAGGGTTTTGCAAAGGATGGATGCTGGTGCAATGCTGCACTGCTGGCTGCTAGTGCCTTTCATCATGGGCCTCTGAGACAGACCTCAGGTGTCCTGGCTCTGCCCTGTAGCAGCCCCTATGGAGGAGCAGCATCCATTCTTCTCATCCCTCCTTGTCACTACCTGCATACCCATGGGAGCTGCGGTGTTGCCTGTCCTCTGTCCTGGGCACCCAGCAGCATCTCAGGACCCAGCCTGACCCTTGGATCGCACTTGCTGGCTCACCCTTTCTCTTTAACAGCACAAAATGCATTTCCTATGTTTCCCACAGCTGGCAAGCTTCTGGTTTGTTCTGCAGCCCCAGCTTGAACTGATTTCATACTCAGCACTGATTTGGCAGCAGCATGGCTGGCTGGAGTTGCTTGTGATGTTCCTTCCAGGACTGTGCTAGACAGATGCTGAAACGTTAATCCATTTACCTGAACTGGAAATGCTGAACTCCATTGGCCTGCTCCATATTACTCCTATAGCAGTAGGTTAGAAATTGATGTTCTAGGTGCTAGAACGCTAGAAAATTTGCTTAAAAGCCACTGTGTTTAGGCACCTTTACCTCATTCTTCTTCAAAGCCAGGTATTTCAGATCCTCCTGCAGGCTCTGCCAGCTGCATAATGTCAGCTGCCATCAGCTTGGTGTACCCAAGTGAGGTAGTGAGGTTCTTTGCTTGTGGAATTTTGGGGATGTGTTGCTTACCTTAATGCCAACAGCTGAAACACAGATTGCAGTTGACTAAGTAGTACCGAATCAGACAGTTAGTTTGCAGATGATTGACCTGAAAGATACTTTCAAATGGGTCCTTTGAGCTCTCAAGTTTATTTTTATTTCTGTGCATCTGGTGCACATGTGTTTCTTTGAAACCACATGTTAAACCTCTTACGAAACATTAGAAAACACACCATAGATGTTGTGTAGCTGCTTCCCAAGTTTATTTCATAAGAAATTTGAAATTATTTTTGTAACTGATTTCTCATAATGGGTCGGGTTGTATTTATTTTTTTCCTTTTAATGGAAGGCAATTAAATATCCTTAAAAGACTTCAGTGGAGTGCAATTTGTATCTTTCCAACGTTCAGAACAATGAGATTGTGTGTTGTGGAGCTGGTTTTGTTTTTCCAGAGGGCCTGTAAGCAGTAGTTAAAATTCTGAATCCACTGAAGTTGATGGCAAAAACCTTGGAGTTCAAGGGGACAAAACTTTCTTTCTTTATTCCTGACCTGCATGTGAATGCCAATCAGCAGCACAGACTGACTGCAGCAAGTTGGAAGAGCATTTGTAATGAAAACTTCAGTGGCCACTGTGCTTCAGAAGCAGTCTTGCTGTATGTCATAAAGACTGAAGATTGAAAGCCTGAAAGAAATTATATAGATTGACGAACTGAAGATGAAAGCAGTCATTAGCAAAGACTCTTGGCACAAGCTTAACCAGTGCAGAGAGAGCTAGCTGGATATTTTCTTCCTCTTTCAGTCGTTATTTTTTCCAAAACTGCCTTCAACTAAGAATCTTCTATCACATAGCGGAACTGGTCAATTCAGCTCTTACTGGATGAATAGGAAAATATTCTTGTGCATTTCAAAGTGTTTGGGATGAGATTTACAATATTTTTGAAGCTGTTCGTTAGCAACCTCTCAGGCTAACAAGTCAATTTTGGTATCTCAGAATAAGAACCCAGAGACAGACAGAAGTCTTTCCCAGAAAATTATGTTTCTTTAGAAGCAGAACTATGTGTGTAGGTAGTGCTGTATTAAACATTCCATGATCTGCTCCAAGTCATAGTATTACACTATATGAACTTCTGTACCCTTCAGCTAAACAAACTGGTAAGTTTCCTGGTGTCCTTAAAAGACAAAAAACATTAGCACTAAATTATGATGAAAGAAAACGCGTTTAAGGTGAGCCTCCTTGTCTTGCAAATGCAGTAAAGACTGTGCCGCCTTCATGATTACACTCATTCAAACTACTTCTCTGGTAATACCAATCAAATTCTCTGATTAGCAAGATTGCTTTTGGAGCAGTCATGGTTGGAATAATTCATGTCCAGGGCTGTCCTTAATTGCTGATATGTGCATACCAGCTCAGCCTTCAGTGCTAGCAGGGCTCCCCACAGCATCATTGGTTTTTGCTTCACTGCTCATAAAGGCAGCATTTCTAGAGAAGCTCGAGCAGCCACAAGCTCCTAAAGCCCCAAGAGACAGTGACAGGGAGACTCGCTCTGTCTTCCCTCTGAGTAAATGCCAATCTTGCACAGCTATTGCAGTCAACTTCCTGTTGATGTACTAGGAGCCAGATTTGCTCATTCATCTTAAATGTTTTGCGCTGCTTCAGAGGTTCCCTGTTGGTCTACTAGCTATAAGCTTTTCTTAGCTGGGAAACATACTACTTGCTGTGATGTAGCAGTGAATATGCCCATAAAAATAGCGTAAACATACATATATGTCTATATGTCTATAAAGCATACCTTCAAACCATGGTAATATTGCATATGACATTTAAAATAATCTATGAAGTTAGAAATGTTTACGGAGCACTAAAAAAAATGAAACACTTAAGAATAAAATAATTGTAGGAATGATGTAATTTTCAAGCCAAGAATCATAAATGTTAATAAACCTTAAACTCAGTTGTACTCGTGTTTGAAAGTAAGCAGGTAAACAGAAGCGGCCTTGACTCCTTTTGGTAATGACATGAGATGAGATTGAAGAAAAAAGAAATCTTTAAGTTTAAGGTCACGTGGGTTTGCCAGTGCTTTAAGTGAAATTGAAAGTATAGCGTGAAATAGGGGCAAGGCTGAGTTATGGTTGTTTGAATGCGTAACTTTACAACTTTTAAGTAAAACCTTAACTCTGATTTGATTCTACTTGCAGTCTGTTCTCTTTTGGCATGTTTGTAATATGTCTGTTAACAAATAGGCAAATGTCTAGGTCATGGGCAAGTAGGCCTTTAACACAGGGGAAGTTATTCCAGAGTACTTTTATACTTTGTAAGGGAAATATTACAGCTGTGTGCACAAGTTTGCAGAAAGTATTCAGCATTCAGAAGCTTCTGCAGTTCTTTGCATCCCAAGACAACTGTAAAGGAACCTACTAGCACAATCAAACAGACAGAAACCGTGCAGGTTGTACTACTGTTTTCCCACTATTTCATTATGTTGTTTTCTTTTCCTCACTTTGTTACTTCTAAATTGTATAGACTTCTTTAATGAATGTGCATAGGGAATCTACAAAAAGAGTAGAATTCGGTCTATGCAGCTCGTGCATGTTTTCATAAAGGAGGAGGCTATTTTCAGATTTAGCCTCTGGGTTTATTTTACAAAAGAGATTAAATTTCTAGAAAATCCTTTCAATGGGAACTGCAAAAACTGTTCAGGGCAATCAAATATTTTTCTTGTTTGTTTATTTGGAGAAAAAAAATAAAAGTTAAAGAAACAAAACCCCCAAACTATTTTACTGAGCATATTTGACATCCCCTGCACAAGCTGATCTGGTTCTGATCATGTTCATGAAATGTGAGGTCTGATTGCAACAGTTTTTGACCCAGACACAAACAAACAGTGCTTCTCACTTTAATTGAATTTAGGTCTATGGCTGGAGCACCACCTCCACTAGGGAATTTAACTCCCAGCTTGTTACAGACATGCAAAGTGAAACAGCATGGCTGCAGAACCTCCTAGGGCACAGACCGTGCTGTGTCTTAAACAGCCTTTGCCCTTATCTCCTTCCATCTGCATCAGACAAGCCAGTAGCTGGTTACTTAGTTTCAGTCTTACCGAACTCAAGGTGTGTATAGCATGTATCTTAAAATATAAAACTCAGCCATCTGGGAGGTTAGACCTCTGAAGTAAATTCTTCAAACTGATCAGACATGAAGAGCATACATGAAATTTTGCACACATACAAAAGGAGAGAACAGCATGTGAATAGTGAGAAGTGTTGTGCATTCCTGGCAAGCAGCATAAACTGTTGATGGAATGAGATAGTCAGGACCTGTTCCCATCCCAGGGGAGGGGTGCTTTTCACCATATTTCTATGAGAGCAACATCTGTCCCATAGGAAGGAGTCATCACATGCCTTAGTTGGCCCAGATGTGGCCCTTACGTAGCAGCTCCTTGGAGCCAGCACAAGGGAGGTCTTTGCATTAGGAAAACTCCAGCCTGGACCTGTGGAAATGAAGATGCAGATTGCTTTTCTTGAGCGAACTGGTGGTCTTTGCTTATTTTGGAGACCCTATTTCTCTCACACTCCCTAATTGAAATAGTTCTCTTCCAAACCATTATTTAATAAGTTTTGAATTATTTTCCAACATTAGCAAGTCATCTACACGTTTCTTGCTATTCAGCTTGTTTTAATGCTTGGAGTGAAGCCTTTCTAGGATAATCTTAGGAAATTTCCTCAGAGCAGAATCTGCTAGTCTAGCTAGCAGGTCTCTAGTCTTGCTCAGTTATAGTTACTGAAAATTCTTGCAAACCTGCCTTGCCACAAAGGAGATACAGAGCAGTTTTCTATTTTTTGATGCACTTTTGGGCTGTATTTTCTTCTTTTTTTCCTGGAAGATCGTTCACAATCCAAAGCTAGGCTACCAAGGGGATATTTCCTTTCATATTAATGCTGACATGTGAAATGATAGCAGTGCTTCCAATAGCCAGAAAAACTTCTTTTAAACCCTAGAACCCAGGCTCAGCAGCACATGAAGATTCATGTTTTTATATAGCACTGTCCTGTAAGTCGTCTTTATCTTGTACCCTGAGATCCTGGCATTCAGTTGTTTAGACAAGATTCGTCCCACTCTGTAATGGGTTCCAGCTGCTGTCTTGGCACCACTTTTCAAGAGGTGTTGTTTGGTTTCTATCTTGAGATGCCTCGTGCCAAGACGCACCACAGGACAGCAGGCTATCCGTTGTGTCTCTTGGCTCTGAGGTCTTCATTTTAACAAAATGAGATTGTGATGATTTACATAAACATAAAGAAACAGCAGTTTTTGAAGGGACCTGACTCCATTGAAGTTTCTTCTACAGATGAAGCAGAATACTGTGCAATGGGCATTACTTAATTTTTCAGTAACAAATGAGAAAGAAACATTATATGACCTTTTTTCTTATGTGCTGAGCACCAATTGAACTGAAAGGCCATTTTGCATTCCCAAAAGTTTCAGAACACAGCTGTCCTCCTCACAGCATGCTACTGTAGATTTACCCTCACAGTTATGTGCTGAGAGCATCATATTTAAGCACATACCTTCATATACCGTATGTTCCTGAAGTAATAGCAAGCAATTAAAGCAACATCTTTATTGCAAAATTCATGCAGTAATGCATTACTTTGGACAGAAGTTCCTATACTATTTCCCAATGCCTGTCAAAAAGGTAAAAATAAGACTATATAAAAGGGAAATGGTTTATTGGGTTTCTTTTGAATTTTCTTTCTCCTTGAACTAATATTTTAAAGTTAAATGCTGAATTTGGTTATAGAAGATTGTTTTAACGGTATCACAGGGTTTATACCAAGGTAATTTCTAAGTTAATTACAGCATTTCAAATCTTCTGGTAGAGCATTCATCAGTTTAGAATGAACTGCAGTAAAATTAGGTTTATTTAATGAGATAGAGGATTTCCTTTTGTTAGCCAACACAGCATGTGCTGAAGGAAGACCAGCTCAGCATTTATGGGGTGAGAAGAAACACCATCCACAATTGTTATTCAGTTACCTCTGTTGTTTCTTCTGCTACCATAATTCTTCAACAGGACAAGAGGTAGCGGCTTTAAGTTGCACCAGGAGAGGTTCAGGTTGGATATTAGGAAAAAATTCTTCTCAGAAAGAGCAATGATGCACTGGAACAGACTGCCCAGGGAGGTGGTATCCCTGGAGGTGTTCAAGAAAGCGGCAGGTATCTCACTGAGGGAGATGGTTGAGAAATGTCCCAGGCTCTGGTTGATGGTTATACAAGATGGTCTTGGTGGTCTTTCCAATCTTAATGATTCTGTGAATCGTAAATAAAGAAGCATTTGGTTTTTCTTTTTGAGACTGAAATTGAGATGAATAGGTCACAGAGGAGACTGGGACTTCACATGGAATGAGGTAGTTATGCAAAATGAGTACCACCATGCAGAGACTGTGGCACTCGTTTTTAGGACACAATATGACCTGTGGCTACTCCTACAGATCAACTATAATCAACAACAGTGTTTCTTGGTAACTTTTATCCCCTGAAGTAATGTGAAATCTCATTGGTTTAAAAAGTGTCAGTTGTTTGTTGTTGTTTTCACCAGCAAGAGTGGACAGGAGAAACAGATAAATAGCTCCAAATTCACAAGGTGTGTAAAAACAATATGAAAATACACAGTAGCAAGCTTCAAGATGAAGTGGGATAAGATTAAGATTAATAAAGAAGAAATAGTATGTCAAAATCCATAAGGAAAAGCCTTAGGAAAAGTCTTTACTACGGTTGTTACTCTTGGGAGACCTTGTTGGCAGTGCCCTCTTTTTGGTTTAATGTTTAGACCCAGTTAATGGCAATGGAGGCCCAGAGCAAACAGCCCAGCCTGAAGCAGCTCACTTCTCTCCTCATGCTGTATAAGCTTTGTGTGCCAGTGTGCAGTAAGCAGAGCTCTTGCCAGGCCTCATCACCGTGACAGTGGGGCAGGTGATGGAGTGGCCTTCTGCACAATCCCCCAGGCACACCTGAACCCCTCATTGCATGGAGAGGGATTGGGGAGCTGCCTTCCATGCAGAATTGTGCCAGGGGGCCTTTGTGTGACCTTTTTAGCCTCTGCGCAGCACGTTGCATTCAAGCAGTAATTAGCAGCAGTGTGGAACTAACTTGGGGAACGCAGGAACAATGCAGTGGCCCCAGCTACTGCCCTTCTAAATTAAATCGCTGTCTGGGGATAGTTACTGACTTGTCTCTTCCTCTCCCGCTTCATCCCTTTCACCCCCATTCAGTTATTTCTGGACTGTGTTTTAGCAAAAGCTGCAAATAAGAACGGTTTATTTTCTGGTGCAGACACAAATGATTATGGGTGTACAATGGTACTTAATTATATTCTGTAGTGGAAGTGAAACGTTCTGCTCTGTTATCAGCTTTGTTATCAGTCCTTACAATTTTTATGGGATAGTATTTCTGTAGTATTAGCAGCGCTGTATATGCAATTGAAAATGAGATGCAGTAAATTATGACTGAACACCAGCAGTCCAAAGGTTAATTTGATTGTATGAGTACAATCTCAGAGCTATGCATGAACATATGCTCTACATACTTATTAACGAGCAAGGTCAGACTGGCATGAGTTTTGTTATATTTATATTTCCTGAATATCCTTCATGAGTTTACATATGATCTTCAGTACAGATAACACAGAGATCTGCTTTCAGGAAATGCCTATTTTAACTGTAAGGAAAATAGTAGGATTGAAATTGTTAGCTGGAAGGCTCTCTGGTTTTCAGTTAATGGAGGGGTTGATGGGAGTTTGAAAGGGTGCCTGTAGCTTGAGGTTGGCATCATCCTCAAGGCTGTGTGTGTTTGGGAAAGGCACAGAGAAGAAAACCTGCAAACCCTACAGCATTTGGAAGTTGTAATCAGATACTGTACTGCTGTGAGGGAGTCCTTCAAAGGACCTTGTCTGTTTGTTTGTATTTCAGTGCAACTGACTGCAGCTTGAGAAAAGGCTCTTTCACAGCACCCACTTTTCCAAAGTCCTGGCTGGGTCATCTCCTTTGTGCCAAGGGAGACAGACAACTAGTGCAGAGTGAAATGAAGCTCCTGAGTTAAATTTTTCCTCCTGATTTAGGGTATTTTTATCAGCTTACTGGCCGCAGGGTAACCTAACTGGATGAAAGGATAACTTTGCTGGATGAAAGAATCCAGCCTTACATTTGTCTTTGTGTAGCTTCAGACCTTCTTCATCACATCTGATTTACTGTGTTTCTACTCTATTATAACTTGGCATATTTAAATCCAGTTCAGTGTTCTCACAGTTCATTCAGTCTAGATATCTCATTGTGTGCTTAAAATCTGGCAGAACACAGTTGTCCTGGTGGTTGATTTTGATGAGTTAACACAGAAACCCATGAAAGCGAAGATAAACGGTATTCTTACTGCTGAGGAGCAGTAGCTTGGAGAATTAAGGCTGCACAGATTTTACAAGCCACGGCCCTGCTCCAGCGTTGAGTTCAGATGCAAGGCTGGTGCCCAAGTGGTAATGTAAAACTTTTTTGCTAAAGCACTTCTTCTTGAAAGTGGTTGGCCTCAAATTATTAATTTCAAATGCTTACTGGATATGCCACCCTTCAGATACATGTTCCCTACAAACATTCTCATAGAATTTGAAATAGTAATTAAAAAATAGGTATTTATCAGATTCATTCCAGAATATATGAGGAATATTTTTGTGTAAGTTTAGACTTCTCTTCCTTGAGAGAAGATGGTTGGTGAGGGTCTGCCACTCAGGCTGGCATCCTGTGTTGCAGCGGACATTTACCCCATGGCTTCCTCTGCACCATAGGTAGGTTGTAGGGCTGCTACTTTGGATCCAATCTATCTGCAGGATGTGGTTCCTAAAGGTGACATCATTAAGAACTTGTTCTTCATTTCTAATGTTTTGAGATGCTTAACATCAATGTGTTGCATGCATAAGGACATACACTTAGGTTTTGCAACCACTGCCAAATAGAATTCTGAACATCTTTTGAGAAGGTTGGAACACGTTTATTGCAAAGTGCATCTCTGTGTTACCTTTCTGAGCAGAGAAGATTGGTATAGGTTATGCTTTGGAGAAATGAGCTTGGGAGAAGGTGTGGATGCGGTTGCACCTGTGTCTGGAAGCCAGAAGCAGGCAGGATGCATGAGCTGTGGGCAGGCAGCTTTCTGCTGGGGCAGGGAAGCAGTTAATTCAGTCTGGGTGAGGAGGCAGCAGCAAGTGGTTCCATATACTATCTTTGCTGTTATTGCCAGTTCAACTTAATTCAATTCTGATAATGTCAACAGATCTCTCTGTACAACATCTTTGGGCCTTATGGAACCAGTCTGGCAGCTCCCCCAACTCAAATGGGCATCTGGCACTATCCATCATTTCGCTCATGAGGCTGAGACAGTGTTTTGTCCATAATCGTGTAGCAGTCTCAGGATACATACTACCTGAAAGTAGATCTTGCAGGTCGTGGTGACTTCATTTGTATCACCATTGCTCCATGCTGGCTTTTTTGGCTGTTCAGTCCTGGTGCGTGTTGTCTCTTCCCAAAAAACGTGAGACATGTAGATTTCATAGAGAATAATGTCACGTTTCTTCAGAGCAGCTGCTCCTGGTTTTCTGCATTCGTGTTAAGGGGGAATAAAATATGGCTGTAGAAAAGCACTGCTGAGATTGCCTGCTCCCTTGCTCATCTCCATCAGCAAATAGATCATTCACTGAGCAAAGGGAAGAGCTTGGGCTCTGCTCCCTTGCCTGACAGCTTCGCATCTAGACAGCAGCTTGAGCAATCTTCTCTGCAAGTGAAAGACTGTGTATGATTTAAAGGCTTGCCTGTTGAGAGAAGTGTTCAAACATTTCAGGTTGAGACGGGGCTTCCTTTTTCTTTTTACCTGCTTTAAAAGTTTCACATGCTTTAAAAATATCTTTTTCTGATGCACTCAGCATGCACCAAGCTATGTTTAACAGACGTGCTCTGCCTGTATTGTCCCGTCCTGTTCACATGTAATCCAGAAATGTCCATACCAGTAAATTTTGAGCAGGGTATCAATTTCCATGACAGCTGACTGTAATGTGATAAACAAAAGATTAATAGTTTTGTTGTGGAAGCAGAAGAGGAATTTAGATCACATTTAGAAAGAGTGGTGCGCCTATATGAATGCAAACCGATGGTAACTGCCAAAGGAATATAGCAAAGGAATAGCTAAATATGGTTTGGTTTGTTTGTTTTTGATTAAACTTTCTAATTTGTTTGTTCTAGTGTGGAAGTCACTTTCTGAGAAAAGATAAATGTCAGTCAGTTCCTTGTGCAGGGCTGAAGAGCTTATCTCACACGCTGGTCAAGCATCTCAGCTTCAAATGGCCAAACATCTGCAGTCAGACACGGGCAGCTGTCCTTCATGACGTTAGATAAACCCCACGGATCTTGCACTGGGCCCTCAGCAAAAGCCAGCAAGAGCAAAAAAGGCTGGCAGTTACCTCCGAAAGGATCATCGCGCTTCTATTTGTTAACAAACAGTGCCTTCTTGTGGGCAGAAGGTCTCACTGCTAGCTCACAGCCCCGGTGTCGATGGTGGTTCTCCTTCCTTTTGTGCTTCAGGCAACTTGGGGAAGAAACTCAGTGAGTTTAGATACACAATTCACAGACGCATGTAGAGGCATCTATTTTGTTGCACGTTAATGAAAGAGCTTTGTCAAAGTCTTCAGGAATGAGAGGAATGTTAGGTTTGACATTCACAGCTCCTGTAGCTCACAATTTCCCCCCTCTCTGCATCAGAGACCACCTGGCTGTGTGGAGTGTAGAGTGTCCCTGAGCACAGCCCACCTCTGCCTTTCCACTTCTCAGCCCTGAGGATTTTCCAGGGAGAGGATTTGCAACACTCTTTTTTTCTCCCTGTGGCCCAGTGCACATAGATCATAGAATCATAGAATTGTTTGAGTTGAAACGGATCTGTAAAGGCCATCTAGTCCAACTCCCCTGCAATGAATGGGGAAGGGGCACCTTCAGCTTGATTAGAGCCCTGACCCTGAATGTCCCCTGGGAGAAGGCTGCCAGCAAACATGGCTATCTCAGTTCCCTGCCCCAGTGCTCTTAAACCCAGTGCCAAGCAGTAGGTCAGATAAGGGAGCAGCCTGGCCAGGGTGCCAGGATGTGCCGCCAGTGGTGCAGATGAACGCTGAAGCCGCATGCAAGGAGTGATTCTTGAATGCCCCTGCTGTTCCTGCTTCCCATGCAATTGTAACATGTTTGGAGTAAAGGCAATAGCTGGACACTTCCACTTCAGCTGATCCTGAAAGTTTGCAAGGCTAAATCACAAGTGTGTTTATTGCATTGGGAGGAGCTTTGCATATGCAGTTGGTCCCTGACTGCAGCTTCCTTCATGCAGCCAGTATCAGGCCAAGTGTGGTGGAGTGCAGTCTTGTGAAGGCCCCTTCCTGTCATAAATAAGATTACTTTCATTTCACTTGTGGAGTGTGTTATTCCTCAGAGTAATGAATTTCCTCTGTGCCTTTGAGCACATAAACATGGTTTTCATTAGGTTTCTATTAAAAAAAAAAAAAGAAAGAAAAAAAAAAAAAGGGCTGAGTAAAATTAATAAGAAGGCTATTAACTCCATAAATGCGGATGTGTTTTTACTGTATAACCATGTTGGAAGTAAACAGCTTCTCCAAAGATAGCAAGGACTGCAAATTGCATAAAATGAAACAGTTTTACAGGACTGGGTCCTGTTTCCAGAGAGAAAAAGAGGTTGGAAAATGTGACTGTTCAAATAGTCATTTCTTTGGATGAAAAATAGACTTATCAGATTAAATGTAGACAAATAGCCTCAGGCTTTTTACTTAATATGTAACGTGTGCGATGATAATAGTTTTAAGCCACATATTTAGAACTAGAGTTACAGCTAAGAGTTGGAACATAATTTTTTTTCCCCGTACCAGATACATCCCTGCGTTAAACAGAAAAGGGGATGCAACATTTGCAAATCTTTCACTGTAATTTCAATGTAAAATGCTCATGTACAGTTTGCATTTGTGGCTTGAGATCTCTGTCAAGTGGTGAATCACTACAGCATCGTTGCGGTTTTCTTTTCTTATTATTTTTTTGTAGCTACCAGCATTTTAAACATAGAAACAAAAATAACCTTCTATGCAAAACCTCATGTTTTCAGAAGCCCAGACCCTTGAGCTGCTGTTGTCTTTTTCCAGTCTCCAGTCAAATATGTGTAGTAAAAAGGTAAAAGGCAGCAAAATTAGAACTTGTGCTCTCCTCTACCTTATGTTTTTATTGAAGAAAGCTGAGCTCATTTTCTTGCTGCTCAAATCCTACGCAGTAGATGGAACTTTCTCAGAATGAGGTTGCTAGACTTTAGCAAAACCACAATACCAGAAAATACAGCTTGGCACCTAGTTAAATTTCAAAGTGTTGCCTGCCTATTGTAAGTAACTTTCTATTATACTTCTGTTATACCCTAGATGTTCTTAAGCCTTCGTTTCCCATAACATCAAAATTCTTGAGAATTCTTCTACATAGTTTCCAATTTCATTCCACCTCGGCAAATTTGATGTGAACAACAACAAGGCGTCGTAGGCAGTCATTATTCATGATGCAAAGAAGAAGGTGTAGTTTGCCAAGACTTTATGCTTGGGAACAAAAATACAAATGTTCAAATAGCTGTTTTTGAAATATATGATCTTATTTTTCATTTTTCTTCAGTCTTTATGTCTCAGGAATTTGGTAAGAAGAACTGCCAGTTTTACCTGAAAGGCATTTTAGCCTGATGCCAAACCTTATAGCTGATGTTCCTCGGTGCAGTGCAAGTTGTGCACTGCTGTTTCTGTAGCAGAGCGGGTATTTTTATTTAGAACGTTAAGCATAAAACTGTTTAAAAGAGCCAGCCACTGCTGTGGGTCAAATGTTGTTACTGAAAGTCTCAACAACGAAGGGAGAGAAATCTTAAATACCGGCAACCATTTCCCTTCACTTTGGGGCAGGAAATTGTATTGGGCTTTTTTGGGGGGCAGGAGGAGATGCTGTGAGGGTAAAAGGCTCTGCACATTAAAAAAATCAGTCTGGTTGTTTAATATTTGCTCAGTAGTGTGCTGTTCCCTAATCAAGCCCCCATAGGCTGTAAATCATGGCCACTCTGTCACTGTTTTGATTGGAAGCAAGAGCTGTACCATGGCAGATCTCTAGGGACAGAAACTTCTGCAGCTGTGGAAAGCTGGAACTATTTGCTGTTGTTATTAAAGGAATCTGAGATTTTTTTTAATATAAAGACATAGTGAAATTCATAAGGTGTGCAGAGATTTAGTATGAAGGTTTTATGGCGGGCACGGCACTTAACAATGGTACTCTGGTAACAGAAACTGAATTGTTCTAATTGTCAAAACAGCAAACACGTAAAATTATAGCCCTGTTCTCACCTCTTGCTTTGTCCACCTTAGGAAAAAATATATTCAAACATGCATGAATTAGTTCTAAATGCAAAATATCAATCAGGCATTTAAGGCTTCGGTAACATGCCTTCCTGTTGAATGAAGGCATGGGTTTTTCTTCTAGAAACATCCTGGAAAATTTTACCATAATTTTGTTTTCATGAAGGTGTTAAGAGTGTTTGGGGGGCTCTGACTTCTGAACTACAGCCAGTGTAAATGGAGCCTGAGGACCAAAATGTTAACTTCTCCATAAGTGCAAAGTAAATACTTAAGTTAATTTATATACTGCTTATGACAGAAAAGTCTAGAGCTAGGCAGTACGTTTTCATTAGAATATTCAAAGATATTCTAAGTGCTTCCCCACAACTAAACTGAAGGGTGCAGAGGAAATGCATTTCTGACATATGTAAATCCTCTATCCTGTATGCACGGGCTTCTTCCAAGATTGACTATGATATTATTCCCAGATGCCCCAATCATATGTGAAGGCTTGATTAATTAAAGTAATAATGTAGTCATGCCAGGATTTTTCTAACAGTAAATCTGGCACTCTGTGATACCAGTTTGAAAGGGGGGGAATACAGAGGAATTTGAAGGATAGCGTGCTTATCGACATGTGGCTTACAGCAGGAAAAAGGGAGAGTATGAATCAGAATGAGATATGGGTGTGGACAAAATAATTCATGTTGGACTAAGAGGTGTCCTGATCATATTTAGCTGTCTAAAATCTTCCTTTGCCTTTACTGCAAAAGATGCTGTTGTAGTGGTATATCTCAAATATGCGTGCGTCTCTTCACAGCTGTGCCTTCCCCTGCACCACTTCACCTTTGAAGCCAAATTGCCTGACTTCTTTAAGACTGACTAAAATAAGTTTGTTTGGAGAAGGGCTTTGTCAATTGTTTTGATGTTTTCTCTTTACCTTTGAAGAGAACTGGGTAAACGCTGGATAAGCAAGCAGATAAATAAGCTCTGCTGCACTGTTGCAGCCTTTTCAGTGGGGCACTTGTTACTCAGCACAAGTACAAGCATGGGGGCTCTGCACAGGGTGGGGTTTCTGATGTTTCTTGCTGTAGCTGTTTGTGAATTCATGTGGCTGCAGCCTGCAAAACGCCTGGCTGTAGTTGCGATTGTTGGTAGCTCAGCTTTCAGTTACTAAATGAGCCAAGTTGACATACTCCTTGTTGAAGTACAAATTTGTATTAAAACTGCTGCAGAAAGAGTCGCTTTCTAGTAACAAACCCACCTCGTTATTCCTCAGCCCCCATGAGAAGCAGTAAAAAATGGCTGTATGTTTGGTAAACGTACCCTAGGGATCACACCTTGAATGTAACTCTCATTTTTGTGTTGCTGTGTGGGTCCCTCTGCACACTCTGGCTGGTTTAAAGTGGCCTTTTCTGAGCATAGATTGTATGGCCTTCTTTATTGAAACTGGAGAACTGGCAGAAGGCAAACCATGTGCATGATGTTTTAGTACGTGCTGTAAAAGCATCAGACTCTTAGAGCATGAAGCAGGCTTTTTTCCCCTGGATGGGGAAATTCAGAGACGTGTCGATGGATTCACCCAAGGCCACCCATGTGTTTGCAGCATGCCAGGGCCTGGAACACAGGAGCTGGCTTCCAGCAATCCCATGACTGACCTGCAGCTCCACACAGCTCCCCTTGTGTCAAAGCATGCAGACCCTGGTAGCTGTGGCTATGCACTGAGGGCTCAAGGAAGGCAGGAGAAGCAAATCCACCTCTCCTGTCTGTACGTGATCCCTTTTCTATCAGCAGGGTTGGCACAGAAATAAGTTGAGAATGACATGTGGGGTGATCTGCACAGAGCCCATCTCAGGGCCTTACCACACTGATACATGTGCTAGTCCACTACAGAAACCCTGCCTGAGATGTGGTTTAGTGTCACCAGCAGTGATTGGTGAGACTGATGGCTCTATTTCTATAAATTTCAACCAGAAAAAAGGATGACTCATCTTACTGAGAAATGCGTTGTGAATTAGTTACTAAAAGGTTTGTTTTGTAGAGTGTCGAAGTGAATATCAAGGGGAAAAAAGATCCAAAATCCAGCTTCTGGATGTTGTTGTAGCTTCAGCCACCTCTGTAGAGACAGGTATTGTCTCTCTCAATCATGCTCCCAGTAAAAAAAGATGGGGATCTCCTGGAGAGAGTCCAGCAGAGGGACACAAAGATTATAAAGGTCCTGGAGCATCTCCTCTGTGAGGAAAGGCTGAGTGACCTGGGTCTTTTTGGCCTTGAGAAAAGAAGACTCAAAGGTGATCTCAGTAATGTTTATAAATATCTTAAGTGTGGGAGTTAAAGGGACATGGCCAACCTCTTTTCAGTGTTCTGTGGGGACAGGACAATGGGAAATGGCCATAAATTGGAGCATAGGAAGTTTCAAACCAATATATAAAGGAACTTCTTCACAGTCAGGGTGATGGAGCACTGGAACAGGTTGCCGAAAATGGTTGTGGAATCTTCTTCTCTGGAGATATTCAAGACCTTCTTGATCACCTACCTGTGCAGCCTGCTGTAAGGAGCCAGCTTTGCAGGAGGCTTGGACTCAATGATCTCTAGAGATCCCTCCAACCCCTACAATGCTGTGATTCTTGCTTTCTTTACCTACTGACCTTTCAGTCCTGCATCACAGTGAAATGTTACAAAAGAGCCAGTCTGGCCATGCCAGTGGCATTGCTAAAATGTTCCTGCAAAGTTGAAGCCCAAATTTTGTTGCATAGAAATACATCTCGCATTTCCTTCTTCATTTTGATCTTTCTGTTGTGCTTTGTCGATGAGAATAGTGGGTGCTTTACCTCCTGTTCCATTGGTGTGTTGTGAAATGTTATCAAAGGCAACCAATCAAGCAAGGCATCATATATTCAATAAAGCCTGCAAGAGTTTTCATTATGAAATAAAATATAGTTTGCATCACTCAGCCTCCACAGTTTCATATAGTAGCCCCCAGTACTAGGTCACGTCTAAAACTTCTCAAGAAAATGTTGCTGGCCCATATCAGCATTGATTATTTCATAGCCTTGTAAATCACCCTAAGAATACCAGATTAGATAAAGCTGGCAAAATGCAGCGTGTTACAGTACCTAACCTGGTGCCAATTCTTAATTCAAACAAACTTCCTTGTACCAATTTGTACTGAATTTCTTTGTTTATTTGCTAGCTGCTTGGTTTGTAGCAACACTCTCTGTTAGCCCTTTCTTTTGTAAGCCCAGCCTGCTGGGGAGTTTGTACATTGCTTGGCATGGCAGCTACATTGTCCTCACTGCAAGCACATTTGGTAAAACTGAAAAGAAATTCTCATCTGTCTTACATGGATGGTGAAAGCGTACTTTATCTTAAGTACACAGAAATCCATATTTTGTCCTATTTGTAATAAAGTTCTTCAATTCTTCAGCAGAGTTGGTTTTCTCTGTGTTTTAAAAATAGTATTACCTTCAGTGTTGAAGTTCTCAAGTCAGGAGGGCTTTGCTTGCAGGTTGCAATTTGGGCAGAGTCATGATTTGGACTTCTGAGTCAGAAGCTTGTCTTCTTGAGTTGTTCTATCCTCTGCCAAGTGGTACCTGTTAGGTTGAACTGTACACAGTACAGTTTCTGTCTGTGGCTGAAAGTTTAATGTCTAAGTACAGTTTCTCTTCATAGGAGAGTAAAACCATCAGAGTCTCTAATTAAAGGGGAATGCAATTAGTGTTCAGAAGTCAAAGAAGAGTATGTGATTCAGTTGAAACTATTTTGGACTTACTAGAATTGCTATATGAACTCCTCAAGAGCAGCCCTTCCAAGAAGGACTTGGGGGTCCTGACGGACAAAAAGCTGGACATGAGCCAGCAGCGTGCTCTTGCAGCCCAGAAGGCCATTGGTATCCTGGGCTGCATCAAAAGAGGGTGGCCAGTAGGGAGAGGGAAGGGGGACTGTCCCCCTTGAACTCTTCCCCTTTGAAGCCCCATTTGGAGTACTGCATCCAGACCTGGGGTCCCCAACACAAGAACGATGCAGAGTTGTTGGAGCAGGTCCACAGGAGGGTCACTAAGATGATCTAAGGGCTGAAGTGCCTTTCCAGTTATAAAAGACTGTGGAAGTTGGGATTGTTTAGCTTGCAGAAGAGGAGGCGCCAGGGAGACTTCATTTCAACCTTCCTATACTTGAGAGTAGCTTATGTGTAGGGGGGGGGACCAACTTTTTGCACAGGTAGATAGAAATAGGACAACAGGAAATGGATTTAAACTGTAAGAGGGGAGGTTTAGGTTAGATGTTAGGAAGAAATTCTTCACTCGGAGGATGGTGAGGCACTGGCACAGACTGCCCAGGGAAGCTGTGGATGTCCTTTCCCTGGAGGCATTCAAGGCCAGGCTTGATGGGCTCCTGGGCAGTCTGATCTAGTGATTGGCAACCCTGTCCATGTCAGGGGAGTTGGAACTGGGTGATCTTTAGGGTCACTTCCATTCTAAGCCATTCTATGACTGTGGTGACTGTGCAGTTACCTAAATACATAGGATTCCACCATCTTACTTGCTGCTTTCTTTTGCAAAACCCCTTGAAAACCTAGCCGTTTGCATCTAATGTATATTTTAAATGTTAGCATTTTGCCCATTTTCAATGTGAGCAGGGCTTTTTTTCCCCTCTAATTTGTTTATAGGTGCATTGGTTCTCAAATATTAGAAAGTCTCTTCAGTGTGTTTTGTTTTAGCTTCCCTTTAAACCTGTGTCATTTCCTTCTCATTTTTTCCCATCTTGCTCCCAAAGGCATTAGTAACAAACCCTCTTTGAGAAAAAACGTGGCTGGGGAAGAAAAGTACTTTTGATGATTAAGGCCCTTGTGTTCAAACAGTTCCTGCCTACACTATGGAATCCATAGATACTGGTGATATAAAGGAGAGGGTTAGAAGATAACTAAGACCCCTCAGGCTTGATATGTAATCAAAGAAGTATTGTTTGAGAATGACTTAAGGGGAAGCAGAGTGGCTAACATTTGGCCCTGGTCCAGCTATTGCTGCAGCTGATGGCAGAGTTCCCGCTGACTCCAGGAGAAGCAAGAGCAGACCTTTTGTGTGGCAAGGGCAAGCCTGCAAAAACACAATGCAAATGATGACAACCATGCAAATTGGGAAAGACAACAGGCTACAGATTCCTTATGTAGAGGATGTCTTTGACTGGGTAAGGCAGTTTGACAGGAGGGCCATGCTCCATTCCTGGGTCCAGCCTAGCTAGCTAGCACAGGTTAGTGGAGGCAGGATCCCACTGTGCAAAGTAACTGTGATTCCAAGGGCAGGGCTTTGCATTTTGCCAGGTGATGCTGTAAGGGAGCTAACAATGTAAGCACAGCTGCACTGGGTAGAAGGGAAGACCTAGGCAGCTCAGTATCTGTTTGCTGTAGGAGGTGAAAGAAGAGCAGCAGAACGGGGACTAAAAAGCACAGTACAACCCTTTGTACAACCATCCCAGGTTTCCTGAGTCAGCAATTTAGTAGCTATTTGGGCATTATCTGCATTTCAGAACACTGGGTTTAAAGATGATTAGGAGACCAGCAGTGTTAGTCTGATGTCCAGCTTTTTACAAATTAGGAGAGCAGATCTCTGGGGAACAGGAAGCTAACCTCACTGGGTGACTTAGAGGCAGCCACGTAGACTCAGAGGCACAAGACTTCCTGTTATATTGGTGTTTACAGGACTACAGAATAGCAGATATACTTTAGAGCATCCCTTTCAGATCAGGTGCTCTCCAGTTCTTTCCTGCTGTTCCATGAGCCACTGAAAGCCCTTCTCTCAGATATGGCAGCTGGTTTCCAGGACACTGCAGCTCTGGACTACAGAGCTGCTGCTGGGCTTCAGGTTTTGGTTTGGGTTGGGCCCCATTTAGAAGAGAACTTCTTCCAGTGAGCAGTGGCAGCAGTGCTTGGTGCTCCTGAAAAGAGAAGAGCAAATGCTTTGTACAGGTGCCTTCATCTTGATTAGGAGCCAGCATGGGGGGATAAGTAGAATCCACAGGTAGAAAAGTACGCTTCCACGAAAGTCTGCAAAGGAAAACAAATATGCAAGGTTCAGAAATCAAGGAAAAACAGGACAAAATAAAAGAGATTTGACAACTATGTTGGGACCTGTAAACTGGGCCACATCTGTTCTGGCGGTATCCCAAGTAGCAAACAGATCTGACATTTGCAGAAGCTTTCCCCATGCAAATATTGGAGAGGTGTTTGGTGGAAAGGCTGCAGTGTAAACTCTAGCTGCATTTTCCCTCACTTTATGGTCATATGGTTTACATTTATTGGGTGGAATTGAATAGCTACAGACTCGCCATTTGCAGAGCAATGAGATCATCTTACTTACTGTAAAAGTCTTGGGGCTTCTTTCCTTGAATGCATGAGAAGGATGTGTTGGCCTTGACCTGTGAAACCTTGCACAGTGCTCAGCAGGAGCTGCAAGGTGGTTTTGCTTCAGTACAAGTGTGAATGAAGGGCATGTGTGGACATAAATAACATTCAGCTGTTGGGGCATTCTTCTTTGAGCAGAAGCAGCCCTGGAATTCTGACATCTCCTCCATACCATATACAGCGTAAGGTCAGAAACACAAAGGAGTAGGTACGTGTGGAAGGAATGCATCTGAGGATACATTTGTCTACAGGAGATCCTTGGCATGAAGTAAGGCTTTTTTCTTTCTGGCTACTTCATGTTCTTATTGCTAGGAGATGTCAGCTTGGTATACACTTGGTGCTTGTGTAAGCAGACTCAGGTGCCTCTGTAGATCTTGCCCCAGTCATCCCTGCTCTGCTTGCCCCACGTACCATGGCAAGTTTTGAATTTTCTCTTTAAGCATCAGCTGCTTGGATTGGGCTGTTACCTGAGGATCTCCTTTGGCAGAATAAATCTCTATCCCTTGTAGCTGCAGGAGAGAGTTTGAAAACATTAACCCGAAATGTCCCAAGGCTAAACAGACAACAAGAAGAATTCAAACTATGAAATTTCTCATGAGCTAAGGGAAATACATCAATCAGTGCTGTAGGGAAGCGTGAACGTGGCTTTTGTAGCATTAACCATGTCTTATCAGTGCTCTGCAATGACAGTAAGGAAGGAGCCAGCAATCAATTATCAGTAGGTGATATTCTCCATTTAATGTACTTGCATTTCATCTACAGCTCTGCTATAAGGCTTTTACATGGACAGAAAGGGGCCAGTATGGAAAACTTCCTTGTAGATTACTAACTGGTTAAAAATTGAGAACTGAAAAACAAAGGAAAAGCCACAAGCAGGGTACCACAAATAGCCACAGGCATTTCATGTGAGTGTGCCTCAATTTCTCCAGACGTGCTGAAGTGTGATATTACTGATTACCTTTGCCACTTCTCTCCCACCTGGTCCATGGAGGAAAGGTTTATAGAGTATGTACTCAATTACTGTCCCAGAGGTGAAGGAAACATGAGCGGGGAAGATAATACTAGGAAATTGCACCACTGATCTCGGATTTCTTTGGCTGTATTTTGACAGCTGAAATTAACTTGAGTTATCTGTGCCCAAGTGGACAGCGCAGTACAGCTTGCTCGGGAACGGCCATCCTGCAAAACCATGTTGGAACTGCAGGAATGGGCTGGGCGATCAGCAGTGCAATTGCAGAGCGGTGAGGAGATTTAGCTGGAAAAACACACTATTTTGCCTCTCCATTAAAACTTGAGGTAAATCACCCAGTTTAAGAGCAACATCACTTCTGGCAATGGTTTTCTTTACGTATGAAAGTCTAGGTAGGGGCGGCATTTTAGTTTTAGCTCAAATTAGCTCTACATGGAAATAAAATGCTTTGATTCTTGGTTGCTGCCATACTTCTACTCTGCAGGTCACATCACTGCTATCCTCTTATGCAGGGTTAATTTTACCCCCCTTCTGAAGCATGTCCAAGCAGCTCAGGGAGAAACAGCTTCTGGGCCTCAGTACTTCCCTGCTGGTTCTTTCCTTTGAAACAACCAAACTCAGTGCTGCTTTTGGAAACAAAAATCACATTCCACGTTCTCGGTTAATATACATCTCATTTCGCCGTGGAAAGAGAAAGGCGAGTTGTATCTGGCAGATGAAGTGATACTGGAGAATTAGCAGCATACACGAGAGCAACCTGATAGTTGCTTTCTTCAGCTGGAGCCCTCCAGCACCTACGTGCAATGGCAATGGAAGCTCCTCGTGTTTTAAAGCACTGTGGAGCCCCCAGGAGCATGTGTTTGACACAGCAATGGAAACAGAAAACCATGAACTTTGAGGAAGTTCAGGTTGTTATTTCTGTTATGTAGTTACTTTAAAAAAAGAAAAAGAAAGTATTATCTTCAAGCTGATAAAGCCTTGAATTTTCCAAATGAGATTTTCAGGAGGGAATCTTTATCTCTGTGTTCTCCAGCACTGGCAAAGTTACTTGTTTCTAATGTCTAGAGAAAGACTTTTTTTTTTTTCCGGGGATAAGTCCCAACTGCAGACAGCCTAATTTGTACTTGGCTCATCTGAGAGTTTGCATTGCTGTGGGGGTCAGAAGTGTAATAACTCATGAGAATATGTGCTGAGCTGGGCTCAATTAGTCCGTCTTCTTTCTTCACTTCTGCAGTTGCCTTTTGGGAGGGACAGAGCAGTGTCTGGCCAAGGTGCACTGTGGCACAGTTCCTAGCGATGCCACTGCAACAAGCAGGTGGTAACAGTACAGTGCTTCCCCTGCTTTCTGTGTGGATACAATACAGCTTGGTAGGATAAGCCTTTCCACTGGACCACTGGTTGTTACAAGCAGAAATTGTCATGCGCTTGCATGTATATAAAATACTTTCTTCCGTTCTTTGCTAGATATGCAGCCAATGAACCATTCGGATTCCTGGCTGGAGCTTCCTGGCCCTTTGTTCTATCAGAGATCACTTCTCTGCCAATGCTTGTTTCTTTCCAGACTATGGCAGAAGTCAGCTTTGGGAGTATGAATCCCTCTCATTCAGGAAAGGTCTGGCTGTTATCTCTATTTGAAATGTGCTTTGGTGTGCATTCAATCCAAGGAGGAGCTGAGCCCTATGGGAGAGTTGAACAGACTTTGAGCAACAGTGCTGAGGTGGCTGCTATTAATTTACTGTGATATCTTAATTACTACCTGCTGGTTTACCCCAACTCTCTACAATAAATAAAGAAAGAATGAAAAAAGAATAATGGGAAACTAAAGGACTTTGCCACAATTCTGTGTAAACAGCAATCTTCAGCTAGAGCTGTCAGTGACAGCACTAACCATAAAGAAAACCACGCTTAATGCAAGTAAAGTTCGTCACATGGTAACGCTTTTTAACATCTGCACTCTAGCATCATTAAAAGCATATAGCTCTGACTTGCACTAGGACCTGACATAGGAAGCAGGGTTCTGGGATGGCTTTGGTACAAAGAGTGTCATTAGGATTAAGGTATGTCTTTCCTCTTTCTTTCTGCCTTGTGGGCTGGGTTCTTGCTGTGGTGTTTTTAGTAAACAATCTGTTATTTGGGAAGCATTAAGACAATTCTGGTTTAGTGATTGCTGTTATTAAACTGTACATGGGGCAGGTCCACATAATTCCAGTGTTCTTTCTTTGCTGTCATCAATGGTGCAACTATTTAAGTCTCAAGCTGTTTATGTATATATATATATATATATACATATATATATAGCCGTTATGTGTGTGTATATACATATATATAGCCATTTATATATATATATATATGTTCAGAAGTATCTGCTTTTATAACATTAGGTGAAACCTCTTTATTCAGTCATAGCTAGGTTTCTCTGTATAAGGCTGTAGGCTTCAGCTAGGTTTCTCTGTATAAGCAAATATTAGAATAGTAAGAAAACAAATCTCAGGAGTTATGAAATGAAACATGTTTGGTATCTGTATACATATATATTCAGCTTGTTGATGATTGTTTCCACCTAACAACATGCTTTAGACCAGCAGTTAGAGAGGCCTAAATATTCTGTGCCAAGGCAAAAATTACCAATTGCATCAATTCAAGCTGAGGATGAGCCCTGAAGTATATCTCAAGAGTAGAAACAAGAGAGTGGAGGTTAGAGAGCTGTAATTTAACAAAGAAATGACAGTCATTCAAAGTGGCAGTTGAAGGCGTAAAATATACTTTGTTTTGTCATAGTAATAAACACCAGATAGTTGTAAACAGTTGGGAAGAATAGTGAATTTAGAAACTTCATTTTATTTAGTGAGCTGCAGAGCTACCGAGTCTGTATTTTCTACAGAGTTGTGTCTGAAGTCTGCTGAGTTCTTCCACTTCGTTACACCATCTGCTCCTCTATGTGTCCCACATCTCTTCACCTGCCAACAGGATCTCACACCCACATCTCCTCCCCATGCCCAGCAGCCCTCGGTCCTCCTTGCTCCTTGCACTTTGGAGTTCAAATGCAGTGAAATTATGGGAAGCGTTCTTGTATTATTAGTGGTGTTTGTATTCAGTTTGAAGCTGTGAGTTCTGACTTGGCATGGTGAAGCCTGGTGAACAATAGCTGATGCGTCAAAAAGCAGACATAACAGCATGCAGCAAAAGCAGCAAAGCTTGGTTCAAAATTCCTGCTCATTTTCATTTCCCGTTTATTTGGCATCTTGCCTTGTCAGACACAATACAATCTTCTCTGATTGTTTCTGGTTAGTGCAACACATCTCTGTCCTAAATCCTCTGCCTGAATTCAAGTCACGCTGCCTGCAGAAGGCGTGCAAGGGAGAACTCATCAACTGTGCACTCTCTTGGGGTGGTGACCCCTGTCAACAAGCTGTTTATGGCTCCCAGAATGGAGCCAAATGGATACCAGTTCTTCCTCTGCTGCGAGGAGCTGCTGACATGATTGCAGCTGATTAAAAAAAAACAAAAACCCTTCCATCTTATATGAGTGTAAAAGTGAATCATTGCTTTATATAGGGATCCTTCAGGTCAACGGCTTTGAAGACAGTCCTGGGGCCGGTGTGGCCAACTCCCTGTCACGTGCTTGAAGTATAAACCCCAGCCAGAGCTGCTGAGGAGAATTCTGCAGTAGGGACAAATGGACATACACTGTGATTTCTCTATTTTAACAGAAAAAAGCAATAGGAAGAATATATGCAGCATTATTTTTCACAAAGTGAGGAATGGAATGGATGAGGCGGGGAAAAGCTGGAGAGTTTTTCCTTCTGCTTTTCTGAGCAGGATGTCTTTCCCGAGACAGCAGAGGTCACTGTGTTCATTGTGAAAGAAGCAGCAGGATTGTCAGGCACATTGGCTATTTCCATCCTCGGTTAACAGCATCAGTGCCCATCTTTCTCCTAAATGAAATTACTTTTTCAGATTAGCTTTCCTGGTTAGTAAAAACAGCACCTTTTCTTTTCTTTTCTTTTCTTTTCTTTTCTTTTCTTTTCTTTTCTTTTCTTTTCTTTTCTTTTCTTTTCTTTTCTTTTCTTTTCTTTTCTTTTCTTTTCTTTTCTTTTCTTTCCTTTCCTTTCCTTTCCTTTCCTTTCCTTTCCTTTCCTTTCCTTTCCTTTCCTTTCCTTTCCTTTCCTTTCCTTTCCTTTCCTTTCCTTTCCTTTCCTTTCCTTTTCCAACAATAAATATAAATTCTGCATTTGAGAATAATCTTCTGACTTCTCATCACCATTAACCTGAAGAATCTACTAAGAGGCCTTCAGTTAATCTGGGAGTGCAACGATGAACAATATTTGTGCAGGTTTGGGTCTGCTTGCAAGAATAGCAGGCAGTTTTTTAATGACAGTTGCAATTGCAAGTCAAGCCCAGGAAAATGTATTACTGTGCAGATTTCTCAGGAGAGGAGCCCAGCTGTGAACACAGCAGATCTGACAGGCTGCCTTGAGGTGCAAGGAGTGCTGGTGCCCATGCAGACCTCATTCAGACCCTCAATTAGCACTGAGTGGCACAATAGGGAAGAGAGAAGAGGCTGGCAAGCAATTAGAGAATGTGAAAAGCTTGGTTTTCCAGTCAAGCATTTTCTGTTTAGTCCTTGGGATGGTCAGTGCTGCATTAGCTACTGTGTGTATATTAAGGTTCTGTCCTCCTCAGTGTAAAATCAAATCTAGCTTTATTTTGATAACTAACATTAAAATTTAAAGTTTTCCAACTTTATAGGAAGATGTTCAGGCTGACATTTGCTTGCTTGTCCAACTGCTGATTTTCTTCCTAGCAGCAGCAAGCTGAACGGTGAGCAGGAGGGGGCAGCAGTGGAGTGTCTGAGCTCCCAGCTATGAAGCAGAACATTGCACAGAATCACAAAATCATAGGGGTTGGAATGGACCTTTGGAGGTCATCCAGTCCAACCCCTTGCTAAGGCAGGTTCCCTGCAGTAGGTTGCTTACGAAAGCATCCAGGCAGTTCTTGAATGTCTCTAGAGAAGGGGATCCACCAGCCTCTCTGGGCAGCTTGTTCCAGTGCTCTGTCACCCGCAAAGTAAAAAAGTTCTTTCTCATGTTCAGGTGGAACTTTCTGTGCTACACTTTGTGCCTGTTGCTTTTTGTCCTGTTGCTGGGCACCGCCAAAAAGAGCCTGGCCCCATCCACTTGACTCCTTCCCTTTAGATATTTATAAGCATTGATAAGATTCCCTCTCACTCTCCTCTTCTCCCGGCTGAACAGCCCCAAATCTCTCAGCCTGTCACCATAAAAGAGGTGCTCCAGACCCCTATTCATCTTTGTATATCTCACAATGGACTGGTTCCAGAAGTTCCAGAAGTTCCCTGTCTTTCTTGAACTGGTGAGCCCAGAACTGAACACAGTACACCATATGTGGCCCCACTGGGGCAGGGTAGAAGAGAAGGATCACCTTCTTCAACCTGCTGGCCACTTTCTTTTTAATGCATCTCAGGATACCATTGACTTTCTTGGCCACCAGGGCACACTTCTGGCTTGTGGTCAACTTGTTGTTCAGCAGGACACATAGGTCTTTCTCTGCAGAACTCCTTTCCAGCCAGTCAACCCCTAACCTGCATGCGGTTATTCTTCCTCACGTATAGGACTACACTTGTGCTTGTTAAGCCTCATCAGCTTCCTCTCTGCCCAACTCTCCAGCCTGTGCAGGTCTCACTGAATGGAAGCAGTGATGTGTCAGCCACTCTTCCCAGCTTTGTATTATTAGCAAACTTGTTGAAGATGCACTCTACCCCTTTGTCCAGGTCACTAACGAAGATGTTAAGCAAGACTAGACCCAGCACCAAACCCAGGGGTACATCAGTAGCTACAAGCCTCCAACTAGACTGCACTGCTGATCACAACTCTCTCAGCTCTGCAGTCAGTGAGTTCTCAAACCATCTCACTGTCCCCTCATCTGCCCCACACTTTCTAAGCTTACTTATGAGGGTGTTATGGGAGACAGTGTAACAAACCTTGCTGAAGTCAAGGTACACTACTTCCACTGATTCCCCTCACCTACCCAGCCAGTCATGATATCACAGAAGACTACCAGATTGGTCAAGCATGATTTCCTCTCAGTGAATTCATGTTGACTACTCCTCATAACCTTTTCTTTCACTTGATTGGAGCTGACATTTCAGCAGGAGTAGAGGCACGTAGGAAGTGCATTTCATCTTCATTGATGACAAGGTGAAGCACTTAGAACACCATTTGTATTTTCCCAAATAAATATTTTTGTTTCATAGACACACTGCAAATGACATTCAAAATTATTTAGTGGCTAAAGCTCAAGTATTCTATTACTGATATTAACATTTTGGTTTTATTTATTGTAATAAAGAGAGAAACATTTACTGTTGGTACTGTGAAAAGCAAGGTAGCAACTTTTCTTTTGCCTGAGGGTAGTCTGTAATGTCAAACCCATGTATTTAGGTATCTTTCCTGAGCTGGAGTATGTTCAGTCTCCCGTGGGTTTGCATCCCTACTTCTAGCTGTTTGTGTTAGAATTTGTGATGTGGCTGAGCTGGGGGAATGCACAGAGGCATAGTTTAATTTGGAGGCAATCAAAGCATGCAACATGAAATGAGGAGAGCCTGGCTTGCCCTCTGACACAGGGAAGCAACTGAGCCCTTTAATGCAGTCCTTCCTTAGAACAATGGTGTTGAAATGGCTTGGTAATCAGTGAGCAGATGAATGGATGCCCTGTGTTTCTGTGCACTCTGCCATCCTAATTATCTCTGCCTGCTCCAGGAGGAGTTCCTTGCTGAGTGTGCCTTTCTCAGCCATGTAACAAAACTAGTTCTGGCAGGTTGATTTGGGTGCTTGCTGGCAGAGGAAGAGGGTGATTCTCAAGACAGGAAAAAATCCCTCCATTTTCTCTACAAAATCAATAGAACCACTGCTTAAACAAGCACGAGGCCAGTTCCCCAGTAGGAGTGGGAATTAGGCAGTCTGGATCAGAGTAAGACAAGTTAGCCAGCTGAGCCAAAGCATCCATATTACAGCCTTTTGTTTGTCTTCTGAGATTGACTTGAGTGATGCTGTCTTCCTAGATGTTCTTGTATCTCTTGCATTATTGAGTACATTTGCACAGCCAAGAAGGATTCAATTAGTTCCTTACTGATCTTGTTTCAAGAGCCTGTAGAAGAAGACTAGATCATTATTTATGGTAACACAGATCTTTTATGGGGCACTGTGTCAGCAGATGCTGTACAAGCAGTTGCCAATACAAACTCAAAACTTTGGCTCCTTTAGCTCCCCTAACATCTGTGTTGCAAGCACTGATGTAAAAGCCAGCTTGCGGGCTCAGCTTAGCTTTTCATGCTTCTATTCACTTGTACTCTGGGTACAATTGAACCCCAGTTTTGAGCCCTCAAAGTCACAGATATAAAGAAGGACTGTGCTGAGTATGCAAACACTGGCAGCTGAGTTTGTTTTACAACTTTGAATATGGTCAACTGGTGAAGGCCTTTTGCACTCACACTGCTGAATGAAACTTCCCCATGCAGTATGTATGCGGAAAGAAACAGCAGGCAAAGAATCAAAGAGAAGCTCAATTAAAAAGGAAAATAGCATGTTTAATGACTGAACTTAATGACATCCTTGAGTAAAAATCTGCTTTGCTTTGAGCATGCTTAAGGAAAAAGCATAGTTTAGACTTATTCAGAGGTTTTTTTTCTTCTTTCATTCTTTCTTTTTCCTTTCAGAGCCATCCTTTTAGTATCTCTTCCCTTTCTTGTCTTAACAGTTCTGAAATATTTACTTCCACCCCATTATCTTTTATGGTACTTAGCAGCACAGTCATTTGTTATTTTTAGAGCTTTTCAAACAACAGAAGGTTTTATTGCAGTTTTGCATGTCTGTGCTGCCTACTAATGTCACTTTAATTTTTTGGAATCAAGTACATTTGTGTGTATAACACGGACTCTTCTTGAGTGAAGTAATGTTCAGTTTCCCTTCTGTTTATTCTCCAAACACATAGCTGATGCTGAAGTTCTGTTCTCTAAAGTTCTGTTCTGGCCTTGTCGTCTGAGTTAGTTGTTGGGGGATAGTTCTGGTATCATTTTGTTGGAAGGAAGTCAGTTTGTGCACTCTGGGCTTTCTCTGTAGTGCGAAACGAGGCACAGTCAGTGTGAACGAGAGTAAGATTCTCTTCAAAACTCTTAATCCAAACTAAACCCTAACATTGGTGTACATGATGGGACTCAAACATCTCCAACATAAAGGTGCTTTTGAAAGAATCAAAATCAGAACTCTACGGACTTTTTTGATCAGAATGCACAGAGTAATTGGCTTTAAGTATAGTTGTGCACAGGTAACTGAAGTGGCAATAATACCAAACCTGTGTTCTATCTTGGTTGTCTGTGTGACTTCTTTTTTAATAGGCTTAAGATCTGTGCGATGTTCTTAGGTTTGGAGCTTCAATGTCTTAAGTTTTTTTTAGGATAGAGTTGGTTTTACATTAAGTTCTCTTTGTAAAATGATGGAGATGGTAGATTCAGATGTATTAGAAATATTGCATGCCTATGTTTGTATGTAAGTACCTGCCAAAAACAGTATGTTTATTTGATTTCTAAATCATTCAGGCTGAAGTGTTGGGAATCAACATTCAGATTTAAATGCTCTCCTAGGATTTATAGGCGTAACGAAATCTGCTTGTATAATCCTGACTTCTTTTCAACCTGAATAGACTTAATGCTAGATGTGCTGCATCTGTAAATTTCACCTTGAGTGAGAAAAAGGAGCCCTTTTGCAGTGATGCAACATATTTTCCGAATCAAGTGAATTCTTAAAGCACAAATAAGCATACGTTGACACTTTACCAACTAACAGATAATACACTCATTGTGTGAGGCATTCTGATCTGCTTTCTGTAAGGTATCTCTTCTAGCGCAAAATTCTCTGTGGGACTAAACACACTTTATTTTTTGAGTTAGCCTCCCATTTGCAAACCTCTTTGTAAGTAGCGAATAGAAGTCTATAGGACTCCTTCTATTATCTGCAGGAGGTTGGCTGGATAGACAGCTACATTTATAAAGCCTGCCACTCCTTTGGAAACATTCTTGTTTTCCCTAAGGCCACGCATTGAACTTCAGAGGCCAGAAAGCAGTCTTAAGGCCAGGTATGGTTGTATACAATGGCATGCCCCTTTTCAGTCCAATGAATGCGAAGAGGGATCATTTCAAGTGGTTTATAGAATTGGGGGTTGCATTGTTGTTCCTTTGAAGTAGCTTTTTCACACCGACTTGTGCTAAAATTCATGCCTTTAGTCCTTTGGGTGGGGAACCTCCTAGATGTCTGTCAGAGCAATTGACTTAACTCCTTTGACTGGAAAGATATTGCAGTATTGAATTACTGAAGGGATTTCTCTAAAGAAAAGAGAGAAGGGGACTTGTGGAAGGCATGGACTGCCTGTCCTAAGAGGGGGTGACCAAATAGCCTTTGCTTGTACTTTGCAAAGAGCTGTCTGACTGCACTGCACAAGTACCTCTTTATCTCTTGTAGCTGCTAAGTTCCTCGAAAAGATGATAAAAATGTGTGCAGTGTTTTCCTATGTCATTTAATAGCTGAGCAGTTGTTGCAGTTACTGGATGGTTAAGATGCAATCTGGAATTGGAGATACAAAGGCCATCACTGTTGGGAAGTTATTCAAACAATGAAGGAAGTGTGAGCCTCTGTGTTGAGCATGGGAGTTAGGTGGTACTTTAGGCATCAGGGTGTGTTTCAGGGTGCTTTAGAATACCTTATGTGTATAACTTAGAACTTATATTAGCACAGTGACTTTACTTAACTTAATTATGGTGTAGAAAACTTTAATACCTCTGCAATTCATTGGCCTGTCTTTCTTCTCTCTTGGTTGTGTGTTAATAGATTAACCAAAGCAAACATCATCTACCTATCTTTTTATAATGGAAGGATCTTTAAGTAAAAGGAGAAAATCTTGTCTTTCAAACCAGAAGAACCCCCCAAAGTTTATTAAAACACTGGCTTCTATATATTATCACTTGCATTATTGCTCCTGAAAGAGCCAGAGAGGTGGTGTACTCTTTAGAAGAATTTGGCCTGCTTTTTTCAGTATGTCTATTGCTCTGTTCTGGCATCAAGTGTATGGTCCATTGGTTAAATAAATGTCTGCATGTCTAAATAAGCCATGCTAGAGGTGCAGAGGGGCTTATTCAGCTACTCACAGAGCAGTGCTGAGTGAGCAGACCTGGGATTCTCTGTGTATTCAGACTCTCCACCCATATGACTTGGCAAGCAGGTCATTCTTTCCAAGCACTAAGAAACCCAAAGTAGTTAGGGATGGAAAGGTTCAATTCATCTGGGCACCTATCTTACAAAAATTTAACACAGCATTTTTGATTGGTTGTTGAGAATGTGCTGGGTTTGTAATGCAATTCCAGCGTCTCTGATTAACATCAATACATTTCTAGGTAGGTTTTTCAGCGTTGCTCAGCATTGCTGCAGTGTTATTCTTGGCAAAGCAAGGAACAAAATGCAATTTGAATAAATGCAGAATGCAATCCACCGTGTTCTTAAAATATTTTCAGTAATTCTAAGAGGTTTCAATGTTGAAAATCGTATCTAACAAGGCTACATCTTGGATATAACAGTTGTTTGATGTAGCGTGAAACAGGGCAGCCTCAGGCAGCAGAAGTGCAAGCTTCCCACAAGCTTCTATGTACTACTTCAGACTTTGATTTTGTTTCTGATCAAACTGGGTTTAGTGGTATTTTTTGCAGGTATCCATGAAAGCGAATTGAGATCACCATCTCAGCATCACTCGAGTTGTTCCTCTGTGAGCAGGCACACATTAAGACCAATAAGAGCCCGAAGTTACTTGAGTCACTGACTCTCCAGAAGTCCCATGTCTCCTCCCTTTCTGTTTGCCAAAGGAGCCTTTCTGAACCATTTTTAAGCCCATATTTGCAGAACAGATTAGTGCAGTGTTTTGAACCTAATTAACTTGCTTTTAAACTTTGGCTTTAATACTCCTGGAGGCACTTAAAACTTCTGCCCAGATCTGCTGCTAATCTCCTTGTAACATAACTAAGATGATGTCACTTTCAAATACTGGTTTTCCAGTAAATTTGGATTGATTTTTTTCTCATAAAAATGTAACATTCTCGCTTTAACATAAAAGCCAGTGAAAAGATATTGCCAGTAAATCCCTATTAATATTCTCTGGTGAGAATATGCATTTACCATGTGCCACAACTGTTCAGTCTTCCAGAGTTTTGTTTGATAGCGTACAGTGCTTCTTTCCTATCCTTGTATGGAGCTGGACATTGAGCTAAAAGTCACTAAATCTCCTCTAACATCCAAGGAGCTTACACACGCATGGATTTATACAGTTGGGCATCCTGACCTGCTTGTACTGCATTTGGATCACAACATATCTTTGGCCCTGATCAATTCTGCATTCTCAGTGCTGAGGGCCACCAAGCAGCCACTAGCACTGGGGAGCTTCTTGTGTTGGGCAGGATGCTTTGAGGAGCAACATATGGCCAGTCCTATCTTTGACCCAGCACTTACTGCTGTGGTAGGTACAGGTCCACTGCCTCCAGTTCTCCTAGTAAATGTCAGCTATGTTAGGCTCTGTATTCTGAGTAACTGCTCTGTTTTTGTGGGTCTGCATTGGTCTGATTTTTAAATACTTCTCATGGTATTTGTTTTTAATATTTTCCTTCTGCCTATTCCAGTATTTCAAGGCTCTCTGAAATATGGAACCTCCTTACACAGGACACACAGACTCTACTTCCCTGACATCTGATGATATATTCTTGCAAGAGCTGCTCTTAAAACTTCAGCAAGTAACATTTAAGAAAAGAGTATTCTTCCTCATGCTTCCCGTTCTTCTCTGCTTACCTGTTTTTTCTTCCTTTCATGTGCAGTTTTATTTTTATTCAAACCCTTTCTCTGATGAGCTAGCCTTCTTTATGGACTCCCTTTCTGTAATTCCTTCCATATGTTTATTGTCCTTTGAAAAGTATGGAGTGAACTATTTCTACTGAGGTCATGTCATTTTGTTTGCATTCTTAGTAAATGTGAAGAGCTTGATTGGAGCCGTTTAGGCATGTCAAGTATGAATGTCTTTTTCCTGAGTCTTCTATAAAAACAGGATGCTGCATTATGTGGAGCTAGCCTGGCTAGGGATTGGTTCAATAAACTAAATAGGCATCAATGTCATAAATTTATTGATAAGTGCAGTCTTTGTTACATTCCTCTGTAGTTCAGCAGCTTACTAAACAGAAAAAGGAGCAGAGCTTTCTGCTTCTCATTTTCAATATAGAATTAATAGTTTGACAGACCCTCCCCGTCACTGCCTGCATGCCATTAATAGCCCACCCCTTGCTGCAGCTCTGAGTCTAACCCCATGGCGCAACACAGTCGATAAGCAGTCCTGGACTGGGTATAGCCTAGGAAATGGGACAGGCTGGTGGTGTATTGTCAAAATAGCACATTTTTTGCTGTCTGAACACAGTTAGGAGAGGGAAGTAACAGATTGTGGCTTCCTTTTAGCAATGATGGATGGACTGCTCTGTTAGCACTATTCCCTATGAAAGGCTGGAGTGTGTTTGGCAAGAGCGTCCTTAGACATCTTAATTGTGAAAATCCATCAAGGCTTAACTGAGCACTTGTGAGTAATGATATTTCAAAGGTTTGTAGCTCTCCCAGACTGGAGCAAGCTGTCAGAGGAGGAAGCAGGAGCTTATCCCTAGCTGTAGGACCAGGCCTTGCTATACACCATGTTGCTGTTCTTGGGAGTTCGGGCAACAGGAGATGTTTGGAATATGCCTTTTCACAAACATGTCCTCTGTCTTCTCTTTCCTTCCACTCACCTAAGCTTTCTAAGCAGCAAGGTGGTGTGTTTGCTTTTCCATGCTCCCCAGGAGGATGTGGTAAATGTCCTTCCCTGCGAAAGCGAGTTGCAGAATCCCCCTACAGAATCCCATCAACTAGCCAGTGTATACCAGGAAATATCCTGTCTTTTATAAGCTACACATATGGCTAGTTTCAAGGCTTCTGCTTTTCTTTCAGCGTTGACTTTTTCATTACTTTGCCTCTATGATGACCTTTCTACGCTTCTTCAATGCCAAAGCAGTTTGGCTTAGTAGGAAAGTGAAAGAGCTGCACATCTGTGGTCTCTGATGGCTTTACTGCTCCTACCAGTCTTTTCCAACAGCCAGCTGACTTACCCAACATTTATGCTTTGAGAGAAGGAAAGAGAATTGTAATTACTTTCTGTGGGGAAAAATATTTTCATTTCTATTAGAGTCCGATTCCCAGCTTTGAGCTCTTTGTCATAAGCGGGTTGTAAACGTCTCAGACAGCCTGTCCCATAGCTATTCACTGAGCCATTTGTCAGGGAAAAAGAATGTGTGTGGTGAAATTGCTCACTGACAGCCTGCAGCCAGGCTGAACCAGGCTTTTAAAAGATTGCCAGACATTTTTACACTTTTAATAGTCGAAATCTTAACATTAGCATTTATGAAAACTTTTATAGAGAGTTTGAGCAGATCTTTTTCCTAGATGTAATATTAAATCTCAGAAATGTAGAAATTGTTTGAAATGGTCAAGGGTCTACAAGTCAGCAGTAGGGATAAAGCTTCCCTATCGCCAAACCAGGCCTCCCGCTCCTTTCTAGATAGCACTATTGTATAATCTCACATACGTCATTATCAAAATCCATCTTGAAGTGACTCTTATTTCCAGTGACTCTCAAACAAAGGCTCTTTCAAGACTTTGTCCCTTTGGTGGCTGGACAGTTTATTCTACTTTCTAGTTTATATATCTTCGTTCTTCCTCTTTCCAAACTGAAAAGTGCAATTTTGCTTCAGGTATATAAAGTTTCTCGTTTCTGCAGTCATGCTCATGGGTCTTCTTTACACATGCTCTTGTTTGAATTCATGGCACAAGAAAAAATGACCAAAATTGTTTCTGCTGGAGTTTTAGACTTTTTATGACAGAAATAACGTGTCAGTATATCTAGAGGATGTATCTTATCTGATGCATTTTACATTCCTCATGTGGTGTTGGTAGTCCTCATGGTACCCAGATTTTTCTCTTTCTGTTTTCTACCATTGCAAAGTCTCAACTGGTAGAGAGGTTTCTTATTATTACCCACTAAGTTTATGACCTTGGTGAATTTTGTCTCACTTTGTGTTGCTGTATTGTTGTGATGTGCCTTGTTTCTTTTCCTTCCAAATGTAAATCTTAAATAATATTTCAAGCTCCCTCTACCTTGGACAGTCCCTCTTAATTTTGCCATCAGCAATTTCAACGTCAGACTCCTTCCTGTGCTAAAGTCATAAACAAAACCAGGCCATTCTAAGACGTTCTAATACCAGTCCTCAGGAGACATCACTAAGACTGTGTTGTTGACTGTTCATCAGCCTGTTCACAGAATCACAGAATCACAGAATCACAGAATTATAGGGGTTGGAAGGGACCTCTAGAGATCATCGAGTCCAACCCCCCTGCCAAAGCAGGCTCCCTACACCACGTCGCACAGGTAGGCGTCCAGGCGGGTCTTGAATATCTCCAGAGAAGGAGACTCCACCACCTCCCTGGGCAGCCTGTTCCAGTGCTCCGTCACCCTCACTGTAAAGAAGTTCTTGCGCACATTCGTGCGGAACTTCCTATGCTGGAGTTTCAGCCCGTTGCCCCTAGTCCTGTCCCCACGTACTACTGAAAAGAGACCAGCCTCGCCACTATAGCTCCCACACCTCAGGTATTTATAAACCTGGATCAAGTCCCCTCTCAGCCTTCTTTTCTCAAGGCTAAACAGACCCAGTTCCCTAAGTCTCTCCTCGTAGGGGAGATGGTCCAGGCCCTTCACCATCTTTGTGGCCCTCCGCTGGACTCTTTCCAAGAGATCCCTGTCTTTTTTGTACTGGGGAGCCCAGAACTGGACACAGTATTCCAGATGAGGCCTCACCAGGGCAGAGAAGAGGGGGAGGATCACCTCCCTCGACCTGCTGGCCATGCTCTTTTTAATGCACCCCAGTATGCCATTGGCCTTTTTGGCTACAAGGGCACACTGCTGGCTCATGGCCAACCTGTCGTCCACCAGGACGCCCAGGTCCCTTTCAGCAGAGCTCCTCTCCAGCAGGTCTTCCCCCAACCTGTACTGGTGTATGCAATTATTTCTACCGAGATGCAAGACTCTACACTTGCTTATGTTAAACCTCATCCGGTTTCTTACTGCCCAGCTCTCCAGCCTGTCCAGGTCTCTCTGAATGGCCGCACAGCCTTCAGGCGTGTCAGCCAATCCTCCCAGCTTCGTGTCATCAGCAAACTTGCTGAGGGTGGCCACTATCCCCTCATCAAGGTCGTTGATGAAGATGTTGAACAAGACTGGACCCAGCACAGACCCCTGGGGGACACCACTAGTCACAGGCCTCCAGCCAGACACCGCACCGCCAACGACAACCCTCTGCACTCTGCCAGTCAGCCAATTCTCGATCCACTTCACCGTCCACTCATCTATCCCATACTTCCTCAGCTTTGTTATAAGGATGTCATGGGGGACCGTATCAAAAGCCTTACTGAAATCAAGGTAGACTACATCTACCGCTCTCCCCCTGTCCACCCAGCTAGTGACATCTTCATAAAAGGCCACCAGGTTGGTCGAGCACGACCTCCCCTTGGTGAACCCATGCTGAGTACTCCTGATAACCTCCTTTTCTCCCAGTTGTCTGGAGATGGCATCCAGCACAAGCTGTTCCATCACCTTCCCTGGGACAGAGGTGAGGCTGACTGGCCTATAATTACCCGGGTCATCCTTCTTGCCCTTTTTGAAGACTGGGGTGACATTGGCCATCCTCCAGTCTTCAGGCACCTCCCCAGTTCTCCAAGACCTTTGAAAAATTACAGAGAGCGGCTTAGCAATAACCTCCGCCAGCTCTCTCAGCACCCGCGGGTGCACCCCATCAGGTCCCATGGATTTATGGACATTAATGTTTCCTAAGCACTCACGGACCACCTCTTCCCTGACTAAAGGGAAATCTCCCATTCCCCAGATTCTCTCATCAACCACCGGGGACTGGGATTCCTGGGGGAGAGCCCTTTCACTAAAGACAGAGGCAAAGAAGGCGTTCAGTATTTCCGCCTTCTCAGCATCCCCCGTTACCAGAACACCCCCCTCACTTAGTATGGGGCCCACATTCTCCCTAGCCTTCCTTTTGCTGTTAATGTACTTAAAAAACCCTTTTTTATTATCCTTTATCTCCTTAGCTAGATTCAGCTCCAGGTGGGCTTTAGCCTTCCTGGTCGCATCTCGGCAGTCCCTGACTACATTCTTATATTGTTCCCAAGTGGCCAGACCCTTTTTCCACATATCGTGTACTTTCTTCTTTCTGCGGAGCTTGCACATGAGTTCCTTACTCATCCACGCAGGTCTCCTGGCACCTTTTCCTGACTTCTTAGTTACAGGGACGCACCGATCCTGAGCCTGGAAGAGGAGCCGTTTGAATGCTAGCCAGCTCTCACAGGCCCCCTTGCCTTCTAGCACCCTGGCCCACGGGATGGCCCCAAGTAAGTCCCGGAGGAGATCAAAGTTGGCTCTCCTGAAGTCCAGGGTAGCAATCCTACTTTTTGTTTTGCTTCCTCCGCTCAGGATCTCGAACTCCACCATCTCATGGTCGCTACAACCCAAGTTACCCCCGACTTTTACTTCCTTAACGAGTCCTTCCTTGTTGGTGAGAATAAGGTCCAGCAGCACCCCGCCCCGCGTCGGTACCTCGACCATCTGCATTAGAAAGTTATCTTCAATACACTGCAAGAATTGTCTGGACCGCGCATGCTTGGCCATATTGGTCGTCCAGCAAATATCTGGATAATTGAAATCCCCCAAAAGTACCAACGCCCGGGAGCGTGATGCTACTTCCAGTTGGCTACGGAAGGCCTCATCAACCTCCTCTTCCTGATCAGGAGGCCTGTAGTACACACCCACTACAGTGTCCCCCTTACCAGCCTGGCCCTTGATTCTCACCCACAAGCTCTCGACTGCTACATCACTCTCCCCCAGGTGGAGTTCAATACATTCTAGCTGCTCTCTCACATAAAGAGCAACTCCACCACCCCGCCTTGCTAGCCGAATGTTCCTTACAGTCCCTTTGCTAAGTCTCATCTCTTTGCCCCAAACTCATTCTCTGATGAGTTTTCTGTCAGCTGAATAGTCACTTAGCCAGAGAGATGTATGGCAAGCCTGGTTATGATATGTTTTTGTCAGTTTTTGCTTACCCTTTTCATTTATTTTTAGCACACAGTTATTCTTTTCTTCAGAATCTGTTTAAACTTTATTTGAAAGGCAAGTCACTAGACTGTAGTTGTGTCATTTTTAGCTCATCTACATTTACGTACCGTGTTCTGCAGTTACTCGGTTATTCAGTCTTCAATTGAATGGAAGTAGGTATATGCAGAGAAGTGACTCACAAACCACTCTGTGGGGGTTACATGTTTACAGCCACTGTGACTCATATTAAATTTGCTCAACGTACAACTGCATTTTTATAGCTGCTAGCTCTGCAAAAACACTTTAAGATCTGAAAGCCAACCTGTGTTCACTTTGGCTCACACATCAGAGCTTTGGATACTCTTGATTTTCTTCTCTGTTAGGATTTTCATTAGACCATTTCATATTGCTTTCATTTGGCACCTTTTCTCTAGAAGACTTCTTGGTGGAGACAAGGCCCTGAATTTTAACTTTAGTGCAGCACTCTGGACAAGCTATAAAAAGGGCTATGTCAATTTAATAAAAACAACAACAACACAAAAAAAAGGAACAAACATAAATGTAAAACAATTCTACTTATGAAATATTCCAAAAAAATGGATTGGATTCCATTTATGATTCCCAAGATAAGGTACAATCTAGTTCATCGTTCATCTCTCTATACTTTTCTTTTCAGTAGTGCTGGCATAAGCAGAAAGTAGGACAGCTTATTTATATCTGCAGAGTAAGGATTTTTCACTTTGAGTGTTCTGGGAGCTGACAGTAGCATCTATTTCTAGCTGGGTTTTGGAAGAACAGCACAGGCCTTGTTGTCCTTATCATACTTCCTTTGGTCTTCAGTTTAATCCTTTCTCTTGTCTCAGATTTATATTAGAATCAAAGAATTATCTAGATTGGAAAAGACCTTCAAGACCATCAAGTCCAACCATCAGCTTGACCTTCCAAGTCCTATCTCTCAGCCATATCCTTTATTGCCAAGTCCATATCTCTTAAGTACCATCAGGTTGGGGACTCCACCACTTCCCTGGGCAGACCAATACACCTTTCCAGAAGAGTCCTTGGGGTGACATAATGAGTGCGGACTGTGTTCCACCTTTTCGTATAGCTAATGCTATGAGAGATGAATTTGCACCTCAGGGTGTTTTTTAAATGGACAGTAATCAAAATAAATCAAGAATAGTTTTGCAACAGCAACAAAAGGTCTATTTAAGGTCCTAGGAGAGCAGAGTGTTACAGTTAACTGTGACAGAATGATTCATCACCAGGGGATCATAGTAGGAGCTTAAATGTGATTTCCCACTTAGTGCAAGTGAATTGTTGCTTTAACTAATTTCCCTCAGTTTTTATTCAGTTGTTGAGACTGTTCAACCCCCGTGAACAGAGAGATTATTTGTGCAAGAAAACATTTACCAGATGCCATGTCGAATAACTTAATATGATGTTTCTAATCCTTTAGTATAAAGAATAGGTCCCGTATGAGGGAAAAAGGATGTTACTACATCCCTTATAATTAAAGCAGTTGAAATTTTACTTCTAAGGCTGGTAAAAATTTCTGAATAGTATAGCAGACAAAATCACCTTGACATTGGCTGAGACTAGTGGTAACGCTGCACAGAGTCCATTGTAAACTACATTTTATTTATCTGAGAGGGTAGTAATAAAGCATATGGAGAAACTTTATCCTTTATCTTTGATTTGTTTCATTGCTTAGAAAGAAACATCTCCTTACTCCCCAGCGGTTCACCCCTGAAGCGCACTTTATCGATGCATTGAGATTGCTGTGTCACCTGCCTGGTGCCTGCACACTGTAGGTGAGATTGCCTAGCAGAAGCCATGGCTCCATACTGCCAGCTCCTCACCTCAAAAAGCAGTGTGGATGTGTAGGAAGGCTGTGAAAGCAGCGAGCTGTTGCTCAGCAGTTTCCCTGCAGACCACATGGGAAAGCAAGGCCTAGGCCTAGCAGTCAGCCTGTAATGAATCATTTTGTTCATGTTATGAGTAACAATGCTTGGAATTCAAGGAAAGAGATCAGTATCAACCAAAAAGCTTCTGGGGAAACTGTCCTTGGCCTATTAATTATCTCTAGTTACGTGTGTTGCCATGCACTTTACTCCTCAACCTGGAATTGCTGAGGTCTGTGATTTTAAAAGGAAAGTCAGTTGCTTAGAGATGTAGTTTTGCAATGGAGCACCCAGCACTTTCAGTAGGGAGTGCCCTACCAAGCAGCTGACAGAGTGCAGGCAGTACTGTAAGGTATTTCCAATCAGCTCATGGATAGCAAGAGTTTTTTTTATAAAAAATGGCAGTTTTCTGTTAATACCAAGGAACAAAAAGACCAGTTCTGATCACCAACATGTGGTTTCTTATGGTACAGGCTGAATCTTGATGAAGTGATGTTTCATCACTCTTTCTATCAAAGCAGGTGCAGGCAGTCAGTAACTTACCCACTTCCATTATCCAAATCCTGCCCAGAGGGGACAGGAGGATTGATTGTGTCAGTCAGTATCAGTATTGATGGTATCAGCCATCCCTTGTCTTCCAGGTACCCTGCAACTTGCTGGCTGGCCTCAGTGGGAGCAGGGGAGGTAGCTGTGGCCCAAAACCGAGACATTAGTTGCTTTTATGGCCAATCTACTCCCAGGAGCCCTAAAGCTGGTCTCTAAGTATTTGTTAGTGTCACGTATGTACCTTTTCCTCCTGAGACGTGCCAGAGCCTCAGTTGCTCATGTACAGGAAGCAGTGTACAGTACAGCATGGTTTTGAGGTCTGTGTGTAGGTGTGAAGCTTCCTGCCTTCGCTGACTGTTCTTAGGTAAGAAAAACCCACACAGGGAGTAGGCTTGAGCAGTGGGCCCAGGAGAGCCTCATGAAGTTCAACAGAGTCAACTGCAAGGTCTTGCACCTGAGTCACAGCAAACTCTTCTACCAATACAAGCTGGGAGATGTAAGGATTGAGTACAGCCTTGCTGAAAATGACTTGGAAGTACTGGCAGATGGCAAGCTAGATGTGAGCCAGCTGCGTGCCCTCACAGCTCAGAAAGCCAACCACATCCTGGGCTGCATCAAAAGAACAGGGCTGTTAGGTCAAGGGAGGTGATCTTGCCCCTCTGTTCTGTGCTGGTTAGACCTCACCTGGGGTACTGTGTCCAGATATGGAGTCCTTAATACAGGAAAAACATAGACCTATTGGAGTGTGTCCAGAGGAGAGCCACAGAAATGATCAAAGAGATAGAATACTTCCCCTGAGGTCAGGCTGTGAGAGTTGGGGCTGTTCAGAAGGTAAGGCTCTGCAGAGACCTGATAGCGGCTTTTCAGTGTGTAAACGGTGGCTGTAAGAAAGGACAGACTCTTTGGGAGGGTCTGTTGTGATTGATAGGACAAGGGGAAATGGTTTCATACTAAAAGAGGAAAGATTTAGACTGGACATAAGGGAGAAGTTCTCTGCAATAAGGGTGGTGAGGCACAGGAACAGGTTGCCCAGAGAGGTGGTGAATGCCCCATCCTTGGAAACATTCAAGGTCAGCCTGGATGCGGCTCTGAGCACCTGATCAAGCTGTGGAATTCTGCTGTTACAGATCAATCCCATTTCTCAATTGCTGTTTTCAGTTCTTCAGATTCAGTTGGTTGCTTGTATTTACTAACCTCCCTGCTTCCTAAAAAATCATCATCATCTGGTCCATACTGAATTTGCATGCCCTCTTTCATTCTTAGGTAGGCGCAATTTAATGAGAAAAATAGTCCCTAGGCTTCTGCTGCATATTTGAAGCATAAATCAGGGTGCACTTTATTCTTTTGGCCACAATAAATAAGTAGGTGTTGAAATTTGATGACAATATTATGAGTGTTTTTCATTATTCCTTTTTCTTGTAAACACGATCGATTTGTACTAAATGCAAAGGACCACAAATCCCACACGTTCTCTATCAGTTTGTTGTTTCTTCAAACCTGTGTTTCAAGCTGTGTTTTTTCCAGTGCATACCAAATTGCCTTTCTGTTTTCAAGACGGAAAACGCTGATTCTTAAGTGCTGCGACGGACAACAGGACATTTACAGATCAGCTCCACAATCTGTTTGTTTGTTAAGTGAAATATTTCTGAGTCTAAACAGGATGGCTGAACCCGAGTTCAACAAGGCACTTAGGCACTCGCCTAACTTCATCCCATCACAGCTTTTATCTTGAACGTGTGTTTACATTTTCTGCTAAGCTGAGGCTTCTGTCAGCAACTTTTTTATCTGTTGCACATTTAATGAATTATTATTTGTGGAATGAATATGAGTTTATTCTGTGCAATACTCCGGGATATTTCCTTCCTCTACATGTGTTTTTGCAGCGTGTACTGCTAATCACTTTCATCATTAGCTGATATTTGCAATCTGCGTAACAGTGTGCTTTTTATTTAATGGAAGAAAAAGTATGAAATGAGCATCATTTATGGAATTCTTTTGGTGTTTCTGCTAGCAGGGGCCTTGATCATATTCAGAGGAAGGGCAGCTTTGGCATGTGATGCCATTATCCAGACTTTGGAAACCAATAGTGCTTCAGTTGCCCATCTTCCTGTAAGAGGGTTAATTCTTCCTTCTTTCAGATCCTTCCCACAACCTTGCTTCTTTTATTTTGCTTTTCATGCAGAATATCCTTTATGCAGTCAGTATCTTGCCTCTCGTGTTACAATAATTTCCAATTAAAAGTTAACATAAATTGGGGTAATTTATGCAGTTCTATCTGCATAGTGTGAGTTTTTAATTGCTTTATTGTTCTTTCTGCTCATGCTTTTTCCTTGGTTGTCTTTCACTGTTTATCCACACATTGTGATATCCACAGATATTCAGACTGGTCTGCGTTCTTTTGATCTCTGCAAAGTACGGTGTGCAGTTTCCGTGCATTATAGAGCAGATGAGCATAAGAAGACTTGAAAATCATGTAGATGAGTCAGTGCTATCTGCTTTCATAAAGGAAAATATCCTCCATAAACGTACTTTTTATAGGATGTTTTTCTTGGTGTGATGCGAAACATGCTCCAGAGAAGAAGGAGAATTATCTTTTGAGACAGTACTCCAGTGGTGATTTCAATTGGAATAATTTTACAGTGGGTGGTGAAAAATAGAAACAACCATTTCAACAGAAGCTAAAGAGGTATTTGCAAAGGCCTCTCCAGTTCTATTTCTGACTCTGAATGTAATACTGATTTTGCACAGATATTTCCATGAGGTTCATCAAGAGCAAACGCCTCTGCAAAGTATGCTTTTCCTAATCTTCTCAGAGTCATGCTGCTCATTCCAAACAACACGGTCATGCAAGCTGTAGGCTGGACTACGATCTGCCTTTTTATCTAGACACAAAAGTCTATGATATCAAGTTTTGCTGAGGGAACAGGCCATTCTACTTGCTTTTATACCAAAAGCAAGTTGCTTGCAATTCGCAGCTTCACAAATTGCAGCCTTCCAAGTCCATGTGTGCAATGTTGCGCTTTGAAAATGGTAGAAGTGGTAGCAGTTTTTCTCTGTGTCCTGCAGTGGAAGATCTGAGAACCATTAATGTTGCATGAGGCCATTTGTTCTGTGGATCAGTACGATGACTCACCAGAGACATGTTTTTGTCTCCAGAGTACCTACTGTATGCACAATGTGCAACACAGCTGGTCTGGTAGCACAGAATGGATGCTGTCAGTATGCTGTAATGTGCGTGCCTTACCAGGATTGGCATCTGTCGTTTTAAACAAAGTTGTAACACTTCTGGATGGAAACAAAAACAATAATAATAATGAAGAAAAAGGCCCTAGAAGTTGTGAGAAATAAATAGTGTGTGAGTGGCTGTGCTGCAGAAAGGTGGTGATGCTTTCAGTATTGTGTGCTAGAAGGGCTTTCTTTGGGTTATACCCAAATATATATACTTGCTTTTAGTGACAGTGAGTAGGAGGACTTTTCTTTCTGTTGGAGCTGGGATGCTGAAGTAGAGGTGAAGGGTGGGTTTGGTGGAGACACACAGTTAAGCACACCTGCATGCATTCTGAGATCAGGATTTCAGTAGTGAGCAGAGTGCAGTTCAGACACTAAATTGTTCCTCTAAAGTTCCAATTAAGCTGTAAATTTTAATGTCGTTAATTAACTGCATCACTTGAGAGAGTTTATTGTTAGACACGTTTTGTTCTGTCAAAATCGCATTGAACAAGGCATTTACTTTCTTTCATTTCTCTTCCAGTCAGCTAGGGTGGCATTAGCTGCATGTACATGAAATATATCAAGAGTGGCACATCATCTGGAAGAGTTTCATGCTTGGGTTTCAAATACTGCAAGAACCGGAGATCTGTTATGTTTTTGTTTACCTGACAGCCCCATTTCTCTACTACCTTGAATTTGTTACAGCGTATTTTTACCTGCTCTTAGCATCAAAATGATCAGGACAGCATAGATTAGCACAGAATTGATATTTAGCTTTCAGTTTTTTCATGCTGTTTCTTCTAGAAATCCAACTCTGTGGTGTTTTAGATAACAATCTTTTTAAAGTTTTAATTTTAGGAGGTAATCAGTGGTTTTTTGTGTTTGTTTTTTTTTTTTTTTAAGGAGAAACAAGGATATTATTCTGAGCATAGTTATGAAGTTAAAGAAAAGTTACTTAAGGGATATACCATAATTCTCTTAGTTTGAATAAAGGAGAAAAATAATGCAATTATTGTGTACTGTTGAATGCAGCCTGAGTAAGTGCCTATTATCCCTGTCAGTTTTCAGATGGCTTTTCATCTGTTTTATAGCAGTCTTTTGAAGAGGCCTTTTTGAGCGGATAATTATGCACAGCATTAAAATGTCATTACTTTTGTCTTCCCGTTAAAAATACTGTTTTTCTACAGTAGTTGATAAATAGATTACAGCTTTTTGTTCTAACGCACTGAATACATTTCCATGCAGCTATGTTGTTGTAAAGCTGCCTTCACCAGTTTAAGCACACTGAATTACACTTTGGCTCAGAACTCAAATAGGGAAAGGAAACTTCTCATGGACATTTCTCCATAGCCATCATCCTTAGGTCCCCAAGTTGCAGTCATTTCATGCACTTCAATCTAAGTAGCACAGTAGTTTTCAGAAGGAGATGTTTTCCAATCCATTCCTGCCTTGGCAGTATGAGGAACACACGAACAAATCTGAAACTCAAAAAAAACCCCCATCAGTAGCATGCAGTGCTATTTTCCAAGCTAAAGGTGGAAAAAACAAACAAAACTACTGAAAAATTCATTTTGCTTTGTTGTTGTTTCAGAAGTAGTCAACATAAAGACTTTATTAAGAAGACAAAAGGAGGGTACCCTTGCAATGGCTGAGGTCATTTGATTGTTTCAGACTACATGGTAGTATTTTCACAGTGTTTTACATCTTTTTTTATATAACCTGGAGTTCTTGTACAAACATTATTGGGAGACATAACAAGGCTTGCAGAGCATTTACTGGAACTTTGCTAATGTGTGGTTTTTTAATTAAGATATGGACTACTTGAGGGAGCAACTGAATAGTTCCCCAAAGAATTTGTTGCATTAATTTCCTTCAGAAAGCACATCTGAGCCTAGCTTAAATTTCTCCTGCAGTTGATATAGGTAATTTATTCTAGTAAGTTCTGTAGTTTCTCCATGTAAATGTTCACAGAACTGACAGGTTTAATTTCATGTAACATGAGAGCCTCCAGTACTGAGTTTCCAGTATCTCATTGCAGTCAGTATTACATGTTGTGCTATTGGATTTTGGCAAAGAGGAGGCAATAAAATATCACCATAAAACAGAAATGTCCAAGTGACAGATACTGAGGCCAAAAATAACAATAAAAAAGAAAACAAAAACCTCTCTGAAGGTAGGTCTTCAATCAGTATTTGATCATAGGGATGAGTGGCCAGGTTTTTGCAAGTGCAACGTCAGAACTTAAGATTTGACAAAGTACCTCATGATACTCACAGCCTCTAACAATGCATGAGCAGGTATTGCACATATTCCTTCCTTGTCCTGCTGTGTGATACTTGGTTACCTCCTTCCCCCTGAGACCCAGCATGGAGCACAATTTAGTACAAATCGGATTTAAAAACAAACACCCAAATGCAAGACAGAATCTACAAGATAGCAGAATGAAGGGAGAATCACACAAATGCCGTTCTAGTTTGAGTTGTTAACACTTCTTCACCTTGCAAAATGCAACCATGATCTGTGTAACCATATACATTTTTACCTACTTTTTCATAACGATGTATGAATATACTGAAAATCTGTTCTTAAACTTATGGCTGTGGGTATATGTGTGTATGGCTTTGGATTTATCTGCTAGAAAAATAAAGATCCCTATTGTTATACTACCATCTAAAAGGGAAGATTTTCATTAGTTTCATGTCATGCTGCTGTATTTTGAATCCTGACCCTCTGACACCTCTGTTCTTTCTCTGTCTTTTGCTGAAAGCAAGTTAACAACTGATCTAGAAAATAGCTTGCATAATGCAACCCTGGTGCTGGGTTTTATCTTCTTCAGTGTGTCAGTTCTCTGTTTTAGCCCATGCTTCAGTATGTGCTGCTAAAACGGCTTAGCTACTCTGTCAGCTCTGCTCCATGGTTTGCGGGGTCTGTATCAGTTTGTTTTTATAGATGGGCTTTAGAGAGAGCCTAAATTAATATCAGTGACAGCCTTATGGTATAAAACAGAGTGAAGCAATAAACTTTCAGTTTTCCTAAATTTTGTCTTTTGTGAGCAGCGCGGACTTTTTGTGGTGTCTCAAAGGATTCAAGACCTTCACAAAGTGTCAAAATATATTGCTTTAGAGAAAGAAAAGGTTTGTTTATAGCACCTGGGCCATGTGTCAAAACAGACAAAGCTCAGTGAAAGGTTTTGTGATACATAGTTGAGAAGTTCTCCTTGGTTGCATTTAAGCAAGGAATAATCACATGCCACTGTGTAACTACAGACCATGGGTTTACAGTGTCTATTTCTTAAACATGATCTTCCTTCTGACTTCAGAAATCTATGGAGATGCTGGTTTGGTTCAGCTTATGGCCCCACTTAGAGCAACATCAGCTTGTTTTCTTCTTGAGATATCACTGAGATGCTTTAAACGCAATAATCCCACAGTGGTTAATGGTAATTTTCTGGTCTTCTTTGACTGTGACAGGAAAGCCACGTCCAGATATTTCATTTAAATGCCTTTTCAAGTCTATGTAGCCTGGGATTCAAAGCAATTCATTCATGCTCTCCCAGTGCTAATTTTCTGTGAGAACAAAAAAAAACAACACAAAACAAACAAGCAAAAACACCAGAGCACAGTAACAGTCAGGGTGGTTGTAGCTAGCACAGAGCAGTGCAGCAGCTAATGTATTCCACCTCCTCACTGTAGGAATTGGACCGTGTTTCTCAGTAGCGCTAAGCAGGCAGAGGGAAGGGGCTGTGCTCTGCTCCCCTTATGTGCACTCTGGGGAGGTGAGAACTGGGACAGATTTGCAGCTGCCTGCAGGAAAACCGGGGCAGAGCTGTTCCCCTCACTCAGCGAGGTGTGAGCAGGCTGCTGAGGAGTTGCTGAGGAGCAGGTTGGGTCTGTAACAGTCCAGATGCAGTGAGGCACATCTCAGCATCTCCAGGCACACAGTGAGGCAATGTCCCCTGGAAATGTCCCCTGCCCTTTGGTTCCAGGAATGGGGAGTGGCAAGATGGCTGGAAACATCTTGTTAGAAATACTCTTGTTAAAATAAAGAGATGGAGAGAGGCGATGCCAATAGGAGAAGGAAACAAATAATTCTCTTAATGAGAAAAATAACCGTAGAGCCAGAGCAAAAGGCTTTTTATATGGCCCAAGAAGATAAACAAATAATAAGAAATGAGAAGAGTGTCCAAAGCAAAGCATATTTGTTGTGATTTTTACCTTGCCTGAACTTGTTCAGCATGGGGCTTTGTGTTCACTCACAAAGCAAACATGCCAGAGCAGGGCTGGCCAGCACTGGTGGTGGCTGCTGAGGGAGGCTGCAGGGAGCACGATGAAAGTATAAATGAAGGTAACTAGAGGCTGCCTGCCTCTGGTGCAGCTGAAAGAGAGAAAGCTTGTCTCAGAGAGAAGGAAATTCGATTTATACAATAACGAGAAACAGCTTTTCATTTTATTTTTCATTTGCAAATTGCTTTGGAAACATGAGCAGTTAAATACCTCCAGCCTGTGAGCTGGGAGCCAACAGTAACTTCCCTGTCTTCTCATTGGTGTGTTTTCCCATGGGTAGGTTAAAAGCACACTGACAATGCAAGATCATCTGTGAATATTTTTGTCCTGAGCTGGTGATAAATATAAAGCACGACTGGTGGCCTCAGACTCTGTTTGTAGGCCTAGTCAGCCTGGGAGGTGTTCAGCTGTACATTTTGCAACTGTTGGACACCATTCTCCTACACATAACCTGGCATAGGATCTCTTGGAGGAGCAACCTCACTGACCGCAAGAGCATCACTGATGTGACAGTACTTACAGACTGGAGTGGTGAGCTGCTGAGTGGGGTTGTGTGTTCACTACTTCACAGACAACACCAAGGCTCCTCTATGAGATCTAGATGTTAATCAACCAGAGTATCTGAATAGCTTACCAATAAGACATCCCCCATGAATTTTTAATTGTATTGCCTTTTCTGTGTTCCTTTAGTGCACAGAGGCTCCATCTTCTGTCATTTGCTTGTGTTTTCCTCCCAGTTAGCTTTTTCCTACTGCTTATTATCAAACTGTGTGTGAAAGTTGATCACATGTTTCTTTATTTTTTTAGGCTGTAACTCGGCACTGAACCTAACATCCCAGAAAGCCACAGATGCAGCAGACAATATCTTTAAGTTGCTCGGGGATATTGCAAGAGCTCGAGTGCATATGAAGCAGTTTAATTCTGTACATAATCCGGGCAGCAACACCAACCAGGCAAGTGAATCATCCTTTTCTATGTGTCTGTTACATCTATAGTGGGCTGTCAAAATTCCAGCTTCATTAACAGCACTGAATTTGCTGCTGTGCTAATCCTCTGTGGGTTCTGACCATGTGGGATAGATTTATGAGATCTTATGATTGACCTAACCATCAAGTCCTTCATTCAACCTCATGCACATCCATGTCCATGTCAATAAAGAACTGTCTGATGAAGAAATTGGGGATTTCCTCTGCAGCTCTGTGAGATAATACAAATGTCTGTGAAAGGCAGGAGAAGGTCAAGGTGGAACTGGTCTGACTTTGCGTGTCTTATCCAAGCAGGATGCCTGCATCCAGATAGCAGCTGTATTTCTCTGTGTTTTCTCTCCCATGTCTGTAACTAAGAGGTAATCCCATTTGTGAATAGGTAAGAAAAGCAGCTTTTGTTTATAAAAAGTGAACATGTGAACTGCAAGTCATCAGGAATAACTTACGGTGGTTTTCTCTTCCCCCATGTCCTCTGAAGTGTTTTTTGTTTTGGTTTGGTTTGTTTTCAGTTAAAAATGGAGTTTACAGTGGAAAACACATACAGCGATTTAGAGAGTGTAAAACTAGATTCCAGCCTTAAGCCAGAAAAAAATTGCTCTAAACTCCTAAGTATGCTGTAGATCGGCAAGGGGATATGGTACGAATTAAGCAATGCTTTCCAACAGCAAGAGCGGGGAGCGTTGCAACATGTTGCTGGAAAGCTAAGGTGGTTTTGTTACTGAATTGTTACTGAAGTCTCCAAGTACTCATGACCAGCCTAGTGCCTGAAGTGGGGAAAATTGTTAAGTGTTTAAACCAGGTCAGTGTAGGGGCAGTCAGATGATAATAACCTCTAAATGTATAATTAGCATCACTGTGTTCTTTGGATGTAACCCAGGTTGTTTGCTTAGGGCTAAGTGCTGGAACACAGCAAGGGATATATTAACAGTTTGCAGCCCCCAATCTGGCTGTAGAGTGGGTTTAATTGTCTTGAGTAGAAACAACCTTCTGCTGAGGGTGGTTTGGGAGAGTTAGAGTATCTGAAACAAGCAGGCAGTACATTTCTTTTCTGCCATACGTCTCTTTACATAAGGATCATGTTTTTGTCTGGCAAATGGTAATACACAGTTTGCACGCAGCAGTCTAGTTCACCTGAAGAAATCTACAGGCTGTAGCCTATAGGTGTTTTTCTGCTACATATGTTGAGAGCAAGGAACCTCCATTTCTCAAGCATCAAAAAATGATTTCTGTGTATATGTGGAACTGGGTAGCCTCCTTGAAAGACTTAACATAGCACTGAAATTTGTAGGATGTTTCCATCAGGTTATCAAACAAGTAAATGTTGTGGCCATGGAAGAGAAGAGTGTGTATTTTGACTGATATGTAACTGTATTTGATCTTATGTATATTCACTCCTTTCTTATATTTCCTTCCTTTTTCTTCCTTCCTCACTTTCTTCCTTCCTCTTTTCCTCCTTTCCTTCCCCTCACCTTTCTCCTTTTCTTCTCCTTATAATCATGTCTAAGATGTGCCCAATAGCCACAGAGATTTAAAGTAACTATTTTAACACAATATGTGCCCAACTAGACATGAGAAATTAAAATTTCTAATGGTTTCACTACAAGAGTTAGAAATATATGCAGCTACTGTAAAAAAATAGAACTCTCTACATTTTTGATAGGTAAATGTCAAGTAACAAAAGCTTTTGAAAGTCCTCAAAGTTATCAAAGCTTCAAAAGTGAAATCTGCCTTTAGTATCTGTGCAGCCAAATCAGTGCATTTTGAAGGGGTCTGAGTTTTGTCGCTGAAACTTCAGACATGTAACATCAGGGAACATTTTTAATGCCTTGGCTTCCCGGTACACAGTTATGTCTGAAGTCAGATAATATTTATCCTTTAATTTTGTACAATAAGTCTCTCTGTTTAACTATGGTTTGATCTTTGCTCCAAATATTTCATTCCCAATGTCTGTTTCTCATCTATGAAGATATTAAACAGATCTTTTCTAACAGGACGTCATGCCCGCATGTATATTTTCAAACAGTTGTTTACTGCATTACTGGATTTGACACAAATCTTGTCATGTTCTGCTGAGAGACACTGCAGTTAATGTCTGCTGCAGTTTGCTTTACTGGCTCAATTAAAAAATAAGCCTGTGTTGTGAGAATAAATTGGTAAATTGTATAAACCTTCATTGTCAAGACTGTATTTGAAAAGTGTGCTTATATTCACACTGCAGACTATTAGATGAAAAACGTCTTTTCAGTTAATTACTTTAGAAAATTACAGTTTCAAGTTACATAACCAGGCGGCTTGCTTTTTATTTTCCAGCTATTTGATGTTTATCTTGCATTACATATCCTTATAAAAGCATCCCTTCTACAAAAGGAATGATGTTACACTTAATTCTCGTAAGAAGTCCAGGGATAATGCATCCCTGCACTAGTCCCAAAGGAAAACATGTAACAATTGGAAAACTGCTAATTTTCCAAGACTGTTCCACTTCCTGAAACTATTGTGGTTCCCTCGCAGTTTTGGCAAGGATAAGAGAAGCAAAACAAAACTTAATCTGCAAACCAAGTATGGCTGAATTTTCATTAAAGAGGATCTTTCCCCCAGTCCTTAAAATTCTTACCACAGAAACATTTTCAAGGTGGAACAAAGTGTGGTAAATGCTCGGTGTGTTTCAAGATGGGAACAGAGCATCGATCCTGTTCACTCACTGGATCGGTGTCTGGATGCCTCAGAAAACCCCGCTTCTTTAAATATGCTGCTCCACATAATAAGGCTATCTCACCTCCAGTTTTTCAGTTCACTGAGGATATGTCTGTGGATGACATTAATATTTGGGGTGTCATCTCCCATTCATTGTGAATGCCATTTGACTTGACTTCAGTGACTTCTCCCTACACATCTTTCCTCATCCAGTTCTGGTGCAATCACCCTATTTTTTTCCTCTATAAGCATACCTTCTTTTCTTACTTAATTGGTCTTTTTTCCAATGCTTCTTACCATTATTTAGGGCTAAAAAGCAAGTCTTACAAAGAGCCTTCCAGCATGCACATCATCTGCACCTTCGCACATCCCTCTCTTCCTGATCCTTAACATATCTGAAGCACTGACATGTATGATCTTGGTGGGATTTGGGGCCCGCTTTTTTCAAGGCTTTCAGTATGTATCAGCCCTGCTGATATCCAGACTTCAGTGATAACATGACACCTGTAGGAAGGCATGAGGGGTCAGCAAGCAGCACCTCCTAAAAATCCCTGTTTAAATGTTGTAAAGGTATTCCAAAGAAAATAAGACATCTGGGTACACGGGCATCAGAGCACTATCCCTATTGCTCTTCCCTTCTGTACTACCCCCAGAGCACACTCCAGAGAAACTAGAAGCCCCCCTTGACTCCTAGCCTCCCTTTACTCATATAGTACACATAGGGTAGAATAAGTATGGGGCTTTCTTTCTAACTTTTCCATTCAATACTGTGCTGGTGTACACCATCTGTTGTCAAGGTCACAAAAAACACTGCTGCCACAGAGGCATTTTTAAATCTTTAAATGCCTCTGTGCTGCTTTCTTTCTAGAATAAATATTTTATTGTTTCCTTTAATGGAAATAGAAGATTTAGAAGAGCTGTTGCACCAAACCTAAACAGCTTTACTCACAGTTTGTTGTTCTTTTTGTGCAGGCTTCTTACAAACCGCTGCTGAAACAGGTGGTGGAAGAGATCTGCAGTGCTGATCGACCTGATTGTGATGATATTGAGCATATGTCATCAGGCCTCACTGATCTACTTAAAACTGGATTCAGCATGTTCATGAAGGTAAATAAGGTTTCCCAAATTAATCTGTAAGGTTTTCCTAAGTTTGTAGCATTGTATGGCAATAGCTGATGTTATGTGTTTAATTCTGTAGAGCACAGAGGACAGTCAGGAGAGTTCAGTCCTTTCAGAGGGGCTGGAAATAGCTTGAGGTACCATATTGCACATATGGAAGAAATGGATATTATACCTGGAGAATGGAGCAGACTGGCCGTCTAAGTAAGGGTGATACAGGACACACAAATAAGGATGATATGTCTGGGAGGAGTCAATGTGGCTTCAATAAGGTTTCCATAAAGGGATGTCCAACCTCCCGTAGCTTTTGGAGCTCTACAGAGACATCAGCAAGCAAATTAGTGAGCAAGTGCCAGATTGTATAAACTCCCCAGATTTCCAAAAGTCGATCCACAAGGCAGTTCATCTAGGAATTTTATTGATAATGAGCAGCCTTGAGATAGAACTAAGAACAAAGAGGTCTTAAAGGGGAAGAAGATCAGCAGAGGAGCCCCATATTCAATGCTCTTTCTATAATTCAACAAGGTTCAGCATGTGGTGGGGAGGAACACAGGCTGATCAGTCAGAAAGTCCACAGGGACTGTGGGTTCTCCATCTTCATGATTTTCAAAGCTTGGCTGTACAAAGCCCTGAACAACATAGTGTAATTTTGAAGTCTGCGCAGCTTTGGGCAGGGAAATGGACTAGATGAGCTACAAAGATTGCTTCCAACATCTGTTGTACTGTGATTTTATGATTATCAAAATGAAAAACATTTTCTTCCTATTCTTTGTGAATACTTGCTGGACCTTTCATGCATCTAAAGACAGGTGACAAAAAATAACTTTGATTTTTGTGTTGATTCTATTCTGGTACCCATTATCGAGATAACAAAGTAATTTTTCTGTTGTCACAGAGCAGGCTGTCTTGAAGACAAAATCAGATATGTCTAAATACAATGCCTGTTTTCAGGAACTTGTGCCTACTGCTGAAATGGATTTTCAGAATGTGCTTAGTTAGGTTACTAAATGGAAATTCTTCACTCTTCAGAGCTTATGATAAAGCCCTGAGTTATGAGAGGACAGCTATAGAAAGTGTGACTATTGTTGTTTCTATTCATATATTGATATTGAAAAAAATTCATGCTGCTGCCACTTCAAAAATAGAAGAAGAAACAGATGTTCCTGCGTCAAACAAAGCAAACAAGCTTGTGCACACCAGCGATTTTCACAGAGCCTTAGGGGTTGGAAGGGACCTCCAGAGATCATCAAGTCCAACCCCCCTGCCAAAGCAGGCTCCCTACAACACGTTGCACAGGTAGGTGTCCAGGCGGGTCTTGAATATCTCCAGAGGAGACTCCACCACCTCCCTGGGCAGCCTGTTCCAGTGCTCCGTCACCCTCACCGTAAAGAAGTTCTTGCGCACATTCATGCAGAATTTCCTATGCTCCAGTTTCTGGCCATTTCCCCTCGTCCTGTCTCCACGCACTGATGAAAAGAGTCTGGCCACCCCACTTTGCCCCACACACCTCAGATATTTATAGACCTGGATCAGGTCACTCTCAGCCTTCTTTTCTCAAGACTATACAGACCCAGTTCCCTAAGTCTCTCCTCACAGGGGAGATGCTCCAGGCCCTTCACCATCTTTGTGTCCCTCCGCTGGACTCTTTCCAAGAGATCCCTGTCGTTTTTGCACTGGGGATCCCAGAACTGAACACACTACTCCAGATGAGGCCTCACCAGGGCAGAGTAGAGGAGGATTTTTTTGAATGATCAGATTTATTCACCATTAACTCTCACAACTCTATTTATTTCATTGTTTAGTCATTTTTATTTCTTGTGGCAGGAGCATAGCTTGTCCTTTTTTTACAAATAATAATGATAATAAAGCAACAAGAGAAAAAGACCAAACAAGATACATAGAAAGTCTAAATACTTATATAGAAACAATGGCAGGTTTAGCTAGTTTTAGGTCTCTTCTTCCCATATTATTAATTCTTGTGTTTGGGACAGTTAAGATCATTACAGTGATATCCTAATCACAAAGTTCCCATTGGTTGCTGTACCAATATAGGTGAAAAGATCAGAACGTGCAGAATGCTGGTATTAACCAAAATCCAAGCAGATGGAGGAGTACAGGGAAGGAGTGGGAGAGGATTGGTGTGTGTGACAGCCAGCATCTCTATTTCTGTTAACTGCATGATGTCAAAGAGGAAGAAGAGAAAACTTTGTTTGCAGAGAGCTCCTTGCAAGCAAGAGCAGAGCTCCTGAAAAATGCAACATGTACTCCTGAAAATGCAAGGGGTGACTGAGGGAGTTATAATCCTAACATGACTGTTCTGCAGGAGGAGGTTGACTTCTCTTTATGGAGTGTACCTCGAGTGCCTGCATCTCTGCAAGTAAGAAAAAACAAACAAACAAGCAAACAAAAGCTGTTGTAAGGAATATTAACAGATGGCCAAGTGAACCTCATGTAGGATGAATATTTCATGGACACCGTCACTTATCTCACAAATGTGTCTGAGCTTCTTCATTTAGTTGGTAGTTTGGCTTGTTGGCAAGTCCTTGTTTACTGCATGAATGAGTCCTGCCTGTATTTCTGACACAATATCATCTCTACTCTTACTGCACCGTCAGCACTGTAATTATTTGATGAACTTCCTCACGTTTATGTTTATTTCTCAATGCCTGAATAGAAATGCAAACTCAAATAAGTATGGAAGGCATTTTTCCTTCCTCCTTTGGTCTCTTTTGCTTCAGTGTAGAGGGGGCTTTCCTGACAGGCAGCTGTATCAGTAATTCAGGCAGCCAGCCATGGAGCAGCAGCCCTTCCCCTCTGACCTGCCTGCTCAGCAGCCTGTAAAGGTTTTACAGACCATCTTCCATGGCAGTTATGGAGTCTGGGGAACAAAGACTGCAGTGGGACATCAGCAATTGTCCAGATTTCAAATGTATCATATCTTTATGCACACTTGCCACAGCTGGAGGCTTCCAGGGTTTTGCTCTTTTCTTATTTAGTCTTTCTAATTGCCCGAGATAATGGTACCAATTATATTTAATGCATTATATTTTGAACTGAAAGCAAATTTCACTTGGGAACTTTTGCTTAGTTCATGCTTTACAGTAAATGAAATTCAGATGCTTCAGAAATGTCCTGAAAGAAAATAGCTTTAGAGGGACTCCAGAATGCGTGTGTCGCTTTTGTTTCAGTCCGTTCCAGTTGTTCTGTAACACAAAAATGAGTTGTGTTTTGCTACATGAAGCCAGTTCCTACAAAAGAGCGAGCCTTGGGTGGTTGTATTATCAAACAAAAAGTCTTGGCAGAAATTTGCATTCTTAGCACAGCCAAATATTTAGAAACCCAAAATATTGTCCTCCTTCAAAACACTTGTGCGTATCATAACAAAATTACTGATTCCAAAACCCCTTTCCTTGCAATTTTAACTTAATTTTGAGCTTGCATACCTAGTCGTATTTTTAATATGCATTTCTGGAATTTGTGGCTTGAACTTCGGTCTTCTGAAAAATAGTAAGATTTATACAGACAACATGTGTTTGGATCTGGGTTTATTTTGACTGAATCATTTGTCAAGACATTTTCTTCTAGTACTGCCATGAATGCTTGTGTTTTCTGATTAATATACTGAGTGTCCCTTCAGTGTGCCTAGTGTTATGTGTGCTTGCTTATAACAGGTTGTCACTGGGAGTGTAGTAAGTGAGGCTTTGTTCAATAGCAAGTTCCTGAAGGTCGAGTTTTCCACATAAGTCTTGGGTCACTCGGGAGCTTCATGAGATGGGATGAGGCAGTTTGCTCTTATTTCAAAGTGTCATAGGACAGTATTTTGTATAGTCAACTTCTGTCCTCATCATCTTTGGGAGCAGTTATTTCTTCAGCCTTACAGTCACCACTCACAGCAACTACGGCATGAAATAGCAAGCAATAGGTCTGTCTGTCTTGCTTCATAAATAGATACTTTGGTCTTAACCGCTTCTTGGTATCTGCACTAGATTTGGACTTTTTTGTTTGTTTAAGGCTGACATTCCATTATGTGCAGAGAGTCTTTGTAAGATCTGGTATATTGGTTTAATTAGTCTGTTGGTGTAAACTGACACTTTCTCAGTATAGCACAAGAAATGCAGGACGACCTGCTGAACTGTAGTATATGTGCTACCTGCACCATCAGCTGAATGAAGGTAGCTGTCAAACTGAGTGCAGTTAAGAGACTTGCACTCAGTACACAAATAGTCAGCTCACTGATACATTGATATAAGTGTTTTTGGACTGGTTTCCAACTTCCAAGGAGCTCAAGAGGAGCAGCATTTAACAGGGAGCATGGCATCATCAAAGGTCAGCCAGACTGGAGAGGGAGCATACCATCCCTCATGTGTGCTTTAGAGGAGGAAGTTTCTTCTGAAGTTTTCCAGTCAAAAAGCAGGACAGAGCTGCCCAAAGACTATGTATGAGGCAGTCACAATACAGATCAATACAGAGAGCTGTTTCCTGAGGAGCTGGAGCCACAGAGTCAAAGATAGCTGTCATGGTGGTGAAAGTAAGGGAAGAGCATTCCACTCAAGAATGGGTTGATTACCATTATTATGCCATTATACTATTATACCATTGATTACCATTCTGACAAATGAAGGCTGCTGAAAACCTACGCGTTCAGAAGGGAAGGGGGTGGAGAATCCAAAGGAAAAGAGCAAATTCAGCTGTTCTCACTGTCACTTTTCAGAGCCAAACATTTTGAGCGTTTCACACTGAAAGGCAGGCGATGCTGTAAAAAGAGCAATTTCTGGGTTCCATTGACATCACTTCCAAATGCTCGTCAGAGATGGGAGCAAGGCATAATCAGGGCAGTGTGCTTTGCCAAGGAAGAAAGAATGGTAGGAAAAAGCGAAGTAATCAAACTTTTGGAAGTGGTTAAGAGAAAGCTGAAGTATAGCATCACCTTCATGTTTAAATTTAAAACATGGTTTTATAATACATTAGCTGTAATTCAACGTTTGCAACGTTTTAAAGTTAATTAGGAAAAGAAAAAAAATGAAGCAAGTATTTTGTTTGAATATATTTTCTGTAAATGAGTTACAACCCAATTATAGAAGTGATGGAAACTTTGAAGTGAAAGAAATTGATTTTATATATTATGAACCTGACTTATTTTCATTGGATGAATTATAAAGGCTTATTCACTGGACGAGCAAAAATGCATTATTTATGATTCTTTCAATTACTGATGTAAGGCAGGGATTCTTGCATGTTTAAACTGCACTCCTTGCTTCTACCAGATAGTAATTTACTCCCCACTCCTTAAAGCCTCATGCATATATGTATCCAAACTGTGCACCTACCCGAGTACTGTCCTCCCACACTGGGAAAGGAAGGAAATAAATGAAGAATGAATGCAGGGAGAAGCCCCTGGGCCTCTTGTGAAACCTCTCTAGATTCCAGTGGGAACCATGAGGACTCCATATTCCTGGGAATGGCTCATCATTTATAGCTGGGCATTATTTGATTCAGCTGCTCCAGAAACCAGCATTCAGTGGCTGTTTCTGAACTTCCTCATCAGTCTTCCTCTGGCAGCTCTAAGAACCAATCACTGCTGAGGTGAACTTAGCAACGAGAATAATTCCTTCTTTCATTTTACAGGTGAATCGCCCTCACCCTGGTGACCATCCTCTTCTGATCATCTTTATGGTTGGTGGTGTGACAGTGCCTGAGGTCAAAATGGTGAAGGATCTGGTAGCAACACGCAAACCTAGTACTCAGGTAGAGTCAACTCAGACTGTTCCCATCTGAACAAAGGATGAGAAGATTCATCGGGCAGTGTTGGCTATAGTACTGGTACCAGACTTAGACCAAGACACAGCCACACAGTCATTGGAACATGGCATTGGAATTTTGCTGTGAAGCCTGCAGGCAGTGTTAAGGAACCAAGGGTCTATTTTTTGTGTGTGTTAGAATCACCACTTGTGTCAGGTTGGAGGCATTCCAGGCAGACTGGCATAGTACTAAAGGAGCTTTGTTCAGGTCTTGAAAAATTCATGTATTGTTAAAAATCATCGTTAATTTTGGAGCATTGTGTACAAGAGCAGTCCGTTATCTGCTGAGTAGTGAGTAGTACAGTAGCAGTATACAGACTAACTGCAAAGAGATTCAAGAAAGGCTGTATCAGCAGATGCATCTTAAACACAGAATCACAGAATGGTCTGGGTTGGAAGGGACCTCTAGGATCATGAATCTCCAACCTCCCCAGCCACAGGCAGGGCCACCAACCTCCACATTTAATACTAGACCACTAAACACTAGCCTAGTTTCCAGGTGGCTTGTGAGCATCTTTTATTCAATTCCTTTTTTGATTAGTGAGAAATCATTAGCAAAACAGAGCCAACCAAAGGCTGTTCAGCCACTGTGTTCGTTGCATGCTTTCCGTGTTTCAGTTGTCTTTGCAACAGTATTTTCTGAGTTCTATTTCAGAGATGTTTTTTTCCATCTGGTTAACACGTTTCTCCCATATTAGTCAATTGCTAATCTTCTCAAAAGAGAGAATAAAATTCTTTCCCCTCCTGAACACAGATTGGATTGTGACACACTGATGGACAAGTTAATCCACGCCTTAAATGTATTAATATAGCCTGAAAGATAAGCACAGGGTTAACAAGTGAGCCGGTGCAGAACTATGCAGCAAGACTTTTGAGTAGCTTTGTAGAGAGAATTGAGGCTTGACAGTGGTGACACGGGATCTGGTGTTGCTTTGCTTTGGCTTAACCCCAGTGGCAGGTCACCCTCTTAGGCAGATTCCTAAAGAATTTTAAGCTTTGACTGCACTGTGCCCTTTGTGAAAATGTGCTGTGTTAGAGGTGAAAAGACTGCAGGGGAGAGTCAGGAGGAGGAAGAAAAAGAAGTAAAGAAGCAGTTGTGTGAGTCTCATATAGAAAACGATATGAGTTAGTTGGATTTACCTGGATTTCTGCACTGTAGCTGTGAATATGTGCCACCTGTTTGGGATTATTCTCTTTTTAAAAAGCCAGGCGTTTGTCTAACTCCAGCCAGCACTTAGCAGAGGTGTTTGTGGGGGGGTTGTGGATTTCAGGCAATCAGCCTCAGACATCAGGGCAAGGGGGAAGCACTGGCCTCACAAGTCTGTTCCATTCAAACAAAGCACTGACATTTATACTAATTATTGGCTTTTGGAGAAATGGAGAGACATGTGGGTGCAAAAATAAAGAACTGAGTAAAGTAGGAGAAAAACTGGCACAGTGCTGTGATTAGTTCAGCAGTTCTTTGGAGTTGAAGCAAATGACATTTAAATGTGCAGTGGGAGACATGTTTCCATCCAGAGAGCTGCTCTGCATCGGAATATGAATGACAAATCTATTTCTCATGGAGAAGCACAAAAGAAAATAGCATTGCTTGTGCATCATTTGTGAATTATGCCAAATAGCCTTCCTAACCTAGTGCGAAGTATCCCGCTTTGAAAGGAATAATAAACTTCTTTCCCCTTTAATCAAGAGAGTGGAAAGGGGAAAAGAGTGTGATGTTTTGCCCTCCTTCCTCCCCATATGCGCAGCACGTGTGCTTGTGGCTGAGGCACACGGACAGATCAATCCCTGCAGATGCACCATCAGATGCTTGCTGCATCCTTCATTCTCCCTGCATGTGGGAAAGGCCCATTGCAGTGCTGAAGGTCAGGCTGTGAGTTCCTGGGTCCTGTGCTTCAGCAGGCAGCAGGACGGGTATATCCCTTCATGGAAAGCATCAAGGACCGGCATGCTGTTCCAAATGAGAAGAAGGTCCTCAAAGGAAGCACACTGTCCTGCTTAGACCTACCCAGAGGAGACAGAGAAATTCCTTCTCTGGGCAGTTTGGACCCAAGAGGAAATTGCTTTTAACTGAACATGGCTATTGTTGATCTTTGGCTTTTAGACACAAAGCAGCTTAAGTAATATGTCCACTAGTACTTTTCAGAATTAAATTGCATTATAACAAGATGTGCACAGGCTGTGCCATGCACTGGTGCATGCATAAAATAAGTAAGACAGCATCAGCTTTTGCCATCCATGAATTACATTTCTTTAGCCATAGGAAGGAGAAGAGATAATCAGTGTCAGTTTGCTGCAGGTTGTGTGGGAGGAGAAGGGAAGGGGAGAAGTGAGGGGGAGGCTGTCGTCGGTACAGATGGAATCTGTAGTAATGGAACTCCAGATTCCTTTCATAATTTGAAATGAGATGATGAAGAAAGAACAACAACAACGAAGTTTCAATATAGTACTTGTCTTCTTACCTTCTTTCTTCCAAACCCCTGCAATATTATGCTCTACAGACTGCACGTTCCCTGTGACTTAAAGCACAAGTTGGCTCCGGGAGCTGGATGTGTTCCCTCCTTGCTCTATAGCTTTGCCCTGCAGAGAAGCCTTCCCAATAGACACCTGCATACTGTTTTTCACTCAAGAGAAATGGATAGGGTGCGCATCTACCAGTGTGTGTATGTGTGTAGCAAGCATCTGTTTCATTCATCAGACCCAGCTTGGATTAAAAGCCTGACCAAACAAAAGCAGCAGCATCCATGTCTGAGATTGAGCATGGTCTCCATGTGCAGAAGAGCGCTTGTCTTGCCCACAGGGACACTCCTGAGCATGGGCTGTAGTTCCCCCAGTAGTCACAGCAGACCAGCAGCGCTTCTGTAATTCTTGTCCTGCCTTCAACAAGGGCGAGCAGCTGTCATTCAAAACTGCCTGCTGGCAAAACCCTGTGCTGTAGGAAAGGAAGCTGCTGGCTGCTCGTCTGGTGCCTTGCAGCAAACACAATGGCAGTCACAACAAATCGCTGGGTACATGTGGGTAGAAGTGAATCAAAGCACACATTCATTAAGAGTACAATGCTACTAGTCATTGTGTTCCTTAAGTGATTTAACCAGTTATTAATGAGCAGACTGTTTTGCTGGGCAGGTCCCATGGGCCTGTCGGTAAACACCAGAAACACACGGTGTGTCTCGTGCTGGATAAGGGAACAGTTCATATCACAGCTCATTAACGCTGCAGACAGTCTTGATCCCTTTAATTTTGACTTCTGGCTTCTTTTCCTCCTTCTTACAGGTAATTGTGCTCTCCTCAGCACTCCTGACCCCACAAGGTGCTATTGAGCAGTTGTTTGCAGCTGATCATCCCCAGTTTAACCCTGATATCTGACATGGAAGGATCTGTGGAGAAGATGGATGACTGCCTTGCTGGAAGCATCAAGTCCCTGGTTTATCACTGCTCCCATCAACCCTCAGAAAAGCAGCATGTCCCCTACTGTGCAGCTGGGTACCTGGCTGTAAAGGAACTGTGTCGCTCACAGGAGGCTCCTAAAGCTGGTCCATTTGTCCCGTGCCTCCCTCTTCTCAAGGGTCAAACAGCGTGGTGCTGAACCACCCCCTCCACTCAGCACCCACAAGGATGACTGCTTGTAATGGCTCCCTAGAAAAGAAGCAACTGAGGTCCAGGTGGGCTGAATGTGCACTCTCTGAGCAGCACTTTCCCCTGCAAGTAATGCCAGTGTTTTTTCTGGGGTTGATTCTGCTGGGAAATGCTGCTGAGGGCGGAAAAGTGCAGCAAAATCCATCTCTCTGCCATACTACCTTGCAAAAGATGTGTGTGCCTTATACAGTATTAACAGCCTCTGCTCGTTACACCCAGAGGGAGACCATGGAGCACAGCCACAGTTCAGCTGGCAGAGCAGCTCCCGGTGTGGTGACGCTCTCCCAGCCACAGCAGAGCAGCGGGATGGAGGGCTGAGTTACGCGGTTGTTTCTCTCACAGGTTTCCATTTCCTGCTCTAGTTTCTCCACCCACAGTCCCAGGAGAAAAGGCTGTTTCTGATGGCACACTTCCCTGCAGTTTAACACAAGGAGGACATATGGGCTGTGATGGGGTGATGGTAACCTTGGAAGAATCCTCCCCTCACATGCGTTTAAAATAGAGGGGGGAAAAAAAGCATGTTCCCATTTTCAAGAGGCCACTGTGACAGGTTCTTTTTTGAGCTAGATTTCTGAACAGCATGATTAGACAGCAGCTTTTATGTTTCATTTATGGTAATGAAAGAGCCGCTATCACATTCAGTTATGTAATTTTTCATTATAAAAAATGGATATAATCTTAGATAAAACAGCATTAGCCGATAGAGATTGTGATTGTGCATTGCACAAAGAGTTCCAGATTGCAACATCAAATGGTGGAGCTCTGAAGCTGCATCCTCTTGATTCATCTGAGAAAGGCTATGGCTCGCATTAAGAATGAGAATGTCAAATGGTGTATGAAGTTTGCTTGAACATAGCATCCTTTCTGAAGCCAAAGGAATAGCTTAGATAGGAAGTAGCTCTTTAACCTTTGTTTAGTAGCCTGCTTAAGTTCTCTTAAATGTTTATAATGGTCTCTAGAAAAGGCTGCGTTTCGGTTTAAATTCACTTTTGAGTGGCTAGAAGGAGACAAAGGACCAGTTATAAAGCGTGGACAATGTTGCCTCTATGAAAGAACAATTTAGAAGAATGACTTCAGAATGGAACTTTGCGCTGTAAAAAAGTGAGAAATATTCTGAGATGGCGATGTTAGGAGCTCAGGAAATACTTTGAGCAGAGCAGCTCGAGAGCAAACAGCCTTTCTCTGAATTTCCTTTTCTTTCTGTATCATTTAATCTGAGAATATAGATGCTTTTTGAACTGTGTAATCAATAAAGCAATGCTTTTACAATGCTCACTCCTCATCTCTTTCCCTCCTAGGACACGGGGCTGTGTGTACCAGGACTGCATATCCCTGCCACCCCTCTTTTTTGCAGTATTTGATTACCCCTAACAACCAAAAACATTTTGTCTTGGAGATGTCCTCTAATGGTTTCCATGCTCCGTTGGTGGCACAAAGGCTCTTCTACCTTCCACAACCATTGCTGACCTCAGCAGCCCCAAGTGGGTTCAGGCACTCATATCTCTGACCTGGCCATCTGAGGACGTGCTCTGCAGGGTAATGAGAAGGGCGCAGGGTTTAAGCAGACACTGGTGCTTCTGCACGTCCTGTGGATGAAGCAGCTCCTCTGGCTGAGGCACTGATTGGTTTTCCAGGCTCCCCTTTGGTGGGATCTTTTCAGCCAGCACGGCCACAGCTGCGGTCGTGGATGCTGGGATCCAGCCACCATCCGGTACTCAGTGGCTGAAGAGATGAAATCAGACAGTCACAAAAGCCCACTCCTCTCCTAGACCAAGACTGGAGTGGGGTCTTTCCAATGGCCCTGATGTAATAATTATCTCCTAATTGTAGAAAATAGCTGTCATAGCTACACATAGCATGTGCTGAAGAAAAGACCTGAGCAATGAGTGGTCTCCTGCCAGCTGTGTGTGAGCAGGAGCCACACAGAACTGCTTTAGAGGGTGCATGGTGCTGGACCACAGCAAGGAGTGCCAAAACCCTCTGCATGGGACTCACCAGCTGTGGGGTAGGGAAAATGAAAGGCCACCGTTGGCACATGGAGATGGCACAGAACTCAGTGAAACAGCATTTGAGTGGAAGCTCAGACTGGCGGGGCTGTTGTGTTTGAATTCTGAGTTACTTGGTCAGGTGGGGGTGGTAGCTCACATCAAATATTACCATCAGCAGGACCAGCATCTCCTTCCACCATTAGAGCCGTGTGCTAAAAAGGGGAGAGCCTCTCTAGGTCCAACATCCTCCTCAGGAACGCCCAGCCTAAAATCCCTTTAAATGCAAACAAATCAAGTTGAAGGCTTGTAGTAATTTGATTCAAGAGGCCAAAAAGCCCCTTAAAACATTGTTCTGCCAAATGCTGACCTACCTCACCTCACCTCATTCTCTCCTCATTGGTGTTTTCTGACAAGGGAATATGAAGAATCCAATTGTAATTTTCAGTACCTTTCCTAAAATAGTTGAGTTGAAAAGCAGTTATAAGAGCTTCACCACCACCCCCCCAACACACACACACAGATTATGCTCATAAATCAACAGCACAGGCAGCAAAGACCTTAGTTTCTGCAATGCACATTAACCACCCTGAGAAAACAATTACTGCATCTCCAGGCTTTGCTGGCTGTTACCAATTGTGTCTCACACACAGGAAGAACACACGAGAAAATAAGCAATTCAGAATTTAATGCTGCATGTAACTGTACATGAAATAAATAAATTACAGTTCAAACAAAAGCACAACTGGCTTTTTTAAAGTGCACGTGTGTAAGGCCTTTAGCCTGTGAACTCCATTGGCTCAACGTAGGAGGAAAATCAAGAAGAAATGCTTAAGTCGCCTCATGTGTTTAAAGACGAACAGGGACCGGCTCAGCTCTGAACAAACAGCCAGCTTCATTGCCTTGGGGCAGCCGTGCTTCACATCAAGCTCAATCACTGGTTCCCTCTCTGCTTATTATACACCAGGGAAAGAAAGAAAGAGGAGAAAAGTGTCTTACACTGGCAGTTGTAACGGACCATCACTCCAACTCCAGGCTTATCCCTAGAAAGCTCTGTGTTAGATCATTCAGTCTGGACAGTGGGTTTTTTTTCAGGCAGTATAAAAGACCCACCAGCTATTTGTAATGACACATGTTTACACCCTATGCACAATAGTTTTGCATACAAAGAGTCTGGTCAAGTTGTCAGCAACAACACGGCTAGTAGAAAAAATAAAGGACCACCGTGTACAGTCATGATGCCCAGTCATGTCCACTTACTTCACACTTATTTATACAGAACAGTTGCATGTTTTCAGGTTTGTTTAGAAATACAAGTGAAATAAACAGCTCTACTGTGCAACAAATGGAACAGATCTACCATGCTGTCCTTCATCCCAGTGAAAGTGTTGCAAAACTGGAGCAGTTACTTCTGAACAGTGAACTGCAGTTCAGGGTGTTTCCCTGCTCAAGTACAAGTTGAGAGTCACAGCTAAAAGGCTGTCTCTGCACAAACATTAAGCCAGATCTGTCCCGTCAAGAGAAAAAAGCATTTATTGGAAAGGTCCACTTCCAAGTGAAAATACTTGTTCTGCAAGTTACATCCTAGAGCCACTTCAAGACTATTTTTGTGGGGTTTTTTTGTTGGTTTTTATTCTTTTCCCATCCACCACTGTTCACTGTTCAAGCAGCTTCTTGTTTCTACAGCCATGCAGAACGCTGCCTGAACCATCCCGTCACAACATCGGACTGCAGACGTGCCAGTGTTGGACATCCAGGGTTTCAAACGTAGGAGAAGCGTTGGGAAGAACAACGCCTCTTCTTGGCCCTGCTGTCAGACCGACGTGACAGTCCTCACTTTAGCAGACAGCGCTTGCTTAAACCTCCTCTTCAGATCCTGCATGTTGGGTGATTTGGGCCGTGGAATGAGAGAAGTTCTCCGTCTCTCAGGGGTGCTGGTGGCCTGCTGTTTGCTGACTTCTTTGCAGAGGACATGGAAGGCATTGAAGACATCGTTGTAGTTTTCGCTGACAGACACTTCGTAGAAAGCACAGCCCAGCATGTTGGCCAGCTGAAGTCCATGCTGTGGCTCCACCTCTTTAATATGCAAGAGATCAGCTTTGTTTGCTACGATGACAACAGGGACGGCATTCCCCGGATGCATCTGCCGAACGTGGTGGTACAGGTGACTGAGCAGTTCATAGCTCTTATAGTCTGTGATGGAGAAGACGATCACCAGGGCGTCCGCCCAGCGAATGCATCTGTTCAGCTGCTCATTACAATCCAGGCTGTGTCCATGGATCTGTAGAGCAAACGGTCTCATATTAGATGGTTGAGGTCGTAAAAGACTTTTAAAAGACCCCTTTAAACCTAAATAGCATTTTACGGCTTCAGACGTATGTATCTGCATTTCACATTGTAAGTACCAAACTTAATCGGAGCGTGTCAAATAAATACATATGTTGATTCAGCTGCAGAAAAAAAAAGCCTGGAATTTAACACTGGAGTTTGCTATTCTCAAACAGAAAAGTGACCTGAGTCGTTCTGCATGCAGAGAAAGACTTTGTAGTCTCACAGAATGGGAAATTAACTGGCTAGACAGTAAGTCTGGGGAAGCAAAGATATGAGCTGGAAGCATTTAGACCTGGAGTGCTGCCCAGTTCAAAAAGGCAAAAATCCAGCACCGCTCAGGTCTATACATTCAGAACTTCAAGCTGTAACATCCCAATGAACACGGCTCCAATACAGTAGAGCTCACTTTTTATTATAGAGATGTATGTGTTTTGTTGGGTGGTAGCCATGACATTTTCTTCCACATGCGTACCGTATTTGCACAAAGCGAGTCGGTTTGTTTTTCCATCTAATGTTCCTAATATATGGGAACAAAACACTTCAGTAATTCAGCCATCCCAAAGCAGTGGGCCCCCAGCGTACAAACGATTCACCCAAAACAATGAGCCATTTCTTTTTACTACCAGCAAACTTCAGGCACCCGACCCATCCGGCTTGGCAACTGTGGCTAAAGCACAGGTTACCAGCTCTCCCAGCCGGAGCTCTGCACTGAAACGCAGCAGAACATCACTAGGAAGAGCAGAACAAGATGCTGTTCTGATGCACACTAACTAACTCTGGGCTGCTCTGGTGATCTGCATGGATGTGTCTGACTCACCTGCACACCCGGGGTGTCCTGCACTTGGATGGCCAGCACCTCCCCATCGATCTGGATGTGCCGGCTGTAGAGGTTACCTGGCAGAACAGCAACAGGTTCACAACATACATACTCCTCAAACAGACCGCGCTGCTTTTGCCACCCGTTAGTCATTCGGCTCAAGTGTTACAATTCTTTATTTGGTTTGTGATCATGTTAATGAAAACCTGGGCTTTATGACCACTTATGCCACTATCGGCATTTAACAAGCCTGGGATTTAACCTGGCTCTGACTTGCCGTGAAGCCCGGCATGTAGCATCACACAGCTCGCAGCTCGGTCACTTCTGAAGGGCTGCCGTAACTTAGCCGTGCACATCAGCCAGCCCTTGGTACAGAAAGGCGGTGTGCTGCTCAGCGTTTCCCCCCTCGGAAGCCTTCCCTCTACGGGGTTATTCACAGCCGCCCCGCTGACCGATCTCTGAGGCCGGGTGGCTCTGGGGGCTGCTTGTTTTGCGGGCAGATCAGCCGCTGAGCATCGCCCCATCTCCCCCCTAAGCCGGGACCTCCTCGATCGCTCGGCTGCCGGCACCGAACTTAGGAGGGCAGCAAACACCGAGCTTACATCACATTGTATTGCTTTAGATTTAAAAGCAAAACACAAACAAAACCTGCTTCAGACAGGGCCATTCTCACCAGCTAAAGCGCGCCTGGCAGAGCAAGGCAGCACGAAGCACCAGCTCAGCTGCTCACCGCCGGCGGAGGGACCCCGACAAGGGGCTCCGATCCGCCCCAATCGCCGTCGCCCGCCCCCCCCCGGGTCCGCCCGCGGTGCCCACCTGCGTTCCGCTCGTAGTCTCCGATGAAGCGCCGCGTCAGGAACCGCACCACGAGCGCTGCGGAGAGGCACGGACACAGCGTTAGCCGAGCTCCGCCGCCGCCCCCGGCCCCAATTTCTCCCCTCCCACCCGTCTCACCTGTCTTGCCCACTCCGCTGCCCCCCACCACGGCGATCTTGACCAGGCGAGGCCGAGCGGCGGGGCAGGCCTCCCCTCCGGGCGCGCACTCGGCGATGGTGCACATGCTCTGCGTCAGGCGCATGGCGCAGCCCCGCGCAGCCCCGCGCTCCCACTAACGCCGCTGCCCGGCACGACGCCTTTTTCCCGGCCCCCGCCAGCCTCAAGCCCCGCCCCCTTTCTTACAGCCAATCAGAGAGCCTGATTTCCCCAAACCACGCCCACATCCCCGCCCCGTGCTGAGGTGGGGACCGAGGTGGCTGGAAGGAGGGGGGGGGTTTGCTGAGATCAGCCTCGTGTTGGATGCTGAGGGCCAGAAGCGGGTCTTTGTGACCCTCATTGGGTGTCGGACAGACCCAGCAGCCAACAGCAGCTGATCAAGTGCTGCTGAGGAGCTCCGTCCCGTCAACAACATGCTTCTCATCCACAGAAAGACACAGAAACGGGGGAAAAAATCAATAAGACATGAATATGGATGTGACGATGACTTAAGAAAGATCAGAAAATAATGGCTATGAAGGGGAAGTACTGGTGAGGGATGGGTGTGAGGCAGGGCTTGTGCCGCTGGCCCTGGCCAAAGGCAGTCACTGCAAACAAGCATTTGCACAGAGCTTGTGCAGAGCTGCAAAGTTATGTTTGCATGTGGAAAAATATTCCTCGAATATAATGGAGCAGATCGCTGCTCTCCCGGTAGCTGCTGCTCTCCCAGCTATAAATGTGAGCGCAGATGCTATGAATAGCAAGCAAGGCTGGATGCAGTGCTGGATGCAGCACAAGGACTGTTCTCCCTGCCAGCGCCAGAACAATCCGAAGTGATGATGGGTTCCATTTGTAGAGGCCACTGAGGTCATAGGAAAAGAATGAATGGGTGGGTAAAGTTATGCCACTCTATGCCAAGAGTGAGAAGGGCTGAGGCCTCAAAGACTGCTCAAATACAAAAGAAACGCTGCTTATTCTTTATGCCAGAGCATCAGAAATGGTACAGATGTCTCATGCAAAAGGAAAGGGCTTCACAGAAGATCTCCTGACAGTTCGGTAGCTCAGGTCACTGGAAATAGACACCTGGGGTTAACGATGGGGAAGATCCCTCACCTGAAAAAGTCTTGTCTTTGAGATGGGGAAATGTGGAAGGCCAGGGAAGACAGAATGGGTTTTGCAGGAAGAAGGTCGTGCAGGTGAAAAAGGAAGTCTGGCAGCATTTCCAAATGCAATGAGCGTTTTGCCTCTGCTTTTAATAAAGAAGGTTGTGTGAGAGATGTGAACAAAAGGAGGATGAGTAATGTGAAGTAAGCCGTGGGCAATTACTGCGGTGGGGAAATCAGTCTGTCTTCAGAGTGCCAACAGACCGAGCATGTGAAGATGAGAGTGGGAGAAGCAAGAACTCTTCCTATAGTTCTCACATCATTGTGGAACAGATGCATTAAATAAAGGGAGTGAAATATTTTACAGCAACTTGGACAAATTCTGAAGGAAAGAATAATTAAAGGTATGGGAATAAATAGGATAAAATGAAGCGTTACTTCCAGATGATCTCTTTCCTTGATACAACTTCATCTCCCTTTTCTTTAAAGGAAGGAGAAGAGGCAGATCTAATCCATTTGGGGTCAGGAATACTTGACACTGTCCAGCAGGAACTGGTTGATCAAACAGAGGAAGGGAGGATCAAGAGGCAATGACAAAGAGCTGTGTGCACGAGGCAGACTGGAGGAAAGCTTCTCCATGGAACCCATCAGGGCTCCTCTCTTCCTCCGTATTTTCATTATAACAATGTCATCGAGAACATAAATGTGCTACTGAAACCCACTGTTGGTAGAGCCTGGGGACACCACAACTTCAAACAAGGGTGGGAACAATGTGCTGGAGAAATAGGGTGCCTCTTAGAACTAGATTAATGAAAATATAATTAAATTTGATGATATTAATGGCTTGCAGAGATAAATCAAGAAGATATCTTCCGTCAACTATGAGATCAGCACTTGGAGAAGAAAGACTAGTTAATCACAAGGGGAGTAGGAGCTGAGTGAACAGGCAATGTAAATCCGGCTTTTTCAGATTCATTATTTCAGAAAATCTCTGAAATACGAGGTGAGATTCTGTCACCCAGGCTCAAGGAAGGGCAAATCTAAAGCAGAACGAGAAGGGGCAAAAATCACTGCAATGATTAAGGCCTGGGCAGCCTGTTTCAGCCAAAGACAAGAAGACATGGTGCATCCAGTTTTGCAAGAGGTTAGAAGGGCTTGGGGAAGGAGCTGCCAGGGAAGCCAATAGTAGAGGCCAGTGTCAGTGTGAGAAGAAGTGGGTGTACGCTTGTTTCTGTGGTCAGAGCTGGAGAACACTGGACCGGCCCTCTAACAAGAGTGGTAAGAGCAAAATCAAACTTAACTTCTTTTAAATGGAGCTGGAGTTTGTACCAGGTATTCTGATTGCGGTGACAATTGGATGATGGAGAGGTGCCTTCCAGAGGCCTACACAGGATACACTAACTCTGTTCTAGAGGTACGTATACAGGCTCCTGGAGTATAACAGTGTGTGCAGCTGTGGTGTCTTTAGTGCGCAGTGGTAGGGGGGAAACCGGAAAGAGAAATGAAAATAAGATGATGCCTGGATGAGCTGTCAGAATATCAGAGCTATTCTCCATTTTGTGAAAGAAATGTTTACAGATGAGCTGGAAGTGCTAAAATCACCAGAGAACGGGCACCTCTCTCTGTGTCTCAGAGCACAAAAAGCTAAACAAGTCAGTGAGACTGAGAGGTGAAACTTGGGGAAATGCTGAAGTACGAAATACATCCTTATAAAATACAGACTTGAGGCAGCGGATCAATTGTTACAGGAAGGCGCCGGGGTGGAAATAAAATTATCAACATGCAAAGAGTACATTTGTAGGCTATGAGAAAATGCAGTTTTACAACAGCATAACATTCGTCAGCAGCAGCCAATTACTTTCCTCAACATTTGAACCACTATCTTGAGCACTGGGGACCAGAAAGAGCTGTAGAACGGTGTGGATACACTTCCTCATCCATCAGTCTTTTTAATGTAATTCAATTCTTATTCAATTTAATTAATTAATACAATTTAGTTCTTGTTCTTTAATGCAATTTATTTTCTTGTGTCTTCCTCTTAGTTACGCGGAAGTGAGTGCTGTCAGAGATGAGATATCACCCCGGATGGCTGCAGGTCGGAGCTGCTGTGAATGACATCCCACAACGTAAGGGTACATTTCTAGTTCTCATTTTGTGCCGTTGCTCGTTGAGTATGTTTACATGTGGCTTACAAGTTTCAGAAGGAACGCTTCCATCAGCAGCCAGGGGAATTAAACATCATTATCTCATGCACTGGTGGTTAAAATCTAACATGTATCTTTGAAGAAACAAGTGGCCTAGACAAAGTGTTCAGAAACACAGATGATGGCTGCTTGTTCCAGAGCACTATGAGCCCTTTGGTTTTATAGGAGTAAATACAAGAAAACTCCTTGTTTGTTACGCAGTACCTGTGTCCCAGGCTCACAAGATACAGAGCAAAGTCACCAACCCCTGTGAAAAGTGGAGGGAGAACAGGACTCACCCCCTACCCTGGCGCAGAACTGGCACATGACCTTCCACAAGAACAAGGGAGAAAGCAGAGATATTAAAAGAAGCTGCATAAATAGGAACAGAATTCCTCTGTGCACTGGAAGTGACCGTCTGGCCAGGAGGGCCCTCGGTGAGATAGGATCTTCATTCCAGAGCAGAGAAGTGAGAAGGGGTGGAGGACACACTCCATGCCCTCGCCTACCCGCATACTCCACACCGTTTCTATAGCAGCACAGCAGCAGACATTTTTCCCTTTCCACAAGAAAGCCTGACTAACGCTCTGCAATTATATTAGTCAGCGTTTTAATCAGATTTTATCTTCTCTTGAGCTTGCAATTTTATTTCTCCTCATTTCCTCCTTCTGTAACGTTCCCAAATTCTCATCAAGAATGGAATAGCTGAGAGTTTTCTTTTCTGTTCAGGGCTGCCCATCTGCTCCTACTGTGTAATTCTGTGCTGCTTTGTGCCCCCACGGTGCAAGCAGCTGTTGTGCACATGGAATGCCATTTTGGTCTGAAAAGGCAGAGAAAAAAGCCCCGATGGCAGAATCTCTTGATACAACTCAAGATCTAAGTCTTCGTTCAAAAATGCATGTGAGAGCACCTAGCAGAAGTTTTGTTTTCCATTTTAGGAATGCCTCATGTTCCATATTAAACTATCCAAAACACTGCGGCAGTTAAATGCCTTTGCCAGCCTCTCTGCATCACATCTTGTGTTACAGTGGGGTCAGTCTGTCAAGGGGCGAAACACCTGGGCAGTGTTAGGAAAGGTCACTGCAAAGTCCTGCTGTGCCAGGCCAGCCTCAGGAGGACACTCACTGGGGCCGTTACAGCTCCTGCTAAGCAACACAGAGCTTTTTGTTCACACCATCTGCATGTTCAGCCTCTGCAGGTTCTTCAGCTTGGTGGGTTCATCCTGCAGTAGTCATGTCTCTGGAGATACAGGGGGGGAAGCAATGTTTTGGTTGCTGCTTCTCCAAACTTTTGCTGTGGCCTTCAGGCTGGCAGCAAATGGCCCCGTGCCAGTGTCAGCCAGGCTGACACAAGCACTCCTCCACCATGGCTGGTAGGGTCTGCTGCAGTGGAAAGGTACCAAAAGATTCAACTTTCTAATGCAATCACTTGAACAAGAAGGACATATATTCAAGTCATGCCTACGATCTACAACAGAGCTGAGATGAGTGAATGTGTAGGTTACAAAGTCAAAGGCAGAAAATATAGGAAGTGCCAGAAATAAGATTGCCTGGGCAACCATAACACATCCTCCCACATGCATATGCATTTTGTTACAGCCTTAATTGCATAATGTTGTACCATTACGGTGTTTCCTGTCATATTGGCAGCCTGTCTTCTACCTGCTCATGGGAAAAGTGCACCTAAATACACCTGAAGATCTGAATGTTATTCAGCATGTCTTAAATCCTTGCTTGATCAGTCTGTGGTGCAACATATGATATGTATGAAGTATTCCCTTAGTGCAGAAATTACAGACTCCTTCCTGGGCTTGTCATGGTGTATGGCAGTTATGTGAGAAAAGCTCAAGCTGTAAGTCGACTAGGCTACATAGATCATGTATGTTACCTCATCCCATGACACCCAAACACTCTGTTCTCTAGAGCTCTGTGTTCTGTTTTGCCTGAAGTCAGAGCCCACGGGTGATGCTTTGTGGGGGCCGTGTTTGAAGTATTTGAATGAGCAAGCTCTGCTGCCTATGAGGCGGCCTTAACAGCCTTAAATAGTTTTTATTCATCACAGTTTCAGAACAGTCATTAGCATTCACACAGTTCTCATGCAGGCAGGTGACTGCAGATAGACGGCCAAAAGGAAAAGACATTCGTTTTTATTAGCAAAAAAATGAGACTGGAGCTACTGCAGCACCCAGCATTCTGATAACAACCCATTTCTCAACAATACGCTGCTAGGATGGTGACATGCACCAGGATTAAACACAGGAAGCTTAAGAGCAGACTTTGTCAGCTCTGTTGTTTTTCTATAAATCCCTTTGTGATTATGATGAACTGCACTGTAGCAGAAAGGGGTAACTTAGTGTTATTGTATAGATGACTCATTTAGTCTCCACAGTTTGACAAGAGCAGAGTTTTTTTTTCTAAATGAAGAAAGCACTCAGGCCAAAAATAGAAGTAGCACTCAGAAGAATGCGGCTCCTTCAGGACTTACAAATTCCAGCTACCAAAAACACAGAGGTTGGTATGCTGGGGCATCTCTGCTGAGGATATTGTGTGAAAGCCATTAATGCTTCATCTGGAATGTAAATCTATGCCGTTCAAATGGGATTTAAGTAAGTATTTCAAGGTAGGACTTCAGTTCCTGGCTGGAACCAGTTTTAACTGGTTGTGCAATTTTCATGGTCATTTTTATATTTGCTTTCTTGCTCGAAGCCTGGAGTTATTTGCCCTGCATTACCTGCATAGCTTGGTATGGCTGGAATGGATCCCGAGGCGAGGAAGGAAATGGGACCTTGTCCCCCCAGCCTTCCTCCTACTCCTCCTCACCCTGCCAGGACCTCTCTGGGCAGCAGGCTCCTGGGCAATTGCACTGTTCTCAAACTCTAAGTGGACACAGACACTGCAATGTATGCCACTTTAAGGATTAACACCATCTGACTGATGGGAAGAAAGGCACAGATTCCAGACAGATAGATGGAAAGCGATGTCATTTGTTTCTTATGCTACGTTCACAGAATCACAGAATGACCCAGGTTGGAAGGGACCTCAAGGATCATGTAGTTCCAACCCCCACGTTAGCTCACTTTGTCTCCCAGCTTTTCTTTGCTCCCCCAGCTACTCAAGGACTTTGAAGAGAAAAGCTCTCATTTGCCTGGAATATCCTGGAAATGGGTTTCTGTGGCAAACTACAACTTCTGTTTACCACAGTCTTAGTAATTTCTTCAAAAAAAAATGTTTAAAAGCCTCAATATATAAACCCACTGCTCAGTGGTTTCCTTTACCATGAACATATTACAGAAATCACGAAGTGAGAAAGGGAAAAGCTAACAGAGAATCACTCACTCCTTGGCTTCTGATATGATATTTGAAGAAGAATAGAGCACAAAAATGAGGAAGAGGTGAGCTAATAGCTGTAAATGTGAGCACATGGGATGGGCTGTGCTGGAAGATCCAGTGCACAGATGCACCATGGCTCTGTGGTGAGTTTCATCCAGCTGCCTGGAAACCACGTGCAAGCCAAGCCAGGTTGAAACTATGTTATGCAAAACAGATCCTGTAGCTGGTGGAGCAGGTCAGCTGGGTAGCAGCAGAGAGATTTTCTCTCCAGTTGTGTTGGAAGTAGGTATAACTTCATTTCTGATGTCCGGAGTCCCACTGCCACAGAACCACCACAGAAGGGATGTGAATATGGTGCAGTAATTGCCATTTGTGCAGGTAGGATGGACAGCCTTGAGATGGAGAAAGCCTTACATGTATCAGAAAGCAACTGGGCTCTTCTGAGGCTCAGCGGACAAGCAGAAGCGAACAAGACACCTTTGGAAAGTAAGACTGGGCATGGTGTTGCTCCTTTTTGTTATAAAATGTTAAAATCTCTGCCATGTAACCTAAGCAACCAAGACAGCCAATGGTTCATCTCCATTTCAGTATTACTCCTGTTTAGATCTAAGAACAGGTGTGCTTTCCTGTGTTTGGAGCTTCAGTGTGACTTGTCTGCTAGTGGGCTTTATCCCACCTGACGCTTTCACTGTCTCTTTTCATTAACTGGTAAAGTGAGAGCATCCATTTAATGCTACTGCACTGCTGTTGCTGTTGTTATCAAGTAATTATTTTGCTAAAGGTTTGGTCTCTCCTTTGTTGGCATAGGTAACAAAGTCTACATGAGTTTTCATGGTACAGGAGTAGGATTGTTCACGACAAAATACATTGCCATGTTTAGTCTGAATGTGGGCAAAAAAAAACCCCAACAACTACTGTATAGATAAAGACTGGGAAAATGTGTGCTTCTTTACTATTGCATTTGTAGATCAGGCCAAAAGATCTTATTTATTTGAAAAAGAATACTTATGAAGGCTGATCTGTAACTCCGGGCATTTCAGATTGCTGAAATGATTGCTAAAAATCAGCATCACTGTTCTTAGCATAATAAAAATCCTTACCAGGAGCATATGGAAGGCTCTGTGTAAAGTAAATCAGGTCTAAGAGTAATTCCAACTACAATCAACTGCTGGAAGACTTGGCAGCATTGCATTTTAATACATATTGGGCTTTTACTGCATTCTAGGAACAGAACTGCTGTATCTGAAAGTCTGACTACAAACAGCAGTAACTCTCCCCAGTAGCTACTGGCAGCATCTCAACTGAATTACCTTGAGCATGAAGGGAAACAGCCTTTACTCAGCAATGATTAGGAGATCCAGCTAAATGAGGTGTAACCCTGGCCCTGCTGTTTAGCTGCAGATGTAGACAGCAGCTGACTCACTGCTTAGAATCACTCATTCTCTCACTTCTTGCCCTCTAAAACAGCTGAAACATCACAAACAGATAAGCTTTCTAAAAGAGTATTTTGCATTAATATTACATGCAGTCATGAATAAAACAGCAACACGTAACTGGAATGTTTTTCACTTGTATCTGAGCAGTAACTGCCATTTCAGCTGTTTCAAAATGTGTATTCTTTCAGAATTCCAGAAGGCAGTGGAACATAAAAGATTCATTCTCTTCTGGTGCATGAATCAGCCATGAAAGAACTGAAGTTGCAATTCATTCTCCTGTCTGCTAAGCAAGCAGAACTACATTATTACTGATTTGGGACAGATGATGGTGTTCTAATTAACTGTGAGATAAGAACCCCTGAAACAAATAATACATCAGTGCTCAGTAAAAAATATTCTGGGGGAAAAAAAAGCAACTGTCTGAGTCTGCAATAGAGCACAATTTTCTAGTTCTACTCATGCAATAGTTTCTAAAACAACATTTATGTTTATTAGTGAAGGTCTCACTTTCTTTGAATAGCAAATCATTTGAGTGCTGAGGTAGAATCTTTTGTCCAGTGTCACAATAAGCAATTGCATTTGCAGAGAGTAATGTCTTCTTTACTCAAGATTCTCTGGGAGCTGTGCAGCAGTTTGTCTATAACAACCGAGCTCACAGTTTTTTCCTGACATTAGGACAGACTGTTCTTTAGCTAGCAAAGAAATCATACAAAAGGCAAGGATACTTTATCATTTTTTATTGCTTTAAATTCCAAAGGCAAATTATGTGTCTTTCAGACTTGTAGTTCTATTTGCACTTGAAAAAATACTCAATAATTTTAGGGAAAAACTGAAAATATGAGAAGAGAATTTAACAAGTAGAGATTGAAAGACTGTCCTAAGTGGGACTTAGTACAGGGAGGCAGGAAGGCACTGCAGGGAAACTGAAGGAAACTCTGGAAATTGAAGAGTTTGGAAGGAACACGTTCAGCTTATAATGTTTTGCAGTTCCTAGTGTAGAGGTTTCTTAAGCTGAGTGATATCACTGTGCTTTGTGGGCAATTTCTTCAGTCATTTCATTCTCTGAGCTTTGTCAATCACCAATGTCTTTGGCAATGACATGCAGCAATATCCATGCACTGACAGATGAGCTCTGCTGACACCCTCCTCCTACTCTTCTGTTGATGGTTCACTGTGCAATCAAAGGAGCAGAAGGAAAGACAGGCACAATTCACCCACATTAGAAAACAAATTTGTTTTTGCCATGAGCAGAGAAGAGCATGCACAGCTGGAGGTGCAACACGGAGACCAGAAGAGATAACACACCCTTCACTTCTGCTCACTTCAGACCAATCTCTTCTTGAGCTCAGAGGTTTTGGCTAGGACTTCCAGGAGGCAAGTGTCCCCCTCGGTACGAAGTGCCAAAAGTAGGTTGTTTGGGTACCACATTGACAGCAATGGGTATCAGGGCTTGAGCAGATGACCAGCACCACACAGCAGTGATCATGGACCTGATACTGGTTGCACCTCAGAACAGAGCTTGGTTGCCCTAACATCAGGCCATCTCCAACCAAACCCCATGCCTTTCCCCACCACCCCTTTCCCATCCCATACTCATGCACCAAGCTCATTCCTCATCCTTGCCTGTCTGCAGCGTGTCTGTCCCAAGGAAAAACACAGCTGCTGCCTTGGCAGCATCCCTACAGGCTTTGGGCCGACCTATGCCGGGCCACCCTTGTACCTGAGAGCTTGCTGGACAAGAAGTGCAAGGCCCCAACTCTGCCAGTACTGACAGGGCGCCCAGCCAGATGCTGGCTGACTGCCCAGAGACACTGGGAGGAGAGCAGAGCCAGCCCAGGTCTGGCTGCTCCCCATCTCTTTGTCTCAGCAGTGGGACATGAGGTGAATGGCCTCCTCTGAGGTCAGGAAGCCATGGCTGTCGGGCCAAGTTGGTCTGTTCACCATCACAAGGCTTTTCTGTTTTTTCCCTCCACATCTTTTCACATATTTTCCCCTCCAATATTTTTCCCTGGCTGAATTTATCAACATGCAAGATAGTGGTCTGTAGGTGAAACCTGTGTCTTCAGGCTTTGCTGGCATATGTATAAGAAAATGGAAGCATTACCAGGTGCACGTGGCTGTAGAAACTCCCAAGGAGAGGCTGCCAGCATGGGTGGCAAAACTGGATACAGAATACATACAATCTACATTTCATCTCATATTACTGGAGGACACGTTCTTCATACCTAGAAAATGAAGCTATTACAATGTGAAAATATATCCACTGTAAGGCTGCAGTGCAAGACTGTGCTCCTGGGAGCAGATTTGCAGTGAAACATTAAGGGACACGTTCGGAGTCACTGTGTGATTCTACAAGAGCTTCTCAACAGTGTAGCTGTTGTTTTTATTGTAGCCTGCAAACAGCTTTAATTTGCCTGCCAAATTCAGCTGCCCTGTCCTGCCTTGCAGCCCTCTGGGAACAAAGAGCAGGCCTAGCTGGCAGAGTCACAACTAAGGCAAGCTTCTGTGAGCTCACACATACCTCAGCCCAGCAGAGAGGATAAACTGCAGGTAAAGATATACAATATCTTTCAGGGAGACAAGAGGAAACAGTATGTGCTCTGTCATTAAATACTAGCAGGCTACGTTTTCATGATACACGCTGTTTTCCAAGAGCCTATTAGTAGGGCAGTGCCAAGGAACCCCAAACAAGACGTCTGATACAAGAACCAAATGAACTCTTGGCTCCACTGCTCTGGGAGGTTCTGTAGGGCTGCTGCTAACACTTTTCTACATACTTTCTACATGCCTCAGCATTCAGTCAACTACCAAGAGGAAATACATTGTATGCAAGCACTAATAATAATAACAATAATAATAAAAGGGAAAGAAGTATATATAGCTGATTTTCTAACTCCAGAAAAAGCACTATCTTAATTCATGCACAGTTCAAGAGACTTCTTTCCTTTTTTACTCTTCCCTTTCCTCTCCTTTCCCATCTACCAGCTCAGCTGACAGACACTGAGGTGTGTATAAACTGTGGCCACAGAGTGTGTACTTCCCAAATACATTCACATGGTTTTTAATGCTGTATTACTTCCAGTTCTGAACTATATCAAAAGCAAGCTGCTCCAACTCTTTCAGCATTTTTCCCTACTCTGCAATGAGAGCAGTAATGTTTCCCAGCATCCTCAAGAGCTCTAAGATGGGTGGATGAAAAACACTGCCAAAGTGTGTTGCATCGCTAGTAAAATTATGGCTTGCAAAATCTTTGCAGGTGCTTTTGATATGCAGGCAGGGGTACATTTTGCTCACAAAGGACAAAGTCTATGTGAAGGATGATACTTCTGTTCACAGCCATCCCATCTGCCATGTCCAAAAAGATATAATATCACATGATGATCTTGGATGGATTAATACTGATGCTACATCTGTTAGATCCAGCTCTAGGTAGACATATAGGGACAGCGATACTCAGAAACCTAGGCCAATAATTTGGATGCAGCTATTCATCTCATTTTTCTTCTCTTTGAAGGACAACACTGCCCATGACAGCCTAGATATTGAAGTGCTTACCCAGAAAGCAGCAGAACTACTTTCAGTGTTGATTCAAAGCTATGTCTTGACCCCTCTAGGAATCTCTTCAAGCCACTGGGCTGCATTCTTCCATGGAGATATGGCATTCTCTACTTCTTCTCTCCAAGTGGAGTCACAGATCAGAAAAGAAACAAACTCTAAGAGGCCAGAAGGAGAGAGAAGAAGCACAAAGGCATTGTGCTGTACACTGTTCACAGATATGGGGAGTGAGCTCAGGGGAGGAGTCTGTCTTCTTCCTGAAGAACTTGTGTATTTTTATCCAATCCTTCTGGAAGAGAATTAGTAACTATCTGCACTTGTTATTTTATAAAATAAGATCTTCAGACTAAGCGTAATTGGTAACTATTGGCAATTGCTAACTGAGCTGTAAGATGAGTTTAAATGTACCATTACTGCTGTGAAAATAATTAACGTGAACAGGCAGCTTCTTGAAAAATAAAACGTTCCTCAAGGAAACAGGCCTGATGGTTGTTGCTGGAATGCCATATCCCATCTTAGCAGAGACAAGCCAATGACTCAGTAATGGTTAGAAAGGTACAGACTGTTTTCCTGATGATGAAAATAATCTCCCATCTCTCACTGTAGAGGCAAGTTTGAGTCCGTCTTTGCAGTATAATGAGTCATATGCACTGTGGCAAGTTTTCAGACCTCCTAGTTAGGCCTTGAGCCCTCTTGTGCAGAGTCAAATGGGGGATGGACAGAGAAACGGGTAGTTTCACAGCTCAGTCCTATTCTCTGACTTACAGTCATAGGCAAGCCCTGCAGTTTTCTAAAACTGCTAGCTCAGCAGCCAAGCAATAACCAGCTTGAGGTGAATTTGTTCAGGTCGTGGCCAAGTGCGTGCATTTCAAGGCATTCATTTTCCACCCCCTGCCGACTCTGCTTTGGAGAACAACAGGAGATCAAGTCTGACAGTGATCCAGAGCTCTGAGAGGGGAGTGAGGTCAAGTTCAATTACTTCTTAATTGATGAGCATGGAGCCAACAGCTAGAATGTGGAGGCAAGGCAACATGTCTGTGTGTGTCCTTCACCTCAGGCAAGCTGCTGATGCCGGCCTGCCTGCTAGAGAGGTGTAATGCTGTAGACCGATTCTTTGCCCTTCATTATCAAGTTTTCCCATCAGATTTTTTCTCTCAAATCCATTTTTCTGGGTATCCAGTGTTTTCTCTAGACATGAATCCCATAGGAACAAGGACACTCAATTCCTAAGGCTTTCCTTGTGCCTAAGTTGTGTCTTATAGGTCACTCGGTTAAGCAGAATAAAAAAGGGTTTGCATGTCTTTACAAACACTGGTGTACACTGAGCATAAAGAATAAGGTTTCTACCAGATCTTAAATGGGAATAAAGAAAAGCTGTGTTCAGTAGAAAGAAATACTACTCTCCAGTAAAACCAAGAGTAAACAGTTTTCTTTCTACATCAGTTTACAAGGACAAACAACAATAAGGTAGCCGATTGCTTAGAACTAACGCTTTGTCTTCAAAGATATAGAGATTAGTGCCATGTGAATACAGGGGCAAAGAGGTGGAGGATAAATTTTATCACTGAGCAATTGCTGAGTCGCATGTTTTGAAAGTGTATTCAGAAACATTGCTTAATCAAAAGCAACAAAGTAGGCTAAAAACCCCAACGACGTCCCAAAACCACTTTATATTGCAGGAATTAATGTGTTAACTCTGGAAGCTTATTGAGGTTGAACTTATGAGGTATGAAGTAGTCACACAAGCCTGTGAGAGCAGCATCCTTTTAGGTTAGGCCCATTATTGGTAATAATTCCTACTGTGTTTATATTAGTTAATCACCGCAAGACAGCCTGAATGCAATAGAGAACTGGGAGCTGGAGGAACTTATGAGACAAATTCCTGGCTGACAGCTAACAGGTTTCAAAATTTACAAGCAGTAAGAGCAGGGAATGAGGTCAGGCTGCCCGGTCCATCTACCCCACTGACTTGGGATGGGGAGAGGAACAAACATGAGGCACATCAGATACTGAAGCTGGTAAAGATAAGAAATGCTTGTAACTTGCTGTTAAAGTGTTTGGTAGCTGTTCTACCAACTTTAATGTCATAATGAAATTTTAGAAAGTGTATAAAGAGGGACTTTTTACAGAAATGCAATCCCAAATCCTCAGAAACTGCTCCCACCTAAAAGAGAGAGGTAAAATAACACAGCAATGCTCCAGTTTCAAAGTATAAGGAGGAAAATTACAGGCAATTTCAGGCCCATTGCTATTTTCTTTACTGCTTTGAAAGAATGTGGTAGATTACCTGCATTAGTCAGGCAGGCTTAGAAAATGGTTCTCTTTTACAAGCTCTTGAAAGTCTAAAAGACTTTAATGCCTTTGGAAATGTCTATGCAGCAAAATAAAGGGCATGAAATAGAATGGCGAACCTCAACAGACTTTTATCTTTCTATTACAGATAACAAAAGCAGGAAGAACAGAGAGGGTAGAAAGGGTTTTCCACACCAGTATTTGTCTGTAACATCTGCACAGAGCCCCAGGCTGGTTTATGTTTGGGTTATGATCCAGTCTGTCAGTCCACCTTGTGTTGTGCAGGCATGTTTTCTGTCTTACAGACAGAAGACACATGCAGGTACAGATGGTAACACTGCCCAGTTAATGGCACTCCCCGCCTGCTGTCTAACTTATTTTTAAACTGTTGCATTAGTGCTCTTACTTCCACCGTGGCATGTCGTGTTTGAATAGGGCAAAGCAGCAGGGGAGCCTAATGTAAGGGAAGGGGTGCAGGTGCTACTAATTTGGACTAACAAGCACTTGTCTGGGTTCTGGAAAAGAAGGGAGGGTGCAGCGCGGCACGGTGGTAAAGCCAGAAGTGGCAGCTTGCTGGGTCTATGCTTTTTGCTAGACAAGTGACAAACACCTCCCTGCAATCATGGAATCATAGAATAGTTTGGGTTGGAAGGGACCTATAAGGCAATCTATTTCCAACCCCCCTGCTGTAGGCAGGGACACTGAGGCCAGGTTGCTCAGAGCCCCATCCAGCCTGGCCTTGAACGCCTCCAGGGTGAATCATCCAAGAGCTAACACAAGTGTATATAATTGTCAGCATACCTCACTGCAACATGACATAGTTACACTCCTTGCCACTCTCTACAGCAACACCAGAGTCAACTCCATGCTAATTACCATAAAGAAACTATCATCTTACACTACCAATTAGAGCTAGATGGAAAAAAAATGATTCTTTGTTCTACACTGAAAAGTAACATGTTTCTATCAAAAATGCAACCTACACAATCTTATTCTGACATACAGCTTATCCAAAGAAAAGTTAAAAAAAAATATTGAGAAAAACAGGGACTTTTTTCCACTTTTAGTTGAACATTATCCAACCAGGAAAAATAATCTGCTCATAAGATCATATGCACGCTGACTGGCATTGTTAGCTCAGTGTGCAAATAGGGAACACAAGAGAAGAGGCATACCTTATTTCACTTATTCCTGCTGTTCACCATTGCAAAGGCACATTTAGCCCACAGTATTCCCAATGCAAATTTAAAAACCATAGCAGGTTAATCAGGACACTAGAAGTGTGCCAGCCCAAAGCTCTGTGTGTATTAGTTTATCCAAGAGAGAAGGTGCACATCTGAAACCATGACAGACACCTTTAAGTCACATCTGTGTAAGTAGGTCACTTCACATAGATACACACATCTCTTACTAACAGCTTTCCATCAGTAACCTCACTTGTATACATTCTTCTAAAGCAGGTAATAAAACAGTGTGCAACTGCCCAGTTAAGGAATACCCTTCATCTTTTCCTGTCACAGAATCATGGCAGTAGAAGGGACAAAACAGAAAGATTTTTTGTTTCTTATCTGATAATTCCCTTGATTTTCAGGGGCAGATTTTCAGCTTATATCAGCACAATTACAACTGGCCCATGCTGGATCACACCAAACAAAAAGGTGAGTGGCAGTGTTGGTTGGCAGTGTACTCGAGAAAGCTTAAATATGAGTTTGCAGTATTTCTCTGCAGCTCCAGTAGCACTCTATAGCATAGCACTCACCAAGAAACAACATAAACCTTTGCGAATACAAAGGTTGTTTGTACTATGCAGGACTGAGAAAAAAAAAAAAAAGGAAGAAATAATAGAGATTTTACATACAAGATGCTATGACTCAAAGGCGTATTTTGGCCAAAATGACGAAACACAGAAGAGTACAAACCACAAGAAATCAGCTTTGATCAACAAATGTTGCATGAGCACAGTTATCACATAATTATGTCTCTGTCATTCTCTGATACAAAGCCTTTAGGGTCCAGGAAAACTCTGGAAGAGAAAGGGCATAAAATAAAAATAGCCATTTTCTCATGTTGCAAATGATGCAGAAAGAAGTAACAGTCTATCCATTTTCACCGTGCTGATTTTTTTTAGTGTTCCTGAGCAGAGCTTGGATGGCAAACACTTCATAAAAGAGGGGAAAAAGGGAAGTCTCCTGCCTGTTTTCTCCCCATACGTATAAAACTAATTACTCTGCTTTAACAAGGGGAACTTTGTTCTCATAATTTCCAAGTTTCATTCCAGCCCCTGCAGCTAATCATGACCACGGCTGCTGATAATGAGTAGTAAATTGCTGGAGTCCTCCAAGCTTGATAGGTGCATTCCAGCCGGCATCGTGCAGCCGTGCTTCTCTATACGTTATTGTTCACAGATGGTAGCTGTCAGACCCTGTCAGCTTCATATACACATTCGGAGAGTCACATCCGCATTCCTGGAATTTATGGCTGCACAGCCCTCACCTTCTAAGGCCCTTAATTCAATAAAATGTCACCTCTCTTCAGTCTCACCTTGCTCTAAAATACTTTCACCCACTTACAGGCCTTCCATTTAGAGAAAAAACAAAACACTACTGAGTTATTACAATGTAAATATTTTAATAGAATAGAGGGGAAAAGCCTATCTAGCTTTAAACAGTCCCATTATTATGTTAAGATGGATGGTCAAGAGCTAATGGAACATTTGCTTTAAAAGTTTATTTAACTACAAGGAAAGTGGATATAGATTTGTACGTACGTTGACTGCCACATCGCTGGGTTGTGGGGTAACACTATATAGCATGTGTGCAAGAGCTTCGTTTGCCAAGGGGTTATTATTTAGTTCCACTTTGCCTAATATACAAACCATAAGCAAAGTGAAAATATGCATTAGCAATTTCCATTTTGTCTTAAAACTGTTTATTTTTAGACAAAATTGCACTTTGAGGACAGAAGTCAGAACACTCTGTCAATAATAACAAGAACAGAAAAGGAAAAAAAATCTTTCCTTTGCCCAGAATAGGTAGTGCAAATAGGTAAAGAAAGCAAATAGATCATAAAAAGTACATTAAAATGCAGATTATTATTATTATTATATTTTGTGGGGAGGGGGAAGGAGGGCAAAGATGTTCCTGGTAGCCCTGAGAGAGCTGATGCCTGCTGAATATGCCTTCCCTCAGCCCCCTGCCCGGTGACACCTCCAGCCAGGCTGCTGCTGGCTTAGGAAAGGAAAGCTGCAGAAGCACCTTTCCGCAGCTTTTACACTTCTAAATTGGCTCCCAGCATGAATCAGACTGCAATGATCATTACCTGTACTGTGTCACCTCTTGGTGTGTGACCCTGTGCTTTCAGCCTCTGTAAAACCTTGCAGAAGGAGAGAGAGACCAGAAAGAAAAGCTGACGTAAACTACAGCGGACATAGCAGAAAATAAAACATGGACACAAGACTTCCTGTCCCACTGTGTCCCCAGCAAATATGCCCTTTCTGAAAGGCCTGAATTAACTACAGTTTCACCTCTTCTGCAAGCAAGGAGTACCCAAGCATCATGGTATTACCACCCAGGTCAGTGACCCAGCACAGCATCTCACCAGTAATATAGAATACGCATTGGCTGTGCTGGAAATTAAGGTTGTTTCATGTCATGAACTCTCTGTATCAACCTTTCCTCCAATATGTCTTTAAGGCTAAAGTCACCCACAAATAATGCAGAAGGACAGAGCAGGCCTTGGAGAAACACTGCATTGCATCCCACAGCCCTGATTAGAGAGCTGGGAGCAATCTGATAGGGATCACTCTGAAGGTGAGAGGCAATGCTGAGTCTCCTCTCCCTTGTTAACCTTTGTAAAATGGCCCCAAAGATCTCATCGTTGTCCCGGTGGGAACTGGTGCCAGTGCAGAGGTCACACATCACACCCTCTCAGTCACTTTTAATGCCATCTCCTCTGTTACAAACAGCACTGTGAACCCACTGTTGTGACAGAGGAAAGGCCTGGGAGACTGTAATTCATCCAGCTTGGTGTGCTGGGGCCGCAGCAGTGGTGATCTCGAGAACATCCTGCGAGAGGATTGCTGTAGGGGTTCCCATGCAAGAGCCCATTCCACCAAGGGGAAGGTGCAGCCCGGTCAGAGGCTGGCAATGGAGGAATCTGGGGAAGAACATTCTGAGAGCAGCATGTTCTGCTATCTTTCCTTCTCTCCTGCAAAAGCACAGCCACCAAATTACTGCAAAATGCATCCTTTGGTACTTTAGTAATAGCAGCAAGCAAGAAAAAATGGCCCAGTGATTCAACTTGAGCTATGATCTGAAATCAGTCCATTCTAAAACAAAGTGTGATAGAGCAAAGACACCTGGGAATGTGTAATGAAAAAAGGAAAAAAAAAAGCTTCTACCCCATTAGTAAAACATTAACAAGGTTAAGAATGCTTTCAAGAATTTGATAGACTGTGATTTCTGAGGTTCGCTCCTTGCCACAGGTCTTCTGTCTAACTAGGCAATTTTTGTGCAGCCTGCCTCTATCTCAGAGGAGATAAACTCATTTGGGACTCCAGAGCCGTTCAGATATCACAGTAAAAGTGGCTGCCACAGGAGCTGCATTGTCTCAGGTTGGGACTTGAGTCAGGAAAACCTCTTTAGTCAGGAAAGCTCTTCAAGTCACCCAGAGATATGGCCCACTCACAGAGACACTTCCCCCATGCTCTGCTGCTTGTCTCTTTGCAGAGCAGAAACGGGGGGTGGCTTGAAAGCTAATCTGTTTGAGTTTATCTGGTTTTAAATTAATGGAAGGGGGGGAAAAAAGCAAAAGTATAGGCTCTGGTTTAAAGAGGTCTCCTATGTACAGGATTTTGCTGTGCCAAGACAACACATCTGTCTGTTCTGCACATTTTGACCTCAAGGAACAGTGCAGCCTTCCTTGAGAAATCTGTCTCTATCACCCACTGGTCTGAGCAATGATGGCTACGGAGAGCCATTCCCCTCCTAGGGCTGGGGCCTCCGACCATGATGTGGACTGTGACTGGCAATGACGAGCAGCAGCTGGTGCTTCAGGGTCAGTTCACTGTTATCAGCACTCTGGTGTTAATATATGACACACAATTACACCTCATCCTCAAAAGAAACTGCTAGGAAGGAATATGACATTTAAAAGCCTTATTATTATTATTATTATTCCAATTTTTCAAAAAGGAAAAGCTATTACTTTGGTCTTACATGTGAGAACAGTGTCATAGTTTAACAGAAAATCTACCTGACAGAACAGTTACAGGTTATGGAGAGAAATGTATTTCTGATAATTAGAAGATTGCCTGGATCCAGGTTTACATACTTGCTCTGATGATGCAGGATCTGAACCCAGCCCAAGTGTTTGAAAGCCACGGGAATTTTCTCTTTTCCAAACACAAATCTAATCCACCCCAGCTTTACGCACTGCTTGTTGCAAACAAAAAGTCGGCTTTTTGTTCCTGTTTATGTATCAGTTACAGCTTAACCAGGGACACAGAGGAGCCACTGTGCTGCTGTGGAGCCGCAGGGCATTCCGGCAGGTGCGGATCAGCCCTATCACCGGGCTCCACGCAGGTGGGAGCACAGCCAACATGGGCCGGGGAGAGCTTGAGCAATATGACTATGGGTTTCCCTGTCCTACAGTGAGTGCAAGGAGGATGGATAAGGTTGAGCGGTGAGAAGAAGACATGGAAGGGAACAAAGCATTCAGATTCGGAGAGAAACAGCATTGAATGCAATCTTCTACTCACCTAGGCGAGGAAGCCAAAGATGTCTTAACTAGTGGAATTTGCAGTATCAGAAGGAACTTTAGAACATACTTGTTTGGCCTCTCTGATCTTGACTACGTCTACTGACATGGAGATGATTCAAGTACACATACGCTGCTCTTTAGGTGAACTGCTAGACATACAACTTTACGTATTTCTAACAAATATATGTGTCAAATTGCTTGGTTCACAAAAAGGTACATGATTACAGGGAGATGAATGTAACATTGCCTCCTCTAGGGAGAAATGGGTCAGGAATTTCCAGCACGCAATCAAGCAAGGAGAAAATGCTCTGTTGACCGTGATAGAAGAATTTTCATAACAGCTCATATGATTCAGCAGCAACTCCTCCATAAGTTCTAGCACTAAGTTAAAGATCAGCCATTCTTCATTGCTCTTTCTATAGATGAAGGATAGGAACAATTCTGTCTTCATCCCAGCCATCCTGAGCAGCTGATGAGAGAGTTCACACTGTCCTAGCACTGGGAACAAAAGGAACAGTTCCTTTCCTGAGTGCTGACACCCTGATACCACCGACAAACAGCAGTTTCAATTAGGAACATGGAAAAGGTACAAGCAGTTTAGGCAACATAATTGAATTGATCTGCTAATTGAAAAGGGCCGAGGGTACCCTGAGTTTGCACACAACCAGCTGGGACAGCAGACCACCAGGAGCACAAATGCGGACAACGCATGCTTCTCTCAATTAAACAATCAATAAGATTGCTGCCTTCCAGCTCTCTGTTCTAGCAAAGTGTGCACCCAGGTATTATTTTTGCAACGAACTGTAATTTGAACCTTGCCAGGCCAATTAGAATGTTAGCTGCAAGGTCACAAGCATCCTTAAAAATAGTGCCCATTGACTTACTTTCTGGTGACAAAAAGCCCCAGAGGCATTTTTTTTGGCACCTTGCATTCAGTTATTTTCGCCCTTCAGTGTTTTTGTATCAACTGAAAATCATCTCAAGTGTTACAGTGTGACAGTGTTAAGTTCCCTGCTCTCATGCTGGAACAAGAAGGAAAGCAGGGTGATGTTCTTTCCACTTGCTAGAAGATGAATATGTAGGAAAAAAGAAGCAATAGAGTGGGCCAATACAGTATTGAATAGAGGTGGTGAAAGATTAAAGCTTAATGATTTCAAAACCCCTTTAAAAATAGATCTGAGAACAAAAAGTTCCTGCTTTCCCCGGTATATTGAGAGATTAAATGAGCACAATACAGCGCATGGGCTGCCTGCGTCCATAATATGCATACATACATTAAGAAATAAAATTGCCAGGTATAGACCTACAGGAACTCTAAAATGAGATTAATACAGTTATTATTAGCAACTATTTAGCGAATGTCTCAGCAATCAAAGTTTGGGTGTGGTTTTTTTTTTTTTTTTTCTGTTAGAAAATACAGCTAAAGAAGAAAAAATCACTGGCCTTTCCTCCAATCCCATCTTGCCAACTCTGCATGCTTTCAGTGCTGACTATTAACCCTTTTCTGTTTACAAGGGTAGGCTCTGAGAGTCTTGGTGTGACCCTCTGGTTGATTTTCTTCCATTGCCTCCTCAGTTTGCATACGTCTGAGATTTCCAAGACTGAATAAATGAAGCTTAGTTTTCAGAAGGAAGTTCTACAGTAATTTATGATAAAGTTCAGGGTTTTTTTTCCTTTTCAGCAGTATTTGCCTTTCAGCATTTTGCCCCATGTTCTGTTTTTCTCCTTTCAAGCCGTGATTTCACTTGGTGTAATCTGAATAAAGCAAGCTCTCCCCACTATCCTGGATGTGATACACAAGTATTTCCTTCCCAAGACCAAAAGCCTTTCTGTTACAATTTTTTAGGTTTCAAAACCTTACATAAAACATTTATTTTCCTCAAATTTCATTCTTCCTGGGACTTAAGGAAGCTCTTTTCATATTGCTTTGAATCAAGGCAAACCTACTAGACGTTATCATCAGATAAGAAGTATTTTCGTTACTGTAAGCAGAAAATCTAACAAGATGCTTTGAATAAATGGGGCAGAAGTAAACCTCAAAGAAAATAGCACTCTTCTCTTTGGGCAGTTGAAATGTTTGACTGTTGTACAGAAGTAATGGATTACACAGGAAAGAATTCATTTTCTCCATGCGGCAAAATCCATTATTTATTGGTGTGTGATGATAAGGAGACTTATCTAACACTAATTCCAGCTGCTCAAAACTGTTGCAGAAGATCATAATTACTGTTGCTATAAATTCATTAACATGATAAATCTTTCATTGCTGCTGAATGCCTGACGCAACAGGGAATCTGATCCCTTAGGACATAACAGGCTTCATAACTTGCTTTTAACTTTTCATTAACAGGCAAAGTTAAGTCTGACCAGGTTGGCTTGCTTACAACAAGAAGTGTAAATGCAGTTTCACCATGTTCCCATAGCCTTATTTACGGTGCTTCTCTGTGCTATCACAACAGGGGCTGATTCTATATGTATTACTGTGAACTCATTTACACTACACCCATCACATCCCTTCAGAATCATTTGTAGATCTGTAGATCAAGGAGAACAGAAAATAAACTCCCAAGTGAGGGTCCTGTGCCCTGTCCTGCCTGCAGCCAGCTGAATCCGTATTTCCAACAGAAGGCAAAGTGTAAAGGGGCTTCATTTCCACCACGTTCCTCCTCATCCCTGGCTCTTTCCTGGATCACATTGTCCCTGGGCTGTCTGGGATCTCTATTTCCAACCAGTCTCATGCTTCTATCTGTCTTTATCCTGATCAGCCTGATGCAGCCTCCCTCCTCAAGCACAGCTTGCAGAGCTGTAGCTGGGAAGCTCTTCCTCTAGATCTCACCTGCTGCTGACTGACTCAACAAGGACAGAAACCACAGCCAGTAAAACCAATTGCATTTGACAACTCAGAGGCGTTCACGTCCAATTTGAGAACTGTTTTTCTAACAAAGAGAAGTGAAATTACCTTATGGGTGTTTTGCTTTTGTTTTTCAGCCAAATTAACAGCAATTACATAAATGAACGATTCACTTTCTGCACAAGTTGCCTGCAAACAAATTTCGAGAGGAAAAATGATGCAATATGGAAACATCAATCGGAGCTTTTAAAGCAACATTACTAGGTTGCTATGTAAAATACTTAATCTTGTGGCTTATGCTGCCGTTTCAGTGGGTTATGATTGTGAACAAATTATACACCAGCCTCCTAAATTGTTCATCTGCAGACACTGATAACCAACGCCTGCTATTGAATACCCCACCTCTTGCTGAGTTAACAATTGGAAAGGCGAGGTGTGTGAAATGCTTCTGGTTCAGATAGGTTTGTACCATCAAACAGGAAGGACAAGTTTAGATTCAGTGCGGACTAGAAACCCTGCCCTAAAAATCCTTACTTTAAATTGCTTAAATTATGCAGTTTATAGAATCCACCATGAGAAATTCTGCCAGAATGGATCTGCAGTGCAGCTGAGAATACAAGCAAACAGACGGATCCATATAATACTCTTACTTGAAGCTTTGAAATCTGGCAACTAAAGTAATGTTCTGAAGGAAAACCAATTCCTTTCCATCTCCTTTCCAGTACATGAAATACTCAACTCTAATTTACTTTTCCACAAGGAAATGGCAACAGCATTTTGCAAATTGCATTCGTGCAAAAGCCTCTCAAGCTTTCCAACTTGTACTCAAATCCCAAGGCAATAAAAATACATATAAACTATTTAGAAGCCCATCAGAATAAAATCCAGAAGTGTTTAAATCATATGCTATTTCCAAGTCCAACATGTCAATATCAAATTATAAGGGACTTTTTATTTCTGCTGCTGTCACACAAACATACACAAAACATCAGAAAGATATAAAATAACCTTCTTCCACACCATCTGATGAGACTGAATGTGTACAGGCCTGTAGGATCAGGCCACACGCATCCCAGGCTCCTGAAGGAACCAAGTGAAGGTGTTTCCAAGCCTCACTCACTCATACTCACAACTCTATGGTTGTCACATGAAGTCCCCAGTGACTATAAATAGGGAAACATCACTCCCATTTTGAAGAAGGGTAGAAGGGAAGACATGGGGAACTACCAACCAGTGAGCCTCACCTCTGTGCCTTGGAGAATCAGGGAATGGATCCTTGTGGAAGCTGCATTAAGGTGCATATGAGATGAGGAGGTGATCCAAGCCAGCCTGATCGAGTTAGGTTTGCTCTGTGCTCTTGGTTTGACCTGGAGAATGACATTAGGAAATCACTAAGGAAAAAGAAATTGTGCCAAGAATTTATCACAAAACACTGAGAACACAAGTATTTTTATTATGATATTTGAAAGCAGCAGACAGTTTTCCTTTTTGATTTGAATGGTGACTACTAATAGGTCACTTTAACAGTTATCAGATACGTTCCCTCTGTGCACGTCAAGTTATTGGTATGATTTGGATATGAAATCAGATGGTAAAGAAAAACAGTGAGTATGTAACCTCTGAAATGCCCTATGCATCTCAAACCATTTCACAGTACCATGAGTTACAGTGCTGCTGTCACATGAACAGCAGACACAGCATTTGCTACATAGTGAGCAACGGCTGACACGTAACTCTGGTTTACATGGAAGAAGTTATAGAGTACTACCATTCTTAAGACATATTTTTAAGACAATTGTTAGAGTAGTTGTGTATGGTATTAAAAAATGCCATTCCATGTAAACCATAGGGTGATGGAAGGGCTGCTCTCAGCTCTCACTGACTTCAGACCTACCAATTAGGAGCTGAAAGGGCTGTTCAAATCAGGGTAACTTCAAATCTTCCAAAACCGGGGATTCAAACTGAGCTACCCTTAGGCAGGTCACTGGGATCTGTAAACCAGCACAGTGGTGCCAAGCGTGCTAGCACAAAAGCAGGACCAGGCCTCCAGATAGTGTAAATCAGCATGAAATTCAGTGAAACTGCACTATCTTACCTAAGCATAGTGAGGACAGATCCCATCGCTTGTCTACAAAACTTGGTTATCTTCCTGAGACTGCTATTCACAAAACCAATGTCTAACCAGATTTGAGGTTCTGTACTCACCTGTGCCTCCTTGTTGTCACAGCAGCTCACCTTTCTTGAGCTGCACAGCCTGAACGGGTTGGGTTGTATGAAGTGGATTTACTTGTTCCATTTCTCACAACTCTTCACTGCTGCTAACCTGAACTCACTTCTGATCCTGTTCAGCACAGTGTCACAAACATACAGTTTGACTCATAGTTTACCTTTGGTCTTCTCTTTAAGAATTATAATCTTTACCTTTCTGGATAAGTGATCTGTTCTTTCATCACAGCTTCCGCAGTCTAATCCTGAATATCAGTGATTCATTGCTATTTCATCACTTTCAGTTTTTATTCTGAGTAACCATATTAATACTGAGTCTACCTTACCGAGTCTTTGCTTACAGCAGGAGGAATTTTGCTCCCCCAGCCCCCAGCCTTCAAGGACACAACGGACATGATGCAAGGAACTTGTAGAGTGCCTCAGCATTTTCTGTGTCTGTCGTTGCCATTTCTCTCTTCCCATTTATCAGAGGGGGAATGAGAAACAAAAAGAGAACACATAATTGCTGGAAACAAACTGCATCCTTCTGTGTACTTGACTTGACTTTATTCCCTTCCAGTTATTTTCCTAACAAAGTGTGCTGGTGTGTTTCATGATTACACTTAAGAAGAAATAATGAAGTGATGAATCTAATAGGGTTCAGTACCAAGATCCTGGGGACCTTATAGTGAGCAATCTTTTCAAGTAGCTTGTAGAGAAAATGCAGAGATTATTTCGGAGAGCTCCTATTTATTTTCTTTCACTTTCCAAACCGCATGAGATAACATTCTATTTTTAAGGGACAGATCGTGACATAACCAAATGGAAGCTGCGATTTCATCCTCCTACATCGGTTGTAATAAGACTCAATGGCAGAAGCACTAATAAAACCTAAGCCAAATTCTCTTATACAACTACAAGTTCACTTTCCCTTCTTGGGAGAAGGACTGAAAAACACTCTGACTCATAGGCCACATACCACCTCTGCTTTGGTGTGCAATAAACCACTGAGAAGGAAATAACAAATGACCTTGTCTGCTCCCATGAGACAAGCCAGGGTTCTGCATCACCTGCTGTCTCCAAGGCTGGGGAGTTCTAAAAGCTGGAACTCCCCATATTTATTTATCCCCTGGTTTTGGGCACACTTGTCTTCCTAGGATTCTACCTGTCTCCAATTACTCCAGCTCAAGAGTTTAATTAGGATTACTTAAGTTAAAATGCATGTTCTCGATTACATTAACATACTGCCTCAGAGTAAACATGCATACAATCCAATCTGAAGATACCGAATCATTATTCCGAGCTTCTACATTCCAGCCTGAAAAAGCATTAACGTCTTCAGTGCACTGAGTCAAAACCATAGAACTCAAACATCAAACCATGTGAGGAGATCTCTGATTTTTACACCAAAGTGCAAAGACCCTCTTAGCAGCAATGAATGCCAGTGAAGGTCGTGCAGTTTTCAACTGTGATTAGACATACAAAAGTAGAGATATGGTGAAGCTCCATTTGAAACCAAATGTGAAAAGCATTAAGAAAGCACATATTGGTTACCTAATTATCTAATGACCACTACAACTTTGTAGGAAGAACTTCCCTGCATTGATCCAAACTCGTGCACGGGTTGCACGCTCATTGCTCCTTAGGTACAAGTGCATTCATCTAATATCCTCAACCCTACTGATATTTTGCTGGTTTTCTTTCCATAAAGTTTCAGGGTTGACCAGAGTTGGGGTTTTCCAGCTGCAGAGTCACAAATCCAAAAGGCCAATGAATATAATGCCTGCATTTTAAGAGACACTAATGGGCTTACAGTTGATGACGCTAGTTACCTCTGATAGAAAATCCTAACTGAAGTTTCTTTTCAAGTGAGTCCTAATGAACATTTGAACTACCTGCTCACATTCCAAGCAAGTCCACTAAAGGACTTGCTTAAAACGGAAGGAGAAAATGGTAAAACAATAACAAAACAAACAACCCGCACTACCTACCAATAAATCAGTAGAGATGCTGGCTTCTGAGAAAAAGCTCTTATTGTCTATTGTCCTGTAAGAATACAGTCTTTCATCATCTGTTCTTCAGAACAAGATCTTTCCCTGTTTCCTTTAGGCTTACTCTTATCCCTTTTCTTCACCCCTTTTAAATAGAACCCCCCTAGCTAAGATCATTTTTAAACTTCAGACTCTTTAGAAAGGTTTCTCTATAGTATGAGGTTCCTCCCTAAGCATCTTATATACTTCATCTTCTTTCTATGCCTCCTTTCAGCAAGTCTAAACCTCAGTTGTAAGAATTAACTAAAAGGAACTGAGGTAGGAAACTGTACTGGCTGCTAAAACATAAGAGAGAAAAAGATATACTCCTTCTCCTGCCCAACCACCTTCCTGAACAGAATAGACACTACATCAGAGCTAGTCAACAAAACATTGAAGTATCATCCTTCAGTATGCAGCTAGAGTTAACAAGAAACACACAGTTTAAAAGCTACCTAGTAGCTCTCATTCATTTTTATTCCTCCTCAGGTTTTCTTACAATCCCTATTACACAAAACATTCATACAGATACCTATAAAATGAGCCTGGCTTGATGTCATCTAGCTGGAAATAAGACTATTTAATAGTAACCTTTGTTAGCACAAACCACTCATTGGCCTTTGAGTGCTCTCCAGTAAAGAATTACAACACACGCAAATCCACACTATGAAGAGCAGTAATGCCTCAGATAGGTCTCTGAAAAAGACAGCAAGTAATCACAAATCTTGGCCCCAAAGAACAGGCTTCATTATCAAAGTTCTCGAGTAGGTCCTTCAAGGGCACTTTCCTCAGTGCAGAAAGAAAAGGAACAAGCATCAAGCTGCCAGAACTTAGTTTCCAGAAGTGAAAGCATTTCAGACCTTATACTTAAGGTAAATCTGATGGGTCTGACAGGCTAGAAACTATAAATCTCCAAATACTTGCCCCATTTAACATTTGTTTAAGTGAAGGACCAGAAATATGCTTCCTGGCTAGATAGAACTTTAATCTGATCAAGGTTATTTTACATTTGGCCCTAACCCTGCAATAATTCACCGCACCAACTCAGCATTGCCTAACAGTCAATTTGAACTACCTTTATTCTTGCTTATGCCTTCCATAGAAGCATCAACTAGCAATAGAACACACAAATTCGAAACATCACATGGAAAGCTGAGTTTTTGACCTCGAGATGCAACCTTTCAATTGCTCAACAACCTTGTTCCTGCTCTTCATAATCCTTCATAAGTTCTTTGCAAGGAAGAAAAATATTTTGTTGTATTTTAAATAGCAACCTTCAAGAGTCCCTCTAACTATTATGTCTTTAATAAGTTTGAGACCATATATTGACTAATTGGACGATATGCAAATTACCATAGCCTAATTAAGTCATTCAGAAGTGTGCCCACTGACCTCAAAATAAAGTGATTTCAAAGTAAAGTGATTTAGCATTCTTAACTTCTGAATAACTTTAGATAGGAAGCACCTAGATGAGAAAACTCCACAACACAAGCTTCTGGTAATTACCTTTATTTCAATCAATCCACACAGAAATGAATTGCCACAGCTTTTAAGAAACTTCTGTTGCCATCAATGACTAAACTGTTTAAACATGAGCACTGAAGATGTAATAGTCTGAGTAACTGTTTCAGTTCAAGATGAAACATTACAACTAACATTAGAGGACAACTGAGTGGTCTTGCATGAAGTTGGTAACCATCCACTCAGCAGATCAGCTGTGATGCCTTGCACATCCCTTGCTGGTTTCCTCTCTGTAAAAGAAAAGCTTTATTTAATTTGCAGTCAGCATCAAATACCCGAATGGTGTTCAGTGGCCTTAGATTGAACTACACAAACAAGCTACAGGACGCTAACCTTAAACCAAAGGCATTTCTCAATAAAGATCACATTTCCACAGGACAGGAGGAAAAAACAGATCAATTTTCTCAGGTATTTAATTTAGTTTGGCTGATCTACATAAAATCAGTTCTAAAATTCTAGATTTTCAGTACTCCAAACTAATTGCAAGAGGTATTTTTGTTTGTTTACTTTCTGGTAAGCAACAATTCCAGCTTCTTAGATAAGAGACAACACAATCCCATCAACTCAAGTCTGCTAAGACTTTTTACACTACATACCTGGAGACTAATCAGTTTACGAGCAACTCTTCTGACTCCACACTGTTTATCAGCACCTCATGAAGAATATTCTATGCAGTCAAGGAGTAGAAACACACCTGAGAAGTCGGAAAATTAATAAAGATTAACGTGAAACAGAATTCGATAAACATCAGTTGACTTCTCAAATCCCAGAAGCTTCTTCGAATGCAATAAAATTGGTTCGTCAACTTTCTGAAGCACATGAAAGTGGTTTTGTAGTTTCATTAATGTGTTCCTCTCAGCGTGATCCAAAGAAGAGTGTCAGCCTCACCTCTGGGTTTGAGAGAGAACTGTTATACCCCTCTGTACTGGCCACTTAAGACACTGACAGACTTAAGAGGGCAAAGCTAAAAAGGGGAATAGATCACACTAATCTGTTCTAAGGTTATTTGCATTTACCTTTTACTCAAGCTTACTCAAAACTCATGAATTATCAAAAAGCATGACTTAAAGTGGTCAATAACTCATTATACTAAAAAGCACTTACCTTCCTAACAGAAGGTATTCTTCATTCCTAAGGAGTCCTGAAAACTGCTTTCAGTTTAGGTGTGATCATCCATTTCTAGCCAGCTTCAATCATGAAATTGCTAAGCGACTCCTAAATAGCACAGAGACAAATTACTACAGAGTAAAGTTTCAGAAGTCACATAAGAAGTTCATTATCAAATGTCTCCTGCAAGGTAGAGTATCTTTCTCTAGTATGGCCATCTAAGCTAAATAGTACAGGCCTTTAATATAACTCGAAACACATTGCTAAACAGAAAGCCTAAATCACTTTCTAGCACCAACACTACTCTGCGGCTGCAGGTTCCCAGCTTCATGGGAAGACTTAACTGGCTAATTTGTTATCACCGTGTGCCTACTTGCTATACCTCACAACAAATGACAGGCAGGGAGACGCCAAAAGTTACTGTAACAGACAGAAGAGGAGGCCGGGACGATGAAGAACTACCGCACAGAGGCGGAGCAACGGTGCGCTGAGCTCGACCGGTGTGACTCAGAGGGGACAAAGGCTCACTCTGAGCCGGCACGCCCCTTACCTGCCGGCAGCAGCACGCGTGGCTCCAGCCCCAGCAGGCCCATGGCAGCGGCCGCCCGGGGCGGGGAGCAACCAGCCGGGCAGGCCGGAGGGCAGAACCCCGGAGGGCATCGGGAGGCCCGGCGGGGACCTCGGGGCGGGTTCAACCTGCGGCCGGAGCTGCGGAAGGAGAGAGAAGTCAGCGTGGGAGGGGATGGAAGGAGCCGGGGAGGAAGGGAGGGGACGCTTGTGCCTCACGACAGGATGCAGAGCGGAGAGGCGGCTCCGCGCTGGGTTTATGTGAGGAAGACGCTCTATCCCCCTGTGCTGACTCCTCGGAGCGCTGCCAGGCTCCGAGAGAGTAAGTGAAGGGAAGACACGACGTAGGGCCCCGCCTCGCTCTCCGCCCACCGGCAGGAGCCTCCCGCAGCCCGTCTCACAGCCCACCCTCACGTGAGAGGACCGCCGGGCTGAAGCCTTAACGCCTTACCGCCTCACCGCCGGCTGGCGGGGAAAGAGGGAGGGCGGCGCCTCCGCGGTCCTTAAATAGTGCCCGCCGCTCCCGCGAGATCCGCGCGCGCCCGACGCCGCCGGAGCAGGCGGGGAGGAGGAGCGAGCGGGATGGGTGCCGCCGCCTATTGGTCGAGCAGGAACACGTGACTGGAGGCGGTGTTACGCCCCTCACCTGACGGGCAGCGGGCTGTGCGTGCGGGTCTCGGGGCCGTCGGGGTTGGGGGAGGGGGCCAGGCCTCTCAGTCAGGGGCGAGCGAGGGCCTGCGGGCCTGCGGGCCTGCTGTTGGGTCATGGCTGCTCAGCTCCACGCAGATGGCAGCTGCACGGGTCCGGAAGTCCTCAGCGTGCAGACATTCGGTGTAAAGTAGCAGCTGCATAGCGGTTTTGAGGAGCTAAATACAGCTGATCTCTGTCTAAACTCCCATCTAAGCCCTTCTTTGGGAGACTTAGGATTTGTGTGTAAGGCTGGCAAGCCCCAAGGCCGTGCTAATACCCTGCTGACTCCCAGCAGGTGAGCACGCCTGGGCAGCAGGCACAGGGCCGGCCTGGCACACTGCAGGTTACACACAGCACTGCCACCAACCCGGGATGCACCGCTTGACACCGGAGTTTTCCGGTCTTTGCATTTAAATTACAAACAACCAGACTAAACCAGTTTGATTGATTCAGGCTGAAGCAAACCAGAAGCAGACACACGGTTACAATCAAAGGATAGCTAGAGTTTTCTTACCACTTGTGGTTACTTGTCTAAATCTTGATACTTGCTTAAAACATTGTTGCTGATGCAGTCCTTTTGTGCCTGTACACCTACTACCTCCGCATCAAGGTTCGAAAGCAGCCTCAGAGGCATTCAGCCCTTGTATTTTTACCATCCATGACTGTTACCATGGAAGCTTGATTAGTGAACACAAAAGTACCAGAGGAATGGAGGGGGATGGGAATGGTTAAGGAGAGCTGTTTCGAGGCCTGTGCTTAAGATTCAGGTACTTAGGTGCTGCTTTTGATCCACAGTGACTACCTCCTGATAAAGCTGAGCCATTGCTTCTTGCCAGTGTGAGGAATTAGCAAGCAGGTTGTGCACATGCCCAGGAAAAACTCATCAAGTCTATCCTTCTAACCCTAGTTGATCATACCAGTAGTCTATTTTTTCCGCTGGCACCAGAGCACCTCTGACTTGGGCAGTCATTGCAAAGAATATTTGGAGGTCTGTTTTTGATTAGGTTTTGATCTTACCTAAGTGATAACTGGCTGTCTTGGTTATTTTATGCACTAAGTGTTGCTTCTTTTTTAATGGAGTCTATGGTGATCCTAATTCAGCTGTTCAGATCTTGCAGACTGGTGCTCTAGTCATCAAGTCATGTATCAAGACATAGTCATAACTGGCAGATTTGGAACCTTACTAAGCAGCCTTCTATTTTAACATTGTTATTGTTCTTTTAATCAATATATTCAATGCAGTAAGACTGTGTCTTAATAAATCTGTGGAGTGCTAATTCCTTTAAAATGCAATCTGATTAATTTATGCATCCATTTACATAAAATGAAAGGGCTATTATAAATTTATGCCCCAAATAGTCTAAATACAGCTTACAGCCCATCTACTATCAAAATATCCTTTGTGTTTTGTTCTCTGTGTGTATGTTAGATAAAATTAGAACCCGTAGAATAGAATAAACACAATAAATGAAATCATTGTGGGAGTGCAAACCAGATTTGTTATTTCTGAAGGTTTCTGGTGTTTTTCCTCAGTGAGTCTTTCCTGAAGAATGGCAGATTGCTTCCATGCTTATAAAGTTTGGTCATCTCAGCAATATGTTAAAGTTAGAACTCAAATGGTGCTTTTTTTCTTCAGCTGGAAGCACAGCTGGTATAAGTAAGAAACACACCAGTGAACTTGGTGAATTATATTATAGAGGCCACACTGCATACATCTATCTTACAGAAATAGGTGAAAGTATTGTCTGTTTGGGACTGGGACAGGGAAGGTTAACATTTGGTAAAATCAATGAAGCAATAGCCTGATAACACAGCAGTTCTCTTACTGTTATTGTTCAGAGCTCATTAGACAATCTTTGAGATGTAATTGAGCTGAAGAAAGAAGCAAGAGTAAGATGTTATGAGATAATCACACCTCTAGGCTACTATTGAGCATCAAACTGACCGTGAAGGCCTAAGCAGCCTGACTGTAGAACAATTGCTTAATGGTCATCAACATAGAACTACTAACTGCTTCTACCTGCTCTGTCAGCTTCTGTTGTATTTGCATCTATCTTTTGCTGACGTTGTGCTTTCAAACCTGATATGTAATGGAAAAAGAGATGGAATCAGGTGCTGAAAATGTATCAGATTTACTTCTGAAAAACAGCAGTTTCTGAGGGGGGAAAAACAATAGAGGAAAAGGCAATACTCCCACTCCGCCAGCCAGTATAATGTTAATATTAGCACAGGTAGGCTAGATTCATAGATGAATTTAATGCAGACTTTCATTCTCTCTGCTTTAAGTTTGGTAGGTGACAACTGAGTTTGCTAAAATTCTAACAATAAATGATTATAATAATTTAAACTTCAAAAAATGTTACAGGATTGGAATAAAGTGGGTAGAAACTGCTGTAAAGCTGATACTGCCCTAGGGAAGAAGGATGGGACTTTTATGGGACAACAGGACCCCCACATTCATTTTCCACGGACTGCCATGAACTTTTTACAGACCACAACACACTTCTATCATTAGACCTCCAGAAGTCAATAGAATATCTCCTGTGGACCTGTCAGGAAGTTCAGTCCATTGGCTGCAAGCTGGCATTTGGCGTTGTACTAAAGCTCCCAATCTGTTCTGCAATGGGAGCTGAGCTTCATGGAAAATACCTGTTGTTAACTTTAGAAAGGGATTACCATGAGATTTTCTACACTGCCTTCTCTTTTTCTTTGATATAGCATTGGAAAGTACAACTGTCCAGCTTTGCAGTGGTCCCCATATAGGTGAACTGCTATTACTGCAGCAGCCCAAAGAGCTGATCTTTCTCACTGAAGTTAATGATGAGTTGTACTAAAAGCTGAAGGCATTATCAGCAAAGCTGATGGATGATCACCCATTTCTGGACTCATTTCTGGGACTGTTTTTTACAACAAAAATTTAAACAAACCCTCTGTGCAAATTTCTCAGTTCTGGAAAGGAAATGGAACGTTTTCTCTTAACACAGTGAGTTGGTATTAGCTTTGCTACCAACTATGCGGTGTACAGACAACTATGTGTGTCCAGACAACTCACACAAAGCTTCTGCTGCCTGTTTTCTCTATAAAATAGGCTGATATTAACTTGTATCCTGGTAATTTGACAGCTCTGATGGAATGTTTGCAAAGTAGTCTGAGACCTTCAGGTGGAAACCACTAGGAAAGTCACAGCCTCAGCCAGCCAAAGGGGATATTTGCAATAGGTACTTATTATAGATAATGCAATAAAAATATTGGAATCTATAACCAGATGAGAAAAAGACTGATCTAAAAGTAAATGCAGGAGGAGGAAGACTGTTCTATAAGTAGATGCGGGAGGGTTTTCTTTGACCTTTCAACAGAAATTATGTAAGCACTCTCAGGTTATTAATAGCCCCTTGTTTTCCTTCTCTTTGTTTAGCACTCAGAGGTAACACTGGGTTAGCTGTTTGTTATGAAGAGATAGGGCAGTGCTCTGGAGTGGGAACAATTGCTCACTGTTCTTTATTTACACAGATCCTATAGTGTCTGCAGCTAGATATTGTTGCTTTTCTTAGCAGTTTTTTATCTTCAAAAAGCTACAGAAGTAAGCTTTCCAGTTCTGAAAACGGCAATGCTGAAGGAAAACGAAAGCCCTCATCAACCCATTTCAAGAGGGAAAGTTTCTTCTTGCCTGGCCTGATCTGTAGCTTAAGAGCAAATAAGTCAGAACATTAAACCAGCACATTTCATATTCTTCTGAAGTAAAGGAAAAAAAAAGAAAAGCATCCACCCTTGAACAAAAGGCAGTAAGTGCTTGGTAGAGCAGTATGTGCATGTACATGTATGCGTGTCTGTCTGTATGTTCATATTTCAAAATAAGCATATCTTCCATGATGCCCAATTCCTTTAACAACAACAAAGAGCTTACCAGGTAGCGACCTATTTATTTGGCAGCACCAACATGTAACAAACAGAAACTGCCTGGAACTTCACTCTGAAATCAGGGAACAGGGATCAGCAAGAAAGCAAAGGTATGAAAATACCTCTTACCCTTGTCTTACTTCTTTTGAACCTTGCATTTCTTTGGGTTTTGTGACCCTAATGTTATTATGTATGTAGACGACTTTATTGCCATGTTTTATTTCATTTGAAGTTGTAATCACCAATTAAAATGGTGTATTTGCTTCACCGATTTTCACTGAGAGCAAGCACGATACCCTACAGTCAATCAAAACAAACACTGTGCAACAAGGAGTATAGAATTGGGCTGAATTAAAGGGATTTGGGCTTAAGAACCAGCTACAGCGCCATACTGTCAGTCCTGTGGGCTGCTTTAATATGCATTTAATATGCATATTTTCTTCTATTTGATGATTCTTTTGCATAGTGATTTGTGAGTCTATAAGGCAGCTCAGTGGCTCTACTTGACTTCAGTCTGTAACATCCAAAAGTCTCCATGAGGGATGCTGGAATTACAGCTTCCTCCATACTGTATTGTAAACATGTTCACGGTGATTTGATGCAATTAATTCCAGTTATGGAGGAAGGAAAGTTCTGCCTCTGTGACAGCTCTATTTGGAGTTTCTTTGCTGAAACAGCCAACAGGATGCCAAGTAATGCCAGTTTTGGTGCCATTTTAATAAAGCGGGCACTTGTCCACAGGGTTGTGGATTGCAGCCAGCTGTCTTAGCAGCATTCACGGGGTAGGATGCATCTTTCAGATGCTGTTGCTGCTGCCGCCAGAGTTTTTAATAATAATCACGGGCCTTCTCTTCAAATTCAGGCTCTCAGAAAATGTACCCATCTCAGAATGTTTCCTGTAAGTAATACCTGTGGAGCCCAGCTCTGCAGGCTGAGATTATTACCTTGTAGCAGTGTGAACTGGACAGTGTAGCCAAGCGTGAGCTGCCATGTTTCCAGGTGCTTACCAAGATGTCACCAGCTTTCTCTCTTAAGGATCTCTTATATGTAGGGAAGGAACAACACAGGGGCTTGAAGTTTCTGCTGGAACCAGAGATATCTGCTAAGGAAAGGGATGCTGAGGCCATATCTTAGAATCATGAAATCATAGAATGGCCTTGGGTTGAAAAGGACCACAGTGATCATCTATTTTCAACCCCCTTGCTGTATGCAGGGTTGTCAACCACCAGACCAGGCTGCCCAGAGCCACATCCAGCCATTCAGATATGGGGCATCCACAGCTTCCTAGGGCAACCTGTTCCAGTGCATCACCACCCTCTGTGTGAAAAACTTCCTCCTAATATCAAACCTAAACCTCCACTGTCTCAGTTTAAGACCATTCCACCTTGTCCTATCACTATCCACCCTTGTAAATAGCTGTTCCCCCTCCTATTTATATGCTCTCTTTAAGTACTGGAAGGTCACAAGGAAGTCTCTTTGGAGCCTGCTCTTCTCAAAGCTAAACAACCCTAGTTCCCTCAACCTTTCCTCGTAGGAGAGGTGATGGTAGGTGAACTCCATCCTTGTATCTCCATGACATTTATGGCCACGAGATAACATCCTTGTGCCTCACCACAAGTACAGATTTAAGGTGCTAGTACCTTCTAATGCCCTCACACCCTGGAGGATGGCACGGGCCTTCATTTATTGCAGTGTCTGAAAATGAACTGAGCTTACTGTGTTAGCAGTGTTGTGTAAATGCATGCGCTGTAAATTTGTGACTGAATGGCAGGGCCCGAAAAGCACATAGAGTAGGCAATAATGCCTGGATTCATGAGTCCTTCAAGCTGGGTGTGAAGAGCACGTCCCAAAGCACAGTGGTGCTGTCACTGTCACGAGCTGCGTCGCCCTGCCTGCCTGCTCTCCTCCTCGTTGTCCCTCCTGCCTGCAAATGGCATCTCTCATGCCCTTTAGCCCGAGTTCGGCTGTCACCCCAGGGGCATCGCGGAGCTGTCCGGGCACCGCACCCCGCACTGCCACCGCAGGGAACCCCGCGCCCCTCCCCGAGTCCCGTTGGCTGCAGCGGTGCCGGGTGCCGCTCGCTGTCCGGCCCGGTGCCGTCAGCGCGGGTCAGAGCGTGCCGCACCGCGATGGAGCTGCAGCCGTCGGGTGAGGAGGAGCAGGAGGAGGAGGAGGAGGAGGAGGAGGAAGGCAGGGATTAACGCTGGGCCGGCTGGCGCAGAGGCGCGGCTGAGCGCTCCGGCAGGAGCCCAGGGCCCTGCGGCCCGTGCAGAAGGCAGGGGCGGGAGGAGCGGAGATGCGGCTGCTCCAGCCGCGCCGCTAAAGCTGCCGGTCACTCGCCCGTGGGAGGAGGAGGAAGGAGGGCGGCGAGCTCCTTCCTCCCCGCTGCGCCGCGGGGCGCGGGCAGGCCTTCCTCCCGCTCATCCCAGCCCCGAGTCGGAGCCGCCGTCGCCCCCTCTGCCTTCCTGCGCTCTTCCCACCATGAGCGGGGCCGTTTTCACCTCGTAAAGATGGCGGTGTGGGATCGCTGCAACCTTTAGACTAATGACTGTCAGAAACATCGCCTCCATCTGTAATATGGTGAGTGCCGGCGGGCGGGGCGGTACGGCAGGCCTGCTGGGGCCGGCGGGGGCTGCCCGGGGGCGCCGGGAGGAGGAGGAAGCGGAGGCGGGGAGCCGGGCTGCCTGCGCCGGGAAGCAGCCGAGGCCCGGCGGATCGTCCCGGGGAGGGACAGAGACACCGACGCGAGCGCGGCGGGCACCGACCGTCTCACGTTGAAGACGGAGCCGCAGCCGCCTGTCCCTTCCTCCTTGTCGCCCTTCCTCTTCCTGCCCTAAGAACGCTGCTGAGGAACCCCGGAGTTAGGCTCCGAATGCATACCCGGCTCAGTGAGCCCGCTAAATCCCTCCGGGCAGGCACCCTGAGGGCTCATGCGGCCGGGAGCCCCTGGGGAATGCACGGAACCGGTGTAAGAGTTCTGGTCTAAGAGGCTTTGGTCCCGAGACGGGGGGCTGCTTTAGAAAGTCTCAGCTTTGGTTGCTGTCAGGGATTTTCTCCTGCTGAGTGCCACTCAGAGAAGACTGCTGCTTACAGTTGACTCCCAAAGCACTTGACTTACTCTAATTCACATCGTGTAATGAGGAAGAATTAAGGAAATATTAATACTTTTGCTTGTTGTGTTCAAGCTTTGCCGTTCCCAGCCCAGGAATAGTTGAAAAGACCATTTCTTCACTGTGCCTATATCTGTTTGCAGTCCTGACTCTACTGACTCAGAGCAGCTGATTTGGTTTGGATTTCTAAAACTTCATGGTGGGGGAGAGCTTAAAGTACATCAGTGGAAGTGCACTGAGACGGTAGTATGCTTACCAAAGACATGAGTGAGTGCTAAGCACACCAGTGCAAACAGAAGAGAAGCCAGTCGCTGCACATTTTGTTGGTTTAGTCTGTATTTTTCCCCCTTATTTCCAGGTTCTTCAAGAGCAGCTCCACACAGTTGCCAGCTTCCCTCCATGTGGTGCCCCAGCATGCCTTGTGCTGGCAATGCCACACATACCTTTCAGCTGCCCTGGAGAACAGAGCCTGCCTCCGGGGTAAGGCAGCGGGCACAGCCCAGAGGCCCAGCTCCCGCGGGTCAGCAGGGCTGGGGAGGGAGTGTGGGGTGTGAGCTGCTCCCCCTTCTGTGGCAATGGCAGCTTTTCACCGCTCTTAATACCTTCCAGTCCTGGGGGTCAGGGATACTGCAACAAAGCACTGCATGAAGGGGAGCTGGAGGCTGTTAGATGATTGTAAGGCTTTAGCACTGGCTTAAATCCTAGGAGCTCCGTGATTTCTCTCGTGTGCTTCAAGCATGTGCTTGCATACAGTCTGCTTCTCCCAAAACCTGCACAGATAGAGCAAAACTGCTGGGTTTATTCTGAAGGTGTGCTGCTCAGCTGCTACCATTAGATCTTGAAAAAGTGGTGTGTCAGAAATGGAAGAACTGAAGTCTCACACAAGAGCTCATAGTTCAGGACAATCCTGACTCACAGTATCAACACTGAGATAGAGGGTGATGCTGATTTAACAGTAATAATGCTTTAAAGCTTTTAGAGATGTTGTGTTATACTGGTCACGTTCAGTCTTCTCTTCATAACCCATAGGATTATTAATTTCTTGTAGGATAGAAATGCTGGGTTTTTCCTGAAGTTTACAGGAATCTGGGCCTTGAAGCTAAACATAAGCTACTGAAGATACCAGTAACTCTGTGTTATGGCTCCTCTGAAGATGAACCCACTCAGATAAAGTAGTGGACTGTAAGAAGAGCTGGGACATCTCTCTGTAAGAATAGGACTTAAGAGTTACATAAGCAAACCTTCTGTTTGTATAAACCATTTTTGCAGTTCTAGACTGACAGAAGGCATCTGTGGAAATCTACCAGAGACCTGTATTCCCCAATCTTGTTCCTGCGATATAACATGGTGCTTGAAGAAATGAACCACTCACAGTCTGTGGCTAAGAAATAGGCAAAGCAAGCATAGTAAAGCAAAGGAAACCAGGGACAGTTTTCAGCTTGCTTGCAAAGGAGATCCAGTACTATGTATTCATGGATGAACTCCCATATGCTGAGGGAAATGCGGTCAGAACTAACCATTAAGAAAAACAGGTTTATCCCTTCCACTTGGCATATATATTATGGCATATATTGAAATGCGCAACTTCTAGACTTAAAATTACTTTGTTGTCTTTCCCCAGTTTGCCACCCCCCTCTCCCAGTTATAATTATAATAGCATTAGTTATTCACTGGCTTGGTTAACAAAGCTAAGGAGGCAAAATTACTTCCTCTGGGGCTAGAGGGTGATGAACGCTTCTCTATCTGAAGGAACTGGTGGCAAAGATGGAGATCTGGCTCCCAGAAAGCTCCTCTTACTGCCTTGCAGATGGTGGGAGGTCATCCGTAGGGCTGTATACTGGCTGAGCACAGCAGGAAGTCTGCAATGGGCAGTTACTAGCTTTTGGGTCAGGTAATGCAGTAGAAGCAAAGAAGAATAAGTTGAAGAAACTCTTAGAAGGAATATCAACACCCCATGTCATGTCAGCCTCATAGGCTCTAGACGTGAACTAGGGGTGTGATTTTAGACCATAGTACACTGTAATCCTCTTTGGCGTCATTTTTATGGGATATCCCAGACAACTCAAGAACAGAACGCTGGTTCAAAGGCAGGGAGACATGCCGTCATTTTAAGATTGTTGCTCATTGAAACTCCCTGCAGTATATTTCTGTGTTTACGAGATTTTGACACAGCCTTGAGTTCATGCAGCAGCCATGGCCTGGGGAATATTACTGTTACATGTAGCGAACAGCATCTAGCCATTTCAGAATGTATTGACATATTTTTGTGAAGATGGCTAACAAGATCTGTGGGCTGTGTTTCTCCTAAATACCTTTTAGAATTCTGTTGGAAACAGATATTAGTTTCCCCTTTCATCATTTCATAAGAGTATTTCAAATAATCTGATCTGCACTTCAGCATGCCCTGCCAAATTGATGAGCAGTATGTTTTGAACACACTCGGATGGTTTCTGGCACAAAATATCTTCTAAGATACCTCACAGTTGCTCTCAGTAGATGTTATATAGATATTCTTTTTTTAAAATGTTGCAGTTTGATTAAGGAAAATAAATTGCTACATCTGAACATATGAATACAGACAGTACAAGCAATGTGCCATTCCAGCATGACCTACAGGAAATACAGAAATGAAAAATGACAAATATAGGAAATGTGAAGTCTAATTACTGTAGCATTTGTATGAAGTAATGAGAAACCTTGACAGTATGGCTGCCAAATGGGCACTAAAGTGAGAAAGTATTCTTTCCATCAGAATTCCAGGAAAGATACTTGTAGTATTAGAGGACATGTGGAGTGGGAATCATAGAATCACGAGGTTGGAAAGGACCTACAAGATCATCTAGTCCAATTGTCCTCCTATTACCGTAGCTACAGCAAGCCACTAAACTGTTTCTCATAGCTCCTCATCCAGACACCTCTCGAACACTGCCAGGGACAGCAACTCCGCCACCTCCCTGGGCAGCCATTCCAGTGCCTGACCACTGTCTGAGAGGAAAAGTTCCTTCTTATGTCTAATCTAAACCTCTTCTGGTACGACTTGCAGCCATTTCCTCAGGTCTGGTTTGTTGCCTGGGAGAAGAGGCCAAGCCCCTCTTCATCACAACCTCCCTTCAGGAAGCTGTAGAGTGCAATGAGGTCTCCCCTGAGCCTCCTCTTCTCCAGGCTAAACAATCCCAGCTCCCTGAGCCGCTCCTCATAAGACTCATCAGACCTCTCACCAGTTTCATTGCCCTTCTCTGGATGCATTCCAGGGCCTCAGTGTCTTTCTTGCAGTGAGGGGCCCAAAACTGAACACAATACTGGAGGCACGGCCTCACCAGAGCTGAGTACAGGGGGATGATTACCTTTCTGCACCTGCTGGCCACACTCTTTCTTATACAAGCCAAGATGCCTTTGGCCTTCATGGCCACCTGGGCACACTGTCAGCTCATGTTCAGCCAATCATCGACCAATATCCCCAGGTCCCTTTCCTCTTCACAGTCATCCAGCCACTCAGCCCCAAGCCTATAGCGCTGCATGGGGTTATTGTGGCCAAAGTGCAGGACCTGGCACTTGTCCTTGTTGAACCTCATCCCACTCACCTCAGCCCAGCGATCCAGCCTATCTAGATCCCTCTGAAGGGCCTCCCTACAGTCAGGGACATCGACACTACCTCCCAACTTGGTGTCATCTGCAAACTTACCGAGGGTAAACTCAGTCCTCTCATCTAGGTCATCAATGAACATATTAAACAAGATAGGCCCCCAGTACCAAGCTCTGGGGGACACCACTTGTAACAGCTCACCAGCTGGGTTTAACTCCATTAACCACTACCCACTGGGCATGGCCCTTGTATTGGTTGTTAATATACAGATGGTAGCAAAGATGGTAACAAACGTACAGAAGTAATAAGCAAAGGGAAACTCACCAGTGGTGGTGCCTTAGCTGAAGAAGCTAGAGCGGTCCTCACTGGAGAGCAATCTCCAAGAGATGCTGCCTCAGTGGGAGTCAGCCCTTAAATGAGGTCTCAGAGGAGGTGGAGTCAAGCTCCACCCCTTCTGGGAGCCCAGCTACCTTACTCTCACCTGTGCTCCCACAGCTGACCCCACACTTGCCTCAGCTGATTAATCAGAGGTTCAGGCTGTGATTACCAATTTCCCATACAGCCCTCTAGTCAGTTCCTTACTTAAAGGAGGATATACCCGTTCAGGCCACAGGCAGCCAGTTTGCCCAGGAGAATACTGTGAGAGCCCATGTTAAAGGCTTCGCTGAAGTCTAGGTAGACTACATCAACTGCCTTTCCCTCATCTGATAGTCTGATCACCCAGTTGTAGAAGGAAATGGGGTTGGTCAAGCATGACCTGCCTTTCACAAACCCGTGCTGGCTGGGCCTGATCCCCTGGATGCCACACACATGCCATGTGATCTCACCCAAGATGATTTGTTCCATAAACATCTTAATATAATGACAGAGACTGCCTTGCATGCATACTGCTTTTATGGCAAAAGTGGTCATCATACACCTCCTAGTTGTTGAGAAGATGATAAGCACAATTCATAACAATTCATGTTTTACAGTATAGTATTTTATTTTTGTTGAACAGTACAGTCATTGGTTCCTAGATGCTGAATTAAGAGCAAACAAGCTGTTATGCTAAATACTTAAGAAAAGGAACCTCTTAGTTACACTTTAGTAAAGCTGAGTGAGTCTGAATTGTGGAAAAGATGGATTAAAAACTGACTCTGGTCCCTGATAAAGTGTGTGTGGCAGGTGAGTGACACTTGGGAGGTGAGATTCTGATGGGATGAAGAGCCACTATTCTACAGAGTGTAAACTATGGCCAATTAGAGAAATAGCAAAATCTCTGCCTCACAAGTCTGTCCTTAGTTGAATGTTTGGTAGATACATGTCTGTACATTTGTGTACATTATGTACACTTATCTCCACAGCATGTCAGTACTTCAGGGGAACAAATACCCTTGTGTCTATTATATAGAGCTCCATTACAAACATACCTGGACACACTCAGACTTTGCAGAGAAGGATGCTGTGCTGATGTTTTCAAGCCAGCTTGAATACTGGATATTGTTGTGATTATTTGAATTTCACTACTAATCACTTAATGTGCACATCTGAACTGCCATAAAACCACAATATCCCTGACTGTTCTCTGAAATTTCATGTGATAATCCTGTATTTTTTCTGGCCTATGTCTATCTAACCTTGTGGTGACAAGGCCTACTTTACATCTCCAGGCAATCTATCTCAGTTATTCAGCATCCTTATGACTAGAACTCTTCCTAATATCTTACCTGAATTCATGTTACCATACAGTCAATGAAGTATAGTTGGAAAGAGTATTGTAGTGAGATAACAAAGGAACAGAGATGGAATGCACACCCATATCCAAAGAGTTAGGGTCACAATGAAAAAGCTCCACAAAGGAAGGATCCCCAGAAAGAGATATTTCCTTAATAGCAGTCAGCCCTTAAATGGGGTCTAAGAGAGGTGGACCCAGGCTCCACCCAGTCTGGTCACACAGCTGAATTGCTTTCACCTGTGCTCTCACAGCTGACTCAGCCCTTGCCCCAGGTGATCAATCAGTGGTTCAGGCTGTGACTCAAGAACTTCCATATAGTTACCACATTTTTAGTTTCCCGCTTCTCATCCTGTCTACCCTTGAGACCAAGAACAGACTAATTCCTTCCTGTAATCAATGTTATGTGTTTGAAAATATTCTCATGCCCTGCCACAGTCTTTTCTATCTTATACATGACCCCATTCATCCCTTTTTACAAGTCATTTTCCTCTAGGGTTAAGTTTTTTATTTTTATTGCCTTCCTCTGGACTCTCTCCAGCTGTGTTTGTATTTCTTGAAGCCTAGCACCCAAACCTGGGCACAAGGTCCTGCCTGAAGTCTTACTGATCACAAGTCAAACTGGAAAGTCACTTTAAGGACTCTCTAGGGTCCTGTCTGTAAGAATTTCATTGTACTGTCTTTTTTGCAGAATAGTTAGTGTTTATTCATCTGAATAATACAATATAGTCTCCAGACACTGCTGTTTGTTTGTTTTCAGGAACTACTAGTTTAGCTATCTCTCATTCTGCATATGTGCAGGTGATTCATGTCTTTCTGTACAAAATCTTGTACTTGCCTTAGCTGAATTTCAACCATTTTCAGAGCATTTCTCTAATGGTTTCTGTTCATTGGGAAAATAGCTATGTAATAGGTTTTCCACAGGTGACTTAGGAATATTTCCAATTTCTTTTCTGCACTCCTTTTCTTTAACCAAAACACGTATGTATTCCTAGAAAGTTAGTGACATAGTTATAGATCTATCAGAATACAAAATTAGGTCTGATTTGCTATATTGTGTTAGCAGCATCTTTCAACTGTTTTATTTCCCTGTTTTATTTCTTATCCTCCATAGAATGATTGCAGTTCGGCTATTTTGCTTCATATGACTTAATGATCTAATGTGATGTGGGTTTTTCCATTGTTTTTGGTTTGTTTTATTTTCCCTGCACTGTTCTTTTGCATATAAGCTTAAGTCCAAAGGAATCGGAGGCTTTGTTTGTCTGTTTTTGTTTTACTTAAAACAAAACAAAACAAAAAAACCAACCAAACAAACAAAAAAACACTTTTGTTTCATATGATGTAAGGTACAAGTTAAAATTTTAGCAACATTGTCACAGAGTCACGGGGGTTGGAAGAGACCTCTGGAGATCATCCAGTCCAACCTCCTACAGGTCACACAGAAAAGCATCCAGATGGGTTTTGAATATCTTCAGAGGAGACTCCATAATCATTCTAGGTAACCTGTTCCAGTGAAAGTAAAGATTTTCCTCATGTTCCCATAGAACTTCCTGTGTTCAACTTTGTGCCCATTGCCCCTTGTCCAGTCACTGTGCAACACCAAAAAGAGCTTGGTCTTGCCCATATGATACCTACCCTTGTAGTGTTTAGCAGTCTTTTGCTTACATAAATGATCAAAGTGACTTTCTGGGCCTGGGAACAAGGACAATCATGCTTTAAACCCAATGTAAATAGTCATGGTTGAACATTGCTATAGATAGACAACACAAACATTTAGCACATCTCTAATCAGACTTTCTGTTTCTAGCTTAAGCCTGGCTTGAATGTACAGTTTCTGGCTTACTTGGATTAGAATATTACCAACCATTCTTTGTGCCATCATATCAACTGCTTTTGAAGAACTTTTGCATCTCAAACATGTAACATATAGAAATTAATGTTGCGTGCCACGGTTTGAGTCTACTTAAGAGTCTGTCAAGATTTTCGTCCTCCACAGAATAAATATAACTTGCTTTGAAGGATAGATCTCTTTCCCTTCTCTCCTTTTTCTCTAACATATATATTCTTGGATTTTGGTATAAGAAGACACAGCTCCTGGAGAAGTCAGTGGAATTCTGGCTGCTTACCCAAGGACTGTATTTAGCTCCCAAGTTTCACTGGGGGATGGACACAGTGCTTCAGTTTGCATTTGCAACAGCCAAGGTTTTGTAGCGTGAAGTGTAGCTCACTCATAGAACAGCTCTATGATAAGCTGCTGGAAACTTCCTCACAGTGATTTTGTGTGAAGATAAGTTAGTGTACATCATGGATTTGTTTGTTTTTTTAATGATAGTTTTGTTTGCTAAATCCTAGGTTTTGCTGTTTTTCTCAATCTGTTCAAGATAATTTTAACGCTGAAAAAGATTTGTCAGAGCCATCTGGTATCCTCTGAAGTAAGAAACCTAGGCCTGGGGAAAAGCAAAGGGATGACAGCAAAGCAACTAGTCAGCCAAGCACTTGTATTCTAACAGTATACACTAACCCGTGTTCTATAAAAGAGTGGGAGGTCACTTTTGAGAGGAGTTATTTCCCATGAATTCTAGATGGAGAACTTTTTCCAGTGTAAAAAACTCCTCCTGCAGAAATGGAAAAAAACAACCTGCATCCAATTTCATTCTTAATTTAGAGAACTTAATTTGAATGCTAAATGTATAATTGAAGAAAACTTGTGCTTTGGCTTGAATACTGTGCCATGAATCTGTATGAGGATGGTTTTCTTCAGAAGTTGCATTGATCTTCTGTATTCAGATTTTTCTTCTATCAGCCAAGGCTTTGATTACACCAGCAGCTGTTTGCTTTGCTGTTAGAATCAGATAGGAAAATGTCTATCATTTTCCTCCCTCATGGGAACTCAGATGCTTTGCTGAATGTATGCATTTTTGGCAAGGCTGCCTCTCCAAGCAAAAAAAACTTGATCCTCATACGGAACTTACATAATTATCACACTGTCATCTCAGTTGAAACATAGCCAGCAATGGCTTTGTACTGATCCTTCCTTCTCTGAGTTTCTCACTGAGTCTTAGTAGAACCCTCCAAGGACATACAGCATATAAAATCTTTTCATGGAGCCTTGTGCAGGTGAATTACTATGGTCTCAAACGGAATGAATGGGAAATATTCTACAGCTGTTCTAAGAAATAAGCTCTGTGTTTGTAAGAGAAAGGAAGAGATTTGGTAAGGGTTTATGAAACACACAAGCTTTGGAGCTTTTCTGGAAGCTGCCAGCTTGAAGAAGCTTCTTTACTTTCAAGGCTTACAGGTTGTTAAGTAGCACCAGTGCTGGGTTTCACACTGCTGATTCCGTTGACTAAAATCACCTTCTTCTGATGGACTGACATGAAATAATAATCTAATAGAGCAAGCAATGCTGATATTAGGTGCAGGAAGGAAATAAAAGTCGGATGTTGAGAAGAAACACCAGAATTACTGAATCTGATTAACACTGAATTTAAAAATTTTAACTGATGAGCTTTCTGAGCCAATATTGAACAAACCTCAGGAGCAAAGGTCATTTCAGAGCACTAGGGAAAAATGCTGCATGTAATTTTTCTTTATTCCGAATGGAGTCGTCACGGTCTTGTGTAAATACAATCTGATGTCAGTCTCGGAAAGAAACAAAACAAATATGAGTATGGGAGGCAGCTGGAAAAGAGCAAAAGGATAATGAAGTTTTACATGTTGTTATCTTTGTGGTTGCAGTTTATATGTTGTAATAAAAGTCAGCCAACTGTGCCATTCTTACGTGACAGAAATTACTAAGGCTTAATATATTAATACTACCTACTGTGGGGCAAGTTCAGCAAGAAAACAGCCCTCTGATATCAGTAAAGCAATTATAAGACAAACTGAGAACTGGCTAACCAACAGATCTTGAATAAATGTACATAGAGAATATTTCTCCAAATGCAGCATTTTTACTGATATCCCGCAGAGATCTTTATGTTTATAGAGCAGCAAGAAGTGACAGCACTGGCACTAGAAGCATTGCAGCCTGTTAGCTCAGTGATCTAAGCTTGTTAAAAATAGGCATTTACATACAGTCAAGCCGCAGGTAACATACAACATAGTGATTGTACTTTACAGACCACTAGCTGTGAAAGTGACTTTACTGAAATGAAGACACAGCTGAATATAATTTGAGGCAGTGACCAAGAAGCATGGCAGTGCTTGGTCTTATGCAGCTTTCTGTTAGAATAAAATTCCACCTGTATTATGCTTACTTTTAACTTCTGTGCTGTTCCTATTAGAGCAAGGTGCTGTTGTGGTGCTCAGGTTTTGTTAAAGGCCTCTGACAAATTAGAAGGGATGCAGAAGAGTTACAGTAATGCTTAGAAAACCTGCTCAACATCTAAAACTGGTTTACCCAAGATAACTTTAGAAGTCAAGTATCTTTATGAGACAAGAGTGTAATGGGATCCAGCTGCTCGAGTACAAGGTATGAAATAAAGGAGAGGTGTGTGGGGGGAGAACCACTGTTGTTGTGACCTGTTCACTTCAAGTCAGCCATCATCACAGCACCCAGGTCAGGCCAGCTTCACTACCTACAATTGCAAATATTTGTGTTGGCTCAGGTGACTGTTGTGCTTGGCCATTAGTAGGGTAGAGTTAGCTTGGCTCATTGTAACTGAAAAGAAAAAGTGCATTTCTCTTCTGATGTCCATGACTTTGTTTTAGATTGTAATAGTTTACATTAATTCTTCCCTTTTTCCTTAGGGCACCAATGCCTCTGCTCTGGAAAAAGACATTGGCCCAGAGCAGTTTCCCATCAATGAACACTACTTTGGATTGGTCAATGTAAGTACCACTTTCTATGGACGAATGCTATATAGAACTGCGGTTTTTATGAGTTTTACTTATATTTTTTTTTCATCCCAATGCTGCTGTAAGGCAGGATCGCCTTGTGTTGAAAAAGTGCTGCGTGTGTGCGCCAGTTTTAGGCAGAATGGGCTGCAAAACTGTTTAAAGACGTTTTAAAGATAACTTCATAGTCCCCAGAGAAAAGAGTTTAGCGTTCTACGAATGTTTCCAGTGGTTAGAACATAAACTTGATAAAGCTAAAAGTCTATTTTACCTATAAGGTATGAGGGACAGTCTCTTTAATTTTTGGTAGAAAGTGATGGAAGTGCATAAAGGTCCAGATACAGTGATCTCCGAAGTCTCCTACTGAGCACTAAGATGGAGCCTAGCAGGAATATACTGATATATGGGAGCAAGTTTAAAGGGATCAATTGCAATAAATGTATCTCTTGCAAGTGGAATTTTTACATTATATCTTAGTTAAATTAGAACACCATAATTTCACCTGTTTTCCTACGCATTGTTGGGATGGGCATGGAAATATATTCCTACAGCAGCTGCCTGGCAAAATGGCTGTGCCACAGAAGACAGATGTTGAGTAGTTTCTTGTGATGTGCAGAGATTAAGATTGTTTTTGCTTTTACATGGCAGTTCGGGAACACCTGCTACTGTAACTCCGTGCTGCAGGCATTGTACTTCTGCCGGCCATTTCGGGAAAATGTGTTATCATACAAGGCCCAACAGAAAAAGAAGGAAAACCTCTTGACTTGCCTGGCAGATCTTTTCCACAGTATTGCTACTCAGAAGAAGAAAGTCGGAGTTATCCCACCAAAGAAGTTCATATCAAGGTTACGAAAAGAGAATGGTAAGTGTGAAACTGGAATTCTCTTAGATATCTGTAAGCTGATCAGGGAAATCTAAACATTGGGCAAGGTGCTCATATTAGTCAGATGGTCAGGTTAGGTCTGGAAAGGACTTTTAGCACTTTTCTTGGTTTTAGATATTAATATTATAGTATCTGTTACTCAATATTATGCTTGAAATAGCTACGCCAGATTTCCTGAGTTCTCAGAGGTCATTGAGTGCATGGCATGACAGATCACACTGAGCAGTCAGCTAAGGCTGGGAAGAGGGTGGCATCCTGCCCCAGGTTTTTTCTTATTTTTAATGTGGCATGGCAGAGAGATACGCTGCAGGCAGCTGGCAGTACTAAAGCAGTCTGGCCTTCTAGAGCTACAGGCATTACAAGCCCAAAACACCCTGGAGGGCAGGAAACTGTGTCTGGGGGTTGTTCAGTGGGCCGCATGTCAACCACTGCTGTTGTTCCTAGGAGCAGTGGGTGCAATCTGACTTTGCAAAGTATCAGGCCCTTTTTGAGTACCACACTGGCAACAGTATATGCCTGATCTTTTAGTGTTTCTTCCCAAGGGATGGGAGGAATGTCTTGAAGTAAGGAAGCCTGCCACACAGTTCATTTTCAGCCTGGATTCATATCAGTGTGGGTGTTGTACTTGGAAACAAGGGAGCTTTGAATGAAGAGAAGAAAGAATTGTGAGTTAACACCTGGGAAAAATTGCCTCCTGGTGACAGCATGTAAATGGGCAGACTGTCCATTGCAAAGCAGGCATTATAAACAGTGACAAAGTCAGCTCCAAGTCATCTTAGTGATAAATGCCCCTATGCTGCTGGGATCACCTTTTGGGACCAGGTCTTATGTTTTCAGCTTTTTCAAATTAGGGCCAGATTTGGGGTATATTAATGTGCTTCTGTGTTCAGGCTAGCTGCTGCAAAGCTGAGGACTGTACAGTATTTTTGAGGAAATCCATGTAGGCTTTTTCCAGGAGCAGAGGGATAAAACCACACATTTCTTGGGAACGCAAATTGTTTTTCTTCAACATGGTGGGCAAGTTAAGCCTTCGCTAGGGAAGAAACCTGTTTTTCATCACCACTGAGGTAGCCTATGCTCCAGAAAGCATTCTGTATGAAAGAGAAGTCTGTGCTCATCAGACTTGTGTGTGAAAAATAAGCTTTTTCAGATGATGTTATTATAAATATTATAAGTTTGCATCCAGCATCTTTGTTTTCCCCGGCCAAGTGTTGCACTGTCCAAACTCAGTGATGTAGAATGTATGAGTAGGAATCAGTACTGCCTAATGTGAATGGACGTAATTTCCCTTTGTAGTCACAAATTTTCTTGTACAATGGGCACAGATAATTGGCTGCACTGAGGACCACCATCTTGCTTTCTTCACTGACTGTAATGGGAGCCTACACAGCTTACTCCAAATACAACCTTGGTCTTTTAGACACAGTAAAATTATGTGAGATGAAGCCTTCCCTCAAAGCAGCTTCTCTGAATCCAGTGTACTTTTCTTTGACACAATTCTAAGTATTTCGCTGAGCAAGGATTCGGAAAACAGTGGCTTTAGTTTGATTTCTTGAAATAAAAGGTATACTCAGCTGTAGAAACCTTGACTCTCTTCTTCACAGATCTCTTTGACAACTACATGCAGCAGGATGCCCACGAGTTTTTAAATTACTTGCTGAATACAATCGCCGACATTTTGCAGGAGGAGAAGAAACAGGAGAAGCAAAATGGGAAATTGAAAAATGGCAACATGAATGAAGCTGAAGAGAACAATAAGCAAGAACTCACCTGGGTGCATGAGATTTTTCAGGGAACACTGACTAACGAAACTAGATGTTTGAACTGTGAAACCGTAAGCATTGGGATAGATTGTTTTTTTGGTTGTTGCCCTTTAATAGATAGATACATTTTATATGTATAATATATGAATCTTTTCAGACATCTGAGAATTGTGGATATTCCTGTAGACTTTACTTCTTGAAGTGAGTATATTCTTTTCTAAAAATTTATTTTTCTAGGTGTTTCTTGGCTAGCCTTTGCCAAGTCTGGCTGTCATAACATGTAACTCTACACTTAGAACCCTTACTAATTAATCAGTATCCTTCTCTACCACTGTAACTTCAGGAGAAGGTATTTGCACTGTTATTCCAAGAACCAGTGGAAAGTTAAGATGGATTTGCATTCATTTATTTCAAAGAATGTGGCTGACAAAGGATTTGTTATTAACAAACCGTATGTGTTCTTTTGTCTTCTGAAAGATTCTTAAAAGAATGGTGGAAATCTCTTATATTTGAAGTCTCAGCAAATTGCAACGTAGTTTGCGAATCTTACCTAACTTTTGCTTTGTGAAAGGGAGGTGTCAAGGATGAACTAGTTTTCTCAGCACCTTCTATAGCTGATAGAGCTTGCAAAGGATCTTCTTCAGGAATCTCTCTCCATCTGTCTCCAGGCTATTCTGTGAGATAGAAGTCTGAGCAGTATCAGGTATTCCATCTACACAGTACAGCTTGTTCTCATTCCAGTCCTTGCACTGAGCTGTTGCAATTGTTTGTGCAGCAGTGTTGTAAATCGGGCCAACAAACTGATCTCTCCTAAGAACGATGTTTCCAACTCAGACCAGTATTGCTACCGTGGAACTTGTCTAAAGAAAACACAGCTTTAGATTATCCGCATTAAGGTTGAAGGAGGTGCCCAGAGAAATCATCTTTCAACAGCAGGCTGAAGTTTAATATCTAACTCTAGGCAGCCAAATTTAGGTGAGATAAAAGTCTAGAAGAACATATCCTGATATTCTTTAATCATAAATGATAATACTGTACTCCAAGAAAATGACTTCTTGGGAGCTTGTGTTCAGGGACAGGGAAGAGTGATAAATTGACAGTCAGCCTGGGAAATGGCATGGACCAAATCTGGAACAAGGCTGTCACAGAGAAAATGTGAGAGGGAGAGATTGAAAATTAATTCTTTAGTATATTTGTACTATGATAGCTCACAGAGTAATAGCAAGACTTAAAAAAAAAAAAAAAATAAAAGAAAAATGGAAGGATAGGATTTTTTTGACAGACCAGCTTCTTCAAACAGTTGTGGCCTGGTTCTCAATTAACATCCTATGTTTGCTCAGTCAAACTGTAATGAACAAAGTGCTGCTGCTGTAGGAAAGCATGTCTGAAGCTTCCTGTGAACGCAGAAGTATGGGGTTCTGCCCAGTATGCTTCTACAGTTGTTTTTCTTTTATTGTGGTACCTCGAAATCTTTGGGAAACAATAAAATGAATTAAAAGGTCGCCCTTTGCTAAAACATGAATGTATCGTGCCTGAGGAATCATTCAGATTCCAGTAGTTCTCATTCTCACAAAGAGTGAGGTCTGAATCTGTGTTTCCAGTGACCTCTAGATATAGTTGTATTATTCTAGCTTGAATGGACTCATCTCCCCCTTTGAGAAATACATTACATGCTGAAATGAATATCAGGATTCCTAACTTCTTAGTGGTATTCAGATGAAATGCTTTATTTGCCAAAGACTTTTCCAAGAATTTAAACACCCTCTTGATATGCCGAGTGCCTGACAGACCTCTACTTCCAGCAGCAGAGACACAATGTTCTCTGAGGTTTTGTTGCTCTATTTTTGAATTCTATCTATGTGTTTACACTGCAGCTGATTGCTGCCAGTTTTGTGGTTTCCTGTGCTCTTCAGATTGAATCATATCTCAGAGTGGATTTTTGCTCAAGTAACTGCTGTTTGTTTTATTTAATTGTACTTTATGCCTCTGTACATCCTTGATAATATCAAAATTCATCCCGCTAAAGGAGGGTTGATTCGGACTGCATTCACCATGTTTACGGGATGACATAACGTGAAGATGAGCTCAGAGCAGTACATAATTTCCACACCCACAGACCTACAGAAATTTGAGCATGAATGTTTGGGGTCAGAACAGCAGATTGAACCTCTCGCTGAAGTTCTGGATTTGAACTAAAGAAGTGCATTCACACAGAGCAAAATATGGAGTGTTGATACAACATTTTATAAACAGAATTGGTTGTTATTAATATGACTAAATTCATCTGCAGTAATTCTACTACAATCTTAGTTAATATCATCTTAAAAATAACTACACTGGCTTTTCTAGGTGTTCAAGGCCTTAAAACCTAATTAATGGATGCAGAGAAAATCACTAAATTTTGGGATTCAATTGGTTACCCTGTCCTAATTCACTCTTTAATTTGCAAAAATATATATTAATTTGCTGAGTAAGATGTGTTTTATGATCTAAGATGATCCAATATGGGATCACCTTTTACAGATCTATTTATGTCCACCATTCCTGGAAGAGTCCTCGTTAATGTTTATTGGAGAAAGGTTCCAAATGTAACCAAGGTTTAGAACAACTCTGAGTTTTGGAGAAGCTTGAGATCAGAGTTCCCAACTACCTCAAGGAGTTGCTAAACTACGCCTATTATGAATTGACATCAAAGATTTCCATAATTTTGAATCTCAAAGCTAATACAAAAGGTGAAGGAACTTAAATGAGATGATCTATAGGGTACTTAAGTGGTATTTAAACATTGTATTTCCAGTCTGCAAAGAAACAATGAAGTTCCACAATTTTCCATGCAAGAGAATTCTGGAGGAAAAGTGTTTTGGCTCAGTTGAAATACAACAGTTATCTGTTGTAGAAGTTTTATAGACATGTGTATATATAAAATTCAATCTTCTTCAAGATTAAGCACTCTAGGTGAAAAATCATTTTCAAAACAAAAACTAGGATTCATCACTGAAAATGTTTTAAAGATTATATTTTTAGAAAAATATTTTTATCAGACTTTTTCTAATTATTTTTCTTCCACACAAATAAAACGTTACGAAATATTGCCCCTTTGCCTTTTTTACCTGTAACCTCTTATTCAGTCTTGTTAAAATCACTGATCAACTGTAACATTCCATGGGGAGATGCAGGTGTGCCAGCAAGAAGCATAAAGCCAGGCTTTTAAATTTTCACTGTAGAAAAAACATAATGTGTTTGAATATAACGTTTCTCAGTGAAAGCCTACGTGGAGAGTATCTTCACAGTATTCTTAATAGTAGAAATACTCATGTAGGCCGTAAACCGAGATTACATAATATAATACATTATACACAGATAAAATTCTAGTATAATAAGGATCTGGGCTGTATAGTGTAGCAGTAGAACATATGTACTACACCAACCAGAGCTAACGTACAGAATGATGCTCCCTGTTTAGTGGGAGCAAAGTGCAGTCACCAGTCCATGGTCAGTGGGTTTGGATAATTGGAGCAGGCAGAAGTTGGAAAGTGGATCAGTCTGGTTGCTTATTTGGCAGAATGAATATGGTCATGCTGATCTAGGAAAAAACAAACAAACAAAAAAAAAAAAAATACAAACCAAAATTGAAATAAATACTTTGTGTAATTTGTTACGAGAAATTGTTCTGTTTGCACATAGATATATACAGCATTTGGATGCAGGATGTTTTACTAAATCTGCTTTACGTGTATATTTTTTTCGCTACAGGTTAGTAGCAAAGATGAAGATTTTCTTGACCTTTCTGTTGATGTGGAGCAGAACACATCAATTACACACTGTCTAAGGTAAACGAATGCATCCTTTTGATGAATGTTTCTGTCTGACTTCGTTATATTTTCCAAATCTAGTAGATGCAGAAGAGAGAAGTGGAACAGTATTGTGTTTTGAACTTTTCCTAAGCAGAAGAAAATTACTGTAAGGTGGATTCTTCCTCTAGTGACAAAATACACATTAATGGTTTTTGTTTTACTCTTGCTTTCAATTGTATGTGTTTGGAAGAGAAAAAACAATTTCTCTCTTGGGGAAAAATTGATTGCCTTGTCATCTGGAAGAATCGCTGCAGAATAATAATTGGTTTCAAAGAGATTTGTGTGTGCTTATCTTTAAGCTTTTAGTCAAGTGCTTTGTTGATTAGGATTTATGTGTGTATTAAAAGTCAGTGTGTACTTTGTAGAGCACCAGAGTCCTTAGAGGGCAAAAGATTCCCAAAGTCTTCTTTTGTGCCATGTAAATTTCTTACTCACATCTCATCCTAAAATTATAGTGATAACTTTTTAAGTCAGTTCTGCTCATATTTCATGCCTATTTATTAAACAAATCCTTCAGAGATCTATGTGATTTTCAGATTTGCGTGAATGGTTACTCTGAGGGATACAAAATATATGGACTTTTGGCACTGATGCAATAGACAGGTACCTATGTTTAAGACAGTATATTACTGCTTTAAAGTAATGATTATCAATTGGCCAAATTCAAGCTGGAATGCCTAGGAAGTGTTGCCTGATATCTCACATCAACTATGGAGTTGCAGAAGGAGAAAGCATACAAGATATAAACCACTTCCTGCATCAAATGGCAGCAATTTCTCTGTGAACACAATTGTCCTGAGAAATAGCTATTGCAAAGTAACTGCTCTGCTATGTCTTTACAGCTTTAAATACTACTGCATTGAAAAGGTACATTAAAAAAAATCCATGCAGTACAACATTTCAGTAAACGAATTTCTTTCCCATATAGATGAATGTTCTTTTCAGTTATTTTTGTAGCTTTTCAGATTGAAAAGGTCCTGTCTATGTCAGAAATCCAAAGAATATAAGCCTCTGGCATAGGCTTAACACTGCAGAGCACACAGCTGGTTCTGAAGCAGTGAAAGTTTAGCAATAAATATAGTACATTTCCAATATTTTTATTTCCACTAGAAGCTGCAAGGCTTACCAGTCCTTTTGATCCCAGCTTCTAACATATCTGCCTGTGCTTTTTGTTCCACTAGGAATTCTGTCGTCTCTTAAAATAGGAAATTTGTACTATTTAAACATGTAAACAATAGGAAGCAACTTCTGCATTGTAGTATAGAGCATGTAGAGTTTCTAAAAATGTGGGAGTGTAGAGGGTCAGTGATGAATTAGCATGTCCTGAGAGAGTAAATTCCTTTTTCCCATTAAAATACTATATAAACAGATGAAGACTGGCCCATTAATGGAACAGGAGGGAGTTAGAAATATCTTGCAACTCATTCTGCAGTTGAGGTTTCTCAAGCCTGTAGTTCTTATTTTTAAGTGTGAAACATGTTTTAGGAATACCATGCTGAGAATTTTTGATTGATGTAACAACTTCAGAAATTGCACTTTTGAAGGGCAAAAAAAACATTTAACTTTCCTCCGTACATCTCTTCCCCCAAGGAAATACTTATTGCTTGTATGTAGGCTACTTGTTCTTTTCTTGTTACAGGCAAAGAAATTAATATGCTGAGTCAGCAAACAAGTAATGCCTCTAGGTTCCGCGACTGTGCCTCACCTGCTTTAGTAGAATATGGAAACAGCCTTTTAGGCAGAAGGTAGAGGACAAATAAGAGGATAGTTTGATTTAGATTAGATAATACAAAGAAAGTATTCTCTTTGAGGGTGGTGATGCACTGACACGGGCTGCCCACAGAAGAAGCTGTGTGCCATGGATGCTCCATCCCTGCAAGTACTCTAAGCTGGGTTGGATGGGGCTTTGGGCAACCTGATCTAGCAGGAGATGTCTCTGCCCAAGGTAGGGTGTAGGAACTCCATAAGTTTTAAGGTCCCTTCCAACTCAAGGTGCTTGAATGATAGAATACATTGTGCCTGAGGAATCATTTAAAGCCCAGAGTCACAAAAAAACCTCCTGTGTCTAAACTGGACGATAGGTGCTTATGCCTGCCTTTGCAGTTCTCAAAACACCTGCCTAGTTGCAATGTAACACTAGAGGTGGCAAAACAAACTACTGTCATTTTTTTTCTTGTTAAGATATTTAGACACCTAAAGTTCTGTTCCAAAGCTTATAAACGTTGTGACTTCTGACAAATCTTTTCTGTGAACTGTGCAGCACAATCAAGCCAACTCTTCCTCTGCCTCTCTTCAAAAGCTCTGTTTAGAAATGTTTCTAAGCAGATTTACTTTAGTGATATATACGAAAACCACCATACTAGCTGACGCTTTCCTTTTTAGATATCATAAAGGTATAACCACATAACTTCTGGATAAATGTTCAGAGGTTAGGGGATGCAGAAGCCTGAGTTGAGTTTATTTTTCTGCATAAGAAAATTCAAGCTTATCTTACAGGAGAATACTATAAAACATGAACTACCTGGGGATGAAAGAAGTGAGCTTGAGGATGTTCTGTTTAAGTTGAAAAGGCACTGGATGGGTTAAGTATCTACACTGAAATCTAGGCAGCCCCTTGACATGTAAAAGATGAGGATATAGGTCCCATTTAGAGACAGTTGACCCTTTTCCTGTATTGCACAGAGGGTCTCAGCACCTAATGCAAAGCTGTCACTATAGCCAGATACTGTAAGACCCTTTGCAAATCCCTGTACAGTTGCTTTTAGTGCTTTAGAAGACTGTATTTCAGTGGAAACAAGATTTCATCCTGTGTGTCTTTTTAGGATTCCAGTTCCACAGTCGAAGCGTGGCACTGGGGCAAAAGCATTAAGAACTTTGAGGAACTGATAATTGTATTTACTTACAGAGACTTCAGTAACACAGAGACATTATGTAGTGAGCAGAAATACTACTGTGAAACCTGCTGCAGTAAACAAGAGGCTCAGAAAAGGTAAGCAAAGAGCAAGGTGGTGGTTTCAATATGTTGCTCCTGGACTTTGACAAGCCTTCTTTTTAACATTTATTGTGTTTCTAGAATTTACACCCCACATGCATTATCTGTGTGGGCCAGAGAACTTGCAGACAGACTCAAAGCTATCATACCACTTAGCTTAGAAGCTACTGCTATTATACTACTGTTACTTACAAGATGATTTTCTAATGCAAACATGTATTCATTAAGGAAAGAGTGGCTATGAACTGGACATGTGCATTCTTATTGTTTCACAGGATGCGAGTAAAAAAGTTGCCAATGATTCTTGCCTTACACCTCAAGAGATTCAAGTACATGGAACAATTGCATAGGTATACTAAGCTGTCTTACCGTGTAGTATTTCCCCTGGAATTACGTCTCTTCAACACGTCTGGTGATGCTGTCAACTTAGACCGGATGTATGACTTAGTAGCTGTTGTTGTTCACTGTGGAAGGTAAGACTCCCTCACATATATCTCAAGCTATTACAGGTTCCAGGCATTTTGTCAAGGATGAGGCATGCCTGACAAAATGGAGAAAGAGTGCTGCCCCAGCTTGTGTATATCTTGGCCTGAAGTTCTTAGCTACCCTTTCTCACAGTAAATCCGTACCTCTTTGAAAAATAGTGCTTCAGGCTCCCAAAAGTCACCGGATTGAAATCAAGAGAAAGAAAGGAGGAAGCTGTCTCTTTCCTCATCACTCAGAGAGCTTGGATCCAGGAGGGCCATGGGCTTTTAGTATGTAGGCTCTGCAGCAGATTGGCCAGTTCCTGTCAGGACAATGAAAACGATACCTTTGTTAAAGCTTCTCAGGAGCGAAGCATTGCCAGACATGAAACAAACAGACAAATCCTTGGGGCTGGAGAAATATCTTGTTTTCCCTTAATCTCAAAATTAAAATTAAAAGAATAAAATTAATTTGTGTTGTTTTAAAAATATTTGCCATAGTTGATGCCAGCTATGAGGAAATTGTTAAGTACTGTGTAGATCAATTTGCAGATGGTCATAGCACAAATCAAAACAGCACATTATGCATTTAGTTGACTAGGTCATTGCAGTGAGGCTGAAAAAAGAGATCATATACAATGTACTGCTAGAGATGGGTTTACTGTATTCTTCTTAGCATGTAACTATAATTTCACTTGCTTTTATATGTGACTTATCAAAATGGACCCAACAGTACTTTCTAGTGTTATATTAGGTTTTTCTTCATTTACCTTTTCAGTGGACCGAATCGTGGGCATTATATTACTATTGTGAAAAGTCACGGATTTTGGCTCTTGTTTGATGATGACATTGTAGAGGTCAGTATGCTGAAGGCCATGAGCACAACGTTTATGTTCTCTTTGTTTGGAATTAAAATTCTGATCCAGATCTGTGTATAGATTACTAGTCTGCAAAGCCACAGCTTGGTTGTAACGTGACATTTGGCATGGCTCTGTTGGGAAGTTAGGTTGCAAACAGAATGATTAATGGTGTAGTTCTTACCCTGTCAGTATAAGAGAGTTGTTTTATTTTAAAACAGTATCAAACATTTTAAATATCAGATTCTGGGAGTTTAATTTATAATGTTTCTTCATGCATAATAAGACCAAGTTAGTTCATTAAAACTTAAAACATATAGGAGCTATTTTGCAATCTGACAACATCACTTGGCAAAATTAGGTTGGGTAAAGTTAGGGTTGTTTGGAGTTTTATTTCTTCAACAACTTGGAGGTTATAAGAGCATCTGAACTTTGTAGTCAGTCTTGGATTGTCTGGATGAAAATTAGTGAAGGATGTGATCCACAGCTATTACAGATTATCTAAACATAGCACAATTCATTCCCAAGCAAACCCTTTATGTCACTGTGACACCTGGCATAACTGGGGTCCTGAGTCTAGTTCCCCAGGCTTAAATCCATTGGAGTAAATTAAGAATTGGATCTTCAGGACCATTGGAAATTAAGCATGACTTGAAGAGGGTTTCTGTTGCTTTTTGTTTACTACTGCATTCCAAACAGACTGTGTTAGTTGAAAAAGCCTAATTCCTTTAGGTTCTCCAAGGCAAATGTTCCTATTGATTTCAATGACAGCAATCAATAGGGTTTAGCACCTGAACACTAATTACCATTTCACTGCTTGAACTGCAAAGAGAATTTGCTGATTGCTGCTCTAAAACTTATAAATGAATTTGCCCTCTGTTTCTATGCAGCTTTTTAATCTATGCTTGGCATTTCTTTTACTTAGCAATACGTTAAACGATTCTATTTATTTTACAGAAAATAGATGCTCAAGCAATTGAAGAATTTTATGGACTGACCTCTGATATATCAAAAAATTCAGAATCTGGTTATATTTTATTCTACCAGTCAAGAGAGTGACTTGGGAAACTGCGACAACTGCATACAACAGCTCTGCAGGCAAAGGTGATGGCCCACTGAACTGACTTTTACAAAGACCTCATCTTGTATGGTTGAAAAATGATATCTCCTGTCTCTCATTAAATGGCCTATGTGCTATTCCCCATAACTGTTCATTTTTGATGTACACAACTTTCTTTCGGGTGGGGAGAGTAGTTTGTTGTTTTTAAGTCTGATTGAGAAGTTAATTGTAGTCAGTTTTTAGTGGAATTTGTATGGAATAACATAACACATCAAAAGAATTGGATGTCAACTATTAAACCAAATCCAGATAGAGCAGTATCTTATATGGAAGAGCTCACTGTGTTTAGGCCAAAGTTGTTAAAAGCTTTCTAAATGATTCTGAAGTGCATTGACTTACTTAACCAATTTAAATATAAGGGGGAAAATCTGTTTCATAATTACTGAAATTGTCATAGGTTGGTTTTTTTTGTTGTTGTTGTTTTGTTTTTTTTACGTGTTACTCTCAACTGTGAAGGAAGTTAATCTTCCAAAACCATTTAAGCTTTGGGGTTGTTAAAAACTTTCAGTGTATAACGTTAGGCCTAAAATTTGCATAGAGGGATATAAATTACAGTCGAACTAAGCAATATTGTGTGCCCAGTCAACGTGATAGTACAGATGAGGTGAGATTTCAGAACTTACAGAGCACTGGAATAAAGTCAGTATGATGACACATGTAACACAGAGATAAGTTGCATTTATAGAGATTAAGCTTATTGTTCTGTTAAAACAATATAATACGTTCTTGACTTAATTGAGTTTTCAGAGATAACAATGCTGCTCTTGTACAATATATTGAAATTACAGTCCAGCTACAGGTGCATTGTTGGTACACTACATAAAACAAGGCTCCATCCTACATTATTATTATTATTGAATATTTGACAGCATTTTGATCAGACTTAGTTCTACTGTTTCTGATTTTACTGGGTGAATTTGGCTGACTATATAGTCATATGGTGGTTAATAAAACCATCAAACACACATACTGGAAGAAGGCAAAGAAAGAATGTAGAAGAATGTGTCAGTAGGGTATGAGAAGGAATGGAAAGCAGGATGAGACAGAGGTAGCACTGGGTATCTCTCTTCCTTGGTTTGACACAGTTGTACAGTCCTCAAACCTTAGCACCCAAATACCTATCCAAATTAAATTAACAGCAAAAAACCTCCTGTTGTCTTCGGGGCAACCAAGAACTGGTTCTACTATTTGCAAAGACACTTTCTCATCTCACAAAATATATTTCTAATTGTTAACATTTTATTCACTCTTGTTCAGTATTTATTAGAAAGTGTTGCTTTTGGTACTTTTCCTTTAGAAGCCTGCTTGCCATTTTGTAGCAGACAGTGTTTCAGAAAACTGCTTCTGAACCACAGCTAAATCTTCTATTTTAGTTTTCTGTAGGAAAAATATGTTTTCACTGTAATCTACTGTGAATGTGAAATATCTTTTTGTTGAATAAGGTGGAAAGTGGAATAATGGGTTCTACACCAACATGGATTTATCTATGGCGGATTTATCTATGGCCATTTTGTAAACCAAGGAAAAGTAGCGCTTTACACTGAAGGGGGAACAGAAGTGAACAGAAGGTTGTTATGCAGACTACAGATATGCATAATTAGGATGCCATTCTTGTTCTTGTATCGATGATGTAGTGAAATGTTCTGTCTGTAACAAAAAAGACAGACATTCTACAGGAGACTTCAGCTCTCACTGAAGCCTAGCACTTTTTCCAGTGAAAAGCACAACATGTAAATCCTCATTTAATAAATTCATTTATGTGCATTTCAAATTTCCACATTAAAAATATAATAATTAATTGCCTTTTAAAACAGGAGCATTTCTTGCTCATGAATGAAGGCAGTTTCCAGATCAGCATTCGCCAGTGTTGGTCCAAGGGTCTGTACTTCATGGCCTACTGCTAAACATTCATAGGGCATCCTTTAGTTTCCAAACAAGCAACAAAAAGGCATCCTTAATGCAGCTCATGTTTATACATGAAGTAGTTCTGCATAAAAATAACATCAAAATTGGTCCAATTTTAGGATATTTTTAAAAAATTTTTGAATTAGCTTATCTGACAAATTATTAATTACTGGTTGGACTGGATGATCTCAGAGGTCTTTTCCAACCTTGGTGATTCTATGAAGATGAAGTAATATTTAAATGATAAATTATAGGATGCTCTTTGCTTTTCTCCAGCTGCAAGACAACTCTAGGTTGTAAAACATGAAGATGATTGCTATGTGTTATTGAAAGCAAAATTCATAGAGTGAATTTACCATCAAGTATGAAAACCATGTTCAAAAATGAAGCTCCCAAATCTTCTGCTATAACTAACAAGAAATGTACAAGATCTATGACAAATTATTGGAAAGGTTCATCTCATGAAAGATCATGGAATTGATATGACACCAGTCCACTATCAGTGTTCTGACATTAACTCAGAAATATCACAGAATGCTCACGCTATGCTAGTAACGGCTGAATTAAGGGGTGTTTTCTTTAGATCCCCAAACGTTGCACTTATAATTCTATAAATCATATCCAACCTACAGCATGCTGAATGTCTTGACTTCAGTCTGGCAAAAGCTGTCCATCACAGCTGTGTGAGCAGTTTTGCTTCGGGCAGGAGAAGTTCTGATCTATGCCAAATTAAAAACATTTGCATGATTTCTGCAGGATTAGGATCTTTGCAGGAACAATAGTATGATCTACAGTGTTTTATTTGATTAAATAAAATGCAATCCTTCCTCTCACGCTTATATGTAGACATCCAGTTCCTTATGGAAGAACGGTAAAATATCTAGGACAATCACAGCTTTTCAACCAGCAGACAGAAAATAGATAGTACGTGTCTAACAGTGCCCTGTGCTTCCCTGAAGTTGCTGCTTATATAGCATTTGGTTTTGAGTGTATTAGGCCTAATGGCATCTGAAGTTCTCTACCTCTTTCACACACTGCTGCTGCTAAGTGTTGCCCATTTTAAAACTACCATGTTCTTACTCAGAAAAGAACAGTTCCATCCTATGCTGTTTTTCCACCAAACTGAAGGAAGCACTGCAGTGCGGATTAATCGCTTATCTTAGAGGATGAGCTCAGACTTTAACTTTTCTACAGAGCAAGCTGTCAGGGTTTTATGTAATTTCTATTTCTGGGACACAGCAGAGGGAGGCAGAAGAAGGAGTGATGGAAAAGCATCTCAGTGAAGCAGAACACCTTGTTGCAGTCCCAAAATGACTCTCATCAATTCTGTATTAATACTCTACAGTAACAGCAGAGAAACAGATATAACATCTTAAAGATCTTATTCCTTTAGCAGCTGAGGTGAAGAAAACAAAGCAGTAGGTGTTTCCTACATGTTAGATTAAGATATTAAAGATCAAAGCTGCAACTAGAATCTGTGTTACGTGGTGGCTCCTAAAGTGCTGCCACACCTCTCTTTCATCATCAGACATGACCTGTTACAGCATCATGTCTGTAGGACCTGAGCTGATAACTTGCAGCTACCTGTGATGTGATGCCTCTCAGCAGCAGACCCTTCTTGTTTCGCCTCTTTGTTTTTGCTGCTTGTGGCTGGTGAGTTGGAGCAGTGTCTTGCAGCTGAATGTGTATTAGAAATATCGAGAAGTTTTAGTTTTAGCTTCATTCCATGTTAGTACTTTTTTTATCAGATTCTGTTTTAATTTATTTCTTTTATTGTTGCTCTGTTAACGTATCTGTATAATAATTTAAGCGGTTAATAATATTAGTTCTCTATTTTAATGTTTATGTACTTTGAGTTTTTACATGTAAACAACCCAAGCACTTTAAGCATATATGTCAATCTTGTGAAATTCCAATCAGCTTATCACTCTGCTGTTGGCTTTTTGTTTTGTATTCTTTGGCTTTGGAACCCTTTGCTTATGATCAAGCATATCATCTATTTACAACCCAATTTCCATACCTATCTTTGGAGTTCTAGTTGAGTGGAAATTCGGGAGGCCCAGATTTGTTCATACATGTTTGTTCATAAATAACAAGTATGCAGTATTTACTGCATGCCTGTCCTCTCAGCTTGTATAACAACACATACCTGATGAATGCAATGGCACTGCATGTTTCACAGTTTTAGTTGCACTCTTATCTGCTAGCCCATCTGGAAACAACTGCAACACTTTCATCTGTTACAGCTATCAATAATCATAATATTGAGAATTTCTGCTTCTTACAGGAAAAGTCTTTTTTACTAAACAGACATTTAAGCCAGTATTCAACCAGTAATGCACATATTGCTCTTTGCCATTTTATCTGCTCTCTGTGTAGTCTCAAACACGAGCAATCTGAAGAGCTGCATTTATTTGTGACCTTTGTGTGTACAAGCAAGGAGAGAAATCTTTTCAAATATTTCCTCTCCCCACTTTGCTTTGTATAAGGGGAAGATTAGAAGCAGGGTATGTGCTGGTGTTAAAACAAAATAGCACTCCATCTATCAGAGGCACTGGGCATTCCTTATGGAGCAGTGCTGGTGTAACCATGTCAGAAAACTACTTCATATTTCTGGGGCAAGAGTTATTGTTAGGCTTTTAGACACAGTATTCTGTTTGATCAATGAAAAGCCCTGGACTTTTTCTGTTTCTGCAGTATTTTTTCTCAGTTTAACGTGGCATTGAATATTTAAATGTCCCTTGGCAAGCCTCAATGGACATGCTTGTAATTTCTTTCCAGCTAACATGCATTACTTCAAAGAGATTACTTGAACCCAGCCACAAGAACAATTTAGATTAACACAGCCCTTTTGCTTACAAGGTCAGATAACACCTACCAGGAGGTATGTGCCCACCTGATGGGACCAGCTGTGCTAAACCAGCACCTTTTCACACACTAATGATCCTTTACCCCCTAGGAGGTTTGTTTGCTGGCTTTGCCTGAGGGATTTAATACAAGACTGCACATAACTCCCTTTATTTCACGGTCTCAGAGTTGCTATAATTCTTTAATAAATCTACTTCATTGGGTTATCTGGGCTGGGAGTATCGCACAATATATAATAAATTAACTTTTCTGTGCCATTCACAATGGTCAGTTTGGCAGCCTAATGCATATGATGAAGCCTGCTACAGGTGGCAGCTTCACTATGTGTAAGATTATTGAATAGCAGAATAGCAAGAGATTTTTCTGTTAGCATAGTAGTGCTGTAGGTCTGGACTGGCATGTAGCACCTTAACCCCCAGCTTACCCAGATGAAGTTGATGCTTTACGTTCTAGATAACCCTACCCCTTCTCCAAGAGGTTCCAAAAAGGCAGAAGCAAACCCTTTGAGAAGATGCCTTGCAGTTCACAAAACACCTTGCCTGCCACAATAGATAATTCAGAAGTATTTGCATTCACTCTCCCTCATCCCCCAAACCCTTAGAACATATACATTCCTTAAAGAGGCTGTGCTCAAACATCAGCTTTCTATTTGCCACTGCATTCATATTCTTGAGTCCCATGTTGGATTCTGTTCATATAAGATTTTATTTTCTCATCTTCTCACAGCTCTTGTTCTAACCGTAAAAGCAACTGCAGGGCTGCTGTATTACACATTCAAGTGCTTTTCCTACAGATGATTTTCCAGCTTCAGTGGCTTTCATTAAAGAGCACTAACAGGAGCTCTGTCACTTACCCATGTCTCTTTGGGAGTAAAGTCAACATCACTGTCTGAATATGGGTGTAGGGAGGGAAGAAAAAAGAGCAGAGGCAGGAATATGGAAGGAGGTGTTTTGTCTGAGACTTTGAATGTATATATCTGTAAATATATAGTCCCTATCTAACCGGTCCTAAAGGTGCAATGGTAGTAGAACTACTTACATATTTTGTGCTAGTTTTTTAAACAGAGTAAGAAGTAGTAAAACTATTGGGCATACAACTGGGGACTCATAACAATACTGAATTTCTTGTAAAGCATACAATACACAGTGTGTGTGTATCAGAGGATCTACTCTTTTTAATCGTGTACATGTAATTAAACCACGCACTACCTGCAGAACTGTAAGATAAATCTCATGTTGGATATTAAGGTTGTAACATAAGAAATCAGTATTTTCTCCTGTTAACATGTTTATATTTTACATAAAATAAACTCCCTAGCTGATGTTGCTTCCATTCAGCTTACTTTGAATTCATCTGGAGCCAGATTAAGGCTCTGAACATTGATGTTAATGGCTACAAAAATGCTTCTGAGTGCAAGGTGTTGGTGTGCTTACAGATGGGAAAACTGCTGAATCTTGATTTTTATTTCACTGCAATCGTGGCATTTTAAGAGACTTCAGGGAATATTTTACACACCAGGGCTGACAGTCTCTCCAGTGCCTTAAGGGAACACATTTTGTGTGAGTTATCTTGGTGGAATATACACCTACATGACCGCATGACCAAACTGTACCTGGCTAAAGCACCAGCCTTGCCAAATTTACTGAGAACAGCTAAATCTCAACAAAATAAAGAGCAGCTAGAATGTGACTACAGTCTGCATCAGAGAAGAACTAAAACCCCATGCCCTTTAGCCTGGAGTCTTACTGTTGCTGTTGGAGTGGGAAAGAGCTTTGCTAAATGGTCAGAGAATTGAAAGATTCCTGTAGACTGATCATTTTTCTGGAGTTATCCATTAGCAAACACAATGTACTTTCTCAAAAGTGAGAAAAATAAAGGGCCAGACATTCTTGCCCTTGTCTAAATGGATTCTTGTTATTCCTCCAGAATTTTTCAGAGAAACAAAGTCAAACATCGCTATCAGACTGGCTGTTAAAGTTAGAGCTGACACACCAAAAGATTTATGCTACATCAGACTATTAAAGGACTGAGTTGAAAAACACTTCACGTCTCACAACACAAATTTCCTCTCAGATGAAAACCTTGAAGCACCTTCAGATTTATTCCTAGGTTATTACAACATAAGTTTTTAACTGAAAGATGGGGAAATCGATTTAAAATGTTGGAGATGGTAGAAATAAATCTCAAATGCCAACTTTTAAAATGTGATATCGCATACCTATAAATAAAGCGAGAAAATATTCCTAAGAACTGTTTCAACTGTATATGGGCTCCAGAAGAACTGGCCACACTTTAGAAATGCATTTTCCCAGGAGCTGTATGATGCTCAGCTATGCCCCTTATTTTTCAGCATGAGTTAATGACTTTTAGATTAGACTGCCTTGTGTCCTGTAGACCAAATAATTAAAGAGATGCTAAAAATATAATTTCATCTTAATTGAAAACTCAGGCAAGGTAGGATAACAGGGTAAGATTCTTTGCTTAAATACACTCACTAGATTGAAAACAGTGATTAATTAGAAATAGTTACATAGCATGGAAGACCTTGTTTCTGAAGATGTTGATTTCCTTGAAGGTTCAAACCTTTCTGAACTGTAACAACTTTACTTCCCACCACCACACACACTGCTTTTCCTTTCCACATGTCTCTATGCATTTGAGAAGAGGCATTCTCAGTCCACTCTGCCACAACAGGTGACCTACAGCTCTGAGCACAGTGTCAGAGTTCAGATGGGAAGGAAGCACTGATGGCATTCAGCACTGTAGAATGATCATTAATCAAAGCTAATACAGTCTTTAACTGTATCAGCTTAGCCAGCCATAAACACTTCACCTATTACTAACAAACTGAGCATTTTATCTCACCACAAATACAGAAATGGCAGAGAAGACAAAAGCCTGGATTTTCCAGGTCAACACAGCTTGAACAGAGAGATCTACCGCGATCAAAGAGATCTACTGTGATCAAAGAGAATTCAACAAGTGGAAAGTAACAGATTTTGCCAAATTAACGCAAGTGCAAAATAAGAGTTCAGTACTGAAATGAAGTGTGGAATAAGCCAGACGGAAACCTTGTCCGTGGAGGCATTTGGGGGGGCTGGAGCATGATTCAGTGATGGTGCTCAGTAGGTCAGGTCAGGTTGTTGGTTAGACTTGACAGTCTTGAAGATCTTTTCCAAGCAGAGGATTCTGTGATTATCCTCTGGATTCCATTTTACACACATGAGGAAAAATATTCAAGTTATGTCCTAAAACAAGAAAGATGTTGGAAAAGAAGATATAGCTTTCACCCAGCACTGCAAACTGTGCAATAGAGACCAAATTCTACCATCAACTACATCGCTGTAGCTCTGAAGAAGCTCCAGACAGGTTTGCAGTTCTATAGTAGGATTCATAACAATAGGAGCTAGAATTAAGTTTCTTACAACTTTCTCCCAAAGCTTTCAGTACGTAGAGCTGTGTTTTCTGTGAGTGGTAAGGGAGAGTGCTGTGTGGAATACAGTAAGCACTGAAGAAATGCGAGTGTGATGATCTCTGCTCTATGAGAAGGCAATTCAGGTGCACAAACAGAATGTAACCCTTTATTTTGCCACTAATCGTATATTCCTCACTGTCATTTATGAAGCATTTTTCATCTTTGAAATAGTTTACCAGTCAACTTAATAACTTTCCAACTCTGTACTTCACTGGGAATTGTACACACTGTGTGACGTGTGACAGATTTGAGACAACTGCAACTTGCGCTGAAGCTGAACACTCCTCATCTAGATAACTTCAAATAGTAGGGACACTTTCCTCAGCTCCTCAGTGGGTGCCTTACTGACCTATTCACTTCTGGATGCAGTTCAAAGTGCAGAACTTGTAGTACTTGGCTTCAGCATAACCTGATCCCTCTTTACCTCTGAAACCACTTGGCTTGCCTGGAATGCACAGGGGCAGCTGAGGTTACTCAGGAGTTTTGTCATGACAGTGCTTTACTTTCCAAGGAACGGATTAACTCTCTGGCAACTGTTAACTTTAACATGACATCTAGGAGCGTTAGGTAAAGCAGGGTTGATGACATTTACTTGGTTTATTTCTCTTCCTCTATTCTGGATGTTTCTACTGACATTTTCTGATCAACAAAAGTATTCTGAGGTAAGGTCACTGGACATCTGCTGGTTTAATTCCCATAAGATGAATAGTTGAGGCAGAGCCTAGTGTTGGCTGGGACACCAGAACAGCATCCAGTGGCCCATCAGAAGCTGCATTGAGGACAACCTCCTCCACTTAGAAAGTTAAGCAGAATTCTTGCCCCTAACCTTCACAATGATGAGTTTTTTTATACACTCAAGCACAGGCTGTCAATTCTACTGTTAAAATATGTGGAGATGTGCCTGGTCATACTGTATGTCTATGTTGCAACATAGCTTCAACTGTTGTTGAATTAACCACACTTTTGCAACAGCACATCTCAGAGCAGTGTGAAAGACACCTTCTTTTCCCACCATCCAGCTCTCCATGAGTGGATGAGTAACTCAGCCTCCCTCTTTTGAGGAACTGCAGTACCAGATCATCAGCAACTCAGTATTTTATTTCCTATTAGACACATTCACAGAACTCACGTGCAGACTTCAGCAGAGGATGTTCAGGAAGCAAAGACCGAATACAAGTGTTTGTGACTTCTAAGCACATTGCTATCAAGATCTCATGGTGTTACATGGGGCAAATGATGCAACCTCTCTCTTCCTCCATCTCCCATCTAAAAATAAGCATGCCATTATTTATGCATCTCATAGTTGCATGGAGCTTATGTTGGAGGAGCAGAGGCTGCAGTGTCAGGAAATCTTCTGTTCATATAAGCAGCTCTTTTCTCACAGGTGGGAAGTGGCAGACACCAAGATTCCCTGACTGCTACTTGACAGGAGAAGATCTTTACAAGGAGATCAGACAACCACCCAGGATGACAGGAATTAATTCAGTGGAACAAATACACTCTCTGTTTGCTCTGAAAAGACAATATCACTGCTAGCTATCCCATCAAAACACCAAACAAAGTCAGTGAGCAAAGTCTGGGCCCCGGGTGAGTCAGAGGAGACCAAGCAATGGAAATGTGTGTTCCTTTCCACTCACGGTCCCTCACAATGGCTGTATCTGCAGATTTCAAAGAGAAGGGAGCAAATTCTACTGCAGACAGCTATGAAATAGACAGCCCATTAAAGAGCACCATTTGCTTCCTGTATTGGTTGTTAATATACAGATGGTAGCAAATGTACAGAAGGAATAAGTAAAGGAAAACTCACCAGTGGTGGTGCCTTGGCTGAAGAAGCTGGGGCAGTCCTCACTGGTGAGCAACCTCCAAGAGATGCTGCCTCAGTGGGAGTCAACCCTTAAATGAGGTCTCAGAGGGGATGGAGTCGAGCTCCACCCTTTCCGGGAGCACAGCTACATCACTCTCACCTGTGCTCCCACAGCTGACCCCATACTTGCCTCAGCAGATTAATCAGAGGTTCAGGCTGTGATTACCAATTTCCCATACACTTCCAAAGAAGTAAAGTGTCCAAGGGAAAGAAACTTCTTTCCCAAGTTTATCCAACTAATTGTTGCTATTTTTGCAGATAGGAATTAGGCTGATAAAGAATGCGCCGAGCACTGCCTGGTTCCTTACGTATCTGCTTAGCTCATTTCCCCCATAAAAGATATTTGTAAAGTTTTGTTAAGCATAATAATTTTCCATTTATGTCACAGATAATCAGATACTATCATGTTATTTACAAATACAGCTCGCTACAGAAGTCAATCCTTTTTCTCCTCTGCTTTCTGCAGGCAGCCAAACCGCTGCTCTATTTCCCAGGCAGATGATAATAACATCTTGGCCACAATAAATATTCAGAAAGATGAAATGGAAAGAGAAAAGATGAAACAATAAGGAAGAAAACGTGTTTGTTGTTTTTTGTTGTTGTTGTTTGTTTGTTTTGTTTTTGTTTTTTTTTTTGTTTTGTTTTGGTAAAACTTTTTGCAGTTACTTTAGGAAATATTTACACTGTTACTATCCCCACACTATGTTTTCTGTGGTCTCAGTAAATTCATTACTTGAATACTCCCAGCCTTCTCTGTTTATTCCACTCCATAGGAGGAAATCAAGTTATTCCATTTGCAGGAAGGCACACTTTCTGTGATACTTTCTGTTGGCTTTCTCTTTTAGCTGGAAAGGACAGAAGTGGCTCATACATCAAGCTGACAAAATAGCTTGATACAACTGTGAGCCAATTAAACCTTAGCAGTGTCCTGACCAAAGAGGTTATTTGAGCCAAACCACTTCTCTCAATCTAATTATACCCCTTGAAATATTTTCTGATGGAGACATAAACCCAGTGCCCATCAAACTGCACAATAGCTGAGGAAAGATGGGTTTCATCACCTCAAGATTCTTTTCTCTAACCAGTTAATTTTCCATGTTGTAGTGGTTTCCCCCTGATGGGCAGCTATATTCCACCATTCCCTTCTGCCACTTCCCTTTCCTCAAAGTAAGGTGTGGAGAAATACAATGGAAAAAGGCTCAAGGGCTGAGATAAGGACAGGGAGATCACTCACAGATTACCATCAGAACAACACAGAATCAGCAATGGGAAATTAATAGTAAATCAACAGTGAAAAAAGTATTAGCTGGGGTAAAAAAAAAACAAAACAACTGTAATATAACGTTATTTTTCAGGTCAGATTCAGGAGAGGCATTAATCCTCACAAAGCAAATTCTGATTATTTTGCATGCCTCCTAAAATCTATGTTTTGGGCAGATGTGTTCTGTTTCCTTTATGTCCTTCAAGTGGCAGAAATGCTGCTCTGCTACACAGAGGGGCTCGAATCCCGGGAGTTGGACTCAATGATCTCTAAGGTCCCTTCCAACTTGCACAATACTATGATACTATGATACTATGATGATACTGATCTCACAGGACTCACACAGCCCTTGGTTTCCCATTTCCTAAACCAGAGCACATGTCCTCAGTAAGACTGAAGATGTTCATGTGCAAATTGGAGGGACCTTCAGCCTCAGGAAGATCTCTGCCCATATCTGCTATTGAAAGGGTTTGAAAAACATAAAACCATTGACTGACTTGGATGGGAAGGGACCTCAAAGATTATCTAGTTCCAGCCCCCCTGTCCAGCTGTGGACAGGGGTACCAAACACTAGATCAGACTGGAAGGAACCCATGAAGCCAGGCCTTGAAATGATGTTTTATTGAATTGACTGGAAACAAGACAGTCAAATTAAATAAGTGGGCTAAATTTATAGTCTCTCAGGTACAAAAAATTGCAACATAATTTGGTGTATTCAGCAGATATATTTATGTCCATTCTAAGAAACACAGGCAAAACATTTCCATGATAAGTATAAGACTGGCTTCCCTCTCATGACTTATTTCATGCTTTTTAAAGAGTCTCTTTTGTTAAAACTGAGTTTACTCTACAGAGCCAAAATCGCACTACGGAAAAGCAAGTCCCTAGACTAGAGAGACCCAAGTCCGGAACCACAGACAAATTTGTGCCCAACTTTCTCTTCTGAAATCCAATTAAAACATGTGTAACACTCAGAGATTCTATATTAACAGTTCCTTCAGGAAACTTGCTTCAGTAAGAACCTCTCCCAAACATTACTTCTGAGATTTCTATTGGAAATGAATCATGCTACATTATTCATAGAATTCTAGTAAAATAAACAGATACTCCTGCTTATTATTTTTTTTACATATTAAATTTTAATATTAATATTGCCATATTAAATTTCGGCCTGAAACATGGCTCTCATGGGCCTTTGCTACATCAGCTGCCTTGATGGCTGCAATATAGGTTGTGAGTTTGCCTTCAGGGTCTATTCATCTATTAATTTTTGTCACATCTGGATCCTACTATGTCATCTCACTGTATTTTCAGAATTTACTTGGAAAACGGGTAAGGTAGGTAGTAGTCACTGCAGTACTCAGCCCCAGAGAAAACAAGTCTGCAGGTATAAGAATGATAGTGGAAAGAAGATGGATGGACTATAAGCAGGAATGGTAGGAGACAACATAGAATGAAAAGGCCTGTGTAGAACATGAGTGAATTATCTCTTAATCAAAGCGGGACACAGAAGCATCTAAAAGTCTTTGGATCACGTTTCCAGAAAATCTGCACATCAAGGCTGGAATAAATCCTAGAAAATACACAGACATAAGCTATTCTCAACAGTTGTGATAGACGGATGATTTCAAGAGCTGCTGTTCATTTTAGTGTTCGTTCTTACCAGACCCTTCTTACTGGACACTGAGCAAGGAAAAGGGAGCTATTCTCTTCCAAAACTATGTTTTGTAGGAGAAAATGTGAACGTAGATAAATAGTAACTTTACAGTGTTTTCCAATTACAGTGGAATATTCTGGTTTTGTTTCGTTCCCTCATTCAGCATGTCCACAAATAGGAAGGGATTTTACCTCATCTTTTTAGCTGAAAAACCTGTATGTCTGCGCAGCTTTCCTGCTTAGCAGAGGAATATTTTGCTGAATAATAAGGGACAAAGACAGCAGAGAGACACTGTCATTTATTTTCAAACCTTATCAGCTATGGGACATGAAAATAACTTGTTCTTCTAAGTGTTTTTCTTTGTGGACATTTACCAAGTGTTATCTTTAATTTTTGGCTTCTCAGTCTTTAAGCAACCATCTCATCATTCCTAGACTTTGGGAAAGGTCAGATCCAGATCTAAAACCAGTTCCAAGTTCTACAAGTTTAATATTGCAACATTTGTAATGCTTACTTTTTCTATTTGGAAGCAGCGCTTGGGATCCCACTAAATTCACCTTAGAACTGCTATGGGGTTTATACACCACGTGCATCAAATCCATTTACACATGAAGAAAGCTAGATAGTTTGTTCCTAATCTCCTAAAGGGTGAAGCTGTGGGTCTGACAAATAACAAAGTTGTGTAACATGGAAAATTTTAAGTGAAAAGTCAAACCTATCTGATCAGTTAAATCATAAAGTGCTTTTACTTGCTCCTCTGTTAATGCAGTTTCTCACACAAAGAATATTCTGGAAAAATTCTGGCTCTCAGAAAAGCAAATAAAGAAGGAATGGGTGACTGCCTTAGACACAAGCCTCAGGGTGTGCACACATCCTGTGCTCCAGAGCATCCCACAATGCCAATAGGAACATCAATTCTGATTCTAAGGTCACTTAAATAAACAAGATTCCTCTTCATACCAAGTGTGCTCTATTATTTCACAATAGCAGCTTTTCTTCCTGTGGCTGTTTCATCCAGACGGCAAGAGAGATATCAACCAGAATTCAGTAGATGACTTTAATAGGGCCCTTCCAACCCAAATGGCTCTATGAGAAAACTGTGATCTTGTTTCTCTAAGTCAGTGCATTTCTTGGCAGCAGATGTCTTTAGACATTGCTCTCATTCACTTTGGAACTGTATTTTCCTAATTCTGCAGGTTGTTCTTACACTATCTTTCTTTCTCCCAAATCAACCTGCCATCCTTCCATAACAGCAATGACAAAAAGCCAAATAACACAGCTCTCTGTGCCTCAAAAACTCCCAGTTGCCAGGGAATGAAACAGATCCAGACACTGATAAACATGATTTAATGAAAGATGAGCTCAAAACAGAGCACCACATCCAATCACTCTCAACCAGCATTAATTATCATCATCTAATTTCACATAATATTTAATACACAAGAACAGACGGGGGGAGAAGTCCTGACTTTTACACGCTACAAGTCAGTGTGTTCTGTGTTCTGTGGCATTCATTGAAGCCAGTGTGAGCAGCCTTCATTCTGTTGTGCTGGGAATCTGGATGGCACTGCTGCAAACTATGTGTCTGTTAATTTTAAGTGCCTATGTAATACTTGCAACTAATTGTGTGTTACTATACTGAAAAAGTAGTGTAGAGATGTTGGATCCTGGCAGATCTTGGTGAATTTCCTGCTGTTTTAAGCATTTTGACAATTTTGCCTGTGCTTTCCATGAATTTCCAGACAACATGAGCCAGAAAATACAGAAAAAGCACCAAGTGTCTGGGGAATATCAGCTGCAGGAGTGTGGTTTGTCATGAAACAGCTGGGCTTGGAGGCTGGTCCTCCTTTTCCCCCCCTCCTTTGAGTACCTGGCCGTAACTTAAGGACTTGTATAAGTTTGTATGCAAGGAGTTTGAAGAGGAGCAACTTCCAAGCTTTGTGATCCAGAGTCCATTTGACACAGGGCTCCGTTTGGTATCAGAAGCAAAGGAAATTTGGAAAAAGCCATGTGTTAAATTTTAAAGAAAATACTCTAAAATTATTTTGTTGCCCTTCTTTTGATAAAATGGTACACATTCCAGCAATTCATTCCTTCAAGAGCGTCTCATCTCTGCATTTTGCCTCTGCAACTCTTAATTTTCAGTCTCCAGTGCCACAGAAAGCAGAAGCTAATAGTAAGACCTGAAAATTGTGTCTATTCTTTAATTACGTCATGACTTCTTTCACATGAATCACATAATTCACTTGCATTTTAACTGCCTAAAATGTGTCCTGTAAAGATATTTTGTAGGAATCTTTATAGCAACATAGAAAGGAACGAAAGGTTTTATTTGACGAAGTACATAAAATATAAACCCACATTTTACAGATACCAGCATATTAACTAACCGCTACCTCCTTAATCAGCCTTTATGAAAAGGCTGTTACACCCTCCAGAACAATGAAGGGTGTAAATCCTAGTCTCCTTGTTCAGAGCTGTGTAAATGGCTGGAAGCCTAAGCTCTTCAGCAAGCAGTTTGTGGAAAATGTGAGCTTTTCATCCTCCTTTCAGGAGCACTGAGGTTACCTCTCAAAATACATTTGCCTGGTTCTTCTGCAGGAACACAAAAGCCCTTCACAAGTATCCGTCCAGGTGAAGTCCTTGATGGAGTAACACAACACCCTTGAGATGGGCAGCAAAACAACCTCACCATGGTCCCTCTCACCTCCATCTACACTCCAGTGGTTTTCCCTTTGTCCCACAAGAGACACTCAGGCAATCACTGAGGCTGCTTACACCTCCTGTTACTGTAGCTATTCATGTCAGTTCTTAGTATGAGGAAACTGTTGACCTGGCTCAGAGTAGGGCTGAGACTTCACCTGTGTAACACCATTAACTGTTGGCACCAAACTACCTCCTATGGAGCACACCAGTGGCAAGACAAATCTCATGGTGACAAGTATACATGCTTTTACAAGTCAAACTGAGAATATTATTATTATAATCCTTTCAACTTCGAGCTATTTTTGTATTATCTTAGATTAGCGCAAGTTACCTCAACTGGTTTTTGGATATTCAACATATTCTGCTCATCTTTATGCTTGGAAACAGACATGGAGTATATAATTGCTAATTAAGTGGTCTGCTTCTGCTCCTTTTGCAATCAGCAAAGAAAGCTTTCCTTTGAATTCAATAGTCCTTGGGTTAAGGTTGCCTTAATAAAGCTCTTGGTCTGGTCAGTGCTGGAGATTAAAACAATAAATGGAATAAATGCTCTTTTGGTCTTGCAACTTGCCACTCTTGAGCTCAGTTTACCTCAGTGGAAGCTGCACTAAACTTAAGGTACTAGCCAAAAGCTGCTTTATTCAAATGCTACGTGTTAGTGTAGCTTCTCATCTGAACATCACAATGTTGTCATTGGTTAGTGTACATTTACAAATATATATATATTAATGAAATATTCAGACTGTTTTTTGTTTACACAGATCCCATGTGGATTTTAACAGCAACTTTACCCAGATGAAAGTTCATGTTATTATTTCTCCTTCCTCCAGGCCACTTCCATAAGTTCAAATTCAACCTGAGATCATAACAGCCCTTCCAGATTTAAAGTGCTGGTATTTACTTACTCATTCAAGTGAGAATCACATCGTGTAATGAAAGTTACTACAGTGAGACTGAAAAAGAACTCATTGCAACTGATGGGGTTGTCAAAAAGGAAATAAATCAGATCAGCAATTAAGATAAATGATCTGCTAAAAGATTACATGCAGATTGTTACTGTTTGATGCCTGTTTAAAACGTCAGGCCTGTTTGTATTCTACTGCAGTTCCCTTCAGAAGACATTCTGTTGCACACACACAGATTCCTACCTCATCTATTTCTAATTTTCTATGGAAAGATTCTATTGAAACCTCTATTGAGGTGTTTCATCAGAGTTATCTAGTTCTTACCGTGAGGAAAAAGGTTTATTTCCTGGCATCAGCACGTGTTGTGCTCAGAGCTTTCAGCCTCATCTCTTAGCTCTGGGCCTGCCCGACTGCAGCTAACTTTAACATGCATTCCCAACAACAGCCATTTCTGACAAAAAACTGTGTTGGCACCTAAGGAGCCAGACTTTCTGCTGAAAGAGACTGGGGAGCTCTACTGGGCCATGAAAACCCTCTGCCTTTCACCAAATGGAAACTACTTCACAGTCTTGATTGTAGCTGTCTTTTCTGAACAAATGTGGTTCTGGTTTCAGATATGTAAGCTATACGTGGCCTTGGGGGTCGGGCGAACAGCTCGATTAAACTCTCTGTGAGTTACCCATAGGGATTTTGGATACATAACACTGTGGAAAAAATCTATTCCTTTTTTTTGTTTTGTTTTGTTTGTTTGCTGTAACAAAATGGACTGTAGAATCAGAGAGAGATTCAAGTTTCTGAACTGCAGTTTTATAACCACATGGAAAGATGTAGCTCCTTCTTATCCCTTTCTACACAGTCACACAACATAAAGAGTATCTGTACAGAATCAGCTGAGTTGGAAGGGATCCTTAAAGGTCACCTAGTCCAACTTCCCTGCAGTGAACAGGGACATTTACAGCTAGATCTAGTGCAGACAGCCCCATCCAGCCTGACCTTGGAATGTCTCCAGGGACAGAGCATCCACCACCGCTCTGGGCAAGATATGCCAGTGCTTCATCACCTTTAGTTTAAAAAACTTTTTCCTCATAGCCAATCTAAATCTTTCCTCTATTAGTCTGAAACAATTTCCCCTTGTCCTATCATAGCAGACCCTGCTATCAAGTCTGTCTCCTTCATTCTTACAGACCCTTTTCAGTAAGTCTGCTATCAGGTCCCCTTGAAGCCTTCTCTTCTCCAGGTTGAACAGCCCCAGCTCTTCCAGTACTGCAGAAAAGTGCACATGTAAAGGGAAAACTACAGAATTATGACCACATTGATCTAGAAATTAGACCTTCCTGTTTGTTTTTTGTTTTTTTTTTAACAGTTACACAGAATCATTAGGAATCATTCAGTATACACTGCCCCACAGGGATGAGGATCTTTGGTTTACAAGGTGTAGGCACAGTACTGGCTGCTCACCTGTGTGATAGGGAGGAAAAGCCTCAGTGGACTCAGAGGTTGGGTGTCGCAAAGGATGCCTGCAGCATCCCCTGTGCAGCTGCTGCTACCGGTGTCAGACTGAGCAACTGTTCCACCACTCCTGAAATCCAGGAAAGGAGGAGAAATAAATCATGCAGCTCCCCTCTCAGAGAAAATTAAATCATAAAGGCCGGCTGCATACAGCAGTCAGAAAATCTGGGCTGCAGAAAAATAATCACCTTCAAGAACAGATAAGGATGTAATGCCAATATAACTAAGGATATCAGCTTTGGTGAATCATTGGTCTTAATGGTTATTGAACTGATTTGAGCCATTTTAACTTGAAATGCTTTCATACAACACATACTGGTTAATTTAGGTCGGGTGAGGCATTCATCCACTGGAAGAATGACTGAATTTGTGTCAGTGTGTGAATGGCAGTAACATATTTCTGCCAGTAACAGCAGAGTACTGTTCAGCAGCACGGCAGGACAGAACACTCCACACAAAAGACGTAAGCAAATATGTAAGCACTAAAAAATGGTTTAATGTCATATATGGGGGCAAACGTTTCACTGACAATATCAGAATCAAAAAAGCAAGTAAGAAAATATATGGGTGCCGATATAAACGAGACTGATAAGAAACCTATCTCTCTTTGAGACCTTGTCTTTGTCTTCTCTGTTACCCAAAACCAGGCTTTGTTATACAAGATCAGGACGACGCTGCTGCTACAAAAGCAGCATTCTCTTAAATCTCAAGCACTGGAAATATCTTTCTGACTTACTATGCCCTGATCATCAGTGATACAGTCTGTAATTGTTTCTCTCTGATAGGTGGCACAGGCAGCAAGGAGACATGCAGATGCAGCGTCAGGGTGACCCAGCCCTGGACACCAGCCTCCATATGAGGAGCTTTTGCTCCACAGGAAAACAGACAGCACCAACAGGAGACATTGAGAGGGCCTGAGGGATGCAGCATTTTCTTAACTGAAGCATCCACAAAGGTTGGCAGATATTTATACACCTGCAAAGGTGGGGCAGAGTCCCGGACCCAGCCAACTACCAGCAAAAGCAGCTAAGCCTCACATTTCCACTGGCCTGGCAGCAAGATTCAGGAATGTTTGCTTACATAGACTGCTATTAGCTGCTGTTCATAGAGGATCACTCATCATTCAGGTAGGGGAAGGGATAAGGTTGTACTTTACTGTAAGTCTGCAGAATACTTGAGCAGACAGTGGCAACAAGATCTTCGTCAATCTGGAGAACTTGAGGAGAAACAAGACAACTCGTGTGTACAATAAATGGAAAAGCAAAGAATGCAAGACATGATAAAAGATACTAATGATGAAGGATGCCAACCAATCACAACGTGCAGCATTTTGTAACCCAAAACTTAGGCTGAAACCTCTGAATAAATGATAAACAGCTCATCTTCTTAACACCTGAGGAAGCTTTTACCTTCTTTTGAATGTTAGAAACTCAAATCAATCTGATGAACTGCTCAGTGTATTAGATCAGGTCCATAATACAACCAGGAACAGAACGATCCCACCCTGTCTGTCCCATCCAAGGAGAAACAATTCCCACTTCTTTTTAAAACAGAGCAGTCAAGAATCAGCTTTGGTTTCCACTATCACCAAATAGAATTTTAACTCTGATGAACCTTTTACATGAGAACCACGGCACACAAGGGCATTTGCTTCACCCACAAACATGATGTCAGCATGAATTGGTCTTAAATAGATCCATAAAATATTTTTGCTACTGCTCCATTTGTTTTGTACTTTGGTATAGCCTACCTTGATCTACTCAGCAGCTTTCTTGCTCTGTTTTTCTTCTTTTGCACAACACCCAGTTCTCTTGTATACAGATATTTTGCAAATGCATCTGCTCTGTATCTATTTCTAGAAGACTCCTACTGCAGCATCTCTTTAAAAAGAGCTTTGTTTCATTAAGATGTTCAAATGTCACATTTCTATACCACTGCAATTACCAGGTGACATTGTTTTTACTTTAAAATACCTCTGCCAAGTTTATCATCCCTCTCCGTGAATTGTAATTCTTCTGAATAAACACATTTCAGATGTGTGATGGTATCCCTGGAGATGGTTGCCATAGAGCTTCACAGGATTTTATTTTTGCTTCTTTCTCAAAAGTAGGACTTTGGATCACTGTGGGAGGCCCGGGACTACATTAGTCTCAGATTTCATTGACTTTGCTATTCTGCCCCCACTAGGGAATAAACCTCCCAGACACATCGCTGTCATCTTTACCATATCCTATCCCCACTGCTCAAAATACACGTCTCAAGCCATTCTCCCCATTTCCTTAGTACATATTTGCTGACACTCTCATTGGTTTCTACTTATTTTCCATCTCAAGCATAGACTGTTTTCTACTGAAATTTCAGACTACATTTTCTTACCCCATATACAATACACTGAGTTTTTAAAGTTTCAGTTATGTATTCAAAGCACTTAAAAATCCAGAATAGTAAAATCACTGTGATTCCAAATGCCTCAGGTTCTGTGTTTCCACATAAGCTAAAATATCCGCCTCTGTCCAGTTCAGCCTTTGTCTCACATATATAAATGCCCTCCCTGAAGACTCTTATTTCTAAAATTGCTGAGTCTCATTTCTAGGAAATGACAGATGTAAGAACTTTCTCAGAAGCCATGTCAGGCACCTACATTTCTTTGGGAAGCTGAGCCATGCTGATGCATCCAAAGAGACAGACCATTTCCATTACCTTTGCTTATGTTAGAAGACATTTTCAGCAGTGCCTTGTCTAAACAAAATAAAAGCTGAAGGATTATTTCATACAAGAGAGGCAGAATCTGATTCACTGCACTTGCAAAGTCAGGTGTTTAAACCGCGGTCTGTAAAGGGTATATTTATGTAACATATATCACAATGAAGCCTCTCCTCACAGTAGATACAGCAATTATTTTAACTAAATAAACACAGGCATATGTATTTTATACATGTTTTATATAATAAGTTTGTGCACATTTTATATAAAATAACAGCAACAACCTCTCTTCTGCAGGATTTACATCTTCAGAGGCATAGCAGGATGGAGGTGATGGAAATGGCACAACATCAAACTGATCAGGGTTGCCTGAGAAACTGCTCTTTCGGGCCCATTAAAGTTCTGCTTCTTGTACAGCAGAAGAAAGCAGACAGGGTACTTCTGGGGTGCTTCGTGGCCGATACTGGTACCCTCTAAAAACATATACTGTGTGCTTGCTCAAACACAGCAGTAAGTAGAAGCAGTCAACCTTTGCCCACTTCCTTCCCAGTGGCAGATGGACGTACCTGCCTGGACAGAGTGATTGCAGCTGCTGCAAGAAAGATAATTTCAAATCACCCACTGCATTAATTCCCCTTTTAGAACACTGACCAAAGTACAGCTGCTGGAGAAGGTGGGAGGTAGAAACCCCTGTCTGCAGTGTGTGCAGGATGGCATGCCCTGCAGGGTCTTCAGAACTCACCAGAACTAGTTGTTGATAGAGAGCCAGGATGCAAAGTTACAGCTGTGAATCACTGTCATTGTTTTATCATGCTGGGGAAAAATGGTACCAATTACAGCAGACCAATCCATGCCATGTCTACAGACACAGAACTGTGCCCAGAAAGACAGGTTTGAAACCTCACCAGTGCACTGCTCATCCTGGGTGAACATATCCCGTTGATTACCAGGTCTAATCAACTTGGAAAGCTGCACATCACTCTACTGCCTCATCAGAAACATTACCTAGTGCTTGGCCAGGGAAGAATTCAAATCAAAAAGAAAAAGCAATGTCAGTAAGAAGGCACAGTGTCATCCAATCGCAGGGACATCAGCCATTTCTCATTGAATTCAATAAAAGCAGAAACTCTCCTTTACTGACCTGACTCTGCTGGTTCACATTTCTACTTCTGTATAAACTTGCATCTTCCAAAAGAAATTTCTAAACTTTCCAGAGAAGCAAAAAAACTACATCTATAAACACATCATAGCAGATTTACTGCTTGACCAATTATACTGTGTGCGTCTCTTAGATACGCTCAATAAAAAATAATAAATACTCCAAAAGAAGTTTCAAGTGCTAAGGAAACAAATGGACCCTGGACATGGGGAAGAGCTTGGCATGGCACAGGCAGGCGCCGGGCTGCCGCACATCCTTCTGCTCACACCCCTGAGCTTGACAAGAAGTATTTTCCTTTGGGGCAGCCTGCCCACATGCCTACATGTGGTCAGGCAACCAGCTCCGAAGCACCTGCAGCCACCAAGCAGCAAGGAATTAGCAGGATCTGAATGGGTTAGATGCATACAGATGAGTGAGCAAAGCAAGATCCATCTGTGAGCCCAAAATAAAAAATGGAGAAGTGGCAAGCAAAATGTCTGATTTACCTGAGCTGCTAGAGATAAGCCGTGGAGAACAAGGACTTCTTTGCAGAAAGCCTTCTCCTCCTCGTATCCCATTTCTTTTACTGTCATGAATGCAGCTGAGCATTCTTTGAAGCTGAAATTATTTCCTTTATCCTGCTTTCCTCCCACTGCCCTTCTTCTTAGCCTAGTTGAATTAACAATTCAAATTAATTAAAAACATACTTGTCTAAGACAAAGCCCTCTTGTACTCTGCATTAAGAGGAAATATGTCACATAGGAGTTTCACGTTTAATGAGGTTTTACCTTTCCAAGCTCTGCAGTTTTTCCCTATGGAGAAGGCTGATTTTATGTGATTACAGAGCTATCTTCAGAGCACAATCATCACCAAGTTCCATTCCTGCTTTCAGGAAAATTCTTTGATCTTCCTGACTTCCCTCCCATTTTAGCAAATACTTTCTTTTTTAACAAAAAAAAAAAAACACATGGTAGTTTTTCAAACTATTTACATTCTTCCTTTTCAAATCCATTGTCCCTTGTCCAATAGGATTTCTACGTGCTCATGATTCTTGGGATATTTCCTTTGTATCAGCCTGTTCCAGTCTGAATTGGATTTGTGGGGGGGGTTATGAACTCTACATGTATTCCTAGCAGTGCTGGCCACACTGTCTCTGCTTACTGATCTTATCACAAGCCTTTTACAGTTTCCATTTTATTCTTCAATTAGACCCTTCTTCAAACCCATTCTCACACATTCCTTCCCTAGGTTGTATAAAAGAAAGGTCTTTAATCTATCCCTTCCTCTAATTGAAGCTGTCCTTCCCTGCGTGTTTCCAGTGGAATGCCCTGGCTTTCATTAAACGATGTCAACAATACCCTGATTGCTGTTGCTTTCTGTTTAATGTGGTTTTGCAAGAATAATAACAACTTTTTGTCTTCTGACAGAATGTGGCAAGAGAGTTTTAATTTATTACCCTCATAATAGTAAGCATTGCAGTACCGATGCCTCTGAGATCTAGAGTAAGAAAATGATAAACTTCTCTTTCAGTGTTACCCCAGTTAGACACTGATACACCAATACATTTCAACTGCAGCTGGAACTTCTGCAAGTCAATCCCAGTGAGCAAACAACATGAAAAGGCAGAGCTGGGAATGAAATGAGGAATGGTTCCTTGGATCACACAACGGTGCTGTGTAGGTCACTGAGATGGTGACAGAGCCCTAATGCAGATCTGCATGGCTGAACTGCAACCAGCAAATCCCAGCAACAGCTCAGTGTAAATCAATGTAACTAAGTTAATCATTCAGATTTTTTTCTCTCCTGGAAATGGTCTCATTAACAGCCACTGAGGAGCTGATCAGATTAAAATAAGAGAAATAGTGACTGTCTCCATAAACAAGAAATATGGCCTTCAGTAAGTAGCAGAACTCCACTATTACCTATCAGCTGAGGAGCTGACCTTGTCTCTAACACACACAAGCAACAATAACAGAGCTCCTATCTTCCCTTGAATTAAATAGGAAAAGTTGTCAGTGCTTTTGTGGTGCACAGTGTTTTAGGATCTCACCTGCAGACTTTTAGGTTTCTTGTGAAACAAACAATGGACAAGAAGGAATGGCCTGAAGTTTTGCAAGGGGAGGTTCAGGGTGGATATTAGGAAACATACCTTCTGAGAAGGAGCAGTGGTGCATTGGATCAGGCCACCCAGGGAGACGGTGGAGTCGTCCTCCCTGTAGGTGTTCAGGAACTGCATAGATGTAGCACTGACAATGCGGTTAGTGGGCATGGAATGATGGGCTGACGGTTGGATTAGATGTTCCTAGCCATCTTTTCCAACCAATGCTACATGCACACTGTAAACAGCATACAGCTATTGTGCCCCATGTCATCATGGATTGTGCCTCTCTCTGCCTTGGGAATGCCTAAGTCTCATAGGGGTGGTTCTAACCTAGATAGAACAGTGTAGCATCCTGTGCAGTAATGTAGGCAACAGTTCAATGAACCAGAAGTTGTATCTCTCCACATTCTCACTGAATGGCTTACCTGGTCTGAAGCTACCATAGCCATGGCACAGGAGTCTCATTGGCCTCAGTATTCCTCATGGTGTCCTCCCCTCATTAGGTTCCTCCAAATGTGCCTTTCTGCAGGCATAATGACGTATTGAATGAGAAACCAGCCTAGGATTTCAGAATGACTAGAACAGGCTGGGATTCAGAACTCCTGTACCATGAGGAGGGTTGGTCATTTCAAGCAACTTTTTGCTCTGCATCAGTGTTTAAAACAGAATGGTTTATCGGATCCTAGAAGCATTTTAAGTAATTCATTTTGGACAGAGTAAGATGTTTTATAATTATCTGAATGAAAGCATTCAGATATTTTGAAAGACTAAAGTTTTTAAATATTTACCAAATTAATGCTATTAGAAACAAAGTCATTGCTAATTGATAAACAGGAGAGATATATTTGGGAACTGGAATAGCAAATATTTCACCACTGACTCTTTTTGGAATGATGTTTCATCTAAAAAAAGCATACATCCAAAAAAAAAAAAAAGGACTGATTACCAAAAGCAGTATTTTCTAATTCACTAACACAGTGGTCAGAATTTCCTGCTCAGCTTCAGAAAGAATGCTGATGATAGGCTTTGATGAGCAGATACCCATTAGAAAGAGTTTATAGGCAGAGACTTTGACATTTACAGAAAGTCTGTTGATCTAAGAGGGTCTTTTTCAAAGCTATTTTTATAGAATCATAGAAGCCTGGAAAAGACCACCAAGACCATCTAGTCTAACTATCAACCCATCACCACCACACCCATTTTTCTTGTTTGGCATGCAGTTCTTGTTGTCTATGCTTATTCACAGTCACATCTCTTTCACTTTCCTGAGATTGTGTGGAGCAAGTAGAGCAAGATCTACATTTTCTTTCTTCTTTAAAGCAGTGACTGCTATGGGCAGCATAAGTTAGAGCATCAGTTAGAACATGTATTGAAATGAAGCTTTTTGCTTGCCATGCACCACCTACAAACAGCTTTGATTCGTGCTGCACAAGCATTAACTTAACCACAAATCCTGATAATTAAGTTTCGTGTCTGGAAATTTTTAGAATAAATGATGTTCTACTTTGCCTTTTGCTCCCCATCAGCATCACACCATAATGGTGTTTCCAGATGGATATTGTAGGCATTTAAGTTTTATTTAGCTACTTCAGATTTGACAGCTCTGTTATAAGCCTTAAATTTTGCTCACATCCGAACTATCATTCCACATTTATAAAATGGGAACATAATACCTCCTCTTCCTTTTAGCAAAACATTCGCAAGTTGCAGCACTTTCCAGACACAGAAAAGGAGCCCCAGTGCTGGGATACACCACTCTTCATGGTCCTCCCATGAGCGATGCACTACACTGAAGTCACTTCTCTGAGATAAAGCCTTGTATTTTGCTACCACAGGTAACTGGTCTGTGAAGTCCTCATTGAGACATCACCTCTACAAGCTGTCTATCTGTTGTTTCATTCTTTTATTCCACTTCATCTGTTTCCTACTCCAGGTTAAACAGGAGAGGTGACAGCATTCCCTGCCACATTCCACAAAACTTCTAAAATGCCAAAGCAGGTGGGATGGATGGAGTTTTCTTTGTCACAGATTTTTGTGTCACAAGGGGGAACAAGAAACATTTAATTGAAAGTGTTGATTAGTGTGTATCATATACTGCATAATATGGTGCACCTGGAGTGATTTCAGTGTTCAGCTCTGGTCCCTGTTCTGTGACCTGCATTTCCAGCTGACTATTTTTCAATATCAATCATTTCTTAACTTTTCAGACTGTCACCACAAATGTGTTTTATTGCAAGCATGCCTGTGACTGATGTCAGGTTGTGGTCAAAGTATCAAGCATTTTTATTTGGAAAAATGCACTTTCTCTTGCAAGTGGCCTCTAGCCACTCATTTCACTTAGTCTTATCAAGAACTACCTTTTTTATTAACATTATGGAGTGTATATTTGGCTCCTTGAAACTGAGGCTGGAGATATTTAACAACTTTCAGCATCACCATGGCAATTCATTTTGTCCCAGTACTTTATTGTTAGAGCTCTATACTCCATACATAAAATTAAAAAACATAATAGAGAGGAAAGCTTTATCCATCTGAACCCTTTAGACCCCCCTGTTATGGCTCTCCCAGACTCAAACACCAGGCTCACTGTGCTAGAGTTTTCTCCAACCAACTCCAAATGTGGCAGGCTGGAAGAATCACTGTCATCTCTTGCAATTCCTGCTAATCACAAAAACCAAGTCCTCTCCAGTCTCCCAGTCCTTCCACACAAAGGGCTCTCCCATCCTTTGGCAAGGGATTTAGGCTGAACTAATCTGTTTCCTAAGAAAGCAAGGACAATATTCCTGGTCCTATTGCTTGGGTGCATAAAACCCTGCTCCAAGATTTGGTGAACAAAAGCAAGCATACTATACTTAATGTAACTTAGATATGAAGCTTTGTGTCCCTTTTCAGAGCCTTGAAACCAGCCTCATTCTTTTACTGGGAGCTGCAGTTCACATCACATTGCCAAGCTTTTCATGAAGAGCTTCCAGGTCAAGGATACGTAAAGAGTTTAGTAATCAGGAGATCCAAACAGTGGGGCCAGAAGATGCACAGCCAAAAGGCACCATATGTCATACCAACCACATCTTTCTGCCTCAGAACCTTCTTCCATCTAAAGCTCCCAAATATTAAGCACATTTGGAATATATGTATCCCTCTATTACAAAAAAAACATTCAGTACTGCTTTCTCTACAACTCAAATTCATGTACTGATGTTTGTTCTTACTTACCACGTGTTTTGTTTTGATCTAAAACATTTTATCTATTGTCTTGGCTATGTCTAATAAGTGAGAAGCTTCCTCCATTTATTCACTTTTACTGAGATTTATTTATACCTTGCCCCTAGCAAGTCATAAAACACAGACTGAAATATGAAAGTATTGGAACTGAGGTGTCTTGGTTAAGTTTCCACTTCAAAGTCCACTTAACTACTCCTCATTTTTCTCTTTGTTACTTGAAGTAACCATCTTCAGAACTAGACATCGACATTGTTTTCAGGACACTAGGAAGACGAAATATCAGGATCTAAGTGGAAAATGCAGGCTAATATTTTGTACATGTTTTTTTCTTTAGGAAACAAGTAGTACCAGGAAATGGAAACAAAAGATGAATTTTGACATGCTGCAGTGCAGAATTAGATTCAAAATTCTTTCAGGACCAGCTCAACTATACAACAACACACACAGACAAAGACTGGATTTTAGCTATCTGTGTTTAGGTGACCACTGAGGGAGTGATAGTGACTGCATTACATCAGAGAAGCTGGCAGAAACAGCTTGAGTAACCAGTTTATTCTCATTTTTATGTCAATGAACAAGGAAGAAGAAATAAGGAATCACACACCAAAAATATACGTTAAGAAAATTAAGTTACGAGAAGGCTGGTTTACATATGATAGGATGATGCAATGATGGACAGTTAAATCTTTGATGACCACTCTAAACCACCTTCCAAATTAAGTAACATAATTCACTGGCTCTTATCAGAACAAGCTATAGCCAATGTGAAAGCGACATTTATCACTTCATTCTCACTTTCCAGGAACAGGACTTATAATGTGCTATTTCATTGTCATTCACTCTTATTTTCAAGCTGAACATATCTCTGCATGGAATGTCATCTATTGTATTCAGTCATAACTCAGAGCCATCAGAAAGGAGAGTCCGCTAGAAACATGGGAATCCTGATAGAACATATACTCTCCTGACAACATAGCATGTGGATGTCAAAGCATTTAATGGAAGTGTACCAATCACAACAAATTTTCTTTGTATTATTGCCAAGGCTCTAGTTGACTAGCTTTTCATTTCAGCATGCTAAGAAACATTTTACCTATATCCACAGTGCCATAGGTTGCAGAATTAATCCCTCAAACAGACTGATTGCAAGGCCAGAGAGATCAGAGCTCTCGGAAAGAGCACCTGAAGTCATGGGAGCAAGAGAAACAAGTGACCCCAGAGCATGGCAACGCTGAAACCCTCCCATCTGAGAATGTTCATGCAGTAATGCTTGCACCAAAAACTAATCTTGCCTTGCAAGATCTAGCCCTTTTCCCACCTCTCTACATGAGTCCGAAGACCAAACCTTCACAGCTTAAAAAAAAGGATGCAGAGTACCAGACATCTTACAGCTTAACAACACATACTTAACTGTGGCACCCTAAGGACAGTGATCTTACTTGACATAGCTTATCCCACCTTCCATGACAATCTAGGTTCAATCCCTAGTCAGCCAGGGAGGTTTTGCTGCAACTCCCACACCACCAAATGCCAAATACAGCTGACTGCCTGCACATAAACCAACTTCACTTCAGAGCGAATCACACTGACTGGTTTAAAACCTGCAGCAAGAGCAGCCAGACCTTCCTGGCTAGCAGAAGATGCAGGTGCAGAGGTACAAGTGCTATTAAACATGTATGTAATATTGATCTGAATATAAGTGTCAAGTGCTGGATCTGCTGGATTAATGGTGCATTGGTAAATACATGGCATGGCAGCAGCAACTTCGTTAGGTCCTGGTTTGGAACAACTGTGCACACACGATCAAGTTGCACAGACATATTAATCATATCTGGTGGCAGGCGTTTTGTTTATGTTTTAAATAAGACAGCTGATCACAGATGGATTATCTTTATCCCCACGCACAATGCCATGACCTTTTGGGCCGCCATATAAATATTTAGTCTTTTCTTCTGGCACCCACTCATTTCCTGTGCTTCAAACAAGGAGATTACTAAATGCAAATACATTGGAACTGAATGCTAAAGTAAGAGTAAATTCACTGTTCTCTTCAGCAAACACAGTGGAAACCTGGAAAGAACAGAACCACTTAATCTGAAGTGTATTCATTATTGACTGTACGTAGGTTATGATTGCTAATGCCATTTGTCACTGCCTTGTAGCAAAGCAACTCCTGTGTTTAAGCAATGGCTTCACATTGCTGGTCACATAATACCCTTCTCTGTGTATATTCATAATCTTCTTAACACTGTGAAAACTTCAGATTTTTACAGTGTATAGACTTGAGAAGCTAAAATGGACTTGTGAAGGTAGAAAGTCGGGAGGAGTTTGGACAGCAAGCCTTCTGAGGTCATGCAAATCCACTTTCTCCATTGGGTGTTTCTGCTGCAGTCCAATTTGATAGCCCCATTAGTAAATTTAGAACAACAAAAGCACAAAAAGCAATGCATCATGTATTCTGGCCTTGCTTTAAAGAGCCATTTTTCCAGGCAGTAGGCCAGACCCACATTACTAGCCTCCTTCCTGACCTGTCCAAGTGACAAAGTGGGCTGCTTTCCAGTCATACTGTTATTAACCACTATGGCCACAGGAGAGGAATATCTGAAGTAAAAGCACTATCTCAAGAACATTCATTCAAAGGTACCCTAGTTCCAGATATCTTTGGTCTGAACAGATATTCAAAGTTTTTGTTGGTTCCACAGCTGCAAACTCTTTGCAAAGGCATCATTTCATAGAAATGTTTCCATTTTAATCAAAGACAGATGGCGTGCTGAAAGGACCCATGGCAGAGTAGCCTAATAACACGAATAGAGAAATAATTGTTTCCTTCTGTGCTTTTCCACTGTTTCAGTGCATTTAAAGCTGTTATTGTAGTTGCTGTTTCACTCTTTACTGGGTAATATAAAATAATAGTAGAGCTTTAAATGCAAATTGACACTAACGTCAAATTACTTAGGTAAGACAAAACTTGAAGTCAGGAAATTTTATGCAAAACCAGATAGAAACTAAATAAGTAGGAACTAAAACTAACAATAAGCAAGTAGCTAATATCTGTATTTATCATCAGTATTATCATGCATAGTAGTACCACTAAGACTCAATTATGCCCGTGAATGGTGGCTTAGAGTTGGTAGTACTTGGAAGAACTGAAGATCTAGATGGTGGTGACCCAACCCACAGCAGGAGGGTTGGAATTGGAATGATATTTAAGGATCCTTACAACCTATGATTTTTTGGTAAGTAAGGAAGATATAGATGATGAGAAGAGGGCAAAAAGTACCTCATATTGGGCATTTTGCATGGGAAAGTCAGTGCCTTGCAATATACCTGTTGGTCTGAAGAGACCAAAAGACCAGTGGCAGAGAGAACTACACTGTATAAAAGTATAATTGGGCATTAATAGCTCATAGTTCTGAGTAGCTCAGCAGAAGCAGTTTCAGTGAGAATGAAGAAAGCAATGAGGGTCCACCCTCATTGACTTGACTCATGCACTTTAGATACTTAACTGCTCATAAACACCTAAAATGCATTGATCTCCAAGTTCCTCTCAGGATTAGGCAGTCCCCATCCCTTTTGTCTCCTCTAGGAGGCCTAAGCTCTTTTCACTACATATATCTGGTATTGAGGATCTCCTCAGAGAAATGTTACAGCCTTTTCAAGGAATGCACAAGAGAAGTCAGCAAGAGCTCTTGCACAGCAGACATACATCCCTTGAAGAGCACACTAAGGGCTGGAAACACTGCTTCCTGCAGTCACCTCAGATCTTACCATGAAGTGGTTCCTACAGCCAAAACACAGGTGAAGCCAAGGATTATTTTCACTGGCCAAAGACTACACTCTCTGTGATCACTTAAATTTACTCCTGTCATTCATCTCTTCTACTCACACTCTAATAGAGTAACAGTGTACAACATCATGTTATATGTCAATATCCCCTTAAATAAGCGTTTTGTAACTTCAGTGTCAGTACTATTTCAGTTACCATAATGTCACATCAGTTAACTACTATAGATAAAGCAAAATTATAATACCACAGTGTTTTGCTATGCTTTCTCACTTAAACTGCCCTCCAGTTGAAATTGCACAGTGAAAACAGCCTAAAAATAACAGAAGAAAGCTGAATAATTACACATTTCTCAGAACATGAAGTTAGAGATGCTAAATTTAAGAACACCACATAGATAAGGAGTAAGAAGGTTTATTTTCCAGAAGCTAGTAAAAAGAAGAGAATGGCCTTCAAAAGCAAACAATGCAACGAGAATGAAGCAATCTTTCTTCCCCACCACAGTGCATAAAGATTGCTACAGGGTTGTAATTCAAAACAAGAACAAAACTTTCTTTGTGATGGAAGTAACAGAAAGTATCCAGGAAACACCAAGGACATTTATCTAGAGATAAAGCGTAAATATTTTAAGGACAGAAGAAATCTGCAATGAAGAGGGCTTCCATTATTATTCCAGCGGAGCCAATCTTTCTAGGAAAGTAAAACGTAATGTCAATACAGTGTCATTACTTTATAGAGAAAGTATGGGCTTAATATTAACTTTTTCAGATGGAGAAGAACTAAAGCAATGCCGAGAATCTTGAGAAAAAGCACTATGAGTTTATCTGACTATAGAAGGGATCTGTACCCATCTAAAGCCAGCACTGACTCTCACAAAACCTGGCTATAATCTTCAGGATTGCCATTGCAGTCAGCATGTTGCCACAGGGCACTTAACACCTTTGTGCTGGAGCTCATGGCGACAACTGGTGATGCCTTACTTGCCTCTCTTCTGCGGTTCTCAGTGGTTTGGTACAGGGACAAAGAGATCTTGTTTTACAACATTTTAGTTGAAGAACTCAAGTTTTAGTGACAAATTAAGAGAAGTTTTGTTCTCCTTCATCTAGTTTCATTTGTTATTTTCCCTGCTAAAAACTATTGCTCCCCTTCACCCATGTGGTATGAAACTAATTTAAATGCCATTGTCTTCTGTGGAAATGAGATTAAGGCCTTCATAGAAACCGCTGGCAGTATTATGGAAACACTGGAAACTGCTATGGAAACTTATTCACTGAGGGCATAAGAAGCAGAAAGTATTAGTCATTTTAGAAGTCACACAACTTGCAAGGTGTGTGGTTAGTCCTGGCAGTGAGCAATGAGATTCCTTAATAGGCCTAATGAATGATGTCAAATTCCGCGCTTAAATATTTAATGCAATTTAACTACCCAAGGGTATCCTATTGCAGGTTGTCTGGCTTTGAGGCACATGAAATCTGATCAGACACTGACTGCACCTAATAGAGCACTCAGTGTCTGACACTGATGTCAGCCTTCTCTTGAGAGACTTCTTTGCAAGGAATAATTAGCTGGTGGCATTATTGCTCAGAATCAAAAGAAAGAACCCAGATAAGAGATGTTAAGTGATACCAGCCTTTCTGATAAGTGAGCACACATGCAGAGCTTGAGTTTAGTGGAGACTATTCACACCATGACTGCTATGTTAGGGTCCACCAGTCCAGCACACTGCCTGGACTGCTGTAGAAGTCTGGCTGCTTAGTTTACAGGGACATACTCTCAGGTGTACAAGCAGCCATAACTACAGGAAAATTGTACTTATTTGAAAGCCTGCAGAATAGCAAAGAAAATTTTCCAATAAGACTTTATTCTTTTTAGAGCATTTAGTGTATGGAAATTTTGACAATATCCCTTTCAAGAGCATGAATGATATTATGAATCTCCCCACTACACCAACTACAGTTCTATGGGTGCTTAGCTATTTTGATACCAGATTATAGTACTTGGAAAATAAGTATGAAAATAATCACCTCTGCCTGCCCGCAATGTTAGGCAGCCTCCTCTCTCCTATTTCACAATTGTTTTCTCGGCAATTTGCTGGAAACATGGGAAGATTAAATACCTATTATAATTATCAAAAGAATAAATCCTTCCCTCACAAAAACCACTGACAGCTCAGACTCAGATGTGCTAACCAGCATCAGAAAACTCATGTTGCATCATGCTGAGACTATAATAGAAATTAAACTACCCCTCATTTCAACTTCATTGATTTGTGCTTTTCTATCAAAGGTGTTGGATATTTCTAGTACGTGTAAGAGTGATAAACAGACCAAAGTATTCTGGTTGGTGACTAATATCAGTAGGGATACAATTGTCACTAATGGGACTTTTCTTAAAAATAAACCATCAAAAAGCATATTTACCTCATAGTTTCCATTTATTCCCTTCTCCTTAAAGATTTCAGTGAGTTTACACACATTTTTTTTTCTGGTGGCTTAACAGTAAAAGGTTTCTGACAGTAACATAAAATCATCTTAAAAAGAATAGAGGCGTATTAAAAGCACTGAGCTTCAGGGGCTGGTTTCTGAAAGATTTTTCTACACTGTTCTAGTTGTAGTAACAAGTCCTATCATAGATGAAAGCAAACCTCATTGCTTTGACTAAGTACAGCAACATTACAATAGAAATTCATACCCTGTATTTAAAAAAAGGGAATAATGCATTTCTCTGGATGACTGATAATGGTATAAGTGAAAACAAATAATACACAAAAACCTCCGCTGGTCTAAACTGAAATCTCATTGAACCACTCCACCTCATGAAAGGAAACTTATTTCCTGCATGTTGCACTATTGCCTCCTCTGTACCAGCTGCCTGAAATGAACAGCAAGGAAAGAGCCAAATTAAAACTACCACAAATAACCTCAGACTCTAAGAGACCATTTCCCACACTTCTGTGCCAGCACATCTGCTTACTTACCTAGCAAGAACCATGCAACAGAAACTGGACATCCAGTGGGTCAGTTTACTGGACATTTGTGATGGCAGGCTTTTTCATTGCATATGGCAAGGTATGCCAACCATCTCCAGTATCTGAAACACATCTGATGTGCAGTGATGGGTGCATTCCCAGCCTCCCGGACACCAGTGGCACCATATCACATCAGTGCTCCTCCCTGTAGTGTTTGAGAATCGTAGCAAGGACTTGTTGGCAAGGTCAGGGGTTTCATACATCTGATCTGAGAGTCTAAAGCCTGGCCAGCCCTCTCCATTTGGCACAAAAGTGAGAAAAAACAAAAAGAGAAGGTGGTGATATTTTAAAGTACCAAAATGAAAGTATATTTTAAAAGATGTCAAAAGCAACAAAGATGCAGGCTTAGCATATTACTTTCATGTGCTTGCTGTTCACCTTCAGCACTTGCACACGACGAACAAAATTGTGATGTTACCCAGTAATTAATAAATAAATCTGCATAAAATTAAAAGAGAAAAATAAAGCCTTGATGTTTCCATATTTGCTTTACTTGAAGCAGTCAGGGCAAAACAGAGCAGAAGGGCCTATTACCATGCAGTTATAGATATGATAGGAAGAGTATTTCATTATGACATGTTCTGCTGCTTATAATTGGACAGTGAGCTATTTCCTAGGAATATCTAATTCAAGGACCTCAGGATACACATTGCTCTGTGTAAAAACCTAAGAGCACCTTTTTCTTCTGTTCTAGCTGACAGTTGTTTTGCACTTTAAAACGATTTGCAAATCACCTTCCATTGTTACAGTATGTCTAGTCTTTCTACAGCAAAAGCATATTATGAGCATTGTGAGGCAGAGGCAACCTGTACAAGATAAGAGTGCAAAACAACATGTTGCTGGCTGCGCGGTCAGAGATAAAGCACGTTTGCCATTTGTGTTATTTGTGCAGGGCACATTTCAATATCTGAGCAGAAATTGTGTTGGAACTACAACCAAGAAAAAGAAGTTAAAATAACTTCAGATCACCTAGAACGTGGGAACGATTCTTTAGTTAAGCTTGCATGAGGAAAAGGCAACACACACCAGCATTTGGAGTACCATATGAGTTTCTTTCTTTCTCTCCCTATAAAAGACACAAAGGCTGTTTGCAGCTCCTCAGACCCTCCTCATCTGAACCAGTAACTGGCAGTATTGGATCTCATTCTGAAACCACTGAGTTACTCTCATTGTAACCTTCTAACATTCAGTCCTGAAGATTTCTGTGAATATAATTCACCCGATTTGGCTGTTTGAACTGTACAGGGCAGGAATGGAGAACTTCACCTAGCCATCATGGTAGCTCACTTTCTTGAATAGGTTGCAAGCCTCCTGTATGAGCCCTGTTTCTGCATGCAAAAGCCCATCATAGTTAGTGGAAAATACATGAACCAAGACTCAATATCCCATGTAAATACAAAGCTCTCCTGGAAAACACTGAGTAAATGTGCCTCACACAAGAGACAGCCTCAGAGGAGAAGAACTGAATTCCTACTCAGAACAAAAACCAAAACTTCCTCCTGGCCAGGAGTCTGGGACTGCAGAAGCAACTGTTAAACCAGTATTGTCCCTGCTTCCCCTCCATGCTGTCTCAAAACATCAGCAAATTTTTCCTTAACCTCTGTCCTCACACACAACCATACACAATCAGCTCTGTAGTCATCTCTGCCAGAAAGCAGAGCTATTCATGCAACCTTGAAGAAAGGCATCTGAAAGTTAAGCATGGCAGTGGAAGTCAAAAAGAAAAAGCCATGAATATGTCTCAGTTCAAACATCACTATCTTCCCAATGATGTCTCACCCATTCAAAGGAAGAACAAAAGTATTCACATCCCAGCTGGCAGGTATCTGCACTTGCTGTGCTATATTAAAACATTTATGGAGGAGCATCATCCAAGAAGACTACTGGTCTAGCACAGAAGCAGCATTTTTATCTAATTTTACCAGCTGTCATTCAGCTCGATCCATGCCTTGGAAACATAAGTGTGGCTGCAGCATTTATACTTCACATAAGGACACCATAATTTATTCTTGCCTGAATTCTTTCTTTAAAGTATACAAGAATTTTATGTGCATGCTGGAAACTAACAGTAGTTACTGGCAGCCAAAGCTTCAGAAGGCCTAAATCTACGTCATTCCTTGACCAAGCAGCCAAGACTAGGTTGTTCAATGCCTTTCAGAGGTTCCTTGTTCTCATCTTCTGCTAATCCTGGAGATTCTGTTCTGATTATGGTTTGAAGCATGCATGGATGGAAGGGTAGTGGTTGTGAAGTAGTGGTTCTTGGCAGCTCATTAAGGCTGACCTTCTCAGAACCTTTCACAGCCACAGCAGTCAGACAGTTCCCCATGTAGGGCCATCTAGAACAGAAACTAAGCCCTTGGTTCTCTGCATGAGATTGCTTCTTCCTGTTTGCTGAAGAGACACCTCAGAAAGTTGCACTTCCTAGGGCCAGGCTCCCCCCTGCCATGGCAGGGATTAGGTCTATCAGGGAGCAGATCAGAAACAGAGGACAGTCTGTGGCTTTAGGGAATTGCCTCTGTTATCTAGATCACTCACACTCCTGCTTCCCAGCTCAGTGGACACAGCAGATGCTGCCAGAGATACCATGTTAGATTCACTCACCAGGAAGAGAGAAAAGGATGATGTTATTGCAAGAGCTTTTGTTCTAATTCAAAAGACAAATACCTCCTGCACTAGTAGGAAACAACTCTACACCTGAATGAAAGCATAACATTAAACACAAAACTGTTGGCTGTACAGAGAAGGCTTACCAAATACTGGCACAGTTTCCTCATTCTGAGAGACAGTAAAACCTATCCTGCAGGCTTTTGTCCTGCAGTTAGTTGCAAGTGACTGAGATTGTTACAGAATGAACATCACATCCTCCAAACTAACAGCAAATCTCACATTGCATGACCTCTCAAATCCTTGTACTTTATACTTAGTGCATGAGCTTGTTGCAGGCACACTTAAAGATGAGGCAATTTCTGTCACACTTCTGAAGGAAGTCTGAAGTAAGAGCTAACAGTACAATCCCATAAATCGATTATTCCCTACACCCATTATCACTGTGTGAACACTCATAATTCTCATCTGCTCTGGTTTTCCTGAGAGACTGCCAATGTATTGCCCCTGTTTGTGCAAAATTTAGCTCTCTCCTGATAAGCTCCCGAGTTCTATAATAAAGAAGCAAGAGCACAATGTACTCTGGAAAACAGCCTAATGTAAAACTGTGGCACTGATTTTAAATCACAATGTTGCCGACTTTTTGGAACCTTTCCCCATTCCAATGTGCATTTCAAATGTGATAAAAACACTGAACAACAAGCTTTGAACTATTTTGGTGCTCTGATTAAGTGTTTGAACAATACAGCCATGTCAGTTTAGCTCCATTTTATAATAATCAGAGTTTTAGGACAAATCATAGAGTAAACACAGCAAGACTAAACCAAACAAATGCTTTTTAAGATATTCTCAATGAAAACATATTTAAGTGTATTGTTATTACTTTCAGTACAATCACCATGGAAACTATAAAACTCACTTTTAATATCCATTCTTACTTAAATGCTTTGTGTTGCCTAATATTTAGATGAATTTGAGCATAATGGGGTTGGTGTTTTAATGGCCAGTCATGGTACAGCATGTCCTCTGGAACATGCTATAGCTGAGATAATTGCTGGGTTATGTATATGTTTATGTATATACATTATGCCAGCAGAGAAGGGAGAAAAACTTTGAAAACACTAATGTATGTAGTGGTTTACATATACCTCGATTCATTGCAGAGTTTTAGAACTCTGATGGTTTTACCCCTACAGCAAACTCAGTTGAAAACAACACAAGAACACTAGAAATGAATTAGATTCACGAGATTCAAGTTCAAGATATGAGTTTCAGGCTGCTTCTAGAGGTAAAACCACATTCAGCATCTGGTTCAAGTAATAAAATCTGTGATGACACTTTCTCAGGTTCTCAATGACAGAACCTAAGTGAACTCGCCACATAAACTCTCAATATACTTTATGGGAACATTATACACTAGCATACATCATTTAGTCATCTTATTACTAGACCTATGAAATTCAGAGTACCAGTACTGTACTTTTCATACAGAAACTTCCACACATAATGGGAAACCATTAACAATCTCTCAACAACACAACTCCAGAATACAGCAAACAACCTTACCTAGACTCAGTACTCCTTCTAGTGCTTCAAATTGTGATAGAAACCAGTTTGAAAAAGACCTCTGCCAACACCAGACTATATCTAAACCTACACCATGAGCTTCCAGAACTCTCTTAAGGCTCAAACACTCCAGCAGGCTCTAATTGCTAATTGGTTCTGGCTGCCAACTGCAGCTGCAACCCTCTGGCCCACAAGGAGTGGGCTGTAGCAAAGCAGAGACGTCTTAAGCATAACAAGTGAGATACAGTGGGCCTGAGCTTGTGACCACTGAAAGTGACCTGAAACTATGTGTAGATGTCACCACGGGCAGGCAGTAGACATCTGGTGAAGAATTTCCCTGTGAACCTCATAGCCTAAAACAGAATTGCCATCTCATGTATGCCAAAGATTCATTTTCCTATTTCTCTAACAACTAAATTGTACGTCAAGGCAGTGCAGCTTTGGAGCCACACCAGCAGAAACTAAGGCAAAATTTTCAAAGAACCATCTTTAAGTTAAAAATTGCAGCATCAACCCAAGGGAAATGCGTAACGATAGAACACACACAGCTGAAAACAACATTAAAAACAGATAAATTCTTTTCTACTCATTTCTTTTATTAAAATGCTTGAAATTCAAATTTGAGTGCATAACCATCTGTTTCAAGAATAAGTTCGAGATAAGCTTTTATTCCAATTTTACATACATCTTACTTTGTAGAATGCATCCTGAAAGTCATGGTGAGTAATGCACAGAGGAAGCAATGCATTAATCTTCCAATGACGCAGCACTCCCTTGATGCATCTTGTGCTAAAAGGCCCACTGAAAAGACTTCAAGCAAAGCTGTCCGAACTGCTGTATGTTTCTTAGCTCTCCACCTTGAAACAGTTTAAAGGTCAAGTTGCACAGTAGAATTACACTCTCTAGTGGTGAAATCCTGGCTCTCGTGTCCCTTCTCTCTGGATCCATCGTGTTCTCCTTGTTCTTTCAAGAGATTAACAAATAATTCACGTTGTTACCAGGAGCTATTTTTTACTGAATAAGGCATAGTTAGTAGTCTGTCTTAACCTAAAAAAAATCAAAGGGAAAAGTTAACACTTAGGAAAGAGAGCTCCATCGGCCATTTCTTCACCATATGCACTTGTTTGTTGAAGCAGTGAATAAACACCATCTATACGCAAAGACGTATATGAAAGAGCATTTATTTTACAAAGGAGTATTTGATGCAAAATCTTTCCCTGCTAGAGAAAAAAAAAGCACATGATTAGCATGAATTGCTACCAGTAAATGACTAGCGGGGATGTTCCTGCACAGACCAATTACAGTCCTGGCAAGTTTATTATTTGTTCATGAGAAAAACAAAGTTCTGATGTTTAACAAGTTTGAAATGACACAGCAGGAAGCCTGCACCCCAGAGACAGCCACAGCTTGAAACTGAATTTCATGTGATTTCCTGCTGTCTGTTGCATGTGCATGACTATAGCACCTAGAATAAAATCAAGGGGTGTGCTGAAGTATGGCTCCACAGGAAGTGGTGAAAAGCCCATTTGGTCCTCTGAAGAATAAGTTTTTCTTATTTTTGCCTATGCAAACACTTGAAAGGTACACAATCATGTCACACTTCTGTCCACAGATGAACATGCTTGTCACTCTGTTCTATGGCAGTTGCAGTGGAGACTCTAAGCTCTGCTATATTCTTGGGTATGAGAACATCATCCTTACCACCCATTTGCAGCCTATTTGGAATGTGACATAAGTTTCTGAGCCCACATTCAGCAAAACTTAAGTCAAAAGACCTACAATTTAATTTATGTATCCTATCTGCAGTCCATGATTCTCTGAAAGAAACTTGGCTTATGTGCATCAGGTCTTCTCCACAGTCTGCGGAAGCACACATTGAACTTCATGCAATGCAATGGGGTAGATTTGGTACATGTTATGGAAAAGTAAGGAGCAAGTCACACAGTTTAGGCTCATATCAGTGTCAAACTATTCCATTAAGTGGAAAAAAACACCCTGATCCAGGGCATTTCCTTTCCCCTAGACAACTGAAAGAAGAAAATGGGGAAATGAGAGCACACAACATATGCATAATGAGCATTCCCAAAAGAAACACTTGATTTATTGTTACCTGGAGCTTTCTGTAAGTACAGTCAGGTGAAATTTGATGTAGCAGACTACAAGAGGCTGTGAGGCCAGTGTGAGGACTTTGAGGCACAGATGTTTGAGATTGCCTATACACAACTGAATGATCACTGTATTCCCTTGTGGAGTGCTAGGCACTATCATACACAGACACTCTTTTCCATTTATAGATGTAATAGAAAAATCTGACCACAGAACACGAAAGCAGAATGTCACAGTCTTATTTAATCCAATATCACCTTGTTTTGCCTGATGTTTGCATTGAGATCCAAATTTCAATGCTATATTCCAGAAATCCAGACTAAGGATTCAACAGTTCTGGGGGAAGAGAGCACGGAAAGCATCAATCTATAACTAAATTTCACAATTTAGACAAAAGTCAAACCTTTACCATATAGGGTCGTGAAGTTCATAGTAATTAATCCTTTCTGTGAAATCCATCATTTGCTTATCATGAAATCAATACAATGGCTCTCATCTTATTTCTGACCCCACCACTTAACCCCTTCATGTGTCTGTTTCTCCTGGTGTTTTATTTTATTTCATGAGCCATCATTCTGCTCATTTTAAGTCTGAACAGAGGTTTCAGATGCCTTGAGGGGAAAACATTCATGGTTTTTCCTGAAAAAGCATGGGCACATCTGTTGTTTTTGATAGATTGCAGCAGGATCAGGAAACTTCCACAGAGTCACTTTTGGCTCTTGAGGGAAGGAAAAAATCTCAAGGCGTGTACTTGCCAGAGATGTATTTGAAAACAAGAGGGTGATCTATAATGTCAAATACAGATGAAATACAGAACATACCCTTCAAACCAACTTGTTCTAACCCGCAGACTGCATAATCAATATTAAGGGTTCATTTATTCTGCTATTTGTACACAACTGTGTTAGCCATGAATAGCTGGATAACAAGGGGACCATATGCTGCTCCTTCTGTGTCAACAGTCATTTTCTCATTGATTTTTGAAGTCTGCTGCCAGCGTAATCTTTCACTGTGCTAGAATATTTAGAGATACAGCTGCCCTGTGCCCTCTCACTTCATCACTAGTTTGATGCAGACATAGCCTACAGCTCAGTGGTTTCAAGACAACCTGTCCTGGCCAGAATTCAACCAACTTTTTCTGACCTTTGTACTTCAATAAGCTTGTTGTGCAGCTCTCTTTTCTGGATGCTGTCACCCAAGCCCAGAGGTCAGCATCAGATCATTACACCCTCAAAGGGTGATCCCACATTCCCCCATCAGAACTAGGGAGCAAATGGCAACAGGATAGCTTGACTGGGAAAGTCTGAATTACAGATCACTAATACAGTCACAAGGAAAATTACCTCAATCCTAAATAGGTTTTCTCTAAAGGCTCTAAGTCAGAGCAGCAGGGCAGACAGCACTGTGCCAGTGTGGTGGAGTGACCATGGGGCCTAAGCGGAAAGCCACAAGAGAGGAGATGGGTTGTACCTCCTGAAATACAGAATAAGATGTTGTCAGAGCCCGTGGTCACACAGATCTGATTGTAACAGCAGAGACTGACAAGATCTGTGGGACTCTAACTTAAACACACAGTAGATGAACAGAAACCATCAGACCTACTCGTGTTCCTGGTGGAAAGCAAGTTTTGAGCCTATTTCTCTAAAAAGAAAAAGCTGATGGGTTTTCAAGCCTCCTGCTGATGTTGGAATTAGAATAGTATCTATACCCAGCACTAAGTTCATAATAATTTCTTCCAGATGTATGTAAATGTGGCTGATTTTTCCACATTAATCTTTCACAAAGCCTACATACATAGCAGTCAGATGTTTACTCATCATTCAAATAAAATATAAAGGGATTAAAAAAAACATATCTGGTTTTATAAGTTTCCTTAAAAGAAAGCTGATAATAATTGCCAAGCACTCTAGCTTGATTTTGTTCTTGAAATGCCAGGGATTTACCTACTAGTCTGGCTGAATGACTGAGCTAGAGGAGGAAGCAGCAAGCTCACATCTTGCCTTGTCAACAAAAGCTGCCCTCTGAGCACGGCTAGGCTTCTGGTACCATTCTTTGCTCACTATGCCAGCAATCCTTGCCCATCCACTTGGAAAAAGGCACTTGTCCTCACGCTTCCATGCAAAGATTTTCTAGCACTGCAGGATTTCAGTTGGGGTAGCCACAACTTTGGGAGGACTTAGTCCATATTCTTTGCAAAAGTATGGCAATATGGGTCTTATAGTAGGAAGTCAGGCTAGGGAAAACCCCATGAGATATGTCAGCTACGGTCACTCCAATGACTGCAGAATGTGTTGTCTTTTGATATCCAAGCATACAGGGAAGATGTTAAGAACACGTAGGTCTGTCAGTTATACTCCCAGATTTGCTATGTCCTTTCAACACTTTTTCACTAAGTGATGGCTTTTAAACCCAGAAGATGCTACCTTGCTGGATTGCTTTTCATTTCTTGTGAATTTCTGTCATTTGAGAGTTAAACTTGGTGTTTAGAGACGAACCTGATCTTGACAGTGCAAGCTGGATTTCAATTTCCTCTTCACCTCTGGGGAAACAGAATAGCTAAGGATTTTGCTCACCTCTGTAAAAAGGGTGTCATGGTCAGCAGTGATACTTACATGAAGGCTTACGTTTGAATAGCCAAACATTTCTCCCAGGAGTCTTCAGGTCTGGTAGGGTTCAACCATCACTTAGCTGGTTGCTTTATCTTCATTGAATAACAGTAATAATGGGCTTTAAAATGCACAAGTAACAGATATGGAAAGAGACATCTGATTTTCCATAACTCTCACAGAGTATTATATCAAACATTATCAAACAGTCCAATAATTAATACTAAAACAACTGTAACGTTTACAAAGCTTTTTTCTTTTTTTATATTTTTGCATGTGCCTTTGTAGGACAGGCACTAAATAGAAACCAATAAATTTTGTTGCTTACTGCTCCCTACCATGCAAAGTTCAACTGTAAAGAGTTTAGGTTGATCCTCAATGAGACATAAGCAAGAACGCAGAGATTAAATGACCACTGCTCTTCCAGTTTTCCCCAGGTAAGGGGAAAGGTACCTTTGTATTTCTCTTATCAGTATATTACTTGTCTCTGAACAAACCTATGGGGATAAAAGGCACTTTTGCTTTTTCTTTGATAAAGAACAGGAAATAGAAACAAAGGACTCTGTACACTGATTCCTGCACTGCTCAGGCTCCTTGAAGGACCTCCCCAGTGTATTGCTCCCAGCAGCACTACCATAGCTGGCAAGGCTGACCCCTTGGAAGTCCCTGGTATCAGCTCTCTGCTTCAACTCACACAAAGAACAGGTTATTTTTTCGTCCCATCTCTCCTCACAGTTTCACTTATCCAAGATCACACTTCAAAACAACCAGGTTTTACTCACATTTGGTGTGATCCATATCTCACTGTTTCTTTTAGCGTTATTGTAGCTCTTGTGATTTTGCATCAAGTACTTAATATGTGAAATGCAATTTGATAGTCAAATATCCTTTGGCCTGCAAAATATTCAGCATGTCTTCAGAAACCACCCGTAATATTTTTTCCTTATTATAACAGGCCCAGAATATATTTGACATCCTGAAAAGTGTTGGGATGCTGAATTCATTGGGATGTCTCAGATCTTTCTCTTCATCCAGGCTTTTGAGATATCTCCACCATTATTACTATCCTATACATAATAATCATAGAGGCAAAAAGTCTATGTCTATAGTCTTCTACTCTGTCAGAGACTCTAAAATAATTTAAATCAATCCATATTAAAGCCATTTTTTTTATTTATTTATTTCCAGACCACCCACTTGCTCTTTAGTACTGGATTTCAGTTAATTTTACAATCAGCGTGAATTTACCATAGACTACCTAAAGAAAAGTCAACATTTAGTAAATGCCACATTTTCCTACTTATGAAAGGAAAGATTTTTTCCCATGTTTATACAATCATATCTCTCTTCAGCATATAAAATAATGTTAGGGACTCTGGCTAATGAAAAGTTGAGGACAGGATAAAAGTAAAATTTGATGGGATTTGCTGAAACTTACTACTAAGTGGTTTGGGTTCTGTGTGGGTTTTTTTCCCCCTGTCATGTTCCAGTCTGCAGCAGGAATCTGAAACATATGAGAAAATACTCAAAAACTTTTACAGAGGTCTTTGATGTTTGCAACTCAGGAATGCGTTCAGCCTTTCAGCTCAGAGTCTTGAAGGTGGTCTCTTCACAAGGTGAATGCAGGAAACACCCTCCACATACAAGGAGAAATGATGGATTAGCATTATGTGGAAAGGTCTCTATTTCACTTGTTTTTCTTTTAAACAATATTTATACAGCATTTTGTTCATGGCAGTAGCTCTCAGATCTCAGCCATTCTGCTATGGTGTGAAGAATAAGAAGGTAAAGGTCCCTCCCAACCCAAAACATTCTATGAATTACACAGAGACTGGCAAAGAAAAGGAAGCCTTTTCAGGAATTATTCTTTACAGAATCATCTCTTTGCTTACATTAAGTGAAGTTTATGAAGCCTCTATGAGAAAGTTCCCAAAGAACAGGAACTGCACTTGTTCTCACTGATGAGGGACATCCTTTCCTTGAACCTGAGCTTCAGATAATGCAAATAATGCAATAAGACATCACTGCCAAGAGGCCAAAGCAAGTTTTCTACCATGCTAATCATTACTCTGGACTGTAGCAGGCTTTTGGGTTTCACTTTTCCGAATTCATGGGGAAGTCTTTCAGATGATGAAGCTCCCCTTAAGGCTAGAGTTGTTACTCAGGGAAGATTTGTCTTTTACTGAATAACAAATCAGTGCTTCACTACAGCTGTCAGATTCTTTTCCTTAATTAGAAGAAAATCGTCAAAAATAAGTGATCCTATTTGAGAGAAGAAAAAAAATATGGAAAGTTAGACCCTGAACCACAAACTGTATAGCAGTGTATAGTAAGTATGATATCATGGTTATCTCCTTTCTCAAACACCCATTCCAGCCTGGATATCATCATTCCATCAGGTCACAAAATCTTCACATGGAGGCATTCAAGAAATGTGTAGATATGGCACAGAAGAACATGGGTCAGTGGGCACGGTGGTGAAGTGCTGATGATTAGACTAGGTGATCTTAGTGGTCTTTTCCAAGCTGAATGATTCTATGATTCTATCTGGGGCTTCCCACCACAGGCAAGCCGCAGGGGCAATTTGTCATGTTATGATGTGGGTATCTGTCTTCTAAGGATGGGGGTAAAACCACAAGTTCCTTTTTCACAGACTAATTTGTATTAAAGACAGAGCTCTAATCAAATGGTAAAAGTATTTAGTTACAAGCCACCTGGGATGACATTTGAATGAGAAACGGCATGATACAAATAATATCCAACATCTCATTTGTCTTCCCCATAGCTGGCCAGAAAGGCCAAAGGAACCTGTTTCCCACAGACATATAATCACGTTCAGGAAGTACACAGCCCAGAGCAAACAATGCTGTGTTATGCTACATTTGTCATCTGACACTGCTTCCACAGACAGCAGTGGAGCTGGCATAGCCAGGCTTCCAGGGAAGCTCAGCAAACTTGCTTTTGTGGTGCAATGACTGTCTGCTGCATTAGGCTTTCTTCTTTCCCTTTTATTCCAGCAACTCCCCTCTGTTTCCCAGCGATTTCACTATCAGACACAGTGGTAATAAGTGGTGGGCTTTGCCATTGGTGAGGAAGCAGTTCTATCCTCTCTCCAAGACAACAGTGTTCCGTCTTCATATTTAGCTCCCCATAGCTCCAGAGTAATTTCTCAGACTCTTAATGGCTGGAGTGCGGTCGCCTTGCACATGGCACAGGCTGGCTGCTTGTTACATAACCGTTCTTGAAGTTACTCGCTAGCTCCAAGCCTGGCTTCAGGTCTCACAGACCAAAAAAGTCTTGCTTAGGCTGCAGATCCATCTTTGGCTTGGATCACAACAAATCTGATTCAGTGATGTTACAACACAAAAAAGAAAATGAATTTCAAAACCATATAGACTTGCTGTGGTCGGGCTGACCATGCTGAGCTCCTCTGCCACCACATGGAATAAATATAGATGGTAATGGAGCACTAAAAAAACCATCACCTATTTTATATCTTCTGGGCAAAAATCTTCAGATCTACTTAGGATAAGGCTTATTCTAACTACAAAGTTCCCCTTCAAAAGACGCATAACAACATATTGCAGCCATGGCTTGAAGAATTGGAGTCTACTGCCTCATTGGAATTTTAACTGACAATTGGGTAATAGTCCAGACTGCACGTATCCAGGAAACAGTGTTACCCAAGTGGAATTCTGCTCACTCATCTATACTGAAACCTGCCGTACACTTTTAATAAAGTGTAGAAGTGCAGAAGGACTGAAGCACTACAGCAATAGCCCAGTTGCCTCCAAGCCGGCACCTTGGCAGGAAACAAGTTAGAAATAATCTACAAGGAATGTAGAATGAGCAATAACTGGTTTTACGTAATCATCTATATTTTTCTCTGATTGTGGAGTCATCAGGGGAAAGTGGAAAAAATGCCAGACAGTCCTTAACAGAAAGAGATTGACAGTGTCTAAGAAAAGCTGGCCAGACATGTCACAGTCTTGTTTACAGCTCAGCCTTCTTTGATTTAAAACCCAAATTAATCTGTAAATGAGTGACCTAGTTTCATCTATTGCCCTTCTAAAATGCATATCATGGCACGCAAAGATAATTTCAGCCTACTCAGAAACCCAGTTACTTCCAGACATTCATCAAAGCACTAATACTGCTCTTTAATCAGGGTTAGAGCAAAGCTGTAAGAGCAAAGCATTAGCTTCACGCACCATTAGCTAGGAGTGCCTCAGGCTGTACATCATATGCTTGATCAAATGGCACTCACGCTGTTATGTACACCAGAAAATCAAGGCTTTAAATATTACCTTTCTTAGAGGGAATCTCAGGCACAGTTGACAAGGTCATGCATATTGATATAGTCTATTTGGATTTCTGCTAGGTGTTTGATTTTGGAGCACATGACATTTTGTTTGAAAGTATTTTATGCAGAAATAACAGAGTATGCATTAAAATAACTAAGAACTGCCTCATCAGTGAATCTCATCATGTCTCCATAAAGACTTATCTGTGACTAAGGCCATTCCAGACTAGTCCATGGGAAACAGCCTCTGAGCCAACACTATTATCTTATCAGTCATTTAGAAACATAAAATATTTACTCATGGTATCTACTGCAGCTAACTTTAAAACAGTAGGATAGCATAGGACAGAGACAGCAATCTGAACTGTAAGGTGAGACAGTCATCATCCAGCCTGCACCTAGGACTTGGAGACACAGATTATAGCCACCTCTTGAGAGACTCAGAGCTGTGATACTCTTGAAGATAACTGTCCCATTGCAATACTGTTACTGAAGGTTACCATAATCCTTGGATAAATGCAAAGAAAAATAACAGAGGTAGCAAAGGACATCAATTCCGATACACAGCACCAGTAAAACCGCTATGGAGAAGTTCTCTCCCTGTGTGTTGGGAATGATGTGGGAATAAAGAAGAAGCACAAGGTCATAAAAATGTTCTGAAATTTTCCAGCTCCTCAAATAGATAGGACATCCTATACAAAAGATTTACGATGATCTGGGGACATGGAGAGTACACATTTCCTCATGCTGGAAATAGCTTATGGTTTAGCAGTTGTGCTTAGGTAGCTGAAATTTTTTATACTCTGAAATTGCCTGGAAGGGGAACAGGGAAATCATTACTGAGTGCACAAATGAGTTCCCCAAACAGAGGAAGTCAGTTGCATTTTGAAGGCCTCCGGACATTCAGCCTGGTCCCAAGGGCTCTGTGTCCTGCAGCCCCTATGAACAGAGATCATCTGGCCCTGTTCTTGTTCCAGGTGCCCAAGGACATCTCTGGTGGTATCTCATCTGATCAGGGTTTAACGTGAAATCAGACTGATCCAAAGGAGGTAGTTCAGGGGCTCTGATGTAATGACTGAATGCCAGCATAGCCACGCATAGCTTCTTCTCCACGTGGCCAGGGCTCTCTTTGCCAGACTCCTCCCTGTGCCCATGTTGGGCATTCTCAGCCTGTTGTAGGTGTTCCCAGGAATAAACCATCACAATGGTCAAAATCAGATCTCAGGGTTTCAAGGCCTCCTTCACAGCCCAGGAAGGCATTTTTCTGGTGCTCAGTGACTGATTTATTCATTAAAATGACCCAGACATGGACCTGGAACTAACCACACTGTCAGAAGTATCAGCTGCTCCCCTTATGCACAGCTTGAATCACGCATGGAACAAGGGATACAATAAAATAGCAGTAGCAGATAAAACCTAACATTATTCTTACTTATCTTCTCAGGCTGCAATTGTGTTAGATTTGGGAAAGGGATTCAGAAAGGAATTTTCTTCAGCTTATACCGACAAGGATCAGAGACCTCATCTGCTCTCTCCTCAGGGCATGTAATTGAATCTCTGAGTTTCAGTCTAAGATCTTTAGACTAACGTAAAAACAAATGGGTGTAATGTCACAAACATAGAGTCACAAACCAAGTCGGTTTTTCTTCTTGACTTTAATCCCTTTGGGACCAGTATGTTTCTGGAGTGTAGCTGAGCTAAAACAAAAGTAGGAGTGGCTAAATAATTGATTCAGACTGTAAAGAGAATAAGTGTCAGACATGTATACACCCAAGATGCAAAGCAAACATAAAATTCCAGGATGCTGGAACGGAAAGCACAGTTCCAATACATCTGGGGCACCCTTGACTAAATACACATACTTTCACATGGTCCACTGCAATTCGTTTTCACTCACAGAAGGGGATTCACTCGAGCAGTAAGGCCATCAGCAAGTGTACATGCAAGGATTCATAAGTGCAAGCGCCAAGTTCAGATCCAAAAGGAGAACTTTTCTTCTTACTTTCAGAAATGCATAAACACAGTGGTTTACAAGAGAAATCATCCCACAGCATAACCATTCAGCTTTTAAAAATATTTTTTCTATCCTCTATTTTTATATCAACTACCATCTGCTTCATTCAAAACCACTGACATGAGAAAAATCACCACAATGTGAAGATTAAACATGCTGAATTCCTCTCCCTTCACAGACATTTTGCTTCTTGCATTCTGCCATTCTCCTTTGGCCCCACACCAGCTGTGGCACAAAAGGGAAGATCTGTCTATCATATTGCTGAAGACTTCTCATCGTCTTGCTAAAGGAGCTCAGTCATAGGTTAGTATGTCAGTGCTCCAGGATCTGCATAAACATGCAGTGAAATGTTGATACCTAAACCAGAGTCTGGTTGGAAGCTATCTATTTCCAGTCTTAATTGTAAAAGGACTAGCTTAACCTAGCAAGAAACAGTGAACAAGGACAAAGAATAGTGTGAGAGGATTATCTGTGCATTTGTCTCAATGTTGTAGCATCAAGAACATTTGAGTAATTGAAAAAGACTATGAATACAGAATCACAGAATTGTAGGGTTGGAAGGGACCTCTAGAGATCATTGAGTCCAACCCCCCTGCCAAAGCAGGTTCCCCACACCAGGTCACACAGGTAGGCGTCCAGGCGGGTCTTGAATATCTCCAGAGGAGACTCCACAACTCCCCTGGGCAGCCTGTTCAAGTGCTCTGTCACCCTCACCATAAAGAAGTTATTGAGCACATCCAGCACTAGGTGAACAAACAAGGAAATATTTTGGGTAGAGAACTATTTCCCATCTGATCCATCCCATGCTCAGTTTGTGGGTTCTGCACCAGAAAGTGTCTAGTTTCAATAAGGTTCTTCCAACCCTAGTAGCCATCTGGGCCAAAAAAAATGAATATCAGCTTTTATGGTATTGGGGTTCTGGAAGCACATCTCAAGAACTGTACTTCTATCCCATATAGCCTGCCACACCAGTCATCTCTCCCTTGCCGTTTGTGAGTTCTTAGGCTTGAAATTCCCTTTGCCTTCTAACAAAAGCAACTGTATTAAGTAATTGAAAGTGTCCCTTTGCAAAACTTCATTCAAGCATTTTCTCTTTGATTTTAAACAAAATCAGACTGAAATGGAGCATAAAGGTGTTAGCCCAAATGCAAAATCCTTTATACTTGACATAGAGTCCATTCGGATGTTTTTGTGATGATTAAGATGCATCTTCAGCTCTAAAGATTTTTAGTGGCATTCATTTATTTGCCAAACAAATTATCTGAGGCAGATCTACTTATATAACTAACATGCTGTATCTAGGCACTATAAAAAAAATAAATGCAGTAAAGTTAAGTCATTTATTTTAGGTAAACGGATTTAAGGAGAATGAGTTTCTCTGACAAATATTTGGATATTTCTGTTCTCCTGAAGTTAACTTATTGCAGGGGAAAAAAACCATGCACTGGGGAAGTTTTATTGTAGAAATCAACTTAATTCATTGCAAGACAGATTATAGCTTCAGGGAAAAAAAGCACTGACTGGGCCAGTGAAGATAGCGTAAGGAAATAAGCTTTCAGCCTCAGTTAGGGAGGATGGATTAACTGTGAATTATGACCTGCTTTCTGAGATGCTGTCTGATACTCACAAGATACACTGACTGCTTCTTCTGAAAGCAGACTTGCACAGAGAGCGGTAACAGGAAAGAAGAGCAACTGTGGGCAAGGTTGAAATGAGGGAATGCTCAAAATCCTTGTCCCAGGTGATATGACCAAGCCCACATAGGGTGGGAGTGAGGACAGGATTAAAACTAGAGCTCGTGGCCACCACATAGCAGCTACCACACTTCCATAGAGCCAAGCCTGGTGCTGCTTTTACTGACTGATCCAGTAAGTTTCATGTTAGAGTCTGTCATAAGACAACTGGGTTTTGGGAGGAACCCCAAAGGTCGGGGTACTTACAAGTCCTTTCTTCCTGATATGGGGAAGAAGCGAGTCTGGTCCCTAAGTCACCTTGCAGTGAAGTGTCTTGGTAGAAAAACCCATCACTGTGAAATTCCAGGTGGGGAAAATGATTTTTTCATACTAACAGGTATTTTGACATCTGGGTGACATGTTCTGGAAACTTACCAAGAAGCAGATTCCTGCCCTAGGAGAGAAGGCAAATTTCAGCAAGCACTCTATCATAGGTGCCATGAACAGTGAGAGAAAGAAACATTTTGTAAGCAGTTAATTGCACAGGATGAAGTTACAGTGTTATGCCTGAAGGCAAGGGTACACTGCATTTTCTTCTAGCTCACTAACAAGCACATAGAGGCTTTCACTGTGCAACAATACTCCAGGGAGGGAAATAATTAAAGAAGATATCTTCAACAGCTAAAGAAGTTAGTTTGCAAAACACAACCTGCAGTATATTTCATGGATTGCTACACAAAATTACAATGGATTGAATTCTGTGAAAATTCATCTAGGACTTTTTTCTCTGTTTCATAGCTGGACACAGAGTGAAATTTCCCTACCCAGACTCCAGTTGTGTTTTGGTCACCAGATGTGTAATTTAATCTACAAATTTATTACCAGATTTATGAGAAGCATTCGCTGCTGTCTGAGATGAAGGAATAGAACTTGCACTCCATTACCTGTTTTCTATTAGAACTATTTAGTGGTAGAAATTCGTATCCCATTTAAAATTATATTTCATTTCCACTGTTTATTTTACATCCCAGAAGGCTTTTGAAAATCACAGCTACAGTGGATAATGTAAAGTGAAGCATGCTTCTGTGATACGAGGCTTTGATCAGTAAGCACTACAGCAGAGCTCCAGGGGAGGACAACGGGCTGCTCTGCAGGACCACCTCCCTCCTACCAGCAGCTCCATGTTTTGGGGTGGCTCCTGCCTTCTCCAGAACACCTGATGGCCCCGAACCACATGGAGATGTTTGATATGAAATCTGTCCATACTTTTGAACAGAGCTCATCACGAAGGAGTAGAAGCACCAACAGCCTCCCTTAGCTGCCTATTTTTTGAATGGTCATAGAATAATTAAGGGTAGAAAAGACCTCTAAGATAATTTATTCCAGCTGCCAACCCATTCCAACCATGCCCACTAACCAAGTTCCTCAGTACCATATCTATGCATTCCCTGAACATCTCCAGGGAAAGCGACTTCACTACCTTCCTGGGCAGCCTGTTCCAATGCAACCACTCTTCTGAGAAGAAATTTTTCCTAAAGCAACATTTGGAGAGCATTCTGTGAGAACATCGAATCACTTTACTAGATCAGACTGGAGGGCTGTCTCATCTGCTGTATGCTCTCAAAATGTGCTTTGCCATGCTGAGTGCTATCATATTGCATGGGTGAATCTGTGTTAAATACCACAGACTCCTTTACTGGATGCTTATGTTTAAAAGGAGTAAAGTTTAATAATTTCATTCAGTTTGGAGGAATCATAGAAGCAAAGCGCACCCTGACCAGCATGAGATGGTGCCCAGCTGTTGAGCCAAGATGTTGCACAAGGAGCTTGGGGCAGAACCAGGACAGGGCTGTGCTCTCACCAGTGCCCCCACCATCTGCCAGCTGGTGCCAGGGGCTGGCCTAGGCTCAGAGCAGGGCAGGCTGCCTGGCAGCAGCCATAAAAATTAAGTACACCTGTGATCTCCTAGAGGGAAGAACATTTAGTAGCAGCTAATTTATAAGAATCCAAGCTAGGATGGACGTCCCAAGTTTCGGTGAAACTAGACCAGTCAGCTTCACTCTGTTACATGCATATACAACAGTGCTCCACTCCAATTTATGAAATGAAAAAGAAATTAAAACCACAAAACAGTTTAAAGAACTTTTTATCTGAAATATGATTTTACTGCAAGTTAAGGTAGTTTCACGTTGTTTTTCATATTCTATCTCCTGCTTTATCATCCCCCACACGCTTCACTGATCACGTAGTCATAGAATGGCTTGGGAGGAATCTTAGAGCCCACCAAGCTTCTGACCCCAGCATGGGCTGATTGCCACCCAGCAGCTCAGGCTGCCCATAGTCCCATCCAGCCTGGCCTTGGCCACCTCCAGAGATGGGGCATCCACAGCTTCTGTGGGCAACCTGTGTCAGTGCCTCACCACTATGAAAAAAGAATTTCTACCCAATATATAAACCAAGTTTTCCTGCTTTTAGCTTAAAGAGGTAAGTCTTTGTCCCACCACTGTCAAGCAGTGTAAAAAGTCCATCCCCCTCCTGCTTATCAGCTCCCTTCAATGACTGGAAGGTGCAAGAAAACACACACACCATGTTTCTTCAAGCACCTCTGTTGCCAGAGTGGAAGAACATGGCAGGTTGGAAGCCATGAATGCAGCTGCTCTGTTATACAGAAGTGAACCTCCTCAATTATTTTGTTGGCAAAATAAGTCTCTGTAACATGAACATTATCCTGAAATTCACAAGCACTTGTTTAGAACTTAAACAATTTTTAAGTTTAAAAAAAGTTAGTTTAAATTTTAAAAGGTTCTAAACTTTGTTTAGAACCTAAAGAATTCACCTGAGCAAACAAGCATAATGACGGGGAAAATCACATCAAAAATCACATGGCAGCAGCAACAGCCCCTCTTCTTTGTCCTTCTGTACAATACATTTTCCAAACACCCATTCCTTTTCAGAGAAAACACAAGAGAGAAAGAATGCAATTCAGCAGCTCTCACGATTGTGCAGGAAATCACTTATTCATAGTCCAAGCAAACGGTATGTTTTGCTGCCCAGTTTTGCTAACCAGGGCTAATTTCAGACCTTTATAGCTCTTCAAGATGAACATGATAAAATATCATAATGGCGCTCTTGTTAACCAGCCAGAGCAGCACGATTTCCCTTCAAACCCAGTCAGCAACACACAGGAGGGTGAGGTCAGGCTGTTGTTTGCCCCGGTGTTGGCCTCAATGTTGGCCTGTTTGCAACCAAAGGCACAGATGTCAGAATTTGGGACACAACTTAGTTTATGAAATTGTCTTTGCTGTCTCTTGCTGCCCTCTGCTGTCTCAAGCTTAAGCAGTGCAGAGAAGACTGTGAAACACTGAGGGATAGAAATAAAACCTATGTTTGAAAATGAGCTATGCATATGGGGAAGGCCAGCTATAGGCTCTGAAAAGCTGACTGCTCTGGAACAACCCTGAATTTTCTCCTGTGTGGAAATCTCTCACTTTTGTTGTGTGACGTCAAGCAATGGGTGTGATGTATGAGCAGTGCAGTGCATGGGCTTGATGCTGTGCAGGGATGCAGGAAGGAAGACCACACAGGAGCCCAGGGGCCTGCAGGCTCCTAGCAGCTTGCATCAAATCCTGCATTGCAGTTGTAACCAACTCAAGGTTTTTTAACACAGAAAATATAGACATATCCAAGAAAAAAAAGTGAATCCAAGTTCAAGCCACATTACTTTCACCCTTAGTAATTGTATTCAACGGCAGCCTGACAACTGCATTCTTTCAGAGAGCTGAAGTTCCTTGGTTAGCCCCACCTCTTTCTCAAAATGCACTCTTTCTACAGTAACAAAACTACCCAGACCAGAACCATATGACCACTTCCCAAACACTTTTCAAATGCACCAGTGGACTCAGATACTACCTGCTGAACACCTAATGACTCTACATGGAGCTCTCTCACTGTTCCACCCAGCAAACGAAGCCAACTAGAGTCACTCCATGTGGTACTTGGTGGTACTCAGTGCATGCTTGAGATTCAAAGAAGGCCACTTTGGGGCAACTGCAACCCGAGTTCACTGCAGAAATTTCCCCCTCGCCTTCAGTTCAGGCAACACCTGACAGTCATTCTCCATCAGGGAGGAAGCAGATAGCTTGTGTGAAGAGATGTCCACCCCTGGAGGCATTCAGGTTGGATGGGACCCTGAGCAGCCTGATCTGGTGAGTGGCAACCCTGTTGTAAGGTGGAACAATACAAAGATGATAATAGATATTCAAAAGGTTATTTATAGGGGAAAACCTCACCAATATGGATGCCTTCAGTCTGCTGGGAAACACTGAGGCAATCTCCACCAAGGAGCAATCTCCAAGAGATGCTGCCTTAGCGGTGGTCAGCCCTTAAATGAAGTCTAGAGGAGGTGGAGTTATGCTCCACCCCTTCCAGGAGCGCAGCTAAATCACTCTCACCTGTGCTCCCACAGCTGACCCAACACTTGCCTCAGCTGATTAATCAGAGGTTCAGGCTATGATTACCAGTTTCCCATACACCTGTCCACGGCAGGAGTTTGGAATTGGATAGTCTTTAAGGTCCCTTCCAAACTAAGCCATTCCATGACTCTATGATTCTATAAGACCTGGGGTGCTCTATACAAAAATTTGTGTTCATTTGAAAGCTCATTTCAATGCATGCTCTCTTAATGCATTACAAGACACAGATGAGCAAATATTTCAGGGAATATTCAAATAACACTAGAAGTCTTGGTGTAAATGCAGGCCTAATGTAATTCTCACCCGTACATTGACTGTGTTGAGATTTTTCTAAATAATAAAAAACCCACATAACTTGTTATATTTAGAGTGTAATTCAAGTTACAGCATGCTCAGAAGGCATGCTGACTAAGACTCCCCCTGAAACACCCCCCACCATAGTTCTTCTATCACATGTCCTCCCTCCTGTTACCAGTCTTACTATTGAAATGGCATTGGGAAATAAACACGTCCTAGAGCAGCACCCAGATCATCAAATACCTATAATGCTCTCAAAAACAGACGATAAATCACTAATCCTAATACAATCGTCTAGGATGGAGATATTTTTTCTTCCAATTTTTTTCCTCCCCAAAATGTCAGTGTAGACATTGCAAATCATGTGGAGTAGCTCAGGGTAAGGAAGTATTTTTTATTTACAGCAGTGAAAATATACAAGACCTCTTGGCAGTTTGTTCTCAGGCATCTCTCAAATATGGGAATTTTGCAAGGAGGAAAGAGTATCTGTCAGAAAGCCATTCTTGCCCTGGAGCATTAGCTGTATGCCAGTGAAAAGGACTCTCAGTCTTGGGCCTTAGTTTTTAAGAACTACAGGAAATCTGGTTTAGTCCTTGCGATGCTGGAACCCTACAGTGCAAATCTCAGTCATGCTTCCACCTGCAGATGTGAAGGCAGCCATAACAATGGGTGAGGGGGAGATGGAGAAATGAGGAAAATCTGTCACTTGGATTGTGAGCATAGAGATGAAAGTATAAAAACTGTGAAGGAGATCAGACTTTGATGAAATGTCCAGTGAAAGACAAATAGGAAAGGAAGCAAAGGGAGGAACTTGGGATGGATCTCTGGTGTGACTGAAGGCCAATAGAAGGAGTGGGGAGAAGTGTTCTCTGAGGACACTCTTATCTCCACACCCTGAAACCTACCTCAGTTTCTCTGAAGCAAGTAAACACCTACCCAGTTAAGGCAAGCCTCCCATAGATTTTCAGCTGTAATGTAAAAGCAGAATCGCCCAAAGGATTTTCTGAAGAAAAAAATTATAAAACCATAAATACAAAAAAAGAACACCACAGAATATTAAGAAACTAAACACTGATTTCATGCTGGACTTTCAATGGTGAAAGAGCATGCAGTGAGGGAGGCATAGCCCATACATTCAGCCAGCTAAAATGGAGTGTTGAAGCACAGCTCACTGACTTCACTGCCAGCACTGAATGAGGCCAATGTAGCCAAAGGAGAGAAAAAGAATACACGTCTTGTATCATAACATATGCAATTCCTAAGAGGACTGAATTGCTATTACATATTTAATCTGGCATTTCCTAGCTTTTGAAGGTAGATTTTTGCAGCCTGGATTACAGTCCTTACCTGTATCTCATTCAGTTAGCAATACATATACAGGAGAAGATTTGGACTGGAGCTCCAGGGACTTCAGGTCTGAAAGGAAAGAAGATGGATGAGATTTCTTCCAAGGCTTTGGTGTTGTGGAGCCATGTGAGTGACACAGAAACACAAACGTAGCTGTAAAGGCAGACAGTCTCACCCTTGGAGCTGAGATTTGTTGTTTTGTCTGCGTGGCAGTGAGCGCAAAGTAGACCTGGCCTTCAAGCACTGTTACAACACAAATAAATATTTGAAGAATAAATACTATCTTGACTTGTTACTGATTGTTGGAGTTTATTTTGTGTGGTCTCATTCTTCTCTCTGAGTTTCCTGTTTGCAGCTGAGCTTGCTGTTGTGTTTGCCTATCCCAGACAAGAGGGACCCTATATAAAAATACCCACCAGTATAGCACTTGCAAATGAACATCCCAAACAGAGCGAGAGTCCTGGGCAGAGCCATTCACATTTGCACATGAATGGTTAAGATCACTGGCTGGCTATTCCCTGAATGAGAGTAAGTAGCTCTGCATTATTCTTGGCCAGCTTTTCTTGGCATGCAAATACTAACAAAACAAGAATAAAGTTTGCCAAGGTATCTATGCATGGCACAACTAAAAGGGTAATAAAACAAAATATAGAAGATTTAGTAGGCCATTTATTTCAGCACGTAATTATTATTTTTTTATTGCAAGTGGAAAAGCACTATAGCTTACATTTCTAATGCCATGGATGATACTCTGGGCTGCTTTATGATCAAAATATCCATCCTGTTGCTTGAGGAAGTTTGGCCCAGAAATCACTTTGGTTTTGTTGTCAATATTTACATATACAAACCAGCAAAATATGCTTCACACTAAAACCAAGGAGACCATTCTTGTGGATATAGGCCTCAAGGCTTCCATATCACACTGAAAAATTATAAGATAAAATATTTTAGAGCGGAGAGGAATGAAGAAGAATTAGCTTTCCTTTTTAATGTTATGGAACATATCAGAATCTCCACATTGTTTAACGAATAAAAGAAATCATCAAGGTAGAATACCAAGCTGAGTTACAGAATGCTAGAGTTTGTTTAAAAGAGTTGCTAAAATACAGATACTACAGGCTTAAACAGTGCTATTGTTTGCTTGCTTTTACTGAAGTGACAGAAAATGTAAAAGCTGATGCACAGGTATGTAAATCTTATCACACAGATTGTACTGATGAGAACCTCATTCTAGTAGGAAAACAGCAGTATTTATTCTTCAAGGAATAAAGCAACTATAGCATGATAGAACTCACTGCAGTGACAGCATAGCAGCAAGGTTCTAGGCTACAGCAAGTAAGGACAAGCCCCAATGCAGCAGCCATGAACACAGAAACAAATGAAAGAATCTGCTTACCCTCAAAAGGCTCCAGGTAGGCAAGAACCTCCAGCCAGCACTTAAATGAGGTCTGGGAAATGGTGGAGCCTGGCTCCACTCCTGGTCACTCAGCTGCATTGCATACAACTGAGCTCCCCTGGACTGGCCCTGCCTTTCCACTGGGTGCTCAATCACTATTTTTGGCTGTGGCTTAGCATTTCTGCTGCAGAACATTTTTCCTTTTCCCTTCCTTCATTGTTCATTTGGAAACATGATAAACATTTCTATTTTTCCCGTCCTAGCACTGTTTTGGGCTTGGGACTTCTGCAACTTTTGCTACACCTGGGAAAACAGGCAGTGAAGTTCCTGTCCTCTGTTACAAAAGGCGATGGTCACTGGAAGCATCACCCCCTCTATATGCAGTGCCATGGGGCAGTGAAATTGGGCTGACACTTTTGGCCAGTGAGATAATGTTGGTGGTGAGTGCAAGTTGAAGTTGTAACACTTTTTGCTCACAGCTCTGTATCTTGTTTCAAGTGTGTCTTCCCAGGGCAGCTCTAACAGCCAGCATATGCCTGGGAGTCACGGTGTAGCTCTGCCTGCAGTTATGCCAAGCCTGCAGCTGGGGGGGCTTCAGACTGGGTGCTAACACAGAGGAAGATGGGGAGGTACAGGGTTACCTGAGTACTTCCCTTTCAGTGCCAATGTGCACTGAAAAAAATTTGAAAAGGAGTAAAAAATACTTCCTTAAGGCAGTGTTTCATTCAACGTTGGCTGCAGGAGTTCTCTATATAGGCAGATTTCTATTATTGCTCTCTGTTTTAACATCTTATTTACAACACACTCAAATTCCCCTTTGGCAAATGGTCCTTTCTGCATTTGGTCCCAGCCCAGGGATGAACTTTGTACAGTAGGTGGAAATTGATGGAAAATTTTCCTCGGATGTATTTAAGGTACAGGAGTGTGAAAGAAAGCTCCCCGCTCCTCTAAATCCAAATATACCCCTTTTCAGCTTAGGGAATCTTATTCCCTTCACTTCAGTCACTGAGTATGTCCTGGTACATAAAATACAAAACAACAACATTCAAACAACTATTTCTAATCAGGTTCCCAAGGGATTTCTTATAGCAAAGCCAGGCTAAGAAAATACCAAGTGCTATGAACAAGACTTTCTGTCAGTTGCCTTTAATCAAAACTTTGGATTTACACACCAGCACAAAATGAGAATGAACAAAACAGAGCCCCTCAGGTTTTCACCACAAAGCCTGGGAGAATCTTCTTATCTTCTTCTGTTAAAGAAACAGCTTTTTCTAACTGGACTCTTCCTGCTCCATTTGATTTATTATTTATTTTTTTTTTAATGGATATAAAGAAAATAGCCCAGAAATGTTTTCCATAACTAGAATTTAACAGAGAAAGAAATGAAAGATGTACTTATTTCCCCAGGTCTTGTCTGTTTGTTTACCAGTAACATTCTCCTTTAATCTTCAACAGACTAAGAGCGATAGGAAGAAGTTGTTTTGATTGTACCTTAAAATAAGTCCCTGGCACTCCTATGAAAGCAGATAACTGGTCCAGAATCACCCCCTTGATCTTGCATACACCAACTTAAATCTGGAATTCCTCTAGATTCATACCAGTATTTCTGAGATCTATATCTGGCCTTAAAGATTTAAACTATTATATTTTTGGAGCTTGATGTTGATGCTGGCCACAGTTTGGTTTAATTTAAAGTAAAAAGATACTGTTTGAACAGCTGGAGAACAAACTCCAGAATAAGCTCACACGATGTTATAATTGCTCTTCATTATACAGTGGAAATAGCTGTAATGCTGCTCTGGAGGTGAAAATCCACTTTTCCCGGAGTTTTAGCCCCAAGTCCCAGCCTTCCACTTTGTCTTAAAATCAAACAGGGCCAACAAAAAATGCCTACATCCACCAGTATTACTAGGGCAGGCAGTTAGGGGACAGGCTGAACCCAAAGCCAGCAGGCAGGCACCACAGGAAGAAGAGAACCAGGTAGAACTGCTGCACCAACTTTGGTGCTAGTGGGCAATGCAGACCCCAAAAATAGTGGCTTCCTAATTCCATCTGATAGGATGAAGCAGTTTTATCAGTTGAAAAATTAATTACTGCCTAATAAGAGAGAAGTGGGGACAATAATCATTTGTCTTCATTTCCTTTCTGTGGCATTCATGCTGATTAGTAAGATTCTAAATCTTCCTCCCCTTTCACATTTGTTTACAGCAGCAGAGAGACAGTAAAACACTGCAGCAGTCATATAATAACACACTTACCAAAAGCACTCTCACACTAGTAACACACATGTTTTCAGTCATGTATTTGTTTTGCCAGGTCCTTAACTCTTGATCTTTGTCCAGAAAGATAGTGGAATAGCTGAGGATGTACCAGGTCTCATCATATGGTGAAAGACACGGATTCTGAAAAACATTTTATCAAAGCAGAAACTTAATGGAGGTGTCTCTTTCTTTTCATGTACACATTTGTTTTTGATATCATTGTATAAAGTAAAAGAGAAAAAAAGGTATTTTGCACTAGTTATGTCAGAACACACTCTTGTTTCTGTGCCTGGATACTACTACTCTTTTCCACAGAGAGATTTCTGAAAGATTCTGTGAAGTTTTCTAAATAGCCGAGGACAGCTGGGAAGAACAATAACCCTAAGACTTCTCACTTGATCTTCAGCCACAAATACCACTATCTATCAAATCCACACATGCTCATAAGATTTCCATTTACCTCTAACTTGGAAACAAACAAGTATCTATTTCCTGTACATAGTTTGGACAGAGTCAAACTACTGGTGGAAAAGATGTACAGAAAGTGCTGATGTTGCTCAGATTCTGCAATTAGGGCTGCTCAGATGGAGAGGGAAGCACTTGTTCTTTCCTTCTTCTAAAATCATTAAGGATGGAAAAAAAACACCAAGACTATCTAGTCCAACAATCAACCCATTACCACCACGCCCACTGACCATGTTGTGATCCCTAATCTTGCCCAAACAGCTTGTTTTTGATGAGAAGTTGAGCCTGGCTGGTGCGGTATCTCACATTACTACTCAGTTTATGATCAAACTAGTAACAGTGGCCAGCATTACTCAGGTTAGTCATGAGGCTCCCTGGATTGTGGGAGATGAAGAAGCCAGTGCAGAAGCTAGGTTTGATGTTGGTGAGGAAGCAGTGCAGTGAGGTCAAGAAGCAGCATCTACTGCTGGCAGGGAAGGAGAATGTAGCAATATTGCCAAAGCAAGAAGAAGCAAGAGGAAAACAAATGAAGGTAGCAGAAAGAAATTCAGCCTGCAAAAGTTACTGGGAGCCACCTCATTATTTTGATTTTCTGCATGGTCAAGGCCAGTGTCTTCACTTGTCATTCCTCTACCCACATCTACTCACTATTACTCATTTGCAAGGTTTGGAAGGATATTCATTCTTGACTTTTAGTTACTCAGCATTGAGGATTTTCATTATGCAAACATGCACTATACCTCACACTACGATTTCCACCATGAGAGGCATGTACCATATCTCCAGCAGAATTTTGCCTGGATTTGGATTCCAGAGATGAAGGCTACTTGCACTGTAACAAATCTTGAGTCATCTATTCTTAGAAAAAGTTATTTCCTTGCATAAGTATTTTGAGACCAAGATAGAAATCTGTTAACTTTTTCTTCATTATGAGGAAAATTTTCCAGTCTGAATCATCCCTGCTGTTTTCTTCCAAAAAACCTTCCAGCTTGCTAAGGTTCTTTTCAAAAAACACAGATTCTAGAAAAAGTCAAATTTGCTAAACAAACAGAAAATATAAATATAAACTAATTATGCACTAAAAAAAACCTGATTTTGTCCTAAAAGTGTACTATCCGGCACAATCCTAAGCACTCGGCCTGTAGAACAGTACTGGGGTAAAGACCTCTGACTGTCACTCTATTCATACATCAGAAATTGCCTCCTGGTGGGATTAAAGATCTTTTTTGAAAGAGATATTTTGACATCTTCATCATAATTATGTTTTGGCTTTGTTGTTTCCAGCTGAAGATGAGATTTTAATACCATCAAATGAATGCCAAAATTGTTCTGGTCTCAAAGGAGGGACCTAAACTTTACTCCTTGGCACAACACCTATTTCAACTTAAATCAAAAGAAAGAATCAGCTATGTCTTCTTGGATGGAAGTCTTAAATACTAGGCTAGTCCAAAGAAAAAGCTGATTGCTAACAGACTGACTTTTCTATTTTGAGGAGCTGAAGATGACTTAATTTTGGTGATTGCCATATGCTGTTCTATTGTAGTCCTTCAACAAAATAATTTTGAATATCTTGTCTTTGAAAGGACTTCACATTTTCCTATTTTTTTACTATACAAAACATTATCAGATGTAGGGTGTTTCAATAGAAGTCTGCATTGACATTCAGACAAAGCTTTCCTTAGTTCTTTACTTGTCTTCCCTAATGAAGAATGAGTACCTAATTGTGGTACTCAGGGATTGTGGTACTCAGGGATATGATTGTGGTACTCAGGGATATGATTGTGGTACTCAGGGATATGATTTAGCAGAGGTTTGTTGTTGTGGTATTGTTTTGTGGTTGTTTTTTAAGAGATAGGCTACTGGTTAGGCTGCGGTTGGACTTGATGATCTTCAAGGTCTTTTCCAACCTGAGTAATTCTATGATTCTATGATTCTATGACTATGAGAGAATGTATTCATTCCTATGGTGGGGTACCATGAGAAGACCATTTCTTCAGAGCTCACGAGTGATGAAACTGGAAATACAACAGCAAGCTTGGCACCCCACTTCCCAAAGCAGCCTTCCTCTGATGTGTAGCAAACACTGAACGGCTGCTTAGGCAGCCCAAACCCAGCAAGAGGTGTGCAGCCCTTTCACTTTCAGACATCTGTAACATCTCTGCTAGGGTGACGTAGTGCTTGGCTGAGACCAGCTCAGGGCTAAAGGACAGCTGAAATTGTGCTGGGAATAAAGAAACAGCTTTTAAAGAAAGCCAAACCAAATCTCCACTGTTTGAAAGTGCACACGTATCACTTGGGTTACAAGTGCTCCTGCTCTCCATAGTCTTTCCCACTGCTTTCCTTTGAGATTCAGAGCACTGTGATGGCTGAAAGCCTGAATTTGTTATATTCTTCACTGCCATTCTCCACAACTGATGGAGAAACTGCCCTCAGCCTCCTCAGCGTCCCATGGCTTCACCTCAACTTAAACTGTCCAGGAACGTGAGTGTTTCCAGTGCAACCCCAGGGTGCATGAAGCAATGGAAAAACCATACCTGGTAGTTGCCCCAGGAAGACTGTGACAAACCAGGCATAACAGAACCTTGTGAAGTCATTCTGTAGCAAAGACATCACTTTCTGCATGGCTATTTGGGAACTGGAGATTTCTCAGAGGCTATTTCTGCTTCAGAAAAGTCAGCTTTCTGCCCTCACAAATACATGCTCTTATCTGTATTTTTAAAGATAACAAAGCAGTACCAGGCTACTCCATGCTTGCCCCAGCAAGGAACTGAGGAAAAATTATCTATGCTCAACAGTCACACTGCTATTACAAACCAGGAATGAATAAAGACAACTCACGCTAAAGAAGTCAAACACAACAGTGCAATGACTTAAAAAGAAGTTTGGAAATGCTAAAATGTACAAAGGACATTTCTTCAAACTTCTAAGAAATAACAGCTCCGAGGAAGAACATGAAGCACATGGCTGAATGGAACACAGAGGGTGCATCCGGAAAAAGATGAAAGGTCCTTTGTTCTCTGGTACAGCCACAAGTGCTCCAACTTTACTGTTTCTCTGTGCTACTGAGGAACAGTCCGATTTTTCATCAACAGTTTTGTTAGTTCTTAGGGTAGAATTTCTGTAAATAAAGGTAAACTTGGCCCCTATAACCTTCAGTTGGGAGAAAAAGGGAAGTTTATCATCAGGCCAGGTAACTGAAACTAGTGTGGCAGATTAATGTAGCTTTCCCTCCCATCAGCAGTACATGCCACTGTCCGAAACAAGGGCAGATGAAAGACACATGGGTTTCATTGGCCATTGTTTAGTGACAAGCTGGGTGTTTGAAAGAGACACATAAAGATCAAAGGAAGAAACAGATGTTGACAGGGAAAAATCTAATAATGCAGACATAACAAGGGCCAGGAATATGCCTCCAAGAAAAGCTAAGAAAAATGGATAAAAGAGCTTTAATACCATTTAATGGAAAATAGATTAGAGCTGTAAACAGAGGCCATGCCTCATCCATGATTCTTGCTGTGTTCAGAGGGCTTTGTGTTGTCTTTGCAATTAAATAGGATTGCATTAGAGAAATTTCATTTCAGAAAACACTGATTTCTCTTCCCAGCTGGAACCATCTTTATGACCTAGGATTTTTATTTCTCTCTTTATCCATCTTATAAAAGTTCATATCCAGACACCTAGGAAAGAGATAGAATTGTTCTCTTTAGTCACACAGCAATGCACCCAGCTCACAGCAGTTGGTGAGTTGTGCTAATAATATGCCTATTCTGGGGATACTGGAAGACTGTAACTCAGGAAGATTTCAGGACAAGCTGCTGATACAGTCAGGCAACTGTGTTTCTACAAACTGTGCAGCGAAGAATGCTGGTGAGTATAAATTTGAGTACATCTTTCACATGCTGTTCATCTTGGTTTTTTGTCACAAGGAGTTGTGAGCAAGTCCTGTCATCTTCAGACCTACAGATCTACTTTGACTTCTGTGCCATCTTGTGTGGAGCCAGGAGATGGATTCAGTGACCCTTGTGAGTCCTTTTCAACTCAGTAAATTCCATTATTCTGTGATTCTCTGATTGTATAATTCTATGAAAAGTGCAAAGCCCTCTGACTGACAGTATGATGTCTTGCACTGAAAGAGGAGAAAGGGCTCCCTTCCTACTTGAGACATTGAATAAACTCAGGAAATTGTCTGTTTCCTCATTTATGTGCATTACTGAATGTCCATGCGCTAAAGCTATTGAGATGAGAATCTGGGAACTTGGTATTGGCAGGACATATTCACACTTGCCTTCAGCATGCATACACCACACAGGAGGGATGTGCTCTAATAAAGCAAGCAGTTTACTCAGTACTTTCACAAGCATTTATGTCGTGTTTCCTGCATGCTGCTTAGAACCTGCTCTGAAGACAGTATCCTTCTTTTCCATATGGGACTTTCTGCGAGTGCACAACTTCCTTACAACTGAGACCTTCACTGCTACCTTCCTGCACAGCACTGCTCTGAAGTGAAAGGCTGGCAGCATCCCTGCGTACAAGAAGCTGCTGGGTCTCAGGCAGATTAGTGCTGAACATAACCATGTTGGACACAAATTTCAATTCTCCAAATCAGATTTTTAGAATATTATTTTGCATTCTGAGCACAGCTTCCACCGACCTCAAGCTGCAGCTGTGAAAGTTCAGCACGCCTACAAGTCCTGCACCAAGAATAAAACTAATGTAAAACTATTGACAGCTTCTGAATAGATTGGCTTGAGTGATTCAGCTGTCAACACATGGAGCTGTGTGACAGAAAGAGAGATGGTATCCAATTCTCCATGGTAAAACATCATTCACTTGCCATATGCTCCCTTCCCAAATTTTGCCTCATTCTCTATACTGCCTCATATTTCTTGAGACAAAAAATTGGGAAGGGTCATGCAGTGTCAAACTGTACAGCCACAGTCAGCTCCCAGAACCTTCCATACAGCTCCCAGAATAATCCCCTCTACTTCGTCATGAAAGACAATCTGTGTACACAATCTGCATACACACTAGTACCAGGCCTTGCTGTTTTAATGATATTTTCCTCAGTTGTTAAGTACTTTATTTCCAAGAAAGATGAAAGAATTTCTGTTGTGTGGAATTATGCTTCTACTCACAATCACCACAAGGAAATAAATGTAAACTATAAATTACCTGCATGAATCTTTTCTGTCTAGCTAATGACATGACAGAGAGTAACAATAGGTGTCAGAGACCACCACTGACAGCCGGGACATGCACTTTACATGCCTGTCTCCCTCCTTCTCCAGTCTCCTCTCAGTTCTCCTAACCTTGCTGGGTCCTCATCCTCATCTTTTCCCTGAACCAATCTCATTTCTCCTCCTCTGAGTACAGTACACTAGATAGATCTACAGCCATTTGCCCAGTCATAGTTTCTCTCTTCAAGTCTCAGGTGTGGGCTTTGGTTTGAAACTCCTCAGTTACCTCTGGACACTGACTCTTTTGCCTTGCAGAGACAGAATTGAATTCCCATGTCATTTGTGAGGCATCAAAGGAGTGCGATTTTCCCTGTACCCATTTCTGTGGTCTGATCTCCATTCTCATAGTTAAGTATCTGAAGATTTTGTTGGATGGTGACAGCCAGAGCATGGCAGCCAATGGCTCTACCATCATCAGTGGTTCTACAGCCAGTGATGAGTGGTGTCCCAGATGGTTCTATCTTGGGGTTGATGCTCTTCAACATCTTCATCAATGACCCCAATAATGGGATTGAGAGCACTCAGCATTTTTTCTGATTATAGTGCAGTTGATATATTAGAAGAAAGGGATACCATCCAGAGGGACCTACACAAGCTAAAGAAGTAGCAACCTTGCCCATGGCAGTGGATGGGAGCTTGATGGGCTCTAAGGTTCCTTCCAACTGAAACCATCCTATCATAGTATCATAGTATCATAGTATCGTGCGAGTTGGAAGGGACCTTAGAGATCATCGAGTCCAACTCCCGGGATTCGAGCCCTCTGTGTAGCAGAGCGGCACTTCTACCCCCTGCTCCACAGGGGGGGATTCGAACCCGGGCCCCCTGGTGTTGCAAACGGGAATTCTACCGCTGCGCTACCGGAGGCACACCACTATGATTCACCACATCTCTCTCATCCTTCACTCTTCACTCAAGAGCTGGTTTTAATGCTCCTTCTTGGTCCCTTCCAACTGTGGATATTCTGTGACTCTGACATTTCTAAAGACAGCACTCCAGTCACTCAGCTGGCCCTCATGTTTTCCAGCCCTCTGCTTTTTCCTGTTTCTCTTTTCAGGAGAAACTTCATCCAGCATGCCCATAGTCTACATAGCTATAAGATTTTAGGGGAGCTCAAACATTTCCCTAGGAAGTCAAAGCCTTACCACCAAGATATTCAGATTGTAATCTGGTTCAGTCATTTTCATGGCAAACAGCAGAAGGTTAAAAAGACGCCCTTATTTCCTTATTTTCAGATTTCCCATTTCAAAACATGGGGCACTGGGGCTACTTTTAAAAAAGCCTACAAAAATCTTTCACCTGCAAAATAATCTTTCACCCCTTGCTTTATTCTTAGCAGCATGTTGCAATTTTACAGAAAACTTCTCAGGATGAAAAGAAATCAGTCCAGAACAGACCCTTTACACTGGAATAGTAAAAGTTTCACAAAATCATAAGTAACTGTAAAACAGACAACATGTCAGGAGATAATAACAGGTCTTTCTGCACCTTGAGTAAAAGTGGTTTGTATGAAACCTTGATTGTATTATTTCCAACTTCTTGAGCACTCTCTATTTATAATAGTTATGCTGATATGAGGCATTAGGGAAAAAGAAAAAGAAGAAGAAAAAGGCCTACACAAGATAAAGTGTTAAAGAGTATATTAAAATTCTCACCCAAATTATTCTCAGTTTGGCCTTAACACTGGAGTAATTGTTGCCTGTAAATATCACATGCTGCTTTACCTCCTGTCCCACCATCCTGAAACATGAGCTCAACTTACAAGGAAAAAATGTACCTCTACAGAGTATCTTTCTCTGCCTGAGACAGTTACTTCCATACACCATATGAATAACACCCATAATAACCTCACTTCCTAGAGCTGCAAAGAGAGGAAGGAACAGCAGTGAGAGCAATTTCAACTGCCACATGAAAGACGGCAAATTGATCCCCAGCATTTGAGGGGATTCTGGTCCTGGTCCTGTGAAAAAGGAGAGGAGGCAAGAAAGCAGTCAGTTATGACATGCTGCAGTTCATGCGGATTAATGTACTTCTTGGAAAGGAGATGCTTGGCATAATGCCCTGCAAGTGAGACCTAGAGTTTGTGATTAACGTCTCAGAAAACGGCCCAGCAGTACCTTCAATGCTAAGTGCCTCAGTCAGTCTTTGTCTGGGAACATTTTGTAAAATGTTGTTGATTTTAGGCAAAGTGGAAGGCACCCTTGCTGGTTACCTGCCGGTAGGCTTTTGTTTGTCGCCTGTGATGAACAGTGGAGACCCAGTCTCCAGCCCCAGCCCCTTGTTCCCTTATTGCTTTTCTTTCTCTTCATTCAGGCTGAGGAAATGCTGAGTAAGGGATGTTTGTTTTGGGAAGAGAATATACTCTGGAGTTGTAAAAAAATGACTACACAGGTTTCAATAAAGAGAAGCTTAAATGAAAGCTAGAGTCCATAGAGGTGCTTTGTTGTTGTTGTTTTTCGTTCAGAAAAGAAAGCTTTTGGAAACAGCTGGAGACTGTAACTTGGAAAACTGAGAAAGTCAGATGAATCAAACTTCCTGTTTTCCTCTCCTATCCCAACCTGTAGGGGACAGGAGCTGTGGATAACCTCCTCAGCTCCTTTTCAAAACAGATGGTGGATTCCCAAAAGACTCAGGTTTGGGCTCTCTTTCAAGCAAAAATATCAACTGCTCTTTTGAATAGTGCTCTGGTATATTCAGCTCATGCACATAAGTATGTGTAGAAGATTCTGCCACTAAATTCTGGTTTTCATACATACACACAGAAAGGAAAAAGATATTAATTAATCTTCATGATTAAGGCTGATGTATAGCAATATTTTCAGCTCCTGCCATTACTGAGCTTTCCTACCTCAGCATCTTGCAATTAACTCCTGTTACCTTAGACACTAGTGCTAGAGTTCACTGATGTGGAAACACAGTTATAAAATTTGCCTCATGAAAGTTATTAACAAAGGTAATAGGACCTCATTCTGTGTCATTTCCTCATGTTTTTTCAATTAGCCCTTTGGGTGCAGAATCTGAGTCATCTCAAGGCTCAGGAAGATATTATTATTATTAATAATAACAATAATAAAGAAGTTTTTCAGATAAAGCACTCAAAATTTAGGGTTATTTTTGTTTTTATATTGGTTTAAACACAGGTGTGACACAGTTATAAGGTGGTGTGGAATAAAGGTATCTTGGCTCTTCTCAGAACGTCCCACTGCTATAAGAGTTGTTAAAATCTCACTCAGCCCCTCAAAAAATGGCAACACAAAAATCCATAGAAGTGAGCATAACCAAAAGATGTCAGTTTTACTCCCAGCAGTGTTACTGAATTCTGAGAACCTGGCTGAATGATTCAACTCCCTCACATCCGCAGCTGAGAACAGGGGAATTCTACTGGACATTCTGAGGTTCCTGCCCAAAGGTTTTAGGTTTGTCATGAGCACAGAGCACGGGCCTGAAGTCAGTGTGGAAACAATGAGAGGCCCTTCTCTCAAATAAAGTATTTCAAATATTGATCTCCTCCTGCAGAAACTTACAACCATTCTATAAAGCAGACTCTCTGCATTACTAAGGTTTATGCGGCCTAGGCACACTGTTTACTCACTGCGCTTATGATGGTGTATTTCTACTAATTTTTACTGTGAATGCCTCAGAGATTTGAAGAAAAAAGATGTTTGAAAATATCTAACGTATTCTGTGACAAGATTTTTCTCCCTCAATACCTACACCAACTCTGCATCTAGTTTTGTAACTCTGTTATTGAATCCCTTGACACTTTGACAATTAGCATATTAATTATGTGTCATCCCAGAACTAGATTTCATTCATAAGGCCAAACATATGTTCAGAATAAGAAGAAACTATAAAAGTCAATATTTTAAAATAGAATAAAAATACCCTTACCATCGTGTAGAAATTGTATCCAGATACAATACTTCAGAATCATTGTAGGCAACCTCAATTTCACAGGCTCTTCTCCTCACTACCTCTCCCAGGATAAAGCTGTTTACATTTCTAGTGTATAAGACCTTCATTTAAATTACGTCTGAGGTTTTATACAAAGTTATCCTCTAAACTCTGCACGTGCACATAAGCTCCTCAATCTGCAAAACACCCAAAAGAGGTGCAAAAACTCCCAGTAAGTCAGTGACTGGGTTAGCCACCACAAACACCAAGCACATTTGAACACCAATTATATATGACAGAGCAAGGGCATCACCTGTAATCACAGTCTGCAACAGGGAAGACGGAAAATCAATACAAGCTGAGGAATTATTCTTTGGGTTTTTCCCATTATCTACCAAGAAAGCATTGCTTTCCTGTTTTGTTGCCAGGGATGTCTTCTTGTTTAGCTCTGAAGACTGAATCCCCATGTATATCCATATCTAAAAATGTATGACTGTTATTTGGGCCCTTGGGTCCTAGAATATTTTACTTATGGCTCACAGCCATGCAAATTTTATCCTTATTTCATTAAACCATATATTCTGGCTCACTAAATTTTCCCCATGCTCACAGAGCTTAGCTGGCCTCAGCTTTGGAGCTGGCTGAACATTTCTGCTGATCTGTTGCCAGACACTGTCGATCATGTGCCAATTTCATTTTTCATACAAGAGAGTATTTTAAGAATAAACTTCTCATTCACATTGTTGGTCATGATTTGCAATCAGAGGAGCGAAGGAAATGGCAAAACTGTATCTCTAACCTTCATGCAGTTAAAACCTCTTCTGTACCTGCAGCAGACCACAGAAACTGCTCTTTGCCAGCTTCTAGTAGTAGGATAAAGTGAGTGTGAAAAATCACTGACTGACTCAACGAGACTTGAGACTGAAGCCAACTTCTGCAGGGCCCATGGTCCTCACCAAAGCAGCTGCCTGTGACCAAGACTCCAGTATAGCTAGATACTCTCTCTTTGGGCCAGAAACCCCTAGTGACAGTGGCCACTGTTTCACTTTTCTGCAGGTTCATGCAAGTTATCTCCTTTCCCTGGGAGAGCACCTGGTTCTGAGTTGTTCTCCCTAGGAAAAAAGGAAGTTATTTCATTTAAAATGTTCATTCTCAGGGGTGCCAAGGAACCCTGCCTGCTGCTGCTCTGCTGGGTGCAGGTAATAGGCCAGCACAAGCAGACAACATTTGGACTGGCTCTATGTGCACTTCCCCAACCACATCAGGGTTGCTGCTGCACTGAGGATGCTCCCAGCTCTGCTGTGTTTCTCTGCATTTTTACTGCTGCCCTCAGGATGTACAGGATTCTTTAAGCTGCTCAATGGTAGAGCATGGACTTGCATTTTCTCTCCACGTTCAATTTTTTTGTGAAATTTTGAACTGTGACCAAGCCTATAATTGGAACCCGCTCAAGATTTCACATAAAAATTAGAGTATTTTAGAGTATTACACAGACTAAGCACACTTGTCCAGTGGTGTTTTTCTACTTTCCTTGAGAGAAAAGAAGAAAACACTGTACTCAGATAGAGAAGGTAACCACTATTTGTAGTACTGCAGCAAAGGCTGCTTCTAATGGCAGCAAAATGCCTCTTTTTGTGGCACAGAAACATTGTTTCCTCAATTGCCTTAACAGTTATAATGAGCACTGCATAACAGCATTCATGACATCTTCCAGGAAGCCCAACAGTGTCACCTTCCACCTCATCAATGTGAAATCCGTCCTGTGACAGAGTTCCTATGGGACTGACAGGCTCACCTCTAATCACAGTCAGAGCTAATGAAGTATCAGCCTGGGGCTGTGCTGAAAGGTTGCAGTGGGACTCATCTACTTACTGGGCTTACTTACTTACTCTTCTCACCGATTCTGAGCAAAGAAGTTAAACTGCTTCTCATCCTGTTTCACTCTAACAATATCACAGATGTCCAAAGAAATAAATTGGGAAGGCTGCTTCTGAGTCATTAAAAACCTGAATTCTTTGGTAAATCAAGTTTGAGGAAATCTCATTGTATTACTATATGTTTACTTCTGCAAAGTCATCACTGGGGGCATTTGTCTGAAGGAAGTTCCCTTTCAGAAGACACAGGAGGGAGTCAGTCCAGGAGGGAGAGCTGTAAACTAGTCAAAGGTTTGCGTTCATTTTATGCAAATAAAAAATACACCAGACAGGACCATATTTCCCCAAGGAAAGGTAAAAGCTTATAAGCCTAAGGAGAAAATGCAAATACTTGGGAAAAATGACTGAAAGATTTCTATATATCGCAGCCTGATGAAAAATCCACCGACCTGAATGCAAATATACTCATCAAATTCAGTAGGCTTTGATAAAAACGTGCATAATTTTTTGAGATATGGATGCAATCTTTATACAAAGATTTTTTTTCCATTTCAGGACAGAACTTAGCACTGAACTTGAGGAGAGAGAATCACACCACAGACTGATTTGGGTTGGAAGGGACCTTTAAGGTCATCAAGTTCTAAACCCCCTGCTATAGGCAGGGACACTTCTCTCTAGACCAGGTTGCTCAAAGCCGCATCCAGCCAGGCCTTGAATGCTTCCAGGGTGGGCTCATCCACAACCCCTCTGAGCATCCTGTTACAGTGTCTCACCACCTTCACGGTAAAGAATTTCTTTCTAATATCCAGTCTAAAATCTATCCTCTTTTAGTTTAAAACCACTTCCCCTCATCCTGTCACTACATACCCTTTTAAGATGTTCCTCCCCAACAGCTTGATGTCCTCCTGGAGCTGGGGGCCTCAGAACTGGATGCAGTACTCCAGGTGGGATCTCACAAGAACAGAGGGGCAGAATCACCTCCCTCAACCTGTTGGTCATGCTTCCCTTGATGTGACCCAGCATAGAATTGGTTTTCTGGTCTGCAAGTACACACTGACAACTCACACTGAGTCTTACATCAACTGACACCCTGAATCCTTCTCCTCAAGCCTACTTTCAAGCCATTCTCTGCCCAGAATCTATGCTTGGGACTGCCCAAACCCAAACCTTGTGCTTGGCCTTGTACTTCATGAAGTTGGCATGGGACCCTCTCTCAAGCCTGTCCAGGTACCTGATAAAAGGTTCCAAAACCAGAGATTTGGATGAGTCTTATTGTCACATAAAAGGATGTATTACTAAACTGATACAAAAAGACAAGTTTATGTCTAATAAGCAAACAGAAGAAGGATATGATGCTGTGTGAACCTGAAATAAGTGCAGATACTCCCAGTTTGTATCAAATTAGGAGACAGAAACATGTAGAAATTGTTTTTCTGGTCATTCTGATGTACTAGAAGAACTCTTTCACTTTCTTAAGAGAAAGGAAACTGTTTTGTCTTTTTTTTTTCTCAAAGGCAAACCCCCTGAAATGTAATTCTAGGACATGAATTATGGTACATCACAATTTCTCCTCACTCCACTCTTAGATTCTACCCCAACAATATAAACTGCAAAGCAAACAGGCTTCAACTAATGTTCTGAATGTCAAGCGCAACAACTTCTAGAATACCAGTATATATATACGACAGATTTTTCTGGGCTTTTCTTTTCAGTGGATTCCTTAAAAGACCATTAGTTTTGGTGAGTAATTTGTAGTCTCATTCCAGCAGGAGCCGTGCTGTTCACAGGTTTTGCTTGGCTTAAAATACAAATTAGGAAACTGTTTTCCCTCTTTCCCAATGCTACTCAATAAAAATATATTATGAAAGAACCCCTATCATCAGCTGCACTGCGCATTTTAAACCCACAAGAACCAAGCTATAACAAGGAGAATCAACCTTTTCAGTGAGAGATCCCTCAGGATACAATCCTGACACTCAGTCGAGTTTGTTCTGGTCCAACAGCTTTTTAATTCTGCACCAACACACACATGCACACACCAAAATAATAATAATAATAATCAAAACAAATATCCTCCAGAGAAGCTGTACTTTTCCCATGATTTATAGCACTATTGTTCAAGGCTTTTTCCAGCTGGGAGGTGGCTGCTTGTAAAGTTTTGAACTCAGTGGGAGTGAGACATGATACACTTTCTAAGACAAGCACCATCAATCATCTCAACCAGGCAGATATTTTTAGAACATTAAAGGCTCTCAAAGGTACATTTTCTGAATTGCAATATTATACCATTATCTAGTAAATGGCCACAGGTTTTTGTTACTATACCAGGTAGTTTAAATATTTTCAGTTTGAAGATATCAAGCATTTAACAGATGTAAAGGCTTGCTAAAACTGACAGAAGATGAAAACAAACTTACATAGGCAATAATTCTACTAAGTTGCTCAGAAGTCCAAGATCTTCAACATAGAGAATATCCACTACGACTAACATCCAAATCCAACCCAATACTGAATTATGAGTAGTGGTTTTAAGGAGACAGTTTTAACTACTGTAGAAAATTGGACCTGATATTGGTTTAGGCCTTAAAATGTTTGGTATCTCATTTAAAATAGAAAACCTCATACTTGAAAATACTCAGCAATTAATTGTGCTATATCTCTGTTTATTTCACAAATGCAATCTCTGCTGTGCTCTGTAGAATTATTACTGGCCATTTTTGTTCCAAGAAGTTTACCACATAAGAGGTCAGAGCAGAAAATATTGTATACAAACAGAAGTGCTGGAGCTAGGTCACCTCATTGCCATTCTAGGTCATTCTTATTATTTCAGTCTGGTTTCCTGAGGAATTCTATTTTGTTTACTTGCATGTCTATTTACAGTAAGTGACCTATTCATCTCCACTCATCCTAACAGCTCTGACCCTGCTATCCAGTACAGGAATGAAGTTGTTGGTAGCTGGTGGCAGAAGGCAACCACCCAGAGGACAGCACTGCTCTCTGACACTATGCAAACAGAAAGATGCTCTGAGGACCACCCTCAGCATAATTCAGAACACTCTCTCAGAAGAGGACTTTTAAGACAAATCTAATTCCAATAAGACCTTCTGTTGGGGAATGCATTTCATAAATTATGAGAGAATCACAGTAGTTGGATTATCACTAGATAATGGCTTTCCTGGTGTCCAAAGAGCCAGACTGAAGCTTTTCTAACCTATTGCAATATTTATCAGGTCTTGACTGACAGGAACACACTAATGCACATTCCCGCTACAGTCTTCTTTCATTGTTCTTCATAATAATTCATTGTCCTTGCACTAGAACAGAAAGAGTAAAGTCTTGAAAGAATAGTTACTGCCAGAAAGGAAGTAGACTGAATATCTGATTTTTAAGGAGTTTGGTGAGGCAGATCTTATCATGCAAAAGAGCATAGAAGGGAAAGACATGCACCTCAAAGGAAGAATGAACAAGCATCAACAAAAGCCTCCATATGGGGAGAGTGAGGAAAGGACTGGACATGCATGAGGCAAAGAGAGGAATTTTGCCAGAAATAAAAACAGCAAAGAAAATTCAGGGTTATTTTTCATCCTGCCAATATTCAGTACAAGTGTTCATGAAGAAAGATGCCCAAAAGACTGATGTAAGTCCTATGAGTGGTAGAGGGAACAAAATAGTTGTGCTTTCCTACAAGACTCCTTCATCTTTTTTATCTAAGACAGTCCACCTTGGAAAACTACTTCTCAGGAGAAATCAGGAAGCTCTGAAGGATCAAATTCTATAAATGTCAGAAATCGGAAACCGTACTCATGTTTCCTTTATGTAGTCATTCTTGCAATTCCACACCAAAGTGGTGAGAAAGACTGACTGGATTAAATGTTGGTGTCACCTAAAATTAAAACATGTGTCTCAGCAGTTTTTCTATGCTTTGTAAAACAAATGCTAGGGTCTAGAGAAAAACCCTTCTGCCCTGAGTTGAAATCCTGCAAGGTCAGAAAAATGTTGTGGTGAATAGATTTAGGACTTGATGAAGTGCATGAAAGCTGACAAACTGAGTCATCTTTTTAATAATTACATGTATGGGAATACATTACTTTTTGCTTGTCTGAATCTCCAGATCAAAAGAATAAAGATGCAATTTTGCACTCACCGTTGCTATTTAGCTTCATGGCTTTTTTCAAATTCTAACATTAGAGACCAGGAGCTTTGAACATTTTGGATCATCTGTTGAAGTGAGGACATTCTGCTTTGTCAAGCTGTAAAACAGCAAAGAAAACCTACTCCCCTATGCTCAGGAGCTATCCTTCACATTGGGAGGGCTGAAAGTAGAAGAAATTTGCACCACAAGCAGCACTGCAAGCAGCAGGTTTTCGTGCGAAGAAATTAAACAGGTGTCAGAACCGGAAAGGATAGGAAAACAAGTGGAAGAAATATGGAAACTGAGATCCGAACATGACATATCTGATTTACAGTAATCTATCACCTTCTCTTGCCCAAGCCAAGAGTATTATCTTCTGTTATTACCTCCAATGATTTGGGATGTATTCACTTTCTTACCACATTAATTTTAAAATGGTCAGCCAACATGAACCTTCTTTCACAACACATGCGGAAAAGAAAAAAAAAAGACAAGAAAGCTCCGTGTTTTCTTTTTTAAAGGATCCTCTGCCTTTTTTGTCAGCTTTGCCCTTCAAGTGCGCATGTCAAACGAATTTCCAAGCAACAGAGTCCAAGTGTAGAAACTACAACTCAAACCATTTCCAGGGAAGGGAGCTGCAGTCCAGATGGACATCCCACACTCTCGCCAAAATCTACCCCACAGCAGAGGCACTCACTGCAGACTCACATCAGTGCACTTCCCAGCTCTTTGTGCCAGGAGAGAGCTCTGCAGTGCACCATACTAATTCTCATAAAATAAACTAATAGCTACATTAAATTTTTCAAGACAAATCTGTTGCAGCCTTTGGAAGACAGGCCAATACAATGAGTGATGTTTTGTTTCACTTTGCCAACACAGCCTAGCACAGACAGTTTTGGAGGTATTTACAGAATAGCAGAAATTTGAGATTCTTTTCATCAGTTCAAGCTCTTTTCTTAATTAAGTGTCATATCCCTTTCCTTCCTTCTCACACCTACAGATTTTTCCCATGAAAATCCTTGCTTGGATTTTCCATGGCTGATGGAAAAAGAACTCTTGGGTCTGCTCCTGAGCAGAGAGTACTACTGCAGTTCTGCTGGGTTTCAGTAGCAGCGAGTGCTACCTTACTGAGAGCACTAAGAGTGGTGGGAAGAAAACATCATGCATGCTGCATGCTGATAAGGCTGCAGGCACTCACCATGGAAAAAAAGCAGGGACTGAAGGAAGCTTTACAGCCAGTGGTTTGGCAATGGTAATAGGGAAACAATGAGCAAGTCAGAGGGGGAAAAGTCTGAGGTGGTCCTCAATCTGTTTATAATATAGAATGCTTGTTGGGTCTCATTTACAGTACAAGGCTTGTGCGCACCAGAGTGATTTTATTGGCTTGTATAATTATCAGGCAAAAGTTTCCAGCACAGACATTATCACAGTACTAGTGTTCAGATGAGCATGGCATCCCACCAAAAAATAAGGAGATGTAAGAGCTTTTAGATCTGCACCTGTATAAGCTACTTTATCTATATGCCACTGAGATAATGCAGCATAAGGTGATGTGAAAGCCTTGGTTTCAGTCAAGGAGAACCGAAGATGCAGATACAAGGAGACAAAATGGATGGAAATTCCACACGTATATGAGCCTGCAGATGATAAATCCAAGAAATGGAACAGTCAAGATCAGAGAGTAGTGCTACTTCTTAAAAACACGAACATCTGATCTTCAAGGTCTTTTCTAACCTGGGTAATTCTATGATTCTATGATCTCCACAGGCACCATCTACCTGGGAAATGAGGGTCTGGATAGAGAAATTGTTCTTTCGGTAAGCATACCATGAAGACAGAGTCTCCTGTTAATGAGCCTGGAGAGGAAGAGACTGAAGTTGTTCTCCTTTTCTACTCCTCCCTTAGCTGTTTCTCAGTGTCGCACCAAATGCATTCTCTTGTGTAACATACAACTAATCAAATTTAGAAGGAGATCTGAGTGGGAGTTTGGAACCTCATTTCACAAAACTCAGTTCACAGCAGCTGGATGAACACTGACCTGGTGCCTTCTCACTGCTCTCCCACTGCTAATGGATGCATTCAAAGCAAGGCTGGATGTGGTTCTGGGCAGCCTGGTCTGGTGGCTGGCAACCCTGCCCCTGGCAGGGGGGTTGAAGTTAGATGATCTTAATGTCCTTTTCAACCCAGGTTATTCTATGATCCTATGTTTCATCCCAAGAAAGGAGACCACAGAATGTGCCAAGCTTTGCTCTCAGTTGCAACTGCTGCCTAGGAGGCATGTTGGCTCCAACAGAACCAGAGCAGAAGGAAAGAGCATACACATGGAAGGAGCACAAAACAGCATGTTACTCAAAGCCCATTTGCTTCCATTGTTTCAGGGAAAGACATATATATATATAGTTCCCACCTCACCCACATCCCTGGAAGATACTCACAGCCACAAAAATTTGGGAAAGAAAGGGTACTAAGTCAATATCCCAGATGAATCATCCTTTACTTAAAAAAGAGATTTAAAATTTCTAAAATAGAGATCTCATGTAAAGCTAGTGATTTAAACCAGAACACTCTTTCCATTCTGTTTCCTGAAGAAATTCCCTCTCTTTATCAAGCACATGTTGACTTTGGATATCTGAGTTAATTCATGTCAAGGGCAGAACATAGCCAAGTGCCGTATCCTGGCTGCAGTTCTACTTGGACAATAGTAAGGTATTTTATTGCACTCTGACATTGTTGTACATATCAGCACCTGTTGCATGCACATATTTTAAGGTTTATAGTTTTATTGCTTCATTGTAAATTTCCTGTTCTTTCTTTATTGAAAGCAGATAGCTGTGATTTTTCACGCCCATTTCTAAAATACATGCAATGGTTGTCACATTTTAGCACTTCATATGCAAGAAGTTTCAGCTTCCTCTCTAAAAATCATCCAGAGATTTTATCACCCTGCAATCCCATTTATATATTTAAAACATAAGTCTGCATTGAGTCCAATGCTGTTGTTCATTTCTTATTAGAATTTTTAGAAGAGCTGTTCTTTGGAGATATTCACTATAAGACATCATGGCATATTTGTCCTATTGTTTCTCCTTACATAACTCAATGTTTTTGACAAGAAGAAACTTAAAGGACACAGTTATGATACCACTGAACAGAAATATTGCTTTAGAACGGATCAGAATCTGTCATTTACTAAAAAGATCTGTCGTGATTTGTCCCTATTTTAAGATAATCTGGCATTTTGTTAGATTCAGGTAATTTTTTAATATGCTAAACCGCTAGCTATTTTCTTCCCCAATTTCAACACTAATTTTTAGATATTTCAGGCAAATGTTGTGCTTCTATTTAACAGAAGGAGATGAGCAGATCAGGATTATTGTTAAAAATAAAGGCAGAAAATCTTTTTCTCTGAAATGCATCATAGGGCTGTTGACGTGTTCTGTGTGCCAGTGGCAAGGATCCCTATACCAACATGCAGATATGATAAAGGTAAAATACATGAACCTTTGGTGGTGGAAGGAAAACAGCCCCAGAAGTTTAATACTGAGTTACCAACACCAAAACATTAAGTAGGCTTATGATAATATTTCTAAACTGCCTTCAACTAGAAGTAACAGTGAGAGTGGGGCAGGTCTCTTCTCACTAGTGACAAGTGACAGGACAAGGGGAAATGGCCTTAAGTTGCGCCAGGGCAAGTTCAGGTTGGATATTAGGAAGAATTTCTTTACTGAAAGGGTGGTTAGGTACTGGAATAGGCTCCCCAGGGAGGTGGTTGAATCGCCATCCCTGTATGTGTTTAAGAGCCGTTTGGATGTGGTACTCAGGGATATGATTTAGCAGAGGTTTTTTTAGAGATGGGGTACTGGTTAGGCTGCGGTTGGACTTGATGATCTTCAAGGTCTTTTCCAACCTGAGTAATTCTATGATTCTATGATTCTAAACAACATTCAGATCATCTGAAAGGAGTGTTTCAGAAGGAAAAAATCTCATGGCTGGAGTACTAAGAAAAAATTGACCTGCTTTCTCATTGCCTCTCCTTAAGTTAAAATTATCTTTACCGCAACCAAAAACTTTGCATCAAGACCTTTACAGAAGTTAGTGGGCACCACCTCTTGAGCAAAGGCTGCAGCTCTGAGCAGAAGGTACTATTTCAACAGTACCAGGCAGCATTTGCAAGCTCTTGCTGCTGGATGCATTGGTCTCCAGGTTGCCATTTAGTCTGAAATCATCTTTCCGCTGCTATTCTGTTCTAAGCTAGAGATGCTTTCAGCCTTCACACCAGGAGCAGGTGAAATGTAGGCATAGCATTGCTACTGCTTGAATAGTAACTTGACAAGCTGAGAATATTCCAGAGAGTGGGATAGAAATTCAAGCACACAGACTCCCAAATGTAGTGCTCATGGCCATCTGTAGATAGCACTTTTTTGTTTGTGACTTTAGTTGGGTACTCGCCTATACAACGTGGGTGTGAATATTAAAGACTACAAGAAACTCTACAGGAAAACCAAGAGCCCTACACTTGAATAGGAACAGTGCTGACTGTCCCAAGCAGCCACTTAGAAATACAACTGGGACAGGAAAGACACAGCATGTGAATAGCCTGCCAAGAATAGCTTTACTTAATTCAGGGGAAGAACCAAAAATAGAGATTTCTGATATAGCCAGGTCAGACATTGTCTTGCAAAAGAGATCCCACAGTGTGCTCCTGAGATGACCTATGCAGCACTCAATGCCAGAGCTGGGGGACATCACAGCAGGGCAGGGTGCAAGTGCCAGCAACAGAGCAGGTCTCTGTCTACAGAAACGGAAACAAATTACCCAAATCCTGTTCCTGTTCTCAAGAAGAAACACATTATTCTATTCTGACTTTACAACCTGACCATTCTCCCACATGCGTTCATAAAATAGAGGACTTGTGGGTGAATGGATGTGGTTTTGTTTCTTGAGCTGGTCTTTGTCTCATTAATTCCCTTGTTCCCTTTTCAGAAAGAACATTTTCCCCACCTTATTTAAGGCTGAGAAGCATAGGAAAACCCTCTATTCAAACAGTACTTTTGGCTACCAGACATATATTTTGTAATTACTTTTGTTTTAAATGCTGTTCAGCTAATCTGGTTATATCCTTGGGCCATTTTCCCTGGTTTTAGCTCCAAAACAAATGATGATTTATTTTCTGCTTGTTACACAAATGCATATAGATGTGATGTGCGAAGGAGCCTCATTTGTCATTATTCAGGACATTCTGCAATCAGGCATAAGAAACTAATCAAAGTGGCTCAATGATGTCAGCTGGCTATGGTCAGTTCTTTCCAGATCTTTAAAGCAGTGCTCTGCAGCTGTATGTAAGTAACCTTCCCGCTGAGAATTGATGTCTTTTAGGGTTTTGCATTTTGGAGAAACATGCATTCAGGGACCTCACCAGCTGCCTATGGAAAAGCATTTTGCTCCTAAAGCAAAACCATATGTCAGGCCAAGGTAAGGGAAGCATCTGAAAAAAAAAAAGAAAAGAAAAATATCTTAAAAAGTGATGCTGAAAACTGTCAGCCAGCCAGCCATGCTCTGAGGGAGGTGGTAGCAGATCAGAGTTCTCCCAGAGCTGCAGGGAGCCAGGGAGCTCTCTGCAAAGGGCTGAATTTTGATTCTTAATGTGTGAAAGCAGGACGTGGGGAAAGAGCCACAATTAGCTGCTTGGCAGCAGCTCTGTTTTGACTGAACAAGGCCCCGCAGACTTTGCAGGCTCTATTTGCCCACAGCTTCCCTTGGTGCTGCTGGCGTCAGCACTCCACACTTGAGAGCCTGGGATGTGGGCAGCTGGTGGCCAGGAGAAGGCTGAACAAAAGCAGAAGTAAAGGTTCATAGTGGGAAAGGAGGAGAGATCAGAGTGGAAGTGTCCTTTCAAAGAGCCAGGTCTGGCATGTTGTTAGCACAACCCTGTGACATGGCCCTGAGCAGAGTCTGAACTTGTGATACCCACAGAAAGCAAACATACCAGCACACAGGTGTCTTGAGCAAATTTCGAGGGGGACTATTCATGCTGGTATCAACCTACAGAACAACTTGCAAGAATATGTGCAATGTCTTCTCCACTCCCAAGCCTGTTCTCCTATCAATTATTCCAATGTGTGCCTATGAGAACCCCACACATACAAGATTCTGTATGCTCTGTTTATTAGTCATGTACTTTGCTGATGCTATTGCAACACTGAATGTAACAATTATCAATGGTTAACTGTAATTCAGATAAGTTATGTACTTACAGTCTTCCACTATGCAAAATGAGCCAAAAAAAAAAAAGAGACAGACTTTCAAGTCCATCACGCAGGTCATATATATAAGTCAACAGCAGACACAGCAATAAAAACAACATGGCTCCTATAGCTTTCGGAATACTTAGAGAACAACAGCAGCATTAGGATAATACAAATAGCCATGTCTGACCACACTACAGACAAACTGAGGGAAATAGCCATTGTGAAGCCCTTTTGGCCCCATCCCCGCAGCATGCTATTTGAGGTCAGTCCAGTGCAGGAAACTGTGGGAGCTCCAGCACACCACAGAGATTTTAGTTGCTAAATTCTAACAAGTTTCTTCCGAGAATGAATAATTTGCAATATTTTCAACTGTTTATAACTTGGCAGAGCATGAGTGGATTTTCCCTGAAGGACCAGAAAGCACATCCCTGACTAAAAGGCAGCTCTTGTGCCAAGCCGAGAGCCCCTACTGCAAAGCTTCAAGGAACTTAAATTTCCCAAATAAAAGGTCACCTGACCTCTTTTAGCATTGGAAAGCAGGGAATTGTTTACCCTCGGCTTTGTTCTCATAAACAGTAGAACCTCCATGATTTATATTTTGAGAAAGGAAAAGCCAGCCCAAGGCATGGAAAATTTGCCTAAATCAAGTTTTGGAAAAGTTGTGGAAAACAAAAACCACAGTTTTACTGTGGGAAACAACAAGTAGTTTTGTGAATGGGGATGCTAGTCTACCTCTTGACCCTACAACTATAAGTAGATAGTTTGTGTCATGGTGATGGGCTCCCACAGTTCCTGCCCCCAGAGCAACAGGCTGCCCTGCAAGGACACATGCAAGAGGGTTCCCTGACCTCATCCCAGGCTACCATCAGCTGTGGCAATCAGGGTATGTGGATCTGGGAGACAATGTCTATGAGTTGATCATCATCTGCAGCAGAACATGGTGTCTTATCCATTAGGCACTCAATGCCACAAGCATCTACATCCCGACACAGCTCATAGACTAAATAGCTAAATCTCTTTCTTCCTCCAGATCTCCATGGGCTCTCAGGGCCATAATACACTCCATAATGTATTCCCACAAAGTCTGCAGTAATTCACTTGTCATAACACACCAAGAGCACAGGCCAAGAAAAGCAGATTTGTGTTTCATCTTACATTCTGATCTCTGAAGTTATGCTAAAATTAAAAAAAATTAAATAATAATAATAATAAAAAAAAAAAACAAATTGAAATGCAGAGGCCCTTTTCTTGGAACCTGATTGTGGTTTATTATTACAATGAGCTAAACAGGCAGAAACCTGTGATCTACTTTGAGCAGGCTTTCACATTAGCCAAAAGATCACTTCTCCTGTTTAAAAGGATGAACAAAAATTGAGTTCGTTCCAGGGGGTGGCAAGAGTAAGGTGTGAAGCCCGAAGAGTAAGAGGCTTTTAGCAAAACCTTTTAGTGGAGTAACAGAAGAACCCATCAACAGTGTCTTCTGTGTTTCCACAAAGCACAAAGATCAGTAGATTCCTTTCCCCTTTTCCAGAAATTATCAGATTTTAGATTAAAGTCACATACATTAACATAAAAATCAGATCACATCATGAAAAAACATTCCTTCCATTTGAAAAGTGCACTCATAAAAACGTACAGAGAGAACAGGCTGGCATATTTGATCATATTGAACTTATTCTGGCAATGAGTGGAAGAAGTAAAGTATTTGTAATAGTCTGTTCTTTATTACAACATTATTTAAACTGGCATCTTTTAACTAGCCATGCATACAGATTTTGTTCTGGCAACTTAAGGACTCCAAACGCATTTCTACTGTTCTTCATCCGTGCCCCTCTTAAGATAAAAAGTCATGGTAAGAATCTGATCTATGGTTAGGAACTGGAGTACATCCTTCCTGGATATCCTCAGTATCCCTCATCAGGTAAAAATATCAACCATCCTCTAACTCCTAAGACCTTATGTTGTATGGTAATACATGCAGCAGTTCATTTCTGGTCTAGTAAAGGCAGTTTAGCCCACTTAGGAGCCAGCTAGGGAAAAAAGATTTATATATTTATTGAATGTGCACATTAATGTGTGCGCCTCCTCCAAACATTGCTGCTGGTTAGGATTTTATGGGTATTGATTCTTTTCTTTTTGTGCTTCAATCTTCACTTCCCACACAATCATGAAATAGTAAAAACCTTCAGAAGATATTCAGGACTTGTAGAAATAAACACAATTCCAACTCATCACTGAAGTGACGGTTATGTAAGTTAAGCTTGGATGTTTTTTCATGAGCAACGGGAGTAAAAACCAGCTCACTAGTAAGCCTGGAAAGAATGAAAGTTAAATGTACTAAACTAAAACTCATTGTAGTTCAGACGTAACTACCATATTACAACTAGTTGTGAAGAAAATTCCATAACCATGGCACCTGCTGACTCCTCAAAGTTTTTGAAGTATATTAGATAGCCCTCCACGTAACCAGCCCTGCTCTGGTTTGGTCTTCTGCTGTCTCCATGTGGAAATGGGTCGCCAAATCACAGTCCTGCAGTACAACAACATTTTTATACTCCATGTGGCTGAGGATACTGATAACATTATTCTGGAGGGATAAAAACAGGACAACTAAATCCTGCCTGCTTAATAAAATTAAGCTTGACCTTCGTGCTGCTTCAGGGATTTTACACATGTAGACGAGTGTGCACTGAATGCTATGGAATTACATAAAATATTTACATAACTCCAAAGCTATTTATTTAGTGATGTTCTCAAACTAAAAGCCTACATGAAAAGAACCTTACCATAAAAATAATAATAATAATAATAAAATAACAATAGAAGTGACAAAAACATGTTTCCATTAGAAGTCATCCCACGTGCTTATGCCTCATGTCAGAATGTTCACTGCTGTTACTTGAAATAGAAAGCTTAACCTTTTTTTCTCTGTCTCCTTTAGTTTAGCCTTTCACAACTGCTGACCATTTTTAGTTACAACAGCACAATCTTTTATACATATAAATACACAAAAGGACCTTTCAGAGCTGTTGTTACAGACCCAGCATCTCCCATCCTTTGGGAGACCTCAAGCAGAGGACAGGATGCTACTCCACCCTTATGCGGAGCCACTGCCCCTCCCTACAAGATCCATTTCTCATGAATCCATATTAAAAGCCAAAAAAGCTCAGACTTTCCTACTGCACTTTGTTTCCTTCAGCTGATTCCTTTCCAGCCTGAGCTAAGTTACATTGTGACTAAATTAAAATCACTTGCTTGTGTTGCATACAATGACTGGTGGAAAAGCTCAAGTGAATCTCTCTCACCACCATGGCTGGGCGCCTTTGTTCTTTTGTACACATGTGTAAGGAGCTTTCTCTAAAACTTATATAAAGCAACACCAGGTTTTGAAGCTTTCTCATATAGATCACATGGAACATCTCTCTGTATACCGTATATTGTATTTGTGATGCCCAGAAGGAAGCATTCACATTGTAGGTGTTTGGTATCTGAACCAAGCAAAATCCAAAATGCATGAAGCCTGAAAGTGCAAGAAAGAAGCAATGACTGGATGAAGCCATCGCTGTAAATTACCAGTGAGATTTCTTTTTATACAACAGCTTTGGGCAGGAAAGACTGAGACTATCTGGGGATCACAGGAGGTAGAAGACTGCTGTTTCTGCATTGCATTATTATTGCTTACAGTTGCTCTTCAGAAAGCAAACATTCTGTACTGGAAATCTTACTCCACCCAAAACACGCTCACAATTTGAGAACATTCTTCAGCAGCTCCTGGGATCATCAACATGTAGTTAAATAAGAAACATGTAGACGCCGCACTGAGAGACATGAATCAGTGGGCTTGGGGTGGTGGTTGGGCTAGATGACCTTAGAGGCCTTTCCAACCTTAATGATTCCATGATTCTAAACAAAATCACTTCTGTCACCAGACCAGGACCAGATTTTCTCTTTAAAGGAGTTGTGCTGACAACATGTCACAAAGTGACTCACATACAGGGTTTCAGGGTTAAAGGTGACACCATCCTGCCCCTACTGTAGATCTTCACTAAGGAAAGGAAAGCTCAGAAATGAACCACCAGGGGATAGACCTCAAGGAGATCTCAGAGCAGTTCAGATTTAGCTGGTGATAATCTAAAAGTCAGACCTAGGGAGAATCACCAACTCCAGAATACAGTTTAAGGAGCTACTTATTCTCCAGTGCTCAACTAAATCCAGTCAAGGGCTGTCTCCAGACCCCTGGGGATAAGACAGTACTGCAGAGGTGTTGGAGCTGCACATATCTCTTGCCTTACTTTCACACTTGTCCCAATGGCCTACTATCCTAAATGGGGTGGCAATTTGTGTTGCTAAATCAGCCTTAATTTTTTATTTTTTCATTTCTTCTAATAGGACCACCACAGAATTACAATGCTCAGCTGAAGCATCGGGCCTCAGTACATGCTGTTCCTGATTCTTGATTATAGAATCACAGAATCATTAAAATTTGAAAAAGACCTCCAGGATTATCTGATCCAACCATCAGTCCAGTCTCTCACCCCATGCCCACTAACCACATCCCTCAGTGCCACACCTATGCAGTTCTTGAACATCCCCAGGGATGGTGACTCCACCAGCTCCCTGGGTTGCCCATTCCAATTCCTCACTACTCTTTCTGATAACCAGTTTTACCCAATATCAATATCCAACCTGAGACTGGTGAAACTTGAGGCCATTACTTCCTGTCTTATTGCTAATCCATTGCAATTATACCAGATATACACTTTTTGTCTTAAATGCCTGTCTCCAAAATTGTGCAACATCCAAGAATCTAAGTTGCCATTATGAAATATAAATCTGTAATCCTCGTGAATCCATTTTCAGAAGTTCAAAAATAGAAAGAAAATTATGAAAAACTTTAAAATGAATTTCAAATACCCGACGTTGACAAAAAGTCTGAATTCTGAAGAATATTTCCACTCAGATTTCATCTGTGAAACCCTACAAATACAGTTATCAATGTGGAGTAGAAATACATGATTGCTTTCTAAAGATATCCTGTATTCAAATCCAGATCCACTTTTTAGTACTGTTGCTGGGACATACATGCAGCAATTCATACATAATAAGGAAGTACAACCATGTAGATAGGAATTCGAGACGTTGAGTAAATTAGAAGTGTCTGTATCCATATTCCTGAGGCTCATTCTCTCTGGCCTAATATCCCTCTAATTTTCCTGGAAGTGTTCCTGCCAAAGGTCACAGTCTGATTCTTAAAGACTGAATGTTACACAAGCCCCTAGCAAGAATCAAGTGTTAAGAAACATGGGATTGCTTCAGAAATCTGTTTGACAAGCCATACATTTTTTTGTTCTTTTGGAATGTGTTTTTTTCCCCAAGGAAGTTATATGCATTTGCATATGAAATCGATGCATTGAGCGTGAACTTTTGTGCTGTTTCCAAAAGGGATTTTAGAGGCTGTAAACTATTCAGATACATATACATCAATGCATAAAACAGCAGTATGCCTATTTGCATCATATACATCACAAACTTAATTTTGACAACTCATTTACGTGTTGAACTGTAGGCATCTACATAAACCAAGTTCTGCAGCTGCACCAGCAAAGCAGAAGAACTTCACCCATAAAGGACAAATCCTGCTCCTAAGACTGAATCAACCTGTGGAGACTGGGACACAGATTTAAGTGAACCTGCAGATATTTCATTGCAATTCTGTAGGAAGTTTTAGGCATTACTATGAAAGCCTGTGTTGTTTCTAACTAAAGTAATCAATTTGCATTGGTTTTAACCTACTGAACTAAGAATTAAGAATGCTCCTGCACACAGAAACCCATCTGACGTTCAGCACATACATACAAGCATATCCCATCCACAGAGGCTTTCATTTTTGCTGAAGCAGAACTAGCTCACTCAACTGCTGCAAAATTCCTGTTAGAGTTGCCTAAAATTCAGAGTCCAACTTCATCCAGAGGATACAAAACCAAGAGAGAGAATGATTTGCTGATGAGATCAAAGGCAGCTGCTCTTTTCCAGGGTGGCATAACTCCTGTCAAAAAGTTTATTTCCATTGTCCTCTGAGGGAAATGAGAGGCAAGTCTGACCCAAAAGCATATTTACTACTTCATGCAAACAAAAATAAACTCTAATCTCTAATTGTTTTCCTTGGGTCCTGTCCAATGCATTACACAAGTGCACAAACAGCGAACAAAACCCCTCTGCTAAATCTTCCTCTGCAGATGAGCCGTGGAGCTTTTCTGACATCTAGTGGCATGTAACTGTGAGCTTTTTTTCTTCAGAAATGCACACCTGAAACCTAACTACTTCTTCCTAGAACTTTTGGCAGTGTGAGGCCTTCAGAAAGCAAACTAGGCAACAGGTCAACAGGTCAGTCTCCAGGTTCCCTGCTGAAGAGCGCATTTGCTGCACTGGGTGTTGAAGGCCCACAGGGCACAGCACCAAACCCAGAGGACATAGGAGAGCCTGCAGGCTTTGTGAATGCTTTGTTTCCAAATGCATCTCTGAGGTGATCCACAGGCTTCCTCCCTGTTAAGAGCAGCTGCAGCTGGCCCCTTCAAGCACCCCAGTTGGAGAACCGCACTATTGCTCCGGAGAACACTTTTCCACTCATGCATTACCAGTGGTTGAAAGAGGCAAACCCTTCCCAGAACTGGCTCCGTGTGAGTTCTGGCCATTCCAAATAAAGGGTGAGCGTTGCAAAAATCTGAATGTATTTTTCTCTCTCCAGGAAGTACATCTTAATGCAGCAACTGGTCAATTTGAAATAGCACAGTTAATTACTCTTTTGTTTCTTAAAGTTCAGTATATGTCTGGACTTCTTAAAATATGAAGGATTGAAATGCAACCCACTTGAAGTTTGGGGATTAACACACTGTATCAACAAAAGTTGTATAGGGAACGTGAAAATGACCGCAAAGAAATTCTTCTTTAATATTTAGCATCCTGTATTCCATGTTTCTCATGGTTTGAACCCAACCACTTCCCTGGGACTATGCATACATGAGTAGATGGTGCTGCACTACGCAAGCAGATTTGCAAAGCAGAACAGCTGGTGCTGAGGACATGACATCTATATGGTTCCCAGCTCCAGGGGGTCAGCATAGAGCAGCTCAATTCAGCTGCATGGACACAGGAGTCATGAGAGACTACAGGACCAGCAGTGCTCCTCAACAGCACATCTTCCAGCTTATCCCTGTCCCTGAGGAATGCACTTTGCATCCTCTGCATTTAAAACAATAACACAGATGCATTTCAATATTGTTACCACATGAATGAGCCCTGCGCATCACTCACCTGCCTGAAACATGCCAGGAGGTTGGGCCAGCTGTGCACACGCACACCCCTTGTCACACTAGGTACACACAGCTGCACCACATCCTTATGCTTCTGCCTTGGTATTGACGTCCTCTATAAAGTGCTTTGAATTGTACAGGTTAAAAAAGTCAGCTGGATCTGTTGCTATCCAGAACAAACACACAGCCAAAAATTATCCCTTCCTTTAGAAAAAAATACTGCAGATAATGAGAAACTATAAGACAAAAGCAAACAAGATACTGAGCACTCCCAGAAAGATGGCCTTCAGTATATGCTCTATTGCCAAGCAGGAAGATATATGGCAACTTTGAATTCCCTGTGCTAACCAAAGGAAAAGCATAACCCAGCTTTACATGAAGCTGTGTCTCCACATGCTCCTGCATGACCTCAACAGAGCTGGTTCCCTGCCCCCCTCACCCTCTCCCCTTTCTCCCTGCTCTTTCCTACCAGCTTCACACTGCTGAGCTCTTCTATGAAATCAAATGGAGAAGTAGTTTCCTCCTTCATACTCCCCAGTCACTGCCCATTACCAAGTCCTTTTGGGCAGAACTGAAGATAGATTCTGGTTTTCTTACTCCTAAGTAGCATCCCTCCAATCAACAAAATTGATAATGCATAATATTTCAAAGATACAGAGCTAGAAATAAAGGCTTATACTTTAAACAATCTTTGTAATTAACATAGTTTTCCTTTTTCTTTGCTTCAACATATGAATACGTGGTGAATAAATATTACACTTGTGTTTTTCCCCCCCCTAACACAATGTTCTGTTTGCATTATTATCTTATTTTAATCTGTAACTCATGCACAACTGTGGAGTGCCTGGCAGACTCCCAATAGTATTTAGAAAGATTATTCAGGAGAGTAATGCTGATGCAAGGCTTGTAGCAGGACAGAGCATCAAGAATCACTATCCTTGTAAAGAGGTGATGATTTAAATGCTCTGTTTTGGCATATGCAAAGCACAGGAGAGTTCTCATCAGTATCCCAGGCTCCAACAAGATGTACAGATGGTGTAGAGGGAATTACAAAGTTTAGGAATTCAGACAGTGCTATGCATATGAAATACAGAACATACAGTACTTTGTGATATGCGGGAGAAGAAATCTTGCTTCTCAAAGAGGCCTGTCACCTTGACAAAGATGTATTAATGCATCACATAATGTCTGCAACACCACTTAAACACAGGATATACAATGAGCCCCGCAGTGGTTCTAAAGGGAACATCCTGCTCTGCCATATCATTGCAAGGCAGAAGTAATTCCCCTGCAGCCCTTGGTGTTTAAAATACATGTCTCTTTATAGCCACTATGCTTTTCTTCAGAACAAAATCTGATAACTGCCCAACCTGCAGACCGTGCAGTTCAGAATCCTTTCCATGAGAACTGCAGTTACTAGTTAGGCTTAAGTATCCTTATGGACAATTATCGAGCTCCTCTTCAGTCACTGCTGCTATTCCAGTCATCAACAACTGATTTATGCTTGAAGCTGTGATCAAAGTACATTACAGACAAATGGGAAAACAAAATCTCCCCAGTGCAGAAGTATTGACTATTTCTGTGGTCATCTAGAAGAGCACTAGCATCACATCCAGCTAAATCACTTGTCAAAGGATTTGGGATAAAAATGGAGGCATGAACAAAAAAGAAAACCATTTCTTCTAAACAATATATTCCAGAACATGGGTCATGGTTCTTCCAAGTTTGTGGTACAGCTAGCACTGGTCTGGCTGAATAGGTTCATGCTTTTATGTATGGCCTTCCCCTGATGCACAAACATCTCTATCAGATTAATCTCTGCAAGAATAAGAAAATTAAGAGCACTGTGCCACAGTGCCAAGAAATATGCCTCCCATTAAGAGGGACCTCGAGAAACTCAAAGGTAGGCCTACGTGAGCCTAATGAAGTTCAATACAGCGAGGCACGAGGTTTTGAACTTGGATCAAAGTTACCCCAGATACATATAAAAGCTGGGAGAAAACCTCCTCAAGAGTAGCCCTGCTGAGGAGGACTTAGGGGCCCTGACAGATGAAAAACTTAACATGAGACAGCAGTGTATGTGCTTGCAGCCCAGAAAGCCAATCATATCCCAGGTTCTATCAGAAGAGGGATGGCTAGAAAGGTGAGGGAGGCGATTGTCCATCATGAAGCCTCATGTGGAGTATTGTGTCCAGGTCTGGGATTCCCAAACACAGGAAAGAAGCAGAGTTTTTAGAGAGGGTCCTGAGTCCCTCCTCCAAAAAGATGATCCAGGGGCTGGAGCACCTCTCCTGTGAAGATAGGCTGAAGGAACTAGGCTTGTTCAATCTGGAAAAGAGAAATCTGCAGGGATATCTCATTACAGCCTTTCAAAGGGAGATTGTAAACAGGGGAAATCAACTTTTTAACACATGAAAATAGTGACAGGACAAGAGGGAACTATTTTAAACTAAAGGAAGGAGATGTAAATTAGATGTCAGGGGGAAGTTTTTCCACCAATGGAGTGATGAGGTGCTGGAACAAGTTGTCCAGAGAGACTCTGGATGCCCCGTCCCTGGAAGTGCTCAAGATCAGGTTGAATGAGGCCCTGGGTTACCCGATCTAGTACTCAATCTAGCAGCTGGCAACCCTGCCTGTGGCAGAGGGGTTGAAACTTGACAATCCTTGAGGTCTCTTCCAACCCAAACCATTCTACAGTTCTATGATTAACTTCGGGACTCTGAAATGACACCTATTTGAAATGGACAGGAAATTTAAATTTTTTTCCAAGCACTTGCATTTTTTTAAACTTCAGTATCCTACTGAGAACAATTTCCCCTCAGAGGCTGGAAAATCCATGCTTTATTACAAACTGGGAATTTTCTTTGCATGATGAGTTGCTTTTGCACATATTAACTGAAATTTCATGATTCCCAGAGCAGCAATTGAACTAAGCAAGCACCTGCAATGCAAGATCTCCAAACTTGACCAGATCAAATGATGCTTATTAGCTGGGTATCGACAGTTGAAGTATAAAGCGTGGAACAGCCAGTTCCACTTAGTCCTGATACTGCTTTTTAAGGATCCACAGAGTATTTAAAAGGTGATATTTATGCCACAGTTCTAGAGTTGACTTTTAGCTTCCAGATGGTTCCAGATGGCAGTTCAAAGTCTTATACCATCAGATCAACCAGCTGTGCTCCTCAGTAAGTTCCTGTAAATACTAATAAAACAACCATTTGGAAAAAATCACATACTACTAAATGTTGACAGCCACGCATGGGAGAGGAAAATATCTGCTTTGGAAGGGAAGCTTCACTGTGGGTATTACTTAGATTATAGCAGTGGAGTCAGGTCACAGTTCTCACTGAATTGAAACAAGAGCCTCTGCATTTCAATCATTTCTTTGTGCTACCTATGCAACATTGTCAGCATAAACAAGAGCTGAGAGTGACCCAAGACACTATGTATATTTAAAATACATGATCTGCTGAAGCAAAATACATTCAAACTGAGCGGCTCATTGCTCTTCCACAGTTAGAGCTTAAGCACATAAAGTTCACATTTGCTCTTCTTTGCTCATCTGTAACAGGAATAAAGCCCTGCTAATAACCCAGCTGAGGAAATAATTTTGCTAAAGAGATTTCTGTGGTCAACTGCCAACAGACTGGTGAAAACATAACAATGACTTATGTATCCATCGTGGTTGGTTAACAATAGAAGCAGGATCCATTTTTCAGCTGGACAACTCTACCAAAACCCACCCTGTTCTTTGACACTTCTAATCCAAAAGGCATCTCAGACAATAGCACAAAGATTGTTTTCTATCCTTGGTCTTGTTTTCAGTCTGTCATATCCCCTGGTAAATAATCCCTGTTTCACCTTCCAAGAAACACAGCTGAATGTTAGACTAAGCTCTGGGTAACGTATTACCTAATGTTGTTAGAGGCTAAGAGAATTACCTGCTGGAAATTATCTGAAAGGGTCTTAATGAATACCACAAGGTTTCTGCTAAACAGACATTCTTAGCCAGTCTAGAGAGAATCTACCTTGGAACACGATTAATTGCTTGGATCTCATAAGGTGCACCAGATGTCAGGGTCAGCAAGTCCTCTTGCTGCTCCAGGAATACTGCCAAAAATATCAGCTGGCTGTGTTCCAGGGGGCTGACTTCATGCAGCAGCAGGATAGCAGCCACCAGTTGTCCCATAAAGACTGTAATCTCAAGTCCTGATTTTTGAATGGTGAGAGCTGTAGATAAACAGGAAGCTGAAGGGTATTTTGTGCCTGGAGGAACATACACCTACCAATATTAATTCATGCACTGCAAAGGATATTTAAGATCCTTCAGCCATGATATGGCATAAACACTGTTGGTGAAGAAAAACAGACTGGAAGGGCAGGAAGATATTTTAATTATTCCCAATCACGCATGAATTAGTGCCTTTGACTGTCTTCTCCCTTCCTGGAGAGTTCATTCTGGGAGCCTCACTATAAATAAATGCAGCCCTTTAGCTGTAAAAGCTCTCTTGCTGCCTAGGTTCAGCTCTTGTCAAGCTGGTAAAGTTTTCTCACACTTTTCTTTCTATTGGAAGTGTCCACAGGGCTCTCCCACTCAAATCTAAAGTTTAGGAGTATACAACGGCCATGAGGCCAAGGCAGATGGCCTTTGTGTTCTTCCCAAGTAGAGGCTGTCCAAGCTGAAGGAAAGGGAAATCTGCTGGCCCAGAGATTTCAAGGGGTCCACAAGCAGCAGCTGGCCTCAGTAATGCTTCTGTGGGACTGAGCAGAATGACAGCTCCCTGGGAGGGCTGGAGAAGCTGCCCATCATTTTCATCTCAGCAAATGGTGGTGACAGCTCAAAGCAGCATGAGGCAGAAAGGCAGGTAGGAACAACCAATTTATTATGACAACAGAAAGTTGGAAAGTTGTGTTATGTTTGCCTTATTCACTCAGGAATAAGGACTTCACTTTTATAGTTCAAGATCTGATGATTTAAGTCTAAACCTGAACCCATGTTTTTTATTGAAGTTTCTGGAGGTGAGTGCAGATGCCATCCAATCAGCCTTTTCTTTCTTTAAAGTAAAGCTTCCTCTTACTTTATGTCATTTTTGGAGGGGGAAAAAGAGCTGGAGAGAGTAAAAAAGCAAAGATGTAAGATGCACAAAGTATCATCCACAACAGTGGTAGTGAACAAAAACAGCCAAACAATGAGATTCTTACCACCACACTGTCACAGCTACAAGAAACAGTATGAGAGCCTACAAGAGAGAAAAGGTCCCTTATAGAAGGGTGAGATGCAGAGGGCTACCACTATTGCTGCTAAAGCACTTTTTCAGTGTCTTAAAACAACATTTATCAGATTAAAACTGATGCAAGGAGCAACAAGAGCCCACGTCCACTGCTACCACATGCACAGCTCTGACAGCAGAACCCCAGCTAGACAGCCAGCTGAGACAAAGTATTCATCCCAGACCTCATGACTTTTAGCCATCTATTCCCAGAGAGTATGCCTTAAACGCGTTGGGCTGGTTTACCCCTGGAGAGCTTCAACTGTCTTTAAGTAAGTTTGTGATTGGAGAATTTGCTGTAGGTAAAATGAAGAGCAGAAGGCGCTTTAGAGAAATAGAGCTGCGCTCACTGGAGAGTTTACTTTCACTGTGGAAAAGTCATTCATTTCCTCCAATGTTCATGACTCATTTACGAGACTAAATTATTTTTAGTTTAGGTGGTTGTTAAAGATGGAATTATAGGAGGTAAACGTATGCCTGAGTGCTATTCCAACCATATTTCCTTGACACCATGAATTGATATTACAGGCATCATTAGATGATTTGTACTCTAATGGGTAGAAAGCTCTTTTAATAAACATATGCTTAATACTCAGCCTCCTGATAGACTTTGTCTGGCTAATGAATGATTGACTTTAAGCTCCTTGATTCTCTGAAAAGCACTCAAAAATATCCCTTGCTTTTTCAACTGAAACAGGAACCTTCAATAAATTAAGTCTCTGGGAAGGAAGGAAAGTGCCAAGGGAATTGTGTATTTCATTCTATAGCTACCCTGACATCAAGCCTGTCTGTAAATTTCAGTAGACATCAGCTTATGGGTCAGTACCAAAGGGATATAAAGAATTAAATCCCATAATCTACTCCTTTAGAAAGGAAAGGGAAGCAGCACTTACAGTTCTAAAGGATTGCTATACAACAGACTCCAATTTTTTAGCTATTTCATGACGGGCTTACTGTAGGTTTTCATTATGTTATTTTAGACTGACAGTCAGAAAAGCACAAGTGAATGCACTCTATATAGAGCAAAAGTCTTAGCAATAAAATTTCACAACCAGGTCAGTAGAAACATTCATGTGTGTGGCATTAACTTGAAGTCGTAACTCTTGGCTTTCCACTACTCCTTGCTGATAACTTTTAACTTCACACTTGTTTGCTATTCAAACTGTTGTCCTGATGGCATTCAGAAATAAGTTGGAAGAAATCTCTAGTGATTATTGGCCTGATCTTTCTGGGAAAATACCTAATCAACCAAATTGATTTAATCAATTGATAAATTGATAGGGATGTGTTTTTTAGCTCCTGTCAGGAGAGATGATTATGTGCTAATAAGCTATTTTACTGAGCCATTGTTATATACATATAAATAAAATTACAGTTGCAGCTAAAAATGTTTTAACAAAGCTCTCAAGTCTGTTTGTCTGTAATGACTGACAGTGAAACACTCAGTTTGTGGTAGTGCTTTCATTGTCCACCTTTGATACTTCATTAAGACTATGAGTGACAGCCAATAACTCTCAAGTCCATGTTCCTGCCCCAAGAAGAAACCGATTGTATCTGTGTATTTCCAAAATTGGTACAAATAATTGTATTTTCTGATTATTTCAACTAAGAATAGTGGGGTAAGAACATTTATTTAATACCATTTGGAAAACTGGGATCTCCCCTTCTATAGAGCAGAGTCATGTGAAAGGCATTTAGGTATGTATATCCTGCTGGATTTCTGAGCAACTTCAAGAAGCCTCTAGAGGCATCATTACTTCTTCCTACACCAATCACCCTCTAGACAACCTGCTGTCAAGACTGATACCAATAGTATCTGTTGTGCTGTAATTGGACAGTTATGTTGAATTTCTGGCTGTAACAGAAACATGAAATCATGCATATTTAACTAATATGAATTATAGAACCATTAAGGTTGGAAAAATCTCAGGTTCAGAAGTATAGCATTAAGACTTCAGATCTGAGGAGTATTTTATAGAGAGTGCATTCAAACCACCACTGCATCCTACAGCCTGTAAACCCTGAGCTAGTTGTCATCTGGGGAAAAAATAAAAGTATTCTTTACTCATGTAGAGCTTCACAGCAATAAGTTCTGTTCAAATTTGCTTTCAAAACAATATATATACTTTTTTTTGTAATGAACTTAGGTGTGATAGAAGTTGCTGTGGTGAAAAAAATCTGATAAAGCCTTGATTTAAGATGTCTGCTACCAAATGACTGGCAGCATAACTAAGTATACAATGCAGCAATACCATCTTTCAGTGGCAACGAAAATTGAAGATGCAGTTTTAAAATGTGATGGAACGCTGTCATCTGGTGGCAATTTGAAGAGGATACAGACTCTAATCTGGTTTTTGTTCTATGGGCTTCTTCAACTTGAAGAGCCATATTTTAATAATCAATTAATTTTCTTCTAATGATTTCAATCTCAGCCCAAGGTCTGGATTGTTCACATCATTAACAAGGCGGTTTGGCACCGCAGATCCTGCTAGTCAAGCCAGAAATAACTCATCACAAATTACAACTCATACTGGAAGCAATGCCTTAATATTTTGGTTCTCAGACCATCACAGGCTCTTGCAGCAACCCAGCCAAGAATTCCTACTGGGCACAGAACAAATTTGTGCACAAAGTTCAGAGGAAGATATGGAAATGATTACAAATCCAACAAAATGAAGAATTTGCATGCTACATGCAGGTTCCATCTTACTTAACTATCTGCTGAGCAGGCATCTGTCTTAGTAAATCTTTAAGCTACGTTTATTGTTAGAACTCATTTTTTAGCCATGAGAAACACAGCCCGGATCTCTAGGCTTTCCAGTTGCAGGGAAACAACATCATATTTCTGGATTTTCATTTCAGAAGTAAATCAGTAAACATCAGTTAGGAATTCAAATATTAGCAGAGAACTCTGATCGAGTGTGTGCCTGAATATCTGCTTCTTAGAAAACCTGAGGGCTATATAGTACCCCAACCTGCAGCCCAAAATAATAAAACACATGATCCAGTCGGTTCTAGGCCCATGACACAGGCAAAAAGGCACAGGAGAGTTTTGCTACATTTACCACTCATTTTTAGAAGAGAACAAAGAATCATCAGTGTGATAGGAGCTAGTAAGACTTGGTATTATCAAATGATGCAACTGTACAATTCTGTGGAAGCAGGAATGAATTTTAGAATCAGAGAATCATAAATGTTTGAAGAGACCACCACTAACATCTAGTCCAGCCATCAACCCATCACTACCATGCCTAATAACCACGTCCTTCAGTGTCATGTCTTCACATTTCTTGAACACCCCCAGGGAGGCTGACTTCACCACATCCCTGAGCATCCTGTTCCAATAAAGAAATAAAAGTCCAACAGAAGGAGATACACCAAGAGATCCTTTAGAAACATAGATTTAGACTAAGCATTTAGGTGCCCTGAGGGTCATTACAGAAACAAAGCCCTCCTGAAACTGATCTGGATAACTCAGTAGCGCATCTCTAAGATTGTCATCTATGTCTGCAGTGGTGACACCTGAACAAGTTGTGACATCCCAGACCGGCTTTCTTCAGGCTGATGAGCAGAAAACTGAACAGCGTAGATTATCTTATCAGCAACAGCTTGCCACCAGGATCTCCTGGTCCTGAGTTCACACCCAGAAAGGGAAGCAGATGCTCTTAGATACCCCTCTCAGCCTGTCACAGTCCCTGGAGCACATTACTTGGAGACCTGCCCACAAGCTGAATTTCTGATCCTACTAGTTTATTGCCCTCTGGATTACAGCCAAAGCTCCAGCACATGAAACCCCAGCAAGCTGTGGGACTGAATTATACCCCTTAATACATTTACTAAAGAAAGTCTGCAAGCAGTACAGAGCAAGAGGTAGTGGGTGTCACTGGAGGATGAAGAGTAATACAAGTGCTCAATCCATTGTGACCAAAGCATGTTTGCACCACCGACAAATTCAACCATAAATGGGGAGAAATATGTATACATATAATTTTGTAGAGTTCCTCAGCACACTCAGAAAAGCATAGAAACCAGGAGAAGCAGTAAACAGGGCCAAGCACTGAGCAGGGAGATGGAAGAGGACCAGGTAGCCATAATCCAGCCAATTCTATAATGCAAAACCACTTGAGGACTTACAAGAATGATACACTATTACCAACAGATTTATTTAAAAAGGCTTCACTTCTATGTGTTTGCAGTTCTCCCTTGCCTTATTGGGATGGACAGGAAAAACAATTCTGGTAGGATAGAAAAGCATCAAACGGTTGGTCTCTGCATTACTGTTGATGTAGAACTATTGCTGAGACTCTTATTTGACTTCTATTCAAGCAAACTTTTGCTGCTAGAGTTTTGCAGACAGAGAAAAAGAACTAGATAAATTAATCATAAATTTGTACTTAAAATTTCAGGCCTTGACCATATGTGCAGGCTTGTTTGCTGACAGCTAAATCCCCTTTGGAGAACTGGATAGTTATCATTAGTGGTTTGGTCACAGCAGGGACATGGGATGAGGGAGAGTTATGCAGTTCATTATACAGTGCTGTTCTCTGGCAGGATGACCACACTTTTCATTGGCAAGAATAGCTTTAGAAATCTGTATTTAACTTTCCCTACTAGCATTAAAATTGGTAGTTCAAATCAAGGTTTATAGCTCAGTTCTTATGCATTGCATTTAGCCAAGACTTCAAAACAAGTCAAAGTCTGTTCCTGATTCTGTTTGCTCTTTAAGAAATGGATTCATTCTTTGTCTTCACAGTCAGGCTGTCAAGATTGCCTACGAGCTAACTTCACCAATCCAGAGAAAGCAGCAGCACCCTAACAGCTACATTAGAATCAAAAATCAGGCCGGCAAAACTAACCTCTAGTTGAATTGCTGCAAAAGAAAGGGGGAAAAAAGGCAGCAGCAGCGACCATGTTAAGCTTACAGAAAAGGATTCAGAATGTCTGAATATCAGTTGTGACAGAGTGGATTTTAGTTACCTGTGCTGATGTTATATATGATATGCTGTTTGGTCTACCTGAAAATACCTCTGTAGATAACACCAGGAGACTCGGTGCCTCTCTAAAGCTTCCCCACTAAGAGGAGGACTGCCTAGTTCCTGCCTCCCCCTCCATTGCAACCTCCTCAGCACTAATAGCCAAAGCTGATGAGTCAGTGCAAATGTTAAGGACCAAATTCAAGCAGATCAAATTCCTTCTATTTCACAGTTTATTGCTCTAAGAGGGATTTGAAATAAATAGTATCCTTTTCATTGTTGTTTCAGCCTCACTGGTACAGTGAGTAGTCAGTGGGCAGAAGAGGGGAAGAATGGAGGGGGGTTAAATAAAGTCCTCAGCTGTAGTACACTGGGCCTTTCTTTTCAGTGTTACAGTATTATTCAGTCCTGGTTATTGGTCAGCAATTTGTTCCCAGTTCCCAGTGTTTTCCACCATTGTTCGGAATAATGAATTTTCAGTCCCTACTGTAAATCAATTAAGGCCAAGGGTCATTTGTTATTCCTCTGGGAAGTAATATCATCAAACTACAAAGCTATTACTTGTCTCTTGTTCTTGACCTGAATCATCCCTTCAAGATTGTCTCTCCTACCCACAGAGGAGAAGGAGAGATGACTGACCCTTAGGAGGAGCTGTTCCCCACACATGTTTATGGAAGGAACAGTAAGCCAGCTCTACTCTAGTATTTCTCTTTTCCAAGTGCCTGACAAGCTGTGGATTAGGGACTGTGCATGTGCATTCGCAGGAAAATCTTGAGAGGAAGGAATGAAATCCCAGTGCCCCACATAGCCTCTTTCTTTTTAACCCTTGAACTGGAGAGCCAAATGACAGCTTCCTGCAGATAAGTGAAGTTAGAGACTGGGATTAGAGAAGAAGTAAACCAAAGGCAAAGAGCAGAAAATTCAAATTCCTACCTCCAATAGATGGAGAGTAATATTAAGCAGCTAGTTGACATATAGTAGTTACAGACACTTCTAAGACACATCAGGTGAAAGAGCACAGTATTAGCTGCCATGGACAGCGATGACCACAGCAGCCAGCTTGTAAGCAGTGGGAACAAGACATTCAGAAATGCTCCCAAAGCTATTACAACCACACTGGCATATCAGTAGTTGTAAGCAAGGTCACATTGACAGGTCCTGTTACTTGTCTAAGCTGTGCAAGGCTGCTACACATGCAGTAGCTCTATCTGGAGGCATAGCTAGTCAGTAATATATATAATATATGTATACACACACAAAACTCTTGATTGCAGGCAAGTAATCTACAGCGAATAGGGAGAATCCTGGTTGTTGAAGTGTTCCTTTTACTGTCCATGGATGCATAAGGTGAAACAAAACTAGATGCATTATTCATATTTGATCAAAGAAATACTGAATAGGGGAATAAATCACTGCCCCACATCACACTTCACAGCAAAGGATGCTGTTGCATTTCTCTGCTGCCAGGTCACATTATTGCTTGCGCACACTTTGTTCCCCATATAGTCAATACCATCACAAGGGTTTATTGCTTCCTGTGACATGATTTTAAAAAATAATCTTGAGAAAATGCTTATCCAGCTAAAGCATTCAGTAGCATTTCCCATATAGAAGTCTTATCTTTTCAGCAGAAAGACTGCATAGGAGTCACTTGTGCAATAATTCCAGGAACTCTTGACTCAAAACAGAGAATGCACTTCACTGGGATTTCCCTGCTTCAGCCAGGCATCCAGCCATCTTTAGAGCAGCTTTAATAGGAAATATTCCTACATGGTTGGCAGAAGCAGAACCCAAAGACATTGCCTTCAGAAGTGATAAGCGGAAGTCCAGTATCTCTTCCTTCTATTCCTCAGAAAGCCATGCACTGGGCTGTGCTGTGAGGGTATGCCTCAGCAGGGGGGACAAGCAAAAGTCCTGCTCTTGTATCTCCACAGCAGCAGAGAATCTGCTGGAAAGCAGTCTGCTTATTCCAGGGACCCTTTCCTCACACAGAGGAGTGCAGTCCTTTACTCATGGTGTGATCTCACACACACACAAAAAAAAGTGTTATTGGCAGGGTTACCAGGCAGGGTAATCACATGTTAAATGTTAACAGGCTGCATCTGAAACAAGATAACTTTATGGGCTGGCTAAATTCGCAGGCAGCTATAATCAGGCTTTGAAAACAACCAAGTAATTAATCATTAAGTGGCATTAAATGATAATCCACAAAACACTGGATAGAGCAGACAGGAGTATCCTAACACACAGCAGGTCCTCTATCGTCTCTGATCTCCTCACACTGACCCAGCAACACAGAGCCTGGCTCACTATATTTAGGTCTCAGATTCATCATGCTTAAACTGCCGTATGTTGTGGCTAGCACCAGGAACTTCCAAAAAAAAAAAAAATCACTTCTAAGTGATTTTGTTCATTTAATCAGTTCTTCAGCATCTGTTTCATTCTGTTGCATAACTCAGTTTAGTCTCAGCTATGTGCAGCAATCTATCAAGCAAGTCATTAATAAGTTAATGACTTTACTTCATACCAGACCCTTTTTGAGTGCTCCGTTTTGATTCTTGTGACTAAGCAAATGAGTACAATGGTTCTGCTTTGTCCCAGGGAAGTGAACAGCAGCCCTACAATTCTAGCTTCAGATGAGACCCACATATGATGTTTGCAGGAGTTTCAGAGAGCTCTGCATCAAAATTAGCTTTCCTGTTAGGAAACTTTCCTATTAGCATACTGCAAACAACCCTTTTCCCTCACTTCAAAGCAGAAATGGCCTCCTCCAGTAGCTCTTTGCAGACACCAGACCATGTTCTAACCAGAAGCCACAGGAAAGGTAGGAATGGAAAGGGTCTGAGTAATACTTCCCTTTTCCAATGGGAAGAAACCCAAGCTTGAGGAACCAGTCCCTAGGGAACCAGATCTCACTTACAGATGCTTGTAGTGTAAGTAATATCACTGTGTCTGTTGTATAGCCAAATACAACCCCAAAATCTAGTGTGGGAAGATGCAACAACAAGCATTCTGTCAGAAGATCGTATGTTTAGTCACTGTAGTACTATTAAGCAGCAATGAGTAGTTGAGAATGCTGTTCCACATCAGACTTACAGGGAATGTTTATAAATGCCATTAGTCATAAGACCTCAATGGGACCTGCTTGTCATTTGACTTTCATCTGAATGTTACTCGTACACAGTCAGCACAGTCTTGTTAAGGCTCCAACAGATTGTAGCCACCCTTCTCTCTGCCATTATCTGCTAAGATTAAAGACAAGATCGGATTTAGCTTGCACACAGATCCTCATGAGATACTTCCTGTCCTCCCAGTGATAACTGACCTCAGGAAGCAGAATCAGCACAGCAGCCACAAATCAGCAATAGCCCTCATCCAAGGATGAGGCTCCGAACAATATAAACTTCTGGTATCATTAGTCCAGGCCTCGAGAACATTCATGATGACAGGCAGGACAATTAAGGAACAGAAGTGAAAGCTTCATGAAAACAAGGAAAAGGACACAGGAGTTTGAAGGCAAACTTCAACTTAGAGCATTTCATGACTGGTTGGACTGGATGATCTTTTAGGTCTTTCTTTTCCAACCTTGGTGATTCTATGATTCTATGTAAAGAACTGAAAAGAACAGTGCTGTGGTGAATTTCCTACAGAAAGGGACAGAATCTACTTCCATCTTGGTTTACACGCAACTTGTGCAGAAGTCAAAATTCTGCAGGTCACCTTAAACACAATCATATATCAGTGCGCTTTACTAAAACAGATGGTGTTTTTTCTTTTTTTCCCTGAGCCCTTTGCTTGCTTTTCCCACCCTTCTTTAACAAGAAATTAAAGCACAGATCCCACTGTTAATTGCTCCATGCTACAACACATTTTTTCCTGTCTTGTCCTTTCAATAAGACAGGGTTAAGGAAATACACTTCCAAAACTTACTGCAAACAGAGAATCCATGTGAATTTTTCTTATCTATCATGGGACAAGCAGCAGCAAAATGTTCTGGCATCCCAAGAGACAAACACTTAGACCTGTTCAGTTGACCACATACCCATTTGCTTGGACAACCCTACCCCAACCACCTCACCTCAAGTATTTGATTATTGTCTCACCATTGAGATGATCTCAGACCTCATTTCAGCCAGTCACTCTGCACTGCTACTAAATTACAGCTGTGATGAGAAGCAACAAGCACATTTGCTTTTCAGGAACAAATGGTGCCCATTTGCAATTAGAGGTGATTGTGGAGCCATTGCTAACCAAACTTCTGTTACAGAGGTCTGTTTTTCCAGGGGGCTAGGCAGACTTCATCCTCTAGAATTACAGTTCAAAACTGAAGCTTCTCAGGCTTGCAAGAAGTTATGAACATACTTCAAAAAATATGCTAAATGCTACATATAAATCACAACACCTTGCCTGGTAGCACGCAGAGAGCTCTCTCTTACCTGCAAGAAGAATGAAAACTGAAAGGAGAAATACATCGTAAAGCGTACGATGATCAGAACACTGTATTGGCAATAGTAAGGAAGATGAACTCATAATACACAGCTCTTAAAAAGGAATAAGAAAAAGAGTGAAGTTCTGCAGTGCTTTGAAGACAGCTTCAAAAATGGATAACATCTGACAAACTGCAATTCAGCTTATGGCTCGTTCAGCAGGTGTAAATCATATTTCTCCTCACATATCAGGCCTTCAGATTGATTCAGACAATGAGAATTGAAGTCATTCAAAGTGAAGGCATACGAACTCATATATTTGATTTCATCTGGCTCAGATCAGTTGTAGTAGTGCAGGTTTAATTACCATGTGAGTTCCTGAGGGAAATAAGGTGCTTTAGTTCTTATTTCACTGAAAACTGCATGCCAGATGCTATGGAAATCTATACAATCCATGCCAAAAATAGGAAAAGAAAGCAGAATAATAATGATCATGATGGGAAATTCAACAGGAACCTGGAATTTTCTGCAACTTCAAATACATTTGGTATGGAAACTCCATTTCATAAATACAACTAAATCAGCTGCTTTCCACTGGTCTGAGGTTCCCTATTTTTTCTTAAGAGCTGAGGCTTTGAGATATGTCCTTTGCCATACAACCAAGCACAGAGCCAGACAGCTGCATGCAGCATGAGCTTTTGGGACACTCTCCCAAGGATCAAAGGTCCCACATCAGGTTTAGTCATCTGGCTCCATATTCCCACTTTGACTTGCCACAGGCACTGACCATAGCTCATCTCCGCATCCCAGATGCGAGTCAGACCATCCCATTCATGATCACAGGGTTCACAGACACAAACAGGGTACTACTGTTTGTCTTGCTTGAGGGCACAAGCAGTCATAGAATGATGAACTCAGAAAAGTAAATCTCATCATCAGGATGATTTCTCTCTTCCTTCACTATCTGCCTGCAATAGTGAAGGAGTCTGCAGACTTTTAGAGATGCTCACACCCTCAGACTCCCACCATGATCAACTGTTCACAACACACTGTTACAACTCAACGTCTTCAGCACTTACAGGGGATCTTGACCCTTGCTGAGAGGCCATGGTGTACAAGTTTGAAGAAGTGAAGAATGCTGCTTCAAGAACTAAGGACCTCGATTTGTAACAACAGTTTTTCATGTTAGAGACACATTATCAGTCTTGGATGACTGATGTAAGAGAAGTAAGTGTACTATTACTTTTAAGGTCATTTCAGGCTACACATACAAATATTAGCATGACTTGAACAGGAACACATTATGAAGGAAAAGATAAAGAGACAGCGCAATAAACAGTAGTAGTCCAAGGGTGCAATAGGAAGAGGAGACAACAGCAAAAATCTCAGCATGCTTAAAAAATATAAGCTCTCATCTAGACCACTGTCCTAGAAACACTGCCAGAGCTTAGCAAGAGGTCTCATTGCCATTGCTAGGCAGATAAAATAGAAGCACTGGAAATCTAACTTCTTACCAGTTGCTGTACAGGGACTAGAAGATCTCAGATGCTCACTGTATTCATACATTTCAGCAGATGATATCAATTTTTGTTACTGTTCCTGGCTTCGTGATCAATAGCAGTTCCTAAATGTAGGCAAACCTCTGTATTACACAGCCCTTCTAAGTCTCTCTTCATACTCATACCCAAACACAACTGAATTCCTTTTGATCTCACATTTAACAGCAAACTCACTGCCAGCACAAGTATATATCAATGTCAAAACAAGTACAGCACTTGGACAGATACAGTGTTTTGTTTTAGACCTGAGCTGATATTCACTTTTCCCTACTTTAATTGATAATTGAAATGGTTCTTAAAGATTAAAATACTGTCTACAAACCGTACCCTACCTAAAGTTGGAGCACAAAGGAGAAAGTCTGGATCAATCCTTTATTAGCTCTGATCTGGACATTACACAGTAACAAATCCTCTTTGTATCCTTACCAGTTCTACCACTGTAAACTCTGGAGAAACAGAGGCCAAAGTTTCACAACCTGATGCCAATAACACTTTTTCACTCTGTAGTGATCACTAATACCCTCAGTACTTCCTTTCTCTTGTCCTTCTCCAATTATTCCCCATAGCCCAGAAGTATTATTTCTGGAGCTCATAGAACTCCCTATGTATCTATATCCATAACCAAACCTGAAACCAGCCTCCTGCCCCACAGCAAGACACACCAGCTCATCACTTTCCTGGGCCCTCAGCTGGTTTCCATTTCAGACCCATTGCACCAATTCTTTCTCAGAAATGGATCTAAGCAGTACACTTACCTCTAACAAGACAGTCCTGCTCCCATTGTATCCATGCTCAACTCCAAGCTTTTTTAGTAGCTTCTCACTCAAGATTTCCCCCCAGAATACCACTTTCCCCCCAAAAGGTGTAAGCAACCAGACTGGCAAACATACAACTCCGTTCTGCAAACTACTTTTCTTTTGGGTTCCCAGCTGGCATCTGCCTCTTATATCCCCTGTCATTATGTTAATTAATCTCTCTGGTGCACGGCTGTGGGCTGAGTGATTTCCTAAGGTGCTACAGCTGCTTTCTGGATCAAGGCTCTTTCTTGCAGTACTGCTCAGAGTTAGGGGATCCAAGCAAAAGGGGATGGCTGGTAACAGGCAATGTTTGGAGGTGGGATGACTCCTTCAGTCATCAGTAATCTCAGGTGTTGAAAAGTGTCTGTAAAGACCTGGTCCTAGAACTGCTGCAGCTGTCACTCATGAGTATGTGCCTTTTCCATTGTTTAAGAGGAATTGTAATTTCCTGTAGAGGAATTACAGTACATGAGGCTGCTTCAGAAGTGACAGGTGAATAAAGGAAAACAGGCTGCTCACCCCTGTAGATCAATGACTGTCATAGTAACCCCAGCATACCATGTTGAATGGTCTATGTCTGGAACACTAAACAGGAAAAATTTCATCTCTGTTGCAGACATTAATTTCAAAGAGTAAGCCAACAGTGTGGGTAAGTACTCTCAGGGTAGTCAGGTAGCATGAGGAATAGTACTTTTTTTTTATCAGAAACTCCAGTAATCTTTTAAGTTGTCCTTCCAAACTATAATGAAGACTCAGAATATGGTTATTTTCTGCCAAAATGGGGTGTTGTTTCTGAAAGAGCAAAAAAGTTCCTGCTGGCTTTTCTGAAGTCAAACTGAGCCATCAGACACCTTGAGCTCTTGAGACTTGTCTCTGCCTATCAGTCGAATAAGATGTGCTAAGAACATGCACGTGCCTGTGCAATCTGCCCAGAATCCTTGCATGTATGACCAGGCAAGGAAGGAGGGACAAGGTTCAGAAGCTGAGGAGTTAGAGGCCAGCTCCCAGCTCTTCTGAACCTCAAAGCAGATTCCCTGTCTACCAAGTCTTTCCCCAATCTCTCTGAGGCTCCTTGCATCCTACATGCACTACCTGATGGCCCATGGACCCAAAGATCTCCTGTCTACACAGCAGCTGAGAGCAGATGTGTCAAACTCCTGCAGTCTGTAGGTGGTAAGGGTATAGCACATCTCAGCACAGGACACTCACCCAAGGGAACAGAGCCGTGATTTAAAACACAGAAATGCCTTGCTGCCGACTGCTATAAAACCCTTTTATTACTCTGTTAAAGGAAAGCATCTCTGGGGGCCAGGGGCTGCTGGTAAGATGTGAGCCCAGATCATCACTCCACCAGGACAGGAAAGTGTAGGATGAAGGCCAGCTCCATGATGGAGCTCATAGAAAAAAGTTGGCCCGGCACACTGGAGCTGGGACACGGTGCTTAGAGAGCCCTGAGCTAGAACATAAAATTTTCACACAAGCCACACTTGTTCATCAGTGCCAGCTCAGATTAGATGTAAATTTAAACACTGAGGTTATGTCTATACAGTTGGACAGATAAGTTCACAGGAAGCTGCACATTCTCTGCTGGCCAAGAGAAACAAGGGTACAGGGTGAGCTAAGGCCCCGTTCCTGGAGTAAGTACCCTGCTATAGACAGACCTCTGCCTCAGTGGGACCACCTGGAACTCCTCTGAGTCTATCAGGCTTCAAGAACCTCCAGGTGAAAAGAGTCTGGGCCAGGCAGCTCAGTGAAGGACAGTCTGTGCTGTGATGTGGCCTTTGAAGGGCGTGAGGACCAAAAAGCAACCTCATCACACTGAGACACTCTGCAGAATTTACAACACAAGGAGGGGACACCCAGTTCCTTGGGGCATAGCATCCACCTCTTTGAAAGTGCCACAATATGCAGTGTCACCCATGCAACAGTCCTCAGCTGTGGGTGGCAGCCAGAGGCACGCTTACAGAACGGGCTCACACTGCAAACTGCTTTGCTATCTTCCTTTTGACCGTAAGTTCAGTTGGTATAAGTTATTCAAAAGAAATATAATTTAGGAGAGGGAACATACGTGGCTAGAAGATAAAGAAGAAGAGAAAGCACAGACTAAAAACTTCACAGACTCATTTGGACCATCTTATCTCAGTTACTGCCACAGAAAGCTGTGGAAGGTCTGTTACTGAATGCAGAAGAAAAAAACCTATGCATACAAATATCATTAAAAAAAAAAAATGAAAGGAAAAATAAAATTTCTTAAGCTAAAAGTAGTCAGATGCTAAAAAAAAAATGTATCCATTGTCTATTTTGGCAATAATTATATAACCAAATACAGAAAACAGAATATTCCTTTAAATACTCCCTTTGATTAAAATGGAAGGGGGGGGGGGGGGGGGGGGGGGGTTGTTCTTGCTTGGATCCCCAAAAAAGCATTTGCCATTGTTTAGCAAACATCTTTTCAACTGCTTTTGAACAACCAGCATATCCAAGGCATTTGTGTCAAGTAACCCTTGTCAGATCTTGTCTCTAAAATATCTTCCCTTTCCATGTGTCTTGTCATGAGAACCGCAGTTTTCTTAGACATCCCCATAGAGTATAGCTTGCTTTTATGCCCCCTAGATTGATTCCCCACACTGAGATGCTGGAGATTGCTCCTGCACATGCAGGAAATATCACTGTGAACTCCAGACCTAGGGAACAGGAAAGCAATAAGAAGTCCATTGTCTGACAAACCGAACAAGGGAATCAGCACATATCATAGCAGAAAAGAAAAAGATACAATCAGGTTAGAAGAATAGTGATTTCATTCCAGCTTGTGAGATTTGTGAGGGAACATCTAGTCTGTTTCTGGACTGTAATGATTTACAATAATCAATTTAAACCAGTCAAACAATCAATGAGCAGTCATCAGAATATTAGGGGTGGAGTCTGCCTTGCTTTAGGACTATGATATCCCAATTATTTCATTATCCCCTTTTCTATACCACATGTGGCACAAGCTGTCAAATAACAGCCTCATCAAAATTTTAAACACTAAAGACCCTCAACAGGACAGCGTTTCTGCTGTCATACTGTGCAGCCAAACTGAAACCTGAGCTACCACTTGCTGAAGCTTTCTCTCTTACAGATGAAGATTTCCCTATTTCAGTTCTGATCTCAAAGATCATTATTATCTTATCAGTTTCTGTTGTGTAAGACTGGAAGACATTTAGCACCTACTCCAGTCAATGCATTTTCTTCATCCTCTGTGAAAAGAGGTCCCCACAGCTTCTGTAAGCCAGCATGCCTGTGCCAAAAGCAGTGGGGCATTTCTTGTTGTGCTGACACCCTCTCCAACCCTTTCTGCATGGCACATTTCTAAGACAATCTCCTAACTCCCTTCAGCTGAAGGCTTGTTTTTAAATGTACATCCTCCCAATGCAAGACTAAAATCTTTGTAGACTCCATGGACAGAACACAACACACATTCCCAAACTTGCTCTGCTGCCTGTGTCTGGTAGAGCTGGCCTCAGTCTCTAGCCTCCAACTTAGGGATATCATCAAAGCAGAACACCCTGCCAAGCATGTTCCCTGTTCCCAGCCCTTCACTACAGGGAGCTGGACACAGTCTATGGACCAATTAGATATATCTGACCTTCAGCTTTGCAGCAATTTGCTGTCATTCAGGGGTTGCAGTGGTGAGGAACTGTTGCATTTTGTTCCCTCCTCTTGCTCACTATACTGGGCTTTGGGCTACCCAAAGAATCAATAATCTTATTTTTCATGTACAGTGATCTGCCCACAACACTCATGTTGCTCAGGAAAATGCAGTTGCTAAAATCTGTGGTGAGTTTTATTCACAATGCTTTTTCCAGTATGAAAGTACAAATAACAGCAGTTTCTTAAACCCTCTGGTACCCATATGGCTATAAGCAGCTCTGTCTATCTCGTTCCAAAAGGAGTTATTACTTGTACACACCGTAGGTTTCTGGTAATGGATTAGCCAAAGAATTGCTTCCAGTTCACACTTCAGCTAAAAATAAAGAATGTCTGGAACACAGTTTTTGTTCCACTTGCTGTAGATTACTGAGCAGATCAACTGAGGAATAATCCTTTTCTCTACAGCATCCACCAGAGTCGCTATGGACTACATCTTTCAGCCTTGAGAATGATATCACAGGTTTAAATAGCCAATTATTATTAAATGAGTGATGTAGGACCTCTGAAGGCCTAATGCCACTTAACTCCCTGTCTTCTCTTCAGGCACACCTCTTCCTGGGTGGGATAGATCCAAAGCCCTTGGGTGCTAAGCAGAGATAATGCACACAGAATTAGAGAAAGAGACAGTAAACTTCTGAGTGTGAGGTTTACTTCTCCTTATCAAAAATTCTATACATAAACCAGACCTATGCCCAGAGCTGCATCTCAGTTCTCAGTAAGCCCTTAAGAAAGGGTATGTGCAGCTAATGGAAAACAAATGTCTATTTTGGCAGGGCCTGCAGCTAATGTCAGTTATTTTCTCCCCTTTACTAAAGAAATTGTCAAAGTGAAAGAGGCTGACTGAAATGTTCTGGCTTTCTCTTAAACGTTTGAGTTCTTCTCTGATACACAACATATGTGATGGACCTTATCTTAGTGGTTCATGAAGAGAAAAAGAAATGCTGAAGATATCATGTTATTTTTCATTAAAACATATAATGTCCTCGGGAAGGAAGTTCAGAGTTGAAAACATAGATATGCCTCATAGCCTGGCAGCTCTCAGTAAGGACTGGTTTAATTAGTGTAGCTTCTAGACTTGGTTTAGCTGGAGTCTGGCCAAAAACCAAACAAGAGTACCAAGCCATCTTGTAACAGTTTTCTAAAGAAAACAAAGCCTAGGGAGAGCAGAATTATGAGCTGTGGCCTCATACCTCCAAGCTAATTAATACAAAGTATAGTCATTGTTCATTATTCAGGAAAGAGCAGTGCTGTCAACACAATTTTAGAACAAGTTCATCATCGGAATTGTGATCACTATCTTATATAAACCATATCACCACTGGAGAGGGAGACCAGAGTGACCACGGTTGCATCAGATATGACTGTTGTCTGTTTAAACTGCTCCCCAAATACCAAACTGAAGACTTTCCTAACCATAAAAGCCCTCAGTGATGCAGAGGGATAGACACCACTGAGTAACTCCACATGCACATATTTTCTTATCATGGCAGTGTCCCATTGTGAAGCTGAAGACAGCTGTAGCCTCTTGGTGTTAAGACAGAAAGCACTGTTTCATTTTCTGGAAATATGTTGACAATAGAGGTCAGCTGTAGCCTCAGCAAGTGTCCTCAGGCCAGTGTAAGGATATAGAAGGTGCTCTCAAATATAAAGCATATGGATTTAGGGGTTGTGCATTAATATGGTCTTACATCATCAAGAGAAGAACAAGAGAGAAAACAGGCAACAGGCAACGAACTACATTTCAAAGCCAGTTTGGAAGACAGAGGAAAGCCTACAGCACAGTAGCTCTGTCAGTAGATAAGTCTGTGGTCACAGCAGGTCATAGGACACAGATCACTTTTGAATATCAACCAGCTGATACATGATAGGTATCTCTAACTCTCTTGTATTACATTTAAATTATCATTCCTCAATAAATAGATAAATAGATAAATAAATAAATAAATAAATAAATAAAATCAAAGAAATATTATCAGCAAGGAGGGAATTTCCAACAAAAAAAGCAAAATGAGACTGCGCAGAACTGGCCTAATCTCCAATCATATGGATGTGCACAGCTTTGTAGTGCTATGCCATGATAGAAAGCTCATCTGGGATTTTAACAGGATCCTGGAAAAGCTGCATGCACTTAGTGAAAATGGGAGAGCGTTTGTCTGGTCACCAGAATGAGCAAAAGCATTTCTGTAATTTGGAATATCCTACATGACCTCTCCTGTCTTGATTTCCTTGTGCCTCAAAGCTTCTAATATTGCACCCAGATGCTATCACGTATGGCCTGGGGGCAGTACATGAGAGTAAAAAAAAAACTTGAAAGAATGGTGGACTGGTAAAACACCACCCAGGGCCCCACATTTAAATAATGAAGCCACCCATGAGAGGCATCTGTGTGTACATTGCTATTGGAACAGCATGCTTGAGGCCGTCTGATGTTCAGGACAGAGCCTCTTTCCTTGTGAGGGCTCTCAATCTTCATGGGTACAAAGGGACAATTTGCAACCTGCCCAGAAAGCTGAAGCACTGTGATTTTAGAGACACACAGAGGCTAAGGCATGAGCAGAAGCAGACAGACAGCCTTGGCAAGAACTGAAGGAAATTTTGCAAGAGGAAAAGACTCCAAAGGTTTCTCAAAAGAACCAGTGGGCTTGTGAAGAACTGGCCCTTCCATGCCTTGACAATATTTGCAGAACAAGAAATTTCTCCTAGATCCTCTGGTGTTTTCTAGCAAGTGTGGGATACAGTAGAAAATAGCCTCAGAGAAAACAGGAAGCAGAGACTGAGAGCAGCAGAAGTCCTTGTGAATTGATGCTGTACCTCCATGAGGATCCATGCATTCTCCCCTGGTCTGTGCAGATGTTTGGCATTTTAACAGGCTCCAGTGATTAAGAAAACTCAGGGTAGAGGAGGGACAGAGCTCCCACCCGGAGAAGAAAAGTGATGGGAAGAAATATGTTTACCAGCGTTCTAACTCAGCAAGTTTTAGTTCTTGTCAAAAATAAGACAAGGGAACATTTTTATGGAGAAGGCACATGAATGAAAAGTAACGTACTTCTCCATTCTTATAATCCGGAGAGTTTATGAAAATGATAACATCTTTTCTATTCATGTTGCTGAAACCAGAATGTCTTTGTTCCTTCACTCCCCTAGCCAAAGATAGAGCAAAATACATTGAAAGATCTCCGTGTGGTCTTTTGTCTCCTGCTCCTCCTTTGCCTCTGTCTGCAGCTGCAGGGAATCCTGCTAATCTACCCTTGTACATGGAGGTGAAGAGAGCATTTGTAACAGAGCACTAAGAGCAGTTCTCTAAGAGTTTTTCCAGCAAAGCATTCACTTCAGTGAATTCCATCTTAGCATTACAATATTTATGCTTCATTCCAGCTACCTCCTTCATTACTGTGGATGACACACTGATTTATGCATGCTGTCAGGCTGTCTTCTCTGGCCATGTTTCCTGCACAAAACTGAGCCTCCTCCTCCCCAGATGTGCAATGGTTCCAGCTCTGTGGCATCTGTGTCAATATCAGCAATAAACTTTTGACTTTCAGATTAAATACAGGGAGGTTTTCCTTCTTGCCCCATGCTCAAGTGCCTTACATCGAAATGCACTGAAAACATCTTTGGTATCTTTTTGTTATGAATGTGTTTTGCACGCGATTCATCAAGGAAGTATGTCTCTGGGAATTCAGCCACCCTCAGAGTCATGGAACCATACAGACACCCTCAGTAGAGGTTGAGGCTGTGATGTTCCCACCAGGGAATATGCCAAGAGAGAGCAAAGCTCTGGGCTGCTCAGGGGTTAAGCGAGGCTGCAGCTACCTGGCTCTGCTGTGGGCAAGTCACTGCTATCTCTTCCTTATTCCTCTTTGTTCTTTATGAGATAAAGAGGGGTGCTGTAAGGGGATTATACTAAGAAAGAGAAGGAAAAAATGAAAAAGGAATAATAAAGAAGGTATTGCTAACTTGATGCCTAGTGATTAATTCCCTGCAGTTGACGATCTTCATTAATATCATGTAGGAGTCTAAACAATGCTTCTGTTTAACTCCATACTCCTGAAATGGCCTGGAGGAAGGGCACCAGTGGAGCTCAGCTGCCGTCAGTAAGCAGTGCATCATCTGGAAAGCTCTTTTCCACACGAGACATGTTCAGTTCATTACCCTAATGACATTTTTTGCTCTACTCCCTCATCTTGCACAAAACACACTGTTGCACTTGCACCCACAACTTGCTGAGAGAAAGAAAAGGCTGCAGGAGAAAAACCAAATACGGCTGTGTAGGGCATCTAAAGTGGCTGAGTGAGGATAAGCAATCCAGTTCATGCACTTCTGGCTGGGTTTATGAGCTGCCAGAAAAAGGGATCCTGCCTGGGGCATGCTCTGGTTCTCCTGATGCTTCAGTGCTTGATTTCTCATACACAGCAATGGTTAAATATATGAAATAATTGTAATAAGTGATGTAGGAGCTCTTCATCAAGCCCACAGAGATCACTCCTTTTCAGCTCTGTGTTTAATCCTTGAATTATCAGGACCCACCAGTGAGAGCCAGGAGACTTGTATTACTGCCCTGAATTGGTGACTCTGCTGGAAGGAGAAAGCGCTGAGCTAACAGACAGCAGAGACCCGCAGGGTTAGTTTGTGCGGCTGTTTCTTGGTTCAGTAACAGCTGATTTCAATCAGTTCTAAACAAACTTCTGAAGTATTTTGCACACTCGGCTAATGTCTCTATAAATATCTTCTGTTTAACTACGGACAAATTGTCTCCCAGCTTGAAAAACAACCAGGGTTCGTTTGGGAGGGGGTTGTTTCCTCCATCTGTCTACGACAAATAATTATCAATCAGAGATGAAATGTTGCTTTGGAGCCCATGCGCAGCCGAATCCCACCATGTGTATATCTGTGGAGATATACAGTATAAAACTGCACAGACTTACACAGCTTTGTAATCCTGGAAAAGCCCAGCAGCTGTACAATCCAACCACCCTTTGCCAGGGCTTGCTGTTTAAGCTAAACCTCACAAGCCAAGAGTGTCATAAACTCATGATAAAGAGAGGGTAGACTTTTTGGCCCTGCTTCACTACAGAGGAGACCCCATGGACTCCTTGGGCCAGAGCAGACCCTTTGCCAGCAGACTACCTGCAGAAGGAATGTCCAGTCTGCACCCCATCGCAGCCTGGGATGTGCTTCTCTCCAGGAATGTGGTGGGCAAGCCAAGATGATGTAATACAGGCAGCATTCTCCTGTGACCGCTGTACATCTTGTCTTGTCCCCTTCAGTCCCTCCTGTGGTGTAAGACCAAGCAACATACACTGGACACTGGTTCAAGCAAGCATTTCCCGACATGTTTTACTGTAAAAAGGACCTTTAAAATGATTGCCATAAGAGCTGGTTTGTCTGTGAGCTTTGTTGCATGTTTTATTTGAGAAAAAAAAAAAAAAAAAAAAAAAAAAATTAAAAAAATCATGTCTTCAACTTAATAACTTCTGATAAAGAAAAATCTCCCTATAAATGCTGGTGGGAACTACTGTAAGGACATTGGTGCATTAAGCATACAAGCCAAGGCAGAGAGAGCCTGCACAACTGCAGCCCTGAACAAACAACCCACATCATAACCCCATTCCAGCGGGAACCGTGGCCATACCAAAGAATGTAATCCCTGACAAAGGATTTCACCATTTTGAGGCTAAAATCTGAGTTAAAATGAAAGTGGTTATTCCTCTGTCTTTCTTAAATTCAAAATATATGGTGTTTCAAATATCCAAAAGCAAGGAATTGTTGAAATCTCCATTTATGCAACAGTTAAACCCAGCTTTAAAACATCTGCCTATTGACATTTCACTATGAGCAGATGCTGCCTTCAAAGAACTAAACTAAGTACTGTGTGCGTACACACACATACAGCAGTCAGGACCAATTGCATCTGAAGGAAAATATGGTGCTATGCCACAGCACCCTGGCATAATAGACATATATATGAATATAAATATCCAGTACACAAGGGTGCTGTATCATAGATTCTTAAGTTAACCACAGTGCAACTCCCCTTGATTATTCTGACAGTCTTAATATGCTTCAGAGAGTTTGGCCTTCAACGTATCCTGCAGCTGAAAGGGCTTGGCAAGAAATAACTCAGCAGAAAACTTCAATTTTCCCCTCCATATACTTTATTTAAAAAGGGAGAGAGAATTTTGGCATACTACCCAGGTTTAAATAATAAAAAAGTGTAGCAGTAATGAAACCAGCATCTTGCTTTTATCTGCTGGCAATCGGTAGCAAATACGTATTCTGTGTACCTATTGCTTTCTGTTTTCTTCCTTTTAAGGAGGTGTAGATAAGGTAATCCTCTTTGTGAGACACGAAACAAAAAATGTACCTGGGTCCCCTTCTTTTCAGGCTGGATATTACTGTGTATGGAAAGCTGCTGTGCAACATCAGTAACTGGGAATTTTGCTATTATTATTATCGCAGAGTAACCTGCTGCCAAGAAGCAAGGAACACATCTGAGATATGTCCAGATAGAGAGTCCAAAAATAACGTACCTGGATGGTCAAAGTCCGTAAGACGACTCACTTACTGATACCATTCCATAACACCTTTAGGAAAGGTGCAGTTGGAAATTCAGATATTAGGTCTTCACAAGGCTGTAGTTTGCAGAGACCCAAATAGCCAGAGGCACTGATAAGGACTGCCAGCATCATCTTCAAGAAGAACGAGTTTGGATTTTGATGTTCTAATTCAGGTTTGGCACGATAGGAGAGAACTATTGAAATGGTAATGAAAAAGCTGACACCAAACCTCAGCTTTTCTTTCAAGTGATACAAAGAATTTGTTTTTACTGTTGAGAAGGGGCAAACTTTCACTTTTGACTCAAGTGGCTGCACCCTCTTCTTGTAGGACCAGGATTCCCCATGAGAATTACCTGGGGAAAGGAATGGTTCAATCCAGACCTTGAGACTGCTGGTTTTATCAAGTTGATCTTGTGAATAACAACACCTCCTCTTTCACTAATAAGCCTGTCCTCTCCAAGCAATGTATAATTGCCTGTTTGCAGCATGATTGGTTTTAAGACGTATTCAATTCCCGTGCCATGCCATCAATTGCCAAGGAGTTTGTTTTCCAAAATTAACACTTCCTCAAGTGTCCACAGAACTGGAATACTCACCATTAATACCAGTGCACGGGCATTTGTTTTGGTTGTAAAGACACTTTAAGATTGATTTGATGATTTTCTATATGAAAATACCTAATACAGAAGAACAAAAACTGGGGGGTCCTTTGTGTAGCCAGGTGCACAGTCAAGTGGAATATATTCATAATATATCCGTGCTTTCATGGTTGTCCCACCCAGCCAAACTTTTGAAAATGAAACCATTGATAAACTGAGTGCCACTCTTTAAACATTGCTGGAAAATGGTTTTTCTCTTATTAAACAAGAATTCTTGCAGCCCATGAGCCTGAATGATAACAAAGCTGTGCATGCAGCTGTAGAAATGCCTACTGCCCTCCACACAGCCCTGGGCTCTCCTGACAGCAAGAAGGCTCCAGCAGTCAGGCAGCAAATCAACTCTAATAGAGAATCTTTTATAATGGGGTGCTAAAAAATTGTCACATCTTAGAAAAGAGTTGCATTTTATTCCAGCAACCAGCACTAAAATGCTTAAAAGTCAGTGCAATCAAGTGAGAAGACTCCTTTTGTCTGCTTCTTATTCATGTAAAAAATCCTACTGAAACCTGATGTTTTTCAGTTAGCTATTACCAGCACCTTGTCTGTTTAATAAAGTGACAGAAAGGAGCAGAAATTCCTGTTCCTGCAACTCCATGATGCCTATAAAACTGGGCAGACTGAAAGATTACAATGAAAGCCGAAACGCATTGCAGAATAAAAGGTCCATCCAAAAAGACTCTAAAGGTGGTTTCAGAAAATGTAAACACATCTACATCTTTAAAAATGGTGGAAAGCCCAAGTATCTAAAAGCATTTGATTTATGCTGAGTGGGTGTTCTCATGCCAAAAGTGGATATTACTCGTAAAAACGGAAATAAAAGACATTTCTATGCTCTTAAAGCAAGATAATCATACACTCTTCTAAAAGCGAGTTATTACGCTGCAATGGATTGTGCTGGGAGATACCAAATCTGGAAAACACATCAAATAGCTGCAGAGAAGAAATAAAGAATGATTTTGGTGATAATGCTCTGCAGTGAATGGTGAAAAATGACTTCAAATAACATGCCTGGTCCATGTGCCATGCGTCAGTGCTGGCTGATTTCTAACTGCTGAGAACTTCAGTCATGCAGTGCTTTAAGAGGAATTGGAAACACTGACATCTAAATTAGACAGAAAAAAAAAAAAAACACCATCCAAAGCTTCTTGAGATCTGTCCAAATTCAAGCCAACTTTATGTCTCTGTTAAAATCTGGAGGATGGTTCAGCAGCCCAACGTCTCCCTGATGTGCACATTACTTCTTCATCTCTCTAGGCTGGCCTGACCCTGCAGAGTGCCTTCCGTTCCTCCTTGTTTCATGCAGAATGCCTTCTCCTTTGCAGCACCTCACCATCTGGTCCAGTCCAGAGGTACATCCCTGCTTTATCAGCTCAGCACCTCTTTCCACATTTTACTTGAAAATGCACATAAGAGATAAGGAGAAATTTCTTCCAGATGTCAAGAACTGAAAGGGAACAAATCCTTGTATGGAGAAAGGTGATGTTATGCAATGGGAACACTCTGGGATAATTAGAAAGAGAAAAAATATCTCCTTTCAGAGATCAGTGGTTAAATTTCCTTGAAAAGATTTTAACAATTTCATGTCTCAGCAGCATTCCCAGCACTATCTTACCCAGGATGTGTCTAACCAAAGCACTAAGAACAACACATCAGAAATATGGTCTATGCTTTGAAGAATGACAAAATACAGACACGAAAAAGACAACTCTGCCCTAAATCCAGACTGGTCCTGGGGTCTGTGCTGTCCATTCTGTCCTGCCCGAGGCTGTGCCCCACAACAGCTTCTCCAGAGGGACCAGGCCTATCGCACCTCAACAGGCATCAGCTCAGCCTTCCCATCACAAGCCAGGGAACGTCCCCGTGTTGTAGCTACAAGCTCTGTATTATATATGGGGCATTTTCCAGACACAGGTCCTGTTTACTGGTGGTTTCTTGCCGCCACAACTTTCCATTTACAATGGGAACAAAACAAATGCACCACTTGTACCAAAATCCTAGTGCAGTAAATGTGCACAATTGAATGATTGCTGCCATGGTAATGGTTTATGACTTACCCTATTTAGCCTGGTTCTTTGTAGCTGCCTGCATATATATTAGTCTGCTTTCTATGGGTGTAAGTCTGGTTTTGATTAGCCTTGTAGGGAGCTGTCAGAAAGTCAGACTTTAGCAAATAAGCCCCTGTAGGTTCACTTGGAAAAGCCCATAAAATGTCTGCTGTTCATTTAAATTAGCTTCAGAAACTCAAGCCTGAAAGCTGCCAGTGTTTATATATTTGATTATGGGTGTTTTTTCTTGGGGGGTAGAGGAGGCTGGGAGAAGAGTTATTCGTGTAACAAGCCTCATTAGGGTGGCATAGACCCAGCTCCTCACTCTGCATGTGGAACAAGGGATGTAGGTCTGGCTCCTCACTCCTGCCCATGAAACAAGGAACACATGAAATGATGGTTGCATTTGGCTGAGCACACATGCTAATTGGAGGAAGCAGTTCACAGGCACCAAGAATTATCTGCAGCTTATCTAATGCTGGCATGTTATTAATTGCTCCCAAAGACTGAGGCTTTTTAGACTTCATTTTAATTAGAAGGAACAGTTGCCAAAAGCGATTTCTCTCAGGCAACTTTCATCATTTGTCAAAGTCTTCATTTATCTCATATTATTACAAGGCCAGGCTGAAAAAATAATCCTAAAAAGAGCCCATATATTCAGATGCTGAGAAGTCTCCTTGGCAGCAATTGGGGTGAAAGCTTGTCTTGTGGAGAGCTCCTGTCTTTGGTTCAGGAACATCTCCCAGGTGGCTTTGTTTACTAAACTTGCCTACTTGGCTATTAGCTGTTCCATAGTTTGTACATGAAGTGATGGCACCAAACCATCCCTAAATGATGGAAGTACCATCTGACCAAGGGAACACAGTCCCCAGAGATCCAGGTGGCCTTGGACTTGCAGGAAACAGCAGAAACATAGGAGAGTTGCAGAAAACTCTTTCACAGAGGTGTTTTGCTTATAACAGCATACACGTACTGCAGAGATGGCCGCAACACCGCTTGGAGAATTTAAAAGACTGAGGAAAAAGCATTTATCAAGAAATTAGAGCCATGTCATGAGTCATTCCAGGGTTAAGAAGTTACCTATCTTATAGAATATATTGATTTGACTTTTAGCTCTTGTTGCAAAGCAGTTCAGCACGCAATACATAATTTTAGTGTGGAATTTCTAGCATTTCATTCTGCTACTGCAACAGGTACCTTCTCCTCACTGAGAAGTACCCTGTATTTCAACGTGTTTGTAGTGACACAAACACCACTGCCGTGTTATACGTGCAGTGGGTGTCCCAAGTTCTGATTCTCTGCACTAACTGCGCCAGCCATATGGAAGGTATTTAGAGACAGAAAATCGAGAGCCCACAAAAAAAGTGTATTGATGGATTGACATTCTAGGAGAGAAATGGATCATCAATTTGAAACAAATGAGGATAATAAAGCTTCATAATTGATCACACGTACTGAGACACTAATGTGTGCTGGGAAAGATTAATATCATCCTTCAGAAACAAGATCCTTTGTGGCATTTCCTGTGGAGATGCAACAATAGTACAGTGTAAATGATAAACATCAAGATCCAAAGCTCTTGTTAAGCCTTGTGCACCATTCCTAGTCAGCTGCACTCAAGAGAGATGGGTTGAAAGAGAAATATGGACAGGGGCTGCCAAACAGGGTAATCAAGGGAGCAAAGAGCCTCTTTTTTCAGGGGAGATGAAAAGATTCTGTTTTTTAAGCCTAGAGAAACAAAAACTGAGAGGTGAGCTTGGTCTCCAGGAACACATCTGTAGGGTAAATACTAAAGGCGGGAACAAGGACTTCTGTACATAAAGAGCAATGCTGGCAGAAGAACAAAGAGATACAGCCTGGAAGTGAGCAAATTTGGGCTGGGAATCAGAAGAAAACTTCCAAGCTTCAGAGAAGTGAAATTCTGGAACAACACTGCAGTGAGATAGGGCATGGCACAAAGCAAACTGGGTTTTTAAACAGCAGTTAATCAGTTTGAGAACGCGGACAGTTACTGTGGCAGTCAGGCTCCATACGGTGCTGCTTCTTCCAGCCCCACACTGATGGCTCAGGAGGTACAGCTGACCCTGATTAGAAAATCAACAGGAGGGCCAGCTGTAAGGCAGGGAGCGTGCTGATGATTTAAAGACTTCAAAACTTATTAGATAAACACCTCTTTCCATCCTAGGGAAAACCAGAGATCTTGCCAGACAGCCATCACTGCTCAACAGTCTGTCAAAACATAACAGTATGGGCACTGGGCATTCTTCTTGGAATAGCTAAGAAACAGAGATAATGGACAAACATTAGAAGCAGTTCAAACACACTTTCCATGTGATTTTCAGTTGGGGAGGAAGGCACACTAAGCACAAATTATTTGAAAAGAGCAGTTTGAATATTCCCAGATAAACGCCATTTCCTTTGGAGAGCCCATTATATCCTTTTTAAAGAGACCCACAATTGTATAAGCCATAGCAGCTTCTTTGAACACCAGATTGGCGGTGATGTTCATCAGCCACGTATCAGGATTTTCCCATTCTTACCCGGCAGCAACCTGCATCAGATCACTCAGCAAGCTGACTCTCTGCTTCACATCTGTTGAGAACTGCTCCGAGCTGCAATACTCTCACACGTACCTAGAAACCCTTTTGGCAGCCCGTTCTTCCATGTGGTCGGGAGGTGCTGTGCCGGTGCGTGAGGCAATAGTGCCATCTCGTGGGAAGTGCTCCACTCCGTCAGCTCCCCAGCTGGGAGCCCTGCTGCAGACTCCGAGACTTTCTCCAATAAATCTACATGTAGAGATTTTAACTTCTGTTCAGGTTGGTCACTTGGGGTTAGCACATCAACTTTCACCTACCATGCCTTCTGCCGCATTCTGAGTGCTGTGATAAGGTTCCCTATGGTTTTTACTCTGCTCCGTGCAGTTTTCTTGCACTGTGTATTGTAAGTAAAACACACACTGTCTAACTGAAAGCTCCTATGGAGTCACCAGAGTCACCACTCTGGGTAAATTATGGCAGCCTGGTTGAATCGATACCAAGAAAACAGAACACATGCTTATGCTGAACAGATGTCAACCTGACGTCCAGCATCAGACACCCATTTGCAGCAATGGCAATTGAGATCTTATTTTAAACTAAATTCAGAGCTGGTCAGGCGGTGTTAGTATAAAAATAAAAAATAAATTAAAATAAAGACATTTTAGGCTGATGTTTTATTAGTTCTCCACCAAATTAAATCAATTAACAAATTAAATCAATTAACAACACAGTTTTGAGCTACTGGTTTATTCTGAATAACTGCTTATTCAGAATAACTAAAGTTGAGATGTTACTTTGATTGTAGTTAGTCACCCCTGAAATGTAAGTCTGGGTGAGACAAATGTATGGCACTACCTGGTATTAATCAACTCAAGATGGTGACATTTAAAGTTTCGTACACATTTACACAGCTTTAATGGCTGACAAACTTCAGGAAGTACTTCATCTAAACCACAAGCTTTTTAGGTCAAACAATACACCATACAGATTGGAAATGAAAATATGCATTGTATTTTTATATAAAAGACTGGTCCGGCTCTATCTACACCTGATTATAGTTAGGTAGATTCGTGCTCAAATTATAGTTACCTATAGATATATATAAATATATGTATATATGTGTATGTATAGTTACCTATTTCCAACCTTTCAACCATAAAGCAAGCTTTTTCAGTATAATTGATTATCATGCTGCATGACTGAAAGAAATACGGTGTAGGCCTAAAACTTAAAACATTCAGTCTGGCACACACTATTAGAGCTTCAAGCCATAACAAACCAATTTCCAATGCTTTAATATAATGCTAGACTACTTAATGCTGCAGTAAGGAAATCATTGTGTAGTTAATCCTAATCAAAAGTGACTGATAAAGGTTACATAAAGATGAAGGACAGTATTTCCAATGGCACTGTTACAGGATTATGGTTTTTTCTCATACACACATGCGGTATAAAAATGAAGCCTAAAGGCACAAGACCTGCAAGACAGGCATATGTTTTCCTGGGAGCACCTGGATAATTTATCTTCACATTTACATTCTTGAGGCTGTAGAGTGTGTTTCCTTTAACTTATCTCCTACCGCTCCTGTTCTGAGTCTCCCTGAAGACTGAATGAGCAGCACAACTCACAACTGCACAAATTAAACAGGAGGGCTCTGCCAGCTCCTTGTCCCACCTTTCTTTCTCCTATCAGGACACTGACAGTGCCAATCTAAGACAAATACTGAATTTAAATCTTCACTGTGTAGAAGCAAATTTAGCTGAGCCACTTGTCCACAGTATCTGCTAGTTCTGCATGAACAACATGCTAGTTTGCACTTGATATCATTCAGCTGCACACACTGAAGATTTCATTGAAGAAAATATATCGTATACTCTAAGGAATGGGCAACAAAACACTCACATATTTAGACAGATCTCCAGCAATCTCAGAGGCCCATGCAAACACACGTGGTGTCCTACACTGATATGCAAACACAAAGGTGGTGCTTTTTTACATCCTATGCAGGTTCGGTTCCATCAGCGTATCTCCAAAAAGCTTAAATCAGTTCAAAATCCAGCCTTCTTTTCCCTGGTATTATCACTCGAATTGAGAGCAATACTGTCCTAAAACCATACCGTAATATAAGCCTCAATGACTTTTTTAATTGATCACCTATTGAAATCCATTCTTATATTATTGTTCCTACTTCACACTATTTACAAGTGTGGCATTGCCCAGGCTTGCAAATGAGAGAAAGGGGAAAAAAAGAACCTCATGATTTTAAAAATTCTTATTAAATTACCAAGTAATCAACTAGATATTGATAGTCTGTTCTTCCATAGGGTCTCGCAAACTATGACAGCAATCCTTTTTTACATGCTCTTTCACATTTGATGGTTAATTCCACATAAGTTTTATTGGTATGCATTCTCTGCACTGTTGTTATGTGTACAAAAAGAAGCATAGGAGCTATTAATGTCTAACCTGACATCAAAAACAATCCTCTGTCTGGCCTATGGATGTAATTGTCCATAAATAAGCTATTCAGGCAATGAGTACTGTATATACCTATAAAGAGACAACTGCCTACTGAGTGCAATTAAGTCCTAGAGCTACTTCCACTCATCAGCCGCTATTTCACTAGTTTTCTTTTTGAGACTACTAGCTCATCCAGTACATGTGGAACAAGATGAGATGGTCCACCAAGCAGTGTCTATCTCTCTTTTACAGCCTTTTTCAGGTCTTTGGGGACACTAGTACCTACTGTGATCATAGGTGAGTGCAAGTTTGGAACTACACTGCCTCTCATGCTTGTCAGGAAGAAACATGCTCTCAACGTTGTCATAATTCTCACAGTTGGAAGGGAAACTTACTTCAATTGAAAATAACAACACAGGCTGAAGACAAAAAAACACTTTCTAATTCAAAAACAAACCAAAAACTGTGCAATTATTTAGCCATTGCTAATAAAAAGTTCTGAAAAATTCTTCATTTTGTTGCTCAAAATCATACTTGGGATGCCTAATGATCCTGCTGCCACACAATCTGCAGGCGCTCATTTTTTTCCACAGCTATGGTGGTTTGAATCACAAGATCAGTGCAGCACTATGTAGGCTTACCTCAAGCCCAGATGAATGGCTCTCAGTAGGCTCTGAGGGCACATACCACTTTGCATTTTCTCTTGATCTTAGATAAGTACAACATATATATGCACGCACCTTTCTCTTGTGTCTTTTTCATTCATCCAAGGAAACTCTGTGAATGGTATTTTATGCATGAGACTTCATTCTGCTCTCATTGGTTCCTAACAGGCTTAATTCCAATGAAAATATATTTGTAGAACAAGAGTACAGCTGATCCATGATTCATGGGGACCAATGCTAAAGTCTGCCTGAAGTCTGTGCCAAAGAGTTTCGTGCCAAGGTTTTAAACCACACAAGAAGCAGAGAGGAGCATGAATATATAAACCTGTACAAGATCTCTGGAAAGAAATCACAGAAATTGTTCATGTAACATAATTTTAAGAACGAAATAATTTCAGAATCATTAAAAATATTTTGTTCATGCTATTACAGGAACACTAATGAACTGTCATGTTCCAGTGCACACGCTATTGCAACAGCAGGCAGAAAGGGTTTTGGTTTGGTTTGGTTTTTTGCTTCTAATTGTTTATATACCCAAAACTGCAGAGATAAATCCTCCTTTGAAAAATCAAATATTGACTGGAATGAGACAGTGAACTTGATGAATTATATATCAGAATCACTATGATAAATCTTATGTTTCCATGTAAAAACTCAGGACCCCGGGCAGTCGCTCATTTGACAAAGGAGATATTTAAAAGGATGTGTGTGAGAATGTCACATCTCATTTCCTAAAACTGTAAATAAGCACCAGCTAATTGAATTGTTTTCAAGTAACAACTAACATCAACATTCACCATTTAAGTTATGCTAAAGATCCTATCAAGATAAATGGAAGCGTTTGGTATCTAGAGAAACCATTCTAGAATTATTGCATATCCTTCCATAAGATTACAGCAAGGGTTCCTCAGTGCTCTGTAACCTTTGCCAAATTAGTGTGATCATATATGGCATGCACGTCTTTTTCCTTAAATTGGAAGGACTGAATTAGTGTCTACAGTCATAAATAAGACTACTAAAGTTATAAAAACACACTGGAAAAAAAAACAACATAACACAGTCCATTTAGAGTTCACGGCCATTCACATTATTGCGACGCTTGAGGTATTCCTTGAAGAGGAAAAGGCACAAGTGATGTTGATGGATCCAGATGTACAGATCACAGGAACTTATCCAGTTATCTTAATGAGCTGTTGTAGAAAAAAAAAAAACACATTTCAGCACAATCATTTTTCCTATATGTCTAAATTGTCTAGGCTTCAAGGTGAGTGCAAATTCATATTGCTTGAAATAACCCTAATCCTCCACACCACCCACCCCACCTAGCTACCTCTGTAAAGGCACGGAGCCAGTCAGCATGCAGACTGATAACTGTCTCTCTTGTGGGAAGGGGAACAAGTTTTACTTACTATAGACCAGGCCAAAGCAAAGGCAACCAGCAAAAAGAAAGCACGTGACAGTGCTCTGAGCAGAGTGAAAAGTAAGCCATCTTCAAATGCAGAAATTTCAGCCCCTTTACATACACAGAAAAAGGGCTACTCATTTTAAGAACAAGACTTGGACAAGTATTTAAGAGTCAAAAACATTCAGCATCCTATTTCATCTCTTTGCTCAGTCATTCAAGGGCTTAATGTGAAAATCATGAATCATTAAGAATATTCCCACCTACTTGGACTTCCACTTCTCTGTGGTGAAGGACTACGGCTTCGAGATAACTGCAAGACAAACAGAACGGAGGATTCAGGTGTGCCAAAGTACAGATACTTTCTGTACCCAAGAAAGGCGTGTGGGGACCCATCAATATTAAAAAAATGTGCATACTTTACTCTCCAGTGCAACTCCAGTGGTACAACATGAAATTCAACAAGTCCCTAGTCTTTCTGAATTCAAATTATATGCTGCTTTATAGACTACCAGCATTCAGCAGAGTCTTACATGAGACAGAAGAGGACTCACGCTACGGCTGCGATTCCCACTTCTACTTCTGCTCCTGTGAGACCACTACGAGAGAAGAGATTAGAAACTTCTTTTAAAAGAGAGTATTTACAAAAAGCAGACTCTGCAAGCAGACTTGTCATGCTGGGACAAGGTGTGAGGACACAGAACAAGCACTAAATGCAGTGAATTTTCTTCCTAAAAAAAAGGCTCTGTCAACTGCAGTGCAACTTTTATTCCATGACGAATATATTAAAGTGAACCATTCATCTTAAATACTGGATGAGAATTTAAATCAGACATTTGACAGAGACCACTCCAGCCATATAGGGAACAATCAAGAATTCATCTTTTTAAATTTTGGGGGAAAAAAAGCTCAAATCCAATTGCTTCCCTTAACATGTTGATTTAAAATTGAGTTTAAATCTAATGACTTCTCTTAATACATTCCTCAAGGAAAGAACATACCAGAGCTCCTCTTCTTGTGACTGCTTCTCCCTTCACAATCACAACATCATTTTCCATTAGAGCAGGCCATACATGATAGGCCACCAAGGCAGCTGTGTAATCTGAGTCAACACTGCGATGATACCTGTAGTAACACAGCGTACAAGAAATATCAGTGTGTAAGTGTAATGTGATGCTTCTTGTTACTAAGGCTGACAAGAAGCAGAATATTAGTATAGCTCATAAGCATCTTTCTTGACATGATTTGCACACCATAAAAATAAGTTTTCTTTAAGTGAAGGTATATAAGAAATCCATTCGCAAGCCAGACTTGGTAGAACAGTTCAGATGGCTGGGAGGCTATGTACCTGTATATACCCCACACTAGTCAAGGCCCGTGCATCCACTAACAGATTAAATCTCCTGAGCAGTTTTTTGACAGTCACGGTCATCACATCTTCCTGAAATATCTTGTCAAAACGAGACCCTTATAAAGGATATTACAGAAATATTCAGGATACTAGGATCTAAATTTATGGTCGAGATTATGAGACGCGTGAGGCAATTTTACAAGTAGGATCCTCAGATACTGATAATGAAATGCTGACTTTCCTAAAAATTACTTGGAAGGGCTGCATTAATGCAACAGATACATATTACCTCCCAAACTCTGCAAAACTGGCTGAGTAATAAATGCCCGGTTTTGAATATTCAAACTCAAAACAAATACCAAAAAACTAGAACAGAAAACAGCAATGCATTTATACATTTCTAAAGCATATGCAATTGCAACTCATGTAGAATAATGCAATAAATAAGCAAGAAATTCTGCCGGAGGAAGACATAAGGTAAAATGTGGTTTGTTCAGCCCTTTTGTAGAACGCTACCACACCTTACACCTATCTCAGTTCCTACAAATTTCACTCTGTAGCAATACAGCACACATCTATGCTATACACATAAATGTATCTATGCCACATGTTTACCTATGCAGGTAGATAGGTAGATGTAGGCATATGTGCTTATACACACACACCTCTTACAGCAGCACATATAAATACACACACATTTCTTGAAGGCCGTACACATTAAGGAGGTGGAGAAAACATCTGAAGACTATTCTCTAGCACTGCTGCCTTCTTAGATCAGCCAGTTGTTTTGGATATAAAATAGCTAACTGACTAGAATGTGGACAGTTCTAGTCATGTATGACTTTGTTCTCTGTTGAAGGGTCACTTCCATTTTTATTTCTCTCCTTGGCTTCTCAAGTTCCTCTCATTTGGGCTCCATTCTATTTTATTTTATTATTAGAATCCTCCCTATTTCTGCACCATTTCTTGCTTTCAAGAGCAGCTTTGAGCTATCAATCCCATTAGTTTTCTTGAAGGCCTGCTAAGACCCTGTCAGCCAACACAGAGATCAGCCCTAGCCCCATGGAAAAAAGAAAAGAAAAAACTATGTTATGGCGTGTATTTTCTTTAAACAAAAATCCCATCTCTAAAAGGCATTTTTCTTTTTTCTCAGCTCTAAACTAGAAGAGACAGGAGCATATTATAATCCATATGTCATATATCAGCCACAGCCTGAAAATCACAGCACAGATGTTGATAGATCTTAGTATCAGCCACCAACAGCCAGATGTCAGTAAAAATGACTTACCAAATGGACTAGAGAAACAGAGCAAAGATGCAGGCATTTTATAAACAGTGAACACAGACAGAGACTAAGCAGGGAAAGGAAGAACAATAATTTTCCTCTGAAAAGATAGATTTTACAAACTGAAGAGATTGAAGTTTATCTAGAAAATTGCTATGCCGCTCATTAAAAAAATAAGCTCTAAAAGCTGGCCTATATCCCAGCATTTCTATACCATTATAAACTTTAAAAACATAAGGAATTCATCACAGACCAGGAATATCTGTGCCAAATTCACGTTCACCAATCTTAAACCTTCATATAAGTTAGGAAAGAAATAGAACATGCATCTGATGGATTTTTTTCCATCTTAGGTTTTTATAATAAGAGTCTCAATGAAAACAGGGCATTCTTACTTGGTCTCACTGAAGAACTCACCATCCATACCAAAAGCAATGTCAAGAGGAGGAGTGAGTGTCTGCATTGAAAAAGCCATACGGCATAGTTCTCGAATAAAACTGCTGATGACAGCAAAATCAAGTTCTGGTGTGGATGAAATCTTTGGATTGATTTTCATGGAGCGAATTACTTCCTGAAAATAAACACAACTGAGTTATTAGAGCTCACTACTACTTTTATTCATGGGAAAGTAAGGAAATCCATCTGAAACATGACTCTCAGCTTAAGACACTTAAAATTCAGTATAAAAGGCTCTCAGAATTGTTATCTTAGGTTACTCCAGAAAATATTAGGTTCAGAAAGCTAGAAAAACAGCAATAGAGTTACAGTACTGACATTGGTCTTAGGAGAGAGAGACAGTTTTTCAGTACAGAGCTTAAGAAAAATAATAAAATTCACCTTATATCTGTGATTAATACAGTAGCACCACAACTTATCAATGCTGTTATTCTGGCAAAGATATTATAGTCATGGGCAAATTAAACAAGTGACACCCAGGCCATAACAATATTATTCTGGAAAATAGACTGCTACAAGACATAAAATCCATGCAATAAACTTCTCTTCCTGCTCCAGGGTACACCACATTTCTGGTTTACACTGTGAATTTACTAGCTACTGAGGTTGACCAACACATCCCTTCCCTGCTGCCCTTGACTTACATTGACGCTGCCTTGAACATCATACAGATCCTCATGGCGAACTATATAATCCATAACAGTGTCTTCAAGTGACTCGGGCCCCGAGTGCCCTATAGATAATGTCTTTCTTACACGCATTTTGAACTGCCTGTAGGCCATCTTTGCTGCTTGGAACGACTCCTGGAAATATATAGAACGTCCAGTTAAATTCAGAAGTTTGCAAGGTCAGATTTTTGTCAGTCTGAAAGGATGATTTTAACCCGGTGTTATAAGGATGAAGATAAAACACTGCTGGAGAAGCGATGGCTGAATATATCCCTCTTATGGGGGGACTTCTCTGATGAAATCAAGTTGTGATTAATTTTTCCAAGGTGGGGTTGAAAAGCTTTCCAGGTAACACTCCGCTTGCATATAGGATACACAGACACACATATATATGCAACAGAAGTACATTCCAAGACATCAAGAGCAGAATTTAATAATTGCATTTAGGTGCTACAGCCTAACATGTCAGACAGCAGTACTTCTTGTCTGTTGGGAAGAATGTTGGGGTACAGACCATTGTGGAAAAAGAAACTGCAGTAAATTAGATGTGCTTGGGATCACACACATTAAAAGATGCACTACCTCTCTGACACAGGTATGCAGTTATTTACTATGTGAATTTTATTAGACGAGAAAATTAAACAGAAAAAACGAAAACAAATTTCTTCAGGCTGAGCTCACAGTAAACGTGAGCTATGTAGGTAATTCCAAGGGATCCAATAAAACTAGAAAAACATACAGCTACAGGCAAGAGGGAATCATGACATGAAACGTTTTCAGCTCCATATAATGTAATATTTCCAAAAGTACTAATTTAAACGAGACAGTGATGCTTAGTGCAGGAGTCATCTACCTTTCAAGCCATTCTGAATTACCTTATGAGCACATGTACTGCAGATCACTGACCCTGTAATAATGCAGGGGCAAGATAGACATAAAAGGACATTAAACTAGGTTTAATGTAAAAGTGGGAGGGAAGGAAACAAGAAGAGATGTTTTCTTTTTTGTACCTCACAAACACAGTGTAATCCAATCCAGTCATAGTATTTTATGAAATGAGACGTATTTTCTTTTCTTACCACTACTGCATTGTATATTATCCTCTGCACCATCTCCATATCATTGATGTACACCCTCAAAATCCTCTCTGCATCAAAGCGATCTTTAGAATAAATGTCTCCAAAGCGAGTAACCAGGAAGGTGTGACGTGAAGCATTTGTTCTCCTGGCTCGGCCAGGTGAGAAGCTCCTCAGGGGAAGAGGACTAGGTGACCTGCTCCTCACGCGCCTCGGGGAAGGAGAGCGGCTCCGTGCAATCCTAGGAGAGACATGCAACAAAACATGCAGTCACTTCAGCATCTGCAGATGCCTTGGCCTAATGGCAGCTTTACATTAATTTAATTATCATCAGGGACACTGAGATTTGAAGCCAAAATAATCAAAGAAGTAAAGCTGCAGGTGATTTAGCAAGAAGGCATTTGTGTCAGTGTATGTCATGGGCTAGATCCTAACTGATAAAACAAAACAACTTCCAAAACTGTATAAAGCTATTCACTTCATTCTGGATAAACACACTTTTAACTACAAAAACTTCAGAGATACACTTCTCTTCCAGGATCACTGAAAAGCTGTGAAGTTCAACAAATGAGAATAGTAATTTCTGCCCCAAAATGGTGCGATATGCAAAGAGGACTTACAAAAGAACACAAATAATCTGTTTTTATTCTGTACGGCTGTTTTCAACATATTTATTAAAGCTATTCTCTTTGTTGCAAGCTGTAAAAGTTCATACACTAGGAGAAACCAGTTTGAAGTGTTTATGTTCCTTTGCAACCAAAGTGCAAAAGTTTAACTTTTATTCATGCTTCACATTAACGTGAGGAGCCACCTCATGCCACCTAACCTCTACAATCTCTTCAATCCAGTGACTTCTTCGAAAAATGGCCCTACCTGCTCTGCAAAACAGTCTTTTGGGCATCCAGGATAGTAAGCTCATCCCACAACCTTTCAATCTGCTGCTCACAGTCACTCAGATGATCTAACCTCCTCAGTGAGTCCTCCTCCTGGGCACGGGAATCCTTCAGACTTAACCACATGGAATAAAGTCAGTCAGGAGATGCCCTTCTACCAACAATGCAAACCATCTATCAATTAACCCTTATCAAACGAGAACAAGAGACTCCTTGTACTGAAATACAATGAGATTAAAAGATAAACAATACTCTCAAGTACACTTTAAAGTATAAAGATGCCATGTGGCAGGAGGCCGGATACACTGCACTGTGTTACAGGAGAGATAACTGGCTAACTTCTGGTGTCCCTTAGATCATGAGGTCAAAGAAAAACATCAGTTTCTTCCTCATATTCTAACTCACCTAGAGTAGAAAACTGTAGGAAAGAAAATGGAGCTGACAGTTATTTTCTCGTATCAGGTCTTCAGATACTTCTCTTTGATTATTTTGCTCAGAGGACATCACTAATGCTATTATTTGAATAATATCAGAAGCAAACAATTCCTCTTCTGCTCTTCCCCCCCCAAAAAAGTGTTTCCCAAACATCCACAAATTTACCATCTACTGTTTACTCTTACATAATGTAAGGAAGCATCTCAACACCTCTACTTCCCCTCCTAGCACAAACATTACTGTTACTTTCCTCTTCCTGAAAAAAAAGCCAATGCTTTCTATTCGTTTCAGTTTGTTCTCCCTTCTCTTGACTAAAGAGCATTAGTGAGATCTTCCACAATCTGAACCAATGAAAGTGATTACACCTATCAATTGCCAAGCTTCCTGCTCAGAAGAAGCTGACGGAAAGCTTTAAGAAACCAGACTGAGAAGACCACAGGTGATAAGGCCAGCAAATCTGTCACGACTGTCCTTCCAAACCAGTTAGAAAAGGCTGCAGACACAGAACAGTGTTTTATATCCACTTTTATTTCCAGCTAAGGCTAGAATCCATTCCTTAGTGTTTGAAATTCCACCATTCCAACTATTATAATATGGTTACCTTCAACCACTTTCCTACGAGAAAATACAACAGCCTCAAGAACTCCTGTTGAATATTTGCCTATTGCTCTTTGCACAACAGCATCTCACTGCTAGCCTCCAGTTTAGAACAATTCAATAGTAACAAGGACCCTCCCCATTCCACCACTCCTTTAATTAAGCTTGACTCACAAAGAAATTCAAGCCAAAATCAAACCCACTTAGGTCTTGTTTCCCAGATGCATTTATTTTTCTCTATTTTTTAAGAGTCTTTTTTGACAGAGAAAATACAACCTCCCAAAGTCAATGATTTAAGGTATTATGTAGAACGTTAATAATTATAATCACATTTATCAACCTTTCTTTCTGCTAACCTATATAGTAAGTCCTCTATAAAGCAGATGAAGACAGAAAAGTCCTCATGGCCTTATTTTCATCAGCAAGCTGTCACTCAGTTTGATTACACTTTGGCAAAACTCTAAATATCTGAGGAGTTAACTCCCATTTGTAATAGCACTAATAGGGTTTTGTTCAGTCTGCTTATAACAATGGGTTTTTCAGGCGAGAACCTGAAAAACTTCCAATTATTTTTAAATATTGATTACTATTTCAAAAAAGAAGCTATTTTTGTTCATAATTCTGCAGTAAAAGGTAAATCCTGTTATGATGCAAATCCCAATATAACAAAGGTTTACACTGACTCTACAAGTTAATTACACTGAGCCTAGAACACACCTGCTCTAACAGCTCAAGAGAAAGAGATGTCTGGCAAAAAAATGATTTAAGTCTACAGTACAGACAGGCTACAGACAAGACAAATGAGATCAACAGCTATTCCAAAAAGTAAAAAAAAGAGTCAAAAGCAAAGGACAGTCCTGGCTAACTGCTATTTCAGTAAAATAGATAAACAGATAGAGACAGATAAATAGATAAAAGGATAGACAGACAGATGAGCCTGCCCTAGATGGCACAGGCAGGTAAAGATGAGGCAAATCTGATTTTACTCAGCTAAAAGGGTTACATTTTTTATAGTCATTTGAGTTGGAAGGGACCCTTAGAGATCACCTGGTCCAACTCTCCTGCAGTTCTGAAAAGCTGTCTCAAAGAACGCAGAAATTGCTTCAATCGGAAGTTCAGAACCCAGGCAAAAGACTCAAAGACAGAGTTGCCAACTAAACTGAGGGTGAACATGAACTATAAGCACGTGGAGATCCCAGAAATCCTGAATTCACAAGAAGACAGGAATGCTTTATTTTCTGTCATTAGTACAAACACCAACATGCATTTCCATGCAGTCTGCATTAAGACCTACACATGTAATTTGTTCTCTACTAATTGCTTTCCTCTGGAAAACAGTGATCAGGTTTCATCTAAGAATTAAAATATTAATATGAGCTAATTTTCAGAAAAAAAAAAAATCTAAAAGAAAAGTATTTAATGGGAATATGCATCTATCTTCCACGTATCCCTTCAAAAAGTTAAAGTCTGAAGTGATGGACACCTAACAGGGAAAGTCCACAGATGAAATCCATGAATTAACATTATTCCAGAAGCAATGATAGGCATATTCCAGAAGCAATGATAGGCAACCTCAACAACTCTTTCACATTCTTTTCTAATGATATAGCCATAAAAAGGGGGCTATATTTCATAACAGTGAAGAATTATAACTGCTTCTAGAACTGTAAAACCAGCCACAAATGAAAATTAGTTTAAAAAGCCACTGCACTGAAGTGGAATGGGAAGACCCCCCAGCTGCTCTATTACTGATCCAGATTAACTTCCCAGATGTTGATGCAGAGATGGCAGCATTACAAATACCCACATCCATTTCTGTGCAGAGAGGCAAAAGGATTTGGAAAACAGTCTGAAAGGAAAAGTCTTATAAATAACTTTTCCTTAAGACAGAGAGACCAAAATGTTTTCTGTCTAAGATGCATGTTTGCTTTCAAGAGCACCATAGCAGTAAATCTGCTATGTTCCAAATATGGTTTACTCCTATTAATTTTATCTACAAGACTGAATGCTATCAAGCTGATCATTTCAAAGTAACTCTTCCTCTAACCTAAAGAGAAAAGGATATAAGTTCAGAGAGAATAACTGCTTCTCACTTGGACTGATTTGTGCTAATTGTTGCTAGAAAGCAGAGGAAAAAACTCCAAGATACCAAGGACCTAGACATATTTCTCTGTAGCATAGGACAGTGTAGTAGAATAATCAGCAGCCACTCAGGTAGAAGACAGTCTTTGCATGCTGACCTTCTGCCACAAATGCTGCAAGATTAGATTTTTCTTACGCTGCTCTTAGCTGAGTAATTTCATCTGCTTCTGTCAAAAGAGTAGCAGCTGATTTGGTCTTTGTGTCCTCAAGAGCCAACTGGGTTTGTGCCAGACTGCAAGAAAAAGTAATAACCTTCATAGCAAAGGCAGAGATTACACCAGAGGATTTAATATGACTGTTTCAGCAGACCAAATCTGTACTAATCTGACATATGAAAACCATCACAGTGGGCTTTGTGCAGACTATCAGCACACCAAATAGTTTATAAAAGTCATATCTGACTAAACAATAACAGAATTATTTTGCTACAAGTTGTATTTTTTTTTCATTAAGGCTTAACTAGTTTCTTCATCTATTCCAACAATTTATAGTGCTCAAAATGACTTCACTGTCTGTAAATGGGGTATCATGGGACACAAATTCTCTTCCTTTTCTATCTGTCCCCTGCTATCAAGAACTACACAATAATGACTCTGTAGCATCATTCATCCTGGAAGGATGAAAACACAACTTCACTCCTGCCTGAAATACCTACAATTACCTCTTTTGAATTTTCTGCCTTCCAGAGTCCTGCCTGCAAACCACAGCCAGCCCCTCTCTAACCTGACTGGACAAAGAAATGCAGCCCACAAAGCTGTGAAGAATCTTTGCCACTGACTTGCCAGTTCTTATGGAACAAGCCTAAACCTGCCTTGTTTTGTACTGCAAACCGCCACACGCTCAATCTCTTGTAGTGATTAAAGTTTCCTTGTATTTCTCAACTTGACCATCCAACACTTCTCCCCAGCTCAGCAAATAAAGTCTGTCCACACAGGAGCGTAGGATGAAGTGCTTCACACTTAAGCTTTATACATACAGAACTTCATACGTACATAGAACCACAAAATAGCTGAGGTTGGCAGGGAGCTCTGGAGCTTGTCTGGTCCAACCCATGCTAAATAGGTATGCACAGAGCATGCTGCCCTTTTGAAGATCTCCAAGGAGAACACAACAGTGCTCAATTGCCTACACAGTGAAGACGTGCTTCGTGATGTTCAGAGGAAATCTTTTGTGTTTTGGTTTGTGCCCACTGCCTCTTGTCTCCTCTTCTAGCACACAGCACCACTGAGAAGAGATTGGCTCCATTTTCTTTACACTCTCCCCTCAGGTATTGATTTATATACATTTGTATGATCCACTAATCATACAATTAAGTCAAGCTCCAACCCCCTGCCATGGGCAGGGTTGCCTCCCATCAGATCAGGCTGCCCAGGGCTCCATCCATCCTGATCCTGAATGCCTCCAGAAATGGTGCACCCACAGCTTCTCTGGGCAGCCTGTGCCAGTGCCTCGCCGCTCTGATTTCCCACAACCCTTCTCAATAGTCAGAAATATCAACACACAACAACTCCTTTGCTTATTAAGTCTTCCAGGTTGGAATTATTTTTGCAAGATTACCTAGTTCTGGCAAATTTGTTGGAAGAGGGGATTGAGTGCAACCTCAGTAAGCTCGGAGACGACACCAAGCTGGGAGGAAGTATGGATCTGTACAAGAGAAGGAAAGCCCAACAGAGGGTTTGGCTGAGGCCAGTGGGATGAAGTTCAACAGGACCAAATGCTTGGTCACAACAACCCCATGCAATGCTACAGACTTGGGGGGAAAGCGACAGGAAACTGAACAGAGGAAAAGGATCTGTGTGTGTTGACTTGCCAGCTAAACATGAGCAGTATGCCCAGGTGCCCAAGGAGGCCAATGGCATCCTGGCTTGTATCAAAAATAGCAGAGCCAGCAGGAGCAGGGAGGTGACCATCCCTCTGTGTTCAGCACTAGAGAGGCCGCACCTCAAGAACTATGTTCAATTTTGGGCCCCTTGCTACAAGAAAGGGTTTGGAGCACAAGCTTTACAGGGAGCAGCTGTGGGAACTGGGATTGTTTAGTTTGGAGGAGGCTGAGGGCAGACCTGAGCTCTTTACAATGACCTGAAAGGAGGTTTCAGCAAGGTGGGGGTTGGCCTCTTCTCCCAGGTAACAGTCACAGGGTGAGATAACAGTCATAATGGCCTTAAGTTGTGCCAGGGGAGGTTCAGGTTGGATAGTAAGAAAAATTTCTTCTCTGAAAGAGCAATAGTGCATTGGAACAGGCTGCTGAGGGAGGTGGTAGAGTTACCATCCCTTGAAGTTGAAAGGCATAGATGCAGCACTGAGGGACATGTCTTAGTAAGCATACAGTGATGGGTGGACAGTTGGACTAGATGATCTCAGAGGCCTTTTCCAGCCTCAATGATTCTAAGGAATGCAAGAACAAAATAACCTTCTCTTTTTCCAGGTGTTGTGGAGTCCTTCTCTGTTTCACCCTTTCACTTCTGATACTTAATATATACTGACCATAAGATTTTTTGTTGCCTAATCTTCTTTTCAAGCGGATCTTTTAACTCAGAGGTGACCAAGAGACTTCTCTGATAGTTAAAAATCAAAATGCCTGCATTTATCCAAGAACCAGATGATAATATGAGAGTAGGAGGTATCCGTCATCTTAGGATACATGATGAAATATTCTGCTTTCTCAAATCCAGATTACGCAGTTTGCAGTCCTGAGAACTCGATATTCTTGGGGTTTCTTAATAGAAGTACTGATTGATATCCCTTTCTGTATTAACCAAATGATTGATGATTTTGTGATCCTAAGATTGTCAACATCCATTTTTCTCACACTGAACAGAATACACTGGAAAACGTCTGCCACTTGGAGTGACATCTGAAATGTACAAACTGGACCAATTTGTATATGGAGCTGACAAGTTCTTTTGCAACCAGAGTGCTCCATAAAAATGTGCTTCATGCAGCCCAAAGACTGTTCAGTCCCATCGGTTTATGTAAAAATCTGCCTTTCTTCCTTCATCTTACCATAATGGCTTTTGATCTTAGAAATCCACTTACCGATTACATACTAATTATCATATATTCACTTCTACCCCACTTTGAACACAAATGGACAGTATTCTGAAACACTGACTTTAAGCCAGAAATTAATAGATTTACAAATCTTCCAGTATTTAAGTGTCAATTGAAGTATTGTAGGGAAAAATAGGGAGCGGGGGGGGGGGTGGAAGGAATTCTTATGGGGATTCAATTCCCAGTTAATTCCCCTACTCTTGTTGCACATGGTCAAGCTCCAGACGAGTTGAAGTCAGTTCGTCCTGCAGTTCCTGTAGCTGAAAAGTCTGACTGGCGGCCAGCTGCCTCAGTTGTCTCTCTTTCTCAATTGAATCCTACAGTGAAACAAAATAAGAGTTTCAACTTCTACCTTACAGAATCCTTCAGTAACATGGCAATCTTAGCATACATGTTTCCAAACAGTAAAGACCATAGAATTGCTCAGGTTGGAAAAGACCTTAAAAATCATCAAGTCCAACAACTCAGCCTTCTCTTCCCCAGACTAAACAGCTCCAGAATCCTACTCCTGCAACACACCAGAGTCTGAGGGATGTTCTATGGGCCAATGAAAAGGAAAGCTGCACAAAACCACAGCTTCTACTAGAAAGCAAAAACTCCTCCATATTGTCGCTCGTTAACAAAACAGCGAGAGCCTTAGAGGGCCAGAAGTAACTGTAATGAGCTCTTTGATTTACCTTTCAAAAGAAATGAAAGATGAGACAGAGATTGTACAGTTGTCACCATGAGCAGCCAATGACATATTTCATTAAGCAAAATGAGGGAGGGAGGCCATTATTAATAGAAAGTTATCAAATTTACACCATGCAATTCCATCACCTACCTGAGTCAAGGAAAGGCTAGTTTCGAAGAGCCTTCCTGAAGTAGCATGGGAAAATGAAGTCCCTAACCATGGCAGGAGACGAGTTTTTATTGTCTCTACACCTGCATAATGCCCACCTAGGAAAATACAAGCATGAGGAAACCATAAGACACTTACACAGAGACGGAGCTTAAAAAGATGGCAGATGTGGACTATGCCAGTAATAAGGCAAGGCACTGACTTACCTTCTCGAGATGTCTCATTGAGGATTGTGAAGAGCTGCCTTTGAATCAGAGATGCCATTTCTATTAATTCACAACACTGGTTCAGATTTTGATCACAGGAATTGATCTGTAAATCAATTGGTATTAATAGATCTGGGGTAGAATGGTTCCTGTGGTGATCCTGACATTAAAAGGTTGGCTCTTTATGTGGCTTTATTATGATGATTACATTTCCACAGCTATTTCCTACTGCACCCTTCAGAACAATCGTGTTGCTAATAAGCACAAAGGCTACACAGCACCCCATTAAATCACCACCAGAAAAAACTTTGGAAATAGATTCCTAATGGCCCTAACCCATGCATTGTCACCTCACACCTGAGTGCTGCAGCACGCTCTTCTCTGTCCTCAAGGAGTACAGTCTCACCCTGCTAACATTCACCACACCACCACCGCAAATTGCATTTTTCCAGCTCATTACACTGACACGACACCCACAGCGCTCCCATCTGCCAGCTCTGCTCCTCACAGCTGAGAGCTGCTAATCTCCATCTCCAGGACCTGTAGACTACCCTCACCCACCTCCTGTGCTGTTGAGCAGCCCCAAGGCCTGCTGCCAGCACCCACACGCAAGGTATAAAGCGAGTGCTCCTGTTCTCCCTGGTGTCCCATGCTCTGCAAACCTTTATCAGCCTCCTCAAACTGCTCCTTGCCCTCGGCGAGGAATCCTGCACAAAAGCTGATGGGCACCGTAACCCTACATACAACAAACCATGTACAAAAGGCTCGCGTCTCTGCTCAAGACCTTCACCCAAGCAAAGCAAAGACGTTGTAGCTGCGCACGCCAGGGGCAGCAGTGCGTACACGTGCGCGTCCCAAAGCTGCGCTCAGAGGGCAGCTGCGGAACCACAACACGGCGGGCGCCGAGCAACCGCCGCCTCCCGCCGCCCTGCGGCCCCACGGCCGTGCTGCCCGCGGCTCCCGGGGAGAGGCAGCCGAGGCTCTGCGCACCTCGTAGTCCTGAGACCAGCTCTCTAATTTGTCTTGCATTAGCCGGCAGCTCCCGACGAGCTTCCTCAAGCTGCCAGCCATGCTCGCGGGCAGCTCTCTCACGGGTGGACCCGCAGTTGGGACGGGCCGCTGTGCTCTCGTTGTCCCGTCCCGTCCACCCGGGAGCCCTCCGATGGTAGCGCGGGAGGAGCTGGTGTCTCCCGCCGGGGCTCACAGCTGCGGGCGGCGCCGCGGCCCCGCCGCCTTTATAGCCGCGATTGTAACGTAGGCCGGTCGCGCCGGGTGCCAGGACGACGCAAGCAGGGCGCGCTTCGCTTGTAGCAACGGGGCGGCCGCTCCGCGGACCCATCGCCCGCCCCGGCCCGGCCCAGCGCGGCGAGGAGCGCAGGGGCACACGGGCACACGACGCGCCCGCCGGGTGTCGCCATAACATTTCTCCGCCCGCTGCGGCCGCCCTCGCCGCTGCCTGCCCGGTATGGGCCTGAGGAGGGGGCGGCGGCGGAGTGGGAGAGCGGTGTCACCGCATCTCTCATTTTCATTTCCCAGCGTGGAAAAATAAAGCGAATCTCGCTTTGGCTAAACGCATAGAAATGCACGAGTTATTTGCGAGGGGTCCCGTGGCTGGGAACGCTCACGTACGCGCCGCTCGCCATGAGCGAGGAGAAACACTTTATTATCCCAACAGCTTTTTGCCAGCCCCGAACGCTTCGCTGCGGGAAGAGCTCGGCACCGCTCCGCAACGCGGGGTCACCGCGGGGCCGGTCTCCGCCCGACGGCACGGAGGCGGGGGGTCGGTTCGAGTCTCCGCGGAGCGCAGCGGGCCGTTTTTGGGCAGCCCCGCCGCCTCTCTCCGGCAGGGGGAGCGCGGAGCTCCTGCAGCCGCGGCGGGGCCCGGGGAAGATGGCGGCGGCCGCCTCGGAGCAGGTCTGCGAGCGGGGCGGGCAGCGGGGGGCGGCCGGGCGGGGAGCGCCGCTCGTGCGGAGAGGGGCCGGGCTGCGCTCGGGACGGGGATCCCGGCGACCAACAGATGGCCCCATCCGAAAGGCCGGGGCCGGCGGGAGGCTGAGTGCGTGCCTTGGTCGTGACAGCAGCCCGAGCCCCGCGCACGGGCCTGGGGGACGGAGAAGCGAGCGGGGAGAGCGTTTGGGAAGTGGGCTGTTGTGACACGTCGGCGCGGAGCCGCGGCGGTGCTGCGCGAGTGGGAACGCGGGGCGGCCCGTTACCCGGCCGGTATAAATAGAGCTGCGTGAGTCACCGCGCTCGGCTCGGGGCGTGTACGGACGCGGGGCGCGCTCGGCTGGCTTCGGAGCGTCGTTCCCTGCTCAGCCCTGCAGCCTTTCTCGGTACTGTTTCCTGCTCGGCTCCAAAAGAAAACAGGTGTCTTCACCCACCGCATCAGCACAAACGCGTGCGGCTCCGGGATTCAGCCAAACACACCTGGTGCCATCAAAAGACCGACCCCCTTTTTGGACCCTTACCCAGCGACCTGCGTCATTCAGGAGAGGTGGAACAAAACAGTGTACAAAGCTATGAAAACAGCCGGGGCAATCAAGCTTTCTTTCCCTGTGAATCTCTGTGAGATTTTCTGATATGCACTAATAGGACCATTTGCTGGGAGGCACTTTGCAGTCCAGTCACTGCCAACCAGTAAATTATGGCCAGCCAGGCCTGTTCCCCCTGACAGGTAGTCTGTCAGTGGCTGTATACTGTAAGTACAAGTGGCAGGCTGTAACATTACATAATCCTGGGTACAATATAATATATTCCATTGATCAGCTGTGTATATTTTTTTACATGTGTATCATTTTGGTGGACTTAAACATACCTCACAACAGCTAACCTGTGCTTTGTATCACAGCAAAGTTCCAATGGGCCAGTGAAGAAATCCATGCGTGAGAAGGCTGTAGAGCGCAGGAATGTCAATAAGGAGCACAACAGTAACTTTAAAGCTGGATATATTCCAATTGATGAAGACCGACTCCACAAGACAGGCTTACGTGGCAGGAAAGGCAACTTGGCCATCTGCGTGATTGTCCTTCTGTTTATTTTGGCTGTCATCAATCTGATTGTGAGTATTAATACTTAGGCTGTAAGCAATGTTAGGACCTATTTCGTTCAGTCATCAGTATTTCACCGTCACAGTCCCAGTGTGAACCCACAGGAGCCTCGATGAGGAAGCCTTGATGCTCTCTCTCCCTTCCCCAAACTTCACAAAGGAAAATACACTATGTGTTATTAATGCAGTACAGATGTATCCAGGATACCTGTAATATCAAAGTCGTCTCTGACAGCGTGTGTTTCTCTTTCAGATTACGCTTGTTATCTGGGCAGTGATTCGAATCGGCCCCAATGGTTGTGACAGCATGGAGTTCCATGAGAGCGGCTTGCTGCGGTTTAAGCAAGTTTCTGACATGGGTGTGATACATCCACTGTATAAAAGCACTGTGGGAGGCAGACGGAATGAAGATCTGGTGATCACTGGAAATAATCAGCCTGTAAGTTATGTCATGAATTGGAATTACGCTCGGGTTATTAATAAACGTAATGTTTGAAACGCTATTAACTTAAAGCCTTTCGCTTCTGAAGATTGTATTTCAGCAAGGAACAACCAAGCTTAGTGTGGAAAAAGACAAAACTTCCATCACCAGTGATATCGGCATGGAGTTTGTTGACCCACGGACACAGAATACCTTGTTCAGCACTGACTATGAAACTCATGAGTTTCATCTGCCAAATGGAGTTAAAATCTTGAATGTCCAGAAGGCCTCTACGGAGCGGGTACGTCGTCAGAGAACCAAAACCCTGTATGTTTTTGTATGCATAGTGTCAATCTTAATGTCAGACTGAAGCTTCTCTCTTGCATATCAGGCATAATAAAGGCTTTCCAGGTGCGATACGGTGCGCAGTTCTGTTGTGTGTCACTACCAGAGTGGTGTCAGAGGGTTAATTGAGGGTTGTGTGTGTCTCAGGACCAAGAAAAGAGAGTGTTTTTTGTTTTTCTCCTTATGTCTTCTCTGCTGGTTAGCAATTAAAAAGTACTTAGCAGAGAGAAAAACAGCAAGAAGACCTTTAGATATGTCAGAGGAACAGGTTAAATGAGAACAGAGGAGCAAGTATAAGTAATCACTCCTCACAAGGAAGGCTGCATTTGCTTGCAGGGTTGATCTTGTATCCCATGCAACTGTCACACGGGTAATTGTTATCACAACCAAGTGATAGACAGACAAACTATGCTACGTACCTTCCAAATTTAAGTAAGCCACACAAGTGTGAATGTAGAAAATACCAAATGGGCAAAGGCTTCATAGTCATAATGGGAAAGGGTTTTTTTAATTAAATTACTGAGCAATACTTTCGAGATGATTAAAGTTACTCGGATGAACCCAAGTGGCACGTTTTCATTGATCTGTAATACTTGTGTTTGTGTGTTTTTTAGATCACTAGCAATGCAACCAGTGACCTGAACATAAAGGTTGATGGCCGTGCTATTGTCCGTGGAAATGAAGGTGTTTTCATCACAGGCAAGACCATTGAGTTTCGAATGGGGGGCAACATGGAGCTTAAAGCAGTAAGTATTTCACAGCAGCATTTTCTGAACGTCTTTCTTTCAAGTTCAAGCTGCTAGTAAGCTCCTTCAGCTTTGTACTGATTCGAATTTTATAGAAAAGAGTCATGAATCATAGAAGTTGAGTTGCAGTCAGCATATTTAATTGGGTTTTTTTAAAGGTAGATGATTGTTACGCTTTTAATTTGCGGTTTAGTAGTGTTCAAGTAATGCTGATGTAATATTATAAGACACCAGAATCTCATAAAGCGATTCAAGTAGGTTATTGGGTGTTTTTGCACTGAAATGAAAGCCGAAGGGAATATATATTCTCCTGAGGCTTTATTGTGGACAGCAACCTTAAACAAAAGAGCAGAGACTAAAATCAGTTCATTTCACTTCTTTTTAATTCACTGCCTTTGCTTATAGGTCTGTGAAGTGAAGAACTGTCTGCCACATTGCTTTCTCAGTATTGACCTACCACTGGAATAGCAAAGTACAGTGGCTGTAATGGAGAAACTAACGGGTGTTATTCGTGAATTTAATGAAACAATGAAACCTTCTTATACATTATATTCTGTAGATTTCTATGACCTTTCTAACAACATACTGTTAAACTAGCTTGTTCTTCCTAAAAACTCTCATTTTTTCCTTCCCTCTGAAAAGGAGAACAGCATTATCCTGAACGGAACCGTGATGGTCAGCCCATCACGACTGCCAAGCTCTTCATACGGGGAGCAGTTTAACAACGGCAACTGGCTGCGATTCAAGCTCTGTATGTGTGCAGATGGAACACTGTTCAAGGTGCAGGTGACAGGTCACAACATGGGTTGTCAGACCTCCGTCAATCCGTGTGGAGCCACGCACTAAAACACAAAGCACTACCAGAAGAGTTCTTGTATGCGTTTACATGTGTTTGTATGAACTAACTGCATGCCTTCAAGGATTTCTGTTTCTACAAGAGTTAATACTAACATTTATTACACAGTATTTTTAAGCACAGGGTGTTACATTCAGCAGTTTAATGTCATCGTTGTGCTAGCCATAACAGTGGCACTGATTCAGTGAGCTTTCAGTTTATGTGCATCCTAAAATACCTTCCTGAATTGGGATCAGTAGGATATGTTTAAAGAACTGAAGCGTAATTGTAAGCAGCAGTGTCTAAGGTCAGGTCTCTTTTCTTGCTGTGAATTGTCAGTATTCAATTCTGAAGTTAGACTGAAGTCTGCAATTCTTTGTGTGATGGTTTGGAACCCGTGACAGCAGAATAACCACAGGTGGTATATCTGAATTTGTCAACAGTGAAACTGCGTCTATGGTGAGCTGGGGCCTTTTAAATAAATAACTACTGTAGCCTTAGAACTGCTTTTGTAGAGGGATGACGTTGTGTACTACAAAGAGATCAGCTCATTATCCTCATCCTTCCCCCGTGTACTTTTCTTCTGTTTGAAATAGGTGTGCAGTGTGTTTTGTTTTACAGTAGCATCAAGTAATCTAAATAGAGGAGGCCACAATGGTGGCTTAGCAAGCCATTTTTTGACAAGTCTTTTTAGATAAGCACATCTTTATCCTCCTAAAAGTTGTGCAGAAGTTAAATGTTAACTTCAGGATTGGGCATTTGTTATGGAAATATGAATTACCTACGCTTGTTTTATAGCTCTCAAAGTACACTGAATTCCAAAAGACAAGCCAGCTCCTGCTGCCATCGAATTACATTCAAGACTATGGGAAAGTACAAACATGCTAAAGTATGTTTTGCATATTGCCTCCATGAACTTCGCAGTTTTACTATAGTTAATATGTATTAATCATGCTGAAAACATCCGTGTTTGTGGCATTAAGCAGTTCCCAATGAGGATATTTCACCTGAGAAGATAAAACTGTTGTTCTTAGAACTTGCATTCACTTGATAATGGCACAGTTTGTCACTTTATTTACACACGTATAGATGCATATATATAATATATACATATTATATAATGCTGCTTATATTGATATACATTACACAAATATGTATATACATGCAAATACTGTCATACATAACTGATGTTAATTAATACTGGTGCATGTATTTATATATAAGCAGCAGTGTTCACAAGGCTGAAATAATAGAACTTGGTAAATGACAGATACTGCCTTGATCACATAGAGTACACATGAAGAGCACTTTATAGCTCTTCTCTGCTTGATATCACGCCTACATGCTAGGATTGGATTCCGGACCTATAATTACCAACTACACACAGCATAGCTGAGAGATGTGTCATAAAGGTGCTCTTAAGTCACGGTCTGGAGAATTGATTTTGAAGTGTGGATTTTTAGTCAAAATGTAGCGAAACCAGTCGTATAAATACCACATGGTGTGAATTATTGACTTGCTGGCCACTATTTATGCACTGGTAAAACATTCTGTTGCCTTCATTACACATTTTGAGAAACACTGACACCACGTACCCCACATTGTGCAGTTATTTGTTGTTTATCTTCTAACTGCCTGAAGTACGTTTTTCTTTGCTTATTTCAAACACACTGTGTGGCACACTATTTATTTCAGTCCCACAGACGCACTTGAAATGCTGTGTTCTACGTGCTTCTCTGTAAGATACCTACTGGGTCCACCAAAGCAACGTACTTGTGATGAATTCTCAGCACCTGTAAAGGTGGTGGTTGCTTCAGTAGCTGGAAGACGATTGCATTTCTAAGCTTTGTTTTTAAATGAATTTTGTTTTTAAATGACAAAAAATAAATTTTAACTCTAAACCACAGCTGAGTCTTATTTGCAAGAACGTGTTTCTTTTTATCATTAAAACACATTGCTGTATTGATGGTGAAACTAGTATTGTGTTAACTGCAAGTATGAAAATCATTCCATAGCTATTTGTCATAGATTGCATTCAGTGGACTTTGATCAGTGATAACTGTATATGATACCTCAAGTTACAGTTCAAAAGTCTCTGCTGTGGTTAGTTCACAAGTTCCTGAGAAGCTGTTTCTCAACTGAAGGGCTGGAAGAGAAAGAAAAGGTTTGGAGTGTCTTTGGGAGAGGGGGATGGAGGGGGGAGCTCCCCAGTTTATGGGGAGAAATTCCTAACCCTCTAAAGCTGCGGTGTCTCAGACAGAATGCTGGTAATGGTTGGGTGTTTGTTTCGGGTCGATGGCAAAGTATTTCCTCTTTCTGTTTTGCCTCATGTTGTGCTGAACTTACCGTAACTTTACATCTTACGTATAGACGTTATGGATAAAATTCACCTGAGTGTCACAGCTGTGCTGCTCCTTTACTTTAATCATCCTGGATCAGCGGGAACCAAGTCACAGCAGCTTCTTAATACACATCACCGTACAGACTGCTGGTGGGATGAGAAGTTCGTAGTGAATTGCTCTTTGATGGGACTAGCTGCTGTTCCAGAAGATATATCGCTAACAGCAGTAACAGCCGATTTCAGTTACAATAACATTAAAACTTTTCCGTGCTCCACCGGGAGAAACGAAGACTGGATGCTGAAACATCTGAATCTCAGTAACAACCTCATTTCTGAAATCTCCATAACTGCTTTTAGAAGTTTACCAGTGTTGGAAACTCTAAACCTCAACGGTAACTCCATCAGCACCCTCACACTGGACCCACCTACACCTGAAACACTTGGAGAAATCCACCATTTCCTGCCTGCTCTGAAAGTGCTGTCAGCCAAAAGGAATAACCTCCATGCAGTTCCAACAGGTGAGCATTTCAAAATATTTAAGGACCTCACTCACTCACAAGGAGTAAATTGGCTTGGGATAAAATTTGGTACATCTCACTCGATGTACAATGAGACTATCTCTGTTGGTTACGTGTAAAGTGTGGCCAGGTTTCACCTGTGTGCAAATGCAGACTGAAAGTTGTTCAACAACAAATGGGTTGTTTGGTTCTATACAGTCTTTGCAATGCCAGTCAAGTATAACTAAAGTTTACTTTCTGAGAGGCAAGGAAGACCATCAGCCTCTACAACTCAATTGTGAACATTAATATCTAAGAAAATTACAAAAGCAATTTCATAGTACTCCTTAGAATAAAGTTAATGCTCTTCTAAATAAAACTGGACAAACTGGCCCCAGATTCAGTATTTCACAAAGATGGGAAAATATGTTTAGTTCATTCGGAACAAATTTGCCATATAGCAATTTATATCTCCTATTAACAATTCTTTAAGTCTTTGCTAAACTGAGGCTTTTAGGGGCTCCCTGCACAGTGTGTAAGAAAACAAGACACCTTCAGCACTCCATAGAGCTGCTTATGGAGCACAGATGCTGTCCTAATGAGGGTTTGCTGAAGGACATACTGTTATGCTTAATTCACAGGCAGACAGGGGTACAAAAGCAAGAACACGCTTTCAGTTTCAGTCAGGTGTATGTCCTATGGTTACATTCCTATCTGTGTATGAACATGGAGGTGGTAGTGTCAGCCACCTGACAACAGCTGGGAAAACAGGAATATGAAATGTGAAATCATTCTGCTCCTCCTAGGGCTGGGACTGCTGCAGTCTCTGCAAACTGTCCATCTGTCATTCAATGGCATACTGCAGATCGACCGGAATGATTTCCACAACTGTTCGCAGCTGAAAAATATCTACCTGCAAAACAACAAGATAGCAAACATCCATCCCGCCGCCTTCAAGGATCTCAACAAACTACAGGTCGTAAAGCAGCATTACTACAGCCTCAGTATTCCGTGCTAATCATAGAATCATAGAATCATAGAATCACTCAGGTTGGAAAAGACCTTGAAGATCATCAAGTCCAACCGCAGCCTAACCAGTAGCCTATCTCTTAAAAAACAACCACAAAACAATACCACAACAACAAACCTCTGCTAAATCATATCCCTGAGTACCACATCCAAGCGACTCTTAAACACATCCAGGGATGGCGATTCAACCACCTCCTTGGGGAGCCCATTCCAGTACCTAACCAATCGCCGCTAAAGATTCTTCAGTCAGCTGTTCAGCAGTGATTATATTGGTCTGATCACTGGTACACAATTACAAAAATTTAAGCAAAGAGTTTAGATAGCCGTTACTTGTATATAGCACATCTGCAACTGTAAGTATACGAAGTATAGCCCTGCAGATACCCATTTAGCTATGCCACAAGCCAGCACATAACTGGCTTAAGCACAGACTTCCTTCCCCCATCCCTTCCACACGTGCACCGACACACATGCCCTTTCCACTCCTCAAAGAAACACAAAACACTGAGATGCTATGACGGGCCTTTATCAACTTCGGCACAGTCAAGCTGAGAAGGAATTGTACATGAGATGCAGAAGAAATGAGTCCAATGAGGCTATTTCTAAGGAGACCAGAGAGTCATAAAAAGACTCAACAGCCCCTTGCATCGACTGCAGGCATCCTCTGGCAAGAGCCCTGCAGATTCCCAGCCACACAGAAGTAGCCTACAATGGAAGTCTGCCAAACCCCTGTCCTAAAATCAAAACCTTGGTGCAGTATTTTTGAAATCTCGTAACAGATATTGTTCCCAATCCTAAAAAAAATGCTCTTCTAGTAAAATAAATATTATGTTTGATGCTGCAATTCAGATTCTGTTCTAAGGCTTACCAATTTATTAGTAAAATATTGTTCTCAGAAAGAGTGGTGAGGCATTGGAGTGGGCTGCCCAGGGAGGTGGTGGAGTCACCACCATCCCTGCAGGTGCTCAGTAAGTGTGTGGATGTGGTTAGTGGGCATGGGATGACCGGCTGGCAGTTAGATGGGATGATCTTAAATGTGAAGATCTTTTCCAATCTGAAGAATGCAATGAAATTAATTCTGAATGAATTACTTCCACATAGGTCGTGGATCTCCGCGAAAACCCTCTGGCAACCATTCTACCCCACCTATTAATCAATATGAACATCTTTCAACTCAAAGTGGATTTGTTCAACAGCTCCTGGATATGTAACTGCAGACTTTACGCTTTCAAACATTTACTCCGTTTTCTTTCTGCCTCCATGAGAAAAAAGCTGATGACCTCGTGCAGTAAATCTGCCACCAGCTCACAGAAGCCTCTGCTCTATCTTTCAAGTTTCCACCTGAACTGCAGTGACGTTTTGTTCAGGACAGTCGTGGTCCCACCGAGGGAGACATCAGTGCTGCGCTGCAGCGTGGGTAACACACTGGGTATGTGGAACAGGGCTGTGCCCCGTGCGCTGCTAAACTCCTACTGCGTGCAGAATGATCACACAAATCTGGCTTGAAAAGTGGGTGCTGCTTTAAATGTAACCAAATGACAATTTAACATGCTAATTAGTGATTATTACACCACAGAATTTGAAAGCCATTTTTCCTAAAGGTGGAGTCGTAGAATGGAATCTTAGAAATCATAGAATAGAATCATAGAATAACTTGGGTTTGAAGGGACCTCCAAAACCATCTAGTTCCAACCCCCATGCTTTCATCTCCTTTCCTGTGCTAAACTAATGAGTGATGCTAAAGTCCAACCATACACAAATTTCAGTATGCAATATGTTGCAAATATGTAAGTTAATTATTGAATGCAAACAAAGCACAGAATGGGCTTTTCTCTTACTGCAGTTAACAGCTGTGGGGTAGCACTTCTGGAGGAAAAAGGAGAAGGATACAGCTGAGTTTCTGAGGTATTTGGTTACAGCAGAGTGAAATGAATCATAGAGTGGCCTGGGTTGAAAAGGACCACAGTGATCATTTAGTTTCAACCCCCTGCTATGTGCAGGGTCACCAACCAGCAGACCAGGCTGCCCAGAGCCACATCCAGCCTGGCCTTGAATGCCTCCAGGGATGGGGCATCCACAACCTCTCTGCGCAGCCTGTTCCAGTGCGTCACCACCCTCGGTGTAGAAAATTTCCTCCTGATCTCTAACCTAAACCTCCCCAGTCTCAGTTTAAGACCATTTCCCCTTGTCCTAACACTACCAATCCATGCAAACAGCTGTTTCCACTTCTGTTTATATGCTCCCTTCAAGTACTGGAAGGCCACACTGAGGTCTCCCTGGAGCCTTCTCTAAGCTAAACGATCCCAGTTCCCTCAACCTTTCCTCATAGGAGAGCTGCTCCAGCCCTCTGATCATCTTATTGGCCCTCCTCTGGACCTGCTCTGAGAGCTCCATGCCCTTCCTGTGCTGGTGGCCCCAGGCCTGGACGCAGTACCGCAGATGGGGTCTCACAAGCACTGAGTAGATGGGGACACTCACCTCCCTCTCCCTGCTGGTCACTCCTCTTTTTAACACAGCCCAGAACACAGTTGGCCTTCCAGGCTGCAAGCTCACACTACTGTCTCATGTCCAGCTTCTCATTCACCAGGACCCCCTATTCCTCCACAGGGCTGCTCTCAAGGAGATCTTCCCCCAGTTTGTATAAAAACCTGGGATCGCCCCAACCCACGTGCAGCACCCTGTACTTGGCCTTACTGAAAGTTTATTTGTGTTTGAAAGGGAGAGGACTCGCACCCCTATGTAAGTGCAGCCCCCATGGACTGCAGCACACAGCTAGCTCAGTGCAGGGTTCAGCAGACATGGCATAGCACTCACAGTACAGGGGACAAAAGCCTGCAGAGCTCAGACTTTGCAGAAGGAACACTGAGACAAAACTCAATGCAGAAAGGCATTTGTCATCAACCACAAGGCAATACAATTTAACAAACTAATAGTACTACAGGGTGTAAAGGCTTTCCCTTTGGAACACTTCATCCCCAAATGAAAATGATTAGAGTCTACTAGAAATACCACACTTCTGTTCTGCTTTCCAAGTAAATCACAGAAAACGTGCTCAGGGCTCAAGTCAACAGACTGCATAGCACCTAAACTCAAGTGGCAGCCTGAGCAGTCCAAAAGCAAAGCTGTACGTACAACACTGGAATACATTCCAAAAGGGCAGAAACCAGCCACATCCTACACTTGCTAGAGGCTGGAACGCTTGTTGGGTGCACACAAATTGCCTTGGTTTGCCAACTGTCTTTGCTGCAGCCTGAACAGTAACCACAGAAACAACATGGCAGTTAAAGCACTGGCAAAGACCTGACAGGTTGCTCTCAGCCACACACAGCAGCACAACTACACTGTGCTAGGGCCATGCATCCTGCACCAGGCACAGCCACAGCAGTTTGTAGCATGGCAAAGACCAGCCAACAGCCCAGGGTCCTCCTCCCTCATCCATACCGTCCTTCTTGTAAAGCCTGCTGTTAGCACACTAATCATGCTGTATTTTAAATGCAGAGAAAATAAAAGCCTATTTAACACATATTTTGGCACAGTGACAAGTGACCATGGATAGGAAAAATAAAAATTACCACAGATAGGTCAGAGCATGTCTGTATAGAAATAACCTGACTCCACCAGCTAAGTATACTCTGCTTTTAAGAAAGTTTCAATTAGTGTTTTCTTTCATTTCAGGCAACGGAGTCTCTTGGTGGGCACCTAAAGGCCGAATTTCAGAGGAAAGCAGTCTTCCTCATCTGACACTGGATAACAATAATTTAGTTATACACAACGCTGAGAAAAGCGATGAAGGCTTATACGTGTGTACTTTTAATACAACAAGGAAGAAGTATCTCATCTACAATGTACAGGTGAAAGAAAGGGCTCCAGCATCTCTGGTTAGAAAAACTCGGGCCACCAATGCAGGTGTTAGAGCAGGAGGAACGCAGCAGGACCTGATGCTGGCTGTATGCCTCTCGGTGTTCATTACATTCCTCTTTGCTTTCTGCTTGGGCGCCCTAGCCAGGCCCTGCCTCACACGCTTGTGGATGCGCATGTGCAAGAACAAAGCACCAGCTCCAGAACACATCTACGCTAACCATGCTTTTTCAGATGAAACCCTGAGCAGAGAGCACTCCACGAGCAAACCAGTGAACACACAGCATAATATGTTTGTTTCTTATGAGAATTCTTCAAGAAACACACATGCTTCTCCTGCAGGAACTGCTCAGTTGTACGAAGATGTCATTGGTGGCACTGGACGCACACCAAGAACTGAGGAGTTCCCAAAACAAAGCAATAATGAGATTAACATAGGGAAAAATACAGTGTCTTCCAACACCAAAACTAATAGCTGCGATGCCATGTACATAAACACTGGACAGCTTACTGCAAGGATGGATTATGAGAGCAGCGATGAAGTAACACCGAGGAAATTGATGGGGAATAGCTTGTCACCATGGGAAGACCCAAAGTACACAAACAGCACAGACTCAGAGCAGAGCAGAGTCCCTCCCATACCCAGCAGACACAACACTGGCTCTCAGTCAGTTCACGTGGACCCTGCAGACACAGATTTACCCTGTACAGGAGATGCTGGCTTCCCACTTCCCACAGTACAACCCCAAACCAGTGTGCAAGATTCCAGGGACAGTGAGGTGGTTAACAGCTCTGGTCAGCAGCAGTCAGAGGCAACACCTGAATACAAAGGGAACAACATAAACACAAACAGCGATGTGGGAGATCATATTTTACCCAGTAGCTCCAAGAGAGATGCAAATATTGAGAACTTAAGCGTTCACCAAAAACCTGAGGATGCTCCTCATACTGATCACAGCCATAAAAGGGACTGTAGAAATGAGCAAGGTAATTTTGCAGATTTCTTCGGTGACAGTTCTTCAGATGAAGGGACTCCATTCACGATGAGTGACTGCAGCTCCTTAGAAGACTTTGACCTGGAACAACCCAGCGTTAGCAGCAACTTGCCAACTCCTCTGGTATCAGTGGAGAAAGCTGACACAGATGGAATCGGTCATTTCTCACCGCCGCTGGAATCCCTGAGTATTGCTGCAGAACTTCGGCATATTGGAAAAAATGGAGATAAGCACAGTGCATATTTTGGAACCACTACTGATTATGGGTCAGACACCATCATGCCTGAAGCAGCATCAGCTCATGCCACCAAGGGCAGTGATCATGTAAGAATGTCAGGTTCAGACACAATTAGTTCAAGTCCAGAAGCTCCTGATGCATTTGACTATTATAACAAAGAGTCAACAGCACAAAACTCTGTTTCTGATTCTCCCTACAAGCACATCACAGACTTCAGCGATACATCACTTTCATTAAAACATCCTCCTACATATGCAACAGATACTGAAAATACTCCTGACGACGCTGAGCTGCAGCCACATCAGTTTTCCTTTCAACCACAGCACCTCCTCAGACACAGCCCCACAGAACAGAAGGAACAGGCACCAGAGGAAAGCACAGAGCAGCTCACAGATGAGAGCTCCTCTGAAAGCGACCATGGGGAAGGGGACATTGCTCTGCGATGGAACACAAACGCATCTGAGAATGATCATTTTGTTTGTACTCTTCTTGACCCTGGTTTGAATGCAACTGTTACAAAAGCACCTCTCCTGCATGCCAGCACAGCCGGCAACAAATCACTTCATCCATCCCTACCTGAAAACGCAACTGAAAACCCACCTACGGTTATTATGGAGAAAGAGTCATTACCACAGGGTGAGTACATTAATTCAGCTTGGACTCATGAAGATAAAACAGAAAGAGGTTTCAGTGAAGAGTGTGATGAATACAGGGAATTACAGGGCAGCAGCAACTGCAGCTCTTCTGACGAAATGCAATCGTGCAGTGTTATGACAACATTGCACCTTGAATCTCCTGGGAAAACACAGTCGGTCTTCAACACAGAAAGTTACTTCCAGTTGGATCCAAGTGAAGAGAACGTGTATTCCTCACCAGTCCCACCCAGCTCCCTGAGCAGAAGCACACAGCGCAGCTCAGGTCTGTTCCCACAAAAGACTGCAGGAAACAAAACCTTCCCAACAACTGATCCCAGTGAGCTGGAGGATGACGCTTCTTTGACAGCACCAGAGAACAGTTCTACAACAGCTGCCAGCCTCCCAGATTCCAGTGAAAGACTCCGTCAAAGGCCTCAGACCAGTTTAGGACAGGGCCGGCTTTTCATTAAGAAGAAAAGAGCATTTGATGGATTTGCAAATATTTTGCAAAGTAGGAGAGCAGATTCTGATGGTTGAGACACAGCAGCGCATTGCTAACCTCCTACAGGTGCAAAATGACTGCGTCTTGGAATTAAACTGGGGGGTTTTCTGCTCATCTTTGCTCAGTACAGCTATCTGCCTTTAACTTCAGAAATGCGGGTTATGGAACCAGACCTGACCTGTGTGATGGGTAAAGTGTAGATTAACCTAATTCAGAAAAAAAACTTACTCCAAAAGGCAACTCAGGCTGATACAGATATCTGTGTACATACAAGTCAGATACCACAGACTCGTACTTGCAAACCTGAATGAGTAAACTCCTCAGTAGTTATGTTTGCTAATAAACCTTTTGCTGAGGTCTAGTAATATACTTGCTTACTGTTGGTACTGAGATCTTAGTTTCCTTTACAATTTCTAACACCCACTGTTTTATTTGTCAAAAAAAATAAATGTAACACCGAAATTATTATTACATCATTACTATTACTGCATGTTTGCTGCAGGAATCACCCTATATAGCTTGCGGCACTGAAGGGCCCGGGTTCGAATCCCCCCTGTGGAGCAGGGGGTAGAAGTGCTGCTTTGCTACACGGGGGCTCGAAACCTGGGAGTTGGACTCGATGATCTCTATGGTCCCTTCCAACTCGCACAATACTATGATACTATGATAATAGAATATATTACTGCCTTCTGCTTTTATGAACCAGATTTCCAGGCTACAAGTCTCTGAATATCCCCAGTATTACATAAAACCTAAACAGTATTCAAATGCTGTATTCCTAGAAGTCTCTGGGATTTGAATTCATTGCAAAACACAGAACCGGTACATTTAGGCAGAGGGGCATAGCTGACACGACATAGAAACTCTCCAAATGAGAGCATGCCAATAAATAAAAAGAAATGGATGCTAGTTGTCAGAACCCTCGAATACACACAAGCAACGTGAGAGCTACAAGCAATTTTTTTCCCCTCACTTTTCCATCAAGTTTTATTAATAACAACCGTAAGCAAAAAAAAATGTAACTGCAAATGAATGTTCAATTAATCATTATGCTCTCCATAAAGAGAAAGCACTGCTTGGCTGCTTGCTTCAAGAAAAACTTCAAACTGACAGTAAAAAAAAACCCCACATGGGTAACACCTTGGGTAAAGCAAACCACTCACAGCTCATAGAAGATTAACAGTGGCCACCACCACTTTAAAAAGGGAATACATTAAGGCAGTGTAGTGTTGCTCCTTATGTTATGCACTGACCGACCTTGTGTTGTACCAGCTGCTAACACACTAAGAACGACAGCAAATCACATAAGTGAACCAATGTCACGGATCATGTGAAAAAAGAAAAAGGTGTGTGTGTGTGTGTGTGACACTGTTGGTATCACAGCAACATTTGCTCAGTCGCAGCTACTACAGTTCAACAGGCTTTCAAAATATACATTGGCAAAATTGTTTCTCATCTTCTCCAGCCATCAGAATGCTGCAGTAACATCACATACAGTACATTACTTCCGAGGAGCAGCAAGTGTTCTAAGACTCCTTTTGTGCAATAAAGCTTCAGAAGACTACTTGCTTGTTCTCATCAGATCCACAAAGAAAATAGAATCATAGAATCATAGAATCATAGAATTACTCAGGTTGGAAAAGACCTTGAAGATCATCAAGTCCAACCGCAGCCTAACCAGTAGCCTATCTCTTGAAAAACAACCACAAAACAATACCACAACAACAAACCTCTGCTAAATCATATCCCTGAGTACCACATCCAAGCGGCTCTTAAACACATCCAGGGATGGCGATTCAACCACCTCCTTGGGGAGCCCATTCCAGTACCTAACCACCCTTTCTGTAAAGAAGTTCTTTCTAATATCCAACCTAAACTTGCCCTGGCGCAACTTGAGGCCATTTCCCCTCGTCCTGTCACAAGTCAGTAGTGAGAAGAGACCTGCCCCACTCTCACTGTAAGAACCTTTCAGGTACTGGAAGACGGCAATAAGGTCTCCCCTCAGCCTCCTCTTCCTCAGACTAAACAGCCCCAGCTTCCTTAGTCTCTCCTCATAGGGCTGATTCTCCAAGCCCTTAACGAGCCTCGTTGCCCTTCTCTGGACCTGCTCCAGTACCTCCATGTCCTTCTTGTGCTGAGGATTAGGATTAATTAGGATTACTAAGGTTAGAAAAGACCTCAAAGATCATCAAGTCCAACTGCAGCCTAACCTTAGTACCATAACTCTAACAACTCCTCTGCTAAATCATATCTCTGAGCACCACATCCAAACAGCTCTTAAACACATCCAGTGATGGTGACTCAACCACTTCCCTGGGGAGCCTATTACAGAGTTAGTTACCCTTTCTGTAAAGAAGTGTTTCCAAAATACATTTGCTCCTTCTCCAAGGAATTTTTAACCTGCGCCAAATTATTTCCTTCTACTGTCACAATGTTGTTGATGTTCTGTCTGAAACTTACCTTCAGATTTACACCTAATCTTGCACCCTTGCTTTGCTACTGTTAAAACACTCAGCTTCTCCTCCTTTTTAATACTTCCTCACATCATTAGCAACTGTGCTTGGAGATAATGCAAAACCTTTTACATTTTCTGTGGCTTCCAGCCAACACTCTTCATATTTTACGCCTTCTTCTCCATTCACCCTATCTCTCCAGGCCCTTCTGTACCCAAAGCTACAAACCTCCTGCTCCCTGAATCCCTTTGAGATTCTACTGTCATTCACTTTTCTTTACGATTCAGCTGTTTTCAATCAACTACATCTCGTTTACACTGAAAACATCATTCATTTAATCACTGAATATTTTCCAGAACACCTAGTATGTTTTCCTCCAGAGAAGTCATACTTGCTGAAAGGTGTAACTCAACTGCTCTAGATGTGTTGAATCTTCTATGGCTTCATCAGTAACTAAAGGTAAAAAAACAAAGAAAAACCCCACAATCTGAGCACACACTGTACGACTTCTCAAAAAAAGAAGGAAGGTCTGACAGTATGTTGGTAATGTCTGGGCCTTACTTAGACCGCTCAGCTAAAGGGTCAAAAAGACACTGTATTCCTCAGAGTCAATGAGTGCAGGAAAAAAAACTTAAGCCTTATGAGTAGGTGGAGGAATTCAGAATGAAACAAAACTTGGATTTTCAATTACCTTCTTACTATACAGAGATAGTTAACAAGTTGTCTGCCAAAGGCACAAGACACTTCAGCCTTTCTAGAGAACATTAATTACTACGCTAGAAAACAAGCCTTGAATACAAACATGTTCACATTTAATCTACATATAATTAACATCAGAAACTATTTGGGCAGCAATATGGAAATGTTCCTAGTACAGAAGACTGTGACTCACTTCATAATAAATAAAAGGAGCAAGCAACATTCTTACAAGCGCTGAAGGCAATTCCAGCTCTGATCATCAACTTGAACTTACTGAAAAACAGCTTCCTTAGTATAATCTCCACATGAGAATATTATTTAAAGACAAAGATATTGACATTAAAAAATATTGTCAAAAACCTTCAGAGTGTAGTCTGCTAAGACACTGGTCTTCTCATCCAATGTTACATTTGAATAATACCTGGAATTTTCTTTAGCATATGCTTCACATCACAGATGAGGTTGGAAGTGTCTTCTGGAGGCCATCTGGTCTAGTCTCTACTCAAGCAGAGCAGAGTGCCCAGGCCCGTGTCCAGGAGGCTTATTAAGATCTCCAAAGAGAAGATTCCACAGCCTCCCTGGACAGTCTCTTCCATCTTCACCTTCACATCATAGAAATGCATCCCGATGTTTAGAGAGAATGTCCTGTGTTCCAGTTTTTGCCCATAGCCTCCTGACCTAGCACCAGGCACCACTCAGAGGAGCCCAGCTCCCTCTTTGCATCCTCCCCTCACATATTTGTACACACTGATGGGATTCTACACACACTGAACCTTCTCCTTTCCAGGATGTACAATCCCTGCTCTCAAAACCTTCCCCCATATGAGAGGCACTCCTTCCCCTTCATCAATTTTATGGCCCTCCGCTGGACTCTGTCCAGGAAATTCACATCTCTCTGGTACTGAGAAGCCCAAACCTGGTCACAGCACTCCAGGTAAGGCCTCACCAGTGCAGAATGAAAGGGAAGGATCACCTCCCTCAACCTGATGAGGACAATTCCCCTGATGCAGCCCAAACATTAATCTTCTCTACCACAAAACCACATTGCTGACATAGTTTAACCTGGCATCCCACAGGACCTTCCTTCAAAACTGCTTCTCAGCCAGTCCAGTCTTTTTGTGGCACTCAGAATTACTCCTCCCAGGTGCAGGACTTTACATTTCCCCCTTCACTGAACTTAATGCATTTCATACCAGCCCGTTTCTCCAGCCTGTCCAGGTCCCTTTCAATGACAGCACAACACTTTGGTGTATCAGCCACCTGCTCAGGATATGCTGTGCCACATCATTGAGGTCATTAATGAGAATGTGCTCAACAGGACCGAGGCGCAGCCCAGACCTGGGGCACAGTGCTAGTTACAGGCCTCTAAATGGACTTCGTGCCTCTGATCACAATCCTCCTAGTGCAGCTTTCAGCCAGTTTCCAACCCACAACATCATACACACACACAGAATCACACAGAATGACCCGGGTTGGAAGGGACCTCAAGGATCATGTAGTTCCAACCCCCCTGCCTAGCAGGGCCACCAAACATACACATTTACTAGATCAGGTTGCCCAGGGCCCCATCCAACCTGGCCTTGAACACCTCCAAGGACAGGGCATCCACAACCTCCCTGGGCAGCCTGTTCCAGGGCCTAACCACTCTCCTAGTAAAGAACTTTCCCCTAACATCCAACCTAAATCTTCCCTCCTTCAATTTGGATCCATTTCCCCTAGTCCTGCTATTGTCATCCCTTTCAAAGAGTTTACTCCCCTCCAGGGTGTAGGTTCCCTTCAGGTAATGAAAGGCTGCAATGAGGTCACCCCGCATCCTTCTCTTCTCCAGGCTGAACAAACCTAACTCCTTCAGCCTGTCCTCATAGGTCAGGTGGTCCAGCTCCCTGATCATCTTTGTGGCCCTCCTCTGGACCCTTTCCAAAATCTCTATGTCCTTCTTGTACTGAGGGCTCCACACCTGGACACAGTGCTCCAGATGGGGCCTCACAAGAGCCGAGTAGAGAGGGACAATCACCTCCCTATCCCTGCTGACCACCCCTCTCCTGATGGAGCCCAGGATCCCATCATCTGCTCATCCAGACAGTATTTCATCAGCTTCTCTAACAGGATCTAAGAGGAAGACAGCATCAAAAGCCTATGTCAAGATAAGCAGGTAACAAAGATGCTTCTTTAAGATTCTGTCCTATAAAAAGACAATTTCAGCAGCAGCACTTCCTGTTAAAAAAAAAAAAAAGCATAACACCACTGTTTTACATCCACTCACCCCACTTGAAACATACCTGTTTCCAAATATTTTAAGTATTAGTTTGCTGTAGCACTGTGAATAAGAGTCACAAGATCATATATACTCACCTTCAACAGAATTTTGGAACCCAAGGAAGTTCTCCGCTAAATGATAAAGGTTGCCAGTGGAGGAGAAGAATATTCACATTAGAGAATTTCTGAAGCATGAACCACAGAAAAATCTTAAGTCAGTTTCTGAAACCAACACAAATACTCTTTATTTGTGGGATTCCATTTTACATCAACACCAGTAAAAGACCTAAAAATTAACCAGATGAACTCTTGTAAGGTGGTGTAACAGCATTTCCACCAGTTTGTAAGTCACAGGAGTTTAGCACACCTTATGCATGTAATACCCAAATAACTACGACACAAAGCATTCACAGTTACAGGTTAACTGCTGTTCCAACAGCAGCTTCATCAGGAACTACTTGGTGACAACACACATACATACACACGCACATACATAGAGAGGGGAAAAAAAATAAAACACATATTGGTCTCAGTTACAGACAATGACCTATTTAGCTGGTGAATGGGTTCTATACACTTACACAGCAATTAGAATGGGTAAAATATAAGGCTTATAAAGAGGTATTTTAGCACTTACAGTTAGAAGCAGGGATGGTAACCTTTAAAGCTGTCTATATGAATTTCGAAAGCATTTAACAACCTGTTAAGACTTATAGCTAAGGGTCAACAGAAATCTGGGGAAACTCTTACATAACTGAATTCCACTCCTTTCCCTCCAAAAAAACATAATTCAGGAACATTAACTAATTAGCAATGAGATAAAATTGTTTTTGATTGTGCAAACATTATTTGTGTTAAAATAAAATGTATATAATTGTGATAAAATGAGACGTGCTTTCAGTCCTCTACATATGTCAGAAAAGGCCACATAAAGGTGACTTAAATATTTAAGACTGTCTTCATGCTAAAATAAACAAGTTTTAACTGAAAGCACAAACATATAAAGCATTCCAAGAAATTCCATCCTCCTTTATTTGCCCTTCTTGAAAACAAACAACATAAAAATCAATAGGAATTAAAATTAGTATTTAATTTACAGTATTTTTGCTGTATAATTAAATTAGCGTATATTTAATTTGAGGAATATTTGTTACTAATACTCTATACAGCTATTTGGACGGTAAAGAGCACTAAAATGTTTGTTAACTATCAACTGCTGCCTAATACTTATCTGGTTTCCTTTAACTAACTATCTCTCCATTTTACATCTTCTAAGTACCAGGCATGAACTGCAAATAAATCATCATGTTTCTGCTACAAGCGCAGTTATATTACACCAAAAGGATAAGCACAAGACCCATGAACACATCTGCCAGAAAGACCTCCCAGTATTCAAGAAATTAGGACATTCTGTATACATTCTGTATACTACTGCTGAAGTGTGTGTGGGGATGGGGGGGGAAGAAGGATGAGGGGAAGTACATCAATGGTATGACAATATAAACTAAAAAGCAAACATCAAGCTTGTACTAAAAGTAAACTGAATGGCTTAGTTAAGTTTCAATGAACTTAGTTAAGTTTCTGCAATTATTTAAAAATGAGAGGGAATTCCTTCAGCATACAAGACCTCGCAGTGTTAAGGTTCTTTGTGGGTCAGAAAATGTAGCAAAAACAAGGATGGATAACAGGGATGGTTATTAAGCCATGATGGGTTGCTTTTTTTTTCCCCTCAGACCACTTCTGTCCATCCCTGTACATTTTAGTACAGTTGCCAACTAGCTGCAGTTGCATTCGTGGTTCATCTTACTTATGCTCATTATAAACCTGTCAAAGAACAGAGATTCATCTTGAATGCGAGTGGAAGATAAAACGATCAGTATCTAATCACTTCCCAAACACATTCTTCCTTTCCATCACTCCCAATTACTTTCATCCAAGGAGGAAAACGAAAAGTTTACTCAGTGTGAGTACTTCAAGGTTTCTTTTTCTCTCTTTTCTTTGCTTTCAAACTTTGTATCCTGCAAAACATTGCAGAAACCCTGAAAAAGAGCACCCAGTTAAGCTGAACAGATTTCTGCTGACCCCGTTATGTGAAAATGACACCTGTAACAGTAATAGATTAAAAGTGTCTTTGGCTCTCGCTTCCATTACTGGAAGCCAAATTTTTGTGACATACAAAACTTTCAATGCAAACCTTGTATTTTAGCAGTGTTCGTGCTAATTTGTGCTAAATTCTAGAGTGAGTAACTAGCCTAACATTTAAGAAAATTACAGTATTTCACTTTAAGATTTTAGCAAATACAACGTAGCCTGATGTTACAAATCATATTGCTTCCAATGTCATTCTCTAAGAACTAAATCAGCAGTTCCACTGATATTTACTTACAGTTATACTCTGGTAATATACACATTTACATCAGAAGTCTTATTAAAGTGTGTGTAAGAGGCTTATTGTAAACATTAAATACCACACTTCACTGAATTAATTTCTTGTGCAAAACTGCCATCAAACATGGAATTAAGATTACATTAATAAAGAAAAAGCAATGACTATGTATGCTTTACCACTACTAACTGCAGAGGATGCTATTTATTTATTTAGTGTCATGGAAATCCAAAGGTGATTCTTTCATGGGAAATGGTAGTACTTTCTTCTTAGCTTCCTGAAATTCTGGGCTTTGTATATGAATACATATTTGTATACTTACATACACACAAATACACACAAACACACACGAACAATTTTTGTCTTTGGCAGCTTAGTCTGACAAACAAAAACCACCAACAAAAACACAGATTTGAACACAATTAGACTACCCATGCCAACAGGTACAACCTCCCAGACCAGGGCAGTAAACCAATAAGCTTCTGCAGAACTAACACTGAGAGTAGCCGAGTTAGCGACAGTTGTTCCTGACTTCAGTGATATCAGAATAGGACAGCTGAAAATTCAACCTAAAAACACATCTTCCCTCCCCCTCACAAACCTTGGATCACGTTCTGAAAAACACCTGAACTGCCAATGCGTCATTGAATGTTTCTACAGAAAAGTAATGCTATTCTTTGTTTTGAAGTGTCCACTGGCCCTTTTTTGTTAAACGCTACAAATTAATATGGAACATTTTATTAAATCCTTAGGAAACAAAGTTTAATAGCACCGGATCCTTCGAGAACCTATTTATAAAAGTCAAAAGTCAATGCTAATATTTTTTTTTTAATAAAGAAGAGTAAGGCAAAGACAAGGCAACAAAAATACAGAAACTAAGCATCACCCCACTCACTCACTCATGTTTCCCAAAGTAATCACTAGAACTGTCCTACACAGATAAAGACATTAGTGAAGTAGGAAGCGGTCCCTAATAAAAAGTAGTCATTTAATACTGGTGTTTAACATGCCCATTGCCTGCAACGGACATCCTGCTAGGGAATTCCAATCCCCAGCATGAAAGAAAAAGCAACGTTTTGACAACATGTTTAATTACTCAGAAACAAAGTTAGAGACCATGTGAAAGACCAACGTTACAAATCAGAAAAGAGAAACCTCTATGACCTACGCGTTAGAGGTTAGCAGATTTTATTCCCCAGACCACTATTTTTAGCGAGAACTTTAAGTTTCACTATATTGCAACAAAATCCAAACACACTCGGTACAACAGAAATTAAATGGACTATGCCAAAGGCAATTTACAAAAGTCTAAAACCCATTTTTTAAAAGGTACTTTAATTTGTTCAACTGTACCTGTAACGACTACTGCAGTTTTAACATGAAAAAGTCAGTACTTTTCCTTCAAATGGAAATAAACTGTGGCATGTACAACTACTACAGCGTTTTAATATTTATATATGATTTTTGTGGTTGTTTTTAAGACATCAATGCTTCACTCCTATTAAGCCATAGGTCAAGTTTGGCGAATTCCCATTAAGAAAGTCACTGTATGTCTTCTCCCCTCAGAAATTGGCATCTCAAATAGTAACATGAAAATTGACAATAGTTCTTCACCGTAACTATGTCCAAGCAGTCTGTTCATTTTCTGAAATGCCACATTTGAGACCAAAAGAAAAGCAAAAGAACTAAAGTTTCAACTAACACATGTAAGTGATGACTAGAAATATGCCACAAAATTATTTTAACAATACATTTCTGCAGAAATAATCCCTAGTTGAAGCTTTTCTTTTTATACACATATACAAAATTTCGACAGCAATATACACATAATCACAGTGAAGACGCTGGCAAGTTCACCAATTTGTAGTGTAAATACAAAATGCAAAGCAGCCTTCAAAGAGAACAATGCTACACAGCAAGCATAGCTAGCTTGTTAAATGGCAAACACCAAAAGTTCCCTGCAAAAGGGACGCAGTGCAAGAAAAGCAGCATGCACTTTGATACAAATAGCAGTTTATGGCTAATGGTTGACATAACTGTGGTAACAGTGACTCTTGAGTGGCTGTGCATAGTTGAACTTCTACGTCATTTGTTTTCCTTTATACCATTCCACAAACTCATCCAACAATACTGGCCCTGTAGAGAGATCAAATAACTGTATTTTATAAAATTTCAGAAAAGAGCACCAAATGATTAAGCTCAGGGAAATAAATTATTTTCAAACACCAACATATGGTAGTACTTACAGGCTCCATCTTCATCATAATTACTGAGGTCAAGGTTGATTGTTCTGCTGAATTCAAGAACGTTACACCATTGGTCCTTATTGATAACTTTGTATTTTGATTGCTGCTTGAGGCAAGAAACAGAAGTTATTGAAACATATCTTCAACTCCTCCAAATTCAGGTTCTCATGCAGGAAATTTAAGCCTTGGAATGAATTATCATTATTTGCATCGCATCTAAAACCAAATCGGATCAAAGAAGCCACTAAACAATCAAACTAGTACTGAATAAATTATATTTCACTGAAGCCATCTTTTAGTGAACAAATAGGCATCAATAAGAACAGTAAATCAAAGACTGTGTCTTATATCAAATAGAGATCAACAACATAGGGATTTGAAGAACAAGAAGATAGGAATGATAACTAGTTGCAAATGCCATTTTGGGGGTGCTAGTATAACTTAATTCAGAAAAAAATATCAATTCATGCTATATCTAAGTAAAACAGTGTCAGACAAGACAAAGTCTATTTCAACATCCTTACCTCTAGAAACTGATGAAATACTGGAAAAAGAGACCATGTTTTTCCTAAAAGAAGGCCCAACATGCACTTGGCAGTATTTATGTCTAGGCTGCGCTGGTCCTTTTCCTGGAAATGGAAAAAAACATAAAAACCATTTATTTACACCAAGTTTTTTTTTAATTTTTTTTTATTTTTTTTAAATAAAAACCCAACCTTCTAGTAAAGCTTCCTTCTTTACAACTTCTGGCTTGCTGTAGTGAACGCTTTCCATAGCAATGACAGTTATCTGAGAAAGTCTCACTGATGAGGCATGTATTCCTGCTTGTGACTTCCTAACTTCCTAGGAAACAATATCCATACCCGTGTTTGCAGGTATGTATCTGCATGGCCATAAGTGTGTTCAAGTAGCATCACTGCACATATTTCCTGAGGTTTTCTCACAACCACACGAACTGCTGGAAGGTTCTAAGCAGCTATCAGTTAACCATGACTATGTGAAAGTCATCAGAGGAGGTTCCTTGTTCTGTTATTCTACTGATCACATTAGAATCAGACTAAATGAACTATCAAACAAGCACAGGTAACATAATACTATGACATATAGCAAATGGAGACTTCTCTCAGAACTGTCCCAGTTTTATGCCAAATTAGCAGCAGTTACATTCAGGCTTGCAGGGCCAGGAATTAATTTTTTGCTGTTGTTGCTTGTGTGTTATTTTGTCTTTTAATGAAAACACATCACCATCTGTATCTAGCAGATTCATTACACCTGATTTGTAGATAGGTTTTGATGAACTTGATAACATGACTTTGGCACATCTCAAAAGTTACACACCTATTCATGTACTATTTTTGCCAATGTGCATTTCCCTGAAATGAAAATCACGCACATTTTCCAAGTCAAAACCAAAGTTGCTCCCATTACCTTTTTTGTATAATTAACTTACATAATTCTGATGAAAAGCATATTCATCTGATGCCTGTAATTTATGTCTTCTTATTAGCATTTATTTCTATTTTTCTAGATGCCACTCTCCTGTACACCTCCTTTGACATCATGCTATTAGAAGTTCAATAACTGTATTAATCTAATACAGTTTCAACAATTCTGTTGATGTGATTTGCAAGTTGCAATCGTATCAACTTGTAAACCTACAGTTTTGTGTTTTCTTGTTCCCTTCAAAAGATGTCAGAACATCTGACTGTTCGTGTCAGAAACCTTTCTTGAGAGCAGATTGTCAGATCCATTTGTACCTCTTGAAAATACTCCATCCACTGACCTCTCTTGCAATGCTTTATTTGATGGCACGTCACTTATTAATGATAGGCCACCAGCTGGCATAGATTTGCTATTAGGAAAATATATTTTTTTTTAATCAGTTCAAAATATTTCACCAGTATCTTGAACTTGTTCAGCAACGTTAAGTATTTCTAACCTCTGTATTTTATTTTCAGCAAAATTAGCAGAATAAGCCTTTGCACAATGTACTTGGTTCTGGCTGGGATGGAATTAATTTTCTCCACAGCAACTTGTCTGCTGAGGTGTTCTAAGTCTTCAACCAAAATAAAGCTGATAATACAGCAATGTTTTAGCCATTGCTAGACTGTGTTTGCACAGCATCACATCCTTTGATGTTTTTCTCTCTGCCCGCTAGACGAATAGACAGAGGATGCACAGGAGGGAGGGCAGATGCAATCAGGCAGATGACTCAAATCAAAGAGATATTCCATGCCATACAGCATCTTGCTCAGCAACAAAAGGGAGATAGTAGATTTATGGAAATTAGTCAGCTGTCTAAGTCTACCCCTGAAAGATGGTGAGCAATTGTCTTTGCAACGCTTGCTTTTTTCCTTTTTTCTTCTATTTCTACTTCTCCTTCACTCAATGAACACCTATCACAACCCACACATTTTTCTTGCTTTTACTCTTCCCTCCGCTGATATCAGGACATTGCTTCATATTGTTTCATAAGCGCTAAGAACATAAATGATGATCTTCCAAGACTTTTTAAAACCAATATTTATCTTATAAGCACATTTTATCATGTTTATTATTTTTACCACTCACAGAAAAGGCTGAAATGCATTCCTGTTTTAAATACGTTTACACTTAAAAAACTCAAACAGTAAGAAAAAAAAGTGATTGTAACACAAACATTTGTTAGAAAGAATCATGAGTGATAGCTTAAGGAAAACATATTTACTCACAAGCATTACCCATCACAGTAAAGTTTAGTTTTATATGTTAGCATTCTGCAGTACTCACCCGTGCAAAGTCAAATGCATATCTATAAATAAGTTTAAAATTGGTAGGCTCATTTAATAAGGATCTCAAGCAATCCAGAGAATTTCTCAGTTTTTCTGTAGTATCACATCTGAAAGAAAAGCAAAGAGTGAATTCATAGTCTACATTCTTACACAGATGTCTGGTGTTCTTAAAAAAAGAATCTCTTAAATGTATCCCCACCACTGCATAAAACATGAAGGCATTAGTTTGCCTGCATAAGAGGTCTTGATTTAACCCATAGAACAAAACACATGTAGACAAAATAGGGAAGTCCTATGCTTGTACTGTGATAACAAATTGTAGCTGCAGAAAATGCACTACCCATGAGATTAAACCACAGATTTGTCCACAAAAGGAAAACAACCAACAAACATCAGAAGGGAAACAATGCTTCTATTGGCTCAGCAAAGCTATAGAACTTCCTAAAATTTTGGTGATCCTTCTCTGTAAAGATAAGCCAAAATACTCTTCTTTCAACTCTATGAAATGTGTTTATTCAACTACTTCAGTATGGCATTAATTATACCATCAAGATAAGATCTCAACAGGAGAATGCAACTCAGAGAGAGCATGAAAATGCAGTCACAAAAAAATGCTTGCAATGTTTAGCATTTTAAACTGAATATGCTCTAACAACATACCAATATCTAGCACTAATGCAATGACACTAAAGTTCAGAAATAAATAGGTTCTACCCAGTGACAAAGACAGATGTCCTTGCAGACAGAAACAAAGCACCTCATTATACTTCCATTTTCTTGAGGCTGCAGACATTATGAAAGTATTTGACAAGCAGCAGCCGGGTTTCAAGTTGTCTTTGAATGAGCCATATCACCAGAAGCAGTGACAAAAAAATATTGCTTCTGCTCTACAATAGAGCATTCTATTTTAAGTGATGATTTAAAACATCAAAATGCATTTTTTTCTACAACAAACTGTATTTACTATCAAAAAAAAAATCTTAAGAACTTTTTCAGAGTACTTACTGTAGCGATGTCATTCCTTTTAACCATTCTTGTAATGTAAAGTAGCCCATGTTTTGTGCATCCAACTTCCATGCTAAAACCAGCATTACTACCTGTTTCAGAGCAAAAAAATGTGAAAGTTGTGTTTTCTTTTCCAGTTGCTGTTTAGTAGGCTACTTTACTCAAATAAACAAAACATTCAGAACCTTGCTATTGAGCAGCTATTTTAAATGTTAAATATACATATAACAAATGTGTACACAATTCAAACCATAAGATAGCAGCACAAAGATAGAAAGTCAGTATCGGTTAGGTTAGCCACCTTACTTCAAGGAAGGATGCACAGACTGTCACAGTAGTAAGTTAGTGTGCATTGTAACCATGAAGAAGATGAGCCAGCAAAGGCTACAGAAAAGGTTTCCCAAAATTATTACATCTAAGCACTAATTTAAGACAAGTTACATTTGTTAAATTTATCTAGGTGAGCATCCATTGCAATCCATAAGCTTTATGAAACACAATTGTTCTAAAGGTGATAATGATCCCACGTGAATCCACGTACCACAAGGTACCGTCAACCCCATCTAATTCTGCAAGTCTGAACATGAGGTACAATTCAAGTAGAAGTTAAGTACACTGAATGAATTAACAATAGCAAATATCAATCCAGAGGCTGATTCATAACTGCTTCAATTTTGCCCCAAAGGAAACAGAATCCTTTTACTATCTCACATAGAAAGCTGAAGTAATAAAGAACTTGAAAAAGTGGTATTGGAAGATTACTGTCATATTCAGGATACTTAAAATATGTGCATGGAAAAAGTGGCAGGCAACTATCCCTGTAGACTAGAAGGAAAAAGTGAAATCAAGCGAATTAAATTTTCTATTCTGATTAATACTAATGCAGCCTTATATTGTTAATGCAAAGTCAGAATATCTACTTATATACCTGGAATCTCCCTATCAATTACAAGGGTGTATCACGCTACTAAAATCCAAAGGTAGCAAATTATATCTTATATACCAGCAAATCTTTCAGAAACATCTCTCTCATTTTAACAATAATAGCTTACAAACATAGCAAAAGATGGGACTTGCATATATGTTTTAAAAATTAAGAGAAGTTCATTCATAACACACTATGCCCCCTCTGAATGGACATCAAACTTACATTTTCTGGTTCAACTCCAATGTCTTCACAAAATTTCTCCATGCCTTCTGGCCCTACAATGTCATCGGTGCCTGCAAAGAAAATGCACTTTACATACCTGAGAATTATAACGGACTGATCTCTAGAGTTTAAGAGAAACTGAATCAGAGAGTGCAATCTGAACTTTCATAGACTTTAGTTAGGTTTATTTGGCACGCAATAAATATTTCCCCACTTACAATCAGACGTTGATATACACATATCTTTATCCCACCTTTGGAACCAAAGACAGAAAAACTATAGAACAATTTTTCAGTCTTGCTAACAACTTTTATTCCGCCCACATACCAAGAGAACCTTGGAAGAGTACATGAATAAGATCTTGAGCAGTACAGACTAGCAGAACATCCAACTAACATTAGCATGGTTAAATGAATGAACAATGATTACTGAAACTCATTTGTCAGCTTGAATCTCTACTGTTATCTTAACATTGAATCACGTAAGATTATGGTGTCTAGATATCTAGGATACAAGAGACTGTCGTTCCCAGAATCTTAGCCCTTATTGTTTCATTCATACGCTAACTCTACAAAACATCATCTACATAAAAGACTCTGAAATAAAAATGCCGTTTTCCTGTTTATTCACATTCAGTAATACCACAGGTACACATTATGTGAATTTTAGTAACTGCTGGGGAAAATGAAAATACAAATTACACACAGCTATATCTTTGCCGAGTTAAAAAGAAAAAAGGTTAAAAAACATGTTATTAAAAGACTCTACTTTTGAAATGCTGTTCAGTCAACATGTTTGTAGCATCTACACTATGTTGTCGAATAAAAGTTATATGCACTGATGTTACTGTGCTTTTCTTTTTTTAGTACAATTCATATTTGGACTATTTTTTTTTAGAATTATTTCATTCACATTAAGAAGGGCTTACTTAGGGAAGAAAAGCACTAGAGGTTGACATCCGTACTTCTATTCAATATAAATAGTACAAGAAAGAGGTATGAAAGGGAAAATAATTCTAAGTTTTACTATTATGTGACCTACTTTCTAAGAAATGACAAGGTTTAATTAAATATTTTTCCATCTTCCATCTTCCTATGACATCCTCCCAATTATACTTCTGACTTCAAAATAAAATTATTCCGTAATACAAACACACTAGGGGAAAAAAAGAAACACCAAGTCCAGTGCTAACTGTCCGCTGATGTAGAGGAGAAGACTTTAAAGAAAGAGCATAAAAGAAATCATTACTTGAAAAAAGGTTTCATATTTTACAATGTTATTCAATATAGTAAACAAAAATCATACTCTCCACTTTTCTGTTATATCTTGGTGTATGCAGTCAACGGAAAACCAAGAGATCAGGTGCAGCTTGAATTTGTCTTAATCTCCTTTCACAGACTGCCCCACACACGTGAAATCTCAAACTACTTATTCTAGCATATATAATTTTATTAGAAGAAAAAAATAATTTATTACATCAAATTAAGTCATTCTTCATTACACATAAGGATAGACAGAACAGCACAAACTGTGAGCAGTGTTATCTAAAACAACAGCAGAAAACTGCTAGGTAACCTTGTTTCCTTTGTCAAACACCTATTTCACTTCTTTTTGGTCTTCTTTACAGTCATGAGATTTTTTTTCCCCCCATACTTCAAGTTCTCCCCTTCAGAAAAGATGCGTAAAAAAAATGAAAACAAATAATGACCGATGACTTCACTCACTGTTAATGAATGATCTGTTGTGACCATTGATCATAATCATTAACCCTATAATACCTGAAGGAAGTTCTCATACATTAAAACAGTAATAAGTAATTCGGTTGACCCTCTTTGTACCTGCTAATGGAAAACTATTCAAAGTCAAGACTGTTATGGAACACTTGTGTTTATTTGTTTCTGTGCTAGAAACTAGAATGACCAGATTAAACAGCAAAGGTTAATTCTACCATCTCCTCTACCTTTTCATTTAGTTAGTTATTTTTACATTACAAACATACCTTCCCCAGGAACAGTTCTGCACTATTCAGTGCTAACATGGCAGATGGAGTAACTTTATAGAGACAGACAGGTAACAACAGAAGTAGAAGTTTAAATATAAATTAGATTAAAGTATGTTCATTCACTCAGCTCACTTAAAACCGTTTTCATAGGCTAAATTGTTATTGAGAGGAAAATGGCATTTCACACTTACCTGCATATTCATAGAACCATTCTAAGCATCTTTTACTCGAAAAGACCTCCTCTTCTGCTTTAATTCTAGTTGAATCATATTTTCTATACATTCTTAAAAATAAAAAATAAAACAAATAATTAGTACATCACTTTTCAAAAAGCAACAGTCTAACCAACAGCAGCAACACAATTACTTTCACTAGCAAATTTACTCAACATTCTGACCTTGTATTGAGTCATTTAGTGAGCTGCTTAGCAGAGTAAGAATCACTGAATCTACTGTGTTTGCTCAGTCTGTCACAGTTCAACTGATCCACAACACCTTATCCATGTGCATGAACCGTCCTAACAACAGAAATAGCCTGGTCCAGATTCAACCCCGAAGTACTTTATGCAAGTCCATGTAAGACTTGCGCATATTACTAGCTACCATATTCAACTGACAGGCTGCAACTTGGCTGTGGGTCTAAACCCACAGTAATTCCACGTTACTGTCAACTGTAGTCCTACCTGTATGTGCACACAGATTTCGTGCATTATTTATTAACTGTGGGTTAACAAAAACACTTTTTGCCTCTTAAAAATTCTAGAAAAGGCAAAAAGAGCAAAACAAGTGTGACCCATAGTAATATTATTCTAAAGGCAGTAAGTTGGTAGCAAAAAAAAAAAAAAAACAAAACAAAGGACAGAGGAGGTTACAGGTCCTCACTGACAGTAATTTGAAGAACTCCATTCATCACAAGCTATAACAACAGCTACCTGAAAAGTTAAATCTGTAGTGCTCCTTTCCTCACAGAGATGACTGACAAGGTAATATCCTCCATAGACAAACCTAAAGAACTGTAACTGCTTCCAAGAAATAACACTGAAGTACCAGCCTCCTGAATTTAGTATCTGAATCACATAAAACATACAACGTGTGACAGAAATTACTCCATCCTCTTTAAACTCTTCTGAATCAGAAAACACCACTTGTGGTAGCTTGTTAAAGAGATGAGACTTGGCAGTGCAAGTAGTTGGATCAGACTGTGCAGCAATGAACATTTCTATCACTCTACGATAGTTCAGACTAAAAGACGGAAAAGAGCTGAGAAACAAAGACGAGAGAAGCAAGCTACGAACAGTTCTGCAAATGCTCCAAGCATGCAGCCTTTCCTCTCAAAATACCAGCCCTTGCTGGGGGCAGACAAGCAAGCTGCTAACTGGTTCCACAATCGTTCTGAAACAACTTCATAAAATTAAATGGAGTTAATTTCATCACCATTTTGTCCTTCTAGCTAAATGTGTAAATGTAAAAAGATCTCTCTACTTATAAGATTGAAGTACAATCATTTTCTGCTACCAGCACTTTCCACCTAGTTGTTTGTAGCTACCTAGTAAAAGGTTCACATTGCACTGACAGCAGCACAAAGAACTATTTTATGTTTATTGTCATCATTTTTTAAAGCAACTAACCATTAGAAAAATAATGGTCACGGGAAAATTATAACCTGATAATTAGAAGGTAAATATAAATGAAGACCTTTAGAAATGTCAGTATTGAAAGAAAAATCTACACTGCATTGAAACATGCTGACCTTCAAGAAACAAACTCAGCATGAGCCACACACCTCAAAAACATACACTGATACACTCGAGACTCACTTTACTCTTTATTTAATTTTGAAAACACTTTTTCCTATTCGAATTACCTAATCTTAACCTGCGTAAGCTTTATTGCAGTTGCAAAAGAATAGGATGACTTTGCTGCCCAATAAGGAATCAACTAAGCCAGAAGCTATTAGGTTAGATAAAGTCAAAGCTGGAGACATCTCCTATCTTGAACTCTCCCCACCTACTTTATTTATTTTTGGAAGCAGTCTGAAAAAAAAACGTTCTCATAGTTGCAGAATTAACTATGATTAGGAATGACTCATCCAACACGTTTCAGGATATTCTGAATTCAGAGAAAACAAAAAAAGCAAGCGTAGAGACAAAGGAAGGTGTTCTGCCACATTAACAAAAGTTTAATTATTCAATATCCCCTTATTTTTTGATGCAAATATGAAAAAAAATTCCGATCAGAATATAAACTTGAAAACTGAGAGTAGCAGGAGTTTGCATGGAAAGCTAGTGTAGCTCGCTAAGACAGAATTACGCCACAAGACTGGGGCTGATAATGTGCCTCCCCTGCTTGCTCACTTAACTTGTCTACACAGTGGCTGTCTGGGAAGGAACCCTCAAGAAACATATACACTGACAGATCCTGATCATCTAAGTATAACAGAAAAAGGATTCCTGCACTTTCAGTGGGCAGAATTGAACACTGTAGCCTGAACCAAGACACCAGCAATGACAGGCAGAGTAAGAGGAACGGTATGTGTAAGAGGAATAGAAAATCAGAACATAAAAAAGCACCCCTCTTTATACATTCACTGTATCTACATTAAGCAAGATTTCATAGAACCAACATGGATTTGCTGTGTTTAAAGCTAAAGTTGCTGTTTAGGAACTGGAGGAAGCAATGACAATTGAAAGTTGACACACCCAACATGTGGCCAGGTAACTCAATATCTGGCCAGTAGAGTCTGACTTCTCAGAAACCAGAACTGATCACAGATCTTTCAAGATATGATGCTAATAAACTCCTTCATAAAATTCAAAAATTAGAAAGGATATCATCTTGGGCCACCCTTGCTTCTGCTGTAAACTACAACCAAAAGGAAGTAACAACAGATCATGTATTTTGCAAGACAAGGATCATTTGAGAGGGAAAATGACAGAAGCAAGCACACCACAGCAAACCTGGTATTAGTTAGCTTTCACATGCAGAGATGAAGCTCATCTTCACACCATCTACTGTAAATAGCAAATGAGTTTCCCCTCTCAGAAATAGCTGGTTTGTCTAGACTATTAGAGACTCCTAATCCCTACAGCACACTGGGAAGCGAGATGAGAGCAAGTTACAAACAAGAAACTGGGTAAGTATCTGAGATCAGAGCCCAGGACAGCTTTGTTCAATGTCACTGCAAGCTCAACCTGGCAGCACTGTGTAAGGATGGTTCCAGATGCTAGTTCACAGGACACAGTCTCAATACAGATTTGATTGCTTGAAGAATCACGTGCAGAGAAGAAAACCACAAACCACCAGAAAGTCTGGCACCAATTTGGAATCACAGAATATTTCTCCTATCTTCAGAATTTCTCTGCACACACTATAAGACGATGTGCTTTGTGCTAAGGGTGGTACCCTTTGCTACAGAAATGAATACAAACTGCCAAGGTGCACAGGTTAGATATGAGTATCTCTGAGAACCAAACATCTACCAAACTGATCTTAGGTTTACTCATGTCCATAATGGCTCACAGCTTTCTCATAATGCCAGGCATCAGTACCTTACATTACTACATTACAGACTAGCAATCTGCTTATGCATTGATGGTCCATAAGAGAAATCTATACACTTTCAGTCACACATCAGAAGTCAAAAAGCACACACATCCACTCAGGCTTTGAATTTTAGCAATTGTTTCATATGTAACAAAGTAAATCATGTTTAAAAAAAAAAAATGTTTTACTATTAACAAGGTGTGGCAAAGACTGTCTAGAGCAACACTCAGGATAAATTCACTTGACAGGTAATTCTTTCCTATCAACATACCACATTCCTCCCTATATAAAGGCTCACAGTTATCTCTGAAAACTTAAACTAACATTTTAAATTTAACAAAATTCACTTAAGGCACAGTATAAGAGCATACACCCTGACAGTCACGCATCTAGTTGCTGCAGAACTATTAAGTCAAGCTCATTGGAAAGGTACAGAGACAGGGAAAATTAGACCTGTGCCTATTTGAAAAGCTCTGCTTCAAGGAATGAGGTCTAGACACGTATGACAATTGGCAACACAGGCTGCCTGCCTGCAGTAGAATCAAACCAGTTGCTAAATAACAGTAAAATAAAGCAGCCTATCAATACTAATGATTTTGAAAACTTCCAGGGTTAGTCCCCTCCTGTCTTACTTTCCCACAATAGTAGTGCAGCACTGACTGTGTTTTTAAAATTTCAGGTTTTTTTTCCACTACAGAGTATAGAGCTTGCAAATCAAAGGACATCTGCTTTTCATATCATCATTTCCTTATGTGGTCCACACATACAACCACATATTAGATTTACTGATCTAACACAGCTTTCAGGGAAGCAGATATATTTCTCCAGTTTTCAACATTATAAGGTCCAAATATACATTACTGTCAGCTTTTTTTCCCCTCAGCATTATTCTAGAGAAGAAAGAAGAAATATTTTTAAAATGGGATTATCAGAAAGATGACGACATTATGTTACATAGCTCTGTTTTTCCCCAAGGAACAGACAGTCTTTGCATAAAGATTTCGTAACAGACACACAGAAAGACAGTAGGGACTATGCCCTTACCTAGCAAACAAATTCACATGAAACTTGTTTTACCTTTTGTAAGACCCTTAACATTATGATGGAAGAGCAGCATGCAGAACACATACTTATAAATCCAAATTGAGAATACCCTAAAGTGTGAGAATTCAAAGTACGATATGGTCAAGGCTGCCAAACCGAGAAGGAAATAAAATGCCTTCAAGTCATTATGTTCTGATAGGTGTGCACTGAACTGTCTAACTTCCCATACCATTCTCTAAAATGGGATAAACCCTACTGCAATCCAGAGATGAACGCTCTGAATTATTTTCACTGTTCATCTTCCAGCAAAAAAATAAAAACAAACAAATTCCTCCCACTAAAATATCCCATTCATGTTTCAAGGTGAAATTTCAAACATTAACTAACAGAATTCAAGCTGTGTAAGGAGCAAGAATCTTTGTTTTCCACAGTTGGTCTACACATGAAATCAGTTCTCCAAATAACCGCAGTAACATCTAGGTTTGTTCCTTCAAAAGGTAGCAGCATCATTCCACTAATTATTCCAGAATGAGAATGTAACCCTAAAAGCCTGAAACTGAGGGTGAATGTTATTGCAAGTTCCCTGATACAATATTTGTTTAGAGTTTATGAAGATAAGAGCCTTTCAAAACTTTTTTTCAGTACAGAGCCCTGCTGCAATAAGCTTTGTGCAAAGAATATGCATCTCGAAGGTATTACTATTAGTACTCCTCTAACCAAAGGAAAAATAGGAACATGAAAAGTGGAGTCTGAAAAGATCATCCAACTATTCATGTAAGGTATGTATATAGATATATTTGTACACACACATCCTTGTGTGTGTACAAAAATCAGGGGAAGTTGGCAACATTTGGTTTTTGCTTTGCTGACACCCTCAACAACAACAATCTATTGGTAATCTTCAGAGTACCAGCCAACATTTTCATACTGAAAGATAAGCAATTACTGAATTTGTTAACGTTCCTCTACAACATACAAAACTTAGATAATTCCAAAAACATTTCAAGTGACAAATCCTCTCTCTGCTAGGAAATATCTTCTATAGATAATACATTTTGTTTTTCATGAAAAGCAGACATTCAGGAAGACTCTGACTACCTTTTTTTTGCTTAACAGTACAGATTCCACATAGGCTGATGTCCCCTGAAGACTTATCCTGAGTTACCAGTACGAAGTTTCAAGTAAGTCTAAAATGAGAACAGTGGTAAAGAAGAGGGCCTAGGAGCCCCTTATTATATATACTGGCATTGAACCACCTGCACCAATTTAATTGCATAAAGCTTTCACACGAAGTCGGAAGCTTTTGAGATAACTAGGCTCACCAGAGCACACTGCTGCAGAGATTCCTAATTTCATATTGGTTTGTCTAACACACTGAAATGTCCAACACTGGGGGAGAAAAAACAAACAAACAGCAGGAGCTCTATCCAAAAAGCAGAGTGATGACTTGCTCAAAAAAGGTTAAGCCAGACTTGAGATACTCAAAAGAAAATATATCTCTAAAACAGAGCTGACTATTCAGTAATTTAATTCATATTGCCAGGTCTGGTGAAATACAAGCTATTTTCTTGAAGATCAAAGCAAAAGAAAGGAAACAAAAGGAAGCTGAGGAAGCCCAAAAACCTTAGAAGTTAAGAAGGAAAACAAAAATTGGAACCACAGCAGAGAAGGATATTCCCCTCTGGCCCACAGCTGACAGATCCGGTTTCACCTCTGCTTCTAAAAGCAGGCAGAGGTTATCCCCTGAAGTAAACTACAGATGGCAGTACAATGAAGACTAGATCCATTAAGTACACACTGCAAGGCAGATAGAAAAAGCATTCAAATTACGCTTTCAGAAAGCTCTTAGTGATTACACAAACTACTAACAGTACGAAATCAGCTTTTCATTATTTTCTTATCCAAATTACACAGATCAGTATCTTCTACTACAGACAACCTTACTTCCTAGGGGTTTTAGCTTGTTTTACTGTCAGGGTCTTGCCAAATGGAGGCAATTTAAATTTTGTAAACACCTCTACTTAGATTCTAGAAATATTTAATCCTATTTTCACTTCTAATATTTCTCAAAAAACAGCAAAAAATATTAAGAACATGCAACGTTCTTTTGCTCTTGCTAGTTTTACACACTCAGAGCAATGAAAGGGAATTTAAATCTTTCTTCTGCCCCAGCAGATCACTTAATAAATTCCAGGGCAGCTACAGTTGTGCAACCCTATTAAGCACAATGGAGTTATAGAGGCATAACTAGAGTCTTAATTTGGCTGCTAGCATTTTTATTACTCATGCTAGTGAATAAAAAGGAAAGTATGCAGCCTCATTTCAGGCTGACAGGGGACACGCATCTTATCACCTTTCTGAAGGTGCATGTTACAGAAGCTTGAGTTTTCTGAGTCACCTGTAACACATGAATGTAATAAAGCTCACAGAAACAAACAAATTTTCTGTGTGTAAACATTACTTTCCAGCATCAAGATACCATATAAGTATGCTATCGCCCTCTCCCTAGAACCTACCATGCAGGAGTGCATAGTCTCCCACAAGTTCTCATTTTGCTTCACATAAGTGATGACCATCTTGCAAATAAGGAGCACACTCAGAGGGTACTGAAGGACTGAGGCTGACTGAACATTCACAGAAAATCTAGCATTTCCAGAACAGTCAGCTGTGCAGCACCTGTGCCAAAAGAGCAAAATGATCTTCCACATAACCCACTTGCACTTCCATTGCTCAGAGGGAAGATGAGCAGCACTGCTTTAAATCAGCACTCCACCATTAGCTATAACCTTGCCCAAGCAATATTCAACTTTTTCTTGCATGATCAGCATAAAACCACCAACATGACAGGGAAAGATTAGCAGAATTTCAGGTAAGACTGTGGCTGCAAATAGCCTACAACTACATTCAGTTTTTTGACATATGAAGACATTACTATATCTGTTAACAAGCTTTTGAACAAGCGAGTACATCTATTTTGACAGCTGGCAAACAAGAACAGAAGTTCCCTACAAGCCTGTTATATGGCTAGAAAAAGGTGAGAAGCAAACAGAAACTAGATGTTCACATCAATCACAGGCAATGGTTCCACATCTAGAAACCAATCAAATTTGAATACCATTTTGATTAGTATTTAAAAACATGATCAAATCAGCTATTCATCTTTAGATATTCCATCAGTCTTAGCCCATGGTAAGATGACATACCCATCATGTCTACTTTTCTTAGCAGATAAATCATCTCCTGCTGCAGGTCTCCTCTTTTTCCTTGGAGGCATCACTTTACTAAAGCAGTCTGATGAACTGCAAGACCGGAGACTTCCTACAGAGGGAATTAAAAACACCAGTACAAGAGATGAAACTATTGCAGGCCAGTCAAACTGTGTCCACTAATAGGCATATTACAAAGGAAAGGGAAGGGAGGAAGTTAGTGGATTTATAAATTAGAAAAGGCCCCCTTTCCAGAGCAAAATCTGCTTTCCATGGTATTTCTCTTTCAGTTAAAGTCAGTAATACTATGCCAAAATATACAATTGCACCAGTGCCACTTCAATCTAACAAAAGGCATGAACTAAGTCTATCCTGAAGGAGTCTTGAGTCTGATTTTTTTAGTAATTCATTCAGATCAGAACTTCCCAGAGTTATGCATTACTTTTAGAAACACAAACGCAACCCAAAGATTAGAGCAGCACGGCTCTAGAAAACAGAACCTTTTTGGTTTTAATCCACACTTCTTTCGTGATACTGACAGCAAGGAAGGGAGGGTTTTTTCCATTTGTTTTTGTTGCAGGAGGTGGGGAAAGGGGATTCTATTCAGGCAGTTTGTGTTTGTGCTTTTTTTTGTGAGGCTGTTGTTTGGTTGGGTGGCTGTTTATTTTTTGTTGGTGGTGCTGTTTTTTCTGTTGTTCTTTTAGAGTTTTGCAAACAGATGTTTAACAACCATTAGGAAAAAAACAAACAAGTATCATTTTGCTCAGGTAGTTCTTAAACAGTGAAGTTCTGCAAGTGGGTAATGGCCAATTTAAAAAAACTGGTGCTAGCTGCATACTCCTACTTCTTCCTTTTGCCAGTTCTGGTAACTCTTCAGTGTGTTAATCCAGCTCACCAGGCCTGTAATTAAACTGAAGGGTGGAAAAAAAAAAAAGAAAAAAACAATCTCCAAATAAACCTTTCTGTATATTAGCACAGCAAGTTGTTTAATTATCTTTGCTGCCTCATGAAAGCAATAAGCTAAAAAGTCAGGCAAAAATTTTGCCCTGCTTTCACGTACTGAAGACCACATGGACACCAGAAAAAGGTATGTGTAGGAGCAGCTCAAAGAGCTAACAAAGCTCTAAATGTTATGCAGAGAAATCTTAGAAGGAAAGGAAGGGAGAGGTGAGGTATAAAAATCTGGAAACAAAGCGATGCCAAAGAAACTTGCAAGAAAATATGAAGAACTACAGCATGTCTAAGCTACCTTCTCTTAGCTTCAACAGCATCCAAGTTTAGCTCTGCTTTACTAACATGTTCACAAAAACATTTATTTTAAATCACAGTACAGAATTAGGCAATAAAACTTGTACTACCACTTGGCACCAGGGGAACAGACTGAAATCAGAGGCCCAATTCCCAACAAATACTAATGGCAGTCTTATTCTTACCTATTCTCTGTATCTTTGAAAGACTCTCTCCTGTTACAGGAGAAACACATGTAAGGAACCTTACAGCCTCACAGGCTTTGATACATGTACTTTATTTTAAACATGCACTAAAACTAATAGACATATAAAAGTAAAGATTTTTCTTATAGTAGGCAATACGGTCATACCAGTTACCAACATTAACAAATTTGGTTTCAACTAAGTTTAGATTTAGCATGCCTTCTATGGTCTTACCTTCACACTCGCTTTCATTAAGAAAATTTATCTCTCTAGTTCCAATTTATAAATTCTCCCTATACTTTTTTCCCCCTCCTTCTTCTCCCTTTTGTCCACTAAGCAACTCTCCTAGGAAAGCATGGACATACCTACACTGTCTTTTAGAAAGAAAGCTTTAAGAGTACTGTGCTTTTAGAATATAATTTAACTAGTTATTAAAATGAAATCCAGCACTGTACTCAAGCTTCTGTCATATCAAAATATAATGGCTACGTCAGAAGAATGTACTTCTAAAGGCATTACCCTGAATATATAATAAAAGGATACTAACAATAATCATACTCTCAAAAATAAGTATAGTTGAAACAGATAAACCAGAGACCACCTAAATTTCATAGTATGCCCAAAGCATTTTACTACCCTGATTAAAGAAACTAATGAACCTCTTCTTATGACTGCATTAGCTCCATCTGATCATACCTGCAAACTAACAGTACCACAAAATTCTATTTCCATAAATTAAACAAAGTATGATGGTCTATTGATCTTTAAATCAAGTTTCTAAACAGTGTTCGAAAACCTACACAAACTAGGGACATTTAAGATGACAGCAGAACTTAGATGGCTACAAACAGCCAACAGATTCAAAACTACAAACTCAGACACAAACTTAATAAATCAAAGTGTGTGCTAACAAACAGATTATTTTGGAAAGCACGTACGTACTCAAGTACCTGAATACAACCCGCAGTCACCTCATTCCTCTGAAAACTATCTCTTTCTTCTTTGTTTTTGTATGCCTATTTAGAAATCTATTTATGATGCCACAGACATTGGATGCTGGTAAAACATAACTGAAACTACCAAAGCAAACCCCCTCGAATTTGTCCAGTTTACTCCTGCTAATGCTTGTTATTTGACTGGGAAAAGAAATACGCAAGGCTTCTGTGAAGAGAGATGCATAGCAGAAGATGAAAATAAATAAAAGTTATAGAATGGGAAAATAATTTTATCAGCTCTGCAACCCCAGACAAACCAAAAAATTTAATCCAAGAATTCCTGTTTGAAGTCTTAAAATGATAAGAGAATTCATCGCACCCCAATTTCTCCAATGACTCATACAAAGAAAACTTACACCCTTTCTTGGTTTGAATGTATCTAGTTGCAGTTATCAAACTGACAGAAAAGGAAAGAGAAGAGAGCTCAGAAATTGGTACATGGCTATTAAATGCATACGCTCAACCCCCACACAAAGACACAGAGTGGACAAACATTCTACTTGCTGTCAGAGATTTAACACCTTAATAGCTTAGTTTTGTACTAAATCTTCACTATGTTTTAACCATTGAATGATTGATCTATAAACTACTGAAAACCACACTGCAAGTACATTACTTGAAAAAATATTTACTTTTGTCACTAGAATCAGTGTATATCGAATTTGAAGGGTAGTTATAATTTTCTTGTAGTCTCTTAAAGTTAAAAAAACAGGATATTTCTGTTACTTCCACCTAAAGTTAAAAACTATCCAAATGCAGCTTCATTTAAATTCTTGCAGTTTCTTATTTCACAGCGCAGCTCACTAAGTAGCATTAATACTAACCTTTTCTGTACAGACCTTACTAATGTCTGGGCTTTCCCAACTCATTTCACTTCCCACAGGTCTGATCATCTGCAAACACACATGCAGCTCTCTCTGACTCCATGCAAAGTTTGACAGGAACTTTACTTACCAAGTGCAGCTCCTCTGATGTGATTATCTTCAAAGTTTCTTACTCCTGGGTCTCAACTCAAGATTGGCAGAACCCTCCTAGTTCTCACTGTTTTTTTGACACTTGAAGCTAGCATTTGCAAGGTAGAGCCTCCAAATGGCTGCTGAATAGGCCACCAGGAGCCAAAAGCCTGCCGAGTATAAATGTTGTTTGCCAAACGTTCTATTCAGTACTTCCAAATTTGCAGGAAACAAAGTTACCAGAGATAAATCAACTCAAGAGCTAAAACTCACCCCAAGAAATATAAAACAGTATGTAAGATAAGCACCACAAGGGAGAGACACTCCTAGAATAACAACAAAACCAGAACAAACAAAAAAGAAAGAACAGAGGTCAATTAAAAAGAATTCTGCAAACTGGGTCCCTATAGAAGAGATTTAAAGACACATCATTTCACCTACTCTCCAGATAACGACTGTAAACACTTTCGCTCTTCTGATGTTTAAGTAGATGGATGTTTCCAAAGAAAAATAATTACAAACTGTGAATGCTGAAGTAACTGGAAAAGATAAAGCAACTCACTCAGTGACCACCACAACACTGTTAACAATCATCATTTTTCAGATACGAGATGAGAAAATCCACCAAACCATTTACAATCTTCTTGTAAAAGCAGGTAAAGAGGGAAAAAATCACCTCCTCTATCTTGAATTCCACACTACACAACAGCTTTGGACTTCTACAAGGGTTTTCTTCTCCAAAACACAACAAAAAAAAAAAAAAAAAAAAAAAAAAAAAAAAAAAAAAAAAAGAGCAGAAGCAAAATAATTTCCCCTCCACCCCTTTCCAAACTTCAAGAAAAGCAACAAAGCCTTTTATTTTTTCCCCTGAAGTCATTACCTCACATTAAAACAGTGAGGAGACAGCAGGAGATGTACTTGTACAGACATTTAGTCTGGATAAGTAAACAAGTCACAATTTAATAATCAAAGTAAGACTTTAATGTGAGCTATTGACAAGATGCTGGATTTATAGGCATGACAGAAATGGCTAATATCAAATGCAGGAGGGAAATACCCAAGTTAATACATATAAAAGGGAGGGGGGGAAAAAAAAAGAGCAAACAGTTTAATCAGTCCAACTGTTGGTGAATCTTACCCTTAGAAACAGCTGCTAACTTAAAGCTCCATGACACATTTACAGTCTACCTTATTTGTCAGGTGTATATAAACACACTCAATGCTAACACATTTTATGAGACTCTAATTGTCATGTGTGAGATAATTTGAAATTAAGTCCCGGATAGTTCCCAAATCACTGAAGAAAATCTGAAAAAAACATCTTCCAGCTCTTAAATATTTAAGTTATGGTTCCAGAAAAGGAGCGCTAATTCTTAGAAAAGATAGAATTTGTCTAAAATAATTTAGATGTCCAGCATATTTATTGTTAGCTCCAAAATACCTGCTTTGAAAGAATACAGTAAGCATTAAAAGTTCGTTATAAATAAAGGGTAGCCTAAAATTGAAAGCTCAATTTCTCTAAACAGCTTTTAGAAGTCTCAGCTCAATTTAGATATAAGTCATTGTTTCAGGGTGACCTAATACATGACTCCACTGTAACAACATTAACCAGGATACACGTCAGAAAAATAACAGTAATGTCTAAGGATAAGACGTGCTCCAGAAGACTCAAAGTGTGAAAAACATCTCAAAAAACCAAACCAAAACAAATCTCTACATGGGTCTGATAACACTCAAAGAAACCTTCACAGCAGACTTACTAACACGACTGTCAAATGAGTTCTAGATGTAGAATCCCAAATAAATCCACAGGGTCTATGCAGCTCTGTGAGTAATAAAATGAATAGGTCTTGACACTTCTTACTACACCATCAGTAATACCAGAGAGTAGAAATTAGGAAAACTTAGGCACAATTATATCAAATGATTTGGAAAAGATGGCTTAGTTTTTTCCAGACTTACATAAGACTCTCCTGTAAGATGTTCCACGAGTGTCAAGTCACCTAACAAGTGGGCACATGAGACATCACTGCACTATAATCACAATGACCAAAATAGCCCCCTGCACGTCTACTTGTCCTCACATGAGGAAGGCCAAGTATACTTTTCAACTGAACTCAATGCTGGAAGTTATGCAAACATGAGGGCTTCATCTTTTCCTGCAAAGAGATATAAAACAGGGCAGAAGCAGAAGAAACACTAGAATGAAATCTGAAGATAAGAATTTGCCAGTAGCAACTCCTACTTTCTGCTCTCATTTCATACTTTTTCCTGGTTTGAAAGGCTCTTTTTACAGCAATTATTACAAAATACATTATTAACTGGAATTTTGCATCCAAACTCATTCAATGAGTATGCTTAAGCTTTTAAAACAGCTTAATACAAACAAACACAAACCAGGCAATAACAACAAGTGTCAGAATAAAGCAGTACATTAAAATCAACAACATACTTGAATATGTTCCCAAGGAGATAATGGGAATGCTAAGGCTGATTTCTTAACTGTCCTTTTATGATGGTAGTGCTAAGCAAGAGAGGAGAAATTCCAATACTTTAAGCACACCTACTTAGTCTTATTGATTAGTAACAGAACTTGATTGCCTCAAAACCAATACTTCATGCTTCAGAACAGTTTTGCAATCAACAGTTAGAAAAGACTATAGAACACATTTTCATGTGCTAAATAAGAATGCATCCAGGTTTTGTTCAAGATCCTAGGTCACAAAGGGGAAAATTCCAAGTCTCCATTAGGAGACAGAAGAGGACATCAGTTCTAACAAGTGGATGGCAGCAGGTCTGTCAAAACTGCATCTGACAACTTCTTCTGCAGAGCTTTTACACGATGAGCTAACTTCAGGTATGAAAGCACCAAGAACGCTGACAGAAAACATTTGATAGAAGCCTTCTGGTGGGGTAAGACAGTTTAACTACAAAACGAAGTCAGTATGGAGGAGGTGGCACAAGCCACACGTGAGTTCTGTCAGATCCCAACCCAGCGTATCTCTTCTCATTGCTCTAAGCCAACAGAGCGGTAGAGTTACAAGTTTGTTCCAGAAATCTCCAGAAGAAGCAAACAGCTCTCCTCACTTTCTTAAGTGCTCAGGGTAACATCAGCACACATAGCTAGCACCTCAGAGGAAAGAACAACTTTGAGACATGAGAAGACAGATGTGGCCAGTTTTGAAGAACTGCTCTGCTAAATATCAGGGCTTGAAGCCAACAAGTTATTTTCCTTCCTCCTTAAGAATCATGCTTGAAACACAGAAAGAAATGAAGAAAAAAAAGGAATCAAGGAAGACATCGGCTTTAAGGAACAAGCACAAAAGGAGGCAGCACACATTAAAAGATATCAAGCCACAAAGCACAAATGCATGTGAATCAAGATTTGGCAGCAAGCTAGTACCACGTACCTGAGATGATGGCCTCAAAAACAATGACATTTTGTAGAGCAGAAAACAGACTGGGAACTAAGAAATAGCCCTTAGATATTTACTGAAAATCTACCCAAGAAATAGGAACAAGTTCCTTCCACAAAATCACTCAAAAAAAAAAAAAAAAGAGCTGGTTGTTTGGAGCACAGCATTTAAACTCGGTCACAGGCAACACAATAGCTATGAGAGGCCTTGCTTCTGCTCTGTTCTCACTAATGCAATCTCAAGAGTCAAAACACTGTAAGAACATGGCTATTCTGCTAGTCTGATGTGTTGAGTCCAAGGAGTGAGAGAAATTTGTCGTAAGATCTTCTTAAAAGAACTTACACAAAGAAATTGTAAAATAATACACTGCTGAAACCCGTCAGTTCTCAAGTGGGGAAGTTAAAAGCACAAACATTTTGAAGAAATCTTTAAAAAAAGACAAAAACAATCCTGTGGTTGCTTTCTAAAACTCCCTCCGCTTCCTAAAAATCTGTTTCCATAATGCTAGAGACAATCATTTCACAAAGCAATATTAAATTGCCGTGATCTATTTCTACTGCATCCTTATTAAATACCTGTCTGGTGATCGTCTTGACCAACGTCCTCCGTCAGATTCTGCAAGAGAACAGAAATGAATACAGTTTACTAAGATCCTAATCTCTATAAGTTTAGTAACCTTTTAACCCTTATTCCATATTAGTATTCATCTTCACTATTTAAGGAGCTTTTAGCTAAAACTGCAGAGGCTTTTTGCTTTGGGTTTGTATTTACCAAAACAATTATATTTGCAAATGTATCTAAAGAGTCCAAGGATAATCTGCAAGCAATTTGAAAAATATTTCCAAACACTTTTAAACTTAAAAACAAATCATGTCTGAAGAGTGAAAGTAACCACGCATTGAATGGGTAATTTTGCAGTGCTTTTTTAACAGTGGCGCAGTGGTTTAAGCTGCTGCCTGCGGCACTGGAGGGCCCGGGTTCGAATCCCCCCCCTGTGGCGCAGGGGTAGAAGTGCCGCTTCGCTACACAGGGGGCTCGAAACCCGGGAGTTGGACTCGATGATCTCTAAGGTCCCTTCCAACTCGCACGATACTATGATACTATGATACTATGACTCCATGAATAAATGTCATATTAGAAAACCTGACTTGAGTCTTTACCGCAATTGTGGCATTGCTTATGGCCAAACACACAGACATATTCCCCCAAACTGGTTAGAACTCAGCTGGAACCTTGGAAACAAATTACCCCTTTGTTTTTTTTTGTTTTACTTTTCCACCACATTTGCAATGTACAAATGGAAGCTGTACGCGGAATAAGGATTACCATCATCTGATCATCCGGGAAAACTTGGCTGGGGAAAAAACTTCAAATCCAATGATGCACTGACATGGCTAAAACTCGGCTCTGAACCTTGACGTATAACCATTCAGCAGTATTTACTGTTTATCACAGTTCCCAGATTCCCACAGCCTCTCAGCCAAACAGGCAGTGATAGTTCTTAGAAGCGCAACCAACCACAAAAACATTGTGACCTATCACCCCAGCAGTTCCACCAAGAGAAAATGGCAAGTCATTACCAGCCTATTGAGGGTGTGGTAAATCTTGTGAATATTTGCCAGTGTTGATAGGTGAGAATTCAGTTGAAAATCTAGAGGGGAGAAAACAAGAAAAAAATAGTTTTCAACTGTTTGGTTTCCAGCTGCAACAATCAAGATCTTCATAAATTCTGGTAATCCAATCAAACCATTGCAAGACTATAAGACAAATGCCAACCCTTTTCCTGCACCGATCTTTTCAACATGTAACAGAAAACATTAAGTCAAATCTGCAGAAGAAATCCTACATATGCATTCTTCTGAAGGCATGGATGATATTCTGCAAAACAGAACTACAGATAAATACAAAATTATATGAAATGTGATAAATTTATATTGTTTGCAACTTTCATCCTTAAGATGAAGAATTATTACATAGTTTCCATGTTACTCAGTCTTCCTCTTCCATCCAAAAGCAATTTAATTATCTTGTAACGTTCTAAAATGACCATTGAAAACACTGTTTTTTAAAAGGTAATAAAACAAGCACTTGTCTTTATAGTCATTTACTTGCAAAACTAAGTTACTGGAAGACACACAGCTGAAACATGACTTCAATGTAATGAACCACAAGTCATGATACAGCAGTTATGACCAAAGCCAACAGGACCCAGAACGAAGGACTCTGACACTTCATGAAAGAAGCCCTAACACAGATTTGCTTTGCTTCCTTGTCTCACAAACGAACACTTGAGCTTGCCTCAGCTGATACAAAGACAAGCTGGTCCTTCTCTGCTCTATTAAGTCACTTCCTTTTGCTAGAAAAAAGTCCAGAACTAGTTAAGATGTAAATTACAAAAAAGATCCACTTTGATCCAGTCAGAAAGCATGCAAACCAGAATGAGTCTCAGAAGCTGGACACAGAGCATCTGAGAGAGGTAAAAGGCACCAAACCACTACAAAATACTTCCATTTAAACTAAAAGCAAACTTTCAGCCCCACCGGAGCTTGGGCAGAAGAGAACACTGACAACACAGAGACATGTCCCATTTGGCAAGCAAAACACCACAAGCAGAATGCGACTCTGCATGCCTGGCGTCACTGTTATGTGCTAATGGCTGCAGTGCTTCTGCCAGCAAATGCGGCTTCCCCCTAAAAGACACAAGTAAGGAAAAGATGCAATTCCCACATTTCATTCCAAGGAAACACTCCCAAAATACACTGAAGGTGACCCAGGATCTAAGGACAAGCAATCTGCATTAAATATCAGATCCTTGGGACAGTGAAAATGAACAAACTGAGGAAGCGCACTCGTTGCACACATCAGTACGGAATTCTCTCAACATGCTGAATTAAAAGAGATATCCCTTAGAATCACAGGTTTTATTTATGCCTTATCTGGAGAGTCTCATTTCCCCAATAACTTCTTATTTCTTACCCTATACTCCACCATTCCCCATCAGAGCAACACAATTTCTGTAAGTCAGATAGGCCAGAGATGGAATTTCAAACTTCAGATATATTTATCTATACCAAGACAGAAACAGTCCGTCTCCTCTTACTGGAGAGGAGCTGGGGGTGCAGAGAGGGGAAGACAGGTTAAGAGTTATTCTGAGAAGAGCAAGATTAAAACGAGGAAAGGTGTTTTTGCAAACTGCCAGCCCAGAGGGAGCTCCTCAGAACACAAATGTTACAGTTTCCCCTATTGCACAGCCTAAGATCTACAAAGAATGTAGGTCTTGAGACAAACCAGTGATTGCTGAAGCCGCCAATTGGATAACGTTAAGCAAATGTTTTCTTCTAAATTAATACTAAGCAGTAAGTTGACATAGTATCTTTGACAGAAAAAAATATATTCTAGAACTAGGATTATGTCTACTAGGCACTGACTTGGAAATAAAGCATTCCTAAGCACCTCAAAACACAGCATTCACAGCAGGATGTTTCACACATTCATTGGATGGTACTTAGAAAACCTTACATAATTATGACAGACTTGGAGGAGTTGCACAAATATACTCTACAACTCATACATGACAAGCATCACATCTTGGCTGTACACAGACTGGTGGATATTAAGGCTTCGAGAACAAAACCAGAGTCCAAAGTTTTGTCTCTCCACAGGGGATGCTTCCAAAGTGGGGATGTGATCCAAAACCAAAAATAAGCTGCTTTGTCAGCTACTGGTATAGAAGCAAACATGAGTGGCAGCCAAAATAATTGGGAAATTTAATTGCAGCTCAAGTTCCCGTTTGAACTCGGTCACAGTGTTGTATCCACACTGCAAGCAACAGGCACACAAAGTACTACGCAACATTGAAAAGGCATACTTCGAAAAAACTGTTTTTCACTGAACAGAATCTGAAAAATCCTCCTTCCCACACTCTTGTAATACCACGTGGAAAGCCAGCAGAAGGACCAGGCACAGGCACATCAAGCACTGCTGAACAGCTACCTGCAGCCTCAGGGTGCTCCATCACTGCCCAGCCAGCAGTTCTGCACCCAGCAGCAGCTGGTATAGGTTCCATGTGAAGCAAGTCAGCCTAGGCAAAGTCACTGTCATCTGAACACAAGAGCTTCAATGCAGATCAATCAGCCTGGAACTACAAAGATGTAATGGCCTTCAGCTGTGTCAGGGGAGGTTCAGGTTGGATAGCAGAAAACATTTGTTCTCAGAAAGAGCAGTGAGGCACTGAAACAGGCTGCCCAGGAAGGTGGTAGAGTCACCATCCCTCCAGGTGCTCAATAACTATGTGGATGAGGGATGTGGTTAGTAGGCATGTGGTGATGGGTCAATCATTGGACTAGATAAGCATAGTGGTCTTTTGCAACCTCAATGATTCCAACCTTCCATGATTCTATTCTGGTTTTATTACTACAGTAAAGGAAAAACATGAACTTGGAGGAAGCTGCTTGCTTCAGGAATACAGAAGAAAAGACATGCTATGTTACAAACCCTAAGGGGTTTCCATCAAACAAACAAACCAACACAAATATACATGCTTGCTTTTCTTGCAGATACTAGCCTGTCTTTAGCAATGGACTGAAGTAACTGAGATCCCAAATGCTGCTAAATAGCTTGAAATAATCCACAACACAACAGCTAAGGAAGAAAAATCTGGATAAAATAATTGCAAATCCAGCCAGAAAGGAAAGAAATGCCAGAACCAGCCTCATAAAATGGCACTTCACCCTTATGCACAGATTAGCATTAAGAACAATTGTTAATGTCTGGGCTATTTAACTAGTCCCAGCCACACACAAATTAATTGTAGGAAGCAAAAAGATTAAAAATAACCTTTAAAATACTTTAGTATTAGAATATACACCACAGACCTGACAGTTCTGGAGAGGCAAAGGAGGGAGCAGCTGGTTGGCCTTTTTTTCCTTAACACACTATGATAAAAGTAGCTCTACATCCTTCATTGAGACAAATCTAAGAATTAAATGAAACACAACAAAGTTTATATATTGAGGGGTTTGTGGGGGAAAGGAGATATATCTTAAATACAAGCAAATGGCAGAAGTGAATGGAAGCTGAATACTTTCTATCTGAAATGTCCAATTCAAATCCATGAAGTCATGTTTTCAGAAAGAAACAAAAAAAGACTAATGTAATCTTTATTACAGGAAACAGCGTGCTAACAAACTATTCCAATGAGACCACAAATGAATACCTCAAAAGAATATTTCCAACTCTGCACCCACCCACACATGACACATACCTGCCTGACACCTGTAGCTTATTTCCTGCTGTTAAAATTATCACTTTAAAGCTCTGATAGACCACAGCCATCACCTACTACCAAACCTGCACCAGCACCAGCACAGGCCAGCAGTAGGTTCCCAAGCTTCCATTAAAAGCTTCTGGATAATCTCAGCAAATAGAAAATCTCAAGTAGCAGTAGGTCTAAATTCTAACAGTAAGAGTTTGTCTAAAAATATGCCAGACAGGCACGACACATAAATGCTATAGATGCAACTCTGCTTTAAGAACTTAAGTCTGGAAGGAGTCATAGTAATCGTTATACTGTTGGATAAATCTCAGCAGTCATAAATGCTGTCGTTTGCCAGAAGGTTCTCAGAAAACAGAAACACATACCGGGCAGATTCATGCCCTGAAAATTAGAATGGAATGTTTCAGCCTTTTTTTCATTATTATTATTATTACTAATTATTATTATTTAATACAGTCCTTCAAACAACAGAAGTGGAGAAAACTTGTAGCAATAGGAGAAATAATCGTCCGAAGTACTGCCTCCCTGATTTGGAATAAACCTTACTTATCCAATAAAATCATGTAATCATTATGAACCACATCATAACACGATGTCATGCTCCCCAATCTGCTTACAGAATCATCCTAATGGCACAACAGCTTACAGTGACTAATGAGTTCAGACTCAATGCCTACATTTGGTGGAAGCCTTCAGTACTTACACGCAGAAAGCAGAGTTTCTATATTTGAGTGTAGAAAACAAATGAAAGACATGCATCAGTTTTGTCTTCGTTGACAGGAAAACAACACACATAAAGACAGAGATCCCCAAGTGCAGTACAAGAAGCATATGGAGCAGCCAGGAGCTGACACTGCATTCCTGTCCAAGGGAGGATGAAGTCACTGTCAGAGCCCACGGCCAAATCGAGGCTGCCTTAAACCAGGCGACTGGACTTCTCCATGGGGCTTGGGCACAACAGGTGTTGGCTCTACAACTTCTACAAGAGGGTTACAGTACAGTTTTTGTTCCCGAGACCTTCGCAAGATTGTTCTGCTTCTGTTTCACTGCTCTTAACCAATCAGAAAATGAGGGAGAATTCACAATGTTACAGATCCCTGCAGCTTTGTCACAAAGTTCAAGTCAGAAAGAAACACGCTGCTTTATTCCCACACACGGAGTTCCCCGATTGGATGGAGCTGAATACAGGGCATGATTCAGACAGAGGAAGTGAATCCGAGGGCTCCCAGTTTAATGGGAGAGAAGCAGGCTGAGCCCTGCTGGCTGTTGGAACAGCAGGAGCTGCCATTCCCAACGCCACGCTGCAGGGTACAACCCCTGTGGGCACCTGAGTACCACAGCTCTGAACTCAACACCCAACACAGCACAAATACACGCGTGAAAGCTGGCATGCATCATCCAAATGCTACACCCTAAAACATCCTGAAGAAAAACAGTGGTTCACATTATTAAAATAAAGCCCTGACAACAAAATATGGCTGAAATGACAGCACGCTCAACTTAAAGGTTATCATCTTAATGCAAACCCTCACCACAACATTTGGTTGCAGCAGCCACTCGCACTACTTGTAGCAAAGTACTGTGAAATTACTGCATGCTAAGCAGACAGGAAAAGGGAAAAGCACTTAATCTTTCTTCCACGGGAACCAATCCTTCTTTTACCCAGGTATGTAATAAGCACCCTGACCTGGAGGCTTGTTTACAGAAAGAGCTACTGGGGTTTAAAGTTCATTGAGAATTTCGGAGCAGTTTAAGCAGCAGACATGTTGCATAGCTGTTCCTTTCGTCTGAATGGCCATTTATCTTTAATTGAATAGGAACAAATCAGAGCTAGCCTATAAAATGCACTTTAAAATAAACTCTGCACACTGGCTCGCGTTTTGTTTTGGTTTTTAGCCAAAGACCTAACACTGCATGCATCTGTGGTGTAATACATCTGCTTCTGTTGCTGCAAATACCACAGCTTGTGTACCCACTAAATGTGCCTGATAAGCATTCCTAGAGGAGACTCTTGTCAGGTTATCACAGAACTGGAATGACCAGGCACAGATGGCAAAGAATGAACAAAGCAGTGGGTAATCTCATCTTTTTTCAACCTGTTTCTAAAGCACACATTACAAAATCAAACAGTATTTCAGAGGTCTCAAGCTCCTGACGTCATGAAAAGGACAGGGGAAATGCAGCTATGAGACATTTAATACATAGCTAGCGTGCACCCATTTGCTGCAGAGTACTCATCCACTCTCTTACTCTAGCATCAAATTCATTCCAAAATACGTCAATGAGTTAACTTTGTGTCATTGGATGCTATGGCCACAGCACAGACTGCCAGCCTTGCTCCCAGCTTCATGCCAGATTAGGTATCATCTGCCATCCTACAAAGGGTATAAAGCTAATAAAAACTCTCTGTCTTGCGCTCCAGCTAGTTCAGCAGAAATGCAACCCTGGCATGCACTGCTACGGTGTCCGGCACCACACGGATCGGTACATCAGGATGAAACTGCAGCAGCCTACAAACAGCTACAGCAGGCACAAGCACTGCTGGCCCAGCTGCTCGCTTCCTCCTCTCTGCCAAAAGTTACAGATCCCACAGCTCTGCCAGCAGCACAGGTCATAGGCACATTCCCTAATCCAAGCAAATGCAGGCAAAAAACCTACCATGGCAGTTGAGCCAATTTAAGCAATTGGTAAGAGTTAACCCAGATACATTTGACTGATGGATTAGAGAGTGCTCCTCTAAAGCCCCGCACCAGCAGAGCCACGGAAGCTGTAAGCTTCAGCTATGAGCTGCAGCAGTGCCTGTGCCCTCAGGCACCCGCCACAAATGGCACAGGAACGTGGCCCTAAAAGCAATGTATATTTTAAAATCAAATAAAAATCACTGCACGAACTGGATGGGTTTTGTTTATTTGTTTTTTAATCTCCTTATGAGCCAAAATGAGAAATTTGGTTTAATCTCAGACTTAAATTTCATGTAAAATGTCAAAAATGGACAACTCTTAACAAGCACTTACACGAGATCTGCAAGTAGGTACTTCTAAAACGAGGATTCTGCTTTAAGCCATTGTGAGCAGCATTACTCCTTGCAGAAAGACGCACATCAGCACCATTAAGGGCTCTAATATCTAAACTGAGTGCAAAAGGTGTGCATCTACCCTATTTCTCACCTCTTTGCTTTCCATAAAGAACATTATAGAACTCAAGCATGATTTCCTCTCCTGCTTGAAGAGGCAAATAACTGAACTGAGATGTAATGATTTCAGGGGGAAGCCCTTGTTTTCCAAAGCAAGGGGGAAAAACTAAAGAAGAGAATCAACAACTCACCTCAAGGTAGCACAAGTTACCCAGACAAAAACAAACCAAGTACTAAAACTATACAAATAAAATCCCATCCTGAGACAAAATAATAAAGAGAAATTGTGAGAGGAAGGCTGTTTTCTTGCCTGATTCAGCTTATAGCCTTTAGCTGACTTACTGCCTTGCAAATAGAAAGCATTTTTGATCACGTCTATTGGAGCTGCGTGAAACTTTTAAGAGGAGAAACGGGAAGTTGTGCTTCTCATATAACGTGGGGGGAAAAACGTTAGTCACAGAAAACTGAGCAAAAATGTATTAACAGAATAGAGAGGATCAAAAAGAAGACTCAACAGAAATGCTAATTCTTGTTTCAAGCATTTCTGCAGAGGAAAAAAAAATAAATGAAGAAAACTCATTGGCTATGAATCTACACGTAATGCTACTAGTTAATTCAGGAAAATCCCTATTGAAAATACCACATATACACGTCTATGCAATTCAAGGCCCTGCTGTGTATTGTAGTGGAAGATGGAATCATTGCATGGGACCTTTTGAAGGAGAAGACAGCAACAGCTGAAGCATGAGAAGCAGTACTCCGTGTGTTCTATGCAGCAACCAAAAGCAATTCACTGTACCACCTCCAGCACCCTCCATTAGGGAGTGCTGGAGCATCTGCAGCCGCAGCCCACAAGTGCGTAATACAGCCCTGCACCTTCTGGTTTTTACACAGAGAATACTGCGAGGGGAGCCAACAAAAGGCACTTTCTAGAAAAACTATCCCCCTATTTCCAACGTAAGGCAGCTGTTTCTGCTTCAGCGGGAGCCTTCAGCACCACCGCGTAATTATCCCTAACTACAAAGGTAGAATAAACCAGGGCTGCTGAAGACATTACATAACGTCACCGTGCGGGCTCCGCGCGGCCCCTCCTGCCCAGTTCCTCACTCAGGGGAGCAGTGCGGGCTCGGGTAGCGCAGTCCCACCGAGGCGCTGCCCCTCCTGACGCCCGGCACCCAGTACCCTGCCCAGCAGCACGGCCCTCTCTCACCGCGCAGGGCCGCGGCCCCCGCTCGCAAAGCCCTGCAGCACAGAGCGCCCCGGAGCCGTGACTCCCAGAATCCCCCTGGGGACCGCACAGCACCGGGAGCAGCTCATAGAGCGCAGCCAGGAGCGACACCCCACAGCCGAGGCCCTTCCAGTGCCCCGCTCTGCCCGCAGCGCCGCGCTCGGACCCGGCCCGGGGGGCTCCGCTCGGCTCCGGGCTGAGAGCGCGGCCCGCTGGAGGCGGGGCTCTGGGCGCCGCGGGGGCGGCCGGGAGTTGTAGTCCGACGCCCCCCCCCCCCCACTATTCCGCCCCCGGCCGCCCGCGCGGGGCAGCGGCGGAAGATCCTCCGCCTCCACAGTGCGCCGCCCGTTCCCCCCTCGCAGCCCGTTTCCCCCGCGGCGGCCCGAAGGAGCCGCTCAACCGCCCGCCCCCCGCCGCGCACGCACCTCTCCCGCGGGGCAGCGCCGCCGTCCCTCCGTCCGCTCCTCCCCGCCGCCCCTCTGGAGCCGCCCGCGGCCCCCAGCCGGCCGCGCTCACAGCCGGGTCGGGGAAACTGCGTCACAGCCCCACAGAGCCGCACCGCGCCGCTTCTGCCGCCCCCACCGCCGCGCGTCCCTCCCCGCCCGGCCCCTCCTGCCCGCCCGGAGCCCGCCGAGGGCCGCCCCTCAGCCCGCCGCCCCCGGCCTGCCCGCCCGCCGCCTTCCCCGCACCGGCTCCGCGCTCGCCGGCCCGGCGCCCTCCGCCGCGAACGAGGGGCGCCGCCCGGCCAGGTGCGGAGGAGCCGAGCGGGCGGGTCGGGCCAGGGCCGCTGCGAAGCGGACATGGGAGCGCGGCGCGGCCCGCCGCTACTCACTGACAGCGGCGGCATCCGAGTGCATTTTCGTGCGGCGCACACACGGCCCGGCCCGGCTCCCGCTGCCCCTCTCCCAATCACGGAGCCCAGGCAAGGCCGCCCCCCGCCCCGCCCACCGGCGGCACCCATTGGCTCGGCCCGCTCCGTCTTCTGCTCTCTTATTGCGTCAGGCTCCCGCCACTCTCCTTCCGCCTGCCCCGCGCCGCCTCCCTGCCCCCCGCTCGCCCTCCCATTGGGTTAGTGGCCGAGCCGGCCCCGCCCCCCCGCATTGCGATTGGACGTTATTGCTGGCAATCTTTTCTGGTCTTGAAAGCGCGTGCAACGAACTCCACTTTGTGTCAGCCTTGCCTCCGATTGGCTGCGGAACGGGAGGGCCGCGCCCACGGCCCGGCGCGATTGGTTCAGCGGGGAGGAGGGCGGAGCCTCTGCCGAGAGGGCCAACCCTGCGGGCGGAGCTCCCTCGGGCAGCGCTGGCAGCGGGCTGCAGAGCTTTAACGACCCGGGGAAGCAACGAGATGTTCGTGGCTTACCCTGCCTCCTTCACTGAGAACGAATTACCTCTTCAAAGATCACGCACTAAGACGTGGAAAGAGCCCAGCGTTTGAGATTTTAAGGAGCGTTTTGGTGTTGTTTTGGTTTTTTTTACCCCCACTTAAATTAGTCTAAAATTACAGGTAATATTTGGCTTTACAAAGCTTTCCTTAGACTGTTGGCTTCCATCACCGCTGCTATTCACAGCTGTAAAATAAACAAGGCTGTCAATGCGGCAAACAAAAGTTCAGAATATTTTTAACTACTGCCCAAGTATGATAAAGTCTGACCCATAGAAGTAGATCTGCACAGAAATCCATAGGGAAAAAAACAAAAGAGATATTGTTTCTCACTTCCTGCTGCCGAGCAGTGGAATGTATGCTGCAGCCAGAATGTATGCAAGAGCCTCGCCATTATACCACACACTCCAAACTCAGAAGGTACCAACCTCCCCTTTGTTGCCATGCAGTGTAAAAGCCTCCAGGCAGGGAGATATTACGTCAGCACGCCCGTATTTATTTCCAAGCCCATCTCATTTCTTTTACGTCTGAGTTTACAAAACAGAAATGCTTTTCCATAAAGCACACCAGTTATGTCATGGCTCATCCAGCATTCTCCAAGGACAGTTTAAAGGAGTTCCTCTTCATTCTGATTCTTCATCCTCCCAGCATCTTTTGTGTCAGTACAACCACTTGGGCAGTTAGATAGCATGCAACTGGTAGATCAAAGAGCAAGACTGCCCCTGCCCCACAAAAAAAAAGGTTGTCTGGTTGTTTTGGTTTGTTTTTAGCATCACATCAGTATCTCCAATATCTTGATACAGCGCTGCCCATCCGTGCATGCAAATATTCTCATCAACACACAAAAGAGGAATACTTAACCATATTAAACCTAGAACTGGAGAGGGGCAGGAAATGCATCTAGCACTTTACATGCTGCTAGGTCAAACTGAAAACTGCACTTGCTTTCAAATGCCTTCACGAGGAGAAAGGGCAATTTTTTCCCGAGGCAGACAGTTGTTCACATGACAGGTATCACATGAAAAAAACACCATGGATTGTGAAAAACACCACCTAATGTGCAGAGAGAAAAAAGCAACCTTCGGTTTTGCTCTTCAGCAAGGGCTATCAAACTCAAAACTGCTCAAGTCATTGTATCTTCCAAATTCCTGTGCTCAGCTTGCCCTGCTTAGAAATAAACTTGGAGGTTAATTTCAGGCACCACAATCACAACTAACTAAATGCTTTTCAAGTCAGAGAGGGGAAGAGAACTGCATTGAAAATAAAAACATTAACAAAGCTGAACTTGCTAAACGTTAACAAAGCAAATTAAGTATCAACAAAGCACGTTACAGGGCATTGTAAGAGATGAGACAAATAGTCAACCAAGAAACCCAGCAACCACAGATCTAAATCATTCACAGGTATGAAAAAGTACCTGGTACCCAACTTAATACCAACAGCTTTACATAATGCTTCTGAAATAATTCTCATTTTCAGAACCGCAATGAAGCATTTCAACTGTGTGTTATTCTTGTACATACCGTACTCTGTCAGCAGAACACTACTGATCAGGGATAAAAGAGGACCTCAGGTGGCAGAAAGCAGCAGCTGCAGATTATATAACTGCTTTCAAGTCACTCCTCAAGTTAACTCAGCTCACGTTAACTGCTACGTCCCATGAAATCGTGCTATGCTCCTTGCTACGCTTACTTTACAGATGTATGACTTCAACCCTAAGGGCTCTCCTGTTACACCACACAAACAAATGCAATATTCATTTCTTCAGGGCAGTCAGTACCTCGTATTTAAATCCTTAAATTGGATTTCTACTTTCCTTTAACTTCAGTTTGAGATTCTTAAAACAATCTGCTTAACTAATAATTAGGAATGTTTAAGCAGCCAAGATTCAGAGAACAGCTCTGCATTTCTGCCTGAACCCTGGAGGTACATCAAATCAACCAGCACCTCTGTCTGTGACCACAAAGATCCCTTCCTTTAAGAAGATCTGAATGCTTTCTGCACCCTGTTTCAGTGAGCGACACCTGCCCACTATAGTAGTACCAAACTCATTTGTTTGACTAACAAGCCCAGCTGAAAACTGAAGGGTGCTCCCAACTTTGTTTTAGTAAGCTTGTAGCTACAACACCCCTGAAAAGAGGAAATAAAAATTTCAGATCCTTCCTAGCCCAAGAAGTCTGAGCTGCATCTTCCAGGTCTCAGGGTGCTCTGTCACAATCCCTGGACTACTGCTTCTGAAGCTGAGCTTGCCGTATACATGTTAATACCCAAGTCAAGGGCCCAAAGTGGAAATGTGTGTAAGAGGAGTCTGGAGTCTCCACCCTGCTGAAGAACACAGTACAATTACATTCAGAATTTTCTCTCTCAAGAACGTTACATTCAAAACCTTCTTTCTTATTCTGAGGTACTGACTGTTAGACTCCTGATGAAATGTCTCTTCCTGTATACCCCTAGAAACTTTAATCTGCACAGAATATCAGGGGGGATGGAATTAGCAGTACAACCTAATACACTATTTGGAAACCATAGAGTGGCCTGGGTTGAAAAGGACCGCAGTGATCATCTAGTTTCAACCCCCCTGCTATGTGCAGGATCGCCAACCACCAGACCAGGCTGCCCAGAGCCACATCCAGCCTGGCCGTGAATGCCTCCAGGGATGGGACATCCACAACCTTCTTGGACAACCTGTTCCTAGACCTTTTACTGACTGGAAAAAATCAAGTATTTAGAAAATAAAACACGATTATTTTATACATTTTATCTTTCCATGCTATCTCTGAAGGTACAGTTGAAGACACCCACATACGTTCGATTTCATAACATAATACCTTATGAAAGCTGAGATGAAAAGCGTATGATTAGAAAACAGCAAGATCAGTCACATGCCTCCCTGCAGCAGGACCTGTTCTAGCACATTTCTTTCATAGTTTGAAGCATTGATTGCAACTAAGAAACGTGTTCCACATTTTTCTAAGCTAATCAGATGAAGGGGATTAGAACAACGCAAAGTTTCAAGGACAAATCAAGTGTAGCTTTAGGTTCCAAATTCTAACTGCAGAGTAGAAACACTATACGGCTCACGGTCACTGCTTCTTTTAGTCATTCTGAAATAATAATCCAACCGTTGACGTATAATTGATACACATTACATTAGCATACAGCATGATATTTGGACATTCTGAGGTACGAAAGTACCAGCATTACATTACACAAGCTACTCAAAGGAACAGAGTGTTTAAGCTTGAGATTTTATGAATGTCTATGTGAAGATTTCTAATGGGGAGAATGTTTCTAAATCCCAAGAAAAGCCATTCAAGTATGTACACAGACTTTGAACGTTACACACAGATGACATATAGTCTGATCTGCTACTACAAGTTGAAAAATGCCCTGATTTTGTTTTTTAATTGATAATTAAATTGATTAAATTTAATTGATATTTTCCTTCATCATGCATGAATAAACTGCTCATATTACAAGGTATCTGTAGAGTCAGACTATGGAAAATAACAAGTAATGTGGCAAGCTAATGAAGCAAATGTTATGTTTTGTACAGGCTGTGGAAAGGCAAACCTGTGTCTGGACATGAGTCAGAGCTAGCATCAGAGCAGGCTGCAGAGAAATGAGCATACTTAGTACCACCATGCAGCACTGGTGCCAGTACATGATGATGGCTGTGAGAAGAGAGAGAGAGAGGCTGCTGGCATTTGCAGATGAAAACTACCGTAAGCACAGGGAATAGAAATTACAATCAACTTTTCTCTCTTCACAGAAACTGCGTTATGGTAATCATGATTAAAGAAAACTTCCATGCTGCGTTCACATAAATGCCATCTAACAGTGGCTATTCGGAGGTGCCTGATGTACTTTGTAAAAACACTGCAGCATCTCATATCTTGTTAAAGTCTCTAAGAATCACAGTTTTCACCAATGCTGTATCAGTCATCTCCAAATTGTCCTAAAAGTGCATTTGTTTAAGAATGTAATGTGGAATAACAGAAGATAGAAGTGAAAAGCGTGCATACATTCAAACACAGTTTTTGCATATCTCCTAATTACGTATAGTCTCATTTCTATTTCGGAAAGAAAAAAAAGAAAAAAGGAAAGAAGGCCAAGTTTGTTATTGTAATAGCAACAGAGCTCCAAAGTGCAGCATGTACCAACAGATTATCCTCACTACCACATTATTTGGCTTTGTCATCAAAAAAGCATGGAAGTTTGCTGCAACTCCTTGCTTATGTCTGCTCCGAGGAGCTATCAAGAGAGGAAAGGAGTCCTATCTTAACACTGAAGAAAAGGATAGATCCATTAAGCAATGACACAGTCCAACACATGATATGTTTAATAAAACTGAGTAGATTATTGCCAAAGCAAGTTCCCATTTTTGCTTTCATACATACAAAACAGATACCTGGCTCAAGAGGATTCCAGTTTATCAAAATATATGCAACTTCCCTCTCACAGCAATGACAAATCAAAGAGTTGCCAATGATTACACAGATGTTCACAGTGTTATAAAGCACAGGATCTCCTCATCCTTAAGCAGTGTATCTTTTTTGGCTGCCAGTTCAGTTTCAAACAACAAACCTTTCTTGCTGGTCCCCACGATACATTATTTTCTTATTCTAATTTGTTTGTTTAAAATATTTAGGGGTGCTCATATGAAAGTGGTGAATACTCTCATCATAATTATGTCCATCTTTATAAGATCCAAACCTAAGAAAAATATTCCATAAGGCAAAAACATTACAACAAAATTGAACCTATGCAATTAAATCATACACTTCAATAGCATAGTTAATATTTCTTCTTAATGTTCTAGACAGTTTACTTTAGAAACAGGCTTCTATCCATCTTACATATAAATCATTACCTAAGTCAGCTACCTACTTAGAGGTCCTTGAGGATGGAGACATTTAATTACACTGATTGGATTAATGCCATGGGCACTCTATAAATGGAACTCCAACTGACCATGGTGTGAGATACTTCTATCCAGTAAAATCCTACGCTCTAAGTTTTTTCCACTGACTTCAGTTGGGATAGTATTTCACCCTCCACCGTATACAAACACCGAGCTCTACTGTTAATACTGCAGATATGTTAATATCTACTGTTAATATTGCAGATATAAAATTATGTTGAAACCTTTTCATGCTCTGTTTAAGTTCCAAGATTTTGATTATTGCCTACAAGGTTGATGGATTTGCAAAAGTAAAATATAATACTTACACAAAATAGAGATGCTAAATAACAGAAATAGTGGCATTGCACTTCAAAAGAATTACAGTTAATAGGAAAAGGTATAAAGGAACATGACAAAAAAACTCAGCTCAAATCCATTTGAAAAGTCTGAAATTGTAATTCTATGTTTGGGCAAGTTTCATTTAGGCAAATCTCTGCTCAGACAGGAAGCCAGTGATTGAGAGGTAAACAAAAAAGTAACTTTAACTGTAGCTGTATATAAAAAGCGTGTCTCCATATGTATTCTGTACTGTGAAAATTAGAAATAAGTTAACTTGGTAAGTTTGGCATTGCTGGAAATTGTTCCTCCGTCCAAGACTTTTCTCAAACCTCATGATTCTCCACAGATAATCTAAAATAAACACCCTCCTCCATATTTCTCTTGGTCATGCAATGCCAGAGGAAAAAGAAAAAAAGAAACAGCAATCAAGAAATAATTCCTCATGTTAAAGTCTTGTCCTTTTTGTCTCCTGCCACATGTAACGAACTGCATCAGATATCCTCCTTGACATTTGCCCAGGTTACATAAAGTATTTTAAAATACTTATAGAGAGTGCATTTAACACAGATATCTTATTTTGTGTTCTATATAATTGTGTATTAAGATCCTGATCCTCAGACTGCTGAGAAACATGAGAGATTTGTTGTCTATTAAATGAATTACCACATCACTTGGCAAATATCCCTATCAAATAATCTCAGAGGTTAATCATCTGGGTGAAATAACCATTACCTTCAATTTATGGTGCAACACGGCAGACTGATTTTCCCAAGGCACATGCCAAGTCAGTAAAAAAAGTTGAATTAGAATTCAGAATTTATTGCCTCCTTACCTTCTGTTTGATTTGGTACTGACCACCTTAAGAACTAGCTTGTTCCTAGACATCGCGTGTATCATCTCCTTAATGTTTTATGAGATATACTGACCTGGGATTGAAATGGATGTCCTCAGGAACTTGGCTGGGATCAATGACAATTCTGTCGTTGTCAACATAGTTATCTAAGTCATCTGGGATTCTAAATTTGGCCATTTGGACTTCTGAGTCACTTAAACCAGCGTGAGATATGCGGGCATAGCCCAACCTATCAGATACAAGCAGAGTTAGCTTGAAGAAGTAACCAAAGGCAGCTTCATCACACTCTTAATTGATGTCTCTTTTTTTCTCCCAGGAGTTATTTTTTTAACATACCAATAAAACTTTTCATTTCTCTGACTGTCACCTTCAAAGACCTTGCAGTGCACTGTGAACATGAGCATCATCACTCAACATCGCAAGCAGAAAAACTGAGAAATGAACTTGTGCTTGACAAGAAAAAATAAATCCTAAATCTTGAAACTTCATTTGGGCTTAAAGTTACAGTTTTAGGATATGCATATGGGTATAAGCTCACCAATGTCACCAAAGAGATTCTGAAATTCAAGAAAGGAACTCAAGTATCAGTGGCAAGAGTAACTAGAAAAATGAGATTGCAAATGGCGTTGTATTTTTACTCAGTACAGTTATTTATGAGAGGTATCCATTTGATTGGGTATGCTCTTCTTACCATTGCAGAATTTGCAGTTATTTTGGAATAACCGGGATTTCATTCTGATATAAACATCAGCAAGAGGATGATTTACAAGAAATTTGGTATTACAAAATACGAAGTGCTTACATCCCTGGCAAAGTACTTGAACATGGGCTTTGCAGTCAAAATTTCCACTAAATCCAGCGTAAAGCTTGGCTGGATGAGATCAGCATTTTATTTGAACATACCCTACAATCATAGTTTATAATTTGTATCTTCTGTGTCACATATAAATTAGGGCTTAGCCTTCACATTTTAGAATGAAGCTGCAAAGCCAGAGCTTGAATCCTGGAAAAAGAGTATTCTTACATTAACAAAACAGATTAGATCTGATGGTTCTTGACATAGAAGGATGAAACTCTTAACATTGCCTTTGCTACTTCTATTTAGAAATACACCAATTCTTCTCAAGTTTGATGTTTCGCATTACTTCATGACATACTTAACTGCTCATATACATCTGTTATAGAATGTAAAAATCTCACACAATTAGCTACAGAAAACTGTAAAATGTATTGTCATAAGTTGAATTTAACATACCCTTTCTTTAACGTACCTTATTACTCCACGATACATAATATAGCTACACCACCTGTCACGATCGGTACTGTCAATATCCTATGAGCAAGAGAAAAGAAAAAAATCAAACAAGGCAAGCTTTCTTTACAGCTAGGCTTCAAATCAGTAACAGAACCAATGCAACCTGTGCAAAAACCTGCTGCAGAAAAATCTTTTACCTAAACACAACAGCAAGGTAGAAAGGGAAAAAACCCACAGCATCTGACAAATCAGACGTTTTGACAAACAAAATGCAAACCTCAAATTTAAAACAAAATAATCATATAACTTAACATTGGAAGGGGCCTATGGAGCTCTCCATCTGCAGGGATGGAGGTTTCACAAACACCCTTCTTCTCAGTCTTGAAAACCCTCATTGCAACTAACTATTGGCATTTCCCTTGCGGCAACTAATGTACACTGCTTCTTGTTTTTACTCCATCTTCTCTGTACATTTCATTAAGTAGCTGAAGACCCTGACAACATACATATATCTTTGTATGTCTATTTCTAAGTTACTCATTTACAATCTTGAATTTAATGTTTCAAATGTATATTAACTCTAACTGTTAAAGAAAGCACTGGTTTTACATTACCTGGACATTCCCATTTTCTATTAATTCAGTATAATCTCTGGATCCAGGAGCTGAAGTGATATATCCTAGAAATACAACTTGCTTAGAGCTTGTCTTCAACAACTTCGAAACAGCTATGGCCTGAAGCTTTCTGTCCAAGTCCTCTCTGAAAGAAGTAGAAAGTAATTTAATATACATATTAATATATATTTTAGCTCAGTTTCTTTCTGCTATATCATAGTAAAACAGAAATGAGGCTGATGCTTTCTTTTTTTATTCCTCAGTATGAGAGGCTATGAAAGTGTATAGAAAGCGTGCCGATTCAAAATGGCCACTATGTTGAATAAAAGCCAGATGGTAGCGGTAGATGTAATCAGGGTTCTCTTCCCAATCGCTATTTGAGCAACAAATTTCTACACCAGAAGTTTTGGTTTTAATACCTATCTCATTACAAGGCGATGTGAGCGTAATTGCTTCTGGTTATCTGAGGCTTTGTCTCTGCCTGCACTTGAAATTTAATTGCGCTACCACAGACAGTCTGGTGCATAATAGGGACTTCACATGCCAACAAAACCTTTTACTTTTATGATGGACAAATCATAGCAAGAAGTAGTCTTAAAGTCTGAGTCACATGGTTTACGAAATGTAATTTAAGACCTATGTCATCCCATGAGCATTTACAACATTTGCCAAGTATTTTCCACCTTTTTAACGGATTTACACAATAGTTCCAACATGACCAAAAGTAATAGTGTAAGTATAGCCCAGCAAATACTGCCTTGGAAAGCAGCCCTTGTCCTTGTCATAATATCCAAGGTGCTTCACTGATTCTTCATATTAATCACTTTAAACAGTTGGTAGACTGGGCTACATAAAATTGATTTTAGAACGTGATTTTGGAATTTGTAATCGCAAAATAAGATAAGGATTGAAATGCTGCTGTGCTTTCTGAATAGCAGTAATTCTGACTGGAGCAAATGCATTAGGGAGAAGGAGCAGACAGAGAGGACTATTTAAATAGAAGCCTGACCTAGATATATGAAAAGTTGCCAGCTCACTCAACAGCTCCTTCAAGAAATACACCTTTCAAGAAGATGGGTTCTTTTAAAGGATGACATTATAGAAGTAGTTGTCCAGTCTCTTAGTTTATGCCATCCTAATCAGTAATAATAGATTAAAAAAAAAAAAAAAAAAAAAAAAAAAAAAAAAAAAAAAAAGGCAGGCACAACTGCTTTAATTATAAAATTCACTAATCTCAAAACACAATCTAGTTTGTACTTGTTCCCCATGTGTCTCCCCCTATTATTCCTCTTCATCTTCATCTCAGGTCTCCATGGGGAAGGAATACAGAGCTATTTTCTTCTACTTTCACACTTCCTCAGAGAGACAATCATCTGTGTGAGACACAGAATGGGATTTCTTTTCAGACTTCAGATCAGGAGCAGTTTCTGACATATATGCTTTGTAAAAGGGAAACCTGTAAACACGCTTGCAGCACAGCTTCTACAATGGAGAAAGGAACAGTGGGAGTTCCTACTGCTTTCTGAGAGGCTTTTTTTGTGTCGAATAGTCTGTATCTAATTCATAAATCTGTGTTTTCAAATATTAAAACAATATGAAAAAAATAACAAATAAATCTTAGATATTGCCACAAATCGAAAATAGAACTGCATGGAGCATCACTAAAATATCCCTCATTCATATTCATCACATTCAATAACTCAGACATCGCTTTAAAGAACTGAAAGATACACCCTAGTCTTCTTCATCACATATAACCACACATAATTCTTTATTTCAGAACCCTAAGATCAGGTTTCATACAGGAAGATATGCAGTGGATTTTTTTTTGCTGCTTTGACAACTGTTCTTTCTTAGAGAACTGTTACTTATTATTTTAATAAACATCTCATGTCCATTAATGCTATCCGTCTGTAACTATCTGCGCTCATTGTGGAATATAATAGATCTATACCACATGCAGAAAGTCAGAAGGATGCTCTCCTGCGCTGAGATGTATTTGTAGCCCTATTACCTTGTTTGCAGAACAGTATTTCTGTCGTATATCTACTGGCTTGGGTATTAGGCTTAGCCAACTTTTGCATGCAACATTTGTCCTTTAAAGAAAAATGCTTCAAAATGTTTAACTAGTAGCTATGTCTCAGTATTTCCAATATCACAGCAGAAGATTTTAAAGAGTATTAAAGAAGCCCCCAAATTTCATTAACAACAATTACATTTAACTTTGCAGAATATGCACAACAAGAAATAAATAGAATACACACTCTTCATTTCCAAAGTGAGCAACAACAAAATCCACCAGTCTCCCTGTGAAGTTGACAGTCATGGAGATGGCAGGTGCAATCTCTCCCTCTGGAGAAGGGAGAAGGTGATGGGTAGATCTTACAATTGGATACCTTGACAGTGCCATAATCCTACATGAAAAGATGAAAATAGTTAAATTTTCTAGTTTGCAAGCATCACTAATCTGAACAAAGCGGATAAATGTGACCAGAAGTCACCATTTCTAGTGGATATTTCTGAACTTAGATGTTTTTCTCCAAAACATTACTTAAGTACAAGTCTAAAAACGTATTACTAAATTCATAACCAATACTAAATAAAATGGTGACAAAGGTGTATGAATAGTTCATACAGAAAGAAGAAGAAAAAATATATTGATAAGCTCAGACATCTTTACAGATGGACTGTGAATAGAAAGGAATGTTGCTTTGGTAGCTCGGAGGAACACGTATTCAAGCCCAGACTGCCAACAACCCAAGGACATACATCCATCTACAATTGGTCTTCAGATAGGTGTACCTCTATCATAGATAGATTAATTCTTACACTGGAGCCCTCCAGAATTTACAATTCCAGGCAAAACAAAAGAGTTTTATAATACCAGTAACTTAAAAGCATTTTGATAAAAGTAGAAGCAGTTGGTAATACATCTTTAAAGCAGGAGATTTCTCATTCTTTCAGCCTCTGTTTAGAATCAACCTTGAAGCCATTTTGCATCAGGTTTTCCAAAATAGGCGATGAAGAAAATTTCAGTTACCTGTCTGTCCCATTTTGCATCATCCAAAGGTACGAGCTTTGAGAGAAAAAGTTTCTGAACTCCTTGCACATAGGAGAACATTTAAATAACACTAGAAGTTCCATCTGCCATACAGATCTTAAGTCTCATTGAAACAAAAACTAACATAAAAGCACACATCATAAGACACAATATTTCAGATAGCAAAGATGTTCAAAGACATCCAACTGGTAACTGGTCAAATATTAACATAAAAATAGGCCCCAAAAAGTTCTGATCAAATAGACACACGCTCATTTCCCACTACGCGACACAACCCACTATGTGACCTTTAATTAACTCAACGTTTCTAATTACAGTTACATCCAACTACTATCACATTTTTAAGTCTGAAATCTAAAGTTCTCAGAGTCAATGAGAAAGTCCGATCCAATTTATTATTTGGAATGTCATACTTCAAATATGTATATTAAGGGGCAGGATGCCATTCTCTGCATCACCAATACTGAAGTAGCCTGCAGGCACAGGCATCAAGAATGGGTTGCTGTTAACACAGAGAAAACTTCATCTGCATTGCACTGTAATTCTAGTGACTCAGCACATGCTCTGGAAGTCAAGATCCAGCAAGGGATTGTTGTGATAATTATTCCAGTTATTCTTTGTCTGTGTTTTACTGGAGTATTTTCACCTATTTACTTTCCCTGTGCATGTAAAGATGACTCACCCCCAGGTGTGATCTCTTGTACTTGGACCAAAATCTGTGTAAAACCCTAGCCTTTCTCCTAGCCACATTGTTGGATCGTTGTTCCCAATGAATGGTTTAGAGGCATCACTTTCCAGAACAGTGATGAAATCTGCACCTAAAATTGGAAAGAAAGAATTAGTAACTGTGATCTGTAAACATGATTTATGTGATTACAGAATCAGTTATTTTACTTTTGATTACACGTGGGTGGACACAAGTCCATCAGGGCCAGTCCTATGTTGGTAACAAACTGATGCCCAAACTTTTGGTCACCACAGGCTACAAAGACTCTAGTGGAGACACACTCCTACCTGGATGCCATAGCTCCTCCCAGCCACGTAGGCTGACTCACATTAGACTGTGCTGTATATTTGGGCTGCACATACATAATATGATGCATTTCAAAAGCATAAGGCATTGACTGTGTACACAGATTAATAGCACAGCATCAAGTCTACTGCCTTCAACTTAACCGACATGTGCTTGCTACGCAGTACATCTGCACTTACCTCACCTACCAAACCCAATTCCTCTCCAAAGGGTCTCATACAAGAGGTAGTAGACTGCTGCTGCCCAAATAATTCATTAGCCTACAGCAATTTGCATCCACTAACAAGCATAGTGACAGAAGGGTTCCCATCCCCAGTTCCCACAGAAACCTCCCCTTTCTAGGGCACCATGGGCCTGCTATATTTGGATACTGAGGAGTAATTTTGTCACATAACAGGTCCTTCTACAGTTTTGGCTACAAGAAGCAGGAAGAGTTACCTGGTTCCTAAGGGAAGTAACAGCTAGGAAAAAACTGCCCATGCTCAAAGGAAGGTTATTTATTATTTCATTTATGCAAAAGCTTTTTCTATAGATAAGAGACTTCTCAGCAATATAAAATAAAATAAATGATATTGATGATCACAGACTGTTTCCTCCAACCAAAAACCCCTTTTATATCTAAGGAAAAATGACTACCTCTGCAAATAGATTTTTAACTGAAGTGGTTGTACTGGAGCAGCTCACAAATTCCAGAGGAAGACAATAGATATTGTGTTAAAGCAAGAAGAGACTTAGTTAGCAGATGTTCCTGCTTCTCTCTCTTTCTTTGTATGAAGCCTCTCAAATATAAATTAAGTGGGGAAAAAAGTTACCTGTCTGATTAAGTAAAGCAGCGGATCCTTCCAAATTGGACCAGCCTTCATTGTCATATGCAAATCTAAAAGGCCAGATCATAGCAGAGAAATCTCTTTTTGGAACCTGAAAAGTAAGATAGAAAGAAGGCACATTCAGTTTGACTCCTACATACTATACGTTTGCATTCAACAACTTCTGGTGCACAGTGCTGTAAAAGACACCCAGTGGAGATAATTTAACCAATATATTTTCCTAAAAAAGCTGTCAGAATTACAAAAGTCTTTGGGTATTTTTAGAAGAATCTGCCATATTATCTGGAGGCAAGAAGTCACTGTAGTTCAAATGAATTTGCAACAGTAATAGTAAATAGATGAACATGTAAAAGACAAAGAATATTTTTTATCTTTCTAAGCGGAACTACCTATTTTTTGTACCACACCTCTCAACGAGTTCTAAAAAGAAAGCCAACTGTATATGCACATATACAGATTCTTTCTACTCAGTTCTCATATTTCTTGCATCTTTACCCACATTTACCATCAGTGTTCCCTCTAGGATAAAATTCACCAACCAGGGAAACACGTCAAGAGCAAGTTTCAAATGGCTATGTCAGGATGTTATCCAGAAACAAGTTTAAGTCGTAATTGCAACTGCTTGCATCAGAAGTTTCAATTTATAAGAGTAATCAGTTAAGTCATATATAAATCTATGTACTGATGTGATGACTTCAGTATTTACAAACAAACCTGGGTTATCAGAGGCACATTTCACTGTATATTTGAATGTCACCTTTTTCATACACATGCTACTCACCCCTCGGCCCAACTTCTTCTCATAGGTTCTATAACGCAAACCCAGTCCTAGCAAACCAACACCAACAAACAGCCACAATACTTGAAACAGAGAAACACAGAAAAGCTGTTTTTAAAGCAGGAATTAATGCTGCTGGAGTTAAACAGAATTGGGGTATACTGCCATTCTAAGGTCTGCTACACACACAGTGGGGAATTAATCTATTTATATTTCCACATTGGCCAGGGATAACACCATTTCAAAGTTGTGTATTTAAGAATATCTGTATGTATATGGATACACCCCTATTCTCCAAAACAGAACAGGCTGAGCAGACATGCATATCAACACTCCTTGTAACATTTATGTAAAAAATATACTTATTGAAGAATACATTGCAATGCATAAGTAAGAACATCATTTAAACTTCCTTTCCATGTTCTAGATATGCATTTGTAGCATGCAGTTTTTATTTTGTATTCACATAATGCGTGGAAGAAAATTTAGTTTACTTCTCAAGACTCCAGATGTCAAAAAGATGTGATCCCTGCCTGACTTCCAGAGCAGTCCTTGTTTAAGTGCATGCATTGACAGACGCTTGGAGAAGTACTGCATTTTCACTGAATGCAAATTCAGAGCTCACATAACCTCCCATATGACTGCAACAGACACTTACAAGCTGTCAGGGTTTGGCACATTGTAATTTGATGATCAAATCCCTCTGTGGTTATTTCATTTATACAGTGACATCCACGATCTACACCAGTTTCAGTACTCAATTGTAAGTTCTTCCTCATAATGCTCAGACTTGTATTATCTCTCATCTGACCCTGTAAGCATCTTTGCATCTTAAAGTGTATGAAGCTGCTTAATATCTACTAATGTCAAGAGCACATTCTTTCTTCTGACATCATCTTCCACAATAAAATTTGTGCAAATCTTACCTAAAGTTTTTCCAGAAACTTGCAGAAAAATAATTACATGTAATCAGATACAGAGAGGTGTCTTCATCTGCCAAAATGAAACCACAAATGATGCCAAATATGTGTTTACATTTTCTTTTGTCCCCTATTTGGTGTTTTTTTGGTCACCATTTAATATATTCCAAGAGGTAGTACAGCCTCTCTCACCACCATGATCAAGTCAGCTCCTGGGTTAGTATATATCTTCATCAGAACTGGAGCTGGGCAATACTGGCAATACCAACTACAGGCCTGGCTCTAAACTAGCACCAAAAAACACTTCTGAAACTTCTGAGCAAAACACTGCACTGCTTTATGCTTTGTCCTCAGATAACACATTAGTCATGGAAGTGACAAAATAAAATCATACTTACGTAGTTTAATGTATTCTGTAGTCTTTTTAAAAAATGGCTTTTGGTTGCTTTTCACTTCAAAGATGGAGTTCAGGTCTTTCTTGGATCCTATTAGAAAGTCTAGCCCAATGCATAACACAATAAACCCTGTAAAAACAGGTTATTAGCTTTTTTGTAGAGCTCTAACTTATTAAGCGTTGCTCGTGTATGCATCATTCATAAACTTCCAGCTGCTGTGTGACATTCAAACTTACAAATCCAACAGCAAAGACAATTCATTCGGAGCACAAACAGATAAATGCCATAGCAAATGCAGTAATGCAGCAACATGGGATTAATTAAAGGAGAATATCCTACTTATCATTGTCAGAGTCGTTGCCTTACCTATGCCTGCAAGGTCTTGTAGGCATACTGTAAAGCAGTAATAATTTTAGTTTACAGTGATGACACAAGCATTGCTCCTCCTAAAATCAGTCTGTGACATTAAGCACAGCATTGATCAATATTTCAAAATAATTATTTCAAAACAGTAATACTGCAGTGAGAATTCAAAGCCAAAAGACTATTTGAAACTCCACTGAATACCCATTCCACTAAAAAATAACAACACAAAGAACACAAAGCTTAAAACTATAACATTTGTTGTCTGGTAATTTTCCAGATAAGTTGCAGCTAAGTTTTAATACATGTGAATCAGAGGGGTGAACAAATGGGACTTGAGAGACAGACAGAATGCTGCAAAGCCTATTAAGCCTGCTGATGACTAAGAACAGACTTACAGCTAACAAAAATACCTAGCCAAAGCCCCTTTCATATCATGAACTCTGTCTTCACTACAGTGAGCTCCAAAATACAGATCATTTGGGGGTTTTTCAGGAGGAGATCAAAGGGCTGCTGACACTGATGCAGCTCAGAACTGTTCTCATTCTTCCCTTGCAACCCACCAAGATCACAGCATCACCACAGAACATTTTGGTCCCCAGCATTAGACTGCACTGGGTGCAAACTATAAGCTTCAGAGCCTGTCTCATTATTCACTATGGAAACACAAAGATATTTTAACTCAACTGGTACTGTCAGGTGCCACTGTAGAATGTTCTATTCGTCAATGAAATATTTGTTTAAAGCCATGTTTTCCTTTCCTCTGTTCGTGCATCAGCAGGGAGAACAACATAAAACAAAGATTCTTAAACCTTTGATCTGGAGCAAAGCAATTTCAACAAACCTCTCCGCTTCTGTGTATCCTAACCTCTACTTCCACAGCTCCCAAGCACATCCTACCAGCACGCTTAAGCAAAGACTGATCTCTGTAGCACTGCAGTTTTGATGCAGGGTCAAAGAGGTCTGTATAGATTGGATTCTGTATGCTAAATACTTCCAGGCTCCCACTAACTGCTACAGCTCGCACAGCAGCTCGGTGCTGCCAAAGCTTACAAGAACTAATCTGGACAAAGGAAATCAAATTACATTCACATATTACAGATTCTTAACATAGTAGCTTGATGAAAAATTACACTGTTTATTTTAGATGTATTTTAATTCTGCAAATGAACTGCTTTGTCACCAAGATACAATTACCATGTTTCTATACAGGAACTCCACGAGCAATTGCTCAACAGTTGGTTCAGAACCACTGTGAGCAGACTGCAGCAGGATGAGAAGTAGCATCTAACTGCTGCAATGTGTTTTCCTTTGGATAGGGAGAGCAGATTAAAATTACAAGCTCTTATCTCATCCCTTAGGAGCTGAAGCATCCCATTATCTATAAAGAAAATGTGGGAGCACAATGAACAGGGTAAGAGTTCTGATGGTGGAAGCACATGTCTTCAATACCTTTGTGTTGTAGTTAATTAACTGCAGAATTCATGTTTTATTTCACAGTTATAGCCGAAGACAAAATAACTGTTACTCATAATTTTCTTATAGGTCCTGCATGCTACGTTAGGTATAAAAGTTGGCAAACAAGGAAGATGGGTGTAGTGTAATGCAAATGGGTACATACAAAACCTATCTCAGAGGGAGCGCACTTCAAAGCCATTAAAGTTGATGGGCAACCAGAGATTTGACCCTCTAGCATTACATTACATCACAGCGAAGTAGCACAGTTTTGAATGTAATGATCTTACTTTCATTGTCACTTTTCCCAGTGCTGTTCCCTACCCAAAATGCGGCAAGATAAAGGCAGGATATTGGACAGGAGGAGAAAGCAAGAAATAGCGCTTGCACCTGAAAGAAACCAGAATAAAAAAAAAAGCAGTTTGCCAGAAAGCCAGGATGTAAAGGAAGCACGGCAATAAATACATAGCCTCATAATATCATTTGTATGTCTTTGATAAGCAATGGAATGGTGTCAGAAAGCCGAAAATTGCATTCTCACATTGAATAAGCTCATGTAGTGCCATCAGCTGACACAGGTAAAGTTCACAAGTTTCTTTTTGCCAGAGAGGAAGTTAAGAGCATTTCTGTGTTTCTATTCAATGATCTTGCCAGGTGAATCAATCACAAGAGTACTTCCAAGGAAGTGATAGAAAGGGATTTTATATAATAGCTTTTCTTTTCTCAAACCATTACTCAAAAAAGCATTTAATACTTCTCTACCACATGCTTTCTTCCTATAACCCCAAAAAATACAACTAAATGAACTGAGATAACAGTTTCTAGAGGTCCTTTGGATTGCTTACAGAACAACGCAAACCACAGTAAACGTAATGGAACCCTCCCCATAATATAACAAACCAAAATCCTGAGTGACTGCTGAAATATGTGAAGTACTACAAACAAAGAAACTGGACTGGAAGAAAGTGGTTGAAAGGTATTTCTGAAATTCGAAACCACTGAAGCAACAAGTCAAGCATGGCATTCATTAATCCTTTTGAAAGACAACATGGGATAATGTGTCACATTTTCATATGTGCCACGCGCTTAGCCAAAGTTAATGTTTAGCACTCCTTAAGTGTTATTAGTGAAATATACTACTGAAACACACACTAAGAGAATTAGTTCAGATACAAAACTAGAAAGGGTTGGTTTCATTTCCACCTCCCCACCTTAATCAAGGGATCATTTTGCTGATCCCTTTATATTTGCTCACTTCAATTCTTCCTCATTGGCAAATATCTGACAATTTCTTTCCTTCTCCCACCCCTCTTCTGTTTGTCCGCATATTTCTGACACTGCAGGCTTACCAACATTCCTCCAAACATGCTGCTATGTCCTCAAAGCGTAAGGTACAGTTATGTGGAAATAAAGCTCAGGTCTCAAGTGCAGACTAGCTAGACGAGCAGGATGCTGCGCTTTGGTCCTCAGAGCAGAACTAAATGATGTGCTGAATTATGTTACAGTCACAGAAAGACTTAATAGCCTTCCTAAGCTATAATAGCTTCCTAAGTTTCCAGCAAGCACATTGTTACCTGAGGTAACAAAGTGCTACCAAAGGTAGTTAGCACACCGAATCAGTCATGCCCTGGATTGGACTGCAACCATATTTTTGGGGTGACTGATTAACAGCTTTCTTTCTTGTGTACTTATTTATCACATCTATTTTTTCACTTTTTTGTTTTCTCTCAACTACATTGCGTTTTCTTCCCACATTTTAAACTATATCTGACAGTAAAGAAATAAGTAGATTTTTTTTTCCCTACGTTTCACAGAGCATTTGGGAAAAAAACCCACAAACCTATACATTAGATATATTTTAAATATCTGGTTGAGGCTGAAGCAGGCATATTATTATTTGTTCACAGTCAATCATGTACCTAAAAGAAGATGGGAGCTTTCTCTAGCATAAACTCCTCCAGGTACGAATTTATAAGCTGTACACCATACACAGAAGAATAACTCAAGAACATAGGTGAACATGGCTGTACTCATGGCTTTTCCAGGATGCAGACAGCCAACAAAGCGTCCAGCCAGCTGAGGCCACACGCACATTGTGAAGACGGCAAGAATATTGCCTGCAACAGCAGCACTCCAGGTCTGTAAGTAAAGGAGACCAGCTGAAGATGCTATACCTGTGAATGGACAGAAAAAACAAGTCAGTCACAGTCAGCTACGTTATCTGCCCTCTTCTTTAGAACATTCTTATTAGGAAGGAAAAAACAAAATCTGGGAAATATAACTGTGCTTTGCAGTCATTAGAACTGCATCACTAGAAGGACATCTCAGTTTTCCCAACATCTCATTCTCTTACAGGTTTCTTATTGATCTGAGAGAGTGCAACAAAAAGACTGCGGAGAGACATCATCAAGAGCCAAATCTGAGCTGCCTTTCTTACATAAGGCTCTTCCAGCACAACAGTTATTATGCAGTTAATACATAACAACAGATTATGCAGTTTTTAAGGTATTTATAGGTCTATTTGTTATAAGTTATTTACCAGCTCTGATGTGCTTACCTCAAAAAATCAAATCTCATACATTACAGTCTGAACACACATATGTTTCTCAAAACTAACACCTGCACCAAGAGCTAAATTAGGACAAATGACAGTTTAAGTGTTGCAAATTCTTGTGCCTTTCCTGAGACTGCCCTGATGTTTGTTCTTTTATTTTGGCATCTGAAGTAGTTCTAGAAGAAACTCAGTTCGCATTAAATTTCCCATCTTCAAAGTTGTGAAGAGTAACTTGAAAGCGCTGGCTCTTAAATGCTCCCAAAATGAAGATGAATAAGAAAAAAGAAATATGGTTTCCATATTTCGAGGTCCCAAGTTGCCATCTATCCATGCTGATCAAGTAAGGAGAAAACACCTCTCTATGAGAAAATGACAGAACAATTTTGATCTCCTTTATGGCTTACTCCAAGGCTTTTATGGCAGATCTATAATCTCTCTCTGAAAATGGATGTCCAGATCCAGCACTCAGATCCCTTTTCCCAACAGCCCCAGTCTACACAGACTGATTCACAAGTGCATTGCTTCAGAAGAACTGTTTCTGTGTTCTTATTATTTTACTGCCAGGAAATCTTGGCAACTAAGGAAGCAAGCTATAACCTTGCCTTTAGGTGAGCTGCCCATCACATTACAAGTTATTGCACCTTCTGCAGAATCCAAGGGCTTGTGTCACCTCAGCCCTATAACGCTGTAAAAACCTGTAGCCTTGCACCATGCAGATGGTGAGAACTGAGATGCTGCTCATGAGATCAGAACTTCAACAGGGGATTCTGAAGAGAACAGTGCCGCTCTGCAATTACCTGGAGATTTGGCCTGTAACCCTTAGTCAACTGTTCAGACACCACATGCCACAGCTAGTGATAAAGAAGCTCTGATTAACATTAACATTTCTGATATGGGATGTAGAATCCAAGGGCATACCTAAAGGTAATAAAAATAATAACCCTGCTCCAGACTTGCTCCTACCTATTAGAAACCAGGCAAATCTGGCAACAGAGGACCAACTCCAAAATGAAAGCATCAGCCCATGAGCCAGACCCAACAGAACTGTACCACTAGTAAGAAAAAAAGAAAACAGAAATCATACATTACTTTATTTTAGAAACATCTGGCACTCCGAAATAAACTTTTAGACATAGAAGCAAGGATGGTTGCTAATATTTCTTAATCCTTTTATTTTAAACAGTGCTCATCTTAAAGTATCTTTGTTTCACACACTGATGTATTTATTCCCCTTTACCAAAAAGGGGAACCAACCAGTTGAAAATAAGAGTTGTTCAACACAGTGTATAAAACAAACTGCGTTCAGCAGGACAAGCCTGTCACTGATACACTGGGTACAAAACAAAAGGAGAAATCAAAGAGAGTGAGAGGAAGGAAGCCATCCTGAAAACAGCATACTGGTCACTTCAGAGAGGCTCCCCAGGGCTGTGGTCACAGCACCAAGCCTATAAGAGTTCAAGCAGCATTTGAACAACGCTCTCAGACATAGGGTTTGGATTTTGGGTAGTCCCATGTGGAGCCAGGAGCTGGGCTCGGTGATCCCGGCAGGTCCCTTCCCACTCAGGATATTGTATGATTCAATGAAATCATACAATACAGGGACTGTGTAGCATCTAAAACTGCTAACAATCTTGAGTAACTCCTCTAAGTGCTAATTCTACACTATTAACTAACTCACCTACAGCTACACATAATTGACTATCAGAATAACTAATCTGCTCTGTTTCTAGATTTTGGAATTCAGGTGAGCAGTTGACAGCATAAGATTAAATTCTTAACACCTAAAATTTCTGAAGAAGCACATCCTTTAATATTGTACATAGATGCTAAATAGCAAAGGAGGGGAAAAAGCAAGCAGTCTCCGAGGTATACAATTTCCTATTACCTTATTGATGAAATCAACTGCTAGATTCACTTACTGCCTATTACAGATGCATCTCATTCAGAAGCACTTCAACTTCAGTCCTAATTATAAAGGAATTTTGCATTCTGGCTGATCAGGTGTTATTATTGTGGATGTAAAAATCATTCTTGAACAGAAAAAAATTACTTGTATAGACGCAATGTTTGGGGACACAAGAAAACAGGTCAATACTACTTCACCCCAATTCTTAAGCTCTCTGTGAGAAGTTTATACTACACAACATGGATACCATCAGCCTCTTTCTAGCAACCAAGCTCCTTCCAATAACGCACTAAGTAATGTAACATGTCTGGTCCCTTCTTTTTGGCTGAAACAATTGAAGTTGAAGAAATGTTTCAATTTCCACCATGACGATGGTTTTTGATTACTGTTTTGTTCAAATAATTAAAAACCAACCAACCAACCAAGCAGTCACAGGTACTTACCCATATGGATTAGGATCTGGACCTGTATGTGGATGTCCACTTACTGCCCATCTAGAAATTAGTGAGACCTCCCCAAATATCCAAACGGTGAGGAACATGAGGCTGCCAAAAGCAATTCCTGACAAAAGCCAATGAGGCTGCGAGACAGTCTCCTTAGCTGTGTTACGAGCAGTGTTTGCTCCTTGCTTCCTCTCGTCTTCAACTAGAGTAAGAATGAAAACATAACTGAGCAAAGTGTCAAACAGCAACATAAAAAGGTTATTAAGAAACAGCCAAGATGACAAAATTACCAGAACAAATTAAACAGCCACAAAAGCCGATTTATCTGATTGTTCATGAAAACTGATGGGACAAATAATCCCTAATACAACTCATGTATCTTATTGGGAAAAGCTATTGGTCTTAAATGTACAAAAACGCAACCTGTCCATATGATTATTCTTCATCTTATTGGAATGTAAAACATTAAATTGGCTTTGAAAATCAGCAGAAAAGTTACTGGAATTTGTTCAGAGGATTCTGTTCTCTGAAACTCTAAACTCTGATAAGAACACAACCTGACACTTCCAAAGAAAAACTCCCTTCCTTCTCTTCTCCTTTTTCCACACTCATTTAAGGAGAAAGGAGTGCCTTTAATTGAATTGACATACCGCTTTGTCATGTAGGAAGAAGGGACTCCCTTCCTCATTTCCTGCAGTAGATTCCCTTTCTATATTATTATGAAAGTCAAGGCTTAGCTTGAGTCAGAAAACAGAAACACACCAAGTGCCAACTTATACCCACTTACACACAGACAAGGTTTTATCTTTCAATTAATTCATTCAGGTTATACTGAGAAGGAACTTCTGAGGATTTAACATGAGCTGCCCTCGCTAACCAAGCCAGCCTCACTGTCCTCCTTGGCGATACTCCCTTCACACTTTTAAAGCACGATTACCATTTGCCAGCACTGACTGCCATACACTTCACCCAGATGCTCCAGCAACTTGGATGAATTTTGACCAGGACAATTTGCCTGTATTTCTAACTCTTTTTTTTTTGCCTACTTTGCCACACCAGCTGTTCCTTAGCTTTACATCATCTCCCTTCTCTGTCAAAATACACGTAATGATGGAAAAAACTGAAACAGCAGATTGAATTAGAAAAATAACAACAGCGCCACAGATGTTTTCTGCTGGGGAAAGGATAATCCATTCTGGTTTTAGTGGGTAATTTCTTTATTTTACTGCTGCATTATTGATGCTGCAATTAGTCGGCATTTCCAACTTACTACATGCTTGCATGGTTTGTAACACAGATTCCATCTTCTTTTAGGGGGGGAAATGAAAGTACCCCATGGTTTGTAAAATCTGTAATACTTGTGCATCGGACTACTTAAAAAATAGCCATACATAGGCAGGTATACCTTAGGACATCTTCATAACTGCTTTCTTTGCTATCATGTGCTCACCTGAATAAATTCGCTCCGCTGCTGCCACTAAACCAATTGTCAGCATGACGGTATTGGCTGCTTGTGAGCTCCATACTGGGTTCAGTGATGTATACCAGATTCGAAGAACAAGGAGCATCATCTTGCCTAGAATGAAGCCCCATATCCTGATGAACCTGCAAGAATCAGTTTTAGATCACTGACACATTTGAAAGGGGGAAGGGAAACAACCTTAAATACATATTTTAAGATAGAGAGATGTCTTTTATAATCCCATCAGTATAGAAAAATACCTTTGCAAATTGCTTCCTGACCACAATGTTACTGTTTGAGCCAGCAATGAGGACGAAACACCAGCAGCCAAGATGAACAGTCTAATGGAAGCATTTGGAGCCTGGTATGAAGCTAAGCTCCCTACAAACAAACACACACATGTACAGAGGTGTCACGTACAGAAGTATCTAAGCATACAGACATTCCAGAACCGTGCACTTGCATGAATCAAAATCATACAACTTGATGTCCATCCTTTTTTTTGTGCACTGCATTGCACAAGGAGTAGAAGGCAATTGGTCTTACTGGGTGCAAACAAGACCTGCTTTGGCCCAGCATCTTCCTCCAGAGTCACCAACATGACTCCATCTTGTTACTGAAACATGTAACTCCCCCCACTTACTGAAAGAAACGCTGCATGTGTCTTCCATTCCTCAAGGCACGGAAACCTCATTTTTACTAGTGGTTTTAAATAGCAGGTTTACTGCTCAAGTGATTATGGGATGGACACACACTTTCATGTAACTTCAGGCTGTGTGGCAAATTGTGACCCAGGAGTAGTGACAAACAGGGGGAGAAGAAGCATTGCTTGCTGGCAGCCCTTTGATACGTTACTATGAGTCAAAGTTGAATAGAGATTAAGCAAGGAAGGGTAGAAATGGAGCTGCTGATTCTGGCACTGCACTCTAGGAATCCTCCAGCTGCCTATTTGATCATTTTGCTTACAGCAAAAGACACAAAGCTAAGAGCAAAGATGGCTAAATGAAATCAGCTAATGTAGTGAATGGCATTTGTGCATGGACTTGAGCACAGGCTGCACATGCAGTGCACACATATTTCTTGCTCCATCGTGCTGAATTCTGCAATTCTACTTCTTCAAATCTTACATCATTTGTGCTAGCCAGGTTAGAGCTAGAGTGGATTTGCCTGTTTACATTAGACACACCTTCAGCTGCTGAGCAAATATACCCATACTGTAAATATCTAACCTAACATGTAAATCTACTACATGTGTTGTCTGAAGACAAAGGCTCACAAGGGCACTACCAGAAAGGTTGTTTGTTGGTGTTTTTTTAATGAGAACACAAAGTAGTGTGAAAGGACACTGAAATCAGAACAAAAGCTCCAGAGAAAATGAAGCTTCCCAGGAGGATAAAAAAACAAAGTAAGTGATCAATAATGGAGGAGAAGGGAAGGTCTTTCTGATTAGAAACAAGTCTTTAAAAGTTCTAAATATTCTGGGTTTAGCTAAGCATGAAAAACTTCCCAGATTTTTTACTGTGAAATTAAAGGCTGGCTGTTTCCAGTGGAATAGGTTGCAGTGCGCATGGGATCTTTCTGAGATAGTAAATAAAGATCAAAAGAGAAAGAACCAAGAAGAGTCTAGGCATGAAGATGGAAAGAAGGCAAAATGAGTTGAGGGATGGGAGAGAAAGGAGCACGGTACGGTAGGACAGAAATTATTGCTCTCTACAACTTCCTGAAGGGAGGCTGTGATGAAGAGGGGCTCGGCCTCTTCTCCCAGGCAACAAACAGGACCTGAGGAAATGACCACAAGTTGTACCAGAAGAGGTTTAGATTGGACATAAGGAAAAGCTAGGCAGGAATGAAGGGGAGGCTTTACCTGCATACAGAAATGTTCAGGGCTGAAGATACAGCATCAGCCTCCTCATGCTCTGGAGTCCTCCTATGATCACCTTCATTAACACATCCTTTCCTCAGCTTATTACTAAAGGTGTTACTTTTTGTTCATAGTTAATACCTTCAGGAGATTGTGGCGAGTAAACAAGGTTAAACCAACAGACTTTACACAGCACAACAAGCCCACCACTGCTCTTTTTATTTGGCAGAACAAGAATTACACACACTTAAGCAATTCCCACCTCTTCTGGCAAAGCAAGTAAATGCAACAAGATGATCCAAACGACTCATCTTCAATAAACACAGCAAATTGTGTATTACTGGGATACCAGGAGGAACACGGAGTGCAATTTGAAATGCTTGCTCATTTCTAGTCTTCAAAAACAAATCTCATATAGAGCAGTGCACCGAGGAATGCTGCAGAAAGGTAAAGTGCAACACTCCACTCACTGAAAAGCTTATTAAAAAGAAGTATTAGAATGGATGGGACAGAAAGAGCAGAAAGATAAAAGGACTCCACTTCACTTGAAGTCATGACACCAATAGGCTGTGTTCAGTTCTAGAGGTAAGAAACAAGGAGTGTTAAATAAAAAAGCAATGCAGACAGAGTAAATAAGATTGTCCTCTTCTGTTTTCTATCAATAAGAAAGGAGAATCATAAGGAAAGTGATTCTCTGGTTATCATCCTAAACTGATAAATAAGGAGCCAGGAACTGCAAGCAGGAGACAGGAAACCACCTATCTGCAGCACTCTCCCTCTATGCAGGATGGATACCTTCATCTCTGACTTCAGACAGGTGCTGCAAACTCATCAGTAATAACCAGCAGAAGATCAACAAGAGCTAAGACTTGCACTGGTTCACTGAAGAATGAAAGGGAACGCGGCACATCTTGGGTTGGGGCGGGACGTGTGGGATGGGTAGTGAGAAATTCTAGTCTGAGTTTATGGACAAACCCTTTTCTTGTGTAACTGACAGAACGTGTGAGTCATTTCTCACCCAGGGTGAGCCTATAACCCCAGCAATGCAATGCATTCATACGGATGCACTTAATGAAGAGAGAAGGCATATATCCCAGAAATTCAAAAGTAGACCTATGAAAAAGAACGCTTAATTTGTGGCAGATCACGTTAATAATATCCCCAGATCTATCTGTTGTTAGAGACAAACCTGCTTTACTGATCTCTGTGCAATACCGAAATCCTTTTCCCTATTGGGCATTTGTACCAATTTAAAAGCTTCTAAAAGTAAAGGGTGAAGTGAGATTGTTTTGAACTGTGCAGTACTCATCTAAAAACTACCACAAGGGATGCAAACAGTGTTCCTCTGAGTGCACCCGAGAGATCAAGAGAAAAACAATGCATGAGAGTGAGAGAGCAAGAACTTATTCCTGCATCATTCCACAGTCCTCGGAGTCTTGAGGAAATCCACAGTGTCTATTCTGATGCTTTGATAACGACAGGGTGGGGTTGTAGCTCACAGCAGTGCGTACTCACCAACCACAGTCAGTCTCAGAAGGGCAAGGATGTACTTATTGTTAGCCAGCCTCCAACAAGGACCAATTATCAGGAATATCGGAGACAAGAAAGCAACTGCAAAAACTTCTAAGCCAGTAAGTGCCAGTGTCTGCAGAGGGAAGTAATAGATCATTGGTGGCAGGGCATGGTAGAGGGACCAAGAAATGTAGCCTAAAAAAGAAAAAGAAAAAAGGGAAAAAGAAATACCTGTTATACAAAGTATGGCTTCCTATGGTTGACCAAATACGTACGATTTTACACCTCTATGTGCAGAACACTAAATCGTTTGGAAAGTATTTCAGGTAACAGAAGGCTGCTGTTACCTTTAAAGTAAGCATTTCTTTACAGAAGTATTTGCCATTTCCAGTTAAACGAACTGATCTTCCCAGGAAATAGGACGATAAGAAAACAGCTCCTCTCCTGTGTGACGGCGGCAGCCGCTGCTGTGAACACGAGCGAGGATCGCCCATCCCAGGGAAGGGTCAGCCCGCAGAGGGAGCAAACACCGCTATAAGTAACCCGCTGCCATCCGAGCCCGCTGGCAGCCGCAGGTGCAGAGCTCTGGGGATCACTCAGCGCTGCCACTCCGGACGGGCTCCGCAACAGCCGTGCAAACAGCGAGCCGCCAGCACGCACGAGCGGCCGCGCTGACCCGAGAGACGCCGGGCATGCAGACAGCAGAAGTGCCGTGGTCGTACGGAAGACGGTGCGGCGGCCGCCAGGCTGCGTACAGCACGCGGACCTCGGGGCGAGGACTCGAGCGGCCCCGGTGCGATCGCCGCCCCTTTTCTTTTGGGGCACGGCTGCTCCCGTGACAGCGCCGTCCTGCCCAGCTCCGAGGAGTCGTTAACCGCCCTCCGGCCCCGCCGCCACCTACCGAGGATGCTCTCCGAGAGAACGGCCCTCCAAAGGGGATCCATCGCCGCGCTGCCCGCAGGCTTCGCCCCTTTCGGCCGGCAGCCCAGCTCCGATTGCTGCCCCGCCTCGCCCGGCACGCGGCTGCCTCCGAGCGGGCGCCGCAGCGCCACCTGGCGGAGCGCCCGGCCGTGCCCTGCACCGGGAGGCCGCGGGCCGCACCGGTGTCCGGTCACAGCCCCGCTGGGATCAGCGCCCCGGCTGCGGGAGCCGCTGCCCCGTGAGAAGCTGCTGCTCGCCGAGAGCGGTTTCCCTCTAGTGCCGTGTCTGGGGAGGAAGAGCACGGACCACTAAGGCAGGACGGCACTGTGCCATCTTAATTAGCGATCTATGGCTTATAGCCGGCTAAGGGCTCCTAATAAGCAATTCTGCCTGCAGTGATCACTAAAATAAGTATTTCTCCTGCTGCGATTTCTGGGTTGAGGCTTAAGCCACTGCTCTTGTTAATTTTTAGGAGTCCTAGGAGCCCAGCCATGGTCAGTGTTAACAGTTTCTGGTAGAGGGATTTTATAACAAATGCTATATACACACATATTTTTTAACATAAAATTTGAGTTTGTAGCTATGAACTAAGAAGCACTTTTGCATTATCTTCTTAAGTTCTATTAATCGTACATTACCCTTGGAAACTGCCAGCTGTATCTTCTACTTACTACTGCCCCAGCCTATATTAACTTTATGAGATGCATTTGCTTTGCCTTTCCTGTGAAAATCCCAGTCCACAGGAGCAAACTTGAGAAGCCCCAACACCAGTATTCTGATGGCCAACCTCCCTGGGCAAGGAAGAGTGAGACTCAGAGATGGGAGGGACCCTTAAAAGCCATCCAACCCAACTCCCCTGCAACAAACAGGCACACCTACAGCTCCATCAGGTGCTCAGAGCCCCATCCAGCCTGATCCCAAGTGCCCCCAGGGACAGAGCATACACCTCTATGAGCAACCTGCACCTGCAATCTGCATAAGTCTTAATGGCCCCCTCTTTTCTTCAAGGTCCATATGACTAAATGCATCCTTTGTTTTCCTCATCTGAGTAAAGCTCACTTATAGTTGGTGTAGCATTATGCAAGTGGTGACAGCATTCCATCTTGCCAAGGCACGATGCAAAGGGAACATGCAAGATGAGCTCCTTGGCCAGAGTAAACCAGAACAGCTGCTTTTGTAGCTGTGCAGTGACAGGCTGGTGCTCACAGGCCAAGTCCAGACAATAAATACCTGGAACAATTTTGCAATGCTTCAGTAATTATTGTATCTTGCCTTGTGGTTTAGAGGTGGAGTTCCAATTAAATTAGGTATGTCTGGGATCACAAACCTGACGTGCTTGTGTGACTTCCATTCAAGTGCCAAATATGTAGCTGATAAATAAATAGGAATTTAATAATGGTAAACCAGCAGAACCACGATAGAGAACTGCACTGAGCGCTTCTTCTCATAGAAAGAGCACTGTAAGCATGCCATAGGACATACACTAACCCTGCCCCAGGGTTGCTCCACTGATGTACTCAGTACAGCGTGCCTTGATTCACTTTGCTATGTGTTAGAAGCACCAGTAGTATCAAATCTGATTGCAGGACACAAGCACCTAGAACTGCTGAAAGCTGCTCATGTTGCAGGGCTTTGCAGTACAAGTGCGTGCACAGCTGTGCAGCTTTACAGGAGACAAAACTGGTCGTTTTGCTGCTTTCTTCACACTGAAGAAGTTTGAGATTTGGGATCTCACTTCTGCTAATTTCCTGCCATTCTTCCCTATTAAAAAACAGACCGAGCCAAGAGTAAAATAGAAAGTAGTCTATCCAAGAGTCAGATAATAAGCCAGGACATAAAAGCCCCTATTACACCTTTTTTGTGCATAGTGAGGACAGAGTTTAATGTTTTACTCAGAAATATGTTGACTTTTTCCTGCTGCGACTTCCAGTGCCTTTCCATTCGCCCTTCACTTCCATTCTCATTAGCACAAGAGCAGTGCCCTACAGTGCGATTCTTATGTGGTTTTCCATGCTCTAAATGGTTTTATTATTGATATTTACTATTTCAAACCACAATTTCTCACATTACTCCAGGGTTCTTCCCCTCCCCCCCCCAACCTTTTTAAAAAGCATTTAACAATCTTTGTGACTTTCTAATGGACAAACAAACCATCTTTTTCCACACTTCATGTTAGCTCCTTCTTCCTTCATGTCTAGTATGCAGACATAGAGTGTTTCTGTTTAAGACCCCTATTGGGAAGGCTTTGATGCTAGTGAATGTGGTCAACCTCAGCGCGATGGCAACTGTGCAGCACCTTTTAAAGGGCTTTTCAGGCAAGCAGCCTCAGGCTCTACCCACCTTTTCCTGGGTTGTGAAGTGTCAACTCCGCCTCCTTGTAGTCAGACAACAGCATATCTAGTTAACTTAGATTAAGTTAACCAGAAGTTAAGTTAGGTTAACATCTAACAGACTTAGATAGTTTGTTTTCTTTTTCCCAAAGCTTAAGGGATCAAGCTGTCTCTCCCTGCTTGACTATGGTGAGCATATATATGCACAAGCATTTATGGCTTTCTGTCTGCTCACTTCTCACCATTATCACAGCTCTAAAGTACTTTCAGGTAGATCTTAAGGACAAAGTACTTGAGTTACTTACAATAACCAAATTTTCCCTTCAAAGTTAAAATGATATAAAAATCTAACCTGATTGGAATAACATAATGTGATGGAAATTACAGCGAGGACAGCAGGGTGGCAAAGTCTTTGGCTACAGCAAAGGAGGACAAACCCAAATGCAGCAACCATGGATACAGAAATAAAGGGAAAAAAGGAAAAAAAGCTTCTTACCTTTGGAAGGCCTCAGGTAGGCAGAGACCTCCAACAAGATACCCTTATCTCCACTAACAGCCCTTAAATGAGGTCTGGGAAGAGGTGGATCCTGGCTGCCCCCACTCTGTTCACTCAGCTTCATTGTATGCACCTGAGCTCCTCTGGGCTGGCCCAGCCTTCCCACCAGGCACTCATCGCTGCTTCAGGTCATGACTTGGCATTTCTACTGCACTGATTTTTAATGGGCACTACTGCACAGGAAGGTACAAACATCCAAGTAAACACTATCCCCAGGAACACGTATGTTCTATGGGAAAATCATTGTTCCATTGCCCTTCCATTTTGTGACCAGTTTAAGCTGAAACAAACAGAAAATATGATCTTTTAGGTCTTTTCCAACCTTGGTGATTCTAATAATTGGTTTTTAGGGATTCATGCCACATGGGATTTGCTTGTACATTGTATTTTCCATAATAGCCTTTAGTGAGTACCTATAAATCTTCCTCTCACATGTGATTTCAGGGATACCTCTTAGCTCATAGGAGGTGCAGGTGCACTTTTAAGGGCTGTTTTAGGACATGACCTTTGCAAAACCTGCACACAGAGAAGACATTTAGCAGCAGCAGAGCCAGTGGCCGGCTTGGCTGGTAAGATGAGATAATGCTCTGGGGAAAGGGGCTTCTAGCAGCCGAGGCTTTTGGAAGATGAAAGGCTTCTTGGACCTGGGAAAATGAACTGTGAGTAAACTGTCATCTTGATTATGAAACACAGACACTGAGGTCATGCAACGGAAGGAATTACGGTGATGATATCACAAGCTATTCAGTTCATGGTAAGTGCTGAAGTGCCGTTAGGGTGTGCTGCTAAAAACGACGGTCTCCCTGTAGGAAAAAGAAAAAAAAAAAAAAATAACAGCAAAAACAAGCAAACAAGCGAGAAACGACCCTAAAATGCTTTTATTAAGGATGAAACAGCAATATCCTGCACAGCCCTGGCGGCCACGGCCAGGAGGTGGCGGCGGAGCCCAGCGGAACACATGCGAGTTCCTCTGATAGGAGTCCGCTGCGAGTGAAGTACTCGTATAGAAATTCAGCCTGAGAGTTTTGATGATGCGGATCCTGTCCCTTTGCCGTGTTCTTGCCAGTAGAGCTTTCAGCTTTCATCCCAAGTAGGAAAGCTACCATTAAGCTGCTTAATGGGCCATCGCCATTCTTTGAGAGTGGCTGAGAACAGACTATAGCCAAGTACAGAAAATAGTTACCAGTTCTGCAGGTTAGTGTGAGTGCAATGCTTAATTGACTTTTTAGCAAGGTGAGAGAAGGTCATGTTGCTTCTGCTCCATCGCTTAAGAAAGCACTGCAGTCTGAATGTCCAACGTGCGTGAAGCAGACACTGCATGAGCTTTACAGCTGTGTATCTGACCCCAAGATAAGTGCAGGAAATGGCTTATACAGTAATATTCTGAGTGCCAAAAACCATCCAGGTTATTAAATCGTTGCATAATGTTTCCTGTTTAACTCTGTCTTTCCCAGTTGCTTTAGCCTTGCTCACTGCCACAGTTCTGCAATGCAGTGGTGCTTTGTGTGTTGATAAGGAAAGTGCGAGACCATGAAGTAAAATGCAAGAAGCAAGACCATTAATTATCTACAGTGTGAAATGGGTGGCTGTAGGCAGTAGAAGCATTTAATTGTTATGCTTGCAAAATTACAAGTCAGGCATAAAACAAGTTAGAGTTCTGTAGCAGACAAATGCTTTTCCCAGGGCACCTCTTGTTTTATGAAGCCTAAGTATTGGCTTTCAGGAACAGGTACAGTGGTAGGTGGTGTGCTCTTATAGAAGAACACAAGCATTGCAGCTGGTTTTAACTCACAGCTGCTGCAGAGAACCTGGAGCACAAATTTCAGACCATGACCGTCCCATACATTTCAGATGCCCAGTAATGATATTGTAGGTACTGACAGTGATCTCTTAAGGAGATATAATCTATTGATAATCACATTTTGATACCATGGGTGGTAGAATGCAAGGACAGAACAGTGGTAGAATGCAAGAATATTGATGCTTTTTTCATCAATAAAAAGGAAAAGGAAGAAGAAAGAGCCATTCATTAACCGAAGCCAAACATGATGGCAAGCTAACTATTACGAAGATGAAGCCAATGCAGTTGAAGTCTTTTGATGTCATGAGTATGTTTAAACTGATCAGAGAGAAAGTCAAGCAAGTCAGGGCTGAATATTTGCAAAAATCTGTTCTTGTTGAACTTAAATGGACTTCTGAATGGAGTAGACCTTCATGCTTAGAAGCTACCACACTGCCTTGACCTCCTGCAGTTTCCGTCTCAGAAAGCTGCAGCAGCTCATGAGAATTAGAAGGCTGACAGAAATAAAGCAATGCATTTCAGGGGTGAGGAGCAACTGTGCTGGGTTTGGAAAGTATAGATAACAAGATGTGCAATTTTAGCCCGTGTAGTTCTTTCCGGTTTTGCATTGCGTATTAAAGTATTGAATCACACTGCTAACAACAAAACAAGTAGTTTTGTTTGATTGGGTGCTTTTTTTTTTCTTCATACTATATTATTTGTCTACTTTAGTTGATTTATTTCCTCCTGTGAGGTTAAATTAAAAAAGCTAACTCAGGTTTACCCTATCAGCCAATGCTCTGCTGTCCCATCTCACAAGCTCACAGTGCTGGAGAAAACTGCAAGGGTCTACAGAGAACATAAAGAGGAAAGTCTCTGGCACAAAGATGAGTGATCCAAACTTAACACACCTAGAATGATTTCCTGATGTCATTGTGAAAACTGGCTGCAAAATGCCACGCCATTTATTGCAATGCATCATTTCTTGTCAAAATATCACTGAGTTCACTGTCACCCTAGTTTGAGCTGAGCAGTATATAAAACTATTGGACTACAGTATAATCATTGCAGGTAGAGGCGGTTGAATTAAACTCTTGTTTAATGTGAGCTTGAATAATAATAGAGTTGGCACTATTCATGAAGTCAATTATTAAAACAGTGTTACGAGGTTTTTTGCTTTATCACATACCTGTGCACTTGAATGGAAGGGGGGCATGGACACATGGCTTGAGATTGTGTAACTCTTTAGGTGTTAGAATATCTTAAAGGTCAGATACTCGAGGGTTTAGTGTCTTTATAATCCACCACATCAGATTGTTTCTAAATCATACATTTTCTGAAAGGAGAAAATTAAATATAATGCATTAGCTCCAGGTGCCACAGCTTCTGTCTGGCAGAGCGTGAACACATCCTTGCCTCAAAGAGATAGTAATCTCAACAAGCAGGTGTAGCAGGTAATTTAGACAGCACACTAAATTAGATTTTAAAAGATGAGTAATGCATTCAACATTATCATCATATAAAACAAGTGTTTAACATATGAAAGTTAACAAGTGAGTAACAAATTCTGCCTAATATTGTATGTTTGTTCTTTTTGTTCTTACAGCTCTTCGTCTCCTGGGAGAATGCGTGTCACCCAGGGGCTAGTCCCTAAAGTAAATAGAAAGAATACATGGTGGGCATAGGTTACAGAGTTCAGACTCTGGAGTTAATACTGAAATGCAGATTTCCCTGTAGCCTGCTGTTTTCCAAGATCGGCATTCTTCTCACTCATCACCATCATTGCTATAATGATTTGATTGTGTATTAATTTGATTGTGTATTAATTGCTGCATTCATTCCTTTGAAAGAACATAAGCTGAAGAGAGAACTCATGAATTCAAAGACTGGAGGCTAGATTCTGTTGCCATGCTCGTGTGTGCTCAGGTTGGGTCTTCTCTAGGGCTGCTGGTGGGGCAGAGCATTGCACAGCCTGAGCGGGGTGCCAGCATCTGGTATGCTAACTCCCTTTGTCTATTTGAAAAACGCAGGCAGTGTTCTTGCAGTGACCACATACTGATATGAATACAGCTTTGGTGCAGAGGGACAAGGAATTCTGCCAAAGTGAGGAGACAGAGAGCTCTTTATAGAGGTAGCTTGCAATCTGCAGGCTAACATAAAAAGAAAATTGTATTCTGTTTATGTGGTGAGTGAGCCTGCTTCTACACATTGCCCCTTGAGGTTCCCCCCAGGGATCATGGCAAATAAGAAGATGGAAGATAGCGTTTCAGGTAATGGGTGAAGGGCACCCACCCTAGTGATTGCCATGGTGGGTGCATCTCACAGGAGAAAATGATCTGGTCCTTCAGCCCGTGTCAGTAGCTGGTCACAGGAAGGCACGATGCCTAAAGCACAAAGGAGAAAGTGAATAAGCATTCTGACTGTTTCCTGTTATTATAGGCATTTTTGTCAACAAACCCAAAATTTGGAGCATTAATTCAGATGGCAAATAAGTTGGACCTAATTCTAGAATAAAGGAAAGGTTATATAAAGGAGATCTGCAGACCTCTGAAATCTCTTTTCAAAGTCTCTGATTTTGGAATCTGTGAGACATTAGCAGGGTGATTTAGGATTCAAGAACTATCTTGTGTTTAAAAACAAATACATGAAATGCAGACTGTTTAATGTAAACATTTTCAATGGTAGCTTATATTTACTTACCTATCCTCTCAAATTGGTCTAACCTTTGTTTTAGAAGTCATGTCAGCCCAATTTTCACCCGTGCTCAGCAGATCATACAGTTTTGGCTATCAGTGGACCATCATAGTCTGCTATGAAAAGGAAGACAGGATTTTCTATATGTGCATTTGATGTATCACATTTAATTTATGACCATATGATAAAACAGAGAACTTACAATACTGTAATTAGGCTTTTAAGTGGCAAGAAAGGAAATTGATTCAGCAGGGTTTTGGTGAAAAACCAACCACGTTGAAGTAATCTTTTTGTTCTAGTTCTGTTCTGGCTTCATAGAAAAACTGGAAATTTAGTGCTATGTTTGCAGTCACCGGAAATATCACATTCTGCATACGAGGGTAGGGGAAATCAGTGCTGACATTGAGATTGAACTTCATCATGGACTCTCTATGTAATCTGCATTCCTGAATCTGAAGTCTTGTAACTCAGTTGGCTTCTACAGACCTTTCCTGCATGCATTTTTCAGGGACCAGTCGCTGTGGTTTATCACTGTCAAACACATTTCTAAAATCCTATCTGCAAAAAAATCGATCTCATCTGTCTCTTCATCTATTTCCCACAGATCTCAGTGTGAGCTTTTATGCTTATGAAAATGCCTTGCCATAGTGGAAAGCTTCACTGTTGTCGTATCTCCCTCCTGCCATTTTCCCTCACACGGTGATACACATGGTAGTTATGACTAATAAGTAATGGGATTATATTGGTCAAGACATTTAGATGTCATCTTTTGCAGATTACGTGCATGAATTAGTCACAATAATTGGCGAATATAGGCAAGAGACTACTTCCTCAAAATGTCAGCATGCTGTGTGGTTTCATTGGGAGAAATCAAGCAGAACTCTCCAATGCCTCATTTGCTTTCAATACTGTAGGCATCATACTTGCAAAGAATGAGAAGCAAAATGAAAATCAAAGAAAGAAGAAGGTTCCTCCAGTATCTTAGTCCTAGGTAGGCAGTGTTCACATCTAAAATAAGCTCTTTTAGTTTACATGCCAGGTTTATCTTGCTGGGCACAATAGAAGGAAATAATCTCCACTCACATTCTTATTTTTATTTTTTTTCTTTTTAAACTTACCTTTCATGCAGATTTTTCGTCCCTCATTTTGCTGTTTCAGCCCTAAGAACAATATATGTTCACCCAACTGGAATTCATTTGTATTGACTGCATGTACGATAAATATATGTTTTCACCCCAGAAAGAGGAAAGGTTCCTGTGAGAAAAAGGAGGGATTACAGGCTGGAAAACAGGGGAGTGGTTAAATGAACTCTCACTCTTTGTCAAGAAAAACAGGCCAGCAGCTGGGCTCACTAAAAACATTTTCACACATTCTGCTTGTGGTAATCTGTCCTACATTTCTCACAGACTGGAGAATGTGTGAAAGAGTTTGCAAATAGCTTGGCTGCCTGGAAGAGGGGAGGGCAGAGGCCTGCTTGAAATCCTGCCATGTGAGTTTCTTAAGGCTCCAGCTGCAGCTTAAGGCAGAAGTCTGATGTGGAAATGACTGGATTGAGTCTCTCCAGCCATTGGGACATAGGAATTTCAAGAAGGATGCCGAAAATGGTCCCTTTCTTGCTCTTAAAGCTCATTGCTGCAGTCTGTAAGGAACATCCTAGCAGAACCCACTTAACTACTCAAAAACGGAGATTTAAATGAATGTTACAACAGTAAGGATTGTTTTGAAGGAAGACATCAGAACAAATTCCTAGTTTTAATCAACTTTGCTGCTTGAACATTTTATATCGAGAGAGGTAAGGGTTCAGCAACTGGCAGAAAACACTTTTTGGCCCAGGGTTACCTAATAGGGATGGCTTCCAAAATGGGCAGTGCTTCTCTTGTGCCAGCTGGAGAGATCCAGAGCAATGTGGTCAGCCTGATCAGTTTGCTGCTTTAGCTGGAAATGAAGCCCCTGAGGTAAGGGGAAGGGAAAGAAAAGGAAAAGGAAAAGGAAAAGGGAAAGGGAAAGGGAAGGGGAAGAGAAGAGATCTTTCTGAGAGGTATCTTGCTATTAATAACATGAAAGGAAGGTGCCAGACACAGCTAACTGTGATTGAAAAACACCCTAAATCCACCAGTAGTTATGGGCTTCATTAAACCTTTGCACAACTGTGCTGATTAAATGCCGTTGAAGATTTTCTCTCAAACTGACATTTGCTTCCACAGGTCAGTGTTCTCACCTGTTTCAAATACAGACCCCCAAAACATATTTAATTGAGAATGGTCAATTACAAGTAATTATCTGAGCAGCGCAGTACAAGCTTTGATGGCTGCGGTGGGATTTGTCTCCACTGTTTGTCAGAGCTCAAGCTTGCTGAACATTAAATCCAAATACAACAGACCTTTACTTTTTCAGCCTTTTCCCACTTTCGGGTTTTCCCTCCCTTTGGTGCAATTTAGATCTTAGTACTGAGAAATTAAGGTGGTCTTTGGCACTTAGATGCTGGTAGCAATTTGTGTAGCAAGGAAAGTGAAATAGGCTGGAAAGTTTGCAGTTAAGCAGCCATTCGGACCCTGAGCTGACTGTTCACAGAGTGGTTTGAAGGTAGTAAGCTATGGGAAGTTCATTCAGGTACAATCACACAGCAATTACTGTGCCAAAGCAGATTTTGATGGGCAAGAGTCATATTTTAAAAAGCATCAATAAAATGCATTACCGAGGGTATCAAAGGTGTGCCACGTTCACTGTGGACCAGAAGATAAAATATCTTGAAATTGTTCATGGTTTGCACACAACCCACGACTGTTAGATGCGGAGGTAAAAAAAACCCTGAGGGTGTGTTCTGTACATAAACAGCATTACATACAAACTTTCATGAAGCACCTCAGAAAATCAGGAGCAGCCATTTCCCCAGACATGGTGATAGTGCCTACATAGAAACCAAAAGTACAGCTACTGAGAAGTCTGGGCTTCATGGTCAGTTAGTGAAGCCTGTCTTCTGCGGTTTGGGGCTTTTTTCCCTTTTTGTTTTATATTACGCCTACATCTCATTGTGCTTCTAGTTTGTACCCATCTTGATCCATCTGCTTTCATCAATTCTATCCGGACAAAAAGAGGGTATATAGGATGTTAAAGTAGAAAGTAACTATTAATTAGTTATAACAAACAGAAGGCTTTCTAGATCGAACAGCCTTCTCGATGATGCTGGCTATCAAGATAACAGTAGCATACAGCACCAGGATTACTCACACTTGGGTTACCTGAGGCAAGCCATGGTGCATGCTTGTGGCAGATGGTGTTTCAAGGCAGACTTGCAGGGGTTGCTCCTGTGGTCACGGGTGTCTCCTGGGGGTTACTGGATGGGTGAAGATAACTGAGCAGTAACAGCTGCTTTAAGTGTAACATTGTTTAGGCTCCCTATTACTTTGTTGCATTAAGTCTACAGTTACACAAAACATTGATGTCTTTTTTTTCCTACATCAATTTCCATACTTTGCAAGAGGCAGTATTCTGATGAGCTAATGGCATTAGTCTTAGCTAATGACTTATTGCGCTACAGCTGTGAGAAAAGGGCCTTTATGAATCTAAGCTGTATTAGCACTAAACTTGTGCCTATCAAATTAAAATAAGCACAGATTTGGGGGAAAATTGTTCTTTAAAAGGTGTTTAAAAGCTTTATTTTTATTTACTGGTGTTTGTGGGTTTTTTTTTGTACCTTAGGGAATGGAACCGGGTACTGAACATTTAAATTGAGTTCTTTAGAAGAACCAGATAAACTTCTTCAGATTTGAGAAGTATATGCAACAGTGACTTGTAAGTTCACAGTAAAATCTGTGTAATAAGCAGATGTCTGGGCTGTTAGCAGTCATAATGCACGATGCAGAAACTCTTAAATGCATACTGGCTATCTTACGCTAAAGAAAAGAATGACAGGAAGAGCTGCACAAAACCTTCTGTGCTTCTATGGTCAGACCCTCCACATTTTTGTACTTGAGCAGATAAGCTCCTAATGATAAGCAGAGTGTTGTGAGAGGTTACCAGTACAGCCATTTTGTAATAATTATGCACAACCTCGTTAGCTATCCTATGTTAAATGTTATTATTGATACATTCCATACAAGTTGGTTAAAGAAATTGATTTCAGAAAGAGGAAGGTGAGTACATTGAACTTAAGGGTCACCTGTTTAAAACAATAAACAATAGAGAAAGATTTAAGCTAATCAGTTGCTTCCATAAAATGCATTTCATCTTCTAAATGATGAAGTGTTGTTTCTATAGTGCTTAAAACTTTTCATAGTGTTCTCTTGTGGCACATGCTCTGTATTGGCAGAAAGACATTACAAAAAGTTTAAAGCATCCATTGAACATCAATTCCCATTAACAATTGGTGCCTGGAAAGTAGAGTTTACTTCACCTGCTGATGAGGGAGGGTAGATCTGCGTTCAGAGACATCACAGCTTCATGAAGTCCACAGCCCAGGGAGAAACGAAGTATTGCCTATTTGATTACTAACATCAAGAAAGAAAATACAGCCTTCAGCTGTAATGCATGTAAAGTGAATAGCCTTATGTAAGCCTCACTCAACTGCATGCAACTATGAATAGAAAAGGACTGAGAGTAGAAGAGAACAACTGCAATGCACTTTCTTCTTTGGGGAACTTTTCTATCAGTTGTTATAATAACTTCACTAATTTTATATACAGTTTTAAAAAGTTAAATTATGTTTTGTATAGGAAACCGAAAGTACATTGAAAAGAAAGCACATTCCCATCAAAACATTGACTTATTTTAACTTTGGGTGAGCTGGCAGTTCTGCAATTCTTTTTTGAAACTGAAAATAGAAAGATGAAAGCCGTCTGGTCAAGTATTTATAAGTCTATAACAAAAATAATGTTTTGAATTTATTCTATTACTTTTTGAGAGGATGGAACACTATAATGCAGTGCAAAGCACAGCAATAATAGCAGGGTAGGAAAGTCTTTGGCTGCAACAAATGAGGACAAGCCCAAATACAGCAACCATAGAAACAAAGTGGGGAAAAAACCCTGCTTATTCTTGGAATGCCTCAGATAGGTAAGGATCTCCACTAAGACACACTTTTTTCCACTGAGAGCCCTTAAGTGAAATCTGGGAAGGGGTAGATCCTGGCTGCACCCCTTCTGGTCACTCGGGTGCTTTGCATGCACCTGAGCTCCCCTGGGTTGGCCCTGCCTTCCCACCAGGTGCTCAATCACTGCTTCAAGCCATGACTTGCATTTCCACTATAGTGAAGAATGAGTTAGCAAAGCATGCTGAGCAGCCAGAGCTAATGGATGGGCAGGGCTGTGGTTGGGGTTGTAAGTGGAGCACATGCCCTGGGACAGGAGCCTGCAGGGCAAAGACAAGGGGGATGGCTGAAGGCACAGCTAGATTGGGTGCTGCTTTGTGCTTGTAAGAACAGTGTTGATTCGAGAGCACAAGCTTCTTTTGACTTGATTTTCATGACTGAACAACTGTTGACTGTTTGTGCCACACAGCTGATTTCCTTACATAGCATTGCTGTGAGGAACTCTGTTTGGAAGAGTGAACAAAAGGGCTCCAACTTCTGATGCAAGCATTGCAGCAGTTCCATACTTTGGAAATAGTAAGCTGCTTTTACTTATATACTTGGCTTTTATGAAGTGTCTTGTTTTCTTAATTGTGGACTTCAATTGGGTAACTGCCTCCAGAACTGGTGAATCTGTGAAGTCTAAAAGCATTACAAGGATATCCACGATGTTATGAATAATAATTCTTCATAATACGCTTTATTGTGAAAAATCATGATGGCTTTCACAGCAGGATGTTAATGTCTTATAAAGCTATCAGTGTGATTCTGGAAGAGTGGACACGTGAACAAAGAGATGTACTCCATACTGTGCTACTGCTTTGTATAGTTTGTCACATTTACTTTCTACTGTTCATGTTTTACTTAGAATAGTTGGTTTTTTTTTTTTGCTTGCTTGTTTGTTTGTTTTGAGAAGGCTTTTAGGAAATTCAGGTTCTCAAGAAATAGTGAGATGGTTCTTAAGGGCAGTTTAAAATCCAGAAGGCTTGAGTGAGCTTTGGGTCAACATACTAACATAATCTAGCAAAGGAAAACACAAGCACGTTTACTGATGGAGAAGAGCTAGAAGTCATCACTGCTGTGAGGCTGAGCTATGAGCTTCCTTGTCATCAGTAGCATGTGGGACAATTCTAACTGCATCATGTAGCTGGTTTAAAATCTCTCTGAGTTTCTCAGCACTGAGCTTTGGGAGTCATTTTGCCTGGTATTCTGCAAACAGCAGATCAGTGCTCTCTGACAGCTGAAAGACAAGTAGAACATTAAAAATGCCTAGGAGAAAAAAAAAGAGAACTGTAATACAGAGCACTTCTATGGCAACCCCTCATTGTGAGTACTGAGAAGAAGGAAAAACAATAATCAGAGGTACCAAAGTTTCTTCTCAAAAGACTGAGGAAGTAACTCTCCAAGATGAAAACAGCTCGAGGAGTATTGCATCTCTGTCATGAAAGACGAAAAAAGAATGAGAAATTGCTGTTTTTTCATACAACGGTGACCTGAGATGCTGTTAATATCCCATCAGTGTTGTTTATGCGTCAGCTACTGGAAGCAAAGCTACCCCGTTCTGTATGAGTTATGCTATTTGTAAAATGGTAGTTGTCCTTAGTTAGGAGCAGCAATTGTATTTGAAATACATGATTAAACATCATCACTGAGCAACTGGAAGAACAATAAAAAGGCTTCCTGCTAGGGATTTCTAATCTTGTCTAATTTAGTCAGTATTTTGGCAGAGGAAGTCTATCAAAGCCTTCATTTCCCCTTCACCTTAATGTCTTTTTTCTCATTTCGAGAATAAGTTAAAGTTTTACACGATTGAATATCCTCTGTATCAGATGATTGTCCGATCATTGTTTCTATCATGAGCCCTGCTTGGTTTTTTTCATGCAGTATCAGACCATGAAAGTGACTCTTGTTTTTCAGTTTGGCAAAACTTTGATTCTGTTATAGAGAAGAGAGGATGACTGAAGTGATATATCGCCATTCTGCCACTGACCTTAACATCTCGGGATATTTTGGTCAGCTGAAGAAATAACAGTAACAAAGGAAAAATGAGTGAAGGAGGTAAGAGTTAAAACACACACAATGAAGAGAACAACCAACCAAAAGCTCTAAAATATGGGAGGTTGTTCATAGCTGAGATGTCCTGGTGCTCTCCTGGCTCAGGGTTTTAATGCTCAGAAGTACCCCAGAACTGCTCCCTGGTGCTGGTGATCTAAATCCACTTAGATTAGCAAAGAAAATATAACTGGAGTCCATAGTTTAAATATCAATGTGCACACTTGCTTTGGCTTAGCTGAACTAATGCAAACCCATATTAACAGCTCTGAGATAAGAGCCTGAAATAGTAATGAGATCCAAATTGCCTCATTAGTTTCTTCGAGACTGAAATCCAAACATGATTTGTTGATTTCTATAAACCATTTAACAAGCAATCAGACAACAACAAGGGTTATATATATAGTGCTGTTGTGTCATTTAACACATAACAGAGATAGCCATGCTGGTCACAAACCCAGAAAAACTGCATTGCAAGCAAAGCCTGCTATGGAAGGGCTGAGCTGGCTGCATGTCAGAGCTGTGAGCAGAGGCCAACTGAGCTACTTGCTGTCAGCCCAGCAGGGGCAAGACAAGCAGGTCCTTGGCTTCCAACAAATAGTGGACAAGTCGGCATTCCCTCTTGAATCCCAAGTAGGCAGGAAATTTTGTGTGTTCTGTTCTGTCCGCAGATCTACTTTAGCTTTCAAGAGGCAAACCAGATTACTTCTCATTTATGTGTTAATCTTCAATGTAGATATATTCCAAACAACTTTAATAGGAACAAACTCCTAAAAACTCTATGTTTGTACTTCAGTTTATGAAGGCATCCCTTGACTTGAGCAGAGACCAGGACCAGGGTTTTGGTAGAGTGTTATGGGCTGCAAAAGAGCTGAGGAACATTTACCCAATGCTCTCCCTGTGCTCAGGCACATCAGTAACAACTGGATTTTGGATAATGCTGGTGGATCCTTTAAACTGGCCATGCAACCGCTTCTTTTTAAGAGTTATAGGAGATGTGAGAGCAGTTACTTTGAAGCTTTTTTATGTGATCCTAAGGAAGCATTCAGACTGATTTGCTGATGTTTGCCATAGGGTACAACAGTTACTTTGTAATGTAAATTCAAACAATAAAAGAAAACCATTAGCTTTACAGTGATCTTGAATAGAGTTGATTAATGAACAACGGCCCATAGGACAAATTCAACTCTCTTGTAATGCCATCATCTTTGTTGTTAGGTCAGATTGAAAGTGCAGCCAGGGGGAACCCTAAGGGGTAATATCAGGTGAAATTCTTACTGCGATTTCTGAATACTGAGGGATTTATATTCAAGTGAAACAGGGGGATGGTTAATGAATTAAGATAGAATATGCTTTGTATTAGCAGGAAATGTGTTTAAACATTAAGCAAGAGGATCCATCCTGCATTTCTCACACTATTTTTAATTAGACAGACTGCATACATTTATTCGTACTGCGGGTGCTGTATAAATACAGGTAACTGGGCAGCTGATATGAAGTGATGAGAGTGGAAGAGAGCACTGAAACTGTGGTAATTAATAGAAGAACTGCAGAAGAAAGGAAGGGATAAGATTCAATTTCTACAGCTGTCCGGGTGTTCAATGTACACCAAAAAGCAAACTGAAAGTGACCCTACAATGACAAAATGGGGGTTTGCAATAGCCAATCAAGTTACCATCTATGATTGTGAAAACTCTTGTATTCAATGCTTACTAAACCAAATAAATCCTCAAGAGAAAACAAAGAACCTGGAATTGTTTTTACAGTAATCTCAATTTGTTCCTCCTAACCACATGCAGCAGAATGAGAACCTTAAGTTCCATTTAGAAATCTCATGTACATACAATGTTACATAAAGCACAGTCGGCCTTTAAATCAACGTTAATTATACATGCTTTTTATTTTCTTTGCTAAGGAAAGAAATCTTATACAATTCATGTAAAATGCTGAATTTGCCCACCTGAAATATTAATTTAAGGCAAGACTAAGTCCCAGTTTTAGAGCAAGGGCTTCTGATCGTTGCATCAACTGCTAGTAGTCAGTCATCAGCAATAAGAGTACTCTCCAAACATTACAGTTGGTGAGAGCTAGAGGGAGTCTCACTTTGCAGTGGAACGGCCACACTGATGAGGTATCTGCGCTTACTCATATAGTCAGTGCCTGAGAGGGCCACCCCCTTACACAAACATCTAGTCGTGTAAGCAGGCGTTAAGATTCCTGAGACACGCAACAGAAGTTACACTGTCCTTTTATCTTCTACTTAAGAAAATACAGTACTACTCCAAAATAAGACGACACAAATATTTTTTGTTCTTGTTGTTGACTTCTTATTCAAGAGCTGCATCATCCAGTGTTGCAGTGTTTTCCCCCCTCAATGCCCTAAGTCTGCTCATAGGTTTTCTCACTTGGAGGCTTTTCATTTGTCCAAAATACTCACTCTTTCAAGTGAAAACGCATTTCCTCTAACCAGCTCTTGTTTCAACAACTAAATATTCTGTCCCTGTTACTTTTTAACTCACAACTCAGAAATTTCATATTTCCAAGACAAATCTCTACCAGCTTTGGAACAGCTCACAACAAACTGCAAAAATGAAACAGCAATGGAACTGACAATACTCTGTAAGTTACATGTCTGATCCATCTTCAAGCTTATCTGATTAGCACACTGTTTAATTTTTTCTCTAATAATGATCAGTTTATCTGAAAGCAACATCACATTTTGATGATTATAAATAGAATTTCTCTCTGAAAGTATATTCTCATCTTTTCCTCATTTTTTCCCTCATTCCAGCTGATGGCTCTTACCAAAACAATCTTCTCATTCATGTTGTTCTGCTGTTAGTCCACTAAATCAATGAAATCCTCAATAATTTTCTATTTAGTAGGCTATTTTTCATTTCTAATAAAGACGTCAGGAAGGCTTTACACTATTAACTTCACCATGGCTTTTGCTCACCTGTTGCCAAAGAAACACAATGCTGTGAGATTAAACAGCACAGCAGAAAATGAGAGAGTTCAGATGGACAGAAGATAACATACTAGTATTTTGATTGAGGCAGAGCAGATGGCGTGTACATTAGAAGACACTTTCCAGTAGTTTTGCCAGTGTAGCTCAGTTCTGACAGGTAGCTGAACTGCTCCATTGCTCAGAATTCAAGCTTTTGTTGTTGTTTGGAATGACACTCACAAGTGGAAAAGATTGAATGCACAAGAATTAACTCTAACACTCAAGATACCATTTACATGTTTTACCAGTCTGTCTTGTTTAGCCTTCCACTTAAATGTGCAACATGTGCAAGGCAGAACAACAGTCCAAATACACCGCTGTCACCCTGAAACACATTTGAAAAAGGGGAAGTCCAATTCAGTATGCTTACTCATGTATTTGGCTAGGTTCCTCAGCCTTTCTTCTCCAAATATAGTTCAGTATTACTCCAAACATTATTAAGAATGATAAAATGTTTCCAGCACATCATTTTCAAGCAAAAGAACGCGAGAGGTTATTTCTACAGGTACCTTTTAATGCAAATCTTGAAGATTTCAGAAGATTTTTGACATTTTTCCCATCCCAATACAAGCAATTGCTTTTATTTACATACATTTTACCCTTTCTGATACATTTATATTAGTTATTGCTAGTTACCTTCTTCGTTCTTAAATAATAGCACAAATGGTTTACAATCATGACATCTCACAGCAGCCTGGCTCACCATTTATGCAAAATAAAAATGCCATTAAGCCTAAATATATTCTTTTACATCTTCTGGCAAGTCAAGATTTTCTCCTAATTTGTTAATATCTTTGATTGGCAGAACACACCAAGCGTGCCAGCATCCGTGACTAATACAGATGAAACTCAACTGAGCTGACCGAAGAGAATTTTCTTCAGTTCTTCATTCAGTTCTTATTCATCCCAGGTATCTCCATATTTATTTACTTTAACTGAAGAAGAGAAAGAAACAGTAACCACGTTATTAGTTAAAGTGCAAAAATTACACAGTGTCAAAAGGTACGGTGCGTTCCCATTGAAAGTGTTGAGTGGGGAAAGCACCACAGCACAACAGACGCCCAATTGAAGATACTTTGGAATAAATGGGGAGAAGAGTTCATTCGTTATTCTTTAACAAATTTATCCTCAGTCCAGAGGCCTACCGTGCTCATTCCTGCCCTACAGAACTTGTAATTACTTGGAAACAAACGCAACATGTGGACGAGACGAAAACAATTGGAGGAAACAGGCAAGGAATGTTTCGAGAAATATGTGGCTAAATAATGTAGTTACGTGCACAATTGGATGGATTCAGGATAGTTCAAAACACAAATAAACTGAAATTAGCACTCCCTACTAGGAAACCACTCAGCCATTATTATTTAGCAGCTTCCTTTAGTGTATAAGTGAGTCAGAGAGGAAAAATACAGGCTGCTGGTCTTTAAGAATGTACTCTGATAAATTGTGCATAACTGAAAAATGGAAAGTGAAAAGATGCTCTCCTGAAAGTGAACTGGAAAGTGTCTGTAACTGATTGCCATCGCTGCCAGCACAGAGATGGATCTATATGATACAGAAGGAATGCTGATGCTAGTTAGACACTCTTTTATAAATTGAATTGCAGTTTAGTTATTAAACCTAGTTATTATTGCCTATCTACAGTAGAAGCAGTGGAACAGACCAGTGTACTGTCCTTGTTCCAATGAGAAGACAGTAAACTTAGGATCATGCACTGACAGATCTGTTTTAAGCAGATTGATACTGCAGGTGAGGCACACGAGAAGCTGCCTCCAACTAATTTCCAGTTCTTTTCACCGCAGTAGCTTAGCAGGTTGCGTTTAGTTGTTGACTGTAATGGTCCAGTCCAATTCACTGTGCAGCTACACAAATTCACACTGTTATAACAAAGGGAAAAGGCACCAGCAGACGGAAACTAGAGACTGCTTATAAGTGGTTTAAGTACAGTTAATTTCCTCTTCTGTCCTTGCTACATTAGACAGAAACCTCTGTCTCCTATTGCCAGTCTGGATCTGGATTCAGAGACAGGAGATGAACAAAGGGGTAACGAATCAGGATGCACAGAGGATGTACATAACAAGTAACATGTCCCATATGGCACAAGGAGCTGTAACAGATTTAAGCCCACAACATCAGAATCCCTTAACTGTAGGTTTAAATGCACCTCCACTTACAAATAATTTCTCAATTTTTGTACTCCCTTCTTACTTATTTTTTGCCTAACAGTGGAAAGAAGGTACTCGAAGTTTATATACAAATCTCAAGTGTTGCTCAGTGTACTTCTAGTCTCAAAGCCTGACTATACCCATCAAGCAGAACACAAATCTAACCGAATACAATGCTGTTGATGAATATTTTATTATAAGAGATCCCAAATAACTAAAACTACAATAATGAATGCATTCTCATTTGTAGCCATAAGATTTGCCACGCAGTATGGCAAGGTTTGCAGAATGCTACTTGAAATCTTAAGTGATGTTTCCAGTGGTTTTCTGTTTGTGAAGAAATACCTTGAAAATAAATGTTCTGTAAATCAACTGACAGTGTCAGCTGATTGAATTTACAATCTGAAACTACAACTTCAATGTTTTATTTGACCGAGTTATGTGATAAAGGAAAAAAAAACCCTAAACTGTTATTCTCTTAATGATATATTTAAGTCTGTACCCAATAATTCTAATTTTAAGCTTTATTTCAAGACCGTGAAGGTTCTTCCAAAGGCAAACGATCTGGAAAAAGTATCTCACAATTATATAGTAGACTGACATTCCTAAACAACACTGTTGTAAAGCTTACTATTACTGCTTCAGATCTTTTTTTTGCATTTATATACTTTTTTATATATTTATTACAACCTAATATGCCCAATAGGAGACAACTATTCTTACAAATCTTTCTGCATTGCCATTGAGTAGATATTAGGTTTTGCTGCATACAAAACCAAATGATTATAGCTTAAAAGTCCAGCAGTCTGGTAAAACACTTATACTGATATCTTTTTCCACAGCTGTCACACTAAATAATACAGTCCTAGAGCAGGTAAATATGAACTGCTACTGATGTCCCCTTTTAAAAACAACTGTTCAAGTCAGAAAGTCGACTGCAGTCTTATTCTTCAGAGCTCTGCATTCTTACTTTGTTGCATAGTTTTGTTTCTCATGAAACAAATCTCGATATTGTTGCTAAACACTGTTTCCTTCCTTTGCATTTTAATGTAGAATAATGAATCTCTAGAAACAATACCACTATAGAAATGCACTAACTCCACAAGAAACAATTCATAAATACCCCCCACTCCAAAACCATCCACTGTACTCTATTCTTTGAGAACAATGCTATCTGAAACACACACCCCCTTCCACAGCTAGAACTCTTCAGTAAAGCTCAGAGTTCAGAGAATTCTCTGTTGAAAGACATTGCTCAACGTATTAAAAAATAAAGAAAATTCAAAAAAATATGAGATTTTCAGAGTCCAGCACCAACCAATACAACTAGGGAAGAAGAATTATTATTCACTATTGGAAGATGGGTATTTCTGGTAAGACCCCATTGCATATCACACACCTGGAGACACTGCAACTGTAAGTTGCTTGAAGGGCAGGCAGAATTAAGCTTTGGATTGGTAACTATCTTTAAAATTATTGCTACTGTTCGAATTTATCACATATTGTAGTAAATCAGCACAGTACCTTCCTTAACTGGTCTTTCCTGGGGAAATTTGCCTGGAGTTTCTGCCTTCCGTGGTGCCATGACTTCATATGTCTCTCTGTGTTTATTCCTTAATTCCTCATATGTGACACTTTTTTTTTTACGACTTTCTTCTGGAATCGGAGGAGTTTCTATAAACACAACAGACACACAAATACCAGAAATGGCATCACACAACTAAACTTGTCTACAACCTCTTACAGAGCACCAGTTAATTACAGCACAATCTCAAACAAAAACGAGCGTGACAGCTGCAATTCTAAATGCAATTGAGAATGTATGTGGTCCTTTTATCCTTTTCATTTTGTCTAACCAGTTTAGATCTACTTATCTTTATAATTTTACCCAATGGAAAGCCTAACAAGCACGTGGTACCTGATAGATAAAAGAGTTCTGGTCACTTTATATGATATTAATGCTCAACATACATTTGATACATTTGTAATTTCTGAAAAGAAATCTAGATTAATCTAAAGTGTTTGTAGGAAGGCTTTTAAATTCTCCTATCAAAGGATGAGGACCACAACCATCATACGTCACTAGTTATACACTTCAATTTACATTTGTAATGCAGAATCTTGGTTCTATGATTAAGGCTTTACAAATCATTGATATTTCTGATGAAGTCTTATAATAAGTCCCTTGACACAACAACATCCAAAACTTTTAGTTATATAAAAGTGAGTTGCACAAAAGGGTATTCTTGTTTTATGTGTGAAACAAAACATTTTCCATCAAGAAATTAAGAATCCAAACCAATTCAAAATATGCAACTCTGCACTGAATAGCAACAGACTCCTTTGTGTACCACAGAGGCCAGTCTTCAGAATAGTGTTTCCCCTGCAATAGCAGAGCGCACAGTCCATACTGGACTGACACGAACAGCTGCACAGAACAGTACTTTAAAACCTTTTTACTTCTTCATGAGAAAATCAGCTGTCACATGAGAGAACACAACCTACATTCAGTTCTCAGAGAATTTAAAGACTTCTCACTTTAAAGACTTAAGAAAAAACTATTTTAAGTCATGGAATTAGCAATATACAGTTAAAGTACCATCACTAGTGAAAATTATTTCATTCTGAAAGGCTAGCAGATAAATGGTAGAAACTATGGCTTATCTAGTGCAACAAAAACGTTGGCACATTCATCTTAATTTTAAACAAAAAGAATTTCAAATCAGAACACCTATTTTGTAGGTCAAGTTTCCTAAGAGATTAGGCCTTGCAAATTCATTTACTTGCAATTAGAGCTACAAAATGAAAAAACCATCTGCATTTAGCTTGGAGCTAGAAAATAATACATGTATTTAACTTCTGTCTCAAAACAATTCTAGGAACTTCAAGGTGTTTCACTGAAAAACACTATTATGCCATATATGATTTCATGGGGTGAAATTAATTTTACTGAGAGAGTTAAGAGAAAGGCAAGAGTACTACAAATTGCTAAATATTAAGACATCCCACCTTGAACATTATAATCGGTAATTCCTGTAGGTGAAGATTCATTCAGGGAAGCACTGAATGGAACGGGTTCATAACTAGAGAGGGCTCTATCTGTGGAACTATAATCATCTGAATAGCCAGAAGTCAGTGGGAATCCAGCTTTTGGAGAAGATTCAGTAAATGACTGAGAAGGCATATCTGAAAATTCAGATTTTCGACTGGAGTAGCTGAAAAATAATACAAATAAACATTAAATAGCGAAAGCTAAAATGAAACTATATGAGTGACACTCTGTGCAACTCAAGAACTTACCCTGTTTAACGGTTTAGCTTAGTTTTCAACAAAATTAACTGAACTGCCTTAAAAAAAGTTATTCTTTTTAAATACTGCAAAAACAAATAGGTGCCCTTCCCCAACACTCTTTGATTCTTCCCAAAAACCTAACTCATAGCCCCAAATCCCCACATCAGAAGACAAAAGAGAAAGTATTTTGCACTTTAAAACACAGAAACGACAATCCTTTCCCTCAGGGACTCTTCAGACAGAAAAAAACACAACAGACACAAACAGTACAGGGTGTGTCCGTGTAACAAGCTATAACATGGGAACAACAGTTATTTCTAAAGATCTTTTAGGAAGAATTTGCAATTAAAAAGCCTTTATTATTACAAGTGCTACAATTGATCAGTAACACAGAACAAAAGAAAAGGAGAACTAAGACCTGTCTTGGGGAAACAAAACTACAGTAGTTTCCTGAGCTGTTGAATTAAATTTCAGAAGAAACATTAATGAATTTCCTCTTAAAAAAAAAAAAGATCATATAAAAAATACTCCTGAAACTGATGCCTGATGCTACCTACTGGAATGGTTTCAAGCTGCAGCAGGGAAGATTCAGGCTGGACATTAGGAAAGATTACTTCTCGGAAAGGGTGGTCAGGCACTGGAATGGACAGCCCAGGGAGGTGGTGGAGTCACTGACCCTGGGGGTGTTCAAGGAGCCATTGGATGTTGTGTTGAGGGACATGGTTTAACTATTGGTAATATATGAACGGTTGGACTGGATGATCTTTTAGGTCTTTTCCAACCTTGGTGATTCTATGATTGTACTCAGAACGGCCTGATAAATCACTTCATAGTAATGTGTCACCTTCATCAAGAATGCCATCCTCTTGGTGCCACTAGTCTTTCTTTGTTCATTTTTTTCTTTAAAGTTTTGCTCATCTGTATATTTAACTTCGATTTGCAGTTAATGTTTGTTTTGTTCTCACGTAGCACATTCCATAAACATACAGAGCTAAGCCGTTTTTTTTTCCATTATATCTTTAAAGTATTTGCAAACACAACATTAAAGAATGATGTAATCCTTTAGCTCCCTACTCCTTAACTGCAAACGAGAATTACACATTAATGGGCAGATGTGTAATGGCCACAAATAAGAGTGCAATGATTTCTGTCACTGGCTTTAAAAGCCAGTATACGTGGATGACAATGTAATTTAAATGAATTTAAACTCATTGTTCATGAGGGAAAGAAAAAATAGTACCACATAACACATAAAATAGATACCAGAGAAAGGACTATTAAAAGATTGAGAGACATAACAATGCAGCAGATGATTGCTCACATGGAGCGAGCAGAGCGAATGGTCATGATAAGGTCTTACTAAAAACTGTGGAGTGGTGGGAGAGAGAGTCCAGCTGAGTTTATACAGTAGATGTACTAAGGGGCCATTACTAAAACTCATCGGAAATAAAAACATTCAGAATAAAGTTAAACCTTGAAGGAAAAAAACGATAAATATAAATTGATAAAGTAATCCAGAATTTAATCAAGTCCTACATAAGCATCTGACAAATCTTCACATAGAGAAGCAGCAGGGTTACCCTATCCAAAGACTGCTCTCTTGATTTTAATTCAAGGGTTTAAGTGAGACATTCCAAAAGTAATTTGTAATTAAAAAACACTTGATGTAGAAAACATTCTGGAACAAAACAGGAAATAGTTTTAAGAACTTGATGAGTTTCTCATATGCACAGCATAACTCTGTTACAGATGTAAAGGATTTAAACAAACAGCCGCAAGTTTGACCACCATGCTTCTTCCTGCACTGATATTGTTTACTGAGCTCTTTCCTTTGATAAACACTGAAATCATTTCCACCCTCTTCCTACTTAAATCAAACTAAACTATGAGAAAAGCTTCCAGAAGGTAACACTATTTTATTTCAGTTAACTTAGTTTACTTCTCAACTGGGGAGGGCGACTTTAGATGTCACACTACTACAAAGTAAATTCCACAGGAAAACAACATATCTTAATTTACAAGGAATACATTTTCATAAGTAAAATGTTTATTTTTCTATTTGTCAAAGTAACGTATTTTATGTGTTGAGTTCAAAATGTGTGTTTTTATAGCTGGTCAATTGATACGGACGATACAGCTTCCAGAAAGTGGTAGAAAGGGGCAGAAAGGGAAAGAGGGAGGGCATATCTTTGAAAGCTGCCAATGTAGCCTTGATCTCTTCGGTCTTTAAAATGTCTTATCCTAGAAAAAAAAAGTGTTACATTTAGAAGAGAATTAAGTTCTTACGAATGTGAACTGTGTCTCTGAGCCTGTCGCAGAACGTCTCCTATTGGGGAGTCCTTCAGCTTCTTAAATTTCTCGCTACAGATTGGCAAGTAGGATATCTTTCCAGCCAGGTATCCACACGTTCCAGCAACTTTAACAAAAGAAGAAAAAAAGATGTTTTTATATGCTGAATAATATCATTCAACATAGTTTTAAAATAAATAATTCCAAATGAATTATACATCTTGAATAAGAGAATAAAAGCAGTTGAAAATCTGAAATAAAAAAAAAATACATTAATAATCTCTTTACTACTTTTGCAGACAAAGGGCACCAGAAACAAATGGCAGAGCTAAACAAATACATATGGCAATGACTTAAACATGACATGAGCATCAAGTGATTTCAGATAACAATTAATGAATGAAAGATGACAAAGAATTCTAATAAGCTTTTCCCAAGCTCCAAAAACAACAATTAACTATCAAAGATGATAAAATGGTCAGGAGTAAACAAAGATAAAATATTCTAAGAATTCAATCCATTGCAATGGATAGACCTTGAAAAGCATGAAGAGAAATCTACAATATTTTGTACTAGGCTCTAGTATTAAACTAGTTATACAACTGAATTGGTGGAACTCTTGCAATCTTAAGGCAAATGCTTTCAATTTAGCGCATGGGATATTTTATCTGCTAGGCAGGATACAAGCCTAAATGATCACAGTAGTTTTTTCTGGAATTAAAGCTGCTGATTTCCATCAGTTGGTCCTTCAGGTTTATGAGTGTGCACAGAGGAGCAGAATTCGGTGGCAATCAAAAGAATCTCTGTTATCTGTAGAAGAGGACAGATGCCTTTATATGCAAGGAGTATGTTCTAACTATGAAGGCTAGAGACTAAATCATCCTTAAGACAGGTAAGCATTAATTACCAGTAGTATTAATTCCCCAAGACCCTCACACTGTAGATTATATTACCTGGAAATCAACATAGCAGGGGATTTTATCCTACCATACTGAAATTGTGATCCCTGCTATAAAGCCAGTATTTTCCAAAAAAGATTAAAAAAACATGTTTTCCAAGGAAAATAAAAGCCACACGCAAAAGCATAGTTTACAAATGTTTACTGATAAGAAGTGTAGGAGTTTAACTGCTTGGAAGAAGAAGGAAAGTGGAAGATACTTAACATGCACAGAGGGAAAAATTTAGAGCCCTTAGAATGCTAGAAGAAAAAAGTAACTGTTTTATTTTGTTTTACATCGACAATGAGCTAGCACTAGTACTCAGAATTGCACATGTTCTTCTTTCAGAGCACATGGGGGAAAAAGAAAACAAAAATAATGACAACAGCATTGCTTCCTTCAAGCAGATTTCACTGCAAGGGGAACGTACAGTTAAACTATGAGACACCACGTGGAGATGGCAATCATTTCCAGGAAGAACCTGTAGACAGTAGCCACATCTGACTTAAACAATGAGGATGGAATGAGAACTGCTTAACACAAGCCTTTCAAACCACAACTGCATCTCCCCAGAAGTCCAGTAATCAAACTGTATCTGCTAACCTGCACAAAGCTACCTACTGAAAGGCAACCAAAACACACTTTATGGAAATTCTTTTCACTATAAATGGAAGTCTATATGTTCACCAGTGTATGCTGAAGATAAGCTAGAAGTATTTTAGCTAGCCACAGTTTCAAGAACAGTTGGTCTGGTCTATTTCAAAACTTAATTCTGCTAAGTACATGGAACATGGTCTTCAGCGGCACATGCGTAGGAGGTGTCAGGAAAATAGTAATTCTATTATCCATTGGAAATCTTTGTACTGTTTAGTGTTCAAAAAAAGCAAGTAAAACTTGCTATAAACAAATGGCAGCCCTGGTCTCTCACATTCATTTATCTGCCTAAACAACACTTCCTTCACTACAAATCATGGCTTTTGCCCTCTTCCCACTGAAGTAAACTGTGATAATAACTGGCTGTAACTGGCTGCATCTAAGCAGATTGGCAAGATGGTGAGTTCCTGTTTTACTGTTATGTATTACATTCAAATGGCTAATTTATTATTTTTTTTATTATAGTTAATCAAAAATCATTCATGAGAAATTGCTGTCTTCCCATAATTGTATAACAGAACATCCAGGGGAAAAAAGAAACACTAAAATAGGATGAATGGGACAAGTGAGGCACATGAATAATGACCTTCAAATTAGGAAGGGAGGGGTGGGTGTACCCTGGCAAAGTCCTTCAAGCTAACTTCACTGCAGTAGCAGTATATTGTTCCAATATTTTAGGAGAAATTATTTGGACCTACAAACTTTTAAACTATGTAAAAAAGTTCTACTTGCCAAAGCAAAAATATTGAACAGATACTGCAAATATTAAATATCGTCACAAATGAGGTTCTGATAGAAGCATCACAAAATGCTAGCGTACACAGTTCAGGCACTAGCAAAAGAAAATGTTACTGCGTGTGTTTGTTTCTTCCCTTCTGCAAAGTTTACACAGATAAGGGAAATACAAATCTAGGTCAAAAGAGCATTTTTACTTAGCTCTTTACAGTTGTAACACTCTGAATAAGATGCTTCAATAGCAACACTCCTCCCTAAGCATGAATTTATTTCTGATTAATTTCTGATTCCTCTTTAAACTCCATCACAGAAAGATACTGATCCCTAGCAGACCACAATGAAAAGGAAAACAAGTAAGGAAATTTATACAATGTCTGTTTACAGTTCTTTTATCTTTCATTCTCATATTACTGCTGTGAAGAACAGTTCCAATCTTACAACTATATAGAAAGCCTAAAAGGAAAACTTGTCCTAAATCTGTTGCACAAATTCAAATATAATTAATTGTTCTACCTCTTGATACTATACAGTTTTTTTCCAGTACTATATGCTGTTTTCAAGAAACATCGCAAAGAAGTTACTGTCTGATAGAATCCACTGCAGGAGGTGAAGTTTACTCACTAGATATATCAGATTGCGTAGGCATAATCTTCAAGCAGTTTTACTGATCTAAGCACAAAGTGAAGTCATACTCAGTGAGCCAGCTGGTCTCATGGGAGCCAGCTGAGTAACAGACTCCAGAACCTAAGTCACAAATGCCAGCTAATCTGTACGCAGCTTTTACTTACATGCAACTTTAGTAAAGGAGGCAAATCTTGAGCTATCTCTTAGAATGCCTGAAAATGAGAGATCAATGTAATTAATAACAAGTTATTAAGTTGAAAAAAAAAACCCAAACAAAACCACATTAACTGTTCTATGAATATAAAATTAAAATTCTATTGCATAATACCAAGAGTAGTAGACAACATTTTTACAATTAACGTTCAAAAGAATGCAAGAAAACCTAACACTGCGATTGTCCACACAATTCTAACGACCTAAGAATTAGCTCTTTAATAATATCACAGAGTACCACTACATTCAGTAGAATATATTGTTTCATAGCCACAGAGATACTGTATTTGTTGAGCAATACAAAATGAGGAATAACTTGATTTTAATTTAAAGTTCTGTTCCTTCTTTAGCTTCAGAAAGTGCATGCCACAGAGCTTAAGTCTGAACTCTCTTAGTTACCAGTAGATGTAAAAATTATTATAGCACCTTAATTAAGCAGAAAAGTTTTATCTCAGCAAGTACAAATAAAACCAGGTGTATTTACACTTTACCTTTTTTGATTAAGAAACTAGTAGCTAGCATGCTTGCCGCAGCCAAAGGAAAAGCTGTGAAGAAGAGAAGTTACTTCAACACAGTATTCAGTGTAATTAACAAAACATGCAATAAAATGAAAAATGCTAGGTCTTACTAAATTCATTTGTATGACTATATGCACAATTAACAAACTGTAAGAGCTATGAAACATTCTCAGTTCCAGCTTTTGAGACACGCTACAAGTTATGCAATACTGGTTAATGTGTCATCTTGTCCTTGGACTTCAAGCTTCCTAAAACATAAGAGCCAGTTGCAGCTGGGGGAAAGGGGCAAGGTGCTGACATCTAGCTACAGCTGCTACAGCATCAAAACACAGCACTTCAAACCTGAAAGTATACACAGGCTTTTAGAAGAGATGGCTGCATAGAGGCCAGTGCCTCTAAAAATTGTTGGTAACCAAAAGGTTTGATTTTATTATGAGATCGTTTAAATAACTCCAACTCTCTAAGAGATGCAAAATAATGGGATTAAAATGAGATAATCAGAAGAGTCAATGAAATCAAAGAGTCAGTCAGCAATCAAATAACAGAACAGGTTATTTTTGTAGCTTAAGGATCACGCTACCCAACTTTGGGGCAGGGTCAAATGCAGAGAAGCCAGTGAATACGGAACTGCATTACTACCTATCACAATTTGCTTGACCATTTACATCATTTTTTATCACACTGAATGACTTCAGATAGCAGGAAGCACTTGGAGATGGCAAGAAGCAAAAGGAATGCTTCTTCCAAGCAATTATAATATTTGGAAGATAACACTGTTTTGAAACTATTCATAGTATCAAGAACACACCAGATATAATAACACTGAAATAATGAATGTTGACAAAGCTAAAGGTAATGGCATCAGAACTCATAACGAAATTACATTTTAAGCAAGACTGCAAACATAGATGCTACAAAAAAGCTATTTGAATTACATTAACTTCATCTAGGGGGATCTTTTTTTTATTGTAAAGAGCACTAAGTTTTTAGTGTTCTGAAGCATGTAATTTGTTAATTAAGTTCCTACGTTAAAATAAACAGAATTTTAACTTTTACAACACTATTTCAATACACACTTCAAACTGTTGCTTTTTCCTTCACAAATTCAGACAGAGGTAAGCCAGACTAGGAATCCAACATTAGGGTAAACATGGCCAGATGTCACATTTAAGAACAAGCACGGGCTCCATGGTTTACAAGCAAAGTTAAGGCAACATTTCAAAGAGAACATAACCCTCCAATGCACTGAATATTAAAACCCTATGGCTTTAGAGATGCTAGGGCAGATCTTCTGTAAGTTCTCTGAGATACAGAAAGCCAGCTTAGATTTGAATCTAAGTTAAAAGAAAAAACAAAGTTACATTAAAAAATCTAGCAGAACTTATTGCAGGGGAACTCAGTTTAACCTTCAGAGCTCAGAAATGATTTATGAGCCCAGCACAAATATTCTGGACATCAAAGACAAGCGATACATTATAGTGGAAACAAATACTACATTGTGGGCCTACATGTGACATAAAATGGTAACTAGAAATAAAAAAAAACAGCCACAGGCAAACAAAAATTGGGAGTCAAACATAAAATCACCCTAACTATGCAGGTGTAGGAATTAAACAAAAGATTAACAAATCAGAGACCATCCCCAGTTTTCACTGTGATGTACAAAAACTACTGTGCTTCAGGAACGAAAGAAACCTTCAGAAAAACATTGAGAGGCAGGAATGCCAACAGCAGGTCATTAAGGAGGGGAATGCAGTGCATCCTAGTCAAAATGGGGGAGAAGATCCTATCAAACCCAACTCACCTCGGTACCGGGCGCTCTCTTCAGCACACTCCTTGAGGAGCCTCCGTTCCTCTTCTGTTGGCACATAGTGCTTAGGGACTGTGTTCTTTCATTGGGGAGAGCAATTAAGGAGAGAGCAAAAAGATTTAAGGGGATTCTTCAATTAAAAACTTGTGACTTTCAGGCCTCATAGCGCCTATACTTCAACACAGCTATGATGAAGCTAGCACCTTCCTGCCTATAATGTCACGTGAAAAAAAGAACACAGAAAAAAAAAACCCAAAACCTTCTACAAAACAGATTAAAAAGAGAGAAGTTTCAGTGTGTGCTCAAACCCAGACCATGCCTTTTTCTTGTGAAAAGCAGCTCTGGACTCCGAAACCTGCCTCCCAATTTATGGAATTTGGACAGCTCACTGAACCTCTTTTCTTACATTTTTCAGGCTGTAACTCCACGACTCGCTATGTTCTCACCAGCACCCAGCACGGCCGGGCCGCAGCTGTGAGGTACCCGACACAGGCACCCCCTACGGCCAGGGTCTGGGGGGAGAGACACCTCCCACCGCCCGTGCGCGTTCCGCCGAGGCCCGGGCCTGCGGCGAGGTACCAAGGTCGAGAACAAGCAGGCCTCAAGGGCACGGCCGGCGAGAGGGCACGGTACGGCGGCCCCAAGGCCTGACCGAAGCCGCACAGGGCCCGCCTGCAGCCAGACCGCCGTGCACGCGTGTACGCGAGGCGCCGCGGCCTCACACCTAGCGGGAGCGGCTCCAGTACTGCATGGCCCCCACAAGCTCCCGGGGCCTCCGGAGCATCCAGGGCCAGCGCCGCCAGACGCGCGCCCGTACCTCAGGCGGGTCGCCGAGCTCCCTGCCGCCGGGACCCTGCCCGGCCTCCATGGCGGGGCGGGGGCAGAGCGAGCCCGGGCGGGCCTCGCCGGGACAACTGAGACCGGAAGTTCCCTGACGCCCCTCCGCCAGGCGCAGCGGCCGACCCGGAAGTGGATGCGGAGCAGTGCGCAGGCGCGAGGAGCTCGGGGCGCCTTGGGGCCGAACCCGGTGCCAGGCTGGGCCTGGTGGTGTTTGGGTCGGGAGCTGTGTCAGGGCGTGCAGCCTCTATCCCGAGGCTCCGCTGTGGAAGCAGGAGAGGAGGACGAGGAGCCTCGTGTCGGTGTGGCAGTGCGGTGCCTCTACCTGCTCCGCTGCTTTCTCTCTTTTTTATTATTTATTTATTTTCCCCCCTCGGTGTAAAGGCTGGGAGCGGGCGGTGCGGCTGCCTCGCATCAGCGGGCGGGACGCAAAGCATTAATTTCAATAGAGAGCATTTCCTTCCTGTGCCTTATCTTGTTTCCTGCCTTCTTAAGGAGTGCCACCCTGTAATAAACGTGAGAGCAGGCACAGCTTCGGCAGTGGCGAATCCTGTGAAGGTAATCAGTGTGCGGCTGTTCCTCACGGTGTCGGTGCTGTTAGTGCCAGGCTCCTCGCCTGGCTGCATACAGGGCTCCCTTCCCCTTTGTTTCAATTAGGAGGCCTGCGGGCCTCTTATTGCAATGGCAGTGATAGCGGGTGAGTGCCGAGTGTGAGAAATCAGGGAAAACCGAAGGGGGGCTGGGGGGGGAAAGATGTTTTTGATGGTGCGGTTTGTGCTTTAAAGCTTCCTTGTAAACTCTCGGTATTGCTGCTCGAATGCTCAGCGCAGCGTTATGCCTCTACTTGCCTGGAATGTAGCACTCCCTGCCAGCCAGCCCCACAGCCCTTGTCTCTGAACCCTGCAATTCAAGTGAAGAGGCTTAAATTGTTGCTGCCTGATGACTGCACAGAAAAAGCCTGTGCCTGGAGATAGGAAATATGGGGTTTAGAGGCTGAAGGTGTCAGAAATCAGCGGGGAATGTGCATGCAAAGCATCTGGAATTAGTACAGAATGTGACTGTGATCTGCCTGATAACGCAGATTGGTTCCAGCCTTTATCTCTGCTCATCGCCTGAGCCCGCCCTAATTAAGCACTTGTCGACACCTGAACATCAGGTACAAACACTGTTCATCCCAAAGCAAAATCTCGGTCTCATGAATTCCCGATAGTTTTGTTTATTTAACGTATTTCTACAGGCAGTGCATTTAATGCTTCTTGCCATTCTGGGTAAAGAGAACAATTTGTTGTTAAAGCTTGCGTTTTTTTGTAGGGGGGGGATTGTGCTTTATGGATTGTTCCTTCTCTAACCATGGAGCTTCAGATGGGGAGGAAATGCCTCTGTCTCCTTTGTGCTGCTGTTGCTCGGCTCTGGACAAAAGAGTGGAGCACAACAGCTGGGAGCTGATCGTTGGGCTCAGGGGAACAGCTGCTGCCTGTTGGGGAACGAAGGCTTTTCCACCCAGGCCGATCACTGTGAGGTGGCTGCGGCTGGCGGCAAACAAGACTCGGTTACTCGGTGCCCGAAGCGTTGTGGCACATCAGTGAGAACCGACAGTGGGCGTCCGTAGAGCCGTTAGGCACAGCCTCAATGAGTAAGGATCGTGCCCGCGTTGATAATAAGCGGTACTGCGGCGTGCTTTGTGAATGACTCCATAAGCCGGTCCTTAGGGCTACGTAGTAAAGCAGGCGAGTAACCGGCCGGGAAAGGGGAGAACCTCGCTGCCGAACGTGAAGACGGGCGGCTTTCTGCACGCCCCCGCAACCGCTACGCGCGGCGGCCGCGGATCCCTGGGCAGCCAGGCCGTGGGCGGCAGCGGGCGCTTCTCGCGGGGCGGGACCGGCCGCCGTCTCAGCCTATCGCCTCCGCGGGAGGCCGCCGTGCGTGGCGTTGTGATTGGCCGAGAGGCACGCCGCGGGGCGGGGCTTCGAGGGCGGGCTCGACCAGAAGGAGCCAACGGGGAGGGGGCGGAGAGGCGGTGCCGCCTGAGTGCTGCGCTCGCGCCCCAGTGAGCGGCGGTTCCTGGTGGGGCGCCGCGCGCCAATGGGCGGTGGGGGGGCGGGAGGTCGAGCCGGGCCGTCGAGTTACCGGAGGGGAGCGGCGGCGGGATAAAGCAGGCGGCGTGAGCGGCGGCGCCCGCTTCCCGACGGCGGCGCTTTGCGGGGCGGCGCGGCGCTCTCGAGGCGGCGGTACTCGGGGGAGCGGTGAGGTGGCGGCCGGACCGTGGGGAAGGGGGGAGGGAGCGCTCCGACGGAAACGGGGCGCGAGGGCGGGCTGTGCGGCCGGGCCACTTTGTTTACGGCGGGGAGGGGGCGCGGGTCAGAGGCGGGCGGCCCTCGGCAGCACCGCCCTGGTGTAGCGGCGCCCCGCCGTCGCCGCTCTCCGTCCCTCCTTTCCGGCCGCGCCGAGCTTCCCTCGCTCGTCCGCTGCTGCCGGTAGGTGCCCAGCTGGCGTGGCGGCAGCTCCGGGGCCGGGAGGCGCTCGGCCGGGCCCCGCGGGCCGAGGTTCTGCGCTGCGGAGTGACCGTGCGGCGGCGCCGGGGGCAGCGGCCCTGAGCCAGGCTTTGTTCCCGGCCCCGCCCCGGCAGGCGGCAGCGGTGCCGGGCCGGGGGCAGCGCGGGCGGAGTTCGCCCCGAATCCCGGCAGCGCGGCGCAGCGGCGGGCCCGAGCCTTGTTCGGATCTCCGGTTCGTTTTTGCTCTCGCGTTGTGCTGCCCGTGCGGCTGTAGGTGCGGCGGGAGCTTGGCCGCATTCTCCCCCCGCCCGGCTTTAACGTCTGTACTTCCTCTACTTCGCTTCTGTGATAGTTCTGGTTGGCTGTAACAACGCTCGCCAAGCAGCTCGGTTTGTATTTTATCCAGAAATCAGCGGTTCAGTAGCGATTGCCCGGTTAGTTCCAGCTCAGAAAGAATCGGAAGGGAAATGGAAAACAAAACAAAACCCAAACAAACCGTGTTCTGGGGGTCGTTGAAGCTGAGGAGTTGTCAGAGCCATTTGTTGGCTTTGCTGTGAGTGGCAGTGCAGAGGTGAAGGAGAAGGAAACCTGGGTTTCTATCTCCCCGGAACTGGAGACCTGAGTGCATCTGGGAGCGCACGCAAAACATGTGGGCTCTTCTGTACTCATGCGCTGGCCATCCCCCAGGCTTAGGCTTTGTACGTTGCAAATGACATGTCAGGTGGTGAGGCACTGAAACGAGGCCAGAGATAGCAAAGTGTACATAGGTTGCTGACCTGGCCACAAAGAGCCATGCACGTTTGCAGGAACAATGTAGTGTGGAGCATGTAGAGTGTTGTGCTTTGTGAGGTGATTTGCTGAGTGAAGTTACCTGTAGCTATTGAAGAAGTTCCTGCAGTGTGCCTTTCTATAGGTTCCCTGCTGTCGCTGTGACACTGAGAATGCACTCCAGCCCTTCAGAAGCTCAGTGGAAGCTTGAGCAAGCTTGAGAAACCACACACTGTGCCTCGTCTTGTGGTATATCACAGGAAGGAAGTATAACCCCAGGTAAAAATGGCAGTGCAGGCTTAGGAAGTTGAGTGCTTACAGGTGAGAACAGTGCTCTGCGTCAGAAGCTTGTTTTATTTGCAGGGGCTCCTGGAGGCTGCTGGCTGGTGGTATGTGATGGCAGTGCCCGCTCAGGAAGCAGAGTGGTACATGGCTTTAGGATGCTGTCACAGAAAAGTACCGCTGAGCTTTGTTTCAAAAGAAGAGTTGTTGGTTCTTCAGGATGAATGTAAGGTTGAGATACTGAGCTAACTTCACTTGTGTGTTTGACTGCCTGGACTAAGGGAGCACAGTCACAGCTGGTGCTCACGTCATAGTATTACATCCTTCAGGAAGGAGATGGAGGGCTGTAGGTTACTAGAGGGTAACAATGAAAATGTCTCATTTGTTCACATTGCTGTATTAATGCCTTTCCAGTGTTGTTCTGCTCGCCCTGATCAGCTCAAGAGTGGTTATCAAATGTTTTTGGTCTTTTTTTCCCCCCACTGTAAATATTTGTCTTTCTAATTTTGGGGGTTAAAATTAATTGATGTGCAGAAAGTTTTTGCTAATACAGTTGAGAACACCCTGTCTGTATTTACTTTTTCTAAGAACTTAAGAAGATTATAATTAAACCCAGCTCCCATTGGCTATGTATGAAAGAAACCGACTTGGAAAACAAGGTGTTCCGCATTAGAAATTGCCTATTTTGTATCCACTTTTGTACTTCAGGGAGTTTTTATCTTGGTCTCTTTGGCTGGTGGCAGCTGGTTCGTTATGGCACAAAGGACTAAATGTTTTCTTTTTTAGTCGGAGCGCTGTAAGAGGCATGCAGGCAGACTGTACACTTCAGTGGATTCGTGTAATCCAGATCATGAATATAGAATGTGCTCCCTCTGGTGTAGAGAGCCATGAGCTTGTGGTGGTTCTTGTATACGTTTGAGCCATAGCTCAAGGGCAATCACAGGTGTCATGTTCCAACAGCCGTGTGAGATGGAGGTACCTCAGAGTTAGAGATGAGTTGCACAAGTCACTGTGAGAACAATGAAGGTAGCGGTTTGGGGTTGTGACCACGTGAGTGTTGTCAGGCCTGCGCTGTCCTACCAGTGGGAAGTGCAGGGCAGCTCACCCACAGTGGTAAAGCAGCTGCCTCCTGCAGTCTGGCTGTGGCTTACCGCTGTGCAGCGCTTCTGCACGTTCACACCCAAACAACATTGAACCTTTATGACTTCTGGGTCTGTAATAAACCTCTCAGGAATGATCATGGGCTGGAGAAGAGTGTGGCAATGTGGGAGGGTTTTGCAGTTCAGTGTTATTCTTATTTGGTCTCGCTCCAAATCCCAGTCAGCTCCAGTGATAGGTGTTAGCCAGGCTGATTCAACTAGGGTTGCTTTGCCTTTTTTATATATTAAAATAGCAGTTCTTTTTCCTGGCATTTAGCTTGTGTACCCCCAAGTGTTTGCTGATTAATTTTCTTCATATCTGTGTAACACTGCATAGCTCTGTCTCTTCCAAGACTGTGCTGTCCTTCCTTCCCCTCCCCCAAATCTAATACAATCCCTAATTCCCTGTGACATGAGCACCTCCCAGGAAGAAGGGCAAGATGTACCATGGCAGGGGGGGAGTCAGTGCTGTCACTGGAAAACATAAGGAAGGAATAAGCTCTTGAGCTAATCGAACAAGAGCATCTGCTCTTGATGTGGCTTTGTTTTTGAGGGGTTTTTATGCTTATTCCATTTTTGTGCACAAAATGAAATCATTAGCAAAAACTAGGAAGAGGAAAACATTAAAAAAAGTTACTTCAGAAGTTAAGATTGAGTTTCTCTTAAATGTCTAAATATTTGATGGAATGGCCCAGTGCCCCGATGGTGCTTTTGTGAGCTTTGGTTTCTTTTTTACGTACAGAGGATGCCACTGTCAGTGTGAGCAATGTAAATTGTTTTCTTCTTTTAGGAGCAGGTGATAATGAACAAAATCAGTCTGTGAAATTCACAGAGCCTCCAGGTGGTGCCTATCCTGCGCTCCAGCACCTGGTAGGAGTGTAAACAAAATGGGTCTGGCTCTGCCTGAAGCAGCAGCTGGGTTTTCAGGGCAGCTTGTGGCAGAAAGCTCTGGTTGCTTGTTGCACACACTTAAACGGTGCTGCTGGTCACTTTGGAGTTCTGTTGAGCACTCTGGAGTCACCTGTTTCCATTCTCCCTGTTCTCCAGAGAATGGGAAAAGTCAGCTGGCTCAGGTCTTTTTCTTTATTTATCTATTTAACTGAAATTGGCACAAGAGAATAAAAAACAAAACAAGTTTTGTGTGCCTTGTCATCTTGCTGTTGGAACGCTGCTTCGGGATAAGATTCCTCTGGTACTTGGGAGTATTTTTAAGTTTCAAGCTGCTAATAGCAATCAATCAGTTGTTATTGTTCAGCTTTAATAATAGTGTTTCCTTTTCTAACGTTTAGTTCACATACTCCTTGGGAATAGGCTGGGCTTTTTTTTTCCTGGTATATACAAGTTATACTGTTATTGTCAGGCTCTCTTTCGTTTGGGTGAGATGCTTTCTGTTCATCTGGCAGCCTTACAGTTCCGTTGTTGCCTTATTTGTATACAATTAGCCTTTTTAGCATGTTTGTATTGACCTGACTTGTATAAAGTATTCCAGAGAGGATTTCAGTGGGACTTGACTTAGATCTTTTAATGCTTTCATGGAAGTATCTTGCCAGTAGATCTTCAGGTCATGTTTTTTTCCTTCAGTTCCCTCAAGGTTTCTCAGATTTGTCTTCATATGCTACAATTTACAGTAAAAAATAAAAATAGTACTGCACAAAATGAGTTTCATGGAGTTAAACAGGAAGAAAAGCTATTGGGTGACAACAGCAGTGTTTATCCATGCTTGGACCTACCAAAGTTCAGGCCATGTGGGAGTGGTGTTGGTTATGCTCATGAGGAAAAGCATTAAGGGAGCTCAAAGGTGCCACGAACAATGCAAATAACTGAGGGAGAGAAACTGAGAGAAAACATCGAGTGCCATTTTTAGAGGCAAGAATGTGCTAAAGGGTCACAGAGAGAAAATGGACAAGCCCCTCTCTGCAATATTCAATCACACTTGGATAGCCTTTCATAGAAGACTGACTGCTATTGTTTTTATCTTCACTATTTGTTATTGCAGTAGTCTCAAAATACAACAGTTGTGTGGTTTCTGCCAGTCCTATGCTGCTAAGTTTGTTTGTTTGGAGTAACTGACTATAACATTGGAAGTGTTTATAAAATAAGGGCTGGAAGAGGGTGGTGATACATCTGTATGGACACATGTAGATAGTTGTATCTGACTCAAAAGGTAGGGCTCTGGTGGTGCAGGGTGGGAGAGTTTTAAAAGAGAATATTCATTTAGGAAACAATAATAAATGGTAAGGGAATATTTATAGTCTGAGCTTTGAGAATGTTGTTGATAAAACCAGGTCTCTGGAATTCATGTTTTCAGTTCCAATTGTAAAGTGTGACTTAATTGCTCAGTTGGTGTTGGTGCTCAGTTCCTTAACAGGAGGGTGCATCTACTGTAAACACTATGCCCTGGAGGACGCTTGTGGTTAACAGCAGAGCTGGACAGATAGACTGGCTTTCTTTGTCTGGGAAAGCTTTAGCCTGTCTTGCATGGAAATTATACATATCAATAACACTTGTTCTCCTACTCTAAGTCAGGTAGAAGTATTTGCATTCTTTCTGGAGCAGCTAAACATCTTTGAGATTGACAGAATTTGCAGGATAGACAGCAAATTGAGCTCATCCGATCTGCCGGTAATGCTGATCACATTAAAAAAGATGACTTTGAACAAAAATAGTATGATTTCTTCCTCTGCAGATATAATCTAAAAACAGATGTCATCCAAACACTGAAAAATGTGCTGCATTGTGCAGACTGACTGCTGTGGCTTCTTCATTCCTTGGGGCAGAGAGCTGAGTGGTAGCTGATCCCACAGTGGCTCAGGGAGCTTGTGGGTACCCCAGCCCTTAGAGAGAAAGGAGGTGGGAGTAATTGCTGCTGTTGCTGGGAGAATTGGCAGTAAGGGTGTAGGGCTCCTGACACCTTCACTCTGCTACTGCTAACCTGTTCCTTTGCTCTGTACGTACATGCATGTACGTACACGCACATCCCACTGTCCTCTCTGTTGCATCTCTTGTTGTGTCCATATACCTCATGCTGATGATCCTTCACTCGATTGTGTATCCTCATTTCTGCCTCCCTGGTAATAAGCAGAGATTTTCCATTTCAGACTTTGTTGGCAGGTGTTTCTTATCAAACTGAAAGTAAGTAGTGTTTCTTCAGATAGATGTTAAGGCTGTATGTGTATATGTTTATTTCCATCTACCTCCCTGAATAATTAACAGGTAAATAACGTTAGGGTAGGTGGTATGGATGAGAAGCATTGGAAAGCAAGTTTGGGAATAAGTAGAAAGAAGCACAAAATGAACAGAGCAGGCTTTTAGGGAAGAAACTTCTTTACCTACCATTGTATGTACTTACTAACGCTTTAATATAGTGCTTTTGGACCCGTGTTCCTCTGGAGGGGTGAGACCCAACTATAAAACATCTGTGAACATTTTCTTTCTGAATGTTACAATCAACCATTGATATTATAGTCTGTTGCTCAAAATCCATAACCAAGCCATCAGGTTAGCACTGATTATCCTTGTCTTTGTATTGATGGTGGAGGTAAATGGTGTGCAACTGATTTGAACCAACTTGAAGCCCAAACTTTTATTGCCTGGGAGGGTATTTACAGAAGGTACTACATAGCACATTCCACATTATGCTGTACTGCAAGTTGTTCTTTTGATTTGCATTTTAAAACCAAGCAAATATTTTTGTTTTCAAGTCTTTCTCAGGCCTGTAATTTTATAGTACTTTCTATTGCATGCTCCTTCAAAAACAAAATGTTTGTAGTCAAAAGGTGTGGGGTCTTCACCTGCCTCCAGTTAGTGGTGCAGACCCTTTATGTTTAGGAACTGAAATGCTTTAGTGCCAGAAGTCCCTGACAGCTATCTAGCATTCAGCAGGTGATTGTGAACCAATGTGCCTTTGTTATGAGCAGAGTTTGCTTTGGGGAAGGTATCAGTGGGGCCTTTATAATGCTTTGTACATAAAACAGAAAGAATATTTCAACAATTTCTGTTTCTTATTTTCTGTGAATATGGAGTCTGGAGAATGCAGAATGACCTCATTTGGGTTCCTGTTAAAATGAAATAGCAAGTTCATATTTCAGGCCTGTTTGAGTATAGAATTCAGAGTAAATTCTTATGGGGAAAAAAAAAGAGTAGATAGGAGTATGTGGAAGTACAGCAGAGTCCTTGTTCCACTCATTCTACTCCAAAATAGGCTACCCAGAGAGGTGGTTGAGTCACTGTCCCTGTATGTGTTTAAGCTGTTTGGATGCAGTGCTCAGTGATATGGTTTAGCAGAGGGTTGTTAGAGTTAGGGTACTATGGTTAGGCTGTGGTTGGACTTGATGATCTTTGAGGTCTTTTCTAACCTGAGTGATTCTATGGTTCTATGAAAAGCAATAGGCGGTAATGTCTTTTATCACAGGATATGCATCAGATTCCCGGAGTCCAGAGGATACTGAAATCACTGGGTTCTATCAATTTAAGGATGTTTTTCTGCAACTGCTTACTATAGGAAATCTGACTGCTGCACTCCAGTGTGGGCTGGTTGGCCCATTTGCAGAATGACCACTACTTCATACATAAGACCACAGTTCAGCTTCTGTTCAAGTCGCTTTAAGTTGGAGTAGGGAATGGTCCTCCTTAAAGCAGGACTTCTTCACTTGAAATCCATATACTTTGTATCCAGATATGCTATTTGTGTTGATAACTGAGTTCTATTGCTGAGCATTCTTTCTCCTTGTAAAAGCACAGTAATGTAACCGATAGGTGATTTAACACTTTTTGGCAGTTTTTAAAAATAGAATGTATTTTTAGCATTGACAGTGCGCTAAGGGAGGAAAAGTAGCACGTAAGCTGGTGATGTTTCATTCAGTTATTCCAAGTGTTTCAACTGTAGTGAATTCTGATCTATAAAAGCTTATTGAATTGAAAAGGATTGTTTTTCTTTTTTTTGTTTGAATTGCTTTCTAAAGTAGAATGCTGCCAAAAACAACTTGGAGGTGTGATATAAGCTCCTGCTTTTTAGATTTAGTTCATATTTTTAGGCTGATTTTAATGTAGTCTATGCTCGCAGTTTATTTTGGTGGGAAGGACAAAAGGTTTATAGAGCTATTTGTTTGCCATGTTATGCGTTTTCCTCTTTGTTGCTGTTGTGATGATGGAGCAAGGGTCAGAGTGTTAGGTAGGCTCCTGTGCTTATGCTGCTTACTGAATGGGAGTTCTTTTCCTATTGCTAATACTTTGTTACTGCAGGTAGGGTGATTGATGGCACTTGGATCAATGCCTGTGAGACCTTCAATAGGATCAGCTGCAATGCATGAATTTAGACATGCTCTTCTGCTTTACTGTTGCAGGCAGTGATGTACCTGAGGGAGACAACTGCTGCCATGGGGCAGGGTCTGCCTTTTTTCTTTCCCAGTGTGCGGGACACAGAAAGGACCAACAGATCATAAATATCTCAGTGACACAGTAGTAGGCAAGCTGGAGTCACGCTTGTTACTTCTCTTTAAAATACTGGTGTGTAAGGGGCTTCCATTCTGTGCTGGGACAGATGGTGTTTTAGTTACTGTCATGGTGGAAGCAGTATCTGTTTGAGCTGGTATATTGTTGTGTATGAGTGTATGACCTTGGACACTGATATAAGGGTAGTGTGGTTAGGCTGCGGTTGGACTTGATCTTTAAGGTCTTTTCCAACCCGAGCACTTCTATGATTCTGCGATTCTAACTTCATAGTCTGTACACCTGTGTGGATTATTGGCAGACTGGACACTTACACTGTAGTCTCCTAGCGAGCAAGCACCTTCTCTCTACACAGTCTTACCTAGTAAATGGCACAATGGAAAATGACTAATGGCACTTGTTTTGGAGTCTAGTCTTGCACTAGTAAGAGTGAGTTTTATTAAGGAGCTAAGCTGAGAGACTTGAAAACTCTTATGCTTAAATACACTCTGGCTGAAAACCCGGGTTTAATTTTAGCAGATTTTCTAGTACTTTGAATTGATTTTCCAGAAGGTAAAAGTTATCAACATTTGAAGAGCAAACAGGTTTTTTGGCACTCTCCCAGTGCAGATGATTCATGATTCATGTACTTTACAGTTGCTTTTCCTGCTAACTAAAGAAAGGAGAATACAAAAATACATCTTTGAGCTGTTATGGTCAAGTTATTACACATTTGGCACAACAACTTCCTCTGAAGTTTATCTCACAAATCCCTCTCAGCTATCAATTGTGATTATATTGGAGTCTTTTCAGTTGGAGTTTGTCAATTTATGGAGAGCTATTTGTAATTATAATGAAGATGAATTGTTGAACCAGTCCGATAACCTTCTTTACCTGAAAAGTACATTTGACCTTATTCCAAAGTTTCTGCAAGACAGAGATTCTGCTTTTTAATCTTTTACCATGATCTTTTCAATTCAGGACCTTCTACCTAATGAGTGTTACTCCTCATTTTCACATCCCTTGTGTAGAGGCTGAAACTGCCTCAATTTCCTGCCTTCCAACTGTGCTTCTTCCTCTTGCAATATCCATGCTCCTGCTTATGATATCCATGTACCTGCATGGTTAATTGGCCAGCAGTCACCCAGCTGTGCTGCCTGTGTGAATCATGGGCTGGGAGATAAGCTGTTTCTGTAAGGAGCTTGTTGGTGGAAGAAAAGCGTGTGGCCTGAACTTAAGCGCTTATGGTCAGTGACTGTAAGCTGAGAGACCACTGTATTTTTGCATAGTAACACTCAGTTTGTCATGGGATCTTTTCTTTTTTAGTCTATCATTGAATACAGTGATATACTTGCTAAATTGTTCATGGAACTAAAGCCTTTAAAACAAGCAAAAGATCCAGGTTGTTGCTAAAGACCTTCTGTTAAAGCAAATAATGCCAAGCTTCAGTAAAGGGGCAGGTGAGAATGATAGTGATTTAGGAAACAGTGCTCCCCCTTTTTGTTCTTTTATAGCCCATTTTCAAGGGGATGATGAGCTGACAAATTTCTCAGAGAAATTCGGAAACTGTTATTTATGGGGATGCCCTCACATTTTTTTGATGCTTTGGGGCAGTCAAGTGTTGGTTAGAGACAAAAACACTACACACCAGCTGCAGTGTAAATGTGCATGGTGAAGCTGGTGGGATGGAGGAACTGGGCAGTCTTTTGGTGTGCTGGTAGCATCTCTCAGTGCTGTAATGGCAAAGTTGCTTAGTTGGGTGTATCAGGCGAAGCTTATCTCTTTGTATGTTGATATACTGTGTGATAAATCTGGGCTGTGTAATGAATCTGATGCTTCTTTATTGCGTGGGCTGTTAGTGCATCCCCTGTGACTTTGGGGACTTGTGCTGCCTGTTCCTCTGGCACTGTCTCCAGGGACAGTGTATTGTGTTAGTTCTTGTGGTGCCCAGGGCAGCTGAAATGGATGAATCAGCCACATGTTGAAGCAGCCATGCACCATTGTGTTTGCCCAGAAACTGACTTTCTTGCAACTTGTCAGCATTGCATAAATGATGCCTTTAGAAAGCAATATAATTAATCTTTGACGTTATTCTGACTTAACAAAAGCACACCCAGTGTATGGAAGAAGAGTCTGTAACATGGAAAATACACTGCTTCCAACAGTTAGTTAAAACTTAGCATTTCTTGAGTCTTATGTCATTACATCTTTTGGCCTAGTAACTATAAAAAGGCCCTAATTTAGTGTGTTATACATAGCTTCTTAAATGAGCTTCTAAAATGCAGGTGTTGGCACACTGATTTCCTACAGCTTTACTTTAAATCCCCAACCCCCTTCTAGAAGCTGTTGAATGTAGCTTCTCTGTTACCTCCCTAGGTTTAACAGTAGCTTTGTATACAGGAGAATCTAATTGCTGCTTGAAAGCTGAGGTTGTTTGTTGTTTATCTGTTTTCCGATTCAGCATGTTAAAGAAGAGTTTTGAATTTTAAGTATGAAAATGTAATTATCCTTAGATATGTATTTTAAAAATAAATTTTATGATAGCTAATCTCCTACAGTCTGAGCTTTCATAGAATCACAGAATGGCCTGGGTTGAAAAGGACCACGATAATCATCCAGTTTCACCCCCCCTGCTATGTGTAGGATTGCCATCCAGCAGACCAGGCTGCCCAGAGCCACATCCAGCCTGGCTCTGAATGCATCCAGGGATGGGGCATCCACGACCTCTCTGGGCAACCTGTTCCAGTGCATCACCACCCTCTGTGTGGAAAAACTGCCTCCTAAACCTCCCCTGTCTCAGTTTAAAACCGTTCCCCCTTGTGCTGTCACTATCCACCCCTGTAAACAATTGTTCCCCCTCTTGTTTATACACTCCTTTCAAGTATTGGAAGGCCTTTATGTAGCTTTGTGTTGTTCTCTGTTTTATTTATTTATTTATAGCTTTTTGTAAGTAAGTTTTTAATAGGTGAACCTCATCCTGAAACCTTGTCTATGGCACCTTGCCTCCCCAGTCTGATAAAGCCTAGTTTAATTGTACCTTGACATTGTAAGCTGCAGTCAGTGGAATGAAGCCCAGTGAACTTCCCTCCAGCCACATGCTGCAGTTACTGTAATCGTTGCTCACTTCCTTGGAGACTTTCAACCTTTTGCTGCTGCCTTTACTGGTTCTTGTTTCCTTTGTTGACTTAATCCGATTAAGTTGCTTCTGTAGGAAACCTTAGGTGGTACGTAGATACAATCTTAGTTGTATTTGAAGTTTTGGACAGCAGCTGCAATGTGCAGTTTGTTGTTACTCAGTATGTACAACTGAAAAACCTGAGACAACTTAAGTGCATTTTTGTGGGCGTGCCACTTTCTGAGCCTTTTCTGGATACTTTGCCAATGAAACTGAGATTGTAGTATCTTGTCCTTAACGTTCTGTCAAGTTAGTTCTCGGTTTAATTTCATTTCCTCCAGTAAGCAGCTGGGCTGCGGGGCAGTCTGCTGGGGGGGAGTGTGGGGAAATGGAGCACATAGTGAAGAATGAGCCTGATTGTAAATCACAGACTGATTTTGTGTTTTTGCTCCACACAACGTGAGGGAATGAATTGTGTGTCTGTGAATGAAAGGTTTGGGAAAGTGAGTTACCATGTCAGTGTAAGCCGTGGTGAATCCCTGCTCTGATATGCTTTCAGTTTTATCGGGAGCAATGACATGTTTCAGTTGTCTTCAGGTTCTGTGAGCATTTGGTGCAAATGAGGAGTTAAAGAAGTGCCAACTGCTCATTCCTAACTGGACTGGGGGGGGGGGGGAGGGAGGGGGGGGGAGAGAGATGTAAGGCTTTGCATGAGTTGATTGAAACTATTTTTAGGATAGAAAACTATTTTTTAGGAGAAAAAAAAGGGGGGGAAGGGGGGAGTGGGGGAGGGGGAAGCGAGCACTGTAATTACTGGAGACAGATTAAAAAGCCCATATATTTTTTTGCCCTAATAGACTAAAGGGGAAAAGTGATACTGATTTTATGCGCTGCACTGTCAAACGTGCAGACAGTTGACACTCTTATTAAAGAGCAGGAGTTTAGCAAGTATTAGATTTGTATCCGTCTATAAACACGTTCCTTTACAACTGCTTACCTCCCTATAAAACGTGACCAGTTTTTCTAAGGAATGGTATGTTCCCGGATTGGAAGAAGTAAGCATCAATTAACTTGCATCCAGTTTGCACAAGTTGATCTAGTTTTCCTGCCTGGTTGAACTCCAGTGTGGAGCTTTTTAGCTTTAGATCACATTTATGTGAGTCACTTCAGAAACGGTAATAAAGAATTAGAAGAAATGGTCTTCAATGAATTGGTGATGATTAAATAGTTAACGCATCCCTAAAAGAAACAAGTACGTTCTTGTTCTATCTGAGCCCTCGTGAAGTCACGTTGGGTGTACAGTCTGTGAATGTACCTGCGGTTCTTCAGGCTACGACTTGAAATATGTTTTTCATACTAACGAGTTGATCAGGAGTTGTGGATTGCTGCTGCACGTTGAGACTTGAGTTGTTCAAAGAGCTTGGTCTGCCCCCGGGGTGAAATGCTTTTGCTGTAGTTTAGTGGTGAAGGAGAACAAAAGCGAACTCAGAGGCTTAGGCGAGTTGTGACAAGTGAGCGAGTTGCACGCAGGCCTCTGTTGTAGAGGAATCTCCAGAAGTTCTCAGGGCTTTGTTAGACACAGCTGAAGTACAGATACTTTCTTTCTTTCCTGACCGCATCCTTGTGCTAAAGTAGAAGGGAAACAGGAAAGAACCGAAAGGACCGATATGAAAGGAGTGATTTGGAATTATCTTTGGTTGGGAGAGAGAGAATGTGTGTGTGTATAAATACTTATTATTAAAAAAAGCCTGTTCCTAGTAGAAACATCACTGAAATGCGTGCATAAACAGTAGTTGTACATTTTATTTCAGCATCGGTCCTCCCCTCCTCCCTCCCACCAAAAAAGCCCCAAACTACTTATGAATTAAAAGTCTTTAAGCTCTGTGCAAAATAGCAGTTTTAAAGGCATCATCCACATCTTTTTGTTGCTTTTAGAATTCTTTTTTTTCCAAATGAAAAGGTTCAGAATAAAGCTTTTTGGAAAACGTTGATATCTTTATTAAAATCGGTATCTAACATTTGATTTCTTTTTTTTTTTTTTTTCTTTTTCAGTGTTTTATACTTCGTTTGTCTGTACTGTGTTTGGAGATCGCTTTCTGGTATTTGGCTGCACACCAACTGACCTGTAGCTGTTTACACCTTTATCTACTCGTCTCTAAGCAGAAGCCGGACTTTAGAGAAAATGTCTTGATGGATACATCCTGAGTGTGAGCAGCTCGTGTTGGTGTTAGCAATGGCTTCTAAGTGGTAAGATTTTCTTCAGAATTCTGCTATAAAATATGTTTCCATATGTCCATGTTTTTTTTGTCTTTTTGCCTTGGTCTTTGTAGTGTCTATTGCACGTCCAACTTTGCACTATCACTTCAGATGTCAGTTACCTGAATAGAAATTAATTACTGCTTTAAATAAGAATATTTAACCACGTTAAATGAGGAAATTTGCTCTAATGCCAAATGAGGATATTTGCTCTATTCCTATATTGGATTGTGGACAGATGTGAGCATCTGCCAAAGAGGATAAGAACAGAGTGAGCAGCATTCAGCCTTTCATTATTGAACTTCCTAAGTCAGATGTACTTCCCATACTTTCCCTGGGCTGATGTACACTGACCAATTTTTATCAAATAATGTGTTGGGTAGTTCTGTGAAGTAGTCTTTCATGTGTTTGTATGCTCAATAGAAATCTGACTCAGTTCTCCTAGGATGTGTGGGCAGGTGCTTGAGCTCTGTCCTCTTGTGGAAAAAGCCAGGTAGTGCAGCTAATTAGGAAAGGCCCTTGCAATCCCTTGTATGGATTTTCTTTTTCCTTACTGGCCTTCATTTAAATGTTCTATCTCAATTAAGTAGGTCTGTATTGGTATCAAGGGTATTGATATCACAGGGTAATCGCTGCAGATGAAGTATTTCTGAAGTGGGTACAGACAGATTTAACCCATCTGATATATAAATTGTCCTTAGAAAATAATGTGAGATTCTGCTTCCCTATAGTCTAGTAATAAATAAGGTAGATTGTGCTTCCTTAGCCTCTTTGAGACCAGAGGGTATATGGACATGATGAAAGGAAAATACTGAAATGCAGTTGTTGTTGCAGTATTTATTTAATGGTCTCGTGCATTCAGTACCTTACGTATTATGCAGTGTTTTTTAACATGCCTCTTATTTTCCTTTAGCATGTTGTCCTTTGTGTTCTTTACCGGAGAAAGAAACAATAAAGTAGACTTTAAGTGTATTTTAAGTCTTGGCATGGGACCGTTTTCAGTATACTAAATTTCTGCCTCAGTTGCTGGTGTTTCATTCCTAGTTGCACAACTTTCTGACCTGCTTCACTTTCTTTTGTTAGAACTTTCTACTCTAATTGCTTTTTTCTGTTATGTGCATTCCTTCAGACAGTAACAAGTTTGTCATTAAAGAAGCCTTCTGTGAGCATCCTTAGGTTCCTGGTGCTCAGGGGAGACAAGTGTACTTTTTAGCTTTAGAACAGAGACTCCAGATCATTTTTATTATTTCTTAGTGTAATAGAAAAAATGAGGCAGAAGACTCGAGGACATTAGTATTGTTTTTGCTGTAACTATTTCTCTTATGAGAGCTTATCTCTAGCATCTCCAATTATACCTCACTTTAAATGATTTTAATGGTTAGATAACATGTTTCTATATGTTTATTTAAAAAATGTGCTTCACTGTCATTTGAACGTTGGTTCTTCTCTGCTGCCCCGTTACTGGGTGTGTTTCTGCTGAGGAGCATTGTGGAAAGTGCTTCCTCACATGACAAATGAATTGCAGAATTTGGAACACTTGATGCCATTCGTTGTTCAAATAATGTGGAACATCTGAGATATCTGCAAGGAAACAGATGAGAAGGCCAGTAGGGACACAGAAGAGCTGCTTAGTTTGTCGAGTGTGAAAGCTGTGTGTCAGATTAGTGGGGGGAAAAAGATTAATGGTTGAAACTGTTATAGGATTTCCCTTCTCTGGGATTCTTAGAAGTTCAGAAGGTCAACTATGTGGTATCTTTTTTTTCTGTTCAGTGACATCAAAAATCTGCCAAGTTCCTTTTTCTGTGTTCAGTAAAGCTCTTTCTTGTTGAACCTACTTTCTGTCGTGGAGAACAACTTTATCATGAATGATAATGTTGGAGTTCAGTTAATTTTATTATCACAGTATATATGTTCTGGTGTAATCTACTATTGGACCTAATAGCATAGGATGTTATCAGTGGTGTTCTTGAGTTACCTGAAATTAAACGCATTTTGTGTTCAGAAGGACTTGAACTGTTACGTATTTCTTTTTAACAGTCTGCTTAGAAGACCGCATCATTATAAGGTAGTGGAAAAAGAAACTTTAGTCAGCCAACTGACTCCACTCTTTTATAGTTCTGAAACTTATTAACACATTTTGGTCAGACAACTATAATGGGGATGCTGCTCTTCTTCATGAGCAGCCAAGGCTGTTTCCTTGAAAAGAGTAGTACTGGAGTGTTCTCTAACTTGAAAGCAACAGCAGGATGTAGAGCAACTTGTACAGTTACTCTGTAATAAGAACTCTGTTACAATTAAAATCAATGATAATATGTGTCTATGGAAAGGAATGAAAACCAGAAGTCTTCAGGGAACTGGAAAATCCCTATCCCCTGGCTAGTAGCTAATGAAAAATACTTCCAAATCAGGGAGGTGGTGATAAAAGGCAGTTTGTGAGGTTTGGGTGGAGAAAAGTGATGCAGCTATGTACTTCTGATCTCCTGTGCACTTACAGGCCCTTCCTATGGAAACAGTTCCTCTTGGATGTGCTTCTGCACAGCAGGGTTTAAAACATCCTGCCATTCTTTGCTCAGAGGCACTGGGCACCTCTAGTCTTCAGCAATGCCTCCTGCTCCATAACTTCATCCTTATTAAGTACCTATTAGAAAAATAAAAATTAAAAAAAAAAAAAGTCCTTGTTCCTTTGATTTGTAACACCTTAAAGGATACAGGTTAAAACGTACAGCAGAATGGATGGACCAACAGCTTTGAAAGGTGTACTTAATTTTAACCATGTCTGACTATCTATTTTGCATTAATTAATGAAGGATACTGCTAGTGTGGATGAGAGAAAATTACAGTGCAGACACCTCTATGTTTCTATTTGCTGGCTGACTTGAAACAATCTGACTGTATAAGCAGACCTGTTTGTGTTAATGTTTAATCTTTAGATTTTTTTTTTTTTTTGATGTTGCAAATGAATTTAAAAACAAGGAATGTTTTTGAAAATGAAGAAATGGAAGGCAGTAAAGTTTGTTTAGCACCATCTTTTTCAAAGAAGAGGCAATCCTAACCTTGATTGTTTCTGAGAGAGAATCCTCTTGGTTTTGACCATGGCAACTAGTCTTTTATTTTTTCCCCACCCCACTTAGAAAGCCACAGGTGAGGAAAGAAAGGCTTTCTTTAGCTTTTTTATTTCAATCAGCTGACTGAAGCCTGGGTTTCTCTTGAAATAAAGGGATTTTAGCTTTCCTGAGTGATCGTGCACAGCTGTGTTTTTAAAGTCAGTATTTGCTTCTTTCTGCTTTTTGAAGGTAGCTTGTTTTCCCCTTTGCTGCTTCTTACAGAAACAGGCTTAATCTTTCCTTCAGATATAATAGAGAAATACTATGAAAATCTAAATTTTTTTGTTTCTTTTTTCTTAATTATTCACAATTACTTGCTAGTCTCTCAGGTAATTATTCTGGTATTAGAAATGAGAGTCACAGAATCATAGGGGTTGGAAGGGACCTCCAGAGATGATAGAGTCCAACCCCCCTGCCAAAGCAGGTTCCTTACACCAGGATTAAACCCATGGAATCTGCTGCATGTTAAACGTGCACAAATGCTCTTTGTTGGAATCTGTATTTCTCAAGATCTCTTTTCACAATGTGTCACTCTATCCTATAGATTAGTCTTAATTTGTGGTCCTTATCAAGTTCGGGGTTTATTTGTATCCTTTATTTCAAGCAAACCTGCTTGGGTGTGTGTAAATACATAAAGAATCTACATATAATTAAAAATGGAAGCTTCTCTTGGAGGCAATTCAACAATTAGTTATCTTAGGTTTGCTCATCTTCCCATGGCATTTGTTTTCCTGGTGTCTTTGATATGCTGAGCATTATTTGTTGGTAACCCAGAATTGCTGTTTAACTTATTCTTCACTCTGCTTAATAGAAACATCTTTGAACCTTAATTTAGTACCTAGTTTGTAGTTGGATCTCTTTCTTTTATCTCAGAAGTTTTCAGACTTCCCAAATAAGCGGATTAGATGAGACTTCATCTAGCATCTTACACTGAAAAGTAGTATTTCCTCTCCTGTGCTTAAACCCTGAAACTTTGCCAAGTAAACCTCTCTTGGATTACTAGGAATTATGAAAGTGTAAATTCCGTGCTTTGGTGTCTGGTAGAAAGGAGTATGATCACTCAAATTACTTCATTTCTACCATATCTGAATATACACGGGATTCAAAATTAACTCTGTTTTCTGTAGAATTATATTTAAATATAGTTTAGAAACTATTTTATTTTATTGTACTCTTAATGGGTAGGAAAGGATCTTGATCTGAGCCAAGAGTGCATTTGCTACTTAATTCAGGTGTCAGTCTTTCTTTAAGCCATGAAATGTTAAAGACTTCAGCCCTTGAGTACCTGTCATGGCTCTATTTATTGTAAGAACTGGGAGATTGGAGTAGCTTCTATCTAAACCAAATTACATCATTCTGCCACCATTGTTCTTTCTGGATAGGTTCAAATTATGATGCAAAAATGAATTCATGTTATAGGTTGAAAAATATTTGGCAAAGATATCTACATTTTGTATAAGCATTTAAGTTCTGTTGGCTTTACACTGGAGGAAGTGTTTTATTTAAGTTTTAAAGAGAAAAAATGCTACTGCTCTAAAATCTACATTTACAGCATTTGCACTGGAAAAAAATATTCTGAACATTTAGAGAGGGATCAAAAAGGAAAATTTTAAGTTATTTTCCCTTCCTCCCAGCAGGCAAACATTAGACGTCTTTTGGATAATATTCTGTTAAGAAAATAGGACACTTGTTTTATCATAGAATCACCAGGGTTGGAAAAGACCTAAAAGATCATCCAGTCCAACAGTTTACATATTACTAACAGCTCCCACTAAACCATGTCCCTCAACACAACATCCAGTCATTCTTTGAACACCCCCAGGGTTGGTGACTCCACCACCTCCCTGGGCAGTCCATTCCAGTGCCTGACCACCCTTTCCGAGAAGTAATACTTCCTAATGTCCAGCCTGAATCTCCCCTGCTGCAGCTTGAAGCCATTCCCTCTGGTCTTATCACTAATGACACGAGAGAAGAGGCCGACCCCCAGCTCACTACAACCTCCCTTCAGGTAGTTACAGAGAGCAATAAGGTCTCCCCTGAGCCTCCTCTTCTCCAGGCTGAACAATCCCAGCTCCTTCAGCCTCTCCTCATAAGGCCTGTACTCCAGACCCCTCACCAGCTTTGTTGCCCTTCTTTGAATGTGTTCCAGGTCCTCGATGTCTTTCTTGCAGTGAGGGGCCCAAAACTGGACACAGTACTTGAGATGTGGCCTCACCAGAGCTGAGTACAGGGGGACAATCACCTCTCTGCTCCTGCTGGCAACACTGTCTCTGATGCAAGCCAGGATGCCATTGGCTTCTCGACCACCTGGGCACACTGCTGGCTCATGTTCAGTTGAGCATCAATCAATACCCCCAGGTCCATTTCCTCCACACAGTCCTCCAGCCACTCCACCCAAGCCTGTAGTGTTGCCAGGGGTTGTTGTAGCTGAAGTGCAGGACACGACATTTGGTCTTGTTGAAGCTCATCCCATTGGCTTCAGCCCAGCTCTCCAGCCTGTCCAGATCCCTCTGTAGGGCGTCATTACTTCCAGGCAGATCCACACTCCCAGCCGATTTAGTGTCATCTGCAAACTTACAGGGTGTGCACTCGATGCCCTCATCCAGGTTATTAATAAAGATATTGTTGGTTTTAAGTACATATGTAGTTAGCTAAGAGTAACCTGCTTAAGTCCCACATGCAATTACTTTTTCTGAATCGTTCCTAAAGTATTTTTTCCCATTTCATCTTATTTTGCTTAGAATTGATCTAATACATCCTTTTCTCTCATTGCAATTCCTTACCATGTTTACTTTATCCTCAATTGATATTTACTTCTTAAACAAAGAACTCCGAGTGACTTCCTTCTGTTGCATCTAAAACAGGTGAATTACTGATTACATTTTACACAGGGGTTTTGTCTTCTCTAATAGATGAACTTCTGAAGTCTGGCTTGTGTTTCTTGGTTGGAGAAATTGCATATTTTTTTAATAGCTACAAAATATTCTATGTAAGATATTTGTCTGCTGTCAGTGGCTGTCCTTTGCATTGTTTGTCTTAGTGCAATATTGTTTTGTTGGTGAAGTTATACAACTATTAGTCAGTTTATTTCAAAGAGGGAACATGCAAGTTGGAAAAAAAAATAATAGAAGATGAATGTCAGTGTAACCAGTTCTTGGAAAGAGAATGTGGAATTAATGCAAGATGGTATTCACACCTCTGAAAACTAACTTAATTACCTTTCTAAAGTAAAGAAATAGTTACACTCTTGTATATTGTTCATAAGAGCTGCAAGGGTTGGGAATGCCATCAGGAGTGTGTATGTATGTATTTATTCTTTATATGAAAATGCTGATCATTCCTTGTAAAAGTGGGGTAGTTGGAGGCTGTGTACTAGAAACTACTTAGAGATTCTTCAGTAACTTGAAGCCTCAATTCTACTTGTGTAGTAGGGTGCTTCTAGTGTCCAAACCCTTTCTTCAGAGGAGCTAAATGACTTTTCTCTTTGTATTTGCTCCATATTTTGCTCCTATCGTGATTAGTCAGCATAGAATAAATGAATGAGACGGTAATTTGCCCCCAAAAGATATGAATGGCAAACTTGCAGATGGCTTTCAGTGTGTCTGGCATTCGGAGTACGGATCTAGTATTTCCTGAAAGCATCATCAGCACACTGCTGACAAATCCCTACATATGGAGAATATTGCTTTATCAGCACACGGATACAAATTTCTACAGGTGAGGCTTGACTAGTGATGTTATTACACCTCAATACCATTTATGCAGCATTTCTTAGCAGATGGTATACTGTAATCTCTAATTACAGTCATCAGCATAAAACATCCAGCTCTATAAATTTGAAACTGGGGACGAACTTGGAAAGTATTAATGGCTTTATAATTGGAGGGAGTCTGGTGGTAGTTCTGGCTGTCAAATGTAGAACTGATCTACAGGTTGAAATAGTTATTTTATGTCTTAGATCTGTAATACAGCTAAATATGATATTACCTACATCAAATATTTAATAGAAGTAAGCTCTTTCATTGGGGATGTTCCCCATGCATTAAATGGCTTGGATTTCTTGTTGAAAGTCCCTTGTTACTCTACAATGCAATACTGGGTTAGTTTTGAAAGTATTTAGAGATAATGGTGTGAGCTTTCAGTTCTGTTCTTTGCAGAAGTTGCATTTAGCCAGGTGATCCCTTCGGAATGATATACACAAACTTTTTAAAGGGTTTTTTTTGATGTGAAAATTTTATATTGAAGAGTTTGGAGTAGATTAGTGAGAATTATCAGAGATGATATCTGATATTATATCTGATTATTATCAGAGAAGATAAGCTAAAAGACTTAAATAAAACTTCTACAAGAAGACAGAAACAGACATAAGGTTTGTTTCCAAAGACTGATGAAATGAAGAGAAGCACCACTGGATATCAGTTTCCATGCTGAATAGGGTGATAACATATGAGCTTGAACTGTGGTTGAGTGTATACTATAAGGTGATAGAGTAATGAAATTCAGTAAGCAGGAAAAATTGTGGACTCATCAGAGCTGCTGGGGAAATGTGAAAGCTGTGTGTTTGAGTCACCAGAAGTACAGGGGCTGAGCAGCTGAGGATGTGCCAGGAACTGAGGAGCCTCTTGAAATCCCATTTTCTTAATTTGTGTTTTGTGATTAGATGTCCTTTGCTGCTGATGTGTGCTGTTTTAGCATAAGTGAAAAGCAATATAACCCGCGAGGCATGTGATTGTAATGGTTGAATGCCAGTTATTTTATAAAGGCATCAAGTATTTGTGTCTTGAATATCAACACATGTTTTCTAGCTTTCTGTTAATTACAAAATACACCCAAACATTCATGAGCTTTCCAACTCCCCCTTCCAATTAGCACTGTGTTCTAAATGGCACTGGTGTATCTGTATGCCTCTGGGGAGACTTTTCATGGGTGCTTACGCCGACATACAGTCTCCTCCTACTTACAGTAATAGCATTCATGGATCTCGCTTTGTCAGGAGAAAAAGAAAAGAGGAATTGGGAGTAAAAAAAAACAAACAACAAAACAAAACCAAAGCAAAATTGCTTTGAGCTGCTGCAAAGTAATCAGTGCCTTCATTTCTATTAAGCTGCTGAAATGCGGAGTGATAATATTGCAACGTCTCACTCCAGTGCAAAGTTTTGACTGTTTTTATAGCTGTATTGTAACTTAGTTTGTTATCTGCAAGTGTGGCCAGCAGCTTATTTTTAGGATGTGGAGTCTTAAAATAAAAGTTTTTTCGCATGATTTATTTTAGGAGAATAGAGATCAGATGCAGCATATCATGAAGAGTAATAAAAATAACTTCTAGTAGCAGTAGAAGCAGATTCTGCTCCGCTCTATCCTATATATAGGCTTCTTGCATTGAGAATGATTTCATTGTTAAAGCTAATTGCTTCAAACATATGTATTTCTTTTTACTTCTGTAAAGCGTTGCAGTAAGTGTATGATGTGAGTGCTATCCAAAGCTGACTGCATAACTGTATTTATATGATATATGTGAGCTAGGGGATTTAAAAAATCTTCAAATATTTGAACTTTATGTGAGAAAATTCTGTGTGAGGGAGAACAGGAGTGCAGTTCTGCTTTACTGTTAGTTGTTCAAACTGTAACAGTGACTTTTATTCTCTCTAATACAGATGAGTTTGTTCTTGAAGGTGAAAGCATTTGTGTGTATACATCCATGTGTGTGTTATATGTGTTATGTGGAGAAGGATCTGTTTTTTCATTAGACTATATAGCAAATAATTATTTGAGTTAATGAGGACGGCCTTTAATTACTTTTGTTGTTTGAGCAAGACTGTTCCTAGAACTGTCCCCGTTGAAGCTGTCTGAAGCTCTCAACTTCAGCAAACATGATCATTCTTTAAGCTATTTTGAGTAACTGAAGTGAAATTAATTATCCTTCTCCTTTGCACTTCCAGTTTGCACTCACTTAAAAACTACTGGCTGAAGTGTTGCACGTTGTTACCCACTTGATATGTAACCAGGGTGCAAGCTCTGGATGTGGCAGCGGTTCTCAAAAGGTTGCCCATAACAATTGGATTGTGGGTGCAGGAGCTGCCATAGTTTTTGATAATCTTTTAAGAACCTTTGGGTAATGGTTTCCAGCTTTTTCCCTAGGGGTGCCACTTCATAGCAGTGCTGCCATTGTTCTGGGTTGCTGGTAGTTGTACCACAGAGCCTTTGCTTTTAAATACTGTTTCTTTTTAAATGACCTCTGCATAAAAATATCAATGTGGTTTGTCATCATTCATTTTAATTGTTTCATGTGGGAAAAGATCTGGCCACTTCTATTGCCATGCAATAGTTTAAATGATGTGTTTTGTTGCTGACTGAAGCAGTCTTCCTACGTGTGTGAATGAAGTATGACTCACTGCAGGTGCTTTGAAACTGCCAGTTCTTGCTTGAATAAAACTTGCCAGTGGAAGAAATCGATAGGTTTGGAAGATGTTGTGTGAGAGGCCACAAGTCCTAAGAAGCAAGAGGTCAGTGACAGGAAGGCCTGGTTGTTATCCTGGCTAAGGATTATGGAAGCTGTGGAATAGACAATTACCTCCCACTTCCCAAGAGCTCCTAACACGTTCAGGAAAGCATTGTGTTCTTGCATGCTGCTTAAAGATAAGAACAATTTCTGTCTAATACACAGATATTTAAAATGTTGGGGCTTTTTTTATTGAATGGGATAATCTTGCATTCAGTCACTGAAAATAGCAGTTGCATTGTGTGTTCTGCTTCTGGTTGATTTCCTAAGCCAAGTATTTTATTGCTGCTTTTGGGCACGTTCTCTTCTAGTGGTGCTAAATCAGCACCAAGCACATAAAAACAACAAGAAGCCTCCAGAAATCCCCAACTTTCCAAAGAAGAAACCCTGTAAGTCACCAAAAAAAACCCCCATTCCCATGTGGAGCAAGTGCAGCTTAGGTAGGTGAAGGAAAAGAAACTGAAGCTTTACCAAAAGCTGACAGATGGATCTTACTTTCATTTCTCAGAAACCTGAAAGCCAGAAATTCTTTCAGGAAAGCATGGGGTCAACTGAAGCAGTTTTCATGTCTACATGAATAAAAACCAAACTTAGAAATGGTTGAACAATTACAGGACTTAGATTTAAAAATAAAAGCCTTTTAAAAGAAAAGAAAACCTGCATCATAGAGAGGAAGAGGTGTGGTTTGTCTTCCCCCTACCTACAGAGTTCTGTGTGACATTACAGCCATGTCCTGCTAATTGGCTGATAACCATCCAGTGGACATTTGGTACCTCTCATGAATTTAATACCGGTATGTTAACTTACAGGCTGGAGTGCAGGTTTGATTTCAAGCTGAGCTGTTCTATTTTGTGTTCAGTTATGACTTTCATCTTCACTGGGGAAGAGCAGATTGTTTTCATTACAGTAAGACAAATACTTGCAGATCAAGCTTCTCTAATGAGATTCAAGGTTGAAAAACTTCCTATATGTGGGTGCTATGGTGGCTGCCCTATTTCTGTAGCAGACTGACTCCCACTTGAAGCAGTGATGTTCAGTTTGAATTGGCAAGTTGGAGAAAATAGCATGTATCGCATGAGGCTCGCTGCTCATAGTGTGCCCAGCGTCAGATCAAGGGTGCATAGCTAAAACCCTTTGGCCGTGCGGGCAGGCCGGCGGCCGCCGCCAGAGGGCGCTGTCGAGGAGCCGGAATCTGGCTTAACGCGTTGCCTCCTACGGGCTGGCAGCTGGGCGGCTGGGAGCGTCCTGGATAACAGAAGAGTCTGAATGTCTCTTTTGTTGTCAAATACTGGAAGCAGCAAATGAGGTTTATGGCCAGACTTAAAGAACCAAAAAATAAAACAAAAACCAACAAACCCGAAAGAAAAACTTTTGAGTGATTGCTTGAGTTTGTGATGACTCGGTCTTTTGTAAGCAACATTTATCTTTGTGATATCTGGTTAGTTGTTCTGAAAACATAAAGTACTTCTGAAAATGTATTCCTTGCAACTTTTTTTGTGTTACTGGAAAAAATGCTGCGCATGAAATCATATAAGGACGTTTCTTTGCTTCATCTCCCAGATCAGTTGCAGGAAATGGTGTTCTAGCAACATGTCTTTTGTGACAAGGTTGAGCCACCCAGAGTTCTGTATTCATTCACAAAGGAAATTTAGTCTGAGTTGAATGTTTGGGGGTTTTACTGCAGATCAGAATGCAAAGATAGCACACGTTTTCAGTCTTCATTGTGTTTGAGAACGTGTCTCAGGTGACAATTCCAGTGGTGTTCTTCAAGGCTGCCAGGCCCCCTTGGGAGGAGCATCTAACAAATGAAACCGTGTGAGCTCCTGCAGGTTACCCTGTGTGCACTTGATGGATTTTAAAGCATTTCTGTTTCATTTTAAGAAGAGTTAGTTGCAGTGCTGGATTGACGTTAAGTAGTTTCTTTTCAAGTGTATTGTGGTGCTTTGCACCGAAGTTGGGTAATTGTGGTGAAGGTGTTCAGAAACCTCTCCTACAGGGAGCTGCTGTCACAGAGGCTGCCCTTGACTGTAGAATGAGTGCACGTTAATTTTATTTGTTTGAGTGATGACTGTAATCTACTATGACAAAGTGAGGTGTGGATCTCCATTCTACGTCTGGTAAATATTAGTTTCAACCATACATGTTCCCAAACGTAAAAAGCATTTAAGAATGCTTTTTCTATGTTAATGTCTCTTTTCTTTTTCCTTCCCCTTCTCCCATGAGCTTTCTGCTCTAAATGCAAGATATCTTTCATAATGGCTTCTCTAAACTAAATATAGAACGGTGCTTAAACTTTCTTCCAAATGAAAACAGAAAACTCAGTTAAACCATATGGGTAAGTAGCCTTAGGGACAGCGAACGTGGGACAGCTTATTTCTGCACTTGTTGTTTTATGGAAGGCGGTTTGAGTAGTTTAGGTGGTAAATATAGCATCAGAACCACTGGAAAGTGGAACTCGGTGCTTAATAAACGTTAATAACTTAGTGATTAGTACTTAACGCCATGTGAGAATGCAAGTGGTTTAAATTGTGGTGCTGCTAGACACTTTGTAAAGCTGGTGAAGAGGCTTTGAGAATGATAAGTGTTATCTTTCAAATGCAGATGAATGCTCTCTGTGCACTTCATGAAAATTAAGAGCTATTGAACTCTGTGAAATATGACTTTGAAATACATGTGCATTTTTTTTTTTTTAGCGCTTAAAAGTGTTGCGATGCTAAAATGGTGTTTTATCCTAGTCAAGAGTTTAATGTATGTCAGTTGATAGACTGGCTTGTTGTTGTTTGGTTTTCTTATCAGTCTGTACAGTTAGACTTCTTTAAAATCTGCCTGGGAGCAGCTGGCAGCTGACGCGCTGGGGCTGGCACCACCCAGGTCCAACATATGACATCACTGGGAGAAAGAAGTCGTGTGCGCAGTCTACCTCTGCCTTCAAGGAAGTTAATGTGGGTGCTGCAGTCTGTAACGTGCAGCTGAAGCGCCGTGCTTAGTAAGTTCTGAGCGTACAGAAGGCAGGTAAAAATGGAATTTCTGAAAAAAATCGTTCCTACGGTTGCTTCCGGAGATGTTGTGTTGGACGTTGGAAGCTCTGCCCGGGAAAGCTCCCCAAGGCTGCTGAAGATGAGGAGAGTCAGTCTGCTCTCCTTAGGACAGACAATAGATGAAGACGAGGAGATGCATGTTTTACATCCTCATTTCCGTATGTATCTGTGTCATCAAGGTGATAACTAAACTTTTCCTGCAGGTCACAATTACTTTGCTAAATTGATGGGTTTTGTAATAGTGCTTCTTTGTCAGAGTCACTACGATGATGGTATTGCTTAGGCTTAGAACTCCTCTAAAAACAACATACTGTCATGTTAGTGACCTGCTTTGAAGTAATTTTACAGGATTTTTTGTGTGTTTTGATTGTACTCCCCTGTGATTTTGGGGGCATGGGGAAATGCATTTCACTATTAAAGTTGTGAAATTGTAATGTAGCTGTGAGTAGACATTAGGAGTTGTCTAGACAGGTGTGCTGGACAGATATGCATCTGCTGTGCAGGATTCAAGTTCTGTGCCAGTTTTTCTCTCCCCGTTTCTGAAATCCCATGTTTCTGAGGTGTTTCTTTTAAGAGCTTTTTTTTTTTTACATTTCAAAAATGTTTATGTTCTTTTTTAGTGTTCTGAGGACTGCAGTCTTGGTGTAAATGTATTATGTTTATAGAATGGTTGACTAAGGAGCACAGGCCATTTTACCTGTATTAAGTAGCAGTTATTGTATTGTAGTTAGTAGACATTGTGTTTAGACCTCTACGGGTAGGAAAAAAAACAACATGCAACAAGTTTTAACTCAAAGAATGAGTTAATGTTACTTTTTCAGACAGTGCAGCTGATTTGCTGTAGGAAATCTGGCTTTACTTTTTTTATAGCCAGAGGTCAAAAACAAGTAGATTGTGGTTACTTTTTGGTCTTGGATTCTGATGGCTGTTTTTACCCTTTGTTATGTGGTGGCTATTCATGTGAATTAGCATGGCTTGAAATGTTTACCTGTCTAACTGTGATCATGGCACTCATCCTGTTGAGCAGTGAATTTAGCCTAAACTATGGAATTAATCTCCTTAGGCTTAGCTTTTCTGGTTGTAGTATAAGTGTTATATATATAGATATTTAGCTGTGTCAGACATTTAACATCAGCAGCTGGAGAAAGCTGGGACAACTTTAATTTACAGACAGGAACAATTTGTGCAACAAATTGGAATGAATCATAAAAATATGGACTGTTGAAGACTTTGTGCAGTGTGAGGTCTGTTAAAATGGTTGTAGCTTATATGTTTGACAACTCTGATAAGAAATTCATCTTTCAGTCGTGTTTGAGCCTTTGTTTGGCTTTAAATGCTATACAGCAATGAGATTTGAAGTTGGATATCCCTGTGAAGCGCACAGCTTAGGTATCTCCATGGGCATGTCTCGTCGGTTTTGCTGTTGTGCTATGGTATGGTGTTCTTTGATACCCAAAAGCTATACATTAGGTTTTATTTCAAATGTTATAACTTCAGAGCTATAACTTAAGAACAATCAGTGTTGTCTTCATGCCAATCTGAGGGAAAATGCTGTAGTTGGAGCTTGCAGTCAAAACAGATGCTTTCATCTAACCTTGTTCGATGTTTTATTGATAGCTGAGGGAATGAATGTACTAGACAATGTGCCAGTCCTACTGTTGAAGATGCCTTTTCTTTTCCTGCCCATTAAATATTTGTGAAAAGGTCATTAAAGGGAGGAATTTCTACCAATCAGTGGTTTCTGACCGCTATCATTTAATAGCGTGATGTCAACGTGTACAAAATGCAGACTTAGTCTGTTCTGGGATCATGCTTTTACCATAGCAGATAGTAGCTGAATCCTCTTTAAATTATCTGCTTATTTCTATTTTTGTATCTTGGTAATGGAATGAACTGCTCTTCTGGAATAGAGCAAAAGAACCGCAGTGTTTACCAGTTGGGTATGCAGCAGGCAGCAGGTGATGACGGAACAGGTAATAAAACAGTAGAACAATTAAAAAGATAGGAATTGTAAATGGTTGCTTAATGTCAGCAGAGGTGCTGGTGATGCACCACAGAATTTAGTACAGTGATACTGTTTGGGAGCTTGATTAAAGCTGAAGTTTGTTGTTCAGTTGGTCCACTTGAATTTGAGTTTTGGTTGTTGGCGGTGTTTTATTCTTTTTTCTCCCTCCTGTTCCTTTTGTTTTATTTAGGAAAGGTTTTGTATGAATAAGCCTCGGTGCAATTCAGTCTGGTAACTACTTAAGAAGTATTGGAGGAGGCTGTTAAAAAACAAAAGCAACAACAGAAGAACAACAAGAAAAATAGCAAGACTTGTCAGTGTGTATCTGATTTAAATATTTGGGATGGAATTCAAGAGATGAATTCTTTCTTTCTAGATTGAGGCATATTTATCACTGTTGCAGTCTGAAATATGAACTGAATTGGCTTGGACTTCTGCCTTACAGCAGAAAGCAAGGACTTGGAAATTTATCTGTGCTCTGTGAATATGTATCTTTTAAAATGATACATAGCATCTGTCAGAATACTTGCAAGAGCTTTTTCAAAATCTTTCATAGCTGTCTTCTGAAATTTGTTGGACTTTTGAACACTGGAAAGAAACTTGCTTGAAGTATTTGCATGATTGTGTGTGCAACAAGATGTAAACGGTAGTGGTAAAAATACAGGCAGTTCTTCTAAATTTGCAGTAGCATTGAAGAGTTTTCCATTTAGAAACGTTGTCACAATAGTCTTTCCACAGAAAGCTACAATTAGAATGAAACATAAAAAGGGGATCTGGAGAATCTAGAAAAGGTATTTTCATACAGATGATTACCAAAAAAACATAGTGACATGTATGCGTGCAGGCATGCATCTGTCAACGATTCTGTATTCTCCCTGTTGCAATGTTAAGGAAGGGGATTGCTGTGACTGCTCTGTGCAGGTGGGCTCGTGGCAGCTGTACCTGCATGCATGCGCTTTGGGGCTGGGTTGTAAGACAGCGCAGCTAACATTGTGGAGCAGGTGTCACGATAAGCTGCACAAGTCAAATCTGTGGTAACCACCCCAGAGCTTTTGAATTTGTTGGTTAACAAGTGTTCTCATTGCTCTGTGTCTGCATCATTTCTGTGCATGGAAAATGTCTCCTGCGAGCATTAATCTTGTTTCTTTTCAAATGCCTCTGCTGGAGAGGCAGAAATAAGCTGTTGGTGGTAAATAAATGAGCAGTAGAGCTGTAGCTGCTTCAAGGGACTAACAGCAGCAGCTGGGTAGGTGTGAACTGCCCCTGAATGGCATCCCAGTGTCATCTCTCTGATGATGCCCAGAGCACTCCCAGACAGCAGAGGATGTCTGGGAAGCATCTGTCTGGAATAAAAGTCAGGTTCGGGGTCCATGTTCTGAATTTCAGCTGGTGAAGGTTAGATTGGTTGGTAGGCAACTAAACACCACTGCTCTTTTTTCCTTCTTCCCCTCATTCTCCGTTTGCTTCTTGTTTACACCGAGAACGTTCTGTTACTGCTTGGGATCCAGAATGCATTTACATTAAAATCTCTAAACCTCTCTCCTGTTCTCTTATCGCTGTAGATAGCATTGTTTTGCTTGAGTAATGCCCCAGGAAATTCTTCTATGTATATTTTCCATGAGAAGTAATATGGAACATTTCTTAAGGGCCTCTGGAGCCTTGTCTTAAAGCCCTCTGCAGCAGAACACAGGGGATTTTTAGTTTTTATGTATCTTCACAAGCTGATCAGACCTAATAGCTTACAGCCAATGAAGAGGGCAGTGTCACTCCCAGCTGTGCAGCCTCTCTGCCTCCCATCTGGTATGGCCTTTTCCTGAGCTGGTGTGTTTGACAAGGCTGTCAGGCAGCATTCTAGTGTATAGTTCTGAGAGGAGCTGTTAAGGTGAATCAACTCATCAGAAGCCTCCTTGGTCAGTATTGGGGGCAGCACTGCATGGCTGGCCATTGCAGGTAGCAGTCACCTTCTGGATACCATCTGTTTTTAATAGATTGATCTGTGGAAAATTAACTTTTTAATATTTTAAATAAGCAGGAACATAAACGTTTCTTCAGAGCTTTTAAGTGCAGTGATGATCCCTTGTTCATCACATGTACTTAAAAGCGGATACAAACAACTCTGTAATTCTGACCACCGGGTGAATGTTTAAGTAGTGCATTTGCTTAAGACTGAATCAATAATGAACTGTAGTAAAGTTTAGAATTATGAAGCATGTCTTTTAAAAAAGACCTGGATCTTTTGTCGTATACTTGGCTGTACACCTAATACTCTTTTAGTGTAAGTCGACTCTGTTTCATCTGAATAATGAGCATGAATGAATTCACAATGGATAAAAAATGGATAATACTCCTCATTTCCTTCAGTGTGTTTTTGTTCTAATTTGCTTACCAGACTCATCCCAGAGAGCAACATAGTAATTCTGACTTGCTGCTTCCTTCAGGGTGGGTGTCAGAATGACTCAAAAGGATACCTGAAAGGCTCTTTCTTCATACCTGAAGATACTCGTGTAGATTTAATTAGGATGTAATGTGTTTTCCTCTGAGATACAGTGCACAGTGTTTACAGGCTTTTATTTTTTTATTTGCCATCATAGATTACCTCCGCATCATTTTCAGTGCAAAGGTAATATCAGTAGTAATACTTCACACTGATCTTATAATACGTTGTTTTCTGGACTTGAAGCACTTAAGAGGTTTTCTGAGGCTTAAGTATGTTACTTTAGTTTTATTTGACAGCTGAACCAAGGTAATGGCTCACTGCTTTAAAAAGGAGATTGTGCTATATAGATGGGAGAGTGCAATATATTTATCTGTGGTGATCCTGTTGTGCACCAGGCCTAGACAGGGGATGGTTCAACTTGCTAAACCAACAGGTAGCCATCCTTCCTGAAGGCTGTTCTACCATTCAGTGAGACCTGGACAGGCTGGAGAGCTGAGCAGTAAGAAACCAGATGAGGTTTAACAAAAGCAAGTGCTGAGTCTCGCACCTAGGAAGAAATAATTGCATGCACCAGTACAGGTTGGGGGAAGACCTGCTGGAGAGGAGCTCTGCTGAGAGGGACCTGGGCGTCCTGGTGGATGACAGGTTGGCCATGAGCCAGCAGTGTGCCCTTGTAGCCAAAAAGGCCAATGGCATACTGGGGTGCATTAAAAAGAGCGTAGCCAGAAGGTCGAGGGAGGTGATCCTCCCCCTCTACTCTGCCCTGGTGAGGCCTCATCTGGAATACTGTGTCCAGTTCTGGGCTCCCCAGTACAAAAAAGACAGGGATCTCTTGGGAAGAGTCCAGCGGAGGGCCACAAAGATGGTGAAGGGCCTGGACCATCTCCCCTATGAAGAAAGGCTGAGTGAACTGATCTGTTTAGCCTTGAGAAAAGAAGACTGAGAGTGGACCTGATTCAGGTCTATAAATATCTGAGGTGTGGGGGGCAAAGTGGTGAGACCAGACTCTTTTTCAGCAGCGTGTGGAGGCAGGACAAGGGGAAGTGGCCAGAAACTGGAGCATAGGAAGTTCTGCACGAATGTGCGCAAGAACTTTATGGTGAGGGTGACAGAGCACTGGAACAGGCTGCCCAGGGAGGTGGTGGAGTCTCCTTCTCTGGAGATATTCAAGACCCGCCTGGACGCCTACCTGTGCGATGTGGTGTAGGGAGCCTGCTTTGGCAGGGGGGTTGGACTCGATGATCTCTAGAGGTCCCTTCCAACCCCTACAGTTCTGTGATTCCTTCCCAATACCAACCAAACTAGAGTACTGTGAGTGTAAACCAATAGCGGGTTTAGGAAATAAGGGTGTTCGAGATGTCTTTTTTCCTATTCTTTTTCTTTCTGTTCTGCAGAAAATATTTAAAATGAAAAGGAAAAAGTAATGAGAAACCCCTTCAATTGAAATTAGAAACAAAAACAAAACTATGTTACACTGCAAATATTCTTAAAAATGTTTTCTTTAGACTAATTCTTCAGGATAATGCAGTTATAAGGGAAATTGTTTTAACATAGCAAATACATCTTTCCCTAATTATTTTGAAGTTAATTTTCGCCCAGATAGTTGAAAGATGCAACAGATACAGAGAGCACAATAATATTGTTTGATAAAGCAAATTCTTAGCTACAGAATGCAGTTTTTCATTGCAGTCTCCATCTTTAACTATGCATTTTCACTAAGAATGAACAGGAACTGTGTATCATGCTGGTAGCAAATGGCACTAGTGGAGGTGACCCACTGCTTCTTTGTGCTCACACGCACACTTTGGTCTTTATAAACATTCAACAAGTGTTGCTGAATGTCAGTGGATGCAGTTTTTTCTGCATGGAGTAATTCAGCTTTTGCTTCATATGCACTTCCATGTCAGCTGCCATTTTGTCTGACTGCCCCTCTGCTGCCATCAGTCTCCTGGCAACAAAATGCAATAGAAAATTGATGGGAAGGTTCAGCCTCTGCTGCCATATCACCTACATCCGCCTCTGATATCATGGGCCAACATAATAAAGTAATAGGCGTTACTTTTGGAGTAGCTATTGTGCGTGTCTTCCCAGCCCTGGGACAGGGTCTGTAAAAGGCTGGACAGTGTATGTAATAAAAATCTTATTTTACAGAGGCATTAAATATTAAGCTATTTTCCTTTAAGATGCATTAAAATTTGACTGTGCTGAAAAATCCAGATTGATGTTCCTATAACTCTCCAATGTCAATGGAGTATTTACCAGCAGGACAAAATCGGCACTTGCCTGTAGCGATTACATAGCAGTGATAGCAGCAGTGTAGACTTAAATGTAGCCCCTACGAGTATCCTCCTGGCTCTCCTGTGGACCTGCTCCCACAGCACCACATCTTTCTTGTGCTGGGGCCTCTGGACTTGGATGCAGTTCTCCAGATGGAGGGCAAGCAGAGGGGGGGACAACTGAATGGCATCCTTCAATAACTCATGGTCCTTTGAGTGGCCTTGGGCTGTTTCTTCTGGCTTTACATCTCCTAGCTGTGCTGTCTTGATTAGTAGACTTCCACATTAATGGTTTATTCTTTTTTTTTTAGCTTTTAAATAACAGAATGCACTTTACTCCATAATTGTGAAGTTTCCGTGTTTTTCCTCTGAAAGCTGTTATATGGGTCCAAACTAAAAGAGAACAATTTCAAGTATTTCATCGGAATAAAGGGTTGATTTCAAAGGCCTTTCCTCTTTCAGTAAATGATGTTCTTCGTGCCTGTGCAAGCGCTGGACTTGGTTGCCCTTGAAGCAAGTCACGAGTACTTTTTTCCAGCTGGGAGTGTGTTTTTAAGTGTTAGTGAGCAATATCAGTGATTTGGGAAGGTAGTGCTCATGATCTCATCTGTTTGTTCTGAATGCATCTTGTTTCTCCTTGCCAAGATACAGAAATCCAAGCAGAAACCCCTCACAGGTCCTTGTTTCTGAGCTGGCTTACTTTAGGTATAAAGGTTTTTTGGGTATGTTCATAAAGGAAGGATTCTTTTAGGAGAAATCTACGTGCGCTACTGATTTGCTGAGGGCTTTCAGAAAGCCTGGTCCTTTCAGCAATGATACTCTGTGAAGATATGAAGTTCCTGTGTGCAACCAATTTCTGTAAGACATTCTAGCTGTTCAGGACTGGGCTTACCCTCCCTTCAGAAGCTCTGGGATGCCCTTTACAGAATGATTCTGTGTAAATAATTATAATTCTGTAGCCCCTTAGTGCCAGCTGCTTACTGACAAGAGCAGTCTGGTAAGCTAAGCTTGAGAAACTTTAATCATCATGGTGTGGTGTTGTTTATTTTTTTCTTACTGTCAGGATGCTGCTGCACAGTTATATTGGACAGTGACCCCCCAGAGCTCATCTATTGTCCCTTTGCATTTTTCAGATGCACTGGGGTGAGCCTTTTCTCAGTTATTTCTTTGAGAATATGACTGGATGAAGAAGAATGCTTTTAATTTTACAGTATTTTTTTTTAACTTGGAAGCAGAAGAAACAGGTAAGCAGGAAGAAAGTGAAAATGAGCATCTGGTAACACATACAGAAAATGCACTGCATTCTCCAGCATGATGTTTTCTGCTGGTGAGAGATAATTTAAAAATGTTTTTACTTTATGGGAATCTCAACCAGAGAATAAATTGTTGTTCTGTGGAAGGAGTAGTGCAGAAGTGAATATTTAATTTGCCCAGTAGCTGATGTAATTATACCACATACATTCTTAGGTAGACTGTGTTTTTAGAAAGCTAATGCATTAATGTCACTTACAGGGTGAAGTGATTATTATGCTAAATCTCAATCGAGAGATAATATGGCTGATAGCCTGTTCCATGAATAAAAAAATGTCTCAGTATTTTCCACTTGTCTTGAATATGTTTTGACCACCCAAAGCCAGTTGTATGCGTTCTGTGTCTAGTAGAGACAGCAGTGGGGTGCTGTCCCTTCCCATTTGTTATGTCCCATCAGCCACAGGTGAGCTCTGGGAGCCGTGTGCAGGGCTCCTGATAAAGCAATAAGCTTCAGAGCTGCCGCGGGGCCTCACCCAGTGTTGGGCACAGGTGCCAGATGCATCTGCTTATAGAAGCTGTATTGTACTGCTCTGATTGGGGCCCTTTAGAGGACTTTGTGCCGTGGACTATTTGCAGAACTTCCAGACAACCGTGGCTTTGTTGTAAACTTCTAGTGTTTGTTAGGTGATTAGGATCCAACTGCTGCATTCAGCTGTGCTTTTGGGTTTGCTGTTGTTTCCTATCTTTTCCCTTTCTGATGTTTTGTTTCCTTTCTCTCTTTCCCATGAAGCAGCAAGGTGAAAGGTATACAAATGGTACCTCATACTAATTCTGTGAATTTTCACTCTCAAATCTGTTAATTACCTTTTCCTCTGTCCTATGAGGTTCTGCTTTGTACTGCTGCTTCATGTTGCTGCAAGTGCATCTGGTGTTTCACTGAGATGGGAAAGCTGTAAAAGTTAGCATTAAAAACACTTAGATGTTTGAATCCTGCCTTAAAAAATGCACTGTAATTGTGCACCGTAGTTGATCAGTGTGCCTTTGGAGTGAGGAAATGTGCTATTTTGGTTTAATAAGAATGCCGTATTAACGACTTTATATTTTTATGTATTATTGTCAAGGAGAGCTACTAATGCTCCTGCCTGTGTAATTAAAACATTAATAGTGACATTTTCAGGGGGTTAATGTTGTAGATGCTAACATGAACAGAAAATAGTTTGCCTGTGCTTTGTCCTTGCTGTCTGTCTGCTGTTTCCAAGCAGAGCTCCCCAAGCCCCTTTTGTGTGTGTGCGCTGCCTCAGCCCTGCCAGCTGTGCAGCCACTTGGGCTGATGTGCTTTGTGTGGCACTGCCTGGAACTGGTGGGCTTGTGCAGGTGAGCAGCAGGCCCTGCCAACACACACATCAGTGTGGCAGAGGTGGACCAAACTGCTGTATCCTGCAGCCTGCATTAGAGAACACTGTTGCTCTTGTTAGCCCTAAGAAACTTGGGGCTTTACTCTGATTACTAATGCACTTAAATGAAGAAACCATTAAAAACCCACAGAAACTTCTGGATGAGTCCCTAGTTTGTTTTTCATTGTTTTTTTTTTTTTTGTTTTTTTGTTTTTTTTTCCTTTTCCTTCTTTAAAACTGTCTGTTTCCATAATGCAAGTAAGATGTTTGCTGTAGAAGTGGCACGGACATTTAGCAGCTTGGGAGGAGCAACAAAAATAGAAACATAACTGATTCCTAACAGTTGTCCTCAGGCCTTGTAGGGTAACAGAGTTAAGCCCTTCCCTGCTCTATCCATTTAAATGCCCAGCAACTAAGCAGGGATTTTCAGCACAACCTCAGAAGCGTTCCCAGGTTCCATTTAAAAGGTTGAAAACTTGAATGCTAGTTCTCCAAAAGCTGTGCATTGATGTACTCCTGCTGAAGCACAATAAGAAGGCTGACACGTTACAGCGTATCTTCAGGCTGTTATTTCTGGTGGTTTGATGTAGAACCTACCAATCAGACAGGCTGTACACTGAAGGATTATTTGTGGTCATGAAAAAGCCAAATGGAGCATCTGAGAAGCAATAAAACCTCTGGGGTTCGGTAGATTTTTGACAATAAGGATGACCCTGAAAATCAGAAAACTCAGATTTGTTACATTTATGAAAGATGGTAACAGCTGTGGCTTTGTGTATTGCTTCACCTGTCGCATTTTCTGTTTGAGTGAGATCAGTTAAATAACATCCCACAACTGCCTGGTGGTGTTTGTCCAACTTCTAATTACTGATTTGTTTCCTTGTGTTCAGTGATCTGGGAAGCTTGATTTCTCGAGAAGGGCCAGAGTGAGATCTGTTTAGTGAAAGCCTTTACAAAGTTGGTAAACTCTTTGTTAAACTCCTTGAAAAGCAGTCTGATTTTTCAGGCTTCTGTTGTTCATTTATTTTGTCAGTTTGGAGACAGGGAAGGTTGGAGGAAGATGGGATTATTACAGTAAAACACCTATGTTTATTATGGTAAACTTAGACTTCTGCTTACTGGAAAAGTTAAATATTAACAGTATCCTCTTTGATCTGATTCAACGTCCGTGTTTGGTCAGAAATCTGTGCATCTTCAGTGTCCTTCCTTGCCTGCTTGGAAAAGTTGTAGTTGTAACTGACTTTTAAATAGGAAATGCTATTTGTACTTATGTCTTAATGCATTTTCTGTCAGTCTGTATCATCCTGAAATTGAATGTAGTAGGATTGAAAACCTCAAACTTGGAAGCAATGACTTCACATTTTCTTTTTTTATGTAACTTAAAAGAGCAGCTTTAGCTGTATATTTTTTAAATGAAATATTTATGCTGGAGTGATTAATGCAGATTACTTTGTGGAAGGGAAAGCAGAGAAATCACATTCTGTTATCTCTGCCATCCTAGTTGATAACAGCTTAAGCGGGGCATGGGGGGAGGAGAAAGGTAATATGGTGTGATAGACTCCTACAGAAATGGAAGCATTTTGAGATGAACTTTGGACCACGCTGCCTTTTCAGCCTATAGCGATGAGGCTGAAATAATGCTGTAAACCATATAATATACACATATAGATAACCTATATACTAATAGAACACATGTATTTTTTTTGTCTAGCATCTTGATCTTTGCCACAAGTCATAACTTTGACAGCTGCAGAAATAACTATTAGATGCTGTGCTTATTTTTTGTATGTTTATGTTATTCAAAATGGTTGCTAGCTCCAAGGAAATGGCATAATGCTACTCTATTAAAGGAAAGCTTTATGCACCTCCTTTGCATACACATTGTTAGTAAATGAAATGGCCCTAGTATATTGATATCTTCAGATATGTTCTCATTAAAATGTCAAAGTCTATGAATAAAAGAAGTCAAAGGCATGGAGAGAGGTGGGGAGATGCTCCTTCTCTCAAGTGCCTGTATACTAATGCGCGAAGCATGGGGAATAAACAGGAAGAATTGGAGTTTTGTGTGCGATCGCATGGCTATGATCTCATTGCGATCACAGAGACGTGGTGGGACAGCTCGCATGACTGGAATGTTGTCATGGAGGGCTATGTCCTTTTTAGGAAAGATCGGCTAGCAAGGCGGGGTGGTGGAGTTGCTCTTTATGTGAGAGAGCAGCTAGAATGTATTGAACTCCACCTGGGGGAGAGTGATGTAGCAGTGGAGAGCTTGTGGGTGAGAATCAAGGGCCAGGCTGGTAAGGGGGACACTGTAGTGGGTGTGTACTACAGGCCTCCTGATCAGGAAGAGGAGGTTGATGAGGCCTTCCGTAGCCAACTGGAAGTAGCATCACGCTCCCGGGCGTTGGTACTTTTGGGGGATTTCAATTATCCAGATATTTGCTGGACGACCAATATGGCCAAGCATGCGCGGTCCAGACAATTCTTGCAGTGTATTGAAGATAACTTTCTAATGCAGATGGTCGAGGTACCGACGCGGGGCGGGGTGCTGCTGGACCTTATTCTCACCAACAAGGAAGGACTCATTAAGGAAGTAAAAGTCGGGGGTAACTTGGGTTGTAGCGACCATGAGATGGTGGAGTTCGAGATCCTGAGCGGAGGAAGCAAAACAAAAAGTAGGATTGCTACCCTGGACTTCAGGAGAGCCAACTTTGATCTCCTCCGGGACTTACTTGGGGCCATCCCGTGGGCCAGGGTGCTAGAAGGCAAGGGGGCCTGTGAGAGCTGGCTAGCATTCAAACGGCTCCTCTTCCAGGCTCAGGATCGGTGCGTCCCTGTAACTAAGAAGTCAGGAAAAGGTGCCAGGAGACCTGCGTGGATGAGTAAGGAACTCATGTGCAAGCTCCGCAGAAAGAAGAAAGTACACGATATGTGGAAAAAGGGTCTGGCCACTTGGGAACAATATAAGAATGTAGTCAGGGACTGCCGAGATGCGACCAGGAAGGCTAAAGCCCACCTGGAGCTGAATCTAGCTAAGGAGATAAAGGATAATAAAAAAGGGTTTTTTAAGTACATTAACAGCAAAAGGAAGGCTAGGGAGAATGTGGGCCCCATACTAAGTGAGGGGGGTGTTCTGGTAACGGGGGATGCTGAGAAGGCGGAAATACTGAACGCCTTCTTTGCCTCTGTCTTTAGTGAAAGGGCTCTCCCCCAGGAATCCCAGTCCCCGGTGGTTGATGAGAGAATCTGGGGAATGGGAGATTTCCCTTTAGTCAGGGAAGAGGTGGTCCGTGAGTGCTTAGGAAACATTAATGTCCATAAATCCATGGGACCTGATGGGGTGCACCCGCGGGTGCTGAGAGAGCTGGCAGAGGTTATTGCTAAGCCGCTCTCTGTAATTTTTCAAAGGTCTTGGAGAACTGGGGAGGTGCCTGAAGACTGGAGGATGGCCAATGTCACCCCAGTCTTCAAAAAGGGCAAGAAGGATGACCCGGGTAATTATAGGCCAGTCAGCCTCACCTCTGTCCCAGGGAAGGTGATGGAACAGCTTGTGCTGGATGCCATCTCCAGACAACTGGGAGAAAAGGAGGTTATCAGGAGTACTCAGCATGGGTTCACCAAGGGGAGGTCGTGCTCGACCAACCTGGTGGCCTTTTATGAAGATGTCACTAGCTGGGTGGACGGGGGGAGAGCGGTAGATGTAGTCTACCTTGATTTCAGTAAGGCTTTTGATACGGTCCCCCATGACATCCTTATAACAAGGCTGAGGAAGTATGGGATAGATGAGTGGACGGTGAAGTGGATCGAGACTTGGCTGACTGGCAGAGTGCAGAGGGTTGTCGTTGGCGGTGCGGTGTCTGGCTGGAGGCCTGTGACTAGCGGCGTCCCCCAGGGGTCTGTGCTGGGTCCAGTCTTGTTCAACATCTTCATCAACGACCTTGATGAGGGGATAGTGGCCACCCTCAGCAAGTTTGCTGATGACACGAAGCTGGGAGGATTGGCTGACACGCCTGAAGGCTGTGCGGCCATTCAGAGAGACCTGGACAGGCTGGAGAGCTGGGCAGTAAGAAACCGGATGAGGTTTAACATAAGCAAGTGTAGAGTCTTGCATCTCGGTAGAAATAATTGCATACACCAGTACAGGTTGGGGGAAGACCTGCTGGAGAGGAGCTCTGCTGAGAAGGACCTGGGCGTCCTGGTGGACGACAGGTTGGCCATGAGCCAGCAGTGTGCCCTTGTAGCCAAAAAGGCCAATGGCATTCTGGGGTGCATTAAAAAGAGCGTAGCCAGCAGGTCAAGGGAGGTGATCCTCCCCCTCTTCTCTGCCCTGGTGAGGCCTCATCTGGAATACTGTGTCCAGTTCTGGGCTCCCCAGTACAAAAAAGACAGGGATCTCTTGGAAAGAGTCCAGCGGAGGGCCACAAAGATGGTGAAGGGCCTGGACCATCTCCCCTACGAGGAGAGACTTAGGGAACTGGGTCTGTTTAGCCTTGAGAAAAGAAGGCTGAGAGGGGACTTGATCCAGGTTTATAAATACCTGAGGTGTGGGAGCTATAGTGGCGAGGCTGGTCTCTTTTCAGTAGTGCGTGGGGACAGGACTAGGGGCAATGGGCTGAAACTCCAGCATAGGAAGTTCCGCACGAATGTGCGCAAGAACTTCTTTACGGTGAGGGTGACGGAGCACTGGAACAGGCTGCCCAGGGAGGTGGTGGAGTCTCCTTCTCTGGAGATATTCAAGACCCGCCTGGACGCCTACCTGTGCGACGTGGTGTAGGGAGCCTGCTTTGGCAGGGGGGTTGGACTCGATGATCTCTAGAGGTCCCTTCCAACCCCTATAATTCTGTGATTCTGTGATTCTGTGAAGTCTGAAACTTTTGTTATCTAACAGTAGCACAATTGTCTGCTCTTTCATACTGCTTGGATCCTATAGCTACTTGCTGTACCCAGGGCAGTTCTATGTTTTAGGACTGGTTGTAAAATACATATACTCTTCTCTCGTTCTGAATAGTACATCTGCAAGGTGTGCCCTCTTGAAACGCAGGAACTCAGTTTGGCACTTTGAGAGTGCTATGCATGAACAGTGGATGCTCTAATACTTCACAGAACTTGTGGGCTTACTGCATGGGGACTTTGTAATGTATGGTGTTGTTTGCAGCCTGAAGTCACCTGTTTGCTTCTAGCCATTGTCTTTGCCACAAGGTTTTCATGTATGAACAAAAGTGAGGTGTGAACTGGATGCTGGCTTTAGTTATTCCAGTGGAGTGCAAACAGCTTGTGTTGCTGATAGAGCAGTACTGGTTAGCACATCTGCAGTTATATTCTTCTTTAAACAGCTTACTGGCATCAGTGTGCTCGCTCACTGGGATGCCTCACCTGGAGTCCTGAGAAAATATCAGAGGCATTCACAGATTTCGTAGCAGTCTGCTCTCTTTAGTAATGAAATTTACAACTGGTGCAGTATCAGATGGTTAGCAAACTTCAGAACCAATATATAAACTACAGGTTTATTGCAATCATGCAAATTGCTACTTTCTATGGAACTCCTAAGTCCAGCCAAGTAATAGCCACATTTTGCTGAGGATTTCTTTTTGGTTTGTTTTTCTTACATAAAACAGCTCCAGTTCAAAGCTCCTGCCTTATAGTTAAATACAAGTGCTCTCTTTTTTCCATCTTCTCTCTAGGTAATAAAGTAGTGGGCCAAGTACCTTATGAAGGACTTCCCATATATGTACTGCAAAGTGATGCATATTTTTAGGCAGTTCCACAGTAGACATGCTTGTTGCTCTCCATTTTAGACACATTGTAATTTCCTGCCCAGAAGTCTGTTTAATTTTCTTCTCAAAAATAAATAATAAAAAGAGAAGCTTAAAAGGAATTGATGCTGTAAATAACATTTTCTTGCACAGTTTTGAAATGCATTATGATGATATCTCGTAACTCTACACAATGACTTTTATTGGGCTCTGTTTAGTGAATTAGCCTTGTCTGTGCTTGGCAAGCCTCGAGGGGCCTTTAATACATGTTTTTCCATGCTTGTACTGTTCTTCGTTTGGTTAAAAGTAAAATAAATGTTGCTTCTTAAGTTTAGTGATTTATCCTGAAATCTTATTCTAGTCTATGATAGGAATATTAACTCAGCTCACTGGCTAAACAAATCACCATGAAGTCTGAAGTTGCAGCAGTTGTTTGATCATAGAGAACATAGGAGTTGGGGCTGTGAAGAAACGTTAGAAGGCTTGTAAAAGTGATAACATGACTGTGCTTATCGCAGTGATGTCTGTGATAAGGCTGATGCTGATGGATGTGTTTCTGCTCTTGTTGAAAGGACTGGGAGTGGTATTTGTTTTCTCTTTTTGGGACGGGGGTAGGTGGGAAGAGATAGCCTTTACTGTGTACTATTCTTGTGAATTAGTGTTGTCCAGTAAATCAAACTTGGTGCATATATATATATATAATGGGAGAGCATACATGTGTATAGATAGTCTTAAGACATATTTCCTTTCATTGTATTTTTGGTTGTACTATTAAGTATTTATAGCGTTCAGTCTCTCTACTGAAGTACTTGGGAAAGCTTATGCTACTTCTTACATGAAAGTACAAAAGTACTCTTAGCATCTTAGGAGTCCTTGATGAGCTAATGTTGAGCTAACTGTATTTAAAAGTAATTGTTACTTTCCTCGAGGAGAAGACCAAGTAATCAGGTGCCATGGGGGAAAGCCACATCACCAACTTGAGCAAACACTGTTATCGCAGGCAAACGCACATTCTTAAAAATATTTTCTGACTTCCATTCACTCTGAAAGCACCACTATGCAGACCACTGGCAGCTCTTCTGAACGGGGCTCCAGGAGGTGGAACGCTGGGATTAGTGATTGTTTGTTATTAAGTTTCTGGTGCTAATAATTTACAGAATAAAAGCTGAGTGGTGGTGGTACAAGTACAAAGAACCCAGAGTGTATTTTAGAAGTCATTATTTTGGAGGTGCTGGGAGAGTTGGCTCATGATTTTGGAATGTGTGCTGTTAACAAGGCCTCCTTTGAAGAACTCTCTGTAGCCCAGTGTTGAAGGCAGTCAGGGACTAACCATAATTAATACAGCCTTTCAAATTAGTGGTGAAATTCATCAGCCAGTTCCAAAATCTGACCTTTCTATCTCACTAATAACAAAATACAACCTCTTTATTTCCTATTTAGTAAGAGGAAAATGAAATGCTTGGAGTATAACTCTGAATGTATTCATAAAAGAAGTGATGAAAAATGATTATGAGGTAAAGGGGAGGCACCAGGTTAGGTAATATTACTTGAATTGAGTTGTGAAAGAAAGGTTGATGCAGTGTCCTAAAGTGTCGCTCAGTCTGCACGCAAGAAAATAAGCTTGCTGCATGGACAGAGCGATAAATACGGGATGTGCGCCGTTCTTACGGACGTCCCTTGGCAGTGCCGTATGCGTGACTTCCTCCTCCCGGCTGCTTTACTTCTACAGCGTAGGGGCAGCTCCGAGGCTTTGGTGTTTGTTTGATGTCTTTACAGCAGATTTAGTGGAGCGTATGCTGGCCCCCTGTATCGTGCATTTTAGCCTGGACTGCGTTGTGTGGCTCAACTTATTGGCCAGCGGCCCTTCCACACCTGCTGCGGACAGCCGGTGCTGCAGCGACCTGTGCCCGGTGCCGCCGTTCTGCTTGGCCCGGGCTGCTGAGCTCATCCTGCGCTGCACGGAGCAGTGCTTGGCATTGAATATCATTAATTCTCTAATTGTAACGTCGGTTACAAGTTTTAAATCAGACTCGGCAAACTGTAGACAGCTTTTTCTACTCCCCGTATAGTTCGAAGTAGGGGTGCGGATGGGCTGGAAAGGGGCCTTTCGTTGACCGGCTGATCGCAGCCATGAGAAGTTATGGCAGCGTGCGCGTAGCCCTCGCCTCCCGCCGTCCGTTTCCGCGAAGGGAAAGGGTTTCTCTCCGGCGGGAGACGGGCCGTGGGCAGCCTGCGGGCGGGGCGCGGCGCCACGCACCGGGCCGGCACGGAAGGGTCCCGCGGGGAGCGCCCCCCGCTCGCCCCCGCCGGTGCGCCCGCCCGGCCCCGCCCCCGGCCCGCCGCCCGCCTCCGCAGTCAGTGCGCGCCCCCCGGGCCCTGCGTCAGCGGGAGGGCGCGCGGCGGCGGGTCGGCGGTGCTGCCGCCCGCAGCCGGCACCATGCTCAGCCTGCAGGACTCGCTCTTCTTCGAAATTAGCATCAAGTCCCTGCTCAAGTCCTGGAGCGGCGGCAGCGGTGAGTACGGCGCTGCGCCGGGAGCCGCGGCCCCGCGCCCGCTCGGCTTCTGCGTGCTGCCGCGTGGAGCTGAGCCGTGACGGCAGTTGTGGCGGTCCCGTGCCGGGGCGAGGCGTGCGGGGCGCCCGGCCGGAGCGTGGGACGAGGCACAGTGTGCCGGCCCTTATGTAACCGGGCTTTGGGAGTTTGGGCGTGTGAGGCGTTAATTTGAGCCGCGGTTATCCCAGGCTGATGAGGCTCCCTGAGGCGGCAGGCAGCAGGGTGCCTTAGAGCGATCATTGCAGCTGCAGAAAGCACACTGTGCTCGGACTGGGCTCCCACTGAGACTGTTCAGGCTGAGAAGGGCCGTGGTGCTGGGCAGGGGCAGCCACTCTGCCCTTGCTTCACCCCACCCGCAGCCCTTGCGCAGGGCCACTGCTGCCCGAGCATGACTGATACAGAGTGATGGAGTGACAGGCTGTACGTTGCCCGACATCCCTTGCCTTCTGTTTGTAACAGCAAAAGAACAGCTGAAGCAGGCTGCATCCTGTGTCTCAGCTGGGTGTGAGCTCTGCGAGGTGCTGCCCCAGGCTTTTCCTCACTAGCGCTCTTCTGGAGCTGCTGGGGTTTGTGATCCACACACGTTCTGCTCAGAAAGACTGGTAAGGAATTAGCAACGTGTTTGCTGGCTGGGGGTATGCAGGTACACGGCATGCCCCAGCAGCCCAGGCATGGTTTGCTTTTGGCACTGATGCTGAGATCTGCATTGTGGACTGGCAGCCTCCAGATGGACAGCTCTAACTTGAATCCGAGAGTATTTCAAAGCTGACATCCCTCTGCTGCTTTTGTGCCTGTCTTGAGGGTTTAGCTGTTCCAGGTTCTGCTTTGTACTCTGCAGTTAACTGATGTTCTTGCTGACTCATAAATAACTGTAATTTAAGCATATATTTAACAGTACAAGTTGAAGATGTCGTGGAAAGGATCACGAATCCCTGAGGTTGATTTTACTAATGCGTATTATTTCCAACTTGAAGCAGAACATGGGATGCATTCAGTTGCAACAAATTGAGCCTGTAGCTGGCTAAATAAGTGCTGTGTCAATAAGAAGGCAAACTGCAGGCTCGTGATCAGACAGCAGTGCTGGCTGTGACGGGGCAATGATGGTAACAAAGGGTACATGAGGAGATGCTACACAGCATCGTGCTCCCCCTGTGCCCTCTGCTGTGTGAGCAGCAGCTCCGTGGCCCTGCCAGGAGGTGGGATGGTGCTGTGCTGCTGCACTTCAGCCTGCGTTCCTCACAGTAGTGGCTCCACTCATATGAGTGGACACGGTTGCAGCTGCTGCGGTGTGTGACTGGGCACAGGCCTGAGCTGTAACTCGCACCCAGGCCGCTTGCTTTCTGTCCCCTAAAACATTTTCCAATCAAGTGATGCAGTGTGTGCAGAGCAAGGAGTTACGTAATATTTATGTTGAGCATGTGCTTGGAAATTCAATAAACTCGCATCTGCTGAGAGATTACGTAAGAAAGGTTTCTCCTGTGTTTTCTTAAAGAATTTTTAAGTAACTTGAGAACACTGTATGCCGAGAAGTATCAGAGCAGAAGTGCACGTGCTTGTGCACGTTTATATAAGCACTCATACAGAGCATGTCCTGCTCCCGCCGACCCCGGCTGAGGGCTTGCTTAGCTTGCACAATGGTGCTGCAGTGCTGGCCTGGCTGAGGTTTTATTGTAGTTGATCTTTCTTCTTTCATTGACAACAATGAAGTGACACTTGTATGGCCTAGTTTCAGAATGCTGTCACTCTGCCAACAATTTTAGGCATTACTTCTTTTTGAAGGGAGTCAGGCATGGCCTTTTAAACCAGTGCTGTAGGGAGGGTGTTCCTGCCCAAGGATTGTTTGCTTGCTGCAGCGATGGATGGATTGGTGACTTCATGTGAGCTTGTTTTGGGGTTGCGTATCTAAGGAGTTGTAGCCACAATACTGCGTCTGAGTCCTAAAGGTGGAAAAAACACGTGACATGAAAGTTATGAGTCGTGTTTATCTCATTGAAGGATGTATCTGTAATCTGTGGGGTGATGCTTTGGAGGTTTCTGGTTCTGCAGCAGGAGGGCATGTAGTTACAGTTATTTACATCAGCTGGTATGAGAAAGCACTCATAAGCACTCATGTTTGTCCACAAACCCTTTGTTCGATGGAGGTCTGGATACCACAAGAAGTACTTTTGGTAATACAATAAATATGTTCCAAAGCCAAATGTGATGCTGTTTACAAAGAGAAGCAGTGTGCAAGGGTAGCCTTTCTCTGACACGACTCATGTATTTTCATGACAGCTCTGTATGTATTTCTGGAGCTTGTGGTCAGCTTCCTGGTGAGCACCATCCCCTTACTGCTTCCTACAAGCTCTTCTGTGTTCCTAACACCTGCCACAAGGGTCGTCTTGTCAAATTCAGAAGTAAATAATTATTTCCAGAGAGTGAAAATTGAGATGAAAAGTATCCATTGTTTTTCTAATAGGAAAGGCTCAAGTTTTTGTTTTGTTTCTGCCCCGTGTCTGTCTGTCAGTAAGTGCATGTACTCAGGAGGGTATCTCTGTGCTGGAGGAGGCTGTGGGAGTCTTGGTGTCTGTTTGCTCGCCTTGGTTTGGGAGTAAAAGTTCCTAGAACCTGGGAATGTACAAACCATGCTGTGGCAGGAAAGGATGCTGGATCTGTCCAACAGCTGCTCTTGGAAATATATTCTAAAATCAGAAAGAAAGAAGACAGAATGGAGGTGAATTAGCATCGCTTCAACTGCTGAGCATTGGCAGGTAGCTTGGAGCCATCTGCCTGGTGATGGGGTGAAATCATGTGGGCTCAGGGCTGCTCTCCTTCCCAAGGATTACCCAAGTGAAGCATGTTTTCTCTGTTACCAACAAGGAATGGACTTTTGGCTCTCAGGAGAGTCACTGCTCCGCTATTGAACAAGTTTGATGTTACAGGCACGTTTTTGCCCTGTGGCTTTTCATTTCATGGCAGATGATATGGTATGCTTTAACTGAGAAGGATGACATCACCTCAAATTGTCTTAACAGGGGCATGTATAGGAAGGGAATGTGTAAGAAACAGTAGTTCAAATGTTCTGTTGTTGGTCCTGTCCTTTGGGAGGAGATGGCCGAGGGCTGCTGCAGAGCTGGATGTGCACTTGCCAGGAGGGCAGCTTTACTGCTTCTCCTGCATCTTGCTTCTGTTTAAAGCAATATATGCACAGTTTGTTAATACTTCAAGAATCATCACTCTGATTAATTTCTACTTTCCTTCCCTGTAACTGTTAGACTGCAAAGAAAAATGAAGCGTAGGAAGAGAAAGGAGTGTTAAGGTGCTTCATGATTGCTTCTGCTCCAAAGTGGCCTTTGGGGCAGTAGTAAGCAGTGATGGCCCGGGGAACCTGCAGGCATTCCTAGTGGCAGGTGTGTATCATACACTGTAACATACTACAGTAACATAATAGCAAAACGTGTGCTATTTCACTATCAAGAGAGATCTTATTTTCCTGAGATCATATTTGTTGTCTTTTCAAGCAATATTGAACAGGTTATTAACTTTATTTCTCCAGCATTAAACATCCCAAATAATAATGCTTAGTCCTCCTGAAGGAAAGGTTTTGTTAATTGTTACCACGACTTTAAAAAGTCATGCTAGTGAGTGCTTACATACTGACATTCCATACAGTATGTTTGGGAAATGTACCCATTTCTCCTATCACTATTACCTCCCAGAATGGTTTTGTTATGCTGAAAAGTGATATTTCAAAATTAAAAATGAATTCAAATTTATGATAAGTTTTTGTACATTCTGGTTTGTTTCCAACTGTATTTTGTGGCAGTAAATGTAATTACATATTTGTTCCCCGTACTGCTGAAGCAGTAAGTTTGTTTACTATGGAGAGAGGCTTACAGTGGCCTTGCCACAGACTGTTAGTTGTCATGGTAAAGCGAAGTTATGGCAGCAGTCGACCACCCAATGAAATGAGAACTGATTTCTGCATTTTGAGTAAAAAGGGATTGTGGAACGTAGCCTCAGTATTTGGTGGCCTCTAATGATGGCCATGTGCACTGCGGGAATACATTCAATTGAATGAAGTGGCACTAATGTTATGTGTAATCAAATCTTGTATATGAAGAAAAGGAACTACTTAAAAGGATTTTTTTCCCCCTGGAGGTCAGTAAACAGGCTGTAAGGAGACAGCTAGACTGTAAGATGATTCAAACCAGTCAAATCATCGGTACCACCCCAACTGAAAAATGGATGCTCCTACGTGGTGTAGGGAGCCTGCTTTGGCAGGGGGGTTGGACTCGATGATCTCTAGAGCTCCCTTCCAACCCCTACAATTCTGTGATTCTGTGAAAGCCTCCAAGGTGTTGAACTTATGTTTCAGTTTTCTATTAGGTGTTGGAGAGGTGAGCTGGATGAGCACGGACACTTCACTCCATGTCTGACCCCACAAAAGGGGCTTTGGTCCACCTATGCAGCCACGTCACCTTCTTATCTGCCACCTGTGGTGCTTGTCTCATCCTTTTAGTGAGCAGGTTTCAGTCATTACATCAGCAGAATTTTTCTCGGGAAGTTGGAGAAAGTTTTTCTTTCATTTAATGAGCCAAACAAGAGTTACTGTGAGGCAGAGTTGGGTGGAGCATGGACTGGTGTGCAGGAAGGGCTGGGACCGGCTGTGCACGAGCACGATGGTGACTGCCTCTTTCAGTGCCTGGTGCTTCAGCTCAGCTGGGCTGTGGAGCCTTGCTCTCACATGGGCTGCACACAAGCTTCCTTTATATTTGCTCATTTTATTTCTGCATGACTGTGTGAATCTTTTTCCACAACTTTCACTCTTACTGAACACATCGATGCATGTATTTTTCCCCCTTTTTTGGCTGTATCTATTTGATACCCACCTTCTGTGCTTTAAAACTTGATGGAAATTTGATGTAGATTGGACGTAAGGGCCTGGAGGCTCATCAGAGAATTGTATGTGACCAGATTTGTAGAGATCATAAGTAGATGAGGATATAAAATATTTTGGGCCTTAATTTTGGACTTTTCTAAATGTTGTCATGGAAAATGTTGAATTAGGATTTCTTTTGAAGATGATGTCATGTGTGGTTCTTCATATACATTTTTAAACAAGCTGCTTGCGTTGTAGTAAGTACGATATGTGTTGGGCCATGCATTATTTATTTTCATCAGGCATAGATATGCTAGAATGAGCTTTCCTTCAGGGCATTCTTTCTATTAAAACAATATACCTTTTGCTAAACCCATAACTCAACTGGATTTTGTAATGATTCAGATTGCAGAAGAGAATGCTATTGAAAGGAGAAAGTGCCCCACATACAAACCCCTCTGTCAGCTGCTATTGCTAGAATAAACTGCGTGCTCTGCATGAACTTCAGGAAAGCTCCAGATAAACCAACTGCAGCAACCCATATCAAATATCCCGTTTCTGCTGACTATTTTCTTTTTTTTAAAACTCTTGCTCTGCTGATTTTGTATTGGAAGGGGAAAGGTTCAGACACTGGAGATTTAACAGCGTTTAAGAGATCACTGACAAAACAGTATTTATTTGTTTAGAAAAGTGGTTGAAATCTTCAGAGCGCTATAGAGCAGAAATATGGTTTGCTATGTTATATCTTGTTGGCATGTAATTGCAGTTATCCCTTGTTTAAAAAAAAAATAGATGTATATTCTTCCTTATTTGTCCAAAAAGTATAATGATGGTAGTCAAAGGGAGCTTCTAAATTCAGTACAGATACAGTACAATATAAAGTGTAAATACAAACCTCAAGAGGAAAAGGCCATTCTAAATCAAATGAGGTCCCTGTAACCTAAAGTATATAGGGCCACGAGGAACTATGGACCGATCAGGAAGTAAATATGGAGATGGTCAAAATGCTGAATTATTTATAGCTGGAAAATGTTTCAATACAGTTACAGAATTGGATTTTTTTTTATGACCCTTTAATTATTTACGTCAGCATTTAGACTTGGTGCTGTTGATGGGTATAGTTAAAAGCAAACAATATACATAGGACAAAATTTCTTCCTTTCAGAGTAAATACTGAATAAATAATACTTTAAAGCAGTGCTGGAGAACAACAAGCATATGACTGAAAACAAAAATCCTCGCTCTTTAACTCTTCTCTTTCTTCTCCTAAGAATAAAGAATTTGATAACTTAAGGAGGAACAAGAGTAGTTTTTGTTCGATGTACATAGCTTCAGTGTCATTCATAGTTCAATTGGCATTAGGATGATGCCCTCATCAAAAACATTCTTTAACTTTGGTTAGCCCTGAAGTGGTCAGGCAGTTGGACTGGATGATCTTTGGAGGTGGTTCCAACTGAGCTATCCTCAAGTATATATAGAAGGCTGCTCTGAGTTTGGAAAGAAAAAAAGAAAGACAATAAATAAATAAACCACACAACCTTTTGAGCCTCTAAAATATTTTGCTGTTGTTGAATGCAGCAGTGTTTGTAGGTTTCTTGCTTCAACAGTCTGTTCAAGTTCTAGAAGTAGTTTAATGCTCAAAGAGATTCTAGGGAAACGTGACATAAATGACTCCTCTGGTCCTGCCCATTGGGTACAGCTGCCGTGTGGACTGGGGATATTTTCAGCATTACTTATGAAACATCCTTTGTAGCCTATTGCTGGTCCAGAAAGATGTTTTAGTGCCTTGAGCACATGCAAGTCAATACTAACTAATTAATGGATATTAGAAAGAAATTTTAAGTCACAATGTGTAAAGCACTGTAAGTAGCCCTGGGAACTGTAGATTTCTTTTTCCTTGTTCATCATCCCTATGTTTTTTACTGCTGAGCTAGAACTTAGAGGAATTCCTCATCTGAAGGACTTGTTTGTGAGGTGCTGGTGCATTTGGGTTACTGTTCAATATCAGCTTAGCTGGTCTTAAGCCTAACACCAGCTCTGCATTAGGAAATAGTGTCTGACATCTCAGTGGAAACCTGTCTCTTCTCTCTCGTTGACATCTTGTTTGTGCCAGCTGTCAGTGGGACACAGCAGTTGGGCCAAACATCACCAGATTTGTACTGTTCTTTCAGCTACAAATGGGGTCTTGTCCTGGAAAAAAGGCAGGGTGGTAACTGACGCTTCATTTTTATGACAGCAAAGAAGAGAAAGGAGGAAGATAGCCCAGTTGTACTGAGATCTGGCTGAGATGTTCAGATTTTCTTGGATAGCTGTTTGGGATACAAAAACGTGACAGACTGAATAGGGATGTTAAGGTAGGTTCTTGTGTTGTTCTGCTTGCAGGGATGTTCTTACCTTTTGAATTCTCTTCAGAAAAAAAAAGGTAGGAAAAGTAATTTGCTGCCAGAAGTGCATGGGGTAAGAGGGAAAAAAAAGATCAAAATAAAGACTTCAAGGACTTTTTTCTTTTCTCTCTTCTTAAATAACTGTAAATTAAACAGACAATAACAACTGGAAAGCGTGCTTGATGCTGTAAGTGTTCCTTTGCAGGACAGAAAACAAACTACATCGTAAACTAAAACAACAACAAAACAAAACATTAAGTAAATCAGTACAGGCAAGACCAGGTTTCATAAATATGGTGAAAAATAACCCAGAGGAAAGCGTTTGTACTCTTAGAAGTTTCCACAACATATGCTGGCGTAGTACTGTTCAAAGGACATATGTATATAATGTCCAGACATGTACATATATCTATCTTGAAGAGGGCAGGGGCAGCAAGATGGCATGCTGTCTTATCCAACAGAGTAGAGAACAGCAGGACAGCTAAGGGGGGGTGCAGACTTATTTTTGGTACCAACCCTTGTAGCATTTCACTATTTAAAATGTGATGTAGGTTGTGAAATAGACAGCTGAGCATAAAAACTTTCTGAAGCGTGTTGAACTAAGGATGAATCTCATTGGTACTGAATCTCACTGTACTCAGATGCTGTCTTCCTTTAGTAAACTATGCAGGGCAGAGGTTATGCAAGTTTTCAGAGTCAAACATGTATGCACTGCTTATTCTAAAGACTTGAAGTGAAGAAGTTCTGCATCCTTAGTTGATTTTAGTGTCAGTATTGTTTTGCTAGGTATATTATTGGACTTTTTTAGTTCTTTCTCAAGATTTATTATCTCTTCTTACTTCTTTTAAGACCATTTACATTAATGGTGCCAAGAAAAATGGTCCCATACCCTTCAGAATATTTTGGTTTTATATTTACAGTTTTGAGGTTATTATGGCTGGCTGCCAACGAATGACAATCAATATTGTATAGTTTTAGCTCTCTCAGAGCTAGAGGGTCAGAAAGGTGCTGAAGAGCACACCAGTCTCATTTGTGGTGGATGGGATTTTCACTGTTTCAGTCCTCAAGCATCCAATAGGCTCTCCTCATCCACTTGACTCCTGTCTTTAGATATTTGTAAGCACTGATAAGATTCCTGCCCCAGCCTTCTCCAGGCTGAACTGGCCCAGTCCTCTTAGCCTTTTCTCTTCAGGGAGATACTTCAGGCGCATCACTGTCTTTGTGGGCCTCTGATAGACTATCTAAAAGTTCCCTGTCTTCCTTGAACTGGAGAGCCCACAAATCACAGTACTCCAGGTGTGACCCCAGCAGGGCAAAGTAGAGGGGGAGGATCACCATCTTTGACCTGCTGGCCATGCTATTATTTATGCACCCCAAGGTACCATTGGCTTTCTTGGCCACAAGGGCACTCTGGTGGCTTATGGGCCCACACTTGTTGACCCACTGACATAAGAGAGCATAATTAGGTGTTGCAAGTTCTCATATGCATCAGTAGTTAGAAATGCATATTTTTCTTTTGAGTTTACTTTGTTTCTCTAACCTGTGCTTCTTATCATATGCAGGTGCTTTAGCAGAGTATTGGAAGCAGGTTTCTTGAGATTAAACGTTGCTCCTTTCTGTGTTACTTCTATGACTTAGCAGTGTGTAAGCCACATTGCTGAGCAGACTGCTTCCTGCAGAAAAGCTGAATCTCTGTTGTGGGACTTGGGAGCTTCCAGTCAGCCCTATAGCGACTAGATTTTTATGGCATGACAAAAAGTATCACAGTATTTTATGGTGATATCAATATGTGACCATACAAACTTAAATACCATGTCAGCGAGGAAAAGATGAATGATGAGCTTTGAACATGCAACTCCAATTTCTAGGGCACTGGCTTACAATGTAACTCAAGGGTGACCAAGGCTTGTTCCATTTCATAGCTTGAGTTGGTCCTGTTCCAGATGTCAGCACTGAAGCACTGTTTGTGGCACTGCGGTCAGTCTCCAGGCCCTAATCCCTGACGAAATCTGTAGTCACCGCAGCTGCCAAGCACAACGTGTTTTCCTTCCTCTATGCTTGCCATCCTCTGCAAGCAGAGTTGTTCTCATCTTATTAATGAAATCTGTATCTTACTACTTAAGAGTGATTAATGAAGTAGTGTGTTTTCTTAGAGTACATACAGATTTTCCCTGTGTGCCTCACATACTGATGAGGCGGAGGTTCAGAAACTTCACCAGAAAAGACAATGTTTCCAGCACTGAGAAGGAATATTTGGGCAACATGTGAAAACATTTTTAGTAACAGTATAGCAGAACAAGGATGAAACAAGCATTGCATGTGTTTCAGGTGTGCTAGTATGTTTATATGTTGAAGGTTAGGAGATGGGAGCATTGCCTGCTGATCTGCACTACTTCTGGTCAGTAACCTGTGTGATGTTTTCTTCCTTCATATAGTAGTAGTCAAGAGATTGATGGGTTATACAATTGCATTTGTGATGTCCTCTGCTAAGAAATTCCAGTCTCTGTTTCTAAAGAGGGCAGCACGTTGGAGAATTTGTAAAGCAGAATCTTAGTAGTTAGAAGGTTTTCTTCTGGTAGATTTCTTTTCTCTTATATCTGTAGAAAACTGTTGTCCTCTAAAATATCACCCAAATATTGTTGCTGCCATTAATGGCCGTTGGTATCAGTGTGTATGGCTCGTCTAGCTGGATGCTGAGTTGCAGTTCTGAATGTAGCTGGGATTCAGTTGTCCTACCTCCTTATGGGGTGCTTTCTTTAAAATCTGGATTTAGATATAGACACATGTTTATACCTGTCTATCATATGAAAGGCCTCGGAATAGATGTTACCTGTCTCTTATTATTTTTCTGGTAGACTGGATGCTTTCTACTTTTGTTGTTGTTTTTCCCTGAGTCTTCCTACAAAAATGGGAACAATGCTATTAATTTCTATCAGTAAGCACCGTAGGAAATAGCATCACGACATTGTATAAACCATATCTCAAATGTGGACATGAGTACTTGTACGGGGGGAAGGTGATGTTGTTTAAAATAAAAACTGGGTTTTCATTCACTCACTCTGTCTCACAAGGTCCTGGCAGTGTGTGCAGGGCAGGAGTGGGCGGTGCACTTGGCCAGCAGGAAGGCACCACGATCCTCATGTCCAGCTGTTAGGTCCAGGATCCATTACTGTGACATGATAGGTAAGGGTGCCTCATACCATGTCTCTGACTTCATGTCTTCAGGGTGGTTTGTAAGCTGTAAACTATGTATACATTTTAGATCATTAGCAGTCATCATAATTCTTTGTGGAAAGACCTGGGTGGATTGTGAAGTTGCAGGTAGATGTGCTGGGGTCTCCATGACGTGCTCACATGGGTGCCAATAGCACCAGCCACTCCAAGAGCCCCTTTTCTCCCTGCTGTGAGCTCCTCTGGTACTTCCACACCCTCAGTTCATACTGACCTGAGCCTCTCGATTGCAGTTCTCTGTGACCATGCACTTAGACACTTTTTAGAGTTCCTAAGAATGTATTGAAACCAGATGAAAGCTCTTCTTTTTGAGAAGGCAAACTACTTTCTGAAGTAAAGTGGAAATGGGTAGGAAGTTTTAAGTGGAGACAGAGAAGGCTAGAAGAAAAAATCCTTTTTCTTTTGCCTTTTAATTCCAGTTCAGTACAGCCAAAATCTTTTGAACAGCCAGTTTAACCATGTGTTTTGGACTTCCATGGACAAGCATATGATAACCTATTTTTGTTTCAGATGTGACTAGCCTCCTCCCTAGGATCTGACAAAGCGGCTGTTAACTCTGAAAGCTTGGTGTGTTTACAGTGGCTAAGAATAGCACTGCACCACACTTGGTATTGTCTTCTTTCAGAGGTCCGGTTCTAGCACTGGGTGCGGTTTGCAAGCTGTGTGAGCATTAACAGCTTGCCTTGTGCTGTGCCCTTGCATTGTTACTTTCTCTGAAGACTCAAAGCCCTGAAGCTGGTTGTCTATTTTCTAGGAAGTTGCAAAACTGCAGATTCTTATTGGGTTAGTTTACTTTTATTTGTGGAAAGCGTATAGAAATTTCTTCAGGAGATCCAGTAAGAGGTCTAAGTGTCTCATGCTTACTGATGTAAGATGATCTTTAAGTAGGGCTTCGTTAGAGCTCAGTGCTGCATTATGCTGTTACACCAAGACTTCAGAAGTGCAGAGGAATGTCAAAACAGTTGCTAATCATAGAAACAAAATAAGTTTGTGTTAGCATCCCAGAGTACAGTGCTCAGTCATCTACATATTTCCTCATTTTCACGTTCAACAATTTTTTTCCCCACAAAAACAAACCTGCAAATAAACATTCTAGAGCCTCACCAGCCCTGCAGTTGACTTTGCTGTTGTCCCGTGGAGTTCAGTGGATGAAAGGGGGGAGTACATTTGGGAAACAGAAATATGCAAAAGACAACAGCTCATTTGGAAACATTGACTTCACAAAAATCTTATGAGGTCTTCACGTGTCATTGCAAGGAAACGTAAGCTGTACTTTAGAAGTAGCCACCTTACGGATGTGCTGACGGTGGTCGTGTAGGAAAACAAAACCCAGCAAGTGCTGAATTTTCAGAAAAGCTCAAGTTTTCTGTCAGTTTATCTGCACTGCAGGATAGAAAACTTTATTTAGGGAGCTATGTTGTTTATCCTTCCTTTTTTTCCCTCTTATTCTCTTTGGATACAGTTAACTCGTTACCTAGGTGTGCAAAATGTTCTATTATTTTGTTTCTTCTCAGTGAACTTAGGAGAATATGCTGTTGTGTTGGTTTTTGTCTCCGTGACACACTTGCATTGAATTTAGCAGACTGAGTTAGTCCTCATTGATTTACTTCTCTTTTCAGCTTGTGTGTTCACCTGGAGGACTGATTGCAAGGCAAAACTGGCAGAACCAAAAATGGGTTATTCTTTCCTGAAACTGATACTTTGTTCATGGGTCTTGTCCTAGCCCTGATTTGTGTGTACTGGAGCATGTTCTACTGCTCAAATCTGTTGACTTGTGGGTTTTTTTAACCCTCGAGTATGTGTCTTGCACTTCAATTTGCAAAGTATGCCACAATATCAGAAGTACTATTAAAACGTTTCTGGTGGCTTCACTAGGCATTCACTATAAAAGATGGGAAAATGTTCTTTAAATAGACCCAATCAAGGCTAAGGTAATTTGTGTTCAAGCTTTGTAGAAATAGTTTTTGTCTTATATACTAACATACTTACGTGGAACAGTTGAAAAGAAAATGATATTTTCTCTTTATAGATTAAAAAGTGCACGATATGAAGTTATTGGCTACTTTACAACTGATGCTCCAGAGTTTTTTTTCCCAAATCACTTTTTACAACAAAGCTGCTAATATTCATTACTTCTAGCATTAACTTAGGAAAGGTATCAGATTGACATTAATGAGATTAATTGAGGATAATGAGCATAATGAGGATAATGAGCAAAAGTCTTTTCCTCTTTCTACAAGGAGCAGGAATTGCACTTTTCTCACAGGCAGGGAATGAGCAGAAGGGAAGGGGATATAAAACCAACTACCTTGGGTTGTGCAGGGCCAGGAAACTCCTTGCAAGAACTGCTGGCTTCTGCCCCTACCCTGAAATCAGACCAAATGCAATTTGTCAAGCATTCCCTCATTGTTTTGTCTCAGTACACTGGATCAATAGGGATTTTTAGTACCCGCTTCTAGATTGGGTTCATAGAGTGTGTTTTGTTTGTTTGTTTATTTAATATCTTTAATACTGCAGAAGGAGGATGGGGAGTTCTGGTTTTCCAGAGAAACATGAATGAGATTAAGAAGAGCATATTTTTTCTCTTTGCCTTTTAGTGCAGGCATGCTCATGGTAACAGTGACTGTGTTGCTTGAGGCTTTTGTTTGTTTTTTGTAGCATATGTATTCATATGTTAAAGGGAAACAAAACTTCATCAAGGATATGTGTGTGTATGGGAATGATGGTTAGAAATAAGCTGTCTGTGCAGCCATATATCAGTGTGTTTGGATTCCGTCAGTGCTCCATCCACAACTTCCTTTTTTTAGGTACTATTCCTTAAAGCTTTACATATAGAGTTTAGTCTGTGCTTTCCCTCCTCCTCATGTAGTGAGCATGCAATAAAAATAGATATTTAGAAGAAATTCAATCTTGTCGTTGCTATGGAAATGTGTGTTTTCTTAACATACAGAACAATGTATATGGAAATCTGAAATTCTCTTTCCTTCTTTTCTTCCTGTCCTGTCCTGTGTGGTTTATCTTCACACTGCTGCCTTCACCTCCTGTGTGCTTTTTAACTTAACATCATTTATCCAAGCACTGATGGCATATATATATATGTGTGTGTGTATATATATATATATATATGTATGTATGTTTGTCCAATGACAAACAGATCAGATTTAGCTCAGGAATTTAGTGGCAGCTTCTCCAGTGATCACAGCATCAATATGTTTCCATCCTGGTCCAGCCTTCATTGTGAAAACCTGTAAAGGAAGAAACAGATTTATCCGTTAGCAGCAAATGTTTCATTCTCTGCGTCCCTGCAGGCTGACGTGGCCATACTTACTGTACTGAGTAGAAAAGGTGAGAAAGGCAATGTGAGTAAGTTCACCTGCAAGCTTCCCTCTCACTTGAGATGTTAGAAGCTGACCATCCTTCTGAGATGCTCAATGTGAATTAGAAGAAAGCAAACCAAAGCTGGGAAGCTTACTTTTGCTCTGTAGTCTGCGAGTGGCAAAATGCTGGGGAACACTGATAGAAGCCAGTGGATTATCCATACATGTTAGGTTCAAGTGGGTACTTAATTTTGGGGTTTTTACTGGTAAAATTTTGTTGAATGCTGAAGCCATAACAATGAACTGTGAGACTGTATCAAAATATTCAGCTTTTACATCATTGATAAAGTTCTAATTGCTTGTGTTTGTAGAGAAGAATTTGATGGTGTGATAGTTGGAATCAATGCCAGATAGCTTGCTATCTGAGCCGACCTCCTTCCAGTTGTCTTCTCGACTGCAAGAGTTGGAATGAAGAGAATAAGGGCATGTCTGCAGGGCTTTCACAGGCTATGGCCTTTGCTGTTCAGTGCATTCATTAGGTTGTGCTGTCTAAAACCACAGCTGGTATGGCAATGAACCGGTGCTAATGGCTCCCTTTGAAAGTTAGGGAATACTGCTAGCTCAGACCTCTTGGGAGCTCAGTTTACATTTTCCTGAGGGTACACGGATCAGAAGAACCAAGATATCAAGCCAGAGTCACACCATTCTGTTCCTGCTTTCTGTATTTAAAGGAAAACTGTAATCATTACTTCTGCTGCAGTAATGATCTTAAATAAGACTTAAACATGAGATAAAGCTCTTTTAAATGCCTTTAGCACTTCTGCAGTTTAATCCTGTGGGAATAGAATCGCTTCGTTGCATTGTTACCGGAGGTAAGACTTACACTGTAGAAGTCCAGTATTAAGATACAGGAACAAGTATTAAGAGGAACCAAAACATGTAGTGTGTTTGTTTTTGTTTATAATTCTTACTTTGTTACTGTTTTGAGAGAACACAAGATTAGTAAGTAAGTAGAATTTGATCAGTTGAACGTGCCCAGTTATTACAGTTTAATATTTTGAAGGAAACGGAGATATTAGGATATGTTCTTGGCATAGCGCTGGTGCATTGCCAGTGCCATTTGCATTCCTGCCTCTGTGCTACATCCATAGGTGATGGTCTTGTTCTAGCCTAGGGGCAGATGAAAGAGACAGGACATAGTATCTTATGCTTTATCTGATTTTTTAAGCTGATCTTGCATGACAACAGCTTTCTGGGAGTGAAACAAAGCATGTTAAATACGTTGGCAGTTTTGAAGTATGTGATGAAATAATTTTGATGCCTTTCTGCATGAAGGTTTCTGTGAAATTCAAAACACTTTTTCTTTAATGGAAATGGTTTTTCTGAGGAGGGTTTCTGTTCCGGCAGTTCTTCTACAAAAGAAATTATATAAACTGCCATTTTAGTGCTCTGACACTTTTATGGTCAGGATTTCCTGATGTCATGCTGTAATCAAGAATGACTGGGCAAGACTTGAGACAACTTAGTTTAAATCAATTTCCTCTTTCTCTGGACAAATCTTTGTGCTTTGTCATGTTGTTTTCAAATTGCTTGTGTATGGTTTGGTCTTTTGGCACCCTATGCTATCCAACCTACCCACAAATATCTTCTTTTTCCTGTCCAATACTGGTTTGCATACATGGCCTGCCATAGAAGGCTCTGTAAAATGATTGGCAGAGGAGTTGTAATTCTTTGTGCATGTGCTTGTAGCAATCTCCACCAGTATTTCCTTTCTAGGCTCTAACTCTTGTGTTTTTAGAATATGGTAAAATTAGTTTGGTAAGACATTCTAGGGATATTTTTCTGGTTTTGTTACTTAGATTTTCGGTTTCTTCCTTCCAGAAACAGCTACTTGTATCATAGGCCTCACATTCCCCTTTGCCATTCTCCTGCTGATTAGAATTATGTATGTGGGAGGTCAGCTGAGTTGCAGCAGGGATCTTTGTGACTGCAGCTTGTAGGAGCCTTTGCAGCTCTTCGGTCTGATGTTCTCTATAGGCAGACTTTGAAAACCTGGCAACAGCTGCTGTTCCACTGCTGACTGGCTGCCCTAGAGGTCCAGGCACTGTCCTTGTGGCAGAGCTGGCCTCGTTTTCAGCCGTGATATTTCTTGAGAAAGTTATTTCTGTTTTCTGCCTTCCATAGGTAGAAAATACCTGCACGTCTGATTCAGATGCTTGTGTGTGATATAAGTGATATACGTGACTCTTCTTCCTGTTCAATAACAATTCCATATTTACCGTATGAAGATAACATGTGTTACTTTGCTACTACCTTTAAAGAATTATGGTGCTGTTTTTTTTTACCTGAAGGAAAGCTTTCGTTGGGGCTGAGCACTCAAACTTGTCTTTTGCAATTGTGCTACATTCCACAAACAGGAGAGGCTTAGAAAGATTTATCTGGGTTGCTGCTTCTCACCTCTGTGCAGAGCTAGGGGGAATGACTAGCACAATCCTTATAAAGAAGTGGCAAAATCAGCAGCATTTCTTGGGGAGGATACGAGTCCAGTTTCTCTCTTCTTTTTTATCTAAATTTATGCAAAAGAAGTACTTAAAGGTAGTATTTCCAATCTGATCTTTGTAATTTATTTTGTCTTCCCATGCTCTGGAGTTTTGGGAAAGAAATAACCGTTCTGCTTTGACACTTCTCAAAATAAGCTGGGGAAGAGACTGCAAGAAATGAAGTCCAGTACAGGAAACAGATTTGCTGGTTAGAATTTGCTCAGCCTTTAAAGCAAGTAGGCAACAAGCATTTCTTGTTTTCCTCAGATGCTTCCCCAAAGGCCGTCTGTAAGTCAGTACAACAAGGGCAGAAAGCTGCTGGTGGGCAGAGAATATAGCAACAACTCTCCAGAAGACATTGGTGAGAACAAGTTTAGAAGGAGGACAGAGAGCTTCTGTAATCTGTGTGTGTTTGACCCATGGGAGGCTGACTTAATGCCTCTCAGACCACGGTCACAGATGTGGAAAGGGTAGAAGAATTTTTCTTAAACTTATTTTTATAAAGAAAAGCAGCACCTTGGAATCTGAAGTAATAATTTGATTTCTTTGCTCTTCTCTCTGTTTTTGGAGACTGTTTCATTAGGTTTCTAGATGACATTGTGCCAAGTGAAATTGTCAGAGGTTTTAACAGTAGTGTGGAGGAAAAGACTACTTGGGAACAGCAAAGCTGCCAATTGTGAAGATCTTCAAACATGAAGATCATCAGTAGCAACTTGTATCTGCTAAGGGGGTTGCAATCTGTCTCAGATAGCAGAAAGCTCGATATTGCCTTACTAAGACTTTATGCCGTAGAATTTCAGCCATGTCTATGTTGCCTTGGAGTAATATTTTTGTTGAGGTTTACTAGTGGAGGAGTCTGTGTGTTGAGGAAGGTTAAAATTTCTTGCAGGTGTTTTCAGAGGCTGCAGGCAGGAGGCAAGGTTTATGTGAGTACCTGTAGCTACAACATTGACAGCTATTCTTTTAGCTGAGTCAGTTTTCCGTAGAAGTAGAAAAATGGCTTTACATGATGAAACTTGAGAAGATTGCTGGGAGGTGTTTGTTTCTGTTCTTTGAGGCCGCTTGCAAACCCAGCTGTCATAGTATCGGTTTCCACAATATGCTCAAAAAACTTTCCCTATTCCATCCCAAGACATCCTTTTCAATTTAGTCATATACTTAGTTAGCGACTGCTAGAAATGAATGCATCTTCCATTGATTGATGTAAAATAGATGTATGTTTATTCTTTCCTGCCTCTGGCTGGGATATCTGAAGCTTCTTAGATAAACTGTCAGTAGGGAAATATTTTTTACTGCAGAGGTAAAAGTGCAAGTTCTGATTTGGAAGCGGAGGGGAAGTTATCAATATATGTATAACTTCCTGTCACTGAAAGATTTGACTTGGCTTTACAGGCATTACACTAGCTGTATGGCTGAACTAACCAAGTCCCTTGAGATCTGGAAGTGAATAAAATTAGTATATGTGTATATTTTACAAGTCTGGAATTTCTTCTCTTTCCTTTTGCTGTAATCTGTTATCACAAGTAACATTTTGCAGATAAATGAGTGTTGGTGAAATCAATGGAGACAGCTGGATAAATACAGCATGATGCCTGGTGGGTCGCTATATCTAGCTCAGTGCCACTTTCCCTCTACCTGGAAGGCAGCCGGCTCCGCTACACTGTGCTGCACAGTATTTCTTAGCCTTGACAGATGCAGAGGCTTTCTGCTGCAGTGCCCAACTGGAGCCAGCTCTGGGCTGTGTGATGCTGCTGAACCGAGGAGCCGCCCAGCACTGTGCGTGCAGATGTGCTGGCTGTGCATGAGGTCAGCTGGTGCTCAGTGCAGCTGGAGATAATAGGTCAATATATTCAGCTTGGGAACAGGCTCCTTGCAGTAGCACGATTGGTGTGTGTTTGGACAAAAGCTGAGGAGGTACCCATGGCTATTCTTGCAGCATCACAAGCTTGTGTAGCCCAAGTAAACCATCTGGATACCTGCTGCGTCCTACCCTCTCCATTCTGAAAGCAAATCTGCATGACCTAAGTAAATATATGACTGACAGACATAGATCATTTAATGCATACTCCAGACTTTTAAATTAATGTTATTTTGTAGTGTCCCCCCATAACTTAATTTTTTTTGCCTTTTATTTAATGAGTTCTGAAAAAGCATCTCCATTGAGGGTGTACTGTATTTCTTTTGCCAGCAATCTGTGATTGGTTTTCGAATGGCTCTTTCTTATACTTGAGCTGTAGACCGAAGGCTAAAGTTTGGAAAGGGCATCTTTAATAGAGAAGTATATGGTATATGGTAAGCTTCTTGGTCTTCAGAAAAATGTTTGCCATTTCTTTTTTTCAAATAATGAAGCACATTCAAGGAAACATTTTTTTGGTCACTTCTGTGAGTAAGGACACTTTGGAACTGAGAACTTGATGGTATAAAATAATTGGAGAATTGGGAGAAAAAAAGATAGGGTTTTTTAATACGTTGCTGTAGAGAAAAGACTGCTGGCTTTGACATGGGAGACTTAACACTTTGGCTCTGCTCATGAAGAATTGGGGTGATTACTGGGCAGATTAGATTGCCTCTATTGCGCATCAGGGTCCTTATTAGGAAGTAAGTGGTTTCTCTAGTTAAGTAAATGAGTTATTGCTATGAAGCACTCAATATTTGTTGCAGATATCTTTCCATGTATATTAATTTCACTTCTATGAGGTAGAGTGAGATAGTCTAGATGTTTATCAGAGCATGGGGACAAAGAGTTTAATGAAAGAACGATTAAGTAAAAATGCAGATATTTTCAGTCTTTTGAAATTGTCATATTGTCAGTTGGACTTTCAGACCTTCTTCTGGAACAAGTATCACAGGAAGCGTGAAGTAGCTGTGATTCTATCTGTGCTGTGAAAATAACCATAAAATGATGAATCATGAAATGTAAGCTGTATAAAAGGACTTACTACCTTAGCAATGAGCTAAACGTAGCAACTAAGTACATAATCAGTTTGATGAGAATGATGGAGGCCTTCTCCAAAGTGTGTTGAGTATTCTTGTTTTATAATTGCATACTGTATTTAAAAGAAATAAAATAACTTCAGACGTAATTGCAACCATCTTGAAAGAGGACAGATCCTTGGTACAAGTTCTGCTTCTGTCCAACCAAACACTCCAGCCTTCTGAGAAGCAATAGCAACTTGAGCAGAGCAAATTTCAGGTAGATGATGTGAGTCACACAGTACTACTGAAAGCAAGTGAGGAGGGTTATCACTTAACCAAGTGGAAAATAGTACCAAAAAAGAATACAAAACCTCAAAAACATTGTATGTTAGCTGGGAAATCAGTTGTGCTCCCACAATGCCACAGGTTGATGTGCATCAGTTACCTTGGGTACCAGCTCGGTATGTGTGAGTCCTGAATAACCTTACTGGTGTATATGGGACCCCATTTATATCCTCAGCCACTTGATGTGTTTGGACTATACAAAGAGAAGCAGGATGATAAAAATACCATTCTTTAATATCAACTTTGGTATTAAGTAAACTTTCGTAGGTCTGGATACTTGTGTTTACCATGAAGAAATTTTGTTACTAATTTAACATCCATCAGCATGTGTTGCCTTTTGACCTAGGAGTGCGTTGTCTGTCTAATTATCCTTTGTATTGTTTTACTGTTCCTTGAAACTATCCAAACAATTTGGCGTGTCCTTAGCAACCAAACAATACTGTTTAACAGATATTTCCTACAGCTCTTCAGGGGGAGTTGCTTCCAAATTTCCCACGTAGCACCAGCTTGCATTGGAACAAACAAACAGGATATTGTTTCAAGTGAATAGCACCCAGTGTTTCAAGCAGTTTATGAAAGTAGTTTTCTGTTATCGGACTGTTGTGAGTGGTGTGGTTTTTGGTTCCAGAGTTTGTCTGAAGTGCTGCAGACTGTTCCTTAGTTTTGAGCTTCAAAACAATGTTTGAAACATAAATTTTCTCAGGCAACAGCTAATGCTTTGGTGGCAGGGAGGAGGAAAATATTTAATCCTACCCTGTAATGAGATTTCTCCATTAAATATGCTGTTTAAAATCCACACATGTCCTTTTTAGAATGTTATCAATTGCAAGTTCATGAATACCACTGAACGTAATTATACCAGATAATCGTGTAGTCTGACCTCGTTAAGAAATCTGATAATAGATTTTGGCTTTCCTTTAAAGAACGACTGTATATATATCCTTTTATTAAACACAGATCAACTCCCTCCCTGTTTTCCCTCCTTTGTATTTTTTTTTCCTGTTTCATGTTTAAGCTAAATATCTGGTTTTACATGGCAGTTAAAACCACAACCATTGTCATACACAGTTATTAAGAGTCCTCAGCAAGTTCACAGGTTAAAGTAAATCCTAGTCTTCTATCCAGCTATTTGAGTATGCTGGTACTTCAAGAAACCTACTGTGTTTCTAATTCTCTCATGGTATTGTTTGTAGTTACATCATTTTTTTTTTTTTTTAAATTAAATTTAATTTAATTTATTAATTTATTTGGTGGAGAGTGAGAATTCATTACCAATTGAAAGATTTGTGCATGTGAATCCAGCCGTTAGCTGTACTGCAGGTGTCTGTGGCTTTGTTCACCTTATGTCTGGTTTTAGATCAACCTGAATAGTCTTGGGGCCTCATCCTGAGCAAGAGATGCTGTTTCGTGTCTTTCATAATTACTGTGTGTTAATGTCAGTGAGATGAGACATTAGAGACTTGGCCATACTGGGAAGAGTCCAAGATAATGCAGGGTTTGCAGCAGCTGCTCCTGTGAGGAAAGGCTGAAAACTGGGCCTGCTTAGCAAGAGGAAGAGGAGTTTCAGGGGGATCTCATCGATGTCCATTGATGCCTAAAGGGAGAATGAAAAGAGGGGTAGAGCCAGGCTTTCAGTGGTGCATAGTGCCAGGATAAGAGGCAATAGGCACAAACTGGCACAGGCTGCCCAAGAGCTGAAGAGTCCTTCCCTTGGAGATCTCCAAATGCCTCATGGGCCTGGGCACCCTGCTTTTGGTGCCCCTCCTTGAACGGGGTTTGAGTCAGATGGATGTGGGGGAGATTCTGTGGCCTCTTATTGAGAATTGGTTGAGTTTTGTTTGGTGCAAAGTAAATAAAGTACTGTGAGGATGATCAGATCTCATTTTTTTTTTCCAGATTCTTTTGTGGCAGATGCTTTCTAAGGTCATCTTTTAAAGGCTGGATACAGAAGTGTATTTTGTAAATACACTTTTAAGACTTGCCTACCCCAAACAAAGTTAGAGACGTATGGGTTAAGAAGTATGTTATCCTCGCTCAGTTTCCATGCAGAGGCACAAAGTTCCAGCTCTTGTTGAGGAACGTGGGCTGGACAGCAGTGATGGCAGTCACTGCCAAGCCCTCTGCCCAGTTATTTGGGCATTGTGGCACGCTCCAGTAGGCAAGGCTAGAAGGAGCCAAAGCAGCTGCTTCAGTAACTCCTTTCTGATCCAGTGCAGCTAGCAATGCTCAAGGAATTGTTTACAATTCTTCCATTTCTTTCAGCTTCTGTGTGTGATTTAGAACAGTGAAGTCAGTAAAGTTGCTGTTGAGTAGAACAGAACATTGACTTTCTTATATATGCTCATATTTAGGATAGAAAGAACTGCTTACATAGAAATATGTGAAATCTGTTGGATACTTTAGCTTTTAGGCACCTGGTTTACTTATCTTTACAAGTCTTCAGGCCTTTCCAAATTAGGCACTTGAAAGAAAATAAGTAAAAAATTGTTATTTATGTTTGGTGAATATGAAAGGTTTCAGTTTTGTAAAGCTCAGAAACTTGGTGTTTCTGTTGGTCACCTGCTGAGGTGAGGAAGGATGCATTCCTCCTTTTCTCCTTTTCTGTCCTCATGTCTTTGTGCTTTCACTCTTGACCCATAACGTATCTGTTTCATTTCCTTTGCTGCCTTTGGAGGGATTGGGGTCTAAGAATGGCAAGAACATGCACGTTGGAGGAAGCACAGAGAGCTTGTAGGGAAACAAACTGGGCTTGTTTTCTTATGAGGTGCTTAAACTCTGTGCTAATAGGTTTAAGTGGGATAAGAAAAGAGTTTTCCTTTCAAGTTACGTGTTTTGGATTGTTGTCTTTTCTTATTGCAGGCACAATCCTTGGTGTGACTTTCCACTGTGGGGATCTAGAATCTGGCAGCACTTCCTAGCTCTTGTTGCCTGCATTGTGTGCACATATATTTCAGTGTCTTTTGTCATCAAGACCAAAAAGTTAGATTGAAGCCTTATAGGATGTTCTGAAGTGCATTATGACTTGTGGCAAGTGTGCTTGTGTGCTGGGTGTTCTGGCACATCACCTGCTGTTCCCCCTAATACTGGCAACTCGACTGTGTCATTTTGGCATTTCCTTTTTGTCTGTAAGAGAGCATATGGTGGTTTACATATGGGAAAACATACATATTGCTCAGACAGTACTGCTTATCTTAACAGTGATGGTTTGAGCAGCAAATCTGTGCTAGAAATACTTAAAGGAAAAACAGAGATCATACATACTAACAAGCTGAAGCAAAGGAAATATCCTTTTTCTTTAGAGACTGAGGTAATTGGGACCATTCATGCATTTCACTTCATGCTGAATTGTCAGCTTTAGTAGCACATTTGATACATGGATACTTTCTGTGGAAGCTGAGGAAACCTGTGTTATGTCAGATGTAACTTTCTGAAGTTAGAGAAGAAATTCTGAAGGGTTTAGAGGCAGACATGGGAAGGCTCTATGCAGACTCTAAGACTTGGTTTCCAGGATAACCAGTGTTTTCATAGATGAGATGAAGAATGAGAAAACATTGAGTGAAAGTTGTGGATAATATTTAGCACATAGGAATTGCATTTGCACAAACTGAAAACAAATGAGTGTTTTGAAAATTAGGAAGAATTGGTGAAGTGCATCTCAACACCTTTTTAATCACAGAAAGCCCACAGAGCCTTACATGGGCAAATCGCAGTAGGTAATAAAGTAAAACAGACAGATATTAGACTCCCTGTACAACCACCATAAGAAAAGAAAATCCTAGTATGAGTAGGAAACACGGAACCATAGGTATTCAGAGGGACCTCTGGACTCATCTCATCCAACCCCTTTACTAAAGCAGGTTCCTTTCCTTCAGTTTGTCACACAGGAAATCTCAGTATCACAAGAAGTCTTAGCATCAATTTCTAATATTTAAAAAAACTTAGTAAGCCAATAAGTATTTTGATTTTGTGTGTACAGTGTGAGAATCATTATTGTTTCCCCTATTTGCCATGGATGTATTAAGCACTTTGAACAGTGAGTTGTAATACCTGATTTTTGATACTGCAAGTCATGTCAGATGGTAGCTGTGGTAAAAGGAAAGAAATGCTTTCAAGTGCTTGGAGAGGAAAAGTGAAATTCAAAGTGGATAAATATTATGCAATCTCAGCGTATGGCAATTTCAGTAGATGAGTGAAAGCTCTGTTAGAGAAACTAATATATCAATCAGTTATTTAATATGGCTGGTAGGGGATAAGTCTTCAAGATTTTTTGTTAGAGGGATGTCCTGGTTTCAGCTGAAATAGAGTTAATTATTTTCCTAGTATGATGCTGTGTTTAGGATTTAGGTTGGGAATAATGTTGATAGCCACCAGTGTTTTAGTTGTTGCTGAGCAGTGCTTATACAGAGCTAAGGTTGTTTCAGCTTCTTGTGCTGCTCTGCCAGCAAGGAGCTGGGGGGGCACAAAGGGCTGGGAGGGGACAGCACCAGGACAGCTGACCCAGACTGGCCAAAGGCATGTCCTGTACCAACTGGCGTCATGCTGAGGAACAACTGGCCAGGGGGAGGAGGCTGCTGCTGCTCAGTGCCTGACTGAGCATCAGACAGTGGGGAGCTGGTGAGCAATTGCATCGTGCATCAATTGTTCTGTGTATTCTATTATTTCTGTTATTATTACCATTTCCCTTCCATTTCTGTTCTTCTCTCAGACCATACATTTTACCCTTTTTCCATTTCTCTCTGCTGTCCCACTTTGGTGGGGGTGGGTGTGAGCAAACTGCTTTGTGACTCTTAGCCACTGGCTGGGTTAAACCACAACAGGAGTGGAGAAAAATATTGAGTGTGACACCTCTGGAAGGAACTTGCAGTATTTTTGGAAAAATCAAATTGCAGACAAAAGTTGCCAAGAGGCATTTCTTGTAGACCAAGTAGAACCTTGAACTTAGATGGTTTATAAACATCACCTCAAGAAGATGCATCTCACAATACAGGGAGGTGGTCCTACAAATTGAACTTCTGATTTTTAGCCATATTTGAAGTGAAGACACTGTGTATTAAAGCCCGTGTATTGGTCATCAACCAGTTATGTTCAGAATGAGGCTGTTCACGCACCTTGAGACAATCACTAATAAAAAGAGTTAATGCTGCACTCCCATATCTAACCTTCCAGTGGAATTTCCTATCAAATGCCAAGTAACAGTTGAAAAGGACTTCTGGATGTTTCTTTCTGGGATATAGAATATACTGTGTAGATACATTTATGTGGCGGATGAGAAAGTATCAAGAAGTGTCGTTATTTAGAAGTTCTGCTTTACAGCTCACTTTTTTTCCCCCTTCTTCTTTTTTCTTAATAGCCTCCACGCCACCCAGCAGAGTAAATAAACGCAGAGTTTCTCCAAGTGTTGCTTCCACTTGGGAAAAGAGAGGCGTCATCATGTCTAACATTACTATTGATCCAGATGTAAAACCTGGCGAGTATGTCATCAAAAGCCTCTTCGCTGAATTCGCTGTTCAGGCTGAAAAGAAAATTGAAGTTGTAATGGCTGAACCTTTGGTGAGTCCTTTTCTTAAATATTTTTATTGTTTGTAATATTCCTTGAAATGGTTGTTTTTCTTTTCTTTCCTTTTTCTTTTTTTCTAAAACAAGCATATATTATATCTGTGGTAACGGAAAAAAGCATCCGCAGATAACCATTCAATTTTTGCAGGGATTACTTCAGTAATAAAGAGGCCACTGCAAACAGGATTGCTACCTAGATAATGTTTTATTGACTTCCTCCAAAACTGTTCTAAGTGGTTACTGGAGTTCAGGCCTCTTAGTATTTATAAATTGTGTAAAATTACAAAAGGAAATAGTGACTACAACAAAATGTTCCTACATTACTGCTACCAAACATGTTTCCTGTTCGTGTTCCTTTGAAATAATATTTTTCTGAAAATAGAATTTCAAAGAAAGATGCATGTGATGTGTTTGCCAAGTAAGTTAGTACTGAATCACAGAATGGTTTGGATTGGGAGGGACCTTAAATCCCATCCAGTTCCAAAGCCCTGCTGTGGGCAGGGCTGCCCCTCACCAGCTCAAGCTGCCCAAGCCCCCGTCTATACTGGCCTTGAACCCCTCCAGGGATGGAGCTTCTCTGGGCAGCTGTGCCAGCGCCTTACCACTCTCTGAGTAAAGAATTGTCTCCTAGTATGTAATCTAAATCTCCCTCCTTTCAGTTTAGAGCCCCATTGTCCTATTATTATTATTATTATATCATGTAAAAAGTCATTTCTTCTCCTGATGATAAGCACTCTTCAAGTACTGGAAGGCCTCTGCGTGGTTTGCAGTCATCTCTTCACCGAGTTAAGGAAGCCGTGGGCCAGTCTCTGTGGGAGAGGTGCTTCGGCCCTCTGGTCGTCTTCATGGTCTCTTCTGGACCATTTCTAATAGCATGTCTTTGTTGTGTTGGGAGCCCCAGACCTGGATGCTGTACTTCAGGTGGAGCTTGACAAGAGCAGAGTAGAGGATCCCCCTCTCCCTGTTGTCACTCCTCTTTTGATGCAGGATACAACTGGCCTTCTGGGCTGCAAGCACACACTGCTTGCTCATGTCCAGCTTTGTGTTCATCACAACCAACCTAGATGGCATGCTCTTGAAATAAATGGATATATACTTTTTAAATTGGGAATTGTGCTCAGTAGTGATCTTTACTTTGCATGAAATCTGACTCAGTATCAGTATCCTTCAGGATGATGTGGGTTTTTTCTTCTTCTTTTTTTTTTTTTTTAAATACACACAAGCGATTTACAATCCTGGAATTAAATGGGAAATCGAAGACACTTATTTGTCTCCAAATCACACACAATGCATTGCAACTTTCAGAACTTCATCTAAAATTATATTATTTTAAGAAATGAAATTTAATATACAGATTATGTGTCTTCTGTGGCTTGTCCATAATTGCACCTACTTTTTAAGTTGAAAAAAAATAAATTGCAAAATTACTAGTTTGCTGGATGCAACTATAAAAAGGTAAAATGCTACCAGCCTTATAACTTTGTGTGCTTGCAAGCATTCAACATATTTCTACAGCATGACCATATCTTGAATGTTTTCATTAACTGCTGTTATGGACTGTCCTCTCTCACAACACCAGTCGGCAGATCATGACCATGCTGTGCCAAAGACATGGCATCAAGATCATGCTGCATTATGGGTAATACTGACAAATAAGCTTTTGTTGTAGATGTCTGTTTCCTACAAATAGCTTTGAATAGTTATAATATAAAGAGCATCCTCCCATGTTCTCCTCTTTCCTGCATATATGCAGTGAGCTACAGTCTCTGTACTAGTAGTATTTCTTGGGCTAAACAGCACAAGGGAACACAGTAGTTTGGGCATGCAATGAATTTGAGTGTAAAAATCTGAAGACCTTTTAGTGAAAAGCTAAAAATATGTTGAAATGTTAACTGGAGAATCAACTAAATTGAAAGGCCTCTGTGTGCGACAATTGCTTGCAGAAGCATTTTTCATTATAATAAGTAGTCCTAATAAAGCAGTAGGCATGGGTGAGTGCTTGGACCCCAGTTGGGAAACTTTATGAAAGAAAAGGAAAAGGTAGAAAAAGAGGAACTAAATATATTTGTGATACCACTGACTGAATTATCTTCAGGTGAAATCATGAGTAGATGAAAGGCCAAAGAAAAGAAAACATTTCATCATACACACCTGTTTAAGTATACATTGTTCATAACTGTACTTGTGTGTGTACCAGACAAGTATACAATTATAACATAACTTTACTGTTTCCTTATCGACATTACAATGGTTTAAGAGTTCAGGAGGGTTTGGTGAGAAATTACAGCAGTATTTGCAGGAAAACACACATAAAAATACTCGAGTGATTACAGACGGCACAGAGAGGAGAGGTGCGGAGTGGTGATGCTGGCAGCAAACAGGAAGGTGACCAGTGAATGCCATCTGAGTATCTTTTTACAACTTGTTTGTTAAACATAGCATTTGGCCAAGACTTTTGCATCTATAATTCAAATGGACTGAAGAGCTCTGCAGATGCAATCTGTTTGGAGTTAAATCTCTGAACTCAAATACTGAATAGCATGGTAAGTGTAGTAGCCCTGGTGTGCGCTTGTGCTGCAAAACATGTCCATGGAGTGGATTAAGTGCTCTGACAACAATCCTGGACTGTGCCTCTCTGCCATGCTGTTAACTGTTATTTAAACAAAGGTTTCATCATACAAAATCAGAACTTTCATTGGAGTAGAAATTAGTAAAGCTGTGAACAAGGCACTTTGCAAAGAAGTGTGACCCCTCAGATCTTTGGTCTCATGAACTTCTAAGATAATTGCAAGAATTAATCAAGATCTGGTAGTAAGATTCTAATGCTGATATTTTAATTGCATACAGTACATATAAAATTCGTTAGGAGAAGATAGGAAATGATAATTATTGGCAGAACAGTGCTTTGTGAAAGTGTTTTTAACAGTTCTGTCTGGGCTCATGTGCTAGATTTTAAAATTTATTTGAACAAAATGCATTGTGATGATGAAAGTCTGAAGGGGAGATGGAAAGTTGTAGCTGAGATTGGAGAAAAGATTCTGCAGGAAGAGAAGAAAGCCCCATGCTATTTTAGTTTGTTTTGGTTTTGTCAAATGACATGGCTGCAAATAATGAAGTTTATGTGGGGAATATATATATTTGTTACATAAATCTTTAATGTGTTAGATGGAGCCAGGCTGCTGGATGGTGTTTGGAGCCAATAAAGTTAGAAGCTAAGCACTTAAAACTTGAAGTTGTCCATGCCAGCGAGGCAGCAGAAGTAGATGGAAAACAGTCACTCTGGGCGGGACAGCTGGGGCAGGAAAGGCAGTATGCTGCTCATTCAGGAGTTGAGTTGTGATTCCCAAAAGCAACTAAGTGGTTTCTCTGGTTGTGAATTTTCTTACGATACTCTGTGTAATATTGCTTTTCATCAATTTATGTCTTTTGTGTCAGTATTTCATTTTAAAAGAGAAAGGACTCAAGATTAGTGTTTTGTTAGTTTTTGGTAGTTCTGCAGCTGAGAAAAGATAACCGAGAGGCATGAAAACAACTTTCCCCAATTGTGAAACAGATCTGTGTGGGTACTTCTGGGCACTTACAAGGAAAGGATGAGAGAAGCAAGTGTGCAAACTTAGCTGTCGTACCTGAGCAGCTCCACTGCCATGCCAAGGTGCGCAGGCTTCTGGGAAACACTGTAGAGCACTGGAGTGAGGCCAACGGGTGGAACCTGTTTCTACCAGCACGACTGTTTGCACAACACACACACGTCTACATCCTGGTCATTGCTGCCTGCCATATGTTGACATTTCTGCTTTCAGCAGATGCAAACTGCTCTTTGGATAATTCAATAGTGGGTTTTTTTCATTTCTCTTGTGAAAGACACACACAGACCTTTTGCTTCCATCTCTCCTTGAACTTCAGGAAGCCTGAAAGATAAATCTTGAATTATGAATTCAATGAGAGTTCCCAGAACCTTTTCTTCATGCTGTTGGATAGATTTTTGTATTTCACGTGAGACAGAAGGGTCAATGGCAAAGCAGTGTCAGAAAAACACTTTGAAAGAAAATAAACTTTAGAGCCATGCAAATAAATCAAAGGCCTTGATAAACCAGTGACTGGGTGATAGAGTGCTATTTGGCCATGTCACGTTTGTTTGGTATGCAGCTATGGTGATGGAGGGAAAAAAAAACCAACAACTATATTTTTAGAAATACCTTAAATAGAAATACCTTAGTGTGCTATCTGTTGACATGGGCTTTTTTGTCTAAAGATTTCTGGATGATTTCACTCTGTATGTGTGTGTGTGTATTCTTTTGTTCAGATATTTTAGACACATTCAATGGGACATAATAACCTCAGTGTTTGTTCACCTTTTTAATAGTCTTGCAGGACTGTAGTGAAGAAAAAATGTGGCACACCAGGCACTGTGTCACTGGGAGTCTGAAGGAGCCTCAGCTCTACAGGTTGCTTTATAGGAAGGTCGCCTCTCCACTTGATAGGAAAGTCCACTTCTTCTCAGGAAATAATTTTCCAGTTAATTTTCCTTCAGCTCATTCAGCAGTATACAATGTTTATATAGGGTGGGACATTTCTCATGCAATCAATGCAATTGCAGTTATTTGTGCAGTGTTGGTTGGTATCTGAAACCTGTTCCATCTTGTTTCAGCATCAGTTGATGAACAGAAATACTGGAGAGTATTAAATGCATTTTCCTGAAACCACCTTTTAAAAACGTTTTATTTAAAACGTAGTTGAGATGTAGAAAAGGACAGGGTTGAATTTAGGCAATCAGGTAGTCCGTATGAACAGGGGTTTCCTGAATCAGAGAAAGCGAAATTGATCTCAGTAGGTGTCAGAGTAGGTTTTAGAGAGCTGTCGTAGTGGCAAGAGCCACTGTGTGTGGTTGAAAAGGGTACAGCTGCAGTTGGAGCAGAAAATGGCAGAAACTGTGTCTAATTTTCAAGATCGCAATTAAGATGAGGTAAAATAAATATGGCTTGAATACTGATCTTGATAAACCCAACCCCAGTCCTGATCTGTTTCCCGTGTAATCCGTCTGCTTTGGTCTTGCAGGAGTTAAAGGCCAAGCGGTGCTGGCTTTGGTGCTGGCTTTGTAAATTTCCGTCAGCAGCATGGCAGAAGGGTGTTGCCCCATGCCAAGCTGCTGAGCAGTTGCTGTTTGTGAGTGGTGCAGTGCTGCTGAGCTCTGGCAAGGTGCTGAGAACTGCGTGCTGCTGCGGTCTCCCACCTGGTGGCTGCTGCTGGGCTGTGTAATCCCTGAGTTCACCTGCCGCAGGCTCCTCTAACTGCTTACATCCACTACTTCTGCTCCCCTTGTCAAAGGCAGAGGGATTTCTGGTTTATGTATAATGAAGTGAAAAGTACCTCAGTGTGCCTGTAATTAGTTGGGAATGCTCACTGTGTCCTTACATGTCTTACTACTTTTTAGTATGCACTTAAGGCTGTTATTCTGGCACTTGGGTTTATGGTTTAGCAAGCCAGTCTGTACATCACTGGTCTCAGAACCTATACCTGGGACTTAGTCTTTAAAAAAAAACAAACAACTTTCCAGGTATCCTAGCAAGAGACTTGTCAAAAATTGTGTTTTCTTGTAGCTGTACCTATTGTAGTTCTAGAGTGTTTTGTTTCATTTCTCACAATGCTTTAATTCACACTGGATTATTTTGTCATGAATATACTTGAATTTTGCTTTTAACAGAGTAGTATGTTTTATGGTACTGGTAGCAATGAAATATTGTAATTAAATCCCATTAATACTGCACTTTCTGTACCTTATAAAGGAAGCTATTATTGACATACTCCTTTTCCAGGACTTGGTTTCTAGCTCTTTGCGTTTGCTGTTCAGGGAAAGAGCAGGCTGGCAATGGATTGAACTGATCACTTTAGCACTGACTGTAAGCTCGGAGGGGAATGGCTCTTTCTCCCCAGCCCACCTTGCTAGTTGCCTCCATTGAGCACACTTCTGTGGGGTCTGCTGCTGGGGAGAGAGGTGTTTGAGGTTTTCTGTTTGTCAGTATTATTAACAATTAGTATTTTTACTACTGTGCTGCTGATTTCATTTTGGATCTCTGTCCACTTTCTTTTGTGAGCACATCGCATCTTCAGAAATAGCTTTAGCTGAAAAATAATGCAGGTATTCACATTTAATGTAATTTCTTTGTTCTTTGATATAACTGGAATAGAAAGAATCTTGTCTTTGGTGAATTGCAATACAAAGTTCATACTTCCTTTTACTTTTCTTCCAGGAAAAGCTCCTGTCCAGATCTCTACAAAGAGGTGAAGATCTTCAGTTTGATCAGGTAGGAGGCATGAGATTGAAGGCGGTTCACCTAGGATTAAGGTGGCCTGTCTTTCTGCTGCACAGTGTTGGGGTGGGCTATAGCATCTCTACTGGAGTGCCTGAGTTGGCTTTAGAAGACTTAGGCCTAGAGTTGTTAGAAACAAGCACAGAGGAGAAGCAAAAAAAAAAAACAAAAAACCAACACCTTTATTTTCCACGATTTTCCATAATGATAAGGAACTTGAAGGTTGTCTGAAAATGGCAGTGAAAATTGCTGAAGGTAACATGCTGAACGTGTTTGGACAAAAAGACTGTGTATTCCTGCTATGAGCTTTGTGTAGCTTACGCCTAAATTGCTTCGTGTTTCAGTGTTCGGGGGTTTGGCTTTTACAAGCAAATAATGTTAATTCCAGTTACTTAATGCTTTCTGATTCTATGGCAGAAGGCAGATTCAGGGTGTAACTTCATTCTTTCCTGAGTGTATAATCTCACTGTAAAGCTATTATGTTTCACTTGGTTAACTGAACTATACCTGGAATAACTACTGAATTTATTCATGTTTATTGTCTATGCTTCTTTTGTAACATGAACACGTTTTTGTCCTGTAACCACTTCCTTGTTGTGGAGTGGCAGCCTTGAGATGGTGCCCCATTAATTACATGCTCCTATTCTTAATGTTTTTGAGTAGCCTCTTACCGTATGAATTGCAACGTTCTGTTTGTATCTCTTGTTACTGGAATTTTTTTAAGCTTCCATTATTCCTCTGATATAGCACTAAATCTGTGGACCTGATTGCTGTTCAGTTACGAGCCATCCATGCACTTCTTTCTTTTCCTTCCTTCCAAAAGGGAAACAGATACTGGCATATGACATTTGATGTATAAGTTTATTTTCCGGGACCCCTTTCCCCAGTAAGTCTTATGTAGGCTTCTAATAGTTTCTAATCTAAAGTGTTCTGAGGCTTTTGTCTTCAAAGTGAAAGTTAACTCACAAGCAGGGAAAATGATTTAGGGAGGATGTAGCTTACCTTTTTTTGGTAGCTTCAGTATCTTATTTTAAAGCTAACCAGGAGCAAAATGATCGGAATCATAGGGATCATCTAAGGAAATCTGCAAATCAGCAGTATTATTTATTTTTTCTACAGTTTATCCCTCCAAGTCTTTCTCGGGATATTTTTATTAATTGCAAGTATTTTCATACTAAGTTACACATAAATTTTGCAAGTAAACTGAGTGCAGAAAACTATAAAAAATAAGGCATACAACTTCTGAAATTGTGATTTTTTTTTTCAGAGAGTCAGGAATAGTGCTTAATTCCCATGATGTGGATAACTTGTTAAGTTTTCTGATTGTTGAAAGATTGTTCTGAGGTTTCCTTATGGTTAACTTCTCCCGACCCCTTTCCCATAACTGAAAAAGCAGGATGCCTTAAATGAGGGCAAATAAATTCTAATACTGACATGGTCTTAGGTTTCTAGAGTATTGAATAGTGAGAAATAGTTAAGTTATAGCAAGAGGGTGGCTTTCATCAGAATCTCTCACTTGAAAGATGCAAGTGGTAATCAGTGTGTGGCATTTGAGAACAATGTGGTAACTTTCCTTTCCCAGTTCTAAGGACTGACTGGCTCCCTCACTGCTTCCTGACTGGGGCTTGTAGCTGCTTGATGCCATCTTTCTGCAGACATTCTTCCCCCCTCCATGCTTGGGAACAGAAAAGTTCTGTTAGTTTAAGTTACAAGAAATGCAGATAATTCAAGTTTCATGTCGTTTTAAGGTCTTCCTTCTGTAGTGCCTTTTACTGACACTGATTCACTATGTTTGCTTTCCTGAAAGGGGAGTTAGGCTGAAAATAAATATAGCTTGAGATCTAGACAGACAAGTGCATTAAACATGGAGTTAGAATATTTAAAATAAGTTCATTTTTATTATCGTTTCCATTATAACCAAAAAAGCATGCTTTTTGCAATTACATGCTTGTTCATTTTAAAAAGGTTATCTTTCATCTGTCATAATGTAAAGGTAGGCAAGACAAGGCTGGATGTGGCTTTGGGCAGCCTGGTCTAGTGGTTGGCATCCCTGCACATAGCAGGGATTTGAAACTAGATGATCTTTGAGGTCTTTTTCAATCCAGGCTATTCTATGATTCTTCAGAAATGCATATGGTAGTATTCAGGGACTTCCTAAAGTATCCATTGTTTTCTCAGTGGTTTCACGTGGGCTTTCTGTATAAATGCAGAGTTTTGTGATTCCCATGAGCTTCAGAATAATTTGCCTACTTATATTTATCACGTTTCTTAACTTTGTGTCATATTTACTATTATTCTCCAAGATGAAAATTATATGTGAAGTTGATACTTTGTGAAATTTTACTATATCCTTTATAAGACAGTGTTAAACACCAGTCTGAAAGGAAGATTATAGATCTGTTTAAGTAGGACAGGTGTATACTTAAATCTGATTGCTTTCTTGTGGCAAACAATTCTTCTTATTTATTTTCAGTTGATAAGCTCTATGAGCTCAGTAGCAGAGCACTGTCTCCCCTCCTTGTTACGCACCTTGTTTGACTGGTACAGGCGTCAAAATGGAACAGAAGATGAATCCTATGAATACAGACCTCGATCTAGTACAAAATCAAAGGGGTAAGAGTTTCCTTGCAAAAGTCTGCGTAATTTTTTGTGTGTCTTCTAAGAAAATGTAAGTGTTCTTTGTGTTTGCTGTTTTTTTGTTTGTCTGTTTATTTTTTGACAAACATTTTGTATTTTGATCTATCAGTGGCCAAATCTGCAGAGGAAGATGTTTTAAAATGTTGCATTTAACTGATATCCACAAAGTCGTTTAATAATGTTGTGAATTATACAAAGAAGGAAGTTGGATTCTGATTACTTCAAGCTAGTTTGTACTCCTTGGGGATTTTTTTGGATGTTGTCAGATCCTTTCAAGAGAGTTTGGGATCTTAGTGCTGCACCAAACTATAAAGTCTTTTTAAGCATCTAAACATGTGTTTGACTATGATTGCATGGAAGATATGTGCACTCCTCAGTAATATTTGTGATTAGTTGTGTATGATATGTGTGTTCTTGATGTCTTTTTTTTTTAATTTATTTTAGGGATGACCAACAACGTGAAAGAGACTATTTACTTGAAAGGAGGGACTTAGCTGTAGATTTCATTTTTTGTTTAGTTTTAATAGAGGTTCTAAAACAGGTAAGCTCTTTGACATATTTATCTTTATTATTTTTTCATCCCAGTTTTAGTCACCTCTAAAATGTTATATAGAAAACTGGAGCATATGTATGATCAGCAGATGTAAGGTTGTAATAATTCCCTGCCTTATCTCAGTTCATTTCTTGGATGTGCTAAGACAAAACTGCTTGTGCAGTATAAAAAGTAAAGTTGTAAAAATTACATTTTATTCACACTCAGCACTTTTTGTGTGCTTAAACTCTTCTGAAATGCATTGTAAAGCTGTTGAAGAGTAAGATCGAAATGTCACATTTCTTTAAATTGGAAACAATATGTATTTATTTTGCTTTTTGCTAATGTAGCACATGGACAAGTTTTGTTAATATAAAATTTGCATTGTTAGATGCATAAGATAGCAGAGTTTGGCTTCAAGTAACAACCTTTTTTCCTTGTATATTTGTCAGGAGAAAAATAATGTAATATTTTAAAGCAGAGTTAAGTATTTGAAGCAGAAAGTTTGCTTGTATATTTTCTATCTTTTATGTGTAGGTATATGAAAATTAATTGGCTTTCTGTATTAAGTATAAAGGGAGTATGGCTTAGTTTGCAGATAATTGATAGGAAAATTGTGCTTATGTGGTTGTGTTGGCATGTTTGTGGTACAGGGAGAAATGAAAATAGTGACACACAATTCAGAGCTGTCAATCCTTGGCTGAGAAACCAACCAGTCATCTAAAGGGCTATTCCTATGCTCCAAACACAGCAATACAATTATGCAACAGCATTAAAATAACCAAACTTGTATGTATTAGTGTTCTACAGAAAGTAAATAACTTGTCCATGTTCCCTACTGCTTCAGTTTTCTATCAGTGCTGAAAAGAAAAGGGAAACGGAATAGATTATGTGAGCATTTGCTCCATTCTGAACTGTTTTCAGTTGTTCTGTAGAGTAGCGTGTCTGTTGCTAATGGGTCCAGATTTCAGGAGAGGTGCCAAATTTTTGGTCTTGAAGGAGCCTGAGTTACTTCTCTTGTCGTACCTTTTACATGTGTAATCCAGATAAGTGTTTTTTCTGTAATCAACTAATTCAGTGCTTATTCGCCAGCCTTTTGAAACAGGGAAGAAAGTTCTGATCAGAAGTTCTGATGTAGTTTTGATGGTTACTTTCTTTTTAGTGGGGATTCTCTGTATCTGATCTTGAACTCATAAATGTGGAATTATCTCAGTGTTTTGGCTGTATTTCTTCTGTTAAAGAAATTATTTGTCTAAATCCCTTTCACAATCATCTGTAGAAACCCAGCAAACGGCCATCTATGTGTCTACTGGTCTAGATGCTCATTATTTTGTATTTTGTATTATTTTGTTTGATCTTTAAATTCCACTGAAGTTCTTATCCCAGATCACCTCTACAAGCTAAGGGTCAGGATTCTCTCTGCACAGTTAGAGGTACTACCTGCATTCTGTCCACCAAATTTTCTTTCTGTAGAGCCCTGGTAAGGATATTTTTCTCTGGGAAGGAACGTTGGTGGGCCACTGAACCAAGCTATACCACAGAGAATCCTTTGTTTAGTGTAGTCCTACAGGTTATCTGAAGGAAGTACGTTCTGCATGTAATGTGTTTTGCATTTAGGCAGTCAAAGTGTGGTAAGGATAGCTTTTTATCAGTAAACATGTTTACATTCGCATTTAATCCTTCCTGTCTTCCTGGAAGCCCTGTCATTGTTTAATTCTTAGCAACTGGATATATAGCACGCAAGGGTTATGATCCAGCCCCTTCTGTGATAAGTGCAGAGCAACTGGAGAGAGGGTTACGGGCATGACCTGTGTAGGAACAAAAATCTTACTTAAATGACTGAGCATTACTCATTGCATTATATATCCATGTAAACGGCCTGTTCCAGTAACCAGAAATTCTTGAATAAATAGTTTTATTTACACAGAAGAGTATGAAATTCTCAAGCAATAAGTGCTTCATTTATTTTTTTATTTTATTTTTTTTTTTGTAGCCAAAAGAGTAATCTTTTATGTATTTTAATAATAGATTTGTGTTTTCCAGTCAGCTGTTTCCTTTTGAAACCGAGGATGGGAGTGGTGTTAGAGAACCACTGATATTTTGTTTTCAAAAAGGACCTCATAAAAGTGCGTGATCTTGTCACCTAATTATTACTTAATGTTAGGAAGATTTATTGTTTTGTATATTTGCATTTGCAGCAAGTCTTATATGGTTGCCAGTATTGCTTTAATTTTAAGATCTTAGATTGTGTAAGTGTTCGTGCCTTGCAGAATGAAACTGGCCTCATGTGCCAGCAGAGGATTTGTGCTCTGATGAGAATAGGAAATATTTCTTTAGGGTACCTCACAGTCCTATTTATGTAATTCATACATACATCCACACACATATGTGCATAGTTACTTATCCATACATAACACTTTTATTTCAGATACCTGTTCATCCAGTGCCAGATCCTTTAGTACATGAAGTTCTAAACTTGGCTTTTAAGCACTTTAAACATAAGGAAGGGTAAGTTTCATCTGCATGCTATAAAATGTTTTGAATATATTTTCAGCCTGTGCTTTATTGTGGTAATTGTTCTCATTTGATTACTTCACATGGAACACATTGGTGATAATATTGTAAATGAGCAATGATTGATGATTTAAAACTGAACACATATTTTGAAAGAGCACAGTAATAGAGCTAATTTTGCATAGAATGGTTTACATAGCCTACTAGAGCCAGAAAAGTCCTCGAGGTTAGATAAGGATAGTAAACTTCCTGTGCAGAGTGTGTCTGCTCAATGAAACAATGCTATTTTACGCAGAGTCACAGACTCATAGGATTTGGAAGGGACCTCTGAGTAACTGATTTAGCAGAGGGATGTTAGAATTAGGGTAGTATGGTTAGGTTGCGGTTGGACTTGATGATCCTTAAGGTCTTTTCCAACCTAAGTGATTCTGTGATTCTATCATCTATTCCAACTCTGTGCTGAAGCAGATTCTCTATAGCAGGTTGCACAGGGAGTGTCTGCTTAGGTTTTAAATATCTCTAGAGAAAGTGACTCCACAACTTCTCTGGGCAGCCTGTTCCAGAGCTCCATCACTTTCAATGTAAAGTTCTTTCTCATGTTCAGATGAAACTTCCTGCAGCCCAATTTGTGCCCAAATGTCACCTATGTTTTTTATTTATGAATTTAGTTGTTTTTATGGTTATATTCAAGGATATGGGATGTCATTTTTGAGTTTGTAGTTGCGAACACACTCGTAGTTTAGAAGAACAAAAGTGTATTTAAGGTGCATTTTAACATCTTCCCTGGCTTTGTTTTTTTTTCTTTCTTTCTTTTAGGTATTCAGGAACCAACACCGGGAACGTGCATATTATTGCAGACTTATATGCAGAAGTGACGGGGGTTCTTGCTCAGTCAAAGTAAGTTCAATCTCTGACTCTTCCTGGGGAAAAAAGACAGTAGGGTTGAAGAGCATATGATATAGCAGCATTTGTTAGTGGCCTTGGTAACAAATAGTGTAGTCTGAAGTGTGTTCCTCATGTTCCAGTGCAGTGGATTGAACAGATCCATAATAATCTTTGCTTTAGTACAACAGTGAATCAACTTGACGGTGCAGAGGAAAGAGGCTGACTATCTGTCAATAGTTGTTCTGTTAACAAGTGTATTCCAGTGCGGTAATCACTCTTGAAATGCCTAGCTTTTCAGTATCAGCTTTCATCTTGTTTGTTTTTAGTTTACTGTAGGTGCTGATATCAGTTACAGAATAAAGACATCGGTTCCGAGTTAAGGACTTCATGTAAAAGTAAAAGAAAATGCAAATAAAACAAATCTATATCCCTTGTTCAGGTTTCAAGCTGTTAGGAAGAAGTTTGTCACTGAATTAAAAGAGCTGCGGCAAAAAGAACAGAGTCCCCATGTAGTACAAAGCATCATCAGTTTGATTATGGGAATGAAGTTTTTTCGAGTAAAGATGTATCCTGTGGAGGATTTTGAAGCATCATTTCAGTTCATGCAGGTAACCAAACGTGACAGCAAACTGAATTAAACTGGTTGTTTAGATCATGAAAGTGCAACAGTACTTACTGTGATCAGGTAACTCCGTTGTTACATCCTTCATCGTTTTTGTTAGTTTCAGAGTTCTCAGACGTGTGAATCATTTGTTTTGGCTTATGAGTACCTACCATAATGAGAACACATTCTGAGTTGTCGCAGTAATGTGGCTAACTTGTAATACATGAAATCATTTGAGACGAAATGAAAATGGGTAGCAATCTACTATTTTTATTTCCTTATGAAAGTAGGTTGAAAAAGAAGGTTCTTGAGATATCTTTTTTTAAATAGCTGAGATACCAAGAAGCACTTCTGTCTGAAAAACACTTCATTTTCAGAGAGAATTCAAATCTTTGTTTGCTTCTATTGACTGGATTGAAAAATTGTTCAGCTGCTAACCAACCGTGGATCTTGACATTAGTCCTGGAAGATCTACCGCATAGTGGATAATTCAGTTTCTTTCAGGTTTTGTACATTGAAGTGTGCATACAAGCGTATGGATATTTATTCTTTTGTAAAATTAATTTGCATCTTTGTGTCAAAGATACCTTGGGAATTCAAATGAGCACATAAAAATGTAAAATATTAGTTTATAGTGATTTCAATGTAAGATAAGCATTTATTTTGGGCAAGTAGAAGAAAAATATGCATATTTTAAAAATTCTGGATAGAAAAAAATTGTTCCCCTTTCAACTTTTTATTAGTTCCTGGCCAAAACGTATTTAGAGTTTCCAATCTTTAGTAAAGAAAGTAAGACCAGCTATTTTCAAAATCTGAACTAGTAATTGATGTGTTACTGTGAGTAAGACTTAGGGCATAATGATGTTTCTAAGTCTTTCTTTGTTTTTCAAAATCTTTTCTTAATTCTTCATCGCCAAGGAATGTGCCCAGTACTTCCTGGAAGTGAAAGATAAAGACATAAAACATGCACTTGCTGGTTTGTTTGTGGAAATCCTTATCCCTGTGGCTGCTGTAAGTATTTTTTCATTTTTCTCCCTCCATTTTCTGTTTTCACAGCTGAACTCTCATAGAATTGCATCCAATAATCTTTGTTATATTGCATTTTTACGTATTTAAAAATGCTGCTAAGTAAGTCACTTATGAACACCTGCGTAAACTTTTGAAGGCAAGTGTGTTGGTATGATTTGCAGATTAGCTGGTTTCCCCATATATTTTCAGGTCTTTTTAGCACTGTTTTCTTGACTCTTATGTCACATCACTGTTGTGTTGTAATTGTTCTAAAGGACTGAAATTTCATGTATTTAATATTTTGTTTATTTAGAGATCCCACTGACTTTATTAGCTGAAATCTCTAAGTTCTTTCTAGAATAAACTGATATACATAACATTTTTACAGTCAAGTAGGGAGAGTGTGAGCTCCTACGGAGGAAGAAAATATCTAGCATAGAAGAATATACTTGACCCCTACTTATTCTATGAGGTGTGTTTGTCTTGTCATGACCTGCAAGGATAGGTTTATCTTCTCTAGTTTTCTTACCTTTGTGTCTTAAAAAAATAAAAAAATTAAAATGGAGCTGATATTTCATTTTAAGGCATGACCACAGAGATGTGGTATTGATAGTAACTGTCTATTGACTAAAGTTTTAGTCTTATCCAGGCGTATTTCTTCTCTTTTCTTGAGAAGAATGACCTATCTTGATGAGAGGCAGATGCATTTGTCATTTTGAATCTCATAGTTGCTTGACAGGTCAGGTGAGGGGTGAATAGAGAAAGTATTTAGCATTTTGGTAAATATGACTTTTAGTTTACAAAATTGTAATTTAAATAGTAAAACCCACACATTTATTGATTGGACAGAGGCAGCATTGGAATTAGAACTTTGTGATAGTCACAGAGGCACGCACATCAGCTGTGCGGTGCGTGTGTCTGTGATGAGCCGTGGATCTCTTCCTACAAACAGTGGCTGATTCAGTGCTTTCAGCAGTCGGCGAGGGAGTCTTGATCTTTCTTTCTGACTCACTGACTCTTTAATCATTTCATATAAATGACGCTTCTTAAACAGAAGCTGAGAACCCCATTCCAGGTGGAAATAGAGTTGAGAGGGTTAGTCATTCTCTATGTGAGATGCAAATTTGAATCTTTTCAAGTAGGTGGAAGAACTGAGTCTGGATTTGCTGTTATCTTGGGTACAGAAAATCACTAGTGAGTAAGCTGTTGGATTCCAGCATTATGACTTTATTACTGTCCTCCTCCTGCTGAGTCATTCAGGCATTTTTAAGAAATGAGACCGGATTTGGACCCTCCAGGTGTAATGGATGTGTGAATATTTTACAGAGGGGAGGTTAAAGTTGATCTATGATCTCAAGGTTATGTTCAAAAGCAGTAATGTGATGTTGGCAACAACTGGCTCCAATTCATCATGTGACTCTAGGGGAAGTACCAAACAACTTAGATCTGAACAACAGCAAAAGAGAAATAATTTGAGGATGTGACAAAAGTCATTTAAAATTTAAAACTTCTTTCACTTTTTCACAAGTGGGTGATATGAAAGAAAAGGGGAGCACTGAAAAAGGGGAACAAGGTGAAAGTAATGGTTATCACTTTTGAAATGCATTAAACTGTGCTTTTAAAGGGTTTCAGTGTAGTTTTATTTGCTAGATGGTGGCAGATATTTTACATTCTGTTCTTTAAGTATGGAATACAAACCACAGTTTTAACTAGTGTTTTGTAGTTGGTTGGTTGGTTTTTAACGTGTGTAATTGATGGTGATGGTTCATTATGCTTCTGCTTGACAGCGTTACCAAATGCTTAGCTAATGTGACATTTAACTTTGTAATGCTCTTAAATTCACAAACACTCTAATGCGTTTTAAATACCTTCTTTATAAAATTTTAAATCAATTTATGTGTGTATTGTTTTTGTTTTAATAGGCTGTTAAAAATGAAGTGAATGTGCCATGTTTGAAAAATTTTGTGGAGATGCTTTATCAGACTACCTTTGACTTGAGCTCAAGGAAGAAGCATTCGCTGGTATTTTAAAGAAATATTTCAACTTCTCCATTTTGTTCTTCATAGGCTTTTAAGCTAATGCATTATCTTAAGTTAAAAGCTGTATTAATTTAAGTCTCAACTTTTCAGTTCAAGTACAGTCCAATTAATGCTACATATATTGAATTTGCTCTGATATTTATCTGTTTCTTTGTGCAAGCTATGGTGCTGTTATCTCACTTGTGAGATTGTTTTGATATCAATTGTTGTTTTAGTTCATTTTAGCACAGTGTTATTTAACCTGATGTCTCTTCTGATAAGAACTTAAGTACAGGGACTTCACATATCAATCATGTTTAATTAAAAGATAGAAGTGGCAGTTTAGACTTTCCAGCAAAATAACAGCCCATCAGGTAGTCTTATTCTGCTTGTTTTTCCTCCCTCCACGTGTAATCAGTTCTTTTTCCAAAGTATATTAATACCTCTTTCTGATAGAAATCTCTACAGATTTCTTCCCCCATGGCTACATTTTAGCAAGGATTTAAATATCTTCTTATTGCATTATTTGGGAATTCTTGATTTTGGCAGCTGTGTTTCAAGCATATTTATTTTACTGAAATACAGAGCTAAATTTGGCATTCAAATTGACATATTCAATAAAAGCACGTGAGTTTAATATCATTTATTCTTCCTTCGTATCAGGGACTCTCCGTAGATGTGTGAGCTTTACTTAAGCATATCAAGCCTATGTACATTGTTACATACAGTTGCACCCATGGCATAAGAATAACAGTTGATGATAGTATTCATGATTAAACTTTATTTATTAAGTCAGACACGTAGTTATGTCAAGATTACAATTTACCTATTTATCCTCTTTTTTTAATTTTTGTTCCATAACAAGATAATATGCAGTCAGATTTGGTATTAATTGTTGTGTATTTTGTTAAGGGGTGTGACATTTAAACAAATCTTTTGTTAAAGAAGCAAAGCTAGATCATCCTAGTTCGCATATTTGCAGTCATTATCAAACTAGTTTTTCTTGATTAATCAAAGTAGACCTTGAGGAGCAGTAAAATGTCTGACAACCTCAAGCCTGCCTCAGTTTTTACTGAATTTTTTCCCCTCAAAGGCTGCTCCCTCTCCCAGCACAGAAGACCCTGTGAAATGACTCATACGATTGCAGGGAAAGTGAATATTATAAGAAGGGTGAGATGTGCCGGCTGCCTTTGCTTGAGATCAGGCCTTGGTAGATGAGCTCCTCTGTGGTCCCCTGGTGCTATACCATGAGCAGCACACAGCTTTCAACACCCACTCCTGGATAGCAGACATCTCCTAGTGCAGGGCAAAGGCTGCAGCAGAATGCTAACTGGTGACCAGTCCTAGCTGCTGTGAGAGCTTGAGACAGGAAACAGCTCTGTCTCATTCTCGATGTACAAGACTTGGGAGGTCTGCTAAGAGCAATTTGATCGATTCTTTTTCCCCCCTACTCATAGGCTTTGTATCCATTGATCACCTGCCTGTTGTGTGTCAGTCAGAAACAGTTTTTTTTAAATAACTGGCACGTTTTCCTGCAGAACTGTTTGTCACATCTAAAGGTAAGAGTCCTTTTCAATTCAGACACTGTTGCAAATCTGTAGCGTTTGTTCCAATATGTTCTCAGACACCTACTGCCAAATAAATCTAAGTACTTAGCTATTTAAAAGGACACTGTCATTAAATAATAATAATAATAATGATGTCTTAAATCTCCATTAATACTAAACCTTTTATGATGTTATGTAATTCTGGAAATGGATATCTCCTTCATGGGGGCTTTCAGTTTTGTTACAGAAGTATCTGCTAATAAGTGCTGTCATCTACTAGAAAAAGGGCAAAGTGTTATTTTTTTTGGTGAAGATTACATCTGAGAAAATAATTTATCTCTTCATTTACTGAAAGGACAGAAAATGAATCAGTAGTTCAGAAAGTAAATAATGTCTACAGCTTGTGATGTGTATTTTCCATGTAAAAATTACAGTGTCCCTTTAACCTTGCGGCTTCGGTTGATAGCATCATAAGCAAAAGTTGATTGATAAAATGTAGAGATTCTGATGCTTTAAAATTGGGGATTTCTTTTCAAAAGTTACTTACAGTATTAATTGTTGTACAGTTTCTTTCCATAATTTTGATTAACATAGTTGATGATTTTGCCTAAACATTTTGATTTTGATGATTTTAATAAATTCTTTGATTGACTTTCACAATATTCATTCTGGTTGGGTATGAGTGATGATTCCAAACCTTATTAGTAAAATACAGCATGAAGTCTAATGGAAACAGGGTTAGCTGCTTGGATTGTTAAGGATCATTTTGTTTTCATGACATCTTTCACACTTTTCTGTTGCTTGTTGGGTTTTTGTATATTTTTCATCTAACATTCTCTTGCAATATTTGCCTGGATTTTTATGTTGTTTGTTTTGCTTACGGAAGCTTCTTTTGGTTTTGTTTTAAAGCTTTTTAAAAGTTCTTACAATCTAGGAATTGCATTTTTTTCTGGCATAATGTCCATTGCTGGTAATGGATGTATTAAAACTATAAAAGCCAGTGAGTGTAACTGGTAGCATGCATTTTATATATCTTTTTTAGTTTTGTTGACTACTAACAGCTTAACACATTTACTGTAAGGCTCTATTCAGCAGAAATTTTGTGTATGAATTTCTGCAACTTAGAATTCACAGTGTCCTGATGCTTTGCCATCAATGAGTTACTTAAGATGTTTTCAGTGTTGCTTTAATCTGGCCTATCAAATACTATAGGGTTTGGTTGTTGTTGTTTTTTGGGGGGGCGGGGAGGTGCCTAGCTTATGCAGAAACCTTTCTGAGGTTAATCTTACTGTCTTCCTGTGTCTTGTGAATGAACGTGTTCCTTTGTTTCTCAAGCTAATTAAATGCATGCAATCTGTAATAAGTAATCTCATTAATTTATAAATCTGAATTTCACAGCAGCTTAGTCTTTTAGGTTTCCCTTTCCCCATTTTATTTCCTCATTTCCTAGTCACTAAAGTTATTTATTTGCAGTTACTAAGTATGTAAAACGCAATCAGGATTCCAAAGCCATCATCTCTAGCATCTTTGATGTTATTTAATGAAGTAATGCAGGCAGTTATTGGGAAATAGTTTGGAGTGCTGAAAAGTTTCATCTAGCCCTGTCACATGGAGGAAACTACAGAAGTTAAGAACTGCAACAGTGATAACACCAGGGCTTTGTCATAGGAATGCTGTACAATGAACATAAACCAAAGAGGTGACACAGGCTGTGAGTTCACAGTGCTCAGTTCATTCTGCCTCATTCATGACTGCCAAGTGCATTCTTTTGCCTGCCAAGGAATACCCTGTGGCCACATTTCACTGAGGGAAAATTAAGCCATGTCCCCTTTCCGTGGGATGAAAGCTCACACCTTGACAATCTCTCTGTAGTAACTGGTGCACTGTGTTCATACCCTGTGGTATTTCAGTGCACTTACTTCATTTGGCAGCTAGGTTATCCTTGATGACACTCATGAAGGTACTCTGAATCCTGATCTAGCAAGATTTATTGTCCTTGTAAACTGTTTGCATTTGGTTTCAGCACGTGCCTGTGCCGGTTAGTTATCCTTAGAGCAGCCTTAAATCTGCGAAGAAAACATATCAGCCTTTCTCAAAGAGAGCAGCCTAGGGCATTGATTTTTTTTCTTTCCTGCTATTAAGCTGTTAACTGCTATGAGGAAGGCTTAAATAGCTCTGGACCTGGACCAATGTAAATAGCAAATAAGTGAGGAGTAAGAGTCGGTTTGGACCTGGAGGCTACCAAATAGAGTCCCTTGGCATATGCAGCTCTGGCCTTGATGTATGTGTTAGCTGGGTTGCCTTTGTAGCTTTGAACTCAGGAGGGCTAAGTGTCTTGAATTTGTCCAGCAGACAGTAGCACCAGTCAGTATTGCAAAATCATTTTGCCTGCTTTTCTGACTAGTATCTAGATGAAATAATTGTATCAGATTTGTCAGAAAACTGATTCTTGAGTGAAGTTGAACTCTGGTGTCCATACCATATCTTACAGAGAGAGGAAGGGATGTACAGGAACATTTTTTGCAGCTACAGAAAAAACAGTATTTCTACTGAATAGAGTCCTTAGTATACAGCTATCTGTTGTTTTTGTGCTTTTTTTCATCTAACATGCATGTGCCTCCCATTCTCATGTTTGTTATGTTTTGCTGTCTCACATTGCTTTATTTAGATGCCATCTAACAACAGTATCAGAAAACAAATAGAAACACTGCAGGTGAGTTAATATGTTGTTATAACTCAGTGAAATGTTGCTTTGTCTCGTGCAAATAATGTATTTTGTACTTTTTTATGTTAGTCATTGTGTTTTGTACACTCCTTTCTCTGTAAAAAATGCTCTTGGCGTTGTTAAGAAGCCACAGGATGCAGAATGTTTTAAAGGTCTTTTCTTCATGATAGGGAGTAAAGGAGAAAGTCAGAAAACTGATATCAGTTTTTCCTAGGGAATGAGGATGAGACTTTGTCAGGTTGCATATCAGTATCACACCTGGTTTCCCTGAACAACAGTGCATGTTTCCACTGGCATTAAACTACATATTCAAATGTATGGGTTTTTTTCCTGTTAATTTGTTCCAAAAAATGTCTTGCATGTGAGCAAACTTGAAAGCGTTTTCACAATAAAAAATGTGAAACTGATTTACTGTAACAACTTGCAGTGCACTAACTTGAAAGACTTTTACACTGTTGGTTTTGCAGGTTTTAAAAAGTAGGAAATGTTTTAGTTCAGAACAGAAGAAAAGTTTAACATCAGTATTAAAAAGTACTTTCTTCAGTAAGTGACTACATTTGACTAACATGGAAAAAATGCTGTTTTGTTTCTTGCCTTCATTGAGATATGTTCATTGACTTGTCTTTAATGTGTCATGTAAGACCATTGTAGATTTGCTCTTATTTTTTTTTGTTTTATAACTGAGATGCAGTTCTTGAAAGTTTATTCCATAGTTTTCTGACATCGTTTATCCATGTGAAAAGTTCTAGGATTTGAAAGAGAACTGTGTTTGGAAAAAACAAGCAACCCACAAAAGAGAATGCTTTAAAATCTGTCACACTTCAGCTAAAAATGCTGAAATGTAGTCAGGCTGTGGGGCTACACAGATTTGTTTGCTGCATTCTACATGCAGGAATCTTGAGGAGGAAAGGAAATACTGGCATGCTAACAGCAGGTATACAATAACTGTGCCACAAGTAGACCAAACGAAAAGCTTTCCAGTGCTTAAGTCCAGAAGCACTGCTGCATTTTTGATGTTCTTGCACTTTTAAAAAGTGAATGCCTATTCACACACTTTGCTTTTCTGACGAAGGAGCAAGCTTCACCAGAACCGATCAGAATGATAAACCTTCTCACCTATGGAATGTTATAATCCATGTTACATAAGTGTCTGCTACCTAAACTTATTTTTATTTCTTTTAATTTTGGTTTCCTTCTGAACCGTAAATATTTCTCCCCTTTGAATGATCAGATATAAGGAAACCAGAGCATTACTCAAGTGGGTTATTATTAGTAAAAAAAGTGTGTTCTAAATGCTGCATGACGGGTAGTCTTTGTTAAAGCATGCACAGAGGAATTCATAATCTTAATTCGAACATAAAGAACCGTTGCTCTGTAGATAAACTATGATTAATAATAATGTAATTGAGATTTTGGGGGGTGGGGGTGGAAGGGTGGGTGGTGGGAAGGGGCACAGTTTGGTTGAAATCAAAACTATCAGAGTCTGTTGCAAATTTACACTCTACTTGTCCCAGAAGGACTAAGTAGCAGTGCTACTCTGAGCGACTGGCTTGTGATTGAGGCCATAAAAAGTGAAATTAATTGTATTCAAGCCATTGTGCAGAAACATTGTGTCTTGAAACAACAAGACTTCACTAGACATGGGAAAGATTTTTGTTTTTTTAAACTGAGGCAGTGCCTAAAAAGTTCCAACTGGGTATTCATTTATTCCCAGTTCATAATACTAGTGGTGAATTCCAAGAGTTTTATTGAACGCTCTAAGATTATAAATACAGTGAGCATCCTTAGCTAAAAAAAGTGGTTACTGTGGTTGGTATGACAAACGTTACTGTCACTCAGTGTTCTGAGCAGTGAAACAGCTAGAAGGAGCAAAGCTAAGCTCCTAGAAGAAACTTTAGGATGAAAAAGAATTTCATACCATGCATAATTTATTAATGCTTGCCCTGCACTCTTTTTCTTCTGCACCTGCTACTGTCTGCTCTCATAAACTGAATACTGGGACTTAGATGGACTTTGTGACTGATCCAAAGCAGCTACTCCCATGTTTTACAGAAAACTATTAGTTAGTTTGCTATAAAGTGGGTGTCCATTGCTTTCTAAGAGAAGTTATTTGAGGCAATATGCTCTTGGTGTTCATCCTGAGGACTGTTAGTTAATCTTCTGCTTCCAGAGTGAAAGGCATATAAAGCAATCTGAAGTTACTAGTTAAGTATTTAAGTACTATAGGAAATACGCAATGCATGCTTGGTTTTAAATATACACAGTAAAACTTATAGTCAGTATTAAACATGTCAGCTTTCATTCTTAAAAACAAGTTGAAAATATTCTCAAACGTCAGGAGAGTAATAGTATGGTTTCCTGAATGTCTCGCAGGCAACAGTAACTGTATTTTTCTTCTATTTTACAGAATAAAGATCCTAAAATGTCCCGAGTTGCACTGGAATCTTTGTATAGGTTGTTGTGGGTTTATGTTATTAGAATAAAATGTGAAAGCAACACTGTAACTCAAAGGTAAGTTCATTGTTCAAGGGGTTCTAAGTTGTTTCTATTTTCCATTGGGATGTTAAAAAAGATCCTGAAGTCACCTTGGGGATGGGCTTGTTGGATAAGTAGAGGAACAAGGACTTCTTAATAGAGAAAACCAGAGGAACTTTTTTAGTTTGAAGAGGAGAATGAAGAGAGTCCACTCTCCTTTTTATACATACAATGACGTAAGGGGAGGGAGAGATAAAGTGCAGGAAATTAATTTAACAGACACTACTAATACCATAAGAAATAGGATCTGAAGGGTCCATCACTAAGTGCAGGCTGGAAATGAAAAGGATAAAAAGACATGTTTTTACAGAGTAGCAAGGTGAGAATTTGGAGTAGTCATTCAGCATTTGCTCCTCCTCCTGACTGTGACTGAGTAGCTCAAAACCAAGATTTTGGTCACCATGTAAACTAACTCATTATAATGTTCCCTGTAACAACAGAGGGCTGTACTTTAAATGGGAGGTACTGCCTTTTGTGTCACATAGCAGTCAGCCCCACACTCCTTCAGATTTGAATCCCAACAAATAGGCAATTACAAAAAATTATTCTTAAAGCAAGTTTTTGACTTTTTATGTTTGTTTCTCGATTCTCGTAGTCGTCTCATGAGCATTGTATCAGCACTTTTCCCAAAAGGATCACGTAGTGTGGTCCCACGAGACACACCTCTGAATATATTTGTGAAGATTATTCAGTTCATTGCTCAGGTAAGAATATATCATGGTAGAGACACAGTATTGTGAGCATTATTTGTAAGAAATGTAAATCATGGGCTGCTTTTTGAAATATTTGGAGAGTTTGATATATTGAATACAACTTCCCCAATTAACAATAGATTGACTAGTTCATTTCTTCAGTTGGCATAATTATTTTCCTTTAAAGTTCAATAACTGTGCTTTGTAAATGTCATGATGATTAGTCTTTACATTTGTATTGCTCTGTAACAGATGTACACTAATATAGTTAGTGTATTCCACTATAATATATTTATAAGAGAAAAGTATCCGAATATTAATATCCATTTGTATTTAGCAGGGAGTTTAGCCTCTGTAGGCTGGAAAAAAAATTGCAACGTGTATGTTGGTGTGTAGTTCCTATTACGTTGCAATTTGTATTGTTTTAGCTGCTTCTGTTGTCTTAATATCAAAATGTAGGGGGTGATCCCACAGGATCTTGTTCATCCGTAACCTTATAAATTAGACTTTATTCTTTTCCATCTTACAGATAGCTTGTCTGCGCTTCAGTTTCCAAAATGTCCTACTTCTGTTTATACAGTGATAAAACAGGAGACAAAATCCATTATGCTCTGTTTGTTTTTTCTAGGGTTCTTCATTTTAGAACTAAATTTTAATTACTTTTTATTATCAAATATTTGAACCTGTAAAGGATCCTAACTGTAAAAGCCTGTGCTTTATTTACTTTATTCCTTTGCATTTGTATCTGAATACACATTTTAATAGTTTCTTTTTTTTTATGCTGTGTTAAACAAATGGAGAACTGAAAAGTTCAATAAAAATTAAATGCTGAAGTTCCTGTTCTTTGGTATAGATTTTCACCAAACTGGGTACAAGCAGAGTTTTCAATTTGACACTTCTACTAATGAGATCCCAGGGTCTGAAATCAGGCATTCTCAGAATGAACTAGATATAATTAGTAACCTACTGCGAAAACTTTGTTTAACTATAACTCAACTGTCATCAGTAATAAGAGCTGCCTAACAGAAGCAGGAATAAAATATGCTTTTCAAAGGAATGTTCAGTTGACTCATGGATCAGACTCATTTGTTCCATTTTTCCTTCTAGCACATATATTACATTTCTGAACTTGTTCAAGAACTGAGCTGTATTCATTAAAAAAACAAAACAAAAAAAAAAAAAAACAAAAAAAAAAACAAAAACAGAAAAATGCATTTGTTAGGCCAATTTTAGTGTTGGTTTTTTTTTTCAGTTGACATCTCTTGTACAGATTGAAACGGAAGCCCAATAGTATATGACCATTCAAAGAGAGCCTGAATGGTAATGCAAAAAGGAGCCAATCTGAGATTGCAAATGCAACCTTAATTGATGTATTTTCTAACTCATATGGGCTTTACCAGTGTATTAATGCCAACACAGTGTATTTTGGCATTTTACTTTTAGTATATTATATTAAAGAGTGTTGAACTGTATTACATTTTAAAAAGAGTATTATTAATTTGTAACAATATGTAACTTAAAACTTTTAAAATATCATTTTTGGTTTTTTAAACTTCTAAGGCATGACACCCATGGCCTATAAGGAAGAAATTAAGATATGTATAGAAAGATAAGCAAGAGTTTACGTATAAACTTACTTTCCTTTGTAGGAACGCTTGGATTTTGCAATGAAAGAAATAATATTTGATCTTCTTAGTGTTGGAAAATCACCTAAAACCTTCACAATTAATCCAGAGGTAAGACAGAGTTATTACTTGCATGCAGTGGGAATGGGGTCCTGGGGTGATGTTTTTGGAACTGCAGTTAACTATTTTTGAGCTGACATTAAAGCAGATTAATGACTATCAAAAAAGATAAAACTAAAGAAATAACTTGCTGTTACTAGTTAAAGAAATAAATGGTTGTCTAGAATTGCTGTTCCATGTCTGGTGAGACAACTCTACTGCTGTTTCAACTCATTACAGCTGTAAACCCAGTATATGTGCTTGTGTGTATAACCTAACCACAAAGCCTTTATTTCAGGGACATCATACCCAGGTCTTACAAACCCAGTGTACTAGATGAGTTGTGTAAATGTCTTTCTTCAGTGTATCATTCTCATGATTCATATTGACTCCTTTAATGCTGTTTACTCTAAAACATTAAGTATATTAGTCCATGCCAGTTTTGTTGACTGGAATTGGATATGTGAGGAGGCATTGAACACTAGAATTTTTGTTCTTGATACTTTCATCACACTAATGGGTATTATATTTAAATCATGCCTGTCCCACTAATGCTGTCTGCTTACAGAAGAAAAATGCAGTTTGTGTTTTGCCTCATCTGTGTTACTTCAATGTTACAATTCCTTTTGTTTTCTGCTTCTTTTTTCTTCCATTTGTTGCTTTTGAAGAGGATGAATATAGGCCTCAGAGTCTTCCTTGTCATAGCAGATAGTTTACAGCAGAAAGATGGTGAACCACCAATGCCAACAACAGGAGTTGTTCTTCCCTCAGGAAATACTCTGCGTGTGAAGAAAATTTTTCTTAATAAAACACTGACAGATGAGGAAGCAAAAGTTATAGGTATGTACTGGACTTTTGGGACTTTACATTCCAATACGTACATATATGTTCTCAGTTATACTCAGATAGTGCGTTCGTGTATCTTTATTTCTATGTTTATTTTAATTTTTATGGAGAATTTGGTGGTACCGTGTTTTAACGTGATTCCTTAGAGAGAAGCTCTAGACAATATTGAAATTCTTGTGTCCAAGACCAGATCTGTGGCTTTCTTAAAAACGGTTTTGCACTGCTGAATTAGCACACAACATACTGATCAGTTTGGTAATTGGCATGGCAATTTTTATTCCCTTGGTCCACTCTAGAATGTTCCAAAATACAGCTGTGTTGGAGTGAGACATTTTTTATCTCTTTGTTTGGTTGATCTTCTGCAGATGAAATAGCAGTCTCTAAAATAGAGACGGTTTCAAGCTAGGACTAAAACACTCAGAAATAAGAAAAGCAACTAATTATTACTTCTCTGTTTGTTCTTCCCTGAAGGAAACTTCTGCTTTCATCAAATACCTCCTACTGTTTGCTTGATATGCTTCTTTTCTTTCTGGTGCTTAAAATGAGTTTCATGACAGGTTTTGTACAATAAGAAATTTGTCCTAAGCTGAATGTGGTATATATTTCAATAAGAATGTGAAAAATAAGTGAGAACGCGCGATAGTGAAAGAGGTGGTTGGAACTGTTTGCCTTTTCAGGAATGTCAATATACTATCCTCAAGTCAGAAAAGCGCTGGACAGCATTCTTAGGCATTTGGACAAAGAAGTTGGAAGGCCCATGTGCATGACTAGCGTGCAGATGTCCAATAAAGAACCTGAAGACATGATTACGTACGTATAAAATTCACTGTCACACTTTCCTTGTTTTATTCTTGTGCCGTAATGTTTCCCATTAATGCATTATAAATTTAGGCTTTTATTTGAATATTAAATTCATTCTGATTTTATTAATGCTAAAAATTTTCGAGTACCTTCTTAAGTTTTAACTAAAGATTAAAAATCTTCGTGATATACTGACGTGGATTTTCCTGTTGTTTTGTGGTTTACAATCTGGTTTTGTAGGGGTGAAAGAAAACCTAAGATAGATTTATTCAGAACTTGTATTGCTGCTATTCCAAGATTGATTCCAGATGGTATGAGCAGGACTGACCTCATTGAATTGCTTGCAAGGTAAGAGAAATGAAATAACTTTTAGTGAATATTCCTTTTTAAAAGCTCCTTATATAATGTAGAGCATGTCGGAGCACTCACTGTAAAGTTCAGTTCCACTGCATACAGTTCGATCCCTCTTATTCTTGCCTGTCTTCAGCAGTTGTGTTTGCAGATAGGTAGTCTGAGCATTCAGTGAGAACACATAGTTGGGATATGTGCAGGCAGTCTTTACTTATTACTGGAGCAATATATATGTATATTTTCTATTTATTTGTTATATTTCATTTTTTAACATAGTTTTGGTGTAGGAGAACAGTTCAGCTTAAAGTTTTGGAATTACAAGCTCATTTGCCTAGAGGGTATTGAATTATACATATATAAATGTTAGTTAATGTGGGCAAGAGTAATTAAGGCTTTTGTAATGCTTTTTCTTCATAGAAGACAGGAAGTATTGAAAAGCAATAACATCATGAAATACCTTCACGCTATTTCTAGCAGGATCTTGTCTTAGCTAGTTACAAATGTATCCAGTGCAGAGAATGCATCTTGGTGGAAGTATTGTGCATTGTGCAGTAAAGACAGAAGACAGCATCAAACTTTTAGTTCCTAAAGGCTGGTTAAGAGTATGTGATTCTAGGGTTGATGATATTGGTATTTTTTCCTAAACAGACTGACAATTCATATGGATGAAGAACTTCGTGCCTTGGCTTTCAATACACTTCAAGCATTAATGCTTGATTTTCCAGATTGGCGAGAAGATGTTCTTTCAGGATTTGTATATTTTATTGTGCGTGAAGTGACTGACATCCACCCAACGCTTCTTGACAATGCAGTAAAAATGTTAGTGCAGCTCATAAATCAGTGGAAACAAGCAGCCCAGATGCATAATAAAACCCAAGATTCTCAGGTACTTTAATTACAATCCTTTGATATCACAACATAATTTAATCTATATGCAGTTTTGTTAGTATCCCTTTTTTAATTAAAGTAATATAAATTCAGTTTACTTTCTTACAGTGTTGAAGATATTTAGACCTATTATTTTATTTTTTCCTGAAAGTTTAGTTTAATATTAACTACTCTCTAAACACTGTTTAATTGCCACATGTTTCTTTACGTCAAATTCAACGTGCAGAATTGGAAATACTAAGTAGCAGTTTTAAACAGCAGAGATAGCAAAAATGTACCATTTTCCAATAAAAAATAGAAAAGTGGTGTAAGAGTTGTAAGAAATAATTCCATACAGTATTAAATATGAGAGAGAGTCATTTACTCTTTTTAAATTTTGCCCTCATTGCATCACTTATGCGAGGAAGTAAAATAAGAAGGGCTTTCTTGCGGTATTTGGACTAAATTCAGAGAGAGAAAAAAAACAAGCTAGCTGATACCGTGCCATTTTCACAATTTCAAATAGGGCAAGTAGACAAGACCTAAATATCTTATGATTAATTCTGTCATCACTAATAATGACACTATGATTTGTGTTTACTTTTCCCTTTATTTGTTTAACTTCTGTGGATATTTCTTAGCGTGGTGTCTCCAGTGGGGCTGCCCATACCCTTCCTCTGGAAAGGACCCTTTATTCCAACGTATTTCATGTGGTGGAAGGCTTTGCTTTGGTCATTCTTTGCAGCACAAGGCCTGCAACGAGAAGATTAGCAGTCAGCGTGCTTAGAGAAGTAAGGGCCTTGTTCACACTTCTAGAAATTTCTAAGGTAAGAGTTGATTATCCATTCATGTAAATGCTTAATATCGTTTTACTTCAGTTTATGATTCTTATGTTTTTTGTTTTGATTTCTTTTGGTTATATTTTTTTAGAGTGATGATGAATTGGCTATAGATGTAATGGACAGACAAAGTGCTTCTATCCTGGAGAGTTTCATACACCTTACTGGTGCTGATCAGGTAGGAGGGGTTCTGTATTAAACTGGAGAGTAAGAGAATGTATTTCTCTAAATCTTTTGGTATATGTTTTAAATCACAGTGTCGTCATATTCAATCTAATTTTATCAACAGTTTATCAGCTTCAAAAAAAGAAAAAACACAAAAAACCCACCAAACCAAACAACCAAAATAACCATCCGGGGCCTCCAAAGCTATTTTTCAAGTTAAAAATGAGCGATGTTTTGAGGCTGACAGTATCGCTGTATGTTTTCTGATCAATTAGGTTCTTACCATCTCACAGACACACACACAATTTTTCTGGTTTGTTTTTATTTTTTCTTCCATCTGGTTCACAGGTTACAAGTTAATTGAAGGAAAGACCACTGACTTTTTCTGTCAGTATGCAGTGTCTAACAAGCAGTGCTTCCTTTAGCCACAATGAGAGCATTATACATAGCTGAATAAGAGCTGAATTCCCTTGTTATATATTTATGTCAAGCTATTAACGGTTGAAGAGAAGCTTTGCTGTCTTTAGGCTTAGGAAATGAGTTGTATTTCAGTAATAAGACTTTAAGAGTCTGGAATCTTTTGGAAGAATAAGTCATCATGAGTCAAATGCCTTTTATCTTTTCCTTTTTTTTTTTTAACAGTTTACTTAATATTTATTTCCTTTCCAACGTGTTTCTGTCACTGCCCATATTAGAAATTTCTCTAAAACAGCATGAATTAAGTGGTGTGTTTTAACTATACCTAAATGGGGCTTTGACACTGACATTTCAGAATGAAAATCTAACAATGAAAAAATATTACTTAATATGCACAGAAATTAATTGTGTGTTGTTTTGTTTGTTTTGTTTTTCAATGCATACAGACTACTTTACTATACTGTCCCAGTTCAGTAGATTTACAGACTTTGGCTGACTGGAGTTCCTCTCCAATCAGCCACCAGTTTGATGTGGTCAGTCCATCACATATATGGATATTTGCACATGTGACACAAGGCCAAGATCCATGGATTATAAGCCTTTCAAGTTTTATGAAGCAGGAAAATCTTCCAAAACACTGCCCAACAGCTGTAAGCTATGCTTGGATGTTTGCTTATACCAGACTCCAGATGCTGTCTCCACAAGTGGATATAAAGTAAGCTTGTTTCTGAAGGAGATCCAGTTTAATTTACTTGTATTATCGAAACCTGGGAGTTGGACTCGATCTCTAAGGTCCCTTCCAACTCGCACGATACTATGATACTATGATATTCTTTAAGGATTCATCATCATCATTCTAATGCTGTAATGTTTCGGTGAGGCAGTGTGCACTCCTAATATTTCTGTGGATTTCATTCATCTTCATATAACAAAAAGTTAGAGCGGTTCTATTTGGAAAAAAATATTATCTGCTGTAAAGGTTAATTCTTGCCATAGGCAATATTGTAGTTGAACAAGTTTGACTATAAAAGCATGCATTATTGATGTACAAGTATGTTCTGAATAATTTAGTCTGTATACTGCGTTAACAGTTGCAGAAACAAAGACACACAAATTAAAAATAAATTCAATGCAGAAACAAAACCTCATAGGCATTATTTACTATATTGAGCTTTTTTTTCTTTAAATAGCAGCCCTATCAATGCAAAGAAAGTGAATACGACTACAAGCAGTGACTCCTACATTGGGCTCTGGAGAAACTACCTGATTCTTTGCTGCAGTGCAGCATCTTCTTCAAGCTCCTCTACTTCCACTGGCTCTGTGAGATGTTCCCCTCCTGAGACGCTGGCGTCTACCCCTGACAGTGGTTATAGCATTGATTCAAGAGTAGGTTCTTCTGATGATTACTGTAAATACTGCAACTACGTTTTATTGCAAGTAGAACCACTTGAGGCTTACGACAGCTATCATGATTCTTAGAAGGCTGTGTAATTTGTCTGAAAATATGTTTACAATGCCTTTTTTCATTTGTTTTGGATAACATTCAGTTTGTTACTTCCAGCCCATACTGTAGAGGCAGTTCTACTTGTGGTTTTTCATCTAATCACATATTGAAAACATTAATCCAATTTCAAAGTCTTATCTGGTGATAATGAGAAAACCTTTTGTCTACAGTTCTTTTTATTTACTTTTTTTTAAATTTTCCTTTTTTCTTTTTTCCTGTCAGGAGACCTCTGTAATTCTGAGCAAATAGCCTCACACTTCTCCACTAACTGAGGCAGTGTTCTGTTCAGGCTCTATACTTTGTTATATTTTTCCTAACCACGGTTTTGTCTGCATTACTTCAGGTTACCTGCAGGTGTGGTTGGGTGTTCTTTTGTGTTTGGTGTTTGTGTTTTTTCCATCTCCTCCTTGGCTTCCCGTAGCAGATAGGAAAAAGGCAGTGAAGATAACTCATAGATTGTACAGCAGATTTTTGGCAGAAGCAGCCTGTTCCAGTTGTTACCAACATTCTATCCTTAGATCTGAGAAACTGCAAAATGAAATCTTAACAGGCTTACTTTTCCTTTTAAAGAAACAGAAGATCTTGTAAGATGTTTGTAAGCTCTTCTCTAAACTGATCATGCATGTGTGAATTGGTGAGCTAACAAAGTTCTCATTGAAGTTTTTCTCTGAAGATGAAGTATGGAAACGTTCCTATAATTAGAATGTCTTCAAGCTAAATGTGAAAGAACCTAAGAAAGATGTTATCCAAAGATAGCCACATAAACCTCTAAGTCACTGTTTATTTTTGATTTTCAAACTTTTGGAGTTGCCTCTCACATGGAGGATGTAAAGATATCTAGTGCTGTTGCCTCTCAGCTGCCTGTGAAGGTGTTGCATAGCTGCATACTCGGCTCTTTCTGAAGAGTCATTGGCCCTAGTCACTAACAATCTATTTCGGCTCTCTTGTGTAGTCAGCACAGAGCCTCAGTAGGTTACTGAACAGATGGGATGGAGCCTCCCCAGAGGCTTTTTAAATTTGTTTTCCACGCTAAAGGCCCAAAACTTTGTTTTTATCATGAGTAGTTCAAGTCAGCGCTTGAGAACCTGATATTGCAGCAGATGTTTTAATCCTGTTACCTGCACGTTGGATAACTTCTTCATTCAGGTTTATTCTGATTTTCTTCTTAGATCATTGGCATTCCATCCCCTTCTTCCTTGTTTAAGCACATAGTTCCAATGATGCGCTCTGAGAGCATGGAAATTACGGAATCCCTTGTGCTGGGACTTGGCAGGACCAACCCAGGAGCTTTTAGGTAATTGCTGTGTTTCATCTGGTTTTATGCTAATGAATACAAAGCTGGGGAAACAGAACTCAGAAAAAGGCCTTCTTAAGCATTAAAAAAATCTGTGAAAACTGATTATCGTTCTTTTCTAGCACTTAGCTGCATGACAATGATTTTTAGAAGCTGAACTAATTTTATTATTTTCATGCCTTTTATTGATATTTAAGACTGCCCTATGGAGGAACAGACTATGGACTGTCATTTACAATGTTAATTACAGTCATGGTTATAGAGGTACTAAAGATAATTGATAACACCACTTAAACCTGCTGGAATACTCATTTTCTCTTTTATTTTCTATTACTATTCACGTGAGCTTGTCTTGTTCATTGTGTGCTCTCCACTGAAAGCCAAACTTTTAGTGTGTTTTACAAAAAAACCTTTACAATAACAAAAAAAGAACCTTCTTTTTTTTTTTTTGTTGTTGTTGTTAATATGAACAAAAATATGAAACTATCACCATGCTTAAGTCTCATGTAATTTAATGAAAGTCTTTGCAACTTTCTGAACACTTTAACACGTTTCTAGAAGGAAAACCCCTGTAGCAGGAGAATCCAATCATTTCGCATGAAAACTTCAGTGGATGATGCTTTTGGTATGTTTAAATTAGAACAGCACAGGAAGTACACAGAAAAATGTGGGACTCACTGCAGCAGATCTAAAGCAGAGGTGTTAATTACTATGCTATTGATTATAAAAGTGGAATTAGTAAGGTTTAGGTTACTGGGCTGTCTGTATAGATCCACGCTGCCAGTCTCTTTTCCATTCCTTTGCTCCTCTTCATGGAACCATGAGATAGTTGGAGTTTGACCGAAGGAACTGAGAAAAGACTGTGAAGCTTCAGAACAAATTGGGAATGTAACCACAGTATCAAAACATTGCTTTTCGGTTTTCACAGAGACTAGACTGACTAATCTGTCAGCATATCGTTATTGACCTTAGAGAAGCAATGTTTATTAACACTAAATGGATAGTGACAGCTGCATGAACATAATATGATCAGTTGCCAGCATCGTTTTTGTCCAATAGTATCTATTGCAGCATTGAGGCGTTGTTAAACCTTGAATATGAAAGTGAATGAAAACAGTATCTGATAGAAGTATAACTTAGAACTTTCTAAATGAAAATCTAGTGTAATTATTGAGAAATCCATTTGGTGGTTTGTATTTAAATTAGGGAAATCTCGGAAACATTTCTTGTAAATGCATATTTAGTTCAGAAAGCTACAAGTAAAACCTAAGGGTGTTTAAATAAAGTTTTAACACTCATTATGAAACATCTTTGAGTTGAGATGTTAACTTAATGGTTGTTCATATTCTTTCAATTATTTTGTTTTAATTCAGGGAACTAATAGAAGAATTACATCCTATAATTAAGGAAGCACTTGAAAGAAGGCCAGAGGTAATTAGATGTTTTTCTTGTATTCGGCACAGAGTTTTATCTGTCTTCTCAGAAATGATAGTAAATAACTATTAGTTATGCTACTGCAACTAAAAGCTGTCAATACACCAGCTAACAAATATAAATGTTACTTTTTAAAGCTTGTGTGAGCTGTTTACAGTAGAAGAGTTCTGTTTTGAACTCTGTATTATTCTTATATCAAAGGAGTTTGGTTTTAGATGACTAGAAATTACTATAAGCTTTTCCACATTCTTAAATTTGTGTTGCCTAAATATAGTTTAGCATAGTTAAATACTGCTTGCAAATAGTAGTTCCTAAGATGGCATTGATTTCTACTGTCAACCAGCTTTGTTTAGTTCTTTAAAATGGAAATGGCTGTGAGCTCAACAGTCTGCCCTGAATGAAAATCTTCTGATGGAGAGGATGTTTTACTGTAGGGTTTAGAAGCCCCTTTAGGTATCTACAGACATAATGATCTCCGTAAACACAAACACAGATAATTAATTATTCAGTATTTTTTTTGTGGTAACTATTGTATTCATATTCGTAGTAAATTCATAATTATATACAGATGATGAGAAGGAAAATGACTTTTGTTTCAGAATGTTACTGGAGTACAGTGTGTTTACTTAGTCTTACATGCGCAGATAGATTGGTATTGTACTGCAGTTCGTCATTTTGTATGTCACACTTCATGACAGGCGAGTGACAAAAGAAAAAGTGTATTATTTCATTAATACATGTAATAATAAACTTAGTGTATCTTGCAGTTACAAAAGGAATAACTGTTCACTGCCTGATCTGTTAAAATAGGCAGGCATTTTGGTTACTGATGATAAAATTTTTACACCCCTGATAATTCATGCTAATTGTTGACTAGATATAATAATACTTCTTTATGCCATGCAGTTTTATGTATTTTTTTCCCACTTCATCTAATTCTGCGTTTCCTCTGTTGAGCAGAACATGAAACGACGCAGGCGTCGGGATATTTTACGTGTACAGCTTGTACGAATATTTGAACTGTTGGCAGATGCTGGTGTCATTAGTCACAGGTGGGGGCTGCACTGATAAGCAGGATCACTTTGTACTATAGATATCTATAGGGAAGTATTATTCATTAATTAGTTGTGTTTCTAAAATTGCATTTTCTTCATTATCTATTAGTCCCAGTGTAAGAGCTAATTCTGTGGAAGAATGAGTGACTTGTGAAAAATGAGACTTATTTGTTTACTATCACTGGAGTTTTTTATTTAGCAAGGAAAAAAAGCTTGGGGAAAAACTTGCTTTGAATTCAGTGTTTGTAAAGAGGAGGTTTTATGTCCATTAAAGAGATAAGGATTGGGTTTTGTTTTTTGTGTTTTTTTTAATGTTGTATATTTAGCATACGGTTTAATGTTTTTGTTTTTAAGTGCAAGTGGTGGCCTTGATAATGAAACACATTCCCTCAACAACACGTTACTGGAGTATGTTGATCTAACAAGACAACTCCTAGAAGCAGAAAATGAAAAGGATTCTGACACACTGAAAGATATCCGATGCCATTTTAGTGCCTTAGTGGCAAATATCATTCAAAATGTTCCAGGTATGTAAAAAGATCTTGATAACTTCTGATAGACTGTTTTCATTTTATTTTATTTCTTTAAAGGCACCAAAAAATTCTACTTACCTGAATTTGCAGAATACATTAATAAAAATATTCCATCAGTTCTGAACACAGCTTCAGCAATGAGGGTTTTTAAGAGAGGTGTCTGATACTGTTTAGAAGCTACAAGTAGTTTTCTCATTTAACAAAAGTCTTCTTGACTGGCAATGCATTTACATCTTTTAGATTAATAAATATCTCAGATTAATAAATACCTCTGTGATGTTTAGCAGGATAACAGTAAAATTATGTCCAGTTATTATGATTTTGAAATAGTGTGTCTTTATTGTTTCCCTTTGATTCTCTGACTCTGATTCTCTTTTATGTACATCATTTAAAAAAATGGTACAAAAAGTGTTTCTAACTTTTATTTGCTTTTCTTACAGTCCACCAGAGAAGAAGTGTCTTTCCACAGCAAAGTCTCCGCCACAGTCTATTTATGTTGTTCAGTCATTGGGCAGGTCCTTTTAGTATCATGTTTACTCCCCTGGATAGATACAGTGACAGGAACATGCAAATAAACAGACACCAATACTGTGCATTAAAGGTATTTTAATACTTTTTGAACTTTGAAAATAAATGCCCATGTTGATTCTGCTAATGTACATTTAACATCTCAGCTTTGTGAGGAAGGTTTTCATATCCTTGTCATTTCTGACTTTATTTCTCTGTTCTACCTACTTGCTCATTTTTGATAATTGTTTTTTTTGCATACTTAAACCATTGCACTTAGAATAAGAATTACTTAAAATTACTGGTAAATGTTGACTTCCCGTGATTTCTCAGCTGCCCAAGGAGAAAGACTTTCATATAAAGTTTGTTAATCATAAAAAATGTCATACGAACTCTTGCATTAGTCAGCTTTTCACTTTTAACTGCAAAACTGTTATTATTTCAGAATAACCTGATTTGATTGAAGTATTTCTTTACCAAGATGTAATTCATTTTTTGCTAGCTGTACTGTTTCTCATCTGTCAGAAAATACTATCGTTTTTTGGGATTTTAATGGGCTTGATAAAAACACATCTGCTGTATCTGAGTTATTAAAATGTACTGTTTTACTTTCTAAAGGCTATGTCTGCTGTACTGTGCTGTGGTCCTGTGGCAGATAATGTTGGGCTCTCATCTGATGGCTATTTATACAAATGGCTGGACAATATTCTGGATTCACAGGATAAGAAGGTAATGCAGGCAATGTAAATACTGGTTTGCAAACTATCAGTACTTTCAGCATAGGCATTCATGAATTGTTGTGGTCACATTGACCCAAGGGCTTTAGAGTGGCCTATGCCTAAAGCTTTTGGGAATGCATATTTTTGCCTTCTCCTTAACACTCACTATCACCAAGCTGAGGAAGGCAGTCATGGGGCACATTCTGAGTACAGACAAAGCAGAACTAAGGAGGAAAGGACTGAAACAGATTTCTTGTAATTTCTAAACTAATCAGCTAGATGAAATTGTAATAATAAGCACAACCTTCAGAAACATAAAGGAGACAAGATTTTTAATGTAATGTCTATGAGACTCCAGAGTCCATTGATGGGGACTTATGGAATTCTGAAGACCAAGTTTAAGGCAAGCTTTACATCTAAAAGATAGGGCCTCCATTGCACTAATGCTGTGATAGCATAAAATTATTGCTCCAGTGGCTAGATTCAGGGGATTATGCAAGTCTCCAGATGGATCAGTCCCTTGTACCCCACAGTGGATTACCTGTCTATATTTAAGTGCTTTTCTGTATCTGATGCTTTCAGACCTGTGTTCAGAAAAGAGCAAATAGCACAATATGGGCTTGGAACTGAGAAAAAGGAATGTTAGAGCTATCTAGTTGTTTACTAGTCTACTTTCTCTGCTTACTCTAGTTGATTACTTTGGTAATCTTTTACTGTGTGTACAAGTTGGGCTTTAAACAGTTTGATAGATTAACTGTTGTTATTTTTAACTGTGGACTCATTATTTTTAGCTGGAATAATTTTTGCGTATTACAGATGTTTTGGATTAAATATCTATTTCCCTCTTTTATGCCATTTTTATAAGTTGGCCCTTTTTTATTTTTTTATTTTATTTTATTTTATTTTTAATTGGTTCATTTCTGAATGCAGGTTCACCAGCTGGGCTGTGAGGCAGTTACGCTGCTCTTGGAACTCAACCCTGACCAGAGTAACCTCATGTACTGGGCCGTAGACCGGTGCTATACAGGTTCCAAGAGGGTAGCAGCTGGCTGCTTTAAGGCCATAGCCAGTGTGTTTCAAAACAGGTACTACAGAATTTTTCAGAACTATCATTTTCCAAGTGTAATTTCATTTAGAACATTTTTTCCTCCCTTAAAGAATAGAGAACACTCCTTCCTGTGTGTATGTGTTACTAGAGAAGCTTTCCGGAATGCTAGGTTATTCTGTATCATATCCCCTATGAATTAGCTTTTACTTAATACATTCAAATAAGAAAATAATAATAATTAAAAAAAAAAATTAATGTTATTTATTTCATGCTTGCAATTTTTCCCTAGGGATTACCAGTGTGATACAGTGACCCTTCTAAATCTGATACTGTTTAAAGCAGCTGATTCTACTAGGGCTATCTATGAAGTTGCTATGCAACTATTACAGGTTTGTAAGCTGATTTTGATTCAATTGTTTTTATTTTAAAAATTAGAATGATCTCTGTGCATTGCAAATAACAGCAGCAAAACCCACAAAGATATTTCTGGTATTATTTAGTTGTTCTTTCTCTGAGAAAATGGGATGTATGTTTTTCTTCTCTGTTTTTATACATAGTTAGCCTGTATCCTTACTTGGCCTAAGCAGATGTCAGCAACATGTGTCTGTTTTCAAGAAGTAAGCCCTAAAGACCTACATTGTCATACCATGTGCTTTTTAAGATAAATAAGTTAAATGAAGATTTTTCTGATTCGACACTACAATAAAGTGTTGTATAGATCAGTTCTTCTAAAAGCATCTCAGAGAGAACTGTGTTGGTTCTGTTCCATTGCTCTCTTTACTGATGTAGCTGTCAGTGTCGTGATTTTTGCATTGGTGCCAAACATTTCCCATATCCATCAACACGGAGAGGTGTTAGCAGAAATGTTGTTAGCCATTTACTTCTGCTAATTCCTTTCCAAGGCCATTTAGGGGTAATACAGGCAGCACTAATATATATATATATGTATGTATGTATGTATATATGTATATATGTATATATATGTGTATATATATGTATATATGTATATGTATATTTAACTGTATATACTGCTCATAGCTCATACCAAAAGTCATCTTAGATGTTTTTCCCAGGGTCCTTGTCAGCTAAATTAAGCAGTAAAATCCTTTCTGAAGTCATGCTGTTGCTGATGTGTCAGAACTCAGCATTCTCCCTTTCAGTTCCATCTTTCTTATCAAGTGAACACTGCTGCTTAAGACCAGACAAAGTTAATTTTGGATGTGCTGAACTGCTTTAGCCTTCTTCTGCATCTTTGGCACATCAGAGATTGTGTTTCTTCTATTTTTGCTTCAAGCAGAAATTAATATTGTTTGGAAATAAAAGTATTCAATAGTATTTTGCAATTTGTTATGGAAAAATATATGTTGGATAAGTTAAGTTATTTTGAGAAAGCAAACCTCAAGAATTTATCATTGAAAATGCATCAAATGGAATGAGAGTTAGCTATTCGGTGGAACTGCCACAGTGCTTGTGAACACAGGAGATGTATGGAGATCTGTCAGATACAAAGCATTAAATGAGAGTAAATGCTTAGATTTCAAAGGTGATTTTTTTAACAAAGACTTCTAATGTAACTGTGTACAGAGCTTCAAATTCTGAACATTGCTGTTGTAGATCTTGGAACCAAAGATGTTCCGTTATGCTCACAAACTGGAAGTTCAGAGGACGGATGGAGTTTTGGGTCAGCCTTCTCCTTTACCACATCTCTATTCTGTGTCATACTATCAACTGTCAGAAGAACTGGCAAGGACTTACCCTGAGCTAACGCTTGCCATTTTCTCAGGTATGGTTTAAAATAAATCAATATAAGGGTAATCAGTCTGAAATCTTTTACAGAACGTATAGTTCATAGCTCACTAAAATAAGGAACGCATGATGATGTCTTCAAAGTAAGTGGAGAAAACTGAATTTACTGAGTTAGATTTTTTGTTTATTCCTATTTGTAATATATTAAAGAAGAAACTGAATGAATTAAATAATTTTTTATGACTTTCTAATATACTAAAGAGAAACCATGTATTAATAAAATAATTGGTTTTCAAAATTCCTCTTCTGTAATTCTTTCTAGTATCTTTGTTTACAGTAGATCACTTAAAAATAATATTCTGTGACATCTTAAATAGTTGCAGAATAATAATCTCTTGCATAAATTAAAAAAAAAAAAGATGCAAGGACAAATATAAGAGAAGTTTTAAAGTGCTTTTTTGACATATTCTTTACATGCTTTAGGTATTCAGCTGTCTCCTCAATTAGAGGAATTTTTCTCTAGTTAGTAATTTTTAATACTTACCAAACACAGTATGATATATTATAGTGTATTTTTTCCCCTGGGTGACTTGAATTGCTTTTTCCTTACTGTTTATATAAGAAATGAGCAGTGCTGAAACCCTGCTTATCAGACTGGTTTACCATGTTTTTAATTGTGCAACATGCAGTGCATACTTATTTCATCAGGACATTTTTTTGTCCAGGAAAGCATTACTTGTGTTTTCCTCTCCATAGAATTGAAGCTGGCACATACAGATTGGATTTTGTTTTCCATTTTCAATGAAAAAGCTACTAAATCAAATAAAACTAGCTTGTATTTTGCAAGAATTGGTAAATGAAAATAGCATGAAGCTTTCAGCAGTTAACAAACTGCTGCACAGAACCCAGTACACGCTTTCTTGTTTGTGCATACAAATGTGTGTGTGTGAGTGCATACAGCAGTTCAGTTTTTTCAGCCATGCTGTTTGACAGAAGAGTCAATTGAAGAATACTGATGATGGTTATGAAGTAGTACTGGCTAGTTAAACAAAAGAATTATGTCAGTATCAGTGTTTTTTTTATATTAGTGTGATGTACTGGATTCATAGTAGGGATTGTTATTAGCAAAACAATTCTGATTAATGACGCACCATTTATGTATATCTTTGAATTATATATATATCTTTGAATCACAGAAGTAAGTCAGAGAATCCAAACAGCTCACCCAGCTGGGAGACAGGTAATGCTGCATTATCTGCTGCCGTGGATGAACAATATTGAGCTGGTAGATTTGAAACCTTTGCCAACCATTCGTCGGCAAGAGGAAGATGAAGAAGATTCTTTGAAGGATAGAGAAATAATGGTAAACAGTAGGCGCTGGCTGCGAGGAGAAGGCTGGGGATCACCACAAGCTACAGCCATGGTCCTGAACAACCTCATGTATATGACTGCAAAGGTAAAAACTAATTGGTATTCAAGGGACTGTTGGGTTTAGGGAGAATACTGTTCAGAGATACTGTGTTACAGACTTCCAGGAGTTACTGCTTATATTAGTCTGCTTGCTTGTGAATAGCCAAATTACACACCTTTCCTATGTACACACTTCCATCTCAGATACTGTTTTGTCAGTCTGCCCCTCTGTTGCCATCCATAACAGGGCAACAAACCATAATGGAATATTGCTGGGGAAGTTCAGCCTCTGCTGCCATTCCATCAGCATCAACTTCTAGTATCATTGACCAACATAATAAAGTGGGAGGCGTTACTTTTGGAGCAGCCCTTCTAAAATAATATAGTTAATGTATATAAATAACAAAACTTATTTTAGTTTTTAATATTTTAATTAAAATGGTAAGAAAATAAAAGAGAGCAATGAAAACATAAAACTAGCAAGATGTTGACTGATGGGATATAAGTGAGGGGTATTTCTCTTATAAAATTCTAGTAAAGAGACATGACCAGATTTTTTAGTTGAATATCTGATTGCAACCCTATACATTCCATTTGATAAGATTATTTTTGCTGAATGAAAATGGAGTTGCAAATATGCCCAAAAATGGATGATGTTTTTGGTCAAATCTTGAAACAAAAATTCTGCTGGAGTTTTCAAGAGAGATCTTCACTTTGTTTTCCAGTACGGTGATGAAGTGGCTTGGTCTGAGATCGAAAATGTCTGGACTACGTTGGCAGACAGCTGGCCAAAGAATCTGAAAATAATTTTGCACTTCCTGATCAGTATCTGTGGAGTGAACAGCGAACCCAGCCTTTTGCCTTATGTAAGTATACTGTATGAGTCTCCTTAGTGTTACTGGTGTTTTAGAATTTAACTGAGTCTCTAGCAGTAAAGATCACCAAGCAAAAAATATGACGTAGTATTTCTGATACCCAAATCTAGCTGTGTAATTGTATCACCCCCTGTTTTATGACCAATGTGTACAATGAGTAAATGAAATACAAAATGTACGTAAACTTGAAGGTACAAAGCAAAAAGCCAGACTCTCGTAGGCCGTCCCCAGTGCCAGGGTGAGGGAGAGGGCACAAATTGAAAAACAGGAGCTTCCCTTTCATCATCAGGGAGCTGATGCAGTGCTCTGCAGGTAAAGACTGAGCATTAACACAGGTTGCCCACAGAGGGGAGGTTCTATCTATTCTCTCTGTTGGAGATTCCTATAAGCTGTCTGGACCGTGCTCCTGGGAATCCTGCTCTGGGTGACTCTCCTTGAACAGCAGCAGGACCTCCAGAGGTCCCTGCCAACTTCAGCCTTTCTGCGATTAGTGTACTAATTCTAGAAATAGGCTTATGGGATTAAATGGACACTAGCTGTCCCTGGCAAAGGAAACCTTTTGCTATTTCAATGACAAGTTCAAGAGGCAAAGAATATTTTTCAGTGTAATAAGTATATGGTATGCTGAAAGCCTGTAGAACTTTTGAAATTAAAGAAGCCTGCCATTGAAGACGAATAATCCAAGGATTTGTAAAGTGAAATAAAAGATTCTGAGAAAATAATTTCTCTGACGCTGGTGGTCTTCTGGTTATGAAAGTAGCAGTAACTTACTGCAATTTACTCAGTGATAGGTCTGAAACAAAGCCATCTATCAGTTGTAAGCTGTCAAAATTCAGTGTGTCCTAGATGGACCATAGACATTATTTAGTAAGTAAGTTTTTAAAAGGATAAGATTTAGTGAACATCTGGTTTTGAAGAAGAAGGAAAAGAACCTTGGAGATCGATTGCTGATTTTAGATTGATTTCATTCCATATATGCACTGATCAATTCCTTTCCATCATAATATGCAAATCAGCAGCCACAGATAATTTCTGTTTGTTGGGAAAAAATAAGATGGCTCCATAACTAATACTTTCTTCAGAGAATTGTAATAGGTTTTGTTAACAGTACAAAAAAGTAGATGTGAAGTAAACAAAGAAAGGTATCTGTGATAAGTAAATATTTTTATATGTATGTATGCTTGTCTGTGAATATATAGGACTTATAATATTGTGTTCTTACAAAGGTCATATTACGTTCATTGGGTGGCAGTTGTTTTCATTGCAAATCAGAAAATCTAGCAGTGAAGCCCCAAAACTTTCCAATATAGTTTGAACCAAGAGATAAAATAAGTCCGTGAGTCAAACATCCTAAATTGCTTGGCATTTTACTAATTCCTTAGTGTCACTGTCCAAATCTTAATTTCAGATGCTGCTAAAACCTGTGTTAGAAAAAGCTATTTTGTTTCTTAAACAGTGGTCATTGAACTAAGATAAATTTTTGTGGTGTTTCTGATGCTTGCTGGTGTTTCTGTCTGTGGGAAGTGATTTTGTTTGCTAAGTTGCAGGTATCCTCACTGGCACTGCAGGCAGGTAGTGGTTCTAATGAGTTGAGATGATCAAATCTTTCATTTATTTATTTTTCTACAAATAACTAAGGTAAGAATTGTATTTATGTTTATTACTATTTTATGTATATATACTTCTCTATTTGATGGCAGGTAAAGAAAGTTATTGTTTATTTGGGTAGAGACAAAACAATGCAACTACTGGAAGAGCTGGTGAGCGAACTTCAGCTTACAGATCCTGTCAGTTCAGGAGTCACCCATATGGATAATCCACCGTATTACCGCATTACTTCCAGCTATAAAATCCCTTCTGTCACTTCAGGTGAGAATTTATTGAGCTTAAACTATTATTGCTGGCAATGACAAACATGTGTCTATTAAACACTTAAAATACTGGAGTTCATCTGTAAGTATTTAATAGAAGTACAGTGTTGTGTTTCTTTTACAGTATGATAGAATTTCCATTTTAAAAGGTGGGCAGGTTTTAGATTATCCAGAGTTCTTATTAAAGAGTATCTGAAAGACTTGCAAGGAACAGGATTGTATTGATATCTATGTTAGATTTTGTCTGCATTCAGATCTTGCACATCTGTTTACCCTCAATATATCACTTTTGTATCTGTCCAGCGAAACAGCTGGGGACAGTTTACATCTTTAAATACAGCTTTAAATCATTTTTTTGGCAAAGCATCTTTCAAAGAGAGCCACATAAGACGTGGATGGGAGTATCTAAGCAAGGATTTAGCTTTTCTGCTGCAGAGCTGTCAGTGCTCTGAAGCAGCCTGGGCCTATCATCTGGGGATTATCTGGATAACAAGGTGCTCGCGTTGGTATTTGTTCATGAAAGTATTTCAAACGTATTTAAAATAGTATGGAGCACTTATTTATACTTTAGTGTTTATTGAGAGTAACAAAGTAGGGAGAAGAAAGTGCATAATTTTTCACAATTATGATCTGGTAACTGTGATGTTTGATAGTTTCTCTTAAAAAGAGATTGATATACGCTTCACTGAACACTGCTAGGTTTTAATCCCTAATCTGTTTGTATTTTGAATTAACTGCATACCAAAGTCCAACTGCATTTTACAGATGAATAGAATAAAGGAAAGAAAGAAGGAGATATCTGGATCCTGCTTCAAAAACAAGCCTTTCTGCTTCATTTACTCTGAAGACTTAGAGATTCCTGGAATTATTTGCTTTTTTTTATTTTCCAGTTAGTGAGATTACTGAAGCAGTTGAGAATCTTTTATTCTATGCAATAATTTTTCTTTCTCCTTCATGAAAGTAATCACTGCTGCTTGGTTTGTATTTGTGCTTGTTGCTATAGCATGTGTCTGTTTCGGAGTCCTGGCACGGACAAGAAAATAAGGGTCATTGTATATAGCTTAAGTCTGCTTTGCTTTTTTTTATTCAGTTTCCAATGTCTTTGTCCATAATTAACAGGTACCACTTCTAGCAGCAATACAATGGTAGCTCCCACAGATGGCAACCCTGACAGTAAACATATAAAAGACAGCATTGAAGAGAAGTAAGTATCTCCTCAGAGATAGTTAAATTACAAGGATTCCTGGTGGCTTTTATAATTACTTGCATCTCAATGGCTTTGATATGTCTGTGCTGCAGGAAATATATGTTTAAGTTCTGCAAGAGAGTACAATTTGATTTTAAGCAAAAAAAAAAACAAACTGGAATACTATTTGGGATTTATGGTCAGGCTTTGCAGTGCTGTAGCTAGGTGTCTAAATTAGTTATTTATCACTTACGTGTTTACCTAAGAGAAATTAGGTTGTATGTGTGTATGGATATGTTGAAGGCAAAACAACCAGTTTAGTAATGTAGCAAGTTCTCCCACGTACAACATATTAATGTCTATGTGTAGCAAGATCCCTTGCAGCTACAAGGGATCTTGTGGGATGCCTCCCTCCCTAATTTCTGAGCTTCTTTAGAGTCATCTTTGGGAGGAACTTCCCAAATAGTAATACTAGTGTGAGTGTAGTGGAAAGCAAAGAGCTGGTGTGGAATTAGTTGGGATGCAAACTCAAAGCTGCTGTGGGCATGCTTTCATTGTGTGTCAAATGTGAGCTAGCTAACCTTACAGTGAAAGAGGAGCAAGGGTTCCTTAATTAGCATTAGAAAATGTGTGCACAGGCCATTACTGTAGAGTAATGTAGCTGTAATGTAGCTTACTTTGTGATGACTTGTTTCCAAGCCTTAGAAATATTTCTGCAGCAAATACAAAAGTAATTGTATTTCTCTAATTATAGCAATGTAATTTCCCATTTGAACAATTTTCTTCTCCAGGATAATGATATCAATATAATTAAATTGGTAAATGTATTGACAGAGACATTGACAGAGCCTCATACTTCAATTAAATCAAATTGTATAAAATTATGAAATCTGAGGTGTCATTCAGAATTTGTCCTACCCAGGCACAGACCTGGCAGTACTTGACTGCTTTTCAGGCTTGAGCTGAAGAAGCTTTTAAAGCAATGATGACAGTTTTGAAAGTCTGTGAAAGTTTTGGCATCTGTTGTAGTGTTGTCTAAAACCTCCCTAGAGTAAGTGCTTTTGGATATGATATACTGTGTGTACTTGGGCTTGAAAAGATGAAGGAGTTATGGAAGCTATGTCAGAAGAGCTTGGAAATTATGCTTTCGGCACTTCAGTTTCTCTGACTTCCTTCTACTTTAGCAGATTAATGAAGATTAAAGAATCATTTCATCATTAGTGAGAAGAATGTGTAATGCCAACACATGGTAATATTTTAAATGCTGGTAGAAATGATTTATCAAATCGAGATGTACTGGATTCCCTCCTCGAATACTCTTAAGTGGTATTGCTGCAGGAGGTCTTACACAGCTGAGATATTTTATATCATATTGTATAACTGTCCTTGTAGGATGAAACATTGTTGCATAACAGTTTTATTGAAACATGGAGACCCTGATTGATCAGTTCTTACAACAGAATGCCAATTACTTACATCTCTTTATTTGTTCCTGCAGTTATGCACATCTAGACATCTACAGCGGGTTGAACAGTAACTTAAACCGTCAGCACCACAGACTAGAATCTCGCTACAGCAGCAGCTCTGGAGGATCATACGAAGAGGAGAAAAGTAATATTTTAGTTTATAAATATTTCTGTGTGTAGAAAATAAAATTTTCATAACTTAATGCTTTTGCTGAAGCTTTTGGAACATGAGGAAATAGTGATAAATAAAGAGGTTTTTTCGTCAACTTATTTTTGAAAGATATCTACATATTTAAATAATATAATATATATATTTATTGTTATTATTTTTACATTCCCCAGTCTTTGTTCTGCTGTAGAGATCTTGCACATATTTGATTACAGTACTGTGTGTAAGGGAGATTAACATGCCTTCTTTCCTTACCTTGAACAAAACCCATACAAAACTTTCTAAGAATCCTTATCAAAGCAAAGTATTGCAGGGAAGAAAGATCTTGCAGTGTATCTATAATTAATTTTCAAGCTTGCTTTAATTAATCTCTTCTGATCTGTATTCTGTTTTTTTTTTTTCTTGAGGTGTCTGAGGTGCAGGTGTAAGGATAAAAGTCAAAATCTTTTCTGAATCTCCCATCTACTTTCAGAGACATTTTTTATACAGAGGCTTATTAATTGTGTCTGCTCTTGCACCAAACTAACCCAAATCATTATTGCCTGTGTTCAACTGCTGCGTATAGGCCTCAGTTTGTCAAGAATTCAAAAATATTTACAAGAGTGTAAAACAGAAATGGACAATTTCTGTATCGTATAACCGTCTTTAGAAGATGATGTAATACAAAACTACCCATATTGAGGGTGCTTGTTTTCATTTTTATGCTTTTTATTTTTCATCTATTGTGTTAGGTGATTCCATGCCTCTGTATTCAAACTGGCGGCTGAAGGTGATGGAGCACAATCAAGGAGAACCTCTCCCGTTTCCCCCCACTGGAGGTTGCTGGTCACCCTTAGTGGATTACTTGCCTGAAACAACTTCTCCGGGCATGTCTCTGCACAGGTAATTGTTTTGAAGATTGTTAATTGCTTGCTGATGGCAACTCATTGCTTTTCAATTTGTGTTGTACAAATATAGGAATTTAAGCGTAGTAAATTTAAAGATAATGCATAAAGATAGCACAGCTATTTTTGTGGTTTCATGCATCTGGCAGTTTAAGATTTTCAAGCCTTTTGTTTTGGGTAAACTGAAGTTTCTCTGTCTTCATTGTGAGCATACGTATTTTCCCTTAATGCATGTTTGTGGGTGTTTATAGCTAGACTTCAGAGAATACTGTTCAGAAGCATTTTAAGCTCTTTGCAGCTCAATATAAAGGTTGTATGTTATGTTCTGCTAACAGATTTATTTTTGTTTTTAGATGCAACATAGCAGTGATCCTTTTGACTGACTTGATAGTTGACCACAGTGTGAAGGTGGAGTGGGGAGGTTACTTGCATCTTTTGCTTCATGCCATTTTTATAGGTACCAACTTTCTAGAAATATTTCTGGTTTCTTACAATCTGTACCTAAGTACATAGCTGTTCTTTTCTCCATTTAAATTAGTGTTTACCATTGTATTTAAATTTCATTAATAGGTTAATGTTTACAGACACAGCTTCAAAACCAAACATGGAAAGGACTGCTGTGTTGCTAAAAATCTGCACTATTCATATACCTGAGGTAGCCTGTTTGAAAACTTACTTTCAGATAATAAAAATGACATTCCTTTCCCTTTTGAAAAAGATTTCACCTAAATACCTCTCAACTTTGTAACAATGGATATAATTAAGGATTGCTATTGTTCAAAAGCAATTGTAAAAAGCTGTACCACTTTTCCCTCTGCCTTCCTGTAGAAGACAAAGTGAAATTCCGCTTTCTTTCTGTTTCCTTTTTGTAGTCTTTATACAGAGAGCACATTAATTTCTGACTGCTGTGTAAGAAACGAGGATATATTCGTGTTTGTTAAACTATGTGCTTTGTTTTTATATTTGAACACTGAAAAAAACATCTATGTATGGAAGAAATAGCTTCTGTATCTAGCAGGAATCATGTGTGCAGTTAATTATTTCCTTATGTGTCAATCTGATAAAGTATAACATAACAATTGGAAGATGTGCTATTTTTGTAATAATCAAATGTGCTCTCTGCATTTAATACAACTTTTTTTGTTGTTTTTTTCTTAATCTGTGTTAGGTTTTGACCACTGTCACCCTGAAGTTTATGAGCATTGTAAACGACTGCTTTTGCATCTGTTGATAGTGATGGGATCCGGCAGTAATGTCCAATCTGTTGCTTCTGTCCTACTCAGAAACAGAGAGTTCAATGAATCCAGGATGCTTACTGTCAAGCAAACTACACATTTAGATTATACTTTTACAGGTATGCTTTTGGACTTCTTAAAATGGCAGAAGTTTAATTCTAGGCATTATCAAAATCTCTTTTACTTTACTATTTTTCAGAGCCCTTGGTAGCAAAGTACATTTTATTTCAGCTCCACTTAGCTGGCTAAAAAGTATTTTAAGACCGAATGAGTAATGTTCACATTCACACTTTGTGCCCCATTTTCAGAGTTGTGAGCTCAGTTGAGCAATTAATTAATAATGAAATAAACAGAGGAAATTCAATGCTTTGTGTCTGTAACAGCACAGTTTTAAAGTTGTTTCTAAAATAATTAAAATAACAAAACAAAACAGGAAAAAGCATCTCTTACTTGGCCATAGGAACTCTGAACTTTTGACTTCTGTCTTTTGTCCTTGTTTAATAACCTAGCACAGTATTCTTCTGAGGTCTACCTAAGCATCACAACATCATTATGCAATAAAGAATGTTTTTTTGTGTAACTGTGAAAATAATAGGTGTAAGCCTAATGTATTTTCCAAAGAAAAGTGAAAAGAGTATTTCATATGAATTCAGTAGGTGGCAGCATGTTGCTATAAAACCTGCTGGTTCCATTCTGAAATCAGAAGTGGTTTTGTTTCTGACCAAAAATAGGCATCTGTTTTCTGCATCTGATAATTCACAGTTATGGGGAATTAAAAAGTGGGCATAGTCAAGGAATTATTCTATGTAAACCTGTTCACAGAACTTTACTAATGCACCTGTGCAACCATTCTGTTCCTAATCTTTTCAGTTTTGAGCAGAACTTTCTAAATGTGACACAGTATCATGCTGTGGTTACTGAACAAACATCTGATAGGAACTGCAATGTGATCAGTATCAAGTATTTCTATCTGGGGATTAAAATAAGGTCTTTACATGTATGTATGCCTAGCACAAGGTCAAGCAAGTTGATGTAAACTTTTCTTTGAATCAGATCGTGCCTCAGCCCTGTAGCTCAGTAGATTGATTTTTTATTTTTATTTTATTTGTGTGTTTGTCAATGGGTTTCAAGTTTATGTACAATAGTTGCAGTCTGAGATTCATGACTGTCTTCTTTTGTCAGTTTGCCTTCTCCTAGCAGCTTGTCAGTGTAGGCATAATGCGAGGAGATGGTGCAGTTCTCTTTCATGGCTGTGTGATTCTTTTCATGGAGAACAGGAACTATATTAAGCTAACTTCAGGAGCTGTGCAGCCAGAAAGGCCCTATTTGGAACTGATTCACTAGTTAAAACTTCGTGTTTGCTGATTTAAAGTGCTGGTAGTTACAGTGGGACTGAGTATTAATCAAAAAAAAACCTAAACAGATCTGCATGTTATTTGTAAGCAGTTTGGATCACTTGTCTCAACTTCCTCTGTGATGAGATGCTTCAGAGGCTGTCGAGCTGTAGTTTCACTGTATTACTAATACAAAAATCAAACAGCGTCCAGTGATTCAAAAGGGGGAATCTAACGGTTCCTTATTAAGGGTCCAGTCATGCTAAAGCTTTGATTTCATTTGAAATTATTGCATCCATGAAATTATTCTCATTATATTTGTTAATTTACTAATTTTTAGAGGGCTCATTTTTCATTTTATTTATTTAGTATTGAACTGTTGATCTCATAATGGCCTCATTTTTATTTCAGCAGGTGTTCATGATTTTATACCTGATTACCAGCCCTCCCCAATGACCGACTCAGGGCTTAGTTCAAGTTCTACCTCTTCTAGCATCAGTTTAGGAAATACGAGTGCTGCCATGTCTCATATGCACACCACCATCCTCAATGAGGTTGACATTTCAGTAGAGCAGGATGAAAAAGTAAAAACTCTCATAGAATTCATTACCTCAAGGTAAGATATTCATTTTTGTTTAGAAAAATGTTGTATCAGTATGAAAATCAAGTCTGACCCTGAAGTGTTTCTATGCGGTGCAGTGTATGAACAACCCTACATCTCCAATTATTTAAAAGAATTTGGCCTCTTTTCTTGTCCTGAGTGTTTAAAAGTCTTTTATCATGTTCAACATAGGTTCACTATCATTGCTTTCCTCATAGTTTTTTCCAGCCCAATGAAAAAATACAGAAAATTATTAGAAAGCTGCAAGATTTGTGGGAAGGTTATGGATTGACTTACAGAAAACAGCTGGGAACAAGGGGCGGGGGGGGAGACATTTGTGGCACATAACATCCGTAGAAAAAAATAAGCCACACTTGTTTAGTTTATATGATAGTATATATAAAGCTTTCAAAATCATGTAACTCTGAAATCCAGCTTGCTTAATCAGAAGAGAAACTTGCCAACAACAGAAACAAGATTTTCATAGCCCTGAAGTTAGAACAGTGTGTTTTATTGCTGTGAAGAAGAAGGTATGAAAGAATGTGGTTTTAACAGTTGTATAATGGTGGTAGCAGTAACTGGCTTTTTGTTAGGTAACTAAATATCACCTAATGGAGAGCATCTCTGTAGATTTACACTGTTCAGTTACAATTGATCCATTGCTTTCACTGTTTCCTACTTTTCTGTGTGTTGTTGCAGTGATATTAAGCCATTGTCAAAGTTCTTTGATTTGTGTTTGTAATTCTGAGTGGCTTCGTTTATGTGATAGGCAGTAGATTACTTTGCAGTTACTTTAGACAAAAATAACATTTAATAGCAGTGACAAAGGCTGTGATTTTCATTCTGTCACGTTTGCTCTGTTTTTATGTTTTTAGGAAAAGAGGGCCACTTTGGAATCATGAAGATGTTTCGGCTAAGAACCCTAATATAAAGAGTGCTGAACAGTTAACTGTATTTTTAAAGCATGTGGTATCTATATTTAAACAGTCTAGCTCAGGTAAGCTAAAAAACAGTCAAAATATGATACAATATTCAAATCTGCAAACAGCATGATTTTTTTTCAGTGCCAACAAGTTTGCAGATGCTCTATAAAATGACTTTGTGATAGCCTCCTGCTTCTAAAAAGTGTTGATGTTTCTTGTGCATCGCACATTTCAGTTCATGCTTCTGTTGAATTGGATTTGAATATGATATTCTAGGAAAGAGACAAATATCTTCCTAGTTTATTGTGGACATGACATTCAAATCGTAAGTGTTTCATTATCAAGAAGTCTCTCAAGCGTTAAGTATTGTGGAACACATGTTCGTATGCCTGGAAAGATTTCTCAAATGAATATTCCTTGAGGAAAAATGTAGGAGATGGGAATATTTTGAAGTTAAGGATTACTTCAACAGTTTTACTGTTTATTAAAATCAGGTATTTCTGTGGGATTTTTTTAATGAAGCATTGTGATATCTGAGTATTTATTTTCTTATATAGGAGGATTTCAATTGGAACACTGCCTCAGTGAAGTTGCTTTGCAAACTGCTCTTTCGTGTTCCTCTCGACACTATGCCGGGAGATCCTTTCAGATCTTCAGGGCTCTGAAGCAGCCTCTTACTGCATCTACACTGTCTGATGTTCTCTCCAGATTAGTAGAAACTGTTGGAGATGCAGGAGAAGAAGCTCAGGTATTTGGTTTTTTTCCTCCTAATTTTATAGAAAACTGAATATCCTTAAAATGACATCCGTCTCTATTATTTTAATGATGGCCAAATTTTAAAGCATTTTGGATTTGGTTACTTCTGTTTTTAAAGATGCTTCATATATCATAGCAGTTTTAGTTAATATATTTTCTCAGTTTTCACCTAGTGAAATGAGATATGCTATGCAGTGTGAACTTTACGAGAGTTTGATGCATCTATTTCTTAAAAATGCTGTATCCTTCATAGTAAAAGATTCACAAGATCAGCCATATAAAAGATAATCTTGTGTTCTTTATTAAGAACTTGATGAAGTGTTAAAACCATCCAACCTGGTGTCATGTCTGAAGAATTCGATCTGAGCTTTCAGTATTGCAAAATGAGAGCCTAAGACACCAAGGATCATACTTAAGAATCATTTAAATCAGAATTATATTTTGAAATTTGAGGAATGAATTGAAAAACTTGTGATTTTACTTTTTTCCCCATCTTAAATTTCCCCATCTTACTTCCCATCTTAAAATTGTAGCCAGCTTGACCTTTCTCTTCAAGGTCATGTTCTAACTGAAGCATGGAATAATTTAGTTATTGATGCTGATTTTATATTGGTACTCAATAGTTGTGATGTGATTTTCCTTCTGCATCTTGCATAATTTATGATGACCTTTGCCTTTCCCCAGGGTTTTGTCATAGAACTGCTTCTGACTTTAGAATCTGCTATTGATACGTTGGCTGAAACCATGAAGCATTATGATCTGCTTTCTGCTCTATCTCAGTAAGTTCTTTCACTAGTCAAGCTACAAGTTTATATACGTTTGAATTATTTAAGATCTCTGTTACTTATGTAATGAAATAATCTTTGCAGGGTAGTGATATCTCGCTAGCAAAATTGCGTCCTCTTTTATGACGTTTTTTATCATTCTTCCCCAAGCAAAACTCATAAGAGCCTAGATTTCCTGAGGTAGATATCTGCTACCCTTCCAAATTAGCTTCTTGGTTCAGAAACTTCCATGTGGCTTCGATTATGAAATACTTGTCATTTGAACTGAAATTTCTCAAAAATAAGGGCACTGTGAGTACATTCAGGACTTTTTTTTATCAAGTCCTAATGAACTTGATTAAATAATGTAATTTCATGGGGTCTTATTTTTCCCCGTTTGTGTAATATTTAAGAAGTAATTTGAAGTTTACGGATATAAAGTCTTGTACTGCAATAAATGCTTCTATTCCAATCATAGAATCATATAAGGGCATCTAGATCCAACACCACTGCTACAGGCAGGGAGACCTTCCACTAGACCAGGTTGCTTAGAGCCTCATCCAGCCTGACCTCGAATGCTTCTAGGGAGGGGGCATCCACAACCTCTATGGGCAACCTGTTCCAGTGTCTCACCACCCTCACAGTAAAGAATGTCTTCCTAATATCTAGCCTAAACCTACCTTCTTCCAGTTAAAAACCATTTCCCCTTATCCTGTTGCTACCTGCCCTTATTAATAAGTCCCTCCCCAGCTTTCCTGTAGGCCCCCTTCAGGTTCTGAAAGGCCACTACAAGGTCCCCCGAGAGGCTTCTCTTCTAGCTGAAGAGTCCCAACTCTCTCAGCCTATCTTAGTAGTGGAGGTGCTCTAGCCCTCTGATCATCTTTGTGGCCCTCCCCTGGACCTGCTTCAACAGCTCAATGCCCTCCTTGTGTTGGGGCCTCAGAACTGGATCTGGTGGGGTATCATAAGAGCAGAGTAGAGGGGCAGAATCACCTCCCCCAACCTGCTGGTCACACTTCTCTTGATGCAACCCCGGTACGGTTGGCCTTCTGGGCTGCAAGTGCACATAATCTGCTCATGTTGAATCTTTCATTAACTGACTCTCAAATCGTTCTCCTCAGGGCTGCTCTCAAATCACTCTCCCTCTCCCATCTTAATATGGAAGATAATTTCTTCAGCAGTAAAAAATGCTGGTTTTTCTTAGGCCTTTTATTTTTTGTCCATGTTTGAGAGAAGTCTGATTGAACAGTTCGATACCTTTCTTTCAGTGTCTCATTGCAGTCTGAGTGGTTAGCTCGAGAATTGCTGAACACACGTCTTCTTTTGGTTGATTGCATAAAAAAGGTTTCTGAAAATGTTGATATTTCTAAGAATTTATTTCATTTCTCAGTATTTTATGAGTGAGAACTAGAAGTAGTTGATTTTTTTAGAAGAGAAAAATAGGGTAATAAGTTAAAAAAAAAAAAGTTTATTAATTCGCTTATTTTTCTACCTTTATCACATATATTAAGAAGGCAAGTTGGAATGCTTGGTCTTCAATCAAAATCTTCTTTTTTATGCTTTAGGTTAATTTTCCTTATTTTACCAAGTTGCTGTGTAATTATTTGGGTATTTGGTGATTGTAATGAATGTATGTTGTAACAAAGATAATGGGCTGCTGCAGTTTTATTCTTGTGCTGCAAGTGTATTATAATACATAGAGAAATGTTCTTGATAGAGTATTCTTATGTTTTGCAGTAGTTTTCCATATAATTCCACACACTGTAATAATGTTCACCGAGTTGTCTGTTATGATGATTTTTCTTTTAGAACCTCATACCATGATTCTGTAATGGGGAACAAGTATGCAGCTAATAGGAAAAGCACTGGACAGATAAATCTAAGCACAAGTCCCATTAACAGTGGCAATTGTTTGGGATACTACAATAATACAAGAAGTAATTCTTTGAGACTGAATTTGATCAGTGAGAGGAGAGGTGACCGTCGACGGAGCAACACACTGGATATAATGGATGGAAGGATAAATCATGGTGGAAGTTTGGCCAGGACTAGAAGCCTTTCCTCCCTGAGAGAGGGAGGGATGTATGATGTGCAGCCAACTACTGATCCTGTCAATTTGATGGCCACCATATTTTGGATTGCAACTTCATTGCTAGAATCAGACTATGAGTACGAATACCTTTTGGCTCTCAAGCTGCTCAACAAACTTCTTATTCACTTGCCTCTGGATAAATCAGAGAGTCGGGAAAAGATAGAAAAGGTGCAGAATAAACTGAAATGGAATAACTTTCCAGGCCTTCAGCAGCTTTTCCTTAAAGGCTTTACTTCAGCATCCACACAAGAAATGACAGTTCACCTCCTCAGTAAACTCATCACAGTTTCCAGGCATGCTTTGGTGGATCCTTCTCAGCTCGCAGGTAACATTAGTAAATATATTTGTAATGAAAATATGGTATTTTTTTTTAATCAGGTGAAGTATAATCAGAATCAGCATTGGTTGTGCTTTTCCCTTGAAAAGAACTCCTTTCAGTCAAATGGTTTTTGTCGTTGTTGATAGTGCAGTGCTAGTAAGTGGGAATGCATTACTGACTGTTGTTATGTGCCAAAAAAACTGCACAAAAACTTCTATGTTTTGACTGTTAAATTACTTCAAACTTGCTGACAAACAAGTCTGAAGAGTTTATGTCTTACTTTTTGTGATCTTGTACTAAAAAGCTCTCCAAGTACTATGTCCAACATTTGCACATTGTATAAATAATTTCACTGTATTGCATTAGGCTACCGAGTTTCTTGACAGCTTTGCTTAATTGATGCAGTGATGATTTAAATTTCATCTGTCTATCTACTAAGACACACACATACCTATATATTATGCATGAATACAAACTTAGTTACATGTCTATATATTATATATATGCAAGAATGTAAGTATATCTTCCTCTAGGAGTCCTTAAATACCAGTAAGATAGACACACACACACACACACACACATACACAATCCACATTAAATTATGCTAAAATCATTAGGACTCATATAACTGTGTTTGTTTATGTATAGGATTCCCCCTAAACATCTTGTGCCTACTTCCTCATCTGATCCAGCATTTTGATAATCCAACTCAGTTCTGTAAGGAAACTGCTGACAGGATAGCAAAGGTATGTGAAATGATGCTTGCTGGGATTTACTTTTATTACCAGCACTGGTTCAATATTTTTCCACTCCTTCGTGCAATTCATTTCCGTGATTCTATGAGTTATAGAGAGGTAACTAACTATAACTGATTTCATAAATGTGATCCAGTCCCCATTTATATTGTTGGTCTGAGTAAGCTCCTGAGGTTTTTTTGCCACTGGAAAAAAGTACATTTAGCTTTTTCTATAAACTTTATAGGTAAAGAAAGAACTTACGTGTTAGCAATAATAACATTTTCTTTGTTGTTTGATTTTGCTGGTTGCAATATTACATTTAAATTTATTAAATTTTGTAACATTAAATTTAAACTAACTCAATTCTTAGGCACACTTCCTTCCTAACTTACTGATGATAAGAGAATCTTACCTTTCGTAGTTGTGGATAGGAAGCAAAGATTCTATTTCTTGTACAGAGTGATAAACAGGAAATATGATCTCTAGAGGTCCCTTCCAACCCCTGTAATTCTGTGATTCTGTGATCCTTAAAAAAAATAAAAAAATGATTGATATATTATTGCTGGTACTTTTAGGAATGTCTTCGTTCTCAGAACTTTTTCTGACTTTCTTGACTCAAATGAGAGTGTGACTTAACCCATTTATGGTAGCTGTTTAATCTGCAAAGTTACAGACATTAGGCATTCATTGAGAAGATTATCTAGGTTTTCTGCTACCCCAGCACAAAGTTAAGGTTAAGACTACTATGAGTAGTGAACAACAAGCTGGGATTGTGGATGCCACAGTATAAATGATGCAGATACTCCTGACTTCCTAAGTACTAACCTTCACTGCTCTGATTAGTACTAGGGTAGTAGAAAATGGCTGGTCAAGGTTTGTTTAAGAGGATGAATAGTAATGCTGAAGAGGCAGGTTATGGCTTATGAATGGCAGAGCATAGTCATCACCTGTTTAGGGGTATGGAACTATGTTTTCAGTAATTAAACAGTCTTGCTGCCTGGTAATTTGTACTTTTATTTATTTGAAAAAGCAGTATGAGAATTTTAGCAAGTTTTCTCTACTACTTTTTAGTGAATTGCCAGGCCTTAAATCCAGCAGAAACTGTTGATAACTGCTTTCATGATTACTTTGTTTTCAGTTCTAGAAAACATATATTATATATTATTATATAGCATAATAATATATAATCTATAATATCAAAATATATTCTATTATATCTATATATTATATCTATAATCTATAATAATATATAGTCTATATATTATTATATAGACTGAGACTAGAAAAATTGTGTAGTGACTTAAGGATGCGTAGGTTAAAATGTTGTCACCTGTAATGTAATTGTATATACTTTTGACTTTTCAGGTTTGTGCAGAGGAGAAATCACCAACTCTTGCCAATCTGGCTCATATGATGAGTTTATACAGTACACACAGTTATTCCAGGGACTGTTCTAACTGGATTAACGTTGTGTGTAGATATTTGCACGACTCCTTCTCAGATGCCACCTTTAACCTTGTAACTTATCTTGCAGAGGTAAATTTTTAATGAAGGTGTATTTTGTGTTTACTCTTCACCTATTCCTTGTTCATATAACTGCGAATATTGGGTGGAAAAGAACATCTTTTACCATGGAAGATATTAATAACATGTTTTAGGATATGGAAAAGGGATAACTACTGCCACTTGGGAGTGCAATAACTGCAGTGTGCCTTGAAATAATAACCACAGATCCCTTTTTGCAATAGTTAGTTATACTCTATGCTACATGAGTAAAATGTTCACAGTCTTGACTTTAGTAAAATACAGGTAATGCTTATTTTAAAATATATTTTTTAGCCAAATGCACATTTGAAGTTGTCCTTGAGAACTTACTTCAGAGCTCATTTGTACGTAATGTATAGTGTGTCATCAAAGATAAGTTAAGGATAAAATCCAATATGATTCTGCCACTGATACAGATAAACCGTTGTTACCTTTAAAAATGTACGTGATGTGAAAAGCTTTTAGAGCTTGCCCTTGAAGAATATTCCTTCAAAATAATAAGGAAAAAATACTTAAATATTCTTACAAATGAATTCCTATATATTTATTTCATTCATAAGACTCTGTATACCAGGCATGGATGTAATTGGTTTCAGGTGAAGCTTAGAGATTTTTATTTCATTTGAACACTTCTATTTAGTAAGAAGTATTTTTTTATTAGGTACTTTAGATCTGTGCTAACAGACATCGTGAAATTCAGGGGAAAAATGAGTTAGAACAGGTAATACTTGATTACCTAAAATAAGATTGAGGAAATAATGGAGTGGCACACTAAGATTTATTGTAGGGAAAAATAAATAAGTATGGAAGTTTGTCTACATTTTGATGTTCATTTACATTTCTTGCTACATTAACAGCATTGATTCTTAAAATCTCTTTCCTAGCTGTTAGAGAAAGGGTTATCCAGTATGCAGCAATCCTTGCTACAGATCATATACAGTCTCCTGAGTCATATTGACCTGTCCGCAGCACCAGTGAAGCAGTTTAATTTGGAAATCATTAAAGTTATTGGTAAATATGTTCAGGTAGGTACTCTGAGAAGCCTTTCTGCTTGTTATAAAATTGGAAATTACTCTTGATTTTCTTTTAGACGTAACATATTTTAAATATAACAAACAGTTGCTTGAAGTCAAACTCCATAGTATTTTATTTATTTATTTATTTATTTATTGCTCTACATACTTAATTTGTTATGGGCTTATATATTTGTCCAACTGGAGTTACATCTTTTGGGACAAATTAACTGAATGAGGGTGCATCTGTGTTTATAGATGTGGACAGTTCTATATATGTAACCATAGCAGATGATCATTCGACTATTAAAATATAATGCTTTAAATAAGAAAACATTTACTGTTAAGTACTGCCCCAAAGTTTTATTTAAGTGTATGCCTTTTCAGAAAGAAGATTTACTGCTAAGTGTATGTTTAAATCACTTGCACTGATAAATCTGTTGAAGTGAGCCACATTAATGTTCACCTTAAGGAATTTGAGCGCAGGGACTTTTTATTAAAGGAAGCCCACAAAACAGTGTTTTGCCCCGGGCAATTGGATCCTTTGTAATTGAAGCACAATTTACTGAAAATTGTTTTGTGGAAGAAAATGTAACGTGTAACGTCTTGCTGAAAGATTTTTATACAAATGCCAGGAGCACAAAGCCATTTCAGTGCACTGCATTCTCATTATTTTTCTCCTTTTTTTTCCCCTCTTCCTTGAATTCCATTATTGCCAAATGTAGCTCAGTCAAGTGGTTTAATGATAATTAACCAGGAAAGGTAGTGTTCCCTGGATGTTTTGTTATTGATGGATATGTACTTTAGATATTGTGCTCCTGTCTGAGTGCATTAGGCAAAATGGAATGATTGGCATAATGACGGTCCTCATGGCCTGACATCTGCTTGCTTTGCCTCCTAGCCTTTATCTGAGCTTTCTGTGCAGGACCACACCACCATGGAATGCAATCATAATTAGAAGATGTTAGCTGTCAAAATACTGGTGGTAGTGAAAGAACGTTCCAGAGAAGCATATGCATTTTTTGATAGGATTAAAAAATTAGGTAATAAGAGGCCATAAAATAAGATTTCTTGATTAACTGCAGTGCTACAAAACAAGCTTTTTTAGTCTCCTGTGATCACAATGTGTCTTAATAAATATGAATTACTACAGGGTGGTGCAAGCTGAGATGATATTTTGTTTAATGCTTACGATACACTGAAATTAACAAGGTTGTTGAAGACCATCATTGACTACAAAAAACATGTGCTAGTTAGAGCCTTGTAAGTGGTGCGTATTTGTTTTAATGTAGTAAATAAAAAGTATTTTAACAAACTCATAGTGGTACTAAAAAAAATAATAAATTACTAGTAATTCCAAAGAACTAGAAAATATAGGTTTCAGTCAGAACCCTAGCATTTTCAGGAGTGTAAATCCTCCGTAAGTGCTGCTTTTGGTGTGTGCCTCTTCTGTTATCCACTGCAATCTCTGCAGATGGAACTGCTGAATTATTCATATCACCTTAATCATCTTTTTAAAGAGAGAGCGTTTATCTCAGACTCATCCTCTTATGTTCTCATACTTTTGTCCTTGTTTTTTTTAAGAGCTCCATTGGTTTGATGCAAGATAAAAAATGCTGTAAATTTTTTTTAAACATCTTTCTAATGCTTGAAGAAATACAAAGTGTGCAATATGCTTGTCTCTTTTAAATTCAGCTTATTCTGCCCTTGGGCATCAAATAAAGATGCCAGGAGATAGAAATTATTTTGCTTTTAAATGCAACTGAATTTTGTTTTCTGGGACGTAAAGGACAGATAATGGTAAAAAAGAAAAGAGGAAAAAAAAAAAGACAAACACATAAACAAACTGCGTAAATACTGGGAGAAAGGGGCATGGAACAGTCCAATGTGCGCTCTGATCTGGAGCTAGTAAGCCTGCCTGGCTTGTTCTGACGGCTGTGGGATGACTTGATGCTTCACCGCTGCCTTACCAGCGTTTCAAGTTCCAGAGCTGCTGCTAATGCCTTGCAGTCACCCATAGATCAGAGTTTTTGGCTTTGGGAACTTTGAAATGAGTCAAAGAAAAGTCCTACTGTACATTAAAAGTTGCTGTATTATGCAAAGTGATTGTTTGGTGATTGATTTATTTTCTTTATAGAGTCCATATTGGAAGGAAGCCCTCAATATCTTGAAACTGGTGGTGTCTCGATCAGCGAGCCTTGTTGTACCTAGTGATATTCCAAAATCTTATGGAGGTGACATGGGTTCTCCTGAAATCTCCTTCACAAAAATTTTTAATAATGTTTCCAAGGAGCTACCTGGCAAGACCTTGGATTTTCATTTTGATATATCAGAGGTAATTGTTCTGTTTAAACTGCCTAGTAGTGACTTTCTGTTCCAAACCTGGATTTATTTGGTTTTAGCCTCTTGCATGGATGTCTAAAAATAAATATCATTTTTAAGAATGCATGTTGAAGTTCTATACACATGTGAGGTGTAACTCAAGTTGTAATGAAAAAGATTCCTTAGAGATCAAAATGATGTATTAATTAATACAGATGATTTGTGTGTCTGGAGATGGGAGCAGAGCCAAGTGACTGTGATATAGGGATGCAGAATCAGGAGGGGGCTTTAGGAGGAGTAAAAAATAAGGGATCTTGGTTGAAACTGTTCCTAGATAATGACTGGATATGCGCAAGGCATAGGAGCATTACTTAAATTGCATGCAAATAAGCCAAGACACTGGGGAATTCCCACAGAATTCATCAGAGTAGCATTTCTTTTTAGAAGGGCTGAATATGATCCTTGATTTTCTGAAGTTGTGTGTGTTCTAAAGAACTGTAGCAATAATTAGTTAACAACAGGGAGGGAATCTATAGAAGAACTTCACAAATTATTTTAAAAATGCATTTGAAAACATACCCGGACTGTCAGTATAGAATTTACACTTTTCAAGCAATCAAGCGAGTAGAGCAATGGTCTGTTGCTTAAGGCGTAAGTATTCAACTTTATCTCCCTTTATACTGCTGTTGAATGGACATTCGGTGGATTAGACACACACTTCACAGAATTCTAAAATGAAAACAGACACAAAGAAAAAGGCCCTCTGTAATGTAAGACTGGTTTCAAATGTGTAGACTCTGTTAATACAGACTTGAATTTTAAGAAAGTGCATGTTGTCTTTGGTAGACACCAATTATTGGGAATAAATACGGCGATCAACACAGTGCTGCTGGTAGAAATGGGAAGCCAAAAGTCATTGCTGTCACCCGGAGCACTTCTTCAACTTCATCAGGCTCCAATTCAAATGCATTAGTTCCTGTCAGCTGGAAGAGACCGCAGCTATCTCAGGTACATTGTGTCTCAAGCACTTTACATATGCAACATAGAGAGTGTTTATGAATGTGTAATAAAAATATTTGTTGAAATGTAGTTTGAAATTGCATTATGTATTGGCAAAGTAATAAACTAATATAAGGTGAAAGCCAGTACAAGTTGAGAGAATAAGATTCATTCTCTTTCTAGAGGATGTCAGCATTTAAGATGACTAGTTAAAAATGCAGACATTTACATTTTTAGTTGGACTTCTGGTAGATACCTTGCTATGTGATTATTATTATTTGGTTTATTTTTTCAGAGAAGAACCAGGGAGAAGCTCATGAATGTGCTTTCTCTGTGTGGTCCAGAATCTGGTCTTCCCAAGAATCCTTCAGTAAGTAGTGGTGGTGTTTTATTTCACTTCTAAAGCTCCAGATATGAGAATGCTATTGGGCTTTCAGGTACTGGTGAAATTATGAAGGAAGGTTTTAGAAACTGGTTTTCAGTTCATTAATTCACAAATCCAATAGAAGATTAAAATATAAAAAGCAAAGAGAATAGAAATGGAATCATGAACAATGAATTACTGTTATTCTTCAAGAGGTCCAGACTGTCACAGCTCTCACAGTACTGAGAGAATAATATCTCTACTTTAAAGAAGTAGTTGGAAGTCCAGCTAGTCTTGAAACAACTTGCATGTTGCATGTGCCACAGTACAATGATTACACGGGCACACTCAATACTGCTGTTGCTATTAAACTGTGTGAAGCAGGATGGATCACTTCTGGTGTTACAGAAGTTGAAAGGTTTTATTTCTATTCTTACCCATATCTTCAGGTTGTGTTTTCCTCTAATGAAGACTTGGAAGTTGGAGATCAACAAACCAGTCTTATTTCAACAACAGAAGAAGTGATTCAAGAGGAGGAGGTGGCTGTAGAAGACAATACCAGCGAACAACAGTTTGGAGTTTTTAAAGACTTTGACTTTTTAGATGTTGAATTGGAAGATGCAGAGGTGAGACCTTGGGATTTCTTCTGTATATTTCCTTTTGAGAATGTTCTAAAACTTCAGCTATGTTGGTGCAAGTCTAAGGAATTGGCAGCTCTTTTACCTAATCCGATTGGGAAGAGTTTATAATGTGACTGAATTTAACTTGCACGATAAAGAAATTTGTATCTTAAACTTTGCAGTATTATGTTGTTGCAAACTGTAGAGGAAGGGGTTCTTTGTCAAGGGAGAGGTGAAGTGATTTAATCTGATAGAGGTGATGTGACAATATAAGCCAAGGAGAAGATGAACACCTGATTGTAGTGCAGTAGAAAACTTCTGGAACAGTAGTGCTGTGCAGTAGACACCTATGAAGCAGTATGCTATGAAAATATAATCCTTGTTCCCACTACATTTCTGCATTTTGCAAAGATGAAGAACAACTTTCAAAGTTGTAAATTGTACAATATACTAACTACATATGATTTCTTCAGACATCATAGTTGCTTGCATTACGACTTTCACATTATACCTGGTTCATTGAAGTTATGTTTTTTCTACTTCTCCCTGAAAAGGAGAGAGGATTGGTAAAAGAAAATTGAGTTTTTGGAAATCATAGTAATTCCTTTAACAAAGTATTATTTATTTGGGGATAAGTATAAGAGGCTTGAGACTAGGAATTTGTTGAATTTTAAAAGTCTGGCTGAAAGGACTCAGGAGAAGAAGAGAAGAAATGGAATGCTTTGTAGTTTCTTCCAGTGCTTTTGTCACCATCTATAGAAAGCAGCGAATTAGTGTTGATGACTCTTACAGGTCAGGAGTCAACAGACTACCGAGATATCATATCATATCATAGTATCATAGTATCGTGCAAGTTGGAAGGGACCTTAGAGATCATCGAGTCCAACTCCCAGGATTCGAGCCCTTTAGTGTAGCAGAGCGGCAGTTATCTCCTTGCGCCACAGGGGGGATTCGAACCCGGGCCTCCAGTGTTGCAAGCGGCGGTTCTAACACCGTGCGCCACCGGAGGCACACTATATCAGTCTGTATAAATCCTAAAATTGTTCTCTTTCTCCTGATTTTACTTGGCCCTTTTCAAAAAAATCTTGGGCTTTTTCCCTTTATACTTTAGTTTTATTTGACTTTCTTAAACTTACGGATTGCTTCACTTCAAGCCAGTATTTGCATCTTCTAGGAGACATGTAGATGATGTATTGCAAATGTTTGACCACACAGTATAGAGATACAGTTTTGTAGATTGAATGCTAGTTAAATAGATTAAAATCATTAAGGCTCAGTAGTAGATGGGGCTTTACCGGTTGGATGCCAGAAACTGAAGCTTTGCCAAGCTATGCCAATCTTTAACTTTCTCATTACATGCCTGTAAGCAACATTTACTGCTATCATTTAAAAAAAAAAAAAAAAAAGCAAAAAAAAAAGCATATAAGCTTGTATACAAGTTGTGCACTTGATACAAGAGATGCCCACTTTTTTTGCCCAATTTTTTATTGGAAAACAGAATGTTCTTTGCTCATGAAACTTAAGCGTTTCTCCTCACAGAAGTAGTACTTTATTGTTGTTGAGATTGTTTTGCTTTGACATAATGTTTTTTGTACCTTTTGTGGTGCAAAACAGATCAGCAGGAGAGAAAGTGGCTAGAAAATACTCACCGTGGTTACTCACAGCATATTGATCTCTTCTCATGATAAAAGGTGTGCTGTTAGAGCAGTTTTGGAACACCATATTGCACGCACGGGGCTGGATATGGTATTTTACGAACTGGCTGTAGTGAACTGATCAGGTTTTCCATATTATTGGTTGTGTTGTTGAAGGTTGACAAAATGCTTGAGAAAATCAAAGGCAATTATCGTACTTGTGAATTTTTAAATATTACAGTGTTTTAAGATCTGGGTTTCATTTAGTAGTTTGTGGGACATTTACAATCTAAGTATATCCTGGCTTGTAAATACGAAAACAGAAAGGATCTGGCTGCTGATGTTTAGGGTACTTTTCATAAAATCAATGTAAAGTAACTGATAAAATAGTTAACAAAGACATCCGTTTTTCTGCAGCTTGAGTATAACTCACGTTGATGATGCTTTGTCAGTTGAATGTGGTCACTTCAGATTCATGTGTGTTAGTTAAAAGGCTTCATCTAATGTTTGTTGCTTTACATGTTACGCTAGAGCAAATGTATCATAAGCATGCTGGTTTTGGTGTTTTGTCATCAGTTTATTTTTAATCAGTCTCCCATTAGAAAGATAAATTTTTTTAAGTACTAGCTTTTTGACTAAAGCTTTTTTTCCAGAGCTTGAATCAGTCTTTTACTGTTTGCAAATCTTATGTAATAAAACATTTTTCCCTGGTTCTAGAGTATCTTTAAGTGTTCGTCCTCGTTCTTTCTAATTGTATGTGTTTTCCTTTTTGCTAACCAGGAGCTGCAGGTAAGTTGCAGCCTGGTGTCCTGGCTTGTTCATCTGTTGTTGTCTGTGGTGTGTGTTTGTACCTACTAGTCAGATATATAAAATGGATATAGTATAGATTATAGATTGAGTTACTTCCCGAGAAGATAATCAAAAGAATTCTGCTTCTTGTGCCATATATTTTAATTTCTCTGCAAACATCTTTTAGCAAGGTGTTTAAACTTCCAATAAAATTAAAGGGCTGATTGAAACTCTGTTCATAATGCATTTAATACTTGTGTCGTCTATGTGGCATTTGTACATTAGTTTTAATATGTTAACATTCATACATGTATGCCTGCAAACTTTTTTTATTACAGGGTGAAAGCATGGACAACTTCAACTGGGGTGTTCGTAGGCGCTCTCTTGACAGTATTGACAAAGGAGACACACCATCTCTTCAAGAATGCCAGTACTCTGGTAGCACACCCAGCTTGAACCTGACAAACCAGGAAGATACTGATGAGTCTTCAGAAGAAGAAGCAGCACTGACTGCAAGTCAGATACTGTCTCGCTCACAGATGGTTAGTTATTTCTTTGTGAAAAGGATCTGAGAACTTGAGCTTTTACCTGCATTTTTAATTGCTAAGTATGGCTCACGCTTCTTATCCAGAGGAGCAGATGCCTTGGATAAAACTGAACTGTCTGTTCTACTCTGTCACAGTAACTTCATGAAGGGAGTTACTTTGCTAGTGGTACAAAATAGATTTATAGTTCTTGTACAACTTTGATGTTTTAAATGCCTTTATACTTACTATTGTTGTTCAGATATAAGTGTAAAATCACATGCGTTACTTGCAAAGTGTTTGTGGATTCCGAGCTTCAAGGAAATTCAAAATATTAAATGAAAACAAGAGCAGTAAATGATCCCAGAGTAGCCTCAATTGTGTTTAACTATTGAAATTACTAACGTGATTGTGCCTTTTGAAGCTTGTGTAAGGTCATTTGTAGGTGATTCAGAAGTCTCTGTACATTACAGTAATTGATTAAGAAAAAAAAGTGATCTGGGGCAAAGGGAGCAGCGGAGATAGCATTCCCCTTTCCAGACTTGAGGCAAAGTTTGCATTAACATTTCCCATAACAAAGAGATCTACTGGTCGGTGCTTTGCGTAGCATTTTTCCCCTGACCAAAAATCCTTTCAGAGGAAGAAAGGGAATTATTTTCAGGATCCCAAGGATAACTGCATACTTCTCATTGAAGTTAAATGTTACAGAAACACACGTGAGGCATGTGATTTTTTTTTATGTAGAGCTGTTCATTTTGTGAAGAATTCAAACAGCTAATCACTCTGAAACAGATTATTTTAAAACTAACGTGTTTTTTCCTATTTGACACATTGAAGAATCTTACTTTTTTATTTTCTCCTTCAGATAAACAGTGATTCTGCCATAGATGAAACAATATCAGATCATGCTGGCTTATCACTTCAGTCTCAAGATTCCACTAGCAGTGTGGGAACGGAAGAGGTGCTCCAAATCAGAACTGAGACCCCAAGTTTGGAGGCGTCTCTAGATAACTCTAGCAACCAGCTGCCTGAGGTGGGGAGAAATGTGGGCTGGTGCATGGCTGATCTGGGCTCCTTCTAGTGTTCAGCAGCAACTTTTGCTTTCTTTTTTCATCTGTTACACTGGTTGTTTGATTCGCTTTTAATATTTCTAACCTGTTGGAATGTTCTTACGAAAGGTTCCCTCAGAATGAAAAGTCCATGTGATGCACTCAGGGATCTTGCCACAGGTTAAAAATATTACGGAAGGGCTGATAATGAACATTTCATGGTGCCGAATGAAAATAGGCTAATATTTAAGACACTTTTCCTTGATATGGTTGAAATCCTTCTTGAGCGAAATTTTCTTTCAAATACTTTATTTCCTTTGTTTGCTTTCTTTGGGTTAATGTGATTGGTGCTATGTGGGAATAAAACCTCAGGCCAGCTGTGTTAGCAGTTGGTTCAATTAAATAATCCTTTAAAAAGGACCACAGATGCTAGTGGTGTACTTTTTTGGAAAGGCCTTTGTGGAGTGAGACAGATTTCAAGCTAATGGCTGCCTGCAAATCTGTGAGTACTTCAGTTTTTTTGTTGTTTTTAAAATCTTTTGAATGATTTAAAATAGCAAAACTCATAAAACTCCTCTGTTACAGATATTTAACAGTTATGGGTAAAAACTCTGGGGATTTTTTTCTTGAAGTGGCTTGTTTTTAGGTAGACTCTGTATGACATCAGTTATGATCAGCAACGGGACCGACAATCTTAGCTATTCCTCCATATCTTTAAATAACCAGCGAAGAGTTGGCATTTAATGAGTCTTCAGCTAACTTGGTTTAGACATAATTTCCAGTTTTTCTATACAAAGGCTGTATACGATACGTGTTTGCTACCTAGAAAATCACTCTTTTAAAAGAGTGACCCACCACTTAGTTTAATTAAAGTAACTGAAACAACAAAATACGTGTTTAGAATATAACAGAGGGGAAGCGTGAGTGACTGCGATCCTGTGGTAAAACCCTTGCCTTCTAAATGTGTAAAATTGACTTCTGTAAAGCCGTTTCCCACTTTTTTCATATTTTGCCACTGTTATTAACGAGGCATTTTTCTTCGTTTTATGTATTTATTAATTTATGGAAGCACTTGCTTAGGCTGTAGTTGATAAATTCTCTCAAACTGTTAGTGTGCCTGTGCTCGGATTGCCGTCAGGTTATGATGCTGTTAGTGTTTCATCTGCTTATCTACCACTGCAGTTTTGTTCCAGTGGGGTTTTGAGTGGTGAAGAACTCTTAATCTGCATGATTTTTTTTCTAATATAGGTCAGATATGCGTTATTTTAAGACCTGAAATAATTCCTTCAGGAAAGGGAAAAGTGATAGAAAAGCTGGATTTCGTTTAGAATCGCATTCACTGCAACAGAACTTTTCTTTGTTGTTTGCTCATGGTACATTCTGAGCTGTAGTTCATTTTTGTTCCTAAGACTGCCTTTATATTTTGGCTTGTTCTTCTACAGCTTCCCTTATGAGATCACTACATTTCTTATAAGTCACATTCAAGTTATCATGGAAATAAGTTACAACATTTTAGTGACACTATTCAAAGCATTGAAAGTAATGGGTACATTTAAGTTGGGCTATAAAATAATTTCACTACTAACCACCACCCAGCAGAGATGTTTCTTTATCAGAAACAACAGCTGATAAGTGGATGAGATTTTTCTTCATCTGTAAATGGAAAGAATGCATTGCCAGTGAAGTTAAAGTCAGTGTGTTTCATAAATAAATTATCAGAAAGAGATATATGGCCTCGGTGCGGAGTTCTCTATATATCAAGCAAGACAGAGGTCTGTAACTGAAGACTTTATTGCACTTTCCCATGTAAAAGTAGCACCACGTATTTACTTCAGAGTGCATAGCTAGTTGATATAGTCTCTATTTCTATTTACTGATAAATTAGTGTCAAAACAGGATGTGGTAGCATTATGTTTCATGTTTGGCACTGTATAAATTTAGGGCTTTTTTGCCCCTACTCTTTGTTTGTAGCCCTTCACAATGAACTTTTAAGCCCGTCATTTCCTTGAAGTTTCAAGTAAGATAATTGTATTTTTTTAGATGTCTTTTAAAAATTTAAGTCTCACATTTTAAAGGTGCCAGATTCCCCAGGAGAAAATAAAAACTTCATGTGGTATTTTGAGTTTGTTCTTGGACCTTATATGGCTGACAGTATTTGATGAAGAAGTTTAGACCATAATAAGTGGCTGGATTCTGTCTGAAGCTCTTTCTGGGAACGAGCTCAGCTGTTCATACAGATTGATGGCAAAACTGGTGCTGCAATCGCATATAAATGTAATTTCTAAATGTGATGTAGTCCAAGTTTATTTTATGCTTGTTAGAATATGGGATTGAGTCAAACATACACATTTTCATTAGACACGGTTCAAAAATTCAAATTTACCTCACAACATGTATTAGGTATCTGTCTAGTTTGGCTAAAAGAGAGAGATGGCTTTAGGCCTCTTAAAAGAGTGGGAAAGCTTGTTTGTGGTGATTGGGTGCAGCTGAGTTCCTTTTTTCTCATTGTACGGATGCTAAAGAGTTAAGTAGCTAATTTGTTTAAATGTCATTGATAAATTCCCAGTAATAACATATCTCTGCAAAAAGGACAAAGCATTTCATGTTTCATTTTGTAATTTATGGCTGTTTTGTGCCATAAAGTTCCAGAATCATACTGTACAAAAGAGGCATTGTAAGCGAGGTCACTAGCTGTGCCAAAGGGCAGCAGTGTTACATGTAGAAATACCACAGTTACGGTGAGAGAACATTAGAACCACCACAAAAGACAATGATGTAGTTCTCTTTAAAGCTGAATTGTCTGTCGTATGTCTGTAAGTAGTCACTTGTCTAAGATGTGTTTAGGATGATGAAAGCTGTGAAATGATGTGCATGCTTAGATGCTGCTCAAAAGTTTGTTGACTGGTCCTGGGCTGCCAAGTAGAGGTAAAAGGGCACATAATGTCACAAATACTAATGATGTGTGATTATTGCTGTCTGTATGAAAAAGCGGTAGCAGGAAGATCCTATTTTTAGTTCACAAAAAAATCAAATAAAAGGTTTTAAATGGGTTAATCATAAATTAACTAAATTCAATATAGTGATTTTAACGAATATAATGATGCTAATGGAAGAAGAGAGAAGGGAGCAAGGGTCAGTCTCATTATACCTACCTGAGAGTAATGATCAGCTCTTTGCACAAGCCAGTGGTCAAAAATCTTCATTCAGAGATTCAGAGTTAAACCTCTGAGGTCATCTTAACCATGCTATAAGAATTAAAAAGGCTGCCTGTTTCTGCTGAAGTAAAAGTGAACAATACAGAGAGCTGAGTGTTTCAAGTATAAATGCACATCTGTAAATGCTTTTTTTTTTTTTTTTAAATCTATCTGTTACTTTACCATAATAAAAAGCTGATAAGATTGTATAAGCTTTGATAAAAAAAAGTAATAAAGGTATGTTTGATTCACAGGAAGGCAGTTCAGCAGTAAGGGATGAACAGGTCAGCACTGCTAGTGAAGACACTGGGTCGTATCTTCTACAAGAACAACAAGACTGTCTGGTCTGTCATGAACCTCTTGAGTTAGAAGAGACCCCAGAACTGGCAGAGCCTGCAGCTCCAGAGAGCTATTGTGAATCTATCTGTGAAGAAGATGTCACTCTTGCTTTGAAAGAACTGGATGAGAGATGTGAAGAAGAAGAAGCTGACTTCTCTGGTTTGTCTAGGTCAGATTAATGTTGGTTCTAACTAATAGAAATTACATCAATACATAAACCAATGCAATCTTCTTTTGACGTAGTTTCTTTTATTAATCCCACAGTACAGGCATCTAAATTGATATTTTCATATCTGAAATAATGGTTTATGCCTGTTTAGCAAATCAGCTCAGTACTACTCTCAGACGCTTCTAATGAGAGGAATTTTTCTCTCTGGAGAGAGAAGCAGGTATTTTTTGGTACAGGGAATGCAACGTACATGAAAAGATGGGGATTCTTCAATAAAAGAATTGTTAAAATTTTCTGTATTACAATGAATAACACAACTAAATAGTTGTAATTAGTAACAGTGATTAATTGATAGTTTGATATTTTTATTGGATGTCTAGTGCCTAATGGAAAATGTGACTGCAGAATGCTCTTCAGACAAAAGCCTATTAAATTGATTGCTCATAAAAATGGAACTGCTCCCATCTCCATCTTCTCATCTATCTCACTGATACTACTTAAGACAGTTTTAAGATATTATTAAACTGCCAGATGAACCTTTCTTCTATTGAAAGCTAGAATTTGTTATAGATGCTGTATGTTTAGATGAATAAAAATTGGAAGAGTTGAATGTTAATTCGGTTGCAGAGGGCACGAAAGAAAGGTCAGTTTCTAAGTGATATGTGTTTATTTATAGTGCTGTATAGAGCTATTTATAACCTATAGATAAAGTTTGTAGATGTGCACAGAAACAGCATGGCTCAGTAAACCTGGGAGATATTTGACGTTGTGAACAACTTTTTAATATCGTAGTAGAAAAAAAAATGGAGGTTTTTTTTGGTTCATAGTGAGCTTAGTTGATTAATAAACTATTTTTTAAAACACAATCCTTATTTGTTTTATTACCAAAATTAAAGGTTTTTCCCTGAAGATTATTTAGGGGTTTAACTTCTTCTGTCTGTCGTTCACAGCCAAGATGAAGAAGAGCAGGATGGTTTCCCAGAAGTACAAACCTCCCCACCTCCTTCACCATTTCTTTCTGCCATATTGGCAGCTTTCCAACCAGTGGCGTATGATGATGAAGAGGAAGCCTGGCGCTGCCACGTCAATCAGATGCTATCAGATACAGATGGTTCATGTGCTGTCTATACATTTCATGTCTTCTCAAGATTGTTTCAGGTCAGTGAATTGCCAGAGCATGGCTGTTAGTCTGAAATCCACTCCTCCTGCTTTTAAAATTATTCTTTCCCTATGTAGCTGTAGGATCGCGGTAGCAAAAAGCCTTAGAAAGCAAATCAAAAGCAGACCAAAAGAACCCCGTATCACAAAACAAAACAAAAGCTGTGTCGCTAAGAGAATGGTATGTGTTCATTCACTACTTTTCCATGGGATATCTGTATCCATTGTCTCCGAGATAGAGATCCTGCTTAGTGGAAGGGGGTGAAAATGCTATTTGGTATTTCTTGTAAGCTTTTAGTTCAGGTTGTGCTGTTTTTATTCTTTTGTTGTTGTTGTTCTCCCTGAACATCACCCGAGCTCTGTGCTGATTACTGAATTAATGATTTCCTCCTGGGATTTCTATGGATTTCATTATGATGGGTTTGCAGCATGAAGAACACTAATGAAATTATCTTTCATTTGTCTTGTGAGAAATACGGGGTTTTTTCTTCTTAATTGAAGCACCAGGAGATGTGTTAAAGCTGCAAGTTTCAAATGTTTCTGAAACTATATTTCCCACACAGATGTGGCATCCAGCATGATATTCCCGTGGCCTCATTTTTCTAGCTCCCTCTTCCCTGTATTTAGGGAATGTGTTCTTTGTGTTTTCTAAGCAGTACCATGTAGACATATATTATTCTTGGCAACTTCATCTCAGATTGGAGGGATATAATTATTCCATTTTATTTAAAGGCAATGTTCCAAGTGAGCTAATAGCAGATGCAGTATTACAAACCAAGACCCTCTGACTCCAACCCTTTCTTATTTCTCCAAAGCTAATTTTGCCTGCTGTTAAGTATGCCATAATAAGCTTCTCTGAGGAAGGATCTTTTTTTTTTTCCCCCCTACCATGCTACCATAATACCCTCTTATCCCATGGGCAGGTTTAGGGTTAGTACCATGAAGCAACTTAATCATGAAGAATTCATACCCTACCTCATTCATGGAATAACTTGTTTGTGCGTCCTTGCCCATCTTCGCTTTTTAGTAGTAATACACATTTTGCTATGAAAAATTGCTGTTATTTGCTTTAGATTTTTGTTCTCTTGCTTTAGAAGACATCAGAGCTTTAGTTTATCTGTATAATACATTTTTTAAAGTGGCTAACAGGGAGTGTTACACAGATAGCAATTGATATTCTCCTATGCTTGTTAAAGAAGGCACTAGAAGGAAAAGTAAAATCTTTTGTGTCTTTATGGTAGCATTCAGTAAGCTGGAACAGCAGATTCCCTGGGAGAATAGGCAGTAAGTGCCCTGGGTTCAAGTCTGGGTAAAGACACTTTCCTAAGAAGTTGTTACTGTACACAGAGAAGCATTAAAATAGTTAGATTAGATCTTGGAGACCTTGTTTGTCAGGACCTTTCCATCATGATTTCTAACTATGTTCAATTTTGCAGCTATAAATATTATCTTCATGTGGTTTTATTGTACATGGATCTGTCTAGAATTTATGAGATAGTATATAGCAAAGCGTCAGATTACACCAAGCATATAGTCTATGTAATTGTACATAATATTCAAAGGAGAGGTTTTTGAAGGACAGATCCTGCAGGTGTCAGTTCTGAACACAAGTTATACTGCACAGGCTTATCCTGACTCATAAAATTCTGTATATAACTTTCTGCAACAGAAACAGTTGAAAATGAGTGGAATCTGTATGGCACAGTCATTTGGATATCCTAATGGTAAAGGCCCAGATATGAAAGGAAGTACCATCTTCATAGTTGCATGCTGTTTTCTGTTACTTACTTATTCCTTACTTTTTTGGAGATAGCATTAAGTAAACATATAAATTATGTACTGCTTTGTAATATAATGTCTAAAAATCTATGATGTCACAATGGAAATTTGCCCTGAATTTTTTAAACTAAAACACCAGCAGTGGAGGGATTTTGAAGTACATTTTTTTTCCCCCCTTATTTGCTTTCTAGACCATTCAAAGGAAGTTTGTAGCTATAACAAATGACTCAGTCAGCTTTCTTGGAGAAAGTCTACAGCGCATTGGGAAGAAGTTTAAGAGTTCACTGGAAGTGATGATGTTATGTTCAGAATGCCCAACAGTCTTTGTGGATGCAGAAACGGTAAGAATCTTTTACATTTAATGCTGAAATAGAAGTGTACTTACACATTTTTATCTTAAGATACCAAATGATGATGAAACACTTGGAAAATAGCAGCAGTGCTTGAGGAAGGCTTCCAAAGGTTTCAAAAAGAAAAGAAGTGTTAATGTCAAAGATTGTGCTCGTGTCACTAATTGAAATGTTACCTGAATAATTTTGAGGTGTTTTAAAAAAAAAGCTTTATTACAAATGAAATCAAGAAGGAATTAAAATGTGAGGTGACCACTTCAAATCGTAATCACTTGAAAACACAAGTATGAAATGCATTTTGTCCAGAAGAAAGAAACAAAAAAGCCTTCCAATTTTAACAGTGAGTGAACTTATCAGTTATCGCTTAGATTCCCTTGCTGTTCTTTAACTTCCTCACTTGTTCATATTTATTCTGTAGTCTTTGGATAAAGACCTGAAGAAAAAGGAAGGCCGCCTCCCATCTTTGTGTTTTACAATTATTTATTGTCTGTGTATTTAGGCTAACATGCATTAAAAAAGCTAAAGCCAAAAATGTATAACGATGTTGTTTGTACAACATTTGTACACAAACGAATGTTGTTTGTTGTTGTGCAAGTTGAAATCTTGGGTTATAATAAATATTGATATGAGAAATCGACTCAATGGTTAGGGGCAGTCAAAAAAATAATATAAACAAGCAAAACTGCTGGAATAATTGTGAAAAGAGATAGCAAAGTCTGGATGCATCATTAAGCTAATGTACATATATTCAATAGACCTGTGTTGTAAACTTTGTGGGTAGTTCTGGTCCACTGCTCTCAAAGAATATACAGTCAATCTGGAAACAGTTCCAAGAGAAGCAACAGGGCTTATGGGATGCGGGGAATGGCTTCCATATAAAACATGAGAATGCAAACTAAGATTTTTCATCTTTTTGGGAGATAATCTGTTAACAATACAAAAAAAATCATTATCATGATAAAGAAAGAGGAATTGTTGCGTTTTTATCTTATTTGACATTAAAGTGATTTAAATTAAGCTAGTAGTGACTTACGAAGCGTACAGGACCAAAGAGAGGTGATCCTTGGTGTTGGTATGTAATCAACATGTGAAACTCCATACTTTTTACAGTTAGTGTTCATGTTTTCAGAAAACAACAAAACATTCATGAAAGAAATAACCCTGAATAGGTTTTTCATATGCAAAGCAACACATTGACAGAGACTAAGAGTGCGTTCAGGAACAAAAAAGCAAATAGATGTCCATGTACTTGTCCTGTTTTACCTTTCCTTGGGCGATATCAGATGGGAAACTGAGATGGATTAGACTTTGGCCTGACCCAGTATGAGGGTCTTCTCCTGACCTGCTTCTTCTGTTGTTGCTGAGGGGCATCTCTGCTCTTTTGCTTCTGCTTTGCAATATGGGAGCTAAAAAAGCATGGTATGGACAGTGCGTTTCAAGGGCGCCATATATAATGGTTTCTGTTTAAAAAAGGAGATTTATTTTGGATAAGAAGCCCCAGTAAGAGCTATACCAGTGCATAGTTAGAACAGCAGGAGTATGTAAATATACATAGGTTTATATGTGTATGTATCTATATATATGATGCTGTGCATAAAAGAATGTACGCGTATATAGCAGTATATGCAAATGTACCAGTACATGTGTATTCATGCACATATACATACTGGTGTTACACCGGCAAATATAATTGTACAGATAAATCTTCTCATCCCAAATAATGTAATGGAAGTGGACCTACTTGTATATCAGATTAATTTTCACTAGGAAAGGATGGCTACTCTGAACTGACATTCACACACAAATCTTTGGCTACTCATGTATGAGTAGGTGGACATTTGATTCATATTTGATTTCAAATCATTCCCACTCATGCCTGATTAAGTGGGACACTCAGTCACTGTCATTCCCTGTGCCACAGTTTTGTGATCACAGCCTTGCACGTGCACTTGCAAGATGATGTCCTAATGTTTGCAGGGGGTGAGTGGTGTGAGGGGGAAAGCATCGTGTCAGAGGCATGGTTATCGCAGGGATTGATAGGAGGAGGTTTCATCTGAGAGAAAAAATAAGTGGAAATGCAACTCCAAGGAAAAATGGTCTGGATCAAAGCTGAAGTAGCAGCCTCTGATGGAAGGAGATCTTTAAGCCCTTTTGAAAAGGGGAAAACAGTAGAAAGTTCTTTAACTCTCCAACACATTAATTTGATTGTTTTCCTAAATATGGCCTTGAAATTTCACATTAGGTAATTACTAATACAGTGGACTATGTAGATTATGGTTGGATACTACCTGACTGTTTTTATCTTACAGCTATTGTCTTGTGGCCTGCTGGAAACACTGAAGTTCAGTGTTCTAGAACTCCAAGAACATTTGGATACCTATAATGTCAAAAGAGAGGCTGCAGAACAGGTGAGTGTGTTTTGTATTTCAAATAAAATATATGAGGCTTTTCCTGTAGAGAGAAAATGATCCTTGGGAAAGTTAAACATATGTTGAAGGAGTGTATTACTGATGCCAACAGCCAATCGGGCAGTGGCTGAGGCCACACAGGCAAATTTGAGTGATGCAAAACAGAGCCAGAATTCAAGCTATGGTATCTTGGCAGAGCTGTATTTTGCAGGACAAGTTTCCCTGCTTCTCAGTTGCAGTGAGTTTATTAAGAAACCATGGCCGTCTGCCTTGCACGGTTTGCTGACAGCTGATCTGTTTACTAGAATAGCCATCCACTTGTTGGTGGAAATGAAGTTTCCTCAAAGCTAAGGCTGAAGCAAGCCATGTAAATAAACTATATTTAGGCTGCAAACCAGTATTTCTGCTGAAAAGATGCTGAATTTTTTGTCCTGCTGTGTAGCTAATAACAATTTGTTTGGAAACTAATTCATGGGGTCTAATGCAATAAAATACATCTTGTCGTTTAGTCTTAATCAGAAACAAAGCACTCATCTAATGACCAACATTACCTTATTGGATATAATATTTAATGTCTGACAATCTCCAATGCATAATGCTATCATCAGCACTGTGAGAAAACTGTGTATTTTATTCTTCGTTTTAGAGAGCAAAACTGGGGCACAGAGAGAATAACTGATTTTCCCCAGGGTCAGACAAGAAGATGGAGGCAGAGTAGAGAGGTGCGGAGGTGTGTGGATATGCTTTGAGTAGTAACCATCCCAAAATCATACATATTCCTCATTTAGCCCACAGTTTGTCGTAGCAGTAAGATACAGCATTGTTTACTTTATAAAACTGTATCCTTTTCAAATGGCTAAGAACTTGCTTAGCTTATTTTTAGCTAGTTTTCCTCTGCGACTTGTCATAAAGATATAAATCCATGCTGGATATCATGAGCTTGTTTGCATTATTATATTACTTTGGATATCGGTTTGGTGGTCTCATTTTGTTGCATCACAGTCAAAGAGTGTTGGTTTTTTCTTCCTGTAGTGAAGCTGTCAGAAGGTTGTCTGGTAACATTTCTGTGGTCAGCTTGTCTTCTGCCACAGCATTTGTGAATGACTGGAGCAGGAAAAAGGTTTCTCTGGATCAATGGAACTGTGAAATAACTGAGAGCACCTTGACAGCTTTTACTTTTCTTTAATAATTCATAGAGAGAATGAAGCAGTACCGAGGAAGGAGATGTATTTCTTCAGGTCTCAGTCCTCCATTTTTGTGTATATTGCACAATATAAGCAGACTTAATCTGATTTAGGATAAATTTCATTCATTTTCTCTACCCCACTGAACAGAATACAATGAAAAATTGTCACTCAAAATTTACCCTAATAAATAGATGCTGTTTGTCACTATCAGTGCTGTGTACAGTATTAGCATTCCCATTCATGTGAATCAAATTCAAAACAGGGTTGCAGTTATTGAAACTGCGCGCTGAGAGAAGACAGAAAAAGGATCTGTACTGTATGACTTTTGAGGGATGTCTGTTTTAGGGCTCATCTGGCAAACCAACCTGTACTGTCACCAAGAACGATCGCAAACTTCCCTGTCTTACATTTTTCACCCACATCTTTGTGGGAGATACCTTGGGAAAAGCAAATTGTTGTAAAACAAACGTACAAGTATTTTATCACAGAATCTGTTGCTGTTCTCAAAGAGAAAGTTTAGGCCTTTCTGCAGTGCTGAACATACATTCTTTGCAAAAAGTTATAATCAATTTTGTCAACCTTTTGGAGCTACAATTCTGTTCTCTTGCAAGGAAGCTGCTTGTGACTTCACTTATATATTAGGGACTGAGGTACTGAATCAGACACATGCAATATAAGACATGTTAGATGTATCCCATAAAGTTCCAGGCATGCTCTTTGTTCAAACTGGTTTAAGATTTAAAGAAATTTTAAAAGAAGAGCATGTGAAAACAACTGCTACCTTCCAGTTCTTGTTGCTGTTTGCTCCAGTGCAAACCTATTCCATTATTACCCATGAATGCTGTCAGATAAAAAGAAAAATTAGATTTGCCGTGTATGTCGGTATCCATGTCACTAATTGAAGCTGACACCGCAGTGTTTAGAGAATTCCATTTCTCCTCTTGATAAGCACACAGGCCTGGTTAATTCACTAAGTAACCTTTATTAAATTGAGCAGATGGGAAATCACATTTTTCTTTTTCTTGCATCGGAATAAAAGGTTAGAAAAAGGTCACCGAGACTTCCTGTGAGACTTATGATATAAAGCACTCGGTGTGCTATATATTATTCTTTCCTGGATGTACAGAGCCTGTTCTTCATTTCTGAAGATAATCTGCACTCTGCATCTCAACATGACGTGTTGCTATTTCAGTAATACCCAAATTACCTCATGCTTGCTGCTGTTTCCACTGTACAGAGGAATATGCCGAGTGTTCCGTAGATGAGATCACCAGCCCACGTTATCCAAAAAGAGCGCATCTGATTCCACAAATGCTTGATATTAATACTTGAACATTTCTTTGCTTTTTTAAGGGTTAAAAGAAGGGATTACCCACTGAAAATAATAAATTATGCACTGTAGGAACTGGAGTTAAATTTGGTGCTGTATTTATGGAAGAGGGTGGAATCTGTGTTTGCATGGGATAATATGAGAAGGCTTCATCCCTCTGGCTCATATGAACCAGAGGTGATACTGAATTCCCACTGGATTTTGGATTATTTTGTTCCTCCCAGTAAATCTGCAGGTACATCTTGTTGCACAGGAGCAACTGCAGACCTGCTCTTCTTCCATAATTACCGTGACTGGTAGGTTTGAAGTGCTGAGAAATCACGTTGGTGCAAACCTTGTGCAGAAAGTGAAGAGAAAATACAAGCTCATTTAATGAATGCCATTTTTCTGCCTCTTCCCCTTACGTCTCCCTGTAACAATACCCAAATTCAGTCATGTTGGTATTTGGACTGAAGCGTGCTGTCTCCATCTGGAGAATGAAGCAGCTACGTGAAATTTACAACAGAAAGGATGCAATAAGAACTGCAAAGCTGTACTTCATGGCAGAAATCAGTAGTGGAAACAGCACTGGTAAACAAATGATTTCATATCACGATTTCTTTCACAGTCTTAAGAACGTGAAAGATTTACTGAGACGACTTAAACAGTTTTACCACAGTTTTCAGTTTGCTGTACTTCAAATGATGTTTAATCTTCTATTTATTTTTCAGTGGCTAGCTGACTGCAAAAGGACATTTGGTACTGATGATGGCATTCATGGCACTAACACAGATGCTCAGGTAGGTACATCTCATCTGTGAGTCTCTGAATATGAGATTTAAAAGCAGATCTGTTGGACAAAAACTCCAGTATTTGCAAGAGAGATTAAAAACACGTGAGAAGCTTTTCATTTCAGTTATCATGCAATCTTCGGGAATCTCAGTTTCTTATGAAGCAGTGGTCTCATAGAATGGGCTTTTTTTAATAAAAGCTGGCAACCAGTCCCAGTTTCTAGGCTTAATAACACTGAGTCAATAAACAGACTAGATACCATCTTTGTACCAGTACGTCTACTTCTCTGCAGCTGTTTCTAGAAGAAGAAAGATCAGCATTCTGCTTGTATGCTCAGATAAACTGTCTGGCCAAAAATCTCTGCTGAATTCAATATAATCAATGCTATATAAATATGTATGACCTTTTCGGAGCCATCATTTGGGTGGGATGGAACAGTAGAGCAGAATGGCAAAAATGTAATGAAACTCTTTTGTCAAACCGTCGTCTAATAACAAGGTGAAGTAACCTATTAAGATCAGTTTGATATTCCGTATGTGTTTGCATGACAGTATCTCTGTTTACTATTACTAATAGCTATAGTGAGTGATAGCTTTTCCTAAAGTGGGCTAGGACTTTTGTTCAGTTGGAACTCTTATTCCTTGATATACTCGGTGATGTTTCTGCTGCTTAAAATGTGGTGTTTAGCAACAGAAATTTCTACTGTGCATGCAAACTGTTTCTTCCTTAGTTTACATTTAGTCTCATATATTCTTTCTATAAAATTTGTTTAAAAACAGTCACAAAATGTATATGAGTTTTCGAGAGTACCGAAATGTGTTTGTATTACTGCATTGAGGTTGAAAATTTTAAAGACATTTAATGTGGCTAAAGCAAAATATAGCTATTCACACACTGGCTACTACTTGGGAGGCTTTTTGCTTTGCCTACAAGCACAATGTCTGGTATATTTCATGCTTGCTTCACATCTTCATGTAGTGACTGGCACTGTGTAACAACATAGTACTACAGCACACTGAATGTTCCATGTGTTGATTTAAAAAGCAGAGTCTGTGTATTTCAGTCCATTTCTGGAATGTTGCTCTATGTACACCAAGAAACTGTGAAGACGTTACCATGAAAGCAAATATTAATGTATTAATATTAAATGCACCAGTCAGAGCAAGGCAGTTTAATTTGTTCCTCTGCGGTTCAGCTGTGTTTGAAGACAACCTCAGAACAGGTGCTGTGTGGCCAGTTATTAATGATTGTTTGTGGAGACCTGCGCTGGTTGTTGTTTCAGTTCTAGCTTACAGAGCAGGCTGGAAGCTTTTTGTGTGTATGTGTGTTCCTTGCACTGCAGGCTCAGTTAAAATCATTTTGAGGTGTAATATCCATGGAGGATGCTGAATCTTGTTATTTTGCTTCATAAACATACACAATTTACCTAAGTTACTTATTTACTCACAGAAGCTTATATAGTAACTTGATGGAGATATCAAAGATCATTTTTCTAAAAGTGAGTGGAGTGTAGGACTGCTAACTCTATCCAGTCAACCAGTTTATGCTAAAAAGACCTAAGCAGAAACACAAAGCTGCAGGGCTGCTTCCATTTCTTACCAATTCTAAGCACTGTGATCAATACAGATAAGGCATAGTGAGATGAATTCTGTTCTGGCTCATGCATTACCAACAGACGCGCAAATAAATACAATTACTGAGCTTTTGCTATTGGTACTTACATGCAAGCCTGAAAGAATGCATCTAAATTCAGGCTACACTGTTTGTACAACACCAGCAGGTAGGAAAATCAAGATTGTTTTGCCAAGCAGACAAGTGTTATGTGGAAGTCTGAAGCAGCTTAAAACCACTCTTAAAGAAAAACCTCTCTTTAATTTTTGGGGGAGGGATATTTTTGGCTTGTAGCAATTACGAGAGCTGGCTTAAAGGGACTTAATGACTAATTCTTAAATAAATCGACTGCCATTTCTCAAAATCTGAATCTCTGCTCCATTGGAATAATTCTTCTCAACTGGAGCAGCTCAAGATGTTCAGTGCATCAGAAACTTTTGCTTATATGATTGTGCTATGTGTATAATAGCACCAAGTACAGTACAAAACCACAGTGTTTACAGTCCATTAAGCACTCAGTGTATAATCTATTACACACCTAGTAATTAGCTGTGTACTTAATAACTATTAACTGCTTCTGCCTGTTATGATCAGGTGCTGATTCCATCTTCATACACACATGCCCATTGGATGTGGCTTAAATGTCATCAGCACAGTGCTTTAAAAAGCCCAGGGGTTTCTAATATATAAAGACCAGGCAGGGTTCTAAGGTGAAGTATGTTACTCATGTACTCGTGTTGTGGGACAATAAAGTCACTGTATTACATTGGCCATTACAATAGCAAGTATGTAGTAATTCAACTTGGACCTGTTACTTTTTTTTCCATTCAGGGTATATTTGGAGCATGTTACTTGTATTTCATTCTCCATTTTACCTGGGACATCTTTTACCCTAATTAAAATGATTTCCTGCACTAATTCTTGATCTTTTTTCTTTCTTTGTATTTTTGTGACCTGCTCATCTTCTTGCTTAGCAAATGGAAATTCTAGCAGTAAGTGATGGTTCTTGATTTATCGAATATTTAACCATGCCAGTCAATGAGCTGGTCTCCATTTGTCTCATCCATTTGTGACATAGTGGTGTCTTGTCATAGACTATTACAAAAATGCTGTGTGCTTCATTTCTGCGTCATCTAACCCAGTGAAATGTTGGTTCTTTGTAGATAACAGAATCCTGTAGTAAGTAGAACCTTATAGAAAATTATTCCATTAGAATTAGCTCTTACGCCTTTATGTAAAACAGTATTAGCACTGCCTGCACCTCAGATAGTTCTGGAAGCATAAACCTTGAAACAAGACAGTGCACGAGTTAGTGCTGCTGTTTCATTTCTTTAAGATTACATTGTGGTGTTTTCAGCTGCCTTTCACAAAGGAAGCATTATTCTTACATTCAAGAATGGAATTATTTTCCTCTTATTCAATCAGGCAGTTATAAGCTAAAGATCAGGTTATATACTATGTTTACTTGTTTATATTAGTGGTTATGAAAGATGGTGTACTTACCAACCACGGCATTCTTTTGTATTAGTTCTTGAATTCAAAGCAGTGAAGTACGAATGATATGAGTAAACAGTCTATGATATTCTGTCTGGGAACATGACATTTTAAAATGCATTTTGAATCATCTTTTCTCCTACCATTTGGAAATGTGACTTCTTTTTAAAATGTGAACTCTTAACCTGTGTGAGAGTCTACCCATAAATATAGAACTGAATGAAGCTTTCACTTGCTTTTCATTAGCTTCTCGCTGCATTAGCTTGCAAATCTTTTTGGCTTTTTCATCAGTAACCAAATAACTTCTTTTACTTTCTGCACATCCTACATTGAAGTTGTCATTTGTTTCTTGTATTGGATAGTGCATGTTTCGCACTCTGTGAATCTAATGACGTTGTTTACACTTGTAGGAACTGGAGTTATGTCGGAGGCTATACAAGTTGCATTTCCAGTTGCTGCTTCTGTTCCAAGCCTACTGCAAGCTTATCAGCCAAGTAAACACGATCAAGAAAGAAGCAGAGGTAATGAAAATCACGCCATTTAGCTACTTGCTGTTGACATTTTAAAGCCAAATCACTTTGAATACGTTTTGGTAACGTGTTTTCCAGCAGGACATCTTTTTAAAAACCACAGGAGGGTACCCAGCTCCTCAATAGCTAATTAATAACAGGTCTAAGTAGGACTTGCAGGAATTTTCCAAGATGTGCAATTATCAGCGTTGATTTTTGTACAACTTGAAAGCTCTCAGACAGGAATGCAGGGAGTCCAGCGATGAGGACTTTAAATGTTTCAGTAGCACTCTTGGTGTATGCTAATCAAGCTACAACAGATTCCACCAGCAGAGCTCTGTGATGAAGCCCCTTTCCATCACCCCAGCGCTTCCTGTTAGGAACACAGTGACTGACTACCAATCACTTAACTGCATCATGCCAGCTGCCATTCAGTTTCACTGCAACCCTAGTCCCAACCTGTGTGTAGTTAGTAATGCATGTTAGATGTCTTGTGGCTGATGTTGAGGTGTACTAACTTTAGAAGCAAAATGCGTCATTCAGCCGTGCACACGTGGTACATATGTGATCTTAATCAAGTTTATCTGAATGAGTTACGCTGCTAATAATGTCTTCTCAATATTCTCCCACCGGGACTGTAATGCAATAGAGGCAGCATTCTAAAAGAAAAAAGTATTGCCTGATGTAGTGGAGAGGAAAACAAAGAAGAGGAGTGGAAGTCTTTGGGTTAGGAAAAAATGATGGACGTTACTCGCTGAGATCTCCAGTTTTGTATTGGCTGCAAATAAGTGAGTTTGTTTTGTATGCAGAATGTCACAGAAGGTCAGCATCACTGAATTCTCAAGTCAGCTGCAGAATCCTGTTCTGAGCATGCTTTTGTCTTTTACTTCTATGCTGGAGCTAAAGCGAAAGATGGCATTATATACATTATCTGAATTACAGTTATTCCGCTGGGCTGTGAGTTCTTACAGATTTTTTTCTTCATGTTGAGGTTATCATTCTAACAACACAGTTTGTGTTGTACTTTGCAAAGTGTTTAATGCTTCATATCAATTTGGTCGTTGTTAAGTGATGTGAGAAGAAAAAACTTCAAAGAACTGACAAAGATGGAAATTTCATTGGGGAAAGCTGTGATACCTGACAGACGTACTTGGGCCATAAAACTGGCTGTATGTATAAGGAACTGAAGCAAATGGTTGGATTACTTTTTCTGTGTCTTATTTAGGATTGTACCAAGAAGGAAGAATGTATGTGCCTGATCAGCTGAAGCTTAATTGATCTAAAAATACGTTTAAACCAGAAAAGCTTACTTTTGTATTTCTTGTAGGTCATAAACATGTCTGAGGAACTTGCTGTTCTGGAGAGCTGTCTGAAAGAGGCCGAGGCTGCATCTGACAGTGGTATTGAAGAAATTGAAATTGCAGAAGCTTCCCAAGCTAGCACAGAAACAGCGATTCACTCTCTCATTGAAGCCCTGAGAAGCAAGGAGTTTGTGTCAGCTGTAGCACAGGTCAAGGCTTTCAGGTGAGTGCATAAGGATTATGCTTTCAGGACAGAGTTTGTTTGCTAATGGGCCGTTTTAATTTAAAGACGGGGATAGTCGGTATCCCAATTTTTTCAGCTATTGCTAGATACTCTTACTGAAAAAGACAAGCACAGTTGGTTAATGATTGCATGCTCATTGGCAATTTTTTGCTTTAAAAAAGGCAACTGTAGTGATACTTGTTCTTTAGAATTTGGCTTTGTGAAAAATGATGCTGTTAACTATAAGGACTCTGCAGAAAAATCCTTTCTCTTGCATTTCCGTATCTTCTGTTCAGATCCCTGTTTTAAGAATGCTTTATTATTATTATTTAAATATATTTATATATTTAAATTATATAATAATTTATTATTATTATTTTAATGTCTAAATACAAATTGTTTGTCCACAGATCCATTTGGCCCCACGACATCTTCGGCAGTTCGGAAGATGACCCAATCCAAACACTGCTGCACATATATTTCCGTCATCAGACACTTGGTCAGACTGGGAGCTTTGCGGTAGTGGGCTCCAACCAGGATATGTCTGAGGCCAGCTCAAAGCTGATGGAACTTAATCTAGAAATTCGAGAGTCTCTACGCATGGTGCAATCCTATCACCTTCTAGGGAAAATCAAACCAGGAGTCAGTCTTGTGAGCACTGGATTCTGAACAGCTGTCGTTTAGAAGAGAACTGATACTGAAGATGCTTCGGACTATTATTGAGCACCTTTCATTTAAACAAACAAACAATAAACAACACGAAAAAGAAACTCTCCAGCAATCCTGACGAACGACCCGGTTTCATCACAGCAAGAACTTATTTCTTCAGAAGTAAAAAATCTGAACATTGAGGTTAACATCTTACTTAACTGCTCTTCCTACACAGTAGCTGTGTGGCAGTAGTATTTTTTTAATTAAACATATGTATAAAACCTACATGAAAGGAAAAGGGCTTAAATGCAATGCATACATATGCATTATTTTCTGTTGTCACAGAACTACACGCGGTGTTTGCAGTAACGGCCTCTAAACGTTGAATCAGCGCTGCAGGTGGGATGAGGCTAAAATCAAGGCTGGTTTATTTTGGCTGAAGACCTGCAAGGCCCCCCTGGCTTTCCAGCAGCAGTAGATAATAATCATCAGCTGATACCTAACGAGACACTTTGCAGCATCATGGAGAGCGTGCGGTTGAATATGAGTAGGATGGCTTCTGACTGCAAAAACCATTGACTTCTCAGCGTTTTATTTTGTTGTCCGTAACGAGGAAACGATGTGTGTGAGTTGGTGTGTATGGCTACGTGGCAGTTGTTTTTTGGAGGTATGGATGATTGTTAAATGAGGTCTCAGAGCATGCTTATAAGAGCTGCAAGATTATTTTTGAAGAAATTTTATTTTATTAGATCTAATCCTCATAGCGTGTAAATGTTAGGACATTTAATAATATTTTAAACTGGGATTTCCCAGCGTTTCTAAAAAGAAATAATATATCTGTTAACTTTATTGGAATGCTGCTCAGTTCTCTGATCAGTGCTTATGTTACAAATATTGATAACAACTAACCAAAAAGTAGCTGCCTGCAGAGACTTTAAAATGTATATTAAAGATATATGCTGCCCATCAGCAATTCTCATTAGAAGTTAACTTATTTTATTCTGTATATATTCTAGAAACTGTATAGTGCAAAACCAGTATTTTTCTTGTAAATTTGTGCAATGCACTGTTAAGACATTAGGTGTATAAAGCTGAGGGGAAGGGGACTTCTCACTATTGGCAGTCACGTACACGACTTGCAGCCTGAGTAGCCTGCAGGGTTCAAACAAAGTCTGAATGCACATACGTGGCTCAAGTTAAGCCTAAGGAATTGGGACTATACAGACAACAGGACTGCCAACTCGAACCATGCAAACAGGCAATATTCTTCTAAGTTCAGCATCAAAGTCTGTAGCATCCAACCAACTGGATTCTGTTGAAACCAACAGCATTTTGTAAAAAAAAAAAAAATTAAAAAAAAAAATAAAAAAAAAGAAGAAGAAGAAGAAGAAGAATGTAGTCCCCCCATTCCTGTGATCTGAAAGGAACACCCGCTATTTTTATATACATCTCTTACCCACTGTGATTTTTTTTTTCTAATGGGCTCTAATTCCAGAGTTTAGAATGTAGAGTTGCAATTCTTAGCTCTGCCTTTCTGGGGGAATTTGACCCCACTAGAAATGTAATTAATTGTACTGAAGCGCATTAACTGAAGGCACTGTGCACACACTGTTGGGCTGCTGACAGTAGTTATGTTATCCTAACAAGCTCTGTAACCGGTCAAGGCACATCCATAATCACTGTATTTTTTTCTCCTGACCCTGATAAAATTGACTTATTTTGGTGGTTTTGTGGTACTGTAGCTGGTGTTCTTAATTATTTAATAAGTATTTACAGGGGGATACGTAGTTCTATTTAGCAGCGCATTACACTTTTATTTACATCATCTTCTACCAGTTTTTTGTTTTGTTTTGTAAAAATAAAAGACATTGTATCTGTCACCCTGTGTAGTTTAACAAGCCAAAAGTTCATGTATTTTTAGGAGCATTTAAGTACTTAAGCTAAATGCTGACTGCAGAACAATGGGAGCCCCACAGTCCTGTTTATTTTCCTTGTGTCTGGTCCATGCGTTTCCCCAGGCACCTTCTGAGAACATAAAGAGAATCTGTAAGACTCCTCAAAGCTGAACCTCTGCATACAGTTCCTCAGCTGCACGGTGGCTGGTGGGAACCAAGACCCGCCATGTGGAACATAAATCACAGTACCTCAATGGTTGGCTATTCTTAATGTCTGCATGCTTCTTCTTTTACTGCGGTTTAAGAACCACCTCCAGACCTCGACTGTGCCACCCGTTCTGTCTTACAGAGCCCCATCCTTCACTCCTGGCTGCTCACAGGGGAGCTCCAAGGAGGCATCAGGCTATACCAAGCGCTGCTCTTTTTGCTGGCCACCACTTCCCAAATGACTCATTCCTACACAGTGCCAGCAGCATGCTAAACCCAGCCATAGCGATGAAGGCTGACTGAAACCTGGCACAACGTCTGACACCTTGAAGATGCACTGAGCACAGTATTAGCAGAGCTCACATCTGCAAAAAGCACCTTCTCATGGAAAAGCAGTGCAGTGCATGCTCAAGATACCTCTGAAGAGCTGACAACTCCGCTGTTCTCTGCTTTGCATAATCACACAGGTCACCATCAGCATACCTTGCTTCTGTTGAACTGAGGAACCACAGCCCACAATGCAGCATGTGCTGTCAAAGACATGACAGAGCAGTAAAGTGGGAAAGCATTCAGAACTGTACATCAAGCAATGAAAGCAGTCAATACATTTATGTTGGAGGAGTGATGCTCACAGCTACCGCTGCACTAGGAACAAGCGCAGCACGAAGGAAAGCTTATTTAACACCTTAAACTGCATTTCCCTTCCTCCACACTCCAAGACCTCACAGCAGCATGTAGGGCCAGCCTGCCCCCGCTTCAACACTGAAGGAGCTCTCCTGAAGCTCAGCTGTGCTCCCAGCACCAGCTGTGTGCCCTCACAATTCTCAGCTGTACTGCATTTCCACTGCTGGTAACTCCACAGCAAGTAGTGCTCAAAGCCATGCTACTGAGGTATGCTGTATACATAGGAAGAGCTGCTATTTCTGTTAGCTGCCCTAACACTTGGTGATACAAAACTGGTAGTATTAGTAGTGCTCTGCTCATTCCTAGAGCGCAGCATGCTGTTACAGTAATTAGTGAAGCAAGCATAAATGGAGTTACTGAGCAATTAATTGCTGGTGATAGATTGTACTCTTACTGCAAAAGACTTCAGTAACAGAACTTCAAAGAGTTACTGCAGTAAGTTCAAGGGATGCACTTAAATCATGCAAGAACTGACAGCAGGATGAGCTATGTCTGTTCTTGAGGAGCTCTAACATTAACACTGCTCCCCAACAGGCATTCACTACCAGCAAGGACAGCGGTTGCCTCCCCACCATCACCACAGCTACGAGAGCAGCACACAGACACAGCCAGCTCCCTGCTTCAGGCACTCCTGCTGGTGGTCTGAAGCCAGTTCTTCCAAGCCACCTTAGAAGAGTTCTCCACAAGACTCAGTCCAGTGTAGTGCTTAATTTCAAAGGTAACAGCTTTATTTGCATTCTCAGGAAAGTACATTTCTCCATTGTTTACCCATCTCCTTAGCTATGAGGTAGACTATAGCAGGGCACAGGTTTCCAAGCTGTCTGTGCAGGCGGCACTGCTGTAGTGTGCTGATGTGCGTAACACCGCTGAAACGTGCTCATCCCCACAGAGACCTCACCCTGGCAGCATAAATAGTGCGGGTGCATCACCTCTAGCTGCAAACCCCATCCCAGATGGGCAGCGATCTGCTCCCTTCCTGAAGGAAGACAGCAGAACCACCCCTAAGGGCCACTCCAAGCACCACCACGTGCACAGCATTTTGTGCAGCATCCACAGGCTCAGAAGAAGCTGGGCAGATGCAGGTCACCTGGAGCCCTTCCTCCCAATAACCACAAGTTTCCTTTCACCCGATGTGTGTAACATCAACAGCTCCCTCACCATCAGTCAGTGACAGCTGCCTCTGAAAACAAATTAAGACCACCCCAAGCAGCACGTGGCCCCAGCCTACAACACCAGCTCAGTCAGGCCCAGCCAGCCATACCGGCAGCAGCCTGACTTCTACAGTCATTCTCAGCCACTGGCCAGAGAGGAACAGCAGGGCAGGAGCCCTGGAACACCAACATGCACAGTGACTGAGCACCACTCTGCCACCTGCACTGGGTGTCAGCCTGATGCCCAGGTTGTTGAGCACGATGAGTAACCAGTGATCTTTCCTGTCTGAGACTCCACACAGCCTTGAGCTGGCTGCAGCCCAGACCATCACTAATGTGCAAACCATTATTTGCGGGCTCTTCCCTTATGCAACTCCCAACATTTCAACACACCCCCCAAACCGGGCACAGCCCCACCTGACCAGCAGAGGCTTCATCAAATCTTTACTCGCAAGTTTTCCCAGCCACCCCCAAACAGGAACAGAAATCAACCTGCCGAGCCTGCAGTTCCCCGGAAGAGCCCTAAACAAACAAAATCCCCATCCCCTCCTCCTCCTCAGATGATGTATTTGAAGCTGAAGGTGCTGTCGCACGAGAGGCGCTTCCCCTTGCACCTCCCGCACAGGTCCTGGCGGTGCGGCCTCTTGGGGTCCACGTGGCGCAGCTTCACGGGGCAGGTGCAGCGGGTCTGCTTGCAGCTCTGCGGGGACAGGAGTCAGCGAGGGCTGCGGGGAGCGGCCCGGGGTGCGGGGAGGGGCCGGCGGTTACCTGGCAGGTGATGTCCTCCACGCGGTACGGGTTGTACGACTTCTGGCACGTGCGGCAGAACTGACGGAAATACACCTGCGGGGCGCGGGGCGGTCAGCGGCTGCTGGGGGCCGCCGAGGGGGGCCGGGCGGGACGGGACGTACCTTGTTGGTGCCCTGCACGCACCAGACGTAGGCGCTCTCCCAGCGGATGTTGCAGTCCTTGCAGTGGTAGTAGCCGTACTTCTGCTCCAGGAACTGACGGACACGGCCGTTACCGAGGGCGACGCGCGGCCCGGCCCCCCGCCCCAGGCCCCGCTCCTCACCTGGAAGCGCAGACGGGCCTTGCCCGGGGCCGCCTCCTGCTTCTGGGGCGCGGCGGGCGGCGCGGCGGGAGGCTCCTCCAAAGGCTCCGCCGGCGGCTCTGCCTCCTCCCGGGCTCCCTCCGACACCCCGCGTCGTTCCAGCGGAGCGGCCTCGTGCTCGGGCGGTTTCTCCCAGCTGGCGCGCACCGCCTCCGCCTCGCGCCGCTCCTCCTCGCGCCGCTCCTCCTCGACGGCCGCCGGGGTCGGCGGCTCCTGAGGCTCCCGCGGCTCCTCGGGCTCCCTCGGCGGCGGCTCGGGCTCCTCGGGGAAGGCGGTGAGCCGGCGGGACGCCACGGGCGAGTACACGGCGACGGTGCGCGGGAAGCGCACGGCTCGGGTGCTGGTGGTGGCCGGGCTGCCCTGCTCCTGATCCGGCTGCGGCTCCGGGGCCGCCTCGCGGGGCCGCGACGGGGCGGGGCCGGGCCGGCGTCTGAGCAGCGTGCGGGGCCCGAGGGAGCACTGCACCGAGGCGTCCTGCCGCGGGTTGACCTGCACGGCCACCTCCTTGGTGTTGGCCTTGCGGAGCCGCGGCGTCAGGTTGGGGTTCACCTGCGACAGGATGGCCTTCAGCTGCGCCCGCTGGTAGTTGTCGAAGTACTCGGCCGCGGCCGCCGCCGCCTCCCCGTAGCCCGCGAAGTACCCGCCCCGCGGCCGCCAGCCGCCCGCCCCGCCCTTCCCCTTGGGCGGCGGGTAGCGGTACGAGTAGGGCGGGTAGGCGGCGTACAGGTAGCTCTCCATCGCATCCTCCGCCATGACGCCCAGACGGCGGCCCGGGGGCGGCCTTAAATACCCCCCGGGGCGGGGCCCGGCTCCACACGCCCCGACGGTGCCTGCCTGGAGCCGGGCCCGAGGGCCTGGGGCGGCCTGTGGCGCTCGGTCAGCTGAGGGGAGCGGTTCGGCCGCAAGGCGGGTTTGGTTTGGGCTTCGCCGTGTATTTGCAGTAAGCGCGTGTAGCACGGCACCTTACGAGGAGACACACACAAGGTGACAGCACCTCGGCCTCTACAGATGTTCTCCTCCTTCCACGCCTGAGCCTCACTGCATGGAGAAGAGCGGTCACTGGGTTGTGTGGCAGTGAGACTTTCTCCTCTTTTATTATTATTATTTATTTTATTTATACTTCTGAGGAACTACACCAGTGATGGCAATAAACACACGTCACTGTACGACGGGAGCAGCTGGAACAACAACAGTCCGGGTGAGCTCACCCGGCACAAGCACGGCTCACACCACACTGACACCTCAACAGCGGGCTGCCACCTCACCACCTGGCTACAGCGCTGTCTGTGTCGTCTCTGTCGGAGCAGCACCGAGCTCCTCAGTGGTCACGGCGCCATAGGAGGTATCGGGCACCTCCTCTTCCTTCAGCTTCCTATAGGAGATGTCTGTGTCCTCCTCCTCGCCCAGCATCTCCTGCTTGGGGCCGTCTCTGCCGTACACCTTGTAGGCCAGCACAAAGAGCCCCGCTTCTGCCGCCTGGAAGAGCGCGTAGAGCAGGGGGAACATGTACATGCCGCCCACCAGCTGCGGGGGGAAGGTGAGCTTGAGGATGGCGGTGCAGAGCTGAACGTTCTGGCAGCCGGTCTCCAGCGACACCGTTCTTCGGCAGTGTGGGGGCATTCTGAAGAGCGTGGCCAAACCATATCCCAGGGCGTACCCCGTCAGCGGCATCAGCACAGCGATGGCATAGACAGAGGCGGGGATGTGAGCCAGCAGGTCGGGCCCCAGCATGGTGCCGGTCAGGATGAAGAGGATCACCAGGGTCACTAAGAGGGACCACAGCGAGACCTGGCCACAGACAGCGAGAAACGGCACAAGGCTGAGTTTAACAGCACGAGCCCCCTCTGCCCTCGCTTTGCGCAGTCAGAACCTCTGCACCACCCGCTACCGTGTCCTTACCTTGACCAGGAGGTCGGCAGCGCGGGGGTACCGGTAGCGGATGAGCACCCCCAGGCCGATGGGGAGCAGCGTGCTGCCCAGCGTCAGGCTGACGGCGCCCAGGGGCAGCAGCCGCACCAGCGCCGTGTGGATCCAGGGCCGGCTGTACAGCCACAAGCACAGCGGCATCAGGAGCAGCGCCAGCAGCGTGGAGGATGCGGTCATGATGATGCTGCGGGGGAGCGAAAGGTAACGGCGGATCGCGTCGGGGCAGGAGCTGCCAGAACACACTCCCCCTCTCCCGCCCTCCCCGGCCCGTGGTAGGATCGGGGTCCCGGAGCCGAGCTGCGCGCCGTCCCCGACTCGCCCCGGCACCCGGTTACCTACCTGAGGGTCATGTCGCCGTCGACGAGCACCGACATGAGGTTGGAGAGGTTCCCCCCGGGGCAGCAGCCGCACAGCAGCACCGCCACGGCCGCCACCTCGTCCAGTGCGAAGATGAGGGCGAGGAGGAAGGCGACCAGCGGCATGGCCACGAACTGCCCCAGCAGCGCCAGCAGCACCCCCACGGGGCGCCGCAGCTGCCGCCCCAGCTGCCCCAGCTCCACGGCGCACCCCAGCCCCAGCATGGTCACGCACAGCGCCAGCCCCACCAGCACGCTCAGCCCCTGGCTCAGCGGCCGCTCTCCCAGCGCCTCGCCGGCCCCCGGCGCCGCTCCGTCGTCGGGGCCGCCGCCCGCCGCCGGGGGCTGCTCCGAGCCGGCCATGGCCGCGCCGCGGGGCCGCGGGACCCTCGGGGGTGACGGGCGCCCGCAGCCCGCGCCGAGCTCCGCGCCGTCTGCCGCCGCTCTCGGGGGCGGTGTTTCGCCGCAGCCCCGACGGCCGCCAGCGCCGCCCCCGGCCCCGCCGCCCTCCTCCCGCGGGGGCAGGGCCCGCAACGGGTGCGGGGGGGCACCGCGCTGCTCAGGGGGCACGGCGGCACCGCGCCGCGCTACGGGCGTCCGGGCTGGCGGCACCCCGCGCAGATCGGCCGCCCGTGCGAGGGGAGGAGGGGTCGGCAGCTGGGGATGCTGCCGTGTGCCGGCGGTGTCCCGCTGGGAATTAGCGGGCGGTGCCCAGGGGCAGAGCCGCGGGGACGGCGGCGTGCCGGGCGATGCCGGTGCAGCGCTGCTCCCTCCGTGCTCGTTTTCTTGCTGAAGGAGAGCACGGGATGAGTCATAGGCACTGGACAGCCCGATGGGACCCAGCGCTCTGCAGCGCATTCATTCGTATTTTGTGCTCTGCGCTGCCGGCCAAGGGGAGCGCAGGGCCTGGTTGGTTATCTTGGGCTGAACGTTCCGAACTTATAAGTTGGGACCAAATTTCTTCCTCGTTGTTCCATCTGTTGAAAATGAGGTGAGCGGACAAGTGGTGAGGGCAAGGGGTGGGATGGAGAGCAGCCACTGGTGCACGGTTTGTAACCAGAATGAATAATGTTGCCTCCCACTACTCGCAGAATGAGCTTGGTTTCTGCAAGGCAATGTGCATCCTGCGAGCAGTGCTGACCAGACTGTAAGGCATGACCCAGGCCTCGTTCAGTCAGCGAGTTGTCAGCACAGCACGTAGAGCTGCTGTTGGAATGCTTGGCTCCTGTGAGAAGCACTGTGCCGGTCTGCAGAGCAGTGATGGGAGTGTGGAGAGGAGAGGAAAGGCCTCGGGGAGAAATCTCTGGGCCTTGAGCACAGTGAGACCTGTGTGTTCATTGCTACTTATAACATGGATCCAGAGTGGCTATTTCTTGTGGCTTTGGAGAGTTGGGAATCAGAATAGGAACATGCAGAGACGTTGATGATTTTGGTGGTTGTTCCATGGCTGTCTTTGTGCTGGCAAGGCCTGTTGGCTGGTGCTTGGGTAAGCAGGGCCTTCTCCGAGTAGGTGGCTCTTGTTGCCTCTTTCAGGGGGGAAGGACGTGCTGATGGATGGGCATCACTCCTGCCCCAAACCAGTCACGTTTCAGGCAAAAACTGAGAGAACCAGATGTGCTGCTTCCTGCCCTCCTTCCTGGGGGCCACTGCAGGGGCACGGTGGCAGGATGATGGCGACGTACCCTCATGTGCCACAGGCCTCCCCAGCAGCATTTCCCCTTGCCCACGCGTCCTGGTTGCTGCAGCCTCTTCTGCTGCAGGGCTTCCCTTCTTTTGGTTCGTCTTGCATTGGTGTCATGGAGCTGCCTGGCCTCAAAGCCTCTTTGTTGGGGCCCTGGGTGCAGCATCCATGCTGCCTCCTTGTGCAGATGGGATCCCATGAAAGTGTTTCTCCTCCATTTGACCTCCCCCATTCATTGCAGTTCTGTCCCTCAGACTCTTATTTCAAATCATAGAACCACAGACCTGTTTGGGTTGGAAGGGATGCTAAAGCCCGCACAGTTTTACCCCCATGCTGTGGGCAGGGCTGCCCCCCACCAGCTTGGGCTGCCCAGGGCCCCATCCAACCTGGCCTTGAGTACCTCCTGGGACGGGGCACCCACAGCTCTCTGAGCAGCTCTGCCAGTGCCTGAAGCCTGCCCACAGTCTGCACTGTTTATTCCCTCCTTGAGAAGTGCTCTGACATCCGTAACCTCCGAGTGTTGCTACCAAGTTGAGGTGGTGTGGTAGGGAGAAATCTGGCCATGACCCGAATGCAGCAGCATGAGCTTCAGTGCTGTGCTGCCGGTCTCCTTTGTGTCCCTGTTGCCTGCTGCATTTCCTCTGCGTGGCTGCAGGCAGCTCCTCCCTTTGAATCACAGACCTGCCGAGCATTTCTGTGTTAGCAGTCCAGGGCAGAAATTACTGTTGAAATAAACTGTACTGTTGTACTTGATGTGCCCCATGGTTATTTTTAAAGCACCTCAAGCCTATTAATCATCGAACGAAGCACTTCAGGACTCAGGTTGCTATGTTCCAGTATTTCACCATCAGGACTGAGCGTCCTAACTGTGTGTGATCCACCTTCCAAAGCTGAGCTGCAGGTCCCTTTGCCAGCCATCCCATTACAGGCAGGCTCCTGGAGGAAGGCTAATCCTGCTAATGGATTGCTGATGGACATCTGCTGAGGCTGCTGTCCCCCTGCAGCTGGAAAGCAGATATTGGTAGTGTGCATTTGGAGGTTGCCTTAGTACACTTTTGTTAGCAGCTACGTGTTGCATGTTAGGTACCTTTACCTGAGTTTACATAGGAAATCATTCCGCTTCTGGCACTACCGCCTTCTGCTGCTGTCTGAGATCTTTCTTTTCATGTGGGAGCACTATCAGCATCATGATGAAAGGCATAATAAAATAAATGACTGGATGACTAATGCACGTCTCGGTGCAGAGGAGCCGGAATTAGCCTCGTGCCCAGCCAGGCAGGGACAGGGGACGACGGAGCTGGGGATGGCAGGGTTGGGGATGGCGGGGCTGCCTCTGAAGCTCACCCCTGGGCTCAGAGCCAGGCATCCTCCGGCTGCAGGCACAGCTCTGCCTTTGCGGGGCTCTGCTGGTAACCCAGGGTGAGCCCCTGTGCATGGGGCCGGGGGGGTCGGAACACAAACGCGTTGTGCTGCAGGTGCTCGTGCAGAGTGAGATGACTGCAGAGCTGACGATGGCATGTGCACAAAGTGACAAACGGCACTGGGCTGGGAGGTGCCGTTCCTGGCCCTGACCCAGCTGGGTTAGAGGCTTCTGTTTGCCGTTGAGGCTTGAAGCCCCTCTTTCATTTCCTATGCAGGAACCTAATCCAGTTAAGAGACATAAATCATGTGAGGTGAAGCTCATAAATGTCGTCTTGTACCTGTAAAATATGGGCTGTGGTTTAGTTTGGTTTGGTTTGGCCAGGTCAGAGTAAATGGCACCGAGACTGCATCGTCCTACACAACAGTCTGAATGTCAAAAAATACAGGAGTGAATTTGAAGACTCCTGCAGCACTGTTTGCTAAATGGAGTGTTAATTTAATTGAAGGATGACTTTCTAAAGACAAATCCCAGCCCTCTGCTGCCGAAGCTTTCTTCAGATTGGAGATGAGCCCGTGGGACGGGTCAGCATGAGCAGCATTGCTCTGCCTCGGGTGGCACAGAGCCCTCTACACTCCACTGCCGTTGGCACTGCTGCTCCTACAGCAAGGCTGCTTAAACACGGAGTAAAAATGGACCTTGTGCCGCTGCCAGGTTTTTACAGAGTAATGAAAATGGATATCTGCGGGACTGATCAGCACACGAACAAAGCAAGGCCAGACCACAAGCCAGGTGTGCTGTTATTAAATTAAGTCCCCATTGATTTACAAAGAAATCTCGGGAGAATGGGAAGAAATAAATCTCTCACACAATGGGAAGCTCTTAGAGAGTGTTGTAGGCTGATCCTATGGCAAAGAGCCGCATGAGAGGGTTGAGTGCATGCTCAATAAGTTTGCAAATGACACTGAACTGGGAGAAAGTGAGGGTCTGCCTTTACAGGAAGGCCCTACAGAGGTATCTGGATAGGCTGGAATCAATGGGCCGAGGCCAGTTGTATAAGCTTTAGCAATACCAAGTGCAAATCTTGTGGGCAGTGTGCCCAAGTGGCCAAAGAGGCCAATGGCATCCTGCATGTATCAGGTGCAGCACAGCCAGCGGGAGCAGGGAGGTGATCGTCCCTTTGTACTCTGCTCTGGTGAGGCCACATCTTGAGTGCTGTTCAGATTTGGGCCCCTCAGTACAAGAAAGGCATAGAAACCCTGGAGTGTGTCCAGAGAAGGGCAAGGAAGCTGTGAAGGGTCTGGGGCTCAAGTCTTACGAGGAGTGGCTGAGGGAACTGGGATTGCCCAGTCTGGAGCAGGCTCAGAGGAGACTCGAGCTCTCTAGAATGACCTGAAACAAGGCTGTAGGGAGAGGGGAGAAGGATTTCTTCTCTGAAAGTGTGGAATGTGCTGCCCAGGGACGTGGTGGAGTCACCATCACTGGAGGTGTTCAGAGAACTTGTGGATGTGGCACGGAGGGACAAGGTCAGCGGGCATGGGGTGGTGGGCTGGCAGTTGGACCGGATGATCTTAGTGTTCTTTTCCAACCTTAATGATTAAGGATAAAAAATGAAGTGCAGGAAAGGGACCCTGGATGGTGCCTTGAATGGAGTCATAGTTCTGTGTTTACTTGTGTCCAGTGGGGCGGGAGAGAAAACAGGAGATGAAAATGAGGAAACGGAGTGTTTGTTGGAGTGACAAAGGCATCAGTGCCAGACCGTACAGTGGAGGGGCTGAAGGAGGAGTCAGAGTGGTCTGTAAATGTGATCTCTCTGTTGTTTTAATTTTGTCATGACATTGATAGAACAATTTCAGTCATTCGCGTTGGTAATTAATATTATTATCTTCATAATGGGAAAGGTGCAGGAAGTGGGAATAGATAGAGATACAGATAGAGACATTCTGCTAATGAAAAGCTTGGTGGAACAGCACTGAAATGTGGGATGGGAGTGCTTGCAGCAGGCTGAGACACGGGCAGTGCCACACACAAAGGCTGTGGGGGCTGAGCCCAATAATGAGCATTGCTTTTTAGGTTAGTTCTGCATTGGAGGCATCCAGCCCAGCTCCTGACTGAGCCAGGCCTGGGTGCTGTGCAACACAAGTTCTGGTATCCTGCAGCATTTCTGTGCCTGGAGTGCAGCCTAGGCAATGTCGAGCATTGACCCAGGCCTGTGTAAATGGCAGCATAAATACAGGAACCAAATCTTTGCTAAGATTTTCACCGATCCACCCTCACAAAAAAAGAACCGCCATCAACTCTGACATTTACAGCAGGCATTACCTGCTCTGTGACATTTGGTCTCATAAACAGATGTTGGCCAGATTTCCATTCATAGCTCACCCTGCTGCCACAGATGAAGGGGTGCCCACAGCTGACCCTTGTCTCTAAATAGCAGAATGCCCATCCCTCCCTCCTTCCCTCCCTCCTTCCCTCCCTCCTTCCTTTCCTCCCTTCTACCTTCCCTCCCTCCCTTCCTCACTCCCTCCCAGCCACGCTGTGCTGACAAAGGACTGAGCCCCAGCAAAATACATCAGCATCAGCATCAGCGGCAGTGTGTGGCAGAGCAAGGAACCGGAGGAGGGTCTCCTGCAGCCCAGTGTGAATGACTCTGTGATCCTGAAGCCAGGTGACAGCAGTGACACAACACTGCTGCCGCTGACATCCAGGCACTGCTTGAAATGCAATCGGGGCAAAGGTTTCCTAATTCCTTTGTATTCAAGTCAGCTGGAGCAGCATTAACAGGGCTTGTGTCTGTATTAGCCCGGGGGTAGATAAACATAAATGACTTAACCTTGTGCTGGGCTCCACATCAGTGGGTAAGAGTAGAGATGTGTGGAGAACCCAGAGGCTAAGGCAGGAGCAGAGGGTTTGCCCAATGTTCTTCATCCCTACTAAGGCTCTAAATGGCAGCACCTGCTTCAATGAAACTGCATTTCTGAAGGAAGATTTGTCATGAGCTGCACCTGTCCTGCCCAGCTTCATTCTGATAAAGAGCTCTACTCACACAGCAGATCTGGGGGCTGTTTGTTATACATGGTATTTTCTAGAAGCTTTCCAGCAGTGCTTAGGCTGATGTTTTCTCCCATCAGCATTGCAGCCACCACTGGAGCACACTGTGAGCAGAAGCAGCAGCGGGGTGGTTGAGCTGTATTAACCTGGGGCTTAAAGAGGGAGGTGAGTAAAGATCCATTAGGTACTGGATTGTGTAACTGGGTGTGTGGGTTGGTCTGGTGGTACTAAGCAAAGGGAAACAACACAGCTGGGAGAAATGCACTGAGGAAGGTATCATAGAGTCATTTGATGTGGAAGGGGCCTTCAGAGGCTTTCTGCTTCAACTGCCCTGCAGTGATCAGGGATGCCTACAGCTCGGTCAGGGTGCTCAGAGCCCTGTCCAGTCTGACCTTGGTGCTGGGGGCTGCTATGGGTTGGTGTCAGTGCAGGGTTACTGTGGCCCCTGGCCTAGCCTAGCAGCCTGCCTGGGGAAAGGTGTTATGGAACTTTAACCTATGGAGACTTTGTAGCTCAGTGCTTGCAACAGAAGTGGGGGTTGGGGGGAGCGGTGCTGAAAACCCGTTTTGCAGGTAGAGAATCACTTCAATGAGCTGTGCCTTTAATTCTGCTGACCAGCTGTAGTTAAGTGTAACCTCCACAGCTGTGTTTTGTTCCTGCAGCGCTCAGTGCAGTCACAGCACAGCTGTTGTGTAATGTAAAGGGGACAGTGGTGTATAGAATGACTGTGTGAGACATGGGGACTGGTGTCCCATTGCAAAGTGAGCAGCTCTAGGGAGTGAGTGTGAGCCTGAAGCAGTGCTGGCTCCTTTCAGTTCCTGACCCGCAAACCAGGGATTAACACGAAGCTTCGGGAGGGTAAAGGTTTCTTAGCCGTGCTGAAGTTCTGTGCGAGGCAGTGAGCAGTGCTCGCAACCCGGCCTCACCTTCCTGAACCAAAGCTGTGGTCAGTCTGCCTGCAGGTGTCAGCCTTGTGCAGGAGGCCGGAAGACGCTCAAGAGTAAATGGGAAATGCACGGTCCGACAGAACCCGGCCCGGTGCTTCCGCACCACCCGCACAGGAACGCTCTCACCTTCCTGCAGTGTAAGAGAGCTGTGGGGAAAATACTCTCTTCCCTTTGAAATAATGAGGTGCTGAGGGATGTAGGTTGGTGGGCATGGAGCATTGAGTTGGGACCAGGTGATCTTAGTAGTCTTTTCCAACCTTCATGTTTCTAAGTGCTCAATGTGGGTTTAATACAGAAGAGTTTATTATAGAAAGAGATGTGGGAAGGGCAACCGAATTGCTTGTGACTTTGATGCTGCCCTGTGTTTTCCTGAAGGAACACGAAGGAAACCACATTTGATCCCTGAACCAAAAGGTGAAGGAAAGGAGCAGCTCACATCCAAGGGGCAGGAAGAGTGAAGTCAGCTCCACTTCAGAAGGTAAGCTGCCTGGGGGGAAACATTCTGATCTGGATGTTTAATTACAGACCAGGGGACTACATGGCAATGCATGGCCAGTCTCACTGGCTGAATTTCATCGTACACATCATGCTAGGTCCGCTTACCATATAGAAGTAAGTTTAACTATTCTAATAGGATGGCATTTGTGTTAGGGAAACAGACTTACTGAATCTGGCAGCTGCATTCTTGCTGTGGAATTGTATGTGGCACCTCTATGAGAACCCTTTAGAGGCCTGTGAAGAGCCTGCGTGCTGGTTCATGCTGGTTATTGCAGGCACCTTGCTTGTGTTTGGACTGGGCAAAACTTAACAGCTGAGCTGAGGTTTGCTGGATGCATGTCCAGGTTGTTCAAATTTCTGTATCAATTCCCAAATGTTTGTAATGAGAATGTTGTTGAAGTGAGCACGAATCCTGTAAGGTGCAAGGCAGGTGGTGCACTTAAAAGACTTCAGCAAGCAAATCAGCAGGAGGAAAACTCAGAATACAGCTTTTTGTGTAATCTATTTAGGCTTGAGTAAAGCCTTTGACTCTGTCCCTGCACTATTCTCCTGGAGTAGCTGGCAGCCCGTTCCTTGGATGGGTATGATCTTTACTGGGTAAAAAATGGGCTGGATGGCCAGGCCCAGAGAGTGGTGGTGAATGAAATCCAGCTGGTGATCAGTCACGAATGGTGCTCCTCAGGGGTCGGTGCTGGGGCTGGTCGTGTTTCATATCTTTACTGATGATCTGGGTGAGAGGATTGAGTGCACCTTCAGTAGTAGCTGAACTGGGAGAAAGTGAGGATCTGCCTGAGGGTAGGAAGGCCCTATAAAGGGTTTTGGATAGCCCGGGTTGATGAGCTGAGGCCAATTGTATAAGCTTCAATAAGACCAAGTGCAGAGTCCCACTCTTAGGTAGCAACGAGAGCTGTTCAGAGGAAACAGATCTGTCAGCTGGCTGAATGTGGGCCAGCAGTGTGGCCAAAGAGGCCAATGGCATCCTGGCATGTATCAGGTGCAGCACAGCCAGCAGGAGCAGGGAGGTGATCGTCCCTTTGTACTTTGCACTGGTGAGGCCACATCTTGAGTGCTGATCAGATTTGGGCCCCTGTATGGGAGATTGGTAATCACAGCCTGAACCTCTGATTAATCAGCTGAGGCAAGTATGGGGTCAGCTGTGGGAGCACAGGTGAGAGTGATGTAGCTGTGCTCCCGGGAGGGGTGGAGCTTGACTCCATCCCCTCTGAGACCTCATTTAAGGGCTGACTCCCACTGGAGCAGTATCTCTTGGAGATCGCTCACCAGGGAGGACTGCCTCAGCTGCTTCAGTCAAGGCACCACCATTGGTGAGTTTTTCCTTTACTTATTCACTTATATACCTTCTGTACATTTTGTTTCCATCTGTACATTTAAAACCAATACATTTGGCGAGCCAGGCAGGAGCCTGCAAATATCGGAAAAAAAATGTCTTTCCTATGGAATGTGTTTAGCTGGTTCAAGGGGGAGAAGATCACCCCCTTAGGGAAAATCCTCCCTGGACAAATACCAGGGTTTGAGGCGTCCCCATATTTTCAATTAGCGACGATTATCGAACAATGGGGGCCCTTACGGGTAACGGGCAATATGTCCCCTTACTATCTAACTGAATACTTTCAGGGGTTGCAAAAAGATATTTTGACAACCAAGGAAAGGCAAATGGCTGCATCCATGGCTGCTTGGCCTTTATTGAATGCTTTAAATCAGGCAGAGATTAAATCAAATAAGATTGAACATGAAAATCAATTATTAAAAGCCCGCATTGAAAAATTAGAGGGCGAAATTAATCTGTTAACGGGGAAAAATTCATCATTTTTTTCAAACACCCCCCAAATTAGATATATTACAATGGATGATAGTAGGGATCCTGAAACATCGGATCAAACTAAGGTCACTAAATCTGACCTAGAAGAGCCACTTAAGACGGACTTATTAGAAGTCCGTCCTATGGTAACTCAAAAAACAAAAAAAGTCCAGGAGCGACCAGCAGGGGTGCCTCCTGATCAATGGACCCCTGCTGACTCCTATTTACACGTAACAGCACGTCCATACACACCCACCGAACTTATGGATCTAGTACAGCGCTTCAGGCAAAGACCGAGGGAAAGTGTCCCAGCCTGGCTGCTACGATTATGGGACTCGGGAGCAGAAAGTGTAATAGTTAGCGGCCCCGAGGTATCTAAACTAGCAACAATAACAGTCCATCCTGCCCTGAGGCAGAGATTGTACTCAGGGTCCCAGTTCCCTGAAGAGAATCATTCAATCGTAGATTGGATAATGGCTGCCTGCCGTATGGTATGGTCAAATAAAACAGACATGCCAATACATACAGGAATGTGGTCTTCTATGGAAGACCTACAAAATTATATCCGGGAACTAGGCATGCGAGAGGCTGTCTATGAAGATGCATCTGTTAGTCCGGACATGGTGAAGTTTTCCGCAGGAATGAGGGACCTAATCTTACAGCAGGCTCCCTCACATATGTATGGAACATTGGTTTCTATATTGAATCCTTTAGTGGCCGCAGAGGCAGCAGTCCAGCATGCTGCCCAATTGGTAGCGGACCTGGGAGAAACTGAGCGCCTGAGAACCAAGCGCAATATTAGAGTAATTGAAGATTCTGAAGTTTTTCCAATAGCCCGAGCCAGGAGATCGGCTCCACGAACCCCTCGGGCGGGACCCATTAGGGTGTCCCGAAAACAAATGTTTAATGATCTACTCCGAGCAGGTGTTCAATTTGCCAAAATTGATGGGCAGCCCAATCACGTTCTGCTTCAGTTGTGGAAACAGCTGAAGGATGAACAAAAATTTCAAAACCGCCCCAAAAGACCGGGGATAAGGCTTATAGAACGACGACCAACAACAGTTTGGAATCTAGAAGACTTTGTCGTGCCAAATAGGAAAAAGAAGCCACCTCAGGTGCCTCGGGTCACAATACCAGAGGCATCAGAGGTAAAAGACTTGAATCTGGCCCAGTTTATGGCGTGATGAGGGACGTCAGTCACCCTAGGGCCTCTAGACGGGACCGGAGGCCCTATGTGGAATTGACAATATATTGGTCCCGAGAGAATGTGCAGAAGGTTATGGCCCTCGTTGATACTGGGGCGGAAACATCTATAATATATGGGGACCCAACAAAATTCAGAGGGAACAAAGTAATGATTGGAGGCTTTGGGGGACAGACCGTTCCAGTCACCCAAACTTGGGTAAAATTGGGGGTCGGGCGCCTCCCACCACGGGAGTACAAGGTATCTATTGCTCCAATTCCGGAATACATATTGGGAATTGATATCTTGTGGGGTCTGGCTCTCCACACAACGGTGGGAGAGTTCCGGTTGCGGCAAAGATGCATTAGTATCCGGGCAATTCAGACAATATTGAGAGGCCATGCAAAACATGAGCCTATTTGTCTGCCCAAGCCACGTCGGATTACTAATGTAAAACAGTACAGACTCCCAGGTGGGCAGGATGAAATAACAAAAACAGTGCAGGAATTAGAAAAAGTGGGTATTATAAGGCCTGCACATAGCCCGTACAACTCCCCAATATGGCCAGTGCGAAAATCGGATGGAACATGGAGGATGACAGTGGATTACAGGGAATTAAATAAGGTCACGCCGCCCGTTCATGCAGCCGTACCCAATATTGCCTCCCTAATGGACACACTAAGTAGAGAAATTAAAACGTATCACTGTGTCCTAGACTTAGCGAATGCATTCTTCAGTATTCCAATTAGTGAAGAATCACAAGACCAGTTTGCATTCACATGGGAAGGCAGGCAGTGGACTTTTCAGGTTCTGCCGCAAGGGTACGTGCATTCACCTACTTTTTGTCATAATTTGGTGGCGCGTGATCTGGCTAAGTGGCAGAAGCCACATAATGTAAATTTATATCATTATATTGATGACCTCCTGTTAACATCCGATTCATTAGAGGCGGTGAGACAAGCAGCAGATTTATTGATAGCTTATCTGCAAAAGAGAGGGTGGGCTATAAACCCACAGAAGGTGCAAGGTCCGGGGCTATCTGTAAAATTCCTGGGAGTAATTTGGTCCGGAAAAACCAAAGTACTACCCAGTGCAGTAGTGGATAAAGTCCAAGCGTTCCCAGTCCCTACAACATCGAAACAGCTACAAGAGTTCTTAGGTATATTGGGGTATTGGCGCTCCTTTATACCTCACTTAGCTCAGTTGTTGAGGCCATTGTATAAGCTTACCAAGAAGGGTCAATCGTGGAACTGGGGGAAGGTAGAACAAGATGCTTTCCAACAGGCAAAGCTGGCAGTTAAACAAGCCCAGGCATTGGGTATATTTGATCCGACCCTCCCAGCTGAACTAGACGTTCATGTTACCCAGGATGGTTTTGGCTGGGGCCTGTGGCAACGCCAGAGTTCTGTTCGAACCCCCATTGGATTCTGGTCTCAGGTTTGGCACGGAGCAGAAGAAAGATACAGCATGATTGAAAAACAGTTATTGGCTGCCTATTCAGCGTTACAAGCGGTAGAGCCAATAACGCAAACAGCAGAGGTTATAGTTAAAACTACATTACCGATCCAGGGGTGGGTAAGAGATCTAACTCACCTTCCTAAGACAGGGGTGGCCCAAGCACAGACGGTAGCACGATGGGTCGCCTATCTAAGTCAAAGAAGCAGCCTGTCTTCGTCTCCACTCAAGGAGGAATTACAGAAGATCCTAGGCCCAGTGACATATCGCAGTGATACGCCGAAAGAACCAATGGTCGCTCCACCAGAGAAGAGCCCTGTTCAGGAAGGAAGATATCCTATTCCTGAAGATGCCTGGTATACGGATGGGTCCAGCAGAGGCAACCCGAGCAAGTGGCGAGCTATAGCATACCATCCCTCTACTGAGACAATCTGGTTTGATGAGGGGGATGGTCAGAGCAGCCAATGGGCAGAATTACGAGCCGTGTGGATGGTTATAACTAAAGAACCTGGTGATGGCATCCTGAACATCTGTACGGATAGTTGGGCCGTGTACCGGGGGCTTACTTTGTGGATTACGCAGTGGGCTACCCAGGAATGGACTATCCACGCCCGACCGATCTGGGGGAAAGACATGTGGGTAGACATTTGGAATACAGTCAAACACAGGACGGTATGTGTCTACCATGTCTCTGGTCATCAACCCCTGCAGTCACCAGGAAACGATGAAGCGGACACACTGGCCCGAGTTCGATGGATTGGGAATTCACAATCCGAAAATATTGCCCGATGGTTACATCAGAAGCTACGGCATGCTGGACAAAAGATAATGTGGGCAGCTGCTAAAGCATGGGGGCTGCCTGTACAGCTATCTGATATCGTCCAAGCATGTCAGGACTGTGACGCTTGCTCGAAGATGAGACCAAGACCGTTGCCTGACACAACATCCCACATTGCTAGAGGATATAGTCCTCTTCAGAGATGGCAGGTTGATTACATTGGGCCCCTCCCTCGGTCTGAGGGGGCGAGATATGCCCTGACCTGCGTTGATACTGTAAGTGGACTGCTGCAAGCTTATCCCGTACCAAAGGCAAATCAAGCATATACAATTAAGGCACTCACTAAACTGATGTCTGCATATGGGACACCTCAAGTCATCGAGAGCGACCAAGGGACTCACTTTACTGGAGCGATGATACAGCGCTGGGCAGAAGAGAACAACATTGAATGGCGATTCCATCTGCCATATAATCCAACAGGGGCAGGCCTTATTGAACGCTACAATGGTATTCTTAAGGCTGCCCTGAAGACAGACTCCCAGTCCCTGCAGGGGTGGACAAAAAGATTATACGAAACCCTGCGGGACTTGAACGAAAGACCTCGGGATGGCAGACCCAGTGCTCTGAAAATGTTACACACTATATGGGCCTCCCCTCTTAGGATTCAAATTACAGGTGCTGATAATGAGGTAAAACCGCAGGTTGGTAATGACAATAATCTTCTGCTCCCTGCCCCTGAGAATCTAAAACCAGGAATCCATAAGATAAATTGGCCCTGGAAGGTGCAAGTAGGACCCAAGTGGTGTGGCCTACTTGCACCTTGGGGGAGACTATTGGAGGTGGGAGGTTCAGTTACCCCCTCGGTGATAGGTACATGGCCTACTGACATCGTGGTCAATACTCCGGTCTTTATTGCTAAAGGGACACCCATCATGTCCCTATGGCAGATCAGGACTCCTCCTCTGGTGCCAGATATAGTTATACAGCCACAGATATCTGGCCAGAGGGTATGGTATCGGAGGCCGGGACATAATCCGGTGCGAGCAGAAGTATTGACCCAAGACAAGAATACGGCCTGTATCTTGCCCTGGAGGGCAGACCTTCCTCTCCTGGTACCCTTGAAACATCTGTATTACTCTCCCTAAGATTCTAAGCCTCTAGGACCATCAGAGAACAATTTGTGTGGACTGATGAAACGCAAATGGACCTGCACCTCGAGATGGCTTGTCTCCAGTAACATCTATCAAGCACTGGCCCACGGAAGATCGTGAATACCCATCCAATCATCATTTGAATAACATCAGCATTCGGTGCGACGGGAAATTGTATCAGCGTCGCGTTGGGTCTCTGTGATAAGGGAAAACTCACCTAATCATTGGTTCACGCTGTGAAGGGGTGGAGTGTATGGGAGATTGGTAATCACAGCCTGAACCTCTGATTAATCAGCTGAGGCAAGTATGGGGTCAGCTGTGGGAGCACAGGTGAGAGTGATGTAGCTGTGCTCCCGGGAGGGGTGGAGCTTGACTCCATCCCCTCTGAGACCTCATTTAAGGGCTGACTCCCACTGGAGCAGTATCTCTTGGAGATCGCTCACCAGGGAGGACTGCCTCAGCTGCTTCAGTCAAGGCACCACCATTGGTGAGTTTTTCCTTTACTTATTCACTTATATACCTTCTGTACATTTTGTTTCCATCTGTACATTTAAAACCAATACAGCCCCTCAGTACAAGAAAGGCATAGAAACCCCGGAGTGTGTCCAGAGAAGGGCAAGGAAGCTGTGAAGGGTCTGGGGCTCAAGTCTTACGAGGAGTGGCTGAGGGAACTTGGATTGCCCAGTCTGGAGCAGGCTCAGAGGAGACTTGAGTTCTCTAGAATGACCTGAAACAAGGCTGTAGGGAGAGGGGAGAAGGATTTCTTCTCTGAAAGTGTGGAATGTGCTGCCCAGGGACGTGGTGGAGTCACCATCACTGGAGGTGTTCAGAGAAATGAGTAGATGTCCCTCAGTGCTGCATGGCTCAGTTGCTGTGAGGTGATGGATGATCTTAGTCTTTTTCAACCTTATATGTTACTTAAATCACATACTGTCCTTAGAGAGCACCGGCCTCTGAGCACAGCACAAGTACCTCGGGTCACTGAGGAGATCACAGACCCGAGTAGCAGCACTGTTCTCACTGTATGAACTGCAGGGCAGTAGCTGACGTTCAGGATTGAAGAAGTGAATACAGTTCTGGGGAGGGGGGGAGAAAACCCAAAAAATCCAACAAAAAACTCTTAACCTCTAACCACTATAAATATGAAAAGAATCTCTAAACAGTTTGTTATAGAAATAATGACGCGGGCAGTGTTTTGTGGTAAGAATATTTTATATATATATTTTTACACTTTAACACTTACAAAAAACATTCAAACACAAAAAAATTAAATAACTTTGGAAGCAGAACGAGTCTTTCTGCCCACATACATACAACAATTCCGAGCTGTTGGCACAAAAAGTAATCCACATTCATAAAACCCTTACTACTATATCAAACATAAGTTAAGTAAATCATAGGCACTAGTTTATCAAATCCATATTTCCACACTTCTGCAGTAAATCTCTAAACACGGAGCCCCATGATTTCCTGATATCAATAAACTGGTAATGCACGAAGGCTTTCTAGTAAACAGATAGTCTGTCTTTTCAGGAAGCATCTGTTGTATCTCAGGGGGAGTAGAACGGCAGAGAAAAGAACGCTTAAGAACTGAAGCTGAATTTACCCAAGTAATGAATTGCGTATGGAAACGTACGGAACAGTTTGATGCAGCCATGGTGAAACCCCAGTGTTGTCATCTAAACTGACTTTCAGAGTTTCAAAGTCAGCCAAGGTGTTTAATAAACCCACCAATTGAAAAGAATCTCTTTTGAGAATGAAGCAGCATTGCTTTGTAAAATGCTGACATGTTAAAATTCAGTCTTTGATGGGGACGGGTGCATTGGATCTCTTCTACTTAATAGCTACGTGAGACACTTAATACTGGCATCCGCTGTCTGTGCCAGCAACACAAGGCCAGGTTGTTTCAGCAGGTGACTTCTGCAGAAATCTCACTGAGTTACAGTATGTTTGATAGCAACTTCAAAGTCTCAGCACAGATCTTGGTCTGGAGTGTGAAGTCACTCATCAATCTATAGCTTGCCTACAGCTGCTTGAGTAATTAAGAGCTGCAAATCAGTCTCTGCTACTTTCTGTTTGGCTTCTTCCAACACAAGTAGTATTGCATGGCTTTTTATCCAGGAATATGCGAGTGCTAGCTTAAAACTCAAGTGTGTGAATTTCAGGTTAGTTATCCTCTTTGTGGTGGGAGTCAAAATACACCAGCGGTTCCAAGCTCAGGTACGTCAGGGGCTGAAGGCTGTCTATTGCCTGATCCAACTCTTAGTGTCTGTCAGTCATTGCACAAAGGATACCATTCACATTTCATCATTTCATCGACTGCACATCCAACATACTGAAAAAGCTTCAAACAAAATCCCTTCCATTTAACTCGTCCCACCGAACACAGCCTCAGTTACAAGTGTTTGTACGATGTCTTCTGAAATGGAAAATGATGGTTCAAATGCTAATTGTATGAATGAGTTGTTTGGAGAGAAATGTGTTAGAATAAGTCAGAGCCACAGGAGAAATTTCAGAGCTTGTAAACAGACATAGCAGGTTTCATACTCTATTACCAGTAATGTAAGATACACGTATGTAAGGCAAAGTACATATTTAAAACACACTTACTTACATGGGAAGGATCTTCTGTAAAAATATTTACAATTTAAAATTAACCAATTTAAGAAATGGATGAAAGTAAAAAAATAGGATACAGCAAACTCCCTCATCCCATGGAACATCACCGACATGAAGAGCATTTGGCATCAAGAGTCAACTCATTACCTTAAAATTTGTATGTTACAAGTGCATAGTTGTGTTTCCTTCTCCTCTATCAGCATTTTCAGTTGTGTTCCAGGCTGCGAGCGTAGTGGCGTGGCATCAGAACAAATGGATGTTACTACCTACAGATGGACGTTACTACCTGCTTCTTCCTTTATAAGGAAACCTGCTATAAAAAAAGTTTTCCCCAGATAGTGAGCAACGTGTTAAAAATGTGGCTACAACAGCAAAGGCCATCTTTCCTGAGCTGGGAACTTTAAGGTCAGAAAGACTGTACGACTGATGCTAAGCCCTTTTGGCAATCAAGCAATAAGAGCGTGTAAAGCTGATAAATCAACACAGGAAAGATGCAATCTATACTATTGCATCTGTGTACGTCTGCTACATTCAAACCTTTAACGTTAGTGAAAGCCATGGCTACTCCTTGCTGTCCTGCCTAATCTTCCAGAGTAGCTTCTGATTCTTCCTGAAGGATGCACGTACCACCTTCCCCAACAAGGATCTCATTTACCTGTTAACAGCGATGTTTCAGTAGCACTGTAGCAGTCTGCAATCAGAGTATGAACGCCGTCTTGTTTCAATAGTACGTATTTACCAACCTTTCTGCTGAGTTAAAATAGGTTGAAAACCAAGTTTTGGAGAATCTAAGTGACTGCAGTACTTGCTGTTTTTCAAGATGGGCGTTTCTTTGGCATCCGTTAGGTTTCTGCCCAGACATTGGCCACTGTCATGAACGCTCAAATTGACCCATTTTAGCAAGCAGGAAAAAAACCCCACAAAACATAACTGAGAGCAACCTAATGTGAAAGTGATTGTATGACCACCAAACATCTGATGTTAGATGTCGTTAAAGTGCTGCTTTATAATCTCTGCCAGCTTGTGCTAATTAGAGACAGAGAGGTCTGGAATTTATACAAATCCCAAAAGTCACATCTGAACAGTCTGTAGAATCAGCTGGGAGTTAGCCTGGGGAGGAAGCATCCACGAGCACTGGAACTTTGCATTAAGCTCTGCAGTTCAATAGCAGCCATCTTTCCAACTCTCGTCTTTCACGTTGCTGTAGGTTTTGGGAGCAGGTAACGATCTAAAACAGAATGAGGTATTTTTCAGTTTCATACGTCACAGCTGGAATCCCCATCCACAATACGTAAGAGCTTAAACATTTTTAAAGTGAAGTATATGCTTTACTCATTTGCTTCTCTGCAGTACAGTTTATTTAACATAAAATCCAAAGTGTTTTTCAGTTTACGATCTTGCTACTTATCCCATCAGAAGGCTGTCTAAAGAAACAGTCAGAAAACATTTCCTTACTGTGCTCTGCAAGAACACAAATGTAATCTCCTGCCACTTAAGAATGACTTTTGTTTGGTTTTTATCTAAGCAGAGAGATCCTTGTTTAGAGCACTACTGTTTCCTTACATCAGAATCTCGGAAGTTCATTGACGCTTCACTGCTGCACTGCATATAGACACTGCACGCTGTACCTACAGCATGTACAACAGCTGTGTAATAAGTGAAGCGCTTCTGAAGCCAGCTGGGATTTGGACAGCTACACTCTGCTTCCCTTAAGAAGCTTCTGTCAAAAAGCCCCTTGCTGTTTATAACATCACGTTTCATGCAGCTTATGGAGTACTAAAAAGTCCATACTGCCAGTCACTTCTTGTTCCCTGCTCAACACTCAAAGCAGAACAAAACCGCCCTTTATGACTGTTTCATCTTTCCCATGATACTGGAGATAACTGTTCATTCTTTCTGCTTAAGGGGATTCTCAATATTCCTCTTGGGTGCCTACTTCCTTACGTCAGCTGTCTTCCACTTGACACTTTCACTGAAAACGCGCACTAACTTGGCACTGAAAGCACATATTCCAAGTTATGCACCATTTCCTTCTATTATCCTGAAGACAAACTGACTGTGTAACCTTCCAGCTCATCATTAGCTTCTCTTGTGGTTGAGGATAAATCTTTGCCTTCTCAGCCCACATAATGACACTTCTTTAGTTCGGTATCTTTCATTATTCATTTCAGCTTCACCCATCTTACAGCCCCAGTTCAAGAACCCTTTTCTCTCGGTTTTGCTTCAAATCCCCTTTGGAAACACAAACACTACACATGGAGGTTTCTATTCCTGTCATTTCTCAAGACCTTCAGCCAAACTAAGAAGTGCAGGAACAGCACAGCTATACAACGTACAGCAGTCAGTATGCAAACTGAACATCGGACTGCCTTTCCCACACTCACCTGCGAACAGGCTGTGCAAGTTTGCTACGAGGCACTGGGATGCCCCCTGCGGAAGGGGCACTGGGTCTGGGCAAACCACTCCTCATCCCCGCTGTCCCCGCCGGCCTGGTGAGGGTGGTGCTGTTAACACTGCTGGCAGGGCTGGGCAAGCCTGAACTCTGAGCTGCGAGAGGCCCAGGTGAAGAACTGCTGTGTGTCAGCTGTGTGGCTTCCAGAGGAGCAGCAGAACCAGGTCCGTGGTTACTAAATGCTTTCAGCGGTTGTCGCAGAGCGAGGGGAGATGGTGCCGCAGGTGAGCGGAATTTACTTGAAGAAGGTACTGGAAAATAAAATGCAGAAGTTACTTTCAAGCTTGGCTTAGAGCATAACTGAAATTAAAAACAGGCAAGGATTTATGTGAAAATTCAAACAACACGGAATGTATAATGGAGTACAGCCAATCAAGCAGCAATGAGAAACAGGAATTCAGATGTCCTCTTTGTCATGTTTTCGATATAATAGCTCTTATGGTCCCTTTACCTACTATGAATATTTATCTGTATTTAGGAGTAATGCCAGTAAGGCCCTAACCATTCTGTCCATCAAGCCAGAAGAAAGAGGTGAACGTATTTGGTAAGGAGAAATTCAGCTGTTTCAGAAATGTGTACCTAATTCCCATCCCTAAACCAACACGTTCAAGTATATAGGATTCTAGAGTGACATTTGTGCGTATTTACACTTCCTCAGGTACAGGGGTGCAGCTCAGAGCAGGGCATCCTACAGTTTCTTTTATGCTCTTCTTTTTAACCAAATCCACTGAGTCAGGATTCATCTAATGATAGGGTCACGTTCAACATCTATAATCTGAATGCCAATAAATACAGTCAGCCATCTCCCAGCGCCAAAGAGATTTAATAAACCAGTGACCATCTATTTATAGGTTTAGACTTAGAACTGAAGGCTCTGTACAAGCCCTTAATTCAAGGTTCAGCATTTTCAAAGACAGGCAGCAATTAATGTCAATTGATCCTTGCAGCAAAATACCGACAATATTTGAGTCCCTCAATTCTTTATGAGTACCAGAAATATTTTAAAGATACACATAACGTATCAGTCAATAGAATTCCTGAACTCATCGATCTTCTTCATATTTGAATGGAATTTCACCAGCTTCTCGGCCTGACTGGGGTGGGATTTGGCAACTGCTGATGTTGGACAACCAAATCAATCAGAAAAAAGGAGAAACCAAGCTGACATTTAGTGACCTCACGTGAGCAATTCTTTTTTGACTAAGAAGTCTCTTTATGCAGAGGAAGTTGAGTTCCTCTTTAATGACAGATGTTGTACTTAAGAAAGATGGCCCTTCGCACAGCACTTATTATCACTGCACAAGACAGATCCACTACGAATAAAAAGAGTAAGAGAAGAAAGCAGTAATGTTAAGAACATGACTTTCCATATGGGGTACAGAGAAAGAGGTACTTTCCAGGTGGTAATTTCCAGGTTGTACTGCAAAACTATTCCTGATAGGGCTTGATAGAAAGATTAATGTGTACATTACAGATGTGAGTTGGATTCAGTTCCTTTTGGGATTATCCAAGAGAGCCTTTCTACTGACAGTAGAAAGCATGAGGCTGTGCATAGGAGAAGCTAACAAGTGTGGTAGAGATGTTAACAGTACAACAGTTGGTTAAGTAGCAAGGAGAATTAATAAAAGCCCTTAAAATGAAAACCTTGGTATCAAGCTGGACGATGGATTACAGAAGCATTAACAGCAGAATGATGGGACAAGAATGGCAGCAAAGTGCTCCTAGAGCTACAACAGATGACATATTAGAAGGGTTTTGTTTTCAATGTGAAATTGTCATGACATTGCCATTACGTTGGTGTAATTAAATCAGCAATTACCAAGAGATTCTACAGTCTAAACAAAGGGAGCTTTCATCACTAAATTCCCCATCACCATAGTTGGTGGAACTCAAATACAGTACCATGTTAGCAACTAACCTTCTGAATAACGCCAGCATATAGACACTGGGCACAGCCTTAGGGGCTGCTTTGGACAGTACTGGCTGCTAACATGCAGAATGGGGACAAGGTTCATAGCGCTGAGTGCAATGAAAACCTGTAACTGAAGGAAGTCTGTCATTTTTCCAGAGAAAGTAAATATCCAGGTGTAGTGGAAATGCAAGTCATGGCCTGGAGCAGTGATTGAGCACCTGGTGGAAAGGCAGGGCTAAACCAGGGAGCTCAGCTGCATGCAATGAAGCTGAATGACCAGAAGGGGTGGAGCCAGAATCCACCTCTTCCCAGACCTCATTTAAGGGTCGGCAGCAGAGATGAGTGTATCTTGTTGGAGATCCCTGTCTGCTGGAGACCTTCCAAAGGTAAGCTGCTTTTTTCTTTCATTTTCTGTAGCTGCTGTGTTTGTTCTCATTTGCTAGAGCCAAAGGCTTTGCCATCCTGCTTTTACCATCCCATTATAGCATTATGCCAGTGAATTAGTCTTCTCTGTTCCCCAATGTTTTCCTGCACCATTTTGCCACGCTTCCAGCTTGAGTTGTCAATTCATACAATGTTTCCTGTCAGCATGCAGACATTGCTGAGAGCTGTATTCATTATTTTGCATAAAGGAATTAATTGTCTTCCAGTGAGCTATGATCTCTAAAGCAATCACTGTCAAAGTGCCTAACAATTCTGCTCTACATGTGAAGACTTTTGTCTTAGTGCATTTTGGGATGCTTAATAAAACTCAGTCTGGTCTATTTGCAAGATGGGATTACAGAGTGTGAAGTACTGCCTCAGTCAAATCTATTTGATACTACAGATGGGTATACAGTATCAAAATGATAGATGCTTAATAAAAACACATAAGGGCAATGTTTTAACAACAGCATGCAGCTCCATCTCCTTAGATGCAGAATGACTAGAACCAACTACAGTTAAAACCTCAGGTAGCAAGGAAAAATAAACAGCACCATGAACAACACTAGGGGGGATTTCCTACCCTCTCGGGACTCTGCTCCCCACTGCAGGGCAGGGAAGAAATCAGATGCAGTGAGGACTGCACCCCAAGACCAGCTGCTGCACAGCAACTTGAAACCTGAACTGATTCCAAACCATCTCATAGTGATGTTTCAGTATGAGGTGATTCAGACTGATACAGCAGAACAGATGAGGCAAAGCAATGAACATCAATAAGCTGTTCTGTCACACAATTGATATTGAACTGTCGCATAAACCTTAACAGATCTGTGAGGTAAAGACTTTGTTACTTGAAGGTATTTTGAAATGTTTTACAGAAAATGATTTTAAAAAAAGCCCAAATGTGCCAAAGTGCTGATGCCAAAGCTGGTAAGCCATATAATGACCAGCGTTTTAAGAAACTGAAGTCATTTAGCCCACAGTCAATTATTCTTCTGAAACAGCAGCCTTGTTTCATGGCTGCATAACGCTGCTACAATCCCAAGAATCTTGCTTAGCTCACAGACAAGGAAATCAACACAGCAAACACTGCAATGTTTTGGTATTTCTGTACGTTTCAACTGCCGCAGGCAAGGCCACCAGCTCTGCAAGTGTTCTATGTAATGGGATGAGTGCAGAGGCACAGCCTGCTGGAAAGGGCACAGGAAGCTTTGGGAAGGAGTAAAAATGATGGTCGTGTGCCAAAGCACAACACCGAGAGAAGTTCTTGGCATTTGGAAAGAATATCATAAAGACCATCAGAAACTTCCTATCAGCCACGTGAATCTGCTTCGAAGTCATTACACTTTGCTAATTCAAGGGAAGACGGGGCGCTAAAACTTTGTGAACGGAATGAAAGACACTTGTCAGCCTCCTCCAGGATCTGCAAGGATTCCTACCGTACTTAAGAGATTGTAACATAAAAATATCTTATGAACTGGCCCCAAGTGAGGTCTTTAAAACAAAGTTTTCTAGCCTGTAATATACAACAGGGCCAACTACATTTGAAGCCAAAACTATATACTTTTGGTTTCATCTTGGTAGTGAAACTGAGGTGGTATCACAAGCAAGGCTACCAACATGAATTAAAAATCAGCTATAGCTTGCCTGATTGGATGTGGGACTTACTTTGTTCTCAAAAATGACAACTTCAGCCACTAGCCAACTGGAACATTATATACAATAGTCTCTAATTCTTTGAGAATGAAAACAACACCACAAACTACATTACACTGTAGGATAATGCTTTGGTCTTGAGAGGAAAGGAGGAAGCACAAGCAACGTGTGCACAAATCTCCAGTTGCCTGAGGGTGAAGTTGTTACTATCTGTTTCCAGAACCAAGTGAAAGACTTTTCTTTCCTTACATGATACAGGAATGCATTGTCAATGTTTAGACCAAGAAGTCAGATTCTTTATTACACCGAAAGCTACTCAGTTAATCTCAACATGCAACAGCAACTTCATTCATCTTGACTGTGTGAGATTTAATGCAGGTGAACAATTATCTGAGATTTGCTGGAGCTTGATAAGAGGCTGTAAGTTAATTACCTCCTTTTGCAGATGGAGTTTGAAGAAACTGTTTGGTTTTGAAGGCAGCGCGAGGCAAATTTTTCTGCCTTTGCAGAGCTGTTGAAAGACAAGAAGTGTTATATTTGTCTAAGATGATAAGTAAGCTACAGTTACTGGGACTTTCAGAACGGCATCCGCTTGTGAAGCATAAGGAATAGAGTGAGTAAAACACTCTAAAAGCTGTTATGACTCCGGAAGTGATGGTTTTTTAAACGGTGCTTGCTCTTAATGGCCAAGAGTGACAAAGAAGCGTGTCAGAAATTTTGCAGTGCAAAATGAGCAGGTTCTGTAAGAGTAAAGCTGCTTGCAGGGCAAAATGCCCAGAAAGGCAAAAACAAACAAACAAATACACCAAAGGGAGAACAAGCCACCTAGCACGCATGCTACAGCAATATGAGTGCAAGATCGGACAATAAGGATGACAATTCAACTGTCCTATTTGATCAAGCGAGACTAAACTTGACAATTTAAAGTAGTTTTCCAGAAAAAGTTGTAGCGCGATGCAAAAGCTTCACTTTTGGTATGAGCATTGTTTTAAAATGCTGTTGTTTGTATGCAAACATAAGCCATTTTGAGAGATGTTTGCTTCTTTTACCTGAGGTGACATAAGAGAACTCAGAATGAAGACACAAAACTGAGGATCAGCAGCTGTCAGCAAGCAAACAGCATGCTTTTTTATATATACCTTCTATGTCCTGCCTTTTTTCTAGTAACGTTCAAGGGCTGATACTGCCTTGACACATCCTTACTACCTACCAGATACCAAGCGAGAAGCCTGTGTTCCAAGAGCAGCGGAAACTTGGCAAAGAGAGAATTCTCTATTGCCAGAAGGAACGCACTGATTCAGCACGTTTTCACCGCAGCATATTTTTGGAGGGAAGAAGGAAAGCAGCCAGTGAAATAAAGCTCTGCCTACACAAAGGCTTCTTAAAATGACTATGTATGAAAAAACGTCTCCGCCCACCTCAGTGTGTAGTTTTATGCCAGCATAAAACTGCTTACGCTGGTAAGGCTTATTTCCATGGTGAGAGGGAAGAACGATAGGGGAACAGCTGTGTGTGAAGAGCCTAACCCTGAGTGGGGAAGCTCAGTGCTCATGTCACCAATTGTTAAACACTGCTGCAGAAGGCAGAAGGAACAAACGGTACTAATCCTTCTTCACTAAAGGATTTCTTATCCTTCAGTCAATGCAAAGTCTGCAGTATTTCATGAGCTACAGAAGAATTCCATCATTCCATCATGTGTTTTCCCTTCCTTCTAAAAGTATTAGGTCGTGGTCTATTCATTTTGATCTTTGTAACTAACTAGAAGCTTTGTTTTCAACAAACAGCAAAAATGAATAAACACATTTATAAACATTATAAAATGAGCCTAAAAGAACATAAACTCCTTCCACCAACTAGAATCTAGTGCAAAAAAAGCATGAGGCAATAGTCAGTTATTAGTGGACTTCTGACACATGGCCTTACTGTAAACCTTTTTCACTACTTCTAAACAGCCAATTAAACGTGTGAAGATGCTTAAAAATGAGCACAGTTCTCAGACTTGTTTTCTTAAAGGAATTTAGTGAAACCAACCACTGCCCAGGGGGTTTCTGTCCACAAGGATTCCATAATATCGCTTTTTGCTGAATCAGTGTTTTTGTTCTACCACATTAAATCAAGAACAAATTCTTCTTTCATATTTATGACCTTGAATGTGGTCAACTGTACACAGCAGTGAGTTGCTTCCCCCTTCATTATTACGCTACTTGCAAGTCAGAGATGTGAGATGATGTGGAAAGAATTAAAAATAAACATTTTTTTATATATATCAAATTCCTTCTTTCCTTCTTAGTGGAGATTCCAGGCAAAGTTCCCAGCATCTGACAACTAAGCAGTACGTGCGCTACGACACTGCAAAGAGCTGCAAGCAGGGAACTTGAGTAATGCTGTGGAAACGTGATTTGGGATAAGCATGGAGTGCACACTCATCCACAGTTTGCTGCTCTTGAACGGCTCCATAATACCTCTCACAAATGGTGCAAGCTGAATATATTTATTTCTGATTAACTGAACTGGAATACTTAGGTTTCCTTAAAATATACAGGTTCTATTGCACTGAACATGCCAAGCAGACTATGGTCACTAATAATCTGAACGCTTCACAGCTTGGCTCTTTGAAAAAGCATTGTAATTAACTCTGCTAAAAGGTTTCACATCCTTGTGTTATTAATGCTGTGGGTGTTCAAAAGCATCACGCATACATGAGCCACGTAGCTCCTATGTAGAAGCCACCTTGTGCAAACCTCTACAACTTAACTTACAGTCTCCATAGGCTTTGCAATTTGTAACACATTGAAGCCCAGAAGATGCCTGTTCTTTGGAGAATGCCAGTATTACCCTACCTTCCTGTGTTCTGCAGTGAAATACTTATCAGCTTTCACACTCCAAAATCCTTTCTGCATGACAGCACAGTGAGCCATGTGTAGATGAAGATTCCAGTAGTTACACTTAATATGTAGTTTGCCCATTCGATCCCTTTTCAAAGAGAATTTGGATTTTTCACCAGGTTACAGCTAAAGCTTATAAAATGCCTTCATCTTTTGCAATTGTACTAATTGTAATTATCTTCCATCTACTCCTTAATCAAGTATGTTTTAATTTGCCTACGTAATAATATCAGGAATTGTCTGCACAGAAACTTACTGGATTCCTAACTCATTTTCGAATGCCAGCAACCATAGCAAGTTCAGTATCGCAGCCACAGCAAATGTGCAAGTAAATTATGAACAGCAGATCGTTGACAAAAAAGAAAAGTAGTGATCCCAGGCGGCAAGCCAGCATCCTTGCAAAGGTAAGCTCATGCAAAACTAGCAGGTATGAGGAAGCTTTGAATCCTTAGACCCGGAAGTCATTGCCAAGGGAAAACAAAGCTTTGCTGCAATTTAACAGTGCTTTGTGCAAGGTGACAAAATATAAAACCAATAAAACAAAAAGTGTACAGTAAAAAAAAAAAAGCACAATTCTGGAGATTTTTTATACAATGTACAATTTTGAGGAATTTTTTAAAATCCAGACTAGGCAAAGATACTTACTCATTGACTTCATACACAAACCGTTTTACGATTGTCAATAGCAAGACTCTGACAAACATCTGTAAGAGCAGGGAAACTGTAAAAGCTAGAAATCTGGGCTTTGTTAATGATACTTAACTTACATTTAGATGTAAGTTGGTCTAAAGTGGTTCATGTTTGGGGAAAGATTCCCATAAAAAGCAAACAGATCTACCTAATGCTTTCTATGATTCTCAATCCATCCTGTAGTTGAAACCAATCATGTATAAATGTCTCATTCCTGCAATGAAGTAACTCAAATATTGAAAACTGAGACTCCCGCTATCTGGTCTTTCCACAAAGTTTCACTGTGAATATTAGAAATTAGAAAGTAGCTTTCTGACTAGCTAAGCTTCCCCTGCCCTCTCCCCTTTCAAGTTCACTCTCTTTTAGAACACCAAATACAATCTGTATAGATTTGGCTACAGTATCACGCCATTGGGACTAATTGACCACAGAACCCTTACACCCAGAGCCGCTACAAAGACAGAAATCTTGTTGTCTTTGCCAGGTCTGTATTGTTCTGCATTCAACTGTATTTGGTTGTATTAGCAAACTGTTTCAAAAGGCCTACGGTTAAAAAGGCCAATCAGGTATGTCAGCATGCCTTTACTCTTTGACAGGTAAAAACGATATTTGTTCCATTCACAAATACTATCTTGCATTACTTGTCAAATACTTAGATTACTGAGGAACTTTCATAGATCAAAGCTCTACAAATAATAATATTCATAATGTGTTCTTCCTTTGAAATGTCACACGGGATAATTCATTTTCAAACTAGTTTCAAAATAAAAACGGTCAGGAAACATTTAAGCAAAAGGAACTGTCAATATTGACATATAAGGAAGCGCTGAATATTTGCATTTCATTTGCTTTGGCTTTAAGGTCACCATTTTTAAGAGACTTGTGAGATCAGCAGCGTTCTCATATCAGTGGTTCGCTTCCACCCAAACCAGCAGGCACTGAGCCAGCTCTGCGCTGTTTGTTTCACAGGACTCAGGTTCATCTAAACCTTTGCTGAGAAACACTGATGTTTGAAAAAACAACATCTGCAACCGAATACATAATTTTCAGGTGACAAAGCAGAAGAAAATTAACTGCAGCTGAGTTAAAATTGCACAGATGATTCTGTATTAGGTTTCAATAGTTAACAATAGCAAAACCATCACCAAGATAAGCATTCTGGTAGCGTGATGGGTTTTTTTCTAGACTGAAATACAGTGCTTCATACTGTTGAATTTTATGTTCTGCCTAATGCTACTTCAGAGTATTTATACTCTTTGTAAAACTTCATATATGCTTTTAGGACAGTATGAATGTTATTTTAACAGGAGACTGCAAGTTCTTTCAGTACATTCAACACCTGATTTATTAAAAAAAGAAAAAAAGCAGCATTTCAGACAGATGTGATTAAAATCCAGATTAGCACCTCTGGTGTGGCATGCAGTGTTTCTCTGTGCCATGAAACTGGGCAACAGCTCAGTGCTATCACTTAATTCTGACACATCCAATCCACTCAAATGTCAGGAAAGTACTTACTGGCTGAGGCTTGAGGTTGAATGCGAGGTATTCCTCCGTTTGGCACTTGGAAGTTTGAGTCGCTTCTGCTGTTTTTCACAGACTCAGCTTGGATGTTGGATGTCCTGGACAGGTTTGGAAGACTACGCCTTAGTTTTTCTGTGTGAAACAACACAAAGATATCAATAAGTGGAGCCCAAGGCTTGACCAAGTTCATGTTGTTAACCAATAGCTGAACCCAAAATCTAAGTGACACAAACAGTTTGTGTTTTAATTAGTTCAAAATTATAAAGTGTTACGGTTCTTTCATATATGGCTGGAGTACTAATTCAGCTAATACCGATTCTTTAAGGAGCTTATAATATTCATACAATTTCTCACAGAAGGCAAAAAGATGCCATTAAATTCTTGTGTTGTTTTGCTTATGTCCAACTCACACAGAGCTGGGTTGATGACACTACAGGACAGAAGAGCACAGCTGACAAGGCGCAATGAATGTCCAACCTAATTATGAAGAACGATGCAGGGAAGAAGTATTCTCTAACCATGCACAAGCACTAAGGGTGAAAATGAAAGCAAGCATCTTTATAGGGTGAATATTCTTACAAGTTAGCACTATAGTCTGTACGTTCCTGAACATCCAGATTTTCTATCACGCTTTCTAGAGCAGGAAAAAAAAAATCCCAAACCACATTTTTGGCTCTGAATATCCAAGCAGTGTGCAACTGTGCAAAGAACACTGCAAGAGAACTCCTTGGAAATGTTTCTGAACACATCAATACATGTTTCTAGTTTCATCCCTCCGATATTTGGGATAGCGGCCTTTTGTACCTGGCCTCTCAAGGACTATTTCTGTTGTACCTCATCTAGTATGCATTAAGAGTTTCATAAAGCCTGAGAAAAGAATTCTCAACTAAGTCACAATATAGGCATGATTTACTTGCTTTAATGTTGACTGCTTTCCTACATACCTAACACTTCTGCAAACCTCTAGATAAGATTTACGTTAACCCTTCCAAAGATATTCTTGAATTGCTAATTCAATTTGCAGAATCATCTTCCCCAGAAGCTCTGGCCTAGCACATAATTGAAAGTGGAATTCTGTAAGTGATAGAGATTGCTGCTTTATCAACAGGAGAAAAAAGGAAACTGAGAAACTACTCAAACATTTATTTCTACACCAACTCAACTTCAGACACTTTACATCCATCTTACCTTGAAGAGAAATAAATAAGCTCAGTTCTTCGTATCTAAATGTACTTCTGAATCTAAGACACTATTTGCCAAACACCTACCTTTTAAAATGGGAATATGCTTGTGGAATTTCAGCCCTGTTAAAGGAGTTTCCACTGGCTTGCTACCAGGAAGTACATTCAAGAAGCAAAACTGTATCAAAGTAGCTTTATTATACAACAGTGCAATTGGAATGAAGTTTTCAACAGTTTTACTGTGTGGCAGTTTGCACAGCTTTGATATTTACTTAAAATAGTCAACAAATACAGTGTTAGTACTTTAAGGCCGTGTTCGTGGTCAAAGAGCTCACAGTCCTGCAGTGTCAGAATAAAACATTCAGCTATCTCACAAGCTAGAGGCATGCCTAAACCACAACGTTACTCTTATTCTGAGTGGTTATACTCTCTTCATTTTATTCTGCCACCTGCAAGGTCTACTCGTGAATGATAGTTTCCCCTGTGCTCTTCTTTATTGTAGTGCATTCTCCTGCCACAGACAGAACAACACTACCCGACTACACTCAGTGACTGGATAACATCTAAGATAAAAAGGAAGCCTATCAACTCATCTGAGAGCAATATTTAAGCTTTGCTTGCTGAACTTTTTCTCAGACAGCTCTGAGATTAACCCATGGTATTGCGCAAGCCTGTAGTTTTAGCATTTCACACCAGTCTTTTACAGGAATTACAGAACTACTTTAGCTACTTGTGTGATGAATTTGAGATGGAGCTTATTACCTTCACTTTTGACATTACTGGTCTGCATATCTGTAGGATGGCCTTGAAGTGAAAGACGAGGTTGCTGTAAACGGCTAATCATAGGTTGGGGTGACACTCTACTGTATTCTATACTTCGAGCAGGTGATCGGGAACGAGGAGAATTCCTTGGAGACTGTTTTGGTGAAGGCCAGGGAGAACTACGAGGTGATGGTGAGAACCTGCTGACAGCAGGGTGCACTGCGTGATGTGTGCCATCTTCTTCATCCTCTAAACTCTGTGCATCAAGCTCCTGGTCGCTGAACGTGCCTCGCCTCGTGGAATTGCAAGAAGAACCAGAACTACGCCGAGACGCTGACGCTGCATACTCTTGCCGGAGGCCTGGCAACAGTGAGTACAGTGTTACTTTTTATCAGCCCACATATGGTGCAGGCTAGAAATCACACAACTACCCGCCCACTGCTCAAGCTAACATTTAGTTCATCTTCCCTCTTTTTACTTGAGACATAAAATTAATTCCAGATTAATATCAAACAAGGTTGTTTAACAGCTGAGTAAGTAGATGAGTTTTTCCTTTTCATACTACAACAGTCATCAATATAGTTGTGCTGTCTACTTGTTCATCTTCTCTCCCAGGCTGGAAACTCACAACACAGGCCACAGTTTAATTTGGTTATCATGTACCACCCTGTAAGAATTACAGAAGCTGCAATGAAATGCCTCTTGAGAGCCATTAGTAAATCCAACAGAAAGCTACCCATAGAGTATCTAGAGTTCAGTTAGACCAGCAATCTCCAAAGCTGGGAGCACTTACCCCAAGGGGTACACAAAACAGTTCAACGTGATGAAGGGAAGAACATTTTTTGGTAATGTTAAGAGATGACGTAATGCTTGTAATTACTGTTTGCTTCACTTTTACTTTTGAAATTTCTACTTTTGTACACGCTTTATAATGTACATAATGTAGCAGGGCAGGAGTACATGTATGTAATGGCATACATTTCCTTTCCTTATCCAGGAGACAGAAATCCTTAGATAGTCTTCTCAAGAAAACTACATTTGTGTATCCCTGATAGAGCAAAGGGATTTTGCTCTGTCATTCCTGCTAAGGAAGCTCTGCTGCACTTATTTAATTTAAAAAAGATCAGCTATCCCACTTGGTTTTCAAGATGTAAAATACTCACTTTCTTCCTGCATTCGTGCTAAAATTTGCACATCTGTAACATCATTTAGCTTGTAATTAGATCCAATAGAGTCTTCATCCATCTCTGATGCACTTAATTCACTGTCCACAGAGGACTGTGGACTTAGTGGAGGATTCCTATCAGCTGAGCTTTTAAGATGACCTGTAGAAAGAACATAATGTAGTAGGAGATGTTTGAAAGAAAAAGAAAATTCATATCCTGATAGAAGAACCAACCATCTGAAAACAGATTATGACTTCAAATATTGAGACAGACATTTGAAATACCTGACTGCAAATCTATGTTGAGAATGAGTAACTTTATAAAAATCGTCATAATGGTGAGAGATGAAATTAATGACAGAAATTTGGTCCATTTGTACCAAGGTTTCAATTGCTACGACATTTGTACAGCTCTTACAGAAACAGCACTGCATGCCTGTTCCATTTAGGTCTATGTTATTCTATGAGGGCTGCCCTGAAAGTAATGCCTTTTATTTGATTATGTTGGCCTGTAATGGCAGCAGTGAATATTAGTGGTATGGCAGTAGAGGTTGAACCTTCTTGCCAATATTCCATTATATGTTGTTGCTGTGTGACAGATGGCAGCAGGACTGTAGCACATAACAAAGACCAGAGCTAGACAGATGAAAACAAAACTTGGGTAACGTCTCTGGTGAATACATTGCAGTGCAGGATTCTCTTTATAAGTCCACAGCAAACTACGGACAGTGGAACTTAAAATTAAATGTTCTTTCTCTTCCCTGCAAACTGACTTGAGTTGAAGTAAATGCAATGAGCCAACATTCTGACTTCAGTGTAGAGAGATGTTTCACACATCAGCTTTTCTAAAGCAAAGAAAGCGCCTATGGTGCAGAACAGAGGCAGAAACGGTTGCCAGAAGTTACTGTTTATACTGATGTCTGCAGAGCCTTAAGGAATATCTTTAATTGCAATACATGCTTCGTTCTTAGATTACATAGTTCACATTGCAGCTGTACTAATGGATACATCACATACCAAATGTTTCAGTAATAAATAATCCTGTAATTGCAAAGACTATACAGCCACCAACAGGTAACGTCTAGAGGTACTACATGTGGTCAATTCCAGAAGATTCTGAGGTGCACGGGGACTTCACAGAAGCTGTAGTAAGAGTTCTGGGCTAGCTGTTAAAATGTAACCAGTTATCTTAGGCACACTGGTATCCAAAGAAAACCTGGTAAATGTATCTCACACCAAAAGGTGCGCGTATAAAAAATGCCTTTCCTAAAAAGCTTAAATACCACATGATGCAAACTTCCTACAAAAAAAACCCCAACCAAGCGCTGATGAGTTGTGGTGTCCTTCTTATTTTAGGTTCCATGAAAATGTAAAGGTATTTGAGCATGTATTTCTGAAAGAAAGGAATATTGGGAAGGAAGGGACCCCCCAAACGCACACACTTACCTGAGGTACCCGGAGATATGAACTGTTTCGCTAATGCAGATTTCACTGGTGTTGAGGAGGGGGAGTTGAAACCACTACTGTAGGGGCTACTGGTATTCGGACTATAGGAGCTGGCATAGCTGACTGCACTGAAAGGGCTATTGTACAAACTCTGTCTCTTCATGGCTGTACAAAAGAGGAGGAAAATGACCAATTATAATACAGAAACAAGCAAGAAAAATGAATATAATACTATGGTAACTTCTGTGTGATTTAACTGCTATACAATTCAAGCAAAGCACTTAAGTCAGCAGAGAGTTTTTTTCATCTGTTTTCTTAGTCCCCTAGGTACTAATCCTAACACAAGAAAGCTACAAGATAAGGTAACAAGCACTTTCCTTAGTAAAAATCAGATCTAAAACTGCTACGCTCATTTTCTTCTGTTCAGCATGCTCAACCAAGGAGGTGGGAAGTGGCTTACAAATCTGACTGTAGTAGCTAAGCTATGCTAACATAGAACCTATGCATTACATACAAATCAGAGACGCCTTTAAGTGTCAAGGGCTACAAAACCCATCCTCTTTGCAATTAGCTGAAACAAAAAGAGGCATCTGTACATATATCAAGTTAAGAGTATGTTAAACACAGTTGCCCCAGTTACAATCTGAATGAGTATTGGATGCAACCCTACCAGCCTACCTTGGAAAATGACAGATGTTACAGCAGTGACAGCAAGTGCCTGATAAGTGAAGACAAAAAGAGTCCTTAGCTTGTGTAAGTACTGACAGAGAAAGATTGCTTTTGGCTATTGCTAAGGAGCTGCTGCAACACTGCAGCCATCCAGACAAAATCCTAACATGATTTCCACATAGAAAACCAAATGGTAAAATGACATTTCTGAAGCAGTTACCTTTGATTTTTGCCATTTCAAATGTTTTTAAATACCAGTGTACCAGAACAACCTTGTTCTCATTCCCCCTCATTCATTTCATTAGAATGCACGGTCGCATTTACTGCATCTGGTCAAAAATCTCTTATCAAAATAGAGCCCTTAGTGGCTCTTTCAAACTGTAGGATTGTTCCCTACTTTGGGATTCTTCTGCCAGTGGGCTTAAATGCCACATACAAAGTAAGAGCTAGAATTTGGCAATTGCCACTGCTATTGGCCTTACATGTTTCAATCCTGAAGTACTTTCTGATGAATTTTAATTAACAGCATACACTTCCACTATTATACCACCACCCCCACAGCTGCCAGCTTATGATTTCACAGAATCATAGTATCACCACGGTTGGAAAAGACCCACAAGATCATCCAGTCCAGCCGTCCACCCATCACCAATAGTTCTCACTAAACCATGTCCCTCAGCACAACATCCAAACGTTCTTTGAACACCTCCAGGGTTGGTGACTCCACCACCTCCCTGGGCAGCCCATTCCAGCACCTGACCACCCCTTTGGAAAAGTAGTATTTCCTAACGTCCATAGGAAATATAAATGTCCACATAATGTAATTTATATACCTACTTAAAAGTTTCGCTCAGAAATTCAGTTTTCATTTCAAAATAAGAGAAAATAGAACTTTGAGGGGAACTAAAGAGGGTGGGAACCAAAGGAAATATGATCAGTTTTGGTAAGTTTCTTCATTGCTGAAAGTGCTTTATGCCAAACTGACAAAAGAATCGTATTTAGATTAGTAGTCAGCAGCTCAGTGAGCTGCAAATTAAGCTGTTTAAGGCGTGACAGTTTTGAATCTGTGCATATACAGATTGCAAACTGACAAGAATAGGCCTGACAGATGTGTGGCAATGCACTCCAACAGGTTCCAGGGGGAAAAAAAAGAAAAAAAGCGGGAAAAAAAAAAACAACTAGTAGATGAAAAGATAAAAATTCCATTCTGCCATGTCAGGCAGTTTGACATTCACTTGGTTTACTAAAAATTCCTTTATTCTGCTGGGTTTTATTTATTTATTTATTTATTTATTATTAACATTAAAAGAAGCCAAATAGAAATGGTTGTATGAAATGCTGCCTTCAGCAGCAAAACCTGCTTCAGCTCCTCCTCCCACCCCGCTCTGCTCTTGGTCACTACTTCCTCACTCACTCAATACAAGCAATGGAGGGGTTGCACTGTTACCCAGACTACTAAAGCAGTGTCAGTAGTAACTGACCTCATCAGAGAACCAGTTCTTAGTAGCATCCCATGAGGGACTGTGTTACCAAAGCCGAATGATGAGCAGAGTGCAGCAGAGGAAGTAATGGCAGGAATTAAAGCCAGCCTCATAGCAAGTTCCTTACACTGCCCTGCTTTCACTTTCATTATTATAGCCCGAAAGTGAAAGCTATGTGCTAATATCTCACCAGCTAGTGAACTCCATGAATTTTAGTAAATATTCTTGAGTTGCAAGTATTTATGACTTGCAGATTTCTTCAGATGAAAGCAAGTACACATTCATTATATACAGATAAGTACTGTATTTTTCCCCCAACAAAAAAAGCAACAAACCAACACAACTGGATTCAAGCAATTTTTCCTGGTATAGAATTTCAATAGGGATTTCTGTAGCATTGGAAGGCATGAAGTGTTTTTCAACAGCGCAAAACATGGTCCTTCTTAGGAGTGACGGTGTTAGTAAGTTGGATAAATTTTAATGTCAAAACGATTCTCTATTAGATAAACATCAACTTTGAATACATCATGCATTAGTTTTCAAAACACAGAGGGAAGGATTAATGAAATGATGTGCACTTTTTTATATTAATGCATGTTTTATAAGATTCAGAAACAGCAAAAATACGTTTTACTTTTACAACTACATCAACAGTAAGAGGAAGACTAAGGAAAATATCCATTGTTTGCTGGATGAGGCTGGGAATGTGACCACTGAGGATAAGGAAAATGCGGAAGTTCTGAATGCCTTCTTTAGGTCTGTCTTTAAAGGTCAGACCAGTTATCCTCAGGGTACAACACTCTCTGACCTGGCAGTCTCAGCTGGGGAGCAGATTAAACCCCCCATGATTCAGGAGTAAACAGTCAGACACCTACTACTGCAACTGGACTGCCACAAGTCCGTGGGGCTGAATGAGATTCACCCAAGTGCTGAGGGAACTGGTGGAGGTGACAGCCGAGCCACTTTCCGTCATCTATCAGTGCTCCCTGTTGACTGGTGAGGTCCCAGAAGACTGGAGGCTTGCCAACGTGACTTCCATCTACAAGAAGGGTTGTAAGGAGGACCCGGGGAACTACAGGCCTGTTAGCCTGACCTTGGTACCAGGGAAAGCTTTGGAGAAGATTGTCTTGAGGGAGATCACATGGCATGTGCGGGATGACCAAGGGATCAGGCCTAGCCAGCATGGGCTCACGAAGGGCAGGTCCTGCTTGACCAACCTGATCTCCTTCTATGATCTAGTGACCTGTCTGGTAGACAAGGGAGAGGCTGTTGATGTGGACTACCTAGACTTCAGCAAAGCCTTTGACACTGTCTCCCACAGTATTCTCCAGCGGAAACTGGCAGCCCGTGGCTTGGACAGGTACACTCTTGGCTGGGTAAGGAACTGGCTGAAGGATTGGGCCCAGTCAGTGGTGGTGAATGGAGCCAAATCCAACTGGTGACCGGTCACAAATGGTGTTCCCCAGGGATCGGTGCTGGGGCCTGTCCTCTTCAATATCTTTATTGATAACCTGGATGAGGGCACTGAGTGCACCTTCAGTAAGTTTGCAGATGACACCAAATTAGCTGGGAGTGTTGATCTGCCTGGGAGGGTCGCAAGGCGCTAGAGAGGGATCTGGACAGCCTGAAGAGTTGGGCTGAAGCCAATGGGATGATATTCAACAAGATGAAATGCTGGGTCCTGCACTTTGATCACAACAATCCCAGGCAACACTACAGGCTTGGGGCAGATTGGCTGGAAGACTGTGTAGAAGAAATGGACCTGGGGGTATTGATTGATGCTCAGCTGAACATGAGCCAGCAGTGTGCCCAGGTAGCCAAGAAGGTCAATGGCATCCTGGCTTGCATCAGGAACAGCATTGCTAGCAGGAACAGGAAGTGACTGTCCCCCTGTACTCAGCACTGGTGAGGCCATACCTCAAGTACTGTGTCCAGTTTTGGGCCCCTCACTGCAAGAAAGACATCGAGGCCCTGGAGCGTGTTCAAAGAAGGGCAACAAAGCTGGTGAGGGGTCTGGAGCACAGGCCTTATGAGGAGCGGCTGAGGGAGCTGGGATTGTTTAGTCTGGAGAATAGGAGGCTCGGGGGAGACCTTATTGCTCTCTATACCTGAAGGGAGGCTGTTGTGTCTCAGGTGTCGGCCTCTTCTCTCATGTAACTGGTGATAGGACTAGAGGGAATGGCTTCAAGCTGCACCAGGGGAGGTTCAGGCTGAATGTTAGGAAATACTACTCTGAAAGAGTGGTCAAGTACTGGAATGTGCTGCCCAGGGAGGTGGTGGAGTCACTGATCCTGGAGGTACTCAAGAAAAGTTTGAATGTTGTAGGTCTTTTCCAACCTTGGTGATTCCGTGTTTCACCACCCAGTTTATTTTAGTCAACAGTTGGTTAAATTGGTCTTCAATTTCTCTTTTGCTCTAGAATACAGAGGAATGGTATTTCTGGGTTCCTGCCTCTGATTTCTTCACATGTTCATTCATAAAATCTGATATCATTTTAGATGCCCTTGTGTTGGAAGTGCTGGTTTCCAGCCAACATGAAACATGCTCTTTGCACTTTTGACCAGAGACTGAAGGGCAAGGCTCAGATAAGACTTTGTACCAGAACATACCTAAGATTACCTCTAGTCTGGATAGCTATCCAATACCAAGCAGTCCTCTCCCTGCAACTGTAAACCTGAACTCAAGAACAATGAGCACCACGTATTTCATGTTCTAAGGAACTGTTTGCATGGAGCTGAAATTCCCTCTTCCCTTTTTTACCATCACACATTGGAAAAAGATTATTTTATAAGAAGAAAGGAGAAAATCTGGAATATGAGAGTGCTTCTGAGACTGAGAAGAGGCGAAAAGATTAGAAACACATAACAGGAACTGCCAAAGAGAAAACAGTCATGGCAAAAGAAACAACAGGGATCAAGGAGAGAAAGTAATAGCAGTATGAAAAGCCTTATCTATGGAGACTGGAACTGAAACATATTAACTGAATCACTAACTCATAGGTGAAGAGATGGGGATCTTTGAGGCAGAATCAAGGAGAACGTAAATTACAAAGTCCAAGGTATTCTGGAAATTGTGGGGTAGGAAACACACAAGCTTACAAGAGTGGAGCTTCATGTTACCCTATTTCTTCTGTAGTCTAGTTGGTCTAAAGGATAATCTGATTTTCTGTTATAAATTCACTTTTCCATACAGTCTTCTTCAAGTAGCAGTATTAGTGCCTATCTCTTCTACCAGAAATATTTGTCCCTGTTTGTACCATAGGGGAGTTGCTATACTCTTGCAAGAGTAACTGCCAGACATAGATTGTCAGGGATATGGAAAAAAGACAAAGTTGCCTGGACACAGTTTGAATGGATCAGACTTTCAAGCTCAGCCATCTCACACAGCAATGCCCTGCCATCCTGCTCCAACTACGACTGAGCTTTTACAAGTATTCTAAGGGTTACAGAAGATGTGATACCTGCTGAAATGAAATAACTCATTGTGAAGGTAATTTCAGCACTGTGTTTGCTAGTTTTTGTAGCAATAAGAACTGGATTTTTCATATTATCTACTAGCAAAGCTTTCAAATTTTACTAAGAACAATTTCAGTACAAATTAGAATAAAGACTGAATGGCTCCAGAGAAGAATCCAAGGAAGGGGGAAGTGTCATAAAAAAACTCAGCAAAATTTTTGCGTAACCAATTAAAGGATGGTTGGGAACATTTGTGGGAATTACTGTACAGATATTCATAGGTCAAATCCAATAATTCCCTTAATTCCTGCAGATAATGGTTAAAAATAAATAAATAAATAAAAAGCTGCAAAAAAGATGGAAATACGGAACAAGAATAAATATTGACTAACAGTAAGAAAGGTACTTCTCAGTATCGCATTTTTCCTTCCAATAAAAATAGACTTGACCAAAGAAGTTAAAGCAGGCTTTGGAAAACCGTCAGAGGTTACAGCTGAGTATGGAGCATTCACAGGACAAAGTATTACTGGCAAGTTAGCAGGAAAAATAATGAAGAAATTAGATGGACAGAAAGTTCTAATCAGACCGTCAGCATTTTGCTGCTAATTGGACAACAGAGTGCTGCAAATACAAGAATGAAGGCAGTAGGCTTTCCTTCTCAAGGACCAGACCCCAGTTTTGAATATAACCAACTATGCTGCCTAAAGAAGAAAAAATAATTAAATCAAACTCTGGATTTCTAATCTGACGGTGACATCATCTTACATTATGGGGATGGGAGGAAAACAAATCAATATTGTCTCCCCATGGTACTCAAGAACTTCATTTTCTTAGAGAAAATAGCTCATCTAGAAAAAAAAATAAATGTGCTAATATACCAACAAGCACCTACCAACTAATTAGGAGTAACAACTAGTATAATACAGGCTATCTTAAAATAAGACCTCCAAGTAATGATGTCGGTCAGGAGCTTTCAGAAAGGAACACATCGCAGCTACGTAGGTGGCCTAAAACTCTGAGATCCTGCCTCACACCTAATGCTTCACTTTATTGACAATGCAACCCAGTGGTGTTAATACTCGGAACTCACCTGACATTGTCTGTTCCAGCCTGTGGATCAGTGACTTTTTAGCACATTCAATGTCAGGACTTGGGTAATCCAACACCTGCCTGCACCAAACTAACGGGCTGACACATTTCTGCATTGGAGTCAGTCTCTTCTTTGGAGATGAATATAACCTAAAAAGAAGAAAAACATTATGAAGACAAACAAAATGTGGATAAATCAGGCATGTAAAAAATATAATACGCACTATGCTATTTCTATTCTTATACTATACATGCAATATAAACCCAAAATTTAAAGAAAGCACAAGCTTTAAATTTAAATTAATGATTTTGGATACAGTATAATACTGATAACATGTGGCTATCTAAGGATTCCTGTCAAAAGCTGATGCCTATATTGTTACAACTTCATAAACCAATTGGTATTCCAGAAACAGACCCCCAATATATGGACAGTTTTACTCCGTTCCATAAACATACAACTGATACATCCTTGATTAAGTGATATTTGCCTTAAAGAAGAAAATGAAGAACCATGCAAAATACAACTAGTTTTCCTAAATGCAAAGAGGCTGTAAGCAATAATTGCCTCAAGTGCTGAAGTAAACAGGACATATCTCCTCATTTTGTATCCTTGGATGATAAATGTTTTCTTTCTAGTTACAGCTTGTACCCTAGCACCTGATCCTTTAGTTTTCCTCTGCACACTGAACAAAGAGACTGCTCTGTCCTAAGGGGTACACAGTCAAGCATTAAAAACAAGGAGGAAGAGATAATGCATGTAGGGGGGTAAAGGGAAACAATGGGACCATATTGTTCTGGAGGACTTGCTGAAGGGCCTTTGCCCATTAGCACTCCCATTCATTTATTCTAAATTCAATATTTCATAGCTGAAGAAAAAAGCATTCCATTTTAAAGGCTCTAAAAATTTAGCTGGAAAGCAAACAGTTTAGAGGCAAAGTCATATATCCAATCACTCAAAACAGGGATACTTAATCCTTGCCTTTGGAACAAAAACAAATCTGGAGATTTCTTTCAGCAAAAGACAAAGTAAACTGCAACATCCACAGCACTAACTAGAGCACTTGCATTTGCAGAGATGGTTAAATGTGTTTCTCCTAGGAGTGACAGACTTCATATTCCAATAGCTTAGGAACATATGAGAATCATTTGAGTCAGCATGCTTCATACAAAAGAGCAAAAATTCCTGTTTCCTTGATGCCTACGACATCAAAAGTTATTTTTTCACAGCTCTATTTGGAGATTATTAACTAATTCCTCATCTGTAATTCTAGAACTTGATTTTTTTTATTGTTATTTTTTTTAATTCCTGCCCTTTCTGTCTTGGCAAAGTCTGCATCATGACGGCTGCTTCTGACACCAGCTTCTGACACCAGAACCAGGCTGCTTCTGACACCTTCCCAAGAGGCGCATTTAAAAATCACCATGACCATCATGACCCTCCCATGCAGAACAGTGATCACTTTATTCAGAGCACACTCTAACGCATTCTTCCCTCAAACACTGAAACTAAAAGGCTGTATCTACAAGTGCAGGAAAGAGGATTCTCCTCACCTATCAGGTTTTCATGCGAAAACAAAATGGTTTTAACAGTGCAAACAGCCACTGCTCCATGCAACAGCCCACGTGGCTTACACTCTGCCCACTGTTATGCTGGTCGGTAAAAGTGGTTTTGCAGAGATCCCTCCAGGCACTCTGCCAGCAAGAAAAGCTAAGAGCCCATCACACGCTTACATCCTTGAAAATTCTTGGAAAGAACAGGATCTGCTTGATTTTCATTGTTCTGTTGCAACAATTACAGTAATTGCTGTACTTTATGCAATTACCTGCATGTAGATAAAGTCAACGTTTAACACTTAACAGCACTCAAATAAATGCCTTGAGTTCACTCTTCTTAGCATTTATCTCCCTGTACTCTTTTCCATCCTGAGGTAGGGTTACACAACAGAGTCAAAGGCAAACAAGCCAACCTTGGTGCAGTGCCGAGGAGACTCCCAGCTCCCTGGTGGCTGGCATGCCTTGCCACATTTGAGAAGTACCATGCACATTGGAAGTGTTTACAGTAATACCCAGCACAGTGAGCAAGAAATGCATGTCCTCTTTTTAAAGATGCACATGATGGGTTATTATTTTCTGCAATTTCCAACTGTTGCATTTGTTTGACAAGCAATTGATTTCCTGATATCCAGGTTCACGCAGTTCCTATCTTTGCACTCACTCTCTAACCAAAGCCATACTGCAGATTCTCCCACCTATTTCCAGCCAGTTGCTTTTCCTTCGGTTCACCTTACATTTCAAAACCAGACAGAACTGTAGAATATACGCAGTTCATACAACTCCTCTACCTCACGATAAGCAGCACACGTGCGCCAATGCAATAACACAACAACTCTTTCAGGACAATTTCTTCTATGTTGTGCCATTATTAATTCTCATTATTATGAAGCAGTGATCTTTATCCTATGTCTGACAAAGAGCGACTAATTTACATTTCGAAACTGAAGTAACTCTTGCTTTGCTTAATTTAAGTTTAAAAAATAAAGACCAAGAGCGAGGTGAAGCACTGGAGTAATGCTTCTACTTCTTCCTCTCCTCCCAGCAGCAGAAAGGGAAAGAGAAAAAGAAAGGATAATATGGAATTAAAATAAGCATGTAGATTTCACTTCACAAAGCTCAGTGATCTCTGTCCAGCTGCTGTAGGACTCCAAAGGCACAGGTGCTCTCTAGTTGAAGAGCTTCCCAGAAAAGACTTATTTCCATCCACGACCATTTACACATTCAACAGCAAAATAACTCTGCTAAATGGCAGCACAGCCACATTAAGATTGAAGATTACCAATGACTTCATACATCTTTAAACACCATTAAATCACCTTCTAAAAACAGGAAATGGAACGTGTTTGAGGAAGCAGGCAACTTAGAGTTACCACCCAGACTTCAAATATTAACACATCAGAAAAACTACACTCCAACTGATCCACAAGAAAGCAAAGACTCAACTACAGCTTAAGATCAAGTAAATGTAAACAGTACATGAAAGAAGTTTGGGAGTGCCGACCTATTTGGTAACAGCTTTAAGAAGCTCAGGCACATGACTGTGCTGCACAGGAACATTTCCTTCCTCCAGCTGTCACAAGCTGGAGTGACAGAGCATTCTCAGTGCAGTGCCAGCCTGAAACGTAAGCAGTCAGGGGCTCTGCTGATTAGTTCTAGGAAGACGCAGCACAGAAAAGGAAAGGCTTTTGCACAGGGACAATCGTCACTAGGCACTCACAGACACTCATAAGACAATGCCAGCCTAGTATGGTGAGTCATAGCATGTTGCACTGGGGCAGAGCTGAGCTGGGAAAAGCTTTGAAGAAAGAAGACACGGAGGAAGGAATGGAATTTTGCCATAAGGATTATCTCACCTGATGAACACACCTCCCTCCAATTAAGATACAAGCGGCTGGTTGCCATGGGTGTGAAGCCAGAAGCCAAGATTCCAACTAGGAAGAAAGAAGGAGTCTTTGTACCAAAACTCTTCTGTAGTTCAAGTGCATGAGGAAAACATGCAGATAATTAACAAGGTGCAGATCCATCAGATGGAATACACCAAGTGGAAGAACCTTGACTTACAGCTTATTTATTTTAGTCACATTATGCATGAAGAGGCAAAAGAGAGAATGAAAGGAGGGAATGGATAAAATGTGTTCCAGGCAGGATGAAGAAAGCAATGTGGTGAGAAGACATGAAAGAAAAACAGATAAGTAGGTACAGATCAGTAAGAATTTCCCCTAAAATAACCAGGAAAAAGTCCATGAGAAAGAGCTACAAGAAGTAAATAAATCTGACAAGAATACAGAGCAGTCTGGGAAACACAGTTTGGGGCACAACAGTATGAATCTAAACTAGAGAAGCTTCAGAACTCTACCAACACCTACAAGGTGTCAAAGATTTCATGACAACCAAACATCAACCATACCTAAAAGCCAGGAATATCACTCACACAACAAATTAAAAATGGGAAGAAGTTTCTTTTCTTTCTGCAATCCTGGAGCACCCGTTCCACGATAAAAAACATATCTCAAAGACATTAGAGTTATTACACTTCAATAACTAATAACTTGTGTAACCCTTAGTCAACTTAACATGCTGCTTTCCACATCTTCCTCTTAGTCTGAGGAATTGTTCGCAGAATTTGGTTTAAAAAGTTCAACTTTACATCTGATTTATACTTAACGTGCCAGTATCATCTTCTCCTTTACTTAAATCCAAAAGCCAGGAGTTGATCAGACCCTGTCCAGGTTCCAAGAGGCCAAGGCAACATTAACACAAGGTGACTTTAGCAGCTGAGCAGAAAACAGTGCAGTGTAATTCCAGCAATGGGATTTCATTCTGGTGCGGCTCTGGACTAAACACACCACATTTTACTGGTTTACCACAGCAAACCTGAGGGTGTTCCGTGGATATCAAGCTATTAGATGAAAGATGATCACTACAGATGACAAGCATATTTTTATCCTCTATATCTCAAAGCAGCAACTTAGCCAGCTAACTGGAACACATGACCAGAACAGAAGTGTAAACTATTAAAAATAGGTATTACTTTAACAGAAATAGCTGCTGAATGACAGTGTGTATAGCAGGAAAAGCACTCGCTTTCCATTTCAACTAAACAGGATACTTAACAAATACACTGAAAATATCGGTTTTCACTATTAACATAAGCAAACCACCAATAATTTCACTTTAAATATGCAGCAAATGCCTTCCATCTGGAAACAAAGTCCATCAGCCATGAGCTATTCCCCAGCCCTAATGGTGGGAAGTGAGCTCTACATGCAAGTGACAGGCAAACACTGGTATGAGCAGGCTAGCTACTGCAGCGGCACTACAGGAAGAGGATGCAACTGTTCAGAAGTTCACTGTGCAGTGTGCATAAAACAGATGCACAGCAACCTCCATACAGTGCAGTATGTGCACATCAGAGTAAGTTCTGAAGAAAAAAAATCACTATGATGCTTTGCTCTCATATTTAAAAGAAAGCTTGTCAGAAAGCTTAGGAAACCAACTCTGCAGCAAGTTACTGCAAGTCGTAGCGTGGATCCACAGGACATTAACTCCAGTAATTGCCCACGTGTGTACACTTAGCCTGCAATAAATGAAACAAGTCACTTTTTAAAAGTGGCGTAGCAAGCCACCCTGCATACAGTTACCAAGTCATCTTCAGCATGATATGCACCCACGCCCAACCTCACCCAGCAAGTCAGGCAAGCAGCCGTACGCTGCGTCCTGCAACTCTGAACAGAGTAGGCCTGAACCGAACTCCAAACAGGTCTAGCTGAAGTGCAGTACTGTGTGCACGTGCTGAGGAAAACCTTCAGTTCTATATCAGGAAGAAAGTCTGACCATAGTAACAAGGATTCAGAAGCATTAATTTCATGTGAGCATTAAATGTAAAATAAGGCAGTTTTATCAGTGAAGAGAATTATTTATTTTGTTATTACAAGGCTGTGGACAGTTTCATAATGGGGTATGTGAATACAAGGACTGAAAAGCATCCACGTTACACAAAGCTGCGAAAGAGAGAGAGATAAACAGCAGCCTTCACCAGCTACTATCTGGCACAGCCAGGTCCTCCCGAAGTCAACAGCTAAGACAGATCTTTACTTCTCCGTACAGACAAATCAACAGACAAATTAACCTTCTAAGCATAAGCTGTGATTTAAATTTAGTTTGTTTCCATCCGAGGTTTCCCCAGTTGGTAAGTGGTCGCTGATCACTACACTGGTATAATCCCACAGTTTAAACTGGATTTGGGGTTTAACAGCAGTGATCCAAATCCATTCGAACCTTGAAGAGTTCACAAGAGGTTTAACTGAGTACATTCACCCTTTTCAGTCGGTTCAACTACCTGAACGTCCTTGCATAAGCAAAGCCTTAAGAGCAGGATCTTCACCAAGCAGTTCAAGAGAATTCTACTTACATTATCCCTCCTATTTTTCACAGCACCATTTCTTTTCGATTGATCCACTGAACATTTTCTACTTCATTTAGAGCAACAGCTTCCATTTATCAAACGCGTCAAGTCTTCCCACCCTCATAAGAAAATATGTTGTAAGACTGTTTAGTGTCTCAGCTGTTGAAATGAGCGTTGTTCAGAAATTGCAGGAGTTCAATTTCCATTTTTATAAGATAATCTAGAAAAAGAAAATGTCAGGAGCCAACTTTTCATCCAGCCAAACCACACTTATCAGTAAGCGCACATTAAATTATAGCGTGGAAGGACATACTGATATTTCTTGATGAGTGCTACAAGTGGATTTTAAAATGACTCTTCTCAAGTTGTATGTTTTTATCTCTCCGTCACTGAGAATGAAATTTGGTCCGTTAGTCGCTCTAATGGGAAAGGAACAAAAACTTGCAGCAGACTGTATTTATGCCCTCTTGTCTTTTGAGGGCTCAAATTTGCATGGAAACATGACTGAAGCCACAACAACAGGCAGCACAACGTGCCAAACACCTGCCAGCAGCAAGTGCAGCGCTGAGTGAGCTGTGCCGCCTGCCCATCAGCGTCCAGAAGTGCATAAACAAAAACACACAGCATTTATGTCGTCACCATCACCGTAAGCTGTGACATCAACTTCCACTGAAGAGGTTCATCAAGTTGTCCACAATTAAAGATCAACATAAAAATGCTAACGCCTATTGCCACTAGAAAACTTGCTATATCACTGCAAACTTAATGTGTGAATTCACAATGTTCTATTTCCCCAGCGTGCTCTAAACCAGTAGATTACGGGGCGTAAGCTGGGAAATAAGAGCAGCTACTTTGCACAGACTCATCCCCTGGAAGATGATGCCTTGTTTTAATTTAGTAAGCTTGTGTTGGATCAGAATAAACTTATGTTCTCATACTTCTCTGTGGCTCGGGCTGGATGTCAAGCAAATGACTCCTCTGAGTTAGTACACACAATGTATCCTCCCTGAGCAACTGAAATGATTTCATGCATGGGCAATGTTTAAGTGTTTTTAATGGAGTCACTCAAATACTTTTTTTCTTTTAATAATCTACTTGTCTGAGCATTAGTCCTTGAAAAATACTTCTGCAGCTGAGCTTGAAAAGCAACTCGGACTCAAGTCAGACTGTTTCTGTTACACTTATCCCCTCAGCACACATTTTTGTTGTGTTTCTGTTAATACCGTGCTCCTCCCCACTGCTTCTCCCAAAACTCCTACGCTGCTCTTCTCCACTGGTGTCATGGGAAACTTCAGGCAGCTGCCGAACAGCACGATGCTATGAGAGCAAGCCTCCCTGACTGCTAGCAGAAGCTCATCTAAGGGCGATAAGGACAAGGTAACAATCTCCAGCTGCTGTTTCTGCTGGAGCAGCAGGCAAGCCGTCCATTTAAACAGAGGAACTGCCTACAGTGAGCTGCCGTCCTGTATCACAGCATGATAGAATTGCAGGGGTTGCAAGGGACCCTAGAGAGCAGCCAGTCCAACTCTCAGCTAACAGAGGTTCCCTACAGGAACAGCACAGGACAGCCAGCAACGAATGAAAACGTGCGGGACGACATTTCTGAGACAGAGCACGTTACATCTACTGCCTTTACAGCAGAAAGAAATTCAGGTCAGGCACGCATTTAAAGAAGCACAGCAGTAGCTGTGGGCTAGTTATGCACTGCCTCAGAGAACACGCACCTCCTCGGTATCGCACGCTGCATCCACGGCAGAGCCGAGAGCCGGTTCCTGCGCGCTGATGTCCAGCTGTCACGGCGGCCGAACAAAAGCACAGTGCCGCGGGCCCCGGGAGCGCTATCGCCGCGCACGGAACCCCCCGCAGCCCGCGCCTCGGGCGAGGCCTCCCCGCACCACCCCCGGCAGCAGGCTCCGGGCTAAGGCCAGGCCTCGGTCTGCTCCCCGCCTCCCTCCCCTCCTCACCAGTCGGTCTCGTCCTCCTCGCAGCCGGCCAGGCGCTCCAGCTCGTCGGGCCGGAGAGGCGCCGCATCGTCCAGCAGGCCGTCGCTCTCACCGCCGCCGGTCTCCTCGGGGGGCGGCCGCCGCGCCGCGGCCCTGGGGCTGAGGCAGCGGCCGTCGGACGGGGACGGGGAGGCGGCGGCGGCGGGGGGCGAAGGGGAGGCCCCGCCGCTGAGGAGGCGCTTGGGGCTGGCGGGGGCGGCAGGCAGGGCGCCGTGGCGACTGCGAAGCTGCTCGTTCTGCTTCTCCAGCTTCTTCACCAGCTCCTGCAGCTTCCGCACCTCCGCGTCCGCGTTCACGCTCGAACCGACGTCCTCCATGGCGCCTGCCGGCTGCGGGGCGGTCTGCGCGGGGAAGGCCGGCCGCGCCACCCCGTCTACATGGCCGGGCGGCCCGCGGCACAGGAGGGCGGCGGCAGGGCGGGGAGGGGCGGGCGCTGCCGCCTTCTTAGCGGCGCTGGCGGGCGGCGGAGGGCCCGCATCCGGCCGCCATCTTGCCGCCTTCTCCGGCCCGCCCGAGCCGCAACGTCACTCTCGTAACCTGGAAGTGCCCCGCGTTGGAGCCGGGCGGGTGTCGGCGGGCTGTGTGGCGAGCTGCCTTACCGCGCTGCCTTACCGCCCTCTGGTGCCCCGTGGGGGCTGGGGCCTGCAGGCGGCCGTCGTGCAGGCGGGTGGCGTCAGCCACGCTAAGGGCGGGAAGAAGGGAGCCGGGAGAGCTGCTGCTGGGGTGGTTAACAAACTGTGGAGCAGCTTTGGTCTGGGAGCAGGGACCTTTAATCATCGGTGCCCTATTAATAGCAGCCCTTGCAAACTGCTGTGTACATCGGCTGGTAAATCTAACTCCTTATCTGCACCGTTTGCTAACAAGTGCCGTAATGAAATCCAGGTAAGTACTGTGAGCGCAGTTGGCTCTGTTAGCAGAGCTTGCAGGCCTCTGTAAGGCAAGAAAAATGGTAAGGTTTGTGATAATAAGGATATTTGGTGTCGTGATGATACTGCTGACAATTCGGTGGTTGGTGAGTGTATAAGTGGTCTTAGAGAAGTTCATTCTAACTGAGGGCATCTATATAACAATCATAAAACACAGCTTCCTTCTTCTTTTCCTACCCTCAATCCAGGTGTTGGTGGCAGGACAAGTAGTCATGCCATTAGAGTATTTTGGTCTTTTCTGTCATGTAGATAATATGTGGGAAGAGCTGGGCAGACAGTGTTAGGAAGGATTGGAGTCAGAGAGCTCCTTAGGACTGCCAAGTAGAACTGTTCATCATGCTATGTTTGGGGCCTCCTCTTTGATACAGTGGCACAGGTATGGGTCTGAGGGCTGCTGGTACCCTCCCTTTCACCAGTCTTCCCTGAGGTCTGTCTGTCCCCAAGGTTCCTGCCCCACTTTATCATCCCCTACTGACACTGCTTTCCTTCCAGCAGCACCAGCAACTATTCCTCCCAGCAACATGTACACTGCAAAAAGATGTGTGGGCAGTGGGGAGAGAAGTGTGGAGTGTTACTGAATCATCTGCAGTTTTTCTGAAGTGTAAAGGCAACAGAGATGAACAAAGGGAGTTGCTGGTTAATAGTCACCATAGTCAGTGGTTGAATAGGAAGGACTGTGATCCTGCTTTCTCACTGTCTTGTGCAGAGTATTTCCCTGTCATGTTTTGGGAAGGGAGTTGAGGATCAGGAGCTGATAATGGAGTTCCATAAGCATCTCACTCATCCGATTCCAAGCTTGCTCTGGGCAGATGTGACAGACCACACCCAAGCTGAGGCCTCTGGCTGACTATGCAGAATAGTTACAATTGGTATTAATGCCACAAAAGATTAAATATTTCCACTCTGTTACAAGAGCAAGTGAAATTTGTCTGCCTGTGAAATTAGATGTGTTGCAGATTCATTTCTTTTTTTTTTTTTTCCTGAGCGGGTTGAATCTGTGTTGTCCATTTCACACACATGTAGAGGAAAGGGAAAATCAGCAATTCTTCAGAGTCTTGTGGACTCTGAAAGCCCCTCTGTGCACAGCCAGCGTGGTTGGCATTCTGTGTTATTGGAATAGGCAGTAGCAAAGCTGAAGGGCAATAGATCTCTGCCTGCGTGTGTGCTCCCCATGTCTAATTCAGGGTAAGTGTGAACAGAAGAAATGGGGAGCACTACCTTCAAAGCACAAGAAGCCTGGCTCAGGTAATTCAATGTGTATCTCTCTGACAAGTGGTTCCTGAGAAAAAAGACCACCAGGAGCTTTGTTTTGGTGCCCTTTGAGCTCCCTAGCATGGACAGCTGTCATTTATTTATTTTGGTATAGCTGTAATTTGTTGTTTAGTATCTGGTGAGATTGTTCAATACTGACTTTGAAACCTTTATTTTAATTGCCACCTGAAATAAGAAAAAAATCCCTTAGAGAGAACAGTAAATAAAGACAGGCAGATGCGCAGTGGGAAGTTAACGTTTGTAGCAAATATTTAACTTCAAGCCTGGAAAACTGGATTGCTTTTTAAGCAGATTTGTTTAGTCTCCTGAGGAAGATTGTTGCCTGCCAAACTTTCCAAAGGAGGTGTTCAACAGGCCCACACACGCTCTTGCTAGGCGGTGTTGATCTAAACCTTTGAAATAAAAAGGATCATTTGTCATGCCAGTATCTCATGGCATGCACAAACATTGCATATGTGGTGGAATTAGTGTCTGTCTCTTTCAAAGCTAGTTTCAAAGCCCTAACTGAAAGAACCAACATTACAACTTTAATTATCTATAGAAGATATCTCTGAGTTCTTCTCAGTGGTGAGAAAATGTATCTAATCCATTGGCTTAGGCTTAGTTTACCTGGAAGCCTAACTGTGCTTTAGAAACTGAGCAGCAATGAATTTTTCAAAGGCATCTGTGGACAGAAGAGCCTTTACAAATCATTTGCAAGCAGATGGCCTGCTGTATTTACTACTGATACCTCTTGGTGTGAAAGAAGGACCACATTCATACACATTCCTGCAATGTCATAAGCGCTTCTGGAGGGCACCAAGATTCTAGCTGAGCTCTACCATTTAGATACACTTATCTTGGGTATCCTCAAATGAATTGTTTTTTTGATGTGAATTAACAGGCCTCTCTTTTATGCACAGGAAAGAAGTTGTTTAAACCTGCTTTTATGCTCCAAATCTGGAAGGAGAACAACTCTAGGGTACTGCACAGGTTTCTAATGAGGCTAGTGTTCATAGCATGCCATGTGGCTAGAAAATATGTGACCAAATATGGAGTTTAACCCTTAATTTATAGAACTAATTCAGAATGATGACTCGTCAAAGATTATTATCAGAGTTGGGCGTTGTAATAAAAGTTCCATATCACTGCAGACACCCTAAATGATGTCTGCTCACCTGAGCATCATCATTGTAGTATTGGAGTTCCTTCCACAGGACTAGAGTCTTTTCTCCTTGAAATTTTAGCATAATCTGCGTATAATATTCATTAACAAATGTAAATTCAGCTTCATGATGGAGTTAGCTACCTGTATTTCATGCTTATTGATCACTTGGAAATAATAGCTCTTTAGAAACCCGCTGAGCTCAGTGTGCTTAAAGTGCTGCAATGGGAGCGAGGTGACTCAGAACACTGGGAAAGGACTTGCTGTTGTCAAGAAGATCCACGAGGCATATTCGTTTACATATGGCAGTAATTTCAGGCATGGGAATATCACTGAGTGAAGACTTGCATGTTTCCACCCATCTGAAGCAATCTTCTGTTAGACTACTCCAAGAAGTCTCTGAATGTACTGAGAACTCTTCTGGCACCCCTCTATTAGTGACCAGCTCCACAAGGAAAAACAGTTCATTGTACTCAAGGGACTCTGAAAGCATTCTCCCCTATGCGCTTTTTTAGCAGGAAAAAGTCCTCAGAATACAGTTAGTGATGAGTGAACAATTTCCAAACTTGTGACAGGCTTGGAATGCTGAATTTTCACACCTGATGAAGAAGCTGCTACGTTTTATATATCTCCTTATTTGCCTTTTCATGACAGTTTGTGTCTTAGAGGAGAGAGAGAGAATATAGATAGAGCCATGCAATGGCAAAATTTGTAGTTAAATTATGTTCATACTTCATTGATTCATTTCTGCCTTCTATTTAACTAGGCTGGACTCCTGGCTGGAGACAATGTACTAACGCTAATAAAAATAATTAAGGTTTATGACCAAGAAAGGTGGGTGGATGTGATGAGTTCTGAATGTTGCTGGGAACATTGCACACAGAAAGGAAAATTTCCAATAAACATGGGATACCGCCCCCGTCCTTGAGCTTGGAGGAGCAGTGACGACACCTTATTTGCCAAAGGGTGTATGGTTTCGTTATTATAACCTGCTCTACTTTTTCTCCCTCCTTTGACACCGTCGTTTCTCCTCTTGGTGTAGTTCGGAAGGCCGTCGCCGCCACCTAGTGACAGCCCTGCGCACAGTGACAGCCCCTGCACCGGTGGCACCGGGACCTGGTGGGAGAGCAGCGATGCGCTTGGCCATATAAACAAAACTTAAGGGAAATGGATGCCTTACATAACGTAGGTGCAGGCATTAAAATGAATCTAGGCACTGCCCCAAACTATTTGCCTCAGCTTTAGTAATGATAATAGCATTGTACACAAGCAAAATCACAGCAGTGAATGGGTGTGGAAACAGACATTATCACAGGCAAGGTGAAAGCAAAGAGCTCAGCTCTTGAGGAGGCTCAGAAACAGAGATAGTAAAGCTCATGATATGAGTTTTAATGCATTTGCTGAAGCAGCTGCAATGCTGTGTGATTAAACATTAGATAATGAAGCAAGTTTCTTTTTCCTCAGGGAAAAAGGGATCCTTAAAGATATGTTATTTTGTTGCATACAAAGATTAAATATTGCATGGAAGAAATACAGATATGAAAGGATACTAAAGATAGATTTTGCCCAATTAATTTGGGATTTTCTTTGATCAAATATGAGACTTTTTTAAAGAGGAAGTGGTGCACAGTGGCAGGACAAGGAGCAATGGCTCGAACACAGGAAGTTTCATACTAACATGTGGCAGAACTTCTTTATGGTGAGTATATGGTGATGGAGCATTGGAACAGGTTGCCCAGAGAAGTTGTGGGGTCTCTTTCAACAGAGATATTCAAGACCCATCTGGATACCTACTTGTGCAGCCTATTATAGGGTATCTGCTTTCACAGGTGGGTTGGACTCTGATCTCTTGAGGCACCTTCCCTTCTCTGTGATTCTGTGATTCTATGAACTGCAACAAAGCAAATCAATATGGATCTCAGGAAAGTGATTGACATGGTGTGTCAGTGTGGTGATACTGGAAAAGCAGAGGGAAGAAACCAGCTAAAGAATTGTACTTACAGGAGAAGGCTCAGGCTATAGAAAAAAGAGTTTTATGACTGTGGAGTGCATAGAGATTGACTGCATTTGTCTTTTGTGGTATTTTCTTCAATAAAGTAATGAATAAATAAAAGTAGAAGTGATTAATGAAATATGCTGGTAACACAAAGATGACTTTAAAGCACAGGAGGACTGAACCGCCATAAAGTGGAAGCACAAGGAACAGAAGTCTAAAATAACAAAGGCAAGAAATTGGTGATCAGCAAGGTTTTATTCAGGAAGTACAGGTGCATCAGCTGCTGACAGAAGGTGGCTGTTTTAGTCTGTTGTCCATTGCAGGATATCTAAAGACCACTACTCATGGAGAGTGAAAACACACCTAATTATCTAAAGACAAGATCAGTGATCTGAGAAGAATTTTAGTACCAAGTTCCCTTTCCAGCTTCACCCAAATACTTGCAGTACAAACCACACAAGAACAAGCGATACATTGATGCATATGCTTAAGTTCAAGTGGAAGATTTGTCCCATTAAGTCTTCAGTTTTGGCAGACAGCTTGAACTAGGAGAAAAGGGAGTGTATAAAGGAACCTATCATTTAAATGCAAGCAAAGCAACCCATGCAATGTTAACAGAAATAAAGATTTTGCTGCATTTTGTAAACCAAACACTGTAATGTAAATATATCTATCAGAGCATAAAATGAGCAATGTTAATATAATAACCAACAACTGCTGTCAATTTACACTCTTTCGAGTCAGCCAGAAGGAAAACCTTGCAGTGTCAGGTTTCACCATGTCCATTTGTAACTTGGGTAAGCTGCAACTGTGGCATGCCAGGGTCACTGTTGGCCAAGCAGTGGGGCTGTTTTTTGTTGAAGCATGTGGTAATAACGAGTGTGTCTGTACGTATAGCATGCTTCAAATGTCCACTGACATTTACCTTTTTATATATTTTTGCAAATATATGTGTAAATTCTACCAAAATGTTAAAATGAGGTGTTACAAAAGGATAAGTAGGATAGCAATAAAGCTCTTCTATCTTGCTGATAGGTAAAATATCAAATTTTAATCCCTTCAAATGATCTAATTTCTCTGCCAAAACTGAAATAAATGAATTAATATCTGAACATGGAATTATCAAGGAAAATCCTCTCTCTTGTGACCATACCAGGCTCAAAACAGCACATCCCTTTCATCAGAAGTGACCTTCTGTGTGAATCCTTCTCTTTAAGTATCCTCAGCCTCTTCCAGCACTGTACTTTGTACGTGCACAGTGTAACTGATTTTATCCTCTGCAGATTTTATCATATGCAGGCACTGGCATACCTTAGGAGTATGTCAGTGGGCTACAGCCTTTTCAATGCTTTTATCGCTTGGTGGAAAGCTTGGGTTGGATCATAGAATTGTAGAATGGCCTGGGTTGTAAAGGACCTCAAAGATCATCTAGTTTCAACTCCCTGCCATGGGCAGGGTTGCTAGCCACTAGATCAGGCCACCCAGAGCCACATCCAGCCTTGCCTTGAGTGCCTCCAGGGATGGGGCATCCACAACTTCCTTGTGTGACCCGTTCCAGTGCATCACCACCCTCATCATCATCATGAGGGATTTGTGGAGGCTGCAAAATTAAAGGAATAGGTGGGACATGTTCAGCCCAGGTGTGGGATGTTAATGCAGTTGGTGGTACTTCAGAACTATGTATGAACCTTGGTTAGGAAGGAAAAGCTGCCTTGAAAAGAGGCAACGGGTAATACTGCCTTCCCTCCATCACCAGCAAGCCCCTGCATTAGGGCAGAGAGGGATGCTGGGATCTGATGCCTTAAGACACATTTTGCCCTTTCGGTATTAGCAGATCTGAGCCTATTCCAGTACCGTACAATTCTTTCAATACAGAAAGCAGTACACGAGAGTTAAGCTATATTCAGACCTCAAAAGATGTGCCAAAATGACTGAAGCCAACCTTTGGTGGAAAGTTCAGAGAAGAGAGAAAATCAAAGGGCCCTTATTTTTAACCAAGAATCCAGCAGTTTGTGTCCATTTCCCAGCTCAGACAATGTGGCAGCTTAGTGAGAGCGAGGTATTTTCTATGGGCTCAGTTCCTGCTATTGTTTACAAGCCAAATGTGAGGTTAGATAGTAACGGGTCAGCCCTCGTAGTCATGGCACAGGCGTCTCTTAGCAGTTACATGGCTGTGTGTTAGGACAAAGAAACACGTGAGGGCAAGAGACCTACAGTCTTCTTCCTTTCACATAAACATTTTGGCAAGAAATGCTTGAGAAAAATAATAGATTTTGCAGTTGATGCTTTTTTATTATTATTATTTAACAACAGCAACAAAACCCTGTTTTAAAGTAATGCTTTTAACACTCATCGCATTTGATTTTCCTAAGAGTTAAGTAGAGGTGAGTAAGTAGTTCTCAGAAAACTCTGGATTTATGGCAGAATCCAATGAAGTTCAGGGGGTGACAGCTAGGGGAAGAATAGGGTCAGTGTCAGTTGTTCAGATTTTCCTATTTCTGCAGTATGAAGTGATGACCCGAACAAATAGATGTGTAACAAACGGTGTGTGCATATACTTGCATCTGTATGCATGTGCATCGTCATCTGTATGTGCCTATACATTCATGCATACATCTTTTCGGCAGGGTAGCAGCAGACTGCACCAGATGTAAAGTAACGTTAGAATGCTGGACATCAAATACAGAGCAAGATCAGATTGAGGCATGAACTGAAGGAGGCTACAAAACAGTGGGAATTACAGGTACAGTGGAAAGCCAGTTATGTCCTCTTTACATCACCCCAGGCTCCCCAGTCATCCCTATACCTCAAATTTAAGAGCTTTTTGGAACAAGGAAGCAACATCTGTAGAACTGTTTCCGATGTCACAAAGGATACAACGTTTATCCCCTCTTAAAGTTGCTCGAGGCAGTAGAATTCAGGCGGATGAACTGGACAAAAATGTTCTGTTGTCTGTCCCTACTGTGTAGCCATGTGTCGCTGTTAAGTGTTACTCGAAAAGTGATCATCAGTGAGTAAAACATTTTAGCACAAAGGTAGCAATCATTTACTAACAGAGCAAATGCCATTTGCCATTCTCTTTTAAAAATATGTAACATTAATCGCTCACATTGAAGACTAGAGAGTAGGTTGTTAGGATGACTGCAGGATGCCACGAAGTTCACAGAATCGTAAAATGAGGTAAGAAACTCTTATTAACTCTGAATTGTCATTACTGAGGTGCCACACACAGTCCTGGTAGAGGCATAGTGAAGACTGCTGTCCTACTGCTGTTGGAACTCTTTGAAGTGGATTTACTCAGCTTTGGTTCTGTATCAGAATTCCCAAGGGCACTAAGCAGCCATAAACAAAGCTGTAACCTGTGCTGTGTGTAAATTCTCTGGGTATACATCTGAATAACATGGCCACTAGCAGAACGTGAGCTTCTCTTGGCATGAAGGATTTGGATACCAGCCTTCTAATCACAGGGGTTCAGTTACTCCTTCCAATTAGATCAATGTAACATGGCTGTGTAGTGCAATAATAGCAGCTCTTCTAAATAGAGAAATGTTGAGTCCTGAGAAAGAAAAGCTTTGTTCATTTTAGCATTTTTGCTTTGTGTCCTATCCCTATGTAGAGTCTCACATGAAACATTACACACGCTAAAATTACATGCTGACCACTTTCAGAAATATATTCTAGTTAAACAGACCACATCCTGAAACCAAATCTCCTTTCGGTGTTTTTGCTATAAGATGTGGTGCAAGTCCACTGAAGTCAGCCATGAAATCCCAGTTTTGTCAAGCTCAGAGTCTGCTTGGTGGAGACCTGCCGCTGCTGGTTAAACTTGTGCTCTGCCACCTGTAACTGAAGCCTAAACGTGCTTTGAATCCTTGCAGAGAGGTGTCTGCAGGCAGCTTACCCAGCTTCCTTCATAGCCGCAGATGCGCCTTTAGCCCACGCAGTGCTGTCACTCGGGCTGCTCCGCTGTGTCACTTACCGGCGTCACCACAGAGGGGGAGCAGCACACCGCACACTGGCCCAGGGCACATGCAGAGACGTGCTGCTGCAGAGTAATGCTTCGCGTTTTAGGATCCTCCGGGCTTCTTCACTGCAGTGTTAGAGGATCCCACTGAGGTATTTGTTCTCTGCTTCATTACCAGTAAGAAATTTTAACCTGATTGCCAGTGCTGCTGTGCTGAGCTGTCCAGTGGGGTGAACGGTGCTAATAGAAAGTATTCTTAGCATTCTCCTTTATTTTATATACACACACTTGCTGTTGTTTATTATATCACATCACCCCTCAAATAAGGCTGCACTACTCTCTGGGGTCTGCTTTTACTGCTTGGTTGCTTAGGCTTGCTATGGCAAGTGGAACTGCAATATTACAGCACTTCAGAAGGAAATGGGAAAAAAGAATGTGTGTAGTTGTATGATTATAGCAATGGTTGTGGTCAGAGAGGCCCACCAAGAATTAAAGACGTTTAACAAATCCTCACACAAATTTATGGATCCAGCTTAACACTCAAATGCATGAATACATTCCTGTGTTCTGAAGGCCAATTTAGCTTGATATGCACTACTTTTACCTGTTGCTTCTTTAGTTAATAATTACATTCACATTCCTTACAGAGTCTTGTCAGTTTTATTTCTAGTAAATAATTATCACCCAAGTGCTGAGAATGCATTTTCTCGGTTTCTTTTTCTCCATCGAGTTAGCTGTCAAACCAGATACAGCACACATTTTGTTGCACCAGGCACCAGTGTCCCAGCCTGTTGCAAAGATGCTCTTGCTTCTTCACACAATGCAAGTATCTTCAAAACTGCATGTCAGCTGGAATACACCACCCCCTCCTTGACTGCAGTTAAACACAGCCCTGGTGGCTGGCACTGAGCTGGCAGCTGTGGGCTGGAAGGTAGGAAGGAGAGAAAAGCTGCCAAGCTTGCAACCAATGGAACCTGTCCAAGGATAGCCAAAAGAGATGTCACTGTCTTTTTCTGATTGCATCTTTTGCTGTTCTGATGATTGATTATCCCATTTGTGTTTGCTTTTGGACTGAAAATGAGTAACATTTAACTAGCAAACGGGTAAATCTGTGAACTGAGCAAAAAGCTCAAATTTTTATTTCCTATTCTCTATGGCTGCACATTCAGTGCTTCAGGAATGCTGTTTGTTTCTCAGATCCCTGAAAATTTGCCCCAGAAAATGGGCTACATTTTTTTTTCTTTTTTCTTTTCCTTTTTTCTTTTTTTCCCTGAGTTATCTGTCATTGGCTATGAAACAGAGAGACCCTGATCTGCAAAGATCTAGACGGACTGAAGAGGAAAGAAGCAGTAGTGACAGGGAAGCCTATCCTACCATGATGTGGGACAGACATGTTCAGCCTGATCCAGCCACTGCAAAAAAGGGATGCATGGCTGATGTCACCCCAGTAGTCATGTGCCTTCCCAGAAGCAAGGGATGGTCAGACTTACTAGTATTTTTTCCATCTTCCAGTAGAGCACTTTGTCTGCAGAGGGCACTTAAGTGAATCCCGTCTTTTAGGGATGTCTGTGTAGTGGTTCTCAATAAATTCCTCTTCCAAGCGTTGTTCCAGTCTCTTGAAACTCATTTGATCTGCTCCATCCATAAACACTGTTTGCAAAGCAAAGAGCTTCACACGTCTTCAGAGAGTTGCACAATGAACCACCTTCATCTGTTTTATTTCAATCCAGCTGTTATAGGCTTCACTTGATAACTTCTAGCTCTTGTATTAGAAGAGAAAATAAACAGCAGATTCTTATTCAGTCCTTTCATCCCATTTAACATTTCTACCATACTCACTTTGTGCCATCTGTCTTAAATGCTGAAGGTGGTCCATTCCACTCCATCCATCAGATGTAGCATTGGGCATCCCATAAATATATTAAATGTTCCTCAGACCGAGCTTCCAGAAAAATGCACAGAAGAAGAAAGCACAGGGCAACCTGTGAGAGAGGCACAATAAAAGACTGAAGTGATTGTTTTGTAAACTTGATTCATCCTAAATAAGGAAGCAGACGAGTGGAGAGAGAAGTAGAGGAGTGGAAGAAACATTGTGATTGAGTAACAAAATATTGCATCATGATGCTTGCCTGCAGGGCTACTGAAATCAAATGACAAGGAGAGGTGGTCCACAGCCCCAGGGAACCCCTGGTCCCATGAAGTCCTGACATGGCCAGTCATAAAGTGCTGGGGTAAACAATTGGCTCTGTCACACGATGCAGTGGAAACTCTGGGCTTATTGTTCCCTTCAATACGTATTGCGTCTTCTTGATCTTTCCCCCCTAACTCAGCTAGACAGAAAGACAACATCTTTTTCTCAGTTTCACAGGGAGGATCAAATAGAAACAAAATGACTTAATGGAATTATCACCTCCAAAATCTCTACAAAAGAAAAGAAGCTTTGGAGATATTGTAGACAGAAAAAGCAGCACATTTACTGGTATGGAAGCCAGATAATGAAAAACAATGGTCATTTTTCTCTCATTGACACAGTTTACTCCTGGCAGTGCGAAAAACTCTTGTCATCTCTTTCCAAACAAGTGAGGGAAGGGAAATGAAGAGAGGAAATGCCTAGTGACTACTTTCACAGAAAGCTCTGAGAAATGAAGAAGGGTTTAAGAGGGCTTAGCAGGCACCAAGGAGAAAGAGGAAGGGCCTCTCTGTGGTGTGGGGACTGGCAAACATTCTTCTCTGCCAGAAAGATTGCACAGATGAGACTTTTTGAACACAGGAGATTGCTGCAAACAGTAGCTCTAAGGACAGAAGTGACACAGGCCATCAGATGGTAAAGCACATACAAATGTATACCTGCTGGAAATGTAGTCTGTCTGAGTTGGCAACTAATAGGCATCTTTTTCTTTCCCTGTTTGGTGCTTCATGCCACTTATGTGCCTGAAATTTCAAGAACCTCCACACTTCCTGAGGGAGAGACTTCCTCCTACAGATGGGCATTTTGCCATGGAAACTTCACTGCTTCCCTCCTCTGTAGAAGAGCAAAATCAACTGCTCTGAGTGCTGGGGGCCCATAACCCAAAACACAGTGAAGTCACTGTGCCACACATTTCGCTGGGTGCCTGAGGCCGTACCAAAGGAAAGGCTTGGACAGCACAGGCTCCAGTCCCCACAGCCCAGAGGTGGGATGGGTGCCACACCACCAGCCCACAGGGTTACTGAACCACAAAGAGGGTATGAAGAAAAGATGGAAGCAGCACTCAGCTATTCTGGGGGTGAAACAGGACCAAAGCTAAACCCTGGATGTCCCCTCCTTTTCTCATCCCCCCACTGCTGCACCATTTGCATAACGTTTGAACACGTGAAACTTTGGGGAAATCAAATCATTTCTGGTTACAACTTGCTGCTTTTTATTTGCACTGGATTTTTTTTTAATCCTTAAGCTGAAACATTCCCCTGGGTGGAAAGCCCAGCCTCTTCTTGGCTGCATAGTTTATATAGATGCATAAAGAAATACTGTTACTTGAAAAGTGCCTTTCTGCTTTCAGTAATTTAGATGACGATGCACTGGTGGCCACGGCAATGCACACACTTCTGGGAATTTATGAAGCATGGAAGGAAAACTAAATACTTCATGTAAAATTAAAGATCCTTCCCTGTAATTCTGAGAGCCTCAGTGCTGTGCAGGTGTTGGCACACCTCTTAAAGTGAAGTCAACCCTATTGCTCTATTTAACAGTGGAAAGGCATAGAGACCATAAGAAACCAAGACTGTGCAGCAAAAACCCATGTGGCTGCTGCTGCCTTGCTCAGCAAACTGTAAGAAACCAGGCACAACAACGAGGAATGCTTTTTCCCCCCCAAACTGCTTAACCTTTCCTCAGTGCATTTCTTAGGTGTGCATTTAAGAGTCTCCTGAAGGCTGTCCAGCACATTCCCATCCCTCAGGACCCAGACTCTCAGATGTTTTGCTTTAATGGCATGGAGCAGTGTCAGGGAGCACCAGACTGGGTGTTAGGAAAAGGCTAATCAGAGGGCATGGGCGTGGAACAGGCTTCCCAGGGCAGTGGTCATATCCTCAGGCTGCTGGATTCCAGGGAGCTTTAGGACAATGCTCTGATGTAGAGGGTTTGAATTTTGGGTGGTGCTGCGGAAAGGCTGTCTAGGCACAGCGTGCAGAGAGAGCTGCAGGCGAGGCAGAGGGACTTTGGTGAGAGGGCTGGGGGACGGCTACCTAAGTGATGGCCACACAGTGGCCCAGGCGTTCATCACCCCAGAGGTGCCCCGCACACCAGGGATAGAGTCCTGCTGTTCCCTGATCTCAGCAGCAGCGCGGCTTTGGAGGAAACCCCCCAAGTGAAAACAAAGGCTCTGTAAGTCATTTCCTCTGTGCTGAACAGAAAGACATCTGTGCTGATCCAGCCATTACGCATAGGCACAGCAAAACAATACACTTGTTAACAGCACAGACCCAGTTTGCTTTCCTCTAGGCTCATACTTTAAAACATTTAGAGACGCACTTTAGCCAAACTTTTCCAGCTTTATCTCTTAACAAAGTTTTGCAGAGAGTTTTTATGGATAAAGTTGGGATAAAGGAAGGCAGCGAGGAAAAAGGCCTGGATGACAACTCAGAAAGCAGTCATTGAGGCTGCGGCTGGTGCCCTAGCTTTGCGGTGGTTACCTGCAACCACATCGTCCAGCCTGGGCGTTCTGTACGGGCATCACGCAGGACCAAAGCACGTGTCACGTTTTCAAGGCTCGCACCCAAAGCCGGGGAGGGACCTCGCACCCTCTCTTTGCAATTCACCACCTCCTCCTCGCTTGGTTTGCCTCCCCACGGAGCGCGCAGCACCACCGAGACGCCTCCGCACTACCCGCACCTGCGGCAGCGCCGCGCGCCTCCCGACCGCCCGCACTTCGCCCCGCCCCGCGCTCCCTCTGCCACCGCCTGCCGGAGCGGGGCAGCGCCTTCCGCCTTACCCCGTACCGCCGCCTCACGGCCCCTTCCTCGGCGGAGCTCGGGAGCAGCAGGTAAGGCAGGGCCGGGGAGCGGGGCCATAAAAATGGACAAGAAAAAGCTCAAACTTTTGCTGAGTTGTTAGCGGGTATGGAGAGGGGTTTGCGCGCAGGTGGCCGCTGCCCGGCAGCTCGGCGGCTGCTGGCCGGTGCCGTCCGGCAGCTGCAGCTCTGAGCGCACGGCTTCGAGCGAGCAGCGGGAGCGGAGGTGAGAAATGAAGCGCGGAGCCGTAACCGCTTGGAGCCTCCGCTGGTAACGGCCGGCACAGTTTGCATGATGCAAAGTGCGGTAGTGCGGGTCCCACTTACAGCAAAGCGTTGCTCGGTGTTTCCTTGTTTACGTGACTTGGAGTTTCTCGATGTAACCGCTCCGCTTCAACGAGGTTCCGCGCCTCGGGCCGGGATCAGCTCGGTGTGTGATTTCGGTTGAGTCCGGCTCCGTGTGCTTTCAGTGCCTCTGCGCGGCCGTCCCTCTCGGTGGGAGCGTTCCTGCGGCTGCTGCTCAGGTGCCGCGTGGGGCGGCTAACGCGATGGCTGCTGTGTGGGCTCCTGCTGGGTGAGGCATCGCTTCTTAATTCCTCTCCTAACTCTCCGGTGACCGAAGGATGAATTGTTGCATATGGTTGGTACAGAAGTGTTTTATAGAACCATTAAGGATCAAAAAGACCACTAAGATCACCAAGTCTGTCATCTCATCCCCACTAGCCATGCCTGTCAGTGCCACATTGACATGTTCCTTGAACACCTCTGGGGATGGTGACTCCGTCACTTCCCTGGGCAGCCTGTTCCAATGCCTCATCACTCTTAATGAGAATGTTTCAACATCCAACCTGATCATCCCCCTGTGCAACTTCAGGCCATTGCCTCTCATCCTCTCACTGTTACTTGGGAGAAGAGGCTGACCCCCAACTCGCCACAACCTCCTTTCAGCTCACTGTAGAGAGCAACAAGGTCTCTCCTGTGCCTCCTCTTCTCTAGACTAAACAATCCCAGATTGAAATCCCATGTTTAAGATGTTTTGGAGTGGTAGAGCGCAGAGTCCACACAGGCAGAATCCCAGTTACTGTGAGCGAGTACTCAGAGTGCTGGTGCCTGTGCACCCACTGTCAGTGCCATGCCTACTGTTCTTTTCATCTAGCTCCACTCCTACTGTAGTCCCTTCATGCTTTGCCTTAGTGCCATCTCCCCTCAGTCCTACCCTGTGGGCCAAACGGTCTCCTGGAAGAGAAGGGCCTGCAAGGGACGTGATGGTTTTGTAGAGGTGAGGCAGCTCCCATGCAGGGTTGCTGTGGAAGGGACTGGTCTGCAAAGCCGTGGTGGTGAGGAGCTGGTGGGCTGCCTCTTGTCAGCGTGGGGGTGTTCAGTGGTTGCTGGCCTGTTATAAAATCGTGTTTGTTCCTTGAAGCTCTCTGATGGTTGTGATTAGAGCAGGAAAGTGCCCATATATTGTCAGTCTTCTCTGTTAGTCTTCATACATCTCAGGTTTATTTATTGTATTGATTTATTTCTAACCAGTTTTATCTTTTAAAGACATTAAAGCTCAAGGTGACCCATCTCTACTTCTATTCCTAAATAAAAGGGTGCTTTACACGCTCTCCTAAATTTCTAAAAGAAACCTGTGTATGAACCAAAATAATCTCTGTGAGTTTGCCTGCTGAAACCACTGAAAATGGAATCGATGCGATTATACTGGGCACCGGGGTACTCCCTCTTCATTCTTTCTCTCTCTTATTTTTATCATCTCACAGGTGTGAGAATCCAAGCCATAGATCTGGCATTCAGAGATAGCACACATTGCCAGTTGGGCCACTTTCTAACCCAAGTTCTCATCTGCCAGACCTGATTTTATTATCCATTCAAAACAAATAGAAGGAGCACCTTTATTTATTTATTTATTTTCCTTTTGGGCGTTATTTTAGAGTTTGGTCTTCTAAAGGTATAGATTGTGAAGCAGCCAGAATTGTGTCTTGAGCTGTGCTGCATTTCAGCTCCCAGCTGTGTGCTCAGCCCTGTGAACTGGCTCTGCGCTGTATCCAATAGCCTGGCTGGCTGCCCGCAATGGCTGCGAGTGGAGAAAAATGAAATACAGCTGACATTGTTTTATTGGCTTTACTTCATTTTATCTTGCCCCGAAACAACATTGTATTCAGGAGTGCTGTGATAGTGCAGTATCCTGTAATTAAGGTTACAATAGCTGGGAAGTGGTTAATTTCACAGAACTGGTTGGAAGCACCAGGAAAATCTCCCCCTGCGCCAACCATAGACGTAACCTGTCATAGCTTAGTTCCTTCTGTATTGTGTTAGCTGGTAAACTGAGTACACAAGATAAGGCACAGAATGGTGTGCTTCTTATAAAAATGTTTATATCTCAGATATGCAAAATATTTTCTGTTTATCAGACAATGGAATTCTGTGCTTCCTACTGTCAACGCAAAGATCATGGAAAATGCCTTTAGCCTCTATTAACCATTGACCTCTAAGATGTTTTGCTACTTCTGTGTGTTTTAACTTTTTCTGGTACCCTGTTATGTTTTCACTGCTGCATCTGGACTTGTGCTTTAAAAAAAGAGACAAGCTTGTGTGTGCCAAAAAGTGAGTCGTGGTGGTCTATAGTGGGTCTCCTGTAGCAATAAGATACAAAAATGCCAGTATAAAACTCAGCATGTATGAGAAGCAGTACCTGGGTGAAGGGGACTAGAGTTTGACATGGACAAGAAGACTTGAGATGGCTTCTTTCTTTCTTTTTTTTTTTTTCCTTTCTATATTTCAAAAACCATGCATGCTTCTGGAGAACATCTGTCATACAGCAAAGAAGGCAGTGTGTAGATGAGGGCAGCTGGTGTCAGGGTGGCCACACGTGCCCTTTCTATCTATCACAAGCGGTAGAAGAGGAACTGGGGTGCGGAGCTGTATGGTGGAGAACTGCCCCGTGGCTGTGATGGCTCTGGCAGCTCTCAGTCATCTCCTGCCTTGGCACTGTGATTCAGAGTCAAGATGCAGAAATGGGAAAAAGACCACATGAGACAAAATTTGGAATAACAAATAGCCTTCTTGTGGAGATATGTAATGCAGGGCCTCGTTATAAGGGATGCTCTGAGAGGGGTGGACAGTAGGATTTCACAATTTCCTTTGTGTGGAGGCATGATAGAGAGGTCACTTCCTTGCAAGAACCATAAAGGTCATGCAGTGTTCGAATGGGAGTGCAAAACCTGAAAGAGTAATGGAAACCTGCTGGGGAAAAAAGAAATCTCAGTGTGCTGGTAGTGTATGGAGCATGGGCCAAGTGCTCCTGCTTTCCCTTATTCACTTTTCTGCTGCAGGCAGATGTATGAATGGGTACTTCTCTGCTATGTGTGAGCTACAACTGCGTGGTGCTCAAGTAGGTCACAGGAGGGTTTCCTGTCAGGAGGGGTTTTACTCAACCCCATGCCTTTCATGAGCTGTGATCTGATGAAATCATAACAACACCTTAGGATGTAGGCCTTGTTTGCACTTGAATATAGGGCAGAAAAAAGTGGTGCAGTGTTTGTCCTTTTTGCAGCAGGGCGTGTGCAGGGCACTAGCAGCTGGCACTACCCCTTGCATTACAAAGCAAAGGAAGTCATCTTTCCCTGGTGAGGCAGCCGTGTAATTCAGCATTAAATACAAATGGTAACTGCCCCTTGCTTGTAGCTGAATGCAGTACGTGCAGCTCTCTCCCAGGCAGACCTGTGCGGAGATCTTTTTGTCATCTTCACTGTACCGGTCCAAAGTGTGAGATGACAACAGTGCCTCACATTCTTGGTGTAGAGGGTGTTTCCCTGATGGGCAGATAAACTTCACCACACCACTTTATTTCCTCTTCTCAGTGGAAGAAGGGGAGAAAATACGTGGAATAGAAATCAGGGTTTGAGAGAGGACAAGGAGATGATTACTAATTGCTACCATAGGCAGACCCAACTCAGTGTAGGGAGATGAATAGATGGTGACTGCTCCAAAAACAATGCCTCCTATTTTATTTTGTTGACCCATGATGTCAGAGGCAGATGTTGGTGGCATGGCAGTAAAGGTTGAACTTTCCTATAGGTCTCTTAAACCTGGTAATCTTAAATACACTTTGGGATCTTTTGAAAGTGAAATGGCTATCCACATTCTATCCAGTAAAGATGATTAAAAGAATGTTTTCCAGCATGGGGAAATGTAGAATTTGGTGTTAAAACTGCTTGGTTTCCAAACTGCTACTGCAACTTCTCTTCAACTTGCTTATGTATAATATGTCAGAGGATAGTACTCAGTTGTGTGGTCACATGCTGTGGCTGATTTAAAAACAGAATAAAGTAATGGGCAAGCAGCATGATTCCTCAACTTCCTTCAGTTATTTTTATAGATCTCTTGAACTGAAACCAACCCTGGAAGTCAGCATGAAGCAAGCAATCCCTGTGAAAACTTAAGCCAGAAAAGGACTATCTTATCCTATCTTTACAATGTGTTGCCTTTATCCCATGTAACCTGTACGTCAGTGAGTCTGAGTGGTGGAAGTGTTGCTTCTAGTGTTACCTATTCCCTGGTATTTTTATGGCTTACCATTAGTGATCAGAGTGAGTAAAATGGAATATGATATTATCACATATAAATGATGGTACTGTACAATATCCCAAAGAGAGTTTAAGTCGAATACAACTGCTTTATATGTTAAATGCTTTGTAATGTCTGATGAGTGCTTTTGTCCCTGTTTAGCTCACAACGGCTGACATACGCTGACATCCAAGAATTTTCATCGAGGGGAGCGGAGTAATGAGCTTCTATGCTAGAGATGCTCACTCTCTCACAGGACTGAGAGCCTGAGAAAAGGGAATGCACAAGATGACAGCACTACCTCAGTTGTGTTGATTTTCAGGTACGGTGAGTAATTATTTCCTTGAGATAATACTTAGAATTCATAGTGGTGAGACTGACCTCCTTTAGTATTCATTGCTCCTTGGGCTGTGTTGTATGTGAAGAAATTCTTCAAGGTTGCATCCTGAGTCTTCACTTCTGTATTTAGAGACTTTAATAGTAAAAGACTGAAATGCAAGTGAAAGTTTCACTGTTTTAGAACGTCTACAAATAGATCAGGATCTGCCTCCAAAGCTTCAGGAAAACAGGTCTCGCTCTTCCAATTATCCATTCAGAATGTACCCAGCAGTGAGGATTCTATGTGGAGGGACTATTGTTATTTGCTTTTTGGGTTTTTATTCCTTATTGTGTGTCATAGGGCTTGTTCAAGTACAGAGCAAAGCAGAAACTGAAAGGCTTTGCTAAATTTTGAAAGAAAATGAAAGCTGCTGTAGATAAACACAGTCCTTCAAGTCATCTGTCAGCCAAACATACACAAAGCATGAGAATGCACAATTCTATCTGGTAGCACCGCTGTTATGACTTATTTTGAGTGCAAATCAAATGGAAATTTGAGCACTAAATGCTGGATTGTCTCATTTCAGTAACATGAGGGTGTGGCGTGATGGTGAGGGAGTTCTGAGTTGAGTTTCATCTGAGCTTCATTTATATGAAGTTTTTCTTGTAACCCATCCAATGGATCAGGGTCGGAGAAACTGGAATCAGAAGATAAGAATGTAGACCTTACCAACATCTCTGTTTTGGTAAGCACAGCAAAAATCACACGGTTTGGGAAGCTGTGAAATGCCAGATGTGGGACGAGCAGTACAACATCTCAGCTGAACTGAAAATGTTCACTGATTTGCAATCCCATCTCCTGCATTTTCTTGGTTATGTATCCTGATGAAAACAATATGTGGGAAACTTGACACACCGGAACTTGCAGACTTGCAGTATTTTCCACCCCCTGCCTTTTGGCTTGTATTTTTCTTGTGCTCAGAAGATGGTTTTGATGAATAGCTCTAGATATATCAGCACTGTCTATATGAGAGAAGGTTTGGGGCCAGTCAGCTATAAATAAAATAGGTGTTAAAAAGAAAACACAACACCAACAAAAAACCTAACAGTTTCCAAGTTGCACCACTTATTACCTGAAGAAGATAATCAAGAATTTCAGGGGAAAAAGTAGGCGTTTGTGGGCTGCAGCACATCAGTTGAAGTTAGTTCATCATCTGAGTTAATTTCATGGTTTATTTTCTGTTGAAATTCCCATTTGCCCATGAACAATTTTTTTTACCATTTTAGCCTCCTCATCCCATTGTGGGTTCTTGTTTCTGTCTCTAAGTAAAACCAGTTATTAATACAAGCATGAGTTTTTCATATTAATTGCCCTATTAATGAATATATTTAAAGATAGTGTCGTTTCTGGTATATTTTGTTGGAAATAAACAGTCATCATAATGAAAATTGTGTGTTATGCAAATTTCTATCATTATTAATGAACATTTTGTCACATAGCATATGGTTACCTTGATATGTACTTTTTCATGTTTAGTTTTGTTAAAACACTGGAACCAGTCCTGGTGCATACAGGGCCTGACACAGCTGTGCTTAGTCTCTGCCTGACCTACTTGACTCATTTCTGATAAGTAAACTGTGCAGTGAATGCATTAATTTCAGCATTACAGCTCACTGTGAAGGTGCTCTTCATAGAGAATCTGCCAAAAGCACCTGAAGGGTTCAATTAAAAATAGGATGCAATTTTATTGAACTGCTTTTATTCTCAGAGAGACAATGGACATTTTGTGCCTGCAGTAGAGCTGTTAACAGCTACTGTTACTGAGAGGACATGGTATGGGAAACTGGTAATCACAGCCTGAACCTCTGATTAAGCAGCTGAGGCTTGTGGTGGGTCAGCTGTGGGAGCACAGGTGAAGGTAATTTAGCTGTGCTCCAGAAAGGGGTGGAGCTTGACTCCACTTCTTCTAGACTTCATTAAAGGGCTGACCACAACTAAGGCAGCATCTCTTGGAGATTGCTCCTTTGTGGAGATTGAGTGACCAGTCTCAGCATTTTCCAGCTGGACTGAAGGCACCAACATTGGTGAGTTTTTCCTATAGATAACCTTTAGCTATCTATTTCCACCGTTCTTGCATTATTTCCAACCTTACAGGCATGAATCATTCCTCTTTAACCCAGCTCTTACACAGCGGTAAAGCTCTCTTCTGCTAGCTGCATGTTCAAAATTTCCTCCAAATTCCATGTAAAATCATTCACATTTTTTCCTGACCTCAAAACTTCCTTCTAGCTCTTCCCAACCATGCACTTGCTTCCATGGTCCTGTGTTCTTCATTGGGAGGTAACCAGTTTAGTGCAGATGGGTCTGGATTAAATTTCCCATTAACTATCCCTTTGCAATGAGGCTCACGCACGTGTGTGTGGCTGTCACTCTGTAGGTGCTGAAGACTAATTGGCTTTTTTTTATTGTGGGTGCTAACAGTTGTCATCCATTTTGGGAAGTAATATAGTTTCCATATAACTACACGGGGAAAAGACTATATATTGAGGAGCACTGCAGAAGTCATAAAAGTTGTTTAGATTCTGATGAGACACTTTCATCTGACTGAGGAAAGTCTGATGATTGAAGTGATAGAAATAATCTTAGTAGACACATGTATAGGCCTGCTATCAATTTGGGAAGTAGTAGTTTTACCAGTAGTGTAGCTGAAGAAAGTTCCTTTACGTTTCTTACGAATAAAACAGGTGCAAAAAGGGGCTGGCAGGTTGCTAGGTGAATAGCTTGCTTCCCTAGCCACAAAACAGCAAGTTGGAGTTGATGTTTGCAGTGCATTTTAAAACCAAATGCTGTTGTGATTCACTGAAAGATAATCCTGATTTTTGAGGAGCATCTCTAAGTAACTCATTCTGTTAATCACATTGCTGGCATGCAATTGTACTGAATGTTGTGAGAGCGAATTACAAACGTTTTGACTTCAGTCAGATCATTATACCTGGGTCTAGTGTGACTGCGAGCTTTAGTGACTTAAAGCTGGCCTTAGAAGATGGATTTCACAACCTGTGTCTGCTTCTAGTTCACATGGGATGTAACTATGGACTTCTGCTTCTATGTGCTGTTCTTGAGATATGAAGATACATCTTTAATTCACAAACTCGTTGTCAAACGTACAGTCAATCCAGTTCATGGTGTGTTTTGAAAACTGTACTTCAGTGAGAAATGGGTGAATCAAGATGCTCATGCTTGGACTCATCTGTGTCTTTTCAGTGGAGCATGAGTCAGAGAAGCTAGTGACAAGCTGGCTGGTATCAGAGGCAGGTGTAGCATTATCTGGAGAAGTACTGCAGATGAAAGGTAGCACTGGTAATGCTTTTCGGCAGCCAAGATCCCAGTCAGGGTTTCTGTTGCTTCAGCTATACTACACAGACATACCAGTGATACTTTGCCACAGTGGCCCTTTGGTGCAGAGGACAGCCACTTAGAAGTATTCCAGGTTTGCTGGCAAAGCTTGTGCAAGGTAAAACTCCTTTAGTTGCTGATTGAGTTTCCATGATGGTTTAAAATGACACAGATAATGATCCAGAAAACTGGGAGGTGTTTTTGTGTGTGTGTGTGTGTGTTGAAATACTGTAGCTCTGGAATTAATGGTTTGGGGACAAGAGAAGGGATGGTGCCAGATGGTTAATGTGTCTTATTTATGCCTTTCTCTGCTGTAAAAAGTGTATCAGTTCAGTGGTGCAAAACAAGACTGTAATTGTGTTGAGCTTAATGCAGACTTGTATTGGAGTCAGCCACATGGTATATACACTGGGTAAGCAGAGAGAATGTACTTCATAGTCAGAGAAAGGGTAGTTATTTACCTCATCTTGCTGTGCTGGTGTAGTGGAAATGAGCACCTGGTAGGAAAGCAGGGCCAACTCATGGAGCTCAGGTGCGTGCAATACACCTGAGCGACCAGAAGAGGAGCAGCAAGGACCCACCTCTTCCCAGACCTCATTTAAGGGTTGGCAGTGGAAGCAAGGGTATCTTGCTGGGGATCCCTGCCTAATGGAAGCCTTCCAAGGGTAAGCAGATTCTTTTTGTTGTTTCTGTGTCCATGGATGATGCACTGAGCATATCCTCGCTTGCTGCAGCCTCGGACTTTGCTACCCTGCTATCATTGCAGTGCTTTCCATCACTTTGTAGCATTACAGTTGGAAAGAAAAGTTTCTTTAGAAATATTAGACATTCACTGTAAAAGCAAGGCACCGTTTGTATGAATTATGGTATTTTAGTTAGAACATGTCAAATGTGTGCCTTGACTACTAAAATAAACTGAGCTTATTTGTGCTATAATATACCAGTTGCTCACCTGAGATTATGTAACATAGGGAAAACCAAATTCAAGTTATGAAGAAGATGAATGAAAATTTGCCCTTTAATGAAATTAAAAAGGTCAGAAGATCTGCTTGAGGCACTGTTAATGTCAGTTCTGTTTGTTTTTCCCGGTTTTGTGTACAGTAGCAATTCACCTGCTACATAATGGTGAGCTTTGGAGTCCCTGAACAGAAGAATTAAGTTAAACCTCTGATTGAGCAGAACATTTAATTTTTAATCCCTGTTAGTCTCCAGCTTCCTGTAAAAGGAAGAAAAGCTTTTCCGCCAGCATCACCCATTTCCATTGCCAATCTCATCTCTGCCTGTGTTTTTACTAAGTGGGTGTTGCTGTTTCTCCTCCATCCTTATCAGGAGGGGTGTTTAGGAGGAGGGCTGAGGCAGTGGTTCTACTTTGCCAAATGTCTGCCTGGCACTGTGGAGCCAGTGAGGACACTGTAGGGGACACAGCCTGTGTACAAGTGGAATAAATACTCTGCTCTCTCTCAGCTTCAGCTCCTCTAAACCAATACCATGCAGGCTTGGGGGTAGTTCTTCCATTTTCTTCTCTAACTTGCTCTGAAGATGCTTGCCAGAACAAAGAGGACTGTTTCTTTTTGAAGATACATAAAAACATACAAGCGGGGCCAGGATACTACATACCTCCTGTCATTTCCAGCCCTGATCTGACCCTTCTGTTCATGTGTTCCCATTTCCAGTTACATTTGTACAAGGAAGCTGAACTCCTGTTCTTAACCAGATCTTCATGCTGCACCCAAGAAGAGGCAAATCTCTATGGTCTCTGCCTCATCTGGCCAGCTGCAGTCCAGCTGATCACAACAGCATCTTGAAATCCTCGTGATACAATCAAATTCATGAATCAAATGTAGGATAGTTAAAATCATGCTAATCTTCTCACATGTGCTGTCTCTGGCTGTTGCATAAAGCCTGGTCAGAAGGCCCAACTGGATATCTGTCTTGTTAAAGTTTGATCTGACTGTGTGCTAAGGCAAATGCACGCACTGTAGCCAAGCCTGAGTTAGTAAACCTTGCTGACAGTCAGGATATTTTAGTTTGTGTCAGACTGCATATGGCTTCTGGTAAGCCCAAAACCACAGCCTCTCAGTAAGGGCCGGTTCTGCCTGCAAAAGGTTAGAGATTGGGTTTCTTATGTGGGAGGCACTGTGCAGTTGTGATGTATTGCCTAGAAGCTTGCCATCATCTACAGCAAAAATGACATGGTAACTTTGGATTCTGGAGTAGAATTTATCATAATAGATAGTGTGAATGTCAACAGTATGGAACTGCTAGCAGCCATGAACTGCTGGATGTGCTAACTGCTAGAATGAGCAGAGATGATACAAAGCCACACTATGTTTGTGGTTACAGAATTATTTTCTCAAGCCTAAAAAATCAGACTGTCAGATACGTGAGGTTCTCTTACTGCTAAAGATTGGCTTTGTGTATGTTTTAAATTACTTTCCCATGAATATGATGATTTTAACCACCTTCTGTCTGTGTATATACATATAAAGACCCCTTCATCCAGTTACATAAGGCATCACCTTTTCATGTCATTACTATTACTACTCTGAGATGAGAAGAGGGTGGATGAAGGCAGAGGTTAAACTTTATACTGCTGGTGATGAAAGGCAGCAAAAACTTTTTGCAAGCATTGAAAGTGGCAAAGGGGCAGACTTACAGATATTGCAGCCTTACCATCATCACTAGGCATGCAATCAATAAGGTGGGGGAATTGGTTCACATTCAAATAGATTCAAACCTCTTGGGTAGTGGGAAGCTTTCCTCAATTCAGAAATGAAGCTGATTTTTACCAGTCTTTGAAATTGTAAGACAACCTTATAATACCCTTTGGCTAACAAACATGGTAGGTTTCTATTTGGGGGTGGAATATAATGCAAGAGCTGATTTCTTGCTTAATAGCCAGTGCTGTTTCTTGAGGTAGTGACACACTCAAAGGGCTTTTATCTTTGAAAAGGACAGGTGGCTGAGAGTGCTCAAGATCTATAGGATGAGAAAGCTGCTTGGATTTTGCTACTTTAACAAATGTTTCACAATCCTTTTTTTTTCTCCCTCCGTTCCAAACAAAATTTCAGCTTTATTTTCTTCCAGTGAAGAACTTTACAATAGTGAAGTCTTTTTGATCTGAATAAACCGTGGGCAAAAAGCTTACAGGTATTGTAAGGCATTCACTTTGAAGAAATAGGAAAAACTATGTTACCTATGGAGGACTAAGCGAAAATTTATCATTCCATTCTTCATACGGTATCCTGTAGTGCTGCTAACTTGAAGTTAGTAGATGAAAACATTTTCTTTTTTAAAAATGATTTTTACATGGGTAGTGAAGTAGTTTTTGTTTCATAGAGCACCATCTCCCTTCCTAAATACTTTGTAAGGGAATTGATGAAGGTACCTTATAAATCTGTAACAGGATAACCTAGTCACTGTGGGGTGCTCCTTATAGGGGTCCATGGTCAAAGGGTTTGGAGGTTGTTCTCCTGAACCTGAAAATAAATTAACCCTTTTGTTATTCTTACCCTTTTTCCCAGGCTGTTCAGTGCTCTTTGGATTTGCCTTCCCTTTTGTGCTGGTTGATCACCAGCAGTGAATTGGTGCTGAAGCTCACCCCAGCCAAGAGGGACCAGCATGTTTTTGGTGTTTGCTTACCAATCCAGCTACTTAAGTTATAATGCTTAAAGGAAACAAGCATTTTTAATTTGCAAAATGTTGTAACCCTGTTTCTAAGGAATTGTGGAAAACCCATATAAATTAAAATGAAATTCTCCCAGTGCATACGTGAGTGGCTTCCTTTTAGGGTATTTTGCAACACTGCATGCTTAACTTAGAGATTCTCAAGTCAAAGAGTTGTCACTGAGTTATCCCTTAGCCTGCTTCATTCTTTACCTGAATGTGGTGCATGAGAATAGGAATTTTCCTTTCACGGGGCCTGATTACATTTAGAATTATCCTATTGGTACTTTGGTTGACTTTCAAGTAAAGTTAAGGTTTTACAAACATCTGGGTGTAATTTTCAATTTGTTTAGAAACTGCTGCCCAGAATTATATTTCTGTCAGTTAAAAAATAGTTTGCACGTGATAGAGCCATGGGGCTTCTCAGTCTTCTCTTACAAGAGGAGAAACAACCAACCAACCAACCAGCTTCACCTCCCACCTCCCCCAAAAAAGTTCATGAAAAACAACACAGTTGATGAAGAGTTGCAGATTTGCATCAAAATTCCAAAGTACCACCTGTGTACTTAAAATTTACATCTTTGCATTTTGTAAACTGAGTTGGTGAATATTACGGTGTTCTAATTAATGTACTAGAGTGGGTGATATGTTTTCAGCGTTAAATACAGAGGCCTGAAGATTGCTGCCTATTTGAATTAATGCGCCCAAAGTGTGAAAAGAACATGTGTGCAGGATACATAAAACCCAAGGCAGAAAGCGAAGGGGGCCCATTTGTCAGGCAGCTTATCTGTCATGACTGGCAGCCCATCAGGCTAACGTTAAAACTTTGCATGGGAAAACCTGAATTATCAGGTAAGTCTCTAAGGAGGGAGGAAACTCAGAAAACAGAGCTCTGGCTTGGCTTGATTTATTTTTTTAGATGCAGACAAATGTTTTCTTGGTGTGCTTTCTTTTTTCTGTCTGTTGTAATAAAATAAGTGTGTTTATAGAATGCCTTTAGTCCTCTGAACAACTCTATTACTCTGATAAATGGATTTGTGCCTTGAAAAGCAGAAGTTACTTAACATCTCTGGGCTGAAGGAGCTCTAGCCAGATGGTGATGCATTTCTTCCTTCCTAACTGGAGGTTCTGTTGGAACTTGCATCCATTCATGTGCTCACTGATGGTCTTGCAATGGTGAATTGTTTCAACAAATGAATACAGTCCAAGAGATGGGAGTGGGAAGGAGTAGTTCCCAACTGCAGGAACAATGTTGCAACTGCTCTGGTTACCTAATCCCTTTATGCTTGTTTCCCCAGAGAAACATGGGAGAGGTGGCATGTATAAGCAACTCTAGCTACAAGGGAAAACATGGCTTTGTGGAGCTGGACCATTATTATCTGACAGATTTATCTTAGAAGCTTTATAAACTTGTTCTGAGAAAAGTATATGGTGACTTCATGGCCTTACATCTGAATGTTAAAACATAAAGACTGATCAGTTGCAAAATGATGCAGCCTTTTGATGCCTAAAGCTGAGAATGTGTTTCTTTTTTATTTTCCCTTAAAAATTCTTGTACATCTGTAATTCTTTCTTATTTCTCTTGTGATCTGGAATACTTGTAAGTTAGATTGTATTTGTTATCATGTAACTCACGTTGGCAGGGAGATGGGCAAGCCTTAGGCAGGAAGTATTATGAAAATTTTAGATGGGTGGCAGCACGAAACTCCCACAGCTGTTTGGAACAAGATAAGAATGTGTCATACGATAGCTTCATGGACTTGGGAATAGTTCGGAAACAATCGAATATTTGGGGGTTAAAGTGTGGAAAAATAATTCCGAAACTGCTGAAGAAAAGAAATGATGTAGATGTTTCACAGGAGGTAAGAGTGACTGTTATAGCTTCTTCTCTGAGAAGTTTGGAGAAGAACTTTCAGATTTATAGGTGAGAATTCTGTTGTCCTGAGCCTTACTTATGGAAATGGAAATGTGGCCAGAGACACTGATGTGAAAAAGCAGGTTTTGTGACCGAGTGGAAGTTCAAAGGTTGATTTTTCTGACCTGGGAATCTGGTTCTAATCTGTGGTGATCTCTATAGCAGCAGTAACTCAATGTAGATAAATACCTGTAGCAACCAAGTGTATATTATGTATATATATTTAACCTGATATTCTTTCAAAAGAACTTTTTTGTTTCTTGTGTAACGTTAATTTGACTAAAGAGGGTTGCCTGGGTGATAAAATATTTTAACATTGTCAATTCTGAAATCAGAGTTAACATTGGATTCTTCTTGTATCTAGGTTAGACTTCTGAGATCACAATTTCAAAGAGAATTTTTTTGTTGTAAGTGCCAACAGAGAATCTGTGCTATGGAGAGAACACTAATTGATTTGAGAGAGAGAGAGCCTATGACAGGAACCCTAGTAGTCTGTTGTGTTAAGTTGGTCTGAAAGCTAATACTAACCTTTAATTCTTTGAACGGTGTTTGTATTTTCAGTAGTATCCTTTCTTTAAGCTTGTGAATTTGTATTCAGAAAGATAATAAACAGAATGTGGCACCTTGGGTAATTAAATAGTGCACCCAAAATGATTACTGATTCAAAAATTCATCTTCCTCTCAATAATGCAGTGTGATAGATGAGCAATGAGTTTGTGTGCATACAGGTATCAGAGAAAGAGGGAAAACAAAAAAAGATTGTTCACAATAGTTATTTTGTCTAATTTTATCTTCTACTTCAGCATCCTATCCTGTCAGGTGCAAACCAGACACTAATCCTTCAAGGTATGCAGATGTATATCTTAAAAAGAAAGGTACTTTTTAATGCAGAGAACAAGAAAATAAATCCAGATGTGTGAAATGGTCGGAGCATGGAATGTAATAAATTAATCTGCTAAGACAGTGAGTGAGATGTAGTAACGGAGTTAGAATGGAGGGCAAAGGGCATCACTGTGCATGTACTGTCAAAACAAAAAAATGAAAGGTTCGGGAACAAAGCAAAAGGAGAGGCACTGAAGTGATCATATTTATGTTTAGCTTTATCTAAATGTTGCTTCTGCAAGAGAATGCTGTGAGGAGACCTTTAGCTTTTCAAGCTTTTCTGTATGATACTGTGAAATATGCTGTTTAATTGAGATCTTGATAATTAGCCTGAAATGCTAGAAGTAGAAGATGGAAGACGTGTACTTAGCATTTTCTGAGACATAGGCTTCTTTAACTCTTTGCTTCTAAACCACCGTTTGCAAAAGAAAACTTTTATTGATGTAATAGACAGCAAATTTCAGAATGTCTTTTACTGTTGTGTGTTCAATTTTATTTTAGAGCAAACTTATTTTTGCAGAAGGCATTTATGTATATGTGTGGGCCGTAATGATTAAAACTTTGTTGCCCCAAGATATCCCATGGGCAGGTGGTACCTGGTTCACCCAGAGTGGGATGGGAAGGATGAGGCTGAGTTTCTGGGCATTAAGAGTCCTATTTCATAGGGAATTTTTCAGAAAATTTTTCTCTTAAAATGCTTGAAGTCTGTTTGGTTGGTACGTGGTGAGGAATAGTCGTATGTGGTCACATTATTCTCTCTGGCATAGGATCATAGATTATCTTGAGCTGGAAGGGCCCATAGGGATCATTGAGTCCAACTCACGTAGAGCAAGACAAGCTGCAGTGCACTTTATTTCATCCTGGCCACGTACAGCTTTTGGCAATGCCTGAACTTTCTTGTGTAATCGTTAACTTCTGTGAATTTCCAGGTGCTTCATGGACTCCTGCTGTCTGTATTTTCAGTTAGTTTCATTTGTAAGTAGAAGCTCTTTTCACTACAGAAATCTCCAGAGCTGTGATCCTTCAAAGACAGTAATGATTTGTTTCTCTCATCTTCACAGGAACTGATATTCAATGGCTAGAATCAGAGGAGACAAACAGCTGAAATGAATATGACTGCTATATTACAAGAGATATTGATTAAAAGGTCGCAGCAGAAGAAGAGGACTTCTCCCTTAAACTACAAAGAGAGGCTTTTTGTACTTACAGATTCTATGTTAACTTATTATGAAGGTCGAGCAGAGGTAGGAGATACAGATTCATGCAATGGACTGCCTTTGTTTGTCCTTTTGTCTGCTTCTAGCTTTTTTTTTCCTATGAGATACTATACTGTCAGGGATGGATGGGCTGGGTGGCAATGAACATAAACCACTGTTTCTCATTTCTCTTATGAATAGTGTGTTTACTGAAGTGCAGATTATGTATCTGGTAGTGTAAACTAGTTCCTAATTGGGGCGGTAGTACATAGCCAGGATGCCAATTAGAAGATAAAAGAGCTGGTTGTTAAGAGCTGTTTCCCTTTCTCTGTCATCTTTGATGGTTTTATTTCTGGATCTTTCAGGTGGAAAGGTCTTGGCATAATTTTACTGCTGGCATTTGTCCCTCTCTGTTAATAATTATTTCCTAACTGGTTATAGCATCATTCTGAATCTGGCCTATTGTGCTAGAAAGGCTTCTAGTAAGAAATACACATTTTCCCTACTAATGGGGCATCCTTTAGTGTTTCAGTTGGTTCTCAAGTAGGATTTCTTACAGGGTACACTTTTGCTAAAGAGTTTGTCGTAACTTTGCTATTGCTCTTCTTTGGCTCTTATCCACATGTGATTTTCTTTTATGTAAATTCTGGAAGATTTTTCAAATAGACTTTCTTACACTGCTAGGGAAAAAGCCTCGATTGTTCTTTCTCCTCCAATTTGGACTAGTTGGCCCAAACAGGAACAGGAAAGTTGTTCAATGGATAAAATGTAATGGGGATAACTCTGCAACCTCTTGTGTTAGATGTCTTACCTCTAGTGAAGAAGGCTGGTTGAACATGGTTCTCTGCTAGATCCAGGGCTCATCGTAGAACTGAGCTTGCTTACTGGAGTACCACAGCAGATTCGTGTAGCTGCCTGTCACATCTTACCCAAATGTGCCACAGAAATTGTTTTTTGTTGTCTCTTCACTCTGCCATTTTTCTGCACGTAGCTTGGATACAGTTAAGGATTAAAAACAAGAAACAGATTTTTTTTTTTCTTTTGTGTGTGTGTATTTTTCATTGACTGCTGCATTAAAATATGCATTTACTTTAGAATACAACCAATCTTCCTTTCCCTTTGAATCAAAGAAAAAGTAGGAGGAGGCTAAGAAGCCCTCTGGAACTTGTCTTGCATGCTTTTTGTATGTGTGTATGTATCAGCTTACATTCAGTCCAAGCAGAACTGTAACTAACAGGTTTTGCAGGTCTAGCTGTTATCCTTCAAGAAATCGCCACTTCCAGCTTCATACTCCCTTTGCCCTGCAGGTCAATAGCCTCCAAGGTGGATCTGTCTGAGGAGAGGCTTAAACTGCTGGTTAGCTTGAAGTGAGATGGAGTAGGACATCGTGCCCTCAGCTGTGAGGACAGTAGCTTCTTGAAATGTTTCAGCTTGAGGTCAGGACTGTTGGTGTGAAACTACACCTACACAACCCAGCTGTGGAAGGAGACAGATGAATTTCCTCCCTGTCCTCACCTTGCAGCACCCTCACCCTTCTTGAGTTAGTCCTCTGGCACTTCTTGGGCTCTGCAGTGCTCTAAAGGCATTGTTTGTCAGCAGAAGGATGCTTGATGTGTTTTTATTTTTGCCAGGTGAGCATCCTTCTGGGTTAGGAAGCTGCATTAGCAGCATGTGGTATCTGATGTGCCAGGTGGTAGAGGAGCACAGATTGCTCCAGCTGTTGGCATCAACAAGTTGTCAGACTGGCTCAGCCATAGCATACAGCTTTACAACCCATGCCTGCAACCCGTTTTCATTTTCACTGTGCCTCCCACATTAGATTCTTTTAAACATTAATCAGTGTTCTGTTTTACAGAGTGCTGTCTGAAAATAATGAGCTCCGATCGTAGATGAGCACATGATATTTTGTGCCAGCTGTACTTGGGCTGTTTGAGATCTTACTGTGTGACTAAAATCTCTGTCATGCAGCAGTAGTTATTCCTTTGTGTCACTGAGCAACTGAAATGGAAAAAGTTTGAGGGTTTTATTCGTCTATTTTAAGCCAATGTTGGTACTTGTAAGTCTGTATTAACAGTAAAACAGCTGTATGTTCTGGCTAATGCAGTTTATGTGAAATGAAAAAAGTCATTGGAATGAAAGTTGTGGTTCCTCTGAATAGTTGGATGTTTATTGCTGAAATGAGATGTGATTTACTGCTTGAATATAAAGATACGGTAGATAAAAGATATGTACAGACTAGTCCCACTTCAGGGCTGACAGCGGACTTACCCTACCAGTCTGACCTGCTGGTCCTTTTCAGAAGTTCAGACTGTTAAGATAAGTGCGGAAACATGAGGCCAAGAGAATCTCAGAGCATCATTTTGGTCACGTCGCTGCAGTGGGAGCAATCGGTCCAGGCTGGCTAAGCTCTGCTCCTCCAGGCAAGGATATGATTCCCAGTGTGGTCACTGATAGATTTTTCTGGGTTTTGACTTCTGGCAGAAGAGAGTTCAGGAAGAATCCAGGGTTTATGTTCTTGTGAACAATCATACTGCTTTTATCTTACTATTTATTATTATTATGTTTAATTAATTTATTTTATAAGATTCAGTACTGTTAACCAGGTAAATCAGTACTCAAAGTGTGGGCAGGCTGGGACTGTAAACGGGGGAAAAAGAAGAAGAGGCTTTTTATATCAGGTGGTGGAAGCAGAACATTTGTAACAATGAAAAGCAGTCAACCACAGAAAAACGTTGTTCATGTAAATACTTCTGGGAGATCTCACTGACCCCATTCTTTGCATCCAGTGGTAGGAGTTTGCTTGCTCTTTGACAACAGACTGTACAATATATAAGTACTGTTCTCTATTTTATTCTTTGTTATGTATTGCAAAATGCTCTATGTCTACTTGGAGCATGAAGCAATTATCTCACAAGCATGATTGCTAGCAACAGGGTAACTTGTTTTAGAACTAGTTCAGAACCTGTTTAAAACTTAATTTTTCATGTGCTTTGAAGCAGCTCAGACTCTGTCATTATGCACAGTGGTGCAGTGTATCTATATTGAATCTGGAGCTGCACTACAGTCGTTAACAGGAGAAATGGAGCTTCTGTGTTTAGACGTACTGTTGGAACATGGGCCATAGGGGCAGTGTGTGGGTTATCAAATCAATAGAGCATAGCTACAGAATCAGCAAAGAGTATTTGCTTTAAGGCTGTTTAAAAAGATGGACGTTGAAAAGCTTGAGAATAAATATACATGAAGAATGGATTTACCTGAAGTGTCACAGAGATGAATTTTTAATACATTGCCAGTATTGTCTTCAAGCTAGAGGTTGTTCCTGGTTTTGGCTTTTAGGCCAAAATGTTGAAGTGAAAATATTGGGGAAACCTTTTATTGCAGTATAAAATTGTGCTAATGTGTAATGGCAAGGGTAGAAAAGGCAGAGTTACTGTTGTCTGTTTAATGAAGTCTGCAAGGGTTAATCAGCAGCCATTGGAGAAAGCATTTTCTGCCTTTTTCCCTTAATGTTGCAAAAATGGTTAATGAGATCTGAATGAGATTGATTCCGTTTGTGGTGAAGTAAAAAATTAATCACAGTAAGAAATAATTGAAATGGCCTCCAAGCAGAGAGTACTGATCATGACCCTGTAAAAATAGGGAGCTGTACTTCTGAGCACAACAAAACTGCTTATCCTACAGTCAGTAAGGCTTAAGATATGTACAGTGTTCTCATATATGCACTGTATACTTATCAAACTAGCTTTAGACAGATTTTTTCAGATAGAGGTAGTGACATCTATGAGGAAGTGCATGGATCTAAGCACAGTTGACCACTTTCTGTCGAATGTGGCCTCCTTTCTTATGTGTTCAACTGCTCTGGTGCTTGTTTTCAGTAATGTGGTGCGTTCATTTTCCCCACTGGCTGTCTGGAAAATCAAGACTTGGTGCTAATCTTGGAGCTTACGTTATCATAAAAGTAGGAAATATTGCTGTAAGTATCAGTTGCACAGTTTTACTTCAAAAGAATATCCACTTTACAGCTCCACTTGTAGCCCTGGTGTGCACAGTGCAAGGACAGGTCAGACATTCTCGTTCATGGAGTGAGCATTAGCTGATGCCAGAACAGCGTATTTTGTTCCTCTTGGGCTAGCCAGCAGGGCAGACCACACAGGAAGAGCAATTCAAGCTGCTCTATGCCCCCAAATGGTTCACAAGTCCAGCAGCTTATACTGTTTCTACTTGTGTGGCAATAAGCTGTACTACTGTGAGTTCTTTCTCAGCACATGGTCAGAAGATGCATCTGAGCTGGAAGATATTATGGAAGTCCAGTTGCTCTGAACGGAGTGGGCTTATTTCTGTGTTGCAGGACAGTCATGATAACAGTGGTATGTACTATGCACAACTTTTAGTTAGGTCATGATGAAGCAGCTCGCTTGAACTAAAAGCGCCACTGCATCTGAGATTTGCAGAATAGATAGCATTTTAGTTAAAGGAAATTCTCTGAGGTGAGGACAAGATGATAACGGAGGTGTTGAAGAACAACTTGTCACTAGAGCAGTTGGAAGAGTCTGGTTTGTGCAAGAGAGCTGTCCTGCCAGCTTGCTGATTTGAAAAATTTCCTATTAGTGTTGCACATGGGTGCAGTGCTGACACAGAGCTGACACAGATCCAGCTGTAGCTTCATCAGGTGGTAACAATGTGCTGACTGCTAGTATCTTTGTACCTGTGGGAGCTGTGGAGTGCTTCCATTTGCTGTGGTGTTTTTTTTCCCCCCTCTCAGGCTCCCCTGCAGTGGTACTCTTTAGCTTGGCAGTGTGCCACTTGCTTCCTCCCACACACAATCTCTCATTAACCTTTCCAGCCCACGTCAACTTGCACTGACCTTCAGTGAAACTTATGAGCATGACCTTAGGAATGCAGAATTTCTTTAAACCTTCACGTATTCGGTGTTTGCTCACATTTGCTGTTTGCATTGCAGTTTGCAGTAATAAGAGATTCATATCAACTTCTGCATTTTTCAAAAGCGGTAGGGCAAATTCTGACCTGTGTGATTATCTTGTGCACGTGTGAGTGAATGGGGTCTGTGGCACTGCAGGGAGGATGATAAGGAGCTGAGATAGGGCTGTTAGCTGGCGGCTGCACAGACCTTTGTATGGAGGGCGTTGGAATAGAGATGACACTTTCCTATATGTTGGCATGTAGAAACCATTTGTTTCCAGAGAAGGCAAATAAAAGCTTCAGTGGGTAAGAATTAAGAGTTTTGCTTTGAACGACAGTGCTCTGAAGTCAAGTAGGAGATGGCTTTCTGATGATCTGACCTTGGGAGATGCAGGGTGCTCTCATCTTCACCAGCAATATTTTTGCCATCAGGATCAGTCCAGGGTGAAAACAGTCTTGCATAAACAGCACAACTGTTGCAATGAACAAAAATCAAACAGGACTGAAATGATAAATGCAGAGAGAAGAAAATGTTAAATGTTCTTGAGGGTTCCTAATTTTGACAGTCTCCTCTTAGGGAAAAATGTTTCTTCTGCATGAGTTTAATTTGGTTCTTGTAATTTGAATAGAGAAGAGACAGAAGCTACTGACATGACTGTGGTGATATTTTAAGGAAGGAAAAAATAACCCACCCTAAAGCTGTAGGTTTCAGGGTAAAATTGTGTGGCTGCATTGCAACACTAATTTTGTGCAAATACTTCCTTTGGAACATAACCACAACACTGAGTTCCAAAAGCCTCTGCTCATTACTTTTGTTACTGTTTTTAAATAGTAAACTCACGTGTATCCATTCTGCTTTTGCTTATTCATCTTTGCAAAATCTGTGTTTAAATACAAAGAATGTGAATAGCCACCCTTTCTAATTTATTTGTATAACACTTCTGTGCTGACTACCGCCACCGCTTTTAGAAATTAGTGCTGTTTGTTAGATAGTTAATTTTAACTTCTTTTTGCACTTAATTAGACAGAAATCCAGGCAGCAAATTAACATGTGACTTAGCAAGTGTGTAAGTGACTGATCAATGGATACTCTTGAGGTTATAGTTTGACAAGAAAGCTTTCAGATACTTTTGCTGATACAGCAATACCTGTGTTGTTCCTGTAGATCTCTATGCTTCAGTAGAGTAGCATGTTTGTGAGATAGTCACCTCTGATCAGCCATCAGCTTTATTTTAGGAAATGAGGTAGGGCAAGAAGCAGGAACTAATTGTTCAAAATACAGCTGCAAATAAAGCTGGTTGGCATTTTGAGCTATAGAGGTGAACAGAATTCTATGTTCTGGAGCAGAGGTTCAGAAACCCTGTGTGAGGAGCAGCAAGAAGACAGCAGGAAAGTACCTAAGAGAATCTAAGAAGGAAAATGTCACAGAGAGGGTCTGGATAGCTTGAGGACTTTAACTCTCCTCCTTCCTTGGATCAAGTTGCCCAGGTCTACTGTTCAGACAGCTCTAGCGTGGCTGAAGGAAAGGTATCACTCTCTGGAGGGACAGAGCAAAGACTATGTGATCTAAGGGGAGAAAATAAGGCAGAAATGCTACAGCTGGGTTGGCCAGACTTAGAGCTCTGTGAGGATGTCACAGGAAACAAGGAAGAGAAGGCTTGTCTGAAAGAACCTTGAAACTAAGTGCTGTTTATTCAGACAACTGGAAAGACTGTATGTAATTTATGGCCTGATACGGATGGAGGAACAAAAGGTAGACAGAAACAGAATCATTTGAGTTGGAAGGGACCTTTAAAGGCCAGCTAATCCCATTCCCCTGTGATGAACAGGGACCCCTACAGCTCAGTCAAATAGCTCAGAGCCCCGTCCATCTGATATTGGATGTGTCCAGAGATGAGGCATCTACCTCCTCTCTGGGCAATGTGTTCCAAGGCTTCAGCACCCTGACTGTCAACATTTGTTCTTGTATGTAATTGAAATTTCTCTTCTTTCAGTTTGAAACCATTTCCCTTGTCCTGTCACAACAAACCCTGCTAGAGAGTCTGTCCCCTTCTTTCTCATAGCCCTCCTCCCTTTAGAATAGAAAAACCTGATACTTGCTTTTCCTAGACTAATATATTTAAAAAAAAAGACTTAAAGGGAGGCAGTGTGTATTTTAACATATCTAATGCACTGAAAACATAAGGGAGAAAAAAAGTCTGGCCATCTAACAACTATCTACACTGTGACTATGTTTGTACACTTAATGAGATTACTTGGGTGAAGATGCCTCTCATGTGGGAACTGCAGCCATACCCAGTGCTTATTGCTAAACAGCACGGATATTTAAAATAAATATATAAATTACATGTATGCAAGCACCCTGCGTTTGGCTCTAGAGTATATTATACAGTGAAATAGGCTCAGATGGCTACTGGGATAACCAGGCTTTCCTGAAATTTCCCAGTGTTGCCAAGCAGCTCCATAAAAGGAGATGTAATAAAGGGAGAGACCTTTGGATACATTAGGGATCACAAGTTCCCTAGGTCACACAATGATGATCTCAGGATTTCCTGTGTGAGAATTAGGAAGGAAGAGAGAAATAGTGTGAAGAACAAGGGAAAGAGACAGACATTGTGAGTGAGGCAGAAAGTAGATATTTCTTGACAGCTGGACTCACTTCTGCATACTTTTGTTTGTTTGTTTGTTTCTTTATTTCCCAAGCAAAGTGTCCTTTGTACTGCTTAACCCCCATACCCACTGAAGATAAACAGCATAATGCCTTTGTATACAAAGAGGAAGAGCGCTGAAGAACCATTTTCTCTCACAGTGGGAACATGGGTTTCTTAAGAGCTACTATATTCGGCCAAGTTGTTTCGAGTGTGTAGAAGACTAATTATCTATGCTTCTTATCTCACAGATATTTGTTATCTTCCTCTATTCTAAAATTTTTTTTAATTTTTTTATTTTTTTTCGGTATAGGAATTTCAGAATCATATTTTTACCGCATCTGACTGTGTATTTCTGGTGTTAAAACTTCTTAATACTACTGTCTTTTATTAAAAGAAAATAGGATTATCATATCGTTTGTCATGGGAACATGATGTTGCCTGGTCATCCTCACCGTGTGCAAGGAGCTGGGCTTCTGAAACTGTAAATCAAGCTTTTGAAGCAAAGTGAAGAATGGATAGCATTTTGTATTTTTAAAAGCTTTATATAGTAGTGTCAGTAGAGTTGCTTCCCTTTTGTTATTTTGATCAAGCAGATACATTTTAAAAAACAACAAAAATGTACACCATGATCTTTTAGGGCTACTTTGAAATGTGTGCTTTTAACTATTTCTTATCATTATTGGTACACACTATGTGTACTTTTATCACTATTTTAACCATTTTTCCTTCAGTAAACATCCTCTTGGGGCATATACTCTGCTTTGGTAGGTCCCTTGGGTTCACTGATCATTTCATTTTCAGATCTTCTGTGAATGCTTCTGTCTAGAATGTACAGGTGAAATACTGCCACTTCTACAGTAAATCCAATCTTTTCCTACTGTATTGGCCATCTTCCTCCAAAAACAACTGCAAAAAATGGTCCTCTTCACATTCTAGTTTGGCATTGCATTATTATCTCTTATAATAATCTTGTCTCTGTCACTTGTTGGAAAGAGTGGCTGTTGGTGGCTATCTCCTGGCTGGCTTATGTCTGCTCCTCTACTTCTATAAGTAGGTCAAGGCTTGAGATTTCACTTAATCTGACATTTATTGACTGTTCGTGCCTTGGTCTAGAGTGTGCCATTAGGTGTTCATAATAAACACAGCACAGTGATGGTGTGCAAAAAGTCCCACTGTAAGTGGAAATTGCTAAAATGGGGAAGGGAGGGGAATACAAGTAATCAGTTTGGCATCTTTCTTGAGTCATTCCATCTTGCTCAGGTGCACAACTGTTTAATTGTGAGAAATGTTAAACTAAAACACAGCTGCAGACTGAACAATTGGAAGCTGCTGGCCATTAACAGCTGTTGCTCCTGATGCAATCTGGATCAGTACATTTGTGTTTAATTTCACATATGCAAGGGTTTTAATTTCTTTTTCTTTTAATATGCAAAAATATATACTTCCATGAGGCTTTATTTGCTGAACTGGATTTTAAGGAGGGCCAGATTTCTATTGGTTTAATGTAGTACCTTATGGTGATGCAAACAGCCTCCCTAAATTGTGAAAGCATACAGGGGGATCACTTAAGGAATATGAATATTAAAATGATGTGCTGTGTGTTTCAGGAGCTTTGCTTTATTTTAATTAATATATCATTCCAAATTGCTAGTTGATTTTTCTTGGTTTTCTGTTCTTTATCTTCCTAGCACACGTGTGCTACATTTGAGCACTCACTGGATGCTAAAACTGTCCTGAAAACCTGGGAGCTATGTAGGAGGAGAGGCTTAAAGCAATGCAGCCCTTTCCTCTAATGAAAGTCTGTGACTCCAGACAGGAGGAAAAAAAGAAAGAAAACATATGATCTCTTTCTGTCTCACCACTGCAGTTAACTGCTAGATGGGATCCACAAAATACATGATTAGTGTTACATGCTATCAGCAATGATTTGAATACTTTTAATGTCTCAGTAAAATGCCTAATGTCTAATTGTTGGTGCAGTTTGAAATAAACCTTCCTTTTTCTTTTTATTCCCTCCTGGTATTGCATAGTGGTTACAGCTTTATCTGAACTCAGTTCCTGCCATTCTTCCTGTTGCTGACCATGACAAGCCTGAATTTTTCATGCATGTTTCTCTGTTTTCTTCATAACAGACTTATGAGGTGGAGTATTAAATGTGTTTTAAATGCTGAGGAGTCTCCTCTGTGTTTTCTGGATGGTGCTATGAGGATGTTTTATTACGAGAGTGGCAGAATCACCATGTCTGTACAGGAAGCAGCTATCCTCTTTGCATTTTCAGTTGAATTTTATTGTGCCAAAATTCTGCTATTTGGGCTCAAATTCTCATCCTCGGGAGAGAGGAGGGGAGCTGAGTGGGAATTAGAGCATCTCCAATAATTCACTAATTATTTCCACATTGTCTGAACAGGGTTCATCCTTCATAAGCTGCACGTTGGACTGCACTTGCTGGATGTGCATCACAGTGCAGAAGTTTTGTTGTGCGTTTACATGGGACCAGACACGAGCTGTTGCCTTTTATTTTTTTGTATTTTAGTTTTGTTCCAGACTCTAGTGGGAACTTCCTCTCCCAAAACTGAGAGGTGGCCCTTAAGCTGTCCATGTATTCATCATCTTCATGCTCTGATTAAAAAAACAAAAGTATCATTCATTTCCCTTTGCTATGCAGTACACTGTGCTAAAAATTTGTGTTGTGCTGGCACACTCAACCTCTTCTGCTTCTCTTAAATGAAAATAGCATAAAATAAATTATTTCAGAAGATGCTTTAGAAATGTCTGTATGTGGGTGGACTTCACTGTTGTTACGTATTGCTTTTGCAAACAGACTGAAGCACGGTACAAGCTACCTCCAACTGTTGTTCCACTGAGAATTGTAGAGTCATAGAATCATTTGAGCTGGAAGGGACCTTTAAAAGTCACCTGGTCAAACTCCCCTGTAGAGACACCTACAGCTAGACCAAGTTGACCTTGCTTTGTCAAGGCTTCTGCCAGCTTTGGTTAAAGAAAGTTCTTTCAGCGCAGGCCTCAGTTTATCCCAAGGACTGGTTTCATCCTGTCTTCTCTTTTCTACAAGTCCAAGCTTGTTCTGCCCGTGCGTTGCAGTTTCTCTGGAAAGCTGGAGATACATGGGAGTAGCCATGAAACAGTGGGAGCACATTGGTGTCAGAGCGAGGGAGCAGATCAGATGGCGTTGGCGCCTCTTTCACTCACCACTTCTAGTCTTAAGATCAAGCAAGCCAAGCCTATGGTTACTAAAGATTGGAAAGTTTATATTGGAAGACATAGTGCTTTTTACTAAGCAATAGATCTTCAGCGAAGGTCTGTGCCCTCTCTCTCCTCTTTTCAGATGACTTCTGCAGTTAAAGCTACACTTCTATTATAAATGGGAAAGAAAGCACTAAAACTCTGCAGGGGGAGGAAAAAAAAGTTAGTTAAGTGAGGGCCTGTGGATGAATCAGTCTTCAGCTGTATTTTATATAATTTTATTCTTTATTTTTTTACTTTTCTCTTACAGAAAAAGTACAGAAAAGGATCTGTGGATATTTCAAGGATTAAATGTGTGGAAGTTGTACAAAATGATGGTATTATTCCCTGTCAAAATAAATATCCATTTCAGGTATGCTCCTTTGGCTTATATAAAACACAGTGCTCTTTTTGAGTAAGCCATTTGAAGTAACTTGCTTCAAATTACTGCCCTTCTGTCATTGAAACCATTCTCTGAGGCTCTTGGAAGCTCTGCCTCTGACAGTCAGTCTTTTTTCTTTCCCCATCACACTCTGCCTAGGTTTTGACTGGGAAGTTCCTTGTCCCCTAGAATGGCTTATGTTTCCTGTCTTCTTTTGCGTGCATACGGCTTATATCAAGTGCATGAATACTGTTAATTTATATAGGTATAAGAAAATCAAGATAAACTTCATTGTATTTTCTTTCATTGTGAACAAAATGGAAATGAATGCAGAAAACAGTGAATCAAGCAAAGCATGGGGCAGGCATCAAAAGGAATAATAGGATAATTACAGAGTTCTTTCTGCTCTACTGACAGCACCATGTATAAATAAACACTCCCCTGTTCCTTTAGTTTTATCCCAACTTCTTCATGTGACTGAGGGTGCTCATTTTGCCAAATGTAGCAGTTTTTTGCATGGTTCAGTATATTCCTTTTGCTGAGAAATGGAAGCACATTATTATCTGAACTTATTTATTGTGTTTTTTTGTCTGTTTTGTTGTTTCTTTTATTTCCCTTGCAGGTTGTATATGATGCTAATACACTTTATATTTTTGCACCAAGTGCACAAAGCCGGGATCAGTGGGTGAGGAATCTGAAAGAAGGTAATGAAAACTACTTGCACTTAATACTTGGCATATTTAGATAACTTTGCTAGAGCCGTGTGCTGGGCCTGACTAGGATGGCTTTAATCAGTATGTACTTCTCTTACTAAGCTCCTGCTATCAGCCCACAACTTTTCTCACTTTTCCTCTTTCTATTATTTTCCCCTGTCACACTGTGTGGGTGCTTTGCTGCTGGGTGGGAACCACAAGATAGAAAAATAAAATAGTGAAACTTTTTTTTTTTTTCTTTCTTTTGAATTGGGCCAGAATCTCATTTGTGTATGCAGCACTTGATAATGGCTATTGGGCATGTAGAATTGTAGAGTGGCTTAGGCTGGAGGGGACCTTAAAATCATCAAGTTCCAACCCCCTGCCATGGGCAGGGCTGCCTCCCACCAAATCAAACTGCCCAGGATCTCATCCAACCTGGCCTTGAGTGTTTCCATGGATGGGGCATTCACAGCTTCACTGGGCAGCCAGTGCCAGTATGTCCCAAACACCCAGACAGATTTCATTTATTTTGTGTAGTCACTGCAATCAGAATTTGAATCTATGCTTTACTTGCATCATGTGAAGCATCCAGAAAGTTTATATAGGCTAGTTAATGACATTACTCAAAGGTCTTGTTTGAATGTAGCCAGCCAGCATGATGGACCTGTTGATGGTCTTACACTGATATAAAATGGCAGAGGATATCTCTGCTGATGTATGATTCTGATTATTGCTGCTATAGTGAATAAAGAGGATTTTCTCAAGATCCTCTTGATGCTTTCTGCAGCCATCAATCATAGGGTGATTTCTGAAACTCAGAAGGCTTGTAGGACGTGTGTAAGGAGCTTGCTGAACCAACTACAGGCATTGTGCCATGGAAGAGCGGTGCATGTCAGCTAACTCTCTCTAGATTGCTATCTGTAGAGGAAATTCTGAGTCACTGGCAGTAACAAAGGGAAAAGAGGCAGCCAGAGCTGTAGGGCCCTCGCAGCCACCCAGCTGCATTGCAGGGGGCAGGTGGGTGCCCAGGCCTGTTGGGGTGAGCCCTTGCCCTTTGTCCTCTGGAGTGCACCAACCTGCTAGTGTAGCTGGTATAGGCAGGGAGTACAGCACTCTCTTCTGGAGTACAGAGGTGTATGGCCCTACAAATTGCACGTGCCATCAGCTCATGTCCTCCATGTAGACTTGTGAAAAGTTCCTCAAGAAAAGCAATGCTACAGTAAGGACAGGCAGTTAACATTATGCTTCATGTCAGGAGTCTTTTAAAAGTCAGGGGCAGTCATGCCTTTTTATTATTGTTCTTGGTTTGTTTGTTTGACATTTATTCTTTATTTGCTGTAGGAATAAAGAACAACAGCAATATAATGATAAAGTATCATCCTAAATTCTGGACAGAAGGAATTTATCAGTGCTGCAGGCAGACAGAAAAATTAGCACCTGGCTGTGAAAAATACAATCTCTTTGAAAATAGTAAGTACGTGTGTTCTTACGTGAAATGGTGTTGGCATATGATCGTGTCCTCACAGTTGAATGCTGTAAGTAGTGGGGAAATTTACAGAGCAGGGTGACTCGGTGACACTGTGCCTAGATTAAATCACAGTATTTTTCATCTCCAAGCACTTTGTGTAAAAAAAAAAAAAAAAAAAAAAAATTCATTAAAAAGTGAGTTGTCCTCCTAAAAAACCATTTGGAGACATCTGCAAGGAATCACTGAAGTTGCTGAATTTGTTTTTCACTTGCCTTGTTTTTCCCATCTAAATCCTGTTTGATCAAGTGTTTACCTCGGATTGAGGTTAAAACCTCATGGTGAAGAAGGTTCAGATGTAAATCTGTGCCAGTTCTTTGTTTGAATAAATGACTCCTGTGAGCCTGTGTAGAAGAGTAACGACCCTGCTGGAATCAGAAACTATGCCGATATGAAAATGGTACAAGAGGGCAACCAGGCTTAATGAATTTGCAGACACATGGCTCAGGTTGCTTAGCAGGTTGCTTACAAGTTTGCAGATGTCCAGATGCTGAATCTGGATGAAACGTTGCTTCTGAATGCATATGACTCTTCCAGCATGCAAATCACAGCCTGTGCTTGTTCAGCAGTGTGTGCTGTGGCATGTAAAAGTGTGAAAGCATGACCCTCAGCATAATATTGCTCTGCATAACAGTACAGTAATTATTTGTCTTTGAACTTGATTCAAGGAATCGTCCTTAGTAAGAAAAGTGTCACCAATGCTCACCTCCTGGTGAAATCGGGAGTGCCCAGGTGGTTCCCTTGATCACAGCTTTGAGAGGCAGTAGTTAGGAACAGTGGTTTCCATTCCATAGAAGGATTGCTTGTGGCTGCCCTTACACTACAAGACCTTTTCAATGGAAAAAAGAAGCACAGGAGAAAAAAATACTTTTAGACCAAAGAAGTAATTTAAAAACTTTTTATACAACTTAACACATTTCTATACAAAAAGTATCTATTGACAGGGCCTGCTATGGATATTGCTTACTCTCTGAGCTAGGCTTTTTTCATAGGATACTTAATGCTTTTCTGTGCTCTGTTTCTAGGTGTAGTAACGCTGCCTTTGCCAGTGCCAGAAAAAAGTATGGTAGGTATCTGCACTGCTGGCAGAGAGGGTCCAAAAATAAGCACTATGGGGGCTGCAATGGAGTGAACGTCCCACGCGTGTCTTAGCCTGACCCCTGCAGCTCCAGAGTGGGGCAGTCCAAACCAGCCCAGCCTTTTGCCACTGTAGTGCTCAGCTGGTTTGCAGGGGTGTAATATCAGAGGTAGGGTGGAGGGGAATGACAGAATGGAAGGGGATGATGATAATTCTGTGTCGTTTTCAGCGAAGGCCACCACCACCTGTTCCCCCAGCTGAGGAAAATGACAACGAAGAGGAGGAGGTGGTGGTTGCGATGTATGACTTCCAGCCCACAGAACGTCATGATTTAAGGTTAGATAAAGGTGAAGAATATACAGTAATTGAGAAGAATGACATTCACTGGTGGAAGGCGAGAGACAAACATGGGTAAACATGAGTTTCTTACTTTTCCTTATAGTGTTTTTCAGGCTATTTTTGTGTTGTAGTTTATATTGATTGTGTGTTAACAAATAGCTGAAATTTGCACCAATTCTTTATTCCCACATGGAATCCAATTAGAAAAGATGTAAACATTCTCAATAGATTGTGGAGACTGATGCAAAACTGTAAGCTTTTACAGTGATGTCTCCTGTCAGACTCTGTGGTTTCTGAGTTAAAGCATCAGCAGGCTGCAAAACCTGGTTTGACTGGTCTGGTACTCCTGGTTTTAGGCAATGACTCATTTGGGAGAATTGCAATTGATGTTTAGATCAACAGGCTCTGAGTTCCAAGCTTGGATGATTATCACCTTATTTAACAGTGGATCATTAAGGGTGATCTTTGAGAGAGTTGCAGTGAGATGCCTTAATGACCACAATGTCTTAACTTCAGTTCTTCTGTGTTTAAATCTTTTCATGTGATTTTAAAAGTGAAAGTAACCAAACTGCAATATTGATCAGGTCGATGTTGTGAGCAATTAGGGGTAATTGTGAGTTAACGGAAATAGCAGGGATGCTGTGGCAGTCTCCAGTGACCAACTGCAACCTCTGACCACCGAACCAGAGGGTCGCTTGTTTCCTTCCCTCTTCTCTTGGTATTGTTGCGTGTTTCTGTAGGCTGTGTAACTCTTTAGATGAAGGCTAATGTGGAAATGCTGATGTGGAAAATTCATTACTGAGTAATATGTAGTAGACTGGGTAGCTTGGTTGAAAAATTAATAATAAAAATAAATGAATGACTGCTGGTGACCTGTGGTAATTAACAGAATTTATGCTGTCTTCTGGGCATGTAATTTTATGTCCTTTTTTGTTAAGAGTGAATATATTTTTTTAGGCATGAAGGATATATCCCAAGTAACTACGTAACAGGAAAGAAGTCTAACAACCTTGATCAATATGAGTAAGTGAACATTTAAATTAAAATGTGAAATATCATAATACTTAAAGCATAGCTTTTACTTTACAATGCATTTATTTCTGTTTTGAAACCTTATATTGTTGTAGGTGTTGAAAGCAGTGCTATCTACTATAGCAGTGATCTGGGAGATTAAACTTAAATATTTTAAATATGTAGATATTCATTCCGATTCTCCTTGCTGTTTTTTGTTGTGGTTTATAAAGTAGACACAAGACAGCGATGGCCATCAGGCAAGTAGTTTCTAGAATATTAGCATTAAAAGCAAAAAACAAACAAGCAAAAACATATCAAAAATAAACCAAACCACAAAACCCTTGGAGTCTCCTGATAGAAAAAATATCCATTTTAAATGTGCAGAGTGTATTTTAGTATTAAAGTGATATACCTATCCAGGATGTGGCAGGAAGATAGAGGAGAAAACAGCGGAAATCATATAAAATGTAACATCAGATATTTTGCAAGGAAGCTCTCAAATTCAACAAAGTGTTTCACTTGGTGCATTTGAAGTCTTGCTGTACTCATGCAATATATCAGCTGTGAAAGTACAGAGAGATTTTTTATGTTTTATTTTTCTGATTTATTTATGAAGTAGATATTTAAGAGCACCAGAACAAAAAAATATTAGAATGGTAACTTTGCAATATTTGGTTTTAAGCCTTTTATGTAAATTGAGTGTCTGGGAGACCTTTTGGTTAGGTGCTGACGTTGTGTTGTAGGTGGTACAGCAGGAACCTGAACCGCAGCAAGGCAGAGCAGCTCCTTAGAAATGAGGTGAGTACAGCAGCCTTGTGTACAAACCACAGCATTTCCTTAAACCTATTTAAGCTAACATTTCATTTTGGCATGTGCAAATCACAGAACAAGTATGAAGGATATGAAGCTTAAAGTTATTTGTGGTATGTAACTGTCAATGTGCTTGCATTTTAGGACAAAGAAGGTGGTTTTGTGGTGAGAGATTCAAGTCAGCCTGGCTTGTATACAGTTTCCCTTTATACAAAATTTGGAGGGTAAGTTTCTGTGCCCACCCTGCATACTTTACCTGGTCTGAATTTGTGTGCGTGAGTGTACACTGAGACTCTTGGCCTGGAGGGGATGCCAGGAGAGAGCTCAGCAAAGAGGGGGAGGGCTGCTAGTTAGAAAACGTGGGTGACATAACATCAGCTTCTTGACTGTGTGCTTAAGCCTCATTGGGTTTAATCTAGTGTAGATCTGACCTGCCACTTTTGAGCTTTTTCCTTTGTGCCAGCCTATGTACTCACATGGGGAGCTGCGTTGAGGTGCAAGCCAAACTGAGAATTAATTCATGTGGTTAATCTTCAACAGATGACATTGTTTTACTTGTTGTTTTTCAGAGAAGGTTCATCAGGAATAAGACACTACCATATAAAAGAAACAGTGACATCACCAAAGCAATATTACCTTGCAGAAAAACACCTCTTTAACTCCATCCCAGAAATAATTGAGTATCACAAACATAATGCAGCAGGTAAACGGACTGAATTTATCCTGTCACTATGGGTTCTTTTGATAAGGAATCTGTGGTTTTTAACAAAGGCTGTTAGGATGCTATAGATTTTAGATATAGAAGACTGCATTAAACTGTGTTTCATATTATTTCAGTACACACAATCATTCGAAAGGTTGTGTGTGCATATTTTATATATATATACATATATGTATATGTACATATAAATGTATATGTAGCTTTACATAATTTGCGTTTATACCCGCACCCACTTCTATTCCTATTATTAGCTAATTGCAGTGGGTAGAGACCAGCAACAGGACTGAGCCTCTGGCTTTATGAGGACATGTGTTGCTTTCTTTTTATCAGTAATTTCTCTAATTCTGTATATGTTGCTCTTTTGCCATTCCTATTTGCTTGTTGTACAGTGTGTTATATCCTTTTTCCCAGCTGAGGCCCAAACACAGAACAAACCAAGGTAATTCAGTGTGCTCTGATTCACAGCATAACAGAAGAACAGCTTTTTTGGATCAGAACAAACCCCCACTCATTTTCTATTGTTTATAACACTGGCCTTTAGCCCAGAACAGAGAGGTAGGGATCAAACTTCTTCAAAGTACTCTCTAGGTGCTTACTTTACTAGTGGGTCACCACAACTTAGGAAATGATAAAAAGAAAGTAGAAAATGCATGTGGAGAACAGACATATTTTTTTTCAGGAAATAAGTGTGAAACCAGAGAGGTTTGTATGTGCAAAACAGAAAAGTAATGTTGTGAATATGCATTTTGAACAGCCTTCCTGATTTCGTTTATGAAATAGATGGTCTCTGCTCAGTCTTCACTGGTGCTAGCATAATTGTAAAGCACAAATACTTATATTTACGTCTATCTCTTAACGGTAAAGTGAATGCAGCAAGTTAGATTCTGTGAGTGCTCTTGTGTACTCATGTAGCCACTTTGAACAGTCAAAGCAATGTGGTAGCAGAGAATGTGATCAAAGCTGTATATGAATGAACTTATTGCTAGTCAGTGTTGGAGTCTGCAGTGAACAAATGGCTTACTTGCTACCTGGCACTATTTCAGAGGTAAACAGTCTCTCTTGAATTACCTTTGATCATCAGGTCTTGTTACCAGGCTGCGTTACCCGGTGACCCCAAAGAAGACAACAGCACCAACAACTGCAGGATTCAGCTACGGTAACCATGTAGATCAGTATAATACACCTTTTCTGATGGTTTCTTATGTATAAATGGCCACAATATTTTCTAAAAACGTTGAAAGCTTTGTACTATCATTGCCTGTTCTAACTAACTTAGGGGGTTTAAGTTGTACCTCTGACACCACTGCACAGAGAATTGCCATGGAACGGCCACCAGAGCCAGTAGCAAATATGGTGCCAAGAGGCACTATGTGGGGAAATGGAACCTGTTGCTTGTGCTCCGGAGAAGTCAGTATCTTCCTTCATGTTTTTGTGGACACCTTGCGCTCTGCATTATTAAAGGGCTGTGCCTTTGCCTGCTTTGTAAGTCTTCATACTTTGTACTCAGACTTGTTCCTTTGATCTTTGCAGAGGTGGATTTGTTAGTTTGATTTTTAACGTTTTGAGCAGTCTATTTTTAACCATGGCAGACCAATTGACTTGGTCAGCTTTCATGCATTGGCAAAGCTTTGTATGCCGGTAGCGTGTTGAATCAAGTCTGATAATGCCCATATTTATTTGATGGCTTCAGGAAATTTTGATTTTCAACTACTGTATTGGTCAACAGCTGGCTAAAAGTTGTGTCTAGATGGTATAAAATATATTTTCTTATTGATATGGATATACAGTATTTTAATGTTAATTCTAAAAAGTTTTCTCCCTAATTTTCTAGTAAGAGTTTCCCTTCTTTTCCCTACCAGCACGTATCCTAATATAATAGCAATTCTTGTTTGTTTTGATTTACAGAGAAATGGGAAATTAATCCATCAGAGCTGACTTTCATGAGAGAGCTGGGGAGTGGCCTGTTTGGAGTAGTGCGCCTTGGGAAATGGAGAGCGCAGTACAAAGTGGCCATCAAAGCAATTCGGGAAGGTGCGATGTATGAAGAGGACTTTATTGAAGAAGCCAAAGTAATGATGTGAGTTGATGCACAGTGCTTGGGACCTTTGCTTTTGGCCTCTGATGGCATATACTAGTTATGGAAAAATCACTTCATGCAGGTGTATTTTGGCAGTACTGGGAGGTGGGAAGCAATAACTACATGATGCCGATCTTTTCAGGAAACTAACACATCCTAAGTTAGTTCAGCTGTATGGTGTGTGCACACAACAGAGACCCATCTACATTGTGACAGAGTTCATGGAGCATGGCTGCCTTCTGAATTACCTAAGACAAAAACGTGGGGTTCTGAGTAAAGATGTCCTGCTCACGATGTGCCAAGATGTCTGCGAGGGAATGGAATACCTGGAGAGGAACAGCTTTATCCACAGAGACCTGGTAACATCCCATCATGCAATACACTTTCTTAAATTTTTTGTTTTTGACCTTATCTATCCATTTTTGAATCTGCATGTTTGTAAATATCCTTTTTTTTTTTTTTTTTTTTTTTTTTTTTTCTCACAGAAGGCTACAAGTAATTTGACTCTTTAGGCTCTAAGCAAATATCTAAAGCTGCAGTGTACCGAAAAAGATGTCACATTTATCTCTTGACTAAATAGAATAAATGTCTCTCAAATATTTGTAGAAAGTTGATAGCTATTTGTGCTGAAATTCTGTGTATCTCTATCGGTGCCATTTTTACCACTCCAAAATGCTTTGAGATCATAGTTTTTCCTGGTGACTATTTACAAAACGGTTTAGTTGTCAAAACAATGCTATCAGGAGCAAATACATGTGCAAATTTTCTTCTGGGCCGTAGTAAGAACATGCCGCTGTGCTTGCTGAATCCGTGAACGTACTAACTCCTGGGGGCAAATCAGACTGTTGCAATTTGTCTGAGAGACTGAATGTTTTATTTCCAATCTAATGATTCTCTTTGCAGGCTGCCAGGAACTGCTTGGTGAATGATTTGGGAGTGGTCAAAGTATCTGATTTTGGGATGACAAGGTATGGCTGGGTGTGCAAATGTAATTGTAGTGATATTGGAAAATTTACCTAGACCTTTTTTCTTTTCTGTAAGAGAATACTTACCAAACAAGGTTACAGGTAAAAATTATCTTTTTTTGACCTAAGGAACATCCATTTATTCATTTTTCCAGTGCCTCTAAAGATTGTTTGCTCTGTAGTGATGTGACTTGTTCCTTCTAAATTATGGAAATACAAAACTGTGTAGTTTATTCTTTGGAGAACTAAGCGTCTCTGGTTCTTATGTTGAGAACCATGGAATCGCAGGGATTGGCTCTAAGTAGACTCCATGGTCTGACTGGTCTTTTATTAGCATTTGTCTGTTTAAAAACCAAACAAAACCTCAAAAACAAACAAACAAAAAAGCAACACAACAGTGGTTGAACGATGACCTGCTTGACTTTTGCCACTTTACTGCGCTACTGCTTTTGTGTGTCCCTTGGTGTTTAAATTCAGACTGACCAGTGAGACGCAGACCAAGAAATGAAACATTTTGCATTGTTTTTCTCATAATATATGCATTTGACTTGCAAGTGGCCTAGACTTTTTGTAGCTAATAATCACAGGAAAAGGACTCCAAGGTAATAGAAAAAGAAACAGCATCTTGACTAAGACCCTACTGCATGTCTGATGCTCATTTTATCATGTGATACTAAGCCATGGCCTTTAGGTGGCAATACAAGCTGCAAACATTCAGTTCCAGATCTAAATTACCGCTTGGAGGCCAGCTGAAAGAAGTGATGTTTTCTTTTTAGGTATGTCCTTGATGATCAATACACAAGTTCCTCAGGGGCTAAATTTCCTGTGAAGTGGTGCCCACCAGAAGTTTTTAATTACAGTCGATTCAGCAGCAAGTCAGATGTCTGGTCATTCGGTAAGGTGTTTGTCACTGATACAAAGCACATTTTGTCAATAGCAGTTAACCTCTAGTTATCAGATAGTATCCACACATCTAAGAATGAGCTCAGAGAAATCATTTGCCACAGTTTTATGCTTGCATGAAGCTCCACAGATGTCGTTAAGTTTATGTACTGAAACACATGCTACTAGAATAAAACTGATTTGGTGATGACACGTGAACTCTTCTTCTGTAATATGGATCTCAAACTACTTTTGTTTTAGTAAGCCTCAGTCCAGAGCTCAAAATAAACATTTATTTTAAGGAATTATTTGCTTATTTTCTTAATGTCTGTATACATCTTTATTTATTTATTTATTTTAGGTGTTTTAATGTGGGAAGTGTTTACAGAAGGAAAAATGCCCTTTGAAAAAAGTTCCAACTATGATGTGGTAACTATGGTTAGCCAAGGACATCGCTTGTACCGCCCCAAACTGGCCTGCAAGCAGGTATATGAAGTCATGATGATGTGCTGGCAGGAGGTAGGCACGTTTTTATTTTTGCCTTTGAACTGGAAAAAAAAAGGTCAATCCAACAACAATAATTAATCTGTATTGCAGCATTCTTTCTGTAACCAAGGCATCAAGGCCTGAGATCCCAGAAGACTTATTTCTTAATGCATGGTACTTATACAAGGATAATAGCTGCTGGCTGCTAGGAGAGGAAAGAACAGGGAGTCTTTTCTATACAGGTGGTGTGAGAGGCATAAAGAGGAATTCAACGATAAGAAGGTGCACCTTTATCTACTGCAGTAGGGTGCAGTAGGTGAGATGTAGACCATAACTGAATGTTTATAGACGACATGAAACAACAAGAGAGTCAACTGAGTCAAGCAGAGAGGATTGTTGAGTAGAGATCAATGTGAGAATGGCTTTAGTTCAGTGACAAATATGTGCCTTAGGTGAGAAGAAGGGAGGGCAAATGTGGGGTAGAGCAGTCAAATATAGTTCTGATACAGTTGAGATGAACTGAACACATGCTTTACATGCAGAACGTGGGTGAGAAAATAAAAAGGTGTGTTTCCCTGTGATCTGATAGTTGACAGTCTTAGAGCTATGTGTCTCTTTCAGGTATTCATGTGTACAGCTGTAATGATAAAAGCCACTGAAGAATTTTCTGTGAAATAAATGAACTGTAAGATTAGTAATAAAATGAAATAATCACTAAGTCTTTATTGATAATAATTATTTCTGTGTACAAGCATTGCTAGCAAAACTGTATTAGTCGAAATAGTCCAGAATTGAGGACTTGTTTCCATGTTGCCTCACTTTGTTAGTTAGTTATCATGGAAACATAGTATTAAAGCAGGAACAGAATGAAAGGGTTAGTTGTGTTTAATTAATTACCTCCAATTTTCAGAGGGCAATCAGAGGAGCTGAGAAAGGAAAGAGCTAAATGATTGATTTCTAGTTTGTCTTTGTTGCATTGGCTGCTGAGGAAAGTCTGATCCTTCTCTTGTAAGAAAGATGACATGCTGTCTGGCATTTATCTTGATTGATGGAACAAGAAGTAGTTAATCATCAAACTGACTGGCAAATACCTAAAGCTTACAAAGCAGTTGGTCTGTGAAGTGAAAAACAGAAAATAATGAACATGTCTATGATCCCAAAAGGCTTTTCACAGGAGTCAAGGAAATTATAGGTCATGAAGTTTTGTTTGTATTTGGTAACCTGCTTGAAATGTCCATTAAAATGGACTAATAAATCACCTGGAAGATAACTAAGTTATTTGTTAACACTCCTTGAATATAGATGTGTTTTTAGAATTTACATGAACATCAATTAATTGATTAAAAATGTATTGATTTCACGGGGGGTTATTAACATTAAAATCTAAGCAAGCACTATGGGAGAGGAAGAATCTTTGTAAATGGGCCACAAATAATGGCAGTGTGCATTCAGTCTTTGTCAGTTCTTGCATGATTGATTTATTAATTAAGAAGTGTGTGAGGCTTCAAAAATCAGCAGGTAATACAAATTCATTTAGGTTGATAAGTGGAGGTATGATTGACATTTGCATTCAAAAGATGTTACGTTAACTCTGTCAGTAAGGTCAGTGAAGGGACTGTCTCAGTGTATTGTTGTGGTTAAACGAAGCAAAGAGGTTATTACAATACACAGAGAACTACAAGGACAAAAGAATAAATGAAGAATAATACTGCATATGTCTACAATACGGTCTCATTGCATTATGTGAAAAATAATATGGAATTAAAAGGTTCCAGAGAATGATGCTCAAAATGCGAAGGAGCGTGAACAAATTTCATAAAGAGAGACTGAAATGATATGCTGGGGCTGGGGTGGGGATGGGTATGGAGAGAGAAATGAATAAGTGCGGCACTATACAAAATAATGAATAGCAGGAAGGGTGTAGTCCAGCAGTGCATATTATAGTTTTTCAAAGCATGGAAGTACAAGTGATACATTATGAAATTGCGATGCATCCAAAACCTACATGAGGAAATGATTTTTTTTTTTTTTTCCCCCCACATCACATTTAATGAAGTGGTGCCACAGAATGATATCGAGGCCAAGAATTTACCCGAACCAACAAAGCTTTGTTATTTTCTCATTATAGCTGTACATACTTTTGTTTTTAGAAACCGGAGGGACGCCCAACGTTTGAAGACTTGCTCCATATAATAATTGACATTGCAGAGGGTGAAGATGCTTTCTGAGAAAAGGCAATATCAGCACAAGTACAGAGAAGAAACCACTTTTCAGAGATGTCTTCACCGTTTCTTTTCAAAGGCTCAGTCCTGGATGCTGCTAAACAGTGTTGGGAGCCCATAATGTTTGATTCACCTCAATACAAGGACAGTTTTACATGATTTTGTGAAATATGCATGATATCTTCAGCTATGATAACAGTTTCTGTATTTTCTCTGAAAATTCAGCTTGCATAGCCAGAAAATAGTGCTCTTTTTGGAGTATGAAAACAAAAATGACCCAAATCTGGGAGCTCATTTTGCATTTACTGATTTGGATTTGTGTACATATGGTCTATGTTTCTGAACTTCTCTTTATACAGGTAGCAGTAGTGATGTGCATGCTTAAAAATTGAACGTATCTATTTACTGACATTCAAATGTTTCTAGGAATTCTCCAGAAACACTATACTTCTCAGTTGATGGATGTTTTATGACATCCATGACAGGAACACAGATTTGCCTTTTTCAGTTGCGTGTAATAAGCTGTTACAGCACAGCCTTCAGTTTGGTGTAACACTCATAAGTGTTGCTTCAGGACTGAGCCGTGATGTGACCTGAGCCATTTTAGGCTGTTTGGTCAACCAAAGACCTTCCAATGTTAGTCATGACGTTACTCATGAAATATCAGTCCAAGATTCAGCTGGCTGTCAATATACCATAGTACCTTGTTTTAGATTAATTATAAAATAATTTATATGCTGTAGGTATTGTAAATATATACATTTTATGCATTTATTTATATAAACTGTTTTCCCCTTGACGTTTTCAAATGCAGGCTTGTCCTACCTGACTTACGTTCACAACTCTCAATACATGGCGTTGTAAATGAGAGAAAATGCGCTAAAATGTGGTAAAGGAGGACTTATTTTTGTCTGTCATCTGTGTGTACATTGATTTAATCTTTCTTTTAACAGACAACGTTGTACTAAATGTGTATATAAATAAATTGAACATTAACTATTATTTGGAATAACATGTAAAGAGTTGCCATTAATTTACTGTCAAGTCAGTGCGTCGTAAGTCAATCCCATTGTTCATGTAAATAAGGCATTGTGATTGTCCATGTATACACATACCTGCGTGTACACATGCTCTCTATTAAATGTATATATTTTTAATATGGATATATGTTTAATTGGATTTGTCTGTGTTCAGAGAATAAATGGTTGAACTCTTACTCTGAATTTCTAGTAAACGTTATGGATGTTTCTTTTTTCTACAAGAATTATGTGCTGATCTATATGATAAAGATTTCCCTAACTTTACAGGTATTTGGCAGATTTCCTCAGTGAAGACGTGCACTTTAGATGATGCTTGGAATGCTGTACTTCACCTGCCTCGTCATGCTGCCCAAGGATAATTTCTACATACCTTCCACTGGGTTTGATGCTTACATCAGCTGTCAGAAACTGTGAGGCCACCTCATTTTTTGATGAATGCATTTTTCAGTTGAATATAGCCTCAGGTGTTACTAATTTGGGGATGAATCAGAACCGCTTTTGAGGCAGCTCTCTTGGTGACCTTCTCATGCGATGAAAGGCAGGTTAAAATACCACATCATCGTTTCTTCTGTGTGAGCTCAGTCACTCCTTAATCAACTTCATGCTTTCTCCTCCTTTTTATTAAAAATTAACTTTTTTTTCCAAATGTCAGGATCAAAAATTTATCAGAATGGGACCAGATTCAGTGGCATAGGGCTGCTGGGTGTATTTACCACTTTCAGAAGTGGTTAGCCCTAGTGATTGCAGTTCAGTATTCTTTTTATCTGTAGAGTGTATATTTGATTTTAGATAGCAGAAAGACTTTTTTCATGATTTTTCCCTTTTTTTCTTTTTTTCCTATTTAGAAAGCAACAACAGCAGCTGCTAAAAGGCATGAGATTAATATCTAGTAAGGTTTTTTTTTTCAGGAAAGTAGGTGGAGTCAGGCTCTGCTGATGTCTTGCCTTGCTTCACAGCAGAGATAAGAGCGCTGCTGGGGTATTTACAGGCACAGCTGATGAAAGAAGGTTTGCATTTTCCTGTGAATATAAGCGGAGAACCAGATATGATTCTTTCAACCTGTGAGTAAACTGGCCCACATATTTTTCTCTTGAAGTATTGTTTTGTGCAGCGCTTGTGTGTACACAGCAAATGAGCTACTTGCCATAATGATACCCAACAGTTTTCTCTCATGCAGCTTGGTTGCAGATTGAGTGGTCTGTATTTGGACTCCTTTTCTTGATTTTCAAAATTACTACATAAATTTGAATCCATTATATGATGGATGCAGTAAAACATCTATCTTTTCTGATAGATATGGATGGAAATGTGGAGATACTCCCATATGTTGTCCCTAGTGGCACGCAGAAATTAGATATGAATTAAAAGTTTGGTAGAACTTGAGCCTGCTTTCCTCTAGTGCAGAATTAGTACAAAGAAGAACACAGAAAGCCTAAGTTTGTACATTTGAAAAGCTGAAAGCTTGTCTTTTGAAGTATTTTTTAGCAGCAAACTTTACTGGAATTTTCTACTAGATTAGCTGTCAGTGTAGTTGATCAGGAGGCATATTGAGCATTTTGGTAACGACTTGGATTTGTTGGGTGAAGCTGAATTTGAGTTTTTCTCAGTATAGCTTTGTATAGAGTTAATGTATCCCTACTGCAAGCATGAGAACTCTGCAGAACATTCTGTACAAAAACACAACCTAGAAATGGACTATGGCACTTTCAAAATCAGTAGTGCTTTGAGGTGCAGTGAATCAGAAAAGTGATCAAAGTGAACCAGATCAAGAGACGAAATAATAAAATGCTGATTATAAGAACTCATCTCTATCCTGATGCTTTCATCTAATCCTTTGATACTATTTCCCAAAGACTCTGAAATTGAGTGAGGTATAACTGAAGATAGGGAGAAGACTGCATGTGTTTGTGGCCAATTCACACACTGTCACACAATTTTATCAACCCAAGGCGTTCTGCTGGATGTTCTAGGGCTCTTTTAGCAAAACTACTGACAGCAATGGACCAAAATGGACCATGTGGACCAAAGGACATGCATCTTTTTACTGTGTCTTTTCTGGTTTTTGTTTGTTTGTTTTCTTTGTGAGTATTTGTCAAGCGAGCTTCAACATCTCATCACTAGGATTTATGCTTCTTCCGCAGGACTCACTTGCCACTATATCTTCTCACTTCTCAAAACTAGGCATGCTAAAGAAATTGATTTGGGGCATCATAGTCCTGTAAGTGATCATAATTAGTGCTAGTGTTGGGTTTCACACTTGTTAACCTGTCATCAGGAAAATGCGACTTTTAAAAAACCTCTTTCTAGGAAGGAAAAGATACTATCAATTAAATGGACTATGCTTCTTTTTTTTTTCTTCCCATGTTAAATTGATTGTGGAATTGGCTGACCTCTGAGATTGCAAACATTTGCTGGAAATTGGAAACAGAAAATTCTCTACACAGCGAAAGAAGGAGGTGTTGGCAAATCTTGGATGCAGCAGCCTAAATTCTCATCTTGTTTGAGTTCAACCAACATTTCAAGTTCTCCACCCGAATGATTTGTTAGAGATCCTTACTTCCTGAGGATCAAAGCCAAACGTATTTTTGTAGCTTACATTTTGACAGAGCTCAAGGGAATGTGGGCTGAAAGGTGAAGAGACGCTGTGGGTGCTGGAGAATTTTCTTCTTTCTGAAGTGCTGCTTTCACTGATACCATCACTGCTGGGTTTTTAAGTAATGAACTCTTCAATGTGATCGGGGGATCAAGGCCTACTAATATGTATGCGACTAAAAATCTTTGAATCCAGTGTTTTGTTTAAGAGAAGGTACTTAATTCAAAACAGGGAAATCAGAATTCTTTCATTGATTCATGTGGTATGTTTTAGGGTATAGTAGAAAAGAGATTCAAGAAGAAATGCTGAAAATCCATTTTTGATTTCTTTCTTGCTTTTTTTTTTTTTTTGTGTGTGTGTGTGTGTGTGTGTGTGTGTGTTAAAATACAGAGAGGTGTCTGTTTAATTTAATTTAATCTTTTTATTTTGATATAAAGCTTTTGAGTAGAAGACGGTAAAGACAAAGGAAGAGCCTCAGTCGTTGGGAGGGTGTGTGCAGCCATAAAAGTCTCAGGCAGGAAGTGCAGGTTTCCTGTAGCTGTGCAGTGAGCATCGCTGGGGCATCTGGAGGTAGCGCCCTACATGTAGTGATCTGCTTGTGTTGCTAGCAAAGATCAAATTGTTCAGTGTGTCATAGCTTTCACCATTTGCAGCGTTGGCCAAATATGTCGAAAAAGGAGGTTGGTGTAGAACAGGCTTTTCTGAGCCAAAGCTGTGGTCTAACATCTGCATTGACTTCCAGCTTTGGCTATGTGTTGTCAGCTTTTAGGATCTTACTAGAACATCAATTTCAAATTCGTTTCAGAATCAAACAATTCTAATGAGAAATGATGTATCTAATCAGACTACATGTGGTGTCAGACAAGTTTTCAAATGTCTCCTATTTCTTTTTGCACCCCACTTGAATCATTCATAAACAGCAATTACACTTCTGGAGGGTTTTTTTTGCTGTTTTTTTTCTTTTTTTCTTTTTTTTTTTCCAGGCTTAGAAAAGCAATATAAATAAAACAAATATTTCCCAGCTGACTTCTAAGAAAGGATTGTTTGTTCCAAGCTTGATCCCACTGAAGACACTAGGTAATGCAGTTCTGTTGCCCAGCAATGTTAGAGACTGTGTTCAAAGTTAAGCTGCTGCAGATTTAAGCAGCTAAGAGACAGCTTAATGCATTAAAGTTGTGCAGCAAATAAACTGCATTACCCTCAAGTTTTTTGGCCTTATTTCTTTAAAGAAAATTGTCACTGTCATCTGGTTTGGGTATTTTGCATAGCTGTTAGTGGAAACTTTTATCAAACAGTTGATTATGTCTTCTGATTAGTGTAGGTTGGCCACCATCCCACACAGCAGGTTCTTTACAGGATGCAGCTCTAAGTCTAAGGGAAATGCCCTGTGACTTTTACGACAAATACTCTAACCAAAACATACATAAAATAGGTCTCTTCCACATCTAACTGAGAACTGTTTTTGTTCTTACCTTTCTGACGTCTGATATTGTCTTGTTTTATTACCATGAGATTTGCTGACTCATACTCCTTTGTAAAGAAAATAATTGCTTTTTTGTCAAACAGGTTACTAAATGTACTAAATGTGTTACTAAATGTGTGGTAGCACATTAGTGTGCTGTCCGCACACTTTGCTGAACTACTGATAAAAGACATTGGCAAATAGTCTCACAGGTTGACAGAAAGAACAACCTTTTTATTCCAAGACAGGACATTAGGATCAACAAGCCAAAAACTCTGTGAGGGAGAAACAAATGAAGACGTGGTGTGACTGTACAAGGATACATCATGTAAATGATCATAGAATCATCTAGGTGGGAGAAGAATGTAAAGATCACCAAGTCCAACTGTCAGCAAGATTAGGAACGAAATTCCAAGACCTTGGGAACCCTATTTCAAATAACATTCTGAGACCTGTTCTTATACTATGACCTCCATATCAGAGCCTGTATGGAACTGGAACAGTTCAGATGTCAACCTTTCACTTAATGATTTCAAGTGACTTCTAACCCATTTTAAATCAGCTGAAATTATCTTGTATTATCCTTGTTCCTCATACAAGATATCCCATACTAACATTTCTGTAAATGTACAATGGAAGTGATGGTGTTTCCATTGTATTTATCTCAGGATTATCAACCACCTAGCATGTAAGTGTAAGGCACATATTTTGTTAGCATATTAAACCTGGGTTAATGAATGCACTGTGTGAATGGTTGGAACAAAATAAGGGAAATCAGTACTGTTTTAAATAATAAAGTATATTGTATGTCCTTTAAGTAAGACTTAGAATAAGAAAAGTCTAACGCAAATGCAGGTCTGTATTTGGCTCAAGTGTTGTAGAAATTCTGTGACTGCTGAAGGAAATTGGTTGTCTACTTCTTGTCTGTCATGGTGTTCCCATCTCATTCTTTGCACTGGAGAGAGCTTCCACAGGGCAGTATGGTGACTTAGATCAGTACGTATCTCACTGATGTCTTTTTTTTTCTGTCTTAATGAGCAGATTTCTTTCATCGTGTAGCCTCGTAATTAAGAGAGATTTTAATGCTGTTAGTGGACAGATACAACTGGGCTGGGAGAAAAGTTCAACTCTCTTTGGTGGATGCAAATTCAACCTTAATGTTTTGCTAGATATCTCAAAGCACAAAAGAGTTAATAATAGAGCTAAGTAGCCATTCATTATGTAAATTTTGTAAACAATCAATCACTGCATATGTGGAAAATGTTCTTGCTTACAGATCACACCATCCAGTCTGTTTTCTGCTGCTGCTGCTGCTGCGCGGTGCAAAAACGGTATGTGAAATGCTTCAGCTTTTCAGCAATTAAGGCAGTCAAAATGTTTATACATGAAATCCATCTATTTTAAAAACTATTTTAGGATTTTAAAAGTCCGTATACCTTTAGTAGAAAGACTAATTATGCAGAAGTTAAAAGAAGCTCTACTCTGCACATCCCTACTATGAATGAAGGCATATGTTTCATAAATATTTTCATGTGGATGTTTGTAGAAGTTTATTCTCAAAAGCAATTCTTATTTTTCAAAATTAGAGCAATGAGAACAAAGATAAACATGGACCCCAACACTGACCTGGAGACCCAGTACTCAGCCTCTCAATCAGAGGATTCCTATGCACCTGCTTGGAAGTGTAAGGTAAATAACATTTTGGTAGATGAAAAAAACTGAGATGATGTGACATCCAGTGACTCACTGCTGAAACAAGCAGAGGAGTAAGTAGCTCTTGGGCACATAGGTTGCTTGGTTGCATATACCTTTAAAAAATATCCAAAGTATCCAAAGATTCATACTGATGGAAATAAAGGATTGTAGTGAGGTTCCCAAGTTTGCTGTCACAGATGAGGGTAGTTAATTCTTCACTTTTGGGTTTGGCTAATGGAGGTGGGAAAAGTGAGGACTGCCCTGTAGGGAAGGTGCAATTTCATTATCACAGAACTGCACGAGTTGGAGGGGACCTCAAGAGATCATTGAGTCCAACCCCCATACTAAAGCTGCTGCCCTATAATATGTCACACAGGTAGGCATTCAGGCGGGTCTTGAGTATGTCTCTAGGAAGAGACTCCACAACCTCTCTGGGCAACCTATTCCAGTACTCAGTCACCCTTACTGTAAAGAAGTTTTTCCGCATATTTGCATGGAACTTCCCATATTCAAGTTTTAGGCCATTATTCCTTGTCCTATCACTACACACCTTCAAAAAGAGCCTGGACTCATCCGTTTGCCTTCCATCTCCTTTCAGATATTTATAAGCATTAGTCAGATCCCACCCCCAGCCTTCCTTTCCCTAGGCTGAACAGACTTATGTTACTTAGCCATCCCTCATGCACTTTATCATCTTTGTGGTGTTCTGCTGGACTCCTTCCAGGAGATCAATGTGTTTTTTTTGAACTGGGGAGCCCAGAACTGAACACAGTAGTCTAAATGTGGCCTCAGCAGGGCAGAGTAGAGGGGGAGGATCATCTCCATTGACCAGCTGGCCACACTCATTTTAATGCACTCCAGGATACCATTGGCCTTCTTGGCCACAAGGGCACACTGCTGGCTCATGGCCAACCTGTTGTTCACCAGGACACCCAGGTCCTTCTTTGCAGATCTCGTCTTCAGCAGTTCACCCCGTAACCTGTACTGATGCACGCATCCAAACCTTGCTCAGTTTCATGTGAAAAGTCCACCTCAGCTGTGCTAGATCTAAATTGAATTAGTCTGAGTTGTCAGAACATAACTGAAGGCAAAACTAAAACCAAACCTGATGCATAAGAAAAAGGTTGTGTTCCCTCTCACTTGCTAAGAATGCTTGTAGTGCTCTCCATGTTAATTCCTCAGATAAATTGCCACTATTTTCAGTGCTGCTTTGCTAATTTACACTAAGTTGTCCCTGCAATCATACTATGTAGGAGTCAACCAAAGAACAGGAGGAAGATTAGGTAGATGGCTTGTCTTTTATTTACTTTACTTTCCATTTTAACTTTGGTTTTGATACCACACTGCTTTACAAATAACAGTTTTACAAGGTTATTGTGCTTTATGGTGGGAATTTATGGCCATGGTTATTACCTTCTAGTTACTGAGATGCTATAGAAGTAGGGGACTTATACAAGAAATAGACGAGAGAAAAGTCTAACTATGGAAGATACTTTCTTTTTCACTAGCGTAAGAAGAAACTGCATGTAAAGAACAAGCCATTACCTCCTCTACCTGCCGAGGCTTTCAAAGACTACACAAAAACCCTCAAAGTTATTGCACTGTATGACTTTTCTGCTAGAGGACCCTCTGATTTAACACTCAAGCAGTCAGAAGAATACCTTATCCTTGAACAGTATGATCCTCACTGGTGGAAGGCAAGAGACCAATATGGGTAAGAGACTGGGCATCTAATCTTAAAGCCACTTCCTATACAGAGATTAAAAAAATCCACCAGCTGTTTGTAGGTTTATCCTACAACCCTCTAAACATGTAGAATGAGGTATAGTAACTTTAATGGAGGTTTGAAGGTATAGAGCTATGTACAAGGGACATGGGCTAATTGAGAAGAGTTTGGACAGTACCTGGCACTCCAGAAATGGGGTGGCATCTCCTCTCTGCTGGGAATACAGAATTATGTCATAGTCTTAGTAAGTTCCAAAGCAACATAAAAGTACATCTGAAGACTATGCGAACCACTCGGCTTTGAGCCATGTGAAAATCCACCTTTATATGCTTCAAGTGCTCTACCATGTGTTGTATATGTGTTTTCATAAAGACTGCCGAGTCTGATAAGACATTTAAGTGAAACAAAACCCCTAATCAAAGGTTCATGGGCATTTTACAGAGCTGGATAAGTTCTTTTAGGATCCTTGCTGCATTTAGATTTCTTTTCATGTTGATCCTCTTTCTCCACAATTTCTTCAGAGTATCCTGTAATCTAATATGCAGAGTGATTACATGTTATGCAATAACTGTCTCTTTTTCATTCACATCCCTCTTTTAAATACTTTTAAACACTTTTTTTTTTTTTTTCTCAAGTCAGATTTGCAGTTAAAGTCCACCTCATTATTATTTTGTATACATGTGCAAGCACATACTTTCTTCATATTGAAGAATTGTTACAAGGATAGAATTAAAGCTAATTATTTCTGATTTAGAAGAAATGTCACTTTATTTTTGTAAGCTTTGTTTTGATTTTACTTGGAAATTTTCCTTAACATGCTGTCCTTGGCACTCCACTAAGTACCTGTCATTTCAATAGCCATCCACAATCTGGCGCAGAAACACCTTGGCTCAGATGAGAGGAGTTATACTCTTATTCGATTCTCATGCTGGGATTCAGAATCTAAAAACATAACCAACAGTGTAAATAACTTCTGTCATTCAATAGAAGAAGATACGTATCTTAATCCTATTAATATTTTACATCTTACTATTCTATTATCCTCAATGTGTTTCAGGAATGAAGGTCTAATTCCTAGCAATTATGTTACTGAGAACACAGAAAGTAATCTAGAAACATATGAGTAAGTACTCCTGAAGAAGATGGCTGTGCTTTCTTTTCTAGAAGTTGAGTAGTAGGTTTTAGCACTTGGTCTTTCAGCTTTTACTAGAAGACTGATTGTGAACAGGTGTTTTCTTTGTTTTCTTTATTGAAACCTCTTTTGGTTGTTGTTGTTGTTATTGTTTTTTATAAAACATCACCCTTAGAATGTATTAAACGTTTTTATTATGGTCTGTCTATTTGGACCATTTAATGGGATGACACTAAGCTGAGCTGTGCAGTTGATACAGCAGAAGGGAGGGATGACATCCAGAGGGACCTTGATAAAGTCAAAAGAGTGGCCCATGTGAACCTAATGAGGTTCAACAAAGCAAGGTGCAAGGTTTTGCAGCTAGGTCAAGTAAACATCAGATATGTATGCAAACTGGGAGAAGAACTCCTTGAGAGTAGCCCTGCTTAGAAGGATTTAGGGATTAAGATTGATGAAATTTATCATAATTATATGATGAAATTTATCATAATTATATGATGATTATGATTGATTTCATCAATCATAATCATCATATAATTATGATAAATCATAATGACAGAATCAAGATATGTCCTATTTCTGTAGGTTCACTACATAGTATCACTTCAGTCTGATCTCTTCCTGTTGTGAACATCTAGTTGATTATCTAGAATCTAGTTTCAGTTTCTTCAGCCTGGTTTCCTGGAGAGAAAAGTAAAATACGTCATAACTCCAGTGAAGAGGGGGCTGAAGTGGGGAGTTTCACTGTAAGATTCATCAACATTTAGCATAATTGTTTCCTGTTTTTCTTTTTCTTTGATTTCACCTCATGTTTAATTATAGTGAATTCAATGGGGAAAATGTCATATTTACCGAGATCTAATGAATTCCAAATTAAGAGACACTTGATATGCAGCAGTGGTTAGTTCTATTCAGGTTTTAACACTGGAGATAGAGCAACCATTAACACTAACCCTTATTTCTGTGAAGCAAAACAAATATCAATCGGTACTGGCTGAAGTTAATATGTCAACCTGTTGCAGGTGGTATTGCAAGAACATCAACAGAAGCCAGGCAGAAAGACTCTTGCGACAGAAGGTAACTCAGTCTATACATTCAGTTAATAATATCTATGAAGAATTACTAGTAGAGGTGTCAAGAAAGTTCCAACAGCCAAATCCATCTCTGTTTGACATGCAGTAAAAGAGGGTTCTTTAAAACAAAAGGATGGCTTTCTGGGGTACAGTGTAGTGCAAACTGTCCAGACATCCTAGAATTTTACACTGTTACCCCAGCAAATTCTATTAAGATTTTCCATATTGAGTAATATGAATTACATGGAGCTTACTGTGCTTGTCTTTTGATATGAAACTCTGAGGGCTGAAATCCTTGCAGTAAGTTAGTGAGGTGGCAGAGCATAACAAAACCCCTGATCCTTCCTTATTTACACACCATGCTGTATTCTACCTTCTCTTACAATTCATGCTGTATTCTACCCTCTCTCTCTCATGGCATTTGGTTGTCATCTAGCTTGTATAAAACTCATTAGGCTCAAGTGCTAACATGTGGCTTGGGCATGATAGAGCAGAGAACACTGCAGATGAAATTGTTTTACAGCAATTTTCCAGTGATTTTTATAATTTTAATAAATGAAAGAATTTTCACTACTTCATGTTGAAGAGTGTAATTCACCTAAAATATTTAACTCTGGCACTTAATATTTTTCTTTGGTTAATTTTGCTCTGCTTTGTTATCAGTTCCTGTTCGCTGCTGCTTTATCGCCCTCCCAAAGTAGTCATAGGTATACCACTGAATTCAGTAATCAGCTGCAAGTGCTATTTCAAGAGACTTTTATTCAAGAAAGTAAATATCTGCATTTCTTTTCAGGCCAAAGAAGGCTCATTTGTTGTCAGAGATTCGAGCCAACAGGGAATCCTTACACTGTCTGTGTATTCACAGTCTAAAGGGTGAGTTGCTCTCAGTGGTTGTGGTTTGATTGAAAATGTGAAGGAAGAGCTTCCCTAAAACTCCTTGGGATCGGGGCAGGCTGAATATATGGTGCACAGGAGCAATGAGTCACCAGTACTATTTGTGCAGCACTGTGGCAAATTGCAGCCCATATACTGAAATGGTGGTGCTGGGCATTTGAGAGTCACAGAATCCTGAAATACTCTGCTCCAAGGACTGCTCATCTCAGCATTGTGGCACTAACAATAAAGCTTTACAGTCTCATTTTGCCTGTTTTTACACAAAGTATTGTGGCTGCCACACCAGTAAAATACAGTTAGATTTGTGGTATCATAGAATCATAGAATTACCCAGGTTGGAAAAGACCTTGAAGATCATCAAGTCCAACCACAGCATAACCATAGTACTCTAACAACCCTCAGCTAAATCATATCCCTGAGCACCACATCCAAACGGCTCTTAAACACATCCAGGGATGGCGACTCAACCACCTCCCTGGAGAGCCTATTCCAGTATTTAACTACCCTTTCTGTAAAGAAGTGTTTCCTAACGTCCAGCTTAACAACGTCAACCTAAAACCATCAAAAACATCAAACATTTTTACTGACAATCATAATCTTTTGTTGATTTCAGAAGTCACGGTGGAGACATTCGACATTATCAAATTAAGAAAAACCACTTGAAACAGTATTATGTAGCAGAAAAATATCTATTCTCCTCTATTCCAGAGCTCATTCAGTATCATCAACACAATGCTGCAGGTAATGGATATAAGTTGATAAGGTTTTACTACTGATGCTCTGAAACTCATCGAGACCTTGAGAATCTGGATGTCACTCTTGAACTAATCCTTTCCTTCCAAAGAGATACACGATCTTTTCTATTGCTAGTAAATTCAAGTGTACTGTGATCCTTTCTGCTGAAGCTGTAGCTGCAATGTGCATACATCATGGGGGGAATGAAAATACCAAACCCGTATATATGAATGAAACTAATTTTACAGAACTAGAAGCCTTATGTTCTTACCCATTCTGTATTCTCTTGGTTCATATTTGATTGAATGTATCTTGCACAAAATTTGATCATGGTTCAGTGACTTGCATGCATGCAATCTGAGAAGAACAGGAGCTGTGCTATGCACCAGCAGGCAGCTTTTGCAGACTGTGGCACACACATGACAAACAAAAGGCGGAACTGGGAGGCACAAGGACTCTCTAACACTGACTCACAGCCTATCAGAGTTAGCCACCCCTAGTTGCTGGCTCATGGTGGCCTGTTATAATTTCTAGCATTCAAAATGCCATTCATTCTTGGTTCTGTCTATCATTTCAATATGGATTTAAATGTTTTTAGCACGAGTGAATAGAGACTGAAACATTTTTGAGAGCAAGTATGATGTAGTATAGTTAAAAATGGAGTAATTGGTCAACAGAATATTGGTGCTTTGTTTCCTGCAGGTCTTATCACTCGTCTCCGACATCCAGTCAGATCAATCAGATGTTCCTTACCAGCAACAGCAGGATTTAGTTACGGTAAATTCTTCATCTTGTTTTGGTGGGAATGTAGGTATCTGTCTGGATCTTGAGATCACAATCATATGGCTAATTGTGTCCATGAAATTTCCCAGTCATGTGAAATGCATAACCAGCTTCATAATCACCAGACCACAGGTGTCAAATCCAAATGAAAGACCTGACTCAATTTCTTCAGTTTAGTGAGTGCTTCTTTCACAACCACTAATGCCTTTCTGGATTTCCAAAAGCAGACCAAAGACTCCCATATACGTTTACTAGATTTGCAAAAGGTTTTGTATTTAAATACCTATGAAAATAAAATTAATATTGTTGATTAGGAAGACTTTCTTTTGTTGGTTGTGGAAGTTTTAGAAATAAGAATGTCTTACGCGGAGTTAGAAAATAAGCAATAAATGTTGGAGCTGTGCATACAGATCAGGAAGTTAATATTAACTGATAGATGTGTATGTATGAATATACATATATACATATACCCATACATACATACAAATATATATATGTATATGAATTTCCAAAAGCATGCATCTTTACTGTGAATTAGTATCAAGGCTTAACATTTCTGAAGGGCAGAGTTATTTTGGTAGTTGCAATACAGGCAGTCAGTAACTATTTCTGTGGCTGTATTAGTCCTCTGGAACTGATTTAAAGTTAAAAACATCATAGATGACAGTGCCAAAAGAAAACATCTCAGAAGTAATCAAAGCCAGTTTCTTGCCTTATCTTCAAGCCTCAGGCTTTCCTATGTTAAACATTTTAAACAGCATTCTACAGGCTGTAAAAGTACCACTCATGTATAAACAAATACGTGTGGAAAGCTCCAGATAAGTAAAATCTATGCGATAGCTGATGAACAGTTGTGACGCCTTGCTGTGTACATTAACTGCAGAGAGCCATGTTTCCTAGTTGTAACACACAGGGTTGTTTGTTACAGAGGAGTGGGAACTGAACCCTTCAGAACTGACGTTTGTGAAAGAGCTTGGGCGTGGGCAATTTGGAATTGTTCATCTGGGTAAATGGAAAGCAACCATCGAGGTTGCCATCAAAAAAATCAATGAAGGTGCAATGTCTGAAGATGATTTCATGGAGGAGGCCAAGTTGATGATGTAAGTACAAAAGCTATTCTAGCTCACAGATGACACTGAGATGACCAAGAAACTAATACAACCTAAGTCCATTTAAAACAAACAAAGCTACTGTGATGGAAATAGTGGATGTGAAGGACTAAAAAGCTTCTGTAATGGTTGCTATACCACTCACCGGGGTCTTTCTTTAGAAGGTGTGCTGCTTTGCACTCGGAGCCTAGTGGGCAGTAGATGTGCTGACAGTTATTCCTACAGCCATTCTTTCATCTATAACTCAGTGCCTCTAGGAGCATGGGCAGAACTAACTAGACCTAACTAAAGTTTCTGAGAAGCTGCATTGCCATTCTTGCTGTTTTTGAAAATTGGGGAATTATCCATACCAGGTGTTGGCACAATCCATAGAAAGAGGTAAAAACAGAGGTGAAGAACCCCTGCAGCCTCTCATGTCCCCTGCCTGAAAGCCAGGCAAAATAAGACCTTTCCACTTCATATTTCCAAATCAAGGCTTATATTCACTCCATCTGTATAACTGATGGACTATCACAGTTTTGCAAAATGAACCTTTTTGAGGAAATTGTTTGCAGATGTGCGTTAGGTAGGGGGCAACTCCAGGGCTAGTTGAACTGAATAATGTTTATCAAATACTGAAAGTGTTTCTCAAAATTATCACAAGAATGAAAGGTCTAGTTACCTTTTGAATTGGACTCGATGACCCTTATGAGTCCCTTCCAACTTGGGATATTCTTTGATTTTATGATTCTACCTACCAGAGACAAATGATCTCCTGACTGAAATGCAATTTTAAACAGGAAACTATCCCACCCAAAGCTGGTCCAGCTATACGGGGTGTGCACACGCCAGAAGCCTCTCTACGTGGTGACTGAATTCCTGGAGAACGGCTGCCTGCTCAACTACCTGCGGCAGTGGCGAGGGAAGCTCAGCAAAGACATGCTGCTGGGAATGTGCCTGGATGTGTGTGAAGGGATGGAGTATCTGGAGAGAAATAACTTCATTCACCGTGATTTAGTAAGTACAATGGGTTTTTCTGAAGTTCTCAGTGAATATTTATGATATAGAACATGCCATTGAATTTTAAGGGTGCTTATGTGCTCCTCAAGGCTTTAACAAAGCCTTTGTGTACCTACATTTCTTTTGCTCCCTGCTGCCTTACCTTAATACTGGGAAATATGGGTGGCTTGTCTGCCCTGCCCTTCAGAAACAGGGAAGTAAGAGGTCACAGAAACACTTTTTAAATAATTCATATTAAGTTTCCTGATGTTAACATTCAGGCAAATACCTGCTTGGATAACTAAACTCTGTATCCGGAAAGTTATTTTACTGTGCAAGGATACTCGAAATTATTGCAGCTCATGGTACAAGTATTCATGCAGGTATCATGCTATGTTCATGAAATCAGACAGCAGTGAAAGGTGTTCACCAACACTGAACCAGATCTTTACTTTTTTCTCATCCTTTTGAGCAAGGCGCACATCTCCTTTCAGAATATAAAATGCATGAGCTGAAAGTAAATTATCTATTGTATTCTTCTTAAAAATGCTTTTGCCTGGGTTTCAGATATGCTTTTCTCATTTCTCCTAGGCTGCAAGGAACTGTTTAGTCAATGCTGAGCACACTGTCAAAGTATCCGACTTTGGCATGGCAAGGTAGGAGATACAAGCTCAGTGAGTGCTCTGTTTCATGTCACTTGTAACGAGACCTATTGCCACCCTCACTGCTTGCTTGCTGGTGTGGGGAATTCCACTGTACAAAATGTCTACAATTCTGATCAAATCAATGACACTGCTGTTCAGCTGTTGTACTGTGGACAGAGTGTCATATTGACCTCTTGCTGAGTGCAAGAGAGGTGAACAAAATATCTGGCGAATGTCATCAGTAGTTTGTGGACAGAGAAATGCCCAGAGTGCCCTGGGCTGGCAGAAGCTGGATCATCTTCCTGGAGAAGAGAAGGCTGCAGGGTGACCTCATTGCAGCCTTCCAGTATTTAAAAAGGGGATTATAATCAGAAGGGAAATCAACTTTTTACAAGGATAGATAGTGATAGGACAAGGGGGAATGGTTTTAAGCTCAAGGAGGGAAGCTTTGTATTAGATGTCAGGGGGAAGTTCTTTATGGATGGAGTGGTGAGGTGCTAGAGTGGGCTGCCCAGAGAGGCTGTAGATGTCCCCTCCAGGTTGGATGGGGCCCTGGGCTACCTGGTCTAGTACCAGACCTGGAGGTTGGTGGTCCTGCCTGTGGTAGGGAGATTGGAATCTGATGATCCTTGGGGTCTCTTCCTCCCCAAGCCATTCTATGATTCTACGGTTCTAAGCACAGTAAAGTGAGTGCTTCAAATTTCTGGAGCCCAGTGAGGGCAGAAAGCCACTGGGAACAGAGGCAGGTGTTGGCCCTGACCTTTGGAGCCTCAACAGCAGGGCAGGTGAGGAAGGAAGATGTGGGCAGGAAGTGTGATGTGTGCTTCTTGGCAGGGAAGTGGTTTTTCTGCTTAGTGAGGAGACCAACCGCACATAAAGAGAGAGTGCAAGTACAGGGCAAAGAAATAAAGCTCTGTCCACTGTGCGGAGGTGATACAAACACTCCCTAATTAGTCAGGGCTCAGAACAGACCAGTTTCATACCGGAACCTTTCTGTGCCTGCCCCAAAAATAAGAAAGGGACACAAAGAGGCGATGGCCTCAAAGTTGTGCCAGGGGATGCTTGGGTTGAATATCAGGAGAACTTTACAGAGAGCTGTTGTGCACTAGAATAGGCTCCCCAGTAAGGTGGTTGAGTTGCCATCCCTGGATGTGTCTAAAAACAATTTGGACATGGTGCTCAGGGACATGATTTAGCAGAGGGTTGTTAGAGTTAGGGTAGTATGTATAGGTTGAGGTTGGACATGATGACCTGAAAAGTCTTTTCCTACCTAAGCAATTCTATTGACTGGATCGATGGGCCAAGGTTAATGGCATACGTTTCATAGGGCCAACTGTTGAGTTCTGCATTTTGGTTACAACAACTCCAGGCAACCCTACAGGCTTGGGGAGGTGTGGCTGGAAAGCTGCCTGATGGAAAGAGACCTTGGTGTGCTGATGGACAGTTGGCTGAATATGAGCCAGCAGTGTGACCAGGTGGCCAAGAGGACCAGTGACATCCTGGCTTGTATCAGGAATGGTGTGGTGAGCAGGACTCCTGCCCCTGTACTCGGCATTGGTGAGGCCTCACCTTGAGTACTGTGTTCAGTTTTGGGGACCTCAGTACAAAAAGGACATGGAGGTACTGGAGCAGATCCAGAAAAGGGCAACGAGGCTTGTGAAGGGCTTGAAAAATCAGCCCTATGAGGAGAGGCTGAGGGAACTGGGGCTGTTTAGTCTGGGGAAAAGGAGGCTGAGGGGAGACCTTATTGCTCTCTTCCAGTATCTGAAAGGTGCTTAGAGAGAGTGGAGCAAGTATCTTATCAATGGTGACAAGTGACGGGACGAGGGGAAATGGCAGGGGATGGGAAATATTTACATCGCTTTTTTGGATATAGGGCTCAGCCTTTTAAAATATTACTGTATAAACGCCCTTATTGGGCACATAATTTTGTAGAATCAAAGAACCATTAAGGTTAGGAAAGACACTAAGACCATCTACTCCAACTGTCAACCTATCACCGTATTGCCTACTAAGCCATGTCCCTTAGTGTTCCATCTACACATTTCTTGAACACCTCCAGATGGTGACACCACCACCTCCCTGGGCAGCTTATTACCGAGCCTTATCACCCTTTTGGAGAGACTTTTTATCCTAATATCCAACCTGAACCTCCCCAGGTAGAAATTAAGGATGTTACCTCTCTTTTTAAAAAGTAATATGCATTGCTGCTGTTTTTCCTGCCTGCAGCATGAGGGGTCTTACCCAGGGGGTGATAACAACAGCCATCCTGTGAGCTCACAAACAGCACTAAATCATTTTATTACGACATACCTCTCACAAGCAATCAAATTACTCATTTAAATTGAAATCTCTTTCACTGCAAATATTCCCGTGTGGGTGTGTGTGCATTCTATATTATATTAATGCTACTATTTCTTGTCTTGCAAACTGACACAGTATTTTCATGGAATTGTAAACCACCTGTGCAAAATGCTGTCAGAACTGCTTGCACTTTAACTCTCACTAAAATATATGATGTTTGCTGATGTTCTTTAGGTACGTCATTGATGATGAATATGTCAGCTCTTCAGGTGCCAAGTTTCCAATCAAGTGGTCATCTCCTGAAGTCTTTCATTTCAAAAAGTACAGCAGTAAATCTGACATCTGGTCATTTGGTGAGTGGGTTTGGTTAACGTGTGACACGCTGTTTCCCCAAAACTACTGATAAGATCAAAGAAAGCACAATTTTTTTGCTGATGTTTCCTATCTCAATCTGTCTCATTTTTCGTATCTCGTCTGTATAGGAAGAGTGTGATTTTTTTTTTCAATAGACTTTTAATCTAAAATAATTGGTTTTCAACAGATGTGTTCTTGGAGTGTCTCCATTAACCAAATGCTTATTAATCTCATTTTCATGGACCATCACTTTAGCAGTCTTCAATAGGAGCAGAATTACATCAGCGCAAAATCTTTTTTCATTCACCTCAGGTTTCCCATATTTTTCATGCATTATTAAATACATAGAAAAGAATGAGACTTCTAGTATTATTAGACAACTTGTGGGTTTGCAGTTCTTGTTTTGTTCTATACTTTTTGATTCATTTCTAGGTGTACTGATGTGGGAAGTTTTCACAGAAGGCAAAATGCCTTTTGAAAGTAAATCAAATTATGAAGCTGTCCACGAGATTTCTGCAGGTAACCGACTTTATCGACCGCATTTGGCATCACACGCTGTGTACAAAGTCATGTACAGCTGCTGGCATGAGGTTTGTTGCTCTTCCTTTCTTGTGATATTACTTTACTTCACTTGCACTGTGGATCTGAAAACTATCCTCAAAAACTGGAGCCAAAACCTCTACTTCATGGAATTCCCAGTAATTTTTGCTATGCTTTTTCATGAGCCACATCTAGTTTAGATGCCTTTGTTTCTTTTGACTGTGGAATTCCATAAATACTAAGCATATTAACTACACAATAGGACTATACCATCCATGATTTTGAATATATCCCCTCTGCTTCCTCCCATAGTGTGCAGAGGAAGCGAATCTTCAGTTTTGCACAAAAACGCTCTCTTCTGAAAGTACTTTTTCATTGAATTGATTTCTGGCACGTTGATGAGCAGAACAAGATAAACTTGATCTCTTCATCGTGTGTCAACAAAACAAACTAATAATATGAATAATAATTCTAAGCGGTAGCTTTGATGTCCTTGTAACCATCTCCTATTAATTTAAATTTCTCCTCTGCTTTTTTTCTTTTTCCAGAAGCCTGAGGGACGTCCTACTTTTGCAGAATTAGTAGAAACCCTCACAGATATAATGGATATGGGATAACTGGGGGTTTTATACAGTTGTATTTACTGAAAAGCAAGCACTGAACTAGTCAATGTAGCTTATACTGAAAACTTCAGCCTTTTAGAGCAGTCTCTACTTCAGCTATGGTAGCAGCATCCCACATACTGAAGCTGTTTGGGCATAGCCTAATTTGGGCAAGATACCTGAGGAGACTGGGTTACTGGATTTGTACTCTCAAGCCTTTATTTCCATGAAAAATCTCCTATTTGGAAACAAGTAACCAAGCTTACTTGCCACATAAACTCTTCTACTTATTCTTTTTGTCAGAGCTTTGCTTCCCGTAACAAACTGGTAAGAGATGATTTGTTGCTTATTATGGCTCATACACAGGGAAATAGTGATTAGCAGCAGCAAAAGTGGTGGAAGAACCTGTGACAAAGTTCCAGGACTAAAGGCAGAGCCTTTTGCATTGCAAAACATGAAGGAATAGAGCAGTTTTAGAGGTAACTCAGCACCCAGGCAGCATGCGGATGTTTGCCCAGACACTGCACTGCACAGTTGCTGGCACATAAAGGTGGTGGAAGCAGCAGTTGTCCTGTGGTGGCTCCTGACCCACATTCAAACAGCTGGAAGGGCTCAGAAACCTTGAAGAATTTTAATCCTGCTCGTAGGTAAAGGTGAATTTTGTGTGAAACAGAGATAATAATTAAAGATTATTTTATTCAACCCTCCCCCTGAACTTTTCATTGTCTTCCATTCCTTGCTTGCTGCAGCATACTCAAATGTCGGCGCTTTTCTTAGTCCTCTTCCTGCAAGTGCCTGGAGTGGAGAACAAAGAAAAGCTGAAAGCTGGCCATAAAACAAAGTATTTTGTGTTAGTTTAGCTCAAGCAGAGTCTGTGAGACCTAACTTGCCCCATTTCTGTAACTGTACCTGTTAGCTTATTATTAACTTCTTAACTTATTAACTTCTAATTCTTAATTTTGGTCAGTGCAAATGTATTACAGGAAAGACAGGTGAATTTGGTGATTTTTCAATACAGGGGACAGTCAGGTCATTACAAATAAATAGTCGTTTAAAAATGTGGTTGCGTTATGAATTATTAATACATAAGCACATCATATTTCGTTTTATGGCCTACCATAGACAAAATACTCCAAAGCCAGTAGATGAAGAATGATGAACGTCTGAACAAATTAGCTTTTTCATTTCTGCATTTTAAAAGTAACTGTAACAGCACAATCAATCATTCCCAGTTTTGGATTTCCAGAAGGCGATGGCATCTCTGGGCCTAATCTGTAGCTTTATTTAGTTCACTTTTACTGCAATAGCATTCCGATAGTTACCAACCCTTGGGGAAGGGAGTGCTTAACTCTACCATTTGGGAGTAACTTCACCCACTTCCTTCTGCTCAAGTGAAACCTGATATTCTCATCCTTTTGTGTAATCTGCTGTAAGAATTGCCACCAACCTATGGCTCTGTTTACTTTTATAACTGACTTATTCATGAGCATTCAGTTCCATCTCAGATGTCTAACTGCTTACAAACGTATACAATATAGTCCTCTGCTTTGAGCTCACTACAAGTTTATGCCTGTATTACGGAAGCACGATACTTCTGAGCTGATGATGCTCTACAAAAAAATAAATAAATTCAAACTCTATCTGAAATTTAAATGCACTCACAGACTTTTAATAATCTGAGAGGAATATTTTCTGACTGCTCTCGTAAAACTGGTTTTGCTACATGTATTACTGCAAGTTAATATGTAATACCACAGTACCATGCAATAAAAAAGGGGCTCTGGTAAGTTCACGTTCTTGAAGCACCCTGCTTTTGTTTGTATTGGTGAGTTGTCCCATGGTGAGCATGCAACTTTGACATTCACTAGTCTCAGATGGAAAGTAATACTTGCCTACCATTACCTCTGCTTCAGAATTTCACCTTTCTGGAGGCGGGACAAATTACGAGTAGGCTGATGTCAGCATTCTGACGCAGATGAATTTAATAGCTTATATCACAAGGCTGACAGTAAATAAATTAAAAAGCACTATCATGTGCTTCAGAGTCAGTGGAATCAGTGTTTAATCAGTAAGAAGAAAGGTCTGGCAGGACGAAGGTTGGGTGTGTAGGGCATGTTTACTTACTTGAGAAGCTACACCCACACATAAAGACCAACAGGCCACCTTAGTCCTCGTGGTGGCTCCTAGCGTATCTCAAACCCCGGGCTTGTGGAAAAAGGAGAAAGGGAAGACTGGTGAACAGTGAGAATTGCCCATGCCATTGATAACAGAGGCGTATGTGTCTGCTAGCTGTTTTTTCCTACTTTTTCCTAATAAACCTTTGAGTGTTTCAGAAGAAATGTTTGGTAGTGTCAGGTAAGATACCTGAGGAGCAGATGAGGCTGTTTGGTCTGGAGAATAGAAGGCTGAAAGGAGGCTTTGTGGCTGTCTACAACTACACTGGAAGGTGGTTGCAGTGAGAAGGATGCCAGTCTCTTTTTCTCAGTGACAAGCTGATAGGATGTGAGGAAATGGTTTCAAGCTGTGCCAGGGGAGGTTTAGATTGGTTATCAGGAAGTATTTAATAATGGAGAGGGTGACTAGGTATTGCAATGGCTTGCCTAGGGAAGTGGTGGAGTCTCTGTCCTTGGAGGTACGAAAGAGATGTGTGGATGTGGCACTAAGGGGCATGGTTCGTACTTCTGGGTGGTTGGTCAGATATGATTTTCTTAGGGGACTTTCAAAACCAAATATTTCTACTAAAAGAGCAGTAAGGATTGGAAGGAAGCTCAGTATCTCTCTAAGGCTGTTAAGAGCGCTTAGCAATGGCAAAAATTTGGTCACTGTTTCCTCATCAAACATCAGAAAACAGACTTAACAGCCAACTGGTACCACGGGTGAGAGAAAAAAAGGCTGTTGTCCAAGCTTCTGTGCAGCAGCCCCTTAGGATGAACCTCTTTTCTATCAAAAACTGAATTGCTGACAAAGTGGAATGTATTTCCAGAATGTGAGATGACTTTCATCCTCAAAAGTACTCCTGGCAAGTAATCACTTGCGTGTTACAAGTCTGGTCAAGTTTCTGTACAGTGTCCTTTGTTTTTGAGAGCAGCTTTCCCTCCCCACCCCTACACAGTGAAGTTTCATAAGAAGGTAACAAACGAACCCAAGTGCCACACCTCATGCATCAGCCAGCCTGGCTTCTGTCTACCTTGTCTGGCTTAGAAACTTGCCAAAAAGGAGTCGGTTATGGGAAAAACACTTTCCTACAACATTTGCCAGTTTTTTGTTTGTTTGTTTGTTTGTTTGTTTGCTGGAATTTAAATAGTAAGAGAATGACGTTTGCCATGAGTATACGATTAAAGATAGAACTCCAGGCTACAGCCATCATGAGTAAAGAAGTTTAAGTTCCAAATGAGAATTCTTTGGGAATAAACCTGACTGGGGCATGGCTGTTTTAAGTGTGGCTGGGAAGGCGGGTTCTTACAGGGAGTAATGACCTTCCAAATTCCCTGCAGATCATGTAACCTATTTGAGTCTTCTTGATTTACCTACATCTAATCAGCACAGCTGTGTAATTAATTTAATTGCTTGTTTGTCCTGAGTTATGGTAGCAATGAGTAACTACCAAGATGGTTTTACTTCCACATTTAAAAGCCCTAATTTGCTTAGTGATGTATTGCCTTTAAGGTTTTATTTGTTCCAGTTGTTAACCATTCTACCTTCTTCCCCAAAACTTCAGGTTACTTTAAAAAACAGCTTCCATTTTGCTGCCTGGAAAATCTGAAAATTCACAGAAAGACTGTCCATAAAAACATGAGCACAATAAAAAACTCCCTATTATTCAGCTTTGGTTTTCCTTCCCTAGTTTAGAAGGGAAGGCATTTCATTTGCCTGCCAATCTTGTTCCTCAAAATCCTTGTCTTACGGCAGCTAATATTATCATCAGTATTAAATGCTCCTTGCTGATGCTTTCTGTAGAACCTAAGAGTGAAAATAACACATCCAAACAACCTGCGTCACTCTGTTGGAGACACCAAAACCTCTCGGTCACCCCATACTCTGCCCTCCATCTGCACCTAAATATTGCAGGCTTTTTAGTTAAAGGTAGTTTTACAGCTGGCTTTTCTAAGAGAGTACAAGATTTGCTTTCCTATCAGAAAAAAAATCAGAAGGCAAAGCTACTAAAAGAAGGTCACGATCTAGCCAGATTCACATGAACTGCAGGGACCTCAGAAGGGACCTTCCTCTTGAATCTGTGCGTGCACACAGGATGTGCTACTAAAACCACTTTTATTGCTGATTGTAAATATAAATTACTCTCTTTTTTTCCCCATGCTTACAAAACACTGGTCATTTAATAGGTAATCCATGTATAATTTATTACGAGAAAAATAGTAGCAAAATTTCAGTAAAAATTAAAATTCTTCCAAATCATTTACTAAATATGAACACTTTCAAAAATAATACCTCTTCTAGCAAAAACTTCTGTACAAAAGATAATCAATAATTTACTTTGTAACATTTTAGAGTTCTTGTGCACCACGGAAATAAGCATTAACTTGAATTTTCTGACATTACAAGAAAATAACATCATTTTCCTAGAAGATGTTATTTTTATATAAAAGTAGACAAGCAGGTACGGTAGGAAATACAGAATTCCTGCTTCTTTTAATCAAGGATTTAGAAATAACATCTAGGTGATTGGTATAATTACTACTTCCTCCTGTACGTATGTCAATTACAAACCTATTCAAGTTGAAAAGATGCTTGCTGTTTAGAAATAACTTCAAGCAAGTATCCCTAGGGCCACTTCTCAGGTTTTGATAGCTTCTAAATCCTCACTAAAATAAAAGAAAAATAATTTACAAATAAGATGTTTCATGAACACCTTTCAGAAAGGAAGTACATGGATCCAAGTTGAAGGAGGGAAGATTTAGGTTGGATGTCAGGGGGAAGTTCTTTACTAGGAGAGTGGTTAGGCCCTGGAACAGGCTGCCCAGGGAGGTTGTGGATGCCCCGTCCTTGGAGGTGTTCAAGGCCAGGTTGGATGGGGCCCTGGGCAACCTGATCTAGTAAACGTGTATGTTTGGTGGCCCTGCTAGGCAGGGGGGTTGGAACTACATGATCCTTGAGGTCCCTTCCAACCCGGGTCATTCTGTGATTCTGTGATTTAGCATCAAGTTTAACTTGGCACAACACAAGCCCGTGTGCAAGCATGCTGCAGGTAGTAGCAACCATTTTGTTCCTACGGATAAATTGTGAGCTTGCACATTACGCAGCCTGTTTTAAGAAGAGGTTCTGCTTAGCATATGAATTTCAGCTGATCAAAAGTCATTTTTAATAATCCAGCTCTCTTGCTTAAAGCTCTGACAAGAGTTCTGAGCTCACCCTGAACAGCCCAAGATGTGGAAAAAAAACCTTTCTTGCTAAAATTCTCCAATAGGAGATGCTTCATAAAAATTAGACAAACTTGTTCACTGCTTGACATATTATAAACCACCAGGTTTCTGTCCCTCATGTCAATTATTGAACATCTTAATTCATTATTACCAACAGCTGGTGCACAGAGGAGTGTGCCTTTACAGGCAGTGTTCCAGAGGATAGCAGTGACAAAGAGTGGTCCGGTAGATACAAGTGAGTCTGCAGCTCACGACAGTGGGATGAGGAACTGTCCCTTGAGAGTTTCATTGGCTGAATAAAACATTGTCCTCCCCATATATCACAGCTGGGTCTTCCATGCTCTCCAATAAAGTGTGAGAGGTTTCATACTCGCAGTGCGGCAATGATGATTCTTTTGCAACACTGGACATCAGCTGACTCCAGGTGATATCAGTATTTTTGAAAGCATGTAATAGAAAAATTCCTATTATTATACTGCAGAATCCACTGAGGGTCCCAATGATGTCATCCAGGTCCATGCTACTCCATTCCTTGAACAGGATGACGGAGCATGTCACCACTGTCATGGTGAAACACACGTAATAAATAGGTGTCACTAGAGATGTGTTAAATGTGTCCAGTGCTTTGTTGAGATAATTAATCTGGGTGCTGACTGAAAGCAATAGGATTCCCACCAAAACATAAAACAGGGGATGTCGATAAACCGGCTTCCACTCCAGCATTTCTTTAATGGCAATGCCCAGGCCTTTGACAGATGAGACGGAGAAGGCACCAATGAGTGAGCAAATTAAAATGTAGATCAGTATATTTGTTTGACCTCTCCGTGGAGCCACAATGAATATCAGCACGAGGGCGACAGACATTAGGAGAACAGCAAATGCAACAAACACTGTATGAAAGAGGAAAGATGAAATATCAGACTATATTCAAACACATGCTAGAAGTTGTTAAACTTCAGTTTCTCTAAGAACTGAAGCACAAGCTCATTGCATTGAAATAAACACAAAATACATGCTTTGTATTTAAAATGCCAACTATATATTTAACTTTGATTGTATGAGCTTTTAGATTATGAGCTGACTTATGAACTAACTTGTATTTAGCCCATTTTGTCCTATGCTACACTCCTCCATATGAAATTCTTCCACTTCTCAAACACACATTCCCTATGAAGTGTAACCCGGGGCTATCATCAAAGATATTTGTTTGAAGTAGTGTGAACTCCTGCTTACTTAGAGCAAGGTAGTAACTGGGACTTATAATTGAACAGCATTTCAAATGAATTAAGTTAAGAACGGGTTGAAAGTAACCTTATTTAAAGCTGTGATTTATTTTAAGTGGAGGTAACGTGGTTTATAGAGCCTTAGAACTCCTCAGTGGGCTGGAAGGCAGGAAGAATCAGTGCATCATTTCTTACTCGAATAATCTGCAAGAAGCCATGTAAGATGAACTGCTTTCAAGCCTGCTTCTTTGGGAAATACGGTACATGTGCAGAAGCCATATGTGCTCGTGCATGTGTTAAGGGATTCTGGGTATCTGGCACAATCAGTTCAAGGAAGCTCTGCAGCCGTGACGTTCAGATTAGTTATCCCAATCCACTCACTCACCAACAGATCCAGTGAAGTGAGAACACATCAAAATCTGTCATGTCTGCCATAATGTATGTCAGGTTAAGCGTACAGACCTGGATCTTGCAGTTTTATTTTCATCTCATCCAGCGAGGTGATCTCCTCCTCTTCTGGGGCATGAATAACCATGACTGTAGAACCCAGAACACTCAGAATACAGCCCAACTTGCCGTGAATATTCAGCTTCTCTTTCAGAAAGTAGGATGACAATATAGCACTGTTTGACAAAACAGAAATAAAAGGTTCAGGTCCACCAGCCATGTGAGACTTTGTAATATGAGTAACTTGAAGACTCTTGAATTTGGATATAGGGGAAACATGCTTGAAACAATCAAATTACAAGGAGCTTTGCACAACAATGGTCAATCTGAATCTTAAGGGGAATTTAGCAACTCTGATCAGACCCCTCTAGGCTGAAGGGTCTGAATTTCTTAAGGAACTGACCATTAGTGATTGCCTGGGTCAGAGGTACGGACCACTTACACAGAGCCCTAAAGTTTTGTCACCACTGAAAAACAGGATAAGGTATTTTTTAAGGAAAGTGTATTTTCTGTAGGAGGAAATAAGTTACAGCCTTCTAACACTGTGCATCAGCGGTATTCCAGGTATATGCTGATAATAAACGCACATGGAACATGTGGAAGGCTGCTGCATATATCAGTCTTTGAAACAAGACTTCATTCCCTCCACCCAGGAGATTAATATCAGTAATCAAGGGATCTTTGCACTGAGGACCAACAAGCCTTTCTTATCTGTAATTGTCCTTCAGTTTTCTTATTAAAATTATCTGCTTTTAACCAAAGTCATTATTTTTCCCTTAGACGGTGAATGATCAGTTTGCTTCCAATATACACTAACCTTATGAGAACACTCAAGGCACCCAAAGGGGTAACTAAGGTTGCTGGTGCAAAGGCATAGGCAGCAAAGTTTGCAGCTTCTCCCAAACCCACTGCAGAAAAAAGAATATTTGGATGAACATTATGGAAACAAGAACTGGAGAAAGTACTGTATGCTGCAGTATGACTATGATGACAGAGCTGAAGGCAGGCATTTGCAGAACAGCTCTGCACTGACTACATCTTCCTGCAAGGAACAGGGACAGTGCATAGAAGCTAGACGGATTCAACCACATTGCTTCTGACTAGATAATAAAGAAGAGGCTGCTGTTCTGCAAAGAACCCCAAAGAGCAAAGAAAATAGTTGACATGAGATACCAGAATGGTTTCAGTCATAAAGGTATTTCTTTTAACTGAGGTAAGAGAAAAATTAGAAAATGAATTTGTTAAAAATGAACTGTTTTATGTAGCATTTATATATAGTTGGGGGATAAAAGGGTGACTTACTTGAAAGTAGTCCAGCCCACCAAAGCCATTCCTTCAAGTAAGAATAGCCACCCTGTCCTGGAAGTGGGGAAAAAAAATCTCACCTTAGAAGAGAGAAATCACCTTATTTTAACAAAAAAGCACAGGTTTACATTTGGATCAAGTCATACAGAGTATAGAAACATCATGTTATCTGCACATTAATATTTTGTCTGTATTTGACTCACATCTTAATCACACTGCTGCTTTACGACCTGCACTTGTGAGAAATGTTTGTCACTAATACACACAGAGGAAAAGTGCCAAGAAAAAGTGAAGCATCAATTAAGACTCTCAGCGAGCCTAAGGAATATTTTGAAGTCCCTTCCCAGGTCAGATCCAGTATATTCCTGCACAGAGAGCTGCCTTTTGACTCATGATTTAAATAGAAAGAAATTAAGAAAGAAAAATGTCACTGCATGCATTAATTTTTTAAAAATATAAGTAAATTGTGCTACGTAATATTTTTCTAGTACTCAATTCTCTGGAATAACAGATGTTGCAATAAATGCAACAAACAAAAGAATAACTGCTAACATTGTACATGTAAATGCCATAAAGGCAATTATCAGATCGGTCTGAGGAGGAGTTTAAAGCTCTTGACTTGTTTCTAGTTCTACATCTGCTGCCATCAATGGAAGATTACTTGTACTAACTGTAGAAACTCTTACAATGAGTACTTCTATAGCTCATTGCAGTTTTTACTTTTAAAAGTGAAGGAGACCTTTTCATGACTTCCTATCTCAAAAGAGGCAGAAAAATTAAGGAAAAATGATAGAGATATAGACTTTTTGAAGATTAGGACAAAGGGAGAACTTCATTTGGTATCTGACTGCTGTCAGGGAGGAGTTATATGTCAGTGCTAGCATGACTAGTAATGAAACCATCAAGCCATGCCCAGCAAGAGCACTGCTTACCAGCACGGAGTGCTCCTTTGGCGGCCAGCTTCAGGAGACCCTTCTTCTTCAGGATGAAGCTGGATCCAATGAAGATGCTGGAACTGACCGCCAGAGCCAGGCCAATGTAGAGCTGGTACTGGCTTCCGAGAGGTGTAGACGGCCTCAGGTTTGTTTCATTGAAAGTTCCGTCCATAGGGATGAGGAGAGAAGGAGGGGTTTGGCCCCGCTGAAGGCCTTGCCCCAGGCCTGGTAGATGTGATGGCATAAGCCCAAACACAGCACCTGAGGGAGGAAGCAGGGAGAGCTATTCACTTGCCAGGTACAGCTCTGAAGGCGCCTGACCCTGTGCTGCTCGCTCCTTTCCATGTCCCTTCTGGCCCTGCAGATAGCTCCTGAAGTGCCAGCACAAAATCCACACAACATACGTAGTTCTGTCCCAGGACCACCACACATTCCTCTAATTCACAGGTGCATGCCTTACTTTATATAGAGATTTTCTCACTACATAGGCTCAGTCAAAGTACAAAAAAAAGTACAAAAGCTTAATCCATTGTAATTCACAGAAAGCATTTGATGTAACAAATCATTTTGTTTCTGTTTTTTTTTTTTCCCTGTAATTAAATGACACATGAAGGAATCATCCCGCTTAATGGCACCATCAGCAATGTACTTTTTCTTTTTTCAATGGAAAAAAAGATTTCGATATTTGGTAGAAAAGAATGTGCCTCTGTGTCTTCTCCTACCTAAGCTATAGGAGTATTAATGTTGAGTCAGAAGTACTTCATTACACAATTAACAATAATTAACCTTGGATAATTCACCTAATGCTGCTGAGGATGGAAAATGTAAAACATCAAAAGAATCAGAGATGGTATGAAGTTTGACAGCCTGTCTTCATCTGCAGCTGAGAGTGCTGATACCAACACTAGGAGATACCACCATTTGCAAGCAAGGACTGAAGAATGAATGCCTGCTCTAGGGAGTCCTGCACCACATGGTGCTGCAAACACACTGCTGTAAGATTCCACTTGATTTTCAGGCTCTGCAGTCATATTTCCTTGTTTGCCAAGAGAGTTTTGACCTAATAGAAGTTGTTTTGAATTGCTTAGCCAGACTTCTTTATAACAAAGGTGCATGGGATGAGTATGCCCGTATATTGCAGGTTAAAACTAAAATCCTACAGTTAGAATGCATTAATGCATAGCATGAGGATACTACTGCTCTGAAATCATACCATTTCTAGAAGTTGCAGCTGAATAATCCAAAAGAAACGGGATAAGAAGAAAAGAAACAGGAATAAGAAATACCAATTTGCATCTGTATCAGAAAATATTTATAAGTACTAAAGTATTAGTGTGAAGTATTACCATAGTTCCTCAGTTTGGAAAGCTCCTGGGTCATGTCCTCCTGCCTGCCCATTGCTCCCCTCTCCTGCGTCCTTACCCCCAGTCCTACTGCCTGCCAGCTTACTTCAGTGCTGCAGCATGCCCTGCTGAGCACTCCTTTGTGGATCTGTTCCCATTTGCTGTGGGATTGTGAAGGCTCAAAAGCAAAGCTATTCAATCTGTTTTGTCGTAGAGTGAGTTGAATATGTTTCATGAGAGGTGTTAGCTGCTCTGCAGCAAATACTTGTAGATGAACAAGGAAAACAAAGAAAATCTAATACATGACACAGAAGAAAGGATGGTAGCAGAGTGTGATTTTAAACCATGTAACTAGTTGAACTGGGTGAGCTGGTCTACTTAAACAATAGAAAGTTTCCCTGGCAGTTTGAGTGTCTTTTATATCAGTTAAAAAAGAAAGCAACACCTCAGTGTCAGGTTAGTGTTGATGTATTTTGACAGTCAGGATTTCCCACACAGCTGTCTATAGATGTGCTGTCACTGCACACAGCGCAAACGCAACATGACCTGAATATGTCACCTGCTCCTCCAACTGGCAGGGTCACCTCTGTGAAGTGTGTGCCATAGGCACACTGAGGATTGCCTAAATGTCTGCAGTGTGGCCAGAGCTGCTCCTCTGCTGAGTGGCCAGAAGTCCCAGAAAGGTTTTGGATTTCTCAGCTGCCACCTGGCAAAGAAATGTATACCCAAGAAAACCTGGAGATATGGCTAGCTGCTCTCATACAGTCTCTATGGATTCTCTACAAAAACTCCTCCAGGAAAGGAGAATCCACCAACATTACAGTATTTTTGCTATCTGCAAAGTAACAAGGCTTTAGTTTTGTTTCTTAGAGGTACTCGAATCAAAGGAAAAGCTGCATAGTAAATAGTATTTAATAAAAGAGAGAGAGAAAAGGAATGAAGCATTGAGTGCATTGCTTAACTTCTTACAATGATGCTAAACAGGACTGGTGAAGGCTGTAACACCGCTTGGCTACTGCAGGCCTTGTGTTAGAGGCAGCAGCAGCTATGGCCTTTAATTAAAAGAAAGCACAAAAACGCTTCGTAAGAGTGACCTTTTGGCTACCCAAGGTTGTAAATGTGTTTTTGTGCCAGTGTGTTGTGTTTTTACAGGGAAGAAAACAACACTTTTCTCACTTATTTTTTTGGTGAATGGCGAACTCGTCTATTTGTAGAATGGCAGCTCATTGCCTTCTATATGATCCGCTACTTGTTCTTGAGTTTTCTGTTCCCCATCAGACCGTATGACACCCAACCATAACAATTTCATCATGACACCTGCAGAACATCACGGAACCACTCTTCTGAAACCCAATCACTGCTCACGTTTACAAAGAGAGCCTGGATCTTCAGCGTGTCCCCTCCACCAGCTGAGAAGTGTCACTCTGAGCAGCTGTGACCTCAGTTTATTACTTATTATCAGTTGTTCCACTTGCATAAAGAATGATGGTATTCTGCAGCTCAAAGAATGGAGGGAGAGGTGGCAAAAGGAGGCTGATGAAGGAGGTACTGCAGCTTTGTGGCCCATTGCAAACAGCTTAAGGATTGCATGGAAGGGCTGCAGGAGTTGGTGGGGTCCCAAAGAAGGGAGGGCTCTTAAGGTTCACACAGTTGATGTAGCTAAGCCGGTTTCTCCTCCCCACTCCCAAATGTCAACATGAAACTGTCACCAGGGCCGCTCCTTCAGGAATAAACGCTGGGAGCTCTGACTCAAGGCTGATAGCAACAGGAAACCATCCAGAACTGGAGGTGGACACACCGCTTCACCTTTGACTGTTCTCCCAGTAAGATTTTCCTGAGCCACCCAAGTACCATCTGATGACAAGCAGCAGACAGGCAGGGTTCGGCCACACTGCTCGTACCCCGCGTAACTTCCTGCAGTGTCATAGAAACCAGTGACTGCCGTGTCCCGCAGGCCGGCAGTGACAGCCTCACCCCTCTCTGAGCACGCTGCTCCCACCTCATCCCAAGAGTTATATGCATCACATGCATCACTGTCCACTTTCGCTGCACTCCTAGGACAGGTCACGCTGGTGGTGCCCACCTCTCCCACTCGGGGAGATGCCAGCGCATCCCTACTAAACCCTGACCGTGGGGTCTACAGCTTCCCGGCATAGAAACACACAAAAGAAACCGAAAAGCGAGTTTACAGCTACAAAGCCGCTCCCGAAAGTCAAACACGCGAACTGTTATCACCATTTCAGCAGACGGCCGCTCTTCGCCCCCCTCTCACACCGCCCACCCAAGGCAGGAGCCCTCCCAGCGCCACACCCCCCCGGCCAACACCTGCGCGACGTCACGGCGGAGGAAAGCAGCCGTCATCGCAGCAGCCCCGTCGCGGGGGGAGAGATGTTCATGGCAGCAGAGCTTCCTGCTTTCGAGCCGCCTCCTGTTCAGAGCTCCTCGCAACGCGGTGGTCTCGAAGCCGCGCAGCCCCCGCGCAGCACTGACCGAGAGGCGGAGCCCCGCGCGGCACTGACCGATCGCGCCCCGTGCCTGCCCCGCGCCTGCGGGCGCCCCACGCCGGCTCCGCAGCGGGCAGGAGGCGGTGACAGCGGCTCCGCCTGGCCCTTGTCTGTCCCTTGTCCGTCCCGCCCCGAGGGAGGCGGACCGTGGGACGCCCGTCGTGCCGCGGCTGTCGTTTGCGAGGCGGGGGCTTCGCGCGGCCGGACTGGTGTCTGCACGTCCCGCTGCTGCATCCGGCCGGCTCTCTCATTTCTGCTACGGCAGTGTGCCCTCGCAGCCCAAAAAGCAGACCGTAACCTGGGCGAAGTGTGGCCAGCAGGTCGAGGGAGATGATCCTGCCCCTCTGCTCTGTGCTGGTGAGGCCCCACCCGGAGCGCTGCATTCAGATGTGGGGTCCTCAGTACGGGAGTGACATAGACCTACCTATCGGAGCGCATGCAGGGAAGCATTCACGGTCTGTTGTAGTAGGACAAGAGGAAATGGTTTCAAACCAGAAAAGGGGAGATTTATATTGAAAATAAGGAGGAATTTTTTTTACAATAAGGATGGCTTGCCCAGAGAGCTGGTGGAAGTCCCATCCCTAGAGATATTCAAGGTCAGGCTGGATGGGGCTCTGAGCACCTGACTGAGCTGTAGGTGTCCCTGTCCATTGTGGAGGAGCTGGGCTAGATGATCTTTAAGGATCCCTCCCAACTCAAATGGTTTGGTGACATTCTAATTTAACTTTGTTCCTGTTCACTTCTGGGAGAAGAGGTGAACATTTTGAGCATGCGGCTACACAAAGCATGCAATGTGCTGCCCATGCTGTTCTTCACCACTTGCCCCATAGGCAGGTGGCAGATTCTGACGCTGTTTGCCCAGGTGTGGCTGAATAGAAGCAATTAGCCTTATTACTCAATCAGTAGTTTCAAGGCAGAAGATGAAGCCCATGTTTTTAGCATGGTTATATGAGATACATTTACACAATGTATGTTATTCTGTGCTAATCCTAGATGTGTCTCCTTGCTATCTGGGACAATCAGGACCTGGAGCAGGCACACAGACCACAAGCTGGATGCAAGCTAAGCTGCAAATAGGGCACAGAACCAGAGCATGGCAGGGACTTGCTGCTGGGTTGCAGCCATGCTTTATAGCACTGTCCCTAAGTCAGTGATCCTTGGTATTACAGTTTATTAATGCTGGTGCAAGGTGGCAAAACATAGTTGCAGAACAACTCAGAGTTCCAAGCCTTGATCACATGGTATTTGGGTTAGACTGAGAGATCTATTTGGAAGTCTTAGTCTGATTATTATTATTATTATTTATGTCTGCATTTATTTTGAATACAAGCAGTGCTGCACGCATTTAGGGACCTCTCCTCTTTATCTTTACAATGTCTACACTGCTGTAGGAAATTCTATGGAACATGTCCCGAGCCACGAGGAAGCTGCCTTGTAGAAATAGTGTGATTTCTCAACTTTATTCTCAGCTTCATTGTTTCTATAACAGATTACTGCTACAAGAGATCAATATTTCTAAATATTATTTGAAACAGTTATATTGATATCTAAAAGCACAATCTGAAAATGTGAGAGCAAGCTTCATCTTCTCATTCAACACAAGCATGGTATGCATTGAACAGATGCACAGCTTCAGCTCCTCTATTTACTTTGATCCCCCTCCAGCCAGTCAGCTTGGAGGGTTCACGCTTCTAGCTCTGTTGTGTGTCACGTTCCCAGCTTCCTGCACAGCAGCTGAAGCATGCTAAGAGTTGATCTTTGTAAGCAGCCCAGCTGATGGTTCTACAGAGAGCTCACTGTGGTTCTGGTGTTCACTCTGGTCCCTAGAAGAATACTGAGGAACAATGTGGTTAACACTTCTGTAGGTGTATTTCTCTACCATCCAACTCCTTCAGTAGGTGATGAGCGTTGAAGTATTTTTAATTAAGGAATAAAATATTTAATCTGAGATACGCTTATTTCTCTGTTGAAATATAAATTGTATCATAAAATTATAGAAGGGCTTGGGCTGGAAGGGACCTTAAAGCCCAACAGTTCCAACCCCCAGCTGTGGGTAGGGCTGCCACCCACCAGCTCAGGTTGCCCAGGGCACCATCCAACCTGGTCTTGGGCACTTCCAGGTAAGGTATCAGACACCCTCAGCTTCTCTGGGCAGCTGTGTCAGTGCCTCATTGCCCTCCTAGTGAAGACCGTCTTTCTGAAGTCTAATCCAAATCTCCTCTCTTTTAGTTTAAAACCATTAGCTCTTGTTCTGTCAGTATTAGACCATGTACAAAGTTGTTCTTCATCCTCCTCCAAGTACTGGAAGGCTGTGTTGAGGTCTTCTGGAGCCTTCTCTACTCCTGACTGAACAAACCCAGCTTCCTCAATCTTTCCACACAGAAGAGGTGCTCCAGACCTCTAAGCAAGTTTTAAGGAACTTTGAGACAATGCCTGGAGGAAAGAAAGTACATAAAATTCATTTATCAATGGTGATACATTTTTCTTTATTTTGGATGATGTGCAAAGGTCAACTGGGTAAGAAATTAAGGGCTTGATATACAATCTTATCACGTGAGATAAAGAGGAAAAATACATGAGTTTACCCTTCAGAATTACACGTGTGACTGATTTAGATCAATGCCTGCAGCATCAGTGCATGCAAATAAGTCAGTGCAGCTCCTCTTATGCCAGTGGAGCTCTGCCAGCTACAGCTAAGCAAAGATCAGTCCTTTTGTGTATGAAATAACAGATGTGGGTATCAACAGCCAGAGCAATTGTGTCACAGTTTTCATTTTTTCCAAAAGAAAATAAAGGAAAATGTTACAAAAAAGCTGTTATTGGTTTTGTACTGTTTTTCATTGGAAAATGCAGAAGAAATTTGTGTAAAAATTCTGTAACTCATGCAAAGAATGCTTTTGCTGAAGCTGACTGCCAAGCAAACTCTGATCTGGACTGTTAGTTTTCAATAAATATAAGAACGGTCTAAAGACAACTTTATAATTGTACATTTATAAGTAAAATTGACATCAGAAACCTCCTTTTCCTGCCCCATTAATAAAACCTCCAGAGATCAGACCTGTAGGAACAATGTGTAAAGGAAGTAATCTCAACTGGTACAAGAAATTGTGCTTCCGGGTTGCAGTTCAATAGGATCAAAAAGCTGTGCTTGCTGTGAAATTACTAGTCCTATACAAGTTGCCTCAAAAATGCAGAGAGTGTCTTCTTATCTGCTATGCTACAATGAATGTCTGCACTTTAGCATACTTCTGTATGGTCACCATTATCTATCTTCTGTACTGGTAAAAGGCTTTGACATAGGCTCCTATCATGTTATGTGGTGCTGTCTGTGTGCCCTTTAATCTTCATGTCCACAAAAAGTTGAGCTGAAAGTCTGCCCAGTGCTTTCAGATTCCAACCTCATCCCCATCAATGAATGTAACACACTGACACGCATCTTAAACTGCAAATAGTTCTTTCCTCTCCACTTAGAACCCTTCTAATGCTAAAGTAAAAATGCAGTACCACCTACTGGTGGAGATACCGCTTGCCAGAAGCCTCAGAGCCTTCTCAGCTATGGCTTTTCCGATGTTACATGCATTGCATGCTGAAATGTCATCAGCACTAGAAGACACAGAGCAGTATTTGCAGAAAATGAGCCTGCCCCAACTGCAGTCCCACCCAATCCTTTGTTCACAGAGCTAAAAAACGTGCAGCTGGAATGCAGTGCTGCTCTGTTAAAATCTATTTGTTTATGAATGCCTGTGTTTGATGTATCAAGTGCTTTGGTTATGAGTGTTTGAATCTAGGGACAGCTTTAATAGGATTGAGAAGAATTACAGATACACTGACAAAGCAGGATACAGAAATAGATTACAGTTGGCCTTCTACAATGATAATCCAATAGTGTCAGGCATCCTCCTTTACCAGTTAAGGTTATTTCACCGAAATACAAAATGGTACAAAAAGTATCCCTGGGGAGAGGTATTGCCTCTAAACTAGTCTAATTGTCACCACAGTCAATGACTACTGGTTAACTGGCTTTTAAAGAGGATAGAGTTGTGCCAGTTTTGGATAGGGAACTGGCTGGATGCAGTGGGATTCCACTTCTTATGTCTGAGAGCTGAAAAGCTCTCCTGTAAAACAGGTAAGAGCAACTTATGGGAATATGAGTTCCTTTAAAGCTCGCTTTTCTCCACCTGATTGAAAAGCTGACTCTACTTTGCAGTTTATGTTTGAATTAGAGACATAGCACAGGCACTGCCAGATACAAATCTGCTTTTCATTAAGGGCACAGTTATAGTCTGGTGCTCAAGAGATACACAGTTGAGGTGTAAGTGCTGGCCACTCAGTGCTACCACATGCTCACAATCTAGCTGCTCAGCATTCAACACTGGGATCACTCAGACTGCAGACCAGGCAAAAGCCTGTGAGAATGACAGATAAAATCAGTCCTGGTCCAATACCAGATGTGGATGAATTGTTCACCTGGTCAGGAGACTGATTTGTGGTACTGAGCATCATTTTGGGTTTGTGATTGAAGCTACAATTCATCCATCCACTCATGAAAGACCACTCAATCACGTGCACTGCAAAGTTTATGGTGGCTTCTAGGAATGCTAGCAGTATTGCTTTCTCCTGCTCTTGGTTTTGGGAAGATATATGTCTTGAATCCCTGCAAGTCTGTGATTCAGTGTTTTTCCACTAAGCATATGTATACAATTAGTGGTGTTATTGTTTTGGTTTATTCATTTGTTTTTATGTTTTAAAGAATTAGGAACGTAAAAATTATGTTAAATTAGTGAAGAACCTCCAATAGTTTGACATTGTTTCTTATTGTTCATCAAGAGGATAAAATCATAAACATAAATTTGCATTTATGCTTTTTTTTTTCTATTCCAGGGAAGAACTGTTGCTACAGCAAAAAATGCATCCACATTATTAAAAAAATGGGTCAAAAAAGGACACCAAGTATATAGGTATTAACAGGTGTTTGGTTGGTTGGTTTGGTTTTAGTTTTATGACAGAGCATGCTCCAGTATTTGCCATTTTTTCTGCGTGTCAAAAGGGCCAGTAAGCATCTGCTCGGGCAGAGGATAATAGTGACTGCCACTGTCACTGTCATCTCTCTCTAAATCTCAAAATCCATCACTAGGTCGAGGAAATCCTCCTCTAACATCCATGTCCTTCCCTGGGAATAATTCAGGGAGCCACACACAGAGCTGGCTCCTTGAGAAATCAAATAATAAGGGATTTAAGGTTGATATTCTGATATGCTGATGATATTTAGCTTACCACGGTGGCTCCACCTATGTAGTAAGGAAACGTGGCTCATCTAGAGGACTGGAATTGCTACAAGAAGCAGCAGATTACATTACCAAGGTAAGCATGTACACTGATGAAACTTTTTACTGCAGAACTGCTAGGGACTCCTTTTGCGTGTTAGTGAAGATTCATGCTTTGATAGACTTCATGTTTTAAATCTGCTGACGATTTCTTTGTGGTTTGGAACACAGTGGACCAATGACAAGGTGAGAAATGGGTAAAATAAGAAAGCAGAAGAAGTGGAAGCTGATCTTCCATTCACTGCAGTCCTGTAGGATAATGCCGCCCTCATTTTCTTGCAGCCCTAAAGATTTTGACACATAGGAATTAACATATTTAATTTTTAGTACATAAGATTTGAGAAGTCAGTAGTTTGCTGTAGTAGTCACATTTAGAAATACAAGGGAGTAAAAGCAAACCGTTGGTGATGATACAGCAAAAGAAATTATGAAATAAATAACCTAAAATACAAGCAAAGGAAGCACTTATCTGTGTTACTTTCAAACTTCACGCCTGAATACTACAAGGTGGCATTCAGCGTCTGACTATTGACATAACATCAGTGTAACAAGACGTGACAATGTACTGGTTTAAGAAAGAATGTGCAAACAAAGAAAAGAAAACATGATAGTAATACAACTTAGTAAAGGCAGCCTGAAATATTTTGCTAGAAAAAGCTCTATAATGTAATCAGAAATGCCTTAAGGGAGACCCTGGGCCCAGTGAGTTTAATAGGGAATTTTCTGGCATTCTTAGTGCCAGGGTTTTGTGGTATGAAAGCTGTGACAAAGCGACTGCAGTCCCCAGACCAGGAGGACCTGTTGTGTCTGTTCAGTTTGCATGGGGCACATGCTGCATTATCATTTCTGCACCTTAGACTCAACAATTTCAAGGTTCCAAGCAGCGTGCATTGGAACTAATGGAACTTAAAGATATTGTTGTGCTGTGTGTCCTTGGCTATATGAGGAGAGAGACAACCTAGGGCAGCAGCCACCTGAGCTGAGATTTGGATTTAATTCTTTGAGTCTACAGGATAGTAAATGCTTCCAGTTTCTATGTATGGACAAGTTTGAAGCATACTTAAAGCCCACTGTGCCTCAGAAATATGAACTCTCCAGTCCTGCCCTAAAAAAGCCACTCTTCTCTCCCAGCAAATTCTGCTTTCTCAGAACACAAATACCCTGCAGTAGTTCTTTTTTGGTTAGACACAAACGGAGTCAGGGGAATTGGTTTATTTGCAAAAAAATGCATAGAAATTCCTATTCAGCTGGAGAAGAGGGGAAACTGCAGAATATAGACTTTACTCAAACTCCAGGCTACGTATTCTGGATAGGTGTGGCTTTTCTACATGATCTGTTTCACCACACTTCTCATTGTCTAATTTTTAGCCCATGGGCAAGTTAGTATGTCTGCATATCACAAAGTCTAAGATATCTATTTTGCTGTCATCCTTTTGCAAAGATAAACATGAAAACCAAGTTCCTAGAAAAAGTGTTACTGGGAGTGTTAATGAGGACTGATGCAGAGTACACTTACAGGCATGACCTGCCTTGAGATGATTATTTTCACAGTTGTTTGATGCCAAGTTGTTGGAAGTGGCTGAACACAGCTTTGTTTTATACCTGTGAGCTGTGCAGAGGATATAGGTCAAATCAGGGTGGGGCTTTGTGTGCCAGCATTAACAGAGCTTTCAGAGCACCTGTAAGCAGATACAAAGCTGCTTAATTTAACCTGGTGTATTTTCAGTCTCCACTCACTCAAATACAACCTACCCTTGGAGAAAGACAGTGAAAACTCTGTTACAGCTTTTAGGCAGCTGGTGAATCTGACCTAATGTTTACTATGTGTTTTTCTGTGGCACTTTAGGCCTGATGCTTACTGTTGAGCATTTAAAGACTGATGAGCAATGCTAGACAATATTTAGGACTATTCTTGAAAGAGCAGATGTTAGTCTTCAATATTTATCTTTCTGCTTTGTAGAGTAATGTATATTTCTATATCATTTCTTACATGTATCATTCATGTCTGTCAGCTGCTTCAATCAGGGGTTTCCTCTCCAATTTCTTGCATAGGAATATTTTTTAGTTGCATTGGTTTATCGAGTCAGATAAATCGGACAGTTCTGTTGCAGCTGTACCATTGTATTTCTCTTTTGCTGTGTGCTTTGCTACAGAAAGGAATTACTTTAAGACTGGTTTATTCTATGGCACTTTACTTCATTTACCAGTGGAACAGCCACTTATTTCTCAGTTTGTGGGCTACAGGAATCTCTACACTCTGATTTCATGTGCATAGGGATATTGCTACTGCAGTGGATAGCATCTATTTTGAAGACCCTGTCAAGAGCAGATCACTTGTAGATGCCATTGATGCTCCAACAATTAGCAATCTTATTGATATGAAGATGTAACTGACAAAATCATAAGAATAATGGTAGAAAGAGACAAAGAGACAGCAGAAGTTAATTACTTCAGTGATTAAAAGTTTATGATATATTAGTTATGCACCCTACAGGATTTTTGTTGTTGTTGTTGGTTTTGTTTTAATATTGAGATAAACAAACCAGACGTGAACAAGCACATAAGATGTGCTTATCCTACATCCTCTGCAAGTAAGAAGATTTACAGCAGTCTTCAAATTCTGAGTTACAGCAGCTATTCTTGCTGTCATCAGATCGTAACTTTCAGATGTCAGACATACTAAGGATTCAGGATGTCACCTGTTCATGAGCCTATTTATCCATCTCCATGAGAAAGCTTCTGAGTCTTTGGTTCAAAACCAAATGCAATAGCAAGAGAGGCTTCAAAAAAATGTCCTATTCTTTTCAGTTGCCTGATCACTCAGCACACTGCAGCACCCACAGTGTCATCTTTATCTGGAGGGAATGTCATGTGAGAGAGGAAATGGGAAAAACTGCTAGGAGTTTGGGGGGAAGCAAGGAAACAAAAGACTCATCTTTAGGGGGAAAAAGAAAAGGAAGAGGTGTGTTGTGATACTTTCTGAAATTAATCTTCCTCTCTTACCCATGCTAAGACAATTTTGACCATGAAAGTAGGAGTAATTGAGACCCATCACTCCCATGCAATTATTCCCAGCGTGGTGGTGCAAGACACCAGTGAGGATTCTGGACTGACGGAGAAAGGGGAAAACAGGTGTGCCAGGTTTGCTTCATTCCATTTCATTCTTGTGTGTGTAGTTTATTTTTCTATTATTTAATAATTTGGGAATAAGTAAGCATAGATAATTTGTTTTCATCTAACTTTCTTCTCCCTCTATTAATAAATTAGTTTTATAGTGATGTGATGTATTCTTTTTTGTAAATATTTGCATAGATTATTTAGCCTGTAATTAAAATTGTGACAATCAGCTTGTGACAATGTAGAGGAAATATTTTTCTTTAATTTCAGCAGGTAACATATAACTGTTGTTTTGCTGTTCTCCAGGCAACGGTTTCTACCCGGAGCATTTGCACAATACAATATTAACAACAATAGTAATAAAGACGAGTAAGTACCTTTGCATTTTCAAAAAGTGATAGTACTGCTTTACTAAGTGCTTAAGCAGCAATGAAAAGGAATAATCAATGCCTAATAATTTCCTTACAAGCATTTATGTCATGCAAGTAATCCCAAAAGAGACTGCACGTACATTTGAACTTTACAGCCATCAAATGTTAAGATCATTCCCAATAGCAAAGCTATTGTTATTGTATTAACTGTAAATAGAAGTAGTTCTGTATTAATGCATTAAGAAAAAATTTCAAGACCAAACAGCTAAGCAAAATGGTTTATCCTTAACAAACTCAGGTGATTCTAATAATTAAATGAAAAAACAATAACGACTGTATTTTCTTTTTCATAAGAGAGAAGAAAAAGAAAAAAGAAAAGAAGAGGTAAGACAGAAAATCTACTTTAAGGGCTTTTGAATGTTACTTCTTGGTTGTTAACTGTTGTTAACTTCTTGGCTGGAGCACTGCTTTTTGCTACCAGCGGAGGCATTTAATTTTCCAAATATGTTTCAGCTTAATCTGTAATAACCAAAAATGTAAACCTATTTTGTAGCAAGTCAGAAAATAAAAAGGATGGAGAAAAACAAAAGAACAAGGAAAAAAAGGAAAAACACAAAGATAAGAAGAAGAAAGAAAAGGATGAAGAGTAAGTATTTTGCATTTAGGTCTTGCTATGTTAGTTTGATAAAACTGATTTTTAAGTACAACTAAAAAGAATTTATTCATAGACGTGGTGTAAACAAGATGCTTACTCTCTAGTGGATTGGTATATGGAATACTGTTGTCCTCCCAGGAACAGAATTGTTCTGATTTATCTTACTATGTGGATAATCAAATGGCAACACATACGCTGCATAGAAATGATCTAAAAAAATACACAAAAGGAAAAAGGTCTAGTGTGGATTCTGATTATCCAACATATTTTGGATAATGCTCTGCAGCAAAAGATGTGCTACTAAAGGAAAGTATGTCTTCCGCATGTCACTGTCGCCTATAAACAAGTAAACTTTGCTGTGACCTAAAAGCTCTTGCTTTTTCTTTTCTTTTTGTTGTTGTTGTTGCTGCTCTTGGAAAAGTCATCATTTCTTGACCAATTAAGAGAAATGTGTTTTATTTGTTTTCATATTCTTTGGTTTCTGTATATGAATTGTGCTGATAACTGACCTTGCTCAGAACTAGATGTTTCACCGTGAGGAAGGTATAGTTTGTCTCATTTAAACATGCATATTCATACAATTGCTTTATTGCATTCACTCAAGGAAGCGTAGCTTTAATAAAGACCTTTTATTTAACAGTAGTTATTTCTGGAATTTTTTGTTCCTCAAGATTTATTACATATATATATATATATATATTCAGTTGTTTCTCATAGCTCTTTTTCTCTACCTATCACTCAGGAAGAAGAAAGATATTTTCATCATTGATCCAGCAGGAAATATGTATTACAACTGGTTGTTCTGCATCACGATGCCTGTCATGTACAACTGGACTATGATTATTGCTAGGTGAGGTACTCCTTTAATAAAACTTCTGACAAACTGTAACATATATACCTAATGGGAAATTTACTTCATTTATCAGTCATTTCATGCAAGTGTTTCATTTTCTTTTCATGTTAACTTATTTTTTCCTTTTCCTACTCAGAGCCTGTTTTGATGAGCTACAGAACGACTACTTAGCTGTATGGTTTATTGTTGATTATGTTTCTGACATCATCTATATTGCTGACATGTTTGTACGGACAAGAACGGGTATGTATACTTGATAATTCATTCTTTCTATTAATACGTTCATTTTAAAATCTTATACCACACCCAGAGCTAGATACCTCTAATATGGAACTGAAAGCCCAAGGCTCTAACTCCTTCCCCCCATTAACCACCCTTCCTATGGCCTGTTTTGTTGTTTTCTTTCTTCCTTACTATTTTTTTTCCTCCTCCAAATGTTCATCAGATACCGAAACAGTGAAAGGAAAAACGTATTCTTTTCAAAGCTGTATAGTTTAGCTTAAGCTGAACTAGGTGGCATTAAGCTGACTGCTTGGACATATGAGAAATTGCTTAAAAAGAAAATTATGCATTATCTGAAACTTGCACACAACATGTGTTTCAACTCACGTTTGGTTTGACAGTAAATACAGAACAGTTGAAAATGAAAAAATTTAATACTTACATGCAATTTGATTTTAGGTTACCTGGAACAAGGTCTTCTAGTGAAAGAAGAACAAAAGCTTAAAGAGAAATATAAGAGCTCCCTACAATTCAAATTGGATTTTCTGTCAGTCATACCAACTGACCTCTTATACTTTAAGTTAGGACTGAATTACCCAGAACTGAGAATAAACCGACTGCTCAGAGTAGCTCGGATGTTTGAATTTTTCCAGAGAACAGAAACAAGGACAAACTACCCAAATATCTTCAGGATTTCTAACCTTGTCATGTACATTGTGATTATTATTCACTGGAATGCCTGTGTGTATTACTCGATCTCAAAAGCCATTGGATTTGGGGCTGACACATGGGTCTACCCCAACACTTCCCACCCTGAATTTGCCCGTCTGACCAGAAAGTACGTCTATAGTCTCTACTGGTCCACTCTGACCCTGACTACTATTGGTGAAACACCCCCTCCTGTACGGGATTCGGAGTATTTCTTTGTGGTTGTTGACTTCTTGGTTGGAGTATTGATTTTTGCTACCATCGTTGGTAATGTCGGCTCTATGATCTCCAACATGAATGCTGCCAGGGCAGAGTTTCAAGCAAAGATTGATGCTATCAAGCAGTATATGCACTTTCGGAATGTAAGTAAAGACATGGAAAAAAGAGTTATAAAGTGGTTTGACTATCTCTGGACAAACAAAAAGGCTGTGGATGAAAGGGAAGTGTTGAAGTATCTGCCGGACAAACTAAGAGCAGAGATTGCAATCAACGTTCATCTGGAAACATTAAAAAAAGTTCGGATTTTTGCAGACTGTGAAGCTGGCCTGTTGGTTGAACTCGTTCTGAAACTCCAGCCGCAAGTCTACAGCCCTGGAGACTATATTTGCAGAAAAGGAGATATTGGACGAGAAATGTACATTATCAAAGAAGGCAAACTTGCAGTAGTCGCTGATGATGGAGTGACACAATTTGTGGTCCTAAGCGATGGCAGCTATTTTGGAGAGATAAGCATTCTTAATATCAAAGGTAGCAAAGCTGGCAATCGAAGAACAGCCAATATTAGAAGTATCGGATACTCAGACTTGTTCTGTCTGTCTAAAGATGATCTCATGGAGGCTTTAACAGAGTATCCCGATGCGAAGGCAATGCTGGAAGAAAAAGGTAAACAAATCCTCATGAAAGATGGATTGCTGGACATTGAAGTTGCAAATTTAGGAAGTGATCCTAAAGACCTGGAAGAGAAGGTGGCTTATATGGAAGGATCAATGGACAGGTTACAAACCAAGTTTGCCAGGTTGTTAGCTGAGTATGACGCTGCACAACAGAAACTGAAAAAAAGACTTACACAAATCGAGAAAATATTGAAGCCAGTTATAGAGCAAGAATTCTTAGACTTTGAAGAAGCAGAACCATCCCCAGATAAACTTGGAGCATCAAAAACAGAATAAAAATCTGGCAATAGGACTAAGGGTCCATGGGGCTGAATACGTTTTTCTCTAATCTTGTATGACCCAATGGTTACTTACTTATGAAAAATTATCTCTTGAGGTAATACCACCAATTTCCCCAAAACAACAAATATTTGGCAGGTTTAGGGAAGGGTAAGAAGAATCAAGAATGAGGACGGGACATAAAATTTTACTCTCTGTGTTACACCTTTGTACATCTAATGTAGCCTACTTGTGTATGAATACTGAAGGTCTTCCTGACTGTTCTTAAATCATTTCTTCATGTCTTCTTGTGGAAAGATGGAAAGGTTTGGTAATTGTATTATTTGAAGTGAATATAGGCATGAATCGTGATAATAATTTATGTATAAATAAACACAATTTAATATCTGCTGATTAAAGTACGATTAATTAAATATGGGATATTATTACATAAAGAATTGTTTATTTTTGTTTCTAAAGAATTAGGTTTATCTAATGGCAGCAGCATCCCATAGGGCTGTGTCGTATCTCACTAGGAACTTGAGAAGCACTTTTCATCTTTGTTGAAGAGTTTAAGGTTTTTGTATTAGAGAAATGTTATGGAATTACTAATATTATACAGAGTCTTAATAAAGACGGGGGGCTACTGCACACATTGTCTCTCTTGGATCTTTCAGTGATGAGTTGTAGTTGCTAGCTGCCACTTTTCCTGCTCTAGCAGCTTATTTAGCGTTTTCAGGCTCTTTACCATCTGAAAACTTTTATTAATTCCTATCGGCATGTATCTGCTGGACGAAACCCTTAACTGCAGAGCTTACAGAGCCCTCACACGAAGGCCCACCTCCTCCCACCTTGAGGTACCATTGCTGCCCCCCCCCAGCCGGCAGCACCTCCGGGCAGGCCTCACCGCGGTGCACGTTGGGTGTTGTAGTCCTCCGAGCTACCGCTCGGCCCCGTCCCGACGCTTCTCGCCTCGCTGCCGAGCGGGGAGCGCTGGGAGCTGTAGTCAGGCCCCCGCCTGCCGCTTCCGTGCGGAGGGGTTGAGCCGGCGGGGAGGGCGGAGAGCTCGCCTCGGGGCGGCTGCGGCCGGGAGGCGTCGGGGTGTGAGGAGTGCAGCCCTTCTCTGGCTGGCGGGGAGGGATGGAGGCGGCCTGGCGGCAGGGTGGCCGGGGCCGGGGTCGCGCCCGGGTAGGGGATGGGCTCTCCAACCGTGCCGGGGCGGCCGCCCGGCCTTCTGCTCCTATCGGCCGCGGCGGTGCGTGTGTTCGGGCGGCGGCGAGCGGCGGCGAGGGGACGTGCGGTGAGTGCCCTTACTCCCTGTCAGCCCTCCGGCGGGGCCCAGCAGCTCGGCCTGGCCTCGGGAAGACCCCAGAGCGGGACCGGGGCCCTGGAAGATCGAGGCGGACGCATGTGGCGGTGGGCCCGGCGCCAGCCCCGCTGCCGGTGGCAGCGAGCCGGGGGTCAGCGTGGGCAGCGGCCGGGATGCGCGGGGCCGTTGGGGGCCTCGCGGGTCCTTTCTCCCCCCTCTAGGAGCCCCGTGTGTGCGCAGTGCTCTGGAGCTGTCCCGACGTGTCTGATGTCGGTGCCCTTCGAGCGGTGGGGTGAACCTCGAGGAACGGCTGCGATGTGACTAGCAGCTGTTAGGGAGCGCGGCAGCGGGCAGGGGTCGGGCGGTAAGAGGGGCGTGTGTGGTCCGATGTGGGAAACCTGCAGCTGCTTTAGGAGCTCTGAAGGCCACAAGTAATCGGCAGATAGTAATTCCCCTTGTGAATTTTATGGATAATGCTCGGCAAAGAAGGAGAAGTAGTGTCTATTTTCCTGTGTGGAATTGGAAGTGTAACAGAATAGCACCCTCAGAAATGTAAAGTAAGCGAACTCTCTAAGAAAAGGACAGTTGAAAGGATGAAGGTCTGGATGCAGTGGTACAATTAACAGTGGTTAAGATTGTGACAATCTGTTTTTGTTTTTTTTTAATAGAATTATCCTCACAGAAGAAATTCGATGAAATTAAGAAAGCGAATCAGGCTGCAGCAAGAAAGCTGGCTGAGGAGCAGTTTAGTTCTTCATCAGAAGATGATGATGAAGATGCTGAAATAAAACAAGGAAAGATTTTGGCAAAAACATTTACCGTTTACACCAGTCAAACCGGTAAGCTTTTTTCTGTATATTGACTTTTATTTGGATATGAAAGCATAGAAGAGATGGCATTACTGGTTATGTCTTAGACTTTTTGCACAGTCGGAGGGGGAACGCTGTTTTCTGATGTACTTCTTTCTTTCTGATATATTGAATATACTTGTTCCCAGCAGTGCATACTTGCTGTGCTTCTTGCCTTGTTCAGCAGAACCAGTGGTACAGTTTTTCAGCTTTCTTAAGTACTTCTAATAGTGTGGTTTTGTGTTAATGTATGACTGGCCTCTGTTCAGAGGAAATAAATTACTTCTTACAACGGTCTCAACACGTATGGAATAACAGATCAAACGTTACTGATGGCTTTAAACATTTTTGTACATTAAAGATGGAGATGCAAGTGAACTGGAACGTACAAGACAGTACATGAACGATGCTTTTCAGTCAGGGGCTATGACATGTCTGATCTGCATTGCTTCAGTTAAAAGGAACCAAGCTGTAAGTACTGCATGGTATGCTTTCAAGTATTTTAATTTGTAGCAATGTCTCACATTATTAAAAGGATGAAGAAATATCTGCTGCTTTTCTTTTGCCAAATATTTCATTCATTGTAAGCTGACAACTCAACACATCATGCGAGAGGTTCCAAAGGCATAAAACTGTGTTTTTATTACTTAAATTGCTTTTCAGCAGCAGGTTGATATTCTAAGCAAAATAGTATATCCCTCCAGAACTAGCAGTGAGGAGTGTGCTGAAACCGCAGAGGGTTAGTGATAGAGAGAGAATACTATTAAAGTCAGCTCTCTTAAGCTGAACAAAAGTTCACAAATGTTTGCTGCTTCTTTTGCATGATACTTCTTTGGCTCTTTGAAAAAAGACCATATTGTAAGCCATTCTTGTAAAGAAGTCTTTTTCTTAATGTTTTTAGGTAACTGTTGAAACTTGAACAGGGAAAACTTCTTAGTACTTTTACCAAGATGTTTAGAGACCTGGGGTATGTGCTAGAGTTGGGCTTGTTTAGTCTGGCCGACAGGACGTGAAGGAATGATATGATTACAGGCTCTGGCCACTTAGAAGTTGTGAAGAAAACTGAAGCCAGTCCTGTGGTGACAGATGGTGTAATAAAGGGTAGTGGCACAATCTGAGGCTTGAAAGGTGCAGATTAGATACAGGAAAGGTAGTGCTACACATAGGTTGCCCAAAGGGATTGTGGAGTCTCCATCTTCAAGGCGGCCTCAGGACTTAAAGTTAAGCAACTGCTAAGGTGGCTGTAGTTGCACTTTGGGCAAGAGGTAGCACTTTATCACCTCCAAAGATGTGCTTAGGGGCATTTCTATGACTACATGGGCTCCATAAGCTTTGATGAAAGCAGCAAGAATAATAGGGATGTGAATCTGTAGCAACAAAACTTTCTCTATTACTCTGACATGACAACAGGTGTAATTTACCTTTGGGAATCTGTTTTTTTTTTTTGTTTTCCCCTAATGGGAAAATAGCAAGCTTGTTTTTCTTTTGGTATTGATTTTCATCAATTGAAATGAGGGGAAAAAATACTCATTAAAAAAAAAACAACCTGGCACTTATATCCGCTCTTTAGGTCTGGAGCTGTTGTGGATGCTTCTGTATATTTCATCTGGTGTGTATCCAGAAGTGGGCCAAGGACAGCCTTTTCCTTGTGTCATCTCCTTTGACAGATGATGATTTTGGGAAGAAAGATTATCCATGGCCATGGTGAGTTCTCCATAATATATTTACATAGGTACTTTTGTTGTGAAATCTGTGCACTGGAGTTGCTTTAGAAGGCAGCATGCAAACACATACATCAGAACGTTTAGAAGACTTGCTTGGATTCAAAAACTCTAGTGTAGGGTCTCAGACGAGCTGGTTTGCTTAGGAAATAAGGTATGGAGTTATTGGTTGGCAGCGTCTCAAGTTTTGTGCAAGTTAACAATGCCTGCTTTGTTACAGATTAGTTCTATATACACCGTGCTTAAAAACAGGACGTTTAAACATTTCAATGCAGGTAACATTTATCGTTATCGTTTAAATGTTAAGTAAAATGAGTGAAGTCACTTCAGAGACATGGTGGATATGAGCAAGTAGACATTTTATTTGATGATTATAATGACATAGCCCATTTAAGGACTCTGCGCTTATCTGAGGAGCTGCTTGTCTGTTGTCTTTCCCTAGTAGCTGCTTTGTTCCTCTTGCATTGCCTCCCTAATCAGTGGTTCACTCCTGAAAGTGCGTAGGGCCTGTGGAGCTGATGAACTCCAGACCTTCTCCTGTCAACATTTAGGAATGCTGCATTTTTTGACACCATCAAGGCTAGCTGATATGCATAGCAAGACCTTTATTGTTTGTTATAGATACCCTTTTTTTGGTTGCACAAGTTGTAAGAATCTTAATTGGTAGGCTGTTAACAAACTAGGGAAACTGAAATAATTAAAACTAATGCTTTTCTTGTTCCCTCCTGTTTTCCCTTCTTATAGCCCAAAATGTAGGTTTGAATACAAACGGTCCGAAACTCCCAATAAGTATTACTGTTACTGTGGAAAAGTAGAGAATCCAACAGTGGACCCCTGGCTGGTACCTCATTCCTGTGGTCAAATATGTGAGAAGGAATTCAAACCTCCTTGTGGGCATAAATGTTTGCTCCTGTGTCATCCAGGTAAATTCATTGTGTCTCTTGATTATTTGACCTCTAGTTATGTAGTTGTTGCATAACTGTACTTTAAATTAAAGCTAAGTATATTTAAAATTCTCAGAATAAGTTAAGGATACGTTTGCTGAATAGCTATTAATGATTTTCTTCTGTGCTTAGGTCCCTGTCCACCTTGCCCAAAGATGGTCTCAACATCCTGTCACTGTAGGAAAGCTAAACCAGTGCCCCGAAGGTGCAGTGCCAAGGAGTGGTCATGTCATCTGCCATGTGGACGAATGTTGCTGTGTGGACAACATGCTTGTGAGAATCCCTGTCACTCAGGTAGACCACCTCCTTAGGCTTCAAGAAAGCAGTTGTTTTACTTTTGAAGAAATACTACTATTTTCCAAGTTGAATGCAAAAAATCTAATTCCTATGCTCATTGTAACTTATGATTTCATGCAGGTGATTGTCAGCCTTGTCCACGTGTCAGTAAACAGCGGTGCATCTGTGGAAGGCAGACAGCAGAAAGGCTTTGTGCAAGTCCTCAGTGGCAGTGTGAGCAGGTATGTTCACGAAGATGCCTTTCCTCACCTCATTTGCACCTTTATAAAATTTGATTACTCAAGTGTATTACAGATTGAAAAAACACATTTCTGTATGAAAATAATGATGAAGACTCTGTAAAATATCAGTTAAAATGACATTTATTTGAGCTAACACTGTACAGAAAGAGAGAATAGTGTAACTAATATTATGACCCTTTAAATGGTGGAAATCCTACCTGGAATCCATGTTCAACTTGCTGTGCAGGCCCTGTCCATAGCAAGTGTTCCTCATTCAGACTGGTATAGGATTTTGTTACAAGAAAACAATTCTATTAATCACTACTGCTGCCAAACAGAAAGGATGTTCCTGTGAGAACTTCTCACTGCGCTTCTAGATAAAGGCAAGGTCAAGCACTTGGCATAATCACTGTCACTGAGTAGGAGCTGCCTGTGGTTTCACCTGTTGCTGTTAACTGGCTAAGTTTAATCTCTGTCCATGGGATGTGTGCAGCACACAGGCCTGAAGTCTGTGCTACGTGCAGCCTACCACAGTACAGGCCTGTGTCTGCTCAGGCTGTTTTATGAATCACTGACCCTTCAGTGTACAGTCGTCTTCGAGTCAGGATTTCTGCAGGAGTGATTGGTTTCATTTGGCAAACTCAGGAAATGGAAGGCTTGTTAACAAAGTTGTTGCTACAATTCACTCCTCATTGCTGAGAAAGTTTAATTCTATCCAGACATCTGGCATCCATATTTGTTGTTGTTGTTGTTTTTTTTCTTGGATTGCTTTATCTTAATGTGTCATTCTGTTACATTGCATTCACCTGAGTTCTCTGACTTTTCCAGGTGTGTGGAAAAGCTTTGCCTTGTGGTAATCACACATGTGAACAAGTTTGTCATGCTGGACCCTGTGGAGGCTGTCCTCGTTCTGGGAAAAGGTCCTGTCCATGTGGAAAATCAAGTAAGACTTTTTTTTCCCTCAATAAGTTAAAGAAATATCATCCAGCCTTGGACTGTCAGCAGTTTAGGTTACTTAAACAGTGCAAGGTCCATAAAAAAGTTCTTACAGTGAACTGTGAGAGCTGAAACATACCTTTTTGCTTCACTCTTTCAGAGCTTGATTTAGCCTCAGGGGTTTCACTGTCTATGTGAATATTTCTAGAGAAGCTTTTTGCAAAAACGAGATAGATAATTGGTGTTTGAAGTCACATTGCAGCATGCATTGTTTTCTAAATTTTGTTTTTTTTAATGTTTGCCTGTGCTTCTTTCATCTAGAGTTTACGTTGCCTTGTACAGAAGATGTGCCCACCTGTGGTGATAGCTGTGACAAAGTTTTAGAATGCGGCATCCATAAATGTTTGCAGCGCTGTCATCGAGGTCCCTGTGAAACGTGCCGACAGGTCGGTCCAGCTGTGTAGCTGTTTTACATACAATAGTGTTATCAAACACTCGATCTTCAGAACGCTACAAGACTACTGAGGAAAATGAAATCTGTGACAAAATCCGTGACTTTTCTGAGATAAAGATGTTTTATTACCGTAATTATTATTTTAACTTAAGCGCACCCTGAAAGGTGCTTAATTTTTCCCCAGCTCTTTGAACTTCCTTGCTATTCTGTTTAGTATTTCTTCATCGATGAAAGAGAAAATGCTGTTACATACCTCTGTTTTCTTGTTAGTAAGAAAATAATACTAAATATCTAATACTTATCTATCTATATATATAAATAAAAATCCCATTATATATAAATGTTAATATAAATAATGCTAAATATCTAGTATCTATCTATCTATCTAAAAATCCTAAATATCTGTGGAACTTTTGTGGACTGGCCTGTAAAGCTCTGATTGTTTCTTCTGGACCAGCCTTGACTACAGAGCTGGAGTCTGTGATGTTAGTATGTGTAGGTAGTATATTATAGCTGGGATGAAGGTCAGAGAAAGGCCACTCATCTGCTTAAATTGTGTACATGGTAGATGAATTTATTGTGCTGGTGAGGTAGTTTTTTGAATGAATTCATTTTGCATTTACACCTGATGTTTTGTACTGCATTCTCAAGTGGTCCTCTTGAAGCGGCCATCCTCCTGGTGAGACCAAGGCTGAAGTCTTACTGTGAAGTGCCATCTAGAGCTCAGTGGTTGCAGTGTACTGACACAAAATCCCACAGTGATTATTGATCTTAGAGTATGAAATATACCATCTGTTGTAATAGAGCACTGTAATATTACTTGGCCATGAATATATTTTTTCCAGCTAGTAGTAGAACATCTTTTTTTTCCCACTCCTCTTGCATCTGTTTTATTTCCTTTCCTTGTGTATTAAAAATACCTTGCTTTTTCTACCTTGCTGATCAGGAAGTTGAAAAACAGTGTCGCTGTGGGAAGCACACTAAACGCATGCCCTGTCATAAGCCTTACATATGTGAGACAAAGTGTACTAAAATCCGTGATTGCCAAAAGCACCAGTGCAGAAGAAAGGTAAGCGTCTGGAAATGGTATGTTGCAAAAGTATTCCTTAGGTAATAATATGTATTTATTAATTAACTCTTAAGCTGTTCTAATGTTTTTGGAAGCCTTCTGCTTTTTTGTGTATCAAAAGACCACTTTAAAATGTGAGAGGTTTTTATTGTTTTTTTTAACAACTTTATTGATATTTCTATTTCTGAAATGGATTTGAGGAAATTTGACTAAATTTCATGAATAATATTTCAAGAAGTACTGGGAGGGTGGGGGAAGATGGTAGAAGAGGACAGATTTATACTGGAAGTTTGCAGTTACATAGAGTGTTTTGTTTCAATAGTGCTGTCCTGGAAACTGTCCACCTTGTGATCAAGTGTGTGGGCGGACCCTCGGTTGCAGAAATCACAAATGTCCTTCAGGCTGCCACAGAGGTAAGAACAGGTGAAGGATCTCTGTAGTGATAAACAATAATAATAAACAAAACATGGCTTACTTTAGTGCTTGCATGACTCTGTGTGGTGCTTCATGAATTCTCCCCTTTTGCACGTGGGCTTTCTGTGGGAGCAAAGTGCTTGAAAGACTTTCAGTGCTGGTTGTAGCCTGGGCTTACATAATGACAGGCAGGATTTTTGCCTGCTAATTTTACTTAGCAGTGTTCCTCTGAAAATGCTGTGTCCCCTTTCCAACTACTTAATTCAAAATGCATTGCTTGACTTTTCCCTAAATAACTCTGGTCACTAAATATGCATAACAAAGTCTAACTACATATAAAAATGACAATGCTGGTTAAGTTTGGATGAATTTGAAAATCCTAGAATACAGTGTGTGATATGAGTGGTCTGAAAAAAAAAGTGTTGATGGAACTTGAATGTGTATTAAGGACATACAGATGAGAAAGACTTGTTACTGAATATGTGAATGATAACAACAGCAAAAAGAAGTTTACTACACCATTCAGTGACCTTGGTTAAAAATATCCTGAAAAATACCAAAATTACCTGGACACTTTTGTCGTGACCAATTGCTTTGACATTCTTTTGGTAGGGGATTAAGCTGGGGGGGCTATTTTCTCAGCAGTTTTCCTTCTAAAAACTGGTGCCCTGCTGAAATAGCAGCTGAATAGCCTGTATAATTTACTTTACTATTCTGAACTATAAATTGCAGCACTTCAGAAAATAATTCACAACTTGTTCAGTCAATCTTGCTTTCGTGGTAGTGAATCTTAAAAAGGATTGGGAAAGTTAAATGTGGTGGTTGTCCCATTTAACATCCTATTAAATCTATTGCCACAGACTGGTATGTTCCCCCCCCCCCCCCCCCACTAACTGTGTTCCTTCCCTTCTTGTACTGTCAGGAAGAAAAAATGATTACTTTTTTCTACATTAGTTTGAGCTGGTTGATGCAATTGTAGATTGGCTTGGGTAGAAATGTTCCTTAAAAACCATCTAGTCTCAGGCCCATTGCTGTGGGTTGGGTCACCTCCCACTAGGCCAACTTGCCCAAAGGCCTATCTGGGTTGGCCTTGAACATCTCCAGGAATGGAACATCCACAGCTTGTATGGGCAGCCTGTGCTTCACCATCCCTCACAGTGAAAAAATCATAACTAAATAACAGAACAAAATCATAACTAAATACCAGAATGAAATTATGGTTGGAAAACTTAAGGGAGACCATGCTGCATTACAGGGTAAGCTTAAAATCAATAGTTAGCTTGTACTTGTTGCTGATTGCATCTTACTACCTAGCTAGAAGTGACGTTAATGATTTCTAATAGTTAACATTTTTACTAGAAGAAATTATAAAGAAATAAATACTTTAAAGTATTTTAACTAATAAATAAGCAAGTGATGTTGATTTTGTGAGAATTTATACCTGGTGAAGCAAATAATTTTAGTATCAGATATAGAAGATTAACTAGCTCCTATGCTCTAACAAATTGTAGCCTATAACAATTTGTGATACTTTATTGTCACAGCATTTGGAAATATTTCTAATGGAGGCAATGGGTTTGACTTTAAAAGCACATATTTGTGTGTTTCTTCCTACTCCTCAGTAGTTTTGTTGTCCCTGAAAGCTATTACTAGATATTTTATTGTCAGTTTGTAATACCAGATCATGTTAGCACTGCTATATCTTAGCAACCACTGATTTTAGAGGAAATAGTGTACCTCCTAGAAATAGCTTGCCAGATCAGGTTCTTGAAAAGGTACCTGTTCTCAGAATTTTTAAGAGACAGCTGCTGATAATAAGTACTTGGCATTTAGCAGTGTACAAGCTCTAAGTGTATTGTAAGTAAACTGCATGCATGCTAGTCACTCAGGGCTACGTAACTTCAGACTCCTGGTATGTTTCATAAAAGTACCTGTTTATGTGCGCTGATTATATCTTACGGCTCCATTTATAAAGATTGTATGCCTTCAACCTTTCTTTCTTCAGCAGCTTTCTGTCAGAATTGCTTAAAAACTTGTGCTGTTGATAATGCTTACAAAGGATTGCTTTCTTTAAAGTTCGGGTGCAACATGGTCAGTAAGCCAAAATCCTTTTTTATTTTAAGATGCGTATTCTCACTGTTAACTACTCAGTAATGAAACAGCACTTGGCACTTGAAGAGATAGCGTGGGTGAGCTGTAGATTTAAAAACAGAGATTTTAGTGATTTTTTTAAAAAATACATTGCATTAGCAGTACGAATTACTTTATAATCGAGGAGGATCTTTTCAAAGAAGTATTAATTATATGTAAAGAATGAACATTTCTTAATGTTGTCTAAAGCAGTATCCTGCCATTTTTTTTTCTGTGTTGCCTTTTTTCTTTTGTATACTGAGGAAAAATGACTTCAAATGTATGTAAGAGTGAAATGTAAATGACAGTATTAAGCTTTGTGTTGTCCAAATGGTTGGGCTCTAATGATGCCGCCTTCTTGTTTTAAAAGGAGTGGGTGGGATTGTTTCAAACTTGGTAGCGGTTAACAAATGGTAGCATAATCAACATTATAATTACTGTTCTTTTATGATGATTAAATTGCCTTTCCCAAAAGGGATTTGAAATAAATTAAGTGAATAAGCAGAAATAAACTAACAGCCATTTGTTGTTTAGATCACCAGAGAAAGATAATGATACCGTGTGCAATTTCAGAGTTATATTGGTTACCATTGTTTATAATCAGTAGTTTATTCAGATGATCGTGCTGTTAATGTGTTTATTTTAGGTAGTTGTAATCCATGCCCAGAGACTGTAGATGTGAAATGCAATTGTGGAAAAACTGTTATTAAAGTGCCCTGTGGCAGAGAGCGCACCATCAAGCCTCCAAAATGTAAACAGCTGTGCAGGTCAGTGTGTTTCTAGTTTCTTAGTGGAATTTAATGAATCTTCAAAGAAAGTAGTAAAATATAGCAGTTTAAAAGAAATAAAATTTACATTGCTTGTCAGTTTTTGTATTCTTTGCTTTGCGGATTGGGAGATAAGTACTAATCCTTCATTTAAGACACCTCTTCTTCAGCACATTATGGGGAGATTTTGCTCTGCTGAGCACTTCTGACTCTAGTCAGTTCCCTTCTTCATGTCATCTCTGGTACCTCTGTAAGGAAGTTTGCTTAAAAATCTCAACAGTGAAAACAAAAACAGAGTCTTTTCTGCTGAGCTACAGCAAGATTACTTAGCCTGCATTTGAGTTGGGTTGTGATAAATGTAATATGCAAACCCAGCTTTGACCTTTATTTCACTTAGAGCTCATTTGTAATTGTACCATAAAATCAGCCATGAAGAAAGTGAGAATTAAACTTATTTTTAAAAACAGATTTTTAAAATTTAATTCTTGTATTTGAGCCATAATTGTTTAGTGACTCTGTCATCTTATTCCTTGCTGCCATATTGATTTCTGCACTTTACTTCAGTCGCCCTCCTACCTGTCACCACCCTACCCAGGAGAAGCACTATTGTCACTTTGGTCGGTGTCCTCCCTGTCGTCAGCCCTGCCAGAAGACGTTAACGTGTGGTCATTTGTGCCCTGTTTCCTGCCACGACGAAGCACTTGTGAAGCAAACTGGCATTGTAAGTTAACTAGTGAGAAACGGGGTGTTATTGGTGTTCTGAAGAATACGAAACAGTTGTTTGGCCTTAATCTTTTGTTGAAGCCTTTCGTAAATCAGAATAAATAATTGAACGCAGAAGTATTCATACTACTTAATTGAAAAGTTAAGTGGTTATAGTTCCTTTGTTGCAATCTAATTAATTTCATAATCTATGTACTCGGGCAACCTTTAGCAGTTAGGGTAACTCAAGAAATTATAAGAACTTTATTGGCTAGAGTTTCACTGCATATGTTTAATTTCAAATGTAACCAACCAGTAAGTCTTAAAATAGAAGGAAGAAAGTTTAATTGGTATTTATTAAACCATCAAAGTGAGCAGACATGAGGAGAAATTGACATCTTCGAACATGATGCATACGTGCATTTCAGCATGATGATTTCTATTTTTTTTTAGAAGGAATTTTTATATATATATATTTTATATTTTTACCTCTATTAAATGCTTGGGTTTTTTTGGTGTTTTTTGTTCTTTGTTTGGCCTTGAATTTGACTTTTAGCAGTAAGGCCATGGGCCTTTCTTATCTATTGCTATGCTAAAGGTTAAATTATAGTTCTGTTTGGGGAGGTGGAGTTGGGTTTGCCATTCATGTTTTGTTTGTTTAATTACTAGCAAGTGGATTGTTTGTTTGTTTGTTTTAATTGTTTAGAACTGGGATCTCTTTAGATGATAAGTTTATTTAAGGTTAAGCAAGTGGTTCCAGTTGTGTTTTGTACTTTGCTTTCAGCATCAATTCGCAGGTCCTTGGGAGCAGCCGTCTGAGCCAGCTTTTATTCAGACTGCATTACCATGTCCACCTTGTGAGATTCCTATACCAGTGTAAGTATTAAATAAGAAAATAAAGACAACAAAGTTTTGGATGTGTAAGTGCTGTTCTCTTCAGATGAAGTGAGATTATGTGAACAACATTCTCATTCATAAACCTGGAAGTGTTGGTGGTGGTTTAATAGTTCTGGTAGTATGTACTTACTATATGAAAGGAAAGTAAAAAGTGGTTGTTTCTAATACAATGATGCCTTAAAAGAAAAGTATTAAAATCTCAAAGACTGACATTGTAAATTGATAGTCTTAAGTGACATATACCCGTTTTTTCCATGTAGTTCCTTCTTCTCTAGGAAGAATCTATAGGATTGTAATTTTTTGTATAACTAATTGTTATTTTGTTTTCCAGTTGTTCAGTGCAAGAATCTTCCATGTAATTTATTATATGCTAATGGAAAGTATTCCTACTCAGTACTCCTGGTGCTTGTGCTCAGAGTTCAAAGCCAGATTCCCAAAAGGTGAAAAGTGTAGAGATCTGGACAGCCTGGTTTCAGTATTTGGGTACATTACCATAGGAGTAGTCTCATGTAGGTGTTCAGCAGAGGTCATTGTGTAACATCATGCATTATGTAGGGCACATCTCTTAGTTCTTCTGAGCTCCCATCTTAGAATCTCCTCCCTCAATCCAAGGGCACCTCTCCAGAAGATATTAGTTTGCTCAGTGAGAAGGAAACCATACTGGGAAAGTTGTATTTGATTTTCTGTCAGGAGGTAGCATGGCTGTATTTTGTTGTGCTTGGCAAACTGAAGTTCTATTAGTATTAGGTAATATTAATTCTGGAATATCCAAACTCTTCTGATAGATCATTGCAACTATAATGTCCTTTTCTTCGTGAAAGTTACATGACAGTTTCCTGTGCTACAGAGTCCCAGATGCAGGACTTTGTATTTCATGAGCTTTCTGAGTGGCATTGCTGTCCTCAAATAAACAAGAATTCCATTTGTAATTGGTGTCCAAGTAGCATGCAGCCAACTAACCACTACTGTTTGAACCTGGTGATCCTGCCAGTTTTTTGTGCAACTAGTTGCTCATCACAGTACATCCCAGCTTGAGAGCAAGGTTGCTGTGGGGGACCCATGATCTACAAAAATCTGATTCTTCTTGCTGATATCCTATTGTCCTTAAGGCCACATGTAGCTATAGGTAGTTGCTTTGTATTAGAGATTCTGGAGTTATCATAATAAAATAATAGCAAGAACTGTTGAAAAGGTGAAGGCATTGGCCTACATAAATAAATAGACTATTTATTTTAGTTTGTGCTACAAAAGCAGATAAGGTTTTGACCTACTTTTTTTAGCTGTGTGTGTTGCCTGCACTGGCCTGAATTGCACTTTTTTTTCTTTAAAAAATATATTACTTTCTCGTGAAAAACACCATCACTTATTTTCTTAAAGAAATATGTGTTTTCTAAATCTTTTCTCTTGTTTTTTACTCTCCTTAACAGGGAGTGTCTTGGACAGCATGAGGTAAGTCTGGAAACTGGCTTTTTAAGTAAAATATGAAGTATATCTTGCTTTTTCAGTCTGCAAGAAAAAGTACTGAGGGAGAAATGTTATGTGGCTTACATATCAGAGGTGTTTTAGTTCCTTTTTAAATCAGAGTTATTGTACAGAAATGAAAACTCATAGTTACGATGCTATTTGTGTATTCTTGTATATTTGTTCAAATAGTGCTTAAATTGATTTGTTCTGTCTTCACTGTTGTAGTTCTGTGGTTTTCTTTCCTACTTCATTATGTAGTTGTTCTCTCTCTGTTCTGTTTCTTCGGTATTCCATCACCTGCTGCGTCTTTGTGTTCATTTTAAAAGGAAACAGAATATAGTGTGGTACCAGAAAATTCTCAAGTGATTTGGATCTAAGCATAAGTGGATGATGTCAGAAAACATAGTGGAATTATTAGCTTATCTTTCTGAGATGTAGGCTTCTCCATCTCAGATCAAATCATTGGCTGTTCTGGCTTACGAAGTGTAGTAAGAAAATCAAATTAACACTTGAAGCTGAATAACAGTCATCAGTCATTTCTAAAAGTCAAGAAATGGAAGATCAGCACGTTTTTCTCATTTTTTAAAAGATAATCGTTAAACTAATCTTAAAAAAAGATATTGGTATTTGCACCACGGTTTGGTAATATCTCTATTGGTAAGTAATTCACTATCAAAGCACATCTGATACCAGCATAGCAAACCTAGTTCCATTTTAACCTAGTGAAAAATTCTAGAAAGTAGTAAATCTTAAGTATTCAAGATACCCACTCTTTTTTTTTTCTTCTTTGACCTTTTATAACGATCTCTTGGTATGAGTTGTAATGGTGGCCCAATATGTGGTGGCAACAAATGTTTTTAACAAAGTTAAAACAGCAGTCTATTCTTGCAATACATTTATTGATCCAAGCATGCTGTGAAGACAGCTTCCACAGAGCTGCTTTTCAGCTTGCTAGTTGCCAAAGAAAAGCATGTTGTTGAACTGCATGAAAGGAATAGTCATGTAGCCATGTCATGTTTGTTGTTGGACCGGTTGGTTTATGTTTTTTCACAGTAAAACTTCCAGGTATATCATCCAATGTCTTATTTTGAATGAATGACATCTTTTGCAATAGATCATAAATAAATCTCATCCTATTTTTTGTGAACTTGCATTTAAACAAAGCGTAAAGTTTGTGCAATTGGCCCAACTTAATGTGCTCTACATAATGTAAGCTGTCTTAGTACTGTTCTAATATGCATGAATGTGAACTCCCTATAACAGAGGACAGCATAGAAAATGATTCAAATTTGAATGTATTTATAACTGCTTATTTCAAATTATCTGAAAAAGGAAATCCCCTCTCTGTTGCATAGGTCATGGTTTTGTTACAGCTTACTGCAGAAAAATAAGGTAGAATCTCAGTCCATTCTTAAGGAATTCATTTACTGGTATTGGAACTCTCCTTTTGGCCAACAGAGTGCAGTGTTTCCTTTCTGCTCAAGTTTGGCAGCCTATAGAGAGGAATTGAAGTGTCCTAATCTTTGAGACTTTGGTATCAGAAGAAAAGAATGACTTGTTTATTACTGTGCATGTGCAGGGTGTTTACAGTGTGTTTTCAGTGCATCATACATTTTATGTTGTTCTGAGGTCTCTAAAAAGAGGGAAAAAAAAGCCCACAAAACCAATAATGTTTGCTCAGTATTTTACAGTCTCACTGGCTCTTAACAAGAACTGAACAAGAGAGACCTGGACAGGCTGGAGAGCTGGGCAGTAAGAAACCGGATGAGGTTTAACATAAGCAAGTGTAGAGTCTTGCATCTAGGTAGAAATAATTGCATACACCAGTACAGGTTGGGGGAAGACCTGCTGGAGAGGAGCTCTGCTGAGAGGGACCTGGGCGTCCTGGTGGACGACAGGTTGGCCATGAGCCAGCAGTGTGCCCTTGTAGCCAAAAAGGCCAATGGCATACTGGGGTGCATTAAAAAGAGCGTAGCCAGCAGGTTGAGGGAGGTGATCCTCCCTCTCTACTCTGCCCCGGTGAGGCCTCATCTGGAATACTGTGTCCAGTTCTGGGCTCCCCAGTACAAAAAAGACAGGGATCTCTTGGAAAGAGTCCAGCGGAGGGCCACAAAGATGGTGAAGGGCCTGGACCATCTCCCCTATGAGGAGAGACTTAGGGAACTGGGTCTGTTTAGCCTTGAGAAAAGAAGGCTGAGAGGGGACTTGATCCAGGTTTATAAATACCTGAGGTGTGGGAGCTATAGTGGCGAGGCTGGTCTCTTTTCAGTAGTGCGTGGGGACAGGACTAGGGGCAATGGGCTGAAACTCCAGCATAGGAAGTTCCGCACGAATGTACGCAAGAACTTCTTTACGGTGAGGGTGACGGAGCACTGGAACAGGCTGCCCAGGGAGGTGGTGGAGTCTCCTTCTCTGGAGATATTCAAGACCCGCCTGGACGCCTACCTGTGCGACGTGGTGTAGGGAGCCTGCTTTGGCAGGGGGGTTGGACTCGATGATCTCTAGAGGTCCCTTCCAACCCCTATAATTCTGTGATTCTGTGAACTCTCACCTCAAAGTAATTTACTTTTGTTAGAAAGAAATTGTTTGTATGAATTCTGAACACTTGGCTCTGCTGAAGTAGTTTCCAGCCCCTGAGGGGATTTTCACTCTGAAATCTGGAGGTTTCATAGGTGAACAGTGTATGGGTTTTCTCAAGCAAAGTTTTCCTGTGAAGAAGGATTCATTGCTGAGCTATGATTTACTTTTGTTGGACCGTTGTTAGACAGCCTGTAATGGGAGAGATACAAAAAGCAATTAGCTGAGAATGAAACAAGTTAGAAGGACTCCTTGTGCTTTACCAAGATGCATGCAGACAATGAATAGAAGAGAGAATGGATACAAGAAGTGTAGGAACTGCACACTATCACTCGTACAAATTTACTTTCTTTACATTTTCCTTTGGACAATAATTTTAATTAGTGTAGATGCTGCATTATATCAGTGAAGTTTTATTCTATTTTTAAATTTCACTTTGACATTTTAATGTATTTTAAGGGATGGATTTAGTTCTATTTCTCACATGTCTTTGTGTATTTAGGGAAGTGATTTATCACTTGAGACAACAGGCTTAAAACTACTTTTCAGAAAACATAATTTTATCAAATCTGTGTTCACTGAAATATGATTCTACAAGATGTTTAACTTAAAATAAGATTTCCTGTGGTGACAGCTTGCAGCTTTCTTTTAAGTATTTTTATGGTGTCAATTTTGAGTATTTTTACGTGTATTTAGAGCTGTTGTTAATTCTTTTTTTCTTAGAAATCAAAGTGCTTAAAAGCAGAGCTCGGTTTTGATTGAAGTTGTAGGTGTGAAAATCATCTGTCATCATAACTGTTGCCACCACAAAGTAAAACTTGATGGTTTACTTTTATTTCTGACTTTCACATTTTGTAGCAGTAACATACCTGTGCTCTTTTCAAATTTAATTCTGAGAGCTGATGTTTATATTCAAAATCAAATTTTATGGAATTTTTTATCTAGTCTAATTTTATAGAAAAGTATTAAAGCCCCTGTAGAAGGTTTTAGGAAAATATTCTTGTTTTAGCTTATGATGAGTATTAAGAACATACTGGAAAATCAATTGTTCTTAGGAAGATAGAACTCTATTTTCTTGTTTTTTGGGGGGAGTGTGTGCTTTCTTTGCTAGGGATTTAGTGCTGTTGTATTATTCTGATTTTTTTTTTTTCTAGTTGTGGTTAATTTATAGGAGAAATACTGTTAGTCTGCCTCCAGATAAATTTTATACAAGCCTCGATGAGATTAATCTTTTTGACTGATGAATACTTTCAACGTTTTCCTGCCCTATTGTGCTTGATTTTTATTTTTGTATTCCATATGATGCATCTATTGGTTTGGTTTTATTCCATTTGAAAAATGTCCTGGAAAGCTTCTAAAAGCTGTCATGTCTTTTTTTTTTTTTTTCTTCTTTGCCCTTATTTTGTAGCGGATTGAGAATGATGCCTTCTTATTGTCTTCTTTTACCTTTCTGCATCCTTTTCAATATTTATGATGTTGCTGAAATGAAGTGTATCTAGTAGAGGGAGGAGGAGGAAGGAGATGGAGAACGGGAAGGGGCAGGTTAATAGGAATGATACAAGTTCTGATAATCACAGAACCTCCCCTGGCGCAACTTGAAGTAATTCCCTCTAGTCCTGTCACCAGTTACATGAGAGAAGAGGCCAACCCCCAGCTCACTACAACCTCCCTTCAGGATGTTATGGAGAGCAATAAGGTCTCCCCTGAGCCTCCTCTTCCCCAGACTGAACAGTTCCAGCTCCTTCAGCCACTCCTTATAAAGCCTGTGCTCCAGACCCCTCATCAGCTTTGTTGCCCTTCTTCGAACACGCTCCAGGTCCAGTGGTTAGTTTACGTTCATTGGGTACAGCAGTATTCTCTCTTTTAGGCTCTCTTTCAGTAGGCCTAATGCTGGCTTATACTCATTTTGTCAACAAAAGCAAAAGCCTTTAGGGACTGAGCTGTAGCATGCTTGCAGGAGGGAGTAGGAGCACGCAGCATGCAAACTGTTTCACAGCTGTGGTAGTGCCTTAGCCAGCATAATGAGCTGCAATTTTCATGTACGGATGTAAAAGAAATCGGACACAATAGCCCCCTGCTTTTTTCTTCTGAAGTTCAGTCCCTCATATGGATTTTTCCCGTTCACAGACTTTCTGTGGGTCAGGATGAGAAGGAATTCAGAGGTTTCGTGAATGAATTGTGTTTTGCAATGGCTTAATGTGGAATCCAGTCTTTTTTTTTTCTGGAGTGAGATCAAAAAAGATTTCTATAAGCAAGTGGATTTGTGTAGTTTTGTCCTGCTTAGTGTAGTTTTACATAGGATTGAAGGAAATCAGCACGTGCTGATTGTAGAGTTGGAAAAGAGAAAAAGAAGGTGTGCAGAGCAAAGCTATTCAGTGCAAGCCATAACATAAAATTGCACTCTTAGTCTAGTCAAAGTGAATTATGTCATGTTAGCCTGTTTCGTAATAACATCAGAAATAGTTTCTCTTTTTCCTCTGTGAAATGATCACAATTTTAAAAAGAATTGATTTGGTGACAGCACCACAGAAAGAATTTTTTTTTCATGTGAATGTTATGTAATGGCAGGAAAATAGGAACAGTGAGTTTCCTTTAACGTTTTCTGTATTGGATGGTACTTTCACTGTTCAGCTTTAGGGAAGTAACTTATTTAACAAGGTTAGGAGCTAACAGTCCATTTCAGTACCAGTGGAAATGAAAGGCTCCTAAGCAGATGCTCTTTGAGCTGAAATGTTAACCTCAAAATTACATTCCTTAGAAATTCAAATTCTAAGTCAGTTATAGAGCAATTTCTTCTTTCACTTCCAATTCCTGTAACTTATATTTGATGTGGAAACTACTTGATTTTTAAAATTACTGGCATGCAGGTTGTTTTCTCTTTGTAAGAATGTTTTATGTCTGTGATGACTGTAGCACAATTTGTCCCATGAAAAACATAGATGGCTTTTGTAATAGATATAGAGCAGTTTGGGAACCTTTACTGGAAGGCACAGGTGTAAACCAGAAAGAAGAACTAAATAGCACTAAAGGGTTTGAGACTGTATTAGTTTGTTTAGAAAAGTAAGTGGAGATGGGGAGGAGGGAAGCTAGGTTGTGAAAGTTAGCAAGGTCTTTTTATCAGGTGTAATCGGCATAAAACAAATATGTGATTGTAGGGATGAGAGCCTGAAATGTCTGTGTATGTATACATATATTTAAAAAGTGAAGTTAATTACTTTCTACTGATTTTGTTCTTTAGCAAGGGTATTTAAGAACAAAAGTTCCTCTAATGGTGGTGTGTGCTGTGTATAAATGTTTATACACACACAACACAGTAAACATGTACAATCCTATATACGCATACTATCTGCCTATAAATATAAATAGAGAGATACAAAGATACCTACTTACAGAGGTCTTTTATTTTTATCTTTCAGGTTAGTCCATTACCGTGTCACTCTGCAGATCCCTACTCATGTAAAAGGTTTTGTGGGCGACTGCTTAGTTGTCAGAATCACACCTGTATGAAAGAATGTCATCACGTTACTAAAATCAACAGTAATGCATATGGAAACGAGGTAGGTTGATTTTTCTTTTACTTTATTATGTTTTAAACGCTGTCTTCAGTTTTAACTGAACAATAAAGAATTTGCTGCTAGAACACACAGGATCTAGTACAGATTCCCCTGGAATCTGATACATGTGTGATCTATTCCCACTGGTGTTGTGACGATTAGCTAGTCTGTACTCCTTAGACAACAGAACTGGGACAGTATTATGTATTTCATAAATGCTGCACATTCTGTTTTTGGTAGCATAATGTTATGTTGCTTTGTTTTGACAACCTACTGATAATGCCTCTGAGCAAATGCTCCCTGTCTACTGGGAAAGCTGCTTACTGAGAAGAGCTGGATGTGGGTTGAGGAGGTTTGACATATTTGGGAAAGAACACTGGAAATATTGCAAAACAGGTGAAGACTTCTTGAATCACTGGAGTGATATATTCATGTTTATCAGTTTCTTCTAAAAACTGTCACTTATGAGCTGTTAGATCTTAGTTGCTGAAAATAATAGTATGAAACAAACTAAAATGCAAAGGTGAAAGATGCTGTAGTTTTTGATCAGTCGAGTGCACGTAGCTTCTGGTTTGAGAGACTCATAGTTTGGAGGAAAAAGACTTTGTAAGGTTTTAAAACATTACTTTAAAAAATACGCAGCATCACCTCTGGTCATTCAGAAAACTGAGCAAGCATTCAATTCATAACAACGTAGCTGTTATGTTTTAGCTTATTGTTGTATTTTAACTTTAATAGGATTATTAATTTCTTAATTTGAGTCTTAGAAGAAGTGTTATATATAACTGTATATATTGCAGTTAAGATAATATTTAATTAACAATTGCAGATTTTTGGGTGAAGAGTATGAGCTGTTAGGGCAATTTGTGGACCATCAGAGTCCAGCAGTAGAATGACAACAGTAAATACTAAGAGTGATGGCTCTCTAAGCATCTCATGAATGCAAGAGAGTGTCTGCTTAGTCCTTCAGTTCAACCAGTGGATGTGTATATGGGTTAGGGTTATGCCTGGCTCCATTTTGGATAAGGCTATGCGTTCTCAAAAAAGGGATGCTGTATATATGTAAAATATAGAGCTTTTATTCTGTTGTTGTAATAGACTAAATTGCAAGCATATTCAGAAAATGGCTGTTTAAATTTCTTGCTTGTGTCTGTAATTATTTTTGTCTGGGATTAAATTTTTTTATTCCTGTTAGAAAATGCAGTAGAAGGGCCAGCTGTTTGCATTTACACTGGGTTTGCTACATTTCTAGTCACAATTGAAAAAAAAAAAAAAGAAAGCTTTCATTTGCTGTTATCTTTCCTAGCTGTTGATTTAGGCTTGGTGTGTTGTGTAGATGATCACTGTGGATATGTACCTTTTTAAGCTTCTGCAGCAAAGATTGTTCAACTGTAAGTGGAAGAAAATAAGAGGAAAATACTTAAAACTTAAATCCTTTTGGCCTTATATTAAACAGCATAAAGCAGTGGTTAAATCCATGGGCTGAGGACGTATGAGGTTCAGAAAGACCAAGTGCTGGGTCCTAAGCTTTAGTTACAACAGCCCCATACAGCGCTACAGCCTTGGAAAGCTGTGTGGTGCAAAAGGATCTGAGGGTGCTGATTGGCAGCTGGCTGAACGTGAGCCAGCAGGTGGTCAAGGAGGCCAGTGGCATTCTGGTTTCTATCAGAAATAGTGTAGCCAGCAGGCTTAGGGAAGCGATTGTCCCTCTGTACTTGGCAGTGATGAGGCTGTACCTCAGGTACTGTGTTCAGTTTTGAGTCTCTCAGTGCAATGAAGATACTGAGACCTTGGAGTATGTCCAGAGAAGGACAACAAAGCTTTTGAAGAGTCTGAAGCATAAGTGGAATGAGGAGAGTGGCTGAGGGAACAGATTGGAAAAGAGGAAGCTGGGGAGAGATCTTGTTGCTCTCTACAACTACTTCAAAGAAGACTGTAGAGGGATAGAGTTCAGCTTCTCTCAAGTAACTAGTGATCATACAAGAGGTAACGGTGTCAGGTTGTGCCAGGGAAGGTTCAAGTTGAATATAAGGAAAAAAATTATTCTCAGAATAGTGTTCAAGTACTGCAACAGGCTGCCCAGGGAGGTGGTGGCGTCACTGTCCTTGAGGGTGTCCAAGAATTGTGCAGTTGTGGCACTGAGGGACATGCTTTAGTGAGCATGGTTTGGTGGGTTAGCAGGTTGGACTGGATGATCCTGGAGGTCTTTTCTAACCTTGATGATTCTATGAATCAGTTCTTTTGCAGAAGCTTTGCGTAGCCTCATTCTTGGGTAAACTGGCTTTACTTTGGTTGGTTTATGTGAAACTGAGCATTTGAATGTGTTTGTGTGTGCTTTGAATACTATGCTGAATGAGTTCAGTTATGAAATCACATGGATTTATCTGTGTGTATTTGATTGCAGACTGGGGTTCTGGCTGAGTTACTGAGACAAGAATGAGTAGGAATGAAGCATGTTTTACCTTTCTAATGTTCATTAGATGTTTTCTGGAAGGATTACATGAACTATCATACACGTAGGGAAATGGGATGATTTTGTTTCTTAAACCTCCACACCCATGTATTGTAGAGCAGTGTATCATGACTGCAGTATTACAATAAGACGTTGGGTGGGAAGAGTTAGTTCTGAATATGAAATTCTTTTTCTAAAAGTTTTCCATAGAAAATGAACTGACTTAATGGCTATTTTTCAAAGCACTAATACTAAGAGGTCCTTTCATGTCTAGGAGGCAAAATGGAGCTCTTTTTGTCCCATATACACTGACATCTCTTTAAAAGAAAAAAAAAAACATTTTAATATTTTGCTTGAGGGATATGTTACTGAATAGCTGAATTCTATGGGAAAAAGTACCCCAACTCTTTCTTCTATCTAAAAGCTTGTTAGTGGCATCTAGTAAACAAACGTTTGGCACTTTCTTTAGTACTTTGTTTTTATTTTGTTAGGCAGGTCCTGAATGTTTGCAGTGTGAAGAGGAGTGTACCAAGCCACGGCCATTGGGCTGTCCTCACCGATGTGTTTTACCCTGTCATCCTGGGGATTGTCCATCATGTCTCCAGATGCTTAAAATAAAGTGTCACTGCAAACTGTCAGTACTGTATATTGAATGCTTGTAAGTGTCAGAACTGAACCCAACTTTTCGTTGGATTACTCCTAATTGGAAACCATTTGAAATGTCTGGGGATGGGAGCTACTCCTATGGCAAGTTATAAAACTTCTTTTCAAGGTTGTCATTTGTAATATAGTGCGTTGCTCTTATATTTAGATCTTTCCATTGTTTTTATTTGGTATTACTGCTAAAATAACTGCTTGTATGGAGCTGAATTTCATCTTAATGCTTTTATAATAGGGTAATACTTTGAGTTATGCAAGTACGTAGTAATCTTACATGATGTTTTTAATCTACCTACAATTCTTTTACAGTAAATGAAGAATTTTGTAACAAGAATTAGAATTAATGTAGCTATTGTAAAAGATCTTATAGTTAAACTCAGAAAAATATGAACTTCTGAAACAAAATGTCCTTCGGACTCTATCTGTTTTAATTGGAAAACATCTTAGTAATCGTTTGTGCTCTTTTTTAATTATTTATGAGTGTGTGGGTAGAGGGGGAAGATAAGCTTTAGTAGATATAAATTGGACGTGTGGGTTTGAGCATTACCCTCTGTGTGCATGTTGCTCCGAAAACATTCATCCCACACACATATGTTTTTTTGTGTTCTCTTTTAAAGCACTGTAAATCCTCTTAATTTATGTGTTATTGTTTGATAGAGACCTAGTGTCATTTATATGAGTCCCATGGGATGTGGACAAATGACCCCATTTTTCTTTGCAATGAAATGCACTTAAAATACTTTCCTAATTGTATTGACTCCTGGGTTTTTTTGTTCTTTTTTTTTAAATTTGGAATTTACCACAATTACATCTTTTCTTCTATAGAAAACTAACGAGTGCAGATGTAAAAGAAAAAGACCTTCTTACTTCCTGCCAAAACCAGTGTCCAAAACAGGTAAGCCACGTTAACAAATAAATATTTGTTTTGATAAATGTCTGGTGGCTTGCAAATTTTACTTTTTGTAGGGATTTTTATACAGTTTCATAGGCCAAGCAAGCTAAAGAAGTGTAGTTTGAATGAATGTGCTGAGTGATAGGTGCAAAGGGTAGTTTGTGAACTGTACCTGTAGGACAGTTATTAATGTCTAGCTACCAAATTGGAAGGTTGTATCAAAGGATCAAGGACTGTGGAGTTCAGTTCAAAAACGGTGAAGATGTGGCAATTAGGGACGTGGTATAGTCAACATGGTGGTGATAGGTTGATGTGGACTTGGTCTTAGAGGTATTTTCCAACCGTAATGATTTTTTGATTCTATGAGGGTTAAGGACTCCAGGACAGTATCAGTGAATACTTCATTCATGACTTGAAAGCTGAAGCTTGAAGCTGGTGAGGTTGAATGAGGAAGAGTATGTCCTTTGATGTGGTTGAAAACTGATCTTGAACAGACTTTCTCAACAGGATACTCTTTGGCTGGGACAAATACAGAGGAGTGTATTTGTGATTTTTCTTGCATAGGGTCTGCACAATGGTTTTAGGAAAAAAACAAAAAGAAACAAAAAAAACCCAAACGCTTGGAACCTAAGTAAAATGATTTCTTAATGACTGACTGTGCTAGTGAAATATTGAGTAGTGTGAAGCTTCAGACAAAGGAGTTAATTGCTTTGCTGTATGTGACTATATGAAGGGTTGCTGTAAAGAATAATAATATACTTGTTATATGGCAAACAGGCTGTGAACTAGAGGCTGTATCAGTTAGGAAGATTCATGTTAGTTAGCCTTTGAGTAGTAAAGCTTGTAGAGCATGGGAAGAATAGGTTGGAAAAGCTACAGAATTTTCATCAGTAACAGCTTAGACAAGTATTGGGGTTAGTCTAGTTATGGATTTTATTGCTGTAAGACATTAGGGACTGGCGAAATGACTTCTTCCTAGTCCCTTCCAGTGCTGTTATTCTGTGCTGCTTGTGTGTTTTCAGAAATCTATGTATTACTTACTATTGTGCCTTTGTTCTTTAGTTGTCATTAGTTGTGGCAGGGGTGACAGCCCTTTCTTCACTCTGTTTCCCTACTGTAGAATTAGGAAATTTACAAAGTGGAAAAACTTGAATAGTCAGGGATATTTTGGAAAGTGTTTCCACTGCTAAACACTTCAGAATTTCTCAGAAATTCTGCTTCCCAGCTATAAAGAAAAGGCTTGTGCATAATTTCAAAGGGTTGAAAATACTTAATCCCGTAATTGTTTATTGTTTTGTTACTCTATTTTGGCCTTGTACTTTGTCTCCAGTAGTATGTAGTTGGCACTCAGAAGTAATTTGATTCAGCTTGTCCTTCTCCACTGTTTGCTTTCTGTTCCGTTGTGCTGCTTTTCCTGTGGTGTCCTCTAGTCTGAGATCTGTTGTCTCACCTTGTCTGAATTCTGCCTCAACTGAACAGACATAGATTCAAAACCTGTGTTGCATTATTTTCTGGTTTCAGAAGTGTCCAGTCTTTTACTAGATAGACTTTCCTGGTTTTGAGTAACTTGCAAAACTGATAGTATCCCTGCCTGCTTCCCAAGAGTCTCTGTTTTTCAGACAAGGTTATGTTAACAAATCAATGAAACCCCAATAGAAATTCTGGGCTCTTTGCTGTGTGTCTACTTGCATCTTCTGCTTTCTGCCCTTGTCTTTGTGATGTCTTCATTTTGCACATCCTCGTTATTTGTAAATGAATGCATCTGTCACAATTTTCTCACCTGGATGTCTGAAAGTTCTCTTCCCAGCAGGGGAATTATTTCACTGTCTGTTTACCTCTTAACTTTTGTCCTTCCATTTCCCTCACTGCTACTTTGGTTTTATTTGCTGCAACGCTTCCTCCTCTTTATTTTCAAGAGTACTTCTAATCTCTTAACATGAACTGTGTGTTCCTGTACTTCAGGTCCTCTTCAAAGATTTTTTCCATATCTCTTCTTTGACTTTGATTAATGTTAACTGTTGAGATTTTTCTGGATGTATTCCTGAGACACGGTCTGGGGTTTAAAATCCATCCAGTAGCACTACTGAATTCAAGTTTGCAGTTCAGAATTGCATCATTTGTACAACAGGGCCTTTTTAGAACTGAATTCGGTGGGATGTGAACAGAAGACTCAGGACAACAGAGTGTTATAGTTGTGTAAGGCTTTTGGTTAATTCTTCTCATTCCTGTAGATATGGATTTATCTGGTTTCATCTACATGCAAAACTTTGCAGTGTAATCCGTTATATAAAAACATATTCTCTTCCTTTCCTGTGCTTCTAGTTCTGTCTTAGTAGTTTTCTGGAAATGTGTTAGTACAGTCCTGCTTCGTGTAGTTCCTATCCTTGTTTTTCTGTTCCTCCTGCTTTCCCTAATCCTGTTTTGATAACCTCAGAAGTACTCTCTGTTCTTCTTAATTCCTTTATGTCTAAATAGAGTTGTCCCCTCAACACCAAATCTGAAATGTTTTTGTGTTATCTTAGCAGCCCAAAAGTAAATATCAGGTTAGTTTTTATGTGAATTTCCTTTTGTGTGTCAGAATCTGAGCTTGGTTTACCAGAAGAGCTCAGGAAAACTAATGTTTGTTAAAAATCAGTGTATTCTGTAACTCCACCATAGCATAGTGCAGTTTAGGTTCAATGGAATACCGTATTCTCCTGAAGTCTTAGTTTTGAGATGTTTGTCTTTTTGATTAATGGAAATTGTGGAAAGCAGTATACTTGAATTGCAGGTACTGTGCTTCTTCGAAGGAGTATGAAAATCAGCTGTATTGTCTGGTGCCTTGGAAAAAATACAGCAGAAACTGAAAAGTCCTGCCAGGTTTCATGCTTTTGTTTTGCATGTGGTAGTATAAAGCTATTAAGAAAGACTTCCAATGTTGTGCGGTACAGCTCGTATTTCCTATCTGCTTTAGGGAGAAGCAAAGTCTTTGATATTGCTACAGCTGTTGGATGTGAAGCTTTAATTAAAAAGTTCTTTGCTTTGTTTGGTAGCAATAGCTAAATATCCTGTTGAAGGAAATGTAACTTTTTTTTTAATCAGGGGTGATTAAATTCTTATGATCATGTTAGCAGATGTTTTGGGGCAGATCTTAAACGCAAGTTTTAACAGTCATATCTGTTTCCATTGCTTACGTATCCGTTACCAGTACTTGTGGGTCTGTTTAACACGTTTTTCTTTGCTCCGTGTAATTACTATTTTTTCAAAAAAATAAGTACTTTGTGCTTTTACTGTGCATTCTGCTATTACCTTATTGTAAAACATGGGACCCCATTGTGAGACATCTATGAAGGCTGCTCTGAAAGTAATGCCTCCTATTTTGTTATGTCGGCCCTTGACATCAGAAGTAGATGTTAGTGGGATGGCAGTAGAAGTTGAACCTCCCCGCCAGTATTCCATTACATTTTGTTGCTGTGCAATGGAAGCTTTGCTTCTATCATTAGCACATATCCTTCTCCATGTCTCGCTTAAGCAGTAGAGGTTTTCACAGAGCTCTGAGAGCAGAGCTGCACTTTAAAACTGGCGAGTCTGCCCCATGGGTTGGGAGTGGCTTGGCTTTTGTATGTAGCTTTGAGACGGCTGCTCAAGATTGGGGTTCTTCTTATATGTGTATTAACAGAGAGTTTATTACCTGCTGGTGATGATTAGTTAAGCATCCATAAATGTTGACAGTTTTTGTCATCACCGGGCATAATGTTAGGATTTAAATACATTCCCAAAGTGGAAAATGCTCATGAAGATTTCTGTTTGATTGTTTTCAGAGTTGTGGGTTATACTGCTTTCTTTTAATGGGCTTGCTATGACAAATATAAAGCCTGTTCTTTTCAGCCTTTAGTTTACTAGCTATTAAAAACAGAATATTTACAGTGAAAAAGATCTAAAGGGATAAACACATCATATTTTAGCACCTCAACATTTGCAAAAAAAAATAAAGGACAAAGCCCCCTCCCTACCCACTACAGCACTTCTCTGGCAGAAGTGGTAGGATTGCTTCTGTTCTCTTAGCTTGTGGGGCTGTTGTTTTGCCACTCATAGAACTGCTTCCCATGAGTTTATATGTTGTGTTTGCATTGGAGGCATTGAGAAGCAACTGAAACTGAAACTTCATTCTTGTCCTGCATCCCACTGAATGTGAGCTGTGTGGCTGTATGAACTCAATGAGCAAATACGGTTTTTGGTATTGGATTAAGTATATTTCTGTGCTGTGCTTCTGGTATGGAACATAAAAATTCTTACTGCAGCTCTGGCATGTGAGTTGTAAAGCTGTTCGGGCTTTGACATTATTAATGGAAGCATGCCTGATGAGTATGGAAAAGGAATCTGAAATGATAGGTTCTAGCTTAGGATGTCCTGCAGATGAGACTTTGTAGCTGTTTCAGTGCATAATGCTGCTGGGCAGGGAGCCAGAAGGAGGCTCGTTCCCTTACTGTGCAAAGACCATGGGTTTGCCTTTGTGAGATCTGGAGTTGCTGGTGGGCAGCACTCATGTTAGGACTCTGCCCCTGGCCTGTACTCTGACTTCAGCATGTGCAAGGCTTAATCATGAGCATCTAACCCATCTTTTAACAGTGATGCAGAGTTCAAGTAGATTTGTAGGTTGTGCCAGACAAAACTGAATTCCTTCTTTGATAGAACGACCGATTCCTTTTTTCCTCCAGACAAAGAGATGTAGTCCCCTATGTCATGCTTCACTTGTGCTCTTGAGGCTGTGCCAGATATTAAACAGCTAATTCATGTAAAGGAGAGGATAAGTGCAAGGATTGGTGTTTACTGAAGGAAACAACTGCTTGTGGTTCTTTTTTATTTTTTATTTTTTTTAAGAGCAACCACCTCAAAAACCAAAAGCAACAACAAAATTCCTACATGAGTGATTGGAGCAAAAGATGGTGGCAATAAGGGGATTTTCCAAGGGCTCGAATTGAGGGCCAGTCTTGCACTGTTTTCAGTAATGACCTTGGCACCAAAAACTCGTTGGGATTTTCTTATGAGAATTTGTGGTGTATTGTCAGTAGGTGACAACTGAGGAAATGCATGTGCAGCAGAACACATGCGTTTGGGACATGGTACAGATACAGAAAAACCAGTGAGACTGTGCATGTCAAGGCCAATAACAAGCCTCCTGGGAGACAGTAGAAATCCTTATTGTCGCAGCATGAATAACTGGAGAGAAGTGCACATGAGAGTGGAAGATGTATAGGGAAAGATATTCTGTTCAGAATAAGCTGCAATTAAGGCATTGTACAAAGTTCTTCCAGCTGGAATATTGCTTGCAGTTCTGGATACTGTATTCAAGAAACATTGATTAAAGCTGCTTGGAATTCAATGAAGGGAATATTATAGGAATAAAGAGCCTGTTATGAAAGGACAGTAGAGAAGTGTTTCAGTCTGTGGATAAGAATTAATGGCTGGATAAAATAAATGTAAATGAATGAAAAAAACTCTTAAAGTGGGATCCTGGAAGAGCCTCTGTGGTCATTTGTCCAGTGTGTTTTCCCCCAACTCTTTGTACAGGGAGTGATATTGTTTAAACCTACCATTATAAATGAGTCAGTTGGGTATCTTACATGAGTTATCGCCTTTGGTTATCAACAGTATTGAACAGTATTGATTTATGTAATTGAAAATGAAGAATAATGGTTGTGAAGATTTTGTTTGGGACCTGAGCAGGGTCAGTTGAGCTCCCAAGAGATAGTGGGAGAAAACTTACTTTTACTCTTGTGAATTATTTTTTTAATATCTAATGTCATTCTGGGAACACTGTTACATTCCTAAAAGGCAGCAGCATATTTTAATTATCTCAGTAATGAATAATAATATACAGTAATGAATAATAATAGTTTCATTGTAAGTGTTAAAAAATTTCACTGACAGTTTAAAAAAAGGAAATGCTGTTTTTCAGATGTCAAAAACAGGATAATTTACCAAATGCAGAAATTTAGGATTTAGTGAAATTAATTCAGATGTAAGAATATTGGTGGCCTGTATTTGACTCCTGCATAGTTCACAAGGTTCTTGCACATAAAACGTAGTTTTGTGGTATTTTTGCTTCTAATTCTGACCTCTTGTTAGCAATTTGTGGGTCAGGCTGAGTCACATCACACTTCATTTCAGTTTTCAGTTTCTTCTTGATCTACTTTTATTCCTCCAGCATACAGGTAGTTAGGGCAGTCGTTATGTGAATCACTGTGGAGATGACTGTTCCTGTAACGTTTGAAAGAAAAAATTGGTTTTTGATCAAGCGTTCTCAGTAAAAGATAAATAATTCTATGTGAACCAAAAAACTCTGAGTAACCAGCGAAATAAGTTGACTTTTTTCTTTCCAGTTTTGCAGGTAGGAAGACAAACCTGACGAGCTGAATGAGTTTTCTGTTTAGCTGCTGTGTCTGAAGTAAAACTAGTTCATACATTGCATGTAATTTCAGTTATTCATTGGTGGGGTATTTCTTGTTTTGCTATTTCTAGTTGCCTTGTGGTCACCGGTGTAAAGAGATTTGCCATTCAGGTGACTGTCCTCTGAACTGCAGCCAGAAGGTTAAAATCAAGTGTCCATGTAAGAGACTGAAAAAGGTAAGTTTTGGAGTTACAGTTCTGAGAATGACATATTTTCTTTGTATGTTTCTAGGCTTGTGTGCATGGATTGTCTCTGGTGCAGACTGGAATAGAATCAGTTAGTTGAGCAGAGCAATAACAGCATCTGAAAGTCTGGGTGGGACAATCGAAATATTCACTGAGGAACATAAAATTCATTGTAGAAAACGTTAGCTCCCAGATTTGCAATACCTTTATTTTCAAGCACACTTCAATTTTTGTAGTTCCACTAGGAAAATAATCAGATGATCTGGGGTGATTTAAGAAGTCAAAGCACATTTTCCTCATTAGGAACTGGGAAGTTTATAATTACATAAATTGGAACAGTCACATGTTTTGAATTCCTGATTGACGGTTTGGGTTGTCTGAGGCCCTTAAAGCAAACAGAGGCATCAGCATCCTTACCTTTCAGCAGAGATAAATAGGCATGAAGTGATCCTTCTGATTCCTAGTGAAATGGTGTTTGCCTTCAGAAAGACAAGAAAACACTATCCTCACCTCAAATATCATCTCACTGTTTCCAGGTCAAGCCCTAAATCTATGCTCTCTTTTGCATAGAGAACTACAGTGTAGAGAGTAAATGATGATAGAACCAATAAGCCATTGATAATTGGACCATGTTTTAGTTGCAGCTAATCTGACTGCAAAAATCTGACTCATTTCTGTAGTGTGAAAGAAGGTGTCTTTTAATGTTCGCTTTATGCATCTGCCCTTGCCAGAGACCATAATTAGGGTATCTGTTGACATCAGAAAGCCCTTATGCATATTTGCTTAGAGCTGCGTACTTACAGCAGATAGTGTACTTCTTTCTTAGCTTGGATATGATAGTGTACCTGTATATTTAGTCTTTTGTGCCTGCAGCCTTCCATGTGATCTTGAAGATAAGGAGAAATAGAATTGAGTACCTAATATTTACAGTTGAATTCTCCTCTACCAGACTTCTGTCTGTGTATACTACTGGTGAAGTTGGTAGTTGATAGGACACTTATTCCAAGCTGCTCTGTAAATATGCCTCATCTGAACCACAATTAATATCAAATGTAGGAGCTCATAATTTGAGTGCAAAACAGAAGGATTTTTTCTTCCTTTTCTGGTATTGAAGTTAACTGTTGCATCATGAGGCTATGCATGTAGACATGCAAGGTCATATAAACCACTTGAATTTGTAACCCTCAACTTGTAGTGGACCATCTAGGTAACCATCTAGGTTAATCTTAACCATCTAGGCAGGTGGTTTTTCTTAACACACTGGAATTGCTCTGAAGGAAAGTTTGTTTTTGGATTTTTCTGTATGCTGTGAAAATTGTTCTACGTATTGTCAGGAAGCATGAAAACCAGAATAGCTTCTGGTTATGTTACTGTGCTTTCCTGACAAAATTCTTCATAGGCTAGTAGTATAGATAATAACTTTCTGTCTGTGGTGGTATTCTGTTTTGTTTTTGTTTTTGTTTTTTTTGGCCTTCTATGTAAAGGGGAGGAAGGAGAGGAAGTAGGGAAGATCTTCCCATGACCAGACCTTGCCCTGTAGTCTCAGCCAGTTTCGAGAATTGATAGGAAGTTTCAGAAGAGTTACTTATTAGTTACTTTGCACGGTATCTTTTGTAACAGAGTTCACAAGGTTATATTGCTTTGTCTTAAATAAATAAGTGAAAAAAAAAGACAAGAAAAATTAAGCTGAACCACTTGATTTATTTTTGTTTCAGTTTAGCTTATCAGAAAGAAGGAAAATAGAAAAGGATGCTTGAATACAGTTACGGTTTCAAATAATATTTATTAATTAGCTTCATTCTGTAATTATACCAAATAAGGATGTTTTACAATTTTCCCAACAAAATGAACGTTATAATTCAATTTTTACATAGGGAAATGAATTACAAACAATTCAATTTATACTTAACAGGAAGTACAGTGCAGCAAGATACAAGAAGGCCAAGTTTCACTGGAGTGTGATGCGTTATGCAAGGAAATGAAACGGAAGGCGTCTGAGGTAGTGTATCCATTTTAGTTATCTTCATTGCCTTGAGAAAAGTTGGAAAAAACAAACAGATCATTATTTTTTCAAGACAGTAATAGCAAGAAATGCAGTGTAACTCAGCGTACAGTTTAATTGCACATTTAATTTTTGGACTATTGAATCTGGCTTATTGCTGAAAATTGCACTACTTGTAGATAGTGTCAACTCACTTGATGAAATACTGTGTTAAGGTAACGCTCTATTACTTCTTTATTCTTAATGTACATTGGAACTGGAGATTTCCTCTTCAGCCAAGATGTGCTAATCAATGATCATAAAATCATTGCTGCTAGGGAGAGCTATAGAGAAGCACTACACTTAATTTAGGCCTTACTTTTACTTTGAAGGTTAGTGAAGTGTAATCCTGCCACACAGTATTAGGTGACTGCCACAAGTATAGAGAGCTTTCAGCAATTGCATGTGCTTTTCAGCCTGTTGTAAACATGGATGCTCTCCAATAATTTTGTTGAAGTAAAGAAACTGCTGCATAATCTCACCTAAAGAGATAGAATATCTGCATTGTTTTTCTAGGCCTTTTACGAAAACATGAGGAAGTGGTGCATGAAATGGTTAAATTTATCAACTTAGTAGTATGTGTAATATACTGATATATGTAATTTAAATATTCAACACAAAACCTCATTCTGTAAAAGCTACATCTGTCTGTTTCTGCTCAGAATTTCGGGATTGACAGGCAAGTTCTAAGACGTACTCTGTAAAGCAAATTCTACACTTTTGCAATCAGCTTGAACACTAAGACTCTAGGAATATACTTCTAGAAAAACCAGCAGTAACAAATCATTCTAGTAAAGTGTGGAAATGAGTTTGTTGGGCGTGGAGTGCACTGAAGGGGGGTGAATTCATAGAAGTCTGCATCAACAAAGGAGCACATTTCAGTGGGGTGCAGCATCAGCTGTGGTTTCACTTCAGCAGATAATACTTCCTATTTTTTATCTGTACCATTGCCTTCAACTGGGAAAATATTCTGATGCAACAAGCAAATGACTACAGGTTCCTGTGAGCATAGGAAATTCCGCACAAATGTGTGCAAGAACTTCTTTAGGGTGAGGGTGACGGAGCACTGGAACAGGCTGCCCAGGGGGTTTGTGGAGTCTCCTTCTCTGGAGATATTCAAGACCCGCCTGGACGCCTACCTGTGTGACCTGGTGTAGAGAACCTGCTTTGGCAGGGGGGTTGGACTCAATGATCTCTGGAGGACCATCCAACCCCTACAATTCTGTGATAAGTAATGCTATGGATATACTGTGTGGCATAAACTAGCTTTGTGTTCATTCCTCACAGAGGAATGTGGATTTCTTTGTTTTGACTTTGTATGATGCAACCTGTGTTGACTTGCAAATGACATTCTAGAACAGTGTTCTATCACGTGCACTTTATAAAATTAGATTATGTCAATTGCTGTTTAATTGTTGACTGAAAAAAAATAGCTTTGTTGAAAGTGTGAATATGTACAAAGAGAACAGTTTGTGCCATTTGCAAAGTGACCATCAGTTTTCAAAAATGAAGTGTATTAATTCCTTATAAATTAACTCCTAATGTATGGCACAGTGAGCATCCACTTCTGAGAAATTGAGTGTTGTTTCTGTTAATTTTACCCGAAGTGGTTCTAGATATTTTTTTCCACACTGGTTATAATAGTTAATCTTCTGGCTTATGCCTATGTATCTTACACAAATACGACAACAGCAGTGTACAAAAGAAGCTTTTCTGTTGCTTCATTCTGTGTTCATGGGCCAATTTTTCTTTTGGAACTGATGTTCTGCCATTAGATGGCAGTGAAATACCAGGAGGAATAGTGTTGCAGTTTTTGTAAACCAAACTTTCCTATTTCAGGTATGCATGACTAAAACACTTTGTGTATTTTCCTGATGAGAGACTCTGGCATTGTCTAAGTGATATGAAATTGTTAGTGATATTTCAGACGTGGTTTAACAATTTTAAAAAAATATCTGAAAATCCGCAAATGTAACTGCTTGCTCAGAGCACGTTCTTTGAGCTGCTGTGTTCTTAAGCATGAGCTGGTGTGCCTTCTGCTTAGTCTTCAAGAGCTCTTTAAGTTGTAGGCTGATTGGAACAAATTCCATCTGTGCATAGCTTATTTGGTTAATTACCATTTTTACTATGCAAAATATGATACATAAATATACATATATATATATACACACATATAGACTGATTATTGAGATCAAGATGGTTTTTAATTTCAAGTTGTCAGTCATATCATTACATCTTAGGGCATTCTGTAACTCTGAGATCTAATTTTACTAAGGTAGTGTTAAGTGGCTGCAGAGTTGGAGGTCCAAGAAACACGTACAAGCAACAGATATGCATACACTGACCCAGCACACTGGTACTGCCGTCACTGTAGTGATGCCTGACTGAGGGGGTTGAAACTCGATCACTGTGGTCCTTTTCAACCTAGGACATTCTATGATTCAATGATTATCTAGGCAGGAGCCAGTTCATCCCACTGTTCTTTATGTAGGTTCAGACTTCACATCCTTTTGTTATTGTAGGATCAAAATAATGCAGGAACTGTGATTCAAGTGCATTGTATGTTTATATTTTAATATTTTCTGTGCCATTCTTTTTCCTCTTAATTTCTGGCATTCTATTTGCTGTCTTGAATGCTCTGTAACAGTTCTATAGAGTGATCAGTTGTAGTTCCTGGTTTTATTTTTCATAGAACTTTCAGATGATGAAGCAAATGTAATTGCATTGACAGTTTGCATTACACCAAGGCACTAGAACAGTTTGAGTATGCATTATCCAATATGTCATTTGGTACAAAGGTAGAGATTTCCTTTTGCTCTAGCAGTCAGGGCGTGTTTGAACTACTTGGAATGAACTGTGTGTGTGTAAATGATGTACATACATAAGGATTTACCTGTCAGTGTACAGTGTGCTGAACTGATGATTGAGTTACTGAAAGCTTAGAGTGACTTTCTTAAGGAATTTTCCCTGGTTTTAATGAATAATATATATATATATATATATATATATTTTTTTTTTTTTTTCCCCAGGTTTTATATTTGTCAGTTGAATTTTCCAGTTAGTCAGAAGTTTAGTTTTATAACATGGTAGCATCTCTTATGTTCCACCTTTTTCAAACATGAATTGTTAGAGGTTTTTAACAGAATGTTTTAGAATCTGAGTAAGCTCATAGATCTCTTGGTGAAGGTTTTGCTCGCTTTTCTGAGAACTGTTCTATAAAGAGTAATTATGGCTCTGTAAGATCACGGTTTTACCTGCTTTTACAACAGTTACTTATCACTTTGTATGTCTGGACAGATAAAAGAGGCAGAAGCCAAAGCTGTTATTGAAGAGGAGAAACGAAGACAACAGGTATCAAACTTAATTCTTCTTCCCCCCAACCTTGTTGTGTTAATAAATCGCTTGATGCATGTGCAGCCCAATCTGTATACTTTGTACAGTGGTATTCCCAGTTACTGCTTTCAGCTGTTATGTTGCCCTTAGGTGTGTGCCATGAGTGATCTACAGTGGTTAAAAGCAAGTATATTTTCTCTTAACAACTGTCATGTCTATGGGTAAAACGGTAATCATTTGATGTCACATTATTCAACTGTATAATGTACACATATATTTAAATACAAATACTTCTGATTTTTATCCATCATTTTATAGTTCCTTAAATTCACAGAATTACTAAGTAGCCTCTGTCGGGTTGAATTGTTGAGTGAAACTCCTCACTTACTCCCCTTTGTGAGAATGAAGAAACCTAAATTGGGCTCTGTCCTTCAAGGTCTGGTGGGGGTGGGGATTTTTTTTGTAATTACTGGCTCTGGTGAATGTGTGTTGTCAGCACTGTAATCCAAGAAGCTTCTGTGCCAGCTGCATGGAAATACTATCACTAATCTTGTTTCAGAAATTAACTGTAAGCTTGGTTGCTGGTGACAGCTAACTCAGGTTTATCATCTGGGCGCTACAGCCTCAATGCGCTCCTTCCAACAGGCTTGTATGCCCGTGCCAGAGCATTTGACACAAGTTGTGTTCTAAGTCTGGTGTGTGGTTTCTGACTTTCCTTTGACTCATTTATCAAAACAGTTCTGTATTAGATTATGCTTGAGTTTTCACCTGGATTGCACATTCCATTCTTATCGCAGCAGCTGCTCACTGCTTGGAGTGGGTGCAGAAGACTTGCTTACAAGGCTGATCATCTTGTACCATTCTCCCAGTCTCATTAGGACATTCTTGGGTAGGGAGCTTCTCTGCTGGTCACAACTTTGATTAATTGCCTGGAGACTCTAAGCATTGTCTGTTAACCAGTGCTCCACCATGGCCTACTTTTGTTTCTCTTGCAGGATTTTCTCTACGTACCATTGTGCCTGGTGTCCAGGGGGGCAGGCATTGCTTTGTGGTCATCTTGGAGTGTTTATTGTTACAGTCATGCCTCAGCTGTTTACAATATTGATTACACATTCCCTCATATGTCTCATAGACAGTTCATCTAATTCTTTTGTTCTCTAGGCTGAAGTTAGTTCTAGGACAAAGCTCAGGAAGTGTAGCCCATAGAAAGTGTTTGAAACATGTTGTTGGGGAGAGATAATCTGTAAGTGACAGGGCTGCAAGTACTGAAGTATGCAAATAGTCTTGTATTCATATAAACAATATGCTTACAATTGCTGAGCAAAAAACTCATAGTTGCTGTTGCTTGTATTGCACTGATTACATTTTTATGTCTTCCAGAAGGCATTCTAGTCACTAATGATTTCTGCATCAAAGCCACTTAATTTATGATCCTTCCAGTGTAGCAGAATTGCTCCACCAGCAGAGTGTTCATTATTGTCTTAATTGCTCAGCAGGGATTGTTTCTGCCTCTAGTCACATCACCATTGCTTTCTACTTGTGCTTTCAGATCTACAGTCCAGCAGTGTGCTGTGTGTACAGCAGACACTTCTGTGTGCATGTTTTTGTGATGGACTGTGACTTCAGGGATGGAAGACTTCACCTATGTGTAATCAAGCCTATTAATTAATAATGGCCAGTTGTATAGCATAATAGCAAAGATTATTCTAGGACAGAAGTAGCTAATAGTCTTTAGAACTGCACTAAACTATTGCTGCCTTGTAGCTAACATTGGTTCCTTTCCAATTTGATCTCATTATCTACCATTTGTTGATGTGACTTGGAGGACATCACAATCATAGGGTGCTGCTTCATATATATGTGTATACATCTATGTGCTATTTATATGTATATATATTCTTACTGCCTTCTGAAGAGGCTTGCATCTTGTACCATCTTTCTGATCTCATTAGTACCTTTTTGCATAGACAGTTCATTTGTTGCAGCTTCTTGAGACCTATTTTTATTAATGCTGTAAACTAGTTAGTTCTTTGGTAAGTGCAAACTTGCATTTTGGTGTTTGCAGTACTTCTATAATGACACTTACAGATGGAATCACTTGTTTCTAGTTGTAAGGCGAGATGGCTTGATTGGGCTTCTCATCATGGCCTCAGCAGCCAAACTTCCCTTCTGCTTCCAATTCAGAAGCACTGTGTGAGGTCAGCATTTTCCAACTGCTAGTGGTGGAAAGCGATCCGTGCTTTGATTATTTAACTACTCCAAAATAAAAGATTCAGTTAAATTCTTGGGAAAACTTGTATTGATCAAGAGCTTCAGTTCTGAAAGACAGAGTCTCAAATATGAATTCTAATGTAGTTAATTGTATGAAAGATGTTTGAATGTCTCCTTAAGTTATAAAAGTTGAGCCCTCCCCTATCCACATTCTATAAATTAAACCCTGTGCTTCAGGATATGTTCTTTTTACTTCCACTTTTCTATGGGGCTGCCTCTCAGTGCAGGAAGAGTATAGAGAGTAACACACTGAAGAACAAAATCTAGTACCTGAGCTACTGTAAACTGCATGTTATCAGACAAGAAAATTGAGTATACAGCTCAAGTAACCGTATTTCATTTCACTTTTAATGCATCAGCATGCAAAGAAGATAAGTTATTGCTCTAAATGAAAGCTAGAGCTTGTTTAGTTTGAAAAAATAAGGTGATCTGAAGGCTGGACACAACTGTTTCTTGGTACTTGTTCAGGGATAACTTAGCTGACATTTGTGGAATGATGACAACAATATGAAATGGGTAGGTAGCTTTGAGGACAGAGGTTGCATCTTTCTCATTATGTACCCACGAATCTTTGTTCTTTTTTTTTCTTCTTAACAATTTATTCATTTTCAGCTGGGTTTTTATGAAAATCTATAGGAAAGCAATTAAGTACCTGTTACATAACCATTCAAGCCCTATGTTTTAATTCATATCACTGCAGTTCATGAGGCATTTTGGGTTCGTGTGTGCTCATTAACTGCAAAAGCCCCAAATTTTATTTAGCATTTTTGTAAAATATTGACGTGTTATATATGAAATCTTATGAACTCCGCACTTATTTCCAGATTTTGGGTTTTGAAAAATTGTTTCCTTAAGATACTTCTTGGAAGGAGGATTTGCTAGTTGAAAGTAATGTACAACTTTGACATTTTCTCCTTATCATCAGAGAAGTGCAGGTTTCTTCCTTTATTAGGTAGAAGGTAACAGGCATTAAAACAGTCCCCTCACTCCTGCTACTGGTGGTATCTGGCACAAGAAGGGAAGTAACATGTGCTTTACGAAGCTCACAAGTATTTGCTGTCAGTAGAGGAAGACCAGGCAATCTTGAGCTCCAAATGAAAATTTTATTTATTGGAGTGCTTCTCTGCCCATTTCCTCAAACACTCTGATTCTTGTTTCTTTAATGGACCTATTTTATTGTCTGAGATCCACTTTTCCTGGCAGCATGGCTGTAGAAGTCATGTAGATTTATTTTGTTTCATATCCAGTCTTTGCTCTGTTCACTATCCACATTTCCTCTGCTGAAACTCGGTCCTTTGCCTTTTGCCCACCCAGTCCTGGCCTTCTGCCTCCATGATCTTTGTTCTCTTTTTTAGTGCATCTAGTGTCTGCTCCCTAACTCCTTGAACCCTGCTAAAAATCCAGATTCTTTTCAGAGCTCTTCTGTTTCTAGTCTGTGTCAACTGACCCCTACAGCATCTTTTGTGGTGTTCTTAGCAATCAGATGGCTCCAATGGAGACTCATCACTGGAGTCCAGTGTCACTCTTAAACTCTTTCATGCAAGCTGTGTAATTCCAGTTTTATTCCAGCTTCACACCCTAAGAAGAGTTTTGCCTTGAGCTGATATCCTTTTAAGAGGAGGTGTCTTCCTGGAGTGTGGTGAGGGGAGGAAGAAGGATCAGAGGATCCTACTGTGTCTGTTCCAGACATGACCCTGAAACTGTTGTTCAGGATAGAAGCTTGACATTCTTCTTTTTCTGGTTGCTTTGCTTCTTTTTTGGACATAAAGGCTTTCTTTGAAGAGTGCCATGTGTCTATTTTTTTAATTAAAAAAAAATAAAAGCAGAGTACATTCTTATTACAGGATTTCAGCCAGTGCTTTTCTATATGTCATTTTAATGGCTTATGTACCTAGGAGTCCTTTTCTTTAATGAAAAAATAGCAATCTAATTGTGGCTTAGTGTATTCAACTTGAGGTAGGAATCATACGTTAAACTTCATTTGGTTGCATTTTTGGCAATGCTTTGTAGGAAGCTAAACAGTGGTTTAACACTTGGAAGCAAAGTGCTTTGTAAGCATGAGAGATATGGTGCTATATTTTATCTGTAAGAGTTATATAACTTTCTTGGGCTGCTAATTACTTTTTTGAATGGTTTTTGGGAACATTACTTAAAATGTACGTATTTCCTTGTTTTTACTCCTGACACAGTGTCAACAACTTCTGGTTTTCTCTTCTAGGCTGAACTGGAAGCTTTTGAAAACAGATTAAAAGGACGAAGAAAGAATAAGAGGAGAAGAGATGAAGTAGAAATTGAACAGTCATCGTGGCAAAAATATAAAAACCTCATTATGCTGCCAATGTTTGGAGTTGCTGTTGTGATGGTTGCTTGGCTCATGGTCTACAATGGCTGAATCATCTCAGTATTCAGTATACCTCAGTTGGACTTTAGGCGGCTATTATTTGTAGAACGGTTAGTTTGTATGCCACACAACTTAATACGCATAGATTGTGTATGTACACTATTTGCAAGAAAAGTGAAGAGGAGGGAAGAAATGTCACCTTTTGTGTTATTTCATTTGCAGCACAAAGCTGAATTCAGACACTGAAGATAATGAAATAGTAAATTTTAGTCCACCCTGAAGTGCTGATATAATTTGAGATGCATTAACATCTATTCTATTAATATATCATTACTTTTCCTTGTCGCCATTTCACAATATTAAAAATAGCTTAGTATAAAATGCTTTATTGAATATTTGTTTTAATGTTTGATTAAGTATAAGTACTTATAAGTTAGTCCCTTGGTTACGTCACACAACAATTTCTGTCCTTCACAGCAGTTTTACTTGCAACTACTGAGGGACTTCAGATCATTTAAGTTTTGAGCATTCTGTAGCCTCTCACGTTGAAATTTTCTTTAGAGGAAAGAAATGTGAAATGTCTCTCAATTCAGCTATGGTGCAAATAATTTCATGGGCCCCCTGGGAGACTTTTTAATTGTTGTTGTTTTTTCAGTGTTTGGTTCCTCAAAATCAAATCAACTGAGGACTTGATTAGTGGATGGATGCATACACCAAGCGTAGGTGTGAAGTACTTTCAGCATAGTCTCATTGTTTTCCGTGGAGCCAAGGGCAGAAAAGCAGATTGAAATTAAACTTAGAGAATTGCTTCTATATTTTTATAGAGAACTGTCTCATTTGAATATCTGCCTAGATGTACACAAATGTAAAGTAGTTGAGTAGTGTATCAGTACAGCTATATGTTATTCTGAAGCCATCTGGATGGTGCTTTCCAGTAGTGTATGAACTGTCTAGCTAATCCTTTAAATATTTGAATATTACTGACAGTTTCAAATGCCTTGCTTTGGGAAGTGGAGTGATAGGTAGAACTGCCAGGTTTACATGGCTTTGAGATTACAAGGAAAGCTATATGGTCTCAGCTGAAGGGCTGCAAATTGAGTTTGGGGTGTAAGGGAAGAATCAGAAGATGATTTTATTTTATTTTTTAAATCTCTGCTGGAAATGTTATGCTGGTATTTGAGCAACAGTGTGTATCCAGAGAGTGCTTTACAAGATCCTTTGGAAGAAGAGGTACAAAGCTTGAAGTTCTTGGAGTTCTGACTGTGGGATGTTTCCTAGCATATAGTTTCTTTGCAAATGCTCACAAAAACAGTGGGACCGTTTGTGGGAAGGAGTAGAGAAAATTGCAGCTTGTTTGAGAGCTTTTTCAGTCAGTTTTAGCCTATATGTAAAAGGAGCCGATCTGAGCTGATACCCAAAAGTGGAATTATGGTTCAGCAGCAGGAAAAGCAAGAAAAGCTACAAAAGGCAAAAGAAAGTTATTGGGGAAACAGTTCCTGTTGATTGATGAAGAAAATTCAGCAATTCTAGCAAGAATGAGTGCTATTTGGGAGGATAATATATATATATATTTAATATATATATATATTTGAACTGATGATAAAAACTCTTACTGATTCTGTTGTGGTTTCTTAGGCTGTTTAGTATGTAAAGTGTGGAATAAAAGTTAGCGTAGAACTGAAATTTCACCAGGTAATCAAAACTGTATCTGTTGAATTCTCTTATTTCTTAGCGTAAGGAGTGAATCATTTCTATTTTGTTACTTTAACTCTTTTCTGTAATACTGATGCCTGCGAGGTAATTGCACATGTAGGTGTTGTTTCTTTAACCAAGTGAGGTGATGCCATTATGCGACTGCTTGGGCCTATATTCTCCCGTCACTGAGGAAAGAAAAAGGAGGGAGTTTTTTTCTTTGTTTGACTGAAGTAAAACGTGATTTATTGTCCAAAACTACAAAAAAAAAAGAGCTTTTGTAGTTGGAATATTTAGGTTAAGGTGAATGGGAACATTGTGGAAACAGCTCTTGTTTTATGTGAATATAAGCCATTTTTCTATGTACTGTAAGCTATTTCTTTGAAACAAGTACAATGTAAAGTTTCTCCTTGCCTCTGTGGCAAAGAGAAGAATTCTCTACAGAGCTATAATAATGAACTGCACTTGAGTTACATGTTTGAAGTGGTTCCTAGTGTACTTTTCTGCATATTTTGCGTTATTTGTGTGACATACTGGAAAAGATTTGCTTCTGACCATCTTTATTAAAATAAGGAAGCATACAGATCCCTAAAATTCATTCCATTCACACGTGTGTATGTAAGCGTGTGTTCCCTTCAGAGATTCATCTCTCTCCTGAGCCTTGCATATATGAAAAAGCCCCATTATTGAAACTGTATTCAAAATAGTTCTGCCTGCTGAACCAGGTAGATGTTTATTGGCGTAAGAAAGTGCGTGGGCTCAAGCAACCTGCAGTTTTAATAAATTGCTGTTTCCTGTTTGTTGCTTTAAAATTATCTTTACAGTTCCTTTTTACATTTCCCTTTTGTTTTTGATTGGAGCCCCACACCTTGCGAGCACAACGGTTGCGAAGTAAAAGGTACAGATGGAATCATCTGGTATTCGGTATGTATGAAGTATTTAGATTACAAAGAAGATACTTTGAATGCTAACAGTTTACAACCAATAAAAGGCGAGCTGATAGATATACACCAGAACAAATGATATAATGTGACTTGGTGTCTAAGGGATATCAGAGATGAGCCTGGTGATGGGCGTGCTTCAAAAGATGTAGATATGTGTAAAATAAAGAAAAAAAGCAGCCGCCCCAAAATAACCAATAACTTCTGGGTTGTTTTTTGTTGTTGTTCTGATTGCAAACACATTCTGGTTAGCATTAATCTCTGTACTGAACTGGGGTGCTTACAAGTTGTCAGTATTTTGGACTGGAAACTCCTTTGGGGTGAGTTTGTTTCCCTGTAACAGTAACGAGACTTTTGTGTGTGTTAATTTAGTGTAAAAACCAAGTCATACAATAAACACATCCTAAACTACTTGCACATCTGTTCGTTTTTAAAGGCCGGTATCAAGAAGCATCAACCTCCTCCCAGGTAGTAACAGCTGATGTGCAGGAATGGAAGTGAAGTTCTAGTCATGCTTTTTCTCCCTCCTTTGGCAGCAGTAGTTCCCACTGCTCAGATTAATACTGAAGTTACGTAATCACGTTCCTTCATGGCGGTTCTGACAACGGCTTGGGAAGCCAATTAAGATGAAACAAATGGGAGTGGGTTTAGTGGATTATTGCTTTGGCCTCATAAAAAGAAATAGACACATAAGTGATTTATTAGACGTTTGCTCTCAGAGTACTCCTGGAGAGGGAAATGTCACCATGCAGATACCAAAATTTGTTCTTGAAAGCTTCTATGTGTGATTATGGCTTTAAAGCAGTGAACTCGGAGCGCTTGCCGTCTCAGCAGTTCTGGTTCCAAAGTGTATCAGCACTGCATGCAGCTTCTCTGCAGGCGACGTCTGGGTTGGAGCGCTCAGCCTGAGGATGTCCTGTGCCAGGCAGCAGAGGTTGGAGCTGTTTGGAGGCTGCTCTGGTGTGTGGCTTAGGATGGGGTGGGTGTTCTTGGGTGGGTGTCCTTGGGTGGGCAGGCTACATGTGACCGTGGCAGCAGTTCCTCTCCCCATATCCCTCTTCTGTTCTGATTTCATCCTGGTTATTGGGCACGGGTGTTTAATTTGCCCTCTTTTTTTTAGTGAGTGGATGGTTTACATTCACGTCTGTCCTTCCACAATCACCCTAAGAAGGGGAAAAGGAGATACTGTAGAGGTCTGTATTTAGTAGGAAGGGAAATGTGAAGCTTTAATAATAAGTCAAATTATGTGATAATGATGAGGTGTGCATCATTTCCTCTAAAGGTAATGTTACTACTCTGCGTTGACATGTTTATATGTTGTTCTACCAGAAAACAAGTTCCTACCAGGACTGGTGTATCAATATTGAATCACAGAATCAAATCCTAGAATCCTTAAGAGTTGAAAGGGACCTTTAGAGGTCATTTAGTCCAACTCCTCTGCTACAAACAGGGAATATGAGTATGGGCCATTCTCTTGAGGGCTGTGGCTTAACTCAACCAAGTGTTATTTAATCTAAATAATTGTTCCTCAGGCAACATTTCTCATAAAATTGCCAAAAGCAGAGCTCAGCTTAGGCTTTCTCTGTGTGCTGTACATTGGCTGAATCCTGTCAGCTATGAAACAGCATCAGGGTGGCTCTCCAGCTCGAGTGAGTTGCCATGAGGCTGTAAGTAAAGATCGGGTTAGGGTTTGGAATTCATTATTTCTGTTGAGAGAATGCAGCCTCCCACCAGGGCCAGGCTGGCCATAGCCCGACCGTACCTTTTCATTTTTGGTTTTCATTTGCTCTTGCTATGTTTTTTTCCACAGGGCTAATGAATCTTTGTAGGATGCTGTAACAATAAATTTTGGCTTGATTCCTCTTGTTTTTTAAATCAGTGTAGCCTGTATTATTTATTTTACACAATATCCAAATTGCCTAATGCAGAAATGCTCTTCCTCCTGTCTTCTGCCTTCCTTTTCCTACTATTTGTGCAATTGTTTAAAAAGAAAGAAGCAAAAAAACCCACAAGGCTGTACCCCCTCCAGAGTAGATTTATGTTGGATAAAAGAGTGCGGGACTGAAATACCGTGGGCAGGAGGTTCGGTGGCATTTCAGAAGCACAAAATGCTCCAGCTTTACATGCGAATGAAAAGTGACGCACCCTACAGCCGGAGATAAAGTAACAGATATCTGGAACAGAAGCCGGCTAGGAGCTGAGAGGAAGTTTTCGACTTAAGGTTTGCTTATAGGTATGCCTGCATCTGAATGGTGTCATCCTGACTGACAGCCAGAATCGCGATTAGGGTTAGAAGCCGTACTCATGTCGAACTGTTTTAACATTTTGAAGGAGTACTTCAGAAGCACTGGAACACACACACACACACACACACTAACAACTGGGAGCCCTTCAGCTGGCACGTGTAATTCCAGAACGCGGTCCTGGCGATGCTATTTTGTGGCTGCCAGAAGGGTCCCAGGTTGCTGCGGTGGTGCCGTGGCGTTTGTTGCTGAGTTGAGCACCGGGCTTGACAGCTCAGAGATGCGCAAACTCTCGCCGTCCGTGACTTCAGTGGGAGCCCTCTCTTTGGAGCCGAGGAGAATGCGCCAGGGAACGGCACTCCGCAGTGCTTCGGGAAGGAAGCGCCGGACCGCCCGTAGGCACGAAACTTCCTATCTCAAGGAGAAGCGAGAGTCGCTGCGAGCTCCTAACTCGCACAAGGAGCAGCAGGGAACCGTGCGCGTTCTCTGCCACCCACGGCAGCCCCGGCCCGGGGACGCGGAGCTCAGTACGGAGGAGGTTGGGGTCGGCAGGGCCAGCCCCAGCCCCGGAGCCGGGTGAGCCCCCCGCTGCCAGCTGGAAGGCTGAGCGGCGCCCACCTCAGTCACCCTCCCCAGGGGACGGCGCTGAGGGTGAAGCGAGCAAGTAGGCTGTCCCTCAGCCCGTCCCCAAGGGTAGAGCCTTTGTGTGGGAAAGGGGTGGGGATGCGGCGGCTTTCTCGCGGAGGTTTATTATTATTGGGCGGGTGGAGGGTGGAGGGGGGCGCACCGAGCAGACAAAATGCGGAGCCCCCCACTCCGCGCCCGGCAAGCGCGTGTGCGCGTTCGGGAGGCGGGCGGCTCGGCGGCGGGGACAGAGAAGAGTAGGGGAACGGGAGAGAGCGGATAGAAGCCGGTGACAGCGCGAGTATGCTTTCCATGCAACAGTTCCCTGCCCTACCCGCGGAGGAGGAGCGCTACCGACAGGTCCTCTCCGCCAGAAGGGTAAGGCAAAGCCGAAAGCGCTGGCAGGCTGCGACCGAGGACGAGCTGCCCGTCCCTCGCCGCTTTTCTCTCATTCCCTGGGGCTCGGGCGAGCGGTAGGGCGCACGGGTCAGCGTGGAGCGGGGAGTCCCATACCCGGCCTTGTCGCTGGAGGGAAAGAGTGAGGGTCGGGGCTCGCTGAGGGCACGCGGTCCGGAACGGCCGGGAAGAGGTGGCCGTCTGCCCCACCTGCCTTGCGGGAGCTCCGCCGCCTAAGCTCTCCTGTGCGCACGGCTGCGCGAGGGGAACGCAGAGACGGCCGAGCTCGGGGGCTCGCTGCGCAGGTGGGTCGCGTCGTCCACGGCTCGGTGTTCGCCTCTTGCCCAGACCCGGCTCCCACAGAGTCGGAGGGGAAAACGAAGAGCGCTGACGCGCCCGTTATTCCTCCTCTCCTATCAGTCCAGCAGCCGGAGGTGTGCAGAGCCCGGTGGCAACAGGTCCGTTCGGGCTTTGTGAGAGCAGGGTTGGAGCTTGGCCTCCGGAGGGACCTGGCCCGTGACCCCATCCTCGGCTCGGAGCCCTCCCGCCGGACACCTCCTGCCGCGGCTGTGCGCCCGACGGCACCGCCGGTCGCCGCCTTCCGCGGAAGGTCATCCCTCGGAGCATCACAGAGAGGGGCCGGGAAACTTGAAGAGAAAACGAGCTGTTAGTCCTCGTTGGGAGAGACAGGATACCCGGGCGACGGCGTTCCCAGCTCCCCGCATGCTCCGCAGCGGGAAGACCGAGGTGGAAGGGAGGGCAGGCGGCCGCGGGGAGAGCTGCTGGTACGGGGTCCAACGCGCTGCGGCCAGCGCCGGGGGATAGCGGCTGTCCCTCCCACCTCTGGCCCAGCGAGCAGGTGTCTGCCCGAGCCCCGAGGCGGGTCAGGCCGCAGGGCGTGCGGTCGGGCGGGCGCGGCTGGAGGCTGCGGGCGCTCCAGCGTCAGCGCGCTCGGACCAGCACCGCTCACTGCGTGCCCCAGCGAGGTAATGCACGCGATTTGCCAGCTTCGCGCTTTTGCACTTGAAAAGACGGTGGCTGAGCTTCCTGCGCTGTGAAATCGTTCCATATGTGACCAAAATGGCACAGTGGCGTTTTTAGAAGTTCCTAAATAAGGCAAGAGTACTTTAATTGTATCAATTCTCCACCCGATTTAAAACGCAGAATCTTTGGATACATTTCATGGCAGACAATTAATTAACGATTTTAATGTAAAACTATTAGCGGTCTGGCTGAGGTGGTGAAACTCTAAGTGAAACCAAGTACCTGGAGCTTTTAATGCATTCGTGGGGCCTCTTGGGAGGACTTAGCTTTCAGCAGTAAAAATGTAGGAATGGATTATTTCTGTATGGCCACTTACATCCTCTCCATGGTCTCAAAGATGGTCCCATCAGCAGTACTAAACTGCAGTTCTTAGTTCAGTTATTGTCTTGTATGCCTTAGTCTGGGCTGTTTCCAGTCTCTCAGGTGCTGGAACTGTTGGGGTACAGGCACAGTTAATGACAGTATCAGGGGATATCTAGATATCCCCTAAACTTTTACTGCAATGAATCACCAACCACTGTGCTTCTCTAAGAGGTGGCAGCATTGCCTGAATGCTCTGGCCATCTGCATTCTGCATGAAGCTTCTCTAGGAGATAGTGGAGACCCAAACACTGTCCAAAACTTGTTCAGGAAGGCAATACTTGTGACTTCCCCAGTGACAGTGAGGCCCTTCAGCCTTGTGCACCATCCTCACTCCTCATGCACTGTTAGTGAAGCCAGCAGCGCTTGTTTTCCTGAGTGGGCTCTTTGGACAGTGAGCCAAGTTGCACATCTCACTTTCCCAGATTAGAGGAATCTGCTTGTAATCTATTTGTACCTGATAGGACCATCAGGGTAAGATGTTATGGGTGGCGTTTCCCCCTCCTCCCCCAAACACACACTTTTGGAGCCCAGAACTATAAGGCATCAAAGAAAATCATTTATCTCCTCTCCTTTGTTGGCACTCATCTTTGTGCCTATGCTCGATAACTTGAGCATGTGGTGAATCAAGAGTAGAAGGTAGCTTCAACTATGTCACAACTGAAAGTGTTCTCTAAAATATGCAGTACATGCTGGGCAGCTTAATGTACCTGAGACTTATATATTAGATGATGTTTGCAGATATAAAGGAAAGACAGGACTGTAAGCAGTGCCAGTAATTATTTAAAAATGCATGCTTACTTGCATGTAGGAATGTTCATTCTTTCATTCTTTCTCCTTATTCCCCCTTCCCACCCCCTCCCATCATTCTCCCTCCCTTTATTTATTTCCTTTTCTTTTTTGCTAAGCTGGCATACGTGTTTAGGTCTTAGCACTCTGCTCCCTTGAGGAACATTAATGTCCCGTTGTTATAGCAAGCCCATATATAGTTGCAGCATTTCTTCTCATTTGTGTGGCCAAGGGAGGAGTGCTCTCAGATGCTGAGATGGATAAATAACCACTTCTGTCTTCTCTGTCAGAACCAGCAGAGAAGATGGGTATGCAAGGCAGTGTTGGAGTGCTTAGACCTGGTGAAGAATCCCAGCAACTATTGTGCTCACCACAACTCACATGGTCTAACCAATCAATGCTGAATTGTACATGAACCTCTTGTGCCCAAGTAGAAAGCTAGTGCCTCCATAGATGTGGCCCAGTGGCTCAGATGGAGGCCCAGCTTCGGGAGGAACTTCAGGCCATCCCAATACAGTAGGCACAATGTAGGGACTGAGGCACTTCCTAAGGAGATGGGGGGCTGCAGCTTTGACCTTCACCTGCACTGGGGGCTACAGGTACCAGGACTCCTGCTTTCAGGCTGAACAGGGTGTGCTGTGAGGCAATTAGACACAAAGGTGCTATTACCTGGTGTGGTTGGTCAGCTTTTAAATATGGCATGTACTGCTTCATTGAGTGGGAAGTGCTGAATCCGTCATCATGTCACGTGTTGTTGGCACGTCATAGGATGACCTGGGTTGAAAAGGTCCACAATGACCATCGAGTTTCAACCCCCTCCTATGTGTAGGGTTGCCAACCACTGGCCCAGGCTGCCCAGAGCCACATCCAACCTAGCCTTGAATTCCTCCGGGGATGGGGCATCTACAACCTCTCTGGGCAACCTGTTCCTGTGTGTCACCACCCTCTGTGTGAAAAACTTCCTCGAGTATCTAACCTAAACTTCCCTTGTCTCAGTTTAAAACTATTCCCCCCTGTTCTATCACTATGCTTATGTCCTATCAGATGCTAATGAAGCCCGAGAAAGGCTTTGTTTCTAATGGCCAGCTGTGGTTTGGCGGGGCTGGGTGGCAGGCCACATGCAGTAGGACAGTTGTAGGCATGCACATACAGCCTGGACCCTTCCAAATGTGGCACCTCTTGATTTTTAATCGCCTGCAGCCAAACAACGAGGAGGAGCTCGTGCTGCCGCTCCCGGCTCGCAACCCCGCGACAGACGAGCACGACGCCGGCCGCATCCCTTCGCTCCGTCCTCCGCCCCTCTACAAATAACTCTTGCCGGGCTGACCCGTCAGATTCCCCCTGCAGAGCGGATCCCCTGACCCGGGACGCCTGCAATGGAAAGTCTGAATGCAAAACATACCGTCTTAAAAATAGCGCAGCTGGGGAGGCCCCTCCGCAAGTCCTGGCGGTGCCGCTCCGACCCGCCCGCTCACGGCTCATCCCGGGACAACGGCTCCGCTCGCACCGGCGGCCCCGAGGCGTTTGGCTGCCCTGAGAGCCCTCCCTGCCTGCTGTAGTACAGTGATGGTGAATTCTTCCCCATCCCACCCCCCCTTTTAACTGTCAGAAGGAAGCAGATTTCATCAGTTCCCTTCTGGCCAATGCTTGCTAATCATCCAGTGAGAAAGAAGTCATGATTTAATGTCCTAAATGCACCACCACCAACGAGACAACAGTTGAGCAAGGACTTGCTGCTTTAAAAAGAGGTGAGAAGCTCGCTGCCTCTGAGGTAACACACGAGATTTCAGTTCGTGCCTCTGTTGCATGGAGGATCGTTTCCCTGAAGAGAGTGATTCTCCTCAGCTGTGCTTTGAAGCCGCTCTAATTTAAAGAGATGCTTGTCGTTGTTTATTTAAGTGTATAATTAACACGCTGCTATTTCTGGTTGTTTTACCTGCGCAGTTTGAATATTTAGATTTTAACAGCAGCGATGAATACAGGAATGTGGTATTTGGCTCTTGATGTGCTTTCAGCTTTGGTGTATCTATCTACACTGCGACCTCCTGTCTTGCAGTGCCCACTGGGGCCCAGCCTGCCCTGTGCGCTTTGCTGGGGTGGCCTCAACTCACAGCCGTGCACCCACACAACCACTCAGTTATCTCAGAGACGTGGTGGCCACCTCATCAGTAACAGCAGCCTGGGGAAGTACATTAATTCAGAAATGACCAAAGGTAGATTTACTTCTGTGGTCATCTCCTCCTTTGTCTTCCTTGATCCCCAAACTAAGCCAAGATGGAATGAATTAATTTGTCCATCAGATCCTTTCCACTTATCTGTGCCATTAGATTGGAACTGTTGTTTCTCTGAGTATTTTACAGTTTATAATTCTCTCTTTGTCTGTGTTAGTGTTGTTGCCCACTTAAGGCAGTTTTCAGCTTGTTGTCTTGTAACAAAAAGAGGCTAAAGAACACTTATTGCCAGCGCTGCTCTGCAGTGATAAACTTAGTGCTTTGTTGATTCAAGCCCTGCCCCTCTTCACAAAGAATGCATTTCCCACAACAACCCACAACAACACACATTCTGTGGAGCTCCATCTTTTGCCCATGTGCTATATATAACCTATTCGAACTTGACAGACTTGAAAGGTGGGCCCAGGTGAACCTAATGAGGTTCAACACGGCAAAGTGCAAGGTTTTGCACTTGGGCCAGAAGAACCCGAGGCACCTGTACAGGCTGGGAGGAGTGATCCTTGAGAGCAGCTCGGCAGAGAAGGATCTGGGGGTACTGATGGATGAGAAGCTTGACATGAGCTAGCAGTGTGCTCTTGCAGCTCAGAAGGCAAATGGTATCCTGAGCTCCATCAGGAGAGGGGTGGCCAACAGGGATGGGGAGGTGATTGTCCCTCTCTGCTCTTGTGAGGCCCCATCTGGAGCACTGTGTCCAGGTATGGAGCCCTCAGTACAAGAAAGACAGTGAGCTGTTGGAAAGGGTCCAGAGCAGGGTGACAAAGATGATCAGTAGGCTGGAGCACCTCCCTTACGAAGACAGACTGAGGGAGCTGGGTTTGTTCAGCCTGGAGAAAAGAGGGCTGCGGAGTGACCTCGTTGCAGCCTTTCAGTACCTGAAGGGAACCTATAATCAGGAGGGGAGTAAAGTCTTTGAAAGGGCTGATAATTGCAGGACAAGGAGAAATGGTTTTAAGTTGAAAGAGGGAAGATTTAGGTTGGATGTCAGGGGGAAGTTCTTTACTAGGAGAGTGGTGAGGTCCTGGAACAGGCTGCCCAGGGAGGTTGTGGATGCCACATCCTTGGAGGTGTTCAAGGTCAGGTTGGATGGAGCCCTGGGCAATCTGATCTAGTAAACATGGAAGTTTGGTGGCCCTGCCAGGCAGGGGGGTTGGAACTTCATGATCCTTGAGGTCCCTTCCAACCCGGGTCATTCTGTGATTCTGTGATTTAAAAAAAAAAAAAAAAAAGGAAAAAATGACGAGAGAGAAAACACAGATCAATGAGATTTTCTAATTTCTTTCTCATAGAATAATCTAGAGGGAACAGCTCCTAAACTTGTCAAGTGGACTGCCAAGCTGTGTTACTGCAGGTGCTCCTGCAAGCTTCTGCTCTTCCTAAATTCCAAGGCTCACCTTTTCTCAAAAAAAAAAGTATCTTTATTTTGAACATTTAAGTCATCTTTACCCAAATTTTAGAAGGAAGGAATTGAAGGTAGATATAAATTTCCTTTTTTGGGTCTGCATCTATTCCAATTTCTGTTTTGTAGTTGAGAGGGTTTTCAAGCTTAATTCTCAGTGGATGATGTTCCTGCTTTGGGACTAGGTGGTCAGTGGCTGTCAGCACATCTTCTTCTCTTTCCTAAACCTGTAACACTCAGTTCTGACATAAGCTAAACCTAGTGTTTAAAAAAATGAATGTGCTAAAATCTTCCACGTCTGATCTTTTTTGATACCAAATAGATTTAATTTAGCAGTGATTTAATAGCAATAGTAATTGCTCAGATTGTCATTGCCCTTCACCTCACACTACTCCTTATTTCAAAATAGCCTATGCTGTCACTCCAATAGTACTGAAAGTTACTTGGGAGCATTTTCTAAGAAGTGAACCTTGTTTTTCCCTTTCTGCCTATGTGCGAAGCAGTAAAAAATCACTTACCTGCTCCTCGTTAGGTTTCAGAGATGAGTCAGAGCAGTTTTTAGAACAGAACTGCTGATAGCACTGAGAAGCTTTGCATCCGAGGTCTCTTCAATCTGTGGTTCTGTATTCGTATAATAGTGGAGTAAATGTGTAGTGTCTGCTCTGGAATTCCCTGAGGTATTGATGTACTCTATTTTCCATTGCTCATTCTTCCAGCGTCATGTCTTTTGCTGTATGGATTATTTTGCCTGTGTTAAAGTGGTCACAGAACCAGTGGGACCTGGAGATTGTAGATGCAGAACATACTAGAAGTTGCCAGGCTTTCCCCAGTCTCCTCCATTTTCCCATTTGCAGGAAGAAATGCAGACAGCCGAGCCCACCTTGCTTTAATAACGTGTTCATTCTTGATGTCACGCAGTGCTTAGAGACAGACATTGCTGAGAGTTGGGTTGCTGTTTGGAAGATGTTGGTTCTGTGCAACTATGAAGACAGGATGGATAATATATCTGAAAGAATATTGGAAGTTGTGAAGTAGCTATCTTTATTTATTGATCTGTTGCTAAATGATCTGTGGTAAGCATGCCACAAAATAATTCAGCAGAAAATGCCTTTTTAAAACATAGCTTTGTTCTTGCTCAGCTGTTTTAAAGATATAAGTTGAAGTAATATGTAATGCATGCAGATAGGTCTGGAAAAGAAGTCTGAGGTGATGGTGGAATCTGTTTAAAAGTCATTAACAATTCTTCCTCTCCCTTGCAAAGTCAGAGTGTATGTAATAGTGTTGCTAGTGACCTGGAAGGGATAAGAACCCAGATGGTTTTCATTTGCTTTTTCCTCGTCACAGATAGGATTATTATGTAATTCTTGTAAATTTCCAGTGAAGATGTGAATGGGAGGAAAACTGGCATCTGTTCTAGGGATGACAATGATGCTGAATAGTCCTAGCCATTAATACAGTAGAAATTTTCTTCTTTGGCAAAATAATTCACTAGATTGTTATTGTTTCATAGACTTAGATGGAAGTTTTTAATCCCATAAATCCATATATGATCCAAAAATCTTTGATACTATATCAAAGTCATAGCCAAAAGCTTACACCCATGTAAATGCCTTGTTAATATGCTTCAATCTTGAGTTTTCTGTTCCAGCTCATTGTTTTATAACTCAGACTGTGACAAATAGGTTTAATCCCTAGTCATCTCTTCAATTATTTCTGTCATAAGGCACTGATATTTCCAGAAAACACCCTTTCTTTTCTTAATTTTCTCCTATTGAAGCAAAAAGCTCCAAGGCGATGTTTCTGAAAAAAAAAATGGTACCCTATTGAAAAAAATCAATGCATTTTATCCTCTGCATTTTGTACTTAGTAGATTATTGACCTGTGAGACATTATGTAATTTCATTTTCATCTCTGGGACAAGGACAAATAACTGTCCAGCTACTCAGAACAGACGAAACTTTGCTTTTATTCTAAGCCACAACTTTACTTTGATTAATATTGTTGTGGCTCTCATCCTTGGTCCAAGATTCAATTATGTTTTTATTCACAATTCAGAAAAAATAATTAGCATAAATTTAAAATCACACATTCAAATCTAAAATTTTAATTTCCTCTAAGCAGAACATTATATTGTGAGAATAGCATTTCCATGGATAAGAAATGCTTGAAACATAAGAGACAAATGCTTTTAAGAAGAATCCTGCCATTTCTCTACCTTGCATTCCAGATTAGTGTTCAATTCACGTTGTTGATAGCTTATGATTTTAAATATTTAGGTAACCGTACAATGAGCAATAGGCATGGCAGATATATCGTATACTGGTTGACTTCAAGTTCAGAAGACAGAACCTACTGGTCTGGCATTAATAGGAAAAAATGAAGTATATTCATTAATGATGTCTAGTTTTCTTTCTCAGATGGGCTTTCTGGTAGAATTTACACACTGTCGGTGATCAGTGCACTGACTGTGAGCCACGGGGCAGCCAGGATTGCTCTTTGCTTCTTCTAAGTTTCTTAGCTTGAAAATTGTTCTCAAGAGGAGGTTTTCCTCTAACTGGATCCTTCTACCCCTTTAAATGATTTATTATTTTTTTGTAGGCATCTTTTCCTTGGCACAATTTAGGCCATTACGATTTTTTTTCTTTTCTCATGGTTTCCACTTTTGTTTTCTGGTGCTAATGGCTCATGGCAACCGCTTATTGAATTCTTAGCAAAACAAGAACTTGAAGCCAGTACTGTAAGCTTCTCCCATACACTCTGAATTAAGATGCTCAGCAGTGTATAGCCAGGGAATTGCCATTGCAGTTTATACCTGCTTAACAAGCCACCATGCACTGAATGTGTGGGTAACCAGGAAGGAATATAAGTGGTTCAGAAAAACAACATGGCACTGTTTAAACTTCACATGAGTAATGTTTGAAAGTCCTAGAAACTTGAAAATAAATAAATCCCAAAGCATGAATTCTGTATTAATTAAAGATTCATTTCCCGCGGACACTTTCCTGCTGCCTGCTGAGGTAGGCTGAATTGATGTTCTTGTTCTGGTACTGAGAAATACCAGATAATGCTAACCATAGCTTGGTTCTTAAAATGAATGTCTTCCACGTTAGCTTTTGAGAAATCTTTGATATTTTCCATATGCTTACTAAATCTTGCTTTGGTTATGTGGCATGGCAACATCACACATCTTTGCTACAAGCTGTTATTAATAAAGAAGTGAGAGCTTAGCATTGCAGTGTTTGCCATAAACTCAACTATTTCTCATTCTGACTGTTCTTGAAAATTCAACAATTCTATTGTAAATATGGGAAAATCCATTAGTTGTAGTTACAAATTCATATCAGTGAAACTTATAAACAATTGTAAATATATGTAATATGTAAATGTGCATCACAAAGCTTCTCATCAGCACTTCTTTTGAAAAATGAAGAGATTCAAAGATACTGCTATTGAAGAGGTGATATAACTATTCTTCCATAGTGATAAATACTCTTTATTTTTTTCTCTTTTAATTCATACAGCAGTACCGGCTCTATTCAATGGCTAAATGGTGTGTCTAAATCTCTTTAAGTGAGGTGAAGAGCAGTTATCATACTAGGTATCATGCTAGATATGTGAAATCCAGAGAAAACTTTTCTATCTCCTCTGCTTTCCATGAGATGTTAAGAATAGACCTCCTGTAGTTCAGAACCGAGGTCAATATTTTGCTTGTGAGTATTTTTCTGATGTCTAAATCAAATCTTTTCAGGGAGACCAATCATTATATTATTTTAGACAAATTTCAGTATCAAATAGTTTTTCCAAGTACCTTAAGTACCTCCAAAGTCTACTACATTACCCAGAGAAAACACGGGAGCCTTTACCCCAAAAATGAATGCAATGAGAATAAATTCCTCAGAGCTACATCTGTCCTGGCTGTAGTGCATATATCCGAGTGACCAACTTATCTCTTCCTCCCTCAAAGCCTTCAGAAAGTAAAGAACGAATTGTGGAAGAGATGGCTCACCAGGAGCTGGCTTTCTCTTGAAATGAACGTGTGCTGTATGATAGTAACACAGACACCACTGGCAGCATGGCATTCATATGCGTGTGTCATCCCACATAAAAACTCTGATTTTCTTGTTGCTGGCTCTGACAACTGTTAGTGCCTCAGCTAGATGATCCAAAGATGGGCATGCTTAAGGAGTCTGCAGTCATATTCCAATGCAAAATGCAGGTTCTCAAATATGCAGAAGGTACCTCACATATATTTGGATTTTGTCTCAGTAAACTTACCCTTGGAACTTTCTTGAACTGAAGCTGGATCAAAACCAGAACTGCATTGTCACAGAGCAGGATGAGACAAGTCTCTTCTGACCTTCTCATGCACATCTTTATACATTTCTCAGTTTCAAATTTTGTGTGTCTCACAAAACTGCTGAAATTGTTATGAATCAAGAATCCCAAAGCTGTACTCCAGAAACAAGTGAAAGAAAGAACAGCAAATGAATTTTAGTTAGTCTGAATAATGACTTCTAGTAATGCTCAGTTGGGGTTTTTACTTTGCAGTCTCATGTTGGATTAATAATAGCTTCAAAGATCACCTGAACAGAAGTGACCAATGGGTCTCGGTGGTAACCTGGAGGGCAAACAACCACCTTACTTAGCACATTGTGTCTCCCATAGGAAGCATCTCTGATATATGATTATCACTACTTAAAGTGAAAACGAGAAATAGGAATCTTAAAAGCATTTCAGGCTAACTTCAGCCATAAGAATCCAGCGGAACACTGCATTTAGGATCAACTATATATTTCTGTATATTTATTAATGGAAATAGAGTGAAATAGGGGGCTGGAGCACCTCCCCTACAAGGACAGGCTGAGATAGTTGGGACTCTTAAACCTGGGGAAGGCTCCAGGGGGACCTTGCAGCTTGCAGTGGCCTCTCAGTGCCTGAAAGGGGCCTACAGGAAAGCTGTGGAAGACTTTTTATAAGGATGGGTAGCAACAGGATAAGGAAAAATGGTCTTAAACTGGAAGAAGGTTGGTTTAGACTAGATATTGGGAAGATATTCTTTACTGTGAGGATGGTGAGACACTGGAACAGGTTGCCCAGTGAGGCTGTTGATGCTCCCACCATGGAGATGATCAAGGTGAGGCTGGATGGGGCTTTGAAAAGCCTGGTCTAGTGGGAACCTATAGCAGGGGGCTTGAAACTAGATGATCCCTTTCAACCCAAACCATTCTATAATTCATTCTATGATTCTATGAAATAAAGAAGTTCCCAGCTTTATATGACATCTCCCCTACTTGAATACTTTGTATTTCAGTCTGGGGGAATGGCTTAGTATGTCTGTACGCCAGTGGTTAAAGTAAGGGTAAGCCAGAGTATTTTATTACATAGATGGGAGAGGAGGCCCTGTCATCTCAGTGAACTTGGAATGTATTATGTCAGTAATGTGTGACTTTTCAGAGGATGTGGAATTTGCTGGGGGAAGTTAAAGGATTACAGTGAGCTTGAACTACTATAAAAACCTGATACATTTCATTTTGCAAATAATAATTCATGTGGCAGTAACGTGCTGCTAATGTTTACTGACTTGCTGTATGAAGAAACTATTTTCCCTCTTTAAACCACACTATTTCCTTTTAGAATAACTATGGCACTTTTAAATTAGTGGTATATATTCAAATCTGAGTATTGTGTTTGCAGACAAATGGTGCTCAATGGCCAAGTTCTGTTGCTTCCTTAATATCCATTCTTAAGATGACCCATTTCAGCTTGGCTCTCTGATTCCTCTGACATTTGAAATGAAAAATTGTGCAAAACCTCATTTCCAGTGACTTTTTGTCCTGGTTTTTAGCACATGACTTTGCTTGTTCATTTGGATGATTTATCTTAGACTTTCTGCTTGTTATAGTGACTATTAAGGATGGTATTACTTTTTTTTTTTTTTTTGTGAATGGAATAGTGCTTTGCTGACTGCCATGCTTTCACGTGAACTAGACAGGTCTGATAAGAAATGTAGAACACTTGTAGTTTCTGTTACTCACTCTTTGGCATTTGAAATATTGTACTGGTCAAAAGAGCATCTAAGAATGTTTAGGTTTATTTTTCAGTTCTGTCTTATGTTTAAACATTGACAACAAGTATGTTCAGTTTTTGCTCCGTAACGGTAAGAACTGGGAACTCTCTTCCATTACACAGAAAGGAAAACTGTAAAGGGGTGACACAGTCACATGAATCTAATCTTTAGAGTTTTAAGACTGGCATCATGAGAGTCGATAATATAACAAAAGCTGACACCAGAGCACTGTTTCAACTTTGGAATGGGAATGATATCAGGGACGTGTAAATAACTGCGTAGCTTTCATAATCTAACATTTTCCACACATCAGCTATTGCTGGATGGCAGATTCCCCCATAACACAATGAATTCTACAAGGCCACATATTTACTGTCCTCGAGTGACATTATTTCTGCATTTCACAGTAGTATTTCTTGTCTTTTTTCCCACCACTTTCCAATATAAACACTGCACAGTGCTTTAGTACTTGTCTTGCCCAAGATATTTTGATGTTTGTGACCCAGAAGTTGATACAAAGATCCAGCATGTGCAGAAAGTACTAACTTTATACTGTCAGCTCTAATGATTATTTCCTTATTGGAACATCATTTGTTAGCTTTGTGATGAGAACAACAGGACATATTTTTGCCAGGTGCTTATGCTGTGATTCAGATTGTTTTACAGATTAATAGCTTAGATAATTTTTGTATCTAAAAGGAAAATTTTGTGCTACTGTAGGCTTTTCATCCATAAACGTTAATGTATTTTGTCATTTCTGGGCCTTAATTTCACAGGCATGCTATTGGAATGACATCCTTGAGATCAATTTGTTCCCATATCTTGCAGAAGATATGAATTTTGGTCCAATCAGATTTTAATCTTTCTGCTGTTAGATGAGCCTGTTTTTCTCCTTGTCTTTTCTTTGCCTCTGTGGATTCAGAAAATCAGTGTAGAGAAGCCTGATCCAGCCATCCTGAGTGAGACTAGGATTTTTTAAAATTCTGAACTGAAATTAGCCAGACTTCATGTTGTTTTTCCTTAATTGCAACCAACACTTACAGAACAGTATTCGGATGTTAAGTAGCACTCAGTGGCATTTCGCTAGGGACAGTGTTTTAGCTGTCAGAAGAAATAATCTGATATTATAAAATCATCCTGTATTCAAACTAAATTCTTGTTTAACACAACATCAGTTTTAAAGGAAGTGACTTGTTGCCTCAAAAGCCAAACAGTGAAATTTCCTACCTATATTGTACACAGCATTTAGCTGAAAGAAAGTCTTTCTTGAGTCAAGCTTTCTAACATCAGTGTTAGGAAGGGAACTTGCACCAGTATTCTTCAAGAACTGAGAATATATTTGGGTCTACTACTGTGCAAAATATATTCTATGCCCAAACTGCTAGCATTGAGGTTTAACCTCTTTCAGTCTACCCTTGAGGATTCTGCTTCAAAGTCTTAAAGTCTTCTTGCTCTTCCCTTGGAAAGAGGGATAAGATTATGTCTAGAAGATACCTAAGTCTTAGAAACATAGAGAATGGAGTACCCAATGAATAAGTGTGTTTCCTTCTATAGACTTTTTTTTTTTTTTTTTTTTTTTGGTCAATTCCAATATCTATGACTTCTATGACTGTTTGGATTCATAGCCCCTTAGGAATATTACTCTTTGTAAGTCCATGCTGGGGCTGACAACTTCCAAAGTTTTTAATGAGACTGAAGTTCACCCTTCTTTTCTTGCCACTTACTGATCTAAAATTAGGCTACCAGGAATTGTAGTGGTACCCTTCCTAATCCTTAGGAATAGTGGTGGTCAAGAAGAACTAGGAAGACAGAGCAGGACTGAATTTGATGAAGATACCATTTAATACTTAAAGCACTTAAAACTGGTACTTGTATTCTTTGTGTGCAGTATTTGGTGGCAAGAGGAAAAGAAACAGGATCAGGAAATATGTAAAGAGCAGGTAAAAGGCATTTATATTTATCTCTAGGACTCTTCATTAAGTTTCATTGATGACATAGGAACCATTAGCATTGCCTCTAGTTTTATTTCATATTCACCACAGAAATTAATGGAAAAAAACTTTGAATAGATATAGAAATGATGGATAATTACGGTTATGGTTATGCTTGCTGAGTCACTAATGATGATTTCAAATAGGTTTAGTGTTTTTCATGAGGTCATTTCCTGTAGAAGGGAAAAATACAACATGCTGTTTATTTGCCTGTACTTACTGTTATACAAAACAAGCAATTGAAAGTACTGAGAGAAAAATCTTTACCAGTCAAACGTTCTTTTATTGAGCAGTCATTGACAATACATTTTGGGTATAACAATCTCTTTAAATCTTTGGCTGTAAGTTGCCAATGCAAAGACTGGGATTTTTTTTATTCCTTTTAGGAGCTGATAAGGGAAAAATATATTTAAAGTTGTCCTTTAGTATAAACATTCTATTGAAGTATCTAGTATTCACAGTGACAACAGACTTAAAAGAAATTCTCACAGAAACAGGAACATACAAGCAAGAGATGTCAGAAGCTCAGTAGTCTGTGTATTTGATAGTCCTGCTCCCTATTATTGACGCACCAGGACTATGTTCTTTTTCACAGAATATCAAGGGACAGTGTGATTCATGAGGAGCCTATGTTCAGATGGTTGTGATACTCTACTGAACTGCGGATCTAATATTCAGGCTGAACAGGGAATTGAATTCAACAGCACCATTTCCTGAGGGAACACTGTAACCACTGTACTATTAGAAAAGGCAATTTAATGCCATTTTCTCTTTTTTGGCTGTGCTTTCAAAAGCAGTTGAAAGTTGAAGTTAGGGCAGCTGTGTTTTGGAAGAGTTGTATTCAGAACAGAGCTGTGTTATTTCTGTGCTACCTGCACTCAGACCTCCCAGAGGGGCAAGATACAGACTGAACAAACCAAGGTTATCAAATCCAGTGAAGCTAACTCTATGTAGATGCTAAGCTGCCAAACACCAGCATGATCTGAAGGAAGACCCGAGGCAGATTTTGAAGACTTTAATCTAAAAGTGTAGGCAAGTATGGACTTAAAGATGTTCCATAGTCAAGCAGGGACTAACTCTTCTTTGGATTTAGGTTCCTGTAAGTCACCCTTTTCTCCAGAACATGAAAACCCTTTTTTCTTGTGCCTCGGTGTTTGAAGTATTACCATCCTTTTCATTCTCACTCTGGTAAACTGTTTCTCACAGAAAAGCACTTAGAGCAAAAGCAGTCAAAGGGATTGTCTCATGCAGAGACTGTCATTTACAAGGCTAATAATACATGTGTTAAGTTCTTTGGAAAGAGTTTGTCAGTGTAATGGATGCATTTACACTCTTGTATCCTGTCACAACTTCAACATGATTGATTTTTCTGACAAAGAGGCTAAACTATTATTTGTAGGTTTTAACTAATGACTCATCTTTTTGGGAGACTGTCTGGAGTTAATTGTTCTATCATCCTATTTCATCTTATTATAGGGAAAAAAGGAATTATTTTTAGTTAATTTTGATTAAAGATGTATTAACTTAGTAATAGCAGTTTCAATCTTGCTATTAAAAGTACATTTTGTATTTTAGTTCTGTTTCTATTTAAAGAGTACATGCTTCTAATATCCGAGATCATAGCCTTTATGGAGCTTTGTTTCTGAATGTTTCCTTTTCCCCCCGTGGCTACAGTATATACTTTGAATAACTGTTTAATCAAAGGTTTGTGCACCTCAACTGAGGTTTTTCTGTATTTGATTCACAGAATACAAAATATTACTTCCAAACTCCATAGAATACTGTATTAAGTTATAGCATGGTAAAGTACTTTGAAAGCGAGATAACGTTATTGTAGATAATAAGTGCAATGATCTTTATCACATTTATTGTCACTTACAACAAAGTCTTTCATCATTTCCTGATTATTTATTTAAAAATCCTTAAGAACATGAAGGTCGTCAGGAGCTGGTAACTGCTAATTTTTAGTTAGGAAATAAGCTGTGTTTAGTCTCATTACTGATGCTTTTCTTTTCTCTCTCTCTCTCTCTTTTTTTTTTTTTTATTTTTTTCTTTTTCTTTTCCTTTTTCTCAAATGAATTGTCTGTCCAACTTCTAGACCATGGGAAAGGTTTAGAAATTTCAGTGAAATTGTAAATTCATGGATACTGGGTAAACTAAAATTAATGTCACGGATTACACTCAGTTGTGAGGGAAACTGTTGATCATAGCCCGAATCTCTTTAACCATCTGAGGCAAATGATGAGTCAGCTGTGGGAGCACAGGTGAAGGTAATTCAGCTGTGCTCCCAGAAGGGGTGGAGCTTGGCTCCACCTCTCCTAGATCCCATTTAAGGGCTGAGCACTGCTAAGGTAGCATCTCTTTTCTCACTTTTGTGGAGTTTTTCTGGTGAGCCTCAGCATTGGTGGGCTTCCATCTTGACTGAAGGCTTCAGCATTGGTGAGTCTTTCTTAGATACCCTCTGGCAGACAACTATATGCTTGTATTACTCCAACTATACAGTCAGCTGTCTACCAAGAAGTTGCAACTTCTCATTAAGAATCTAAAAACCATCTGTAGTGTATATTTAAATAACCCATCTGCTTTGTGAAATGTGGGGTAGGCCTGCTCTTGGAAAACAGGAATTACCAAGTGACAGTAAAAATGGTAAAACTATACTCTTTTGTTTTTCAGGTCTTAGGAACAGATGAGGATAGTGTGGGAGATGGCTGCTCTCAAAAACTGGCTTCTGCCAAGTTCCTTCGACTTTTGCTCCTGGTATTGATTCCATGCATCTGTGCCCTTATCCTTTTGCTGGTTATTCTGCTTACCTTTGTAGGTGAGTGCTATGCTAATGGAGTCAATCAACTCATTTCCAATGAATGAAATGGAGACTGAGATATAACTGCATTCTCAAGTGCTAATGTAATTGTGGATATTCAAGGTGTATTTTAGTACATCTACTGAAAGAATTAATTACCTAGTGAAAGAGTAATGCTTGTTACAAAGAGATAAATATGCTGCTTAGATTTATACATTTAAACTTTATTTAAGGTAACAAAGAAACCTGTTCATTTTTTATGAGCACGCTACTTGAAGAGGTAGTATGAAGATGTTTTTTTACAGGTACAAGATGACCTTTATATTGGGCATTTATGTATTTTCTTGTTCAGCTTATTTATGCGTTTTCTTGATTTTCTTGTTCAGTACTTCAGAAGCACATCCAGTGTGTGCTAATGTGAGAGAGTGTGCATGTGTGTAAACATAGGAGACACTACTTACAAAGTAACCTATTGATTTCTATGCAAACTGCAAAAGACGCAAAAAGCATAGCAGCGCTATTTTTTAAAGCAAATTCTCAGCTACAGAACACTATTTTTTGATACAGCCACCACCATTAGCTATGCATTTTCACCAGCAGTGAACATGAGCTTCTGTGCCACACCTGTAAGTCTGCTCCAGTGGAGGTGATTTGCTGTTGCCACTGCTGAAACATACCATGTACTACCTCACTGCACTGATGCTCACTGTTTGGTCTCCATAAACATTCAGCAAGCACCAATGAATGTCAATAGTGCCTTTTTTCTGTGTGGAAGGCTTAGCTTCATTACACACTTCCATGTCAGATGCCATTTTGTTGAATTGCCCCTTTGCTTCCATCTGTCACACTGCAACAATATGTTGTGAAATACTGGTGGGAAGGTTCAACCTCTACTGCCTTCCCAACAACATTTGTCTCTGACAAATAAAATAGGAGGTATTACTTACACACACACACACACACACACACACACACACACACACACACACATATATATATAAGGGCTGCTCAGCATATATGTGTATATATAGACATATATATTTATATATACCAAACGCTTGTTTCAATAGCACTTTCACCTCTGTCAAAACAATGATAATGTAAATCTGTTTTTTCAATTCAGTCTGTAAAGGATTTATGACAAGACAGTGTAGACCTGTTCTTTTCATTTAGCTTGGGTTAGGTAAGTCAGAAAAACAAAGCTAATGAATGCTATGATTGACAACCGAGTCTTGGGATGTGTCTTTAAACTGAGAACATGATGAAGTGGATTAAGTAAGTCTGGTAATTAAGACATACGATGCCACTCAATTTACTTTCCTTATGTTTAGGATTCCATTTATATCCTTCATATCCTCTGCCCTAGATTTTCGTTCTTTGGTGAGAAAGTGAATGAAGAAGCAGGCGTATTTGTCAGCTCTACCCATTCTCTTCCTCTGAGGCGTGTATTGCCATGCCATATTAAAATGTATTAAGTCCTCTAGGGAAAGAGGAAATGGGACTTGTTCTGATACTACTTATGTAGCAAAAATCAGGGCTATATCTTCTTAGGACTGTGCAATTACTATAAGGTATAGAATAAGGCTTGATTTTATTACTCATATCTCAAATTGGCAGTTCCCTTAAGCATCTTTTGAGTTTTCATGAATAGAATTTACTATTATATATATATTTTTTACAGTAGCTTCTGTTTTATGTGCATTGATAGCCTAGAAATAAATCATATCTAATGTCTGGAGTTAAGTGAAGAAATTCTGTGGGCAACTTTTAAATGTCTAATGTATTATTATTGAATATACACTATATCCAGAATAGTAATTAATATTCACTTCAAACCAGTAACAAAGAACTTCAAAATTCTGTTCCTATCTCTCTACCTAACGGAAGAGTTAAATTCTGCTGTTGTCAGTCTAGTGTGTTTCACTGGTGATCCAAACATAGAGAGCTCTAGTCTAGAACTGAGAATTTCTAGAAGAGAAGGCACCACAGAGAACTTACTGGAGCCTTTCAATACTTAAAATGCCTTAGAAAGATGGAGACTTTTCACAAGGGCATATAAAGGGTAATGATTTTGAGCTAAAACAGGGTAGATTTAAGTTAGATATCAGGAAGAAATTCTTGACGATGAAGGTAGTGAGTTGCTGGATCAAGCTGTCCAGAGTAGCTGTGGATGCCCCATCCCTGGAGGTGTTCCAGGTCAGTATGGATGGGACTTTGGTCATTGTGATCTAGTGGAAAGTATCTGTGCCGGCAGCAGGGGAATTAGAACTAAGTGATCTTTAAGGACCTTTCTAGGACTCTATGATTCTGTGATTATAAGAGATGTGCCCTTGGCTTCAGAATGTGCACATTCATAGGGACCGACTGCTGCAGAAGGAATCTCACTGGGTATGTGCTGGCTAGTTATAGCAGTGAACTATTTTATTCTCCATGTAACTGCCTCATCCATTACATGTGTTGTTAGGCTGCTTTACCCTTTTCAGTTAGGTTTTTAAACAGACTTGGTCTTTTTGAGGTTTCCTACTGTGAACTGTTAGAAATCATACACAGAATATACTGCCAGAATCTCTATGTAATGGCCTGAACCGTGCAACTATTCTTTAGATCTTGTAACTGTCCATTTCAGATCCTTAAATAAAACATTAATTCCTCAAGAGTGAGGAGGAACTGGAAAATGATCAGTAAGACTGTTGGCAGAGCACTGCTTTGAACTGAATGAGCCTCATGCCAGTTCTTTGGTTTTGTACCAAACACAATGAAAATCACCATGCTTTATATTTCTGCCATCTGGACGTGTCCAGCTGTAGCTGGAGACACAAATCCAAACTGGTTACAGCTATTTCTCAACTAATTAGCTATCTGGCTGTGATTTACTGTCCACAGCTCTTTGTAAACTGACATTTGGAGAATAGTTGGATAAAATGTGTATGTGTACATGAATAAAATTAATATTCTGCATTTTATATTATATGTTTTGTATAGTTGTATAGCAGACATTGATAGGAAGTAAATGACTTCTAGTTACTGAAGTGATTACAAAAAAATAAAAAATAAAAAAAAATTGACTATTTTAAAGCATCTAATGTTGTTTTCTTGGGAATCTTGAAGTTTAGGTAGTTTCAGCAGAACTTTTAATGCTGTAAAAGATCTCCAGTAGGTAAAAATTAAGATTGAAAACATACTGTGATATTTAGGGGGGAAAAGGTCTATAATCAAAGAAAATATGAACTTAATTCAGAGAGAGAGTGGAGTCTATAAACTGCAATCAAGTGTTTAAATTCTCTACTCTGTGCACTGGAGGATGAGAGGACAGGAAGAATGTGTTGAAGGAGAGCAAGGTGCTTCAGGAAGGTGATCCAAAACTCTTACGTACTAATAGGGATCAGAGCTGGCCAGCAATGAGTGCCAAGCTGCAGGTTAGCCTACCCCTCCCAAGAACATACACACCAGAACCCAGGCAAGTGCAGCTAACTGACTGGGACAGAGTCTGAAGACATTTCCTAATATTATCCAAAGCATAAGTTAAAAGAGCATGGCTAGACTCAGTCTTTTAAAACCTTCTAATGGTAATGGTGCCTGCCAGCACATAACAAACCAATTGCTAAAGTAGTCTTCTAAAAGGAGGAAAAGCTGGATTCTTTAGGCTTTTTGAGTCCTAAGGTTGCTGTTTGGAAAATTTCACTTAAAATTCTAACTCAAATATACGAAAATATGGAAGTATGAAAGTCATACATACCCAGAGGTATGCATACCCATAACCCTCTCTAGTAATATCAATTTCCTAATGTCCCAAACCTTCACTTGCTCTCTGTAAGGACTGTTATTTGGTGAGCAAAAAAAAAAAATTCTTAAAAGAAATTCAATAATATTTATTGTCAGCTGAGATGCAACAGATCTTCCCAATTGTCTGGAAGACAGTTCATCATGTGGTCCACCTGTCAAGAAAAGAAGAGTTGTTATGGCTAAGTAACTGAAAAGAGAACAAAAGCATTATTGCTGGAAAAATGGGCTGAAGAAGTAAACAAGTATCTAGGGATCTCAGAAGAAGAAAATGACCTTGTTGGTAGTGGTAGCTATTATTCTTGTTCCAGACAGAGAATTAAATAGGGTGAAGAGGGAGTGGGTAGAATCCAGTGGATGAAATGCAATATTTTTCTTAACATTATTTATTGGTCCATTGTATTAAGCCAAAACATTTTTAAAAATTTCTTTTAAACTTACACCTGTCTTGTAATGTGTTTCCTACTATTCTGCTGAGTGATATATAAGTAGTGAATCATTTTACTTTAATTTTAAATCATTATTCATAGCTCTTTGGGTCTGATATTTTCCAGACTTCTTCTATTTTTGTGTTGAGTGGAGGAGAAGAGCCTAGGGAGGAGGACTAGAATGTGGAAAAAAATCCCCTCAGCTATTCTCAAGTCATGGAAAAAATGTTTTTTTTTTTTTTTCTCAAAGTAGGAAGAAAAGCTCACTTTCTCATTTTAACTTTTTGAAAGCTACAGCAAAAAAATGGCTGAAGTTTGAAACTTGAAACAAAGTAGGCTTCCCACTCATGGGGGTTCAAAGCTTCATTTTGAAATACAGCATCCACACAAAACTAGATATGAGTGATCATAACCTCTGTATGTGCTCAGTCACAATTCCTAAGATTTTAGCAAAAATCATATTACTACTTGTTTTAATTGTGAAATCAAAGCACATTCATTCTTTCCATTTGGCCTGACCAGATTGCTCAAGGAAAGAAAATTTGCTGCTGAAATAATTTGTGGGTGGGAGATTTTTTTGTTGCTTCTGTACAACGCACAGTAAATTCCTCCAAATCACAATGAATTATGCACATTTGCTGGTTGAAAAACAGAAACTTTCACATGCATAGATATAAAGGTCCCTTGGGCTCTGCTAGCGAAAGATACACACAAAGTTTTATTCACAGTCAGTGACAGTTTAACCAAAACAGCCCAGTATGCATAAATGAGTATTTGGTGAATCTCAAAGGGTAGCTGTTTCATTGAATCCCATTACATTTCAGGAACCTTACAAGTCTTTCTTTCTACTTCCAGTTGCTGCAGTTGAATATTACTCAGTGAAAAAAGAAAACCAACTCTTTTGGTTTCATATTCTTCTTACCCAAAATTACTTCAGACTGTAACTGAAATTTGGGTTTTCTGACAGTTAATTTTAGCTGCAATTAATAAATATTTCCTCCTGCTCAATCTTTTGATTTCCACCTCAATGGGCCTCAATGTCTTTCTTGCAGTGAGGGGCCCAAAACGCAGTACTCGAGGTGTGACCTCACCTGTGTTGAGTATAGAGGGATAATCACTTCCTGTTCCTGCTAGCAATGCCATCCTTCCAGATGATAGTAATACTGGAATTTTTTCCTTTCTTCCAGGGGTATTAGAGAAAACATGCTTTTATTCAAATGAGAGTGAGCTCCTCACAGTTAATGATGACATCGAAACATCTAGCATTCTTTTGCCAAACATGGTTGAAAATGATTCCAAGACTGATCCCACAGTGGATATCAGCACATGGACTCCCTCCTGGACCACCACGCCTTTATCCCAAGTCAGCCAGATAAACACGAACTCAAATATGTTTAGAGAGACTTTACAGGAAAATGCATTTGCACCTACATCTCCAGCGTCAGTACTCAATCCTGATCTTACAAATGATGCTGCTTTATCGGAGGACCCCGAAGACAGCACCCAGATTTTTGCAACTACAGAAGGGGAGTTATCATTGTCCACAGATTTGTCCTTTAACATCACAGAGAAGATGACCACTCTACCTGTATTAAGTCCTACTCATCCATCTGTGTCACAGAAAAAGGGGCAGAAAGAAAGTAAGTTTATGTTTTATTTGGCTTCCTAATTCTAACTCAGACGTATAGAATACATTGCTACATATTGTCATGTATATTCCATGTTGCAAACAATCAACTGATTGTTATCAGAACATTTGATAAAAAGAGGAAGATGCACTAAGTTTACTCAGGTATGAATATTTACAGTGTGTTCTTTAACTAGAGAAAATCTTGCATGCTTACCAAGCCTGGAAATGAATTATCGCAGACTGTATGTAGTTTGTAGATCGAATTTTGTAGATTCTGTTGAAAATATATATGTGGTAAGTACCTTCCTGAACTGGGAATGACAGTTGCAACATTTTTTATGTTTATGTGTTAGTTCTCCTCTAATTTGAAGTTACTTCTCAGTGCAGCAATAAACTTCCAGTGACATTTCTGAGGACTGTTATCAGAATGTCAAGAAAGAACAATAAGACTTAACTATGATCAGTTTTCATTTTCATTATAAAAACAAAAGTGCACTTCATTACTGCCTTAGTAATTTTATTGATTGATCATGTCAGTGTTGAAAGGTTTCTTTATATTCATTTGTTAACACTCTGAACTTTATATAGGTTGTCATATTAAAATGCGCGTGTTTTTCTTTAATTGCCTATCATTCCTTAGATGTTCATCTTATCTGAACATGAGGCAATACTTATTCCAGGTTATGGAGGTATCTGAAATAGATTAAAAGAGATGGCCAGTGACCTAAAAGTAGCACATTGTATGTAATGTCTATTTAAAATTTCTATGAAATGAAAATGAAGAGATGGTGTCTGTCAGTAGGGATCTCTTCCAAAAAGCCACTGAATTATATGATGTTTTGAGGAGAATGTGTGTCATTCCTCTGTTGGATTCCATACTTAGATCTGATATTAGTTATCTACCTGACAAACATATTATTCAGGTGTGAGTGATCAGATTGTTTGCATCACAGATTTTTTTGCTCTGCTGTTTTCTTCAGAAACGTTCCACCTTCAGGAGTTTGTTCCTTTACTATCCTGTCGTCCCCCCCGCCCCCCCTCCCCCATCATCATAAAAGCAGATGAAAGTTGTGAGAGTTCTTCTATGTTCCTTTTTGTTCCCAGAGTGAAGTAAAAGAGGAAAATCTTTAATATATATATATGTATGTATGTATATTTATTTTAACCTGGCACATGGAAAACATTCCTTTTGAGGGTGTTTCTTTATTGTGAATCAATAATTTGTCATTTACTTTCAATCTCCTGCTGTGTACTGATTCTACAAGCTGTTGGAATGGTTTAGGCTTTCTATACAAGACATCTGCTAGTTTTTCTTTAATAGAATTGTATCTTGTTTATTCTTCTCACATCCAAAAATCAAACAAATGTATGTAAATGTATACTTGTATCCTGTTGGTAGTTCATTAATTTACCGCATTCAGTGTGTAGTATTCTACATACTATATATATGTACTTGGGGGACCCAGGATAATTTAGTCTGAATAATTTTGTGTTCCCATTGCTTTACAAAGCATTGAGGATTAGAAATCATGAGGCATCTCCCAATATCTCACCCTTGTACCAGCCTTTGCAAATTATCTCCTTACAATTCTTGGTTTCTTTGGTCTCTCCTGCTAAACTTTGCTTCCCAGAGAGAACTCCAACATGGTTTGATGTCCAAGGAATTCTTGTGTATTCTCTTGCTGAGGGAGATGGAGAAAATCAGGAAACAGAGATATACATTTTTGGCATAGTGGCGCCAAAAGAATAAACTAGGACTAGCATATAGAAACATCTCAACATTATTTGGTAGCAAATTTCAGTGACCTGTAGTGAGTCCCGCTGAATTTTCTTCCAGTAATTTATGTAATCTCTTCTGGGTCAATGTAAAATGGATATTTGAGCTTTTTAGGAATATCTCATAAGGAAATTAATCTGCAAATGGAGTGCAAGGCTGATGTTTCACTGTCATCAACACACACTAGCAGATCATCCATCAGGACAGGTTTCATCTGGTTCAGATGTGGTCAGGTGAGTGCACTACTGAGGATTTAGTAAGAGAGCATAATTTGGACTTTGTGATGTTTTTATGCAGGATATGTCATACAACACAGAGGCTGCCAGTGCAAAACTAGCCAGACAAAATTCTCTGAAGACATTTGAAATGGCAGTAATGCGGCTATAACATTTTTGGTCTGATCTTAATATTACCTTATTATTGGATTTGCTATAATGCTGAATCACATCTTCAATAAAATATGCTAGAGAACATTAATAAGAGAAATGATAAAAACTGTGACTATATGATATTCACCCAAGACTTTAAAATAACACAAATATGACATTGTTGAATTACTAGCTAGAGTGGAATGAAATTTTGCACATATGACATCAATTATTTTAAAAGTCCTTGAAGCATAAGGAAGTGTTCTGTCAGAAATTCTAGTCAAGAATATATTAATGGGTAAATGGAAATGAATGATACAATAAAGAAGAGACAAATATGTTTGTTTTCCTTTTACAAGAGGAAGCAATACCTCACTGTCTCGAAAGTTCTTTGAAGAAGTAAATTACATTTCTGGTTAATCCAGCATACTTGCTCTTTAACAAGAGACTTTTCTGAGAATTCTTAAAGAGAATTGTCTTTTAGACTAATTGTTCATACAAATACAGAGAAATTATGAATGAATTTTGTTCCACTGGGAAGTTTACCAAAGGAGTCTCATAGGGTTCCGTGTGAATGCTGAATTTACACTCTACCCTAAAAATTATCCAGGAAGACAGTGAATAGTCGAGTAACAACATTCCTACTTGTACTGAGTAACCTACCTAAAATGTGTATATGAGATATTGCACTCTCTGCTGCCTTCACGACTGAGGGGAAGAAAAAGGAAGGAAGGGAGGGAGGGAGTAGAGTTGTGTAATGGCTTAGATGTAAGGAAACACTAAATATGAATAAGACAATCTTTCCTCCTGGAAAACTGTCCCTACATTTCTGAGTGGCTTGAAGAAGAACAGGCAGTAGTTTTTCAGTGTTTTTTGTTATATTGGTAGGTGCACGGTGTATTTTGGTTATCAGACTAAGTTAAAAAAAATAGCCACAACTTCACAGAATACATAGCTATGTCACAGAATAACGGGAAACCCAGAAAGTATGGAAATGCCTGGCAAACTTCATGATGAGTTGATCTATTTCAGGCTTTTAAACCCAATAGTCTAGTTTTAACTTGTTAAGTGTTGACTTGGGAAGCCTCAAGCCTTTATGTTGACAGAAGTTGTTACACTCCTAGGTGACTGTTTCCTTATTTGCCCTAGATTCTTATGATTTTTCGTGGTGGTTCCTTGCAAAAGCTAGTTTCTGCATCAGATGTATCCTCTATTACCTCTCTTTCTTGCCAGCGAAAGAGTACAGTAGGCATGAATTTCTCTTCTTGAGAGATTAGAGTTTGTATGAGTTCAGGTTTAAATGTGTCATATGGAAGGCATGGTCCCTGGTCTTAAGTCACTAGAAAGGAGAGTTTCCTGATAGCAAAACCGTCAGTGAGAGAGTTCTAGGTTCATCAGTGGCTTTTGAGGTGTATGCAATAGTAAAGATAAATATCAATACACTTTCATCAGTACTTTTTTCTCTTTGAAACAAAAGTCAGCTGCATTTATGCGGTAAAGTGGGAGGCTGACCAGGAGACACCTCGTGTCAGATTGAGAGTGATGTTCTCATTTCAGGTGGAGCAGACTCTCTGGTTTATAATACTGATCTGGGGAGACAGGAAAAGTTAAAAGGGCATTCTTCCTAAAAAAAAATTCTCTAGCCATGCAGCCTTTTCACATACTCAAACACACATGGATAACTGTGACCATATTCAAATACTAATAGGAAAAATAACATGACAAAGTGCTCTGAGCTTGATCTTCTACCATCCCTTTCTTTGCAGGGCCTGGCATCCAGCTGGCCCAGTGCTCTGGCAAGCAGCACACAAGCCTGCCCTTGGCACAGCTCTGAGTGAGTTGTATGGAAATAAGGGATGTATTTTTCCAGTTCTGACTATTTCTGAATATACTGAATAGAGCACGCTAGGAAAAGGTGTGAGTCTCAGGTGATCATGGATTCCCGTTCAACTACCCCCTGCACTTAAGCAAACGTATAAGAGGATGATCAACAACAAGCCCTAAATGGTTGCTTGTAGGAGTGATGTGAGAAAGTGCATTTACAAAAGTGAAACACTGTTTATAGACTTTGTGAGCATCAGTGGAAAAAGCATATATTTTATGCTTGCTTGTTTGCAGCTTTTACTCTTCCTAAAAAAAACCCACTGATATGCTTGTTATGTAGAGTAGTAGCAATAGTAGTAAGAAATCTCTTTCATGTTTCATGCACATTTGAAATGGAGCAATTTATTTGCAACACCCTGCTCTGCCTAGAGGTCATCCTTTATTGTAATATAACAATATCTAATTCACACATTAAATAAACATTTTTCTCTCACCAGCACTCCTTTCTTCTCATTTGGTATTCCGCCATTGCCATAAGCTATGAAGAACAAAGCTGGCTCAGCTCTCTCTCTGATAGAGAAGAGCAATATGAGAATCACTTCGGGGATAGCTGGAAGGGATGTGTTGTGGATGGCATGAAACAAGAAATTCCCTGCTTCTCTCTCCTTGCCTTGTGCTGCTCATTCCAAGCTAAGGTACTCAGTAGCAGCTTTCCAAGTCAGACCATAGGTTTTCATCTCCCTAATCCCTAGTCTCTGAAACAGTGACCTAATTAACCACTTTTTCTTTTATCATAATTTATGTTTAATTACTCAAACAAGTTGGAGCAAACCCAATCATATTAAGGGTATTAACAGTGATAGATATTTAGAGATATTTATCTTGTTCTCAATAAAAATGAAAAATGTTGTTAAAACATGATTTTCTCCTGGAGCAAAAATAGTTTTGGTCTTTCAGATTGGCAAAGAAGATCACAAACTGTGGTGTCCGAAGTCCTAAACCAGAACTTTGGCCACTCATCTGCTTTCTTTTTTCATACAAAACAAGCATTTCCTATGGATAAATGGGCACATTTATCCATATGGGCAAGAAAAAACGGGCAAGAAAAATTTATCCAAATGGGCAAGAAACCATTAAATTTCTATTGTAAATTATCTGACAGTGTAATCCAAAATGTTCTTAGGTGTAATCATTCTCTATGTAGAATATATGTAGATTTATCCTTAAAACTTTGGTTTATGAGAAAGATAAAGCTAACTAACTTTTAATGCCTGGTGGATTGCCACTCTCAAGCAACTGGAAGTTTGACAAAAATGTTGAAGAATTATGTGAAAATTGTAAAGAGGTTGCTAACACTTTCTTACATTTACCTCCAGATAGGCCTGAGCCTTTAATTCCTTTTAATAACTTCACATCTCAGATTGCAAATATTTTTGTTTGTAGATGATCATCTGTCCAAATACACTTGGGTCAAACAATGCTCTGCATCTATCAAATTAATCTATAAATCAAATCTAACAAATTAGAAATATCTACTGTAATCAACATTGTGATGAGTACTCTAAATAATGACCACACTCACGCTAAAATTCAATTTTCACTTATTTACCGATCTTTACTCTTCAGCCTTTCATCCACATTCTTGACTTTAGAACAGGAGACTCCCTCACTGGAAATAACTACCAAGTCAGCATTGTTCCAGTTTTTAAAAGACATGCATATGTTTCTCCAGTTAAAACATACGCACCTTTAAAACATTTAAATGTAAAGAACAGAAATCTTTTCAGCCTTATGCCTTTTGCTTTTATGTATCCATTATGCTTTACTTATGTATCTATTTTTAACATATTGTTGCTTGTAGTTTAAAGGTATTTTTTAGTCAAAGTTAAACAACAAACTAAGCAAGTGGGTAAGCAAGAAGTCATGTGCCAGCCTGTTATGAAACTCCCAAGGATGGGATCAATGAACACAAGGCAACCCTAAGATAACTGGCTATGAATTATAGTCAGTGACTTCCTTTTCAGATCTATCAGCTTCTCTGAAAAGTCAGCTATGTGGTTATTTCAACAAAAAGATGTTGTTGATGCAAGTATTGTTCTATATTATAAGCGCTTATCACAGTTTCAAAAGGCACATCTTATATCTGATAGCTGGGTGTGATTTTATTTTTTATTGAAGTTGATCTCCTTTATGCTTCTGCATGGTCTGTTTTATCTTACAGTAGAGAGAGTGCAGCCAGCTGTAGAGATAGAGCTGTCATTAGTATAACATGGAAAGATCTGTGTTATTGTCCAAAAGGAATGTCAAAGCACCATTACAACAGAAAGCATTTTTCAGTCGCTGCCATGTTTCATAATCATGTGAAATCCAAGAACGATGTAATGTGTAACTTGACCTGAAACCACAATGAGAATGAGAATTTGAAAAAGTGATAAATTAGCCAATACTGTTAAAGATTTTTTTTTGCTATTAATCTGTATGCAAAGTGTTTCCTTCCCCTTTATTGCAACTGATAATTAAAAGTTCCTAATCATATTCTCTAGTGAAATGAAATAATAGAAGTTTAGACTAGAAAATAAGAAAAAGTTCACCAGATGAGTGGTGCAGCTGTGGAACCAATTACAATACATGCAGGCTCTGAGATCTCCATCCTTGGAAATTTCCAAAACTCAACCAGACAAAGCCATGGCTGACAATGCACTGGTAACAATCTCAGAGTAGCAGGTTGGCTATAAACCTCTCAGGATTCTTTCCATGAATACTTTCTGTAATTACAGGATTAAAAAACAATCATGATAATTAGGTTAAGCTCTTAGACACCTGTATATTAATCTACTCCTTATATGCATACAGAAAAACAACAAAAAACATGGTGTTTTTTGTCCACTATCTTTTCAGACTATGAAAGACTGTCAATGTTCTTCTTTGTTCACGAAACGATCAAATAGAACAATTGGAACTCTAAGGAATGATTCCACTGGTGTTGATAGCTAAGCTTGCCTGTGAACAGAAGCATTTGAAATGTAGCTGTAGAAATATTTTTAAAATGTGATACCCAAAAGAAAATTGCACTGATACGGGTAGGAGAGTCAATAGCAGCCCCTCAGAAAAAAGAAAGGGCCCAGAATGTCCTACACCATGTTCTGCAAAATAGACTGTAACAAATGTGCAGTGAAATTCCGAATATTTAGGCTGCAGTATTTCTCTTCAAAGTAAATTGTCTCTTACAGACAGTAGCTGCCTATGCCGCAATGAGTTAATCACAAACAATTTTGAAAACCATAGCTCTGGAAATCTTCCACAGGGAACACAAGCTGAAATTTGTTAGACTGCTAAGTCTGTTGTTAGCCAGTTAGTTCAGTCCTTGCTAAGGCAGATCCTCAGTACACCAGGATCTTAAGTTCCACCTGCAAACCCCCAAGCAGGAAATTACAGTTAGCAAAGCATAGATTTAACATACTTCCAGTGTTTTGCTTTGGAAGTGAGGTGCTGCAGTTTGTCCCTGGTTTCTAGACAAATCTCATAGGAAGCCTTAAGTTGGGTTTGCTACATTATTTTTGTCTGAAAGTGAGGTAAGCACTAAGTTATCACTGTATCAGAAAAGCAATTTGACTGTTCTTGAGAGTTAATTAACCAGAGACAAATAGGACAGCTCAAGTATACTCTATTACTGTACTGTCTTATTCACAGCCTGTTGAATTTCTCAACCATTGTAAGTCTTTTACAAAGCACTGCTTTGTTTTGAACAGTATTGATACATAATTAATTGTTGTCAATCACGCTGACTTTCATGTTCATTTGTTGAAAACACATGTTAAAAAAATCATCTGCATGCCTTCTCCCACGGGTCCTGTGGAAGCCAGCATTTATTTTACATTCTTACCCCTTTTTATTTTTCAACAAAGCTTATCAATAATAGTAATGTAATGTACGTCTTTCAAAATGAGAGCAAAATGCAGTCCAGTAGTCTCTAATGATTGATCGAATCCTAAAATCAATTTCATTTTGTGCTTTTTGTTTGTTTAATGGTGGGTTCCTTGAAATATGTCTCCAGTTTCACTAAAGAATCCCAATAAAATGGCTATTAGGAAATCGCTAATCAAAATACCAGATCTGGAATATAGGCCAGGTCACACCTCATGGGGGTGGGTACGCAGCCTCACCTTTAGCTAATGAACTTACCTGCTCTCAGCTGTTCCTGCCTAAGGGATTAAAGAAGTGAATATGTGTCTCAGCCAAGAAGGGAAGTGTCTGGAAGTGCCTAAGTGAAAGAACTGGGGGCTCCAAATGCTTATTGAAAAGTCCAGTTTTCTGCAATATTCCTTGGTCAGTAGAATAAATGAGTTAAGAGTTGAGAACTGCATAAATCTCTTTGCAAAAAGTGTTTGATGCAGACTGGATGTGGTGCTCCATCACTTCCTCTGTACAGCAATCCACAGATTACCTTTTTAAAACAGTACAGTAACGTTTAAATTCTGATCTAAAATATAAGTTATATGTCCTTCATGGCTAACTCTCTCTGCGACCCGGGAGATAATGAACTGTTTATCTGTCTGCTGCAGGTGGTCAGTGTCGTTATCACCTTTCCCTTTGGTAACTATGGAGCTGAGAATCACTCATTTCTTTCAAATTGCATAATTCATTAGCTGATCTAACTTAAATGCACAACAATTGTTTTCAACTAGCCTTGGAGTTTTACTTCTATTTTAGATCTGTTGAAGAGGTTTGCTGTTCAAAATCTTACCTCCCTCCTCACCCACATGTAATCTATTATGAGTCACCTGGGTTTCATTAAAAGGTTAATACTGCTGAGAAAGAGACCCTGCTCCTGTTTCTCAGAGGCATGCAGTGCTGTTTGCTGGCTCCCTGAAGATGTGACTCAGTTGAAATACAGGGTGAGGTAGCTTTTGGCTGGTTTACCACCAAAGTTATTGTCAGCATGTCTTATCAATTGTGACTGTGGCATTTTGGCACTTAAATGGCGTACATACAAAACAATAATTTAACAACTTAAACGTATATACAAGTAGGCAGTAGTCTTCTTTCAGCAGTTTAAAAATGAGTTATTTCATTTTGAGCAGAAGATCATACACACCTAGTAGTTTCAAAGACATCTTGAACTGTCTGAGTCCTGGACTGATACACATACTTTCTGAATATAAGATGGTGATCTGTCTTGGTCTGTGTTTTTTTCTGTGCTCTTATTTTCTGCATTTTGAAGCTTTGGTATGTTTCAGTACATATATAGAAGATTTAATTGCCTAACAGTGATGCAAAATCTTCAAAATCAATGTATAGAGCACTTTTCACTATCTTTAGGTAATTTCTGAGTAACTAGTTTTAAATATGAATTCTATTCAACATAGTGTTTAAGCCGTAATAAGCCATTTTATTCTTGAAGTAGATATTTAAACTAAGTGGGCATTATTGTTTTGGGTTGACCTCAGTTGGCTGTGAGGTGTCCACTCAGCTGCTGTCTCACTCCTACCTCCTCTTCAGGATGGGTGGAAAATGTAAGTAGAATTTCTTGTGGGTTGAGCTAAAGACTAGGAGGCCACTTACCAACTGATGTGCCAGACAGGACAAACTCATTACGGTTAAGATAAATAGAATTCATTGATATTTCAAAACAGAGATGAGTGGTGAGAAACTGATAAAAGCAAAACAACCTTCCCCCAGTGTGTCTTTCTTCCCAACTGCTCACCTTTACTCCTTCTTTCTTGACTGGCATGGTATGTGTTATGGTGTGTGAGAGTTGCTGTTAGTTCGTAACAGCTCCTCTGAGCAGCTCCTTCCTCCTTATGCTTCTCCAGTCCTCCAATGTGGAACCAGTCCTGCAGTCCTTCCAGAACAGTTTTGACATGGGTGCCCTGTCTGGACTGCAGTACCTTATGGTGAGTCTACTTGAACATCAGTCCCTGTGGGCTACAGTTCCTTCTGAGCATAGCCATCTGCATGGAGTCTTGTACAGTGTGGAAATCTGTTTCACTGTGCTCCTCTTCATGAGCTGCAGAGCAATTCTCAATTCACAGTGCTCTTCCATGGGCTACATAATCTCTGCTCTGATATTTGGAGTGCCTCTTCTCCCTCATTCTTCTCTAATCTGCAGGACTATATCTAACATGTTTTGTTTTGTTTCCCAATACCTCTCCTTTGCAGCATTTTGTTCTTTCTCAAACATGCTTTCCTAGAGGTGCCATCATTTTGATGGGGCCCAAAAATGCCCTGTGGTGGGGCCACTGGAACTGACAGTATTTGGCTTAGGGCAGCCCTGGTCTTACATCATGGAGGGGCCCTTCAAGCCCCATTCCAAACACCTGGACACCGGAGCATAATACTGAGAAAGCTGTGAGAAACAGACAAGTTCAGTCTTGCCAATGGTGCTCTTTCTTGTAGAAAAATGTTGGCGTTCTTTCTCCAGAAAACATATGTATTCTTTTTATTTTCTTCACTAATGTAGTGTGAACGTGTGCTGTTCTGTAATGATCAGTTGATGTTTTCCGTTATGTACAATATGTGCTGGAAAAGAACAAAGGCACAACTTTTCTGTGAGTGTGGAAAAATGTTAAGAAGGATCTGAGAATGTATTCAGTCTGGAGCAGTAACCCAATGTACACAATCAGCAACTAAGCTGTCCCTCATGTTAGGCTGCTGGGAGTTGTGGAAATCATGTGTTCAACTCAATGTTAACATGAAAAAATTGCAGAGACTGTTTTTGTCGTGAAATAGTTGATTTTAGCTAATGACACTTGAACTAGGAAAACTTGTAGATTTCCCTACTGGACTGATTCCAAAGGAGAGATTGTAGTTCCTGGCATCTGTTGAAATGGACCAGAAGAAAATGGGCCACTTTTCCTGAGTTATGGAAAAAACATCTGAAATACAATATCAGAGGTTCTGTCCCAAGTGAATTGTACAAGAGAGGTAGGCTAAGAAAATCTGTCTTCCATTTTAATTGAAAAGAAAAATGTACCAGGATGATGTAGTAAGTTAAAGGAGGAATTAATTTTTTTGAAAATAGCAATGAGTTTTGGAAACAAGTTTTGCTGGAAAGTTCAGATTCTTGGTGGAGTGCTGTGCTCCTTTGATCTACAGCAAAAGTCCATGACAATCTGGATACGCAATAGCAACAGAGCAGAAGAAAAAAAAGGCAGTATGTATCTTAATATATCTCACATATGAGATTTTGAAATCAAGCAGAATTGCAAGAACCTCTGAAGGTCAGAAGAATGTGGCAATTTAGAAAAATAACTCATTTTATGAGGGTCATTTCCATATCAAGTTCTGGGATATGAAAAGCAGGCTATCTACTTTCTTTTTCAGTGCAAATTTACCTAACCCTTTCAGAACTCTATATGGCGCTGGACAATGATGCACGGTTTGCAAAAGCATTGCTTCTGCTGCTGAGAGCAGGCTCTGTTCCTTCCCACTGATAACCAACTCCTTCCACAGTCCTAGAAAAAATGTTTTTGCTGCCATAAAGCTATTATAACGATCTGACCTATGTGAACTGATTAATTTTCTCCCCAGCCTCTCAAAAAATATAGAGATATATAAAAAGGCAGGATAGAGGAAAGGCTGTATTTTTCCCAGAGATGGTTCATTCTGTGGCTTCAAAAAGGAGTGAGAACCACTACTGAGTGAGAAATCATTCCATGTGAAGAGAAGGCTGAGTGTTTTAAAACTGAAGCTATCAATCAGGCTTATGCTGCAGTTCAGTTGTGTTTCTTTGAGGCTGCCATAAATGTTGCCTTTTGGGTAGTTATTTTCAAGCAGCTCAGTCCTCTGGTCCAGTTCACTTGTAGCTATGCGGTAACAGTCTATAGGAAGTACAGCCTGGGAGCAATTCAGAGGGGGGAAAATGAAAAATATGTTGTTTAAATTAGTTTAAGCAGTTCTGAATATGAAGCCACAGACTTGTGTTGCAATTGTTGGAGTGGAAGGAAGTCCTTTTGTTGCCAGTTCAGTCTGCTTGGCAATAGCCATGGATAAGCAGAAAACTCTTCATTTAGATGAATGTCAGAAATGACCCATATAATTAGGAGCCGTGCTGCTCTGATCAGCAGCTTTTTCACATGTTGTTCTTATTCACTGCTCATTTTTCTCCCATGTAGGTAATGCCAGAAGTAGATCATGTGCCTTGTACTCCCTGTAATTAATGAATCTTTACTGGAGAAAGGAAACAAATAGGTTAAGGATTTTCTGTACCTGTATACGTTTCTTTTCTTTTGTGACCTATTACCTGCTTGACTGGGAACATGTTTATTGTTAAGGTGTTACAGTATCAGTTGGATTTTTTTATGTGCGTGATTAGCATTCTAGCAACGGAGAAAAGTGTGGTTTATAAAATACACTTAGGCTGTACAAGTAGAGCAGAATTTAGCAATTTGATTTTGAGGTGTACGGCATGATTTTCTTATTTCTTTGGTTTTGTCAATGCAAGATTTTTTTTCATCATTCAGAATTTCTGTTTATTTTAGAAAAATACTGTTATTAATTCCAAAAATTGATTTTTTTCATTAGTTGCTTAACATTTCTATTTAAATACTATTCTTCGTTAAATAATCAGTTCCTTTTAAATTTACTTAAAAAGGCTTTTCTCCTGCTTTTAATGGCTGTTAACATAAAATATTTATTGCTCTGTGTTTACATCACTGTTTGCCAACATACTGAGCAATTTTGGCACTGAGCAGCCTTGGCTGTCTAAAAGATATGTTCTACCTATCACAAACTATTGGGCTTGGTGCAAGAATTAATGGAAGGACTTGTTTATGCAAATAATCAGAATAAAGAATCTGTACATTCTCTTCTGGTTGCAGTTTGGGTGAAAAAACATTGTTGTGAAATAACGTGTTACTCAAAGTGTGATCAACTAATACATTTGTGTATCACTTTAGGGGAAACTGGAAAATTCAGTAAGGTCCCCTGTAAAACTGCAAGACTTCTCCTTTTCCTGGGTTACAGTCCTGAGTACTAGCTGTGTATTTGTGCTCTGTAGGTCTGTGCTGTATAAGTGAGCCAGTGGGGTACTTCTCCTAATTAGCGAAGTAGCCCTATGCAAAACTAAACATGTGAGTATGCAAAGTGTTATTCCTTAATCTGACAGAGAAAGTTTCCGAGACTGTAGCACTTACTGTTCTACTGTGGTGAGAATGTGGTATGTGATGACACTGTCACGAAACAATTGCTGTTACCCGGAAACTTCACTTTCTGATTTAGAAGTATGGAAAACATGGACTTGGTGCAGTTACACTTGTTTTCACGTCACATTTTCCCAAGCAATAAAAGTGTTCTAAAGAAAGAATCTTTGCAATACAAGTAAATGGCAAAAAAAATTATTAAAGTAACATATATAGCATACACAAAAAAAGTTTTTATAGAAGATCAAGATACAGTGCAAAGCCATGAAGTGAGCAGTTATTAAAGAGATGACAGATCTCCATCTTTTAAAAATAATCAGCTTGTGTTTATGAACTGAATTTCCATCACTGGTTTTATTTTTCAGAAATACTTGGCAGTATCTGCAGAGGCAGACTTGTTGAATGGTTAGAATTGTATCCTATGTAATTTACATCCCCAAACAAGCATGTAAGAAGCCAGTTCTGAAATGTCTGATTGATGGAAAGCTCCTATTCCATTCAACACTACTTCCGTTCAGTTTGCTAAACTGATCAAAAGTGCAAGAGCTCAAATGCTCTTAAGACTTTTCCACTCTCAGAAATGAAGATCTGAGGAGGTAATTTTGCTGAAGCATGATGCTTTACAGCTTGATTGGTGGCAATCTAGTCTTGAGAGTGTGCTGAGATCCCTGCTTATTGCACAATGTGCTCTGAATATAAAAAAATAAATAAATATGCCAAGACTTGACTAGACAGCCAAGAAATGCCTTCATCTACTCACTCAGGAAGTTGTCATTAACATTGGATTTTATTAGTTTGTTCTTGTTTAAAATTCTGAAATTGATGTATGGTTTGCAAAACTCACTTTTAAGAACATCGTGTACTAAGTTAACCTGTTGATCATACTTAGCTGAGGTAGCTTGCTTTGTGTAAAATGAAACGGATAAAGAATTCATCACATAGGTCAGGAGTGGGACAATGATGGCTTAGGACAGGACACTCATCAACCATTAAAGCAAGCTAATCCTGTGTTGATGAAGAAGAAAGACTGTAAAGGGAGAACCATCATGATGGGGAAAAGTAGATAAGCAAGCTGATGATTTTGGCAGGAAAGCTGCCAAAATTGGAAAAAGAGGAAAAAGCTATCCAAACTGGTCCTATGATGGGTTCATTCAAACTGTGTCAGAAAGAAATTGGTTTTATTTCTTGTATGACTTTTTAGAAGGTCAGACGATTGTGAAAATATGAGTTTATTTGTTTTTTCAAGCTAGCCTACCAAGTTTCTTTGAAATCTTTTTGGTTTTGGATGTGCATTTTTGGACAATGTTGTGATAGCACTATGGAATGTCACCTTATCCGTGAGGAATAGACATTGCTTATATGCTATATTTGCTGACTTCTCAATTCAATACATACTTTGAAACACCTATTAAATAGGGATACTTTTGTTCTAAATATATTGTTTTGATTTCACAGGTGCCTGCATAAATATCACCAACAGCCAGTGCCAAATGCTGCCGTATAACTACACGACTCTAACTTCAGTTCTTTCCATTGTCAAAAGTATTGAAATGGAAAAGTTCCTGAAGTTCTTCAGTTATCTCAGTCGTCTCAGCTGCTATCAACACATCATGCTGTTTGGCTGTAGTCTTGCTCTTCCTGAATGCATCAGTGATGGTGATGACAGGTATTTGGAAACAAAAATCAGTCAGTGATGAGAGCCAATTGTGGTGAAAACACTCTCTATTAATCAGACAAGAGCAGATCCCAACTAAGCCTATGACCTTCTCACTGTAAAACTTGTCTGTCAAAGGTATTCGCATTTCTGCCAGAATAAGCCAACTGCAGTAACATTCCGTTAGAAAAAGTGTTTCCACTGCACTTAATTAAAGCATGACCCTGGAGTAGTCAGGTATATTTTCTTAACAGGAGGTCTGAAATTGTTGTACCTCATCTCTCCAATCCGTATGGTTCAAAATAGAATGCTTTGTAACAATATAAATGCTTCAAATATTTAAAACATTTACAAAAAATGTGGACTATATTGGTTAAATTAAAATTCAAGTCAGGGAAGCAGATTTTTGTTTTTAAGGCAACAGTCATTCCAATTTTTGTTAGCCTTTTCCTTATGAAAAGTTTATCTTTTAAATACATTTTATGGTATTAGGTTAGCAGAATGTATTCAGAGTGACAAACTTGGGAAGGTTAAGGAGTATGTCTTGATTTCTGCATTTACATAGTTAAACTTTATCGTAGACATGCACCATTTTCATTTAGTTGAATCTGAAGTATGGTCAATGAGTTTAGCAGTGCTAAAATCAATGTATGGTCCAAAAGGAACAAAGGTTTTTTTTTTTTTTTTTTTTTTTTTTTTTTTTTTTTTTTACATACACACAATTCTGCTGCTGCTTCTGAAGGATGAACAAGTGAAGGGTAAATGAGTGAGCAAGCTCTTTCTCCTTGCTTAATTTTGTACAAAATTCACTGGAAGAGAATGTTGCAATTCAAAAAGCAATTCACTTAACATAACAAATAACTAAGATGCTGTAAGCTCTACATTTTAGAAGAATAGGGATGGGATACTTATGAAAATGCAGTTTTACGTTTTAGGTAATCTGATCTATAATATAGTTGCTACTGAAGTCTAGGCAACGTACTTGAAGCTTCCTCCACAACAGAATCCATTAACCCTGCTAAACTCACTCTGATTCATTACAGTTCTTCTCTCACCCCAATTCAGTACTACAAGTAAATAAGTGGAGAAGTGAAAGGGTAGAAGTCTCAGCTTTCCTTATAATCTTTCTTTGCTGAAGATAACTTTCTTGCATGTTACATTATGACAGCTAATTTACAAAGAACAGAAAAAAAAAATTAAGCTGAACTTTGGAACTTGTAGATTTTTGTTGTGGTTTTGAGGATCAACCAAAATATTTTGAGATTGAAGAGTAAGGATTTTTTTTTTGTGTGTATGTATTTTTTTTTTTCAAAGCAGCAACTTTCTCCTGCTTATTTTTAATATCAAAGATGGAGCCGGATTTCCATGTCTAGGTTAATGTCATTTTGATCACAAAGTCTCCTTTGATTCTTATTTTAACACCATTTTTCTGGAAACTGTTCTGGACTGTGCAGGTGGATTGGGAAAAATATGCAATGTGAGACTGTAAATGATGCAGGCTTACATTCAAATCTGACTTTAAGTAATCATATGTCTTCAGAGCATGTCATGGATGACACTGAAAATGAAGGCTGAGTGGTAATCACAGGGTACATTTATATACATATAAATTTATATACATTTATTATACATATATAAGAGGGTACATTTACGGAATGCTTGTTTGGTTTGTTAAATCTAGTTTGAAAAACATGAGTTGCATTAGGTAGCTTGTATTTTTTTAAGATTTTTTTCTACCCCCTCTAAGCAGTTGAGTGATTTTAGTGATTACAGCTTACCTTGTAGAATCCAATTGCAGGCAAACAAGTACCCTTGAAATGCAAGTATAATGACTTGAAGTAGTATCATGTCGTTATTTTAGATGTGATTTCCTGTTTTTCCACCCACTGAGCTCCATTTTTAAAAACCAGAGTGCGATATTAATTTTTACTCATTATTTGCATGATTTATTTATATTAAAAAAAGTGAGGCCTATAGAGCCTCATGTTTTGTTTCTGTGTGTAGTTTGATATAGACTTAAATGATTTGTGAAGCCATCCCAGTGTCAATAGTTGTTGAACAATGAACTTGAAGCAAGAGGTTTTGCCTTTACTGAATATTTATGAAATCAGAACAGCTTTATTTTGCTTCCTTTCAGTATGCTTGTTACTTGTATTAGCAACTTGCATTGACTTTACTATGTCAGCACGAGCAGGGAATATTCGAAAAAAGGTCACGTTGGAAACTTTGAGGTTAATTAAGATTTATTGCTGTAAAATCCAAAAGATGAGGTGATTTAAAATAAGTGAATCTCATTTTCAGAATAAGAATTTAGTCTAGACATTTTCAGGAGAAACAGATATAATACCTGCATAAAGTGGTAATTGAATACCTCCCTCTAGACCTCAGTAATAATTCACCTCAATGAGACAAGTCAAAAGTAAGTGAAATTTGGGAATTCTGTCTGTGACTCTGGAGTGACCCTGGAGAAATCCCTTCATTTGCATAAATAGCTCTTGGAATAATAAGGGAAACTCATTTTATATGTGTTGAGAGCAAATACAAAAAAGGAAGAGACAGGAATGTTCTACATCTGTTAAACTGGGTCATTTGGTAAATATTAGGAACATACTGAAGGAATCTGGATAAGGAGAAGAGCCACTGTAAAAAGACTCTGAGAATAATGAATAGGGAAAGGTCCACATGTTGTATCCCTTTTTTGGAAATAAGATTTTTTTTTAGCATACAGTGTCATAAGACATATGCTAGTATGCAGAACAGTTGTTACTGACATTATCTCTAGTTCCTCCTGTGAATTAATGATATTTTATCCTAACTGACAGCATCTCTGATAATAGTATCTATTGATACTTCTTGGTTTTGCAGTGCGATTCCCTCAAATTTATGTGAAACATAATTTGACAAATGCTGCTTACATGGTAGAGAAGAAATGAGAACCATGTGATGCTCAGATGTTTATTCTTAGGTATTGTTGAGAGAATCTGTTGGCAGCTTCAGCATTGGGAGCAATAATTATAACAATGTGCTACAAGAAGCAACAAGAAGGGAAGTTACAAACGCTAATCTTTGGTATCCAATATGCTGTCATTACACAGCTTTGCTCTGATGTTTTAATTTATTTCTGTTTCATATTTATCTTTCATGTGTTCATAAACATTGTTTTCATTATCACATGAAGGAGATTAGGTTTCTGGGCAGGGAGCGTCTTCAGTGTTTGTGTAACGCACAGTGTAGTTATGTACTGGAATTTCTGAATACTAATACAATACTGTTGCTATTAAAAATCATTCTTCTTAATCTTACTACGATGAGAATGAGGTGTGGCAGTAAAATAAAAGTCTAAAGAATTATACTTCATTCCAGCAACTGTGGATGCTCAATCAACTATCCCTACTATTTTAAAACATATATGTATCTTTAAGAAGCTACTTTTAAGTAGAACTAAAACCTGTGTGAAAATGGTACATGGGAAGTTGAAGTGCATTAATGCAATGCTATCATTTGCTCGTAACTTGGGTAGGGCTCTTCATTTTAAAAGATTATGAAACATCTTCCTGAGTGATTGGATGAGATCTTTCCAATATGAGTTAAAAATTAGACTAACGAAACCTGTTTTAACACAGTCCAGTGGAACTTCTAAAAAAATGTGAGTCTGTATTGAAAATTGAAATCTTTTCCTCATTGCAGTGTCTGATAACTTCTGAAATGTTTGAGGTAGTAATTTTTTTCATTTTGCCTAGTATTAGATCTATTGCCACCAGTGACAACAATGATGCTTCATTTGTTGTAAGGCAAAACTGTTCTCAGAGCTGCTGGTTATCATTAAGGATTTAAGCAAATGAGTTTTACTTTATCTCTGGGAGTGGGCCAAAGATCAGTGACTCCAATACAGTGCTTGTTTGTTTCTTTATAGCAATTGGATTCTGCAAGTTCTATAGACTTAGAGCTTACAGAAAATTTCAAAGTTTCAGAATTAGGAAAGTTTATAGTGGGTCAGCCTATGACTGTACAATGCAAACACTCCTTGAGTGATACTTTCCAATAATTCTTATGTTTGGGAAGTACTTGCATTTCATCTAAAGTCTTTGTAAAACAGAAAGCTGTAGAAGATTCTTAAGGCCTATGTACATGGCTTGTTTCAAAATGAGCATTAGGAATTAACTTGAAGGCTGTGGATCCTTTCTGTCTTGGTGTTCTCTAAAAGGGTAATTCCAGTAATCTCTGGTGCTGAAATGTATTCCAGAAAGCAGAACAAATGTCTCCCATTGATGTATCCCCAGAGTATTGAATCTTCCAAGGTCAGGCTTAAAATTTAAACTCAGCCAAGAAAACAGTATTTGAGCAATGTAAATAGGGTAATATACTCTCAAGGTAGATTTCTCACGGACTTTTCATTTCTGCATCTGTTTACACGCTGCTTTTTTCATCTTGGACATCTTTGAAAGTAAAGTTGTGAAATGGTTTATATCTTAAGTTAGGGCTCAAAGAGTCCATCAGAGATCTTGGCTTTTTATCTTGATTAAAATCTGCAGAATTACTTCACTCATGAACAAACATGCATTCTTGCTTTTTTTTTTTTTTTTCTTTCTCTTTTTCCTTAGGTTCGTTCTAAAGTAGAAAGCAGCGTAATTAAGAGAAAGTGTTTTCTCTGACTTTCAGGCTCTTTATTATAAAGGAGTATGTCATGTCGTTTTCTGTATGTAACAGTTCTTGTTGTTATGCTGTAACCTCCATGGGACAAATAACTGTAAATAATAACTGTAACTAATAACAGAAAAATACACTCTGAAAGCTGAAGAGATCTATATGATCTGTAGGGGCTAGGGGAAAATAATTAGTGAAAACTGCATTGATGGGGAAAACATTGTACAAAGCTATAAACAGTTTTCATGTCGTCACCTACCCTTTGAAGTGTTGGAGATAGTGGGAAAGAGCTACAGTGGGAAATCCAATTTTCTTTATTTCTCATTGTCTTTATCTATTTTCTGTAATTTTTAAAAAGAACAAAAGTAAAAATGATTTGTTTTCTGTATGGGCATAAGCTAGTATGAAATGTTAGGCCCAGAAAGCAAATCTGGAAATCTGTGCATACGGTTTTACAGCTGAAAACAAATCTGAGATGAGAAAAAATCCTTTCATGTCCTCTTAAAATACAGTAAAAAATCAAATTTCATATAGCAAGAGATCTCAGGATATCTTGTTTTCTATAAGACATGAATATCAGATATGGTTGTTTTCCTGCTTTTGTGAACTGCCTCTAGACTTCCGGTTTTTGTTTCTTCTGCTTACAGTGCAGTTGATTCTTTAATTGATTTTCTTTTATTATGGTGAACATTTAGAAGTTAAAAATAATAATCTTATAAAAAAATAATTTCTTAGAGTTTCCTGATGCCTTTATGGTACTTTGTAGAAAATGTTAACTGAATTACATAGATCTTGTTCAGGTAGCTAAAGAGAATTTTTATATTAGGACTTTGAATAGGATGCTATCAACATATCTATTTTTCAAAGTCCATAATGTGTTCAGTTGTATATGAAATATGTATGAATATGTATGACTTTTGATTGGTAATTCTACTCTTGCATATTTCAGTCTTGTTTTAGTCTATGTAATTTTAGTAACAAAAGCAAGTAAATATGCCAAGATAAAACAGAAGCAATTTGCCGTGATTTCATTGGAATTGCTGCTGTTTGATTTAAAGCTACAGCACCGGTGAGAATTTTTCTTATCATGATCTGAGTGTGTGAAGGCTGCTCTCAGAAGCATATCAAATGGTAACTGCTCGTTTCCTAAGTTTGCAGTATGGCTTTTCACACACTGTGGAAATTGCTTCATTTTTTTTTTTGATAGTGCCTCTACAGACCAAGTAAGTCAGCATGACTTGAAGAGGCTATTCAGGCTAGATTTTTGACAGTAGTTTTCTGTTTAGGAGATCTGTTCTATTCTTCAGCCTAGATTCAGAAGACTAGTAATTCCAACTTCTATAATGTGAATAAAACAGAGGTGAGTTTTAACAGATGAAGTGCTTTGTATCCAGAGTCTCTGAAACTATGTGTGTTTTGCTTTAAATCTTGCCATATCTTGGTTTAAAGTCCTTGGGAATGTGACAGGTTGATTCAGTACAAGAAAACCCACTGCTGAAGAATCTCTCTGAATATATAACTGAGTTATAATCCAGCCGTTGGTTTTTTACGTATTTGTGGTTCATGTATCACAGTTGTGACCACACAATGTTGGATATCCATCTAATGAAAAACATGTATTGTCAGATCCTTTCTTATAATGAATCCAGAACTTAGGGAGAAGGTGTCTGATATAGTTGTGAATGCTTGCCCACACAAATAATGTGCTTTTCCACTGTTACTTTGTGTGTGTGTGTGTGTGTGTGTGTGTGTGTGTGTGTCCTTCACTGTTGTTTTTAAACATTCTACAGAGGAAACTGGTGTAGCTGTTTCTGTTTAACCAAAAAAACCCAACAAAACCTGATCATGCACACATGCAAGGTGTGTTACTTGTGAAAGCACAGACAAGAAGAATAACTGCATGCTTTTTTCTTCCTTGTGCACTTGCATCAATTGATATGGCATCTGATTGCCAATAATTTCACCAATGATTATAATATTAATTGCGAGGTTTAATTCTTTCAGAAGTAGACTGTTGAGGATACAATTGCTAATGACAGATAGTCAACATTTGACGTATTGAGAACAGGTCAGTTTGAGCTCCAGTCTCTCCTCAGTCTGATCATGCACTAATTCAAGGTGAAATAGAATTGACTTAGAGCAACAAGAAAGTGAAATGGTTGGCAGGTATAATGCACAGGGGTGAGGTTCAAAATGACAGCAATGTTTGTTTAGAATATTTATCAAACAGCAATAAACAATTTCTGTGTACTTTTGAAAATGTTTACGTATAAGAGCAAATGTCAAATGCAAGGTCGTGGTTGAAACCATGCTTCAGTGAAAATGGTGAATATACCTGAATTGTTTTCCTGCATAAAACACAATGAATCAACTTTTAGTTCAAACTGAAATCTGAGTACGTAATTGACAAATACATATGAGAAAAGAATATCTACAATATGCAGGTTCAGGAAGTATTTGCACAGTGAAATTAATTATAACAAATTCTCAAAGCACAACTCCTGCTCTGACTAAAGCTAACTGATCAAGAAAGAAAATCTTATTTTTTCCGTGCCACGAATGGAACATGTTCTTTATGAGATACAAGTGAGACCAGCTGGTTTACATCTGACTTCAAAGAAAGAAATACATATGTCTGAAAGACTGGCATTGAACGTGTTTCCATGAAATGAAAAAAACTTTAGAATGATGAATCAAGTTACAACTGTAATAATGTAGCTGAAATTAGTGTTGCATTTTTATATGTTTTCTTTTCAAAGCAGCCTGTATTATTCATAAATAATGTCCTTTGTGTTATTTCATTAGAATTGTGAAACTGATTCTTACAAGGCAGAAGAAATATGCTAAAGTGAACACCAGCATTTGCATTGTCCCTCAGAACTCAGTCCTTGAAGTCAATATGTGATTCTCATTGCTCATTTTTGGTGGAAGGCTGAGACAGTGTAGAGATGAGAAACGGAGTTCATCTTTGTAGAGAATGCAAGGAAAATACAGATGAAGACATGGGGTTGGTCAAAATGCCTATATTTAAAGTTGGTTGGTATGCTTTCTCATATGACCCTTTATTTAGACGGGTATAATTTTGGAGAAAACAAAGTGCACTAGTTACAGTTTTTAAGCCTAACTTCTATAATCACTGGGATTTTCCAGTCTTTCAAAGTATTCAAGTAATAGAAGTTGAAATCTGGTACGGAGCTTGTGTTAATAAGTGGTAGGGTTTGTGCCACAGTTCTTGCAAGTGTGTGAAGTAAGAGAAGTAGAATAGAATATGTATTTACTTTAGAGTAATCTCTGCAACCTACTGTTTTTAAAAAAGTTTATGGGCCTGTGGTTTTGCATGCAGGAATTAATTCACAAATTTTATCTTTTAAATCCCAGAAAAGTCTTTACTTGTATGTCCTGAGTTGACAAGAGATTGATAGTAAATCTCTGAAAGCTTTTCTGTTAGGGTCATGGCTCAACTAGTGTTGAAGGACCCATGAAAGGCTTGGAACTGGGGATGGCCCTGGAGCCATTTTACAGTCCCACATGTAAAAAGCCCCGAAAAGGAGTCTTATCTCATGTCCTGAAAAGGAGTCTTATCTCAAACTCTTTTACAGTGCAGTGCCAGTAGATGGCAGATGCAGTGTAGGGGAAGGACAGATCAGGGACAAAATGTACCGAAATTAGGACGGAAATTAGACACTGTGGAGAATATTTTCACCCTTTCAGAGAATTGTCCTTTTTCTGCCCATACACAGTGGCTGTTTACAGCTACTGACATGTGGTTGTACAGAAGGAAGCAATTACTTCAGAAATTAATTAAAAAATTAAAAACTAGAAAAGTAATTTAGAGCTGAAGACAATGGCATCCTACATTGGCCAAAATGATGTTGGTGGTCCATTGAGTGTGAAGTTGGCTTTTGCCATAGGAAATGGCCTCGCATTTCACCCTCTTCATTGATCTGATGTACTAGCCATGAGAATTTTCCCAGATCACAAAATAATCTGTGTGTGTGAGCTGTGAGGAGTTAAGGACAGAAAAGGTTTTTTATATTTATCAAGAAGAGGAGTGTTTGTTTCTGTTTTTTTTTTTTTTTTTTTTTTTTTTTTTTTGAGGCATTTTGGGCATGAGAACATCCCTTTGAAAACATATTTCACAACACTGCCCAGGGGTTTTAAGAGAAGGGAAGGAGTCAGAAATCAAGAAGACTGATTATTTTATGAATGCATATTTTACTGATTGATTGCCTCCAGCCCAGTTGGTCTAACGATTTTCTGTGTGTATTGTCTATTATAAGCTCTGGTGTCTGGTCTCTAAGCTGGGATGTTAGCAGGGAATTGCGTGCAGGTCTTTCTTACTTTCTCCTATGCATGCTATATATTGTTTCTGATAAACAGATACTGATCATTTAATTAACTGAAATATTTATTTACGGCAATTCATAGAGTGAGCACAGCCTTTCTTTAATTTGAAAATTTATTATATGTGATAGAAAAACACACTTGTTTTTTACAAAATGAGCTTTATTTCATTTAATAAAATGTAACATGTAAGCTGTCAGTAAGACATTACACTTTAGCAAACATTACAGGAGAATCAACATTGATAGCTTCCTATCACACTTTTGCATCTGGACTCAAAACCAGAAAGATGTAGATGAGGGGGAAAATAATCTCTCTAGTAGGTGTGGGTACACTGTCTTGTGCAGGAGTTAATAAACCAAGCTTGAACAGTGTTTAAAGGGTTGTCTAAGAATTCATATACTTTTCAGTTCATGGTTAGCCTTTCTTAAAGAACACCTTAATAACAAATACCTTTAAACTATCTGCAGAGTAAAACTAATGAGAGTTCAGTTAGTAAGAAATGTTAAGTATCTGGTATGTTTCCCCCTCCTGTGAGCAGCTGCTGCTGTCTTGCTGGAGGCTGCAGTGGTAAAGCACCCCACTACCTGCAGGCTGAGCTGAGCACACAAAGAACAGAGCCAACTTGAAAGATAGTTCAGATTGCTCAGGACCATTTCCAGAGGTTCCACAACATCTCCAAAGAACCATGTTCCAGACTATTTCATGGTAGGTTTTAAGTTGATTTTAATTTGGTAGTGCTGCAAAAAGTAACAGTTTTCTATTTCTGTACTTGTTTTTCTCCAGTTCAGCATTGCCCATTCCTTGTTCTGGTAGCAGTGTTCATTTCCATGATAAATAGGATCAGGGAAATGATCTGAATTAAATTGGGAATGAGGGAGAAAAGTGAGATGAAGGGAGGTTCTGAAACCAATCTGAGGGGAGAGCTTCATTCTTTCTGTGACAGTGTTTGCTCATGCCAGCTCAAGTTGTTTGTGAAACAACTTCATTGTGAGGAAGCAATATGATACGTTTTATTATTATTTATTTATTATGCTGGTCATAGTAAAATATATAGAGCAGCTGGGCACAGCGTGTAAACTGCACAAAATAGTGCTACTTTGAATGATGTGGTTAGTGTCTTGTGGGTAGGAGCGCTGTAGGGAAGTCCCATTTCTGAAGTACATTGAATCTGCTTCCCAAACATGACTGAATTGTATTGGGTTCTAGGAACAACAAGTCTAGGATTTTCAGCTGCAGGGGCTGAAGTCTTAGAATGTCACAATGCTTAAGTGCTCAGTTTCCTTGTGTAGCTTCTGCAGCCCACTTAATCACCATCTTACTCACCGTTAATAAAGAATTTCTGTAGCAATGCTGTGGTTGAAATGGCTTCGTGTGAATGCTCTGTTCAGTGGACATCTGTTTCACTGAGACAGCTTATCTTTGCCAGGTGTGAATTTTGTTTGCCAATGTAAAAAACAGAAAAATCTTGTAACCTGTATTCTTATGCATATTAGAAACTGTTTCTTCTACTTTTCTTTTCTTTTTTTTTTTTTTTCTTTTTTCCAAGAGATGTTTCTACAGAGTAAACTAAATCAAAAATGTATTCAGCACTTGTATGATAAATATCAGACATAGAAGTTTTCAGAAGTTTGATTTATTTAGGAGTGGTTTTGGCAGACGGTACAAGATTGTAAAAATAGCTCATAATTATACAACTATTGTTAGTAATATTTATTTACAGTGATTCCTGGCTAAACTATAGCTCTAATAAATTACTTTACTGCATCTCTCCTATTTTTACTGCTGTGTTTGACTTATGTGATGAGATCACCAAGAAATCTCTGAAGGAGTTTTGGTTATTTTTTTCAGGTCAGATTATCTCAACTAATTGTAGTTATGATCCAAAACATTAAATAATTTTGCTAACTTTTTTTTTTCATGGCAATAATTTCTGTTCTATACTGTAACATTTATATAGCAATTTGCTAGGTATGCGAGAAGAGACGAGAAGAGAATCATTCTGCTGTACAAGATATAAATCAGGTGGTTTGGATTGTTAAGGTTTTGTCAGCTTAGCTGTAAGTAGTGGTGCTGCTGTATGAAGAAAATAGCTACTGATTGGAGTGGATACTCTGCAGCACTGAGTTTCTGTTTCTGGGTCCAGGTAGAAGTGGCTCTGTTTTGGTCAAGATAGTACACTGTGGAATGTGTATGCGTCCATCCTGATGATAAGCAGCTGAGTTTAGCTACATTGTCAAAAAAAATATTGCTAGGTGTGAAGGAGATGCTGTTGAGTTCCATATCAGCTGATGAAGAAGACAGAACATTCAACAGCAGCTGCTGCCACCTCCATTCATCTCTGGGTGGGTGGGAGGAGACTTTCCAATCTAAAACTCTATTTGGATTTGTTCCCATTTCTACTTTCACTTAAATCACAAATTCCTATTTCCTTCTTCTGTCCAAATATTATTCAAGTTCTGTGTGAGGTCTTTGTTATGTGTAATACACTTGGATATAAGTGATCTGTTCTAGGACTTTTGCAAGTGTAACTCTTTAGTTGTCTCTTTTCTCTTGCCACCAGATATGACATCTGGAAGGATTCATTTCTTATTTTAGTTAGACCTGTTATTTTTAGAAGAAGAAGAAAAAAACCTAAAACTTCTATATGAACCTGTAGAAGAGATTCTAGTCCAATTTTTTTTTAATCTTATTTGGTTCTTAGGCTTTCAAGTTCTCATAGTCTATAAACAGACTGCATGCTTTTCCATGCTGCAGGCAGTCTGTTCTGTATCTCCATCTTCTCTTTCATTCTCATTGTGTAAAACAGGCTTTTTCAGTCTCTTGGAAAGGACAATCCTCATGTGAATCATCTGTAAGAATCACCATAATGACAGCAGATGTAATATTCATGAATGTACAAACGAGAATTGGCTTTCTGCACTGGCTATAAATCTTTACATTCAGTCCCTGTGAGGCAGATGAGTGTGAATCTCCCCAGACAATTCGGCTTCAATCTCTTGTAAACAGTTTGAGCCATTCTTCAGACACCCACCTTAAGGGAACTGAACTGCTGCTGCCTTTTGCCAGGGCCAGCTTTGAGCCCATTTTTCCCCCTTAACATGCTTGCTGTTTCTCAGACTGTGAGTCCTATAAAGTACTTTTGAGGTTAATTGTGCATCTTTGTTCAAATATACTGTAACCTACTTCAGGAAAACTGCACATTTGGTCTGAAAATGAAGTGGGAAGCCAGAAATGTATATGCAGTTAACTCTGCATTCAGTACTAAAGTGTTGTATGGAGCTTAAGACTCCTTTCCTAAGTCCTTCCATTCAGATATAACAGTTTATAATTTTATCAAATGAAATAATTACGGAAATATAAAGTGATCATGCTTTTTCCAAAATCTTTTTCCAGATTTTACTAATATATAAAGAAGCAAATCTCAGATCTAAATCCATCTCTGGAGGTAAAATAGAGAAGAAAACAGAATCTTTCAAAATAACTTGCAAAATGAAGATGAAGACTTTACAACAAAAAAAAACACAGCTTTGCCACAGCTTGTTTTCATGATTATGTGCAACTGAGACCTTAACTGCCCATTTGCTTACAGATACATGAATCAAAACATAGTTTTGAGGTTTTTAATAGCCTGCGTCATATAGCTCTGTTCAGTAGCTCTGAAAATGCTTCTCTGCATATTGGAGTACAAGGAGAAAGAACAGAGAAAGAATTCACAAGAGATGTTACCCTAAATGAGAATAAAGCTGGGTGTGGGTGTTTGTTCTACTGAAGAAATTTTCTTCTGTGACATTTATATTTTGTGGACATGTTTATTGCTAGATAATTCCCCAAAGTATTAATGAAGATTAGAACTAACAATGGCTGGTGTGACTTCATGAAAGTGTAGAAACATATAGAATAATCTCAGCTTTCTTCTTCCTGTATTTTCAGGATGTTTCTTGGGTTTTTTTATTTGTTCCCCTCTGCCCCAGCATTAACTCACAAACGTATTGCCAGTTGAAGGATCATTCTGCCTCAGACCTTACATCTATCATCACCCTGAGCATGCATGCCTGTGAATTACACTGTAAATTATCCCACAGTTCTCTATAGTGAGCGGTAGTATGATTACTATTTTTCTGGTAGCTGTTCCAGCTTAAACTTCTTCGATACATTTGGCTGAGTAAGTAATCCAGCAAAATACTGTCCACTTTTAACATGGCTCAATACCTGAAGACAGCTTACTGTGTAACTGTAATAGCAGTGATCCTGGAGCAACTGAATGGACAGTGGTGGAGAAAGAACAGTAATGGAGAGATGCTTAAGCCAGCACTGTAGCTATAAGAAATACTCATGCGTAAGACTTACATCAGATTGTCTACAAAACTGCAAATGTGACCTTTAGCCAGAGCAGTTCTCTCAGTCTTGTCTGTAAAGTTTCAATAATGAATTTCCCAACTTGATCTAGCTTATTGTATGGCCTACAAACAGATGTGATTGCAAAACTCAAGGCAGTGCAGAAAAAGATGTTTAGGAACAAGGTCTACATATGCCACTGCAGCTTCCAGGGAAGACATACCAAAGACATTAACCTCAGTGGCTGCTGAGTTTAATAGCCAAACCTTTGAGCTACTCAAACAATTGCTCCTTGAGAAAGGCTGTTATATTTTGCAGCGGGAGTAAAACAGTTGCCTGGAGGACTTCTCCTCTCCTCACTCCTTCTTGTAATATATTTCTTTGATGATTTCTAGTTCTCAAAACAGCCACTTAAGCAATGTAAGTCTACTGATGAGCCCCATGCATAGTAATGTGATTGCAAAGATGAGAAATTGGTTTTATGGAAGGAATAATTTCTGATTTCATGTGAAAATGTAAAATGTTTTTAAGTGAGTGATAACAACTAGGTCAGTGCAATATTATAATCAGTTTGAATTCCAGTTTAAATGAACTTCAAATAGTTGGCATTAAGAGCATATCAGATAATCTGCTCTCAGGCAGTATGAAGCCTCTCTGGTTGCTTAAAATCAGTAAAGATGATAGTGTTAGAGTATAGTATATTCTATATATCTACTTGATATAAAACTGTTTTGATGAATAGCTTATGGGTTTATGCAAATTTAAAAAAAAACACAAGCAAATGAAAAAACCCCACAGACTATTTCTCTACCTTGTTTTACTTGAGAACTTTTTGTTTTGATGCCATACATATTTTAATATTGACACTTATATGTTGCTGACATAACTGAGGTGTGAATTTCTAGGTGTGGAGAAACCACCCATAGATTAAAACTTATCTCACATATCTGTTCTTTTATCAAATTTTCCCTTCAGCAAGAATCATTTCCATGAATATCCTTAAAAGCAAAATTGCACTCAAGTATGTTACAGCCTCCTTCCATTCCTGCTTCTGGCGCCAAATGAATTATGATAATATTACCATAAACCTGTCAGTTTGTTTTTTGAAATGATTTGTCTCTGACTGGCAGTAAATAAAGACTAATCGAGATGAAGATTTTTAATCACCTTTTCATCCTTGACTGGATTATACAATATGTCCATACTAAACTTGATCCTTATCCAGAAAATATTTAATTTATGGAGCAGATATGATTGAATATTGAAACCAGGCCAAATATTGCAGTAATGGCCGGGTAATCCTTTATTTTCTGGTTTGTCAGAACTTCTCTTGAGACTATAAATTCTGCTTAGCTTATTTAATCACTACTCAGTCATCTTTTAGCCATTTAGTAATTTCTATATTATTGTGCTGTGTGTGTATCCAAACATCTACCCTGAACTGTATTGCTTAAACATATTATTGCTAAAATCTGCCTAAACTAAGTAAGTGAGGTGAATTCATATAGTTTTTTATTTCATATAGATTTTTTTTTTTTTTTCATATAGGTGTAAATAATCTTAAGTGTAAATGAATCTAGTGGAAAAACTACTCATCTCCTAACATTTTTTGAAACTTCTAAACTCTTAAGTATAAATATAACTGTACCGAGTTACATTTTAATATAGTCTTTAAATTGTTTGTAAAATTTCCATTGTGTTGAGTGATCAACGTGCAGAAGGACCTTTGAAAATAATGAACCTTAAAGGAGGCTGTGTCGAGGTGGGAGCTGACATTTTCTTCTGCATAACAAGAGATAGGACCGGAGGGAATGGCCTCAAGTTGTGCCAGGGGAGGTTCAGGTTGGATATTAGGAGTAATTTGTTTTCCAAAAGAGTGGTCAGGCACTTGAAAGGGCTGCCGAGAGAGGTGGTGAAATATTGGTAGTAGGAGGGTGTTGGAACTAGATGAACTTGGAGATCTTTTGATGATTGTATGATTCGAATGAGCCTGCTATCACTCTTTTGGAAAAGGTCTGTGGAATATATTGCCTTCAGATTAAAGTGTGAGGTCATCAGATGTGCTCAATTAGATCAGTAGTAATAACTTAGATGTGATGATGTGAAATCACTGCTAATGTTCGTGTTCACTGTGACATATTGTTGTAGCGTTTTGTGTGTTTTTCTGAAAAATAAATAAGAAGTTAACTGTAAGTATATCAGTCTGAATAAATCAAATGGCACACACTGGCAAATAAGGCAAATCAGTAGTTCATTTTAGTTATGTAGTTATTTAGCATCTTATTTCTTACAGGTATTTTTTGGAACTGAAGCACCATCTAGAGCAAGCGATGGCTTTGCTTCTGACATTTTTCTGTATTAAGGAACCTCAGTTAAATCACTGGAACTGTTCATGTGATTACATCAATAGAACTTTTAGAAGCAGAGATTTAGTTAAAAATAATTTGTTAAAAATGAGAAGCTTAAGTCAAAAACACTAAAGGAAAATGGTTGGAAACAATCACTTGCCTTGTAAAATCATCTTCATTTAGGGAGTTTCTCAGGCCCAAGCAAGAGTCACTGACAGATACCACAGTGCTCTTGCTTTGTCCTGTCTTACTCTTCCTATTAAAATAGATTTAGTAAAAAGCCAGAAGAGTGTTTTAGAACATCTTTATCTGAAGTGTCATTTCAGGTCAGATAATAAACCTTCAATTTGGCAGGACAATGTGCAGAACTACTAAGTGGCAGCTCTTCCTGTCAGCATGAGGAACCATTTGTTCTTAGTTTTGTAAACAGCCAGCTATGTGCTTTCTGGTGCTGAATTTTTGTGCCTTTCAACACATCACAATCTGGTAGCGAAAAGAATTATTGTAGAATATATATACTTTTCGGGCAACAAGAAAATTTCCAACTAGGGAACTGCAAAGAGGCATGTTTAGAGATAAAGGCTATTGTGATATGTCTAATTCATTTCAAGCTAGTATTGTGTAAATGTTTTTAACATTATATGGAGAATATGTCTCTAACAACATGCATTTTGAACTAGTGGTTCCAACCTAGTGTACGTCATAAATTCAGTAACAACACCAGTTAGATACTGAGCAGAGGAAGGCAAAAACAATTAGGTCTGAATATTTATCCAAGAGAATATTTTGCTTTCTACCAATTTCTACATGTTAGCATGGGTGGTCAGGCATCTCTGGTAGCTTATTTTCATTATAGTCCTAATAGAAACATTACATTAAGTAACAAAACTTTTGGGTACTGTGGACTTTTTCAGTTCAGTACAAAAGTCAGGTTGTCCATGACCTTTCAAAGATAGAAAAGGCTGACCTTGTAAGAGCACTGGACTGTCTTGGCACCCTTTGATGCAGCCCCCTTTGATCACACGACCTCGTATGAGCTGTATCAGCTGGCTCTGTATGAGAGCTATACTTAAGAATTAACTGTATTTTTATTTCTCTGTTCACATTTTTTCTTTAACTGAGAGCTGATATTTCTCACCTGAAGCCATTTTGTTTCCTTTCAAAATGTGGTGCTGACAAACATTCATGGGCAGTGCCTTCCCATTCTTGGTGCTCACTGCTTAAAAATAAATACACATTGGGTGGAATAAAATATCATATTATTAAGCCAGAGATATCATTAAGAATATAAGGAGTATACATTAAAATATTGTGCCGATCATGTTTTAAACATTACATATTTTATAAATCCATTGTTCATGTTTTTCTGAATGACAGAACACTGATTTTAATGTGAGAAATTGAAATGTATATAATATTATTTAATAAAATGCACCCAACAGTGGTTAATAATGCTTTAAAAAAATAACATTTTATTTGTAATCAGAGTCAGAGTTGCATTTTTCATTGTTCTCTTGTGAATACGTGCCCCAATTTTAGTTGTGCCTGAGAAAACTTTAACTGCTGTAAATGTGACTGAAATATTTTATGCTTATAATTTGTATGCAATTTCTGCTTTTTGGTTATTGATTCATAAATTATGAATGTAAAGTAGCTTCCAGTCTTTTCCTGGTAAAATTTTTTTAGACTATTTTAAGAAATGCAAAGTGCACTGCAATGAATTTTAGGAAGGAATCAACATATTGAGAAAACTACAGTGATAGGGCATTTGCTATAGGCAATGTCAGCTTCAGCATGAACAGTGCTGAATATAGAAATTACTCTGGCTTAATAGGGCCTTAAATGTAACCTGAAAGCCAAAGCTGATACCACCTCCACTGAGGTAGTGAAGATTTAGCAACTTTTTGGTGCAAGTCTTTAGGAAGTGAAATTCTTCAAAAGTATAATTACTTTTATTGTCTTTTAATTAAAGATGCATCTGTTTATTGGGGTAATAATCTTTTTTGTCTTTGTTCTCTGTCTCTTCTCTAGTCGAGTCCTCTTGCCGTGCAGGACATTTTGTGAGGAAGCAAAAGAAGGGTGTGAACCAGTCCTAGGGATGGTAAATGCTTCCTGGCCAGAATTCCTCAAGTGCTCTCAATTCCACAACCAAAGTGAAAATGACACAACTGCAAGGGTATGCTTCTCGCCACACCAAGAAAAAGGAAAGCAATGTATGTTTCTGTTCCTAAATCTAGCACTGTATTCAAGGATTCCTATTCAGTAATATAATATATTTTTTAATTCTGTAGGACTAGCTCTGGGATGAAATTGTTCTTGATTCTCTAATTATGTTAATTCATTTTACCATGATAAAGCCTGGTCATCAGTATGTTATAGTTTTGCCATACAGCTGCTTGGGCTTATTTGTTTTGCATTAGAAATTCTGAGCTGTTCAAGAGAATGAAGTTAGGAGAAAAATAATAGGCCCTTTAAAAATGTTCTGCTGCATATTTCTTTGCTAAGCTCTAGTAATAACAGGTTAGGTATTTGGAACAGGAACTTGATACACAGTCCAAATTTCAAATGTGTCTTCTTTATCCTTGCTGTAAAAATGAGCCCAGAACTGATGAAGATATGAACTTTTCAAAAAGATTTTCAAATAGCAAACATCCAATGGAGGTATCGTGGAAGTCTTTGGAACCCTCTCCACACTGGTGCTGCTCTGTTCTGTCAATCCAAATTAATTTGAGATTAGACCTGACAGCAGAAACCCTGACTTGACTTTTTCTCCTTCACCCCACTGCTGGAGTTTTCTTGCTGGCATCTGAAACGGTGCTGTTGCTATTCATCATCCCATGAACATAAGTGGCAGAGGCTTGTACTGTCCTTCAGCAGATTACAATTTTGTTAACGACTTTTGTGTGATAACAGATTAGAAACAATGCTGTGATGAAAATAGTCCTTCAGTTTTGTTTTTAAAAAAACTGAGAAGTCATGCATGCGAACTATGTTAAAAAATCAATGAGGTTATGCAGTGTGCCTTCATATGAAAAGTTAAGATCTTACAGCCTGGGGTGTATCTCCCTGAACTTTCTGAATACGTGTAATTTGAAATAGCCTGTGGATCAAATTCTTTGTATCTTTTAGGGCATGTTTTTAGGGGTCATGGAGTAAAGGAGACTGTTGTCCAATATCTATCCTCCCCTCCCCTATGGGGACACTTGTAATGGCTGACATGACAAAATACAGGCAGAGAGAGAGTGATTTCTTGAAGGTAGAGTGCTTACTGGAAAAAAATAAATATTATACACACGACTTCTATAAGGTTCCTATTGGCTTCTGAGCAAACTGCAGTAGTGAAAGCCGCTGGGAGGTGTGTTTTGATTATATGAAACAAGTATATGCTAAATATGCTGCAAAATTAGATCTCATGGGCTTCTTCAAAGAGGAAGCATATTTTTTCCCACACATCATCTTCCCTTTTGTGAAATGGGAATAAAATTGTCCTTGTAGCTTGGAGGGATGTTGTAACCATATGTATATTGTTGCCTTTGATATCATACTGATGAACATTTTAGGAGTTAGGAATAAAATCATTTTGTCTTTATGGCAGGTTTCAAATAATAAATAAGAAAAGAGGCTGTAGAGTATATACGTAAGTATGGTAAGGAGTTGTGCAGTGAGCAATGAGAGCACCTAGCAATGATCAGTGAGTGACTAGCATATAGTTAGTTGAGTACACTTGTACTGACCACAGAATGAGATGTAATTCTGAATAGGCAATGGGATACTAGAGACTTGGATTTTATGTATGTGTGGTACACATGCTGAATACAAGTATGATATGACATGGTGTAAATATGCCTGTTGTTTCTTGACAAAGTATCTCTGGCTGAACTTTTGTAAAGACCCAACATAACTAAACAATTGAACTTTTAGATCAAACTGGAAGAGGTTGCTGCTTTATGAAAGTTCTAGAATATCTTCTGACTAAAATTTTAGTTGTACTGTTTTTTAATGCTAGAGAAAAGCATGTTAGGCTGGTGCCTGGTTGATTATCCTTCCATAATATCTCTGATAGAATTTGTATCTCTCTGATAGTAAACTAAATAAATTACAGAAAAGTATATGAGAAACTTGCTGTTTCTCATTAAAGAAAGATTAAGAGACAGTGCTGAAGTGCCCTATCTAGCAGACTAGAGACCCAGGCTGTGTACTGTCAGCTCTGACGTAACATTTCTGATGTGCTTCTTTTTTGACTGGAAAAGGTAGGAACCTGGGTTTCTCCCAGGCTGTTTCTCCTACAGAAATAAATCAATGCTGTATATTTAAAAGCAATTGCTTCTCTGAATGCACCAGAATCAGGCAGCAGGGTTAACTATTCCAGCTCCTTGGCACCTGGTGCTCAGCTCCAGGTGTTCTTCATCTTCTTCACAGGACTTAGTTTCTGGAAATTCCAGGAGCATGTTGTTAACATATGGCTGTTTATATCTCAACTTTGTGATTTCTTTTGGGGACTAATAACTCCAGACTGCATGCAGGGAAAGCCTTCCCTGCCCTCATATCCCTTTTATATGCTTTGTTATGCGAGGTGGTGTAATTCTCTTGAGTGGTTTTAGTATTTTATTGCATTTATAAAAACAAAAACAAAAAAGGTCTGATTGCTATACCTATTTCTTTTAGCACAGCATAATCCAATCCAAAACAGTTTCTTTCTGATTTTTTTTTTCTTTCTGATTATGACTAAATATTGTACATCCTCTGCATTTTTAAAAAGCTATCCTTCAAAAAAACTCTTGAACCTCACATGACTTTTCAGGCTCCATTGGAGTATGGCAGATTTCCTAGTTAGAATCTAGAACATTTATCCTGTGGACAAGTAACAGCTTTCCTGATAAATATTCATTTGCTAGAGTTGGGATTACCTAGTAGATATACACACTTGTTAATCTGTCACTACTGATCTTAATCTATTTTTTTCTTCCAAAGGCACTGTAAATTGAGTGCACTTTGCCACTGTGAAGAAACCTGTAGCATACATACCTGATGTGTCCAAAGAAAAACTGAATATACTGGAAAATCTGATCTGTGTACCGTTATAGTAGTATATAGTGTTTTAAAATGAATGAAATAAAAAGCTGCATTACTGCTGACAGGGTTGCAGCAGATCAGATGGCAAGATAAGATGCTGTGAAAATTAAATCCAGCTCTTTGGATTTCAGGTAGACATTAATAGATATTTAAGATAGATAGTAGAACTGGTTTCGTAGTTCAAATATGTAGTGAGTGAGTGAAGAGCAAGCATCATCAGGCATTCATTCTACAAGTCCAGTAATGCATACTTGAGGGCAAAAAAATCTCAGAGACATTCCTAGGGCCTACTATGCATATCCCTATTCACAGAGATATTTCAGCTCTGCTTTCCCTTCTTTCAACTGTCACTGTGTTTTTCTGTTATTTTTTATGCTTTGACCAGCCAACACAGCTGGTGGTGTTAAAACTGCAGAGAGAAAAGCGGAGTGGCTTGAATGAGAAGTAAAGGAACACAATGATCTTGCAGTAACGTGCAGCTCTCAGGAAAGCCCTGAAATTGTGTTCTAATGAATCTAGATTGCAAAATGCTTTCAGAAGCACAGAGAGTATGAATCTTTCAATTCTTCATACAGTGAAATTTTGTAAGCAGCAGTACAGAACTGTTAGGCAATGTTCATTCTTCATTACACTGAAGAGATATTAAGAAATTTTTTTGTTGTTCTGTTAAAAAGTGATGCCCAAGAGGCCCAAAATGTGCTTCATAGCTATGAGATTTTTAATAGATAATACTATTGAAGCCATATAAAAGGCATAATGTGTTAAAATTTAACTGCAGGATGTAAATGTCACTGCATTATGTTATATATTATTTACATTTCAGTTCTGAAGGACACAAATAAAAATGTATAATAAAACAAGCCAAGGCTTCCCTTCTTAAAAAAAAAAAACAAAACAACCATAAATAGCTACAGGTTGTGGCAAACAGTAATTTTTTGCATAACATTTTTTTAAAAACAAATTTAGTTTTGTTTTACAAGGCTTTGTCTCTTCACAGATTTTCTTTGCAATGTTTCAAGTAGTGAAATTTAAATATACTAAAACATATTTTCTTAATATAATTTTTATTGCAATTTCTACCATGATCACAATTTCTTTTTTGAGTGAACGCCATGGATTTTAATTGTAACTCACATTTAGTGGAAGCAGTGAATATTTTTTCTTTCTTTATGATAGTTTCTTAAATTATATTGCTTTTTTGCTTTTTCTGGTTAGTTTTTTTTTGTGTGTTTTGAACAATGTGAAAAAGTGCCTTTACATGGTGTATTTTGTAGGTACTCTAATAATTCCTACGTACTACAAATGCATATCTCTTCCTGCCAGCAGTTAAAGTTTTTATTTGTATAAGGAGAGGAATAAATAGTACTGAAAAGGAATGAATAAACAAAACTGTGAACTCAGTAAAATTATAAGTAACCCATGGAATTATAAATAACATTCAAAAACTTTTTTTTTTTTTTTTTTTTTTTTTTTTTAGGACAATTTTTTGTGAACTTTTGCATGCTGGTTATTGCAGTAGTTTTTCAGTTGGATTAAGTCTTTTAATTAAGTTTTTCTGATTGCTGATAGCTGAAATAATCTCCCTCTTTGGCAAAAATACATGAGTTAATTATTGTACATGTCAATGAATGTCCTGCAACGTTCAAGGGCATGAAAGGGCTAAATGCATGCATAATTGGAGTAAGCTCTTTCAGCCATTTGAAGATGACAACTCAGGAGCTGTTAGCTTGTTTTGATTTGGATAGGAAACATTTAATTGGAACACCACACTGAGAATGCTAGCAGTAGTCATTTACTGTTCATGCCTATCATTTTAAGGTGCTGTAAAATACAAATAGTTAATAGATTTATTGACAAAACTAGGATGAGCTGTTGATTCCCTCATGAACAGAGAGGCCTTGCAGAGAGATCTTGGCAAATTGGAGGACTGAGAAATCACCAACCTCATGAATTTTAATGTGGTAAGTGCTAGATTCTACACATGGGTTGGAGCAACGCTGTATGTGCAGGCAGGAGTAAGAGAGAATGCAGAGCAACCCTGCAGAAAGGCATCTGGTATTTTAAATATCAGTCAGCAGCTAAAAAGGCCAGCTGTATCCTGGGATGCATCAGGCCCAGCATTGCTAGCCTGTCAAGAGAAGGGATTGTTGCTCTCTGCACTGTGCCAGAGGGCGGTTGGCAATGAAACAGGCTTCCCAGTTCATGGTACCAATCTGTCAGAGTTCAAGAACAATTTGGACAACACTCTCAGATATAGAGTTGGGATTTTGGGGTATTCCTGTGTGGAGTTGGACTCAGCTATTCTTGCTGAGTCCCTTCCAATTCTGGGTATACTATGGTTCTGTGTACTCACTGAATGCAGTGAAAAAAAGACGGGGATTGTCTGTGTATCTGTAACACTGATACCGATCAGCTGCAAGACAAGAAAGAATTCTATAGTTTTTTTGAGAAAGACAACTTTTTTTTTTTTTTTTTTTTTTTTTTTTTCATTATTGTGATTGTTTTTCATGTGAGAAAGCATTCACAGCTGAAGGATATATTTCCCCAAGCACTCATTCTTTGTTTCTGTTGATTTAACATTTTATATCTTTCAAGTTTATTTTTTCTCCTATTATGCCTGCCTTCTTACTCTTTGCCTGCTTCAGATCCAGATTTGTCTCTCCCATGTGGCCTTTTTAGGCCACTTCATTTTATAGGGCAAGAAGATCTCTTGTATTCTTCCACCACAGAGGGGAAGGAGTTGTCAGCTTTCCTAACTCTGTAATCACAATTCTAGTATCAAAACTTTCTACAGCTGACAGCTACATGATGAACTGTGCCACAGGGTACATAGAATGTAGGAAGCAGGTGATGAAAATCCAGAGGCAAGCGAATACAGGGATTTCTCTATGTCCTGCTGTGCTACGGTGACTCTAAGAATGACTATATTGAATCGGATTGAAAGTCTGTCTGGTTTGTAATGCTGTCTTCAAAATCTGCTTTAAGACTACACGTTCAGAGAAGAATAGAATAAGGAAATTACTTTTCCAAAATCCTCTTGCGTTTACCATCTGTTTGAGATTCAAGGACTTGACAGTAATTTTTGACCCACTGTAAATTTTTTTATTGCTTCATAAATCTACGTGCATTTTAGCATCCGTTGTGTTCTGTTGCAAAGCGTTACAACATATCTACATTAAATGAAAAGTACTACTAATTGCTTATTTTTAGGCAATTTTGTTTGATACCTCCTAGTTCTTTGATAGTATTAGACAGTCAACATTGTTTCCTCTTGAAAAACAAACACAGACACCGCACTTTTCATGGTCACTTTCATAGACATACAGTACTTAACTACAACTATGCCTTTAAATGCAGGCAAATAATGCATTTGCTTCAGTTTGTGCTTTTTGCAGCTTTCCATGGACCTGCCTACATAGTCCTCTATAGCTGGCATTCCAGTAAGCTAGCTGAGAACTACAGCGCATAAATGATCTTGGTGCCTCATAGACATTTGTAATACTACGGTAGATGAAGGTAAAATAGAGCACTTTTTTTTTTTTTTTTTTTTTTTTTTTGTTTAGTTTTTTTTTAGTTTTGTCACTGGTGATTTTTAATCAGGTATTTTGGAAGCTTTTCCAAACTATAAATCTTCTTTGCAAAGGTCTGAAGCAAACACCTGCAAATTGTTTCTTTGTTAGCAGGGAATGCTTCCATTTCTGTTCATCTAATATCACCTCTTCTTCAGGAGAGTTGCTTGTTTTGCTGTATATGACAGGGATTCTATCTTTTCTATTAAAATCTGATATTTGGTGATATGATAAAGTTGTTAGTCTTTTGGAAACCTCTTTCTGCACAAGCTTAGTAGAAAGCAGAAGTTAATGTAATTGGAGAATTGGAGCCATCATTCACAGTGTGTATGCTCTTCTTGCCCTGAGCACTATCCACGTATCCAGTCTGTCTTCTAGAAGACAGCATGAGGTGAGATGAACTTTTCTTACAATTCCCTCTGTTTGCTACTGAGAGCTAAAGCTTAGAGAAGAACAGCTATGATTATGATTTCATTCTTCCCCTTGTTTTCCTAAAATGTACCCAAGATAAGCATGGAGATGTTCGCATTAGAAAGTGTCTTAAGAGGCTTCTTAAGAAATTGAGAAGTGGATTGTAATGGAAATCAGAATAGATAGAAGCAAAATAGGTTAGGGAAATATTAGGGAGGGAGAATGAGACTGATTCATAAACTCATGGAAACACTTCTTTTCACAATTCAGAAATGAATTTGTGACTCCAGACTCTGTTCTTCCAGTCTCTAAGAAAAATGGATTGATATCGTTGCTGTTTGTTACTTTTGTTCTCCTAGGTAATACAGGCACTTTCACGCAAAACATTACTATTGCTGTCGCTTTATAAATAAAGAACAGTACAGGTGGGTAGAGATCAATAAACAAATCAGGATGGTTCCTCTGACAGTTCTTTTTGATCCATGTCATACTTATGCTATTTTCTTCTTTGCGCATACAGGAAATTGTATAAAGTCCAAGTTCAGAAGAATGTAATGTGTCACAGTCAATTAAAGTAGAGTTTTCAACATTAAATAGTCTTTCTTGCATGATGAATTACAACTTTTTGTTTATGTGATCTTCTTTTTCATAGATGGTGAACTGATATCACTGTCTGTGAGATAAACACTAGTCTGTAGGGAATTAAAGCCCATATTGAGAAAGGCTGTTGTTTCTCCTATAGTGCTTTCTAATCACAGAAATCAGAAGGGGCATGGTATAAGGCAGAGAACTGGAGGAACAAAAAAATCAAATTACAATAAAGAAAATGTAATATTATCATACAGAATGAGATTCTCTCTATTTTTTTTTTTTTTTTTCAGAGACCATGTGTCTCTTACTTATTTTGAACACACCTTCCCGTGAAGTTAGAAACCTTTAAAATAAAACTCATAGGTAGCTTTCACTTCAAGAACCACGGTTCCATTGCACAAATGGAAAATAGTATATTTATTGCATAATCATGGTCAAGTGAAGAGTTCACATGGAAGGGTAATAGGAAAAAAAATTAAATTAATCGAGTAAGTTTTTGTTACAAACAAGGATTTGTGTCAGTAGACAAAAGATTGCTGTCTTCCTTGAGGATGATAAAATAATATTTCAGGCTTAGAAAAACATGTTAAAACTCTGCAAAGGCATCTCTTGTTGGATACCCTAAGCTCTAGGGTTGTGGTTTTGATGGTTTTTTGTTATTGTTTTTGTTTTTTTCTCTATAGGTATCTCAATTCTCTATATATTCAGTAGCAGTGATGGTTTTCTTCTAGTGTTCTGAGAGATATAAGAGTATTAGAAGAATCCTTCCCCTATAGAAAGTGTCTGTGCCATGACACTGTTAAGTCTTTTTACCTGGTAATGTTTTGCCTGAACAAGTAGACTGGAAAGATCAAGTTGTTGTTAACAGTAATCAGATATTTGATCCAATGCATCTGTTTAATGGAAAGTTCTTGTTTAATCCTAAAGTCAGTATTAGAAGAATTGCTCTGTAGAGGTGCTTTTAGAGGTAAAGGTTGATCGAATCTCACTGATAAACTCAATCTAGATGCCTGTTTTTTAAATAAAATATAGATGAAAGTGCCAGCTTGAAATCCCTTGATTTGTTGCCTAAGTGTATAAATTAAAATATCATTTTCTGAATATCTTTAATTTCTGCTTATTTCATTAGCACATATGTAAAATCTAACATATATTCATTCTTTGCTCATTTCCAGCACTATGTGGAGGAGAGGAGAGTTTCCTGTGTGCCAGTGGAATCTGCATTCCAGGGAAACTGCAGTGTAATGGCTACAATGACTGTGATGACTGGAGTGATGAAGTCCATTGCAGTAAGTTTGTTTTTGGTCTTCAGAGTTCTGCTGAAGTACCAAATGTACTCAGAGAAGCCTAAAAACTAAAGCAGTCTGTTGCAACAGAATAAGAGCTTTGCACAGTATTTGCTTATATTGACGTTTGGACTTTCTCAGTTGACACTGAGAAAGCCACTCTTGCTGCAGAATGCTTTAGATCTGTTAAAATTTATGACTGGAAACACATTTCATTAGCAGTCTAGAACTGCTGCTTCTGAAAGGAGCCATGTGGAAAGCATAAATATTTTGGGGGCAATTTATTTAAATGAGTTGGTAGCATGCAGTTCTAGTAGTGAACTGAAAACTGCTAGGTGCGTCTTGCTCCTAGTTCTTGCATTCATCTTGTAGCAGAAGCAGTACCATCTGTTTAGAAAGTTCTCTTGGCCTCAATACTGGATGTGGTTTATTTAAATAAATCTCAGTATAATGTGAAGTAGAGGAGAAAAAAGGATGTACATGCTTAATACTTAGTTCATTCTCTGTAGCAGTTTATGAAGTAGCAATTTTGTGTGTGTTGACAAGAACATCCTAGGACTACTATCACCTTTAGAAAAGCTGAGCAAATTTACAGTTTGAAAACAATGAAAATAGAAATGCAGAAAGGAAAATGTGGAACATAGGACTATGATGCCACAAAATAGTGCTGTGCATTCACACCTTGAAAACTATCAGAAATGGGACTGAATTTCTGTGCAGTTTAGATTTCCCTCAGAGGATTTGTTTTGATTAGTGATGTAAGGAGCCTGAGCATTCCAAGACTACAGAAGCCATCTTTAAGAAAGTTGATAGTAGATTTTATCTGTAAGACTTCAAGGAATTAATGGTGGCTACAATTTCTTCCAGGTCTCAATATGAATAAGGTAGAGCTTGCTTTTTGCTTAATAGCCTACTTGACTGGAGTTTAATGTATTTTCTACTGTTTCAAAAGTATTTATTTTTGTCAGTGTCAAGCTCTCAAGTTCCACTAGAAATAGGAAAAAAAATTTAGTAATACAAGTATAAAACATTATATGCGCTGAAAAATCAGGAGTTATAGAAGTCATGAGTTATTCAAAAATACCTTTAAAAGAAAGCTTATCTGTAAATGACACCGAGTTTATAGGCAGATGTATGTATTTTATTAGATCACCTGGTTGGAGACAAATTTTGTCAAATAATTTTCAGTTACATGGCAGAAACAGTGGCCTTGATGTTGGGTCTTTCATTCAAGATTTGTTTCCAATCAACTCAGGAATCATTTTTTTTTAGCCAGTTCTGTTCTGTGCTCTTTTGCCCTTGAGCAGTTTCTCTACCACAGTACAGCCCCAATCGTGTGTTTACTCCCCACCCTTTCCTGCACTGTTTCAGTCTCTGATATATTTCAGAAGGCTGAAGCTTGCTGGTATAATTGGATACATTAAAATGTTTTAGATTTTAGAAAAGATATATCTTATAAGAAATTTTATAAAAAAAAATCTTGAAAAATGAACACGCTTTAAAATCTGAATTGAAATATTCTTCTTTGGATTTTGATTTAAACATAGTATTTGTGACCTAAGGATACCATCCATTACATTTCCTGATATGAGAATGTGCTGCAAAATAATTCTAGTAAGATTCTGAACTTCACATATTATAACATGTATAACAGACTGATATAAATGGTTGACCTGTAACTTTGTTTGAAAATAAAATTAATCAAATTGTTATTATTATTTTTTTTCTTTAGGAAATTAGCTTTGAATACTTAGTGGGAAGACCTTTTAGTTAAGGAAGGCAGTATTTATCCTCAAAAACCTGATTTCATTCACTTGCAGCCATTTTCATTGATTATCTCACCTCCAGCAGGTGTACAAGCGGTCAGGACAGTATCTCTTGTGTTTAATGAAAGAATGAAACCCCCTAGCTTTTGAGTGATCATGATGCCTTGGTTTCTTCTTGATTGTCAAAGATGATTGTTTACACATGTGCCGCTGCATGCCGTTGAATAGAGTGCTTTATTGAATTAAGTTTTTATTTACTCCTAGAGGTGACAGAATTTGTATGTTGGAATCTATTCCTTTTCTTTAAAATAAACATAATAAATTGTAATAGAAATGTATTTTTAAAATGGAAGATTCCTAAAGCTGTATTTGAGTATGTTTAATTGTCAGAAGGACATATGATCCAATAGTAACTCGTGAAGATATGTGTGAACAGAGATGTAAGGGTTGCTGAATGCAAAAAAATTTGACCTGTCTTTAAAATATACTTGACTTTTGTGGAATATGGAATGCAAATTTGTATTTAAGTTTATGAAAACTGGGCTTGTCTCATCATTACCAAAATTTAAGTTGAGCTGATTATAGATGAAAAGTGCAGACCACTCATTTTATTCTCGTAAAAGTAAGTGTGATTGCCAATACCCCGATGGAAATATATGTAAAGAGCATAAGATTTTCATATTCACTTATTCCTAGTGCCATTTATTTCCTTGAAAGGAAATCTGTATTCTTATTTTATTTTTTTTTTTTAATTTTTACCCTGCATGAGTACCCTAAGTGCTGCCATGTTCTAAATGTCACTGCTGCAGCTACAGAGGTTATGAACGTAAACATGACCGGGTGCATGGATGAAAATTAAACAGTGAAATTATCCAGCAAAGCATCATAGAAAAAACAGCTTTGTTTCATTTGCAGAAAGAGGAACAGAAGGACAGAAACTGCCAGAGTTATGAACTGATCAATAAGGATAAATGTTTCCAGAGTACTTCATGCTGTTGCAGATTCAAAACAAGTAGTGTTTAGAATTTTACTCTCAGCTGGCTATTGTTCTGCTTACATGAAACTGGAACTTACATATTTTCATTTAGTTTTGTTTTTTTGGTATTTATTGGTTCATGCCTTTTATTTTTTTAAAAGCTAAACTATTGACTAGAACACTCACGGCCTTGCCATAGTATTCTATTTTATGTCCTGCGGCACTGTCTTCTGCACTGTGCTATAAATTCTATTTGGACTTTCTAAGATGATGTGAAACCAGTAGAAAGCATGAATACTTCTGTGGCAGAAGGGCAAGAAATTATGCTTGTTCAAGTTCTAAAGTTCAAGTTGGTAAAGCCTCGAGAAACCTAGCAACTAGAGCACTCAGTCAGGATGTGGAAGATCTGGCATACATTGATGTGGAGGGTTCAAAACCCCACTGCACACCTTCTGGGTGAGTGTCATTGTGTGTAATATACTGTCAGTGTGTAATATACTGAGAAGGACATAGTTCTTTCAAAACCAGATCACTGTGCAATCCTGAATGCAGGAGCCCCACACCAAGAGGAAATAAATGGTAGCCTGACTATGTTGATTAGTGGTTGAGCATCACAGCTGAGGTGTGAGATGCATGCTCCGATACCTGCCCTCTGAGCAATTTTTTTATGCAGTGCAGGAAAGATCTTGTGTAAAAATGTCCATGTGTCAAGTAAGAAAAGGCATAAAGAAGCTACACAGTGGCATAGCTTCAACTGGTAGGAGAGTTAATCTTCCCAGATATTCTGTATCCTAACCTTCACCCTGGAAAATCCAGATGTGAAGGAAAAGCTTACAGGAGGACAATGAAACTAGGCCACCCACTTTGCAGCTGTGTGTAATCAAAAGTTATTTTAGTTATAAGGATCAGACACCACCAACTCTACTTTCTTTTCTCCACTCTTTCTTAACTAGATCCCACTTATTTCTTTCTTTCTTTTTTTTTTTTTTTAATAAATAAATAAATAAATAAACTATAATGAAAAGCAAAGAAATGAATGTTATTTATATGAAAATGGACTATTTTGTTTGACTCACTTATCTTTGACTCACAATAATATGTCTGGGCATGATTGGTAATATGAAAAAACAAATTTTTTATGTGATTAGGAAAAGCTTTACTTAAAAACCAAGCTCTTCAATAACTTGTGTCAGGTTTGTGCTCAAGCCAAATGACGAAAATGGTGTATAAGAGGTAAGTGTGAATTAACATATTTCTTCATAAGGTTGTTGGCTGTGAATTCCAAAATGGTTGAACAATGTTTCATTCTTGAACGTGTGGTGATGGTGAGATTTTGGGTATAATTTTAAATAATTTTCATTCTGGAAACAATATACACTCTGATTTCCTCCCACCTTGAATATTCACATTCTTAACTTATTAGTCATTAATTCCTAACAGTACATTTATTACTGGAAGAGGCATTCTACAATGCCATCAAATCATCTGTGCCTTGAAATATTGTCATGACCATCTTGGTCAACAAGATTGAAATGACATCCAGTTTTCTCCCATCTCTCTGATTCCTTCCTTTCTTACCAAGATGTAATCTGCAACCAGAACGAAATGTTCCAGTTCCTTCGTATCTTTCATAATTCATTTCCTTCAACAGCTTGAAAACATTTTGAGTACTCTCTTTACTGTCTTACGAAATTTTTCCCAGATGACTGCCTTGTGTTTACTGGTTTGTGGAAGATGAAAGAAGAGCAAGAGAAACATAATACACTTTTTATGGTACAGAAACTTGTATTGACCATACAGACAGAAAACTATTGGTAGAAACTAAAGTAAATATGTAAAAAAATGCATATGATTTTTCTTTTTCTTCTGCATTAGATTCTAATAAACTAGTAAACTGTTACACAATGCAGACCTGTAAATAACAAGGTAACTCTGTCTAGTCTTGTTTAAATCAATAAATTCCACTGTTTATGTTTTATAAGAAACCCTTCCATGATCATGTTAACATTTTACAAAACTTTGTTTTACAGACTGCAGTGATGATTTATTTCATTGTAACACAGGAAAATGCCTCAATTATACCTTCGTTTGTGATGGATATGATGATTGTGGAGACCTTAGCGATGAGCAGAACTGTGGTAAATGAAATATTTATAATTTCTCTCTCTCTCTCTCTCTCTCTCTCTCTCTTTTTTTTTTTTTTTTAAATTATTTTATTTTAAATATAGCAATATCAATAATAGAAGAGTAGGATACTCTTTTGCTACTGTTTTAGAGCAAAGTAAGAACAGTTTTCTTATCTCCTGTTACTCCCCTTTAGATATTGAAAGGCTGCTATCACATCACTTTGGAGCCTCCTCTTGTCCAGGCTGAACAGCCCCAACTCTTTTAGCCTGCCCTTGTAGGAGAGGTGTTCCATCCCTTAGAGCATTTTTGCAGCCCTCCTCTAGGTATATTCCAGCAGGTCTATATCTCTCCTGTACTGAGGACTACACATCTAAATGCAAGATCGTTGAGTCCAAATCTTGGCTCTGGAGAGGACCACCCCAAATTCAAACCGCATGTCTGAGAACATTGTCTAAATGCATCTTGAACTCTGGCAGGCTTGGTGACATGACCACTGCCTGGGGGAGCCTGTTCCAGTGCCCGACCACCCTCTTAGTGAAGAAACATTTCTTAATCCTTAACCTCCCTTGACACAGCTCCATGCTGTTCCCTCAGGTCCTGCCACTGTCTCCAGAGGGCAATTATCAATACCTGCTCTTCCATCCTACTCATGAGGAAGCTGTAGGCTGCCATGAGACCTCTCCTCACTCTCGTCTCCTGTGTCCAGATAATTTATAAAAACTTTAAATGGAGCTCTGGCACATCCCACTATTAACTGCTTTCCAGCCAGATGCAAACTCATTTAGTATGAAACTTCCAGCCTAATCTGTCAGCCAATTGTTCATCCACTGAACTGTGTACTTGTCTAGCTGTTTGCTGGACAATTTGTCCAGAAGGATACTGTCAGAGACAGTATTGAAAGCCTTACTGAAATAAAAAAAAAAAAAAAAAAAAAAAAAAAAAGATTATATCTGATGGATTCCCTGGGTCAAATAAGTGAGTAATCTTGTCACAAAAGAAAATTATGTTATTTAAGCAAGACTTTTCCCTGGTGAACCTGTATTAAAGATGACCAATGACTGCATTGAGCCACATCCACCATTATGCTTGGATGAATCTCATTCTGGCCCATAAACTTAATGTGCATTCAACTGGAACAGAAAATCTTGCACAAGTTCAGCTATGAATTTACCACGGCTGAGGGAATGGTTCTCCATCTCAGGGGTCACAGGGTCCATCAGTGGTGTTGAAATCAGAGGTGAAAAAGGCTCTGCTTTATGTTTGCCCCTATTTGTGAAGTGTCAAACCTCATAAAGTAATGGACAAATGTCACCTTTGATAATCTTTTTGCTCTTAACATACTTAAAAAAAAATCTCTTCTTTTTGTCCCCTACAATACTGTTTGGTTTCAATTCTAAGTGAGCTTTGGCTGCATGAATTTTGTCTCTACAATGGCAAACAACAAATCTGTATTCTCCTGTTCCCTGACATTGCTTCCAATGCCCGTACACTTTCCTTTTCTGACTGAGTTCTAAAAGGTCCTTGCTCAGCCAAGCAGGCTTTCTACCCTGCTTACTTGATTTCTGAAATGCTGTAATTGCCTTTTTCTATGCTTTTAGAGATGGCTCTTTGAATGTGACCTTTGATTATGGACCTTAGTATGTCAAAAGCAGATTCCCAGGGAACCTTACCAAGCAGTTCTTTGAGAAGCCTGAAGTTTTCTCTTTCCACACCCAGTGTTGAAGTTTTGCTAGCAATTTTTTTAGTCACCAAAGATTTGAAACTCCACTGTTTCATGAAGACCCTTTTTTGTTTACAAACTACAAATCCACAAGGGCATCTTTCCTAGTTGGTTCCCTTAGTATGTGTACCCAGAATTGATCTATAGTGTGCCAGTATTTTCAGTTAAAGTCTTGGAAGCTGAATTCACTCATAAGGACAAAGGCAGCTGATCTAGAGATATCCTTCAATTTCTTATAGGATAATTAATCGATTTTGTCATCCTGACTGGGTTGTCCATAGTAGACTCCCAGTACAACATCCACTTTGCTTTTTCTTCCCTCCTTAATCCTTGTCCAGAGACTCTCAACAGTGTCATCAGTGATGACAAGTATCATACAGCCTAACCCTCCCATTGCATACTATGCCAAACTCTGCTTCTCTTGCCCTTCCTATCCCTTCTTAAAAGCCTATCACAGCTGTCCATCACAGCACACCAGTTGTAGGACTCTATCCTCCAAGTCTTCCTTATGCCACTAACGTTGTATCTCTGGGGCTGAGAGAAAACTTCTTGCTTACTCCTCATGTTGCCTGCAGTGTGGAAACATTTCCAATGTGCTAAAATGTACCCATGTTCAGCATGTTGTGGAGCAGAATGAAATACCTCATTAGGATACAATCTCTCAAATCCTCCTCTGAGAAACGTGTATCCAAGCAGACGCCAGCAGTACTGGTACTTTGTAACCATTTCCTGACAAAAAATACCCAAATACTTGCCAGTGACACCAGCCTTAGAGTCAGGTATTGATGTGTTGCGTCTGCTTGTTTTTTCCCCCAATATCATTCTCTGCAACTGGAAGGATTAAAGGAAAGCACTGCCTTTGTGTGTACCTCATCCCAAATCCCTGAAGGTTCTGAAGTCTCTTTTACTTATTAAAGATGTTATGGTTGCCTTCTTGCTAACTTGGCTGAATTTGACTGAGACTAAAGTAAAACATAAGAGGGTACACACTAGTGATGCCAGAGGTTTCAGAGTTGAACTGTTCTTACACAGGCTTCATTGTGAATTCGCAAATTTTGACAATACAGTTGTACTTCTTTTGAATTCTGTTTTGAATTGACTTTGTAAATTCTGCCTCAATATATTTGTCATTCTGCCTATGTTTATTTTCATAGGGGAAAAATGTTTTGCCATAAGAAAGAATAATTTTCATATGTAGATATTTGAAAACTCTGAAAACTTTTTTTTCTTTTCCTAGCATTGTACCTGACAAAAAATGTTAACTTTAAAAAAAATTCTTTAAAAGTTGAAATATTATTTTTATATGTTTTTTTTTTTCTTTTACTTTTCTAGGAAAAACACAGAGAATTCTGAAACTAAAAATCAGAATGCATTTTTTATTTGAGTTTTCTTTTATATTTCTTCTCCCAGTTAAAAATACTCAAGGACTTTTCATTACCATCAGTTGTCACTGGTTGTTTTGTGTTTTCTTCCTTAAATCTGCTTTGATAAAAGACTTTAGTAATTATTAATCTGACTCCTACCATTTCTTAGTTGAGATACAATTTAAGTTCTAAATTTTTGTACAGTCTATAAAAAAGATTGAAGGGCCACATGACAGGCATAACTGTGTCTGTATTTCCTATCTGTTCTGGTGTGAAGTCAACCAGAGTGGCTCAGCTTGCTGAAGAGGACTCTATAAATGAACCTAGCTGATTTGGCCATGAGTTGGAGATACTACATTAATCACAAGCTAGAACAACAGTTGCTGGATTTAATTGGTACAAATTCTTTTCACTGCAAACTTGTCCATGTTTACAAGGCATTTTGAACATACTATATTATTTAATATACTTTAAGTGTACAGCCAAGTGTTGACTGTAATCCTTAAATATTACCATACGAGAACTTTATGAACAATTCTTTAAGTAAGTCCCCATGCTATTCTGTGGTCAAGGAAGAACTTACCCTGCCTGTGCTCCAAGCTTTGTAAAAAAGCTTGTGATCCAGGCTAGCATGGTAACATTACTAAAATATATACTAATAGAGCCAGAGCTGTGGCTCCCTTTGGGTTCAGAGTGGAGGCAGTTTCTTTTGCTTATACTGCACATTGTGAACATTTTCTCCTTAAACTGCTGGATTTTTACAACTATATCTTCACTGGCTGAAATGTCTAAGATGTCTATGTGGTAAATGCTTTACTCTTCATACTTAGAATAATTGTGACACCAAAGCTAAAATGCAGGTATAATTCTGGTTGTATGCAAAAACAGAGCAGTTTCTGATTAAGTGCCAAATAACTCAGTTAAAAAAAAAGTTAGTTTTTTAAAAATTTCTACTGAAAAAATAAATGTAGGGAATAATTTTCTCTGATGGCAAACTTTTGCATGCAATGGTAAATCAGAAGATCTTTAAATCAATGTAACAGATCTTAGAATTTTGTTTATTTGCATATGGAAACAACTGAGAGAGATGTGGTTTCTCTCAGGATGGACCTGAGAGGAAGAATGAATGCATCACTATCTGACTAGAATTTAGTAAGTAGAATTCAGAACATACTTAACCATTGTCTGCAAAAATGAAAAATAAATACCTGAAGGAATATTAAACTTTCATTGTAATTTACTTGTATAATGGCATAGCTTGTATGCATAGAACAATTGTTCACTAACAGAAATTATGCATATGGTATTTTATTCTCCAGTTATGGTTTGTTTGTTTTGGTTTTGATTTTTACTTCATTTATTTACTTATTTGTTTTTAGATTGTAATCCAATGACTGATCATCAGTGTGGAGATGGAAGATGTATAACAGCTGACTGGGTATGTGATGGTGACCATGACTGTATAGACAAATCAGATGAAATCAATTGCTGTAAGTTCTCTTTAATGTCTAAATGAGTTTTTTCTTTCTGTAAGAATCAAAATAAATTTTAAGATGAGAAGTACTCCTACGTGCTGCTTGTATGGCAAAAACACAAGCTTGTATGATTCCACAGTTTTGCAATTAGCTGATGATTTTTCTGGTTGCAGCAAATCAAATGTTTGTTAGTAATGTTGAGAAGTACCAGCACTGCCCTGTTTCAGATTTTTTGTCAGATGCAGATTAGTCCTTAGTTAATTGTAGTGTTCCTAGTAATGACAATGAATGAAAGCATACACTCTCTTAAGTTGTAGGTATTCAGAGTTTGTTACAGCCTTATGGTATGTTTATATGCTATTTATCATATCTTGTGTGATGTCTGTCTGCTTCAACAGTGATGCTGTATACCTGCACAAGATCTCTACAAGAATAATGATTCAGTTTGCAAAGTCAAGTATTGGAGAATTAGCTGGTGTTTTAATATGATTAAGATTGTCATAAGGCAGATGCGTATGCAGCTTTTGATTCTAGTACCCTGCTGACTTTCAGTTCTTGATCTTGTAACTGCTATTCTGCTATTCTACAGTTTTCTCTAGAATCTAAGAAACTAATCTTGGTCAGAAGAATTTTTATATCAACAAAAATGCTTTTTTTTTTTTTTTTTTTTTTTTTTTTCCCCCTTCTTCTTGAAAACAGCTGAGCCTTCATCTCAGTTTGCTGCTAGTATCTGACACGCACAGTTTCAGTTCTTTTAGTTAAAGTTCAGCTGTTTGTTATTGAAACATATCCCACATATGATGAATATTGCTTAGTGACCTTCAGTACTAAGCAGAATTATCAGCTCCTCCTAAATTTACTTCACTGTGATGCTCAAAATAATTGAGGCCCTTTATTAATTGATGATCAGGATACCATTATATTTTTTTTTTCCAGCTTGTCATAGTCAGGGTCTGGTAGAGTGCAAAAATGGACAGTGCATTCCTAGTGCATTCAAGTGTGATGGAGATAATGACTGTAAAGATGGAAGTGATGAAGAAAACTGCAGTGAAAGTAAGGATATATCTCATTTTACTCTTACTAAGCTTGCATTGTCTGTTTTCTAAAGTACCATTAGCTAAGACTGTCTGTCAAATAGAATTCCTCTGCATTTCAGATAACGCTTTTCAAAGCTGTCAGGCCTCTGCTTTCACAAAGTTGTTAGCAGAGTTTTATTAGTCTTTACAAATATTAAAAAATTGAAGGAACTGAGGTGATATTTTTAACATTTGGTTACTTGACTTGATCAGCAGTTTATTGACGTAAAGAATATATATCCCCTTTGCATGAAGTGGTTAGAAAGTGATCCCCAAGGAAACTGTATCATATGGAGAAGGATGTTCTCAATCTTATTTGCATCAGAATTTGTGAGTCAAAGAAAAGTGGTTTTTACACATTTACTGATGATTTAGTGTGGCTAAAAGATACTATGTGGGAATTGAGTTTTCAGTGTAGTGAATGACTGTATAAAAGAAAAGGAAAGAAAGCATTTTTTGGAACCCTGAAATATGTTTTTCCAAGTAATTTTGTCATGGAATACATTTGATTGTCACAATTTCAGCATTTTAATGTATTGTTCACGTGTAATTGTCCTTATTCTGGAAAAGCTTCAAACTGCAGCTTTTCTTTCAGTGAGATAATCTATAATGTATTTCTCTTATGACTTATTTTTAAGAAACAGTGAATTTTAGTTCTTGTAGACAACCTTAATGCTGTTAGGCATGGGGGTAATAGGACAACCTATTCAAAAGATAGCTACACTGTGCTATTTCCTAAGCTTTATTTCCTAATGAACTAGTCTGGGAGATAAATCCTTTCTATGCAGTCCCCTCTATTCTCATTATGTTTTGAGATCTTCCTACTCTAGTTTAAACATCTCCATTTCAAAAGAGAAGCTTAATTATCATCATTCTCCTCTGCAATTAGTGAAGAGAATGAAAAAAGTTCTTGCAGGAAATTTCTTTCAGATTGAACTGTAGCAATCTAAAAACCAAGGATCAAGTTTTGTCTTTATTTCTGACTGCCTAATTTCACAAAATAAATACTTAGGTGTGTTCTTCATCATTTCTGATGTCCATCCTCAGTTTTGTTCCATGATATCTTCAACTCTGTCTTTCTCTTGGATGATAATGAAGTTCTTTGGTATATGTATACCCAGCATGAGATTAAGGAACAGTGGTTCAAATGTTGGTCTGACCAGCTTATTACAAATCTAAATCAGGAAGATGGGGAAGGGGAGGATGGACGATTTAGTGTGATGGGGAAGGGAAGGCAGGTGAAAGAAAAGATCAAAAGAGGCAAGAATTGCATAAAGCAGGGACAGTCACCACCAGGATCCAGCAGCGATCCTGTTGCAAGATGTTCCGATGATCTGAAGCAAAAGCATAGCAGGGAGAGCAGCAGTTGTGTGGCCAGCCTTGGGCAGCAAGTGTGTAGCAGGAAGAAGCTGCAGGGTAAGTTCAAGAAGGAGGCAGCAGGACTTGGGTAGCAGGTCCAAGAGAGTCCATCAGCAAGCAAGCCTTTTATAGTGAGGGATTTGATGGCAGATACCTTGTTCTTCTTCAGCATGCAGGTCTCAGGTCTTCTTAAGCATGCAGGCATCACACTGTGAGGAATCTGATGTCAGAAACCTAACTTCATTGTTGCTGATCCCTTTTTTATCCTCCTTTTTTTCCTGCCTATGTGACATCCCTGGGTGCTTGGGTAACAGTCATGTGTAGCATCCCCTGAGATGGCCATCTTCCTCGAGATAAGCCCACACAAAAGACTGCTTCCCAGCCATTCATCTGCAGCTTATCTCTCTTGTTGCCCCTGGCCTTGTCCACCTGTGTCCCTCAGACAAAAATTTGTCAGCCCTTCATCAGGACTTGTTTGGACTTGTTATGTGTCCTTCAGCAAGCTTTAAGTCAATGGTATAAAAGAATAATCTCTTATTACAGAATTTGGACTTCTTTAGTTCCTTGCACAGTCCATGTAAAAGCTGGGCAATTCTAGTTTGCAACTTTCTTTTGTGTTTTGTACATGTGTGCATATGCAGTTGATTTCAGCAACTAGAGAAAGTGTCTTAGGACATATGAAGCAGAGAACTTTTTGTATTTAGTGTAAGTTAAAAACCTGAAATGTCTAGCAGAAGCAGTGAAGTTAGGTCTGAAGTGATCTGGAATAGTCATTTTGTTGCAAGCACAGTGAACATGAGAAATCAAAATAGAAATGTGAATTCATGTCTGTGTAAGGATACAAGGACATTGTGTAACAGTACAAAGATACGCATGTAGGGATTACAAACTAACATTGCTTTATCTATGCCCAAATGAGAAAAACAGTCTCCTCCACATGCCTTAGGGAAGTTTATTTCCTTCAGAAAAGGTAGGGTATGTCATCTATTAACATTACTTCTGCCATTCATTCTGTGAAAGTAGAAATCTAATACGAATGTACTCACAGCTGGTTCTGTGATTCCCTCAAAACGCAGGGTAATGTGTTTATAGAAATTCATTGTTAGCTGTGCTGTGATCAGAATCTACACCGTAGAACACAGAGTTTTAAGTTGTTGAGAAACATCCACCATAGGAAAAGAAGGAGATGAAGCAAACTTTTAAAATGAATTTTAATGTGAAGATTCATGATAGTTGTAGCAACAAAAAGGTTTTTCGTTACCTTTCAAATTCCATTTTGCAATCAAATCCTCCTGGTCGGTTGCTACAGCAGAAGAATATATTTGCATTATTTCGATAGATACCACTTGTGAAGGAAAGTAAGCCCACAGAATTAGGAAAAATGTAATTGCAGTGTCAGTTCTTTGGGACAGGATGCCGGTTTCTTCAGCATCTTATATATCTCCAATGTAAGGAAGCTGAATTCAATAGAAACACTAAGCAGTTGTTGCAATAAGCCATTTCAAGGAGGATGAAATGATAAAATCCAAACTATTCAGTCCCTGTGTACATAAGTAATAAATTACTAATTTTGCAAGACCCATTTGCAAGAGAGAATTTAATGGCTTGGAAAGAAACTAGAACTGCTATGAGAGAGAGAAAGCCAAGGGTTTGTTAAAGAAGCTATCCAGGAATTTTGTTCATAAACTTTTAGATGAAGTACTGGTCTTTGGTTATGTTAACATCCATCTTTAGGATCATAGAGTTTTGGGGGTATGGGATTATTATTATTATTATTATTATTATTATTATTATTATTATTATTATTATTATTATTTACTAGCCAAAGATGGGCAACAAGGCTTCATCTCTGCGAACTTTTTTCAGGATAGTTTATTGTCCACAAAAACGATCATAAAATGAGAGAAAGATTAACTGTGTGGCACTCAAGAATAATTCCCTGAGAGTATTCTCTTTTAATTAGTATATATTGTTCTCTTTGAAATCCAGTTTATGTGACCTTTCATACTCTGCCACAGGCAAGATCATAGTAGATGGCTTTCAGAGCTCCATACTTCTCTGTCAGGATTTGGGAACATAAGGTATCACATTGAGGACAGGGATAAAGTGGCATTTGGACAGCTTAGCACACTCATTTTCCTTACCCTTCCTTATTGCACTTCCAAAGCTGTAGGGTACTTATTCAACTGCATAAGAGAAATAACAAATTGTTATGAGTCTCTGTATTTTCACATCACAATGCTTCAGTCTTCTTTATTAGCTTGGTGCAACATTAGAATAGTAAATTTCTATTTTTCTCAGGTCAAACCCTCTGTCAGGAGGGAGACCAGAGATGTACTTCCTGTCCTGATCCATGTGGAACTTCTCTCTGTGAGATGAGAAACAGCCAGACAAACTGCAGTAAGTAGGTCACATGCTTCATACTATCATTGTTTTAGGGTGTTTTAGCGTATAATGAAGATGCAGGGTAGGGCACAGTAAATAATACTTTTATTTACTATCTAATGTCACGGTGTGTAAATGATTAACTGTTGAAAAGAGCAAGGTTGAAACAAAAGTTTCATCATAAATCCTTATGTAAGAAATACTTACAATATTTGATGTATTTTTGCTTTTTGTGAATTTTTGATATGTTCTTAATGAATGTTTATAGTAATACTTTTTCTTAATGCCAAATCAACCCTACTGTTTACATAAAGTAAACAACAAAGTGTATGTGAGATAAGGATTTATGTTAAAAACACAGGAAAGCATGATAATGTGTTTAGTAGTCTGAAAAGTTTCAGCCCTTTTCTCAAGGAAGAATTTTGATATAAAATCTGGCTAATCTAGTTATTCTTCTAATTAATATGTTTGTAGAGGATCAGGATATTCCAGACTGTGTATCTTTCTTACTAAATCCTGTACCATACAACTCCATGCAATCCTCTCATGCCCACTGTACACTTGCCTTTTAAACCAGGGTGTAACTTTAGATTCAGAAAGTTTTTTTGTTTGTTTGTGTGTTTGTTTTTTAAGTAAAAGCTTCAATATGGGACACTTCAGCACATGGCCAGTATAAGCTTGCCTTTACTTACATATAAATGTGTAAATGTGTGAAACATTTACATGTGTAAACATCCTCTTTATCTTATGTGGAACTGGAATTCGTTGAGCTCCAAATTGTCTTTTACCTGCTATCTTGTACCTTACACAAGTACAGTACTTTATACTTCCAATAGTCTGGCTCCATTTGCTTTACAACTTTCCATTAGGTAACTATTAAAAGCAACAAGTTTTCCCCTTAGCTTTCTGTTTTGATGGCTGAACAGATCCTGTTTTTGCTGCCTCTGTCTGTATACTCTATGTTTCTAACAACGTCTCTAACCTTCTTGGTGGCGCACCACTGACTGCATTCCAGTATGTCAATGTCTTTCATGAATGAGGAAGCCCCAAACCAAACAATACTTTGAACATGCTTTCACCAATGCTGAATACAAGCAAATTACAGGTATTTTGTCATAGATAACAGTCAGGATAATCAAGAATAATTTTTCCATGATAAATTCACACTGGCTGTTCCAATTCACGCTTACTTCTTCATGTACAGCCATCTTCTGGAAGGACGTTGCTCCATACCCTTCATTTGGGCTGAGGCTAGCATGACTGGACTGCTGCACTCTGAATCCTCTTTCTTGCCATTCTTAAAGGCAGCTAAATTTCTTGCCCTTATTTTCCAGTCTGATGCCAGGGTTTCCATGACCTTTTGAAGATGATGGTAAAAACCAGGCCTTCAATGATGTTAGCCAGTGAAAATTGAGATAGAAAAGACAATGAGTACCTTGGACATGCTTCTGATCACTAAGTCCCTTCCCCCACTGACCAGCAGACCCCCATTTTTTCAACCCTTCCTTTTACTGCCAGTGTACTTGAAAGAGCTCTTCTCATTCTTCACATTTCTTAGTAGGTTCAAATTTGGCTGAGCTCTGAGATCCATCCTTGTATGCTTGGGAAATGTCTCTCCATCTTCAGTTCCCTACCCATTCCTTTGTCTTCTGTATATTTTCTCTTAAAGTTTCAGCTCAGTCAGGAAATCCATGTTTAGCCAAGATAGCCTTCTTCCTTGGTACACACTGGAATGTTCTATTGTGCTCTGGGGAGGACCTCCTTTAAAACTAAACTGTTGTGGTTCAAGCTGATATTGACATAGTTAAAGTACCCCACAAGTACCAGGGCTGACAACTGCAAGGCATCCCCTAGCTCTCTAAAGGTGTATTCATCTAGCTCCTCTTTTTCTAGAGGGATTTTGTTGCATATTCCTACTGTGGAATCTGACATCTCTTGTGTTGGCCTGTCCTCTGATCTATGTCCATAACCAAATTATTCATGTGAGAGGAAATCTTCCATGGTTATTGAAACAGTAGGTTTGTTGTATCTTTTAATTTACTCACCTGTTCTTCAAGAAGTATTTAGAAAATGTTATATAGCACAAAACTAATAAGAAGCCAGTTTAAAAACAACAACAACAACAAAAAAAACAAAAAACCAACAACAAAAATTAATAAAAGGTGAGTAATTTAAATTTTCTTGATTGAAATCTGAATTATCTTCATTGAATTATCTCAGTCATTTTCTCTTTCCCATCTTACAGTTCTGGAAGATTGTTGCTTGCCTGCTGAGCAGCAAGCAATGTATTGTGGAATACACATACTGGTCAGGGAGAATTATAACATTTTAAGTGGAAATATTTTCTCACCAAATTTTGGTCAGTAATCTGTGGCTCTCAATAAGAATAGTACATAATCTGAATTAGACTTCTGGATCATTTCTCTTTTTCCCAATTCAGTCCGGTAAATATGTAATTGTTTATACAAAATAGAATGACTAGTGTATTTGGAAAAGATTTTTCTGCTACAACATCTGGAATTACTATGGTCTTTTTTTCATATCACTATTGCTTTGCTGTAAAACTAGAGTTACCTCATCTTTGGTAAGAGATTAGAAATCCCATGAAAAAATTCCCCTGGAATTTCTCATTTTGACAAAGCACCATTTTCTAACTCAGATATGTCTTTTGTTGGAAAATTCCTGGCTAAGCATAGGCCGCATTTGCAATATTGAATATCATGGGTGTTCTCAGTAAGTGATATCTCCGGTCAGTTTAGGCTGGCTTCATAAACTGGTTATACTGTATTTGGATAACAGAACAAATATCTGAAGAGACATATGTTTGTGCATAAGAAAGTTAGATCCAGACAGTTGTATCAGCACCAGCTGAAACACAGGATGGTCTGCCTGAATGTCAGGAAATTCTTCTTGGGTAACTGAGCACTGGAACAGGTTGCCCAGGGAGGCTGTGCAGTCTTCATCCATGATCTTCCAAAGCTGTGATCATGGGCAAATAGCTCTGAGTCGCCTTGCCTGAGTAGGGGTTGGATCAGATGACCTACAGAGTTCCCTTCTGACCCAAACCATTCTGTGATTCTCTGAAATATTCCGCTCACTTCTGTTGAAATTGTAGTTGGGAGAGTTTCAGACTTACTACAAGTGAACAGCATATCCTCATATCTAGCATAATATACAATACTACTGTGTTTGGAACCAATTCCCGTATAGCAGGTAGTACAATTTAATCATAAAAATACAGAGATATTAAAAATAGCTATAAATACATTAGAATAACACACAGTGGATTCTGTCCCTAGTTCCCCACTCATTAAGTTGTACAGTAAATGGAGCAGCACAATCTCTGAAACTAGGATTGACATCAGAAGGAAAGATTAACATTGGGAGTTCTTAAATTCAGTCAGATGTTTCCATGGCACATGTGTTCTGAATGTTACTCTGGTTGGTGACTATGGAGGGTTGGATGTAAGATTCAAGGTAGTTTTTTCAAACCTATCATTACACTTTTGCACATAATTTGATAGAATCTTTCTAAGTACAGTGTGAAAATTTGCAATGACAATGAAAATGTGAAGAGCTGTTCTACAGCAGCATTTCAAAAGGCTAGATTTTATTCTATAATTTACCTAAGCCACTATAAATGTGAGGCATATCAGAAGAGACAACAATATTTGTGTATTTCTTCTCTTTGCTCTTGAAATTATTATATTATACAAACACCTGGAGCACTGCATGTAGTTTTGTGTTCATGAAAAACTGATGAGTATGTAAAATCCTGTAAACATCAAGAGAAGGTGTTTACTGGGGAAAAACTGAAACTCAAAGAATGAGCTGATCTGAGTGCAGCAGTTTTCTCTTCCAACTCAGATATTCTATGATGCTATAAAATTCGTAGCGAAAAAAAGGAAATGGCTTCCATATGAGTAGAATTTTTGACAAATGATGTCTTTGAACAATCTCATACACTGCAAAACTGGGACTAAGTGGTTTGAGACAACAGAAATAGTTAAATGTTGGCAGTATGCAAGGGCTTAGTAGGGAGATAATCTCTGTCCAAACTGAGCTTCATGTTCCTCACATTAGAGAGGTAAGTACTAAAAAAGATATAATAGCGAATATCAGTCCAAGAAACAATGGCCATTTCCTCTGTTTAAATCAATAATTCACTGATGAATCTTAGGCAATCTGATCACATACTGTGCTGGCAACTGATATTAGCAACTCTCTGGTGGAGAATATTAACATTAATATGTTCTTTCTTCAGTAATATGCAAATATCTGAAGTCTTTATAATAAATATCTTGCAAATAGTATACTTTTCTCAAGCTACATTTTCTCATATTTTTAAAGTAAGTAAAATTAAATGTCATTTAAACACAAAATGTGATGTATATATGACTTAAAATGTCATATTGGTCTCAGTACTAAATAAAAAACTGAATTTCAATTTGAACTGAAATTCTGTATGTTGTTTTCTGATGTGATGAAAAACTGAAAAAAAAAAAAATTTGGGAAGGAATGCGAAATCTGCTCAACCTTTTAAATCCTAACTATTCAGACAGTTCAATATGGAATAACTCACCTAAAAATTGATGATTCTTATGTATAGCCAAAGTTTGTGTAATTGTATGGACTGGTAGCCTGTTGTGTTTTTTTTGTTTTTGTTTTTGTTTTTTTCCCTTGTTTATCATTCCCATTATTACTACCTATATCTTACTTGAATTAAATTATTTCTACTCAGATCCTTTTATTCAGTATTTATGCAATTTGTCCCCATTATTCCTTTGTATATCAGAAGATTCCAAGATTTTTGCAGATCATGTACTATAAGAACAAAACCAAAGAGAAATAACATTCTGTTTTTTATACAGAGAAATTTTATAATCTCTTTCCCTAGAGATTTTCATGATCTGACTGGAAGAAGACCTGAGAAGCCTCATCTGTCCTCAAAGCTGACTGTACTTTGATCAACAGGTTAAACCACAGAGCTCCTGTGGTCACTTCTAAGCTGAATTACCCTATAATCTTATCATTATCTTTGATAATTGCCCTTTCAGTATGGAGACATGTAGCATAGCACACCAGTAGGAAGTGTATTAGTGTGATTTCTTCTATAATTCACTTAAACTTGAAATGTGTTTCTTAATTTTAATATTTTTTTTAATGGTTTTATTTTTGTGGAAGGTCAGTGTGAACCAATTACTCTGGAACTCTGTATGAACTTGCCTTACAACTACACTAGTTACCCAAACTACCTGGGGCACAGGACTCAGAAAGAAGCTTCTGTCAGCTGGGAGTCTTCTCTCTTCCCAGCCTTGGTTCAGACCAACTGCTACAAGTACCTTATGTTTTTCGCCTGTACAATCTTAGTACCAAAATGTGACCCCCATACAAATCAGCGGATCCCACCTTGCAGGTACTATACTACACTACATTTATTTCTTAACTGACATTGTCTGTTAAATTAGTCTTTCTAATTTTTCTGCCTTCATTGAATATGCCAGAAATTTTGCTTTGCAGTTCCATGGAAAGAGGTTTCTGAAGTATTTAAAAGAAGGAGAGGAACAACAGTTCTACTAATTGTCAAAATGTATAAACTGGGTTTTTATTATGGAGAATTTCCCACTTCAGTTTGATTAGAATTGCACTATTATGTTAGATATTTAAATGTAGAATGAATTAATTAGATTTGGAAAGTTCTCATAATACTTCTTTGCATTTGTATAACATTTTATGGAAAGCCAGAGCCAAATACTATTAATGACAATGAAGATTTTAATGCATTATTATATTTCTGAATTAGAGGATTGTCATAAAATGTAATGTCAGATTAACTTTCTTCCACCCTCATCGATTAATATTACTGTGCTTTTAAGGTTTATGCCAAAAGAGATCTGTTCCTTCCCATACTGCATTTCTCTCTTTTCCTGGTCTGCCCTGCCCTGTCCATATTGATGAATTAATACCTAGTGCACTGAAAATTGCAATGCATTTCCTAAGGATTCCTATTGTTTAGCATTTGTTGACACATAAATAATGTTATTTGTCCAGTGACATATACCTTCTTGTTATGAGCTGATATTGAGATGTGGGAAAATTTACTAAGATAATTTAAGATATTTATTCTCACTTAGGAACATACCAGGTATGTGATTGCTTAGCCCTGTCCAACATGACTTTGAATGTCTCCAGGAATGGGGCATCTACTATACGTACAGACAACCTGTTCCAGTGCTTCTCTACTTTTATCATAAAAATCGTTTTTCTTGTATTCAACCTAAATCTCCCTTCTTTTAGTTTGAATCTGTTTTTCCTTGTCCTGTTACAACAGACTGCTGAAGAATCTGTCACCTAATTTGTTTCTAACAGTCTTGCATTAGATACTGAACCACTTTTAGACCACTTTTGGGTCTCCCAGGAGCCCTCTCTTCTCCAGGCTGAATAGCCCCAGCTCACACAGCCTATCCACACAGGGCAGGTGTCCCATCCCTTGGATAATCTTTGTGGCTCTCACATTTCTCCTGTACTGAGAACTTCACATTTGGGTGCAGTAATCCAGGTGTAGTCTCACAAGTGCAGAGCAGGGGGGCAGGTTCTCCTTCTTCAGTCTGCTGGCCGCACTTCTTTTGATTCAGTCCAGGATATTGCTGGCTTTGTGGGCTTCAAGAGCACATTGTTGGCTCATGTCCAGGTTGCCATCCACCAGTAGCCCCAAGTCCTTTTCAGTAGGGCTGTGCTCAATCCTTTTGTCCCCCAGATTTTATTGATAGTGTGGAGTTCCTGTGACCCAGATGCAAGACTCTGCACTTGGCTTTGTTTGAACCTCGTGAGATTTACCTGGGCACACTGCTCAAGCCTGCCTTGGTCTCTCTGGGTGGCATCCCATCCCTCAGAAATGTCAGCTGTACCACATAACTTGAATGGCAAGCAATAGCTTTTGAAAAAGGCCAGCTTTGTCGAGATAGTTGAATGCACTGAGAACATGTGAATTACAGAGTTAGCTTGGATGTTTCAGCTAACAAAATCTTTTCTTATTTTTATTTTTTTATTTTTAATTTAATCACAGTATTATTATTACTTTTGTTTTTAGGCATCAGTTAATAAAATAATTTCTTCAGTTCAGAAACTTGAGGTCATAACATAGTGAGAGTTGGCATTTTTGATACTGAGAAGAATTTTAAAGGAAATTCAAAACTATGTCATATCTAACTAGATATGAATGAATTGACATTGATTAGCTAGGCTGCAGTTGCATGACTGTTTTCTTTGGTACATTTTGTCTCATTTCATGCAGACATGCTAAAAGAACTCAGCCTGTACTCTGTATTCAGAAGCTATTAACAGACTAAAAGCATCATTTTAGAGTTATGCGCTAGATGCATTGCACTCTGCTCTACAGAGTGTGTGGTAAATAAAATACGCAGCAATTACAATGTAGTACAGCAGCATTAATGTCTTCATTCTAGCTGCTGAAATCAATGTTGAATAATATAGTGCAGAAAAACATTGGCTCTCCTTCATATAATCCCCCCAGCAAAATGAAATTTGAGAAGAATGATGATGTCTTGTTTTCTCAGATAGGAATAGAGAAGGATCCTTTAATTGATCCTAAACAGACCTATATGCTAGGTTTTGCTCACTCCACTTCTTGAAGCTTGCAGGAAAAGGAGGAACAAGCACAATAAAGAAACAACAACATCAACAAGGAAAAACAGGTCAAAAGTTAAAGGCAACATGATGAAAGGAACAAAATGCTTTCCATGAAAATATGCTGTTCCTAGAAGAGAGACCTGAAAAATTAAGCTTTAATGCAAAGCAAGCTAAAAATGACAAAAGGGAAAGTGAAAATAAAATAGAGATGGATGGAATCCTGTGGTTGAATATTTTTCAAAACATAGGAACAAAGGAGAACTTTCTTTGAAGCAGCAGTAGAAAGTCTAAGCAATTACAGGTGTAGAAGTTATGATCTAAAAGGTACGATTGAATGTATTGCTGAGTCTAGAGATGAGACACTATTGTCTTCAAAAAGGTAAAAGTGAACTACTATGAGGAAATAATTCACTAGGTTATTTGCTGGGGGCTGAACTAGCAAGCAACAGTTGTCAAGAGAGCTACAGGTCAGATAAAGAAAATTATGAATGCGTATGTATATAAAATTACAATAGTAGGAACATTTTTAAGAAAAGCTGAGACAAGTCACCTATCAAATATGTGGCATGTTTCTGTTAGAGGGAGCAATGAGAAGAATGTTGAGGTTCTTATTGCAGATTGCATAGACAATATTCCACCAAAGTGAAAATCAACATTTGAAACTGATACCATGACTGGTTATACTAATACTATTAATACTGACACTACTGAACTCATTTAAAGAAGAGTAAGTTGAAACAAAGAGGAATTCAACATACCACAGATACAAGAATGTTGTATTGAACAGCACCTCAGCAGCAGTTCCAGGCAAAAGGAGTCATTAAATGTTTAAAAGGAGAATTTCCAGTGATGTATTTTTGCTTTGTAAATTTGAGGCATCTGTTTAATTTGAGACACAGGATATCAATATGGATGGAATGAACTAAGTTTACGTGAGGGGTCCTGTGTTTTTATGATCAGAAAATAAATATGCAACAGAAGGTCTATACTAGTGTCTTTTTCTAGATGCGATGGAAGCTTCTGTTGCGTTAAATGCAAGTACCTGACTGAAGTGATCTGTGCTTTTATTTTATTGAACTTCCTGGGTAATTGTTTGTTCTTTTGTTTGTGAGTTTAAATATATTGTCTTTCTGGGACCACATTTCTAGAAAAGTCTGCGTAGGAGTATTTCAGCCCTGCAGTTCCTGCACTGTATTCACTATGTGCATCTGAAATACTGTCAAAATATTTAGAACTGCCTGATCTTTTAAACCTTAAAATTTCCCAGAGACAAAGCTTCATTTCAGCACTACACTGTTCTTTAGATGATGTGCATGGTGTGGTGGTGTCTGAGGTAGTAGCATCATCAGAAGAAGTAGCATTTTATTGGTACAAAATATGATTGACGTTTTTTCCTTGATGGAGAACAGTATTGCTTGTAAAAGTTTTGCTGCCATCCTTATGGAAGAGAGGATATTTTTAAGTAATTATATTTTGTTATTATAATTCAGATACATTCAGGGACATGATTTAGTAGAGGGCTGTTAGGATATTATGGTTAGGTTGTGGTTGGACTTGATGATCTTAAGGTCTTTTCCAACCTGAGTGATTCTATGATTCTATGATCCTATAATAGTTTCTGTACAGTAATTTTAACTCATGTTCCAACAGAAGAAATATATCTATCTTTATAGATATTTATATTCACATATAAAAATATAATTAACTAATTTTTCCTTGATCATCTTCTGTAAATTTGGCTAGGATTATTAACTACTAAATACAGTAATTTCTAAGACTTTTACTCAGTTATTCTGTGTAACTTCACTTTATCTCCTCAGGACATTATGTGTACAGTCTAAGGAACGCTGTGAGTCTGTGCTTGGGATTGTAGGTCTGCAGTGGCCAGAGGATACTGACTGCATTCAGTTTCCAGATGAGAACTCAGACAACCAAACTTGTCTGACACCAGATGAAGATGTAGAAGGTATGTATAGCAAAAATTAGAAATTGTGTTTCTGAAGATAATGATTTATGGTTTGGGTTTTTTTTGTTTTTTTTTTTTTTTTTGTTAGTTTTGCTTTCATACCTTCCCTTTAAATTATAATAGGTCATGTAGAGTGACTTAAAACATTCATGTTGTCTGATAACTGCTGTAGGAATGATTCTAAATCAGTTATCAGAGAATTCACATGCCTACTGTTTGCAGATAAGAGGAAGTTTTTGTAAGGGTAAATTACCCTCAATCTTTGAAAGTCAGTGTTTGAAATTTCTGACTGACATCACATCTACTACTTGTTTGTATTTGTACTTCACTTTTTAAAACCTATCTAGATGATATAATAATGATTTTCTAAAAAGAAGTGAAGTCTTGGCAATCTTAAAAAAGCTAAGTCCCATGACATCTCTGAGAGAAATATTGTAAGTTTAGTGTCTTTGCTAGCAATTGTTTGCTCTTTTTAAAAAAAACTATTGTTTTTTGTTTGTTTGTTTGTTTGTTTGTTTTAAAGAGGGATGTGTCCAGTCAGTAGCTACTGATAGATTTAATTTTTTTGAGTTCAGCGATTACACTACTCATGAGTATGAACACGAAAGAAAAGAATGGAATTGCCTTACATTTCTACATGTTCTTTGTTCTGTATATTAAGAATGACTGTGTAGTTGTTTCTTCTGCCTCAGTCATCTCATGTGAGGTCTGTGGGGGGATTCTGACCTGCCTTTGTTCTTGCCAAAGATGTCACTGAAATGCTGGGAAAACTGAAAAATGATGTGTGCCATTGTACTGATCATTGTTATCCTTTTCCTCCCACTCACCTACATGGTGATGACAATCCTTCCAGTTTTTTATCTTGCTTAGTGAAAGCAATGAGTGATAGCTATTTGGTCTGTAGTTTGTTTATTGAAAATTTATTGCTAATGAGTGTAATGAAGTGTTCTGAGAAGCCACCAAAGCAGGTATAATAATAAGTACTGTTTCTTCAAGCAAAGTCAATATCCAGATATATCACTTGGGGAGTTGTATAAGATGTAAAACTCCATAGTAATGAAATCCTTTGTCATGGGACTCTGAGAGACAAGGAAATAAATTCAGCAAAAGGCTGATGGAAAGGAATTAGTAATCATGATCAAGCAGTATGTAGGAATACAAAGGCAAACTTTTGGCACACCTTGGTCAGCTATTGGAAATTGCATTCCACTCCATTCACGGTGCAATTGTTAAGAATAGTTACCTAATACACAGTTCCAATTTATTGTTTCACAAGGTTTCTGTTCCTGTCATTTATCATTCCAAAACGGTCACAGTAATAAATAACCACACACATGATGATTAAGCTTTCTGCTTATTGAGTCATGTTTCTGTCTGTTCCTTGTCACTGACAGAGTGCTCACCCAGCCACTTCAAATGCCGTTCAGGGAGGTGTGTCCTGGCATCCAGGAGATGTGATGGTCAAGCTGACTGTGAGGATGACAGTGATGAAGACAGCTGTGGTAAATAAATCATATGAGTTGAGGGGCACTTTCCAAATGAAGAGTAGCCTAGTCATTAGAGGTTTTTTCAGTTAATTGAACCATTGCATGATGGTTCACAGGATAAGCCCCTTTTTCTGAAAGAAAAAAATGTATTTGAAAGCAATTATTTGAAGACTAGTGATAGTAAAAATGCTTTGGCAAGAAATTTTCGTGATCAATGTCAACATAATTTATTATATTTTATAATCGAGATTCTGCTAACTTTGTTCTATGATGTCTGAGATTTCATGTAGTAATCAAGATAAAAGATGCTGCACATTTAATTCTTCTGATATTGCTGGAAGTTCCAATGAGCTAAAATATAACTTCCCAGCAGTTTGTATCTTGAATCTGTAAATGCAGGTTTAAGTATATACATAGAAACGTTCTCATTGTGGTATATTAACACAAGATATGTGTTACTAAAGTGGATTCCGGCTAACCTAAGTATAAAGTAGTAACCACAAATTTTATTCTCTGTTACATACAAGAGTAAAATTATTGTAGAGAATCTCTTGGCTCTTTGCTTAAGGGGATATACTGAGTTTGAGTATAACCAGCAAATATCTTGTTCACTGTTTCCTTGTACGTGCTGGCAGGAGTATTCTGAGAAGGCATTTAATACTATTTCCTACCATTCTGTGTAGGCTTTTTGGAGTTCTGCACGTTGTCCTGCTATTACAAGGGGCAAAAAGAAAAATTACAAACCATACAAACCATAAAGAATTTAGAGAGAAGATGTGAATATGAGTAAGGGATTTGAATATTCTGGCAGTGTAGAGCTAAGGCGTACAGTCTTTTTTTTTTTTTTTTTTTCAAACAGAGATTAGATTAAGAGCTGAAGGAAGTTGTTGCGGAGGCAAAATATCTGTGGTAATAAAAGATTCTCCTCTCTGCTGCAGATACACACACAAAAAGATCCAGTATCTGAAAGCTGAAGCTAGATTAAAATTCAAGCTCAACACTTCTATCAAGTTATCTCTTATAAGAGCAGGTTGTTTTAATTCTTGATATAGTCAAGGCATAATTTATCAGTGAGGAGCAATGCATTCTAAGCCTCAGGGAGTTTTCCAATCAAGATCATACTCCGCCTGCTCTTCCACACCATTTACATCCCCTGCAAAAATAAAGAAAAGAGAGAAAGAGATGATAATCAAAATAAGATTTAATTTAAGAACAGTTTTGGATTTCAAAGGCAGAAGTGATGATCAGAGTAATTATTTCAGAGTTGATAATCTTTTTGCCTTTGAATTGTCTTGAATGTCCTCCTCACCAAATATTCTTTGCTGCCACTGTTTTAACTCCTTAGAACACTAATTTCTGTGTGTCTTTTAGGATAATTTTATTCTGCTAGTCATTAACATATGAAATATTGCCCTAATATATAACATTAATTTTTCTAGTGGATCTCTCTTCGTCTCTGTAGTCTAGACAGAATGTCACTAGCAATCAGCAGAATTCTTATCAGCATCTATAAATATGGAAAGCTCTATCTGCTAGGAAATTATAGCTGTCAGAGTGACATTACATTGACCAGAAGTAGTGTTGTTACTGAAGAACAGACAGTCCTTGTAGAGCTCCAGAAGTAACCGTCTCTGACGCATTTATATTCCATGCTTGTTGATCTTCCCGTATGTAAATGACTAGCTCACATTTTCTTAGCTGGATCATTTAAAATTTTATACCACTAAGTAACAGTCAGCAAGCATTTAGTTACAATTATTGAAGTGCCTTTAAAGAAAGTCATAGCTTTCATATGTTGAAATATCTTTCCAATGCAGGGAGGAGGAGGCTGGTGAAGACTAGCTACAGTGTTTGGATAATTAAGCTACCATTTCCTGAAATGGAAGGTAGAACAGTCTAATGGGAGTAAGGTATACTTTGCCCGTGAAAAGTAGAGCTGTGTTCGGCACAACCTATCTCCTCTCATTAGGAATTCTTATCGTACCTCCATGTGATCTTTGTAGGGGAACTTTCAGCACTGAAGCAACAGTGAAGTCTTAAGACTTGAGAATGACTTAGACTAGAATTTGAGAAGAAAATATGAACAAGAGTTTTGAATGTGAGACTCTTGAGTGTGTTTCAGGAAGGTGTGGGGAAGTTAGTTTCTTAAAATTATTATTAAGAAGTGAAGAGAGTTTGGGGTATTAAAGACGCTTAATTGTAATTGATCTTATTAATTTACTGGCTGCTGAACAATGCCTCTGGCAGAGAGCAGAAAAGGGTCCTAAAAGAGTGCTAATGATGCTGAGGAAATAACACTCAAAATAACACTCAAAACAAGTATTGTCCTTGTCTATTTTTTCCAGTCTGTTTTCTGACTCTAGTGTTTTAGCTTAAGAAAAAAATGTGGACTTAATGTCAAGGACTCCCCTGCAATGTACAGGGAATTCAGTATGAAATAATTTTTGTCCAGGGGGCTCTCTCTATTTGTCTACAGTGCCCTCAAAAATAATTTTTGCGGAGTCATGGAACATTTCACAGTATAGCACTGTAATGTGCAATGAAGGGAAAAAACAAACCTGAACTTGATTAATTGTAAACACCTCCTCTCAAAAACTGTGAGATTAATAAATCAGATTTTTTAAAGCTTTTTTAAATTTTATTTTGCCTTCATATCAGATTTCTAACTTGACTGACATTCTTTGCTCTTTATTGAAATTGGTTTCAATTATTGCAAATATTATCAAGAAGGAGATCTGGAAAATGGCCATATTTAAGAAAGGTCTTTTGTCATGTGGAATTAGTCTCATGGGTTCAAGTGTATTTATTTATCTGTATGCTTAACATTTTTAATGTGGTTTATTTGATCTAAATAAATAAAGCCCTCTGCATATCCAGTTACAGTTAAACCTGGTCACATTCTTCCAGTAATCGTGTGAGCTAGTAGTGATTCACAGGCACACATATTAGTAAAATAATCACTTCTGAAATAATACTCAGAAAAAGTGTATTTACTTACTAACTTAATGTTTTTATATTGCTGCAGTTCCAAATCCAAGAAAACAGAGGTGCTGTTTCAGATACAGTGTGTGAGCAGAGACCAAAACTATTTGTCTGAGGGTGCACCAAGGCTGTCACCTGAATTTGAGCTTGGATTAAAATGAAAACTAGCATTGTCAGCTGTAAAACAGGCCAAACAAGGCAATCAAGCCACCCATTTTATTTAAGAGAACAGGTTTTAATGGCTTCCTCTAAAATTAGGATGTCAGGTGTGTAGGATATTAGTATGCTAAGCATTCCCTTGTTCAGCCAGTGTCACAGCAAGGTGCTTTATTAGTTGGTTGAAAACAAGTAGTGAAATAAAACAAGAGAAAAGATTTTTTTTTCTAAAATATGCTTCAAGTTATTCCTAATATCCTGTAGTTGACAAACAGAAGTTATACTGTCCAAGCACTTTGACATATTCATCTTGAAACTACTGCAGCTGGTTAGCAGGACTCTGAAAAGACAATTATACTGTTTGTTCCCTTCCTAACTATGACTCCTCCTGAATATTCATACGTCCATAGGTTCTTCCTTACATTTTCAGATTGGCCTGGTCACACTAAGAAAACTGCTTACGCTCAAAACTTCAAGTATCTCTCTACCTTTCATTGTGATTTGTATTAGATTCTTATCAGCACTGCTGAAAGAATTTACCTTTTTCTATGCTATTTTCTGGGGGTTCCATACTGACCCAAGATTTAATTTTGAAAGGTTAAGGATCTGTGTAAAGGGCTGCTCCTATTTTATTATATTGGCCCATGTCCGAGGTGAACGTAGGTGGGTTGGCAGTAGAGGTTGAAACTTCTCAACAAGATTCCATTGTGTGTTGTTGCTGTGTGACAGATGGCAGCAGAGGGGCTGTCTGACTAGATGGAGTGCATGTGAGGAAAAGGTGTGTCACTGAATTCCTCCATGTGGAAAAAATTGCACCCATGGACATTCATCAGCGTTTGCTGGACGTTTATGGAGGCAAAAGAGTGGCTGTCAGCACAGCGATGCAGCAAGTGGTGCATTTCAGCAGTTGCAATACTGACAGTAGTATAGCATGCTATGTAAGCTTTTGTTCATCAGTGGCAAAAATGAACGGCTCATGGTGGTTTCTATGTTGAAGAACATAGCACAGAACTTGTGCTATCAAGCTGTATTATTGTACTCTTTGTATCTGCTGTAGTTTCCATGGTAAAAAATATAAGGCATTACTTTCAGAGCAGCCAAAGTAATATGCTTTTAAATATGCCACTGACTCCAGGATTTTAAATGATTATATATTAAATGCAAATACTTTTACTTTATCTATCTTTGCATTTATATTTATTATATATATAGTAAATACACTTGAAGAGTAGTGATTGACCTGTTTTGAGACTTCTGAGCAAATGCCTATCGCATTATTTACAGCATATGTGTAGCATAGTATGGATTATTATTTTAAAAGCAGTAAAGTGTGATACACCTTATATCCATTTAACAAATATGCATTGTGGCAATTTTACTTCCATTTTTTTTTTTTTCATTAGTAACTATTTTGCTTAACTTCTAGAACTGAAAATATTTTGAGTGTTTCAAGATTACTAAGGAGAAACAAAATAGATGATTTGATACTGCATGTGATTATTTGAAAACTTTGCTTTTCTGTCTCCAGGCTGTAGAGAAAGGGGTCTTTGGGAGTGTCCTTTGAAGAAGCTCTGCATCAAGCACACAATGATCTGTGATGGTTTCCCAGATTGCCCTGACATGATGGATGAAAAGAACTGCTGTAAGAGTTTTTGTGGTTTTAATTCTGCGAAGGGCTGGTAACGTTCTTAGGATCTTATGCTCCAGAACAACCGGACGTAAAAGTGTTCTATACAGACAAAAAGGCATAGTTATTCTCTGTTTCCTTTTCACTCCTTCCATGGCACCAGTTTCTCTTTTTCCTCACCTTTTGTCCTCTGGTGTTCGCATCCCTGGATCCTTGCTGTCTCCTTGCTCACTCCAGGCCTCTCTATTCCCCATGTTTCTTCTTCTCACATCTTCTTGCTTTTTTTCCTACTCTTCCACAGGTCAAGCAACTGAGGCTGAAGACCAGCTTTATTGAACAGGGGACTCCTTGAAAACAGGAAAAAAACCCAACATAGATACCTATATATATACACACATATATCTGGTGTCTGGAGATGATGTCAGGCTTTACAGGGAGATTATACAGCTTTCATCTGCAGCTTTCGTCTGCATGTAGAAAAGAAAAATGAAAGTTCAGCTTGAGTTGACACTGGTATCAGACAACAAAAAGTTTTTTTTAAGTGTATCAAAAGTGTGAGGAATTCTAAGGAAAACAGTGGGCTGCATGTCAGATCTGTGACTACCTTTGCCCTTCACATTTTTGTTCCAGTCTCTATGTGCATTTCATATTGGTTATTCTTTTTCTCAGAGTGAACTGTGATTTTCCTCCTTGCAGCATTTTGTGAGAAGGATGAGCTTGAATGTGCCAACCATGAATGTGTGCCACGTGAGCTTTGGTGTGATGGACAAGCAGATTGCAGTGACAGCTCAGATGAGTGGGACTGTGGTAAGTTTCTGCTCCAGCATACTCTACCTCAAAGTGATGTTTGGGTTGATGGTAGTATCAATGTATTAATAGTAATATTCAATGGTGATTTGGTTTAAAATGCAATTGCAGTGGTGGAGAGATCTCCCAGTATTACCAAAGGCAGACTGGATTCAAATTGGTGAAGCAGGCAAAAAGGTGGGAAAAAGGAAAGAAACGAAAAACTCAGTGTTAAGTGTCACAGTACAAAGATACAAGTAAATAACACTGCAGGGAACTTCTAAATGATGTGTGAAATCAGGAAAGTACTGTGGACAGATGAGAGAGGAAGAAAACATGCGGATGTAGAATTTAGTTAGGCAAAAATTCTAAGCCCTGATTCTGTACTCATGAAATTCAGTGTGAAATTCCCACAGTGCAGTGGTGCAGATTCAATCTTACAAGAGGTAAATAGTTCTAGTAGGTTCCAAGTGCATGTATGTATGTACATCGTACTGTCCCTGTAGTATGATGAAAACTGCCAATGTTAACCACATACAGAGTAGGTCTTGTGCTTTTATACATAGGACTCTAAGCCTTTTTCTTTAAATAGAAATTAGATTTAAAAAAAAAACAAATCAAAACACTAAAAAGAAACAGATTGAAAGCTTGTAGTATATCCTCTGAAAAATCAGTTAGCAAGCATTTATGTTTGACAGTTTATATTACTAAGTTTTAAGATGCTTTGTATCTAATTTTACATACAGAAAAAAGACACGATATTGCTTACAGAAGCCAATATTTTGCATTCATATTAAGCAGCATAAATGTATAATATTAATCATTAACATTAATAAACAACAACATTTAGTAAAACCCATGTATCTAAGAAGAAATGTTCTAGAACTGCAAACTGGAAAAGGCATACTCTAAAATTGATACTTAACTTTATTATGGGAATAAAAGCAAAAGCCCTCTCAGCATACAGCAATAATGTGTAACAACAGGTTATATTAACATTACAACTACTCAAACAAAAATCATTAGAACAGTTTAACTAAAATCACCATGTATTTGGGGGAAAAATGTCCAAACATTTTTATGGAATCTTAGAAAGAGAAGGATGTAGATTTCTGCTTGTGCAATTTGGAATGCTTTGAGATGCTTTTTATATGTGATAAAGGTAGTTCACGTGCTTTTAAACGTAGATTAAGAAAGAAGTAATGATTATGATCTTTCTTGTTAAAAGATGCTGTTAGTTTTTTTCCTTCTTTAATTATACTCAAATATCAGTAGATAAGAATTATACAAATTACTGAGAGTCAAACAAAGGTGTAATTCCTACGTCAAGCAACATTCGTCCCTCAAACTACCTTAGTGATTTCAGTTAAATTATTTGTAGGGTAAAATATGTAACAAGACTAAGACTGTCAGAAGCGCATGCTAACCTCTGCTGTAGTGATTATCTAATCCTCTAGATGTCTGCTGTTTAGTGTCTTACACTGTTCAACATTATCAAGATTCTAATAGCCATGGTTGCCTTGGGTTTAAATTGTATTGAGCATATGAAATCAACAAAAGTGACAGCATCTTGGAAGAATGTAGCCATAGGTTTTGATATACCATACATAAAACAAATCATGTGAAATAACAATAAAGTTATTTTTCTTTTTCTTCACAGTTACCCTGTCTAAAAACATGAATTCCTTGATGTTTCTGACCGTTCACAGGTCAGCTGCTGATAATCATGTTTGTGCTGATGAGTGGCAAGAAAATTTGAGCCAACTGGCCTGCAATCAAATGGGTTTAGGGTAAGGTCAGTAGTTTGTAGCATTGGTGAATTTCTTAGGACAGTGGAGTGATAGATATTGATGCGAATGATCTTTGATCACTGTGACCCATGCAATATTAGACTTAGTATGGAAATAACAGGGAGAAATGAAATATTGAAAATTTGTGAATTAAGATAGAAGCAAAACCAAATATCTAGGCACTTTCACCATTTTATGAATGTTACATGATTGTTTGGAGTCTTGAAAAGACAAAAATGTCCTGGAAAACATCAATATTCAAACTTGCAGTTATTTCTGAGGCTCAGAATTGTTTGGAAATATGTTACTCTGTCTTCCTAAAAAATCAGTGCAGACTTGTCTCTCAGAACACTGGAAAGTATCTCTGTGTTCTACAATAAATACAATGTGATAGGCTACCAGATATATTTAATTTAGATATCTCTAAACATAGAATTGCTAATGGTAGAACTTTCTGGGTGTATCTCAGAAAAAAAATAAATAGCCTCTATCGATTTTTCATATTTCATGCACGCTGTCATCTGCTTTGACATTCAAAGCTGTCTTCTGCTAAGAAAAGACAAGCTTGATGGAATAGAAGGATATTTTGCCAGTGTCTTACCCCCTAATTGGGTTAAGATATTTCTATCTGCCTTTGACCACCACAGATATTGACATACAATCTTATTCTTTGTACCTTTCCTTAGGAGACACAGGAGGATAAAGACCTTGGCTTACGTTGTCTGCATTTAACCTACTCTGTATTGTCTGCCTTTCTTACACATAGTAGTCATGTACTAACTGATTTTGTGTATCTAAATAATATTGAAGTAAGAAAATATTATTATTACCATCAAATTATTATTATTAAATTTATTATTATTATTGTTTTTACTATTAGATAAACTCTGATGACTTCCTTTTTTCCCATGGTTTATCTGGGGTGAAATTATCATCAGTAGAAGCTTATATGTTCCTTCTTCTTCAGTAGGGTCATATAGCAGAAGTAATTTTCAAACCCTTTCCTTCTAAGAAATGTGTGAGACACAAATGCTTCTTATATTTCACAAATCCACTTTTTAATAGGGAAAACTCATTGAAAATTTTCTATAAATTCTTTTTAGTGACAGGTGATAATGTGAAGGGAAATGGGAAATTTCAGTTCAAATCTGAAATCTGTAAGTTCAGTTTGATGCTAATTTTCAGTTTTAGCTTTTTCTTCCAAGATTCAGAAAACCGAAGTAGTGTGTATTTTTCCCTTTCTTAATGTCCCCCTTTTTGTTAAGGCCAACTGAAACTTGATTTTCTTAGATATTTTCCAAAAATGTGGGAACAGCCGCTGCTGAAAATAGAGTATATTAATTGTGAAGAAGAACACTGAGAAAAAGTTTCGCATACCAGAACATTTCATAAAGGACAAATATGAGTTAATACAGTTATTTGACTTTTCTTTAACATGTCCTAGGGGTTCAGTGAAAATGTTCCAGTAGATAACATTTTCTGTGTGGGGAGAAGATTGAATAATACAATAATAGTCACTGTAAAATCTGACCTAAAACCACAGATTTCATCTGTCCTGCATTATTCATTTGACTTATGATGGCATGAAAGACTGAATATGATGTTGAAACCACTTGGATATTTATTATTTCAAGTCAGCAATAAGGTTAATAGAGCACAACTAATGATGCAAGAAATTCCTTTTTATTCTTAAGAATTTATATTAAGAAAACAAACAAACAAACATATTTAAAGCAGTGCTTTTATTCAGATATTCCTAATAGGAAATATTTCTTTGTGCTCTCTCTGAAAGTAAAAGGTGTGAATATACAAATTTTGGCCATGTTATGTTATAATGCGGAAACTACTAGTTGTGTTGCTACGCAAATTTCATTAATTATGACATATGATGCTATTTGATTTTGATTTAATAGTTCTCTTTTTTAAAAATTATTCTTAGAGAAAAATAGTGCAAAGTGGAGATTTCTTAATAACCAGAGCTGGAATTGCAAGGAGAGCTGTCATACAGTATTATTTTCTGTTTAATTCTGAGGTGGCTGATGCACAGCTATGTGTGGTGTTTCCCCAAATGACAAATCCCAATTACTACATAATATTGTAAAGTTCAAAATATGAATGTCTTTCTCACAGCTTATATATAATTTTAATTATTCAGCCTATATAACCTGAAAAAAAAAATAAATAAAAATGACGAGGCTTTAATGACAGTGATTAAAATTAGATTAATTTAGCTGATAATAGCAACATATTTTGCAGAATAACAGTCTCTTTGTCTGCTTGGGAAGTTGAAGCACTCTGTCCGAAGCATCATTAAAGGTGATTCTGTTCTGCCTATTACACAAACCCAGTCTATTTTCCTGGCTGTCAGCCATTTCACAGATGATGTTTTTCCAGTTTTTCGTGCAATATCTTGTGTGATGCAACACCATAGAAAACTGCAGACTCCAAGCATTGTCTGAAAGTCCTTTGACTAATGGTGCCTTAAGTTATCCTAAGCTTGTTCTTAGCAGGTATTTAATTTTCCACTGGTGCAAAAAGAAAGTTAGGTGCAAAGTCAACTTCTTTTTATGACACTGAGAGTCTAATGGAAAATCTTAGTAGAGTTCCTGTCTTAGATTTTGTAAAGATTACAGACAGAGAGGACTATTAGATCACCTGCTATGACTGCCTAACAGATGGTTTTGTTGCACTGCAGAGAATGAGAAAACGTTTGGAAAGAAAATAAGCCAGACAGGGGCAAGAGTCTGAGTCCCACGTTTAAATACAGAAAAGCAATATTCTGGAACTTCATTTTTTCTGGTAACACAGAGAATGGAAAAGCAATTGCCACTGATTTCTCAGGTCAACGTTAGATGTATGCAAGCACACTAGCTGCGTGTGCTGCTGTGTTGCACAAAATGGGCGTACTGTGCTTGTTAAGAATGTTGTTATGTTCAGAGTCTTATCTTGATGTTTAGTTGAAGAAAGTCATTTTCACTTATTATGAAGGCCCCGTTTTTGTTAATGAAGCAATAATGACAAAAACATGGCATGCTCAGAAAAAAAAAAAATGACAAGATGAGATATTAGTGGAATTGTTTGTTTACTTTATGGCAATTATGAGGAGTAAAGTTTCCTTTTTTGCACTAGGATGGATGACAGAGCAAATGTCATAATGATTTGATTGGCTTGTACCCATCAGAGTACAGAGGAATTTTAGCTTATCTATCTGGTCTGGTATAGCACTATCAGCATACAGTTATAGGTGTTGTTTATAAAAATTCACCCTAAGCTCTGCTATTTACTATTCTTACTGCTCCCTTTCCTGGTTGCACCCCTGGTGATCCACAGAAACAGGCAGCTCCTTTTGCTTCTTTCCTCTGTCGTAGCTTCTAGTGTTTGAATTTATGGAAGTGGAAGGCCAGTTTCTTGCTCCTGCTTGGCTTTCTTCCTTCCTAATCCTTTCTCATTTGATATTTGTGCTGTAACATTCCTTATAATATTTGCTCAACCAAGCAATCAAGGTGCTGGAGCAACAATCAGTTTTTTTCTTCTCACATTAATTATGTTTTCTTACTGCTTTCTAACTTGTCATCAGGATTATGGAAGTGTCAGATTATGGAAGAAACAAAACACCAAATGCTTCTGTTCTATCCACAGTAGAAGGATTACATTCAACTTCTGAATGTAACTTATTTTATTGTCTCCAAGAATAAACGTGGTGTTTAGGAAATCAAATACCATGCACAGTAAAGTATTGGAATTTATTGTGTGAATCTAGATTTCTAGATCCTCTAAACAGAGCATATAATATGTTCGACCTACCTTGAATATTCACGTTGTCCAGTGGGTTCTCTTAAATCTTACAGGTTTAACAATTTGAGATTTATTTAGATGACATTTATTTTATTAGGGACGAAAACAAATAACTATTAAGTAAGATTTACTGAAAATAACATTACAGATTGTAGTTGATATAGAAGAATTTGTTTTGGTGATTTTAAGTGTTAATAAATCTTAATATGCAGTTATCCAGAGACTTTATGCAGTATATTACAGTTTATACTTGATGGTTTGTCCTACCTGTCATATACATAAGTATATTAAAATACATAAAGTTATTTGGGGAGGACTTTATTGAAGAAATTCCAACTTAATAATTCATTTCAAACAATGAGTTACTTCAAAAATCATTAGTAATATAGTCATATAATATTTTTATCCTCCACGATTGAATGCTTTTCTTTCTAAAAAAAATTATGTGAATACTGTCAATCAAAGAGAGCTTATTTCACTGGTTGAACATAATTACTTTTCCCAAACTGTGTTAAGTCCAAGCTTGTAAAAATGACATTGAATTTTTTTCCTTTTTTTTTTTTTTTTTTTTTTTCCTCCAGGGTTTTCAAATCAAATTTGCTGAGTTTAAAAGTACACAGCTATTAAATCTATACAGACAGGAAACAGATGCTGTTTTAGCTCTGAAATAGGACTAATTTGTTTTACATTAGTGCCCGTCCACATGTTATTCATTACCTTCTGGCATAACACAAGGCTTCCTTTTTCAAGCCTGTTGTCACATGAGTCGGAAAACAATGGAATTGTAGAAGTGGAACACAGAAATATTACTGTTACTTTGAAGAGAGAAGGAATCCAGTTTTGGATTACAGTTCATTCTAAAGTTTGATACTTTTGAGATAGTTTGCGTAATAGTATAGAGAAAACAAGGTATTAAACCATTCTGTTGTTCAGAAGTATTCTGTTTTATGTTATTTTTAATTATGAGCAAGAAATTAACTTCATAAGTTAAAATTAGTCTCTGCTTTCTGCTGGTTTCTAATTATTATTTAGTATACAAGTCATGATGTTCTTCATCTCTCACTACAAACTATACTGTAAACTCTGTCCGTTGAGCATAGCGATCAGCAGTTAGCAGGATGGAATGCTTTGAAACTATTTTTTTTTCTTTTTAAACATTTCCATTGTTCATGTAATGAAATGATCACAAATATTACTTTTTCCCACTGCAAACACCTTTTTAATGCATAAAGCAGACTGGGTTTTAGCTTTCTTATTAAGTTAAAATAAATAAATAAAACACCCAAAAGCTACCCACAAACCTCAACCAAACATTATGTTTCTAAGATGGTAAAGACTTAAAGATTAGGGCTAGAATAAGGAAAGAACAGGTTATAAACTACTAGCTGGGTTTGCTGAAATTCATCCTAGAGCATTTAAGATACAAAAGTATGGCAGATCTGTTTGCCAGACTATGTTTTGTGAAGGTGTGGGAGAATGGCTTTATAAGGCTGGAAAGTGTCAAACGTCATTAAAAGGGGGAAAAAAAGAAAGAAGAAAAAGTCTTGCTTGCTTGCCTTGCTTCAGTTACCAACAAAGAATTACAAAAGTATAATATAAGATCTTAATGATAGTCAGCCTGTATTTACCTGTAAGGAGTCATGTCAGATTCCTATAATTTCTTTCCTTCAAATTGTGAATAAAGAAGAATAATAGCTGTCATGCATTTTTAACTTTCATACTATGTGAATTAACTTTTTAAATAAGTAGGAAGATATGTACAAAGATGAAATAAGAGACTGTTCGTGATTCATTCTTAAACTATAAAGATGTACTGGTGTTGAGCTAGATACACCCCTGTGTCTAAAATTGTTGTGGGTATAAGATAAGGAGTGGAGAGAATGCTCAATAATTTCTCAGTATCAAGCTGGAAAAATCTGAAAGCATTTTGAGGGACAGGATTTGAATGGACTGGAGAAATGGCCTGAAATAATAAGAACAAGACTACAAATAGGAATACATTGAATAAATACAGGGTGGAAAATGACTGGTAAGACAGAAGGAATAATGTAGAGAGGGAGCTGGGAACTACTGTGAGTCAGAAGCTGGACATCAGGGAACAATATCATTCTGCTATAGGAAAAGCAAATGTAATATAACCAGGAATGTTTATGCACAGCGCTTGGTATAGCCCCTGTTTTGTTCATCTTGTATGAGATGCATGTAAGATGGGGAAAGTTCAGAGCATGCTCTGTGAAGAAAAGTTGAAAACTCAGGGGGAAGGAGGTACAGGAGTTTTTATTTCTTTATTTTAGAGGTCTCAATCCCATGTCATTGCTGAAAACAGTGCAGAATACCTCATGAAAGTCTGAGTGAAATACGTAGATGTCTTCCACCACTCAGCTTAGTATTTTAAACCATTCAAACTTACAGGGAAAAAGATTATAAAACATTGTTCTTTGTAGTGCATAGAGCACTGCAGGCACCCCAGAGTGTATTCACTGAGTGTTACCTCTGAGTGGTTGAAAGCTCAGAAGTTTTATCACAGTTTTTTCTGTATGAAGATTTACCATGGATATTCAGTGCCCAAATGAGACAGTCAGTTAGGTTTCTGTGATCTAGACCACGACAGACTGTTAGAACCTCATTAGTCTTAAAATGACTTTTTATATATTTCGGTACACAAATGGTTCCATCAAAATACCGCAAGATGTTAGAAAGTTACATAGATTCAGGTGGGATTTGTGAGTTGTTTCGAGAGTTTGGTGGAGAATCTGGTCCAAAAATCACCACTGTTAAGTTGGCATTGAACTGGCCCTTAGCTTCATCATGACAAGTTTAGACAAGGCTGGTTCCCCCCCTGCACTTCCTTGTGTGGCAGTGTCATAAGCTCCTAGATAATTTGGAAGCCATCTGCAGGACACTCTTTAGTTTCTTAAGCTGAGGGGCCCCAAAAAGCCATTCTACATAAATATGCTTTCAATCCAAAAATATGGTTTCAATTTTGCTTTTTGTTGCAATGTAGGTAATAATAAAAGCATTAGTCTAAAATCAACACCAAGTTTCCGAACAAAGCTGTTCTGTTGTATGAAAACAAAAGGAGAGGGGGAGAAAACTTTGCATAGAGCCTTCTGAAAATGTGTCATAAAAAATATTCCTTGCTTAGCTTCCCTTAAAACAAGAGCGATATTAGATATGGCCACAGATGAGTTTTGTGTGCGTTGATTCAGTTTAGAAGGCCGTTGAATCAACATTTTGAAAGGTAGCTAAATTCAACCCCAAAGACGTAGATTGATGTCTTGATTAGTAGCTATATCCTTATTTTGTTCTAAATAGTTCATTGATAACTTAAAGAACATTGTTGGAGTCTGTAAGGAACTCAGTAAAACAAAATTTTCCTATAAAGAAATTAGATACCGTAAGTCGAAGTGGCACTATGGACTGAAATATATGTCTTCCTCTTCATCAGAGTTTATCCATGGAAGAATCCTGTGCTACAGCTCTGGTATGGGTAGGATACAGCCATTACAAGAAATTCTAAAGACATAAATTAGGATATATTGGTTTTGAGCTGGTTTTGGTGAATTCATCAAGCTGTGATCACCAAGGAAAAAACAACAGATTCATAGTTTTATTTTTACTAAGTAAAACACATTGCATTAATAATTATAAAATTTCATACAGGCATCTTGAAGGTTGTTGTTCCCGATTTAGATTTGTGTCTGTGTTTAATAATGGATATAGCATCACGATCTGTACTTCTCAACAAAATAATGTGGCATGAGGGATAATATAATTTTGGATCTACCAGATGATATGATATTTACACCTTTTGCACCCTTTTGAGTTACATACCCTATATATCAGACATTTTTTTCCAATTATATAAAATATCAATGTACACAGTTACGAGGTCATACATGGCATTGCTCACAGACGATTATAAGGCAGAAAATATCAAGAGTAAAATAAACTTGTGTATGCTTGGTGGGAAAGAGTGGGAAATAAGAAAGTCCTGGACATGAAGAGGGAGTTTTATATATTTACCATAAGCCAGCAGTATTGGAAAAAAGAAAATTGGTGCAAAAAGAGAGTTCTCTAAATGAAGAAGCACAGAGTTTAAATCTATCTGGCTGCATATTCCTCGAAGTAGGTCATGGAATGATATTTGCTTTACATGTCCAGGGAAGGTTCTGAAAAATAAGTAATGAAACAGGCAGGACCCAAGTCTGGGGCCTCAGTGTACTTAATTCTGCCAATGCTGAGAACATTTCCAGGTGGTTTCACTGAAAACCTTACCGTAAAACATAATTCTCTGGTCTTTGTTCATGTGATCAGCTGGGGGAAGGATATCACAATTCTGTAAATGTTTTAAAACAGATACAGGTAATATTGAAAAAAAAACCAATCCAGACTTAAAGACAAACTAATTATCTAGCTGGCTTCAGTAGGTACTGTCATGAGAGACGTAAGTTCAGAGGCTTCACAGTTTTTTCTGATCTGTTCTCATTTTCATTTCCACAAGCTAGTATTGAGAATTTGGTCCATGACCAGTGGTCAGGGGATCAATCCCTGAAAGCTCCTCTCACTGATGGGGATTGATAGCTAATCATGGATATTTCTGAGCTGGAAAGCTGTAGAGCCATTTCATTTTTTGTCTTCTAAGGAACTGAGATTTACTAAAACAACAGTTCCTTCAGTGGTTTGAGTTTATCAGGATGCGGTGGAAGTTAAGATCTATTTGTTGTGTTTTTGGAGTCAGGAAAACGTGGAAACAATATTTTGATCTATGCAGTGCAGTGAATGCCACCAAAAAGCTTTTGCTGTTCCTTGTTCTAATTCTAGCTCTTGACAGAAAATACAGTGTTAGTGTCAGTGGTATGTTAACTGGCCTGGCGTCTTGGGGGTGATATAATTTCCCAGCAATGACTCTACCACATGTGGCTTTGATACAACATTATGCTCAATATTTATATAGTAAACAGGAGGTCTCTTCCCTTTCATAACTGTAACATGGCAAGCTAATAAGAAGTCTATGAATGTCTTTTATTTGTTTCAGAGGACCATCTAAAACAAAAATTGTATTAGAAGATGGAGAAATGCAGCATCAAACATGGCTGAATCTGCACTCAGACTGGAAGAGTAAGAATGCTTCCACTTTACACGCACTTCTTGTGAAAGGGTAAGTAAGAGGTAAAGGAGATTTGTTTCACTGCTGCGGTTAGTCAACATGTTTGGAGACCACAGACTTTTCATCAAAATATATCCATTTACAGTAAGCTTCCTTAGAAGCTTCTCTGACCTTAGACAGTAGTATATTCCTTTTAATTAGCTCTACTAAACATGTAGCTGGTAATGGGAAGCCAGTCTTCAGTCACGGCTGAAACATTTCAACTATGATTTTGAGACTTAAGAGCCAACTAACTTACTTTCAGCATTTAGGACAAAACTGGAAGAACATCTGAATCCATCTTCAAAAAGCAGGTTCTTTGTTTTTCTTTTCCTCTTTCTAATGCCCAGGAGATTTCTGAACACGCATCTTCCACAGAATATTCCTCCATTTCATGAGAAAAAATGCATAGCTGAGGTAAAATATATGTGTGAAGAAGCAAATCTGAGGAATGCACCTAGATTCTGTTCATATCCATTATTGTCTGTAGAAAAGCTTTTCTGAAATGACTGAAGTAAAAATGAACTAAAATGAAAGGGAAACATACTACTACAGGTAAAAGTAGCACAAAACTGAAGTGTTGGAAAGCAGAAGTAGGCAGTTGCAGAAGCAGCCTTTTTAGTATTTTTCTAATGAAGAAGATAGCCCACTTACTGAGACTACAGCCTCCAAAGAGTAACCAGAGGAACAACTAATCTGTGTATACAGTCTAATTCTGCTCCGTTTCTGCATCTGAAAAGCACTTACATGGGATGGATTAATAAGATGTGGAAACAAAAAGGCAGTCAGCTAAGCAACAGTGTTTTTGGTTTTAACAAGCATCTCCATTTGACAAAGAACTACTTTTTTTTGCTCTCACATCTGAAAATTTCCAAAAGGATTTGTTTTTCTTAATGTGCACTTTTGTGATCCTCCTGGGTTTTCATCAAAATACCACATCCTTTCATCAAATATATTTCAAAGAAATTCACAGCCTTCAACTGCAAGGACAGGGAAAGCAGCACATCTCTGTGCTTTCAGGTGCCATAAAATAAGACTTGACAGACGTTACACCCCAGCCAACCTCAGAGCTGGATCAGTGCCCATAGAGCGAGGTTGCCTGCAAAATGTGTAGCACCTGCTCATGAAATGCATTGTAAAGCTGAACTAATATTTTAAATTGTTGCAAGCAGACACTGGAAGCCATTGCCAATCTGGCATAAGAAGCTCCTTGTGTTTCTTTATACAGTTTGGGGAACTTTCAACAGCTGAGTTCACAGCAGTGGGTACCATACCTATGCTGATATACAAACTGCCAAAAATCACACCAACTTATTGAGACTTTCAATATGTTCTTTTTCCAATATTCAGGCAGATGTGCCGAAGCAGAAGCAAAGTGGCTCTCCTTTGCACTAAAGAAGGTAAGAGAAGTGCATGCTTCTGTGAAAACAAAGGTATTTTTAAAGATATGTTAAATGTACTTCAACAAATTCAGTTGTTTACTGTCATTTAGTTCTGATATTTTACTTGACTTCTGCAACCTCCAATTTTGCATTGCCTCTTTTCCCCCTGTGCTTTATTAAATTTCAGCATCTTTTCTTATTTTGAACTATGAGGTTCTCTGTAGTAGTAGCCCCATCTGCTCTTGCAAAATGAATTTTGTCAGTAGTAAGGTCTTAAAAATTAATTTGATAAAACATCTTCCTGAGAACGTTATTTATGACCAAAGAGGTTAGTAGGGACATACCTGGGAGCTGAATCTGTGATCTGTTCAGCTGTGAATCTCAAGGGGACAGAAGAACCTAGATTAGAAAACTACAGACCAAATCTGGAGGCACAGTGGATTGTGCAATATTAAGTGGTTTGAAAAACACAGAAATCCTTCATCTTGAATAGTAAAATGTTGTACAAACAAGGAGAGCTTTGCTGAAGAACATTATGAATTTCTTGACATGGAAAAAATTAATCACAAAGTATAACCTAAATTTGGGAAAGTAATAAAAACATTTACTACTCTTACCTGGCCTGAAAAAGGTACTTACTCCTGACATATTTTGCTTTAAGAACATGTAATGTTCCTTGCCTCCTGTCATTACTTAGGTGAACACAGAAAGAATTACAAGCTACAAATCTTATTTATTACTATACCACAGATATCTGCAATGTCAGCATACCTTCCCTTGGGACGTGAAATGCGGAAACTGGTAGTGTTCTTTCATTCTCTGAATCACACTGAGCATAAATGGCATAAATAATAACAGTCTGTCATCTTACTAATCCAGAATCTAAAGTAAAACAAAAGTGAAGGGCAAACTAATTTGGGTAACTCCTATCTGCCAGGCAGATAGGAATCTGGTATAATTTACAGTGTAAGTCTGTTTATAAAGTGGAATGGGTAGAGTACTGGAAAACCTTGAACTCTGCAAATATTTCCTTTAGTAATTTCCAAGAGCAAAGCAAGCTTTGTGCCTTGCAGCTAAGTAAACAGTTTGATGTGCACCTCACACCTGGCTTAAGCAAGTGCTTATTATTGCTGGCCTGATTTTTCCAGAAACATTCCTTATGGATAGCACAAGTAGCAGAAAGACATTGTTAGCTGACAGAAAGACAGTGATATGAAACCAAGAATCCTTCCCAAGGGCAGCCAGTAACTCTTTTCAAGATAATCATCTTTCCCAGCTTAGCTAGGTTAATAATTAGTCTGAACAGGTCAAAATCTCAGAAGAGCAAATCCCTTCATAGAAAAAGAGGGATAAAAATGGCTCAATGTGTTTAATATTAAACGTGTGGTTATTGATGACTTCAGTTACTGTATTGTTCTGAGTAATTTCATGACTCTGTTAACATTGTTCTGTGGCCAGTTTTTCTTCCAGGTCTTGCACGCTCTGTGTTTGTGGTAACAAATTATTCACTTCTGCATCTGTTTCTCACTAGATTGTGGCCATCGCCCTGCTGCTCGCATGAACAAAAGGATCCTTGGTGGCAGGACCAGTCGCCCAGGCCGATGGCCATGGCAGTGCTCTCTGCAGAGTGAGCCAAGTGGACACATATGTGGCTGTGTTTTGATTGCAAAGAGATGGGTCTTAACAGTGGCACACTGCTTTGAAGGGTGAGAGGAGCTCAGTTTTACTATTCATGTACAAATTAGATGTCACTTTCACATGAGAATTACAAAGTGCTCCCTTCAATGCCAAAGCCTGGTTTTAGAGACAATAATAAAGAGTAAATGGTGTAAAACAACATCAGGTTAGGTTTTGACATTCTTTATTATGAATTGTTGTCTCTGCTTTGAAAGCTAAATGAAGATGTCCTGACTTTCAGCATGAAACCAAAAGAAAAAGAAGAACAAAATTTTAAACTGATAGGTCTCATGCAATGCCATAGATTTAAAAAAAAGAAACATTCTGGGCAACAGCATAGAAATGACTCTGGAGAAATGCTGTGGCTGTTAAAAAATACAGTATGTTAAAAAACATAAGTATTTAATCATAATGTAAGTGATGTACTGAAGTTCACTGCCTTGTCTGGTTATAAACAATGGCTTCATTATCATTGTCAATCAGTAGGAAGTCAATATTAACCCCTAAGTGCTTCATGGTCTATGAGGTCCCATGGTGGAGACGATGGAGGGCAGAGAAGGTTTGTATAGCTTCGGAATTGTCATAGTTATTGTCAGCTTTCTGATGGAAACCAGTTTTCTTTATAAAGAGTTTGGATGAAAGTGATTTACATCATTAGTTTTGTCTTGCTCTGAAGTTACTTGTATTTTTAAAGATAATTGAAATATATGTTTTCTGCTGTAGTCAGCAAATTATTTTATTCAGCAATAATTTGTTTCTTCTTGTTTCTGAAACACTGAATCCTTTGGATTTTTTTTTCCTCTCTGTGGCTCTTGATGTTAAGAGATGTGTGGACAAAACACTAAGAAATGTGGCTAAATGGACTTAGTAGGTCAAATTTATGGCTGGACTTGGTGATCTTGAAGGTATTTTCCACCTTAGTTAATTATATGTTTGAAGTAAAAAATCTTTTTCACATTTGTATTCCAAATGCCCTATAAGTAGAAAACACCAAGGCAAAAAGTTTTTTAAAGTTTAAGATACTTTGGTTTATTAATTCCTTGAGTTATATGGAGAATCTCTCTTTTGCCTCTCTGATGAGATTAATGATATGTTTCCTAGGGCTTGAAATCTTTACATTCTTTGAGTATTGTTTCCTACAGCAACAGTTAAGTCATTCCAAATACCACAAAGTTTTCTTTAAATTTACTAAGCCAACCAGTTAAGAAATTAAAGCATATTTTAAAGTGTTCTGGTGCATTAAGTAAAAAAACATTTTGAAAAGTCTGGGATCCAAAATATAAAGACAATATCAGTAATGCAGTAGGCAACATTAATGCCACGAACATTTGTAGAGATTATAAATGGGAAGGAGCTACATAAGCAGAGTCATTTGCTTGTTTTACTGGTCCCTACTGTTTTGTCCAGATCTGTTTGAAATACTGTACACCAAAGCATCCATGACATTTAAAGTTTTTTTACTCAATAGTAGGGTAATACTTTCTGGCTGAGACTTCTCATTGCTCCGAGCAATGTTCTTTTTCAATGCTTGTAAAAACAATAGGATATTTCTACCACTTAAACTTGAAACATCTTGGAAAAACACAAACTAATTACGATTGTAAAAAGACAGTTTTAGTCTGAAATACCAGAATTCTCAAGGAACTCAGATAAAAATAGTCTTTATTTAACAACCAAATCTCTTTCAAAACTTTAGAAATAACAATTCTGTTGAATACTGTTAAAAAGCTGAAATTTCACACTTGAATTCACATTGCTATAGTAAAGCTTCGGTTTCTTCAAAGGAACTTAGTTCCATGGATCTATCTCAATTATTCTGAAAAACTGACTTTTTTGAGTGTCTTAGAATCAGAGACTTATTAGGAACCCGTGACTTATTCTCAGTTACAATCAAGAGATTACAGCATCTAAGCCTTTAATGAGATCTGTGTTTTCTTATGTCTTAAGAAACCCTAGTTCAGTCCTCTCATTTGCACCATACCCTTCATTTTTTGTTATCAGGGGTATTTGAAAAAGAACACTTGTAAACAATTGTGTACAAGTCAAAGTAAAGCAATCTCTGATCTTAGGCTTAGAGAGTATGCTTGTCATAATAAATAAGAGACTTTTCACATGACCATCGTAAATGATTTAATTTTCTTAACTGAACTGCATCTGTGAGATTCCTTTGGGGTTTCAAGTTGAGCTACTGCTGTGAGCATCATACTAATGCACAGTACTGTCACTCCTAGAGAAATGAGTTCATTCTCAGCAAGTGAGCACTTAAGGACTTGGGCAGGAGCCAGGGGATGGTTTTGAGAGTCTGGGGCATTTAATACAGCAAGTAATAGGTAGTGATATACCTTCTGAGGCTGTAAGCTAGAGTTTTTTTAGTAGCAGGTGGGAATGAGATGGAAAGCATTGTCTTTTGTTGATCAGTAATGATGCCTAAGCATTTCTATCATGTACACAGCTTTGCAAAGTGCAGTATGCAAAAAGTCAAGGAGAATAAAAACCTCAGGTTTTTAAATTAAAAAAACAAAACAAAACAAAAAAACTTGAATTAAATTTCCCAATTTCCTGTTTGTTCCTAAAAGGAGAGAAAATGCAGCTGTCTGGAAAGTAGTGTTTGGGATAAGCAATCTTGATCATCCATCAAGCTTCATGCAGACCCGACTGGTGAAGTCCATCATCTTGCATCCACGCTACAACAGAGCAGTCGTAGACTACGATATCAGCATTGTACAACTAGATGAAGATATCAATGAAACGAGCTACGTAAGACCTGTCTGCTTGCCCAGCAAGGAACAGCTGGTACAGCCAGATACCTACTGCTACATCACAGGCTGGGGACACATGGGCAACAAAAGTAAGAGGAATACTTTCAGGAATCTTAGAAAAACATGTTAAGCACCTACCGGGTTAATCAAATAAGTGATCCCACTACAAAGTTTTATTCATTTATATACTAATGCTTGACTTGATTCACAGAATTGAGAATTGCAGGAGTTGGAAAGTACCTCAAGAGATCAGTGAGTCCAACCCCTCTGCTATCACAGGCTCCCTATAGTAGCTTGCACGTGTGGGTGACCAGATGGGTCTTGAATAGCTCCACAACCTGTTCCGTTGCTCTGCCACCGTTACTGTAAGGAAGTTGTTCTGCATGTTAGTAAGGAACTTTCTACGTTCAAGTTTTAGGCCATTACTCCTTGTCCTGTCACTATGCATCACTGAGAAGAACCACATTCGTCTCCCACCTCCCCTCAAATATTTATAAACATTAATCAGATCCCTCCCTCAATCTTCTTTTTCCCCAGGCTGAACAGACCCAGGTTACTCACCCTTTCCTTATACAGGAGGTGCTCCAGGTCCTTTATCATCTTTCTGGCCTTCTGCTGGACTCCTTCTAGGAGAGCCCTGTCCTTTCTGGACTAGGGAGCCCAGAACTGAACACAATAATGTAAAGGTGGCATCATCAGAGGGGAATAGAGGGAGAGGATCACCTCCCTTGGCCTGCTGGCCATGCTCTTTTTAAGACACTCCAGATTAAATACTAGGGATCTGTAACTAGTCATGAAGGGAATCCAACTGTTGTTCTTATTTTTTTTCCAAATCAGCAGCCTAAGTTTATGCACCTAAATCTACCCATCTAAAACTACAGTTTTTGTAATGGAAGGATAAAAATAACACAGAGCCTCTGGTACCTCTGGGAAGAAGAAAAATGTTACTTGCTAGTGAATGTGGTTTCAGCTTTGTTTTTTAAGGTTATATGTTAGAAAACTGCAAAAGCATCTTAGTTACACAGTGTTTAGTACTTCATGCTCTAGGTTTAACAGTTTACATTTGAATTTGAGCTAAGTCAGCTGCTCACAGTAGGATGAAGTCCTGAATGTGAAGTAATTTCAGTATCTTTTGAAATCTGATTCCCTGATACTTTAAGTTGAATTTATCCAAATGTAACTCATGCTTGTGTTGATACCAACCTTGACTGTGAGAAATACTAGGATTAGAATGAAGAGTTAACTCCCTCCTCTACCTCACATTACTGCTTTCCAGCTAATACTGTCCCCATCACAGGAGTCCCCTAACACATCACATCAAAGTACTCTGCCTCCTCAGTCTTCAGTACTGTGCAAATGCACAGTAAAGTGTGTCAGCAGCACCCATGTGCTTGGTTGTCCTTCAGAATGCAACGTATACAGATTTGGCAGAGAAGTCTTTATCATGAACCCTGCAATGCAACCATGCAAAAGACCTGCAAACATCTGAGCTTTAATCTAGACCTACGTGTTATACATATATATATCTATGTACACACACACATCTATAAACACACATATATAAAGTAGTATTTTGATCTATCTAAAGCAAATATTCATCATACCTCAAACATCCATCACAGATACATATTTGCATGTCCACATGTTTTAATGCTTATTTCTGTTTTTCAGTGCCTTTCAAGCTTCAAGAAGGAGAAGTGCGCATCATTTCCTTAGAGCAATGCCAGTCGTACTTTGACATGAAGACTATTACCAGTAGGATGCTGTGTGCAGGCTATGAGTCTGGCACTGTGGACTCTTGCATGGTAGGTCTATCTCTAATGAGAATCTCACAGTTAGACATGCTTCTAGACATCAAAGTTCTGTTACATTTATTAGTTTCAGCATACTTCATCTAGCATAGAAATGACTACAGTCTCTTGACATGTTTTAACCCAACTGAGTGCAACCAGTAGGTGGCTGTTTGACCTGGGGGGTTGGCCAGATCACTCTCAGTCTCTTTCATCCTCAGTGACTCTGGCACTGTGAAACTGAAATCAACTGCAGTTTATGGCTATGAAATGCTGACATTCTGAGGTTTTATCTGTACTAGTTAGCCACTAGACTAACTTTTATAGTAACTATAAACCATTTGTATGAACTTTTTTGTACAGTTGCAAAAGGTAACAAATATGGGTAACCGCCACATAGTTGAGCAGAACAGTCAGTGCTTACAGCTGAGTTCCTTATTAAAGACAAATCACTTCAGGAACTGGGACAGAACTTTAGCTAGGTATAGCCTCTGTTTTTCTTTCATGTTGTAGGGTGACAGTGGAGGACCACTTGTGTGTGAGCAGCCTGCAGGACGCTGGACTTTGTTTGGTTTAACATCTTGGGGCTCTGTCTGCTTCTCCAAGGTTTTGGGACCAGGAGTTTACAGCAACGTGTCACATTTTATTGACTGGATCGAAAAACAAATATACATCCACACTTTTCTGCTCAACTAACGCCAGATGGTAAGAACTGTGCTGACGAGCAACAGGAAAACGGAATCAAACTTCAACCCTGAAGATTTTGCAGTCCAGAAATTCTGTGAAAAGGAGTCCCAAGTTCTTTCTATTCTTGTTGTGGAGCTATGGGATATGCAGTGTATCCTCATAGTCGACCCTCTGCTGGTGAATATACTTTGGGGTAGAATTAAATAATCCCTTTTTTCTTTTTCCTTTTAACTCTTGTGGTGCTATTCCAAGCACAGCAAAATGCTTAAAAGAAAAGAAATAGTCACATTCTTCCTTTCAGATATTCAAACTAAACAGTAGCACAGAGTAGAAAAACTTTTTAAATGACCTATTTTAATCCTATTCAATTAGTAGCACATGCATCCTCACTCACCATCACAAGGTGCCGACTCGGTGCATTCAGATGATGCTGGCAGGGCACAAATTCACCAGGGCCATGCCAAAGGCTGCAGGTGTGAAAGAGGTGGCATTCTTGCAGCACAGGGCATGGCGGTACAAGCACAGGTTCTAAGGGGCTGAGTAAGCAGTCTGTCCCTCAGGGTGGCCAACATGGGTAGGGCGCTGCAGCGTGCTGACTCTACTTCTCTGTTCTCGGGGCCAGCTGGCGTACCTCTTCAGGGTGCTGCATGGCACCAGCAGGCCAACAGACCCCTAAGACTACTAGAGGCACCTGAGAGCAAAGTTTTGTTTATCAGCCTCTTCGGATCATTTTTCCCAAGTTTCTACCACTTAGGTTTTCTAAAGCTCCTGTGTCCAGGGATGCCCACTTCTTGACAGAACTACATGGAGTAGCACATCTATTAAAACTGCCCCACTAGCTTCTCTTCCCCATTTTATTTCATTTTTTTTTCTTATTTATAGTATTCAGTCTATAAAGCGCACACTGACAACCTCTAGTCCTCTGGAAACACAGTGTTGGCAGAGCCACTGCAAAAGCTTCTGCCTCAAGAGTAAGCTAGTTGGAGCATCTGGGGAGATATGGAAAATGCAGATTTAAAGTGCAAAAGATGCAGTGTGAGCAAATATGAGCAATAACACTGAGAAATGAATATTTTTGGGTAGGCTTCTTCTAGTATTTTGCACTGAGTTTAATTTTGCTTAACAAGATCAAACAATCTAGAGAGGGAAAAGGGCAAAAATAAATCTATATGGCAGAAGATTTGAGTAGAATCCAAGTATATATTAGAAACATTAAGCAAAGTACAACAGCTTCATCAGCAAAAGCTCAATGGAGCCCCCACTGAAGTGCTTGGTGGCAAATTTCTCTGTGCAGTGTTAAGAAGCCAAGCCTTGACTCCAAGAATCCAGCTGAAAAAAATCCACAACAAACCCACAACGCTTTATAATGGAGCTTACAGTGGAGCCTGGCATTGGTACTTTTCTATAGCCAGAGGGGAACTGTTTCTTACTGCTGTAGATGGTGACATGCACAGCTTTTCAGGAAGCCAGAATAGCAGGAGTCAGGGAGTTGAGTTACAGGCTGAATTTCACTGGGGGGTAATGCATAGGTGTTTAGCCTCAGGCATACAGTTACCCTCAATGCTACCTCTGGTGTGCCCCCATGGCAGCATGCAGGACCTTGTCAGCACAATGCCTGCCATACATGGAAACCTGCATAAGAACAGCTGATAACGGAGATTTCAGGTACAATAAGTCATGTTATAAGTAATCTACGCAGCCCAGACAATTGCTTTACTGAAAAGTTTGCCTCTTTCTTTAGTATCTTTTCCTTTAACGTTTGTAACATTAGACATACTGGACAGCAATCAAAAAGAGCATTATTAATCAATACTTAGTATTTGTTGTGGGTTCCGAAAACCCTGTTTAAATGACTTTTATACTGTCTGATGCTCAGAAAGAAAACCTCCCTAGGCTTTGCTAGTTTTTCCTTTTCTCGTTTTTTATTCTAAATAAGGATATTGCTTTTTCTGTAACAAAAATGCTCTTTCCCCAGAGAGAAAGCTGCAGTGACCGTGTTATCCCAGTGCAGGCAGGCTGCAGGTGGAGCAGGTTAGTGGTGCCCTTGCTTAAGGCTGTGTGAGCTGCAGCTCTCCCCACTGCAGCTCCCCCTGGGGCCAGGCGCTCTGCAGCACAGCATAGCACAGGCTGCAGTTCTGCAGGCTTGGCCTTCTGGGGGAAAGAGCAAATGGGAGCTGTTGTGAATCTAGCAGCCTCCCTGACTAGAACAAGCAGTTAGCATTTCTGAATTTAAACAAAGGACTGGGGTACACACAGTCGTTTTGCACAAACATTACCAATACCAAATGATAGTATGTGAAATAATAACGTGCTTTAATTAATCGGGTTTGGCTGTCATGTTTTACAAGCAGTCCCTCACACAGACCAAAAGAGAGTACTGCTTAAAACAAAGGGCCCACCCCCTCCTGTTTGGGGTTACGTGGAAGATGTTATAATCCAAGCTCCAGCCCACAGGGCTGTGGCTTCTCCCCACGGCTGTCTGTCACCACATTCCATGTAAAGAGGAAATTTGTAATTTTATAAATGTATTTTTATACTGCTTTTTTTCTATGTGTGCACATCAGATAGGCAAGTATATTCCTCCTGCCACTGCCTCGAAACTTTTTCATATGTGCTGCCGTAATGGCAATGACCACAACCACGCTACGTTCCTTACAAGCATAGCCTCACTGCGAGGTGACACTGCTGGTTTCACTTCTACCACGACTGTGCAGCCAAATGGAAGCAACGTCATAAAGACAGCCAATGTGCTTCTTTCTCACTGTACTAATAAAAATTTACAATAACTTTCCTAGTAATGTCTCTGCTTCAAGTGTTTCAATCTTCCCAGAGACTCAATGACAATATGGGAGTGTGAAGAGAGTAGTGACAAAATTATGGCTTCAGCACTAATTCCTACAAAGCAGCTTTGAAATGGTATTGTCCCGCCCTTACCTGGTTTGTTATGCACCACTGACAGCTCTGCTTGCATCACAGAGTGGTGGAGGGTTTGGCACTAAACCTCCTGTACAACTTCTGGTTTCTTCTGCACATATACATTCAGTAGAGAAAAATAGCAAGGACAGCACTGACAACAATGATTTGGGATTTAAATGGCTGAAAAAGTAACACATTTGGTTATATGGCTTTCCTCAGGCCAGCTAAGGACATAGCTTCTTACAACCAGGATACTGCATTTCAATGAACACGTTGAAATAAATAATACAAGCATGCAGAAACATGGAATAGTTTAAATTTGGCTTTTAACCACAGTCAGCAGTGAGGTACCTGAGACCATGAAAACAGGAGTAAATTAACCAGAATAAACCAGAAACTAGTAAGACAAAAACCACATGGAGAACTTTCAGCTGTTAGAAAGTTCTTAACACATTCACCTCTGAGATGTGACTGCTGCCTCCTGCAGGGACTGAGGGCTACCTAGGGAAGCAGCAGCCCACCGAGCAGTGGTGCTTCGTGCTCTCATGCTGCAGCCAGTGGCACTGGGGGACAACTAGAGCTTCAGCATAGAGAATTCAGCTCAGTTTCCCCCCACAGGCAAGCCAGAGCCGGGCTGTGAAGTCACTCACTGCATGAAGGCTGTGGCTGCTGCCACCTGCAAATGCTCAGTGCATTCACTGCTGCTAAAGAAAAGAAGAAAAAAAAAAATGAAGGGAATTTTCTGGCAGATGAAATATTGCACAGCAACCTGTGAGTTAAAGCTTCTCTAAGTGTAGCACAAAGTTGGGGCTGAAGCTGAAAAATAATCAAAACGTTGAACAGTGTGCTGTCTTTTCTGACATCTGCCAAACACCTGTGAGATGATCTTAAAAAGTCCGCCTTCCAAATGGCAAAGTCAGGTCATGGTGTGCAGAAGCAACCAAGGGATCGTGATGTCTCCAATACTAAAAAGTAATAATAATAAACCTTCAACTACTGAGAAGTAAAGGGTGAATGATTAACATGCACCCCTCATTTGGCACCATTTTAGGTATAGCCAATTAACAATTTGAGGCTTTTCTTAAAGACTCATCATCCACATCTCCCAGTCCAGTAAGAAACAGAGAAGGGTCACAGCAGTCATTCAATTTTTTTTGGCTGTTTGTCCACCATGGAAAAACAAAGAAAGAAAAAAGAAAGCAAAGGATTGAGTTTTACCAGATGATACTTTTGTCCTTGATACGGCCAGTTGAAATCCCCTGCAAGCATATAACCCAGGCAGTAGGCAAGAATTTGAAGCAATATGCACCATCGGTGAGACAACACAACAGGAAAGAAATTGAAATGCTCTTTATGTGTGCACTATTTTGTACACACTCAAGTGGTAAAAAAAGTGCTTATGGTCACTGATATCAGCAGTACATTGCATTTTTGTTAAGAGTACTTGAAATTTCAAGGCAACCCATAGTGTGCTTCTGAGCCCTAGATGAAGTAATCCTCCACTCAGTTCAGAACACATCTCGCAAACCCTCCCAGCACTGAGTCATGGGGTGACTGTGCTTGTAAAGCCAACCAACTGTACTGTAAGTACCTCAGAAGTGAAGCAAAGGGGAGGAGGCCATTAAGGTGGCCCCAGGGCTTCCTGTTGAGGGCCACTTTGTTTCACTGTGAAGTAGCTTGGCTGCCACAGCTCACAGGATTTGAAGGATCTTGAGTACTTACAGCTTTAATATGTTACTGTATGGGAAACTACTAATCACAGTCTGAACCTCTGATTAACCACCTAAAGCAAGCAATGAATCAGCTACAGAAGCACAGGTGAAGGTAATTCAGAGGTAATTCCACCTCTCCCAGACCTCATTTAAGGGCTGACCACCACTAAGGCAGGATCTCTTTCTCTGGAGATTGCTCCTGTGTGGAGTTTACTGTGAACCTTCAACACTGGTGAGCATTTTCCATTTATCATAAATTACCTTTCTATCACAATAATCTTTCATACGAAACATTTGTTTAACCTCTGTTTACCTACTGACTGTATAACTGTACAGATATAGACACGAACTTTTAAGACTACAGAATCAGATACCTCTAAATTTGCTGATGGAAATGATGGAAACAGTCTTCTGTTACATCACTTGTTATTACAAAGGGAAAGACAACAATTTCTGTCACCACAAGTTAACAGAGGAAATAGATTTATGGTGCAGAAGTGCTCAGGTGAGATAACAGAAACATCAGCATTTGATTTCCAGGGCAGGGAAGGAAGCATTGGCTTGGACTTCACTGCTTGAGCTCTTCACTGCTGGAAAACATCTGCTAGGATCAGCAGGGGGAGAAGTGCACCTGCCCTGGAGCACTGTAGCAGAGCACATCAACTCTGACTTACATTACATCCCATCCCTTGTATAACTCTGCCCTGTAGCAGCTGATCTCCCTGCATGACCTGCTGGCTGTTCTGCATCTTCTTCCAGGAAGCAGACAGAACTTCACAGTTCCATGACATGCAGAGAAAGCTGACATTTGCACTCAGAACATCTAGAGTCCCCTCCTGGCAAGTTAGCTTCAAGGCAAGGTAACCTCTGCAGTTACATCTCTTTCTATTCCCCTTAAGCTCTTCTTAACCCAGTCCTGGGAATGACTTTCTACAACTGCAAAAAACAGAAGACTATTCTAAAATATAAAATACTAGATTGTAGTGGAAATGCAAGTCACAGCCTGAACCAGTGATTGAGCACCTGGTAGGAAGGCAAGACCAACCCAGGGGAGCTCAGCTGCATGCAATACACCTGGATGACCAGAAGGTGTGGAGCTAGGATCCACCCCTTTCCAGCTCATTTAAGGGCTGGCAATGTAGGCAAGGGTATCTTGCTGGTGAGCCCTGTATATCTGAGGCCTTCTAAAGGTGTGCATTACATGTGTTGGAACTTACTAAAATTGTTTTGTCAGATGTTGAACCAAATTAAAAAAAATAAAATTACAGAAATGCCTGTTGTCACTGGCTCCTTCCACTGTTTTTCTTCTGAATGCTAAACAAAAGGGTATTTTTGTTCTCACTGACTATGAGGATGGAATCTGCACTAACTACATTGTACCTTTTGAAACTTCTGGCAACACGTGGTGACCTGCGTCTGAATGAACCCAGTGTGCTCTCAGTATCTACCCAATGTAGCAGCAGCTGTCTCGGACCTCACAGAGTTTGTTTAAGCTGTTTCAGGGATCTTAGGAGATGTGGACTATGTAATGTTGATCATTGACATGGAAAACTCATGGTTCAATTAAAAAGCAGAGCTCTTGCCCCAAATGTGGTAACTGAAAATAAACGCAACAGATCTTGGCAATTTGAAAACAGAAAAATCTAAGAAAGAAACAGAACAAAAATTGGCTCAATAGTAATAATTAGCTGCCGCAGTTTGAGGAAATAGTTTATTTCAATAAGTGCTAATGGACACAGACAATTTCACAAATTCCTCCATAAATTGGCCTTGTAACCTTTCTGGGTAGGAAAGTAAAAAGGAGACAATACTTAAAGCCATGCTCATCTCAGCTTACATGGTGCGAAGAGCAGTGGGGAACAGGCAGAGATGGAACATCTCCAAGATATTTACAACAGAGCTCAAATTTGAGGCATACAAAAGGTTATACCTTCTTTTGAGCAGTGTTTAGAGTGTCTCATCCAGGGCACTTTCCTCATTTAAGCCTCATGGCTTAAATAGTGCTTGGATCATGCTGAGATAGTCATGGAGGAGCTGGACTACAGTGGTTAATTACTGAATTAAAAACATTAGAGCAGTTTAGCAACAAACAAATTAAAACCACTACATCTGAGCCTTTCTGCTTGCTTCCTACCTCAGTAAGCTATGAATTTTAGGCAACACTGTGATAATAGGACAGCAATGCAAGGGAGTAGCATGGCTTGTGATAGAGTGAATTTTACCTGAACTGAATCTGCAGATCTATAATTCATACCATGCCCTGTCTGTACAAGGCCTTATGCAACCTTGCATGAAAGAGAAAAGCAGTATGCAAAGTATACTGCACGAGAAAATAAAGGTCTAAATGGCTGGAGGTTTTAACGTTTCAATAAATTACTGAAAAGCTGTATGAACTCAAAAGCTCTTAGGTAAATGAGCGCAACATCTACCTTGGGCTAAAAAAAAGAAACCCAAAATCACAACGTAGCATATATTAGCAGTTGTTCTTCTTGGATTTTTAATGGTTCACATTCCATCTTTGTAAATTACATTAAACTATTTTGTGCACATAACAAAGAATTCAAACCTGCTTTTCATGTTAGAGAAATGGCACTGCTGCACTCTCCCAGAGTATGTGCAGAGACTTTGGCACATCAGTTATCTGAATCGGTTCTCTTTGAATTCAGAAATGCAGTCCTTTCAGAGTTCAAGATATTTCTATTTCCAGGCTCTTCCTCCACTAATTCATCTCTTGAACAGGGGTGAAAAGGTATTCTAGAAGCTGGCAGAACACTGTTAATGCTTTCTTCCTTTACTTCAGTACCTGTGGCTGAGCTGGAAGACCCAGAAGTAACCTGCAACTCCATTCTACAGCTCACAAGGCATTCATCCTTCCATTTGTTAATTGCTTCTCTCTTTTCCTCATGGATCAGTTTGTCCAAGTGCTTGGCTTTCAACACTGGAGATGGAAACAATGTTCCTAGGAGAGCCCTCAGGAAATATCTATAAAATATGGTTCCAAATAAACCAGTTAGAAGCAGACTCAAAACCAGTCCCAAAATCAGAACTAGCACTGAAGGAAACTAAACACCATTCATTGAAACCTAAGACTGCAGCAGCCTCTGAAATACACTTTTGTTGGTGCCGTGATGAGAACATAAATTCTCATTCCAGCAACTGTACCAGAACATGTTTTAAAACAAGCATTTTCAAATGCTGATAATCATTTCAGGTGTTTCATTATTTTTTTTTTTTTTTTTGTCTTTGCAATAGAACTATAGAATGGTTTGGGTTGGAAGGGACCTTAAAGACTGCCCAGTTCCAACCCCCTGCCATTGGCAGGGTTGACACCTACCAGATCAACCCTACCAGATCAACCCTACCAGATCAACCCTACCAGATCAACCCTACCAGATCAACCTGGTGTTGAGCGTCTCCAGGGATGGGGTACCCACGGCTTCTCTAGGCAGCCTTATCCAATTCCTCACCACCTTCACAGCAAAGAATTTCTTCCTAATATCTGATCTAAAGTAATCTGTTTCAAGTTACTACCCCTTCCTCAAATCAGTAGACTCCGTGATAAAGACTATCTTCCCATCTTTTCTACTGGCCCCCTTTAGGTACAACAAGGCATCAACAAATTAAGGAAAAATACTTTGTAAGCAGCTGCAGCTTGTAGTTATAAAACAGAAACACACCTGGGTAGCAGAGCAACACAAGTAGTGAGGAGGCACACAAGGTAAAAAACTGGATCTGCCATTTGCTTTTCCATGATCCGATAAGGATTTGATAGTGGGTTACGGGTTCTGTAGGTTGCCCCAAAAGCCAAAGCAAAAATGAAGTAAAATAGGATGCTGCCAACTATAACTACTGTATGAATCCAAGTCTGCAAGTCAGAAAAGAAAATAAATCAAATTTAGGCTGTAAACAGACTCATAAATCCGGTAGGCAAAGTTATCCATGAGCATGCACAGACCCACTCTTCCTTCAAGGACAGCATCTTAATGTAACAAACATAACAGAAGGGAAAGCTGTTTAGATAGTATTTGTAACTCTATGCAAAACGTTATCAGGAAGAACAGAACCTTCTTTCTACAGTTCATAGGTAATCCAGTTGGCTTGTTAGTTAGTTTATTTATTTATTCTGCTACACGTACAGCTATCAACTCATTTGTGTAAGACATTATAATGTTATTTGCCTTAAATGACCACCTTACTGGCAGCTGAGAGTCTTCTCAACCAAATAGAGGTAATAGCTTTACTTGACACATCCCTTACTTATGCTGCTAGAGACATTGATTGATTGACAGCTCGTCATTGGAATTATGCATATAATGGTTACTACGGAAACCACGCTGTCAATGATCTGACAGCTTGCCAATGTATCAAAATGCCAAATAAAACCCATCTGTGTATTGCTTTCCTATTCAGAGTATGGATACACTCAAGCTATGGGTGTAGGCTGACTAAAAGCATTTGTTTAAGTGCTGCTAAGATGAATGAAAGAAAGAATCACAACTTGCAATTTTATCTATTATGATGCAATTCCAAAGATGTTTTTAAAAAATGACAGGAAAAAAAAACAACAACATAGCCATTAATATCGATCTTTGTACTGTAAATACTGCTATATTCTCTTTAAAATTATGCACAATGGGCAAACGTTACCCTTGTAAAACTTTAAATTCATGCAAGCTAATGCAGATTCTATGAACAGATGCTTTGCTTTACATGGACAAGTAAAAGCTGGAATGGCATTTCCATAACATACTGGTTCTGTAGAGCAGATCACCCATTTCAAGCACTCAAAAAATCAATAGCTGTCATTATTTTCTATGAGGAGCAAGCTCTGGGAACCTATGGAGGCTCAAGTAGATCACTGGTTGTTTTTACCATTTGCCAAATCAAAGTGACATTCCCAAACCCACTGACACCCAATAAGGCAGGATCCCTCACTATTAAATAATCCTGAGATCAAGTTTTGTTAATTTTAGTCATCCAAGTAATTCTGTTGGCTCCAATAACAGCTTCCTCAGGAGAGCTTACAAAGACTTATAAAGGAAATATTTCATATCTCTCTTCTACTTACTCAGTTTTTTTGTACTAAGCTCTCTTCTGTAAATTTTAATGAAAGCTGTATGCATACTCTGTTGTGGAATGTACTCTTCAGGAAACAAAGTACTCACCACAGATTTGCACTCAATGAGAAGATGAAACAATATTATAAAAAGTGCTGCGGTGTTTATAGGGTTTCCAAAAGAAAAAATGTCTGTGTCTGAGCCAGAGTAAGTCTGTAAAGGAAGACAGTGTAACATACAGTTAGTGTCACATACTTGACTTGTAGTTCTAATATGTCAAGTGGCATGATTTATTTAAATACTGGACATAGTTGCATGCACAGTTCAACTTGGTTCCAATGACAATTCTGCTACCATACATTTGTATATGAAGAAGTGCAATCAAAAACTACAATTCATTTCTAATTTGCCTGAGTTTTTAGTATGCCAAAGTGCATAAATGTATTTCATATCCAGCACTTACAAAGTAAGGCACAAAGAAGCAAGCAAGACTTTGGTAAAAAGCATCCAGCAAGGTTATCCAAAAGGTTGAAGGCAAGTAGGCCTGTAAGAAAAGACAAACAAACAAAGATAACGGCACTGAAACAAATTCAACAAATTGCTGCAGCTTTGTTAAGCATCCAATTGGACTTGAGGAAAGATAATCCACAGAATAACTCCAGCTGGCTTCCCCATGAAGAGACATACCTTTATGCCACAATAGGAAGAGGCACATGCAGCTAGCTGCTACGATATAAATCAGCAGCCAGGTTTGTGAGCTCTAATCTTACAGGTGTCCCTTCCAGAACAGACCTGCCGAAGTCTTACCAAACTGAGTGATAAGGAAGGAGGAAAGCAATGGGACAGTGAATCACCCTCACAACTTAGTATCACTGAATGCCAAGTCCCACGTTTCTCCCACCTCCGTTCCCTTCCTTTTTGTGCATTTGCTTCGGTCTTTTAATTTATGCTCATTTACTCCTCTGTGTGTACAGGACTCTAATGTGAGCTAACTAAATTCACTAGAATGTGAAAAATCATTTTCCCCTGGTCACTCCTTCCATCCCCTTAAAAGTGGGACGTGACATTTTCTGCTGGGAATCTCACTACAACTTTGCTGTTGTAGTGAGTTAAATCAGCTCCTGGAAGAAACTGATGAACGGCAGAACTGGCAAAAGGGAGGTAACCTATCTACAAGGGTGAAAATAGGGAACTGGAAGAAAAGAAGAGGGAAAATAAGGAGGAATGAGCCCTCCCCATTCAGTGGCAGCAAACTGATGAAACTATAGCTGCATATGCCCTGGCTTAGTTATATTGCACTCCTTCAAACAATCAGCTGAGGCATGCAGAAGCACAGTCTACTCACTTAGGATTTCCCCTCTCATTAGTAAGGAGAAATGGGTTATTCCAAAAAGTAATTCAGCCCTTTCCTGAACTGAATTTCTCTCTGTAGATGGTGTGGGAAACTAGACTCCTCATTTGTCCATGTCAGGGCAGTGCTTTAAATTACTGAAGATGAATCCAACTTACTGTCTACGCTTATAGCTTATGACATAATGGTGCAACATTATGACTTACTTACATTTTTTAAAACACTGCTCTTTCTTTTATTGTACACTTAATTCAAAGCAGTTACTTCACTGTGCTTCCATGCAAGAAAAGAAATGATACACCACTTAACAACTACAACCACAGAGCAAGACAATACCAAGATGGGAAAAAAAAGAAAAAAATTTTGATAGAAGTTTTTACAAAAAAGCACTTGTATGATGCAGTATTTTGGATTAAGTTGCCCAAAAACTTCCTCTCAGCTCACTGTATTCTGTTTCACCAGAACAAAGGACCAAATCCTGAGGCCTGTAACATCTACTTTATCAAAACACTGTGACTCATAAAACACCGATCTCCAACCAGGCTACAGAAAATTAACCTAGCAGAAAAAAAGCCCAGCTTTTATTCATGCACAGAGTACAGATTTGTACCTAACAGAGAAAGTGGTTTTAAACTTCATGTCTGCCTGATGTGAACCACAAAGGAAAGAAAGAAATGGCTCAAAATGCTGACCACTTTAATTTGCTTCAGGCAAATCTTTAACCTACCACAGATTTCTGGCTCATCATGTACAGCTGTGGGATCTGCATGAGTATCTCTGCAGACACATCTTTGTCCAAGACACCATAAATGATGGGAGGCACCGATGTAAAAAGGAGATTGAAAAAAATCAAGATCCAATAGTCAGTCATTGATGTGCCTGAAAACCCACAGAAGAACTGGTACCAGAATAAGAGGTTCACGTAGGCCTGAAAAGTCAATGATGAGATGATAACATGTTACCAGTAGGCAAGTGTTTTAAAATCCAAGAGGAAAATAGGCAGGTTGTAGGTCTGGTTACAGTAATCTATGAAAAATTATGTATAATTGCTATAAAGTCCCTGCCAATCCCACACCTTGAAATTATATTTGGCTAGCACACATCTTTACATTTCAAAACAGGCTACACAGCTTGTTTAAATATTCGTGCTATGAGTACATTAATTAATGCCTGCTATCCACTTTTTAAACAAATTCGACAATGGCTTTCAGTTGGAAACCCAGTTGTTTGACACATGCTCTTTGCATATTTTTGAATCCATTAACACCAGAAACTAAAAAATAATATGGAGCCCCAGTAGGCCCTTCAGTGCTGTCAAATAAGCAAACTGCTTTCCCTAGGACAGGACAGCTACATACCACGTTCTTGTAGAAGAAGTAGAGTACCATGTTGGTAAGCCTGGTATAACACCAATGACCATGGACAAGCAGCAGTTTCCTGAGATGCCTGAACTGAGAAATTGCGAAGTCACTTGCCATCACAGCCTGGAACACACATAGAGGAAAGCACTGATATATCCAAACTGCTAACAGGCTTCAATACTGACCAGCAAAGAACTGATATAATGCTGGAAACTCTTATTTTATGATTTTTAAATATACAGTGTACACCAGCCTTGCCTTATAGAGATCTGAACTCCTCTGCACAATACTTTACACCAGCAGCTCCAAAGAAATCCCTGATACTTCACGCCGCAAAACAAGCAGCCAAAATACATAAAGGGGAGTTCAGTGACAGGCAGCAAGTTCTGTTATTTAGAGTTTGAACATCTGCACCCTTCAGCTTCTGAGCACTTCCAGATACGTGCAAGGTCTTGCACACCTTCCCTCAAATACAGCAATGGGCTTTGGAGCTGCTGGGCCTCCAGAGTGAGCATTAAACAGATTTGAAGTGGAATCTGATGTCACTTCTGTCTGTCTTGTACACGCTACCTGCATGCCTTCTTGGCCCAAGATTCCCACACCAGTGTCAGCTACCTGGATCATACTGACATCGTTGGCACCATCACCTACAGAGAAAAGAGAAGAAATAACAACTAAGCCCTCTTAAGTTAGCTGAAACACAGCCTGGAAGCAGCTTTACTGGCTATCACATTGCAATGGAGGTAACACAAATACATAGACAAATACATAACACCACACAATTCAGAGAAAACCTCCTTCATAGCCAGCAATGCAGCCTATGGAATACTCTATGGAAAAAAAGATTAGCATGTAGGAGGCCTGACTGAGTTGAGTGGTATTCTATAAGTGGATATTAACTGCTCCTTTTGTTAGAATTTAGTCAGTACGCTTGGACAGAAAATATGGGTGTTTTAAATCATACTTAGTCATTTCCCTTCTCCCTCACTATTTTGTGGGCTCTGATGAAGGACAAGGAAAATCCCCTCACTTGCCCTTCATACATCACATAATGCTGTACATGACTGCTGCTGTTCTTTGTTGCTTTAGATTACCAAGTACAGACTAAATTTGTTAGCTTTAAAAACTACCACCATGTTATGCTAAAGACAACTATTATTCAAAGGATTATCTTGTAATTTAATTTTGAAACAGATGTTGAGAAAAATAAAGGAGAGAAGAAACTGCCTTCTTCTCAGAGAAAAGAAGGAAACCATGAGACTCACCTACAGCTAACGTCATTGCCTTTAGCTTATTTCGCACCAGTCTGACCAGCACACTCTTCTGCAGTGGTGTAGCTTGGCAGCAAACTACGGCTCGGCATTTTTCTGTGAGCTCCAAGAAAATATTCTGCAGGTTGTCCTGAAGGACATGCTCTAAAGTCCTTCCATCAATAACTAGGCCTGCGCTGAAGCCATGAGCTTGGGTAGAAGGACTTACAGAGACGTTCCCAAGTTTCTGATTTCCCTTTTTTTGGTCAGAAGTGTTTTTCTGCATGCATTCTAAAATATTGTTCATCATCACAGCACAAGCATCCTAAAGACAAGAGAAAAGCATCTTACTAAACACCGTTTGTATCCTGGCTCCCTTTCCAATTTATAAAGGAAATATGGAGAAAATGCCAGTTGTTATCAATGTGTAGCATATTTCTCTCACTTTGTAGAATACAAATGGGATTCAGGCATGAGGCTGAATAACCCTTTAAAATCACAAAGGATGTAGTATAGAGGGTAAAAGCAAAGCTAAATAGTGGGTCATTAATTAGATTGGTTTGGGAGTTGAAAACACTGAATCACATTAGAAAAATATTAAAAGACTACCAGAAAAAAAAAAGGCATGGTTGAGGTAGAATATGACAAAGTAGAACACAACATAATTTGACACCATTTTGATGGTGATAATTTCTATATTGCTAATATGCTGTAAACTCACAGCTATCTGAAATATCTAATAGAATATGATGCAGGTCAACTTTCTCACCTAGCATAAAGAGAAATTTAGCAATCAATTAAAATAGTGACAGTTGATAGAATATATAAAGAAACAGATACTACATAAGGTATTCTATATTTTACCCATCAGGAAAAAAAAATAGATCAGTTTTTGAATATTTTCATCTTTCAAGTGATGATGTCAGATGGGAAAACAGAGAATATATATTATTTTCCTGTACAGTCCTGTGATACTGCCTGACTGTATCCCTACTTGTTTTTTGCAGAGAAAACAAAACAAAACACCCTCTTGAACACTGAAAAACGGTGTAATTTTCTACTCACTCTACTTTGTGATTTGAGCGTGAAGATTTTGTCATCTGGCTCCAGCAATTTACAAGCATAGGCAATGTTGACAGCTGTCTCTCTCTTGTCACCTGTCAGCATCCATATTTTTATTCCTGCTTTCCGTAATGCCTGTATTGTGTCTGGAACACCATCCTGCAGGCGATCTTCAATGCCAGTGGCACCTTAATTTAGACGAGCAGATGGATTAGCACTGCAGTTTTTCCAGAAGCAAGTCTGCAAGTGTGACAGGACAAGATAGTCCCTGTGCGTATCCACATTCCAGAACAGACACCCTGCTACAATACGCCTGGGAATCTCCCCCTTCCTCATCCTTCTGTCCCAAAGTCCATCATATGTTATGGGTATGTTGACATGTACCCTCCTGTCATGGTTTTATGATTTTTGGTTATCAGTACTCCACATCATATGTTGCATTGGGAGTTAAAAACTATAGGAGAATGGAATATTTGACAGTAATATCCTTGAATAAACGAAGCATGCATGCCTGTATCCTAAACTGAGCTTACAAAATCATCTGCTCTGTTAATGACAAGGTAACGTATTACACTAAGCAAAGCCATTGCTGAAAAGCACTAATGCCTATGATATAGTATTGGACATTTTCAGTACTAAAGCACAACCTGGAGACATGGCTTGGGCTGTGGGATACTCAGGCTAAGAAAGCTTATTAAAAAAAAACCCAAAACTTCAGCCACTTGCAGCTAGAGTCATTTTGACAAATAAACAATAGAATAAATAGAGTAAAGTTTTCTCTCTTAAAGTGTTTCTAGTGAGGGATTCCAATGAGCAATTTGTATTTAATGCAGACTGTCTTATGAGGATGGCCAAAAGGTCAGGCAAACTGGTGATGCTATAGCAATTTCTGTGCTAACAAGGTCACAGAGATCATGTCCACTAGTAACCTGGAAAATGAAAATCCTTTGCTGATGCAAGTCAAAATAGTTTCAGAAAGGAAGATGCTGGAATTTTTTGAATGCGAGCTTCTCTGACAGATACCAAGGGAAGAGAGGAAATAAACTGTTTCAGCTTGAGCACTCTAAACACACTACGCTCCCTTCCTGAGGTATGTGATCCCTTCTTACTCCAACAGGAGTCAGTTTCACTATGCATACCTACCCCACGCAAAATTCAACAACAGCATAAAATAAGTCCAGAAGTGTTTCTGTGATTAGTTGCCATCATTTCATATGCTTATTATGATAACGCTCAAAAGCTCTGGTGCACACAGAAGAAAAGTAAAACATTGTGCCTGACAAGCAATAGATCATCACAAACTGCCTTCAGTAGGTTTTGCAACTATAACAAATGTTCAGCAAGATTTATGCACATCCAGGAGTGTCAACAAATTCTAGATGTGTAGAACGCTATACATTATACAAATAGAGGTTCATACAGTGAATTCAGGTTATAACCATCATAAGGGATTTCCCATGATTTGCAGCATTTTCTTACCTACCAAGCAAAGTTAGTTTGGTTTCAAGCCTGATGGCGGATTCCAGCAGCAGCTCCTCCCTATTGTCAATGCTGGTTTCTGCTAAAAAGTGTTTATTTAACCACTCTGCATATTCTTCATCACTCATCACCTACAGAGGGAAAGAAAACATGGAAGATGTAAATGTACTTTCTAAGAGCATCCCTCAGAGCCATTTCTGTTATCCATATACTAAACCTGAAGAGCAGCCCTGACAGTGCAGTTACATGTGTACCCCAGTGTGTCCACAGACTTAGTATGATTCACAGGTCAGGCTGCTAACCAAAAGCTTGCAGGCACCTGGAGTTGCTTGATATATTTCCATTTAGATGGAAGGCAGAGAGGCCAAGGAGCACAGTATCCTCCTTACTGTTCTTTAATTGCCTCATTGTCACTGCACAGCTTGGTAGAGCTTGATGATTGTACGGTTACACAGCCTGTGCTTTCACTTTGCATGAGAGTTTCCTGTTTCAGTTGTTATGGAATTATACATCTGAGCAGTTTTTTATTTATAATGGAATCTCATAACATCACCTAGTTTTGCATATAGACCCTATAACACAACAGACTGTGTGAGACCCAGTAAGACAGGCCTGACTACATTTATTTTCTGTATCTGGAAAAAAAAATAAATCCAACCAGGGCAAGGTTCACAGCTGCTCAGGGCTCATGTAATAAAATCAGGACATTTTATGTCCCTTGTTCTAGAATTAGGCTATTAAAACTGTTTGGCATCCTAAAGTGACAACAGGTATGTGAATCTAACTGAAGACAGAATTTTTTTGTTTGTCAGTTTACAAATACCTCCTGAAAGAAAGGATAAATGAAACGTGGCAATGGGAACATCTGGTTTATAAGTACTGACATCTGTTCCACTGGAAAAAACGCTCCTGCTTGTCATAGACTGTAAACATTCTTAAAAATACATATAAGAAACCACCTTTTTAGCAATACAAAGAGTGCGCAGTCCCTTTCTGGCATAGTCATCCAGATGCTTCTGGGTTCTCTCTTTAATATTCTTCTGTTCCATTTCTGAATTCTTGGTGTCTACTATAAAAAGTAAAGAAAGTAAATTAAATGTTCATTCTTAAGAGTAAATTTACTGGAAAATTTTGAAGGTCTAAATATGGTTTAAAAACATCAAAACATTAACAGGTTTTATTTGAACCCTGAACATACTTTCACGTTTGCACACTCTACTGTGGCTGTATCATTAGAATGCATGGAGAGGGCCGGTCTGCACAAGCAGTGAGGGGGAACCAGTCTGGCACTCATATGTCTTTATACATACTAGCATATCAAAAACAACTGCACCCAGCAGGAGGCAGCACATAATTTTGCAAGCACAGGATATTATTATCACATCTAGAAACACGGAAATAGTTGGTAATCCAGAAAAAATAAGAACAGTCAAAAAGCAATGAAAGCATCTCATCCTAATAAACACCTGTCACACCACCACAGGAGACAACTATTTCAGCAGATGACCTTACTTCACAACTGGAAATACTACAGTTGGCTCCAAGAGGTCTGCTTAGACACCACAAAATTTCTGAATTATTGCTAGCTCTCTGTTCTCAGTTTTCAGAATGGCATACAGCACAGCCATATGAAGGTAAGAAGTTGTAATACCTTTATGGGTTTCCTAAAAGCAACTCAGGGATAGTAGTTATGCTTCATTACTTGGCTCTTCTTAGAAATCAGGGCCTGCATTCAACTGTACTGAAGAATGATAAAGGTGAACGAAGAATTAAAAGTTCTACAAATACCTTCAGATGCAGTCCCCAGCAAATCCATCATGACTGAGTCTGCACCTTTTGTGTAAACCACCACTTGCTTGGAGACTGGATGCCGAACCACCACTGACATCCTTTTTCTCACTGAATCAAAAGGCAGGATGTGCAACAGCTGAAATGTTAATGATCCCAGACCTGCGAAATCCACAGTTACTTGATCAGGAGTCCTAGAGTGTAAAATACACTTATAAGCCTTAGCAGCATGGACCAAGGCAGCTTCATCTGGACTTTCAGCTTCATAACAAAGCTTAGGTAAAGGAGACCATTCAAAAGATGACTCAGTGCTGTGGGTTTCACAGCCAGCAGCTACATTCACTGTACAATGTTCTTTGGGTAACTGGGGATTCTCTGGGCTGTCAGGACTGTGAGGCTCAGCAGCACTTTTAGCAGCCCCATCCAAAGCAGGTGAAGCCAGTTTCATTCTGAAGATAGACAGTTTGCTCACAAAACTATTTGGGTTTTCAGATGATGACTCTTTTACACTTGGAAGTGGGGAGGAACTTAGTCTAGGGACTGACAACCTCTGGAACATCTGTCTGATTTCCTCAAGGGATTTAATAGGCATTCTTCCCAGCAAGGAGCGTCTCATCTGGAACAGAACAGTCAGAGAAAGTATAGATCTTAAAGTCTTCATATGTTATTTAATTAAAGAAAGACAGCTTACAAACCCATATGTTTCATAATGAATGTAGTAAAACTTGAAAAACTACAATCACTTGTATTAAAAATAGCCAGCTCAACTAAACATATTACCATATAAATACACCAAACAGCTTCTGTAAGAGCTTCACCCATTCCAACTACACAAATTGTAAAAATACTTCAGATCTGAAAACTGCATGTATTGCCAGTTTGATTAATGACTCCATGTAATACTTCTTTCTAGAAAGAAGAACTGTAAGATGTAACTGGAACAGGCTGCCCAGGGAGGTGGTGGAGTCTCCTTCTCTGGAGATATTCAAGACCCGCCTGGACGCCTACCTGTGCGACGTGGTGTAGGGAGCCTGCTTTGGCAGGGGGGTTGGACTCGATGATCTCTAGAGGTCCCTTCCAACCCCTATAATTCTGTGATTCTGTGAAATGTTTAAGGAATGGAACTTTTAAAAGCTCTGGTGAATGGAACTAGATACTTATTCTCAATTGGCAAGATAGCTGCAAATAGTGAGCCAGCTCCATACTTCTCACAGTGACTAGCCACTAGTAATGCTAAAAATACAGTTCTTTACCAATACGTTTTTATTCTTCTCCACAGGGGGACCTTTTGGAAATGTCTCCAGCCATATGTGTATGTGCATTACCTACATAAACACCAAAACCTACTCCTCCACATGTCACTATTTTATTTTATTTTATTTTATTTTATTTTATTTTATTTTATTTTATTTTATTTTATTTTATTTTATTTTATTTTATTTTATTTTATTTTTTCCAAAAGATGAAGTCAACAAATCTTTATCCCATTTGTGGGGGGGGGGGGGAAATCAAGGCTGAACTTAGGGGTTATCCTGCCACACAATCAGAACAGATGGGGTTACAAAACTCCCACCTTGAAAAAAAATCAACTGATTTTAAAAAGGAAAAAATACCTTTAATAAATATTAGATGTGTGTTCTGAAAATAAGAAGTGGTTTCAGAAAAACATTAAACATTAAATCAAGTCTCTTGATTACTAAATCAGGACAGTCTAACAAATGCATTATATACTGAAGATGAGACCACCTTACACTGACCATATTGAAAAGCATTTTTTTTCTTTAAATTATTACACTCATTAACCTTGATCCACCATAGACTTGCTAGAATTCTATTTCAATACAGTCAATAACAGGTAAGAGCTTTTTCAGTTGCAGTATTTTAGAAGTCTTCCAGAACTATTCATATTTTTCAGCGAACAATAACTTATTTGTAAAGGCGATTTGAGTGTTAGGGCACTCTTAAAGGAAGCTGTATACATATCTGGTAAAAGATAATAGAATACAGCAAAAAAAAAAACAAAAAAAAAACACAAAGAAACTCTAACAATCCATAACTGCAATTTAATCTCAAAATGTATTTTGTGAAAGTTAAGCACCACCAAGCTTGCAGGTTCAGATTCTGAATACCAGTTATTTTTTTTCTCCTTCTGCAATCAAACTAAAGGAAACTCATTTATAAATATGCTGATATAGACAAATATAATACCTTCTTACCTTTTGACGTGGCTGATTGGGGATTGAAACGACAACAGTATTACAGATTGCCAAAGCGAGAAAGAAGTCAGTGATGTACATTGTCTCCAAAGCTAACTTGCTTATAGCATCTTCTGATTCTTGATAGGAAAGAGAAGAAATATGTCTAAATTTCTCCAGCAGTTGTGTATCTGGTATAACATCTGTTTCCTGTGGATTAAACAAACAAAGCTGTGAATTAGGATACAAACCCTGGAAACCCCAAACGGGGCTTCTAGCACATACAATTTCAGTGTTGCAAGTTCATTCTAGACTTACTTTATATAGAAAGCTCATACCTGAGGAGAAAATAATAATTCCCCAGACACTGCTACCAGATGACCTGAGAAACCAATGGCAGACAATTTCAAAATGATATTGGTCTCTGGCAGTAAAATCAGCTACAGATGTTTTTAATCCTTGTAATCTCCACTAAATGCAATGGGATTAATGTTGGTTACCTAGATATTTCCTATTGAAACCAAAATAAAATGCCTTCTTAAGGCAAAGGAACAAATTTTATTGAAAATGAAGCTTGTCATTTTAGCAGAATGATCATGAAATCACATCAGCAACATCCAAAAAACACATCTTTGTAATGCAGTAAATATCCGCAACATCAGCTTGCAAGTAGGCTGCAGCCAAGCAACAATGGGAAGTCTCATTTTGATGGAAGAGAAAGGATGTCTTAAATCACAAGCACTCTATTAAAATGGAAGTAAAAAGATTTTCCTTCATGAGTTACTTCAAAAATTCAGTATCAAAACTAACAACTTTTACTTACAATGCGGCTGCTGAAAGCAGCATGTCCTGAGCAGGGAGCTTCACTTGATGAATGCTCCCTTTCTAATGCAGAGTAGCTACCAGATAACAGATTTGAAGACTTTCTGTTTAAAGATTCGTTCTCAGCTTCATAGTTGTGTCCCCTCCATTTTGACATGTGTCCCAAAGAGGCACAAGGACCATCAGCTGAATCCTCATCTTTCAAATCCCTCTCTTCATAGGATTCTAACCTCTTCGCTAAAGAAATAGAAAGAAAAATTATGTTCTGTGAGGGAAAAGAAATTTATCTAAAATAAAATAATTTTAAAATAAGGAACTTCGTATACAGTTTAAATAACTCACTCTTTTTTAAAAAATCAAACCATAATAAGTTATTACACTGACTTGCCATTTGGGACACTGCACTTCAAGAGTGCTGCTCTGCTGGAGAGAATCCAGAAGAGGGAGAAAGAATGATCACAGAAACAGTACAGTAAGCTGGTTACACAGCCTTCAGAAGAGAACAGCGCTGAGAACCAAATGACAGTTTTCCAGTGGAACTGCACAGAAAAAGGAAAAAGCCTATTTTCTTGGTACACTGTAGGTAATAGGAGACACGATATTCTGATACTGTGACAAAACAGACTCAGATCAGATAACACAAAAACTTCAAGAAGACATGAAACACCAGAACAAAATGTACAAGAAGGCAATGAACTGGCCACCAACAGAAGTTCTGAAAACACATTAAAGAATTCAAAAAGATAGCTGTATGTCTGCACAGACAGATTTAGACAACACACACCTATTCTACTTATGCTCCCTGCCTGCCGAGGAGATTGCACACCGTAGTTGAAGTAACATAGGTGGCACCTCCTGTAATATCACAGCACTCTACTGCCATAGTAGAATATGATTTAGCTGGGAGGAATATGATTTAGCTGGGAAGTATTGGTAATGGTTGGACTAGATGATCTTCTAGGTCTTTTCCAACCTTGAAAAATTCTGTGATTCTGTGATAGTCTAAAAAGCACAAGTAGATTTAGATATAACGCTGCATATGGGCACCTATATGGAAATTTTACTACAAGGCAGCAAAATCTCTGTTGCCTTTTGCTCTGGGCAACAAAGATACAAAAACAGAAATATATGTACGGACTAAGTGAGTCACATGCCAAAGACTGAACTGATTTGTAGTGCTTCTCTTACTGCATGCCATAGGAGCCATGCAAATGGCAGCTTTGTACAACTGACCAAAGGAAAATCAGAGTTAAACACAGGACCTCCAACATTTTTCAGACTGATTTTCAGAGCACACAATTTCTAGATTTGTCAGGAAGAACATGCTATATCTCCAAATAAAAGCCAGGGTACAATAGGAAATAATTATAAACATAATTAACACACTGATAGTATTGATAGAAAAGTGAATTCTTAGGGGAAGTAGTAGAACTACATGGCAGACATATTCTCCCAAGCACAAAGAGACTTAGATCAGTCACATAGAATCACAAAGTTGAAAGGACCTACAAGATCACCTAGTCCAACCATCCTCCCATTACCACTGCTACCACAAGCCACTAAACCATATCTCATAGCTCGTCACAACACATCTCTTCTGAAATGCTTTTCATTTCTTTAAGAAATGCTCTGAAAATATATTCTACTCTTTAAAGTTAATCATTCATCAAATTCTAAACTTATAATACATTTCTTTTCACTTTGCTCTTGAGATCCTTCCCAGCATAATTATGCAAAGCCAAGGAATCATCGTGACACTCACATAGCATGATTTTCAAAATATGTGAGGAAATTACTGTTAAAATGGTTTGTAACCATCTGTTGCTGTGACTGTGAACAAAAGAAGAGCCCATGCATGCTGTGACCAGCAGGGTGTGCCTGTTGCTTGCAGAAAGAGTGATTCCATCTGGCAGCAAAACCACAGGAAGTGGTTAATACATAGTTGTGATTGGTGTATCCGCCTGTCAGCACTTCGCCTTTGATGTCCACCAGTGAAAGAGCAAATGTATGCAGTTAACATACAGTAATGATAGTAAATTCTTTGTGCTTTTATTTAGTTAATAAAATAGGCAGCTGAATCAAACACTTTATGTAAGTCAGCAAGTAAAAAGCATTCTGTGTGTGGCATCAAAATGTTCAGACTTAACTATCTGCAAAGCAGCACCTTACATTCATCTTCAAGTCTCTTCGTACACTGCATATAAAGTGTTCCAAACAATGGGGAGAGATCCAAATAAGACCAGTACAAATTCACACCTTGTGTAAGTACATATTGCCATACAAACCTCATAAACACCCATCTTCATCAGAACCTGAAGTTCCTCTGAGAAAGGAAAAAGGACTACTACAGCATGGATTTAGCGTCTTACCATTTTCCTCATGGCAATATTCCTGTCCTGCAATGCTACATCTCCGAAAAACCATCTTATTTTCAGTGAGTGTTCCAGTCTTGTCTGAGAAGATATACTGAATCTGGCCAAGGTCTTCGGCAATATTCAATGCTCGACACTGAATTGTAGAGTCTGTTTTCTCATGGTAAAAATCAATGTCATTCTGTATTAAATAAACTTGTCCCAGTTTGACAATTTCAATTGAAACATATAGAGAAATAGGGATCAAGACCTATTGAAAAAAAACACAAGGATGAAATAAAACCAAATTCCTTAGCTACGTCATGAACTATGAACTAACTCTTCTGAAACTGAAGAGTTACTTCAAATACCTAAGTTAGATCAGGATATGGCTCATGCTCAAAGCAAACCAAAGTTACCTGTAATAAAATGATCATTGTCCAGAACATATTGAACCCTGCTAACACAGAAGAAATCGATTTCCCATCTGGCTCCGGGATGTTAAAAAAAGGTATTTCTGAATACCTACTTAACCACATTCCATGGCCTAGAAAATAAGAACAAGTGAATAATTTATGTTGACTGTAGTACAGTTCAGGTGTCATGTAACAATTGCTTGTTACACAGCAATTTTTTCTAAGCTTCCAGACAAGTATTTTCCTCAATAGGAATCCCAATAAACTGCATGAAATGTTAATGCACATATGAATAAATGTTTTACTGCAATTGTGTCAACAGTACATCTACACACCTATGCAAAAGCTAAGAGAATATTAGCTATGTTTCATAAACACCTATTTTTTTTTCCTACCCCAAACTCTAGTTATTAAATTTCCCATCTTTGTTTGTCCAGTTTTCAGCTGTGGCATGTCAAGAAGCCACTCTGGTCACCTTACAGCACTGTGAGACACATACTGTCACTAAAAAGAAACAGTATAAATCACAACCCCTGTCTATGTTTACATTTATGCCTTATTCTGATGCCAGACATGTCTATTTAGTGTAACTTGACAAAGTTCTATAAACACCTTTTAACCACTTGTTTGGTTCATTATAAAATGTATTCCATTCAAATTTTAGAACTCAAGCTCACTATTTAATGAAACCCTAAAATAGAAAGTCCTTGTTACTACTCAAACTAGGCCTCTCCCTGCAATACTGTACATGCGTTTCATTTTACCTCAACAATCCTAACACAACGTACAAGTGTTACCGAGCAATAGAGCAATTAGTGAGAGAAACGAGAAAATGAATTGGAGAAGCAGGTTTTAGACTTAAGAACTCACACTAAGAACATACCCATTGACCAACTACTGATTAACATGACAACATAAACTAAAACTTGGCAGCACCCGCTGCTGATATAGAATTAGATATGGAGAAAGGCCATTTCTGAAATAAGCTATTGAAATGAATCAGCCCCAAATTAAAACACCAAGACTGAGAGGGAAAAGCAGCAGGAGTCTGCACATTCACACTTACCAATTGCACCTGTTAAACACATTAAAATTAGAAGCAGAACACACCAAAGAATATCAGAATTCACTTTTCTTTCCAATTTACTGCGCTTGTAATGAACTCCACTGTTATTCAGCATGGCTTTGGTTTCATGACCTGTAACCACAACAAAGGTTGAAATTCTCTATTTGCAGTTTTGAAAACCGAAAGTCCTTTGTATTTCTAAAGCTCTGGGAAACTGGGCATTCCTGTAAACTAATAGGTGAAAAGGGAATATAAATATGAGCAAACTAACTGATCCTAAAGTAATAGTCTTAAAAAAAAAAACAAAAAAAAAAACAACCTAAAAAAGCAAAACCATAATTTCTCAGCTACATATGATCTTTTATACTGCAAATACTATTCCTATTATATTCCTTTCTGCTGTTTTTGATACAGTCTCTAATATTTTCTACAAAATTCTGCACCTGCATTACAATTATCTGCCTGAATACATCATAATGTCTAGTGTTGAAACTTCTGCCCTTCAACTGAAGAACAGCATCAAGTTCAATTCAGGACCAGAAAAAAATCTACCAAAGGCAGGTATCTCAATGTTCATTTCAAAACCTTGATCTGTCATTGTGGGTAACAGTTAAGAACAAGGACCCGTTCACAGAACAGAGCAGGCTTGCCATGAATAATCAGATGTATCAGCCTTTTACATTTTTAAAACCAAAACAAACAGTTCAGATTTGCATTCTTAATGCTCAAGCTACAGCTCCCTTCTGCTGGTTTCAATCTTTTAGTTGTCTGCTTTGCCTTTGTGCAATACTGCTTCTGAAGGCACATAATTCCATCTTCATTGCAAGGCAATCTGAGAAGGCCGGGGCGGTTCACTAACCTGCGTATACCACAATGCCTACAACAGCTTCTGTATTTCTTACTGTGCATCCTCGCAGCAATAAGTTCTCCTTGCTGAGGCCCACTCGATCCTTGCTTGAATTCTCACTGGAAAAAAACAACAACAAAAAAACCCAGCCCACAAAGCAGCATGTTAATTTGGCTGTAGGACTTCAGTAATTGCCAGTCAGGTTTTGAAAAAGTGTCATGCAATAGATTACCAAGAGAAGCTGTCACTGACTACCTCTCTGATGCTTCTGATTGGACACAAGTACACAAAATTACAGACCCTTAACAAGAAAAGAGACATAAGGCAACACAGTTTGATCAAACTGTGCTGAGAGTTACATGAAATACATGAGAGTAGGAGGGGAAGCCAGTTCTTCTTCTTTCAAATTCTGACCAAAGCAGCCATGGTCCAGACTAAGTACTGTACAGATATCAAAAGTCATTAACAGCAGATCAAAGGCATCCATGTCAAATGTGGTACACAGTTGCCTGATTCTGAAAATATTTAATATAAAATATAAAGTGCTAGTGGGCTTTCCCAGTTCACAATCTGCTGTTTAGGAATTCCTTCTGGAGCTCTGCCTGCTTGGCTGCACTCAGAAATATAGCACTGCACTCTGACTTATGCACACATTGTCATTTTTTAAAGCAAACAGTATAAGCCCTCTGAAAATTAATAAGAACACCAAAGCAAATTACATCAGTTTAAAGAGCCACCAAGCTTACTTACACAAAGCCTCGAAAGTGATTGAGGTCATCATTAGGACTTTCACATTCTATTCTACCAGAAAATTTTTCTGGATCAATTTCAGAGACCTGAAATTATTTAAAAAATAAAATAAAATACAGAGAAAAATATGATAGAACTTGGAAACTTCATAAATTTGTAGGTTCACATATCACTGTCAAACTAATTAACTCAACATTTAAAGTTGCTAGTGATGTTGATGATCTACATGCAATCATGCAATCCAGGTAAATCAGACATAAACAGGATTTACTAGTAAATATCAAACCCTAACAAGTATCAGCTGAGATACTGATATCTTAGGAATGCTCATTGCTTTGGCTGTGGAACACTCCTGGCAAAATATATGGTTTGATAATACAATATAGGAATGCAGCTTATAGCCAAGATGGAAATGGAGAGCTGGCAAATACTTTTATCAAACTGGACTCCTGGGCTGCCTAGAAAAAAAAGGACAGCACTTTCCATTAAATATGAGGATACTGCATTTATGACAGGATTCAGTCATTGGCCATGAAAGGCTGAGAAGGAACTGAACAGCACAGTCCTGTGACCGCTCCTACAATGTACTTGGAACCACTGTTCGTGCACCAATTTAATGCTAATGGTTTATCAGCTTTCTCATACCAATGAACGTGTGGTTGAGCTAACCATAAGAGGTGTGAAGGGAAAAGAAAATTAATTCCTTCTTACTGGAGTGTATTAAAAGCAGCAGGACAATGTCAGTTTTTTCATTAAAAAAATCATTATCCTTAGGGAAAAGGTCCTCAATTTTTTCATCTACTTCTCTAGGAAAGCCAAGATGATCAGAAACACTGTTCTATGCCTTGTTATCAGCTGCAGTCTACAAGCCTCTTCAGTACCTTCTTAATTTCTTTTCTGTGGTCACTGAGGTACTTACAGAAAAAAAAATAATAAATTATGCTATTCTAAGTTGACAAAAAATTAACTACAAGAGTTTCAGCTCCTCTTTTAGGCTTTAATGTTTCCTTGCCTTCCCAAAGGAACCCCAAGTGCAACAACAAGTGTCTTATTGATGACATCTGTACTTCTGTTTGTTCAGTCACAAAGATGCAGAACATAGTATTCTTACATTATGTTACACCCTTTTAGTCTTTGTCTTTGGATGTTCTTTAATTTCTTTGATTTATGTCCTTCCTACTCTTTTGAGCTTGAGAAACTGAGAGGCGAAACAGTTATACTCTGTCTACACACACAGCACTTCCACAGTCTTACTCAGCCTGAGTTTGAGAGGATGAAGCCTCTGTCTGGAACTGAGCTGTCAGGACACCAGAGGTCTGTGAAGTTAACCACTACTCTACAGTCAGAAACCATGCAGTCCTGACAGGACACCACGATGGCCTTTGTTTTTTTTTCCCCCAGAGGACAAAAATGAGCAGTCATTGATGGTGAAGGAATTGTCACTTTTGGGGACAGTGTGACTATCTCATTCTAAAATTGGGTAAAAAAGAATGGGAGAAAGAAAACCAGCTTTCTTTATGGTTAACAGATTATGTGTTTGGTATTATTCTACTTGTTAAGTAACAAACAAATCTAAATGAATACATTCTCACCTCCTCACCACTGCTGACAAATCAGAGGTAATTTTATCTCCAGTCTGTTAACAGCACATCCTTATGGACAACACTGAACCTCCCTGCTGATGTTATCAGTGCAGTGCTTCCATTTCAGAACCCAGTTACCAGGTGTGCTGAAGACTGCACTAATTTCTGACAACCACACAGTCTGTGAAAACTATAAGACCTGGTGATGTTCAGTCTTGACAGGTACGGCTAAAAAAAACTGTAAGAGTTCCAAAGACTTTATAAATCCCTGAAGGTCTAGATTTGGAGCTAAAAATACACTTGAAAATACAGTGAAAAAGAAGACATCTATTCCTCTTTCTGCTTTTATGTGGCACTGAACTCCCTTCAAAAAGAATTCTAATTTCACAGCCACTAAATGCTATGTGTTATACATGATGGCTGGACATATACTTGAAAAGTTAGTTTTACTTCACTTGAAATAGAGATCTCTTTCTCTGGGTTGAGTGAACAGACAAAGAGTTGCTCCAAAATAACAAAAAAATTAAACTACATCATCTATTGTATTTTCAGATGGGAATTACTGAATAAAAGACAATATAGAGGACTAAGGTTTTTATTGTTGACTGTTGCATCAACTTTCTTAAACCACTAGAAATGCACAATTATCACCTGCTCTGAATATCCTCTCACCACCTGCCTCTGCTTTAGATTGGTTTCTCCATCAAGACCTGCAGTTTCAATGTAACAGATCCCATCCAGGTCGCTAGAATATAACAGCACCATGTCAGCAGGAATAATTTCATTACATGAAAGCCGGATGAAGTCCCCAACGTTGACATTTTTCCAGTGTTCATCTATGTATTTCTTCTCTTTCCTGAAATGAATATAAAAATATTAGAACAAACAAAAATAGAAATTTCCCCAAAATAAACACTCAAAGAAACAGACTGTACCTAGGAAATGACTCCAATACTGAACTTTCAAGTCATTAAGAACTTTGATGAGACAGTCAAGGTTACTGTAACAAAGAGTCTGTGGTGCTCAGGCACATGATCACAGAATCACAGAATCACAGAGTTGTAGGGGTTGGAAGGGACCTCTAGAGATCATCGAGTCCAACCCCCCTGCCAAAGCAGGCTCCCTACACCACGTCGCACAGGTAGGCGTCCAGGCGGGTCTTGAATATCTCCAGAGAGGGAGACTCCACCATCCCCCTGGGCAGCCTGTTCCAGTGCTCCGTCACCCTCACTGTAAAGAAGTTCTTGCGCACATTCGTGCGGAACTTCCTATGCTGAAGTTTCAGCCCATTTCCCCTAGTCCTGTCCCCATGCACTACTGAAAAGAGACCAGCCTCGCCACTATGGCTCCCACACTTCAGGTATTTATAAACCTGGATCAATTCCCCTCTCAGCCTTCTTTTCTCAAGGCTAAACAGACCCAGTTCCCTAAGTCTGTCCTCATAGGGGAGATGCTCCAGGCCCTTCACCATCTTTGTGGCCCTCCGCTGGACTCTTTCCAAGAGATCCCTGTCTTTTTTGTACTGGGGAGCCCAGAACTGGACACAGTATTCCAGATGAGGCCTCACCAGGGCAGAGTAGAGGGGGAGGATCACCTCCCTCGACCTGCTGGCCACGCTCTTTTTAATGCACCCCAGAATGCCATTGGCCTTTTTGGCTACAAGGGCACACTGCTGGCTCATGGCCAACCTGTCGTCCACCAGGACGCCCAGGTCCCTCTCAGCAGAGCTCCTCTCCAGCAGGTCTTCCCCCAGCCTGTACTGGTGCATGCAATTAAATCTAGATCTAAATTAGATCTAGCAGTGGGTTGTTAGTTAGGTTAGTATGGTTAGGTTCAGGTTGGACTTGATGATCTTGAAGGTACCTTCCAACCTGAGCAATTCTATGATTCTATGATCAGCTCTGAGGTCTCAGACCTGTTTTTCTGGGAATTACATTCCTGTCACCCTCCCATAATTTTGTCAGCCCAGTTCAAAACTCAGCCCCTTGATTCCTATACTTTCATTATTCCAACATTTACCAGTGAGTGAAAAATAGTCAGCAACTGCTTAACTAATGCTCCAGATATAAATACCTGTATTTATGGCTTTTAAATATTTACCCACTGTTTCTGAACATAAGGTACAAATAACCTACAACACTCAAGATAGAAAGTTATAATTCTTTATTATTATGGAAAACACACATAGAAGTTTGTGCCGCCTTCAACTCTTCTTGACTGTTCTTCTGTACTCAACAAAGGCGAAGAATAATCCTTTTTATTTAATTACAGCAGCACAGTCAGGTTTCGAGTGGTGAATAGGCTAAGAGGTAGCAAGCAACAAGGAGCTAACTGGAAGCATACAGTAGTAGGCCACTGAAAGAGGGTTGCTGATACAAACACTGCACATGCCTGGATGCAGAAATGCTAAGTTACAGCTTGAAACAGTGACTGAGCTCCTGGTGGGAAGGCAAGGCCAATCTAGAAGATCTCAGGTGCATACAATGCTCCTGAGTGACTGGAAATGGTGGAGCCAGGATCCACCCCTTCCCAGACCTCACTTAAGGGCTGGCATGTGGAGACAAGGATATATTGCTGGAAATTCCTATGTATGTGCAACCTTCTGAAAGTAAGTGCATTTTTTCCTTTGTTTTTGTGTCTGTGGTTGCCACGTTTGAGCATATCCTCATCTGCTACAGCCTAGGACTTTGCTTCTATGCCGTCATTGCTATGTTTTCCATTGAGTTATGCCTTGTTAGTTGTTGGGCTTTATTATCTTTCACAGACTAACCCTAAAGCTATGTTTAAAGTGAGGAAAGTGTACTCTTCACGGTCTTGGAAGCATCCTCATGTTGTGCATCCTTTCCTAAATCTTACTCTGGCTTACCCAGCTGAATAATCCAGTTGTACCAAGAAGCTGGGAAGTGCACCTAGCTTCCACAGTACAGACTCAAGCTAACAAACTTTACAACATGGCAGTTTTGTGCAGACAGATCTACCAGTTCTAATCAAAGTCGTAACTTTGTAAAATACTTCTGATGACAAAGAAAATATCAGAAAAACATTCCTTGTGTCAAGCTCTGCACCTGTACCTTTCAGATCTGTGCTGCCTGACAGTATCCTTTCAAAAATCCTTTTCAACAATAAGATGGCACAAAGTCCACATAATTAACCATTATATTGATAACAGTATCTCTAGTGAAGATAAGGCAGAGTTGAAATGGTTTTCCAAGTAAATGCAAAGCAAAAGCTGAGGTAAAATTAAACCAACCTCAGCTAAATATATACTTCTCCTTGTGATGCTGTCACTGGCTTTTCTTTAAGCATGGAAAACCATGTAAAACTTAATTAAAGCTACATCCCCATCTGCCAGAAGATGGGTGGAATCAGAAACATGCTCCAGGAACCAACTTTTCATACCAATACATTGCTTTTGGGGGGGGAGGGAAAGAGCAGAAGGAATGATTTCTAAAGTAAATTAACAACAACAAAAAACACACCATAAAAATAAAGGTGAAGAGGGAAAAAAGGAATGAAGGCTCAAAGAAATGTTCTAACAGGATGTGATTCACATTTACCGAAGCTATGACTTAAGATTTAGTCAAACTGAGCTTAGTCTTACTTTCTCTCTCCTACCTGAAGTCAATTCAGGTGAAAAACAAGACTTCTCTTTTTTGTTTAGAAATACCTCTCAGATATTGATAATTGTATCTATATGTTTTTTGTGTGTAGCCAGTTCACCCCACTAAGAAGGACAGTGAGTCCAAAGAGACAACGCTGACTGGAACAGAATGCTCTGGTCACTATGCAGCAGCACACTTAATACTGCTTCCCCTAGGTGTGATGGAAAGGATTTGGGAACCCCTAATAGCAGCAAGAAAAAATTATCTTCACAGCCAGCTTGCATCTAGAAGAATTACAGGAAGGATGGCAAGTGAAAGGCAAAGTAAGTTCATAAACAAAGAAAGCAATGATGTAACTGTGTAATAAGATAAAATCTCAGCTTAAAAGTTGTAGATATTTGGGTCTGATTGCTACAGGCATTTTTCAAAGTGATTATTAGAATTTGATCCACTACATAACTACTTGGAGTTAAAGATTTAGTAATAAAGCAGCACTTCTGTTTACCCCCAAAGTAATTATTTACTAGAGCTTAGTAAAGGAGAAAAACACTGGCGCTTACGCATCTCTAGATTGTCTTTCTTTTTTTTTTTTTGCTAACTATCATTTATTTCATTGAGAACTACTCTATCCTTGTGAGATCCCACCCGTAGTATGGCATCAGAAAATGGTCTCATTTACTTCATGGAAATTACATTAAGAGTACAGTGTTACAACACTAATAGCTTTTATGACTTTCACCACTGTAATGATGAAACAGTAATCACTGAATTTCAATGATGCCAAAACAATTTTAAGATATTAAGAATAATACTAAAACTTCCTTGATTAATGCAGTGTAGACTCAAGTATGAATGCTCTGATATTTTTCAGCAAATTTTACACTAATTTAATATTTGCTTAGCTAAAGAAGTGATCAAGACTCAACTAGACAACTTCCTGAGCAATTTGATCTACTATGGCATGCTCTGAGCATGGTATAAGACTAGAGAGATGACTTCCAGAGTTCTCTTCCAACCTAAGTTTTTCTGTCCCTCTATGTGTGTTCAGAGAGTAAACCAGAAGAATCATTTTAATAACAATTACCCAGAAAGAATGTTGTCTCTTACCGGCTATACACTTTAGTTAGTAAGTTGTTTATCTGTTTATCCATTTTATATTTTGAGTAGTCTTCTAGACCATCCTTCAGGGCAATTATCGTCAAAACTGCTATCAGAGGTAGCATTGTAATTTCTTTTTGGAAAGCTTCCACTAGAGGAACCCAGTTTAAAACTACTAGAAATAGGAAATACAAATTGGCAATTCTGAAACAAAGAGCAAACACAAGAGTTAGCTGTGCTAGCAGTCATTCTAATTCCTCCCACTTCATGCTGCACAGAGACAAGTGAAGAAACTGTAGCTGGAGTTAAGAAAAAATAAAGAATTAATTATCTGTGACTTCATTTTCCCCTCTTCAGTCAAATACATCGGTTGGCTGAATGGCTGATTAATTCTCATGATAAGAAGGTGCAGAGAGCAAGAATTTGACTATAATTCCAACCCTCCCTTCCTGGTATATGTCTTCTAGTGAGATTCTGGTGAACTTGCAGGTAAGATATTTTTAAGTGAGCCATTCTGCAACCTTCCTGCATAACTTAATAAACCTGCAGTTCTCCAAGCATTAAGATGGAGGGAAAAAAAAAAATGATAGCCAGAGATAAAAGACATGTGAGGGAAGGAACATGTTTGCAGGAAATCAGCTGAAAATCCTACTTCAGATTACTGAAGTGCTCCAAAAGTAAATAATAGTTTGATCCAAAGAGTGGAATGAGTGGAAATAATAAGTTTTTAAGAAAGGATTAGTCCAAGATTGATATTCAATCTTTGGACAAATAACACAGACCTTTTCAGAAGTGACAGGCAGGTTGGAAAAACATATATTAATACACAATTAAATAAAAAGATTCTACTTTAGAAGAACTTCCACAAACAAAATAAAAATAGTTAATTACCTGTGAAATTGTTCAAATAAATTGCGTGGTATGAAATTCAGTAAAGTATATTTAGTAGTCCGTATTTTGTTGTTCATATACAGTTTTGATACCTTTTCATACTCTTCCTTAAAATGTCCCAAGCAGGGTATCACTATCCTATGCTTGCCAATAGTTTTTGTTGCTTGATAGCACTTGTTACTTGAGTTGCTGCCGCTGCCTTCTTCTCTGCCTTCTGTTGACGTCAGTTGCTGCCAACGATACCGGGTCCAGCGGATGGGATCTGCCATTGCACCCCACGTGCTTTATAATCCAAGGAGTGTCCTCTACCCAGACAGAAGTTAAAATACAGCAAGTTAAGCAATAATTCTGTAAAGGCTTATTCAACTAAAAAGTTCCAGCCACAGTCCTGAATAAGCCCAGGAAAAAGACCGTTTCTCACATTTACATCAGGAAATGAACATTTAATGATGCCAGGTTCCTCTTCAAAGGTTGTATTTATCCAAATTTTATCTTACCTTTCAGCATCCTGCAGTTCGATTACTCCGTTTAAAATGCACAACAGTTTTGTAATTATTAAAAAACAAATCTGATTCCAGTATTCTGTCACTGATCTACAGATCTATCTTTTCCAGTAGATGACTTTTGTTTTGCTATACTTCAAATAACAGAGGAAAATATCAACACAGTTTAAATTGATACTAATTTCTTAATTTGTGTGTAAATCACACACCAAATTGGTACTTGAAAAATCCAAATGAGAATGCCATGAAGGAGTATATAATGATGATTGCAAAATAAGTGATGCTTTGTAATTTTACACACAAAATTAGATCTGGATAAAATGCCTCGTTTAGAGAAAGAAAACAAGCTTTTATACCAATCATGGTTTGATGGATCCTTCAATCTTCCAGAAGTCCTTTCTCAGACAACAAACTGTTCAGTCATTTTTACAAATCTCATTAAATACTATTTAACAGTAATGCCTTATACCGACTTAGGAGTCTGTAGGTTTTCTGAAGTCCATAGCAAAAAAGAGAACCCAGCAATTAAGAGCAGTTCTGGGACTGCAGTATTGCTTCCCACACCTAACACAAGATTTGTTCACACAAGTTTTAAATATCCTCTATGCTGGATTACCAGGGAGCACCTCAATGACGTTTCTTCTTGTCCTGGTAAATTTGTTTCTTCCAAGCATCTACCGTTAGAAGGTATGTCAATTAATTGTGTTTTTGTGCTTGCTTTCATATCAGACTAAACATAACCATTTCACGCTGGTGATTTCTGTGACTAGAAGAAGCGACAGATAAACAAGCTCTTTGACAAAGTAAACTCCTGAGGAATGTGGGAATGCAAAGTCTTTAAATGGCAAATCCTGTTCACTCTGTGAAAGTTACCTAGGCAAAAGCACCTTTAAAAGCTGAAGAATCAAGTTATCAGTAACATGCAAACAAAGACTGACAGGAAATTAGGAAAACAAAAAAGAAAAGCTGACAAACTTCAAAACCTCTTAAACACAGGAGGCAAACCTTGTTTTTAAAAAATACATGCGTTACTTTTTGTAGCACGTGATACCTGGTGACCTTCACTTAACAAATAAGGGTATGGAAAAAGAAATAATAATGAACTAGATGTTTTAAAGCATCAGTGTGTTAGGACAGAATTCCTCATTGTTGGATCTGGAATCACAGGTTTGAACTGTACATGCAGTGCTGCTGAAGAGCAGTCATCTCCCTCCGCACATGCATCCCTGACACAGCTCCAAAAGCTCTGCCCCACCCTTCCTTCTTGGAGGCAGAACTTAAAAGGAAATGAAAAACCTGAGATTCAACAGCACTCGCTGCACAGATCCACCAACAGCTCTGGTATTTTAATTTTTAAGAACATTTTGAAGGAGATTGTGTGGACAGTAACTAAAACAAAACCACCACTGCACCATGTTGGAAACTGCAGAAGATCACTCATTGCCTCTCCTGTAGTCAAAAAGGTGAATCAGGCAATTAAAGTGCATCTTAGGGGAAAAAAAACAACACTGGGATCTTATGCTCTGTCACAACACCCTCTGACTCACCTGGGAATTGACTTAGTATTTGCAAATGTTTTTTTTAATGCATTTGCATTTCCATTTTAAAGCATGATCTATAAGACTGAAAACTTCTGAATCCCTTTTGATTTTTTTTCCTGTGTTGCACGTCTTTCCTCTTTCTCCTTGAACTGTGCTCGTAAAGTAATGCACTCCTTTCATTTGACCAGCTCTAAATTCAGAAAAAATTCAGCAACTTCATCCTTTTCAGTATCTCACATGAAGTTGCTGAAGATTATTTTAAACAGTTTTGGCAGGAAATCCCTTCTCTTATCACATGATTTGACCTTCTCACCCTGTCATTTTTTTATTCATCGTTCTCCAGCCTAACCTAAATTCAAAGCATTAATGAAAAACTGTTGGTGCTTCTTTACATGTGAGCATGAATCCCCAAGAAAAGTTAGTTTTAGAAATACATGAGAACAACTCAAATCTGAAGCAGTACTTGAATTACTTTTAAAAGTTTTCTTCTTAAAGCCTAAAATATTCTTTGTGTGTTCAAAATCAGGAAGCCTAAATGATCAAATTTCAAGTTTGAGGCCAGCTTCATAGAAACTTGGTTTTGTTCTCGTGAGTCAAAAGCTTGAAAATCAGAATGCTGCTTGGTCTTGCTAAATAGCAACACTGGTGTAAAGTTAGAACATGTTCATCTAATGTGCAAAAAGACAACTTTCTGTAGCATTAACACCACAAGATAATGATGAAACGCGAAAGGGAACTGTCTGACACTGGACATGTTCTTTGCTTTCTGTCTACCTCAGTACCTTATATACTCTGATTCCTTCCTCTTTTTATAAAGTCTTTTTGAGATATCTTACTTGAAAACTGGAAGGGCTATAAATAGTTAACACACGAAAACTGGTTGTCATACAGACAAGAACAGAGCACAGTAGTGTCATTTTTTAGCAAAAGACTGATCAATGCTATATATTGTTCATATTTCATCATCCTCTATCACAATACAAAGCCTTTAATAACTCTCTGCTATAGATAGTGCTGTAGACGCTACTTGTAAATGGTCCATACCTTGAATTAAGCACTTTGAATCTTAAAGCCCAGCATAAGCATTCTCTTCCCCTTACTTCTTGTGCCAAAAACTTGCTTTCTTTTGCAATCACTTGCCTACTTCCTCTCTTGCAAACTCTTTCAGCTTCCAGTTCGATGAGGTATCAATTCCTCAGCTTCAGTCACACTGCAGCACGTAGCCTTTGGCAAACAGCTTGGCAATCACTGACCAGCCTCCTTTCTAGAGATTATCAGACAAACTAGCTTAAATGCTTTAGCCAGCATACACAGTGTTCAGGTACTGCACCTTACTATTATGCTGTGGTTGTTTGCTTCCATGTCATATGAAGTACCCTATCATTTACTACAGCTTCTCTTGGCCACTTCCTCCCTTCTGACAACAACCTTCTTTTGCCATCATCTCCAAATAGTTACCCCTCATTCTTCTTTCAGCAAATTCTTTGTTAAAGACTCCCAGTAAATGGTATATTTCATGAGACTGTCCCTCAGACCTTTGGCACACAGATGTGTGTACTGTGCTTGTTTCTACTCTGTTCCTGCTCAGATGCAGCTTTTAGGCATAATGTGCAGCCTTAGCGTCCTCCAGGTCCACTTCCAGTCAATCAAGTCTTAGCAAACAGAAATGCAGTCAATAAAATTGCACTACCTTAACTGAAAAAATTCTGTAGAACCTAGGAGGATAGGGAGTCAGAAAATGCACCTCAATAGCAACTACTTTTCTTAGCTCCGTACCTGAATACTTCAGGATATCCTTTGGGTCTGAGGTTCCAGGACAGAGCTCACACTACACAAAGCTATAGAGGAGTGGAGCACCCTGGATTCATGCAAAGTTCCATTCAAATCTATTTGCACGTGTTGCTTCATGGGTTCACTACCAGTTGTTTGACTACACTACAACTAGAGTAATATACAGGCTAACTGTTAGAAATCAAGACAGCATTTGAATCTTCAATATTTCATATGCTACTGAACCACAAAGAAGTTTCAAAAGATCTGCGGTCTTAAGAGTAATCTGCAGTCTGGAAACAATAATTATTTTCTTCTAAGGTCTGCTACCTTCTCTGTGATAAGCAGTATCAAAGGTTTGTAATGCGTGCTACGTATGCTGAAAATGAAAACTGCAGTGGCGCTCTAACATGTTGAATAGATCTGGAGAAGAGACCCGTGCTGTCAATTTATGAGACAAACATTCAAACAGCAGGAATTAAAATTTCAATTCTAAGAGAAACGTGGCAATTTGCAACAACATATTTTGAGTTATAATCACAAAGTACTAAGTACTCTTGCATTGAGTGGAAGGCAGCTGTTACTATGAGAAGTGAACCACTGAGGCAGAATCTCACCATATAATCTGAATTACAAAGTCTCACTTAGCATGAGGGACACAAATGCTGCAAATGTTGAAATGCTTCACCTTGGAAACTTCTTGCTTGGAAATTAAGCTAGCTATCAGTGGCTCTTCTGAAATCATCAACCATCAGCAGGATGCATTATAAACCAGGAAGTGCCTGGACTGTGACACAAGGTCAATCGCAAAGCAATTTAATAGTAAACCACACAGGCAGCAGTGCTGATTAACATGCTATAGAGTGGGAGCAATATGTGAAATAGGAATAACCTCCTTCACATTGGGTGAAGTTGGTTAGGGTACGAGTTAGATCCTGCACCTTCCTGAATCATACACTGCCTAATTTCAGGTTTAAAATTCAGAGATGTACTCTTTTATTTCAGCTACAGGGAATCAGTTTCACAATAAAACTGAATGACTGCCAGAGAGCTTTGGTCTGTGCAAGCCTTTTATATCTTCTTTTCCATTCATGAGCAAAGTTCTGCTTTATGCTCTGTTTCCCGTGTCACATCAGTATCTCAAAACTGCAAAACTAAACTTTTCAGGTTAACTCTTTTATGACTGTCTTCTCTTGTAAAGGTATCTTAAACTTATGGTCATGCAACACCTAACCACTGCAGATGCTTTCATGTATGTGAAATTCACAGCACTAATTTTACATAAGAGTAAGGTGTGGGCCGCATTAGAAAAGCTGTGCTGCTGTTCATGATGCAAAAGGATGCAAGTCTGTACTCAGTGTAGGCTCCCTGAGCTACAGTAAACAGTTCTGAAGGAAATAAATCCTTACTAGTGGTAATGCTGTTTCTTAACCGTGCTGATTTCTTTAAAGAGCCTGAAATCTGCTGTGTGGAAGATGAAATTATTCATCCCAATTTGTACTAAAAGTAACTGTTGCAGAACCAAAGTTCTGTACTCAAGTTCCCAAAATTCTAAGCTAGGTCTTCAACTAGCAACTTGTCCAGTTTTCCTGGTTTTCTAAGACATCTACACTGGCAGCTTCTTCAAGAGTTTCAATCTCTCTGGAGCTCTCAGGTTTAATCCTCTAGGGTTCTTCAAAGGATCTGGGGAAGGGTGTTACATACCCTTTTCCACAAAGGCTTTCCAGCACTATGCAGGCTTAAATGGTTCATGTCAAGGCCTGCACCAGTGCAGCTTCATCCGTTTTCAGCCAGCTAGACTGAAACTACCTTAATCATGCTGCAGTCATATGTATTAGAAGTTCATTTTAAGTAAGAAGTAATATGTAGCCTTCTGATTTTTAAGAAGCTGAAATAACAGCTGCAACAGATGTGATACACTTGCATATTTCAAAAGGATGGCAATGCTACAGCTTGCAGGCTAGCAGTACCTTCATTGTTAGCAGTGCTATTTGTGTTTAAGATTAGGCTCAAATCTTGCTTTAATCACTACAGAGCTTTTGCAACCCAATAAAAAATTCCTCTTGAGGGGATATTTCAAGCCTGAAAGGGAGAGACAGCATATAGCAATTCAAGGAAAACTACAGCTGTGCATCTTAAAAGATTTTAATATTAAAAATAAGGTCAAAAGATATAGGAGCATAGAAAAGAATGCACTGGGTTAAGAACGCTCCAATAATGGATCCAGTTCAACACTTTTAAACAGATTAAAGAGTAAGTCATTGAAGATGCAATTGTCACTAGCCGAACGGAGCTAAATGTTATCGCTGAAAGGCGCAGGTCTTGCTTCTCCCATCCAATGCTCCCAGCTTTGTCCCCTTCTTCATAATGCATCTGTTACTGTTGCCGTGTGCAGTTACTTACTGAACCTGCATTGAAGCTGGTTCAACTCACTGCTCCGTAAGACCATTTACCAAGACAAAGACAACAAAATTATTAGATGCATTTCCTGACTGAGCTTCCCAGATCCAGCTTACATGGGGAGGTGGGATGGGAATGTCAGATGTCAGTGTCTTAGAATACTTACATAGAGCACACAGCTATGATTTTGGTCTAGTTTGCATTATAGAAACGTATCAGTTGTGGACATTGGCTTGCAAATCCAGATCACCCACAGCAGTGGCAATTAACAAAAGAATGCAATCCTAGTCTGCCTGCACTAGCTTTTGCTGCTGTAAATAATATCTGTCCACAGACTGACTGTACAAGTTCAGCCTGGCACCAGTTTGGGGGGCACACAAAGGTATTAAGAGAACTAAATTCCACTCTGATCTTCAGGAAATCACTCAGTGTTGCAATTCATCATTTACCAAAACAAGGATAATAATATTTCAGAGATTTCTCAGTCCTATAGCTGTTGTGGAGACAAGAATACCCTGTATCATTTTAGTACAAAAATAAGGGTTATTTTAATATTTTTCAAATGTGAAAGTACATTAACCCGTGACAATTTTTTTTTCTTCGTTTGCAGAACTTCTGACAGAACAACTTCCTTTCAGGGACTCTGATTTCTCTTTCACATCCTTCTGAACTTTTCTCCATCACCAAGCCTGGCAGTTATGGCTGTGACCTTCACTGTGTGCACGACTCACCCTTCAGAGGTTTCTGAAGCTCCAGGACTTTCAGTGCCACTGACATGGACCTCGCTATACAAGCTTATATCCTTTCCCTCAGTCACCATCATGAACTACTACAAAGTCCCACCAAAGAGCTATTGTTTCTAGACTCGAGGTCCTAACTACCATATATTTTCCCCGGTCTACTTCCAGCAAAGCGCAGTCAGTAAGTTTACCATTCAAATCAAAGGCTTCCTTCCCGTTAGAGCTCCGCGAGCAGCACACAGGCTAACTGACGGTTCGCGGCCCGTCAGCCCCGCAGCGCCCGACAAGGGCACCGGCTGCGACCCCCCCCGCGCCGCGCTTCCGCCGGTCCTTTGTCCCCGCGACCGTCTCGGAAGGCGCGGACTGTACAGCTTCCCTGCACAGCAGCGCAAGTCCCTCTTACAGCCGCCGGACGACTGCAAGCCGCAGCACGTCACCCTCCCGTCGGGCTCCCTCATCCCAACACCGGCCCGTCGCGGCGGCCTTACCGGTATCACCGCGCACATCCCAGCGGGACGGCAGCCACGCTTCGCGCACACCGCTCTCTCTCCGTCTCCGTCGCCGCGCCCCGCCCGTGCAGGCCGCCCCGCCTCGTCCCGCCGCAGGGCCGGCTCTCCTCAGCGCCCTTCGCCTCTTTTCTCGCCGGCTCTTTACCTGCGGCCGCCAGGTGGGGCGAGCCGCTTTGCTCGTTGTCGTGAGAGTCAGGCCTCGCCGTGCAAGCCCCGTTCCCCCGCCTTTCAGTTGCAAGCTGCCGCAAAAGGCTGCTTGCTTTCCTCCTGCTCTGAGCAGCCACGCTCGGGAGCTGAGCTCTGTAAGTGGAAAAAAAGAATGAAAAAAGAGCTGCTCTTAACAATCTCTGTAGCCTTGGCAATCCCAAAATGTTAGCTATCATTTACAGGCTGTTTTTGACCCGACGCCCGAGCAGGTGGAGGCTGTGGTGGGAGCATTGCTGTGGCAGAGCCTGACACCTGACAAGCCTGCCGTGCAAATTGGCGTTCTTGGTTGTTTGCCAGCACAGCCTGGCACCAAAGGCAGCTCGGCCTGTCTAAACATCAAGTTTTCTAGCCACTGGGCTAATCAAGGTAAGCAAACAGGCTCTCTTGTTTTCTAAGAAATAGACCTCTGGCTATTGGGAAGTTGCCCTAATTATCTTAAACAAATCACTGGTATCGGAATATCTGTTAATTTTTTTCATCAATAGTCCTTTTGATGCTCAGCCCTGCCCTTTTTCCTCTTATGGCCCGAAGGCTGCCCTTTGCAAAGAAGCCACACTGCCTTTTTTTTTTTTTTTTTTTTTTTTTTAAATGCCAGAAGATTTCTACTCCAGGACCATCTTCTGCTGAAACAAACAAACAAACAAACAAAAATAGAAGAAAAAAAAAAAACAAAACAGGAAAAAGTTATTTGCAAAACTAGAGAGCAGAGGGCTGTGTTGAGTGGTAGCTGCTGGTCATGCTCACCTTTCTGTGTATAGTGTGGTTTTCCTGTGCTTTGCATTTTAGCCTGTCCCGTCTCCCTGACTGCACACTTGAAACGCTTGAGTTGTGATTCTGTGAATGGATCCGGCACCCTGTTCTTTGACAGGCCCGTATGGCTAAAGGAACAAAACATATTGATGCGTAGGGTGAAATAAAAATAGATCTGTGTGAAGGAAGTCCATATCTGCTGACTTGAAATTAAGCCGTTGTATTCTTCTAAGCAGGAAAAAGATGTTCTTCCGTTTCCTTGGCAGTATCCACAACCTTTGCTCATTCACTTGCTATGGGAAAGAGGATGCAACACTGGGAAAGTTGGAGTGAGCTGCTGCAAGACACAGGAAGATAGCAGACCCGCCAGAAAACAGTTCCTTTAATGTAGTTTTATTGGTTAACACTGATTTATTGACAACTGACAATATAGTTTTATTGGTTAACATTGATTCACTGACAACTGTCAGGTTGTTTGAGAAAGAAAACTTTGGAAAGCTTTTAACAAAATAGTTACATCTCTTGTAACCATATCACAGTTGTAAATAATTCATATGTGCTTTTCCACATTCATATTTTTCCATGCATGCCACTCTATTCTGTAAGCTCACGGCTACAAAAGGCATTCTTTTATTTCCCCTGTTTGCCCAGCAATAACAATTGCCTCAATTGGGCCTGCACACCGCTGTGCTGCAAAAATACCTGACCAAACCACGAATGAGCAAGCTTTGTTGCCAGAAGGAGCTGAGCTGCCTTAGTGCAGCACTCTCTGCAGTTTAATGAGACATGTGGGATACACGAGCTCCTCCAAGATTGACCCATTGAGTGGGTGAGAGGCTTTACTGGTGCCCTTCACCTGCCTGTTACATGGATGTGGTTTCGCTTTTATCTTTTTGTATTACTGCCTAGTACTACAAATGGTATTAGTTCCAGGTATGCAAAGCATCTGTGCAGCTTCTCTAAAGAGTGATGAACCCGTCTTTTCCCAAATATATTATGGTAGAGAATCTACAAAGAAAACATATCAGAGGTAATACTCAATTCAGAAATCTCCCTGCTAACTTTGTGAGGAGATAGATAGTAACACCAAATGTCTTCCACATGGATATATCTTTTTCTTTCCTGTGCATTATCCATGTGTCTTTCATATTAATTCCTGAACTGTCACACGAGAAGGGAGAACTATGAGCATGTGAGAGTGATCGATGAATCTAGCACAGTTAGGGAGCTCTTTGATTTTCTGTGTTCTTCAAACCCTCTATCAGTTCATGGCTGCGGTAACTCCGGAAGCATGAGCACAAAAAGCTCATCCAGCTGTGCTCATATTGGCACTGCCTGGGACACATGAGAGAAAGGAATGTACGTCATGGGAACTGTGTTAACTAAATGTGCTGGCAGATTGAAAACTTTCCCAAGAAGACCTGGAAGGAAGACAGAAATTTGTCACGGCGTGCCATCAAGCATTTCCTGGAGTACCTCCAGTTAATGAAATGCTAAGGACCTGGATATGTTTCCCCAAACAATCTCCTGTCAGATCCACATTAATAGCAGTGCCAGTGAGGATTTGACTTTATAGTCATGTATGGTTATCACCACTGCAGTGTGGATGCTCTTGGACTGGCATAATAAGTTCAAAGTGCATTATTATCAGGACTGTGGATGTACTTAAAGAGGTCTAGTGTCTATTTACTGTACAAATAGTGACATATTGTGATGTGTTGGCTCAAAATGCCTTTGAAGAGGTGGTAGCATACTCGTCATAAATTGTAGCCTTAAATGGTCTTGACTGTCACCCAGTAATTTGATCACAATTTTTCTCCTAAGCTCTACAGTAAATGCAAATAATTTAACCGTAGCAAAGATTTCACCAAAACGCTAACATTTTAAATTGTTTTGGATTATTGCTTACAAGTTCACTGTCTGTATGTTGTATTTGGATTCCTACATGATGTGTGAAAATCCTCTGTTGAGCCTGTGCAAGTTAATACTGCCCCTTGTGCAGATATACTTGAGTTGGTCTCTTCCTACAAGATCTGTGGATCCATTTTCTGGCAGGAACTTAGTCTGACTCAGTTCACAGGATGATGGATGCACATTGAATGAGACAGCTGTTCAGCACTGGTCTTTATCTGTTCTAATATGTGTGGCAATGACCTTTATTTACTGTACACAGTCTAAATCAGAATGGGTTTATTGATTTCCTCATGGGGAGACTGTGTTCATCAGTTGAGTAAATGTTTTATAAATATTCATTAATTTTCCTTCATAGATTCCTGTCTGACAAGATGATATGAATACTTCCATTTTACAAATAAGGAACTGAAACAACAGAGAATAAGCACCATCATGTGAAAGTGTCTGCTAGCAATTCAGACAATGCATGCTCTATTTGAATGATTTAACGTTTGCTTTTCTGAGTATATATTTACAGTGCATGTTATATACAACTTGCAGATCTTGATTGAGGTAGAGCAGGTACATAAATATTATCATGGGAGCTTTCCTGAAAGTCACCTTCTATGTGCTGGGTCAATTCCCTTGTTATTCCAAGCATGTCATTCAGTCTGGTTTGTAAGAGGACTGAACTTTATCTTAAAAGCAGTTGAGTGTTTTGCTCTTATTACTTCAGGAGAAAACTGTTCCAGCAGACATTGCTGTAAGGGTTAAGAATTATCTTCTACTGTCTGAACTAAACCTCATACCCATTTGGTCTTTAACCAACGGTGATGACTTTTTAAAATGTTTAAATTTTTCTTTTGCTTCCTGCTGTTTATCTGTCCACGTTTGTTTTGCTAATGTTAACACGATAAGAATGAATTATATCAAAATGGATGAAGACTAACTAAATTCTGAATAAAAGTGTCCACCTGAAGGTGTAATGCAGTTTAACAAATGCATGCAGAACTTCTTTAATATTGGATAAAGTGCCAGCTTTGTGTAGGCAAGTTTGGAAGGAGTATTTGACTGCAGTATTCACATGTACAGTACTCACACTTTGCCTCAAATCATTTTCCTGCAGCTTCTTATCTTGGCATTACTACTTTTTACAGTACAGAAGATGAACTGGTTATGTGTGAGACTTCAGCTTCTAAGAGTCTAGGTTTGCTCTCTTGCTGAATTAACATTGGCCTACTTCTGAGACAACAGGGATGCATGTATGGTTAGAACGTAGTGCCAGCTGAGTAAAATTGGGCACAGGTAAATTACTTTATCCCTTATTTTTCTGTTTACTGTGATGTGTCAATATCCCGTGGCTTATCTTATCTACACTTGCAAACCTGTTATTAGCTTGTTTGCACTGCTACCAGTTTATTGTTCATCAGAACTCCTTTGATACACAAACTGAATGTACTTATGTGCCTCTCTTCTCATTGTATATATAAGCTTGTCCTCAAAATAACCTTAATTATCACTCTTCTATTTATCAAAGTGTAAAATGAGCAAATAAGCTATTTAGTAAACGTTGTTTTTTCTCTCTGTGGCTGTAGAAAGTACTCATGTGGCTTACATTTTTTTTTTTCTTTCTGAAGATTCTTCTCTGCTCACTTATTTTCTGTGTTATCCTTTCTGCTGAACAGACAACTCTGAGTTTCTAAGTAAGATTTAAGCTTTGCTGACTGTTTTTACTCAGTAGCTTATGTCAAACTATTAAATCTGTTTCTTGGACAAATAGCAGTATTTTATAAACTAGTGGATGGATATGAAAGTGCTTCTTGGGCTGTGATTCACTCAGGGTTGATTTTCCACATGAGAACATTGTAGACTGATTTTGCATGAGATGGTTAATCTAATTTTAAGAGGTCTTGTATCAAATCAAAAGCACCATTGCCACAATACACCAGCTCTGACACAGATACGATTTTTATGGTTCACATGTAGTTAAACATTTTTGAACAGGGAACTTTGCACCAGCAGACTGTGTATCTTATCATTTCACCTTCTTGTAACAGTACAAGAACAAAATAAAGCTCAAGTATGACTTCAGCTGACTTGGCCCAAAAGGTTTCACATGCTTGTTTCTGATCCACTCAGGTAGCCCAATGCTTCACAAATTCAAGATAAATTAATGAAAATCCGTGGCATTGGTAAAGACAAGAGAGACATACTTTAACAAGTACCTTTGGGTCAAGTTCAAGCCTGGAAGGAAGCATAGGTTTTATTTTAACTAGTATTGTATGTGACAGTATTAGAATAACAGCTCTTTGCTAGGATTTTATGCCACTGCAATTATCATTTGGAAAAATCATACTGTTTTCTAGTGAAGGATTTATACTTTTTATTTCCCTCCTACATCTAGGGGAATTATTTAAGGAAATTAAGGTAATCCAAAACTTTCCTTTTTGAGTCAGTTGGGATTTCTTCTCAAATATCCTCCAAACCAAAGAAAATTTCTTACTGTATTCATCACCAAAGTTTGTGGAAGTAAGAACAATTAGAAGATATGCCTTCACAGTGAAAGTTCAGCAGGAGACATTATCTGATTAACTCTGGTCCAGAATTTGCCCAGAGCAACTAAATAACAGCAAATCTCTTAGCATCTACAACAAAATCCACATTCAGTTACTTCACAGTAATCCCAGAATATCTCTGCTAATGCAATAGTATTAAACCATTGCAAATCTGGTGCAAATTGCCAAAGCTATTGTCACCTGCGTAACTCATTACTTCACGACTGCAGATCCTCTTAATAAATCATTACATTTCCTAGCTTGTGCCAGGATTTCATAAGATTTTCATACATTTCATAAAATAGGGAAGAATTGATGATTTTTATCAGATGTTAATTAAAGTTCGTAAACATGATGGGGTAAATCCATAAACTTAATAATTAATTCTTACGCCGCCTGTAGGAGCAGTATGACATTGCTATCTTGTATGTGTGCACGAGTCAGAGAAATTTTACACTTTTGCAGATGGTAGTTAATGCTTTTTGGTACACGGGAATATTTTTTGTTCTTAGAATGAGAGATGACACATAGGCAAGCTGAGATAAAATGTCTTGACTGTCCTAATCATCAGTGACTAAGCCATGAGAAAATAATTTGCCATTGCAAAAAAGCATGAAGTGTGCCTCTCTATTTTTCCTATCATTGTTAATCTGAGATGGCAGAGGGTAACTGTTGGGCTGTTCAGTCTCCTGCTGAATAAAAAGGGGAACTGCAGTAAAATAATTCAGAGCAGATTTTGCAATGGGAAGATGTGTCACAAAGGTCATAAAACTGCAGCAACAGCACAATAGTTAGCAGAGTTTGAAAAGTTAGTAACCATAAGGACTCTTACAGCTGCTTCCCAGAATGTACTTCTCTAATACATAAACAAACATTTAGAATAGATCTCACTGCGCTTTCAAATTAATTCTTCTGACCTCCTTTTCCTCTGTAATGTATTTCTTTCTATTCCTCAAGAGCAAAACATATGCCCTGTTTGATATCATGTTACCATGTATTTCCTAAGAAAAAAGAATTTCCAGCATTCTGGACACATACCTGGCTTGCTGCCACAGTCATACTTTTCCCAATGTACAGAGGAACTGAAGGTTTTTATCAATACTAATTAGAGGTCATAAACTTGATGATGTAAAGCCACAAGCTTTCCATGGATTCCTACACTACCCATAGGAAGAGCCAGATAGTGCTATCTTAATTTTTCAGGTGAAGAAGCTTAGCTATATGATGATTAAATGGGTTGTCAGTATTTGGGAAATACTGTAGTGGCAGAGCTGGGATTTTTTTTCTTAGTTCTGAGCCAAGTATATTATTCACACCATCCAATAAAAAAAAAGCCCTGAAAAGGAACAGATGTTAAACATCCTTCAAAGAAAGTCATATGTCTAGAGTGCACTAACAGACTCCGCTTCCATGAGCTTGGATACAGGGATGAGTTCACATGATTTATTTTTCAGTAGAAGTCTAGAAATGTCTTAAGTGAAGGTTATTCAACTATTAATCCCCATGAAAGAGGAAAAGGGCAGAAATAGGAAGTAGATGTGGAAAGCTGCTCCCTGTATATAATTTAGAGACCTCAGAAAGTCCAGGCTTTGGTGCTGCCAAACTGAGCACAGCCTGCCAAGACTGAGAAAGTCTTGTAAACCGTAAGACCGTCTGTCTTGGGAGTTGGTTGGTTGTATTTACGCTGGAAGGGATTTAGTGATAAAAAAAAAAAGCTTTGTACTGACAAAACCACTCTCAATATAGATGTGTCTGTATGAAAAAACCGTGCTTCTACTTTCACCTGGTAAAATTACCTGCTTTTTATGCCCTCACTGCAATAACCTCTGCCAGCAAGGAGAGTTTTTCCAGTGCAAGTTTTTGATCAACAACTGTTTTCAATTCCATAAAATATTATTTGATAAAAATGAAAGACATAGTGGCTAGTATAGTAGAATTCAGATCAGAGCCATATGATAAATACAGTCCATGGATTCCTTGTGTGATTATTCTGAGTGTTTATTATTTTAGGAATAATTTCTCCCCACTGCTGTTATGACACGTTGGAGCAACTTGCTATGCAGCATATTCCAGTGTCTACTAATTGTTGCTTACTAAGAGGGCTAAGAGTCATCGCAATCTACCCACAGGGCTTCTTTTATCTTTTCTCATCTCCAAAGAATTCTGAAAAGCATCAATAGGTTATTACCATTTATTCTTAATATCACAATCTTAGGGCTAGGATTAGAAGAGACAATAATTTGGCTTGTATATTTGATGCGTGTGCCCCAAAAGTTCGGTTGTTTTCTTTTTGCATTCCAACCATTCCAATCATTAGACCTGAAGTAAAACTCCAGTCTTGACATGTAGATGGTTTTACGTATTCAGTTTACCTGGGATTATTAAATGTGAAAGGAGGAATGTGTAAAAATAGAAATGAAGACAAAAGACCTTTCCTTACAAAATGGTAGTAATAGATCAGATGAAAATAAACTCTTCAGCATGTTCCCTGAACTCAGGACAGGAAATAGTGAGGCAATTGTAGAATATGAGAATTATTAATGAGAATATTAATGGATAGACAATATATCAACTCTGGAGCTTAATATGACTGAATGCTAAATATAGTGAGCCTGCAGACATTTCAGCTGTTGAAGAATAAAGGTAATGATGCAGAAGACAGATTATGAAGAGCAGATAACTAACAATGTTCTTCACGTCAATGTCATGTTGTTTACCCAGCCTCACTTATAAGCTTGAGTGAGTGGTCACTGTAAAAATTAAATGAAGATGCATTATTTTCAGCTGTAGCATATCACCATGTGCATGTTTATAAGTAAGCTTCTACAAAAGCTTTTTAGATTTCTGGTTTAGTAGTTAAAGTGGTTCACTGATTTAAATCCATTTGAAGTTACATTTCAGGACTAATTGGTCCTGAAAACCATCCTATAAACAGGATGGTTTATACTGGTCTTCAGATGCTCCCCCTCCAATTGGATATCTGTAGAGCAATGTAAAACACTTCTATGCTATAATATTTAACAGGATAATATTAAGGGAGTCTGATTATTAATTACATCCAAATGTTTTAATTATTGCCATTCTTTCAAAAACAAGGACAGCAAAAGGATTCATTTTAAAATAGTTTTAACTACTGCAGTTTAGTTGTGGGTTATCTGTAAAAACAAAACAATCAATGAGTCAGCAGCAATGTGGATAATATAATGTGAAGTTCACATTTCTTGCTTATTAAACTGCTGCTTTTCTTGTCATCTTGGAGTCTCTTGTTTACCTACTTTCCATGATTTTCCTGGCCTGTCTCTGATTTAGCTGTTACTTGACAGCTTACACTCAGAGAGGTAGGGTGGGTTATCACTCAGTTACATGAATTCAGTTTACACAGCTCTGACTTCCTTGCTCCGTTCCTCCCCACTCCTATCTCAGTAGTCCAAATATAAACTTTTATCTTAAACTGTACATGCATGAAAACTGAAATGCCTTATTCTTCAGACCTGGTGATAATAATAACAGTAATAATAATAATAATTAAACGAATCAACCACCAGAAACAAAAAGCAATGAACAACCTGTTTTTAAAGATGTTCACTGAGATTTTGTCAGAATGTGTGGTTTATGTGTTCCTGTGTTTCAGGCTTTACATCTTTGCTCTGTTGAATCTGTCACTTCTTTGGTCCTTTCTACTAAGCAGGACACTCATGAACTTTCTCCTTATCCCTCTGCTATTTGATTTCTCCCTAAATCTGGACTTCTTTTGTATTTCTTTTGTGTGATCCCTCGGTCTGTCTTGCTTGGAGCAGAAGCTCCCTCTGCTGCTCAGGTTTGTAGAATGCAATGTAGTACAGTTAGAAACTGGATAAGTTTCCAATCATCTGATAAAGCACATTCTGTGGGAATGAAGGAAACTATTATTCAAAATGATCTACCATAAAAATTGTTTTTCTTGCAATTGCAACTATTCCTGAATTTAACAGCAGGGTAAAGCAATTTTGTGGTAATACATTCCAATATATTTCCCAGAAACCTGTATTAAAAATCTGATCTTTTAGTAGTATAGAAAGAAATTGAAAGAAATTGAAAGTTTACAGTCAGCAAAACCTGAAATCAGTTCCTCCCCATCTGTTTCTTCTCCGGAACTCCCATGCACCACGCTGCACCTCACATCCCAGCAGCTGGAGAAGACATGCTGCAAACTGACTTAACCAGCCTGGGGTTTTCCACACTCCTTGTACCCACCAGTACAGACCTGTAGCTGTTTTTGTATTCTAAGGGCCTGGGGTTATGCTTACTTATGTATGATCTTATGCCAGTGAACTTGTCAAGGGGTTTCGGTGAAATAAGGTCTGCCTACAAGAATTCCTTCCAGTACTTGAAGGGGTCTTATAAGCAGGAGGGGGACTGACTCTTTATTTTTACATAGTCTGATTGTGATAGGACAAAGGGGAATGGTTTTAAACTGAAAGAGGGGAAATGTAGGTTAAACATTAGAAAGAAATCTTTTACTCAGAGGTCAGTAAGGCAGTGGCACAGAGAAGCTGTAGATGCCCTATCTCTGGAGGCGTTCAAGACCAGGTTGGATGGGGCCCTGGGAAGCCTGAGCTGCTGGGTGACATCCCTGCCCATGGCAGAGGTTTGGAACGGGATGGGCTTTAAGGCTGTTTCCAGCCTAAGCCAGCTTATGATTATATAATTCTGTGACTCTTTGGTTCTGTATCTGTTTCTGTGCAGGCATTTGTGTACTGTTTTTCTCATACAAGCTATTAGGAGGTTGCTGCTTATTCGTGTCCATGTTCAAATCAACGTGTCTGCCTAAAGGCTGTACAAGTAACAGCAGGTGGGTACTCGCGTGGTATCTCCTGTACACTCCCCCAGGCAGGCGCTCAGAGCCAGCGGCCACAACAGCCGTGCCGGGCCTCGAACCCGCGGACTTCAGAGCGGAAAGGCGGGCCTTTGCCTACGTTCATACGCGCACGCGCGGTGTCGCGGGACGGGGAGTGAGTGCTGGCGGCGGCGGCCCAGGAGACGGCCGGAAATGCTGCAGTTGCTGGAGAAGCTGCCGCCGGGACGGGCGTTGGAGGTGAGCACCCGCTTCGTGCGGGCACCGGGCCTTCACCACTGGGGAACAGACTGGTACGGTGGGGGAGTGCGGCGCAGGCCCCGGAGGTGGGACGGGGAGGGCAGGGCGGTGCTGGCGGTCGGATGCTGCCTTCCCCTGGGCGAGGCCGGGCCCGGCTGCCCGCGGCGTTGCTCTGATAGGCCCTTAGTGAGCATCGCCTTCCCTTTGGGGTCTCCGCCGTCCTTTGCGAAGCGAAAGCGAAAATGCGGGCTTGGTTGGCTCTGGCATATAGCGGTGGATAAGCTTTGAGCACTGAGACTGAGTCCAGCAAATAGAAGGGCGGTAATTGAGCTGCCTAATGGACCTGGTGCAGCCTAAGAGTGGGAGCAGGGTGTTTTTGAGACGTGTACTGCATTGTTCCAGTTCCTTCATAACATAGTTGATGGCATATGTGGACGTGGGTATCCTCGGTACCAGGATTACAGCGGTGTTTGGAGCTTGGCAGAATGGATGGAGGTTTTGGAAGAAACAAGGATGTATTTCAAAACTGCAGTTGGCAAAAACGTAACTGATGAAGAGGTAAGGGCTCAGTACTGGTTGGGTTTGACTTTGAGAGATCGTTCTAGGATGATCTGCTTTGCATTTCACCTGGTCGTAAAATATTTTGGTAGCGTAGCATTTGGACAGTAGCAGACTAAATCTGGGTAGCTTCAGGTCAGATGGAAAGTGGGCATGTAGAATTAAAATGATAAGACCTGAAAGAAAAGAATTGGGTACCATTTTGATTAAATAGTGTTGGATAATACTTGGTAAAGTACTGCCATAGTTACTTTAAGTGGTATCTTAAGTACTATGAACTTAAACTTGTTTTGCTTACAATACATAACCTGTCGTTAATATTAATTAGAACTGTAAACAATTTATACTCCTGTTGGAAAGTAGTGACTCAGTTTTGATCCTGAAAACATTTGGGCTGTGAATGGAACTTGCCTCATGAGGTTTGTCTTTCAAGGGTATTCCAGAGCATGTAATTTCTGCAAAAACTTGTTCCATTATCAGGAATCTTCTCATCATTTGCTCATTGCTTGTCTTTAGGCTACTTGCTGATAGTTGGATCAAATGACGACACTTGAGTAGTCGTAGGAAAGTCTGTACATTAGTGTGTTTCAGCTGAGCAAATGTCTTTGGTCTCCATTCTGACATCCAGAAACTCAGAGCTCAACCTGTTGGTTATGTGTGGGATTCTTATTTTGATTCTAGCATGACATCTAAGAAGGCTTCAGTATCTTGCTTCTTTTAACATAAAGGACTGTGTGCATCAACTGTGAATTACTGCCAAACAAGAACATAAATGTTTTACATTGTTGTAATAAATGCTGACATGAACAGCCTTTGAGAGCAACGTGAGAAAGATGAGGCTATGGTATAGTATAACTGTATAACAACTTACTAGATAGAAATTTGGATACATACAGGTATCCTACAGGCTATTTCAGGTGGTACATCGAATTTCTTAGATATATAATTTAAGCAGTCATAACCTTTTATTCTTACAGGCTGTCCAGCAGATGAATGAATTAAATGCAAACTATCAGGAAGCAATCATAAAATGTCTAAAAGGCAGAAAGGAAGAAATCAGAAATGCACTTGTAGAAACAGTAAATGCAATCTCGTCTGCCCAGCTGCAGGATTTTGACTGGCAATTAAAGGTAAGAGGTCTCTCTTTCACCCCTCCCTAATTGAGCACTACTTGGGAACACTTGAAAGTTTCATGTGATGTCAGAATTTTGAGGCCTAATACTTAATACCGGTATAACTATTCTAATGAAGTGACTTCAGAATTCACATGCTTTAACTTTCAGAGAGCCATGATCAAATAGGTCATTGCTTTTCATCTAGTGTACACAAATGTCACAGCTCAGCCTTTCTAACAATTTATTTGACAAATGTTTTACTGTGAAGAGTGTTTTTATTATATTGTTGGTATTTGAAAACATAACGATGCAGAAAAGACTGCAGAGATGACTGTGAGCAGTAAATCATGTGGTCTTCATTTTTGTCATGTGGGTGCTTGTTCTGGTAATACCCATTCGGTATCAAGTATAAAACTGATGCAGTATAAGACTAAGAACTTAGTGGCTCCACCTTATACTTTGTTGTTTCATCCACCTTTCTAGCTTGCTCTGTCCAGTGATAAGATCTCCATGCTGCAAATGCCACTTCTGAATCTTGATTTGGATGTGAGAGAAAATGGTGAAATTAAACCGATTTCTATAGAAATGAATAAGGAAGAGCTGCAGAACCTAATAAATGCACTGGAAGCTGCTAATAAGGTAGGTTTTAATGATGTCATCTTTCCTTCCCTGAGTTCTTGTGCACTGAAGTTTTTTTAACTGGAATTGATCTTGATACACTGCTGAAAAGCTGAAGTAAATAATTCACAGGTAAGGTGACTCTGGAATTGCAGAAAGGTTTACATGGGGCAGACCATGTATATCCATTTATGTACATCTTTGACAAACTTTGTCTGGAACAGTTTGTTTAACTTCTGTAGTTTCAACATGCCATGTGTCTGCTTGAAGGTCTGTGCGAGAGCTGTGGGATATTGTCATCTCCATACTTCAAGGAGAAGACAAGGAGAAATTCACTTTAGAAATGGTGCCCCTGGTTTTGCACTGTTGGAAAGGATCTGGAAGTTATCATTTTACTTTTTTGTGGTTATGTGGAGCTGAGAATTGGTTTCTGTGCAGTAAGTGCTAAAGAAGGTAGTAGTAACTGTGTGAAGCTGTACAAGAGAGCTGTCAGAGGGATGGCATATTTTCCAGAGGAAAGATGTGTTTATACAGTTACATGTATGGTAACAGACAGCGTGAAGCTTTATTTCCCAGTGTGCTTAAGTTTTTTGTTTGATTCATTTTTTTATCCCTTTTCTTCTCTTGAAGGTTGTCTTGCAGCTGAAATGATGGAATTCAGATCACCGATGAGATCTGCCGGTGATGGTTCTCCCGTTGACTTGAAAAAAGTAATTGAAACATTATCTGCAAAGTCGAAAGCTGTTGATGCTCTGAAGTACTGAACTGAGAAGGCAGTTATGATTAGTGACCCAATAAACTATTTATCCTTTTATGAAAACAAAATACCTGCTAGGATGAAAATATCAAAATTGCTTTTAGTACTAAAGATTTTTATAACAGTGAAAAAGAAAAATGTATGATGTGCCATATTTGTTTTGATTAGGTTTTGAGAGCGTCTGCAGAGGTGCCTAATGAAGCTAAGAAGTCTTAATTGCATAATGTGTTACCCATATCTATGGTGCCATGATAATGAAGAACCTGACAGCATATTTGTAGCACTGATGTATTTATACTTGTAAATAGTAAATAAACTGACCGTATCGGTGAATTTTTGCAATAAATTGTTTCTTGATGTACTTACTCACTAAACCCAGAACCTTTTTCAGGTGCTGGGAAAAAAATCAGTTCCACAGTCAAAAGGAGTACAGAATGATGGAATGGTTGAGGTTGGAAGATTCTGGTGGTAATCTTGTCCAGCCTTCCTGCTCAACCAGTTGGTTACTGAGTTTTTGAACGCCAATTGTTCAAATTATTTGGAATAGTTTTGTGTTTTGTCAATATAAAGGGCCAGAAAATACAGGTTCTTTTTCTGTTGAAATTTCTGCTGCATATCTGGCTGATAGGAAGCAATTTTTTAAATGCAGATGTAACCAAACACACTTATAGACTTTGTCTTAGTAATACAGAGTTGTAAAAGTGTACAAAACTGCATTTTCAGTTGGTAGCAAGGTTTGTCAAATGGATTTGCAGTTATCCCAGAGGCATGCTGTGGTATCTTTAGTATCACCTTCTGTTTGTCCCGCCCTTTACTGCAGCACTGAACAGAAAAGGCTGCAGAATCGTTTTTCTGTTGTTATTTTTTAAAAAGAGGAAACAATTTCTGTTAAATTTAGACAGTAATTAATGTACAATGCGCTGCTTTGTATGTGAATGTTGGATTTTACTGGACAAGTGTTGTTTGTGTAGTTATACAAATGCTTTTGATAGCGAGCAAACTCCAATAATCTGTGAATGGCTAAAGAGAACAGTTAAGAACTAGGACCTGGAGTATTGCTGTCAGAGGTTAGCATCTAAAGAAACATATGTGCTGACCTTGAATCTCAACAGGGAAGCAAGCCTTCCTGGTTTAGGCATGTAATGGCCTCTAGTTGGTCGAAAGTAAATGGACCAAACGGAATAAAGAAGAGCATTTGCTGCTCTGCACTTTGCACCCTCTAGCAGAAGATGGTTTTGCTTCTCGGAGCAGAGACAGAACAGGTACTTCTGAAGCAAGAAAGGACTGTTTCAGTGAAGTGTGTTTGTACTGTCTCATGGAACAGCACAGATTAGAATGGAGTTTCAAAGGTCACCAGGTCCAATTTTTCATGGGAAAAAGGAGCCTGGCTGCAATTGTCACCATGTCCAACCTGATCACCTCCAGTGTTAGGGATTCTACCACATCCTGGGCTGTTCTCACTGTAAAAAGTCTTTCCATTGAGACAAAACCTCTTACAGTGCATCTTGTACCTGCTGGGGAGCAGCTTGTTTTGTGTCCTCCAGTTGTCTGTGGCAGTGATGTGTGCAGCTGTACTCTGCCAAATGACCAAAGTGTAACTCCTCTTTACTGAGCTCATTGCTTTTCTCTTAATCATTCCTGAATTGTCACAGGTAAGAGTCACAGTTTTAAGGCTTTTATGGAACAGTGCTATCTCCAAAAGGAGAGTATATTCAAGTGGAAAAAGGGAAAATCAACCATCTTAAATATGTTCTGGTTTCCCTAAGGTTTTATACGCATAGAGATCTCTTAAACATATAATGATGACCAGAAACTAAATTTTGTACAGTAGGCTCTCTGAACTAAAAGCCCTAACAAAAAAAGCTACATATAATGAATGCACAAACACTGAACGAAGTTTTTATTTCAGCATGTAAAAGGCACCTACAGCAATCCGGGTTGCATAAACAGACTGATTGAGCCAGGAAAATGCAGTGTGTCTTGATTCAAAAGCATAGAAGTGAGTTATAAAAGTAATGCTACTTTCTCTCCATTGGCAATTCACTGCACTTCTCTCCGTTTCACACAAATCTTCCTGTGATTTTAGAAAATGATGTTTCTCTTGACCAGCCATTTCAGACACGCTACAGTAAATCAGCATTGGATCAGACCAGCAAGCTGTCAGTATGGAACTGAAACACTGCCATGAAAATACTTTAGCAACAAAGCAATTGTGTATGGCAGGATGCTGTGCTCTTAAAAGATGCGTACCTCTGTTAGCCTGAAGGGAAATTTCTGAGATCTGGAGCAAGCCTTTTTGATAAGCACGTTGATGTCATCATGCTTTTATCTGAAAGGAACTGTAACTTCACTAACAGTTTGAAGTGTGAATTAATAATGAAGTAGTAGGAAAGAAAAAGGGATTTTTCCTTCTCTGTTGTTGGAGAATGCTTTCAGGTGCATTCATTTGGCAGTATTCCTATACATTTGATCTTTGTACCTACTTCCAGACATCTACAGAAACAAGAGACCCTTGTCATGGTGTAGAAAAGCAAAGGCAAACCTCACAAGGAGTCATCCTGTGGACTTCTACAAGGCACTATGGTAATAAAAGGTGCTGGGAGATCTGGAATGTTTACTAACTGGAGGCTGCTGCATGTCAACAGTATGTGGTTAGACAGGTCACAATAGACAGTGTGATGTTTCAGAGATGTGAACCATCAGATGGATCAGCTCTGCTCTCAGAGAGCTACAAGCTCTAGACATGTTATCAGTTTAGCACTTGCTGTTTCAATCATCATTTAGGTGGAATACTGCTGAAGAGAATTAAGGCTGTGCTCCTTGGTGAAGTTTTTCACTGCAAACCTAGAATCTTCTGATATGGGTGAGCAATCTTCTTCCCTTCCTTTATAGCACCTCTCTATTGTGCCAATCCTTTTGTTGTCAAGTCTTGGTTGTAACTCCTTTCCCATTGTATTGATCTGTCCAACAGCTAGAATGAATCTAAAAGATTATTGTGTGAAAAAATAGTTTTAAGAGCATAAGAACCAGCAAACCCCATTTCCCTCTGGATATGGGTATTTAATTGTGGTCCCATGTGAATTCTCCAATGACTAGTAAGGCTGGGGTTCTCTTTCTTCCAGAGAAGAGGGATGGATTAACAGTTTTGTCCTCTGCTGCGATGAAACCTGTATGAATGTCATACCACACAGGCCCTTACTCTTCTGTTGCCTTTAGTGTGAAATTGCCAGTGGAGTGAAATACTGTTGGCATACTCTAAGATAGGTGCATACACATATACACATATAATGATAGTAGAAGATTGATTGCTGGGGAAATCTAGCTAGGAAGGACTGCCAATGGAAGTTTCTTTCACTCTATTAACATTCAGGAATTGCATGAAACAGCTGCACATATTGTAAGGGAGAGCTTAGCTGAAATCTAATTAGCAATAGCACTTAATCTACACTGAGCTGAAAGTCTGTTCCTAAGGAGTTTAAAGCTGAAGTGTCTATTACTCACTTTTATCGCTTAAAGCCACTCAGATGACTGCAGCCTATTGCTGGGAAGAGGCCGTGCTTCTATTGCACTCACCACCTTCCAACAGCAGATGGCAATGGACACAGGCTCTCCATACATAGCTCAGTTTTCCAACCCATGTCTCTCATAACCTCTGCTTTTTCCTTAATGACAAGCTATCGCTCTAAAGTGAGAAGCGTGTTCAGTTTGTTTGTTTGTTTTCCTTTTGCTAAAAACAGTTGAAAAAAAAAAAGGAAAATATGCTAGCTGCTCCCAAGCTTTGATTTAATTCTCTTTTGAGGCTACAAAGGGATTTTAGTTTAAATCAAAATTGCCTTGCAATCTTGTGTGTCAAATTCTGTTTTCCCTACTAGAGTCTAGCGATTAAATGGGCTGGAAGGAACTGTGTGGAAGGCCAAAGATGCTGGCTCTGGGATGATTCCATGGTTGGAAACTAGTGGAGTTTTTCTCCTCTTCCCTTTATTTCCTTTGAAGATCCCAGCCTCTCTGAAATATGAGTTGGCTTATATCTCCTTGAATAATACCTCTTACAGGAAAACACTTTTTGGTAGAATTATTTATTCTGAAATGGTGTGTGATGTAACAGTTATAATCTTTTAGAAGTGATTTCTTCTGATTTCTTTACACTTTTAATACTTGAAGACTGTGATGTGATGACCACTTTGAGTTATTTTACTATCTTATTTGGATCTATGCTGCCAGAGGATTACAGTGTGTGGCTAAATTTTATTCCTCTTAAAAGAAGACAAAAGTAGATGCAGGAAGGTTGTGAGTGATGCACTAACTGTAGAAATGAAGCAATTTAGCAGTATTCTGATTGGAGTGTGGTGCGTGTGGGTGGTTTTCCATTTATTTCAGTGTTTGCTTTAAAAGTCTGGATCTAGAGGTATTCATTGCATTGGTACATTACCTTGAAAATATCACGTTGTGGTTATTGCAGATATTCATAGTTAACAGAACTGAGATAGAAAAAAAACAAGCCTCAGTATGGTAGTGTATAGTAACATTATTGCATACAGTAGTGTACATAATGCAGCCAGTAAACATGGAAAATAATAAATGTGATGGGAAAGGCCATCCTGGACCACTTGTCTATGGAGCTGACATCAGTCAAGTCCAGTATCTTGACTCTGATCTGGGATGCCATCCTTCACAAGTGCCCTTTCTGATGAAGCCTATGCCTGTGCAGTGCACTTCTGCTGTAGATGGCCCTGCCAGAGAGGGCCCTTCTGTGCTGCAGGCCAGTGCCATCTGATATGTACATGGGGCTTTGGGCATCACAGTGGCTCAAGAACACATCTGAGCAGTTGACATCATATCTCGTGTTGAGTGTGCTAAGCAGCATGTTTCCATGGGGTTCAACCTGTGCCAAGGAAGAAATATCAGTTAGATAGGTTCCTCAGCCAGCCCAAGCTGTCTGACAGATGGATGGCGAAAATAAAATGTTCCAGTCTCTGTCATTTTCATACAGTTTTAGTGTTGTGGGTTAGTTTCAAAAAGAGTTTTTGTAATAGTGGGTTCATCGTATGAAGAACATTGTAGGTACATGTGCATTATGTCAGTTATCGTAAAAATCTTGTGATGAAAATCAATTCTGGAGAGTGAATCTGTGGTAGAGTTGGAAATCTCTGCTCCTCACAGCATACTGTTAATTTGCTCATCTGCAGACAGACTAATAATCCGTTTTACTTAAGGCAACCTTCCATGTATTTGCATTTTTTCATGTTATTACCAGAAGTTGTTATTTCAAATATGTTTATTTGTGATATTGTCTGTTACATTGTTCTATGTGCTTGAGAAAAGAACTGGAAACTGCAACTGGCATGCATGTGTCTGGCACAAACTCTGTGTAAACACATGAGTGTTTCAATATCATTGTTGTGTTTTCATGCACAAGTGATTGAACGTAAATGGTTGCATTCTACAGAGGTTTTACTTTTTCACTCATCTTTGGATGAAGGCCTTCATTACATGTTTGTAGTAAAAGAAGGCAGTATGAGATGCTCCTTCCCATCACTGGGGGTAGGAAATGGTGCAGAATAAGACTGGAACATTTACACTGTGCCACTGAGTCCTTGCTTACTGAAAAATGAAGGAGTGAGAGGGATGTCTGTAAAAAGCATTCTAGAAGGGAGAAGTGAAGTTGCCACAGACATAACATTCACTCACTCAGGTTTAGCAAGTGATTCTTTACAACAAAGTGAAATGAGCAATCGCTAGGAATGTTACAGCTCTCACCACTTTGCATATTCTGGGATAGAGAGGCCAGCTGGTCCCAGAGCAGTGTGGTGTTTGTAGTGTGTAGTTGAGATATGTGTGGATAAAAGTAGAACCCAGGTTCTACTTTTCAGGTCAAGTCTTTTAATTTAACTAGGAAGGTGCTCTAAGATAGGGTTTCCTGCTCTCCAGAGGAATCCTTTAACTATAAAAGACTCTCAAATTCTGACATTTTCTGTGGAAAAAAGCAAAGGTCTCAGACTACAATGTAAAATTATATATATATATATATTTTAATTCTGAGAAGTCATTGATGGGTCAGTCTTTTCTCATCAGTTTTACTGAATAGCTACATGAGCAGCATTTGGTTGCATAATCTACTGCGTAAGCTAATTTAGTGCTGTAACAGTGGTGACAGCAGTGCAAGCATCGTTAGGCAGTATTATCGCTTCTCTCTTGTGAAGACAACATGTAAGTGCTTACAGTTTAAATTGATTCACAGAGATTTTTCTCAAACTAATATGCACTGACAGTTTATTACAAGCCAGGCAATGTACGAGTTCCTAAACTAAGTGTTATGAATTATCCTATTATTTCTTTTAAATCATTTTAGGTGGGTTGAGTTGTGCACATTGTGAAGCAATTCAGACTTTGAATTGCAAGCTTTGCAATTCAGAGCAAAGAGGCTAACAGACACCAGAGGCATCAAAAATCACATAATTTTTGCCTTTTGAAAGTGTACATAAATGTGACTTCCTGAAGTATCTGTAATATTTATTCTGTGCTAATTTAGCATGGACTTCAGGCTGAATGTGCTGGCAGTAGTATGGCAGAGAAGGGCTGTGCTAGAGATCATAGTATCATGGTATCATAGTATCGTGCTAGTTGGAAGGGACCTTAGAGATCATCGAGTCCAACTCCCGGGATTCGAGCCCTCTGTGTAGCAGAGCGATACTTCTACCCCCTGCTCCACAGGGGGGATTCGAACCCGGGCCCCCTGGTGTTGCAAACGGGAATTCTACCGCTGCGCCACCGGGGCACACAATGCGTGGATAATGTTACTGACCTGGTCAGAGATGAGTCCTATTTATCCATAATTACATTGATTTCCTCTGTGACATCTTCTTTTGACAGACAAGAAGATAGAAGCAGTTTCTACACCTTATAAACAGAAAGCTTATATATATATATATATTCCTGTGTATTAAAATATAAAATTGCATGCATTATAAAACTAGAGTGGCCTTATTTTCACCCTCTTCAGTCTGTAGTGCTCTACATACAGAACAGCAGGATGATATCAGTTTCTGAGTGATCTTTTCTGTGCTGGTATCCAGATCAGTTTCCTCCTTTCCTCATGTACCTAGAGTTTTGATTATCTGGTGAAAGAAGTCAAACTCTTTCAGCTGGGAGGGTTGCATGTCAGATGGAAACAGTATCTTCACCTGGCACAAAGATATGAACCACATTTGCTGTCTTCTGTTGGTTGTAGGTTCCTGCCTCTATATGCAATATGAGTTAAGAGTAAAAGAGAATAAATATCCCATAGCTGTACTTCTTTTGAGTTCTGAAGAGGCTCTGCCATGCTCTGGTACAGACCATCATAATATCACTGAAAAATCTCAGAAGCTGCTGGAGAGCAGCTGGGAACTGTCTTCACTGGGATCAAACAAGCTTACTGTGTCCCTCTGGTTCCGGCCATGTGCATTCTGCCTGCCAAAAACAGAATTACTACTGTTGGACATCAGCAATACTGTGCTGAGTGAGTGCTCACAAGGTCACACATTGGTGTGTCTCACAGTGGGATAGTTAAATCTGTCCTATACAGACAGAAAGCAGTCTGCTCATTCTCAGTATCAGAACAGAATTGCACCCTAAAGAGTCAGTACTGCTAAATCATGGTACAAAGTGTCCGTGCTTCACATTTGATTTCAGAAAAATGCTGGCATATGTGTGTTTGCAAACATACCCCATTCCATTCTGATTACCATTCTTGGTATAATCTCTACCAGCACAACATTTAGATAAAAGCCCTTCTTTATGAGCTAGAGCATTTTGCGATTCAAATGAGCTAGCTATGTGAAGGAAAAGTGCCCACCTGTGCTGTGACTGTCTTATCCCAACTCAGGTGTGTGCACTGGGACCCACATAGCCAACACTTTACTCTTCATTGTGATCACCTGTGCTTTGTTTCCACATAGGCTGGGTTAGCCTAAGAGCTGTGAAAGAGGCTGGTTCAGGTTTGTGATCTTGTTTTTCTCCTTCCTTATTTTCCATAGAAACAGATTGACAATCCGTAATGGAAACAATGATCCATATCTCCTCAGCTCTATGCAGGATACTATTCTGTGGCCTCAAAGACTGCTGTAAACCTGAGCTGAATTTTGCTAGCTGTTGTAATAGAGTATCTTGTGTACTAAACCAGGAGGCAAATGAAGGTAAGGACTTTAAATGAGTTTGCTGTGACTGGCAGCATGGTGCTTAGCTGCAGTGGTGTGACCTGGTAAGAAAGTTTTGTGTTGGTCTTATTCTTTGGTCTGATAACCTCAACAACAGCACAGAAGCATATAAGGTAGCTTGGATAGGATCCATCCAGATGGAACATGCATTCAGGAAGAGAGCAGAAAGCATTTGTTTTGGCTCAGTACAATGTGTATTTTTCACTGAGTCAGTCCAGGTCAAATACAATTAAGAAAAAGTTTATTCCTGAAATCTGGGAGAAACTGGAATAGGTTTACAGAAGTCTGCAAGTGCTCAGTGACACACTGGTAAGTTTAACTTATTCCTGTAAAGAAAATACCAGTTGAATGATTTCCTGAAGTTTCTCTTTTTATTTTTAATAAATATACATAGAAGGAAGAGTAGATGTGATCTGCTTGAATTTAGTCTGAGGAAAAAATCCTAACACCTGTGAGAGCTGTTATAATCTGGTAGAGTTCTTGAATTCTTGAGAATTCTGTGGGTAGGCTTTGTTTGAGACTCACTGAAGAGACAACATCTCTCTTTGCTTTCTTCTTTTGGTGAGCTTTTAGTGCTTAAAAGTGAGCTGTATAACAAATGTTTATTCTGGACCATCTTCTTTACCTAAGTCCATCTTTACAGTGGAAATGGGACATGTTTGACATTCTTGTACTCCTTTTGTTTCTTCTGTGCATGTTCTGAATAGCTGTTTATGTATTCTTACTGAAGACTGAACCAAACATACGTTGCTGTGATCTCCTTAATTTTTTTAATCCATTTTAAGTGCTTTTGTATGGTTGTTGCAATCACATTTCTTTCTATCATCATATTCAACAATATTGTCACAGCAGAAGTCATGTTTGAAATGTTAGCTCAAACATTTTACCTGGAGTCCATGTGTTTCTAGTCTGTTTTTCTTGCCTGTCTCACATCCTGCCCTGCCTGCTGCCTATTTTTGATCTTGAGGTTCTTTTTAGTTTGCAAAGCATGTTCCAGCAAGGCCAGAAACACAAACACAAAGCATCCCATCAGGTAATTATCTATTGCCTTGACGTAGGGAATCCTCAGCAGTGTCTCCATGAGGTGGGCACTGAATGGTGGTCATAGTCAGCACAGTTGTGATTCCTGCAAAAGAAAGAAGTGGAAAAAAATGGTGCAGAAGGCATGAGAATAACAGCATTGTCCACCATGCACTTGTAATGCTGATAGCTTAATTATGTGATCAGATCCGTAACATCTAAGGGAATGCTTTTCCCAGAACTGAAAAAGTAGATATCAGCAGTAGGAACTTCTTACCCTATGCACCTTTCTTATCCTATCTAGCATAAACACATAATTCAGGTGTCAGTGATGAAGACACAATGTATTTATATTGTAGTACTAGCTGACTTGGATGGCAAAGAGTCAACCACTATGTGAAGAAATGGTTCTGCTTTTCTTATGGCAGTAGCCCTGCTTGGCCCAAAGACTAGATTACGTTGTCCCAGGGAATGAGGATAAATAACTAACTTATAACTGGAAGCATGGAATTGAAAGGAGAAAGTGTGTCCTTATAGTAAAATGATTTTTGGTAAGGAGAAAATGAAATGCTTGTGTCAATACAACTTTTCCTGTTAAAGAAATGCTCTGAATGAAATCATTTCTGCCTCATTGCGTTATCCATAGTGGATGTATTTTTGTTGTTTTTAGCTGGATGAAATTATTTTTTAGTCTGCTTTAATCACATTTTGTTAATGCATCTAGATAATAGCTCTAGACACAAATGTGATTAGTTGAATTTACAGAGTGGTGGGTCAAAACAGAGGTGGGACAAAATGGTTACCTGGCATCATGATTTGAAGTGTAATGCAGTGATTTATAAAATAGCTTACCAAGAGCAACTCTGGCTGCAGAGACATCATAATTGATCCAAAAAGATACCCATATCAGAACTGTGGTCAATGTAGAAGGCATATATGTTTGCAGAATGAAGTAATCAGTATTTCTCTTAAGCTGGAAGCTAAATGATAACTGAGGATATGCTCCTGAAATAATGAAGCCACACAATGACTGATGCCTAAGAAAAGTTAGATGATGCTATCTCTGGGCTAGGAGAAGCTTTTTAATGTAGCTGGTGCTTACCTGTTGTGAACTCCGCTTTCTTTGATATCATCTTGTAATCAACAACAGAATATTGTGGGAGTGCGATTTTATTAACTCCAGTTCCTGCAGACTCTCCTCCATTCCAGTAAAGTTCAATATCATCAGTGGTGTATCCATCTAAAACAGAGGCATAGTTTGGCTATTGATATTTTTTTTTCAGGTTTATTACTTAGCTTAAATAGTTGTGTATAAAGTGGAAGGAGCTGCTCGCGATAAGGAGTTCAGTCTCAAATATGAAATTTCTGCTCTGCAGAAGCCACTTTGCTTTCTTTGTGTTCAGGGGAAATTTCTGGGCATGGAAAATGACAAGAGAGAAAACAAGGATGGGATTTAGAGCTAATCAGGAAGGTCTTTAATTTTAACCTATAGGCTCTGCCACATAAAATCTGGAACAGATCCTCCTGGAAGACATCTTAAGGCATATGGAGGACAAGCAGGTGATCCAAGACAGCCAGCATAGCTTCACCAAATGAAAGCTGTGCCTGACCACTATGGTGATCTCCTATGATGGAGCGATGGCACTGGTGGGAAAAAGGAGGGTAGCTGATGTCGTCTACTTGGACTTCTGCAAGGTCTTTGGTGTGGTCTCCTGCCACGTCCTTATCTTTAAATTGGAGAGAGATGGATTGGAAGGGTGGACTATTCAGTGGATAAGGAATTGGTGGGAAGGTCACAGTCAGAGGGTTGTGGTCAATGGCTCTACATCCAGGTGGAAGCTGATAATGAGTTGTGTCCCTCAGGGGTATGTCTTGGGACCAGCACTCTTTAACTTCTTTAAAAATGACATAGATGATTAGATCAAGTGCACTTTCACTTGAAGGGCTGAAGCATCTCTCCTGTAAAGACAGGCTGATGGAGCTGGACTTATTCAGTCTGGAGAAGAGGGGGGAAAACCTCATTACAGGCTTCCAGTATTTAAAAGGAGATTATAAACATGAGGGAAATCAACTATTTACATGAACAGAAGGTGATAGGATGAGAAACTGTTCTATACCCTGACTCTGTCTGAGCTGTAGGTACCCCTTTGGTATTTAGACAGCACTTTATGTTTTAATGAGATCATGCCAGTGCTGATCTGCAGTTAGCACAGAGTATTTCCTATCTATTTCAAAACTAATGCATTTCTTCTCTGTTCTTTTAACAGTGATGTTGACTATATTTCATTTAATTAAAAATTAATCTGCCTTTCTGCCATTGTTGGCATTTTCAAATATATTTCAATTAAGCTCCGTAGTGGCTGAATTTTAAAATCTCCCAGCTGATGACATTTTAGAACTGATTTCTACTAAAAGAGAGAAAAACATCTCATCTAATTTTAGACTTTTCCTTCAGGTGTGAATAGCACCAGAAGCCTCTGAAGAGTTAGAAACTCAACCATGTATGGGTACTGGTGATGTCTTTTCTAGCTAGAGAAATCAGACTGGAAATGACTTTTCCTATGATAGATCCTTACCTCTGGAAGGATGATCACATGTGAACTGGATCTGTTGCTACCCTGGGCATAGTTGGAGAAGACAAACCTTGATGCTAGGAAGGATGGATCACTGAGAAACTGCAGCTAGTGAACAGGCAACTTTTGATGCGCACCACAATGGTTTGAAGAAGGTTCAGTTTTATCTATGAGCTGTGCTATAGCTTGCGGATGAAACTGTGCTAATCTGTGTAATACAGATTGCTGCTGTTTACTTCTGTGCTACCCTTTGTTTATACTAATTGATTTGCAGTAACCTGCATCAGGCCTGCACTGCTGGCTGGCTTTGTGGTGCTGTCAAGCATAAGCCTGGAATCTTCTTATTGCCAGTCATCAGGACAACTGCTTGGTGAGGGGTTTCAGTGATAAGACACGAATGCTACAGGGCCAAGACTGATTTGTTCATCTAATTTCCTCCAGTTAGAGCTTGGGAAATTATGAGGAAGATTTAATGTTAGTTTTCATTCAGTGGCATTCATGGTTGCATGTAGAGGAGTAATTCTATGATTCTACAAGAATTCAGCAGGAACTTTTTGTGCCAGTTTTGTCCCTGATGCCCTATGATTTTTAATGCCTTTTGCTACGTGCATCACACTTTTCTCCAGGTGTGCGAGAGTCATTGCTTTCCTGTCTTATTCAGGCTCACGGATGCGAGGCTTGAAGGCTGTAGGTACAGCTATAAAATAATCTCACAATCACAGATCGCGAAATGAATCCCACTGAACTGCCCTACCCGGCGCAGGTTGATCTCGTTCAGCGCGGTTCGTTCCTACACAGCGTGGCCGACGAGGGTCCCCACCGACCACTAGGGGGGGCCCGCTCCCCGCGGAGCGATGCCTCCGTCCCGGCGTCCTCAGCTCCTCACCGTCTTCCCACCTTGATAACCTCTTTAATCACAGATAATGGTTTGTTTGTTTGTTTGTGTTTTCCCCTCTCTTCCCCCCCCCCATTATTAAAAAAGCTTCCATGAAAATTATTTGATTTAAGCTGTTGTTTGCTTGCTAGATTCTTCAGAACCACTGAAATGCCACTTGGGTTTGGTTTAAATAAGATCCGGGAAAAGGGGGTAGGAACCTTTCAGCACCAGAAGGAGGGGGACTATAAGAAAGAAGGGAACAGACTCTTTAGTGGGATATGTCGTGGCAGGACAAGGGGAAGTGTTTTCAAACTAAAAGAAGAGAGATTTTTGTTGGATATAAGGAAGAAGTTTTTTTACAGTAAGTGTGGTGAGGTGCTGGAACAGGTTGCCCAGAGAGGTAGTGGATGCTTTATCCTGGAGAAGTTCAAGGTGAGGCTGGATGGAGCTCTGAGCAACCTGATGTAGCTGTAGGTGTCCCTGTTCGCTATAGGGGGAGTTGGACTGGGTGGCCTTTAAGCATCTCTTTCAACTCAAAAGATTTTATGATTCTATGAAAATATGTTCTATTGCTCAACTCCAGATATTAAACTTCTGCTTCCTAGAAAATAATGTCTAGGAACAGCAATGCAGTGTAAGTGCTTCATTTTGTTTGCTTCTCGACCAGCAGCTGAGAGCTTGAGTGAAAACACTTATGCAGAAGTACCACAAGTCTAGAAAGTAACTGGCTTCAAGCGTGGCAATAAGTAGGTTATATATAAATCTTGCTGATTGCAGAAAAGAAGTTTTAGAAATGTTGCTGACATTGTGATATAGCAGAGGTTAACGGTGTATTACTTGTTAATGTCACCAGGCTGTTCTATTTTCCACTCCAGCTCTTACCTCTCAAATACCTCTGGGATAAATAAAGATTTATATTACATTAACTTCACAAATAAAATCATGCTTGTACTCGTATTACCAAATTCCCCAGCGCTGTACAAATGGAGACACTTTTTCTGTCTGATTCTCCAAGGAATATAGCTCTGAAACACCAAGCAACAGAATCTCTCTTCCTTAGGGAACTGCTTCTAATAGCTCATTTCTAAAGAATATTCCAGGCTGTGTGCCCTAGGCCTTCAGTCTTGTGTAAGGACATGAGGCTGCAACCCACCCTTCAACCACTGCCTGATCATCTCTTTCCCAACAACTCGGTCATGGTTGCTGAGTGCATTTTTACAGTATAATTATTCTTGTTTCATATTGTTTGTCTTCCTGTGACTATATTTATGAAGATAAAGCAATTTTTTCCTGCACTCTGCTAAGGTGATCCAAACAATGGTAAATTGATAATTTCAACCTAAACCCAGTGTGGAATGGCAGCACCATATATCTGAAAATCACCTTTGGAAAGCAATATTACGTTAATGTCTGAGTGGTAGAATTGCTTGAAATGGCTTCCTGTTGCTGTATTAGAGCAGTTGTTTATAACTGATTTATTTTTTTTTCCTGGTGAATTTCACTGAGGAATACAGGCTGACCCGAGGGAAGGCAGCCTTCTACTTTCTGTAGGCAGATGGCAGATTGTAGCCAGGGACATGAGTCAGAATATAGCCTAACGAGTACTGACCCAGATGAATAGTTGGTTAGATTGCTGCAGTACTACAGACTGTCTGTTATTTAAGAGGGTTTCTCAAGTAAAAATAAATTCAACATATGGGAAAATCTCTTCCATCCTGGTTGGGGATGTTGCTTCCCATCCAGTAGAAGCATAAAATAAATGTTTTTACTGCATAAAGTCATGCTTGCAGCATCCTAATCTAGTTCAGGAAGTGAATTATAGCACCACTCTTTGCAAACACCTTTAATACTGATTCACTGCTACTTGCTATCTTTTGTTTGTTTGTTTGTTTGTCCCTTTAATGTTTTACATCTCATTTGCCATTGAGACTTGATTCAAGGCTGGAAATCCTTTCAGAGAAGAATTGTTTGGTTTTGCTTAATATCTCTTTAATGGGTAACACAGCAGGACTCCTCTGTGTTACTGCAGTCTTAATAGATGGAAACGTTTCAGAGCCTCTTCAAGGTTTCTGGAAGAGTCATACAAATAGACTTGTACTAAAAATTTTATTCTCGTTAGCTATAAACAATCAAACCCAGGAATGACTAGGAAAGACATGGGGAGTAAATGCCAAATTTTGTTTACTTTGTGTTATATCTTGACTATTAAATGCTCCTTTCTTTCTTAAAAGTTGGTGTGTGAAATTGGATGCAAAGAAGGGCCACTAGGATGACTGAGGACAGATGGTTTCATGGAAGGGAGGACTGATTCAGTCTTGATTCTTCAGCCTGGGGCACGTATGAGTGCACTGAGGGAATGTTGTGATGGTAGCCTATGAGTCTGTAAGTTAGCAAGGTTGAACAGGAAATTATTATTTGCAGTCTCTTACGCCTCTGGACCAAGAGGACAACAAATGGATTTGCCTAAAGGCTGGTTTGGAAAAATAAGGGAAAAGCAATGTGCAGACACCCTGCAAAACCCATTGCATGAGGTGATGTGCTGTTGAAAGTTTGTTTGTTCAGAAGTGATCATATATTCATAAAATTCTGCCTAGGTAATGAAATATAATGCTAATATTTCTGGCTTGAAATTACAGATTGGAGAAATTTCTGTTCTGACTTCATAGATGTGTTATCGGCCACTGTCAGAGACAAGGTGATTCCTGGCAAGATAGACTTTCCATGTCAGTACAGACATAAAGCATCTGTGATATGTTCCACCACTTCTGTATTGGACTGTCTGGTGTCTCACCTTTACAGATAATCTTTTTAATTCATCAACAGAGTGATGACTTTTAGTCTAACACTGAGAACCTCTAACTCTACAAATCTTCATATAATAGGTGTAAATTATATTGTGAATGGGAAATCTTGTTCCTGTCCATGTATTTTGTGTAGTAATAAGTAACCTGTCCATGGTAACACAGTGACCAAAATGACACCAAAAAGTTGGCTTTCTATATGTGAATAATTTAGCAAGCAGAATCAGTGATGTAACTTGAAGCATTTTGATGACTTATTGTCCCAAAACTAGCAACAATTATATTGCTTTTTAAACTACTTAAATTAAGCAAATGTGCAATATGTGCCCCAGACTAATTAACCACTGGACAGTTTCTACTTGTGCAGACTGGATAATTGTGTAATTGTATGTGTAACACATACGTATACCCACTTGCTAGTTACCAATCAGCCCTGATAAACACAGCATTCAGACATCAATTTCTACGCGCTTATAGCTATCTTCCCAGCTTCAGCAGCAGTGCACCTGGGAGCTCAAGGGTCTGTATGAGATTGCTCAGTTTGTCAAGAGTGAACAACTTCTCTTGGCACTTTTTTTGCTAATCTGAAGGGGTTTTCCACACCTTCACGCTAACCAGGTGAAGGTAACCTGCTTTCAGTGGAGCATGTTTTGTGTAGAGATTTTGTCTTTCCACCCCTTCCTTCACTGCTCTTCCTTTCTCATCTGGAACCCCCTACACAGTGTATGGCTATGTCCTTCTGAACCATAATATGGGATGTGTTTTTCTGACTTGTGTTGCTTTAGAAAGTTAAAGAGAGAACAATATTTATAAGCACATTATGTAAACATTAGCAACACAGGTCCTGCTGCTTAGTGTTCAGTTAATTTAGTTCAGTCAATATTGCATGGTACATAGTTTTGTGTGCTCACATGGTAAACACATCTTGCCCTTGAGCACTTATTTCATTTCGCTAATTAAGATCTACTTCTTAGGACTCCTGTTTTGTTGCCAGGCAGATTCTCCCAAATTTAGGTACAGCTGTTGTGCTTCATGAAGAAGCCATTTGAAGTCCAGGTCCATCTGTTTTGCACTCTGTTGTGTCAGGCCACAACCTGCTCTTGCTGAAGGCAGAGGGGCCTCTGGCTCTATTTGGACTGCAGCACTGCATGTTTTCACTTATGCCAGCATGGCTCATGCAAGGACACCTTACATTCTTGTGCAATACTTTTGTCCCCTTTAAGGAAATGTATATCTGGATCTGTTCTTGTCAAATAGATTTATAGTTATAATGGAGGGGAGTGGGGGGGGGGGCTGATTTCTGGTCTTGGTTCTAAAGAAAGGACTCATCAGTTATGAAGCATGTATGACATTGTCTTCTCCTGAGGAAATTTACCCCACTGAAGCATGGAGATAAACCAGTGTCATGTCAAACACCTTGACATGTTCACAGCAAAGCTAAGGAGTGCAAATTATGGGCATTTTGGGGGCTGCCTGCATTGCAGAGACTGAATTTGTGCTAGCAACAATAGGGAGAAAAATAGCAAATAGCAAAACTGTAGTACAAAATTAGCAAGATTCTGTTATTGCTAAGAAAATGTTTAAAAATATACAGTATTTTTTTAATCTACTTAGAAGTAAAGGAGAAGCCTCTCCTACATGGTGATGTGAAAACCTTCTTATTATACGCAGCTGTGTGTGGAGGCAGATGTGTGGCTCATTGGTAGGTTAATGTGGGGTGATGATGAGGGGCAGGTGCTCTAGAGAGAGAGAGAAGGTCCAAGATCTTGTAATCAACAGACTCTGAACAATTTTCTGTGTGTCTGATCTTGTTGACACAAATTGCAGCCCAAGTAAGCGTGTGAAATATTCAAATTGAGGGTTCTGTTGCTTTGACCTTAAATGTGAATCCAAGTAAGGCTGTCGTGTTCTGTCTGGTTTCGTTGAGAAATGATAATGTGTTAAGCAGCCACGTGTTTTTTCAGGAAGAGCTCCCTGTGGGCAATTTAGAGTTCACAGGCACTTACAGAATATCAATGAATGAGAATGGAGAGAGATTTCTGAGGAGGCTGCCCGTGTATTCTGAGTTAAATGTTAGTCTTTGGTGGTATTAGCCAAAATTGTTAAGTGGGAATGGGTATACTGGCCAAAAATTCAGCAATGTTTAGGAGCTGCTTCATTTCCTCAAATCTATATTTAGAGTGATTGTGCAGCCTTTCAGTTTTCCCAGCAATAAACAGACCAGATCCTGGCATCCATTGTCTGGTATGAAATTAATCATTGCCTTAACTCCATTTCCAGCTGCAGGATAATGAGTAATACAGTGCAAAACAGACTTGCCCTCCAGTGTTAAAAGATATTGCTAAAACTTAAGGAGAGAAATGTGCATCCGTCTAAGGAGGTGATCCTTGCATGGCCAGGCAGATGGGACTTAGTGGTTAGGAAAGCCTAGTGCTGCTGCTTCAAAGGCTGCTGATTGCCAGAAAAGATAAATTCATTCATACTATTTTTTCAATGAATTCCTCAAACAAAACTGAAATTCTCAGTATGTTCTTCTTAAAGTTTCCTATGCACTTTGGTTTGCTCATAAGGAACAGTGCTTCTTTTTGCAGTCTGTTTTTGCACATGGCTTTTTTTTTTCTTTGCTTTTCTTTACATTTGTGCACAAGATGAATCTACATCAGATAAAGCTGATAGAAGTAGTAGAAAGAAGCTTTAAGAATTCAATGTGATGGATTTATGTTCTCATTTCTACAGAGTAGATTCCTGGCACCTGTAGGACTTCAGTATTTGGCCTACTCAGTAAAAAATGTATTCACCCTCATGCTGTGCCAGGTTGGGTAAGAAATCTTTCTGCATAGAGACTTGAGGCAATGTATTTTTCTTACTTATATTGCTGTGATGTCAAAGAGCCATAGGTACAGATAAAGACATAGAGTGAATTGGCACTGAACAGAAAATTTCTCAAGATTTATTGCTTATGTGAAGTTGGATACGTTTGGAGCAAGAATTTATTCTTATGGATTGAAATGAATCCCAGGGTACCAAAATCTTTCAGTTTGTTCTGGATTCTGTTTTCTACAGCAATTCATACCTTGGCAGAAGGCAAGTAAACACATAAACTGTACTTTGGGTTGTAACTTTCTAGGACAATTGTGTTAACTCAAAGCACAACATAGCAGCTCTACAAAAAACATGACTTGACTGGGTTTGGAGGTTTTCTTTGCTGCTGCTATGACTACAGATATAATGACTCATGTTCAAGCATAGATGTTTCCTGAGAAATCATCCCATCCTCTAAATGAACCCCTATTTTTGGGATAATCTCAAAAAAGATGTCTCTGTTAGGTTGATACCTCCCTCTCTCCATAGCAAACAACCAAGTTCAAACATAATTTGAGAATGGCTGTGTGTTTTAGAGCAGCTAAAGGGTTTGATCAGAAGCAGAAGATTCTCTTTTCTACACTGTTGTAAACAGAGAGAAGTTAAAGAGGATAAAACCTTTTTCTCTAGGGCTGGCAGTGCCTATGTACAGTGACGCATACAGGGGCAGGGGATAGTGGTCGATAGCTGTTATGAGGGAGAAAGGGAATCTGACACACAAGTGAATGAGAGAAGCTCTTCATTTATGGATGAAACAGAATATGAGAACTGTGAGGGATGGAAACTGTCCTCATTCAAAACCTCAGAAAGATCAGATCTCTTGAAAAAAGAGTAGAGCTGAGTTTCCTTCCGGTTTTTTTAACTTTTGTATCTGCAGGCATGTAAAGGAAAAGCTGTCTGGGAAAGCTTGGATTTAAGACAGGTTTTATCTTTAATAAAATTGCACCTTTTTTTTAGATGTTGGTTCTTACGTCCTTGGTAGTTCAAATGCAATCATACTGTGGATCAATGCAGTCTTCCTCAAACAGGGAGCTGTGATAAATCTCTTCAGATCTCATCCTGTCAAACTGTTCTGTGCCAACACAGGCAATAATGAATGTTTAGATATGAACACAGTTGTTGTTCCTTTTGACAACAAAGCATCCAGAGGTTCAAGTGGGATATTTTATTGATTGACTGCAGTATCACTGTGGGCTTGTTGCTCTTCCATTTAAGCATTATGCGTATTCAGTGTTATGTCTGTTTTGCTATGAAGCAGAGACAGCCGTGAAAACAATGGAGTCAAGGTGGAATTGCCATTTTCTGTACTGTTGCTGACCAAATAAATCTCGCTTGAGATCTCCCACACATGCAATGTGGTTTGTAGGAGAGTGCTACCGATCAGGCTAACACACGGCTCAGTGTTGCGATGCTGATTCCTGAATCATGCTGCAGCATTCCAGTTGTCATAGCGACGCAGATTTTTTTAAGGCTAAAGGGACCATTCTGCTAATTTTCACAGACCTCTTGTGAAGCACATTGGTAACTTGCCAAAGAGTAAATAGCTTTGCCAAACTGGAGCACAGCCTGGTCTTCCCCCTCCTGTGAGTGTGAAACGTGTTTCACTTCAGTCTGGTGGAGAGAGACCCCTACAGGGATTTGGTTTATTGTCAGAGTGATGCTGTCTGCACATCATTTTTTCTACAGAGTGAAAGCCAGGTGCAAGTTTAGGCCAAAAGATCATGCCATGACTGTGATACTGGCAACTCAAAGGGACAGAGAGTATTAATAACAATGTCCCATCTGATCTCCCAGGTGGCACAGCAAGGTCAGCTCTTGTGTTGGTAAGAAGGGATGCTGGAATGTTGCAGCTGCCTGCCATTATAGGCCACAGCCATGCTACAGCATTGCAGAACTGGCAGCTAGGGGTTTTAACATCCCAAATTGCCAAGCTGACATCCATCAGAGATCAGGTGAGGGTGCTAAGAAAACCGGATAACCTCTAACCAGACTTTAAACCTCCTATTGTGCAGGGTCTGCTGATCCATGAGAAATGGGTTGATACAGATCCCGGCTCTTCTGACAAAGCAATTCCTGTCACAAAATCTCTTGCTTTTACAAAGGCAAATTTCCAGTGACCATTGCACTATCAGACACTGAAACTGATTTAAAGCCCTCATATTGTCTCCCATCTGCCTCCACAGAAGTGGAGTAAAGTACAGTAATTGAGCAAAGAAGTGACTATTTGTGTGAAGGAATATGTGCAGCCAAAATACTCTCCTCCTTCTGGATGTATGCACCTCTCCGTGTGAGAATAGCTTCTATCAGCCTATGAGATAGCTTCAGGAAAGCCAAATATTTATTACTATTTATTTGTTTTAAGTTAAAATATTCTACAGGCTCAATATAAGCATGTATTACCACGGCTCTCGCTGATCCACCAGAGAGATGGAACAGTAGGGCAGTGTTCTGGTTCTTTGTGCTCTTTTCCCATTCCTGTGTAGCACAGTTGTTCTGCTACTGCTGGCAGTGTTTTATGTTAGTCACCAGTGAGTATTATTAAGGTCAAGTCCTAATGCTCTAGATTTTGTAGGAATTGTCTCTGGTTAATTCCAACAGATGAAATATGATTACTCTCTGCCTTTCTGTTTATGAATAGAGCTGTTGTGAACACACTGAGCTTTCAGAGGGCCAAATGAGTCTCTAGATTTCTTGGTTTCCATGGCATGGTTCCTCCCTGCACTTGAGGGCAGGGAGGGGACTGGTTTAGGTGCCATCTTCCTGCCCCCTGTTGAAATGGAAGAGATATGACAGCTCTCATTTTGTTAAAGAACTATGGGAAGGGAGAGGGTGGTTTAGCAGCCCCACTTTCCTTGTGCATGAGTCTAGGAGAGCAAGCAACAATCCTGGTCTGCTCAAAAAGTTCAGCATTTAGATGAGCCTGAAAAAAAAAAAACCAACTAAAAGTAGAGTGAGGAATGCATTATAAGTACACAGAATGGTGTGGTTAGTAAAGCGTAAGTGGAAACAAATGGAAAACGCTCACCTGTGTAGGCACACAGGAAAATCTCCAAGAGGAGCAACCTCCAGAAAGAGATCCTTCCCCACTGGCAGTCAGCCCTTAAGTGGGGTCTAGAAGAGGTGGAGCCAGGATCTACCTCTTTCGGCCACACAGGTGAATTGCCTTCACCTGTGCTCCCACAGCTGACTTATTGCTCACCTCAGGTGGTCAATCAGAGGTCCAGGCTTTGATTCAACATTCATACGCTGAAACACTTTTTGTTTGTGAATTGTCAAAGACTGCAGTTGTGGAACAACAGTTAAGCCTGTTCTTGCCTTTGGGAAGTCATTCAGTTGTTAGTAGAACTCATCTAAATGCTCCTTAGAAATAACACAGTACAAATTTTGTCCAGCTGACAAATTGTGAACCAAAATTTTGTTGATTTCTTTGATTCAGCTCAACAGATACTAGTATCAACAGTTACTAATATCAACATATGTATCTTAGAAGATGGGAATTATTTATGCCAAGTGAAGGTCTGAAAAGCAATTTCCTTTTGGAGACGTGTGACTGGTCACATGAGTGATATGGTATTCTCTCATCCCTGATAGTGTCAGCATTTTAATTGTTTGTTTGATCTGATACTAGTCTTGATTTTGATGAAGTCTCAGTGATAGTATCAAGTCCATTCTCACTGAACATTCTTTCCTACAAAGCTTCATTATAGTGAAAGCTTATGAATAGAGAGACATGAGAACAAGACATTTCTTGTTATTTGGCCTGCTGGCTGATAAATGCTCATGCACTTTCATCAGATTTAGACGTGACAGGACTGGAGACTTCAGATCAGCTACATCCTGGTAAATAATTTCAGGTATGAATTTGGCATGAAAGGGACTTCAGTGTGAATTTGCTATTTTTGATTGTTATTGTACTGCACATATCAGTTTTATTTTGAAAATCAACACACAACTTATTCTCCAAATGCATTCATTGCATGCTCTGTTATGTTTAAGCTGGAAAGTAAGCCAAGCAGCAGCAAGCAACATCAACATTTTTACTTGCCAAAATGTCAGTGAACTGCTAAGACCAAGGACAACCATGCAGATTAGCGAGTAGCTCTGTACTGCTGGATTATGAAGTCCAGACAGAGTTCTGCTTCAACAGAAAATAACTGTTGAGAACAATGGGTGGCACTGGAAAGGGAAGTTTAAAATTTGACTGCTGCCTCTGCTTCCCAAGAAAGAGAAGAAAATGGCTGTATTAATGTTCATGTACAGGTGTGTGGGTTTGTGGTTCTTCAGTAATCTCTGAGCAATGTAGATATGGACAGTGCTATCTTAAGATAGCACTGGAAGATTAATGCATGTTTGACTTACTCAATCCAAGCATATCAAATTGGCCCATCTTGTTATGCTGCTGTATCTGTAGTGGAGGGTTTACTATGGCATACAGCCAGTATGTCCTTCCAGTGACTTCCTTGCTTGTGCTGAATGATGAACTGTGATGTAATTGCGATGAGTCCTGATTGCAGCTATTGATGCTCTTCATGGGAACCCTGTCAACAGTGACTCCCTGCTTCTCTTTCCAATATGTCTGCCTGCAGTGCCAAAACACTATTTTAAGGATGAAATATCTTATTATTAATTTTCTAAGAAATAAATAAGTAGGTTCTGTTCAGACAGTGCTCTCTGTCTGGTAGAAATAATTTTCATTAAACATACTGGAGATGATCTTTTGTTGATAGAATAAAAAGTTTGTTATTCTCAACCTGGCAGAGTTTTTTTAAAAATCACTATAGGATGACATTCTGGGAAAAGCAGCAAACAATTTAAAATCTAGACTAAAAGCAGCAACTCTACTGATTATATTATGTGCTAATATTGAATATGCTTTTACAAAATAATAATAATAATTAAAATGTACTTGATTGTGAAGAGTAATTTTGAAATTGTGTGTGCATTTCGGTGCTTTAAATAGGGCACCTTACTGCTGCTATCAATTAGAAGTTATAAGCTGGTATAAATGTTGGTCTGGGGGCCCAACTTCCCTTATCAGTGTTCTAGACTGCGAGTGTGCATTTCTCAGTGAGGTAGGTTCTGATCTATCAAATGATAGAAACCTCTTTGGTTTTATTTTAGAGGATGCAGCTCAGATTAAATTGGGGCCAAGTAACAAATGGACAACCCTCTCCCTCCAAGTAACTTACAACTTTCTAGTGTGCAGTTTTGTTCATCCAGAGGATATCTGTGTAGTTCCATCACACAAGCAGCTGCTGTTGTGATCCTGGAAGAGGAGGGTGAAAAAAAAATCAATTTTGGAACCACATTTGATTTGTTTGAGAAGGCAAATCCTTCTGTAGTGAATTTTTGTTTGTTTAGATACAGAATGGTGGTGCACATGGATTGCTGATGTAGAAAATTACTTGTGAAGCATGATTAAATAATATATATAGTATATATAAAATATAAAGCTTAAAAGCATACTCTAGGTATCATAGAGTAGGATTTTGACAGAAAACTTCACAAGAAAAAGCTCTGAGTTTTTTAAAGGGCATTTCTTGAGGTTTCTCTTTGGAAAATTCATTTTTAGTGTTCTCAATTCAAACATCATCAAATTGGTTTGCACGTATTTTTATTTATAACTGGTACTGCCATAGCTCCATTTCTCATTTTGTTGTCATGTGGTACTTTGTAAAATTTGTCTGATATGCACATGCATTTCCCATGCTGTGGAAGCACTAGTAGCATGCGAATCATTATTTTTATGGTTTCATAATCAGTTTATCAGTATGCTAATAGTGTATCGCCTCTCAAAACTGTATTATGCAATCAAAATCTTATGGAATGTACATCATCTGTTCGTTACTTAAGAAAGTAATGAACACTCACTTGCAGCGGTGCTTTCAAACTCAGAGAACTGAGTCTGCATCTGCAGTTTCATGTTTGTCTTTTTTTTTTGTGTGATAAAAGGGTTCTCATATGCTTATAAAACTTTTGAAGTTTGAATGGACAAACTTGGTTTGAAATTTAACTGGCCTCTCTCTCTCTCTCCTCTTGGAAAAACTTCTTCCTGAGAAAGATTCCTCTTTTCTGGATGTGTCTGTGGTTCTGTCTCATGGTAATTAGCACCACAGGAGCACATCTGGAGATTTTACTTTTGATGTAATGGAAGTCAGGCACACTTACATGCTGCACTGGGATGATAATTTATGCTGTCACAGAACTGATAGAATAAAAAGGGGGAAAAAAAGCCACACGTCTCTTTATTTTGACACGCTTCAAATTTCCTAATTCTTCACAATCTGTCTGTCTACTTGTGTATAAGGGCTGTCTAGCAAGTGCTGTGACAGAGAAACCAGCCCATGAAATTACTGCATAATACTGTGTAAAGTATGATATTTCTGCTTTTCCACTGAGAGTCATTTTTGTCTCGAGTATTGCTCATTGAATTGATTTACATGTTTCTTAATGGCTTTTTCTGAAAACTTCAGAAGGGGTAGGACTTCATTTAGTGTAGCCTTGTAAAAATGTATCTTACTGAGAGACACTGCAGTAATGATTTGTCAGAACACTACTTAATAATGCCAGTGATCATACATAACTATCATTAGTCACAGTTAAATGCTTCTTAATTAAGGTTTCATAGAGCAATGTTTTGTTCCCAATTAACAAATCAACCTTTAAGGTAATTTAGTTCACCTGGATCAGCCAGATTTATTTATATATGTACAGAAGTAGACAAAATGTTTTCTAGACCTGAGGGTTACAGTGGTCAGCTGTTTCTTAATGGCCAGCGTGTCTGTACTCCTGACTTCTGCAGTTTTGAATATTTTACACAAGCAGTAGCAATTTGTCATTCTTAATAATATCAAGAATTTTTTGTTGACACAAGGTAATTGCTCAGTAGTAAGCAGTGGGGAGCAGCTTTCCATCTCATGACTCTTCCACCCTTTAGCTCTCTGGTGCCATAGCAAGCATCTGTTTCTAGATGAAGAGGGCTGCAGCTGAAGTTTGCAGAGATGATAGCCACACAGTGCTAGGTGGGAAGGTCAACTGGGGAACACTGTCAGGCAAGTAGGGGGAGGGAGATTATTAAGGTGTGGAAATCTGGAAGCTGGTGACTTCCCACTGCTCCTATAGACCTGCAGCTTTGAACATGGTACAGTGTCCTGGGCACAGGGGATGATGAGCAGCACCCACCCAGGGGTTCATCAGAACTTGAACCTAGTTCTCAAGAGGATGGGAAACTGCAGATGGTAGTTACTGGAGGTTCATTCAAAATGGAAGGAGGCACCACTATGTTAACTCTGTGTGGCATCTCTTAAAGATGGAGGTGCTTAATTTTCATAGGGAATCCTGGATTTTCTTGTCAATATCTACCTGTAATTGCAACATACAATACGTGTAGTTCATAAATCTACTTTTCAAGCATTTATTTTCCATTTTGGTAGATCTCAGCTATGTAAAATTTTTTGGGTAACTATAAAATCTGCTTTCAGATATAAATAAAACTCATATGCTATCATAGTAATTGCTGCCTTGATATAATTGTTTATTCTTTTAAGTAAAACATGAATACCTTTTACTGGGTGCATTCTCTCAGTCAAAATAACAGTTGTTGGCTTACATATGAACCAGGTGTGCAAAAACATAGATACAAAAATGCAAAACACAAGGTCCAATGGCAAAAAGGGGATGGAATAGACTTTATATAGGATAAACAACAATTAATTCATATTCAAGGAGTTGAATCCTGAAAATCCTTGGGCACGAGTATTTGTGGTGATGGTAAAATGTTATGAGGCACTGTAAAAGTGAAAGGATTTCTGTTTTATCAACTATGCCTTGATTTAGGTACTACCTCAATGTTGAAGTTAATATAATCTCTATGTGCATTGTTTTCTACCTTGCTTCCTTTACATTCTTTTGTTTATTCTGAAGAAAAATGTTAAAATGGAATTAAACAAAGAAGGTAAGCAGTTATCTGGGCATATTCTGTTGCTTAGCTTCATTTGTGTCAGTATTCAGATACCGTGGAATAGAGTGAAGTGTGAATTTTTAACAGGCAAGAGGAATAATATTTATGTAAAGCAAAAACTGTTTTTTTTTTAAAAATAATTTAATGTATTTCAAATTATCTGATCCACTTTTATTTTTATTTTTATTGTATGTGTGTGACTCTATGAATACCGTATTCTTACTTACAGTCAAGTTATTTTTGACTAAAATAAAACTGTATGAAAGAAAAGCATTGCTGTCCAGTATTTGGAAAAAGGCCTTCTTATGTAATACTGACAGAGGTTTCCCTGCAGGGAAGTAGGTCTTGTAGTAACAATTGCTAAAGCTTTATATTTTTGGATACATCAGCAGCGAGCAGTTAAAGTAAGTTCAGAATGAGGGCAGGAAGTAGAGTTATGTTTCAGTACATAGAACACTTCATCAAAATGCTGTCAAAAATCTATTCCTCAACTCTCAAAAGAAGAAAGAGAAGCAATATTTAAGACAGGAAGAACAACTAAATATGGAGATGATCAGAGCTAAACAATGCAAATTCTGTTGTGAGATGTTTCTTCCCAGTTGGAGAAAAGGTATCAAATTTTAATGTTTGTTCTTTTTCTCTCAGTCAACAGAGAATAAATTATAAATATAGATGAGGATGTGAACTAGGCTGAACTCTTTTAAAGGGAAGGGGGAAGGAAGAAGAAAGCAAACTGAAATTTTCTAATAAAATGAAAAGTAGCCGTGCTTCTCTTAACCACTGTGGAGTTGGGGGTTGTAGTACGCACTGGAAGTATATTGCTTCTGTGTTAATGTAACTTCAGCAATATCAGGGAAATTAATTCCATAGCATTTTTTTTTTTTTATTTTATTTTTTTTTAATATTGGAATCCAGTCCTGTATCCCTGAAGTAATTGCCCTATTTTTTTTTTTTTTCTTCGTATTAGAGATCTAGTGGGATGTCTTGTAGGCAGAGCTATTGAAGGGATAGAAGAAGGCATTGTGCATTTAAATATGCAATTTTTTCTTCTCTGTCCATGCTATGTACAACGCTGTTGTGACTATTGTAAATTTCAAAGTGAAGCCCAAGAGATTAGTGGCTGAGTGCTTGTCCCAGGGAGGAAATGTCAGCTCTGACCCTGAAGTCATGACCAGCTTCAAGCGCTGTGAGGAGCCTGCTTACAGGAGGAACCCACTTACAGGAAGTGTATCTGAGCATTAGCTATTGGTTGGTGTTACGTGTTTTATACAATATAGCGTGTACTTGTACAGGCTATGTTCATCAATCTGTGTATTGTTTGTGTTATCAAATTCTATTAGAAAATAATTTGCATTTCTTAGTAAGTTTAGGGTGAGACAGTGTCTTCAAAGATCTCATTAGAAGTTGAGTGAAAAAGGGATAATTGGCTCCTGAGCTAGATTTAGTAAGAGATTTAGGTACTTTGTTTTAGAGATGAGTTAATTAGCACTTTATTTTTTGAGATTGGGAAGTGATTATAATGTGGCTATTTAATTTAATTTTTTTTTCTCACAAAAGCAGTAGGAAATATATCTGTGACTTTATGACTCTGGGGATACAAACTGTTAACAGCCAGGTCAGTGCTGCAAACTATATAGTTTGAGATAACACTCAAGTTTATAAAGGAGAGCATTTGTATGGATTTAGGTTAGCAAGTGCAAAATACATTTCCTTTTAATCTTTGCTCACAGAAACAGTAGAATCTCTTAAGAATGAAAGATAAAAAGCATCTTGAGGAAGAAGAACAGAGAAATATTCAGCTCAGAGGGCTAAAACTGTAAGCAGTTGAGAATAGGATCCAGTGTGAGAAGGGTTCAAGAAGTTTTATCATATTGGGTACAATTTTACTTGTGTTTGACAAAGATGGGACAAGAAAAATGTTTACTCTCTGCCAGTTTTAAGCAATATCCCGAACTAGTGGGAATTTGCTTGATTTGCCTCTCTTCCATCTTTTGTTTTTCTTTTTTTTTAAATTTAATTGAAAAATAACACTTTCAAAATAGTTTAAATCTCTCTTAGAAGTGCTATGGTGTGCCTTCCAGAAAAGGTGTGATATTGTATATCTTTATATGTACATATATGTATGTGTGGGTAAATAAACATGCTGGTTTTTTGTTTTAAGCAGGGGGATATTTACTGCAGGTAAATAGAAATTAGATCAAAGCTTTCACCCAAGTCTTCATTAGAATTTTGCTGTATTTGCTTTAGGCAGAGCTGTCCAGCCAACCATTGATACTACAGTGATCAGTTAACCCACAGTGCACTCAGCTTCTGTACTTTATTGAAATGACTTGTTTTCAATGCAGTAACCACATATGTCTCTAGAAGTCATCTCTTCCACTGCTTGTGGATAGTGGTGACATGGAACGACTGGTGGCAGGGACAGACTGAACGCTCTGGACAAGGCTCCCACTGCCTTGTGATGCTGTTGTCTACTCCTTTCCTGTAAACACATTTCTTTCATTCCAGTCTGCCCTGTTAGCTGCCCACATTTAGCTTTGAAATGCAAGTGACTCAGCAGTAAGGTAACCTCAAGCATCAGTGTAAGGAGCAACTGGGGAGGTCAATATCTTGAGTTAGTATAGCTGCAACCAGAAAAGACTAAATGATCAAATTCTGGAATATCTTTCAAGGGCTGAAATATCGGTTTTTAGGAAGAAAATAACTGAAGAGGTAAAACAAAAAATACTACTGAAAAGAATCCAAAGAAGAATTAACCTACTGCAATGCAGTAATGGACCTGAAAGGCTCATTCTGAGCATGTTGTCCATCCCTGTGTACCTAGTAGCACTCCTAAGAGTGAATACACCTGGCAAATGCAGAGGAGGAATGGTTGGTTATCTCTGAGGCATAGATAAAAGTGTTTGTTTCCAGGCAAAAGTTAGGCATGGAAAAATTAATCTACAAAATGCCAAATCAATCAACAAATTGGCTTGAGCTATAAATGCTAAAAACCAAATAATAAAACATTGCAGTCCCTATGATTCTTTTCATGTATGCTCTTTTCCACAAAATCTATCCAGCTGCCTGCTTAGGCTGCCATAGTGCCCATTTCTTATCTCACTTCTTTTCCCCTTCAGTCAGAAAATTCATTATGGCTATGCCATTTCAAGAAACAAATCTTTGCTGAATAGTCTCAGTTAGAGACTGCTAGAATTCTGCTCCAAAGAACAGCCATGCAGTGCTGCTATCACAAAGCAAGGATAAGGTGAGGTGATTACCCAAAATGAGGCCAAATAGGCTTGCTGACCCTTTGCTGACAAGAGAAGAGCCTGAAGCCCCAGGGCAGAGGCCAGGTAAGAGGCAGTAATGAAGAGAGATCTCTACCATGAAGAAATAGGGGAAGAGAAATAATCTGAAAGAAAGAATTTTGCTTTGACTGGATTTAGAAGCTTCTAAAATAAAAAACTTAAACCAAATACACACTTGAATAGGTAATGTAAGATCTTTTTCTTTGCAACAGAGTATATCGAAAGTAACTGTTTACAGTGAAGGTGAATGACTTGCTTGTAAAGATCTAGAAATATAAAAAAATCATTAAAATGCTATAATGTAACTTTTAAAACATTAGCAAATAGACCACTTTGATGCTTTAATCCACATTTCAGCGCAGAGAAAAATTTTACAGCCTAGCCACAAACTTAGGAAAATAAATTTCATAATATAAATCCTAAGAGAACTATAGCCATACCAGGGCAAACAAGATACTTCAGTAAAAATTGCCTGAGAATTGGAGCTGAAATTTACTGCAAGAAGTAGGTCAGTTTGACAGAGAAAGTACATTGCAGGACAAAAAGAGAGATGGATGAGAAGTGCTTAGCGTTAGAGAAAGTCCAAGATGGAAGTAGAGTTAGATAACTAGTTTTCAATATAGTTTTGATAAAATGAGTGGTTCTAAACCTCTGCAGAATAATTTTGAATGTAGTGTCCTCTGACTATTAAGCAGCTAGTGAGTAGCAAATTGCAGATGGATTGTCCTGACACCAATGAGCCCTGTTGCTTTTTAAACTAGAAGTAAGTAGAATCCAGTAATTACTCAAGTATAAAGGAATCTGATGTGAGGGTTTTAGGATATCTTTGTCCAACATGGTAGGAATCTAGTCCCTACTCCCAGGAGAATGCAACAGAAACAGGAGGCAGCATTTTCTGTTAGGTCCAGTAGAGAACAAGGATGAAATGTAAGGGACGGGAGGAACTCTGATGCAAAGAGTTTTCTACTAGAATTTGTGGTTAAGATTTATAACCACACTTTATAAAAGGCTCACCTACTGAATCAGTTATGAACATGTATCAATTAGGAGAAATTGCAGTGGCAACAATAAATGGCTTCTTAAATAGGACAGCATGCTGATTCATGCATGTAAATGACTGCAAAACCTAGTCAAAATAGGCTCTTACCACTCACAGAGTAGAGCTTAAACTATTAAGCCTTTCCAGATCACTGAAGTGATTCTTAACATTGTGACCAATTTCTGAAGTTCTTCTTAGCCTCCATTACTTATTTCCCTAGTTCTCCCCCTCCTTTACCTCCACCGTCTTGACCAGACAGTAAGAACACCCCATTTGTCCCAGGTGAGTAACAGAATGTGAAAACTAATAATTCCAGTCAGTGATGCTGCAGAGTAATTATGTCTTGATTCATATGTTCTGAAGAAACTCAAGTGCACCTGAAGAAGCTGAGCTGCAGCAGTTAATCTACCATGTGTGGCGACTAATTTCCTTGCAGAAATAAAAGAAAACTCTTGCACTAGGAACTTAATGAGAGGATCTTTGCTTTTGCCAAAATATTGACCTCAATGGCAGTGTAAAGCATGAATGAAGAAATTAGGTTGCTTTCTTTCAGGACCCTTATTTCCAGGAAAGCCAATTGATAATCAAGCCCCATCAATGGATCTTAATAGGAAGACAAGATAAATTTGAGAAGAAATGAATGTTTTCATTGCATTTGGCCCAAGATTTGTTCTGTAATTTTAAATCAGTGTAAGGCAACTGTGGGAGGACCCTGAATGGCCTTTATGAGTCTCTTTTTGTTAATTAGTAGTTAACGTGAGTAAGATGATAACTGGCTTGTAGTGACTGAAATGGGTGACAACGAGTTCACCAAAGCAACCTCAGTTAGCATCTGTATGAGATCTGTAGTCCCAGAGCAGAGGGGATGTTATGTGTACTTGGAGTGAGCATTTTAAACCAGCACAGCATTGGTTAGGAATAGAATATATTTGTATTTCTATGAACTCATCTGCTTGAATAATTTATTTGAACTTGTCCTTTTCACCCAGGTCTTTGGCTAGACTTGCATAAGATGGAGCAAGTTAATAAGCCCCAGTGAGTAGCTTTGCTGTACTTAAAGCATTAACTTCTTCTGACTGCCAGCACTGATGAGTCATATGCAGATTTCTCCTGAGTGGGTCATGTTGAAAAGAATCTCAGCTTTATGCCAGTGAAATATTGTTTTTCAGTGAGGAGATCTTTCAGGGTAGAGAGACTGATAACTTTAAATTGATAGGGGACAAATATTGCATATTTGGATTTGTTGTGTGTATGGGGAGAAGGGTTTACTCTTTTAGTCTTTCAGTAACGCTAGCTGTTCTGCAGAGTTTGATGAAAACTTAGGCATATTTAAATTCAAATTTTAATTCAGGACTGGGAGAAGAAGAACAACTTGCTCAAATATTGAAGCTTTGTCCCAATTTATTTGATTTTAGACTCCAGTTATAATAAAAATTTAGTATCTTTTACTCTTAACCTCTTTTACTCGCTGCATGCATCAGTGATCCAGAAGACCATAATGTAGTTATGCAGCATCTTGAATGCACAAAATCCGTCACTGCTGCTCTGGAAATTGAACATCCCTCATAAAGAAAGAACACAGGATAAGTGTAATAAACTCCTTTGTTTCAGAAGCTAACTACATGATTCATAAAATAAAAAAGTGTTTTATGTCCTGTAGATTACATACTCGCATAAAAGTTTTCCCCATGGTATCTCTATAGATCTTATTTTATCTGCCTTCATTTCTCCCTCTTTTAAAACTGTGAATGTTGTTTTTAATAGTTACAGAAAGAGACTGACTGGTTGTCTGCTGTTTAAAAAGAGAACCTGTTCCAATGAGATGGGCATATGGATGCGTTCAAGTAGGAGAGTAAAAGATGACACTGTGTACTTAAATGCTCAAGTTTTCCACTCTGTGCTTCATGGTGCTTCATCATAGATACTTTAAGACACAGCATTTTAAAGGGCTGGCAGTCTGTAAGTAAAACTCCGCCTTTTTGCATCTGAAATCCAATAAGAGTTATCACTAGAATCTTCTTGGACTTTTTTGCATATTCATTTTGACCTTAGAGCTCCATTTATGGTATTTGCCTTCTTGATTTTTTACTAAAATCACGAAGACTATCTATGTTCTGAATGGTGGCATGAATATATTCATAAAGATTTCATGCATCCATGAAATGTGAGCAAGCTATATGTTATATGGGATGTATTAGCACTTGGCTCCTCCAGCTAACAATCAAAGTCTTGATGAAAATAATAAATTGTACAAGTTTTGTGATCTGAATCCTGGGGCTGAATGAATACAAGACTGAAATCCTCAGCTCTTTTTCAACACAACAGACGCTATTCATGTACTTCAGAGAATTTCCTAGTTCAGGCTCAGCTGTTGACCTGTATCAGGCCTTCTTGTAACCTTCTTTACTCCTGCCTCAAGTAAAATCTAAAATTCTGCAGACTTGGACTCTTCAGATTTTAGTTCTTTCCTTGTACCATGTCTATGCTTGATGCAAAAAATAGTTGACATATAATTCCTCACGGTCAGAATCTTTTGTTGTGCCCATTTATTTTTTATTTAGCTTTAAAAGCACGGTATGGTAGCCTTTATAAAATGCATGCTGTTCTGCCTTTATTTACATAGCGTTCATGAAGACGGAGTAAGCAACCATCTCAATGTTTTTCAATAATTCTTTTTCAAAAAGACCCGAATACATGAGATAGAACAAGCTTTCATAATTATTTCTTCAGTGTTTGTAACTGATGATAATGCTTAGATGAGAGATGTACTTTATCATTGTGTAAAGATATGAAATTAATATAGAAGCTTACTACATATGTTATTGTTTTCTATTCCATTTGTCTGACTCATGAAGGAGAACTTTTCAAATAAGATCAGGTGGGCTGTGATGCTTAACTCTCACTCTGTGTTTTTTCACAACCTGGCTGTGCTGCAAGGCTGCTTGAAGCCCCGGGAGGTGGCTGGATGATTTTACTTGTTTGTTCTTCTGGGATGAAAGAGAAATACAAAGTGAGATATTCTGCCCACCAACCATACTATGTTTTCTTTTGGATTTCATGGTTCAGTAGTTCTTCTCTGGAATATTCTAATGAGGGAAGACATAATAAGTCACATGGGTCTTCTTTAATACAGACGGCTAATGAAAATGCAGGAAAATATCAAAGACATTATGTCAAGCTGTATTGCTTTGAAATTCTGATCCTTCCGCTTTCCATCCTGTACATGTTTTGGCTATTATTCTCATGTTTAGTAGCTGAATCACGGGTTATTGCTAAGACTCAGTGTTCCGTTAAGCTTAAAGAAAAGGCGCTCTAATAACCTACAGCCTTGATGGCTGCTCTGTGGCATCACAAACTCTGCTGTTCTGAAGAACAGGATAGCTTAACTCAGATATAAGCAAACAAATTCCTTCCTTACCTACCCCCAGCAGATTAAGATGTAAATGGAATACATAATTTATAGATAACTATTTCCTTTCCCTCTTGACTAAGTTTGTTGTTTTTGTTGTTTTTTGCTTTCTCCCAGAATCACCTTTTTCTTGCTGCTTCTTGCCTTTTCTTGTGGGCTGCAAACAGTTCATTAGAAGGGGCTATTACAGTGTACTCAAATTCTAAACCCATCACCCTGAGGTTTTCCAGAATGGTTGAAGGACAGAACTGGGAACCTTTCCAGGAGAGAGATGTGAAAACTGGTTTAGTAATTTGATACCTTGTATGTTGGAGCTTTAAGACATTCTGAATGGGTATAACTTAGGACTGCATGGGAAAGTAGTATATTTACAGCTAAATCTTACATCTGATTGTATTTTCACAAAATAAGTGTGTCTTTGAAAGTAGTGGGATGAATTATGGTAAGGTTTTCCTTTTGGTCATTTAATTCCTTTTGCCACAACCAGAACATTTTCTTTAAGCTTACTAACAGCAATTTGATTTTGCAAATAATACTTAAGCTGATAAAAAAATTTTTGCTGGTGACTGGATATGGTGGAAGATGGATTTATTCCCCACGTCACTGAAAATTCACGGACAGTGCTGTTCTGTGTCCAGGCAGCTTTACTTATAATCTTGTATGTATGCAGGCTTTTGAATTTTTTTCAAGACAGTGCTTTGATATTTTCACTGACATCTTAAAAATAAGCCTGACATTTTGCCATCAAAAAGTAACAGAGGAAGGAATTAGAAATTGAATAAAAGATTGCCAGTGAATGAAGGCTTATATACATATCAAACAGCCAGCAGCTCATTGCTTATAAAATATAGAAACTCTCATTGCCATTGAGAAAACACTTTGAATGAAATAGCCATTCCACCACTGAGATCTCAATCTCTAGCTTACAGGGCAACCTACAAAACACCTTCAAAGAGGAATATGGAAGTTCAGCTTTGTGACTGCCCTGCTCATAGCCAGAATAGTGAGAAGATATGGATATACAATATTTCTGGGAAAGCTGGTGTGTACTGTCCCAAATGGTCTAAGTGTGCAGTGCATAGCACTGCAGTACTTGTTGACACCCAGGAGGTAGTGGCTGCAGTATGGTTTGGATCTTTTATATGAGTTTTTATTGGAAGAAATATACCAGTGGATCTGTGAGTTCAGAACAATTGTCCTGTAATTAACCTGAAAGCTGTTGCTTCTATTTGTCCTGAAGAGAAGCTTGTGTGCCTGATAACTTTCCTGAAAGCTTGTCTGTTTGTTGCAGTTAAATCAGGTGGCGTAATAAAAAGACTACTTTTCCTTGAAAGATGAAGATTCCTAATGTCATTGTGCTTTTTCCGCAGTCCTTAAGATGTTCATCCATTGTTTTGTTATTGTTGTTTTCATTTTTTGTTAATCAAATTGAACAAATCCAGTTCTGTTCATGGCATCCACAGTGACAGCCACACAGACCATCTGCAGGTTCGGATCTTTTCTATCCAGCACATAGGCTGTCCAAGTCAATCTGCTTGCAATTCCCAGAAGTAGGACTATTTTTAAACATTTAAATTATTCCACTAATACGAAGCAAATTAATTTGTTGTGCAGAGGAAAATTATTTCTTTTTCATCTTTAGTGATTTGCTTGTGAGCAGCTAAGAATTCACTGACACCAAGGATGATAGTATACCATACGTAGAGTAAGTAAATGTTACTGAAACGTCTGTGTCACACCTTCAAAATAAAACTCTTCTCTCTGCTCAATTTCTAGAGGCAAAGTCCCAGCAGGGGGCTCCCAGGTAACACTGAGAAATCTGAGGAAGATGCTGCATGCTAGTTGCTCACACTTGCATGAGAGCTGTGCATTTTAAAACTTAAAATAAATAAGTGTATATATATATATATATATATATATATATATATATAATTTAGCATCTTTGTATTGTTTAAAAGCAATTTAGTTAAAGCAGTTGCTATACTCTTTTGGTTAATCCCGGTGTTTTAGAGGAAATTACTACCCCTTGGATTCAAAGGCAGACAGGGAAGGCGACGCTGTCTGGTTCAGACCTTTTGAAAATCAATCTGAGAGAGGTCTTGTGCCAATTTAGATTTAACCATCTAAGATCTAGAATTTTTTTTATCCATTTTATCAATTTTCTGCAAGCTGGTTAAATGTGCACTCTGTGTCAAGAAGCAGCAGCAATTATTGTATTAAGAACAGAATTAGCAGTCACAAGTGAAGAAAGATTGATCCACAATCATACAGTGTGTTATCCCCCCAGTAAATAAATAAAAATCAGCTAATTTTAGAGCTGTTTATTTTTTGGAGAGCATGTAATAAGACAGTTAGGCCAGTAGTCACCTTTATTTCAAATGATACTAACTGGGGTATCTTAGGATACAGTCCATGACTTTCTTTCTCCTCCTGCTTGAGAAAATATCTGACTAGATGATTGTCAGAAGTATTTATTTAGGAAGATTTCTGAAGGCAGTACTCTTGTAGAGTTGTTTATTAGCTGCAAAATCAAAACTGAAGTATTTTATTTTCACAGGACTGCGAAGGTGTGTTCCAGAGATACTTTCTGATCAAGGAAAATTATGGAAAAATGGTCAAATATTATTTGAATTAATTTGAATAAACGTGTGAAGTCTTTTTGTTTCTTGCTTACCACTGAGAATACACTAAAGCCAATAAGTACAGCCTGAGGGAAGTATAGATACTTCCACTCAGAGAGCTGTTAAGCCTTTAAAAATGCTTGTGTATTTGCTCCAAGTTTACAGAAAAATCACAGATTGATGGGCTTTCTTTCCTAAAAAGATATTTCATTAGACCTGAGGGCAAATTTAAAACATCCTACATCACCTAAGAGAATGAAAAAAGTTAAGATTTCCACAGCATACTTGGTCTGTAGATTCTTCATTTACAGAAATATATTAGTAAACAGAGCTGGAGGTAAGACACAGATCTCATGATTTATTCTTCCAATAAAACCACTTGATCGCACTGTCTTGCATAGTTTACAGATCCATTCACTGAAAGGTTATGAAAAATGTATTTGTTATCTCTTTTGACTGTACCCTCAGAAGTGGTTTGCAGAGGCTATACTAAAAGAGCCATCAGTGACACATGTTGTCACATAGTTAAATTGGAAGGCCTGAAAAGCACCAAGGACTCTGAACTTCACCACATTTCTTCTGCCTGTTCTATGATGCATAGGAGATGTCAGCATACCCTCAGTGGATAACTTATCTTCCAGATGATAAACTTTGCAGTGTGATCTATAGAAATGATGATGATAGAAGAAAGTATATGTATCTTCTTGGAAAATGTTCACTGCCTTTTTGGACCAAGCCTTTTTTTACTTCCCTGTTTTCAAAAAATTGATCTTAGGCATTTTCACATAGAAAATGCTGTTGGCAGTTACATCAGTGGCTGTGAATTGCTCTCACCTGTGATTAGACAAGCAATGTGAAACCAGGCATGCTGAGAGGTAGGCAGCGCTCTACCAGAGCTCAGGTGGGTGCTGTTTCCTCATAATTTACCCATAGGTGAAGAAATAGCTTGCAGCTGGCTTGGAGCACCTAGGTGGTTACTCTTGGGTGGGATACTCCCAAGTAGACATTCCTACCACAGGTCTGAGTGAGTTTTAAGTTGCTTTGTACTTGCCTATGCTCTTGGGCTTTTGATAGCTCCAATAATTCTGATGCTTCTAGATTCTTCTCTGAAAGATGATTTGTGGTTGTATTTGTAATTCAATCAAATGTAGCTCAAAATGCATGTGTAAATTGCATGTGAACTATCTATCTCCTTGTGTTTATGAGGGCTGGTTTCTGAATCAAAGGAAGTGTGATCAGACCTGCAGTTTGAGGTAAGGTTATGTTACTGCATTACTTAGTTATGTCACCTTATTAATGGCTTTGTGAAATAAAATTTTTAGTTGTTTCAGGTTTTGTATCTTTATCAGCAAATTATGTGAAGATGTTTCAGCCTGACAGTTATTAGAGCATGTATGTTGATACTAAATATAAAATGCTGAATAGAGACTATTTTCTTGTATTTTTGGAGTAATTCATCTGTCAGTTTGTTTAATTTTACTTGGCTGTTTTCTAGACTGTAAACTGTTTTTGCAGCTCCTTCTAAATTAGTCCAACAATATATAAGAAGGTACTTGTTAAGAGATCTGGGTGTATTCATCAGTCTAGTGAGTGTCTCTGTACCTCGGAAAGCATCGACTGCCTCTCCTGTGACTTTTTATTTACCTATCTAATGCTTCTATAACAGTAGAAAAGCTAGAGATTTTTCCCCATCTTCCATCCTGGTTGCAGAAAGTGAAAATCTTGGTTTGATTTTTGGTTATTGTCACTGACTGCTATCAATATAAATGACAGTGAGGTTGGGTTTTGTCAGTGCTCAGTCGAGTTAGAGAGCTCTCTTAGTTTCTTGTAGCATCAGAATAGTATGTCTTTATTGTGTTCAACATACATCTTATATACCGTTCACTTACAAGTAGTTCCTCTAATCAGTTAATTGGTCCCATCTTCTCCCAAACAACAGTGATAAAGGATGAAAGGTTTCTTAAGAATAATAGGATTAACAACGCATATCAATGGAACCTCCTGTCCACCCTTAGAAGCAAACAGACACTGCTTGCTCTTTGTCTCACACTTTGGTCTTCCAGGGTTTCACAGTGAGATCTACCAAAGAGTCTGATAAGCTCTTTGGTGACTTGCTCACAGTTACATCTTCCCCCACAGGTTTTGAGTCGTTAACTTATTTTCTCCCTCAATAGTAATTGTCCTCGCCAGGCTAAAAATGAATAGTATGCAAAGTACAATCTTAATTCTTTTTAAAAATTATTCATATTGTTAGAGAAAAATGATAGTAAATAGCTTTCTAATGAACTGGGAAAATGTATGTACCTCATATACATCAGTATACTGGAGCATTTGATATACATAACACATATTACTTCAGTGTCTATAATACATAACAGCTGCACTCAGCTTCCCTGGCAAGTCTGAAAGTAAATTCTATGGAAATATGGTTATAGAGTTATATATGTTTATGTGCATTTACTTGTTTGGACAATAGAAGAAGAGCTAGTTTGTTAGTAATGTTACACATCATTTACTACCATGAATAATGAACAGAAGTAGCATCTGGAATAATAAACATAACAGTAATTCACATGTTTAGAGGGCAGAAGGCTTAAGAGCATGCTGTGTCTATACAAGTAGATACGTGCACATCTTTCCTCAGTCTGTTGTGATCTAGCAGCTGAAAGACAAAGTGGCTAAAGGAACTGTGTCATCACAGAAACAGTACTGGAATGGAGACACAGGGAACTGGTACTATTTTCTGTATGATCTAAAACCACTTAAGTATTTTTAGAGTATGTTTCCCTTGTTTATTCGTCTGAGAAGTCAGACAATTAACCTTGCTTTACTTAAACTCAACTGTGCTGGGACTGAACATCAGTGCCAAACTGCTGGGCACATGGATGTGGGTACATCTATTTAGCCTAGATGTGATCCAGTTCCTGTTTAAAGAAGGCAATAAAATATCATATCTGAACCTGAAAAGACACAACTCTGGAGTGAAAATAGAGAATATTCACAGGGATTGGGAGGCATGGAGAGAAGCAAGTTTAACACATCCCAGAGGGTGGCTGAAGGCCATGTCTGAGCAGACTGGGAATTTGCTGGGAGCTCAGATTTCAGTCTGTAATTGGGGGTGTCTTTCATGTTTGAGTTGTACCAGTCCAGTGCTCCACCTTCAGTAATGGAAGTTAAGCTCACAGACTGTGAGTTTTGGTGATACTCTTTGCACTGTGATTTGCGTAGAAGCTGTGTGCAAGGCAATATGCTGCAAAGTTTGTTCTCTTCCCAACAGGTGAAGCATTGGGGCTGTGCTGAATTTTCTAACAGGCAACATTTAACCTTACCTCAGAATACTTTCTGCAGCATCTCTCTTATGAGGCGTATGTCATTTGATACAGAATAAATTCTTGTTGGCATGATCTTAACTTGATCTGCAGGCTGGCAGTGGCATGCTTATTAGTGTGAGGACACTGGCTGCTAATAGATGCAAACTGTTCAGTGTGCTAATTGCCATCTGTGGTACAAAACTTATTTTAATGTCTCTTCATTCTTCCTTCTACTCATTGTTAACTCCATCTTCAGTCAGGTATTTCCTGTGGGACTGGAATGTTACATGTATTTTTGCTGTCAGAGCAAACACTGCTTACCAGATGCATCTAAACACCAACCTTGTCTTGAGGAAGTCACAGCTCAGCAGCTAGAGCTGTGAACACGGTCCACAGTGCAACAGCAGACCACCTCTTTCTACACTTGGCTGGTGATGATGAGGCTGCATGAATGAGGAATACATGGAATATTGGTTGTCCTTTGTGGCCTGTTATTCTAATGAGTTCAAAAGAAAAATTATGATGAGCCCAAATAATAGTTTTTAATTTTATTTATTTATTTATTTATTTATTTATTTATTTTGTGAAGCTTGAGTTGATGTGTTGGAAGGTTCTCCCTAAGAGCATGAGCAGCGATATATTTTAAACAGTTATGATTTTATAGGCTAAGAGGTCACATCAAACTTTGATTGTTGGTAAGATGTAAGTTGTATTTCATCAAATATTACTTTCATTTTGAATTGCTGCAGCAGTTTATTTTATCTTTTTTTTTCCCCTCCCTAGTCCTCTCTTAGGACAATTTTAAGGCATTTAATCTAGATTTAATGCTTCTTTTTCTCCAGATTTACTGAAGTATGTTATCGGTTTTATGCTCTCCAGGGATTTTTGCTGTTGAATGATAACAGGAGTCGAAGTTGTTTCAAGCAAGTAGTGTCTTTTCCTCAGCCCTGCAGCAAAATTATTTTTAACTTTACAAATAATACAAAGCTCACACAAGCTCTGCAGCAATATCAGTATAATGCATAATTTAGTTTAGTTTTAATTACATATTTTGAACATTATTTTTGAGATATATCTGTTCTTTTCTAGAATATATTTTACCTACAGGTGAGAATATAGGTTTTATTGTATAGAGTAGCAGTTGTGGTGTTAGGTCAAGGCCGATTAAATAAAACCTACGTTCAGATGTGCTGATAATCCTTAAATAATTCATTTAAATTTACAAATGTCTTTTTATTCTCTACTAAATGTTGGCTGCATTTCTCCAGGTGACTCCCAAATTTTGTATTTCTTATCATTCTAAAGAACTATGTGAGAAATCTTGGAAGGGTTTATCTAAATTATGGTAGGTTACTAGGCAAGATCTGTAGTAAAAATCTTGATAGTAGCATTAACATGCTCTGAAGAGCTGAAAGAGATGTTTTTATTAGCTATGGCTAAAAAAAGTAATTTTCATGCCTTTTGGAGAACTGTTGAATATATTGTTGTGCAGTATATGGAACATTTGTTGACTTTTAAAGCTGCAGTGAGAAACAAAGAAGAAGGAGTGCATTGGTAATACCTACACCTAAAATCGCTATCCATACATCTGATTTAAAACAAACAGGAAACACACAAAACATACCATAGGCCATAAAGGCCTGTCCCATCTGGATGGAGATGGATCACTCAGTTTTTCACTGTCACCCCATGGACAAAGAACTTCTAGTCATTTTGGAAATATGCGTCAGGCACCCAGAGCTGGTCAGCTACTTTGTTGTCCAGCGTTGGGTTTAGAGGTATTCCATAAGAGAGCCTTTTGTCCCTCCAGGACTGCTGGAAGAATATAGTAAGGGTGTAGTCCTAGAGAAATAATAAGAATGTTTTTTTTCCTATTTTGCATGTATGCTGAATAATTTCACATAACTTTCTGCTTGGTTTTATGGAACATCTGATGTTCAAGTTATTAGGACAAGGAGCAGCAGCCCATCACTGCACATCACTGTGAAGAGCCTGGCCTCATTCATTTGCCTTCCACCTCCCTTTAGTTATTTATAAACATTAATCAGATTCCCCCCCCCCCCGGTCTTCTTTTCCCCAGGCTTAATAGACTTATGTAACTCACTCTTTTCAGTTAAGGGAGGTGCACCAGACCCTTTATCATCTTTGTGGCTCTTCACTGGACTTCTTGGAAATCTGTCTTTTATGTACTGGGGAGCTTGGAACTGGACACAGTATGTTGTCATTATCAGTTACAATGAGTCTTGGCCTGTTTGTTTCAGCATCTAATTCACACTGTTTGCCAGCAGCAGTGATTTGCCCACACACCCTTGCCATGGGCTTCAAAAGCCTCTTGTGCTCCAGTGTACAGGTCATGAGATATACAGCCTACAGACCACATTCACTGTTTCTTGAAAGGTTTCCTTTTACATGAAAACAACGGAATTTAGCTGATTTCAGTCGAATAGCATTGCATACCACTGAGCACACTTTAGTGCGTTCACTGTCTTCACCAGCAGTCCCTAAACCTTCTGAGAATGGACAAATAACTGCAGAATGTATCATGAATATCTTCTCATTCTGCGATGGCTGCAGTGGCCAGTTGTGAAGATCTTTGAGAGCTAGACACATTTCACTTCTGCCCTGGGACTGAGGGGATTTCTATCTTTGGAAATCACAGAATCACATAATTGTAGTGGTTGGAAGGGACCTCTAGAGATCATCGAGTCCAACCCCCCTGCCAAAGCAGGCTCCCTACACAACGTCACGCAGGTAGGCGTCCAGGCGGGTCTTGAATATCTCCAGAGAAGAAATCAGACATTGCCCCACAGAAAGTGAGCAACTTTTCCTGACTCACACTGTAGTTTAGGAGAAATGCAACTTATGTAGTCCTTCAGCTTTTCACTTGCTTTAAAAGTATATTGTTTTAAAAAGTTTCTCATCTTACTCCCTCATTGACTTTCTCTTAATGAATTTAGTGATATAATTTATATATATATATATTTTAAAATTATTTATTTATTTTTTTTTTTAAAGGATGACTTTTCCACTTGGAGAAATTGACTGTGCTCTTTATATATGATGGAGTTCTTAAAAAAAAATTGCTGGAATAGCACTATGTAGACTACCAGTTTCATCCTTCTTATCTTCCTTCTCCCCTGCCCTCCTTTTTAATTGGCAAGTCATTTTTTGTTAAATATTTAGCAGTAAAAGTGAAGTGACGTTATAGATATAGAAAGAATTTTTTGGGTAAGATTTTCTTTTATGTAAGGGAAAGCCTCACCTCTGTTAACATGACCAAGCCTGGACTGTAATTTTTGAAGAAATAGGGAGCATAAAAGCTGACTGATATGAATTTCTCTCTTCATCTTCAGTGGTTTCTAAAAAGCACATGAAAATCAAAGCACTATTGTTACCTTTCAAAAAGCCTTTCTGACTGAAATGTTGCAGCTCACAGAGATATGAACTATATAGTTCGATCAGGATTTGCCTCAGATTAATTTAATCTCTGAAGGAGTGTCTGGCTGAACTGTGACCACACTTGGCCCAATGTAAAGAAACTTGACACTGAAAGACTCTGGTCCACTCTTGCCTACGTAGGCACCTACTAATAGAAGTTCCCCTCTGCTCCCCTGACACAAACAGGTAGAGAGCAGATGGCAGCTGGATGAAGGGGTAAAAAAAATCAACGTTCTTGTTGCTGTTGGTGACAGTAGAGTAGAGATGGTGAGCATATGCCCTAAAGCTGTGCTCTACTGTGCAGAAATAAGTGGTATATCAATGAATATTAAAGAGGAGAGAAAACCTGAGCTTCACCATAACAGGATCTCCAGATTTCTTATGTCAGAGTTGAAGATGTAAGTGCAATAATGGAAACTTTCTTTCATGATAAGCTTCTGCATCTCTTTGAAACCAGTAGAGGCGCATTAAAATGGGGGAAGTAATTTCCACTGTGTGGTTTACCAGTTCAGCACAACAGGATATATAGAATATAATATAACAATATTATAATCGAACTTTCTAAGAGGCACACTGGTTTTGCCCTGCTTATCTGATAATTTATGGACTACAGTGGGATAAAAAAAAATAATAAAAAAATGTCTGCTATATTTTCAAAGACTCCAGACATACCTATTGTAAGATCAAAATAGGAGGACTCTTTTGATTTGCCATGTTCAGCAGTATGAACTTTTTCTATTTGTCCTCTTACCACAATCATCCTAAACTAAGTTCTGCTATGTTTCATATGTTTAAGAACCTAAAAATTAACATACAGAATGCAGTTCTTAGCAAAATAAATAAAAGAAAGGATATTTTGCAGTTATGTAACCTTTGTAGATCAATATCAACTGTTAGAACTCCAGATGAGCTTGAGGGCAGCAAAGTTAAAAACACATCAGTGTGATACTTTTAATAGATATCAATATATATTGGCAGTGATGGGATATATACTGATCTTAAATGTGAATGGAATCATCCAATAACCTAGTACCTTGCAGCACCACTGAAAATAAGATGCAATTCAAATACAGTGTAACTTAATCAAGAGAAACATAACTGAAATTGCAATTTGAAACTAAATGTGGAGTGATGATCAGAATACCAATTAAATAATGCAATAAATGTAGAATACCATATATGTAAATCCTGCAGGGATCCTAAGATGTGATTAATTGGAGACAGTTACTTTCTATGCTTACTGGATACAGAGAATAAGGGAAAGGTAGAGTTTTGAGGCTATGGTGAAGTGCTGTACTTGCTATTTGGGAAAGGCATGCTCTTTTATATGTTGTGAGGATGAAGTGCCTGAGAGGAAGATTTTTGTGCTTGTTCAGTAAAGCTCTCCTCTTGTTTATCTTGGAAAACCTACAGAAGATTCATGCCCTCACCTGCAGGAGGTCTAATTTAAGACAAAGTAATATAAATGGTGCGTTTTTTTTGTTTTTTTTTTTTTTTTCAGTCCTGTGTAATTTCTGGTCTTTATGTTGTGATCAATTCCAGATATCGCACAATGATTAGGGGAAAATATTCTTACACCAAATTATGGAGGAAGGAAGTAGAAATTCTACTAATTCTGTTCTCTAAGAATGTCGGCTTAGCTGTATATCTGTATTAAGCTAGCTGGCCTGTGAGTTATGGATATGCGCTCTAATGATTGACTATATTTGCTTTTCTTTCTAAGGACATAATTTAGTGTTCATTCTCCATTTGTTTTCAAGTGCAGACTGATGCAGCATATGCTATCTGGTTCCCCTTCTCAGCCCAAGGTAATGAGAAGAGGGGGAAGAAGGTTGAAAATATTCTTGAATTATTCTATTTTCTGTCTTTCTTCACAAGATGTGATTATTATGAACCAGACTTCTGTTGTGGATACAAGATTTGAAGGTTCCCTGACTACAAGACAATAGAAAAAATTCCATTTCCCTAAGGTGAACTTGAAGTTTTTTAAAACATGATCAGAATTTTCCCTAAGCAAGCTTCTGTTTTGCAAAAATTATGTTTTCTCTCAGAAAATGATGCATCACTGGTAAGATTTCTGCAGAACAAAAAGCTGTGTGAGTTGTGGATATTTAGACTGTTTCAATTGGCAACTCTGCTTGATAGTGAAGTGTCCTACAGTCGGCCTCCCCCCCCGCCCCCTCCCTTCTTTTTATTCTTTTCTCTCTTCAGAAGTGCTGGTAGTTCTCCAAAGGTATGTCTCAAAAACCTTCTTGGCACTTATAACATCACAATTAAATTAAGTATGCAGCATCACAGTTATGTTTTACAAAAAGAAGCAGAGATCTGGCAGGAGTCTGCATATGATGATTCTCTTTATTGTTCAAAGCACACCAGGAGCAAGATTACACTCATTAAAAGTGTAGCATGTTGGAAATGAAGGCACTCATCGTTACTGTACTGGGATTCAATATTACTCTTTGCAGTCAATAGTAGAAATCCTCTTATTAGCAATGTGATAAAAATTGTATCCAATGTCTTCAGTCAAACCCAAAAGCAAAATGTTTCTCAGTTCTTTATCATCAATTTTATTAGCTTTTGTTCTGCATTTCAGTGTATGTTTGTATTTATTACTGCTTCTGAGATTTTTGTGACAGTAGTTGCGCTTCACTGATTTGGTATTATTTAACATATAGAGGGTTAAAATCCCACACTTGATACCTTGTGAATTCTGTTTTGCTCCTCTTTCAGCTGAGAGGAGGCCTCATGGTGGCCTACAGATCCTCACAGGAAGTGGAGGAGTAGTGCTGAATTCTGCTGACTGCACCAGGATCCCAGGGAACAGCATGGGGATGTATTAGGAGAGGATTGGGTGGTGGTGATTAGGGAAAAGTTCTGTGGGCATGGAAAAGGCTGCTCAGGGAAGTGGCCATGGCCCCAAACTGATGAAGTTCAAGGAGTCTTTGGATAAAGTACTCAGGAATATGGTAAGCATTTGGAATGGTCCTGTGTGGAGCCAGGAGTTGGACTTGGTGATTCTTGTGTGTCCCTTCCAATTCAGGACATTCTGTAATTCTATGATTCTTTTCAAACAAGTGGCAATACTGCTATAAAATTGCCAGCTAGGATGGAAATTACCTATACGTAGGAATGAGGGTGGGCATTTGGTAGGAAACGGTATTTCTGAGGTTCTACTGTGAACTGCTTGGAGGTAGCACCTTACTGAAAGATTGGCTCTTAGTGAGCTGGGCATGGATTATCTTTAAAGGTCTACAGCTTGATATGTGACATGAAGAATAAAGCAAAGTAAGAAAAAGATGCAGCACTGCAAAGTCAAAACTTTGCAGAAAAACGGAGAAATTAAACTAACACTTCCCCTGGTACCTATAAGAAAGAGAATGGGAAAGCAAACTTTTTTTTTTTGACAACAGTTGTTTCTGAAGCACTTGGTGTTTCTCTTGTAATTTCCATTTAGCTCAGCAGGCGTGAACTATGAGCCCATTACAAAGAGTGATGCATGTCTGTCGAAGATGGCACAGCAATAAGGGCTTGTGGTGTCAGTGAACAGTGCTGAAGGCAAAGCTGAGCTGATTGCTAGCCTGGGAGCAGATTGGAGTTGTTTGCTGAATTTTTTTTTTGTATGCTGCCGTGTAACCCATAATGCATTGTCATGCTAATTTTATTAGCACTGGACAGAAAGCCACAGAACCCTGAAGCCCACATTGTACTGGGGCTAATATGAAAGAAGTGAGAAGAACAAACCATAGCTTCAGGAAGGTGCTGAACAATGTAGGCGGGAAGTTACTTATGTCAAGATGAGGTTGGGTTAACTCTACAGAAGCTATAGATATTTCTTAATGCCTTTACATAAAAGAGTTATGTAGTGTGGTGGTTAGGTGTGTGGTTGTTCTTTTTTATTAATATACTTATAAAATGAATTTACTTCTATATAGATTAGGTAGGAGCTATGTTTATTTCTGTGGCTTCAGTGATTGAAATCTACTTGCTTATCTTTACAGCAATCAGGACTGAAAATCATATGATCAAGCTATCTCTCTGATACTTTTAAAAGGATAATTGAAACATTTTATGTTGTATCTTAAAATCAGGAACAGGGGAGCATCTTGATATTTCTACTTCATGATACTTTTCCAAGTGGAGGTATTTTGCACTCAGCATTGATAATGCTGAAGTGACACTGCCATAGTACAGTAAAGGTACTGACGTGCTGTTGGAAAGACCTTTAGGAGTTTCCAGTCCAAGCTCCTGTTTGAAGCAGAACTATCATTAAGTTTCAGATCATCCACATCTTCCCTTAGGAAATCTTGAAAACTCTCAAGGTTGAGAATTTACCACCTATGAGTAGATGTTTCCAGTAGTTAATATCTCTCTGGTGAAACAAATCTTTCTTGTAATGCACCCTGAACGTGGCAAGGTGCAATTAGTATCAGTTACTCTTCGTTATATCACGCCAGTTTTTTGACTGCCTTTTTATTTTTTTTCTTTGACTCTTAAGGCAATTATAGGCTACAATAAGAGCACTTTTCTTGCCAGACTTTGCTGCTTTTCTAGACAGTTTTGTTGTTTTGCTTCCACCCCTTGTATGCTCCCTTCTGTGCTTCAGTTCATCAAGAAGCACCTGTCTTAGCCAGATACGCCTTCTGCAGAAGTTTCTGGTCTTCATGCATGATGGGATAGAATGTTCCTGGTTCTCATTAAGTTTTCTTTAAAAATCATTTCCTCTGTATGGCTGCTTGATGGTGCATTTTTACCTGGCAATTACTCAAAATCAATTTTACCATCCTGAAATCCAGAGCCTCAACACTGCTGCTCACCTTTCCAGATGTCCTCCAAATCTTGAATTTTTCTACAAAAGGCAGCTTGAGATAAACCTTTCCTCTGCAACTTCTTATGAGTTTTCTAATTTTAAGTGTTAAGCTACTTACACGATGATCTAATATCGGAGTTTCTGACTTTACAACATGGATGCAAATTTTCTGCAGAGAACTTGCTTTGGCTTTTGTGGGTTGTCAGTCTGGATGCATGAATCATTGATACTAAATCCTCAGAACAGAATCCAGGTTATTTTTAGTGCTGATAATGAAAGACTTGTTTTATTTTTATCTTCTTAATAGCATAACCAATTGGATAACTAATTGAGTTGGCCAATTTAATGTGATCAATATGATTAAAAACCTAAAAATCTTGTCATTATCAGTTTCACGACAATCCACATTTCAAAGCATTTTATAGTATGTGGACGCATACTATATGTCTTATATGTACACTATACAAGTGTATAAGCAAGAGCAAATAACTCATCAGTCAGTTTGAAGGCATATGAACTTCTCAACTGAAGGCAAAGACTGCTGTATTTTTTATCTTTATTTTTTTGCTGGTCAGAGGGAACAAGGGGAAAGCAGATGCAACAGCAGCTTGGGGCCATGCCTGTGACTATGGCAGAGGCCAAGCTCTTCCATGCCTTCTGGGTCAGGATGACAGAATAAACTCATATCTTCTGCCAGGGCTGCACTGATGCTTTCTTGAATGACTGTGGCCCTTGTAGTCCAGGCTTGGCACCCAGTGACATTTGCTATCTTACTCTGTTGTTTATTATGCCATTTCAGTGCTATCTTGCATTTGTTGTTTATTACGAGAAAAATCTTGTCTATGTGCTTTAAAAGAAATAAACTTAAAAAATAACTAAAATGCTTGCCAGAGGAAAACCAGGATAGACCTTCAAGGCTACCTCACTTGCTAGAGCCTGTTACTGAATGTTGAGGCTCTCCAATGAACCCTGTCCAGCATGGTGACCTTGAAAGGATTGGATGCCATTTTGAGATTGTTATCATTATTATTTTTTCTAACTTTAATATTAGTTTTCTGGGTCTATCCTGAGACAGCAACAGTAGTACCTGTAGCAATGCTTTTGTACCCAGCTTTACACTGCTTAGTGATTTTTAGTGACAGCTGTGTGTCGCAATTATGAATGAGGAAGTTAAAGTACTTCATAGTGACCAATGATCACTAACAAAGAAGGTGTAGATTTGAGATTTCCTTAATTTTTGTGACTGATGTGATACAGGATAGAGTGGCTACTGGATGCTAAGCAACCCTAAATCCATGAGTTGTTGGCCAGGCAATGTTTACTTCTGGAGTCAATACAGTTCCTTTACCTTTCCCACTAAAATCCCACAGGAATTTCCTTCATTTAGAAACAAGCGGGCAGCTACTTGCTATTGGTATGTTTTTACTGCTTTGCGAATTTGACAATTTCCATCCACAAAGGAAAGGAAATTCACTGTGGTTTCAGGAGTGAAATAAGTCCTTCATGTTCTGCCTATGTTTTTATTCCTTATTTGACAGATATGGCTGTTTTTCTGTTTCTCTTCCCTAATGCATCTACTGAGTGGGAAGGTACATTTTTATTTTTTTGTCTAAAATCCACTTGTGTTTAGATAGAAATGCTCCATTTGCATCTGGCCAAGTTACGTAGTCTTGTGCCACCCTTGTTTAAAGATAAAATGTAATGTTCTCCCATTGGCAGTTTTTGGTAGGACTTGCTTAAATTATTACGGAGCTGATGAAAGGCTTTCATTGGTGTCAGAGGCATATGAAATGTGGAGGTTCAGAAGGACTGACCTTTCTGAAGATAACTCTGATAAACAGAATGTTTGTAGACATGAATAGAAAATCAGTGGTAGTGAAGCATCCTGGCAGAGAAGTAAAATATAGGACAGCTGCAGCTGTTTTCTTGCACCTATAAAGCTGATCTGTGGTAAGGAGGAGATGGTGGTAATAAATAGAAGCTGTGACAGGATACTGGCTGTTTGTCAGTTTTGATGGATGGCCAAGGCAGTGGCTAAGTCACGACACTGTTCTTGATGTGAGCAGTGATGGAGATTATGGGGGAGATTCTTCTTTGTGGTAATAGCAGCAAGTCTCCAATTTCTAATTCTTTCCAGAACAAAATAGCTCTGTTTAGGGACTTCTGTTCAGAGATAAATCCCATACAGGTCGCTAGGGAAGTGGTGCTCCAGCACAAAGTAGGGCACAATGCTGTGCCATACAGTCACAGAAGGAATATGGCAAGTTACCTCTCTTAAGGTTCCTGATTATGTGGTATAGATGCAGTGAAGTATACTCTTAGTGGAATGATCCTTTTCCATTTATCACTTCTTATTTGCTTTACCTGATCACATAAAACTTTAACGTGAAATTGGTATATTTGCATCATTGTTTGCTGAAAGGCTTAGAGATAAACACTGTAGCTAGCTGAAGGACTTTCTAGATGAATCTGCTGCTTCTGGATGGATGTCTTGTTTCTCATTTATTTATAGCATGAGTAGCTTTAGTATCTGTTTGAGTATGGTAATAAATTTAACAGATTACCAAACGTTATGTTTCCCTGCTTGCTTTCAGCTGATTACAACATCCCTATGTATTTCAGGATAATATGAATATCTGTTCCCTGGAGATTGACTTCTCACAGGCAGTAATCATAGAACTAATAAATGGAATGAAGAATGGTGTTTAGGAAACAACTAGGGACAGTTCTGCCTCTCACTGCTATCTCCTATCCGAATATTTCATTCATTTTACTAGGTTGGCTTTCTGAAGCAAGTTTCCTACTGCAAACTTACCAGATGCATTTTCTCTGGGGCAGGGTAGAAAATCAGGTGGTAACTGTAAGGCTTGAACAACTTGCTCTAATCATTTTAATTAGCAGATCATAAAAAAAGGAACAGTCCTGATTCCTTCCCCTTTCTTCCTGAGCTCTAGTGCACAAAGTCAGAAGCAGGTCTCATTTGAGCACTCACTACTGCTCTCAGGCAGAAATCTCCTCTAATTTCTCATAATTTAAGATGACTGAATTAAATTACTTTCCTGGATTGCTTTTCAGTTTGTGATGTTTAATAATAAAAGTGAACCTGGCATCCAATCTGCGCTCTTTAAAATAGGCTGAGGAAAACGTGTCATAAATAAATTTTAAGAGGAGTATAACTTAACAGGAAAGTCATTGTACTCTGAAACTGTGCTACTTTAGTCTGACCCACAAAGCTGTGGAGAAATCATCTGTTCTGGAAATTCTTGTATCTTTACACATATCATCTGATGCTGGTTGTTACTGGGGGGTAGGACTAGAGATAATCTCAAGTCTCAGGCAACATGTCAACCCTGTTGTTCTAAGACAGCCAAACGAATGTTAGCTCTTAGACATCTCCTGGATTAATGATGTGGTGAAATAGATAAATATCTGTGTATTGAGCAGTGAGATAACATCAGATGAGAAAGACCTCTATATGCGTAAGAGACTGGAGAATTAATTCAACAAACATAATCTTCCTGAGAACACGTAAGGACAAAATGGAAGAATAAGTTCAATTTGGCTGCAGTAAAATGACATTCAGTAGGTTTACTGTTGTAAATTGCCTGCTATAATGGTGGCTGATGAAGTTTTGAAGCATAGATAACACTCCTCTGACTTATGTCTTGTCTCAGGGGGCAACTAATCCTATATGACTACCCAGATGTTTGGAAAAAGCTTTCCTGTGATGGAAAGATCACTAAGATCATTGCTCTGCATGGGAGCCAGTGCCTTCTATTTCTTCTTTTGTTTTAAAAAAATTGTATTTCCAGGAACCGTGGTCAGTTTTTAACTGTATTCCTTCCTTCCTTAAATTCTATATGCAAAATTTGCTTCTCTTAAATATCCCTATTTCTCTACAGCATCAGAATATGTTCAGCAGTTGGTGTCAGTTCAATATTGGATGAACTCTTTAAATTTCTCCTCAAGAATTTCCTTCTCTATTTAATGAAAAGTCAAAGTCTGGTAACTGAAAGAAAATCACTATGGTTACATTAGCCAGTGAGGGACCTAGGAATTAGACCTTACTGCTTGTAGCAAAATATGTAGCTGAGACTCCCACGGGCATTTGTGATTGTGTTTGCAAGTGTTAAAAATGACACTGACAATTTCAGACAATTCCATTGCAATGTTTTACTTGCATGACAGTAATCTGCTATTGTAGATGTATTGCTTACATAAGAAGTGGAAGAGTATGCACAAGTTTAAAATGTAGCTCAAAGAGTGTTGGTTTCTTTCTTCAGTCAGAAATCTATGACTTAGTCACCACCTGGCTAGCAGTCTGTGTCGACACTGTCAGCCAAAAAAAATATTGAAGGCTGACTCTTTCCTAGCTGCAAACCTTGCCAAGAAATCACAGTGAGACATTTTTAGGCATTATGAGAGCTATGAACATTATGAAGCATTGGAGCTTCTGCAAGCTACAGTAGATGACTTTTATGGCTGCCGTGGTGGTTGGTATTTCTTATTTTGAGGTCTCATCCCTGATTTCAACCCAACTGTTTACAGTTCGGGAAAATATTGCTGACCTACCACTGCTCTTTCCAGTATACAGGTATCTATTTGTAAGTTAGCTACAACTAAAAGCTCTATTAGAGAGTCCAATGACATATCTGACCGGCCGTTGTGCTACAACAGCAAGTGTGCAAACTGGCTTCACCAAGACAACTTGTGTTTGTAAGGTTTGATGCAGGGTTGTCATGGCACTGAAATCAGCATGCAGATCTGTTGTAGGTCTTTGGTTGTTTTAAGCTGCTGAGCCTTGTCAGGGGTTGCATGCTGATTACCACTGGTGCTGCCAGTAATTCACTTAAGCTTGTTCTTCTTTTCAAGCACCTGACGTCTTCACTGTAAGAGGAGCTGCTTGAAGGAATGTGGATGCCTGAGCTCCATTAGAGCATTGCAGGGGGCTGTGCCCAAAGCCAAATCTAATGTAGAATCTGAACAAATGATTCTTTTGCACTGGTAGAAGCCTCCTGGCAATGTGGTGCATTGCAGAGGTGGAGACTGCTTTTTATTCTACACTTTTTCTACATGGTTGCTGGAAGTCTCCAGGTGCAGTCATACTGTCCCTCCCAAACATACTTGTCTATGAGATGAGAGCTGGTAAGCATCTGGCAGTGCTGAACAGTACACATACACTGCAGTGACTTGTGTCAAACAACACTTGAGTCAAACCGTCGGTGATGACTTTCCCAGCATTTGTGAACCAAACTTGCAACAATATTTTTCCCTGGAGTTCTGCTTGTAGGTGGGGGCTGCAAAAATGGTAAACAGGTTAGCTAGAAACAGGCTGTAACATCAGGCCAACATGCAAGGCAACTTGCTGTTAAGGCTTACCCAGTATAGCAATGGGGAATTATCTACCAGATCTACAGGCTCTCTTAGTCTTAGAGCCTAGTCTGATTCTGAGTCTAGCAGGTTCTCGTACAGAGCCATGAAGTATTTTATTTGAGAGGATTAGTTCACAGGTCAAAATGTGACCAGTTCATTGCTGCTGCTCACGGGGACAAGTCATTTCTCTGACAGCAGTGATGCACCTACTGTCTGTGTTACACACTGAAACTATTTACGTTGTGAGTGCAATGACTTAATCCTTACAGTTTTTCTTTCTCTTCCTATGTTAGTGACTTCATACATTTTTGTTCAAAATGGTAAGCACTTCTACCTAAATCTCTTTTGATATTTTTCTGATATTGATGCTTTTCCATTTTGTGGCTGAGTTGACTGATTAAGACAAACTGGAGGCACTGGCGTGGGTGAATATTTGTTTCCATTCTACATGCTGTTTTCTGAAAAAAAGCAGTAAGCCTTCTAGCCCTTAGAAAATGAGCTGTCAAATGGTTCATCTTGAGACAGTTTGATATGGAACAGTAGAGCAACATGGTGTGTTAAATGTGAAATTGGACAAGTGAGGGCTGCTTATGTCGGTGGCCTTTGAACTCAGAAAGAAAGAGTGGTCCTGGACTTGTGAGATGAGCTGCAGATCAAAACAAATAGGATCTCTGGTTAAAGAAGATTAAAGAACATGAAGGTTAACTTTCATTAAAATCTACCCTTGTTGTTATGCTTCCTACATCATGCTGTTGCCAAGTAATAAAAATCTTTTTGAAACAAAATTTATTCCAGCTCTTAAATACTCAGCTCTTAAATACTGTCAGTTAAAAACAAACAAACAAAACAAACAAACAAAAAAAAAACAAACAACGAATTGAATATTTATTACATTATTTATCTTCACTGTGCTGTGCTTTTCTCTTCTAATATATAAATATAGCGTGGCTAAATAGCATATATAATCTAGAAGAACATATATATGTTTATTTATAATATATAAATAATATATTTATAACAATGTTTCCTTTCATGCTTTCAGTGACTTGTTTTGCAAGACAGATTGGCTGGACTTTAGGGTAGGTTTTGTTACTAAAATATGTCACTGAAAAAATCAGATTAACTGTACAGGTGACAGGTAGGGCTGAGTAATCTATCATCTTCCACTATAAGCAGTTCCAAAAACTTATTGATTTTTGCTTTCTGAACAACCATCTATGTCTGATATCTTCACATGCTGAAGATGCAGACTTTCATGCTATGTGCTAGATTCAGAAGGGGAAAAAAAATATGGATTTTAGCTAACAATTCGAAGCCAGATCCATTACAAAATTAACAGAAAAAATTTCAGTATCTTCTTGCAAATTAATAAGCAAATTAGAAGTGAAGAGTTGAAAATGACAATGGCAGTGCAAGAATGATTGTGGTGACCTTATACTAAGTACTTCTCAAGTTTCTTCTAGCTCTGTACTTCTCTGTAACTCAGTTTACTCACCTGTAATATAATAAATCTTGTGTCATTCACAGAGCTGTTCTGAGGCTTAATTAATCATGCTCTTTAAAGAACTATAGTTATTATACTGCAATATGTAAAATGTCACACAGTAATAGGTGAAAGAAATGAAATGTTCAGATAGCTACAGATGTGGAGGAGGGATTTGTGTCTTGAAGGTGCTTTTAGATTTCTTTGCAGCAGGTACCTGAGAAACAGAAGGGAATGGAAATGAACACATACATCAATATTCCTTTGTTCCTTTAAGAGACTTCTTTAAATTGAGAATGCATTGATGTCTGGAAATCAGAGACAAAAATAAAGACTGCAAATACTACAGTGTCCTCAACCTAGAAGTGTAGAACTACAACCCAAATACCAAAGGTATCCTATTACTAGGCAACCTGTCAGGATATACCACCTGAATTTTCAGGAAAATTACAGCTTTTGGTAATGGAAACACTGTCTCTGTACTCAGTATCTATTCTGAAACTTTATTTAGTGTATTTTTGCTTGGGTTTTTGGTAGAATTGCAGTTTTTCATTGCTTAGGAAAGCAACTGCCTTTCCATACTTTAAAGTAGTTTCAATATATCAACTATTCTCAACTCAATTATCATCTATTACCTAAAATGCTCCCTGCAGCTATTCTACAGTATAGAATTTGTGTGTGTGTGCCTATGTATAAATGAAGTTCCCTCTGATCTGCATAAGGAATTGCAAATTTCTTAACCAAATGCTAGTTCTCTAATGTAGGGCTGCTCCAGGGATTGTTATGTGTTAACAGGGACCTTGAAGGGCAGTTGTACACCTGTGCATATGTGTGTGTGAGCGAGAGAGAATTCCTGGTTTAAATTGATGGATTTTTCTAAAGAAGGAGGGAGTGAAGGAAAAAGATTGAGAAAAACTTTGATGTTGTAGATGTATGAGCTGGCTGAGTAGTGTGATGCACTGCATACTAGCTGTATGGTTGGGCCCTGTCTGTGTTGACCACCAACTTGCATGAATGCCTGAGGGGAGGCTGCAAAAACAACTGAGCCAGGCTCAGTGGTGCTCAGTGACAGGGCAAGAGGCAATTAGCACAGACTGGAAAACTGGAGGTTCTGTCCGAATGTCAGGAAATATTTATTGTGCAGGTGATAGAACACTGGAACAAGTTGACCCAAGAGGTTGTGGAGTCATGAACCTTTAGATATTCCTTTGAAGATCTCCAAAAGTCATCTGGGCATATTCTTGGGCAATATGCTCTGGGTGTCCCTTTTCAAGCAGAGGGTTGGCTCAGATGAGCACAGAGGTCCTTTCCAGCCTCAGCTAGACTGTGATTCTATCAGCGTATCGTCTATTAAAAGTTTGCAGTTCTTAAGTATATTAAAGTTCAGACATTTGTACAGGCACAGTGTCTACTGAGGAGAATTTGGCCTTTCTAACTTATGTGATCACCTTCACCAATACGTATTTATGCAGTAGATGGGTTTTTATTGAGATCACCCAAAAGGTGAATTAGGTTTGAATGGATTTATCTAAGCTGTAATGCTTCACACATTCTGCTAGCACACTGCATGCTGCATTAGCTGCTTTCTGCCTTATTACCCTATAAAGTCCTAAATGTTTTGTGACTTTGTTATTGTAGGGAATTGACTTTCCAAACCTGATGCCTCTGCTGCTGCAATTAGTGTTAATGTACAAACTAACAACCAGCTTTAAGAAGAGAGGGAGTAAAGAAGAAACATCTCATAAACTGCAATAGTCCATATACCATTTTTTTTTTCCTTCCTATCTCAGCAAGCTGGGAAGTGAGAAATGCTGAGAGAAATGACAAGAACATGACCTGCTCTGGAGACGTAGCTGACATATAACATTAAGAAGTGTCTATCATAAGCAAGGGAAGTTTCCAGGCATGTGTTCTTTGGAAAGAACTGGTAAATTCTGAAACCTTATTTGGAAGTTCTCTTGCTTGTTTGCTGTTGTTTGTTTAACTTTTCAGTTAAAGCTGTTGGAATATGACTTACTTCCTTTCCCCTTCCCCCATTTTGCACTTTATGAAGGCTCTAGCTCAAAAGTTTAGAAGATCTAGGCTCTGTGCTTTGATCTGTGTGTACCATTTCTGTGTTTCAGGTACACAGGGTGGTAATCTGCAGACTCCTTTTTTTTTCTGGTATGATATCTACTCAGAATGGTGCTAGATGTGGTGTTGTGCCTTATACTACAGCCTGTTAAGAATGTACATGTCTAGGAAGCCTTTACATGATTCATTCAGAAGTGGATTTGATATAGAGGCAAGCAGCTCCACATACAGCATGAACTAAATGCAGCCCTCTCCAAAAGGCTCTGGTAATGAAGAACAGTACTGAGTACTTTGCTATTGAAATAAATACAAGGAAGATTGAATCCAGTGCTAAATCAGCTAAAGCATGTCAAAATTATGGCCCTGAATTATCTGTTGTGTTATAAGGAGGAAAGCATAGAGGAGCCAGCAGTGGTCACTGAAGAATTTATTACATAACATTTACTCAACAGTGGGAAATTTGGGAAATTTATTTTGGTATTTGTCTGCAAAATTGTTCTCAGAAAAGAAATGAGGGGTTGCAAAGTATGGTCTGCAGTTGTGTTAAGTGAAATCTATTTCAGGACTAGTGTCTCAGAGAGCTCACAGCTGAACTAACCCGAGTGGCAGCTGATGAGAGACCATGTAGTACAAAAATGAAAAGAAAGAAACAACAAAAAACATGATGACAGCAGTGAAAATCAGAGCTGTGATGGGCAGGCTGATAGGAAGTAAGCGAGGTGCTTGTTTCTCTGAACTCATCTCCTTTTTCTCTGGTACCATGTCTGAGAAAAGCTTCAGGTAAAAATCTCTGCAGATTTTTTGTTTGTATTTAAACTACAGCTTGTAGCCTTTGTGGTTAAGAAGGAACAGATACAGTGCCAGGAACAGATACAGGCGACAGGAGATTTCTAAACCATGTAGCAACAGCTTTTAAGAAATATTCTATTAGCTTCAGTAGGAAAAGGTATGGTTGGTCTGCAAATGCCTGGTAGATAGCTAACTTAGGCCCTCAAGGCACTAGAAGCTAGGAAGGAGAAATATACCAAAGCAGGTTCATGGATGCTGCTAGGTGAACAACCTCGCAATAAAGGAGATGAACAGCATATCCTGAAAGAAGGACTATGACTGATGTTAGTGGCTATAAAGATGTGTCATCCAAGGTCCTGGTAGGCTGAAAGTTCTGGCATGCTATAAAGAATTGAACAGATCCTGTGGCAAAGCAGATAACTTGTGAAGGTTTGTGTGTGTTGATAAAGATCCTCAAAGGAATTGCAGTGAGAACAGAAATTGCCAGGGGGAAAGGTGCCAGTCCCTGAATTCACATCAAGGCATGCCTGATATGAGCTGAAAGTAACAAAAATCTTGGTCCAGCTGGGGTCAGATGTGCCACTGCATTTTACTTCACTATGTAGATTCCTCTGTTATGAAAACAACCTTAATAAGCCAGGTTCCATAGAGAAAACATCATTGACAGAGGGGGATGTGATGAACATACCTTGGCAGGATAATCCTGGCAGATCTATGTGCTCTGGTCTAAGAGGGCTACAGCAGCAATGAATGCAACTTCTATGGAGGAGTGCTTTGGTGAAGGGCTTACTTGTACAAGCTGAACCAAAGTCATGGCATTGAAGCTTTCATCCCAGTGAAAAGCAAGTCTGGCGTAAGCATCTCTAACACTGGCAAGGGATATCTCAATTGTGGCTCTTGTTTCAAAGGGTGTATAGTGACTTCAAAATCTCCTTTTCCTTTTATGAGGCTCTAACATATAACCAGTTACCTCTAGATTATACACAGAATTCTCATGGCAGCATGTTTAAAAAATAAGGAAACCAGCAGAAAATAATGCCTATCACTTCCAGAAAGCTGTATCTCAGGGATGAACTGGATGCACAGAATTTCTTAAGCTAATAAATCTTCTCCTGGCTGGAATTGACCAGAACTGCCCACTGGCTCCTGGGATGACTCAATCTCTGAATTACAGTTTGCTTTCCCTTTGTGAGGGACCTGATTGAAGGCATTATCCTGCAGCAGCTCTCTGCATCACTGCTTCTGCACAGCGTGGTGGGGCTTCTACTTCTGGCCCTTGTGGAGAGGTTTCCATGGATTTCTCCTGCCCTGCTGGGGAATAAAGCATTGCAGAACAGTTGAGACAGCTGAGCCTTTCCTTTTGAGACCCTGTGTCTGCCTTGGAGACAAGGTCCCTGGGAGATGCTGAAACTGCTCAATCCTCAGACAATGACATTTAGCACTGAAATTCTAACTCAGGAAGACAGTGATATATAATGTATTGCTTACTCTATTCTCAGAAACAGAAAGTGCAAAATGCCATCGTGAAATGAAGGGAAAGAGTAAACCATGTTAACACATTTGGAAAAAAATTAGAGCCCAAGAAAAGACTTGGTTGGTGTCAGAGTTCCTTGCCTGTCACAGTCAATCTTATAAATCCCAGCGTTGTTATGTCTGAAGCAGGTGTTTTTATTATTGATGATGGGCTATGGGGAATTTGTGTCTATCTGGATTTGATTTGGTGCTACCATCTTTTTCTCAAGGCTGTTTCAGACCTTCTGGGAGCAGTGCTGCAGGGTGACATTTTACTCAGGTTGTCTGTAAACTTCATAGTCATGTTCCTCTATCTGCTTCCTTAGTGCTTATTTTGATCAAGAATTGACACCAGACTGAATTCATATGTTGAATGCATTTCTCATTTTATTTTCTCTGAATGAGGTCAGGGAGAGAAGTGAACTTTCTGCTGTAAGATTTCCTTATTGTTCTCCTAAAATGAGTGGAGATTTGGGAAGAGGCTGTGATTTCCCAGAAATACAAGAAGCTGCATTTGGTGTGAGAGTGAAGGATTAGACAGACTATTAGAAAGTTGGCAAAGAAAATACTCTGTAAATCCAAGGGATTGGTTCAGATCTAGTTTTATTTAAAAACCTGTTCACACAAATTTCAATCAAGGATATTAAACTGCGTGAGAACAAGTTGTTGCTGATCAGTGGCTGTGAGGGCAGGACACTGTTACTTAGCAACTTCAAAGCTGTCTCTTATAAATTCATCCTGTCATGGATGTCACGTATACGCCACAGTTGATCCTTACCAATCTTGCAGCTGCTAGCATTGCAAATATATCTTCCAAGAAGCAGTACATCTGACACACCTGACAAATATCAAATCGTGGAAGCCCGTGTTGTTCTTGCCCTACCTGCCTGCACAGCAAGGCAAGTGCCATGGAACAGCTCTTTTCCTAAGATACCATCCTGGTTGAATTTAAAGATGGAGCATCTTCCACAGGAGCTGATACTCATCTTCCCCTTCTTCCTTGTGCAGATTAAAAGAAGACAAGGGTCAGTGTTGATCACCAGTGTCTGTGCGCTTCACTTCACCTTTTGCTGCAAGGGGTGATTATGAATTGTAATTTTATCTCTTTGGAATAAAGAACACTTTCTGTGGTTCTGCATCTAAAATCTGAAATGCTTGAGTAGACATGCTCTCAATTTTGCACAAGTGTTGCCTCTCCATGTGATTCTCAGAGGATTTGACCCTGGACAGACATTCTTCAAGTAATTAGATTGCAGATATTCAGCAACTGATTTTAAGTGTTTTCTATCTAATCTTTGCCCACTAATTACATTTATTTTGAGATAGCCTAAGTTCACCATTGTTACCAACAGGACTTGGAAATTCCAGTCTTTCTATGTCTTCCTTTTTGCACATTTTGATTTATGTGCTGTGGCACCATAGAAAGGGATAGGATTTAGAGGCCCCACCGTGGGGTATTTAAGGCTTCTCTGTGCTCTGCAGTGTGTCCTACCTGGACTCCAGCTGTTGATCCAGAATGATGTAGATACTGTTTCATATCTTCCAGCCCTTCACAAATGTCTGGGGTACTTCAGGGAGTGTAAAAGGTGGTAAATGCCTAGGTTGGCTTAGACAGTTGGCCAGTGTCCACTAGATGATACACTGTGTGACAGCAGCAAAAGTATGCTGAAAGCTTTGTGGAATTATGAGGGTAGCATGATTCACTGCCCTCATTGCATCCTCCCTCTTGTCTAGTAACAGTGGAGAATTTGCTGACATTATGGCTATGGCAAGACAATGATGCTGCTTTCAAGTTATTTGCAGGGAGATCTTCCCATGCTGGAGAAGAGAGGAAGGGAGAACAGAAGGTATGTTCAGTGTACAAATACAGAAGAGAAAATAGGGGATTGCTCTGAATAAAAAGACCCGGGGCATTTACTGTGGCTCACAAGACTAGAATGGGCTTGTGTCAAGCTGATGAAGGAAGAAAAAAGGCAAATGCTGTAGTGGGATGTTAAACAGAAAGGGAACCTGCAACATCTCGTGTATAACATAAGGAAGAGAAAGCATAGAAGGGTTGTGGTATCAGACTTCAAATACATGAAAGGCCGCTGCTGACTTCAGTGCCTGAGTGAAGACATGATGAGCTTGAAATGCAGGAAGGTAGATTTCAGTAAGGGAAAAACTTCCTCAAGCTGATAAATTTTGCATTAGATGCCTCAGGATGTCACAGGGAGCTCAGTCACTGGCAATTTCTAGGTACATATTATACAAATCTGTTTCAGAAGTGGTACAGGTACTATACTGCAGCAGTATTCCTGCCTAAAGAATGGACTGTGGGTACTTCTGATCTTGTTCTCTGGGATGCCAATATGTATCCTTGGATTATCTCACCAGGACAGTATTTGATAAGAGGCAAGAAGAAAGGTGACATATTTTTGGTGTATAATTACTTCATTTTACAATTACCTAAGTATCTATTCATGTTAATTCCCAACAGAAAGAGGTTACAATAACATCTGAAGTAGTGTCCAATGTACATAGAGCATGATCTCTGTGATATGAATCACCCTTTTATCAGAGCTGTGCTTTTGAGGTTTCTGAACCAACAGCATTAATGCCTTTATTCTCCCGTATTCCTTTTTCTAACTGTGGAAAATATCCTACAGAACCCTTGTCCATGACATACAGTTCATACTTCAATCTAAATTTGGTTACATTGCCATGAGTACAACTTGTTACGGGTTGTGTACCCAGCGTGTCTCTGACTGGGCAGAAGAAAATTTACTCCCTAATTAGTCAGATTCTTAGTTTTCTTATGGTTCACTTGCTTGCTTTATGCAAATATCAAGTCTTGATGTTTAGACTATGAAATCCGAGAGCTTTCACATAGATGTGTTGGATTATTGCATTGTATGTAGTGTTTTGCCCTCTATAAAAGCAGCTCTGATCTCTCTTCAGGGCTTTTAGCCCTGTCCTTCATTTGCCCAGAGTGCCTAAAAAAACAGTCCAGCTTTATCATGGGAACAATTTCAAGTCAAGGACTTGGAAAGAAATTCGAATAAAGCACTTGTTATAGAAACTTCCCAGAACAGCAGAACTTGATTAATATCTGATTTTGGTTAATTGATTAGTATATGATTTTCAATTAAACATTTAGGAATGCTTAATTTTTATGCTGTTAAACACAACATGTGGCTTATGAAAGGGTCCAACTGGTTAGGGTGCACATGGTATGCTGAGCCTGACTGGCCTGCCCACTTGTGAGGGTGGGACACCACAGACATAAGAAAGAGGGCACTGCAGAAAAACAAGTTAGAGGGGGGGTAGTGAGAGAGGTAGTGAGTGCTTTGTAAGGGAAGGGAAGTGTGCTAATAGCCAAGGAGACAGCTGCTGCCAGTGCTCATCAGTGAAGTCTTTAAATATTGAACTCACTTGTTTGAACTGATTGTTCTTGGTTTACCATATGATTTTGTTTAATATATCTTATATCAGCTGTTGTTGCATCGCATGAAGACAGAGTTGAAGCCCAGATAAAAGAATTTTTCCTACCAATGAGTTATGGGGCAGAATGACCTCAGCAATATCTACTCATTGGATCACAGTGTATGATAATCATTGGAGAGATGCTCTCATTCAGAATAGAGGACGAATTAAATCAGAAATGCCCTCCTTCCAGTGAACTATCCTGGAAGAGATAAAAAAAAAAAAAAGTATAAACAGTGATTCAGAAACACTAGTTTTTGAGCAAACAGAGGATCTTGACAGGACAATGGTCTGTCACAGGTGCAGACTTAGAGGAGATTCTTGGAATGACATTAGTCGTAGTCAAATCCAAAGCACGTAGTAAATTTGAAGTAAACAAGTACAGAGAAAATGGTGTATTTCTTACAAGGAACTTTTATTACTGTTGTCTCTAGCAGCTGCTTTATTGATCAAACCATTTTAAAGAAGCATCTTGTAATAATATAAACAGACAGTCCATTCAACTTGGACATCAACTGAATTCAATGAGCCTGATTCTACTCAGTCAGACCTACCTGCCTATTTTGAAGCTTTATCAACAAACAGAAGGGTTACCACTTGCCCCATTTATATTCTCTTAAGTGTAGGGAGCAGTTAAGATGTGGCGTTCTTCCTGCCAAATATTAATGAAGTGCTTTTTAAATTATTGTTATTTTGTGTTTACTTGGCAGAAGCACTTTGTTTGTTTTGTGTAGTGTCTGTCTTTCTGTAACTGACATGTTGTAATGGGTCTCTTAACTGTTACTACTCCTGCAAATTCCATTCCCATAAATTTTGACTTCCAAACATTTTTTCAGCTGAAGGTAACCTCAGTTCAAAATGCACACAGAGCTGTACAACCTCCATTCAACTCAGCACTGCAAATCTGACAGCAACCAATGTTTCTGAGATCTAGCACTTCTATGACCTAATTACACAAATGACGTGTAGAAATTTAACATGACAATATCTGAAGTGTGAATGAGATTCCATCTCCTCTTGACATCAAATGCTTGGGCAGGTAGTGCCCTGTTCATCACCTGAATGCAGTGATAGAGCCTTGGTGTGTAACACCCCGTCCTACTACAGGGAAGTTCTATATGGGTATGCTGAGGACAGGACTATAAGAAGGAGTGTGAAAGATGGGTGTAAATACAAGAAATAGTTAAAAAGAAATAATAGCAAAGCAAAACACAAAAAACATGTTAATAATGAATGACAATGCTTAAAATGGTAGGGTGGCTGGAGAGTTTTGGTGCAGTGTTAATGAACCGTTCTGTCTTCCTAGTATCCCCCACTTTGGACAACACTGTGCTACAATCCTAAGTGGGCTTCATGTTGCTGTAATGTACTGATGTCTGTTGAAATTACTATGTTGGTAGCAATTCTTCTGGTGCTTATTTTAGTAAAATTAATAAGTATTTCTCTGGCTTTTATGTGGATGACACATCGTTAACATTACCACAAATGAGAAAAAATCCTTGAAGGTCATTCACAGATTTATCCTCTTTATACAACCTATATTCTAAAAGTAACTTTCTAAGGTTCATGCAGTTTTAATATTTGAACAGGCATGTTTTAACTCCCCAGGAAAGATGGATTTAGTGAATGTTTTAATGATGTGCACAAGGAGAGTATGAAATTAGCTACAACACATAATGCTATTTTTTTTTTTTCCAAGAGGCTTTCATTGCATTACACTCTTATGCATCTGGGACCACTCACTGTGTGAGCAGATGTTTAAATGCACACAAGTGTGTTTCTGTCATGCTGTTTCCAGATGATAAAGATGGAACTGGATTGGATCTCAAAGTGCAGCTTTTGCTGCAAATATTCACATGACTTTAAGTCAGAGTAGGGAAAAATGTCATGCTTGAGGCTGATTCAACTGCCCTGCTTATTTTGTTTTATTTTTCCTTGATTTTTATTTTCTTTTACTTTATTAAATGGAGCCTCACTCTGTAGGGAGTTGCTGCTTTCTTGTGATTGCAGATGGCAGGGTCAGCCAAGGATCTCATTCCTCTGGAGAGACTGATGTGATTCTTCCAGAATGGGTTTGAGTTGTTGTACTAGCTGCTTGTTCCTTCTGAGCCAACTCTCACCATAGTCAAAAACAATGAGTCAGAACACCTTTGGAGTCAGACGTAGTTTTGAGGAAGTCTAAGTGTAGGAAGGCTTTCAAACATACATGATATTGGAGCTGCCCCTCAGTGCTTACGGATTCACCACAGTGAGCTCGTGTCTTTCAAACTATCCTGAAATGCTGAACAGCAGCAAAGAGATTCTCCTTGTGTCATGGTTTGTCAAGAGCTTTAGCATTCTGCTATGAAAAGTGCATGGGAGATGTACTATGCTGCTTTGTATCTGTCTCCAAGTACTGAGTTGGCTGCAGATTTCATATGGGTGTAAATAAAATTAAGAATCATTGTCTTGACAATGATGGAAAAGTAGCTTACTCATTTTGGTAAAATTCAGTTTTATAGCCTCAGAAGAGTGACTCTGTCACATACTCATTATGTGCGAACTGTTGTTGTTTGCCCTGTTGATACAAAGCTTCTTATCACAGCCCTTACCCTGGTGTCTGGAGGAAGGTGAGGGGAACAGAGTTGCCTGCCCATTACTGCCAGCCCATGCAGAGTTGTGCATGTGCTTCGATTAGCATTGCTGATGCTGTGTATTTCGATGAATCTCTGCTACAAGAAACACAACGAAATCAGTAACTACCAGACCTTTTCCTGTTTACAAACCCTGTGGTGTTGCTGTACTGCTGTTAAACATCAGTACGCTTGTTTGAGAAAAAACTTAATGTTATGAAATTTGGTATCTGATAAACAAAGTCTGTCTGTGCATATTTGCTACAGAGGGATTTCATGTATTCAAGTAATCTTCTAAGAATACTTCTTGCATCTTTCTAGGGAGTTTTTATGACTTCATTGCAGAGACCTCTCAGGCATAACATATTACTTATTAAAAAATATATGTATCTTTATTATTTAACTTTTTATTCCTATCTCTTCTGAAAATGTGGCTATGTAAATGCTGTATGCTGAAAAATCAATAACACGTGCTCGCATAACCTGAACAGATTTTGGGGTAGAGGAAGAAGCTTCAGCTCAGTCTGATTCTTGCGAAGGGGAAGAAAGAACTCTTTATTTGGGAGTTTTTACACATTCTTATATTGTAACTTTGCTAGATTTCTGCTAAACTCTTTGGGAAAGAGTATTTCCCCTCAAAGCTCTACAGGCAAACATTTTTCTTGTCTGAAATTAGTGTATATTTAACATTAGGCATTTACCATGGTACGGCTGGACTGCAGACATTTTTTCTCACCTTTTTATTATTATTATTATTATTTTATTTTTTTATTTTAAAAGTCAGAATCATGCAACAGCTTCTACAGGAGCTACTTAGCCCAGTATAAGGATAATTTTGTTCTGACATTTCTCAGGGAGGAGTGAAATCTGTTACTCTACAGCAGGCAAATGAGTGCACAAAATAGCTGCCTGTAAGCTTGAGCAGTCATGCAGAATAAGAAAACCTACTGCACCTTCCTTTTCTGTGAGGAATCCCTGGCTTGGATGCCTACACTCTGGGCATTCAGAGTTATGAAGGTGACTTCTATTTGGCTAGGTCTCTGCCCACCAAGCTGACCTCATAGTTTCATCACATGTCCTGATGCACCAGGTCATGGTACAGACAGTCTGAACTGCTTCTGACCTATGTCCGTTCTGAAGAAGAAACAGTGCACCTACATTTGTAAACCTAGGTTATAGGCCTTCCTGACCCTGGACTTATTTTGGGGATACTACTGCACTATCCATCTGCTCCGCTTCCAGACTCAAGCGCTTATCTTTTTGCTATTGTCATTTGTTGTTACTTATTGTCATTATGTGAAAATACAAGCCTTGATGATTGGCTCGATCACTGGATGAGCCATAGTCTTGCACACTTCATGCTCTGTGTGTATGATGCAGAGCATATAATTCAGGAGTGCAGGTGCCATTCTCCTTCTCAGACTTAATTTGTTTGTTTAGAATGATGCACCAGTGAGTATTTCCATACACTTTCAAAGCTGCAAAAAACATCACGGCAATACTAGTAAATGTCATTAGCTCTTTGAATTAATAGAACTACTGTTGGCAGTCAACAGCAATAGATTAGAGTAATTCTTATCTACTATACATTAGATTAATTCTTGGCAGTATGAACATAATGAATCTGAAGAATTTACAATCTGAAGAATTTACAATCATCCAACTAAAACCTGGAATGTAAATGCTTAGCCTGTAATCACTTCTCTTTCCTTGCTTTTCTCATTATTCAAGGCATTATCAGTCTTTTGGTCAGAAAGTCTTAAAATGCATTTGAAGATTTAATTGGTTTTCAAGAATGCAGTTGATTGATTAATGTGATTTTAAAATCCTCACAGTGAGACATTTTCCAGCTTCATTTCCCCAAAATCACATTTTATTGGACAAATAGATTATAAATTGTCTTTATACAAAAATACTAAGTCATGCCAGCTTAAGTGAGCTGTAATTATTAACATATCGATCCTATTCTATAGCTGCATAGATGTTTCTTTACAATTAAAGAAAAAAACACATCCCAAGCTTATCCAGTGCATAGTTTAACCAGCATTTCCCACAGTTACTTAGCTGTACTGATAAAAACAGCATAATCACAGTGTTAGCTTGAATACTATGTGAAACTTCAAAATGCTACAGATGCCAGCATTTTCATAGAATCATAGAATGGTTTTAGTTGGATGGAACCTTTAAGATCATCTAGTTTCAACCCCCTGCTAGAGGCAGGGAAACCAGGTCTCTCAAAGCTCCATCCAGCCTCACCTTGAATGCTTACAGGGTGGGGGCATCCAGAACCTCTCTGGACAACCTGCTCCAGTGTCTCATCACCCTCACAGTAAAGAATTCCTTCCTGATATCTAATCTAAATCTACCCTCATCCAGTTTAAAACCATTTCTCCTTGTTCTGTTGCTCTATGCCCTAATAAAAAGTCCCTCTCCAGCTCTCCTGTAAGCCCCCTTCAGGTACTGGAAGGCCACTATATGGTCCCCCTGGAGCCTTCTCCAGCTGAAGAGTCCCAGATCTCTCAGCCTGTCCTCATAATTAAGTGATTTTGCCTCTGTAATTCTTAAGAGAGTTACCAGTTTCTCCATTGATGTAACTCACTGGCATAAAAGGAGTTATTGTTGACTTCATGGAAAAATTAAGTCCTACTGAGGTCTTTCCCACTGCAATGGAATTGAGAATGGGATTACAATATTTTGGTTTGGGAATATGTCTTTGCAGTTCCTGCTTTTTATCTGAGCCAAAGTTACAAAAGCTACAACTGTAAAATGGTTGAGGAAAGAGTGTGCTTTAATTCCTCATCAGTTTGCTCCAAATTGAAATGATCTTTAAATAGCCATACTGAAAAGAAAGTATAGAGAGGCTTTTTTATCTGACTCCCAAAAGGTGCTGGCATGACAATGAGCAAGCACTCACTGACGCCATTTAACAAATTAGCTTAATTGCTAAAGAGGACCTTTATCATAGTTTAATGACAGCTTTGGTCATCAAAGGAAAACTATTGGTCTCAGCTGAACCATTCTGCATTCACAACGAATGCGGAGAGCCTGCACAGAGCTGTGATGAAGTGCTACACTGACCAATTTTGCACTTCTCTGTCTACATTATCCAGCCTTCCTTTTGTTTAATTCAGAAAGGATTTTTGTTTTGTGGTGGCTTAAATTACTTATTCCAGAATGGATGATAAATGGGAAAGGAAGTAAAAAAAAAAAGTTTATTTCTGCAGTTCACCACAAAAGCAAATGATGCCACTGATTTGAGAAATGTTCCAAATAGACCTGCACATTGAAAACAAAAATCCTATCTTTTTTTATTTTATTTTTTTTTTTCTTGTTGTTCTGTAATTGAACTACAGATAGCTAAGTCTTGTAGGAAAGACAACACTTGGAGATATGGAGGCTCAATAAACGCAATATATATTTTCACTAACAAGTACAAATCCAGTATATATTGTTATTTTTCTTAGCTTCATAATCAGTGGAAGAAAACATGTATGGAAAAATGCATCTTTGTAGGTATTTCCTTTCATAAAACAATACTCTTAACCATTTTCCCTCAAATATCTAAACAGTGAATTTTCAAGTCATTAGTAACTCATGTTACTAGTATTAAAAAAAGATTTCTCAATGACATGAAAATATGGCAAGCAAATCATAGTCACCTGACAAAACAGAAACATAAAGAGGCAGAAATACATTGTACAGAGTAATAAATCATTCTGTGTGACTCTACCTCTTATCAATTGAAGCTTATTTAGATAGCTTCACTTTAAAGATAAAATCAGATACCATAAAATCTCACAGTGAATTGATATTCTGGTATTTCAATAATAAATCTGTTGAATGTTGTCATAATTGATGTGTTGAAAAGCTCAGGTCTTTAGTAAAAGGAAGTAATATAGCTGGATAAAACATAAATGCATCTCTACAGCCGATTTAGGAATTGAATTAGGTTAGCCAGAATCCAAGCTGAAAGACAACCTTCCTTTCTAATCCTCCCTCAGGGGAAAACAATGCTCACTTTTCTAAGGTCCCCAGCAACATTACATATGATGTCCTTGATCTCTGTCCTGCGCAGTTTCTTATTATCACTTATCGTTTCTCTGCCTGACTCATCATGTTGCTTAAGCTCTTTCCAATTAACTGTGGCCAGCCATCTCTTTATCTCTTTATCTCTTTTGGGGGTGATTATTATTATTATTTTTTTTTTTCCAAACAGCTTTTTTTTTTCCTTCCTTCCTTCCTTCCTTCCTTCCTTCCTTCCTTCCTTCCTTCCTTCCTTCCTTCCTTCCTTCCTTCCTTCCTTCCTTCCTTCCTTCCTTCCTTCCTTCCTTCCTTCCTTCCTTCCTGCCTTCCTTCCTGCCTTCCTGCCTTCCTGCCTTCCTGCCTTCCTGCCTTCCTGCCTTCCTGCCTTCCTGCCTTCCTGCCTTCCTCCCTCCCTCCCTCCCTTTCTCCCTCCCTTCCTCCATTCCTCCATTCCTCCATTCCTTCCCTTCCTTCCCTTCCTTCCTTTCTTTCCAGAGGTTGCATCACTTGGGGAACTCTGCATTCAACTCCTGCTGTTCCCCTGCTGTTGATCAACTCTTCTATTTTCTACAGTGGCAAATAGCTATTGTGGGAGGCAATGGATAGATTCATGTGTTTTGGACAATTTGTCAGCAAGAAATGCCAACTGGAGAATTTTCTGGAGGATCCCACATGAAAAAGCACAAATAACATCCATTTCAAAACACAGGATGCTATGCTAAAGAAACAATAGTTGCCAACAGCACAGAAGGAGTGGCTTATAAAATCTGCAGGATAGAACTTGGTTTTCTGCATTGCCTTATGTTTTCATTTACTACTTAGCCCACAGAAGGGAATTCATTGTTGTTGGTTTTATTTATTTATTTATTTATTTAGTCTTGGAGCACTATGGAGGGATACAGAAACTGAGGTGCAATGTTTTTCTTTGTTTGTTTAAATCTTGTGTTCAGATAGATAAACCAGTAAAACAAGGAGTAAAATGTTTGCCACACTGCTGATTATTTTGTGCAGTTGTTGGTAATGCCTAGTTTATAAAACAAGGAAAATTTGGCACTGTCTATTCACAAAACACTTTCTGGAGCAAGAAGAAATATCAATGTTTTTGTCCCAGAAAGAAAACCTTTTGTTCACGGTCATGGTGTAGCACTCTCTACAAGGCTGGTTTTCATCTTCTGGAAGTCTTATATGAATTCTCCTTTTACTGTATCTACCTAGGTCACTCCAAAAGTAATGCTTCCTGTTTATTTCCATGGAAGCTACAACAGATTCAAAGTTCAAAGAAGAGCAATGAAGCTGGTGATGGGTCTGGAGCACAGGCCTTATGAGGAGCGGCTGAAGGATCTGGGATTGTTTAATCTGGAGATGAGGAGGCTCAGGGGAGACCTCATTGCTCTCTATAACTACTTGAAGGGAGGTTGTAGTGAGCTTGGGTTCGGCCTCTTCTCTCCTGTAACTGGTGATAGGACTAGAGAGAATGGCTTCAAGCTGCACCAGGGAGGTTCAGGCTGGATGTTAGGAAATACTACTTCTCTGAAAGAGTGGTCAGGCAGTGGAATGGGCTGCCCAGGGAGGTGGTGGAGTCATCAACGCTGGAGGTGTTCAAGGAATGTTTGAACATTGTGTTGAGGGACATGGTTTCGTGAGAACTATTGGTGACTGGTGGATGGTTGGACTGGATGATCTTGTAGGTCTTTTCCAACCTGGGTGATTGTGCAATTCTGTGATTCAAATAGCACTATTTGATAGAGCAAGTTCTCAGCTACAAAGCACCATTTTTCAACACAGTCACCACCATTAGCTATTCATTTTTGCCAGCGATGAATGAGAGCCTGAATTTTGTGCTTGTAAAAATCTGCACCAGAGAAGGTGATCCATTGTTTCACATTTTCTATAATGGCATAGTTTCTATGTATATGTTGTTCACACAATTAATCTTCTCATTAGCCTGAACAGATGGAAGTCAGAAGGTTCTAAATCTGGACTATGTGATGGGTGTGGTAGTATAGTCTAGCCAAGATTGGAAATCTGCTTCAGACTGTTATGGGGCCTGGTAATATTGTGATGCAAGATAAAGGTTGTCTTATTCTCTGGTCTTACTCTGGAAGTTTAAGCCTTCAGCTTAGTCAGTGTTTTGTTGTGGTAGTCAGAGTTGTTGGTTTGTCCAGGTTCCAGGAAATCAAGGGAAACCACAGCTTTCCTATCCCAAAAGACAGTGCACATCACTTTACTCTAAGTAGTGTATCTTGAACTTTTTCTTCAGTGGGGAATTCACATGTTATCACTCCATGGACTGCTGTTTTGACTCTGAGTCACAGTGGTGACAGCATGTCTCATCACCAGTAACGATGCAATATATGAAACTGTCACCTTCAGCTTCTTAATGCTTCAATAGGTCCTGACAGTCCTGCATACAGTGTTTTTCTATTCTTGTTTGAACATTTGTGGGACTTGCCTTGTGCAAACTTTGTGATACTCCAATGTTGCCATCATTATTTCCAATGCACTGAAGCTTATATTCAGCTGCAGACACAGTTCTCTGGTCATAATACACTGATTTGTGCTGATGGAGATCCTTCTCATTTCATGGTGTGACAGCCATGCGTGGCCATCCAGAATGTGGCTTTTTTGTTGCTGTTGCTACTGCTGAAAAGCATCACCCACCCCCTCACTGCACTAACATCCACTGTTTGATCTCCATAAACATTCAGCAAGCATCGATGAAAGTCAGTGGGTGCCATTTTTTCTGCATGGAGGAATTCAGTGATACATCTTTGCTTCATACACCCTTGCATGTCAGGCACCATTTTTTCAGACTGCCCCTCTGCTGCCATCTGTCACCTAGCAACAAAATGTAGCAGAACACTGTTGGGAAGGTTCAGCCTCTATTACCATACCACCAGCATCTGCCTCTGATGTCATGGGCCAACATAATAAAAAAGGAAGCATTTATTTTGGAGCAGCCCTTGTAACTGTTTTGCATTTAGTTTTTAATGTTACATCCTCTGAAAGATTATTATTATTATTTTTTTTTCATAAACCATCTTTCAATCTAATGAAAAATGTATTGAATTTTTTAAAAATTGATTGGACTAGAATTGAATACAATACAGTGTCTGGTACTTGTATTCAACTGTGGACTGCTCTACATATCCATTAACATATTATTTATGTGTTTTTTCTGCAGATCATTTCTTCAGTACATTTCACTGAGAATCTGATACTCTTTTACCATTGACTCTGAATGCAAATTTCAATAAGACTGCCTGGGTACATCAAGACTACAGAGAAACTGAGAAATTGCACATGCCTGCTATCAAGGTATTAGATCATCTCTTGTTAAGGTAAGGAATGTATTCGTGCTTGATGTTTATAATGCACTTCAGAAAAATATACCTCCCACCCTCACAAAACACAGACATTATGGAGTGAATTTTATTTCTTTTGTAAGCACTGTTGTCAGTCTAGGTCTATGCTCTGCCTTTCCATCTAGGCTGAAGATTCGTTTACCATTTGTTTTCCTCCCTTTCAGCATCATTTTAAAATGTTATAATTTTATCCATGGAACTAGATACTAATGATGAAATTTAATCCAAAGTATCTCTCAAAGCATAGGCCAAATTTTGCAAACCCATACTAAAAATCAGCTGGGTATCTTCCTGCTCTCTGTCAGAAGTCTCCTTTCTCATCTGCCATGACATTCCAGGTGGTAGGTTTGCTCATACCCATGTCAGTGAATAGGACACATAGTGAATCCTTACACTGCTGCCCCATCGTGCAAATCTTGTGTATCAGAACAAAAGCTATTGAGTATGTAAAATAACATGCACATAAGTTTATGACTGTCTACTTACTGGGCATATGCAATGGGAAACCTGACCCTGAGAAAATGAACTGGCTTGCTGACATTAAAAGTACATGTTTACTTCTATTCTTGTAACATATTTTCAGTCAGACTTGCACACAAATTCATTTGTGGCACTGATGTAGAAAGCCATATAAAAGGTGCCTATCTACTAGCAGACATGCTGTGGAAAATACACTGCCTCCCCAGGAATTTGTTTGTATCACATCTGTAATAAATCCCAGACTGAATGGTCAAAGCACTTTATCTCCAGACACTGGTACAAATCTTAACCACTGTACTCTGGAAATGGGATGAGAAATAATTTATGCCAGCAAAGCATTTTTGTGATATAGCATCTTGACCCTGTTTGTTCTTAGGTCTTTTTACAGAGGAATTTAATGTAAATCACTTACTGTTTTTCTCTTAACTCAGTGTTGTTCAACTGCTATTTAAAGCACAACTTTACAAGACGCTGAGTATCTGGGGAAGGGGAATCACAAAATCTGTTATCGATGGGGTGTAACAATGTTTCTGCAAATAATCTCTGTGGCAAATTAATCTTCTCATGGGCCTACATGTGGGATGATACAACTGGAAGGTTGACTGAGTGTGGGATGTTGTATTAAAGTATTATAGCTTCTGCCTTTGTCAATGGCTGTATATGTGTTGCTCCTAGCACAGCCATAGTTTACTCAAGACCAAAGGGTTGAAATTGCTGAAACTGTACAGCAGAGTTGCTATGGATTATTTTTGAGAGAGTACACTAGGCATGGAAGTGACAGAAAACCCAGTGAGTAAGTGACCATTTGAGAAAAGAGAACAGTAGATCAGGAAAGACTTTTTGAGCTTTCAAGACACATATTTTGCATGAAAGCTGTGGTTTTTAGTGTGCTTTAAAACACTTCCACAAACACCCAAGGGAAAAATCTCTTCCACAAAAGGGAATGCTCATGCTCCTAATTGCCATGGTAAATCCATGTAGACCTGAAAAAGAAAATGTTTCTTTTTTTGCTCTACTGCTCCTTCCTCTCCAGATACTATCCCTGCAATTTCTTGGAAAATTGGTGAGACCATCATGGATATACATGAAAATTTCCCATCCCTTTTAATGATCAGCAGAGCCCTCTGCTGTTGGATGTTGTTGTAATGTTCCAGAAACTGAGCAAATCTAAAATTTAATGAAATTAAATAGTCTATTTACAAAAAAGCCATGGCTGTTTCTTACCTGCTGTTACAAGAAACAGGCAGATAGTGTCATAAAAGAGTAAATAGAAAAAAAAAACCAAACAACAAAACAGTAAATTCTGTATTTTGACATGCATTGTTCTTTTTACAAATGAGTACAATTATTGCCTTCTCCTAGGAGGTGAATCTACTCTGCAAACAGTTGGTTCATAAAGTAAATATGTAAACTAAACGAATAGAGAATACACAAAGTGTTCCCAGGCTAGCTCAGAGTCAGGTGTATTTTGAAAACTAATGCTGATGGAGGATATGTGATGCTATGAGGTATTCAGTAACTACCTTTTGTACTTGCACTCACACTGTTCATTGGGAAACATACTGTACAGGGCAAAGTCTACTGTGCTGACTCAAGTTGAATTCACAGTTGCCTCTTGATATATCACAATATGTCATTCAGTATTCCCACTGAGGAAAACGTAATTACCGTGCAACATCTTGTGCTGTGTTGGGGTTTCTCACTGGGTAAGTAAAAAATAAATTTCTGTCAGTACTGCAGGAATACTGTTTTGGAGATGTAGGAGCAGACCAGCTGGGTCATAAGCCATGATGCTTCACTGAAATTACTGGTCACAGGGGGTATGTTCTTTTTTAGCTGCAGGCTGCATGTCTTTTCTTTCCTAACGTACAGAAACTTGCTCAGTGTCCAAATAAGCTCTTACACGAGTTTAATTCTCACAATATCTCTGTGAGACAAGAATTGTAACAGAGGAGAAACTAAGGGCCAGAGAAGTTGTTTTGTGCCCACAGTCATGCACAATGAAGTCTGAGTAAGGATTGGATTGGAAATTGGCCTGTGGTTCCACCATGGATCTCACCTTGAGCCTGCTGTCCATTTTTTCTACACTGTGACATTTAACTACTGATGGCACCGATCTCCTGCTGAACATGGAGTGAAATCTAAGGTTTCTGCACTGCATTCCAAGTTGCATACTGTTCGAGCTAGCTGAATTACTGTCTTTTCCTCTGGAACTGTGATCTCCTCTGATAGTTTTGCTCCATTGTTACAGTGACAGTACTACTTGCTGAGAGGGAGAAGAATTAACTCACACATACTTCCCCAAATTGTGGACTTATCCTAATTAATTGCTTTAAATACCAATGTATAAATAAAAAAATCACTAATCTTTACAAAGAATGAAAGAGACTCTCACTTGTGACTTTTAAAGCTTGTAAGTCATGCTTACGTGGTAATGTAGTTGTGGACATGAATAATAAAAGACCATAAAATCATCGAATAGTTAAGCCCACCCATTTCTACCTCCCTCCCATATGCAGGGCTGCTCTCTTCTCTTTTCCCCCACAGCTCTGGCTGCCCGGGGCTCTATCCAATCTGGGCTTGAGCACCACGAGGGATGGGGCACCCTTGGCCCCTAGGGTGGCTGTACCATAGCCTCACCACATGCACAACAAAGAATTTCTTCCCACAGTCTAATCTAAATCTCGGCTATTTTAGTTTAAAACTACTACCTCTTTTTTTGTTTAATAACTATACTGCTACTTAGTAGATTGTTCTTACACTGTATTTTTCTGACTTACGCTAGTAATTGTAATCATTTCCTTTTTGTTTACTCTGAATTTCTTCTAGGAATAATTAAAAGGAAATAACATGTAAATCCTTGAGATCTCAATAATATATACTATTGGTGAGCTTCTGGAAAACAAAACCATTTCTCTTGGCAGTGCAAGCTGAATTTCTATGCAGGACTCATTTCAAATTGCTACTGCAATGGCACCATATTTGATTCCTATTAGCGTAAGAATCCACAAGGCATTTAACAAGCTGTGAAGTCTGTCACTGCAGATTTGGATCCCAGCATGTTATTGATGTTTTGAAAGCATACTTTTTTTTTTTTTTCTTTTTTTCATTTTTTCTTTTAAATCAGTCCTGGTGCAGTGGATAAAATAAATTCTGAATTTATAGGTGGCTGCTAATCCCATGTTTCACTCCTTTCATAGGAAGCCAGTGACAAAGCTGCACTGCCTGTGAGATGCAATATATTATATTTATGTAGACTTTGAACCTCATCCATATCCTCTCCTTGGCCGGTGCATTGGCATTCAGAATGAATGGTTTACAAGCAAATTGATCAAGGAAAGGATAAATCAGCAAGGAAGAACACAGGCAAAGGTTCTCATTCCAGGCTTGGTTATTCTCTCATGCCAAAAAGTAATGACACAGAAAAATATAACAAAATAAAGGTTTAAAACTGCTGTAACTGGAGAGCTCGAGTGCTCATACAAACTGTAGAAGAAACTGTTAAGCTGGTAAAATGAACATGCACTTAATTCTACTGGTATGAGAAATTTTACCTGTGGTTTACCTGTGCGGTTTCACTGAGACCAGTGGGACTATCAGCATCTTCTTGGATGGGAGCAGTCTCTTCAGTGCTGTCTAGAAGCTACTGAGATATTTCAGCATGAATGCATCCACCTGCAGCTGTCTGGTACTTGTTTTATTTCAGCTTTGCTTAAAAGGTTCTTCTGATTAAAAAACATGCTGGGAAAATAACTGTGCTCTTCTTTTAATATGATTAAGATCCTGAACAATATTTAGACACCATCTATCTGTTTCAGCAGTTTTAACTGCTGTCTCTTCATTTCATTCTATAGATAATTAAAAAAGACTCGACTGAAATTCTTCATCTCAGCCAAACTGATTGATGAATTTTCATGGAGAACACTTATTAAAGTCTGGCAGTCTGAAATCTTCTCTTTGAAACTATGTATTCTATTGTAGGCATTTAGAACCTTACAATTCAATCTTGCTACAGGATGGATGCCTAAGTGATAATGTAGCTTTCCGGAAGCTGTCTTTTTGTTTTAGATTCCATTTTACTTGTTCATGACCTAACCCTAGCAGAAGATGTAGCAAACCTCAGTGTGACACCACTTTGGCCAAAACCAGCATTGCAGTTTTGAAAGGACATTGTCAGACTTGATAGGCAAGAAGTCTAATCTACTTTCTCCATCTCCAGCATAAGAAAACCTTAACACAGAGATGATGCTTAGAAAAATAATGGAATGTACATTATTATCTGGTATTATTCTGCTAGATTATTCAGTGACTGCTACTACAAGTTTCATAGAGAACATATTTGCAATAGTTTTGCCTTTGGAGTAGAAAATTTTCATTTTAATACACTTTTGGAGTGCTGTTAGGATTACAGATAGTATTTCATGTGAAGGAAAAGGAACTCTACAAGCCCAGATGTGCACCCTCTTTAGATCCAGATTTCTTTTTTTAGAAAGAAGAAAAGGAGTCTTAAAGAGTATCCAAGTATGAAACCTTTCTGGGTATCCACCTTGGACTCTCTCATCAACTGAGAAACCTTTAGCTGGTTTCTGAGGTTTCACTATGCTTCAAAACACAGCATTCTTTAATATAGGGAATGAGACATCCCAGAGACCTCTTCCCAACAGCTGCTGTTTGGAATACAGCACTCCACAAAACACATCAGCTGGGGATGCTGCTGAATGACATAAATCTTCAGGTTTACTACTACTATCTGCTGTGTTCAGAAATGTAGGCTCTGCATGGTTTATATTATCTGTCTGCGCTACAGATGTCTTGGGATACCATGCGGTATGAGGTATAAAATCTGGACTGAAAGCTGAAGTACATGAGTCAGAACTGAGCTTATCAACCCTTGAGAAAAGCTAGGTAGTTAGGGTAAGCCACCTGTAGGGTCCAGAGAGAGAAACAACTGAGAAAGCTGGAAGACCTGCCCTGTGGGCAACTGTGATTTTAACATCAAATAAAAGAATCATATTTTCTATGAAGGGCATTCATAAGTAGTTTGTTTCAACCTTGAAGTAAGGAAACTTGTGAAGTATTGTGCCTGTCAGGCAAAAAAAATAATTTGGTATATTGCTTATATTAACCTTGAAGCTGTTTTCCATTTGGTTTGATTTAAAAATAAATAGATAATAATAAAAAAACATAGAATGGCTTCAGTTGGAAGGGACCACTTTCTGAGTCATAAATATGACCTTTTTGGGTCATATAAAGCAACATTTAAATTATCACTTTATCCTTTCTGTCTACTTGTTAACTTTGTTGAAGAACCACTCAGTTCTGTATTCAAATGAAAAACAACCCAACATGACATCCGATAACAGTGACCTCACTGCTTAACCTTAAGATGTCAATTTCTACATTCATTCCGTGTTTCACTGCTAACATAATTACTTACATTTGAAGCAGACAGTGATGAAATGATCTGACCTTTGTACATCATTACTTGGTTAGTTTCTCCTTATTTGCTGGAAAAAATAAAATCAGTTGCTGAACATTCTTATTAATATTCATTTCCAGTCCTTTGCATGTGCTTCATGCTATAACAAGAAAGTACTTCTCCCTTCTTTTTCTACATTGCAGCTAGGCAAATTTTCATAAAGAATTCCTGAGTTTTATGCCATTTTTAAAAATCAATTTAATCTCTATGAATATTGTCTGACAGATGTATTTATATTGAAGATTTACATTTATTATCATTGCAACTAACCTTATTGCTTCTGTTGCCTACCCAGCTGTGCTGAAGAAGTTGATTTTTTAGATCCCCATGTACCAAACTTGAGGTTCAAATAAAGGAGATTTTGCTGCTGTGAAGGAAGGGATCTATGGAAATGGGATTCATGACACCTGTTTTAGTATGAAATTGCCTAGAAGAGAGCTGGTTTTCTAGTCTGACATTAACAGCAACCAATTGTTTTAGTATGAAATTGCCTAGAAGAGAGCTGGTTTTCTAGTCTGACATTAACAGCAACCAATATTCTGCTTTCTCAGATACTTAACCCAGCCAGTAAGAAGGGACAAGACAACATGTGAAACTCCAGGTAATCAATAAAGACAGCTTAAGAGTCCCTTAGCCTGCAGTAAGTGCCTTAACATAACCTGAGAGGATATGTAGAAGTCAGTCAATAGCTGGGGTCTATCTAATGCTGGCTTGACAGGGGTAATGGGCAAACTTAGAGTGGTTCTAAGCCTTACTCAGATTGAGGGCTTAAACATCAGCTCCTGGGAAGTCTGAAATGGGGTCCTGGGCTGAGGACGGGGTTGTGGTATATTTCTCTTGAATATTATACTAGTCTCCTCTTGATTTCTCTTCGCTAATAGAAAACATGATTTTATCTTGAACTAAAAAATAATCAGAAATTACTAAAATATGGTAACATGTGAATATGCATAATAGTGGGAAAAAAAAATGTACAGCAAAAATTGAAAGGATGAAATTACCTTGGGAACTGGGACAGTTAATATATGCAGTTGTGCTGGATATTAATGAATAGCTTTCTGGAAGCTGTTGTGCATTTTGTTGTAAATGTGCCATAATGCATTTGCTGCTACACTTGTGTTCTGTGATGTAAAATTGCTATGAAGAAAAAAAATAAAATAAAAAAAAATCAAAGAGAGAATCCTTCCAAACTGTTATTTTCTTGCTTATGATAATTTTGTATACCCTGAACCAAAACACAGTTCCTGTAATATTCAGTAGGTAACTACTGAGAGAGAAGTATCTTTTGCCATTTACAGGTTCAGCCCTCAAGTAATAGGAAGCACTTCTACTATTCCAAGCTCTGGAGGCATCTATGTGTTTGCCTTTCATCTGTAGGCAAATTTGAAAACATTTGCCTATATAGATATGCTTATATTGACAAGTTAGTCTTGTGAGATAGTCCTAGATCTTGGAATTAAGCACAGCCAACTAATGCTGGATGCTTATTAATGTCAAGGGGAGTTTTGTTTCCTGAATGTAGTAAGCAATTATGATTTTATAAAATAAAGTTATTCAGATATGAAGTCTGACCCAGTAGCTCAGGGTTTGATCCAGCAGGGTCTTACAGGCCACCAAGGATGTAAACTACAACCTCCCTGAGCATCCATTTTGTCTCCTGGACTGTCCCCACAGAACAACGAAAAAAAAAATCCTTTCCTTACATCCAACTCCGATCTTCTTTTGTTTCACTTCATATCTGCCATCACACCATATACCTCTGTGAAATATCTGGCTATATTTTCTGTAACATCTTCACAGATCCTGGGAATGTGCCCTCAGAGCCATCTCTTTCCGGGCAGAACAAGCCCAGGTCCTAGAGCAAGCATCCCAGCTTGGTGGCTCTCCACTGAACTACCTTCAGTTCTGCATCACGTAACTGGGTTGGACCCAGAACTAGATGCAGTACTGAAATATCTAGTGAGCACCAAGAAGAGATAATCAATTCCCTTGACCTGCTATCTATGTTTTGTTCATGCAGCTCTGAATGCCAACAGACTTTTATACTGAATGAAACCATAACCCTTTACTTCACATTGTACATGACATCTGCTCAAAGACTGCTTGTTAATTTAGCTGGGTTCTGATGTTCATTCTGGATGCCTGATGATCACAGGATGTTCTGAAACACACTTTATTTCTTTTCAGTATATACTGATTTCTGTCTCTTTTTAAGTGAATTGTGTTGCTGCATTGGTGATAAACAGTAAACATAGCAAACTTGTGAAGATCTCAAAAGCAGTAAAGCACATCAGCACTGCTATGTGGGAAATTACTCTGTGAAAGTTCAAACTGAAAAAGCAGGCAGCCTTCCAGAATGATCTATGCTGAAGATAAAGATGGCCCTTGCTATAGATCATGGTGTCACAGGAGTTTGTTTTTTAGTTTTCCACACTTCCAGAACTGTTAACTACACAAATTGAACAAAGTATGATGATCTGAATGCACTAAAGTAGTTGAGCCTTCAGACTGATTATAAACTTTCAAAGTAGCATATGTGGCATGTCAGAAAGTGCACTGATCTTGGATTTCATTTACAGCATAAACTAGCTCTTCAACAGTACATCTGGGAGCAGCCCTAAAGCACTACATTGCTTCCAGGAAAAGCGAGGTAAACATAGTAGAAAAGGATGTCTGACAACATGAGCAATGGTGCTTTTGTGCTATGAGAGACACTTTGTCCCTCAAATCTATCACAGTGATGGGGTCATGATACGGATTCGTTTTGTGCTGCAAACGTAACTTCCTCATTCAACATAAGACAAGGTATCAAAAATACCAGAAGATAAATCCAGTTTTTTGCATATAATCATAAAGTCAGGAAAGATATAAGAGTATGAGAGGGTGGTATCACATGAAATGAATAGAAAAAAAAAATTAATTGATGTACTTGGCTTATTGAATTTTCAGTTTTTCAAAAGGATGCAAAAAATGAGGGGTTTAAACTAAATTATTTCTGGGTCATATGTTTTCCAACAGGTATGTTAACAGTATATTTTACCTGACTTCTTAAGGAGAAAGCATGGGAAGAATACTGGATGTGAAGAAGGTAAAGAATGATATCTCTCATGTCAAAGAACATTTAAACATTATTTTCCCACTTCTTGCTCAGAAATAAAACTTGCAATCTAGTGTCATACAAACCAACATGCAATCAGTATGTTAGGTTAAGAACAGAGTTCTCCAAAATGAACTTATGGGAGTATTTTTTTTTTAATCTCTCTCAACTGCTCTATAAAATGTTATTTTTCATGTGCATTGGTTTTCAAAGTGCACACAGCTACTTTTTCACTATGTTAAAGTTTGACCAGCCACTCAGTAGAAAAAATATTTTAGAGAGAAAATACTCATTTATTGTACATGCTTTTTATTATTTATTTACTTATTTATTTAAGAATCCAGCTACTTCTCCAACTATTTTCTAGTAGATAGAGCACTATCATATTTGCTTGCTTGCCCTGGAGCTTGAAGGTAGTTACTGTGAATCATGCTGCCTGTGTTCATTCTTGTTGTGCAATCAGCATCTCTTGTTAATAGTGTAGAGGTATCATGATAAACCAGACAATTCACATCACAGGAACTTAATAGATTCAATAATAGTGGGGTTCTTAATGAAATCACTATATTCATGTAAACATCTAGCATACTTCTAAAAGAACTCTGTCATGGATGAAAATTAGATGAACTGTCATTAATTGAAACAAAGCAAAGGATTACTTTGTACTTTTGGAAGCAAATTCTTTGTAAATTCTAGTTAATGTAGCAAGGATGGAAAAACCTGATGGGAAGAGATTAAAACTTATGGTATATTTGGAAATAAGTAGGTTTTGAACAGAGTATTGGCCATTAGGACTTTTACATCCTACTTCTCCTGCTTGTTCAGTGTATAACAAGTCCTTCAGCTATTTACCTGCAAAAATCAATATATGACTGTGTATCTGATGCCAAACAGAGGAGTTATAAGAATAACTGCTTCAATTAATCATTCTGTATAAGTTTCTATGGCATTAATGTACCTGCAAAAAAGCTATAAAACAGTGCAGCTTGTAGAGGTCAGTAGACGAGTACTGCAACTTCAGGGAATAGCAAGAATAGCTTTGCATCTTTTTATTAATTCAGTAAAATATCTCTTAATAACTTAGTGTATTTGGAGAAGATGCTACAGGTAGACAAGCTGCTTGATTGAACAGTTATTACTATAGGTTTTCACAGAATCCACAATAGTTTTCTTGTCTGTATTTCAACATTTTACCCAATGACTGGATTTACTTGGATATACAAATCTGCCTGTTGACTTGACAGACAGTCTACAGCCATGACAAATTCTCATCTAATTCACTGAAGAGGTACAGAGATAAAGTAAAAATCTTTACTCTTACCTAAGCACTGGGACTGGAATAGAAAGTTTAACCCTGCCACTGTGTACTGGGATTTGGAACAGCTGAAAATTAGGTTTTACATGACTGAGGAGAGCCCAGGCATGAGACAACTGCCCCTGCTACTCCCATGTGAGACTGATTGAACAGAATGGTCTTTTGGCTATACCTCGGAATGGTTGCTTCCTTCCATTGGGGGAGATTTGGTATTTTATGTAATGAAAAAGTCTTGATTTTTTTTGACTCATCTTAGTCAAGCTGACCCTCTTAGAAGTCAAAGAATACATCTAGCATATAACTTTCCATAATTAAAAAACAAATTACACTTTCCCAGGGGCTTTGGAAGGGGTTGGAAGGGAGAAGAAAGCTGCATGTTGGATCCTTCAGAGCTAAGCAGAAATGCTGTGAGCCAGTGCTATGCAATTATTACCCCTTGATGCTGCTACTGGATACTGTAGTAATCCTGTTGAATTAACAGGATTTCAGGTGTTGACACTTTATATACTCTGGACTTTTCTGAGCAGATATTTTTGTGATGGTGTTGGCAGAATTTGGTTTTCCCAGGGTACACCACTTTGCAGTGATTCTGTTACAGGGTGGGAGAAACGTTTTGGAGCTGACTGTTTAGACCTAAAGAAAATCAACTCCCTGCTTCTTCTGCTTCATCTGAACAGTCCCTGCCACATCCTTCTCCAAAGTAGTAACAGGAACTCCAAGAGCTGATACCTCTATCATGCTATCATTATGCTCTGCAGAGTCCAGTTGGCTCCATGCGAAGTGACCAGACACCTCCCTCCAAGTTCTGTTAGGTGTATCAACAAATCTAGCAGTTACAAGTAGGAACCCTGTATGTAGAGTGAACAATGGAAACAGCTAAACATGAAGAGAAAAACCACCCCTCTTCAGCAATTTTGTGTGACAACTATTAACTTTAATATATGAAGCAAACACATGAGAAAATTACTTTGAATGGATATATATTACTTTTTTCTCCCCTGTAAAACGTTCAAAATTATAACTGATGATTTTTCAGTTTCTCCTGGGAAAAGACTACTGAACAAGGCAACCACTGTACATGGTTTTGCTCTCCAAGCCTGCATCTCTAGTAATACTCCTTTCAGCAGCAGAGCTGATATCAAATGACATCCGTTTCACACCTATAGCTTGGGGACTTCTCTAATTTTTGATAGCTGGATAGGGGACACAATTGTGCATTTAACCTACAACAGTTTTCTACAGGAAGAGTAGTTTTTGTAGACACTCCATATTGTTTACTTTTTGTGGCTTTTATTCAATGCCACTTCACATTAAAAAAGCAAATACACACAAAAGCAAACCGATCTATCCCTGTGCTGCTAAAGCCAGGGCAACCCCAACATTGCTGACCAGGTGAAGAACAAGCCAACACAACCAGAACGCAGACACTCAGACCTGCTGCAGGCATTTCGAACACGGCTGAGAGCACTTGTGGAGTGCTAGTTCAAGCACGCAAATATTGTGCCCCCAACGCAAATGGCTTTTCCTAGCAACCCTGACGCGCTGCGCGGAATTCATGCTGCCGGCAGACTGGACGCGCAGCTCTCCCGGCGCTATGGTGCGACCGGCAGGCGGCGCCATAACGCGGGGGGCTCGGCGCCCCGCGACCCCGTCCCGCTGCTACTCACTGTATTGACTTCCGGCACCATGTCGATGCTGGCGATCTCGATCCTCATGCCCACGTCGACAGGCGGACCTGCGCGGGGCGGGGGGGGAGGGGGAAGGAGAAGGAAGCAGGAGCCGGTGTTAGGCGGAGGGCTGCCGGGCACCGTGCCGGGGGGCGAGAAGTGCGGGCGTCTCACCTCCGAATTCGGGCCTGAGGCGGATATCGTAGCCGTGCAGCAGCCCGTCCACCGTCTCCTTCACGTAGGACATATTGCTGGGCTCGTCGGCGCTGCGGGAAGGAGCAGAGCCGGGTTAGGGCGGCGGCCGCTGCCCCGAGCCTTTCCCCGGCGCGGCCGTTCTCACCTGCGCGCCGCGCACGCCACAGCCAGCACCAGCACCAGGGACAGCGACAGCGCTCACGGGCCGCCCCGGTTCCCCGCTCTCATCCCGGCCCCGGCCGCGCCAGCGCCTATCGGGGACCGACTGCAAGTTGGAGCGGAGCGGAGCGGAGCAACAATTGCCGGCAGCGCAACGCATGCGCGGCCGCGGGCACCGGCATCCTTGTCAGCCCGCCTAACCGAAGGTGCCGTGAGTGCTGCCGTTTGGCCGTGAGGGCTGCTACAAAATCTTCCTTTTCTTCCTCTTTTAATCACCTCATTATCCTATGTAAATTCCCTTTTCTGTATGTTTGAAGGCAACCGTACTTCAGAGTAGTTGTTCTGCTGGCAGCCTGTCAGTGTAAGGTGTGTTTCTGAAGCTCCTTTTGGGACTCTTGGGCTCTAGGCTGAGTTCTGGAAGCAGCTGCAGATGCCTCACTGGAAGAGTATGCTGGGAAGGCCCACAGTGATGGGGGGAGCTGAGAGCAGGGATTTGTGTGGGGCTTTGAACAACCACGTTTACAGAGCACTGGCATCACATGGCCACAGTAGGCAGCCAGAAGGCTTCTTTCTGGCCCAGTTGGGGTGGATGGTGGCACCGTGATGGAACTTGTCTTCCAAATGCTTCCAGGGCTGAATTATTATTAACAGCAGAATACTACCACATACTACCAATTGAAATACTCTGTGGTGTTATAGGATGTGTAAACAATACTGAGGTTCTGTTTTCTTCATGAACATTTTATTTCTATGAAGAAAACATAGTGTACTTCTTGAGGCCACCAGTGTAGGAGAATTTTGTCTCTCATTTCAGTAAAACTGAGACATCCTAGCTTCCTTTTACAACTCTTTAATACCTATGACAAAAGACCAGTGACCTCCAAAAAGAGTGAATGTGGCAAAGAGGCAAACATTCATAGGCCCTATATTGTCACAGATGCATTCTAAAAACTTTCAAAGATGACGAGACACCTGGTGGTCTGATTTATGAGTGTGGGTAAGCTGAAGCTTCTGCAGCTGATAAACTTGATTTAGAATAGAGCAGTGCACGATTCCATATGCTCTAGCTGGATTTTATTCTCCCACTTGGGCTGAGTGAAACCTGATGAGCTCCCTGTGTGGCCTTCAGGGGCTGACTGAGTGCCCTAAAAGTCAAACGTGCAGGGATATGTGGCTCTGGTCTGTGCTGCTTTGCATTGCTGGAAATCAGGCTGCACTTAAAGCATTGCTAATGATAACTGCAAGTTCCTCTCCCACCCATTTCCACACTAGGCTTCATATTGATATATAGTGAGACAGATGCGTATCTTAGTAATAAGACGTTCTGGAAATTCTGGGATGTGCTACTGAAAGCAGAACTTCTGAGTGGGGAAAATTTTTTTTCTTGATTCAAGCATACTGAGACAAAGATATTAGCAACCTGAAACAACTGAGATCAACCAGTTTCATTTTAGTAGGCAGAACTTTATTTTACATGTTCTGAGACATATTACATGCTCACTAGAAGCAATACAAGTAATACATTCCCACAGCATGATTCATAAAACCTCTATGGGTCAATTATTTTTTCATTTTTTCACTTTCACTGTGCATAGATTTTCAGGAGGAAACCTTTTTTTCTCACACAGAGAAATGTTTCCAGTTTATTATAGGTCATTCTATTTTAGTGTTCTTTTTTTTTCTTTGGAAATCAGAAAGTGTGCAGTATAAAAAGCCAACTTACTGCCGAGATAATATCAGCTGTTTAAAAAGAATGTATCATTGAAATTGTTGAAAAAAGGAGGAAATTCTTCTTGTTTCTTAGTGGATGCATTCTGTAGGAAAGAAGGCCTAGATTTTTAATAAAACTAGGGAAAAAAAAACCACAACAAAACACAACAACAACGCATTGCAAAAGTGATGATTGTCTTTTTCAAGTGATACTTTATACCATATTAAATTTAGGAGGGAAGGTGTGTCCCCATGATACTGCTCCAAGTGGTGTGGGGGAGCTCTATGCTTCACTCCTTGCTCTTTGTATGTGGAGAAAGTTAATATTTGTGCTGTTGACTGGCTTGAGTAATTGGACCCAGGGACTTGCAGATACAAGAAGCTCATAACTCGGGTGGTCTAAATGGACTTGCTGCTCTCCAGATAGTGGGGAGAATTACTGGGTGAAAGTGGGACTGGAAGTAAGTGTGCAAGCAGCATCAATAGTTAGCAAAATTGCATTACATTGGCACAGTATGCATAGAAAACACTTGAGACAAAAAACAAAAACCAACAAACATAAGGCAAAGCAGTGCTTGGGCTCTTTGTATTATTCATTATCAGACAGCTGCTTCCCACTAGGCTGTGGGGCTTGTCATACTGCATATCCCCTATGTCAAAGAAAAGTGAGAATTAGGAGGTATATACATTTTTTCTTACTTGGCACTGATCAAATGGTCTTTTTCAGTAATTTTACTGATAAAATATAGTGACAATTTAAGATGAAAATGTTAAGTTTGTGAAAAATAAGGTAAATGATTAGGTTTGAAAACTATGAGACAAAACCTAGCAACTGTGAAATGACTACATGTGCAGGTAAAAAAATATGTATTATTTATAGTTAAAAGTGGTAGGTAACAAAATAGGTCACATATTTCATCTGCTAGAGGTAATGCTATTGTCATTTTATACCTACAGTAATCCCTTGAATTGGATTCGGCTTGTGAGCAGTCTTCTTGGATGACAGAAAATAACAAGCTGGAGGTAATTCTAGTGTGCTCTGGGGATTTCAGAGCACTAGAAAAACAACCAAGAAGAGATGTGGAATATCACAGTGAACTTGTGCTTTATACTGAGATCTTCAGACTGTGAATTGATCTTAGTTTTATAATCAAAGTGAGAAGAATATATTTAATAAGAACTCCAGGATAAAAATTATTCTACCATATCCATAGCCAGAATAATTTAGTGAGTTTTTAGTCACTTCAAATAAATATCTGTAATGCTGATTCGAAATCCCTTTGTAGATCTCCCAGCCACATATCTTTACCATTCACCTAACATCCTTAAATCTGCAGAGCTGGCTTCCTCTGGAAGAGCAGTAGTCCAGCACTGCATGTCTAATACCAGAACCCCTCCACTGGCAGCATGTAAGCGTGTCCCACTCCACACTACCTAATGGAAGCAATCTGCTAATCATCTATTTCTTCATCCCAGGTGTGTGTTTCTTATCTCAAGAGAAGTGGAGTCTGGAGATTAAGGTCTTTGAGACAGGTACTGCAGAGATTAATAGAAAAGACAATCCTGGCTTCCAGGACAAGTTAGGAAGTCATTCAACAAGTGTTGAGATGGGCATGAAGAAGGTTCAGCCTGTATACATTTGCATAGTTTAAGGGTCGTATTGTATTGGCTACAAGCAGCCAACAGTCTTAAGTGTCACTAGAACAATGCAGGCAATTATAGACAGAACTGCAGAGTTAGGTTTTAAGGAGAAATTTAAAGAATATAGAGAAGAAATATGAGATGTGTTAATTAGTGTCTGTTGAAAGGTATTTCAGGTGCTTTCTTTCATGCAGTTCCCAACAGCTGAGGTTTCTGTCAGTGCTGGTGAGATGTCAGAAGCACAGTGGAAAGAGTCATTGCCTGGTGTGCAAATTCACGTGTAGGAAAGGGAAGCTCCCTTGATTTAAACAGGCTAATTCATACAGTAGAAAGTTCTATGTGTGTTTGTGGGATTGAGACCTTTGCTTCTAAGCTTTGTAGGCCTGGTACTGTCTTTATACATATGGGGATTATTTTTTTTTTTTTATTATTTATTTTTTATTATTTTTTAATTTATTTATTTATTTATTTATTTTTGTAGAAGAAATGAAACTCTTACTAAAATGGCATAGAGATTATTTTTTCTGATAAAGAGAATTAATTTTCTCTCACCTTGCATTTGCATCAGCATCTGAAGAAGCTCATGGCAAAAGTATTTAAATTGTCAGATTGAATATGTGTTTTTTTGTTTTTTTGTTTTTTTTTAAAGCAGTGAATAGAGAAATACACATTTTGTTAATAGAACTATTTTACCACACTGGGCCACTAGAATGCAATGTGTCTCTTTGTCCCATTTCAGTGATGCGAGACACTTACTACATAGAGATGCTTACGTGGCTCATGTAAATAAAAGCCTAGCTTGTTTACTTCCATCTGTAAGGAGACAGAGTTGCTGAAGTCAGTCACAAAAGCAACCTTCAAAAGCAACACTTCTGAGGATGTTACTCAAAATGAAATTTACTTTGAGAAAAGAGATTTCTGCATTGTTTACTCTCAAGAAGTTTAGAATTAAAAAGTATTCCTTTCCAAGCTCTGAGAAACTTTATCTATCTTTGAAGTTAGTTCAACCTGGAGAAGGAACTGAAAGTGGATTAGAAAATGAGCAGAGGAAGCTCAGTAATTTCCCTTTCCAATCCTTTCCTGTTATTTTGTTACTCCAAAGGATGGTAACATCACTTTCTTCCTCTGCTAATGGTTTGCTCTTCTTTCATGGAAATTGTAGTTTTAACTTCTTTAACTCCTTTGTTATCTAGAGTAGTCCCTTCCCCTCTTGGTGTTTTGCAGTGCTGGGAAATTTGAAGGTTCTAACTACTTTTTCTTAAAACAAATGTGTTGGTTTTTGTTTTTATTTATTTCTTTTTAATTTTTTAACTTCAGTCTGTTTGGGTGTTAAAAACAACATTTTCTAGTGGTTGGGGCTTCTGTTTTTCAAATTAGATCTATCTAAAATTGTCCCATTTGGGAACTCTTTTCCAATTCCACACACACCTTAAACAGCCACATGCAATAAGAAAAGAAACATTTTTGGTTGAGATTTCATAGAACTTGTTTTTAAGATGTTGTGCTTGTATTGGTAAAACTAAAGAGTAAAGGCTAGAACAGAGCTACTGCAAATAGGAACTGTTCTCTGTCCTTTCACCACCACATCCACCTCATAAAAGGTAGACATTTTGTAATTCCACTTCATTATAGATGTTGTCTGCAGCCGCTAAGGTGACAAGAATGAAAATGTGTGTTGTTTCAAGAATGCTTATGAAACATTTCACCTCTCACATTTAAGAGGGAGTATTAGAACAACAGCAAAATACAACAATAAAAGCTGCCAGACTGAAAACTTGCAGGCTGTCTGATTTCTTTGCTGATGGCAAATTCCTCTGGAATTCATCTGGGTAGATTTACAGCCATGAAAATGACAGTGTTAAATATGTATTGCCACGTATAGTCATACCTACGCTGGGAGAAAACAAAGTGGGCACGAGTTTAACAAATGCAGTAGTCCTACACAACAGCTGCTTGCATTCTCCTTTCTGTCAGAGAAGCACATTCGATGAGTGAAATATATGCTTCTTGCTTGTTGAAAGAAAGAGCACATGCAAATCTCTTCAACTGGGAGTCACTTTGTCAGCAGTGAGGTGTAAGACAACAAGAAATTTTACTTATCACTTTAACCAATGCAGGAGTGCAGGTCTCATATCTGTGATTTATATATGTCACATGGGCTGGCAGCAGTCACTGGAAGCAGTCCATAAACTGAGAAATAGATTACGCCCTGTCATTTGTTCTGTTTTTAGCTATCTGAAAAAGAACCCTAAAATAAAGCCTAAAACAAGTGCAAAGAGAAGAACTGTAAGAAAAAAGAAATTGAAAGAAGACAACTAGCAAAAAGATTCCTCAGCCAGACCACAAAACTGGAATGCTGCCCCTGTTGATATGTTGGCACCACAGCAGCACTGGTGATGGGGGCAGAGAGGCTCTACCAGGGATAACTACATAGAGAAGTGTCCCATGGGAGGGATGGTTGAGCAGCAGGGGTCATTGGTCAATTCACTGTGCATGCATTTAGGGAGAGACACCACCAGATAAGGTAGAACCATCCCAGAATCTCTTTTAGGGCAATCAACAGAAGCTGAATGCTCAGAAAGCTTTAAGTGTGAAATGAGAGGTGTGGGAGCATTTCCATGTTCCCCTGAGCAGTAGCAAGCATTTGTGTGATGTCAACTGTGTCAGCTTCAAATATTTTCTAATTCCATCTCTGAACAGAAATAAGAGGTTGAAAAAAGACTTAGCTTTGTGGGCAGAAGAGGTTGAAAGAAGAAATAATGTGAATATACTTAATTTTATAATTTGGAAGCATTCCCCTTTGGGTCTTTCTCATATTTTTAACCTCTCTGTGGTGTCTTCTTTTGTCTTGCCAAATGTCTCCTAAGATTCCTTTTTCCTTTGCTCAGAGAATTTTTCTCACTTTGCCTCACACATTCAGGCTTAGATTTTACTTGTTCTGGAGGTTATCCAAGTTTTCATTTCAGAAAATCATCAAAATATATTTCAGCACTGCCTCTGTTTTAGGATTATCCAAGAAGCTGGCAACAGGAGTGAGAGCAAGTGAAGCTCTTGTCCATCCTCCTTTGATAAAGGTATATCATCATCTGCTGGTCTCAGTTGGGAGTTGAGGAATAAAGGATTTAGAACATTTGTACAACAGATTAAAAACAATTAGATCTGTAAAAACTTGCAAGTATTATAAATATACAGGAAAACTCAACAAGTGAGCAGTTTGGAACCCAGAGTACAAAACACTTCCTGGTCCCTTTAGAGAATCCCCTGGGTGAATGGTGTTTAGTTTGTTTCAATGAGTTCTGGACAAGAACCTAAACTACCCTAATATCTAAAGCATACATAAATCAGACTATATTTGTACTTCAACTATTTGGGCTGTGAGCTGGAGGAAACAGTGTATACTGCTTTGGGTAACAGACAGGGAAAAACATGAATGTTTTTCTATGAAATAAGCAAGAGTGCTTACAAGTGTAGACATAATTCAACCATTCATCTTTTGTCATCTACCTTCTACAATTGTGCATTTATATTTGTATAATATTCGACTTCATTTTTGTCCCTTGGATTTTCTACCTGCTCATTTTCACCATCAACAAAGTGCTTCATTTCTCATGTCTAAGTGAGCTAAGAGATTGGGGAGGGGACTTCAGAGACATGTTCATGTAGACAGCGTATTAGCTAAGGCATGTTTATTTCTCAATGTTAATCTCAGGTACTCTGATGCCTGTGTCCAGCAGAGAAATATTTAGAAAGCTGATTATGTGCTAAACATCCAAAATGAGACACAAAGTCGACAAAATGCCTAAAATAACAGGGATATGTGTATGGTTTAAATACTGACCTATTTCATAATAATTCTTGGTATTTATATATTTTACATTTTTAAGCCACTGTGCACATTTGAACTAATTAATACTTCAAATATCTCTACGACGTATGTAAGCCTCATATACAATTTACAGAACAGGAAATTCAGGCATTGAGGTCTGGGGATCAAAATTTTAAATGCAGATTTGCATATTTGGACTCCACAAGATCAAGGTCACTCCTTCTTACAAAAGCCTTCATATACATCTATACAATTCATATTAATTACTCGTATTTGGAAGATTTGGCCTAAATTACTTAGCCAAGGTCACAGAAATCAGTGTCAGAGCTGGGAATGAAACTGAAGTGTCCTTCTTTAACATAAAAAGCAGCTGAGCCATAAAATTATTCCTGTTTTTAAGTGTATTATAGTTTGGGAATTTTATAATTAAAATAATTTATTTTACTTCATTTCATGCTTTTCCCATATATTTGTAAGACAGCACATACTGCAGCTGGATTAGTCCCCTGGTGTATATGAACAAGCACCCTGTGTGACTGAGGCCAAGAGGATGTATTCCCAGTGATGCAAAATACTGATTTATGTGGTGTACTTTGTTCCTACACTATATCAACTATCCATTGATCCATACTCTTTAAGTAAAGCAAGAGGATATTGCACTAACCTAATGTCCATTGTTCTTTTGTTTGGTTTAAGAATAAATTTGATGTTGGCTGTGTTTTGGACCAGTGCCTTTAGTAAGTCCCTTCCAAGCTGAATGACACTGCACGGTTTCCTTTTGATTAAACTATTGATTGGGAAGAAACTACACAGAGGAGCTGGGGCCAGGGCATACCACGGGGCAAAAACTGCTATCTCACGCAAGGCACAGAGCAAGGCAGCTCCCAGCTGCCAAGGTATCCTAGCCTGTTCAAAACACTTTTTGTCTGCAGAAAAAGGCATTTGAGTGTCTGTGGGTTGGGGGCAACTTCATCATATTTAGTAGTGCTTATAGGTTTTGTGTGAGACCACAGGCTGTGCAAGAAGTTAACTGGCTCCTCATGGAGCTGCATAGTGGGATTACATCTCTCTTGCTCACTGCAGGATAATGAATAATAATGTCTCTGCTAGGACACCGTTACAAAAAACCTCACTCAATAAGTACCGGAGAATATCTGGGATCCAGTGTCAGTTGCCACTGCTGTGAGTGGGAGGAAACAATGCACTGTGCCTTCCACAGCAGGTGATATACAGGAACAATTAAATTACCTGATGAAATGCCCAAGTACCACCAGATGCTTCTAAATTCCCTTTTTCTCTTGCACCTGCTTATTCTGACCAAGTTTACTGGACCTGCAAAATAAAGCCAGCCCCCTCGTGCGCTCACAGCACCCCTTTCTTATTGGCGATGAGATGGAAATTCCCATCAGAAACATTTTGAGATGTGAGTAATGCCGCTCTGTGCAGCAGCCACCAGATGGTAATGAAGAGCAGATAGGCTGTGTATCTTGTGTAGATTTAGTGTATTACTGCGATGGCAATTTTTGCCTTTGTCAGCAGAGATTACAAGTACAGCTATAAATGCTGATTTTCTCAGCTCTTTACAGACACTCTGGGCTACTGCAAAAGTCTGCTTAGTAGCTCGCTTGTCATGAAGAATTTATTATGTTTGTTTTTATGCTGAAGTGTTTTAAAGGGAGTATTTTTTTACCTAACAGGAGCGCACATGATATTAGCTGACATGATTATTTAGCAGGGGGATTCTATCATTACAGTGAAAGTTTTGACTGTGGTTGATGAGCAATTTTACAAACTTCTCTTTTAAGAAGGTAGGTATGGAACATCTTATGATGATTGTATGCCTTGCTCCTTCTGCAGCTGTAATATTACTTAAAATGTGTCATGGTTAATCCATGACAAAATGTTATGATAAATAGGTTGTTTGTTTTTTAAGGCAGAAAGGAACGTCTCCCTTTTTTTTAATGTGTGTGCCTGACACCAGCAAAAAGAACAGTGGTGAGGAATGGTGCTTCATGTCCTCTGCCAACAAACAAAACATATGTGTCCCTCCTGAACGCTGCTGTCAGCACAGAGGTAGCACTGAGCATGGGTAGCCATCCTCAGCACAGCCACAGGTGAGAAAAGAGCACACAAAAAGCCTACACTACCAACCCAGACTTTGGAGAATCAGAAGTCAGCCCCACTTCAGAAGTCTCTGAAGTCTTTATGCAGTACCTTTTAAAACACCCAGATCAGTTATTCAGTTTGTTTGTTTGTTTGTTTCTCAGCTATTTCACAACCCAGAGACTTTGTGCTCTCCCTTTCTCTCTTTTAAAGATAAATAAGGCTCACCTGCCTATGTGAGATTTGGAAAGCCAGGCAGCATGCTGGCAGGGAGAGAATCACTGGAATGGTTGCCATCAGCTCCAGTGTGAGTCAGCAGCCAGACCTATGGCTCCCGAGGCAAGTTTAACTCATCTGCCCATGACTCATGCACTTCTGAGATTAATAGACATGCAACCAGCAGGAGCACGAAGCCTTCCAGGGAGGGGGCTTGTTGGTGCTTCTGCTCTCTCATTGTCTCTAGGAACAGGCAGCAGCAGTGGGATGCAGCTACTCTATCTGCCTCTGCACCCTCTGCCCTGCCTGCCGCCTCTGAAAGCTGCAGAAGGTTTGCTACTGTTGCTCAGGGCAACCACAATTCTTGACACATTTTTTGTTAAACTTGGCAGCTCTTACAGGGGAAGGAAGGGTATTGGGCTTCCCAGATTTCTCTTCATAACCCTGGCTGCCATGTCCTTCACACTGCTTTTAGAAAAAAAGTCTCAATTTAGAAAATTTCCCCCTGTGTGAAGAGATCTTATCGTATTTTCTGAGGATGCTCGTTTTTGAGCCTGAAATCAGGAGATCTGATTTTTCCTCCTTTCTGACACTGAGAAGGTGGCTGTGACCTGCCCTAGTGGCCCCTGTTGTACAACAAGAAACCTGATGCAGGCATGAAGTATATTGGTGATGTGCCCAAACATATGAGTGTGTGTGCAGGATGAGATGAGAAATAGAAGTGGCACAGGAAATCTGTAAAGCTTTCTTGCTGACAATGCTTTTTGCCCCAAGCTTGTTGTTCCTGCAATGCTTCCAAAAGCACTATTCCAATGTGGTGTGTAGAGGCCTCTTAAATAGGAGGCTCACAGCTTACCTTCTTAAAAATCCATGTGTCAATCACTAGAAGAATCCACATAAATCCTACTGCAATCAGTAATAGCAAAATATATCTATGCTTGTGTATATATACGTATGTATATTTGGTACTCAAAGGATTTTCTAGCCTTATTCCAAAGTATCGAGGACATGTGTGTTAAAATAACCATGGTACTGTAGAACAGTCTTGTAAATACCATATGTCAGAGGAAAAAATATACAGCTAAATGCATGTCAGCATCAGCTCCTGCAGTTTCGTAGGAGTTCTGGCCATGGAAGTGAAGAAAAGCTGGACCAGCTGAAGGTTACAGTTTTACATAGAGCTTATGCTGTGCTTTGAAAGGATATCTGGGCTGGTGATTAGAGAACTGAACTGGGACCCAGCAGGCTGGCAGTAAGCTCCTGTTCTGCTGCAAATTTCCTCCATGGAGTTGGGTTGTCAATTAAGCTTTTTTTTTTTTTTTCCTCCCTCATTCCCCAGCAAAATAGGAGTAACAGTACTTGCTTTTTCCCAGTCCTGAGTCTTATCTATCTAGACTGTAAGATCTTGAGAGAAGGAATTGCATCTGGGAACATGCTAACTTCACTGCATTCAGTGGGACTCTTTTAAAACTGGAGTTAACAACTTTGTAATCAAATACTGAAATAAGCTGGTGCAGTCCTGAAGGAAATATGTTAATGACAGAATTACAGTGGGAAGGGAAAGCTGGACAGGAAGAAGAGATGGAAAATTCTGAAGCATCTATTTTACTTCTCCCTGAGCAGAACTTAAATCACATTCAACAGACCCAGAACCCAGAGGCAATTTCAGGTCTCACAGTCCACAGACTCCCCACCAATGCTCCTCCCTGAACAGCTGGTTTGGTCTTCTCCCATGTTCTAAAGCAAAGTACTGATAAAGCCAAGAGCAGATGTACTTTGTGGAGGTTCCCACAATCCTTTGCACAAAAGACCCCTTGCACTCATGAGGAGTTGCAAGGAGGAGATGAAAAGACAGAAATTACAAAATACTGAGAAGGTACCAATATGATTTTCAGCTATTTACACAAACTGCAATTGGGCCATAGTTGTCCATGGAATGGCATTAAAGACTTCCTTAGTCTTTTCCAAATAAGCTTAGCTGTCTTAATGGATTTGATGCCAGGCCCAGGTCATATCAATTTTCTGGGAAAAAAAGTTGCCTCCCATGGTTTACTTATACAACCTGCAAAGTTGCTGGAGACTACAGTTAGAAAAATATATAAATTAAAAAAATACAGAGAGGCTATATAATGTATTCCACAAGCAAAGCACTGACTTCCTTTTTGTTTCCACTTGATCTGATAGTAAAGTGGAAATGGGAGGAGTGCTGAAAATTTTTCCTGCTGCTCTATATGTAGTGATAAATAAAAAATTCTTCCATAGCTTTGGCTAAAGCTGCTTTTGAGGCACAGCCAGAATATCTGCTTCATCAAAAATCATTAGGGAGATGTATCAACACAGGGGCAGTAAAAAAAGTCTATTTAAGTTATTCAAGTGCTTTCTGAGCATATGGTGCTGGGCAAAAATAGTCCCCTTCTTACAATAGTCCATGATGGGTGAGATATCTTGGGAGAAATTTTGGAAGAATTGGTGGTGAAAGCTAGAGAAGCTGAGAAAATGCTGAATTCAGAAAACATATTTAGAGACCATCAGTCCAGACTGCGACCACTAAAACCTTTCTTAAGTCATCACGTTTGTTTAAAGAGATGACATGACCCAGAAATTCTTTGAAGTGGTCAGAGAAGATTTAAAGCAGTCATTTTGTTTGTTTGTTTGTTTGTTTAAATCAGCATATACCTGCTGATGACAAATAATCATCCTGGGAGTTTTTGTATATGTCTGTGCCACAAATGCATCACAAAAGAATCTGGAATTAACTAAAGGTGTGATACAAAAATGTTGGAAAGTAGCCAGGGCAATGGATACACCAAAAGGCAAAAGCAAGTATTCAGAAGTGACACATCTGGTTTACAGGACTGTTTACTGTCTGTCTGGACTGTTTTATGTTCTCTTCATGCCTTGATTTGTATAAGGTTCAGCAGCATATAAATGACATGCTCATTCAGACATCGAGGAGAGTGTTTTCTGTTTTCAGTATTAATCTTAGTAAATTCTTTATAACATGGGATAAGGAAGACACTAACTGCTGATAAATAAGTATTCTAATTTTATTCATTTAGAGAAATCTAGATTTTTCATGCAGCTTAAGCACATGTAAGGTGTCAATGCAGTCAAAAGAGCACTTGATTCTACATCAATATAATATGCAGAGGGCAGAGTGTGATGGAAAGGCATTAATGTCTACCTTTTCTTATCAAAAACAACCCGAGAATCTTCTTAGATGCCGGGAATACTTATTTATTGGTGCCCTGGCATCCACAGATCTTTCAACCTGATGTTACCTTTACTGAGAAGACAGAAGATATCAGTGTTACTACTATTTTATTCTAAAGAACCTGGGAATCTCTTGAAAGGGAATGGCTGAGTTTGTTTTCTACCTGCAGCAGTACTACTGGGCCTGCAGCACCCACAGTTCCTGTGACTTCAGTCACAGATCTGTGAGGGGGCTGACTGATAGTCCTTCTCAGGACACTTGTTTGGAGAGATTAATACAACCAAATACCACTCAACTTTTCTATTTCAGTTCACACAGGTGCCTGTATGTGTAATAAACAATTTAAACCCAAGGGTGTTCCCAGCTTTGCCAGAATGTTGTTGATTTCCTTCCACAGCAGCTGCTAGAAGTGACAGTACTGTAGAGCTGGGTTTTGCTCTCTACTTCTGAGCAGCCAGCAGAATTCTTCCCACTTCTGAATTATCACCTATTGCCCTTGATTTAATTTTATGAGTTTGGCTTCTGCCAGCAAAAATTTTCTGAGATATCCCCAGATCAGATTATCTCACTGTTCTGCCACATGGGATTGATTTTGCTCGCAGGGTACTGTAAAAGCGGCAATTCTCTTTACTGGAGGGCACTTCTAAGTACTCCGTTGTAAGAGTTCATACTATAACATGGGACCAAGACTAGTCCAGAAAAACAAATTACATCTGTATATACACAAAAACTGGCTGATTAATGCTGGCAAACTTAACTGATGTGAAGAAATTAGCCTCCTGAAGGGCTGTTCATACGTGCTGCTGTCATTCCTGATCAGATTGCTGATGGAGCCAGGGCAGTGGGCACTTGCTAGTGTGCTGGTTTCCACCAGGCTGCTCTCACAGAGTCCTCGTCAGGGCTAATTTACTTTGGACTGACATCTTACCATAGTCCAGGCTTGTAAATACTGCACAGAGCACATGTGCTGTCCGTAAGCAGGCTGCTCAGTTTAGTTTTTGCACAGCATTCATCATTCCAGCAAGGCAGTCAGGAGATGAGGATCTAGCAGGACTCGGGGCAGAAAAGCCAAGATTCAAATGGTAGAGGAAAGGTGGAGTAGCTGAAAGCCATTCTTTAAACAGTGACCCAGCTTTAGTCAGGACTGGACACAAATATCACAGTACTACTTATTCTTTAAGTGGTCATTCAGCCCCCTTCTTCAGTCTGTCTTGAAGGTAAACTCAGATGGGATAAAGTCCTGAGTCAAAAAGGTCATACTTTCTGTTGCAATAAGACTGCCTTAATGTCCAGTGCCTTCTATTCATTAAGGAATGTGCAAAGCACAGTGGTTGTACCTATGAGGAGGGCGCTGCTGGGAAATGCCTGCATTTTGTCAGTTAAAATATCAGGAAGCAGACTAGTAATCTGCAGAGGCCTAAATAGAGCTTTTAAAACTGGAAGCAGAACTGACTAGAGCTTTTTAAAATTTATTTTATTTTTTTAAAGATAAAACAGCCCCAGTAAGCTAAATGGATCTGAAGCACAGCTTTAATTGTTTTTCAGTCAGCAAAGGGCACCCTAGTTGGAGCAAGTGCTAAGTATGATCAGGAAGATTTCACACATGCAGTAGTTCTGAAGATAATCAGGCATCTCAATGCTTGAAGATACCGTAGCATGTAACAAATAAAGCCTTTTAAAGTCAGCATAAACAGTACTGTAGTCTTGAGGTCAGTTACAATACCCGATCCGTATGCTCTGGCACAACAAACCTCACTACCCTCCTTGAAATTAGTGTGCACACTGATTTTGAAACCTAAAGGACGCTGCAGCACACCTGGTCTGAAGTTGTTTATCATCAGTGAAGGCATGTGAGGGAAGGACACCCTATAAGTCTCTTTCTTCCCTAAAGCCCCATTCTGTCTCTAGTAAAGCAGTGCTTTGGAGTGGGTAATTGCTGCCAAATCTCTTGGACCTCGGATAATGGAAATTATTTGGGTCGCTAACCTGACATTCTAATTATAGGAAAATAATAATAATTAGAAAAAAACAACAAAAATGATACAATGTGAAACCAGTCCCTGGCTTCTGGCATTTCTGCTTCCAGAAGTGTGGAATAACCCACTAACTCTCATCCCTTTCAGGTGCGTTCCGTTTTAAGAGTCGCAGCTCTTCCTCTCATCTAGCACCTTTAATGCTGCCGACAGCAGCTGAGGGACCCCCGCTGGGAATTACACTCTTTCTGCCAGCTATCAGCTTTATTTCCCCCTCGGGAGAGGAGTCGACCAGGGCAAACGAAGACTTCATACTGCAGTCCTCACTAGGACATGATGGGGATAGAAACTATCCATCTTCACACATAGGCACACACCTCAGAGTGCCCCCAAGCACACATCCCCCGCAACGTCCCCCGAACCGGGGAGTCCGAGGCACGGAGCGTCAGTACGAGGCCAGCAGGGCCCCCTGAGGGCACGGGCGGGCTGAGTGCCACCTCCGCCGCGGCTCCGCTCCGCCCTCCCCCGGGCGGGAGGCAGCTCTCGGGCAGGTTCGGTGCTTCCCGGTCGCCCGGAGGTGGCTGAGGCGGCCCGGGTGGGAGAGCGGGGCGGGGCGGAGCGGGCCGGAGGCGGGTGCAGCGCGGACCGGTGCCTGTTGCCCCGAGAGAGTTAACGGCGTGGGGAAAGTCACTGCTTCTCCGCCCGTGCTTGCCTCCTGGCAACCGGGGCGCCGCGCATGTAGGGCCGCCGGGGGCTGCCGGCGCCGCCGCCGTCCCCCGCCCCGGACAACGTGCCCAGGCGTGAAGTATGGCATGCAAAGATGGTTTCTGCCAAGGAGCCAGCCATCGCCATGTCCTCGGGTCTCTCCATCGCCCTCCTGCACTGCTTGTGCCTGGCGACGTGGTGAGTACCCCCGGCTGCGGGGCGACCCCAGCCCGGTCCGGCTCGTAGCGGTGCCGCTGCCCCGAGCCGGGTGTCAGCGGCTCCGCTCACCCGCTCCCTCTTTGCCTCGTAGTCTCACCGGGCCGCCGGGACAGAGCAAAAAAGAGGAGAAATTGTGGCCGGAGAATTTCACCAGCATCCTCAACAGTCTTCTGGATGGCTATGACAACCGCCTGCGCCCGGGATTCGGAGGTACGGGCGCGGCGCGGGGGTGACCGCCGTCCACCCGCAGGACTCAGCCGGGCTCTCCATACGCGCAGCCGGGTCCGGGGCGCTGCGGGAGCGCTGCTTGGTGGGGGTGGGAAGACCGTCCAGTACCGGGATCTGCTGCCACCCAGGTGTTGAGTAGAGAGAGGGTAGTTCTGTCTGTGTTGCGGGGTCGTGTCTCTGATGGGCTCTGTCCAACGAGTTAGAGAAAGCCTGCACTCGAGAACCCGGGCACGCAGCGGTAACCACGGCTGCTCCCGTTCCGACTTGGATTTGGAAGTGGTTAATTGCTGCGTAGGAATCGGGACTGGAGGAGTCGTGAATTTTCCCGCACCCGCGGTATAGATGTCGGGTTTCAGTTTCTTTTGTGCCCTCTGTGCTGTGAGTGAGAAGCCAGGCTGGCTTTTCTGTACCGGTCTGGTGTTACTGTTGGGACGTGGAACTGGAAATAACCGGGATTGGACAAAATATGAATTTATTTTATAATCTGATGTGGAACTATTAAAATACAGATTTGAAAGTTAAAAAAAAAAACAAAAACCAAAAGGTTTAAAAAGAAGTGAAAGAAGTGCTCTGGTTCTTCTTGTAATGTGCAAAGGTAGTAGAGCAATTTATGGGCTGTCTCTATATGGAATTGAATGAGATCCTTGTGTAGGTTTATGTTGCGAAATACTTTCTTCCTCCCCTGAAAGTACCTTCTTCATACACGTGATACATCCACACTGACGTGTATGCCAACACGTTCCACACATACCATATATTGTGCTCACATGCATGATCTTGGCTGATATCACTGATCGCTTCTTTATTATCTTCAGCATATTGAATAAATGAGGCCTCCCATAGCTTAGCTTAAGTGGAAAGGAAGCTAAATTTATTGAACACCCAGAGGAATCATTAAGAACAGGTAGCTTTTTTTTTTTTTCCATCTACTCTCTGCAGAGAGGTTACAGACTCTTCTGTGCGCATATAAGAGATGTGCTGTGTTTGGCATCATTTTAGGTTGAATGCCAACTAATTAGTCATCTAGCAAATATGCTTTATGAGCATTATCAGACTTCTAAAATTAAACGACTACTAAATATGTAACGCGACATACAGTTTATGTTGATTTTTATTTTGATACAGTTGTCACTTGCAGGATATTTTGCAGAAGTAGACCTTTTTCTACAGTAAGTGTTGCAAAATGCTATCAAGATGGAAAAGTTCCTTGAATCTCCTTGAACTTCCATAACTGCAGAATTGAAGTAAATAATATGAGGAAAAAAACCTTCACATTTCAGTCTGAGGAAGACATTTCTGAGTGTATATTTAATGAAATGAGTATTATATTACTACTTACTTCGTCCTTCCTTATAGTACCTAAATCAATCACCTTTGAGTTTTGAACTTCTAAGTAACACATGGGCAAACCTACTTCAATTTTGAAAATAGTGCCTGGCACCCTAGCTCTTTTATATGAGTTATTGTCACCTGACTTGACAAGAACAAGAACTAAAACCCAAAATCAACCAGTAAAATAAACTTCTCTGTAATGGTCAGATATGACCTTCTGATACAACTCAACGTGGTCTGGGGATTACTTATATGCTATCCAGATGAAGTTTTCTCCATATTATATGTTTTTTGCCAATAAGTATCTTTTGGCATTTGGGACTTGTTTCTTAGAAGTGGGTCACTTGCCCTCATGGAACACAGCAGATAAATGTCATTGTAGTGGGAATATTTAGAGATGGAAAGTGTAGTGTGTTTTCATAACTCTAAAGCTGTTTTATGATGAGCAGCAGAATATTTATTTTTGTTTTATTCCTGAAGCTGATTCACCATCTAGATTGCACGTGGCTCAAAATGAAATGAAGGTTTTATTTTAAGAACAAAAGGCCTCACAGTGGTCTGACCGATGCTGATTTTAATCTTCAAATCAATGAAAACACTTCTAATTCTGGTGCAAGTGATGTTTAAAATCAGAGTTGGGGAGCCAGCCAAATTCTGAATTTTGCTGGCATATTCTAGAGCAACTATAAATAACAATTCATGAAGATTTTTGCATGCAAATTAGAAAATATTAAATTTTGGAGTTTTCTTAAAGCTGAATCCAGTTTCTCCATGCATCATTAATAGCACCGTGTTGGTGGTTATAATGAAATTAAATCACCTGAGCATGCTTATGAATGTAAATGTGGCCTCTCAGGAGGGTTTTGAACCTTAATGGAATACATGGATCTTGCCCTGTTACATGTTATGTAGTAGCATTGCTTACCTTGAGCGTAAATAGAAGAATGAAGTTCCCCATGTCACTTGATGAATACTGTGCATTACAAAGTTGCTTCATGAAACAAGCTAAAATATCCAACAAGTTGCTGTCAGTTATTAATCATTGCAAGGTTTGTTAGTGCAATAAACAAAACCAGAAGGGTTCGTGAAGGAGGTTGAAAGTTCCCCTTGACTTTGGGTAGGAGGAATCTAACTCCTTAAAAGGAGCAAGAGAAGCAAAGAGGTTTCAACAAGAAATTTAATTAAGTAGAGCAGAATAGGCCTTTTTGTGCATGAAAAAAACCCCTCAAGTGCTGTCAGGAAGACTTTACATGCGTAACAGTTTGAATTTCAGTAGTGGGAAAGTATTTAGGAACTAATGAATGAAGTAATGCTACATGATGTTTGAAAATAGTGTAGTGGAAGCGAAGTCAGTTGTATTCTCTGTAATCTGTATGTGCCATTTTGTTGTCCTGAATTTCAGAATGAAGTTTTTAGTACACATGGATTTCCCAGTCATGTCCAGCCTGTAATCTAACAGATCATAAGCACAGAGTATTGAGAGAAGTCACCTGCAGTGTAATTAATGAAAAGCATTATCTGCTGTAAAACTTCAAGTTACCCAAGTGCTCTTTTGATTCAGGTGTAAAATTCTGAAGGAAAACCACTTAGGCCTTTATTCCAGTTTTTATCTGCTTTTTATAATCGTGCACGTGTCAAAAAAAGAAATGAAAACTCCCTAAAAATCACAAACCCTTAATTTTCTCTGAAAATCACTTTGTTACCTTTCCACCATTGATTAGATTCAAAATGGTTAGTTTTAGAACTTCAGTCAACTTTTTAATAAAGGAGTAGTATTCACCTGAAATAAATGGTCTGAATCTGATTTGCCATTTTAACACTTCTATGGTTTTAGACCTTACATGAGGAACTGACAGAAGCGAGAGCCCATGAGATCCAATTAGAACATCTGCTGGATCATGGAAATACAGAGTGGCTGAGGTTGACAGGGCCCTTTGGGTCCATCAGGCCCAGATCCAGCTCCAACAAGGGTACCAGAGCAGGATGCCCAGAACCACATCCAAGTGGCTTATGAAGATTTCCAAGGAGGAGACTCTGCAGCCTCTCTGGGCAGGCTGTACCAGTGCTCCATCACATGCAAAGCACAGAAGTGCTTCCTGGTGTTCAGAGAGAACCTTCTGTGTTCCAGTTTATTTGCAATACCTTCTGTCCTGGCACTGGCCACCACTAAAATGATCTTGGCTTCATCATCCTTGAATCCTCCATTCAGGTATTTATGGACATTAATGAGAAGCTCCTGAGCCTCCTCTTCTCCAAGTTGAACAGTCCATTTTCTCTATCAGCCTCTCCTTATGTGAGAGGTGCTGCAGGCCCTTTGTCATCTTGTTGGCCCTTTGCTGGACTCTTTCCAATATATCCAGGTCTCTCTTATAATGGGGGACAGAGAGCTGGACACAGTACTAAATGTGTGGCCTCACCATTGCTGGGTAGAACGGAGGTATTACTTATTGAGATTATAAATTTAAAATATTATGATATTTTTTTTAAACTTAAATGATATGCTAACTCATTACACTTCATTTAGCAAACCAAGGAGGAATGAGGCTACTGTGGCAAGTTAGAAGAGCATCCCTTGCCATGCCTGTGTATCTGCTAATTCTAATGTGTACCTCTGATCTTGGGAATTTTGTTTTTCTGTAAGATTAAAGAAAGAAGATGTATGGCATGTCTTCTGTTCAAGACTCTTAGGTTGACTGAGAAACCTTCTGATGTTAGGTCTTAACAATCCCTTCTGAGCCCAGCTGTATCACCCATCAGTCAGTGAAGACTGGAGCTCTTTCTACTTGGTTCTGCTCGTTTTTGTGAAGTACCGTCTGGCATGGAGTCTCAGTGTCAGCTACTGAAGTGGTAATTGCACTTCAGCTTTGTGTTCAGAAGTTGCTGTGCATACTGGCTCATGAGTAGAAGGAACAGGACCATGTTCATTTACGCTCTATTTTCCTTCTTCTTTCTCTTGATCTCATAACTGTGAAATTGCTGCAGGATACCTGGTAGAATTAAATATGTTGGCCACTGTCTCCCTTAAGAAAACTGTGAGAGAGTATCTCTGCCTCTTCTAGGCTGTGCAGTGTTCAGCTTATGAATGTTTCTGAGGTTTCATTTCCTGTCAAGTCCAGAGGAGTGACTGTAGTCAGGAAATAGATGCAGAATAAATGTGAAGAGGACAGGCAATTTTCTATTTAGAGAACAGAAGAGTATCTACGTTATTATCTTCTCTTATTAAAAACCTCATACATACCTGCAAGATTCCATTGTCCAGCATAATAGATTTTGTAATTGTTGTTATTTTTTTTAGATTACAAATGGACTGGCTGAGAGCATCATAAAGTGAAGGTGATCTTTTTTTTTTTTTCCTTTTTTTTTTTTTTTCTCGGGCATATGTCCAGTCTTCTTCAGCTGATGATTCAAAGCCTTGTTAACAGGATATGGTGTTATATACCTGTAGTTGACCAGTTTGAATTTGGCCCAGGTTCATAATGCTTGAAGTCATTACCATCTGTCTGTTGTTCAGTGACCTATATAAAATTAGCTGATATTCTTGGTCCAGTTCTTAGTAGACAGGTGCCCACGCTGTGAAAACTGGCACCAGTGTCAGCCTTGTTGGCTGTCTCAGCAGAGAGTATCTGCTGAACAGACAAAGAAACAGAGCATTCTCCTCATTTCTGGAGTTATGTTTTTCCCTTTTCGAGGTTCAGACATGGTAGTGGAGGTATGTAAAAATTGCTGTGTGCTGTTGCATTCAATGTATTTACCTCTGGATAAAGAATGTAGTCCTAGTCCTTGAATTCCATATTCATTTTAAGAAACGATCTACCCAGTTCTATGTTCCAAGGAGAAGTTTCACATGTAGCAGATGTCATCTGCTATGGAATTAAACAAGAGAACATGCTTCATACAATTGCTTTTTATGCAACAGGCAAAAATTTGAAAAGAAAGGACCAAATCATTCACAGACTGTTTTTTTTCTTTTTTTTTCCTATGTAGATGTGGGAAGTGATGTAATGTAATTCCACGTATCCTGAGACTGATCTCATAGCAGTGACAGTAACCACACTTAGCATTTAAATTGTACTTTGTACGTTGAAAACCTTTGTACAGACTTGTTTGCTAAGGTTTGCAGTTGCTTGTGTGACTCTTGATGGCAAAATCTCCAATCTGCAGTGAGTATGTGCAGGATTTGACTGTTTACATACAGCAGAAATCTCTGTGGTGACAGTTGCCTATGGAGACGAATGGATAATGGAGTCCGAAGTCTTTTACTGGGAGCTCTGCTGCAGTTCAACCCATATGTTGGCATCAAATGCATGGGAGAGCTGTCTTATGTTCCTCTTCACAGGGTTAGGGCCTGGCATCACTTCTGCAGCCCAAATGTAGCATCTCTATCAAGCAGTGAACTATTCTGGCTTTTTGCAGGGGTTGCTTTTAATTCTACCCAAGCTTCTTTAAAGTATATTATCTTTCAGGCTGTGATTCAGACTTAACTGTTCCCACTGCAGTGTGTAGGACTCTCCTCCTATTTCATTGACATAAAAATACACACCAGTATGTTAAAAATAGTTCTTCAGCATTCCTGAAGATTTATGGTAGTTAGATGCTTTCTGAACATCCATTGAGGGGGAAGTACAAGTGGTCATATTTAAAGTTGATTGCCCTGCATTTTACTGCCAGCTGTAGAAGGTTAAGTTTTCTAATAGGTTCCTCTGCTTCCACAGCCTGAATTGATTAAGTGGTGCAACATGCTTATTTTGGAAGGCTGCATGAATTGCTAGTAAAAGTAGGATAGGTGACTGCAAATCACCTCTTTGTTGACAGGAATTCCCATAATTAATAATAATTAAAAAAGACAAAAAGACATGACTCACTCTTTCTACCCCCACTATAGTTCGCAATTGGAGTTAGTATGTTCTGTTCTACAATGAAGGGAATAGAGGATAGGTTCTGGTATCACCATGAATGCTCTTGGCTTGGCCTTGAGTGCTGGGATGCTCTAGAAAATCCAGTGTTTGGCCTTAACAGTTGTGGACTAACTGTGTGGGTGGAAGATGTGGAGCACGTCAGGGCTGCAGATTGGAGGAAAAGCATTAGGGGAATAATTAGCTTCCACTGTGCCTTGCAGTTTTATTTTCTCCTACCAAACATTTTAACATTTTACCACAGTTTTGGGTTTAATGAAAGGATTTTCACACCTGTAATACGTAGATATTGTTTCTTCTGTTCTGATGCTTAAAATGTATGCAGATCCTTGTTCATCTGCCATTATCTAGAGGCCTAAAACTTGCTTTTAACATTTGTTTGTCACCATAATGCCATTGTGTCAGGGGAGCAAGGTAAACTTTAGTTTCAGCCTTATCTTGTGGCTTTGTTGTCTGTCCTACTTCCTTCTGTCTCATGGATCCCACTTGTAAATACAAGTTTGAGAGCAGAATAGCAGTTACTACAAGCACAGTTTTAGTCCCATGTTGCTATGACCAGATTCCTAATAGCATGAAATCATAAGCTTGCATATTTTTGAGATTAATTTCCTGATTTTAGAACTTACCTTCTTTGCAAGAAACCTGAAAAATAAAGTTGCAAAAAGGCTGAATGCTTATTTCCTGTGAAGCTGTACTGTGATAAAACAAATGAAGTCAGTCATTGAGGAATACCAGTTCCTGCCTATGGGAAAAATTTGCCCTTTTGCTCAGTTTGATACAATTGTAAAATTACAGTGTGCTGTGAGGTAAGAAGAAAAAGAGAAGATAACATAGAAGAAATTTACTAAAGGTGATTTTTGTTCTAAGAGTGTAACTTTCAGTATTTTTTTTTTTAATTGTTGGGTAACAAAAGACTTGAGCAATATAGAATAATGTATGTCATTTCTATAGAATTTTGATTTCAAAAACATTTTGACTTCACCAGATTAAATGAATGGATATTGTGTGTATATATATGTATTGCATGTAATTTACCCTAGATAAATGATAGTGTGGTGATTATGGGCAGTCAGATACATTTGGATTGCTTGTGTTTCTACTTGCAAGTATGATTGGGCTTTTCTTCCCTGTTTTTTAATCCTGCAGGTGAATTTTTTCACTTCTGATATAGACAGTTGTTTTTTTGTTTTTGTTTTTGCTAATATTATCTGAGTTTTTTCCTTATCTCTTGGAGCTCTGATGAAATAATTATTTTCAGGAAATTTAATTGGACTACATTGTCAGTGACATGAGTCGTCCAAGCACTCATGGATTTCTGTGCTCTGATGAGCACTTAACTTTTTGTAGAAAGGGGAGAAGATTCCATTTGGCATGTTTAGAAGAGCAGAATGTTATGAGAGCGTGTTATCTCAAACTTGGGAAATTCTTAAAGCCTCTTTGAGACAGACGTGATGAAGGATCCAACTTTCCAGGGACCACTGAGCTGCCAACTGTTGTAGGGTGATTTTTCCTTTATGTTTTATCTTGAAAAAATGTCTCTCTGTAAAACTGTTAGCTTCCATTAAAGAGTCTGTTTCTTGACATTTAGCTGAAAAGTTCTTAGCTGTTCTTCTATACATAACTTGCAAACTGCTCAGTGAAATGATTTTTTATGGTTTTCTTTTACTTTCTGTTCACAGTTTGACACTTTTTCTGGATGCACGAAATATAGCTTCCCTGTTTTCCAGTTGCATATTTATTTCTCTCCTCTTAACATTCAATGAAAAATGATGTTATCTGCGAATAGCAATTATTATTATTTTTTCTTTTCAGAGGCGTAAATTCTTCAGCTTTTACTTTTCTTAAGTCTTTCCTCTTTTTATTTTTGGATTCCAAATACTATAATAAATCCTGAATTAACATACTTGAGGCACTTATCTTCTTTGGGTTTCAGGAGAGAAACTGTGGTTGTGAATTTGTAGATTACACTGTGTTTTCAAACAGATACTGTTTGGTAAGAAAACCAGCGGATTTTCATATATTTGTGATGTATGTTCGCTACTCCAATGAAGCCATTAGGTAATGCTTTGATCACAGAATTATAACTATAATTGTTAATAATTAGCAGCTTTCTAGACTTTTACACTGGGACCTGATATAAATCTTGCATGTGTACTTACAGAAAACGCTACAATTCCCAGCTATAGAGCGATGCCACTCCTGTATTTGAGGTTGCTTTATCCTGTCTTGGAGGAACTGATCATGTTGATATGAAATTGCTTTCTCTGATGGCTGCTTGCTATTCCTAGCTGTGAATATTGAATACTTTGGTGCACTGTCATAAATAACAGCAGCTCTTGCAAGACTGGCTATGTAGTAGCATATGGACCTAAGTTCAGATCCCCCAGAATACTAAGATACCCAATTCTTACTTTGTTTGTCAGTATTAAATTACTTAACTACTTATTTGGATGTGAATGCATCTCTTGAACCTGCTAAATTGCCTAATATGTAGCGCAGTAATATCTGTAATCTGGTTATAACTGAATGGTAACAACAGAGACCTTGGGGAATGTGGATTTCTTGAATTATGTACTTGTTGTTAATCAGCATGGTGTTTTCTATAAGCCTTTCAATTTGTTGGTACCTGTTTTCTTATCTACTGAGTCAATGCTGGTTTTCTAAGTGGGAATTTGCATGCCTTTGATTTACTTGTGAGGTGAAGACAGTTGAGTTGTGCTTGTTATTAGAGACATATCTGAAATACCTGTATTTGCATTTTGCTCTTGTTTGTCCACAGAACCCTCAAAGCAATAACTGTTCACATGCCAGGATCACTTATGACTATTGTTGACCTACAAAATTCACATTTTCTTGCTCGCTTTTCATATATTAGGTCCTGTTACTGAAGTCAAAACAGATATATATGTCACCAGTTTTGGACCTGTTTCTGATGTAGAAATGGTATGTATTGCTGGGATTAAAATGCCATTTCCTGTTTCTGAGAAACCATTAACTGCAGTAAGGAGTGGTTGCTTAATTCATGTCTCTGTACTGTTCTGTCAATCATACAAAGTAGACAAGATTAGTAACAGCTTAATTTATATCTTATAATTAGATACAGCAGGCCTGATTCTGGTCTCACATGTGCTGTTTTTTGTCTGGTTTAAGAAAATTACTTCCCAGGATTTAAAACAGATTTTTGTGGTGTAGAAACAGAATCAGGCCTTGTGGGGAGCATCTCAGTAAGCATACTGTTGGGAAAAAAAAAGTAATGTCTTTGAAATTGCCTTTCCCTTCTCAAATGCATGTTATTCTCAAGTGAATAGTAATGACATTATTTCACAAATACTTGTTGACATTTTCATTTCAGATGAATTCCCTTTGTTGGTCTTTGGGCCACTTTTAGCATCAATTTCAGCAAACTTTTGACTGACAGGAGTTTTCATAACTGTCTGCAGAAATCAAATGTCAAAATGACATGCATGAACTATTCACTGAAGACAAACATTACATTTGCATGTACTGTTACTTGTACCTGAAAGGCAACTGCATTCAGGGTCAAATGGACTGCAGTGTACCTACAGCATACCCTTAAATCACACAACAGTTTCTCATTTCTTGGATTTTTTTATACAAAACGTGGAAGTAACAGAGCCCTATGTGCATTATATGTTTATACTTCTTTTTTTAAGGGAAAGGCAATTTCATGGCAATAACTTTCTTCATACATGTTGCTATCCTGCACTTTCTGGTGTGCCTGATTGGTTCTATCCTGGGGAAAGGTATGCAACAACAATATATTCTTATTCAGGGGCTAGGTCCCTATGCTAGGCTTGTGTGGAATTGCATCTTATACCTTCAGTGGTTGTTATGCACAGTATGATGCTGTTCAGTGTGACAAAGGGTACAAGAATCTGGAATAAGAAGTCTGATAATGTGTGCCTCCACTCTAAATTGAGGGCTGCAGTGAAGCATTTTATGTGCTGCCTCGTGAGAAATTATTGGTTACCTTGGAAAAGGCAGGAGTGAAAACAAGAAATGAAGGTAGTTAAGGAACAGGCAAAAAGAGAATTTACAGCAGATGTTCCCCTTTTGTCGTTAGGGATTGATTAGAAGGCTGTTCAGGGATCCTGGAATTGGTTTTGGAATGATTTTATCCATTATGATGTGAATGCAACTGCATTCATAAACCTTGTTGAAAGTGTGGAGTGTGAGAGTTAACTCAGTTATGAAAAAGGTTGAACTCTCATTTTACAAAAATCTGTCACGTGCATGCTTATAACAGAAACAGCTACTGCAAGTTACAAGTTACTAGCAAGAAATGACAAAGAAGAGAGGCTTCTCATAGATTTCACTATTGCGATGCAAAAGTGTCAGCACTTCTGCTCAAAACTTACCAGTCCCAAAGAAAGTACACAGAGGAAAGTTAACATTTATCAGTTTAATAGAGAGGTATTCATGTTATCAGGAGAAGGTGTCTGGTCAGTCTCTGCCAGTATCTCAGTACTAGTGGTGGTTGACTGGTGTAGCGTCTGCCATGGGATCATCCCCAGCAGGTGCCAGTGGCAACAGGCCAGCAAGATGTCTGGTAACCATCCTTAGTACTGCCACAATATATGTAAGAGTGGGAGATAATAAAGCATAGTGTGACAGGATAGTCAAGGCCATGGGAAAGTAAGGATACTTAGTAGCAGTTGCGTTTGTTGAGATGCATCCATGTCCGTATGAATAGAAAAGCATTATTTGGCTTAACACAAAGATGCAGCTTCAAGTTACAAAGAACTGAAGTTTCCTGTGCTACCTTTTCCAATAACATGTAATTGTTTCTGTAATTGTTTTAAAATGCTTTAACTTCCCAAGATATGAAATACATTTCTTTGTCAATTAATTTGCATGTGATTTCTCATGATGTGCTTGTGTCTGCAGTTCTGCAGTTTACATGTTTCCTTTGGAGTACTTGAATGACTGTTCTAAGGAATTGAATGGAATAGTAGTTAAAAATAAATGTGCATTTTTGCAAGACTGCGTATAGCTTATTATATGTGTTTTGTGGACAGGACAAAGGAAATGTTTAGCTTTCCTCTATTAAAAGTTTACTTTTGATCCATTGAAGTTAAGTTTCCTTTATTTTTGGCTTTGAAGTGGAAGTAATCATTTGTCCTGATAATTTATCTATTTAATTATTTTTTTTTTTTTTTCAGTGTTGGCTATCTTATCTTTAAAAATGCACTCACATTTGTTGTTACAGATCATTTTGTTTCCAGTTATATACTTGACTACAAATTAAACTGCCTGCTTCCTGCAATCTAATTAGATTAATTATTCTTAATGATTAAACACATGTATCAATTTATCGATATGACTAACGTGGGAAATTAAGTTATTAAGGAGTACATGACACTATTTAATTGGTGATAATATGTTTGTGTAGTGGACTTAGCGTTTTCTTTACTACTAATTTATTTGCTCCTGAGGGATTTCTTTTTGTCTTTTTTTTGTCTTTTTTTTTTTTTTTTTTTTTTTTTTTTTTCCAGTACAATACTTATACAAGCAGATGTAATCTTTGTCTTTCTGCAATTTTTCTGCAAAATACAGGAGTATACAATGGATGTCTTCTTCCGTCAGACGTGGGTAGACAAAAGATTAAAGTATGATGGCCCTATTGAAATTTTAAGACTTAACAACTTGATGGTCTCGAAGGTGTGGACTCCTGACACTTTCTTCAGGAATGGGAAAAAGTCTGTTGCACACAACATGACGGCCCCAAATAAACTCTTCAGAATAATGAGGAATGGCACTATCTTGTATACAATGAGGTATCTAGCTTGTTTTTTCAGTTTATTACAATTACTGTATGCAAAAGTTATGATGCCTAGACAAAATGGCAACCAGAGACTATTTAATTTGTTCCATTATAGGCTTACAATAAGTGCAGAGTGTCCCATGAGATTAGTGGATTTTCCCATGGATGGTCATGCTTGTCCTCTCAAATTTGGGAGTTGTAAGTTACGATTATGAAATTTCTTGTAACTACAGAATTTAAACAGTAGAAGTAGATTTTGAGAAATTACTGCCTTTTCTGAGTATTAGTTGTGATATGCAATCCATATGCAGACAAAACTCCTGTTAAGTTCCTTGGGAATTTTATTTAGGACCTGAAAAACCCATTCAGAGAACTGAAAAGTGGACAGTGATTCAGATACTGTTTTAAACCCATCGTTCTGCTGGCTACACTACTGACACTACTGTTTTTTGAAGTATATAGTTTTTCTTGGTTCCTAGGGATGAACTGAACACTCAGTGAAGTGAGAGATATTCTGCAGAAGAGGGTGGGATACATCTCAGCTTACTGCAGTCAGGTAAAAGGTGCCTGGGGAAGCTGGTTGTTTGGCTTTCTTTACAGTCAGTGGAGTCAGGCTCGTGTCCTGAGATAGGTTTTGTGTGAAGTGTGAAGATCTGATCTTTTTTGTCTTATGTCCTATCTCCTGGCCTATAAAGGGAGTCTACATGACAACTACAGGCTGGCTAGATAGTTTTTAGACTGGTGAGAGAAGTCTTAGTGCAGTGCAGATGACTGTCCTTTTCTGCTTTGAAGTGTGGAAGTTATCCAAAATCCTATAGTTTTTGCTACTTTTGCTAGAAGTAATGTTTTTGCAACAGAGGAAGGTAGTAATGAGTCCCTGATTTTAATCCACAGCAGAGATTGCTGCGACCACCTGAGAATGATTGATGTGCTTCATTTTCTGTCCTGTCACTCTTGTAAACCTTCTTGGTCACTGGCTTCAGCTTTTAACTGTGATGTCATCAGTGGCTGGACAGTAATCTGTTTTCCTTGACCCCTGATTTCTGAAGTTAGAGGTTGCTGGAAGCTTCTCATCCCCTTAGCTTATGCATTTAAGTTATACAGCTCAAGAGCCAAGCAAAAGGAGGATATTAAGGATGCTTCTCTGTTAGGGCTTTTCTTCCCAGTTATAATGAGATTAGAAACTAGGTCCTGCTAGAACTGGCTTTGGTATCAGATGTACACTAGGGAAGCTTCACTAGTGGGGTCTTCTCCACTGGCATATTTCTTAAGGCAGAATCACAAATCAGTAGAAATTGTGTTTGACACTAATCTGGTATATTTTTCATTGAAACATGAGGTAGCAATTTCAAATGCAAGATTGGTTTAATTTAATTTTAACAGGAGTTTGGGCTGTGTAGGGATTGAATTTTAGCTCTATGTCTTTTGTATTAAATGTTACAATATTTCTTTGGGTGTGCTTATTTCTGGGCTGCTTTGAATCTTTTACTGACCTCTGGTTTCTGGCAGAAGAAATTAAATTTCTGCTTTTAGACTAATCATTATTTCATGTAAAGAAATGTGCACTTCATCTCCAAAATGTATCCTCCTTATCATGCTATCTTTAGATATCGGTATATTTTAATGTTAAAATTTTGGATAGAAATTTCTAAAATACCTTAAAGATAACCTGCCCATGTTTACTAAGGGCTGATATAGATTGAAGTAGTGTGTAGACTTCATGCTCAAATATGAAGTTAATTTGTGTATAATGCTTGATATACTACCTTAGCTCTGTTTTTGGGGGGTAACGCAGAGGCTGTCTTCTAAAGTTGTTACTGTGAGTCTTACTGTTTCATTTTGGTAGATTTGGGTGTGTGTGTGTGGGGGGGGGGGGGGGGGGGGGGGTGGCATTAGTAAGGTATAAGAAGTTGCTTCCTATTTATGCAAACTGGTGCTGTGTTGTAGATGCATATCCAAAGAGTGAAATGATTTATACCTGGACAAAAGGACCTGAGAAGTCGGTGGAAGTTCCTGAGGAGTCTTCCAGTTTAGTTCAGTATGACCTGCTAGGGCATACAGTATCCAGTGAAACCATTAAATCTATTACAGGTACAAATTTCATCAGTAAAAGTCGATTGGAGTCAAACTAACCCTGTAATACTACTTTTTTTCTTTCTTTTATGTAAGGTATTTTACTGAATGTCATAGACTATATACTAGGAGCTGATAGCGTAGATATGAATTAGGTTTCTGTCCTTCATATTTACATTTGCAGATTCATTACTGTAGATTGCAAAGGTCTTTCAAAAATCTAGAATCAGATCATTACTCCGAGGGACAAAATGAGTATTTAATCACTGCTTAAAATGCAGTTTGAAGAGTCAAGAGGATGCCTGGTTGAGGAAGTAATTTCTCAGCACTGTAGCCACATTATGTGCAAAAGACTTCCTTTGTTTGGTGGTACAAACAGCTCAGGATAAAAGTAGAGCATACAGAATGGGTTATTAAAACCATTAAAAACCCTCTAGTCAGATAAGCTTAGGCATGAATGCATTAGTCACAATAGATATTTTGCTGATTTGCCTTACTTCTTACAGAACAAATGGCAACTATGGGCATAAGTGAAGTATCACTTATGAGCAGTTTGCTGATAAGAAAGCATACTCCCAAAATATTTTTAAAAATTGGAATCATTTTTTTAAACATCAGCAAGTTTGGGAATTGTAAGATGTCACAGTTAAACAGATCGAGCAGTACAACACATATATTTGCTTTGTGGATATTTTCCTTAATGATAAAAGAGTATTTTGCAGTACTGTAGTACCTGATCTGCTCACATATCAGTTATTGTGAGTTAATGACCTGGTTTCCCTACTATCCCTACAAAATTCTTCTTGTATTATTACTGTTTAGATAGTTTACTCCATTTGTACTGAAAATGTAGTTGTTTTGTTTGAGTAATGATACTACATCTAAACTTACACTATTTTTAATTATTGTTAATGACTTTTGCATTTATCTCATTATTATAGTGGTGCTGATAAACAAATTAGACTATTCTCTTCAGCAGATTCTGAAAGAATTTTTAAATCATACTTGACTACGAAAAGTGACCCAGACTTAGCTATACATTTATAATGGTTTTGATAACATTTTAAGAATGACACTATAAGGATCTTCTATTTCCAACATTTTTTGCTTGAAACTTACTTTTGTTCTTGTCTCATAAGATGCCTTTCTTTTTATGCGTGTTAAGTATTTTGTATGAATCTTAAAGAATCCTAGCTGATAGTCTAAAACAGTTAATATGTGACATTGAAAAAAATTGTGTAGTCAGAAAAATACTTTTTCTTTTCTTTTTTTTTTAGGTGAATATGTTGTTATGACAGTTTATTTCCACCTCAGACGGAAAATGGGTTATTTTATGATTCAGACGTATATCCCATGCATTATGACGGTGATTCTTTCTCAAGTTTCATTTTGGATAAATAAGGAATCTGTACCAGCTAGAACTGTGTTTGGTAATTATTTCAGTTTTTCACTTTTTATAGTGCTTTCTCATTTAATTATTTTCTCTAGAATAGGCTTTTTAAGGTCACAGGTATCCTGCCTCTGTATTAGTGTAGATGAAGGACATAAGGTAAACTCAGAAGAAATGTTACTATCAACATGTAAAGAAAGTAGTTTGTGAGACCTTGGAATCAAAAGAAGTTTGGAATATTTATCCAGAAGCATAACCTGGTTGCCTGTGGCAAGAGAGTGTTCATTTGCGAGGATTTTAGGTGATTGGGGTGGCAGACTGAGAAGACCTGGCCTGAGGTAATCCAGTGTAGTCCTTAGTCTGTATACAGACGGGTTTTATCCTTCAGTGAGCAGTAGTGCAAGACTTGAATGCATGCTTTCTAAAATCATTTTAAAATAACTTGGTTGGGAATGTGAGAGATTTGGATATCTACATAGCTATGCCATCAGTGGAAGCTTGCAATGGGTGAAGTTTAGATGTAATTTCATGTTTAGTAATCTTCTCTTCTATCTACTATTACCGTTATGAAAATGAGTTAACAAAGAAAAATGACTGCAAGATATTAAAAGTGAACTCATCAAAATACAGTTTAAATGTGATGCTACAGTAAACACTGAAAATAAAAATTTTGAAAGCTTAAAAAATGGAAGACAAAGTGTTAGTAATTAAGGGAATTAAATGGGAATATGGTTCCTAACTAAGGAATAAGACAAAAACATTTTTAAGAGCAGTCTTCATAGAGAAATGTCTTGACTTTATAATATACTCTAGTAGAAAGCCAGATTAATCAAGAAAAGAATGTTCTACAACAAAGCTTTGCTATAGTTAGGTGCTGGAAAGAGTGACAAGAATTAATGTTTCTACATGATGGCTCACCCAAACATGTAAATAAAGCCTTACTTTACTGTTTCGTATCACAAATTAGACAAGAATAATCATTAGTTATAAGAGAAATATGAAACAACATACTTGTTTTCCGGATATATGTCTTTCCAGTAATGTTGAATAATGGTACTTTTTAAGTAGTGTGTAGCCAAAACCGGAAAAGTAGAATCTGTATTTGTAGACAAAATGTGGTAATGAAAATGCACAAATTACACAGCAATAGAAGAAATATGTGTCAGTATATCCATATGAGGAGCTGGGAACAAATAATAATAAAGTTTGGCCATCCACTAATTTACATTTAATTTCTAGTATGCCTTTGGAAAGAAATGTCTTACAGTATGGCAATAAGTACTTTTAGAAAGTTTTCTGACAAATGCCAAAAGGGACCCTGTTTTCTAAAGGTAATTTTAAGATAGAAATGTTGCAGGCAAGAGTTAGAAATGAGGCCACAGTATCTGCTGTGATACTGACTTTCCAGAGGAACTGTCAGAAGAGGCTAAACAAAAGATGTTTCCATTGGACAATGCATGATTGGAAAGAACTTGGCAAAGATAACAGGGGAAGGACACACAAGAAACAATCAAGGGAGTTTCTGCCTGTCAAGATGTCTGTTACTATGAAAAAGATTTTGAACATGATGCACTATGAATGCTTTTTAGATGGAACAAAGACATAATTTGGTTTTGCAATATATTCTGAATGTTTAACAAGTTAACAGCGTGTGGCTGGGAGATAGCATTCAGAGAACATCTGTCTTTTTAAGTAACTCTAGTATGCCGCTTGAATAGAACACATGCTTAGTGTCTTGCTTACAAGCCTGTTGTATGATTCCTGAAGAGTTTGTCTTGCTGGTGAGCTGTTGTTTTTATGTATCCCTGATGTAAGGGTGTCTTGCTGGGAGCTGTTTTCCAGGACATTTTTTTTCAAAAATAGTGTGACCTTTTGTTGTCTTGTATCCATATTTAAAATAAAATAAAATGGGGAGGGATTGGACATGCAACTAAATTCTAGTAATGAATCTGTGTTCAGTCATTTGACTTACCTACAACCATATGACACACTTCTCTTCCAGTTTTAGCATATGAGTGCTGAGTGGTCTGATGAAGTATGCATGGAACTGCAGTATATGTCCTTCAGGTTCTTTTGTGAATCTTGAGACCACTATAGCCCCAAAAAGCTAGGTAACAGTGCTGCAAAGTGAGCCAGAGAAGGCATGGATGAACTGGGAGGTTTGAGGACATTGCATTGGCTTATTGCATATTAGCTGGACTTGTTTGTGGAATTATATGTGAAGTAGTGGTGCTCTGGTGTGGAAATTTTTAATAGTTTAATAAAGCTTACTAATGTACTCCAGTAAGAGCTATAAACATTTGGATCTGATGATTGTGGAAGACTAGGGATAAAGGGAGAGAATTTTCTTTTCCAATCAGGTTTTTAATATATATATATATATATTTATAGCAAAACACTCTTAAAATATATATTATTTCATGATTGCTTGTATTTCTGATCTGAAGCTTGCAAGTATTTCACTCTGGATATTTACAGATCACATGTCTATATGTGTATGTGTATATGTATATACATACATACATATATACACATGCAGGGGCAGGAAATTAAGTTCTGGTAAAAACCTGTGTGTGTGTATGTATATCTATACACACACACAGGTTTTTACCAGAACTTAATTTCTTGTCCTTGGCACATAGCTAGAAACAACTGCAGTGGCAACTGCAAGTCTCTCAGAGGAGTGGTTTAGCAGGAAAAAACTGAGAAAGATTGGGGTAATGAACAGTGTAGTACTGTCACAGCCTGCCCTCTGCTCTATATATCTGGTGAACCATTCATTGGTCATTCAAGTAATTTCATCCTATTCTTAAATCTCTTAAGTAAGTGTCTTTTTAAGACACAATTCAGTCAAACTATTTGAAGAGAATAAGGGTAGAATCAGGAAGGATAAGGTAAACAGGAATGTGTCTCTTCCAGGATAAAATAACTTCCTGTAATTTTTCTCAGAATTAAACATTTTTAGTGGTGTGTTTTTTCAACACCCTCCCACTGAAGAAGGCTTTGTGTTTTTTGTCCCGCTGAGTTTGCTCTGAAATGCTATTTGAGCTTTTATGAACTAGATACTGTCTCTTTATCTTTAAAAAGCAAGTTAGCAATAGCAACAAGAAGCTCTAATAGGAGAGACTGGCTTAATTTTGTCCTGTTTTCTGTATGACAGTATCTAGGTGAAGGCTTTTTCTTGGTAAGTTACCTAAACGATATATGCCTATTTAGAAGACATGGTGTATGAAGGTCCTGTTCGAAGATAGACTATTAATTATTTTGAATTCTTTTCTGTATATACATTTAATCTTGAATTAGTATGAGTACAGTGTTGTTTTCATGAAGGTGAAGATGTCAGTTTTCCTTGAGATTACTGTGGTAGCACTTGGGCAACGTTCACATCTGTACATGGTAGTTTGTATCTGGGAGACATGGGATTCTTTATGTTTTAACTATTCTTAGAATAATTTGGATGAGATAAAATAATAATCATACTTTGTTTTGTATAACTAGTGTTTACACTTGAAGTGTCACTGTGAAGTGGTCGTGTTGTGAGAGCTCAGTGTTCATGCATGTATACTTTAATTGAAGTTGTTCTTTCAGAAGATGAAATCCTAATTAAAATTAATCAGTTGACTAGTAGCAGAAGGATTTAAAAGATAAGGCTATGACTTACTAATTAACAGAGTTGTTTACATAATCTTTGAGTTTTCCTTAGCACCAAAAAAATTTGCCATATTTTAGTGGTATCTGGACTATGAGTGTGATCAGAGTAATAGGTAGCTTTCCAAAACCATTAAAGGAAAAATTATGCTTTTCTTGCAGTCTGAAAACATACCCTGTTAAACAACTTAATTACATTCAAATGTTTAGAAAATAATTTGTTATAGGAAATTCTACACAATTTGGCATAAAAAATATGTATTGAAGTCATCCACCTTTTCTGTGTGTGAACTGTAGATGATCTAATGAAGGCATGGCTCTTTTAAAAACTGGTTACCTGTTGTGTGTGTATAGCTACTGCTCATTAGTACATGGTGATTACCATGACTTAAATCTAATGCAGTATTCATAAGATGTGTAGAAAGGCTTTCCTCCTTTTTCTTAACCTAACAGAGATGAATTATCTTTACTCCGCGTGTCAGTTGTTTCTTTCCTGCGTTACACAGCAGTTCATTTTTATGGAGAGTGGATTGCTGAGTGTAGAGTATCAGAAGTTCTTAAAATTGTCTTATGAAGCCAACACAGGGTGTGCTGTCTGATAGCAATATCTGAGTCTTGCTCTTATGGTAGTAGTATTACACAGTACATTATTTTGCAGTGCTGGAAGAACATTATCTTATACTGTATTTGCTGTGTTGATTTAAAGGAGTAATACTGGAGATTTTCACATTTAATTTCTGGTAATAAATATATTTTTAAACTGAATAGGATATTTATTTTCTTCCATTTGGTGTCAAGATTGAGTGTCACATTAACTGGAGTGACTTCTGTTATAATATTTGTCAGTGTAAATGCTTTTTCATTCATAATAATGGATTTTACAATCAGAGGGGGAAAGGGATTTAAATCACTCCTACGTGATATGAAACTCTTTGTTTGAAGCTGTTTGTTTACTTTTATATTCTCTCTCTGATTTACTTGCATTCAACAGTGCTATTGTTTTGTTTCTTTGAAGGAATAACCACAGTGTTGACAATGACGACACTGAGCATCAGTGCAAGACACTCACTGCCAAAAGTATCATATGCTACTGCCATGGACTGGTTTATAGCGGTCTGCTTTGCCTTTGTGTTTTCTGCTCTTATCGAGTTTGCTGCTGTCAACTATTTTACTAATATTCAAATGGAAAGAGCCAAAAGGAAGACTGTAAAATCCCTCCTTGAATTTCCAGTTGCTCCAATGCAAAGAGAAAAAAGTACAGAAGAGACACATACGGTACGTCTTCAGTTTTCAGTTTCTACAAATCTTTTCCATTTTTCTTTTTCTTTTTGTGTTTCTCAACAAAAACAGGCCTTTAACTTTTTCCTCTGAGCCCAAAATCTTCCCCTGCCATTCCAGCATATTCCCATCCCTTGTAGAGGGGGCAGTGAATAAAGGTCTTGACATTAGTCTCAGCTTTCTTCTGCATCCTGGTCCGACCCACCAGACTTGTATCTCCTGCTCAGAACTGTGAAACAGAAGAGTCTGTTTCACATTCCCTCTGGTACAGCTACACTGGAGGCAAGCAGTTCCCTATACAGGGCAATCAGAAAAAGGTGTTCACCTCATTCTTCAGAATTTGGATCTAGAGTTGTTATAAGTGTCTGGCAGACAAATTTTTCTCCTGCATGAAGTATAAATCAGTATTTTCCAAGACTAATGCTACACCATATTCAATGAAAAAAAATCCTGTAAAACTTTATTTGATTTTTTTACCTGCAGTATTAGAGATTGGAGGTGGTTATGTCTGTCTGTCGTACCTGCCTTCTCTTCTGTATTTTGTTGTGTTTTGGTGAGGATAAGTTAGAATGGATATCTTTAGGAAACTTTCTTTCCCTTTATGTATTGATTCTGCTTGGACTGATAATACAGACAAAATATTACAGCATATTACAAGATAATACAGATATTATGTCATATAAACATGTTATCTTTTATGATTATTTTTTTTAAATGAATTGAAATATGCTAAAGCATTGCAATTATACCTCACAGAATTTCCCCAGCCACCGCTGTTGTCCATTCATTGCATGTGTCACCTGTGTAGAATTTTCTTTTTTAATCAGTTGCAATTTCAGGAGGTTTTAAAAGAACACTGGATAAAAGATTTACGTGCACCATACATGTCATTTTTATGTTACCTATGAATACACACAGGAACTCACCTCAGCTCCTGAAAAGATTTTGGGGCTCTTTAACAAAACACTTTTCAGCTCTCATAGTGCCTGAGGTTGTGAGACTTACATTGTAGTTACCTCAGTGTGCAGACCAGTTAACAAGGGTGTGATCTTGCTCCCAGTTGAGCTCATCGGTGATTCTCCTTCCCTCCCTTTTTTGGTTCCCCTTCCCTTGCTAGCTGCTGCATTCCTTCTCCTATTCATCAGACACATAGCTAACAAAGTCATTCCACACTTGCACTCACCATATGGCAAGCCAGTAACTCTCAGTTATGACTGGCTCTCCTGACAGCATCACTCAAGAAGTATGACACTGACAGCAGCATCATAATTCAATCTTCCATCAGACTGGTTTTGTAATTTTCTTTTACTGAGCCATGATTTAAGAACTACTGTTTTAGATGAACTCTTGGCAATTCTGTCCTCTGTGTCTTTCCACATCTCATTTGTTTCTTTCCTTATTCATTTGCTCTTTTTGCTTTCCCACCCAATCCATTTGATATCACTCCTCAGTTGCTGTCCACCCACTTCCATTTTTCTTCTTTGCTCTTCTATCATGCATCATTACATTTTTCAGTCTTCTGGCTATGTTGTTCTAGCCCCCAGTTCAGCTTAAAAGGATAGATGCATCCATGAGGAGTTTATTACATGTCATTCTGCTTGCTGCTAGCAAGAGATAGGAATAAGAAAAACTATGCTTATAGCAGCATGTGGTACTCCTTGTGCATAGAGGTATTGGTGCTGTTAGTTTATCTGGCTCATCTTGACTATACAGCATACTGTTTAATATAGTATCTCAGACACTCTGAGTATTTTTAATAAGTGTTTGTTTAGGGGATAGTGAGGCTTTATTTGGGTCTGTAGAAAAGCAAATTGCATTATAACAGATGATAATAGATGTATTTATAAAATCTATTTAGCCTTCAATGACTAGGTGATGATTTCTGTCCTTGTGTCCTGCTTCACAGAAAAGTCTTTAGAAGCTAATGTGACTGGTACTTTGCTTTCCAATCTGATATGTGATACAGTCTTTCTCATTAATATTTCTGTTCTATGTCTAAATGGATAATCTTGAATCTTGTATTTTATGAATCTGATTTTCCTCTGTGTTTACTGCCTAATCAGTGCTGTATTTCCAGAGGTTAAATCCTTGCTTCACTGCAAATTTGTGGTACACAAAGAATGTGGGATGGTAGTCTATAGCATATAATCTTTAGGCATTATATCTCAAGGTGATTGCTAGACATTTTTTCTCCATAGTTACATTATAGAATTTGATTTCTCAAGCCAGCTGATGTTTTTGTGGTTTTCTATTGTTGTTGTTTGTTTGTTTGTTTTCAAGTGCCTTTACTATATTGCTACTACTGTGCTAGAAATTTTGTTTTTAGCACAATTGCTAGAGATCAAGGAAAAACTGATTTACACCATTGTTTCCTGGTATTTAATTGTCTTGGGACCAAGCCTGGTTGCTTTTAGGTTGGAAGGAATGAACCTGTCCCAAAGCATTCTGAACTCCTTTCTTTACTAAAAGCAGAAATGATGTTGCAAGTCAGTGTGTGATGGAAATGAATGATTTATGGTTTGTTATTGGACTCCTGAGTCTATTTTTAAGCTTCTGCACTGTTTCCTTTTCCCTGTATTCCTATGAAGTTTATTTTTAAAGACCTACCCAATTTTGGAGATGAAAAATGTTACTGAAAAATATTCTTCAAAAATAGGCTTCTAAACACTGTTAGCATGAGCTTCAAACTCAGCTGTTTGTTTCAAGAGTTTGAAACTTGAAAAAAACAGGTCAGTCTTGAGCAAACTTTTTGAATTGAATAATTTCTTCAGAGTTTATATCAAGGACATTATAATTACCAAACTTCCTGTTTTCTGAAGCCAGTTAAATATTATAAATGTCATTTAGTGTTGGCCAAATAGCATTTAATGAAGGCATTTGGGAGTCAGGTTTTTCACCATCTTATAGATGCAGACTTCTGCCCTTACTTGGAGCGTGCACACTGGTGTGATGTGTGTACCTCATGAGTTTATAAGCAAAGTTCTTATTTTTCTTGTTACTGTTGATTGGAATGTATAATAGCTTCCACTCTCCCAGCAAATGAAGAAGTGCAATTAACCCCGCCTCTTCTATATGAGGAAGGAGTTATCTGAGGAGCAGCCACATCTCAGTTGGGATCCTGACACTGGCAGGTCAAAAACTGTAAATATTTTTTTGAATATTTGACATGATAGATCACAGAATCACAGATCTTTCTAAATGGCATAAATTGAAGTGTTACATTAAAAAAACTCTGGTCTTCTTCCAAGAACCTGACACTGCTTTACCTTTAATACATTTGAGTGTGGAATAAATTTACAGTGAAAGCAGAGACACTTTTCTTCTGCAAAGTGAGCAGTAATTACTGAAAGTACACAGGATGGTATTAGATTTGAGGGTAGATTCTGATCCGACTTAAGTGTGGTGTAAACTCCATTGAATTCCAGAAAAACAGCTGTGTGGTGATAAATTGAATGGAACTGCTGGAATTCAAAGCTGTGGAACGAGGCTTTAGTACTCAAAGTGGGAATGATTTTTTCTGATATGTACAAAAGGGAGGAGTTTAATTTCAACACTTGTTTTATAACCAAGCAAGAAATCCTGCTGGAGTGCTACCTCTTCTAAACCTTCCTTGGAAATGTGCTAATTTATCTCTCTTCAATCTTCTGTAAGTATTATAATGAACTACCACAGTTGTGGGAAAGGGAGTATGAGAGAAGTGATTTGCTGTTGTTTATCTGATGCTCCAAGACTTGATGGTGTTTGCTGTAGTTACTGGGAGAGTTAATTTATAAGGCTTTTATTTTGGAAGCCAAAGCATAGCTTGGTAATGCCAATTTCTCAGATGATTATTCTAGAGAATATTAAGTTCTATTGTTTTTAATAGAAAGTAAAAATACTGAAGTGTTTTGTCATTGTGCTGTTCTCCCGAGAAAAGGCACTCCTTGTGGTTTCATCAGTAGAATGAGCAATTCAAGTTTGTTTAATAATAAAAATTACTTTCCTCGTAAGTTTTAAGCATTTGGTAAGGTCTTGTATTGATCTGACTGCAACTATCTTATTTTTAGTTCTTTTCTTTTTGTAGTATAAATATGCATTGCTAAAGCTACAAACTGGAATGCACTGTGTATTGTGTCAGGTGGACTTGATCATATTCCAGGGTTCTGTAATGCAAAACAAAACCTTTACTACTATTCCAGTAAAAATTTGATTGACTGACTCTACAGCATAATAGTAAATCATGCTAGATTTCTCGTCCAAGTTGTGCATTTACTAGCAGCACAGCAATATGGTGACTCAGTGGGAATTGGGATTAGCAGCATTATTTACACTGATGACAACATGTTACTTCCCTGGTAAATGTCAAATGGTGTGAATTTGGCAGGGTATGTAATGTCCTCCCAGAAGAACAGACTGTTTTTTAGGGAGGAATGGGAAGGATAAAAAGCACTGCGACAGAGTTGAATAGGAAAATATTATTTAATTGCTACACAAACAGTTTTCGTGTTGCAGCTAAACAGTATGCAATGCCAGGTTTCAGTTGCTTTAAGCTTTCCAATTTTTGCCTGAATTTTTCTATGAATTAACTGAAATCCCCCAGTTTTGGAAACCTATGCCTTCATACAGCAAATCTCTGATTTTCTGATATATTAATTTCCATGTGTTATGTAGAAGGCTCAATAATTCTGTTATAAAAGACTAAGATTAGTCTTGCAAAATCAATATTGAGGCATAAAAAATATTTCTTTACTCTTTTCATTCCCTTAAAGAAAGTAACATCTCTTCATTATATGCTTGACTATTCTAATGCATAACTAGAATTTTTCTGTGGAACTTTAAAACTGCTTTGATTGTGGTACCTTATTCAGGTGTTGGTCTTGTTTTTGTTTATAACCTTGAGGGAAGTAAGTGCCCAAAATGGTGATTAGGCACTTAAAAGAATTTTCTACCTAAGGAAATTTAGTAATTATGTACAGATCTGCCTTGTGGGACCAGTGCTCTTTAACATCTTCATCAATTACATTGACAGTGGGATTAAGTGCATCCTCAGCAAGTTTGCAGATGTGTTTACAAGCTGTATGGTGTCGTCAACATGACTGATAGGTGGGATGTCATCCAGAGAGACCTAGACAAGCTTGAGCAGTGGGCCCTGGTGATCCTCTTGCACCTGGGTTGTGGCACCCCTCACTACCAATACAATCTGGGGGATGTAAGGATAGAGCATAGCCCTGCTGCAAAGCATTTGGAGGTACTGGTGGATGGGAAATCAAATGTGAGCCAGCAGTGTGCCCTTGCAGCACTGAGAGCCCACTGTATCCTGGGTAGCATTGAAAGAAGTGAGGCCAGCAGGGTGAGGATGGTTATCCTGCTCCTTTGCTCTGCACCGGTGCAACATTACCTGGAATACTGCATCCACTTGTGAAGTCCTTAGTACAGGAGAGACGGGGGCCTGCTGGAGTGTGCTCAGAGGGGGGGCTGTAAAATAATCCAAGGAATGGAACACCTTCTCTGCACAGGTAGACTGTGAGAGCTGGGGTTGTTCAGCCTGGAGAAGGCTGCAAGGTGACCTGATTGTGACCTTTGAGTATCTAAAGGGGAGCTATAAAAAGGAAGTGTACGGACTCTTTAGAAGGATCTTTTGTGATAGGACAAGGAGAAATGATTTCAAACTAAAAGAGAGAGATGTAGTAGCAGGATGGGGTTGCTGGTGTGTCATGCACCCAACTGCAGAACTGTTGAACAGTTTTCCAAAGAATGCTGAGGCTGACTGGAATGGCAACTCTGGATTATGTTGCAGGTAGATGGCCATAGCATCAATGTATACCTACTTATCAGCAGGTGTTTGGCTGTGTCCTCTGGTGGTCAGAGGCTTATGAAGAGAATTTCAATATTGAATAATACTGAATCCTTGTTAGGCTTGCCTGTAGGAACTGCTTTATTTTGGATTCTAATCCCAACAGGTGGTACCTATTATACAAACTACAAAACAGTTTAAAATTGCAGAGAATGATGGAAAGCTTCTGTGTAGAACACAAATAGATTATAAGAAGACTGCTGAGATGTCTGAAGGAGCTAACTGTAGAATGCTGAACCAAAACATTTCCTGCAGCTTGCAGCATTGTTGGTGTTTACACACTTAAATGCAGTCATAAGGATAAAGTCACCTGATGTCCTGGCATTCGCTTTTATTGTTGCTACATTCTCCTCAGGACTTGGCATGTGATTTCTAAACAGTGTTCTTGCTTGTTTTACAGATTCTGGGTTGGCCTTATCATAGGAAAGATGTATTGTGACTGTTATCATCTCTCTTTGTTCTGTAAGAAGATGACTAACTTTGTCAGTTCCATGCTGTGTATTGCTGTGTTGATGATCCCATTCCCATGAATCTCAGCTCAGCTGCTGCATGCTACTTCAGTTCATGCTAAATTTGCAATCTGACTTCATTGAAGTGCAAAGTTGGCTTGCTTGTCAGAAAGCTGGTAATATATACAAAACAATCCAGTATTTTGTTTTTTGGCTCCAATATATGCTTATGTAGGCTTAAAGAAGTTTCAGGACTTCTACATTATGTGAGCATCTGTTTATAGAGTGCCAACCTTGTTAAATATTGAAGTGTTTAGATCAACTCGTTTGTGCATCATTTTAGTGTGTTAGTAAACAACAGTATCCATCGATGTTGAGCTTAAATGGATTATCTGAGTGGATTTTTTTTTTTTTTTCTCTGTGTTTGTGATGGGGAGATTTTTGGTTTATACATTCTGTTACAGATAATGAACATTAAATTTGCTTCGTAAATCTGCCATCATATTTAACAGTAGACTGTATGGATTTGTTTTAAAGTATGCTAAGAGCTTATTTTGTTTCATTATTCATGGTCAATTTCATGGAAATCCACTTGTCATGGGAAGGATGCAGAATTAATTACTACATTTTACACACACCTGTGAGGAGATCTGTTTTGTTATTCTATCTCCATGCCAAGTGAAATGGTCTTTAGCTTGGAGAGAAGAGAAGGCTTTGGGGACCCTTATTGTGGCCTTCCAGTGCTTGAAGGGAACATATAAACAGGAGGGGGCGTGACTGTTTATGAGACTGGATAGTGATAGGACAAAGGGGAATGGTTTTAAACTGAAGCAGTGGGGAGTTTAGTTTAGAAATTAGGAAGAGGAAGTTTTTCACACAGAGGGTGGTGATGCACTGGAACAGGTTGCTCAAGGAGGTTGTGGATGCTCCATCCCTGGAGGCATTCAAGGCTAGGCTGGATGTAGCTCTGGGCAAGCCTGGACTGGTGGTTGGTGATCCTGCACATAGCAGTGGATTGGAACTTGATCAATGTGGTCCTTTTCAACCCAGGCCGTTCTGTGATATTATTCTATGACTTTCTGCTCTGGGACTAGAAAAAGACATCTTGAATCAGGACATGAAAAGAATTCATACTGGATGCATTTTTCACTGTTTCAGTTAAGGTTGTTTTAAAGGAAAAATCTCTACAAAATAACACGCGTGCTAAAAATTAAAGAAAGAGTCTATATGGCTTTGTAATACAGTAAACGTTTCAAAAGTTGTTTGCAATACTGCATGTTGTTTCATTGATTGTGATACAACAGCTTCCACATTCTCAATTGTAACTTACCAAGTCATTCATTGACTCTCAAAACAACAGTCCCTTGATTTACTGAGGTGCATTCCATGTTGAAGAAGAGTGCTTTTCCAGGAGATGGAGATGTAAACAGATCCTTTTATTTCCTTACTGGACAGAATTTGAACATCTTTTTCTATTCCATGGTCCCTGGTCAAAACATAGGGTGGGAGCTCTTTAAATGTTTCTGGGCATACTTTTTCTACTTTGCTCTTTTATTAGTCCATATGATTATGAATCTCTGCTGAAAGATGGCATCCTCTTGAAATAGGATATGGTGAAGCATAGCACTTAGAACTTGTAGTTTGCTAGTGCTTCTGAAGTATGAAGCTGGTCAGAATGATAGGCTGTTTCAAAGAAAGAGTGAGGTGTCATTTACATATGCAGTAAGTTGGCCCATTTTATAAAAAGGCAGTCTTCATCAAACACACTGAGGCTGGCTGTTGATACATTTGATGAGAGCTTTCAGACTTCATTTTGCATTTCTTAACTACAGCATTTTAAATGTCTCCCAAAAATCTCACCCAAATGTCTCCAGAAAGTGAGTTTGTTTCTGAATCCAGTGTGAAAATGTAAAAAATGTGGACTCAGTGTTTCCTGTGGAGCCCCATCTGGAGCAGCACAACAGCTCTGTGTTGGCTCAGGATAATTGAGTGTTTTCCTGGCTTGCCCTTGAAAAGGAGTCTTTACTTGCATAATCCCTTCATTTCTTGGGTTCCATTTAATTTGACTTTCATTTCATTTTTTGTGTTTTATTTCTTGTTCTCATACCTCCAAATTAAAAGATGATTGGCAGTAGGTTTGTGTTACTTACTGTTATTAAAAACAACAACAAAAAACCCCACAAAAACAACCCACACGTAAACAACACCAAACAAGTTGAATATTTTTTGGAGGCAGCAAGAATTTACACTCCCTTGCCTAAGGGGAGGCCTTGTGGTGGCCTACAGCTTCACATGAGGGGAGCAGGGGGGCAATTCTGAGCTCTGCTCTCTGTTGACAGTGGCTTGACCCAAGAGAACTACATAGAGTGATGTGAGAAAAGGATCAGATGGGGTGTTAGGATAAAGTTCTTCACCAGAGGGTGATGGACATGGAACAGACTCCCCAGGGCAGTAGTCACTGCCCTAAGCTGCTGAACTTCAAAAAGTGTCTGGACAATGCTTTCAAACATACGGTCTGATTTTTGGGTGGTCCTGTATGAGTCAAGAGTTGGACCTGAAGATTCTTATGAGTCCCTCCCAACTCAGAATGTTCTATGATAAACAATTTTGTTATTCAAATTATCACAATATCCTTTACTGGTGATATGTACCACAACCAGAATATCTATGAATGTTTTACTTAGTACAAGTCAAATGTAGTGTTTGAGTATGTTTAACAATGTAATGGTTAATCTGACCTTGAAATTGGTTCTTTAAGGCTTGGCTGGGGAATCAACCTTACTTAACTTTTTTTTTTTTTTTTTTTTAATTAGTGATGTTGGCACAAGGCATTAGTTAGATGAAATTTTCAGATATTGTAGGGTTGTGAGATATCATCTGTACAGAGAAGGAATACACTAATGTAGGAAGAATTGAATGACCAGTGTTTAATAGAGGAGGACACAGGTCACATGTATACCATCATTAACAAGAATTTTTCAACTGGAAGGAACCGAAGAGTCCCCTGAGAGTTTTCAAGAAGAATGAGTTATTGTCATGATACAGTGTTGAATAAGGCAAGTGCAAGACAAGGATTTGTGAGAGAAGGTGGTGGCAGTGTCCTGGTGAACTGGAATTTATCTGTTACATGTTCTGCTTCACTTCAGCAGATTTGCTTGCGTACATTGTAGTACTGAGGAACTGAGGAGGAAACTGGTTTTCTCTCTAAGCATTGGGTTCCTGAAGTATTGAATGTTTTGTGTACCAGTGGCAACAAAGATAATAGTAGCTTTTGAAAGTCACACACTTGGATAATTTGAAATTGTACAGATAACTTTATCCTTGAATAAATACTGTAATGGGACATAAGTAGTGATGAAGCAGCAGCAGGTCTTATTTGATCACTTAGATGACAGCTGCAGTTGTGGGGGAGAGGAGGCATTTTGCGTACATTCTGATGAAAAAAAAACTGCCCACAACAGAAACAGAGGGGACTGTGATGTGCCAGGGAGTCTGGCTGTTCTCTGTCTGTCATACCAGTGCCTGTATTTGACGCACAGAAGGAAAGGACACAGAAGCCACGTGGCTGCTCAAAGCTGATGACATATCTTGTGCTAGCTCCAGGGCAGGTCTGCTTTACAGCCTCTCTCCCAGCCTATGGGCTGTAATTAGGGCAGGTAGCCCTCTTGGTCTATTGCAAATGCTCATGTCCTTGTTGTGTTTTATAATTTAAACTTAGCAGTCTTAAAAGATTGCTTTGCTGTTCCTGGGTCACCGACACCCCTCATGTGAAAGTATTCAATTGCACATCTGTGTGTATTTCTGCCCTTCTTCCCAGAGCATGACTCAGGCTGCTCTTTCAAACAGTACAATAATTGTTTCTTTCTGGAAATAAGTTTTCTTTGATATTTATGTAGTAATTCCAGACTTCTGCTACTTCAAATTACACTTGCATAAGAATGAAAAAAAAAATAAATGTATTGACACAGTCCTGTGGAGAATAGAAAATCATGAAACATAGGAAGGATTCTTTGATATATCAACCATGAACTGGCAAATGTGTCAGCTGGCTGCTGTTCATGCCTGTGTATGTTACAGCTTCAGACAAGTTCAAGCTAGCAGTACTGACAGTGACTGATTTGTTCTTCAATGAACAGAATTTGAGGCCAGCATTCTGATCATGATGGGAGTGTTGGAAATGTCCCATGATATACATAGGTAGCTCTGAAAGTAATGCCTCCTATTTATTTTCATGGAAACTACAAGAGATACAAGAGCACGATAGTGCTATTTGATAGAGCAAATTCTCAGCTGCACAACACTGTTTTTCAACATAGTCACCACAGTTTGCTGATTTAGGTGGGTGAACTGATCAAAATTTTGCGTTGCTGTTGCCATTGCTGAAATGCATCACCCCCTTCCTCACTGAATTCACATCCATTGTTTGGTCTTCACTAAAATTCAGCTAAGGTCAATGAAAGTCAATGGATTAAAATGTTTCCACACGGAGGAATTCAGTTCAATACCTTTGCTTCATATGCACTTCCATGTCAGACACTGTTTTGTCAGAGTACGCCTTCCCTGCCATCTGTCACATGGTGGCAACATATAATGGGATATTGTCAGAAAAATTCATGCTGTACTGTCATAGCATCAACATCTGCCTCTGACATCATGGGTCAACATAATAAAATAGAAGGCATTATTTGCAAAGCAAATGTCTATGTGTGTGCATGTTTATATTCTTTTTCTTTGTTTGTTTTGTTTTGTTTTTTCCCAGATATTTTTTTCAGCTCTCATTTCTGTTTCCTTGAGCAAAACAACTAAGTACAAGTGATGCAACCAACAGGCATGGTTGTCATTCTTTTCTGTATTTAAGGCACTCATGCCTCAAATAGTTCCCCATTTATACTCTGTGCACTTAGCCGGAGAGAACTGCTCTTGGATGAGAGACTGCTGCCTACTTTCTGTCTTTCTCTTCCTTGTGCCTTGAGTTTTGGCTGGATTCTTTGTTGGAGAGGGGAAGTAATGGAGACAAAGCTACAGCATGTGATGATGCAAGGCGATGTTTGAGAAGCATAAATCAGAAATGTGCAAAATGTGAATTTGATATGTATAGCAAGAGGTTATTTAGTTCTATCTGTATTTATGCCTGCGTTGTTTCTGTAAAGTATATGTATCATACCAGTGATTAAATACACTTCTCTTGACAAGCAGCATACATCTTTGTGAAATGTGTTCATGTACTGTATCTAGAAAGTGCAGAGCTGATGGTTCAAAAGTCTGCTTTTCAGGTACATTTCCAGAAAGGGGTTCTGGTGGGTTCATGGTTACTCTTACATACAGAGAAGAAGAACTCTCAGAAATCAGTAAAATATTAAATCCTGCTGGATTTGCCATCTCTGAATTCTTATCTGTACTTCAGTTTCTTATACAGCCTAATAAGTACTACTTGACCTAAGTATATCTTTCAGAATAACATGCAGACTTGCCTGGAGGTAGAGGATTCACTTTTTGTAGTTAATAACTGGAAGGGTGTAGTGGATGGAAGACTGGTTTATTCACTGGTTCATTTGCAGCTGGATAATTTATCATCTGTGGTTAATGTGAATATTTATTTTTGAATAAACAGGAAAAGGGGAAACTTGGTTTGGTAAATAATGACATTTTCTCTGCTCTAGAAGATGGCTAGAGTTCCTAATGTATGGTAGTTACACTTCTAGAGACAAAAATTCAAAAGTCAACCATTGTGGCTGGTAAGGAAGTTCTAGAATATTTTTATATCATCCAAGAAATATGTAAACATAGAGAATTTTCTTTGAGGGCGAGCCTGAAAAAAAATCCTAGTCAAGAATACACAAGCTTTGTGGTACTAAGTTTACATAGGGATCTCATTAAGTGTGGGACGTCAGGTATGTTTACCTGTATTACAACCACAGATAAAAGGAATTCCTGTTTATACCTTTATGTGTTATTAAATCTGTTTCCATGAACATGTTATATTTTTGTTCTTCGAGATCAAGCTACTATTTGTGGGTACTTTTCTTTCAATATTTGATTATAAAGTTTCCATTGCTTCTGTTCATGTGTTCATTCTAAGAATGACTAGTATTTTTTTGTAACTTTGCAGAGTACAGATGCCAATTCAAATGTGAGGAAAAGAACGAATGCCACAGTACAATCAGAAGCTGATGGTGGGAGTCGAATTGACACAAGGCACAGCTCCATCCAGCCTCCCTCTGTAGCTCAGGGGTCTTCTGATATTACACCCCACTCCCTTTCTGCATCAAGTCCCAACCCCTTCACACGTATTAATGCATCAGAGACATTATCTTCTGCAAGAGCTACCCCTCCAGCTCCTCCTTCTACCCCAATTTTAACTGGATTTGTATCCCAGCATGCCACAGTTGGATCCCCTTCCATTCAGCACTTGCTTGGATCTAGACTGGAGCAGATTCAGACCACCACACCTCATACATTAGGAGCATCTGCAAAACCATCTGCTGTCACACCACCCGTTCCCCCTGCCTCTCATTCTGGCACTAGTAAGATAGACAAATACGCACGAATTTTATTTCCTGTTACCTTTGGAGCATTTAACATGGTCTACTGGGTGGTGTATCTATCCAAGGATACCATGGAAAAATCAGAAAGTCTAATGTAGTTTTGCTGCTATGTAGTAGTTCCTAAATTATACTCACATTTGATGCAGAGTTTCTTCTTTTGAAACTATTTAAAAAGTCAATAATTCTTATTTATAAAAGCTGTGTGCTACTTTCCCATTGTAAAGGCTGGAGTTCTTGGGGATAATGAGGTAATTCTAATAATAGGTAACAGAATTCTCTTCCTCCCTTCAGCTAGGAGTGAATCATCTCTCTTCAGACAGACTACTTGCCTTTGGGAGGAACATGCACAGGGAAAAAATCAAAGATGGAGGTGCACAACTGTGCAGTGGAACTCATCTCCACTGCTAGGAATTATGCATGTTGATTATCATGGATCCCTGAGGCACTTAGCACTGTTGTCTGGACAAAGCATTGCATTTCTTAACTGCAAGGCCCATGTCCTGAATATTTTGACAGTACCTGCTAGAAAAGGTCTTTTTGTGCTAGGTAAAATTTGCAGAATGGGGGGAAAACAAGCAGTGGAAAAAGAAAATAGTGTCCAGCCTGGGAAAGTGCAACTCCAGAAGAGTTATGCAAAGGAGTTGTAGAGCTCCATATATTTTTACAAAGCATTGTTTTGCATTGCAACCTTGGAAATTCTCATGTCAAAATAAGAGTGAATTAACCTTGTAAAATCTAAAATCTGAAGTAATTCTCAAAATTGGAATTTTTGTTTGGTAAGTTGATCTTAAATATGATTCTTCTTAGACTGTGCTGACCAGCTTGAGTGGATTTATTTCTAAATTATATCATGTGATAGAATGGGACCAGGCCCACAGTGTTCAAATTTTGGAATTATTTGCTCTTTCCTTTGGATACTTTTGGTTTTTTTAATTGTTGTTTTGTTTTCTTTGTTTTCCATATTTTTCAGTCACACACCTCTGATTTCCTTTAAACACATATTTCTCTCTCTCTTTTATTGTATAACGTTTGAGTCAAGTTAAATTTTCAACAAATTTTGAAGTGGCTTCAAAATCAAGAAAAACATATTTTCCTGTGCTTCGATATGTGTGGCTATGGCACAACTTTGAGTGAATATGAGATGCTCTTTTGTGAAGGAACATTATGACATAAGTACAAAAAGCATGTTTCTAGGTGAAGCAGGGGAAACACAAAATGTATTTATGGTCCATTAGTTTATCTAGCACTGTGGGTGCTTTTCTTAGTGGTTTAGCATACAGACAACTGCTTTTCTTTCTTTAAAAAAAGTGAACAGTTTAAGCCTGATAAAAATCTTATCAACAGTGTTCTTTTCTTCTGTATGAGCAGCGGATATACTGGCCATCAGTCTGAAGGTTTTTGCGGAGATCCATCTGGCAAGGCAAATGGTTAGCGCTTCTGTGCAGGTGACAAGTGAATATTAAAGGCCAAATTCTCAGATGTGGTCTGGCTGTGTTTTTAGAGGATTGGGGAGAAGCCTATTCTCCTTTGCCTGGACTAATCATTATCTACAGTTAATTGACATAGCAGATTTGGTAGCTCACTGCCAAAGTTTTATGCTGGAGACCTCAAGGTGTGTGTTTTGAAATTCTCTGTTCAAGTAATGATAAAGTGACTGAGGGTCTGATGGAAACCACTAGCTGCTGGGGTAATCAAGGCAGCCCTACGCAGAACTGAGACTAGAATCACTGTATGGTAACAATATATCTCTATCAATCCAAACATTGTAGCTATTTTGCAGCTGAGAATCTGACCTGCTAGCTTGCTGGATCTTGGGGGCTGTAAGAGCTGTGTAATACAGCATGTACTGTGGATTCTAGGCTACTATTTCATGTATAACATTGGAAAATACGTGGCAGGATTCATAGGATTTGGAATATCTTACATGTCTTTATCATGATGTAGTAGTATAAACAGTTGCCTTACTCATTGTTTGTTCACTTAAGTGATGTTCTCAAGAAAGTGGGCGAAGTCCTCACCTTTTATATGTAGAAGAAGCCTGAGATTACAGTGCTCCTTAGAAAACCATTATACATTCCAAAACATGGGCTTGGAAATGGAGCACACATACAGGTTGTCAAACTGCAGTAGTTTGCATCCTCAGATGTATCACTGGGAATTGTAGTTGTTCTTCTCTCATTTAGGCACATTATTGCAGATTGTCAGAGTAGCAGATACTCTACAGCAGAGATCATTTGTTTATTTTGTGAGGCTGGAAGAAAAAAAACAACCTAATCCTCTGGCAATTGCTGATCATAATTGGACTAAAGGTAATTTTTTTCTAGTGTGAAGAACAATGGCTCTATGTGTGTTGAGAACTTACAATTTGCTCCAAAGGTTATTGAAATTACTCTTTGCTTTTCTCTCTGATGAAAAACGAGGATGTTTTCTCCTAGAGCTCTAAATGATTCACTCTAAACAGCTGTCTTCCTTTCCACCCATCCCCCTATACTGCTCATATAATCAGCTTTTTTTCATGGATTGCTCAGTGGAATCAACACTGGTTCAGGCTGTTTAGCCAAGGTTGAAGTAAATGTACTATTTGGATTCATTTGTAGGTCCTGTTTAATTTTAAAAACTTATAAGAAGGAGAAAATGATTGCAGTAATTATTTGAATTCAAAATACTAATTTCTGTGCTTCCCTGTTACAAGAAATTTTTCATGATATCTCAGAACAAATATGTTTTTAACCCATCATTCAGTTCCTGAATTACCTTCTGATGCTTGCGTGTTTATATTCAAAATGATATATATAAAATTATCTCATTATGAGCCTAGGACTAATTTATTGTACTGTGCTACATTATTGTGTTACAGCAAAATTAGAAATTACCATGACTATTTTTCCAAAGTACATAAGGGTGATGTGAACAGGGAGGTTTTAATCTTATTTAATCTCCTCGCAGAATGATCAGAAACAGTCAACAACCTGCAGTATACTCAGAAATACTGGCAGGTTCTGAATACTGTGCAATTTAGAAGCATGATATATATATATATTAAAAAAATAAAATAATAATTAAAAAAAAAAAAAAAGCAGGAAAATGCTAAATATAGAGGGTGAAATGTTCAATACTGGTAAAATAAAATCCAAAGGGAAAATGTTGCACATGTCATTTCAGTGCCCACATAGATCTCTAGGGCTGATTTTGAGTGTAATAAACTTTACAGGAATTGTGGCTTTTTTGGGTGTTTTTTTGTTTGTTTGTTTGTTTTTTGTTTGTTTTGTTGTTGTTGTTGCTGTTGTTTTTTTAATACTTTTTTTTTTTTTTTTTAATATATTGGTTCTGTTAGGTGATCTTTCTTGACGGTAACATAGCTATTTAGAACTAATCAACCACTTCAGTTATCTTTCTTACCAGTCCCACTAACTGCTGTTTCCTCGGAGACGTTACCAATAGCAAAACTCCTACAGATTTCACTGGTGCAGCCCCAGCCAGTAATGGAGTCATTTGAGAAAAACAGTTAAAAGCTGAGATCGAGAAGATTGCCTTCACATGAACTGAAGCATATTTCATAGTCAATTGTGAGGTTAACATAGCAAGGTCAAATATATATTAGCTCATTACTAAGAGTTTTCGCTGCAATTACTAAAATAATGAAGAGGCAAACATAGACCCCAGTACCACATGGTGACCTGAGCTCCTAGAGTTCAGCAGCTGAACTGGAGTCTGGCTTTTCTCCTACAGAACGGACTTGTCTCCATCAATTGGATATCAGTGGCACATTTCTGAGACACTCTGGGTTTCTCTTCCTGCATGATTTTTAGGGAAAAAAAAAAAAAAAAAAAAAAGCAAACAAACAAACAGGTTTTGTAAACTTAAGTAATTTAGTCTGCATTACCTTACAATCTGACAAGTAGATCACATGATAATTGAAAGAGGCAAATAATTTATTAAGTAGTGTGCCTGAAGCTTTTTGTTTAGCAGGAACTAAAATTTATTGATTACAGGGAGTTCAAATGCAACCGTAAGCATCTCATCATTTTCATTACTTAGGATGGACTTTGCAAAAAGCTGGGAAAGCAAAGGGTGTATAGGTAATAGAACTGAACCACTGTTTCAGAGAAAAATGAATGTACTCATCTTTTGAATACATGCAGAATTCTGTTCTCTGTTTTCTTGCATAACACCTGAATGTCATTCTGATGCAGTGAACCTTATGATGTACTGAAGAGACTGCATACAGTGTAAGAATATCAGAATATCACGGTGTATATTTATCTAGATCCTAACTTCACCATCTGCCTTGTGCTATTGGAGATGGAGGGAACTTAGATTAAAATGGAAAGCTGTTCTGTGGCTAACACTGTTATAATTACAACACAGATAACTGAAAAATATTGTTCTTGGAATTTTTAATCCTAAAGTTAAAGTGGCAGATTAAGAAAATTACGTGTCTGGCCAAGAATCCTGGGTGAAGTATAATGTTTAATGATGATGTGGATAAAACCAAATATTGGAGAACTGCAAATACATGTGACAGTAAGCTTACGTGATGTCATGGGAAGTGAGGAGAATGGGAAATGTTTCTCTGGATGGTCTGATAAACATAAAGCAAAAGGGTGTACCATTTGTAAACTTAGTGCAAATTAGGTGGTTAAATGGACTTACAGGTATCATTATTTAAAACAAACAAAACAACGAAGAATTTAGTCTAGGAAAGAAGCAACCAGTTAGGTGATGACAGCCTCTTTATCTTTCCCAAACATTTTTTTTTGTTTGTTTTGTTTTGTTTTTCTACGACCTCATATTTCTTTCACAATGTGATTCCAAAGTAAGCTACTTATGTTTAGATTGTTGGGAGAAAATGTATTAATATCAGTGTGGGGCTTTTTTTTGACTTAAGTACACTTTAAATTAAAAGTTTTGCTGGTTCTTTTGGAAGAAAAAGTGTATTGTTTTTCAAGAGTTTGATACACACTAATTCTTCTAAGTCCTCACTAAGCCTTCATTTGTAGGTCTCTACTCAGAAGCCAGTTGTTGCACTTTTGGAGAATGTGAGTGTGGTGAGCAGTTTCAGCATGTTCTGCACTCATCAGACTTTGAAATTAAATTTTTTGGCACATTCCAAGCAAGAGTGAGTAGCATTGAAGTGCAGGGAATTCGGAAAAGGTCTCTCTTTGCTAATGTTATTTACTGTGTTTTTAACTAGAGGGAACAGAAAATGCAGTTCTTATAAAATTGATAGAACTTGTGAAGCATACTTTGTGTTCACATGGATTAGAAAATGTGGTAGGTACCGTTTTCAGAATTGATTAGTTTTATATTCTAGTCTGTAACTGAATACATCCATGGATCTCTCTTACACTTGCTTACTCTTTTCATACTGCTCTTCTAGAGGGGACTTGCCTCAAAGCAAGCTAGTTACTATCTACTGCAGCTCACCGTGTTTTCTGGTCAGAATTCTGTTTTCACTGTTTTGTGCAAGAGAAACCAAGAGCATCATGACATTTTTTGAAATAAAAATAAACTGGGAAAAAAAAAAAGAAAAAGCCTTGGAGATTCCCTTTTTAGGAGAACAACCAAACTCCCACCAGCTATTGAAAGATCTCTTCAAATAGCAGCATAATTCTAGCATTTAAAAATACTACTGTGATCACATCCTGTATATGTATTTATAATAATATTCAAATCTCTGAATTGTGAGGGAAGCAGGCTCCAGATGCACTTGCAAGCAGTGTTACTTTGAAAGACTATCCTTCTGGATGCAAAGCACCGTGTGAGGTAGGTATTATTTATTTATTTATCTATCTAATATCGTATCTCCATTTTCAATAAAAAGATCCTGAAGAAAAAAATATATATTCTGCTACTGAATTAACCCTCAACTAGCACAGAGACCTGGGTTACCCCCTGTTGTTGGTCTTGCTGCTGTTGATCTATTTCAGCATTTGCTGCGCGTATTAGTGAATGCTGTATCCATGTGAAGTAAGTGTTGTTAACTGGCATAGCATTCTACAGATGGTCTGCTGGCATGTAGAAGAGAAATAATCTTATCTGTGAATATGTTTTGATCCTTGGAAAAATCTTAGCTGGAGACTGGTAGAAGAAGCAGGTGACTGTATGAAGCACTCAGCTGGACTTCTGAGTTCAATGCATTCCAAAATTAAACTGAGTACTGACTTGTCTTGCTTTGAAATCTTGTGCTGATGTCTCATCTCCATGGTAAGTAAAGATACAGAAGTATGGAGCACTTGGAAATTAAGAACATGTACAAGTGTGTATTTGCAGCACTTTCAAAATGTGGGATAGTTTAAAGCTCCTCGCTATACAGTAATTTCATAGTCTGTTTTACAATTGCAAGCTTGAAAACCTAGCTGCCAAACTTTCTGAAGTTATTAAATAAATTACTTTGTACTTCAAGTAAACATTCTTTTTACATACATGTATTTCATATTTTATCAATTTATGGCAGTGTTTTCTGGCATCAGACCAGTTGTGAAGGTTTGAAGAATTTTGAATAGCCATAGTTCCCATAGAATTATAATACAACATCCTTTTGTAACGTATGGATGCCTTTGCAGATAAATACCAGAAGCCATTATGGCGGAAATGAATCTACTTGTGCCTAAGTCAGTCCATGAGAATATGAGCTATATTTGAAGGGACCATGGATGGGTTATGGCTTATGTACTACCAGCCTTTGAAGCATTCTGCACCAGACAGACCACATTATTATGCATTACATCATTAGTAGCGTTATTACTCCACCATAAAATTTAATTACTGCTAAGGGTAGTACTCCTACATTATTGCTTTGTGCTGGGAGATATTCCCATGTGGTGATGGTGATCTGGCTGAAATAACTTGTCTAGCTAAAAACAAGTTTACCTTGTGGCTGAGTTAGCAGCCCCTGGATCAGTTTTCTGAAGGTTGGGATTGATGTGATTTCACAACTTTAATCCAGCCGAAAACAACTGGAGGATTCTTATGCTGGCTCCACTGGCTTTAAAGAAGAGGTTTTCTGGAACCTCAGTTGCTGTATGTGGTCATTTGTTACTGCTACAAAGGTGATTTTGTCAATTTTGTCAATGAGAAATAGTGGACAAATAAAAATAAAAATAGACCAGCATTTATTTAAAAAAAAAAAAAAAGTTTAAGTGAAGTTATTTGAGGAAAGAGGAAAGAAGGAAGAAAAAGGAAAGCATCAGTAAAGATGAAAAATTTAGTTACTTGCTACCAAGCAGTTATTTTAAGATATGTCCTATTAGAGGTACTAGAACAGCATCTGGCAGGAAACAGCCTAGAAATAATTATTTCTTCATTATGAGTATAATGAGAAAGTAATAAAGGAAAGAAGTTGCTAATGTTCTCTTAGAAACATTTATGTTCCTTTATAGTTGTTTTCATTAAAAAGGGTATTTTCATAGTCATTCAGGAAGAATTAAGAGGCAGAATGCTAAAGTAAAAAGATTAAGTTTTATTAAGTATCACTGTTTCTCTTTGATTTAGAGAATTTCTGTACCAAAAATACAAGCAGTAAAATTCTTTATCTTTCAGGGACTCCATATATTTGATTTTCAGTAATGATGCACTTTGGAACTTTTAGCATTTAACTTGCTTTATGTTTAAGATACCAAATAGAGAGATTGCTATCTGGTTTAGCTCAGTTATAGGAGGAGGGAAATAAATAGCAACAAAAGCTTTCTTTACAGTATCAGCCAGTTTTTGGAACTATCATGCCTTCCTACAAAATCTGAAGACTTCGTTCTTGTACCTAGATTCATGGGAGCTTTTTAGGACCAGACCTTTCTCTGATCAGTAATCTGGTCTGTACAACAGTTTGTGGGGTACAGCTGCATTTGAACTTCCACAGCATTGGCACTTGCACAGCATAGATCCTGTGAAAGGAAAAGATGAGTTTGTAGCACAGTTTGCCTGCATGAGAACTCTCCTTGCTGATGTGGAAGAAGGTAGGAGCCAGCAGTCAGAAACAGGAGATGAAAGAAGGTGAGCTTCCATCTTTCTGAGAGGGTGCAGATCCCATATTGGCTTAAGCTGCTTATGGAAATTCCCCTTAAGCTTCTTCCCAACTGGGAGGCTTAGATGCAAGCTGTGTGTTATATGGAATTCAGTAACAGTTGCAAATCCTACCTGAGGAGTGGCACACTTAATCTGTCCAAAGGTTTCTGATGCTGAGGCTGAAAGACCAGAAAGATTAGAGCTAGCAGTGACTGCCAGTTGGGATGCATCCATGTTGCTGTGCATCCAAGCTGTACCGTGGTGAAACAGGGCTTTCAGAATACTATGGGTGGGATAGAAAATGCTTTCTTGGAGTACAAAATAGGTCACACTGCAGCTGAAGAAACCTCGTTCAGCTCAGCATTGCTGCTAGTGGCAGCAATCGTTCCAAAAGAGGATCAAGGTTTACTGCACTCTGGCCTTTTTGTACATCTTCTGAGGTAAGGTATGAGAATTATTAGACTTGCTCATTAGCAATTTACAAAGCACTTAATCTATGAACTCTGAATACATGCTTCAGCATGTCCTACCCCTTTTTGTACTTTCTAAAGTAATTTTAAGTAATTTATATTTATTTTATTGTATTGGCATTAAGCTACTCTGTTCCTCTCCCTCATGGCAAATGGAGAAATGATGATTAGAAACTAAGCAGGCAGTATCAGTAACCACTTTGGACTGTAGCAGTAAAACTTATGCAATGTGGTGAAGAGTATGTAGTAACACTGGTGTGGCCAAGACCTTCATTTGGAATTATCCAGAATGTAGCTTCATGAGCAAATACACGGAGCAGTGATAGTGTGTGAACAGTGTGGCTGCAGGCACAGTATTTACTTGTGGTAAATACATCATCCATGTTATAGTTGACTCAATGTATGATACCATTTTTGTGTTTCTTTTCACCTTTACCTGCACCTAACAAATAATATGGACCATATTTTTCTCTTGAATTCTAGAATCATGGTGCTCAGAGAGGTACTAATTTTTGTGACAGTGTCTAATTCAAAGCGGAATGGCTGTGCCAGCTGAGGAACCAAAAGAAAAAGGAAATTTCTGTTGTGGATACAGCAGCTGAAATAGCTGTGTATCATTTTTAAGTTGAAAATGGAAAAAAAAAAAAAAAAAACAAAAAAAAAAAACCAAAAAACAAACAAACAAACAAAACCAACAGGAAAAAGTTAACACTGACAGGTTTTTTAATTAATTGTAAGCTTTTCCTGTGAAGCCCTGTCCATTGCAGCCAAAGTATTTAGGTTTAAGCTTAGACCATTGTAAGAAATACTCTCATCAAAAAAGATGAAGCTTTCTGAAGTATTTTATTTAGTCTTTCTTTTCCGTAAAAGCTGTGGCATGCAGAAAGTAACGCACTGAAACACCATAGTGGAAATGCCTCTTTAGGATCCTCTTAGGGAAGATCCAAATCTCCCAACTTATCTAGTTCTGCAGCATGTGAATGTCCTAGATGCATGCTGTGAGATTTTGTGCCATGGCAAATTCTGATGTGTAATCTCTTTGTATTGACTCATACATGAGCAAAATTGGAAAGGAAATCAAAGCAAGGGAAGCCTTGAGATTGAATTATTTTACATTATTCTTCACACACATTTTTGTTGCGTGGAACAATGTGGCTGGAAGATTGGAAGAATCAGAGGTTAACTAAATTTTTTGAATGCATATATTCAGTGCTGGTCACCTGACTATACTAACAAACTGAAAAGGTGGTTTGATAGCTGTCAACTTGTTTTGCTATTGTGCAGCTTAACTATTACCTTCCTGTATAATGAACATCTCTGTATTTGGAAAATAAATCCATCTTGCAAGAAAGATTGTGCAAAATTGTTCCTATTATACTCCAGTGTATATTGCTGATGTCAAATAAAATACAATTGTGAGAGTTCTTAAAAAGTTGTCTTTCTAATTGTGGTCTGAAGCAGGGAGAGGAAGAACTGTAACAAACTTTGGTACAGATCCTCCTGCAGCTAGTGCTGGGACATTGATGTTGTTAATGAGTCAATAAACCTAGTGCTTTACATCTGGACAGATGAAGGGAAGAGTTTCATTACCAATATGATGAATGGTAATCTGTTGTACAATTATTGAAATGGCACCAATTTACTAGTGTAACATTGTCAAGGTGTGTCTCATTAGGTTAACCAGCTGAGAGCTAAACAAATTACCTCACTTCTCTCACAGCAGCAGAAGCAAATAATATTTATAGTAGTGGTGCCCACTTCATTTTATTTCTTTACTTGAGGTGACGTAATCAGTGCTTACTCCTTGCTTTATCTGTCATCAGGTCAGTTGTCACCTGTTCTACTTCATTATGTGACCAAAGGTGACTTTCCAGCTCCCATGCATCAGAAGGCAGACTTTAGACTTGCAGAAACTGTGTTTCAGTGAGAACTGAAAATTTACCTAGCAATAAATACTCGTGTGGAGAGAGATGGATGGAGAAATCTTTTCAGTCTGTGCAGTGGCCTGTGCAGGACAGGGAATAGGGCACCGTTCTTTCTTTTTCTATGGGTGGTCAGGAATGTCAGATCTTTTTTGCAAGCTGAGATGAGAGCTGTCAGAATGGCTTACAGTGCTTCAAAGTGCTGTAATTGCTGTTTGCTTCAGGGACAGATTTTGACACTGAGAAATCTGCTGCATTTGACAGCCACAGCTATTTCTTAGATTTGAGAGATTCTGCATCCCTTTCTCCTGGCTTCTGTGGGTGTACTTTGCAAACCTGATGTGCAAACTAGTTGTTTGTGCTGATGCTGCCATTTAATGCTGTATGGCATGATGCTTCCCCACATTGCATGTTTTATTAAAGGCACTTGTTTTGATTTGGCAGGTAGTTTTACTGTCAGGCAACTCATAAAGCCTGTGTAGCATTCCAGGAATGTTACTGTTGAATTTGGAGAACACGGAGACTAGGTTTTTTGGAAGTCAGAGCACTGGCTCTTGGCATTGTTAAAGGAATTCATCTACAGCCTGAAAGCAGTTGGGAATTTTTCTCAGGGCTGGTGTCAGGCACCTCCTAAGTCAGCCATTATCACAGCTGTGAATGCCTGCGGGTGCAGGGCTTGAGTGTGATTTGTGTTTCTTGAAAGCACCATGGCTCATTTCTGGCAGAAAGGAGTGTGAGGTTTCTCTTGTAGGTTTGTTTTTGGTCTGATATGAAGAGTGGTATTGAGTCTGGGTTTGCAGTGTGAGTGCTCTGAATATAGCCATGTAAAGAATCTGAGACTGACCTGGGAACAGGTTCTCTTAATTCCCATTAAAATGTTCTACTTTTATACTTAGTGTTTAGTCCTTATAAGAGAAACAAACCCAACAACTGGGGAAGTCAGGTTCTGGCTTTTTGCCCTCCATTCTGCTCTGCTCTTTTCCTCCTTCCTTTCTGCAGGGCTTAGTCTCACAGAAATGATTTGGGATGCTTTACTGGAAGAGCTCTGAAGAAGATACATGTAAGTATTTTGTTTTTCTAATAAGTCCTGAATGTCACTGTTCATCTACTAAGTGGTAACCTGGAATATTTTAAGGGTAAAATCAGCTCAGTGCGTTAGGTCATGTGAGATGATCAGAATAAAGCTGTCCAAGAAACCAGCCAGCTGCAGGTAGATTTGACACAACAGCTTGGAATAGTCTAGATGAGATCCATGTGTTTTTTGATAGCTTATGTAACAATGATGGCCAATACAAGCACACACGCAGGCAGTTCCATTAACTTCACCGCAAAAGGCAGCACAGCTAGGGGAGGCTGGAGAAGTTAGAGAGGGAGTTAAGGGTTCATGCTAGTGTGAGAGAAAGAAGGAACTGGTTAAGCAAACAAGTTGTGGAGTAATTATATTAAATGTTATAAGGTTCTCTTTGTTGGAAAGTGAGGCTGAAGGGTAGTATTTAAGAGCAGGAGACTGCCTTCCATTGCTGAGCTGGCTTCAAAACTGATGGAAGTGTTGTATTTGCACTATTGACCCAAGGGATGTTGACAAAGTGATTTCACTGGAAAACTAGCAAGCTTGAAACTGCTGGAACACCATGCCAAAAGCACTAGGATGGTAAATGTTTCCAAGCTTATTCAATTATATTTATTTAAATTTTGGATATGCTTCCTAGATGACTTTTTCTGCTAGGTCTCTGGAGAGTTTTGCTTTATGAGCTGAAAAAATTTCACTTCTAACTAGAGAAAATTCATTAAAGATGTATTGAAGTATTCTCTTTTTCAGATGACGAGAAGCTGAATAAAGAGCTCCTAACTCTGAAGAGTCATGCAAAACAGCAGAAACAACTCGGGTCTCCCTGGTGTTGTATATACTTTTATTTAAAACAAAACAAACTAACAAAAAAACCCAAAAACAACCAATTACAGATTGAGGTGATTCCTATGTCCTTTTCTTTACTAGGCTAACAGTTAGAGCACTTGCCTATAAAAAGTCTTGAAAGACCCCTTCCCAGTTTGCAACATGCATATTGATGCAAGTTACCAAGTGCCAGTGTCTTGAATGAAGCCATAAAATATTTTGTTAACCTCAAAACACTAATTCCTGATAGCATTACTTACCTGAGAGATGAAGGGATGCAGATCTTTAGAAGTCAGTTCGTGCCATTTCACGTGTAAATCTGAATTCCCTGTGTTTTTAATGGATTTTCTTATTCTCTGAGAAACAAATTACAATTTTAGTTCTTTTATCTAGTGGTGTTTGTTTGTTTAGTAAAATTATTTGATTGCAGTCTCCATTTAGATCACTTACTCCATTATTATCTGCTACAAGTTCAGTAAATATTGTCTTTTACCCACCCAACTATAAGGGTTTTAATTTAGTTGAAACAGACAGCTAGATAACTTTAATATGCATCTAGCTGGGTTAGTCAAGATGTTAGAATTGATGATTTTGAATTTGTTCACTTGTATTTTGATTTCACTGCTGTCAAACTCGTGACCTTTTGTAGACTGCAGTATCTGTTAGCTCTTTTTCAGTCAACTATGGTGTGAAGTGTCCTTTATCTTGCCCTTTTTATAGGCTGTTGACAGTGAGCTGCATTCTGAAATATGATCTACTAGTCTTCTTTAGGTCACTGACTTCAATAAAATCATAAGCATAAATGACAATCAGCTTGCCAGTGCAAATATGATTGAGAGAGATATTGGCTTAACAGTTTCTGAAATTTGGATGATATACCTGTGTCTGTTGAGAGGGGTTTGGAAAGAACCAGACTTAAATGTTGTCCAGTTCTCTAAATAATCTCTGGGCAAAGCCTAATAATTAGATACATTAAAACTTAGGCATGAAAGGTTTGGTTCCTGTTCTGTATGTACATTTTAAATCCCTAGCCAGCAAGTGCTGCTTGTGGTTACTGAAGTGCACTATTGGAGTGGAAGAGCAATGGACATGTGTAAATGCTCTTAGGAGGAGAGAACTTCTGTTGTCAGAGGGAAAACTGCAGGAGTTGTGCTGGAAACAGACCAGTGCAATTCTCTGAACAAATTATCTTAGTTGCAACTTACCAGGAATTCTTAGCCTCGCTGTAGCCCTGAGTAAAATGGAAAAGGAGGTTTGAAGAAAGACCTATGGTGTGCTGTCTTCTCACCATTTTCCTTTGTGCTGCCTCAGAAGAGTTCCTCTCTAGCATCCTCATCTCTTACATCCCTTTCTGAAATAGGCAGAAACATCCTCTGGCAGTAGTAGGTTACAGGTGCTCAAAGTGATATCTGCAGGAGCAAGTCTGAGTGCTCCTTTAGTGAAATGGCCTTGTTGTTTCATGCAGCGTGATTTATTGTTACTTTGTTCACATGAAAGTTAAATTCATTGAGTAAATTATATAATGTGAGCATCTCTTATTTCCATTATCATAGGAGCAGAATGTGCTAAATTGAGCAAATCAACCGAATCATTACTTAACCATGTGTTTAATTCATTTTCATGGATCTTCACCATGAGTACTGGTTGTGTCCTTGCAAACGCGCTGCTACTTTGTTTCCCTAGTAAACACTTTCTCCTTTCCTCAGTATTCAGTTAATAGCTATTATATTAATATATTTATATTAGGTTCTCAAGTTCAATAATTCAGGCCACGGATGGATTTGTGTTGTGCTATTAACATTTGTTTAAAGATTTTCTCTGGAAACTTGTATAGAACAAAACATGTTGCAGAAGCCATGAAGAAATGAGAGAAGTATGGAAGATATTTATGCTGGAGCTAATGGAGAGTGTAATACAGTTCCCTACGATGGCCACAGTAGAGTGAGTGGTCCAAGGCCAAGAGGTTTTATTTCAAATCCCCACTCTCCCTCTGTTGTTTTTTCAAGGTTAGGATTTTTCCTTGTTTGTTTCCTAATCCACTTTTCAGTTCCTTCTTACTTTCTTCCAGTGTGTCTCCCAGATCTTTCTTCATAACTGAATCCCTCAACTAACCAAGTAATTGACTCAATGGGACTTGAGGATGAGCTCAAGATTACTCCTAAAGAGGGATGCTCTAGTTAATCAGAACTGAATTTGTCTGCAAAATAAATAACACAATGAGTTTTCAGTTATTGAAAATGTGTAAGAATGATTTCTTCAGGTTTATTTTGTTGCAAATGACTTTATTCATTACTTGTTCAAATCAGCTAGATAAACTTCCGTCAGGTACATGGTGTGGAAGGGAAAATGCCTCAAGTATTCATTTAACAGCTTTAGTTAGCATACTCCCAGATCAGTATGTATACTTTGTAGTGCAGTGTTTAATAAGAATAATGAAGACATAGTTTTACTTCTGTATTGATTTTATTTCTTTATGACTCAGACATCATATATAAATGATCTTGCTGGTGCCATCCCATGTGAACTCCACAGCATGTAATCACATCCCAGTGGTAGCATACAAATAAATCACCTGAGGCATACATGAAATTATTCTGCCAGGACTAAGACACAGCAATATCTTCATGAATCATCAACCACATGACTGAAGCCTGTGTATTCTAGATATACTTTGCACTCTTTGTAGTCTTTCAGGTCTGACATCAAACAGGCAGTCTTTCTGGCCCTCTTGAGCAAGTGGCTGATTTCACTGCCTTGTTGCACATCATTTGAGTCCATGTTATTGACATTAGATGTAAGGAAAGAACTGGAGATTTTTCCTGAAATGTTTTATAGAACTTGTTTTGACCTAATAAGATGTGATAAATATTAATGTATCACAGACTTTTATTTTCTATTGTAATGTTTAGGTTTTGTCTGTGTTTAAAATAAATAAATAAATAAAAGCTTACCTTGAAAAACCAAGACACTGAAAAAAATGAATCTCAACAATGGCTAGGTTTTAAACATTTCTGTAAAAAAATAAATCTGTCCTTTTGTTTATTTATTTTTTCCCAAGTGAAGTACAGTGGGAGCATGGGATAGTCCAGGTAAACAGAAATGGTTCCCGATCACATCCACTTGAAGAGCTACAGCTTGTTTCTTCCTCTTCAGTAGAAGCCCTGTAATCACCCTTGGTTAAGTCAGGGAATGAGACTGTGTAAACCAGTATCCTCTATATTCTTTGTTGCCCGTAATTGACTGATACATTATTTTTTAGATAGTCAAGTGGCACTGGATTGTGTCAACTTTTTCTCCCTGAATAAAGCATGTAAGCCATGACTTTAAAAAGAAGTGTATGTGTCATATGCTTGACTGAGTCAAACTAAACCTGTACAAACAATATGTAATTATAGATCAATTGCTAGACTTATGAACTGCCTGATACTATTCAACATAATGAACATATTTCTGGCAACGAAAGGCTAATCCCACAGAAATATCAGACACGAACCTCCATGTTTCCATGTTTTTAATACAAGGAATTATGTGGGTTTTTTTGTTTTTGTTTTGTTTGATTGTTTGTTTGTTTTGTTGTGTTTTTGTGAGAAAAGAATCAGCTTTAATGGCATATTAACAATGGAGAAGCTGCATACCATAGAAAGTCAAGTATTAGAGCATTTTTTATATTCAAGACAAAATGTCAAGCCAAGGAACTAGCTAATGAAATATATATGTTTATATACATACATACATATATATATATGTATATATATAATAGTAAAGAATTGGGATCAGAAAATCTACCTCAGCTGGAACTAACATTTCTTAGTCTGATCTGAATAGCAATCATAGCTATAACACACTATTGCAGTGCACTGAAAATATGTTATTTCCCATCTGGAAAGTTGCAGTGATTGCACTTTTTAAAAATTTCCTTCTAACAAGAAGCAATTTTGCAGTCTCAGCTCTGGCAGAAATTATCAAGATGAAATGCTTCTTTACCTTTACTTAAATGATACATTATGCAAATTGAAAACAGCAATTTAAGGAAACAATTATTTAAAGAGAACAACTTTTCTGATTTCTGAACAGGAAATGTTACAGGATAAAAAAAGCCAACCCTAAATGCTGTTGACTTCAATCTATTACAGGAAAAAAGCTCGATACCTTTCTACATTCAAAGACTTCTTGTTTCAGCAGTTGCCAGTAAAAACTGTCCCTGTATAATATCCCTGATGTGAGGCCTTTTAAAAGCTGGGAGTAAATAAGTGAAGTTGTACTCCTACTAAAAAAGTGAGGATATTGGTATTGAAAAGGAGTAATATAGCAAATTACTTCAAGGGCAGAATAGAAAGCAGCCTTAATTTACTTTCTCACATTTATCAGTTTCTGTAGGATTTACAGACCTTTGATAATAGTGTCAAAAAGCCCATTGCTTGCTGACCACATGCCCATTGGTGGGATTCCTGCAGAAACCTACAGTGCATTTCTTGCACTGGAAAGATTGTGTGGAGCAGCACAAGACCCTTCAGGGCCTTGTGTGACTGCTGACACTAGCTGGGATTGCACAGGTTCTTCCTGTATTTATGTCATGGTGACTTCATGCATTCTGTCTTCTGTGTTTAGAAGAATAAGATTTAACCTATTTTTGACTAGCAACTCAAGCTCATAAGTTAGCATTCACACAGAGGGGAAAACCTTTGACTTTGGAAAAATCTATACGCTGGTATTGTGTTCCATATTTTGACCTCTGGGGACATTTGGGAGTCTGTGGTTGCCTCTTCTTAAAAAACCCATCTCAGAAATGTTCTAGTGTTCTCACTCCTGCCTTGGATATAAGCCTGGATGTGAACTCTTGAAGTTCATTTCTTGAGCAAATATCAGTCATATATACATATATATATATTTCAGAATCAAAAATATGAAAAAACAGGAAAAAAAATATTTTGATGGAATTTTGATGGATTCTTTTAAAATATAGCTCCTTATCCTTACTGTTGACATCTTTTTTTTTTTTTTTTTTTTTTTTTTTTTTTTTTTTTTTTTTTTCCAGAGGGCTCCTGCTACTACATCTTTATTGCATGGTGTGACATGCTGACTGGTGCGTTATATGCCTCACAGCTTTCTAGTTCTGTCCAAACTGTATTCAGTTTGTCAATACAATTTTCTTAGGGAAAGATAGGAAGGTTAACTGAATCATGTGCAAATAGATCAAAATAGTAATTTATTTTTAGTATCAGAAAGTTATTTCTGCAAAAGTTTTTCTTAGACTATGATGCTCTAAACTTTGCCTTTAATTTTGAACAGCTGTAGCTCTGCTTTACCCCATTGAGAAGATATCTGTGACATGGTGAAGAGAGGTGAGACCAAAGCAGTATCACCTATAATGACAATTCAAATGGTACACTTAATTCTCTTCAAAAGACACAGCTGATCATGTTCTTGCCTGTTTTGTCTGCCTCTTCCATCTGTATGACTTTCTGAACAAATCTGTCAGCAGGAGGGTGACAGAGAGGGCTATAATGTAAGGTATACATTACAAAAAAAGAAACCCACAACTTGCAGGTGCATTAACTGAAGTGGTGTGGTCAAAGTCCAAACTAAATCTGAATGGTATGAATATTAGGCGGTGAGGAATAAACTTGGACCTTGTCAACTTAGAAAAGACATCTCTGCTTTGCTGAGTTGATGGCTGTTAATTGTGTACTGTCAACACTGCATTCTGGAGCTGGGTACATGAGTGTCATATGTTCCTGGAAATAAGTTTAACTGATGTATAAATGATGATATATATGCATATACGTATGTATAAATATGGATATATATATATATATATAGTCAGAATTGTGCTTTTTATGACAAGATTTATTATTTAGGTTAGTGTCTATGTTGTCTTTATGATTACCTGCCAAATCTTAATAGATGCTGAAAGTTGATTTTAATATAGATGCTTACATATAGTTTTATTTGGTCTTACCCCTCCCTATTCCCTAACACCTTTTAATTTTATACCGGATTTACCTTTGTATAGAGAGACAGCATGGTAAGTACTGGAAACGTGGTAAAAGATCAGGTAGTAGGAAACATTCTGGGATTGAATTAATATGTCAGATCTCTTTAAATTTTATAGGAGCACAGATAGGTCTATAATTAAGAGTTTTCAATTAGCAGACTAATCTGTGAGAGATATAGAGTGAAGAAAACTGAGATGAAGACAAAATTGAACAAATAAGTTCATTAAATAATGTAAAGATGACACTTGTCATTTTTCTGAAGGAAAGAAAAGAAGGATTGGGAATCTGAGATCCAAAATATTGGGAAAAAATCTCCAGTCAATGATAAAAATAATGTCAGTATTTGGGGAATCATATAGAGTGCCTTCAGATGGTCAAGGAAGGGCCAAGGATTTAAACAAAGAGCCTTGGATCTCAGAAAATTATAGAATCATAGAATGGATTAGGTTGGAAGGGACCTTAAAGTACATTTAGTTCCAACTGTCTGCCATAGGCAGCATTGCCATCCATCACTTCACACTACTTCAGGCTGCCCAGGGCCCCATCCAACCTGCCTTGGAGACCTTCAGGGATGGGGCATCCACAGCCTCTCTGAGCAACCTGTGCCAGTGCCTCACTACCCTCTGAGTAAAATGTTTCTTCCTGGCAACCAATCTGAATTTCCCCTTGTTTAGTTCAAAACCCTTCCCCCTTGTCCCATGAGAATCAGCTGAATAGGAAAGAAGAATTACAAGCAGTCAGCCTGAGATGGAAATGAAATTAAAACAAATAGAAGGTTTTTTGCTCAGTAAATAATGACAAGATAATGATAGTTAGCATATTGTTTTAAAACAGTAGAAAGATGAAGAAATAAAAAATGGAAATACTCATATAATCAAAGATTGGCTAAGATGAATCAGTTATTAAGAGGATTCACTAACCGGACAAGAGTAAGAAGGAAAGAAAATTAATAAAGTAGGTTCGTTAATTTTTAGGAAGTTAATGGTTCAGAAAAAATAGCTGAGAATTCAGAATGTCTAATGAAATAAATTAAAAATAGAGGATGTTGAGCTCCATAAAAATGGTTTGTTAAAAATTAGCTTTGCTCATTTCTGTGTTTCCAATGGAGAAATCAAGTGGGGATTAAACAAAACAACAACAACAAAGATAAACATAATATTTTGAATATTTAAAGTAGCTTGGGGGCTGTGAGTAATAAAACTGTAGGCGTACCTATTTAGATTTTAGTGGGAAGATGTTTCTGCTTGTATGTGTTCTGCCTCTGATTAAGAAACTGTGTAATTGCTCTGGGGTTGTGTGATACCTGAGCTCAGAGCTCTGCTGGGATGGGAGACGCCCAGTGAAATTGAGATCTGTTATGGGAGTGTTCCCTGTGGCATTGCCTCTGTGAATACTTCCTTCTTTGAAATGTGTTTGATCCAGAGTGAATTACATAAATTATGAGACCTGTTTGAAACAGGCTGCCTTCAAGGTGGCAGTGGGGGAGTGTGTGTGACATCTCCTACAGACTTGGCTGGTAACTGGACATTGAGCTGCATGGGCTGAAGCAAATGTTTGTGAGTGTAGGAGAATGCAAGTGCAGATTTTGGGGGGCGTTAAAGGGATATGAGCACCTTCAGGTTTTGAGTGTTGCTGTGTGCAGTTATATTGGGAAAACCTGAGTTAGCTAAGGCTTCTTGTAGGGCCTGCCCACCTTTCCTTGTACAGCTCAGGTCAGTAGTTTCCAATGCATCAGAAGCTGCTAATGTGACTTCACAGCATTCACTCTGAAACGGGCAAAAATATGTAAGCAGGCTTCATTTTGTTAGCGAGGGATGTATGGTGAGAGATCAGATCAAAGCTAGGGTCAGACTTAGTGCAATAATCTTAGCACCAATTCCTGCCAGCTATAACCCCAAGACCCCAGAGAAGTATGTGTGGATGGCAGTTCTGATGCAATGACCTTACAGGTTGTTCACAGATTTTATTTATTTATTTATTTTGGAGGGTTATTATTCTGTTTATCTATTCTTCTATAAATTATTCCTCATTTGTAGTGTTCAGTCCTGTGCAGCAGTTCTCTGTTGTGTAGTGCCTTGCCAGCTCTTCCCCTCTCTGTGCTGTGCACCTGTGTGTCCCATATATGCCTCCAGTGCTCCCATCAGTCTGTTCTCTCTTTCTTCTCCGCTGCGCTGTGTACCCCCTGCAGTTTAATCAGATGTATGCTGATCATAGGAATCTTCATGTTCTTTTGTTTGAAGCATCTCGGCAGAGTTCTCTGCTTTTTTCTTCCCGCCTGACAGTTACACTCATTGCTTTGTCATCCCAGTCAGTGGGAGTGCAAGAACTAGCAGCATCCTGGCATTCCTGTGGAAGGTGCACACTGGAGAGCATTTTCTGTCATGATGTTCAAAACAAACATCTACTGCAATGCAGCTGTTTGAGCTCTGCTTGCTCTTGCTACTATTTTTGTTTGCAGTTCAATACGTTTTCTTAAACCTCTTTTTGTAAGTGCAGATACATGCTGAAAGCTGATAGCTGCTCAGGGAGCAGCTTGCCTTGGCAAACAGGCATCTGTTTTTCAGTGTGTCTACAGGCAGTTGTTCAAGCAGTGTTTTCTTCCCCAGTTTGTATTAGTCTGGCCCAGTGTTTGAATGATCTTTTTGTTTGCTTTCACCTGAGGAGACTGTGCAAGAGTCGTGGTGAACTTACCGATGGATCCACGCAACCCTGGATCAGATGATTTTTAGTTACTCAACCTCTTATGCTCTTTTAGGGTTATATTAGAATATTAATAATTCCAGAACCAGGATCATGCAGTTGATATTGTTCCCATGAGCTATCTACCACTCAGTGAAAACTGATGCTGATATCTCAGAGGCAGTAACTTGCCAATATTCATCTTATTTCCTATTCCCCTGTACAGCAGTGTATCTATATCTTGTCAGGAGAAAAGCTACTGCTCTGCTGTTTCCCCAGCCAAGATCATTTCAAATTAACACATCTTGTTATATGCACACCCAGGGCCTCGTTTGTAATCATCCTTCAAAACAGCAGTTTGTTCTGTAATTAACTTGTATGGCTCATACTGCATATGAATGGTTCAGTTCTTCCTGCAAAACAATCTGCTGATTTGCAAATAGTCTGAAATATTTTTCATTGAGAATGTTTTTTTATTTTATCATTACAATAGCAAAAGAATACCTGGAAGGTGCTTAGTTTGTTTTAGCCAAGTTCTAAACCCTGGAAGATAAATGTTTGCCTCTTTTAAAGAATGTGACCTGCTAAAATGAATCTTTCCGTATCATGTCTGGAAGTGCTTTGCCAAACAGAAATAGCTGTAGGAGTACTTAAAATACTTAGCATGACTATAAATAAGTGCTGCAGTCTGGCATGGAATTTATTATTATTACTATTATTATTATTTAGGAGGCTGTGGCTCCTCCCGTCCTACTACACTTAGTAGTAGGTCAGCTACAACTACTGCCAATGAGAAATTGCTGGGAGGTAAGATTTCACTTCAAGATGCAGTGCAGTGCCTGAACTGCTTGAGCATTTCCCTCTGCACTAAGCTGTATGTTCTCCTACCTAAAATAAATGTTTATTCCACCTGGATTCCTCTGGATCAGCCAGAGAACTCTGCTTCATTCAGCATTTTGCTGGGGAGAACAGGGGAAGGTGCAGGTCACAAGGAGTGAAAATAAGAGAAACCTGTAAAGTGCAGGGCACTCTGCCTTCAATGGATTGCATAGGCAGGGCATGTTGCTGGACAGCTGTCCCAGGGACATTCATGCTGAAACTTTCTCAGTGGTGGGAATGCTCTCGTGAGTTTAAAAGGATTTGTCCCAAAGAAGAGTAGTAACTTGCAGAGGGAAGAGAGGTTTGGAGTATTGCTTATGGGAACAATTTTTGGGACTGGGAGGGAGAAGTGGACAAAAGCAAGGAGTCTTTCTTTTGATGGACCTAGAAGCCCTGTACTCCCACAGAAAGAAGGGCCAACAATTTTCTTTTGTTCACATTTATAGGAATTGATCTGATCCTTTGCTTTTGGTGAAAAGTGAGACAGCTGGGAATTTTTAATTCCCAGGAGTTGTGATACTCATTGAGTTGACTGGTAAAAGAAATGAGCAAAGCATCCCCACTGCTCTCTACCTTCTTTTCTGGATGGTGTCATAGTCTTTGTGGGTAGCATTATCCTGGGAGCAGAGGGAAAGAATGTTTGGGAAAGGAGGATGGAGGTAAAACATGGGTCAGGAGCCTCAAGCAACACAAGCCTATTCCCACAGAGAGCAGTATCCTTTCATCAGATTTGGGGTGACACCACTGTGGCTGTGGTAGGCTGCCTCTAACCGGACATGGCTATTTTGTTTGCAAAGCCCTGGTATCTTAAGGATTACAAACATCTAGTTTGTCTTTTTTTGTTTTTCCCTGAGCATTCACAGTTTGCTCTGGGCACTTGCAGCATTTGGGAAGAATATCACTCTGATTTGTTGCCTGCAAGAGAGTCTAATTAAAACAAGAGAGCAGGATGGGAAGTGATGACACACAGTGCAGCTGAGCTGCTCCCAAAGCTGAACATGGCAGCTGCAGTTTTCATCATTTGCAAAGCCTCAGCCAACACGTTGGCCCACAGAGTTAAAATAAATGTCTAATTACGTTGTTTAATCGTTTCAGTTCCAAATTCGTGCTTGCAAAGGACTGTAAAAGATGGAGTGAAACAGCACAAGGACTGTGATCGCAGCAGTGGCCTGCCAGTGAATCTGAAATCAGGATGTTTTTTTCTGAGTCAGATTGCTCCCTGCCCCTCACAGTGGTCAAGCTGCAGAGGAACAACTCTCTGTGCCTGACCAGGCTGCAGCTCTGTCCCCAGCTCTGCCTCACCCACACTGCTTGGCAGCACCATGCTAATTAGCTGCAGAGCAGGGAGCCCTGCAGGTGCTGAGAGCAAAGACAGGGAGAGACTTCAAAGGTGTTTACTATTTTCTTTTTATTCTTAATCCTGTAGTGAAGCTATAAAAGAAATATCACTGCTGTCCTGATCCAGTAACTTGTTATGTATGGAGAGACGCTGCTCTGGGGCATTTTTGGCTGAGGTGGTTTTTGAGTTTCTTTGTGACTTTCTGAGAGGGTGCAAATTAGACCATTAGACCTGGTTGTTAAGGGTGGACGGGGGATATACCAGTGTCAAGTGGGGGACTGAGAGCCTCATGTCAAAACAGCCTCTTGGGAGGTGAAATGTGTTAAGCCTAAATCTAGTCTGGGGTACAGGGAGCTCCTTTTCACACACAGCATAGGCAAATTCTCTAGAATAAAGTGATGAGTACAACTGGGGCTTAAGCCTCTTTGTAGCTCTAGCTCCCATTTGCTAAAATATTTACAAGTAAAAGACATTAATACATCCAGATTAATGGGTCTGCTCTGTACAAGCATATGTTTGTTAAACTATCTGTGAGTCAACTGTTAGTCTAGATTACTGTTACAAAGAGCACCAGGACCGAGGTGACTTAATGTTCCCAATGATTGTGCACATCTGCTTAAGCAGTAGCCCACAGTAACTGTAAGGTGGTATCCTCTATTTGCCTTTCTTCACATGGCTCAATTCCAGATGATTGTTGAAAAAACACCAAAATGCCCTCATGAAAAATTTTCATCTAAGGTTGCTTTTCTTCTTTTTTCCTAAAAATCTCTGTTCCTCAGTTGGGGAAATTCTGCACAAGATGAATGAAGGTTACTAAAACAGTCAGTGATTCACTTGCTGTTAACCGATGTGATGAAGAGAGCATGTCTGAGTTGAGGAAATACAGACAACAGCTTTCAGTCATCAAGACTATGACTAATGCACAAAGAAACTGTGACTGCAATTGATGAACTTGGTGAACTCTCTTGAGAACAAGATTTTGTTTAATTTTAGTTCCCACAAATTAAATCTCATGTTTCTATATTGATACTTAAGCTTTATCTATTCCAAAGTAATTGTAAGAGAAGGAGAAAATGAAGCCTTAAATTCTAAGAAGCCAGGCATACTCGCAATCCAAACGGCCTGTTTGAAAGAGCCACATTTTTATTCTACAGGGATTTTCTGTAATAAGACATTAACTATTGCAATGAGAAATTATTTGGAGAGGAAAAAGATTTGTCCCTAGAGTTCAGTGTCGCTTTGCTGCTGATTTCTGTTTAGTTAGTTTAATACTGCCATTTACTAACAGTGACTGCATACCACAGTCAACTAGAAAGCCAATTGATTTCTTCATGTTTCTTTTGGAGCACAAGGTCAGTCAGCTGTACTCTCCCTTTTTCCATCAAGGCTTTCCCATTTTAACTCTCTATTTCTTTCTCAGACTGATGCTTTTTGTAATTAGTCTTACCCTTTTCTCAATAATATACTAAAATCTCCTAAATGTCTGGAACCTTTAATGCAACACTTTGAGATATTACAAACACTTGGTAATCCCAGAATTCATCCAGACAAATAAAAGGGCCAGGCACAATCTTTAGACATACAGTGGTTGTTATTAGGATTTGTGCTGGAGCTTTTACTTTTCCTGCTGTTGGCTGCTGCATCTGTCTTTCATGCATTTTCATAGTGTTTTGTCACAGAGGAAGATGAAAGTATTTTCAAGCAATGTTTTTAAACAAAATTAGGAAATGTGTTACAATCTAATTATTGAGGAGAAGCCTTAAAGACTAATTGGGAAATAATCTGGAGACAAAACTGGGGGGGGAAAAAAGAATACTTCCTTGCCAACAGACGCACAAAGCATTGCAATAGTAAGGAATGCTGAAAGACTGAATGAGACCTTTGGCAATTAGAAACCTTCATGTAGTGAGCTCCTCTATTTGAGTTGTTAACGCTGAAGATTAGCATCACCTGACGTCTAAAACATGTTTTTATCTACACACATTTTCCAGGAACCTTTGTATTCTTAAACCAATGTTTTTTGTTGTAGTTCAATTTGGTTTCAGAGCCCTAAGAAAAAGGCTTTCTGGAAAGCCTATGTAGAAGAAACAGTAATTTCATTTCTTTTGTTCTTGTCTGATCATATATGGTGATAATATGATGATTACCTAGAAATGTTGATACCCATCTGAGAGTGGTAAGAATTTAAATGAGTGATTTTTTAGTTCTTGTAACCTGGAAACAGCGTAGAGTAGAATTTGATAAAATGCACAAATTAGAACAAAATGGAATTACACATGTTCAGCTGCTCTAGGGTTTATGGAGCTTGCTGGTTCCTTTTTTTTTCCCCTCATGCACAAATGTAAGTAGTATTTTATACTTACAGATATTTCTGGTTTTATTGAGGTCTTTTTTTTTTTTTTTTTTTTTTTTTTTTTTTTTTTTAACTGTACTGTCTGTCAATGGTCACTAGCCTTTATCCAGATACCAGCCTAATTTTCGTGGTATCTTTTTCTATAATCTGAAGTAAATCCAAAGTGGTATTTTATTTTTCACTCTTTTGTGAATTCATTTTCAATAAAAGGATTGAAATAACTCCTGGGTCTTATGACAAGGGTAGAATCAATGCAATTACTGAGTTATGAAAAGATATTAAAATATACCACAATGACTGCAACTCAGTAAAATCCGTAATCTGATCCTCAACTAATAAAAAGTTGAAGGGAGATGAAAAAAAATTAACCACGGTTTTCCGATTTTGAGTTTCCTCATGGGTGCATGGAGGAAGGTCATCAATCAACACACTGCATGTTAGTCCGCTGTTGGTGAGGATGTACTTTCTTACTTTTGAAGACTTAGGCTTTCCTCTGTCTGCTGTAAACTGGACTGAAGGCATCAATGACTGAGACTAAGACTGGTGTTGTAAGATGTGCTGTGATGCATATCTATTACTAAAACTGCATGGTGTTCACCAGGTTTCAGCTCATCTCCCTTCTCTGTGAAGACATGTTGCTTACCAGATGCAATAAGCGTTAGACCACTAGACCTGAGATTTTGTCCTGCCTTTGGGCCCAGAAAGATAACCACACTTCCAGTGACAGCAATCCGCTTTTACCTTCTAATATTTATGCAAGGGAGAACTGGAATCGAGCTCATACAGTGTATGTACTTAAAAAATACTTCATCTAAACCAGTGACAGCATTAAATTTTTAAGCTGATTATCCTGTGTTTTTTGTTGTTGTTGTTGTTCTTGTTTGTTTGTTTCCAACCATCTTGTTAGGCAGTGGATTTATTCATGTTCCTTCAATTTCAGAGGAGTCTCAGCAGCACAGTGGGTCATCCTTCAAGTGTCAGAACAGCAAAAGGTGAGATTTTTCAAGGCAAGTACAGAATTAAGCTAGTAAAGAGAAGCTGAAGGCTGTTACCATAAGGACAGCTTTTTCTTCACTATCTGTGCTTGAAAATGTTGTAGATCATATTTTAAAATTTTAATATATATTTTTTTATTTTTAGGAAGAGGCTGCCGAAACTGGGAATGGAGAATGAAATTAAGAACAGAGGGTAATGTAGGCAGGCTTATTTTATGCCAGCCTAGATAATCCTGTTGCTTTTAATGCAGCTTACTGCCATTGAAAGAAAAACAAATATTCCTCTCCTACTTTTCACTGAAGGTTTTTTTTTGTTTTGTTTTTGGTTGTTTTTTTTTTTGTTTTTGTTTTTGTTTTTGTTTTTGTAATAACATTGAGACTTTAGAGTTTTTTCAGAATCTCAATACCTTGAGCATCTCTGGTACTTCAGTGAAACCACGAGCTACCATTCAGTTTTTAAAAATTCCTCCTTGGGTTTGGCTGTTGACTTTCCTGGCTTAACATGTTGTGCAGATGCTGAGTCTATTTCAAGCCTAAATGTGTACTTTCATAGCTAAGCTGGGTGCTCTGCAAATGAAATGCTCAATTAAACACGAGGCAGGAGGCTGCCATTGGTGCATGCAGTATTTCTCCTTGAAATCAGTTGTGGAAATTGCCATGTAGCTCTTACCTTCTAGTTGCTTTTTTATCAGTCCCACAGTGGTGATTAGGCCAATTTCAATTTAACATTCAACTTAAAACACTCACGTAGTCATGGCTGTAGATGCTTAGATTCTTAAGGTAAAATAAATCAGTTTGGTAGCAATAGTGTGGTAGCTCTCAGATGTGCAATGCTTCACTAAAAAGGGTGCAAAACTTCACCAGTACCTGTTTGGGTATAGATACAATAGGAATTTAATTGCTTAGAAATTAGGCTTTGCAGCACTCAGCTTGACTCTAGAAACCAGTAAGACATTATAAGAATGAGGTACTCTTGGATAAAGTGCAATCTCGGTATAGAAGCAGACCTTATAAATTTCACTCTATTGATATTTGTCTGTCTTATTTAAATAATAACCAAACTTAATGCACAAGAAGTCCAAATTTTGAATGAAATTTGAATGAAATTAGTAACACCACTGTGAATTTTCTAAATGTATTGCTAAGTAGAATACCAATTAAATATTTTCAATTTATTTTTTTCCAGAATTCAGTGTCTTTGGTTAGTTTATTTAGAAACAATTTTTGTTCTTCAACACATGGTAAAACTGTGATCATAGATCTTATAGTGCTGAACAGTCTATTTAGCAAGTTTTCTATTTCAAGATTCAGGAGCCTTAAAATTATGGATGCACTGTCTGGAATTATATATAAGCTTTCTGCAGAATGCTTGCCTTTATGAACTGTCTGTGTTTCTTTAAGTTTTTTTGTTATTTAAAACATAGCATGTTCTGTTTTATTTAGGTGCATGAATTACACATTGCAGTAGCAATAATGCACTCCAGGCAATTCATTTCCAGTTGAGTTTTGCTTTGCCCGAGTGCTTAAAAAGCCACTGGCTTCCCGTTTTCTACCTTCTAATGCCCCCTGAAGTGTGCAGTAACCATTCGAGAAATTCACTGTTTGCCATAGCTTATTGGTTCTGTGTTCTTTTTTTGTTCTTTTTTTGTTCTCTTTTTTTTTTTTTTTTCTTCCTATGAAAGCCATCCCACAGGGGGAAATTGGTAAAATCGGAAATTGGAATTCACCATCCCCGAAAATGAAGCATTAATATAGAGAAAGAAGAAAAATATTCTGTGTCATACTTGGTAAAATGTGATGTGGATATAAATTTAGAACATGACATGTTCTTAAAAATTCCCATCTGGCGATCTCTGCCTTTGGGAACTGAATGTGTTGCAGAGACCCTCAGGTGGCATGGGACACTGGGGAGATGTCCACTGGCTGTGATATAAACACAGTGGTTCAAGAACATCCTAAGTCGCAGCATAGCATTTTGCCTTCAGATCTCTTTTTCCTTGACTAAATAAGTTAATGGATGTACCTCAAGGTACTCCACAATCAATCCTGAGGAGAATGAATGTCAATGAGTCCCACTCAGAAACAAACATGGAAAATCTTATTTCTTCTTCTTATTTAAACTGTTCCTTCATCTGGCATTACAAAGGAAGATATTTAAGTCAGGAGCTGATCTGTACCACAGAAGAAAGTAGGTTGGTAGGAAAGCATATAACAGCCAAGAATGATGGACACAGCTGATATCTAAAAGATGGTAAGCAATTCAGTAAGACTGTGAGCTGACACAGATCTGTGTGATGCCAAATCTAGATTATCACTCTTGGGGTTTAGCTGCTTATCTTGGTAGATCAACTTCCAATTCATTTGAAAGTCAATTACTCTCACACAATCCTCCAAAGTACCATGTCAATATAGTTTATGTACAGAAGTAAAAATGTAGGTATTTATTGGGTACACCTACTGGATAGGATGTGGTGATAGAATCTTGTTTTGGGGAAAAGAGGTAGGTATAGAGATTCAGGCATGCCATCAGGATGAGGAACATTCAGGGTAGATACATTCAGCAATATTAAGGCTTTCAAATCTGTCCTTTCCTAGGGAAATGCCTTCCTGGGCATAAGATATCTCTTCAGTTTCTTCTTTGTGCAAGAGCAAACTAAAGGTTTAAGGATGTCAGAGCAGAAAGAAAGGAATAGTTTGACTTTTGGTGTATCTAGTAAGTTTTGCGAGTAGAAGTGAGCTGTGTTACTCCAGACTTCATGCTGGCTGAAGCTGAGACAGCTCCAAGTCAAAACCCAAGGCTAGTAAATAACCTGAAGGGCAAGATAGGTTGGGCCCACTGTCATGTCAAGGAAACATCTAACTCGCTGAGGTAGCAGGCAGGCACTCTAGCTGAAGAACGGGGACACCTAGCTTTAGGGTGTCAGGAGAAGGTCTTGGGTTCCAGTCAGCAAGCTTATTTCCAGGTTTTTATCTCCTTCTTTGTCCATATCACATAAATGAAAATGAGTTTGGATTAATCTCATCATGAACAGAACCAAGCTGTGGCAATAGACAGTTTGAATTTCTCTTTTATTTCTGCTCATGGTGATATCACTATTGACCTTTCACGTATTTATAGCTTTATAAGTTAATTACTTATCTTCAGGTCATATCACACATTCTACATTGACTGCAAATTGATTTTTTTTTTTCTTGTGCAACCCTAACTTTTAAAAACAAAGCTATTGGAGAATTTTATTCCAAGACATTATTTCCTCACTTAGGGATAGCTTATACGGTACATTGCCTTGTTTTTCTTTCATGATCATTTTAGATCATTAAATTGTTGTATATTTAGTTGATGTTTTCATTAGCATATTATTTTGTTTTAGGCTTACACATTTTTGCAAAACAACAGGAAACTCTAACATGTAAAATATTAATATGTTTATTTCTTTTCAAATGATCTGTGCATTAACATCCCATAAATAACCCAGTTTTCCCTTTGAGTTGATAAGTAGTCAAATACTTCCACTAGGTGCATTTTTATTTTATCATTCAGAATGTGAATGTATTTAAATTTGACTGGCAGTTTATTGGTGGTGAATTTATGTTAAATATATGAGGGTTTGCCTAATTCAGTTTGGTAAATCTCATCTTCAGTGCTACTATGTAATAGCTTGAGCAACCACCAAGACAAAAGACTCACAACAGGCTCATAGGCTCACATATTGTGGCGGTATACTAATTTAGGCTGTGTCAGCATCTTCCACCAGGAACCAAGTAGAGATTCCAGCTACCGAACTCTAGAACATTAAAATACTATTTATTTCTAGTAGGAAACTCTAAAGAATATGTGAATGCACATACTTTGCAGTTTCTCTGTGTTCAGTAGCAGAAATGTTATCATGTGACATCTCCACAAATATCATATGTAATTCCACACATACATTCCTTATAAAACTGCATTTATCTACACTAGTTATTTATACTGAAGATTCAGAATCTTTGCAACTGTTGAAACCATCTCCTTATCTTCAGTATATATGTATACTGATATATCTTCAGTGTATGTATTGTAATCATTAAATCCAAAGCACAGCATCATGTGAGCCTCTGTGAAGAAAATTAACTCTATCCTCAGCCAAAGCCATGATAACTGTTTGCAAACCCAGTGACCCACTTTCTATTTAGAATAATAGAACAGAAGATTTCAAAAATGTTCTTTGTTCATTTGCCTTGCAGAAGGATGTGTCAGGAAGAAATGGATATTCTGTGCACAATGTTTAAAAAGGAAAAGCTAATATGATGTGACAAATTATGTGTAGAACTGGAATGATGAAGTAATTGATCTTCTGGAGATTAGTTTAATTGTTGCTTTTTGTCTTTCATATGCAAATAGACAACTGCTTCTATTATAAAATGCTTTGCAGCTCAGAGGGGAACTTATTCGCTGCCTTGTAGGCAGAGTTCAGCAAAATGTCACCTTCCCAATGCAAGGTATTTTTGTATGCAGAGTTTAGCAAAGGTAACTGTTATCACTGCTTAGGCTTCATATTCCTACCTATCTGAAACTGAAAGAAGTAGTGCTTACAATTCAGATCTTCCTATGGAAATGTATTTTTAATTCACTAGATAAATTCTAACTCAGATTGATGCCACCTACTTTATCAGCATGTACAAAATCTGTGTAGATTTATATGGAGTGTACTTACTGTTTTTTTAAGTAATTGTAACCATCAGTAAGGGCCTTTGAGCAAGGGTAAGTGCATTTAAAGACAGTAACCATTTTGGGAATTAAGGATGTTAACATTTCCTTAAAATACCTTTTCTTTTTGTGCTCATGCAACCGTCTATCACACTGCGTAATGTGTCTGTATCACTTTCTGGTGTGAAAAACTCTTTTTTCCTATTTCCTTAAAAAAAAAGAAAGATATTAGCTAGCAAGGGAGAACAATCTTTTTAGAGAATGTTTCTACAGGGAACAGTGTTGCCTGTCTTCTGTTTGCATGGCATTTTTTACTCCCCAGCTTCTTGCTTCCATCTTTCTGATAAGAAAACATTTAGAATTGAAAAAGAAAACCTGGGAAGAAAAACAAAGGTCAAGCAGTAGAATATTTTCAATTCCTCTCCTGTCAACCTTTATGACATCCTTTGGTGTACGTCAGCCCATGGTGGACCATGCCAGTTTGCCTGTGGGCCTCCAAATTGAACTGACAAACCTAGTGTTTATTCTCAACATTGTTTGCATATTTACATTAGATGCGCATGATACTGAGAGTGTGCTTGTTTTAAAAGGAATAGAGAGGCTGAAGACAAAACAAATAAGTTATCTTGTCTGATCTGTGCCCTTAACACTGTTCTATGATATTATCCCCAAAGGATGTAAAAGTCGTCCCCTACAGATTGCAATGACTTTTCACATTGACAATTCAGTTAAACCTTTGTCAGGTTTCATGCCATACCTTATATCCAAGCACTAACGTGCTAAATTTAAATGTATTCCTCCTCTTAATAATAAAGAATTTATAAAAAGAAGTCAGGACTTTTTGCTACACAGATAACCATACTTTCCCTTCTTTTAAATCTAATATAATAAAACTGTTGTGTTTTTAATTTTTGTTTGCTTCTTAGCATTTCAATAAAATATTGTTCATTGTTGAAACCAAAGATATCCATTTTCTTGTGTCTTGTGTGGATTCTCTGCTGCCTATGGATTGAGAACATAGCACATTGTGTCACTCAGCATTTGCATGGTTTTCCTTCTCTCTCTCTGGTTATCCATAGTTACAGAACATAACATCACCATGAAATTACTGAAAAAATACCAAGATATAATTAAAAACATAAAAGTATCAGAATATCTTCAAGGAGTTATAGACAAGATATATCTTAATGTCTTCATGGTATTGAAGACGGTACCTTCAAGTGTCTGCCTCTCACATTTATCTGATAAATGGCAATGGTTTCAAAAGTCAAGAGGGATAGGAGAGAGAGAGACATAAACAAATATATATTTTCGCACACAGGCTTGAATCCCTTAAACGTCATTTCCTTGAGGTACAGACCAAACATGGGTTGTTTCAGCTTGTCAGTTAAGCAGAGGAAAATCTGTGACCGTGTAATTCTGTCTTTTTTTAACTTCAGCACTAAGCCTGGCTGTAAGGTCTGAAAAGATAGGAAGTTGTAGCTTACAGAAATAATAGAAATGCATGCTGTTTTGGGGCACTAAACCGCATTTGCCATTGATAGTTAATTTTCAGCTTGGGCATGTGCTCAGTGAAGTGCACTGTCAAAACAAAAAGACGAAGAATTTCAGAGGGGTCAAAAGCTATTATGTGTGCATACAGAGTCTGTGATGTCTTTAAACTTAGGAACTACTGATTTTTTGGGGCATGCTATCAAGCAGTTCATTAAACAGTTGTAAATTTAATTTCTTTTTTTTACCCTCATCTCTGATTTTTAATCGAATGAGAGGTGGCAAGAGAAGTGTAAGGTACAGGCTTTCTTGGCAGTCTTTTAGGGTTGCTGGGAGCTATGGTGAGTTGGAAAGTGTTATTCACTGCCATGACACAGGAGGTTCCTGCCCCTTCTTAATCACAGTGCTTCTCTGAAAATCCTGTTTCTTCTCCCTCAGGGTTTGAGATTAGCTAGACAAAGAACTTTTGTTTTCTGTGGGGGGTTAATAAATTTCTGTCTTTCCTTGGGGAGAAAATAACATCACGTGTGGGTGAAGAGATGAACACGTGAAATGTGAAGTCTTGGACAGAGAATAAAGTGATTAGTTCCTCATTAAAGGGCCAGAGAGGGATGCAGTAACTATAGTAACCACTGCATATATGAACCTCTTTCCACCTCCCTGTAACCTACTTGGTTACAAAGAAAATTTCAATCTTTGTTATTTATTTGTAGAGCTCATTTTTAGTGAAATGTTCACAGTGTAAATGATGTGTAATATGCAAATATATGTATTTATACATATTTGTATACACACATTTCCAGACGCAGAAAAAATGAATTTAATTGTGATTAGTCAGGCAGATGGGTAAATCCACCCATATAAATACCTATCACCCCTCATTTTTAATCTTCTTTTTTTCTTCATGACTAATGGAAAAGAAATGACTTAATGACTCAGGAACTACATTAATATTTAAGAACATTTGTATCTCTGTGCATATTTCCATTCTCTGAAGCACTACCTGTTTTATGTCAGCTACTTCTTTCTAATAAAATACAAATAATATTTAAAATTTGAATAAATGGAGTCTGTCTCACAAATCCTGTTGCCTTTGTTAGAGTCAGTTCCTGATCTTTCTCAGGTCAGCAATGCCATTAACCTATTCCCCTGCACTACTTCACATCCCCTTAGCTGCATAAATGTACAATACTATGCTGCTACTTGGAATGAAATGACTTAATATTTAACCAGATGATATGATCAAGAATAAATTTGACAGACAAAATACTGGCAAGTACTCTCCCTTCAAAGGTCATACTGAGTCTTACAATATTCAGCCATCCAGATTCTTTTGGTATTAGCTGAAAAGAAAGTAAAAAGGTCTAGGTTACACCTAGAGTCAGTGGATATTTTAAGGTCCCATATTTTAAGGTCCTAGAAATCCTGAGAGCTCTTAGTCAGCAGAACTGAACACTTTGCTTTGTTGTAAACAGTGTTAATGCCAAAAAAAAGCCAGTCCTCACACTTATTGTTGATACTGAGATCATTTAGCTTCAATATTTCTTTCAGCAGTAATGAGCTAAATTTCAGCTAAAGTTCATCCATAAAAGGCCCTTTTTTTTATGTCAGTGAAATGGTAGTAAAGCAGCTGAAATACCAGCAAGATTCAAACATATCTCCACACACTTTCTTTTACAGCAGAGTAGTTGTAAGACCTACAAAGTTCTACAATGATGCTCATGATTCCACTATTAGAGACACATGGGGTTTATGGATCGCGCAACCGGTTCTGATTGATAGTCTACTTGGTCTTTTAGTGGAATGTGTAGAATCACATTTTTGTGCTCAAAAAAGATCCTTTGTGTACTCTGCTTGTCTTCAACTTTTAGAGAGAAAATAATCTCTGCTTCTCAATAACACATCTATCTGAAGCTCTGTGAAAGAACATATGGGACCTGAGTCTACTTCTCATCCATGTATAACAGAAACAATCAGAGAAGCCCTCAGGAGATATGTTGCTTTAGGAATTTGCAGTCAGTAACATAGAAAACGGGATTTAGTGACACACAGCTTTATTTCTCAGAATGTTGTTGATTTGTAACCCATCAAAATTAAAAATCCACCTTGTCTCTTCAATAAATCTGCAGCACAGGATGTCAGTATAAGCATCTGAGGACATCTTTGTTTCTTTGTCATTTTTTATATATATGTATTTTGAAATGTCTTAGAAAACACTGTTATTTTTTTTTTTTTTCTCTTTTACCTTTGAAATGGAACAATATTTTTGTTGTGTTTCAGTATAAATAGATGACAGACATCCCCTATTCTCTGCTTTATCATTCAGAGAGAAATTACCTATATTTTCTTTTTTACGAACAATGTGCATTTATTATTTTTTTCCTCTTCAGGCCAGTTAATGAACAACTGAGCAACTTCTGCTCTGACACCAAGAAAATGGTGACGTATTTCTGCAGTTCCATTCTCTTAAAGCTGGGAGTGGGAATGGCTTTTATTGTGAGTATGTTCATGTGGGAAAGGAATACTTTGAGCAATGCTGTTACGGATCATCTAGTCAGCCATGACATTTATAGTTACATCACTGGGGCTGAATCATGCCAGCTTTTTTCCACTAAGAAGAGAATACTGCTGCATTTCTAACCTAGTTTTACCGCCTATAACCCACAACTTAATTAGATGTGAAGTCTAGAATGTAGCTTGCTATTTACATCATCAAATACTCTTCAGAAATAAAGTCTTAACATTTCTGTTTCCTGGTCTCATTTTTTGTGAATTGCTTGTTTTATTTTTATTTTTAATTTTAATTTTTTTGTTTCCTTTTACTTATCTTATTTCACTGCTAGCCACGGTCCCTAGCCACATGGTTGCACAGTGGTTTCTGTTTACTGCTAGGTAAGTATACAGTGTGCATGTTGGTTTAACAGGACTTTGGGGATGGCCCTTGGACCTGTTAAAGTTACACTCAAAAAAAAAAAACAAACACTCAGCAAACTGGTTGTCTCAATCTCCAAAGGGCATGTGACATAATAACGCAGTAAATAGGACCCTAATACTTTTCACAGCAATATCTTAAAGCATTTATCCAGGATTCTCTAGTGTAAATATTTCAACAACATGTAATTACAAGACCTATTTTTGGTTTCTCTTGAGTAAAAGTGCCATTCAGTTTTTAGTCCTTTATTTCTTCTTCTCTTCAACTTCTTCTTTCTGTACTCTTTCAAATAGCAGTCAGCAAACTCTCACTCTTAAACCATTGCATTCATATAGGAACAGGAACTTGATGGAGTCAAAAGTTTAAAATACTATTCAAGAGACTCATTTTTTTTCACTGCAAGTATAAATTGCTAGATGATAGAGTGAATCTTGGCCATCATTCTTTTCCAGTGTTAAAACATTTCTCCATAGCTATTCTCAGACATATTTAATGCTACTTTGTGACTACTGATATTTCTTAAATCAGAACATTTTGTTTTTCTCTGATAGCAGTCAGAGATTGTGAACAGCTATGAATTGCTCCAGTTGTGGGCAAAATCCTGTGAACTATTTCTAGCCTTGGTTGTTATTTGCAGTCCCTCAGCCCTGCTTGAGTGCTGCTCTGTTTGCCATCACTGCAGTTCAGCCGCCTTCCCTGACTGCAGCTGACCTCCTCCTTCACTGCTTCTTCTTGAAGCAGAAGGCAATGAGATAGCACGCTCTCAAACCCAGGATTTCTGCCCATAGGAAACCAGACTTCCTGAGTTTTCCTGCACAGTAATAACTTTTTCTCCACTTGTTGCTTTTATTATTAGATATCATTGTCTAAACCTAAAACGAAGCCTATGCTTTAACTAGTAACTCCTCTGTCAGTTGTATTCCACAGTGAATTTCTGAAAGCTGTTTTTTGAAGTAATGAAAATGTTGTGCTGTGAATGGCAGAACAGTGAACAAGCAGGAACAACACAAAGACGCTGTCTTGGTAAACACGTGTTTTACAGTATGAAATCAAGATATGCTGGAAAAAGAAAAGACATTATCATCTGAAAAGATACTGTATTAGGCCAAAAGTGAATTTAAATGAAAGTTTTGAAGACTGGGAGTTCTGACATGCCTATTTAGGAGGAAGAAGGAAAATGACAGTTTTATATTGAGGCACTGTGAAGGTTGCACAGGTATATTGAGGAATTTCACAGAAAGTATCTCTAGGCTTTTAGTAGTGAAAGTAACGGTGCTGCAGGCTGTGCAGCTACAACAGTAAAGGAACACTTTAAAATAAGTGGGAAGATTCATGAAGTGTTGTTCCTGGGTAGCAGTAAATGATGGGTTACTCAAAGCAGAAGCATGTGCACTGTCCACCTATCCTAACGTTTAACTAAACTTCGAAAGCACACTACAGAGAAAGGGGACCAAAGAGGTAAACTGTAGTAAAAAAAAAGGAATTAAAATCCAAAATAGAAGGTCTGTGGAGAGGAAAAACAAGATCTGCCATTTTATTCTTTACCCAGAATCATTTCTAGGGACCTCATTTGGGGAACTCCAAGTTGGGACTGTACTTATAAAACCCAGCTCATGTATGTGTGCGGAAAGGTTAACTAATCATTTTTGTGACAGGATGCGACTGGAAATCAAATGAGTAATCAGAGACAAGGTGTTATTCAGCACCCCACAAAAACACAAGAAAATAGTTCTGCTTTAATGCCCTCTTTGTCTGGAATTTGACTTGGCTTTAGGTACATATTTCTATGACATTTTCTGTATTGGATTTGTCTCATATTACATGTTAAAATTCTGGAAAATAATTTCAAACTACAAGTCCCTCTATGCAGTGTCTGATGCACAGACTAAGATGTGAACTATCTAAATTGCTTATTACAAGTTCTCACATCACTTACATACATTCACAAGTTTCCTTTTTTAGTTTTCCCATCCACTCTTATAACTTTCCAGTGCACCTTTACATGTTAACAGAGCATTCCACAAGCACTCCATTACCATGCAGGCAGATGCTTATCCAATCAGAGCCATGAGCTGTTCCATTTGCTTTAATGCTTTATATATTATAAAACAGTTCAACATGAATCTTGCAGATTAATAACAGCAATTGACTTTAAACTTTCTTTGTTTTTATATATAAAATGTTTATAAAATACATGACAAAGACATTCAAGAATCAAACATTCTTCTAGAATATGGGTAAAGTCAAGCCAGAATACTTTCGATTGCCTGTTTGTCATCTTGTCTTCTTGGTAGTATCTATGATATATAAAAGGAATAAGTTTTAAGGCAACTAGTAACTCTTTTAACTACAGCGAGTATCAAAATAAGTATAGCTTGCAGCAAAAATACGTGTATGTGTATGACAAATAATATTAACAATAAAACTAACCTGTTAAAGGATTTATAGTTGAGGTATAAGAGATCTCATTCAGACAAACATTAAACTTTTAAATTTAATTTTATATAAGTAAACACTTTAAATAAGTATTTTATTTAAATAGCTATTTTGAATTATCTGTTGTGTTTAATATTCCAATTTATATCTCAAGGACAATTAGGAGATATCTTGGACACTTAGGAGAAGCATGTTCTCCTACATTTGTGTACTGTATCATGATGCAGTAAGAGGTATCAGATGCATACACACTACATTTATTTCCTCTCTATATATACCCTTGTTTAAAAATAGTTCAGGAATATTTCTTTCTCATCCATAAATATAGATGTGTCAATCCTATTTTCTTGCCCCTTGATTGTGCTAAAATTTCACTGCACTTAATTGTACCACAATATAAGATCAAACTTAGTTAACTACATCAGGTGCATTTAAAGAGATATCCATTTGAAGTGATAAAAAAAGAATAATATTCTGTGTAATTGCAGCTTCATAATCATAGTAATGATTTTTAAAATACACACAATCATTATGATGCTGTGATTAAGCACACTATTATGGCTCTCACCGTACTTAGCTACAAATTTTACCTCTGACTTGTGAAAAAATCTAGACCACAAATGGTGCATCTACTCCTGATCAAAGCTGAGCTTTTCACAGCTGAGATCTCTTTCTGTTGCCCTTCCATGTGTTTATATGCACTCTGTTTGCAACCACCAGTGACAGCAAACTGCTTATTGCCTGTTTCAGTCTGATTTAGAGCATGGCACACAGAATGAGTCACAGCAGGAGTGAGGATTATTTTCAGTGGATGAGGAATTAATATATTAGTGTTTCAGAGCTCTCCTGTTATTTGCAGGTGAAAAGCAGAACTCTTACTTCAAAACAAAATAATTGAAGGTGAAGAAAACAGTGGCTAAATAGTGCTTGCACTTCTTGCCTTGACATGCTCTATATCACATCCACTTCTACAAACAACATTGCTTAGATTGCCCCCCAAAAAATAAATTAGAAAGCATCCCTAATTATCTATTCTGCTCATAAATATTGCCTGGTATTGTAACTATCATGCAGACATGAGAATTGTATATTTGTTAATTATCAGCTTAATGAACTACTCTCTCAGAAAGTTAATTAGGTCAGTCTCCTGGGTTACAGTCATTATTTTTAAAGCAAGCAAACAAGCAAAAACTGTTAATAAATCTGTTTGTCAGGCTTTAGATTTTAGGTGATAGTGTCAGGCTCGGTGCTGTGCACTTTTACTAATAATAGCACAGGGTAAACGAAGACATTAACAATTGCAAAGTTATCAGAGGAAAGAAATCAGCTGAACCAATGCTTGCAACTGTAATTAAACTGAGTCCTGGGGTTAAGAAGAAAATTGTTGCAAATGAAGCAAAAAATTGTTCATTGTCTGTTCTGTCCTCTTCTTTTTGACAGCAACATTTGTAGAAGAAAACAGTCACGGAAATCTTTTCCTGTTTCCAGCTGCAAAACATTACAGCCATTAGGAATGTTATAATGGGAAGGGCTGAGGGTTGGGATGGGTGAACTGAAGAGGAAAAGTAACACAGCTGGTAATTATTCTTACCTGTCTTTGATCAGAATAAATTTTTTCCTTTCAGCATTGTTTTTATTTTTAGCTACTTCTGCTATTGCTTGATGCCCTGTAGTTTGTGATTTATTTTTTTCTGCTGCAATTTGGCTAGTTTAGGGTGATTAAAATCATTATTATGCATTTTTTTTTTCTTTAATTTATGTTTTAGCATTAAAGCAGATTGAATGATGTAAGTGCAAAGTACCAGCATGTTGCCTAGGCTAGGACTACTTCAGGGTCCTTTTTTTGAAGTCTTATGAAAGTCAGTTACAGAATTACTGTCCTAATAATTCTTTGCTTGATTGCCAGGCTTTAATTACACCAATGCTACATAATGAAATTCATCCTGATAGCATGTGAAGCATCCTTGCTCTGAGCATGAGACTTGTTGACATCTGTCTACCTTCCACATGTGGAAGGCTGCAATGCCTTCCCGAATTCAGGCTTATGGACTACGTGTGCTCCTGGGTCTCAACGTTTTCTCTGCATTTAGCTCACCACTTTAGACTTAGCAGGCTGGGATATCCCTCTTCTCACATAGTTGCTCTAAAGTAAATTTTATTTCTGTATGGGGCATCTCAAAGTTCTCTGCAGGTATCCTATATTTTTGTGTGAGAGTTGAATGCATTGAAAATTGGAAGGCAATGTTATTTTGGCTTATAAAGAGTAAACCCAGATCTGTATGTTTGAACAGCCACTGAAAATCTGTTTGATACTGATGTTACAATTTTCTGGTAAAAACAAGAAAATATTTTCAGCTCCTTTGTTCCTTGTCAAAAGCTTTTTAGCATATTGTATCTGAAAATATCACCATGTATAATTTCTGTGAGAATCAATTGCCACAAGACAGATGCTGGATATAAGAGGTTAATAACAAGAAGAACTTGTATATTTAAATCATTTAGTTTCCAAGGAATAGAATTTATCTGTAAAATCCTGATAAGAAACACAGCAATTATTCTGAACTGCTAATAAAGCAGATTTTCTTTTTGCTTTTACAGATACATTCTTTTAATCTGCTTATTTTATATATTTGATAAAATGAATGATGATAAATGCAGCAGACTTTTAAAGTTCGGGTCATACTGTTTGTACTGTCATATTATTGTAGATTTCTAGTGATGGATGATACTTATAATGGTATGTTCTCCCTAGCCACAAGTCCTCCAGCACAATTCTTTGTACTGACCTTGCTGAGATGGAATATAAGAGATCTAAACCTATTTGAGGAAGTCATTACCACCTGTCAGCTGGACTGGCAAGACATCTTTATTACCAATTTGGCTATTAAGAATATTAGATCTATTATTTTTTGCTTCACTTTCCTAATCCTCCAAAAGTCCTTTATGAAACTTTAGAAGAGATTCCTGAGTGGCTGCAGTGACAATGTCTTGCAGCCACACAATCACTCTTGCTGCTTCTTGATATGGTTTGAGACTTTGTTAAAATCAATGCTATTATCCCTTACCAACAAAGTTTATCCTTTCTACCTTGGCCTAGAATTAACTACTTTTTTTTTTTTTCCCTGTACAACTTATTGAAAAACTCCCCAAAAAATGCATCAAAAGTTTCAAACATACTTGAAGATGTGGAAAGTTCTGCTAAGCTATTGAAAATGAGTCTAGAATATCTTAGTGTAGATGAATGGTCATCTGATCATGGCTGATGAATACCAGATGCACACAAGTTTCTTTCAGCAGAGAAGCACAAAAGGAAAGGCAAAGTTTTGGTCTTCTGTTAAGCAAAACTTGAAGTCAGTGAACCCTTTTATGGCTCAATAAGCCAATAGCAGTAGTTCAAGGAGATAAATGATCTCCACAGCAATTACTAAATGATATCGAGTGGCCTATTTGTGCCCCTACATGTCACCACAGAGGTTAACAACATTTTGACTGTGAAATTTTATTGAAACTAAGAAATTGCACCATCAAATTTTGAATGGAATACTTAATGTTACTCTGTGCTGGGTTTATGCTGTTCCATGGATAAACAAACACTGAAATTATGCTATAATTTGCCACATAACAATTGCTAAACTCTTTAAATTGAAGTAGTTCATAAAATAAAATAATTCCTGTCATAATTGTGCTTTGTTTTCCTTAAACACTTTGACAATGTAATTTATACGCTGTCAACGTCCAGGGGGAGAAAAAAAAAAGTTTGATAATCTTTTTAGTTCTAGGGCTTAATGTGATGCTAATAATCATGCCCACAACTTGCTTAGATTTAGCAAAGACATGAATCACAGTGCAATTATATTTAGTGAATTGGGGAATTTGTAAGCGAGCCAAAGTACTTAGCAGTTCCTGCTGTAAAATGGTGTAAGAATATGGTACAGTATTTCCAGATGCAAATCTATTACAAGCTGCACCAAGAGAAGTCGAGGGGAAATATTCATGGATATTGTTTGATGTTTTTTTTGTTTTGTTTTTTTTTACACTGAAGGAAATAAATTCTTAATGTGAGGGTGGACTTAGTAGACACAAGTGGATCAGGTTTAGTGAAGAGGAATGGAGCAGATGTGGAAAGCTACTGCAGGCAGCAGAGGGAAAATTTACAGCTGCACTGTGTGGCCCTTGGGGAGTGACTCTGCAGCAAGTTATACACACCTGCATGAAACATGCTTTAACTTTCCTGTGTAACAGTCAAAATAAATACACTGATGAGGTTTTTAAACCTTCAAACAGCTATGCCAAACAGGATGATTAAGGATTCCCTAAATCTACTTAATCAAAATCAATTTTAACTGTATTCTTCACAGCCATATTTTGCAACTGAAGCCTCAAGCTGCTATTGCTTTCTGTATTCTGTTTCTACGACTCCAGCTTCCCTTCATCTAAAAACTGCTGGAAATAAGGCTAAAGAACCTGAGGAGCTTTTTCAGTCTCGTGTAGCTAAAATAGTGTAGCTACCTAACTGATGAGTTTCTGCCAGACTTTCCAGGCTAAGGAAAGGATGGGAGCTTGCTCTCTGCTCAGATCTTGGGAAAGAAAAACTGATTTAGCCAATTCCTTTGCCTCAGGCGGAACTGACTGTGTATGAATACTATCTACAGACATTTGTATGAAGTGTTCTTAAAAACTGCAAGTGATGGAGATTTTACTACTTCCACTAGGAAATCTATCACAGTGCTTAATGCTGAAAATATTTCTCTCTTTATCTCTAGCTCAAAGCTCTTTAGTTGCAGGTCATTATTCCTTGATTTGCCTGATGCAGAAAACAGATTAATGTCTTTCCATTACAAGGAGCTTTTGACTATTGCAAGACTTCTCAGTTTCCCTTTAGCTGTCTCTTCTCCAAACTAAGTAGTTGCAACTTATTCAGTCCATCCCTATGGGACATTCTGTAGCCCTCTGATTATTCTTTTTCACTGGATTACTTCCAAACAATTCAGGGTATTCTGTGGGTTGTTGATCCATTTGCTAATGGAGCAGAAAAAGCTGAGCAGAAAAAGCTGGATACCATGTATTCAACCATGTATTCAATTCACTGGGACATCAAACGCTTTTCAAGTTTGGTGTTGTTGGTGAGATGTTCTTTTTTCTTCTTGTGTTTGGGGAGCTGATCCCCCTAAGCACTAACAAAAAATATAATTTTTTCCCCTCCCAAGTAATCATTTAACAAGCATGTTTTTTATCTGGAGTGCTTAAGCATAAATTTAAAACAAAACAAAAATGCAAAACAAGACTTAAGTAGAATCAAGCTGGAAAAATACCAGTATTTTATACCTGCATAATTAAAATAATAATATACACCGTTCCCTCCAATTTAATTAGAGATTAAGTAGCCTAAAAAATTGGCATCAACGTACTATACTAATTGGCAATGAGGGTAACAATCTACACTACAGTTGACTTATATTATATAATTACTGTTGCAAAACAGGTACTATATTATGTTCTGATATTAAAAGGGTTTTAACAAAAATGTCGTCTTGCAATCATCCTCTCAGATGGTAAATGTTGAAATGTGCATATACAGAGAATCCAAGAGGGGGATAAATTACTTAGGATAGTTCTCAAGAAGATAAGAATAATTTGAAGCAAATTCTGGCACCATTTTCCATGCAAGTCTTTGTTCTTAACTTTGTAGGTAAATTCCTCTAACTACTGCAGATGTGACCTTTTTCTTCTTCCCTTCTCTGGACAGTAATTTTACTTTGACTGTTAGACAAAACTTTCAGCAGGGTAATATTTTGCCTGTCACTTTCTCTTTATGAATATTCTTTCATAACTTCCTTGAGTTTGCCGCTCTGTTTACTTCTGTCTCTATAATTCATTGCAATTTTTTCTGACATTCTTTCAATCCTTTGTACAATGACAGTTTGTTTGTCACTGAATTCAGATGATGTCTCTTCATCACCGGCAATATTTCCATTACATTAATCTCTGTTGTCACTATTTCTTTCCAGGTAGACTGCTGTTAGGAGCAGTGTAATAAATTGTCATCCTATGCATTAGCTAATCACATCTAATGTGATAATTTTGACATTGGAATGCATCTTCACTGTATGGTGAATCCGAGAAATCTAGATATATTTTCAAGACTGCAAGCCATAGCTACACGCATCGTAGTGTGTTCTTTGTATCATGATAATCAGGATAATATTGAGTTATACTAGGATGTTTATGCATTCTTTGTTTTTCTGTATGAACTAATGTGGTATCAGTATTTTCTGTCCTTTATCGCCTAAGATCCTCTGGAGTTTCTGCAAGCATTTGGGTTAGCAGAGAATACTGACCTTTTCTCACCTTTGTTGCATGGTGCCAGCATAAGGAGAAAAGGAAAAGATGAGGGAGTTGACTTTAAGTTGCATAAAAACAAACGCATTTAATTTTGTTTGAGTGCCTCAGATCACATTGTAACAAGAAATTTTAATCTCCACTTCTAAATGCTTTATTCAGTAGAGTAACTGCATTGCTTAGCCACATCTTACCAGTGAAAGAATTGAACAAATAATCTTCTTATGCTCTACTTAAGACATAGCATGCTCTTTTAAAATATCTACAAGGTGATTATTTTTTATGGAAAATCCCAAGTACTAAAGTAAATGCATGCCTCACAGGAATAAATGATCAATGGCACTTTTAAAAATCTTATAGGCGTGATCGTGACAAAGATACAGGTGCCTGGGCAGAAAATGTGATGAAGGAGATGCTTGCAACCATCCTACACTCTGAAGCCCCTGTAGGATGCTCAGGTCTTTCCATCCACTATCAGAATCTTGCTGGTGGGCATGTACTCTAAGTATCAAACTAGTTCCATGGTCTCATTAAGTACCTTGAGTTCCATGGAAGCAGGCTTTTTAATCCATTTTCCATACAACTGTTTTCTTCCCTAGAGATATTGTGCTTATTTTAGTTATAATGTACATTAGACTGTGAAGAGGATGGGAAGCAAGCAGAACTACCTTCTTGGGTCTGCAGGGTTTAATAAACAGTAACTCAGAGAAGTGTGGCTTGCTTATGTTGAATATTTTCTCAGCTCTCAGTCTTAGTTTTTATTATGCATTCGTTGTCTCTATTCTGTCTTCCAGGCAAAGCATGCAAAAAAAGGTACTGGATGACCTATATAATTTACAGCAAATGATACGCAGTTTGGATGCCAGAGTGAACAGACCCTAGTTTGTAGGCAGGGTATAGCTATTTTTTTCCAAATTCAGTCTTGTCTTATAATGTAGCTGAAAGAAAAGTGGTAATTATAATGAAATAAAATAGTCATGAATAACATAAACTAGAAATACAGTAAGAATATGTAAAGAAGAAATACTTCTCGTTTTCATTCTTTAATTTTTTCCCAAAGATATAATAAACCATTAGACTTTGTCCATTTGTCTGATTTGAAAATCTTTCATTTCAACAAAAAATGAAATGTTTCCATGGAGATCAGCCAGAGATAGCCAAATGACGAACTTCTTGGCTGTACTTTCAGTTTGGTTTCTATGGTTTCCAGACAAGGAGGTGGAAAAAGTGAAGTTACTGGGGTTCTTTTTCTTTCTTTTCTTTTTTTTTGCTTTCCCTCATGTAAAACGTCAGTGTAAGCCAAGTGATGAAATGGCTAATCTTTGCCTTCTTGTTCCTTGAAAACCTTGTATTGGTAATATTTTACAGCTTTACCTTTGCTTTATTTATAGGGAAAAAACCTAACAACTAAGGATTAAAAATTTCTTAGTACTCTGAACAGGGAAAATATTTTTTACTTGTGTTACCTTGACAGTGCACTGCACAATGCCAAAATGGTAACAGGGTTGTTGCACACTTCTTTTTAAAGATTTAAAGGCTGAAATGGAAAAGGTGTGAAGGGCTTTAGTAAAGGAGGTGGTAGAGGTCTTTCTCATCAGATTGGAAATTTTAGGCATTATAGCAGTAAGTGTGGCAGTTTGTGGATTTCTGTACTGGGTAAATGTAAATCCATTATGCAAAATGAAACTGCCTTCTTGGCATCTAAATTCTCATCTTTCCTCTCATCCAGCATCTTACATAAAAGTGGCGTGTCCTTATCTGGAGGGGAGCAATACAACCCTTCCATTCTACTTCACCGGGTGTTGTCCTTCATTGTTGTGCAGCCTTATTTTCCTTTCTGTCCTATTTCATTGCTTATTCCTTCTCCAGTAATAGTGGGGATGTACTTTTTTCCACTTCTCGTTAGGTTTATCAGGGCTAATTCCATTCTTTCTTATCAATTCTTGTGTTTCTGAGAATCCAGCTTTAGTTTCTCTTGCCATTTACTTCATTTTCTGCTTCCTGGCAGAGATAAATTTATGATATTGTAGGAAGAGACTGAGTTCCATCTCAGTGCACAGTAAATGATGTGATGGTATTGCTGTGTGAAACTAGCTGAAGTGAAGATCAAGCAGAGCTTGGTGACTTGTGAAGCCTAGTTTATCTACCCTGTATGTACAACTACGCGAAGTTAAATTTTCACACAGTCTCTATACAAGAAACTGGTAGAAAAGAAAGCTGTCTGTATCAAAGTAATCACTATGAAGCTTAAAGTATCTTTTAAAAATAAATTAGTAAATATCTAGTTTACGAATCTGAGCTTTCAATTGAACATTATGATTAAAAATTGGAGAAGATGGCAATGGTCACATTACGGTGTTAGAACCGCCGCTTGCAACACTGGAGCCTGATCTAGTAAAGGCGTATGTTTGGTGGCCCTGCTAGGCAGGGGGGTTGGAACTACATGATCCTTGAGGTCCCTTCCAACCCGGGTCATTCTGTGATTCTGTGATTCTGTGGAGGCCCAGGTTCGAATCCCCCCTGTGGCGCAAGTGGTAGAACTGCTGCTCTGCTACACTAGAGGGCTCGAATCCCGGGAGTTGGACTCGATGATCTCTAAGGTCCCTTCCAACTCGCACGATACTATGATACTATGATACTTCTTGGTTCTAAGTTTAAAAGGGGAAGGAAAAAGACCTTTGTATCAAAACACAGGAAACATGAAAATTAATACATAAATAAAATAATACCAAAGAGTAAAGGAAGGCCACGAGAAAGGGGACAGAACCTTTATCAGAGATTGTTATGATTAGACAAGGGAAAATTATTTCAAGCTGAAAGAGGGGAGATTTAGATTGCATGTCCAAAAAGTAATTTACAATAAGGGTAGTGAAGCATTGGAACAGATTGCCCAGAGGATTGGTGGAATCTCCATCCTTAGAGACATTCAAGATCAGGCTGGACAGGGCTTTTAGCAACCTGGTGGAGCTGTAGGTGTTCCTGTTCATTGCAGGGGAAATAGGATCACATGGCCTTTAAGAGTCCCTGCTATCTCAAACAATTCAGTGTTTCTATGAATATGGACTTAGGCATAAGCTCTATTATTTCCCCAAACCATAGAGAAGTATTTGAAATCTCTGCAGAAAGTAGATATTTGGTGCAATGGAAATAACAAGAGTCCAGTAGTTTTCGCCAGCTTGACCACCAACGAGTGCTAAAGAGTAGACATGGCTACTTGACATGTAAAATGGGGATTTTAACCCAGACTGAACATTATAGGGGACACCTCAAATATAAACTACCTGAGACCTAAGACATTATAAATAATGTACTGCAACTCTGGCTTTCTAATTGAGTTATGCAAGAACACTAATTATCTTCAGTGGTTTGTCTTTAAATAATATAAAATGAAAGAAGGAAACCATGACTCGCCTGTATGTATGATTGACTCACAACTGATTTATTTAAAAAAATAAAAAATAAAAAAAATGGAAAAAAAGTAGCATTTTATATCTACCAGTACTGACTTTGAAATATTTCTGTTCCTCACTGATCACACTTCCTTAAATTTCTGAAAATAATTTCCTTGTTAATTTTACAGATTGCTTTTCCTTCAGCTAGGGAATAATATCTGTTTACAATCCTGTAAACTGCATGTACATCCATGTACTGCAGTACAACTACTAATATTAATGAAAAATAATGACTGAGTTATTAGAATGTATTACATTATTACAAACGTACATTTGATTTTATAGAGGATGATTTTTGTTCTGCAACACTGGGAAAATATGATGGTTCAAATTTTATACTTAATTATGAAATGTCAAGTTGGAAAAATTCCTTCAAAATGTTTTGTTCTCTGCCATTGTCCTTTCTACAGCTTGAAGGAAATAACTGCCATCTCTATTTGCAAAGAATCCTTTTTGAAGTTTTGTAACTTCTGTTTTGCTTTAATATTATGTTCACTTTCAGTTATACCGTGTTCTGAAAGAGATGTAGAATCGTTGTTTATGGAAATTCAGAGCTGACACAAAACTTTTGACCATGTTTTTTTATTGCATGTTATAGATGCTGGCTTTTATTCCTGTAATCGGGTTATCTAGATTCAACTGTGATAGAGGCTGCTGCCCCTGGAAGGAGGGTAATGGACAAGAACAGTGGCAGCAATCTAAGGAGAAAACTTATTTTACTAAATATGATATTGGAATACAAGATAACACAATATGATACAATATAATTGTGACTACTAAATCGAATAAGACAGAGAGAGAGAGAGAAAAAGAGAAAAAGAGTCCCCGAGAACCGGGCTGGAACGTTGCAAGAGGGAGAGAGATGACAGGGCCGGAGCGCTCTGAGAGAGATAGAGTGAAAGAGAGAGCGTTCCAGCCTGGGAATGTGATTATATATGTGTCCTCCTCCGGTGATTCGTCTCTGGCCGCGTCATCCTCTGGGATAAGTAGTTCTCCTCCAAGAGCTGAGTACTCGGGGTGCTGCCATTCCACAGAACTGGAGCATGAACCTTCCACACTTCCACATACCCTCTATTACACTTCCATATACCCTCTGTTACACTTCCACATACCCTCTATTATACTTCTGTATGCCATTAACAACTACACTTTCTTATACCACCAAAACAGTTTGCCACTATTTGTACCCTCAGTTAATGATTCATACTGCACATGATGTAATGATGTAGAATATTGACATCAACAGCACAAAACCTTGACAATTCCCAAAGAGTAAGCTAATTCAAGAAGTGACCTTCCCTTTTCTCCATCTTTCAGGAAAATACTGCCTTTAATCCTTCTCTACTGTAACAAAAAGGACCAGACAATGTCTTGTTTTCAAATGTCCTTTAAGGGCAAAACTATCTATCCTCAAGGCCATTAAAAATATCTGAGATTTAGAAATTCACTGTGGGTGATATTTGTTAGTCACCTTTCTTTTCCCATTAAAAATAAAACCTGTGGGTGCTTTTTTGTGTGTGGGATGACTTCTTTTTTTTTTTTTTTTTTTTTTTTTCCCCGTAATATTTTAGGTGGCATACTTCTAACCCTTAAGATATGCAGTCTGAATACACTAACTGTCAGTGCCCTTATTAGGTGAGTGAGGAACTGCTATAGGGGAAAAATATGGTAAAACTATATGATGCCAAAATCTGTCTGAGCCCCAAATCTACCCAGTGTGTGTACTGGGAGAAAAGCAGCCCTAGTGGAGCACTGATAATATCCTGAAGACGTTATAGTAGCCATCCTGTAAACAACAACCCAGTAGTTCAGCTTGGCTTGATGTAGCACAGCTGAACAACTTTGGCTTGGGAATCCCAAGGACATTTTTGCAAGGTCTAAGAAAGGGAGATATAATGCAAGACAACCCAAAAGATAACAGCCTAGCAGCACTGAGTAACAGAGTGACAATGGAGATGGACCCTTCCTCCAACCTGTGGTTGCTTGGTGAGGTCCAGCAGGTAGGGAATGTAGCCTACTTGCTCATCAGTCCTAGACACCTGTTATATTATCCAATAAACTACAGCTATGTTTTGTTCAGTTGTGCATATCCCACACACACAGCAGTAACTTTGTGAGGGACAATAAAAGTGTAGGATACAGTTATAAGTACAGACTATTGGGTTCTTGAAAGATATGCTTGCTCTTCTGATAGTAAAATGAAATTAAGAGATTAAATGAAGGCCTGTGTGGACTGGAGTGGGGGCAAGGCTATCCTCCTTACTTGTGGTAGTCTCTCCTTAAAATCTGCTATGCATTTCCATGAGAGCAAAAAGCAGTAAGATGATCAATAAAGCACCAAGACTCCTTGATGAGATGTAATTTATTTTTTACTTTAAGGAATGACCAAAATATGTCATTGATGTCTACTTGTAATTATCACAAAACAGAGTTTTCAACCCTATGATTTCTTTGAGTCCGAAATACTGATTTGATTTTTTTTTTTTTTAATTGGACAGAATTTGTTAGTTGCATGCCAGATTGTGTCATAACTTGGGCAGAAAAGATTGTCTACAAAGGAAAATATTTTCTTGTAGGGCATAGATGATATATTGTTCAGTGAATTAAGCTTCCTCTGCTGTAACCTGTCACGTGTATGAAAAGCAATGCTTCTTTTCCATGCTTGCCAGACATGCATCCTGCAGCACACATAACCTGCAAGGAGAAACACATCAGGAAGATGGCTTGCTCTTCATAGAATCACAAGGTTGGAAAGGACCCATAAGATCATCTAGTCCAACCATCCTCCTTTACCATACCTACAGAAAACCCCTAAACCATATCTCCTAGCTCCCTGTGCTGTAATCTAGTGAATGCTACTGTCACAGAGCTAGGAGGTGGCTGTACTCTGGCTGTATAACAAATAATTCTGACAGGAGAATGAGATGCAGATTCCAGTGCAACAGAAATAGATCTATGGCCACCCTCTGGCTGAAAGTGTGGGTGTTACTTCCCTCCTCTTTTCATCTTTCAGTTGAAATAAAGTGGTGCACTAAAAATTAACTTTAAAAAATCCTGGTCTATTCAGCCAAATATTTGTGCAGCAATCCCTATGGCTTAGAAGGGGAGAATACACTAGAAAGCACAGGGCTTTTACCTCTGTTTGAAACCCTGAGCTATATCACAGTTATCTGAACTTTGCAGGTGGGATGGTGGTTTTCACCCTCCCAGGGAAAACATTTTCACCTGTGCTTGTGACTGTGCCCCACCTCTTTTAACACAGCAGAAAAGGCTTCTTAGCCTGAATTTTCTTACTGTGCTTTGAGGTGCCTGTGAAAATGCCTGTTGTGTGTATGGGTCTGCTAGTGAGAAAGAAGAAAAGATTCTTGCAGTAAATCTGACATTTTGTCTTTCAGGTAAGGAACTAGAAGAGGCTGCAGGTAAAACAGATCTCACACAGACTCTGGCTTAAAGACAAGTTGATTTATTTATTTGTTTTGTCTTAAAATACCTAATATGTTTTTGGGAAAGTGATTCTGGTCTACAAAGAAGAGCCCAGAAAGCTGATAAATTAAAAATGTCATGGTGAATGTTGGTTTTCCTCAAATCAATTTTTTCTTAAACTTGGGAGAACTTGGAAGTATGCTGGGACACTCAGCCTCATCAATGCTACCAGCTATTCACCAGCCTTCACCATGAAATCCCTCTTCAGAAAGTAATACCAAACATTCTTTCTTTTTAAATTACTTTAAAATATGTGTACATGGCATGATGCAGGAAACAAAAGATCTTACAGGTGATTATCTGAATAATTTTATTATAAATGCTGAACAATTGCATTCAAGATATTTATAGACTTCTGCCTGAATGTTTAAAATAAATACAGTATTTCATTTGATGCCTTCTTTTCAGGAAGTTATGTTGCAATATCCTCAGTATGATATACTTTGATGCTCTGCTTTAACAGTTTTGAATCTCAAGCATTTAAATTTATGAATACACACATCTAAATATAGCAGAAATTCTGTCTCAAGCAATTCCAACACAGTATCTCTTTTTCCTTTGGTCATAGTGCTTTTCAGTCCTACCCGGTGAGCCCTCAGAGGTCAGTGCTTCAGTTGCATGATTTTAATAACCTGCGCAACCCAGCAAGTTCACACTATGTAGGACTGAAAAGAGATTTGATGATGATTTCTCACTGCAAAGGCAGGAGGAATTCAGAGAAGGGAGGGGGGAAAAAAATGTGTGTGCTGTGTCAGAAGTTTATCTGGGACTAGCGAGATGCCCTGAGAACAGGAAAAGGATGGTTCTGGGTAGAATTAGCAGAACAGATTTGGAAGCTTGGTCCAGGAAAATGTTGGAGCCCAGGAGGGAGGGGTAGAGTAATATTGAAACAATATTGAAAGAATCATCCTCACTGGAAAAGAGATGGTTGTCGTGGTTTTGTGATGTTGCTGTCAATATTCCACATCATAACGTCATGTGCAGTATGGATCATTGGAAGGTTCATGCTCCAGTTCCATGGAATGGCAGCATCCCGAGTACTCAGCTCTTGGAGGAGAACTACATATCCCAGAGGACGTTGAGGCCAGAGAGAAATCACGGGGGGAGAACATATATAATCTCGCTCCCAGACTGGAGTTCTCTCTCTCTCAGACTCTCAGAGGGTGGGAAGTGTTCCAGCTGTGTCACCTAGAGTTCACAGTAGGCCTCTCGGTTTTCGGGGACTCTCTCACTGTTTTGTTTGATTTATTAGCCTCAATCATATTGCATTATATTGTGTTATCTTGTATTCCGATAGCATATTTAGTAAAATAAGTTTTTTACTCCTTAGATTGCTGCCACTGTTCTTTTTCCCATTCCCCTTTTCCCTTCCTTTCTGGGCTGGGGGCCCTACGGGGCGGCTGCCCCTGTCACAGGCACAGGTAAATAAATCTATGTAACCCATGACAGTTTTCATGATGGTTTTGTTTTTGGTTGGTTGGTTTTAAATATGAATCCAGATTCTGTTCACATAAGCTCAAACATAGGCTGATCAAATTGTGTAACGGGTTGTTATCAAGGTCTCACTGTCCACAGTTAGCAAAATCCTAAGCTTTTGTTTTGGTGGAGATGATGTCCTGACCTGGTTTGGCTTCTGCTTTCAGCACATTTTACACTTGTTTCTAGGATTTTATCCCATACAAATTTAAATTCAATTAAACTTGAGTAGAAATTGTATTTTAATTTCTGTGGTTGATGCATTCTTCAAATGTATTGAGATGTTTTACTAAAGGGTCAACCCCATGTTGTTGTGCAGTACTAAGAATCCTTGCTGAACAAATCGTAATAGCGGCTGCTAACACTGTGAATTTAAACTCTCCTGGTCCTGTGTACTTACACAGGGAATCTTAATTCCCTGACACTCAGAAAGAAGGAGCTTCTTGCTGCCATCTATTGATAAACCCGCGAAAAGGACAGGCTGAGTCAGACTGCCTTGTTGCAGCTTGCAGCCACTAATCCTGGTGCAAATTTGTTGAGTAATACTGTCAACGCTATTCTTATTCATATAAAGAGGTGATGACGTGTTATTATCCTTACTAATGGGATAAACAAATGAACTGAATTTGGAAGATGAGTAAGACCTTGTCTTAAGCTGGCTAAGACTGTGGGTTAAGTTCAGACTCTCCTGAGGTGCAGAGAAGGTGAAGACAAGTCGGGGGCTTTTGACAGAATGAAATTCATACTAAACTGTATTAAAATAAATGATACAGAGATCATAGAGCTTGTGAAGTGATGGTTGTTACACAGTCTGAGAGAAGAAGATTGCAAAGGCTCAGCCGGAGCAAATGAGGAGTATTTTGTGTAAGCCAGGCTCTGTACTGAGCAAGTAACAGGCACCAATTTGTGAATGTACTACTCCCATGAGCTTACACGGGGCTTGTAGAGTCATTCCAGGGTCTGGGATGTCCCTGGCCACTATTGGTACACAGAATGTCTCCGGAAAGAGGGAGGGACCATGGGGCCAGAGATATTTAATATTACATACTCACATCGGCAGGTAGGGAAACTACATTGAAAGAATCCTACCACTTAAATTAAGAATGCATATGCTCCATTTACTCTGCAAAAGCTTCTGTGAATTGTTAGGGTTTATTTCCCTGAATTGATGTCACATTTATTTTTCTTTTTTCATATAGCTTTTTGTTCATACAGTGATATCATACAAAGAAATACCCTGGTTGCAGGAAGTTTTAGACACTTTTTTTTCCCCTTACATTTCATAGAAATTCTTAAAGTTGTTTTTTTCCTAACACAGAGGAGAATCAACAGCATTTTTGAACCTCATTATGTTTCCTGTGAAGATTGTTCTGTGAAAGATATTTAAGTAGGACAGCTGAATTTCTTGCTATTGAGTTAATATCCATGTGAAAATACTAAAACTATCAAGATGATAATATAGAATTACTAAAAGGCAAAATTATAGCATTAAAAAAATATCTAAAAGAAGCAGACTGTGTAGTTCAGCCAAGTACAGTTATCTCTCCAGTAGATATTTTTAGTATATTTTTTTTAATTATAGGTAATTAAAATATCCTCAGTAACTGCAGTGTACATCTGGAGAAGGAGAACTTTAATGTCATTTTAATTCCTGTGCAGATCATTAGGGTGGAGATTTACTGGCTGTTGCACAGATTGTTATCATATTCTATTTATTATCAACAGAGAATACAGATAGGAAAAAGGTTATTTTCCAAGAATCATCTACAGTCTATTTCTACTAAATTATAGTTAACAAAAACATTAGCATTTCTGGTCTCCTAATTTTCAGCAGCACAGTATTATTCCTCAGAGTCTGTGATCACCTCAGCAGGTGAATCTTGTCCTGTTACCTATATATCCAGTAACAACTGCTGGTAAGGTAAAGCTGGCGTACTGAGAAGAGAGGTTCCCTCCTGTTGACTTCTTAAGCGTTACCACAGGTGTCTCCGCCTAACAAGAGAATAGAGTCTGTGGTTCACCTAGGTCACGGTCGGATCCTACATCTTCACTCTCTACCGCTACCTGAAAGGAGGTTGTATCATATCATAGTATCATAGTATCGTGCGAGTTGGAAGGGACCTTAGAGATCATCGAGTCCAACTCCCGGGATTCGAGCCCTCTGTGTAGCAGAGCAGCACTTGTACCACTTGCGCCACAGGGGGGATTCGAACCCCGGGCCTCTGGTGTTGCAAGCAGCACCTCATACCACTGCGCCACCAGGGGCACACAAGGTGGAGACAAGTCTGTTTTCCCAAGTAACAAAGCCATTACTTCCCATCCTATCACTGAGTTGTTCCAGGGGATGCTTATGGCAGACATTAGGAAAAAAAAAAAAAAAAAAAAAAAAAGATACTTCTTGAAGAGAGTGGTGAGATACTGAGATAGATCTCCCAGGGAAGTGGTGGGGTCACCATCCCTGGAAGTGTTTGAGAATTGTGTATATGCAGCACTAAAGGACATGGTCTTGTGGGCATAGTGGTGATGGTCTGATGGTTGGACTGAAAGATCATAGAGGTCTTTTCCAACCTTGATTACTCTATAAGTATGACTATTTCTCTCCCTTGCACCTGGGAGAGGAAAGGGTAGTGTATGAATGCAGCTTAATTTTTTTGACTTGAGATTTCATTTAAAAAAAAAAAAAAGTTATTTTGTGAATTTGGAAATACATGGATTTTTCAGGTTGCAGCTGCCTCAGTGGACCCCTCAGGTGCTCATTTGCTGGCTGCCCTTGCACCTGATCTTGCCATCCACAAACTCTTCTTACTTCTGACTTGGCCTACTCTCTTGCACCAAACCTGGCATTGTGGCATAAAATGTCCTGTCTGCTAGGCTGCATCTAACCAGGTAAAATGAGCAAAGTACTGCTGAGATATCTTCTTTCTTTGTGGCTTTTCAGATCAGACAACATTCAATCACCCTCTCTGATCACAATGTCACCTCTCCCATCTGGCCTCAGACATAGCTCCTCATTCAAGTGGAGCATCCATTTCAGTTGAGCCCTTTTGATTCTAACCAGGCAGAGCAAGTAAGCAGTTGTACAGTAATGGAGGGAGGAGAGATTAGTTTTTAAGACTGCTATTTTCCATTGATCTTTTCATTTTTGAACTCCATTAGCCTCCTTCCTGAATACTAAATTTTCCTGGAAAGATGAGAGGAACAGTGGATGTGGAAAAAAGTGCATATGTGAAATGTGCTGTAGGGGACATGAGCGGCCACTTAAAGTACTGGGAACCCCTTTTTCAAGTGCTGGGAGAGATCTAAGACTCAGGGAGAGGCACAATAAGAATGTCCTTTTCTTTTTCTTCTTCTTTTTCTGCATGGCACATCTTGCACAGACAATCTACACCTCAGTTTGAGGAGCAATGTAAAGACTTTAATGTGTGATGCTGGCACTATATGTTCTTGCTAATGTCTACATTACCTCCTCATTTGGTATTGATGAGGTCACTGAAGGAACTCAGTGTTCAATTCTGAAGTCTATGATTTACAAAATAAGAAGTATTGGACAAGATTCAGTGCAGAAACAGTGAGTGAAAAGTAGGCCTTCAGCGTGTTATTGAAACAGGTCAGGCTATTTAAATTATCAAAGTGAAATGTAAGGGTTGAGCAGTCTATCTGTAACAGTGAGAACAAACCTTGATAAGAGATGTTCAGTATCTGACTCATGAAAGTAGAAATATTCAGACTTGAAATAAATGAAGTCCTTATATAAAATGTAGCTATCTATTACAACAGATTGTCAGAGAGTAGACTAGGTTCCTCAACTCTAAAGGTCTGTAATATCACTGACACTTCTCTAAACAAGTTAGGTTTTTATTTTCATCACTTTCTTTAATTTTTTTGTCTATTAATATTGCCAGTTATCAGTAAGTATTATTAGGTCAGTTCTAAATTATTAAACAATTATTTTGCAGATGGGTGCTTGCTTTTTTAAGATATATAATAGAAAACAGTATTTCTAGTGTACAGGATCAAGTGAAGTTGTACAGCCCTACTGTTCTCTCTCTCTCTCTCTCTCTCTCTATATATATATATATATATATATATTTGTAGAGAACTATATGACTTTACCATAGAAGAATCACATTACTGGAATCTGAGTTCTACAGTACTAAAATTATTACATATTAACTAATCAGAGGTGTTTTATATCATAGCAGTAGTATTTGACATTGCTCTTGTTGTTCATTTGATCTTCATTTATTCTTACAGTTTCTAAGTGGCTCACACATACTAATGATTTTATCTTGCATAACCTGTAACACATGAAGGGGATGATCAGTAATGTGTGACAGACTATTCCAGATGAGACAAGCTGATGTCTTATGACCTTTATCTGAAGTCAGTGCAGGAAGTGGAGGGCAGGTCATAAAAATGCACATTTGATGCTGCTAATGCAGTGAAGGTGTAATTGCTTTCACCTCTGAAGTGTTCTTAATCCATCTTTTTTTTTTTTTTTTTTTTTTTCCCCCTTAGGAAACTCTTCTAATAATCAAAATGAAGAGGCTTTTTTCTTCCTCTCTCCCTTTTGCAGTGCCCATAAGATGGAATGGGGAGCAGGCAAATAACATTTCATTTTGCTCTAAACAAAATAAATGATTGTTCTCCCTCTTAGAGGTAACATCAAACTTTTGAAACTATGAATCATAGTATCACACTTTGTACATCTGTTTATTCAAAAATATACTGGTTTGATACCATTATGTCAAGCAATGCAAAATCTACAGAAGTTCCTTCCAAAATCATTTGAGTTCCTTTAGAAAGAATACACTTGTATTTACAGCTAAGAATGTGGACTCCCTTTTGGTTCCATTAGAAGAAAGCAGATTGCAAACTTATTTACTTTGTTTGTTTGTTTTTTCAGCAAAATAGAATTGTCAAAATCTAAACACGTGAGCAACTGCCCTTCAGGAGTTACACCAATGAAATTAATTGGGAAGTTACTCACAACAGAATGTGAAGAATAGATCATGTTAAAAACAGGAATTGTATGAACAAAATAATAACTTTTGGTACAATGTTGAAGTCTACTGATTACGTGCTTCTAGGACATAACATATTATGTTTTTAAGACTGACTTCCTGGTTACCGTTTTCTAAGTATACAGAACAAGAAAGAATGAAAGCTGTCAAACGTGACAACCAAGAGTTAAGAGTTTAACTCAGTAAAGCACATTATCCTACATCATCATTTAAGTTGGAGAATTAATTGCTTAATTTTTATGTGCGCACAGGCATGGCTCTTGCTCAAAATCAAATATGTAGAATGAGGTGAGTGATATAAATGTCTTAGAGAGTATGTCTGAATTATTTTAAGGTTAGTTATAGTTATAGTTAGCTATTCACAGTCCACAGTTATTGGTGTGGATTCACGTGGTTCATACTAAAAAATTTTTGTCATAAAAGTGGATGCTTTTAGTTTTCTTGTTTCGTTGCTCGTGGCCAGTTTAAAATTGAAGTAAAGGCTGTTTTCTGAATGAAATGTTAATCCATTGTTCAACCCCAGCCACTAGCAAACACTTTAAAAAAACAACAACAACAACAACAAAAAAAACCAAAGTATTTTCTATGTGAACCAAAAAGCTGGTTGATTTATATGATTAACTACCCTCTTGTAAGAAAAAATGAAGCATTCGCCAAAAATAATTTGTTGTTTCTTTTTTTTTATATATATCTTTCATGAGCTGCTTTCAGTTAAGCTTAGAGTTTCAACGTTTTGCTTTCACCAAATGCCAGTGCTTAGTGCTAGGTCTGGTAGCCTTATATGCCATTTAAGTATCACATTAGAAATAAATACTTGCTGTGGAATAACAGTGCCAGGAAGGTACAATATGAGTGGCTCAGATAAGAGTTACTGGCATTAGCCCTAGGCAGGTGTGGCATTTGTATCTGATGTGTGTTTAGCAATTAAACAGCTTGCCTCCTCGTTGCATGTCATGATTTTGCAATAAACTTTTGTCACAAACTACTTCATTATACACTCTAAAACTGATGTTTTTCTACATAATAATAGGAATTTTTGTAGCTACTTTACCTTAGAAAATGGCAATAAGGGGAAGTACAAAAGTTGAGTGCAGCAATTTTAGGCAGACAAATAATCCCCTACTGAGGATAATATGAAGCTTTTTTTAACTTTTTTTTTTTATGCTGATAATTTCCTTGACAGAATATCATTTCTTTATCAGTGAATGTCATATACGTCTCAATAAATTTAAAGTTGATATGTCTGTCACACAGGACTCATTAAGTACTATGAAAGTCTGAGAGAAAACCAAGAGAATTGCTCTTTATATTCTTTCTGATTATAAAGATTAACTTTATGCATACTTTTCTTCACCTTTTACAGTCATGCTTACAGTAAGACGATGTGTGTTGCATAGATTAGTAGAACATCAGTACCAGAGGCTTTGCTGGTGAGTTTTAGATGAAACAGGCATACTGAGTACTGTGCATTTGGTGTCCTTTCTAGTCATTAAATACTGAGGTGAAATAATCTCTGATGATTGCCTGATTCTGAATTAGGCCAATCTTCTTTTTCTTCTTTTGATCCTGGAGATGCTGTTTCTTTTGGCTTTTTTTTTTTTTTTTTTTTTTTTTTTTTTTCCCTCCAGAATCTCACAAAAACAGGGAAAATCTAAGTTAGGGAATTCTATATGTCTTGTAGCATCTGGTCTGAAGTAGTTCAAGAACTGTGAGTGTGTTTGTGGTGACACTCCTGGGCATGGGCTGGTTTTCCAGACTATTCCAGGTTATTGGCATGGCCCTCGGGAAAGATATGAATTTTTAAAGGACTGACTAAAAGATACATGAAAATGAAATGGGGACAGGGAAGTGGCACTGGGTAACAATCCATTTCATTAAATCTGTGAAGTGTATTATAAGTATTACATATATTATATATTTAAATAGATAAATATAAAGGATAGGAAACAAATGGTTAATGCATTGGTCCATATGATAAGTGCTAAATGTGTAGATGGCTAATGAATTTGTTCAGAGGAATAATCAACTGATAATATAATTTATTACTTGAAGGCCACCCAAAGGCTCTCTAAATCATCTGAGGAATAAAAGAGCCTGCAAAAGATCTATAACCATTGTTAAACATCAGTTTTCTCTCTTTTGTTTATTCATTTAATTAGTTGGCTTTTCTTTATTCTTATTTTGTTACTTCTTTGTTATTTTCCATACCTATGTAGTCAGCTAGACTGACAATGCTATTGGTAAGAAAATTTTCTGTTCATGGGCATTCATTCTAATACACTTGCTATATTCTTAAGGAGGTAAAGAGCTCTCTAAGATTTCCTGAAACAAATTCATTTGGTTTCTTGACGTCTTGTAGAAGACATAATACTGGACCATCTTTTTTGATCCTGGGAGTTCAGGCTTTACGTAGCTGATGAGTGTGTGTGGGAAGACACTGAGAAAATATTTATTTCATGAGATGAGAAAATGCAGCTGAACCCATCATCTGATGCAAGAGTACACAACATGAATCATGATTTTTTTTTTCTTTATTTTCTTCCTTCTTAAATCTACTAAAAAGAGAAACTCTATAGACTTGTTAGTTTTGTAAAAATTGCTACAGCTTGAAGAATGTGTGAAATCACTCAAAGAGTATTTATGTATTTTATTTAACACAGGGTAGAAAGTTATCAGAATAATGTGTCACATCAAGTACTGCTTGAGACATTTTTTCTTCTGTTTGGGAAAAAATGTATGCAAAAAAAAAAAAAAAAAAAGAGCTTGCCATCTTAAAATATATAAGAATGTATCCTTTCTTCTTACTTTCACTATTCACTGAAGCCTATTAAAGCTATGATTTTTTATTTTTTTTTTCTCTGTTGGAGTTGATATTAGACATCATTTAAAGATCAGTAGCACAATTTAGTATGTGATGAAGTGTTTTGTAAAATTCTGTCTGCCAAGTATGCACGCTACTTTACCTTGCATGCTTGATTCTAGTACATTTTAATTTAGGTATGGCCAAGGGTAACTGCTTGACTACATAATATCTAATTGACTGATACGTGTATATATCCCTGAATCAATGATCAAGAGTAGCTAATCATCAAAAACAAACTCCTACTTAATTTAAGTCTGAGAGTCTAAAAATATTTTGTTATGGCAGTCCTCTGCTGCAACTGTACTGTCTGCAAGGCTGATGGAAGAATGCTGCCTTGGGGTTCTGGTACCAGAATTGTTTTGGTAGTGTTTAAACTAGGGATCTGTTTCAGTCCTGATGCAATAGCCATCGGACCTGGTTCTTGGGCTCATTGCTGAGTAATGCTGACTGTGATGAACATACTTACTTGCAAGGAAAGTTCATCTTTGGCGAAATGGTCACTGCTGTGAAACTGATGGACTCCTGGGAGATCAGAGCTTTGCTGTTCTGAGCTCCTTTAGAAGCTTACCCTGTATTCATTGCAATCAGATTTAGTGTTAAAGAAAACATTAGAAATCTACCCAGCTGGGCAGATGAGGGGAAAGCAGTGGTTGTTTTGTACCTTGACTTCAGCAAAGCTTTTGATGATGTCTCCCATAACATCCTTGTAGGTAAGCTTAGGAAGTGAGGGATAGATGAGTGGACAGTGAGATGGATTGAGAACTGGCTGATCAGCAGAGCTCAGGGAGTTGTTATCAGTGATGCTGTCTAGTTGGAGGCCTGTATTGGTGTACCCCTGGGGTTGGTGCTAGGTGCAGTCTTGTTTAATTTCTTTTCTTCAGTGATGACCTGGATGGAGGGAAGAGTCCACACTCTGCAGATTTGCTGATGATCCAAAGCTGGGAGTAGTGGATGATACACCAGAATGTGTGCTGCTATTCAGTGTGATCTGTGTAGTCTGGAGAGTTGGGCAGAGAGGAACCTTAGGAGGTGAAACAAGGGTAAGTGCAGAATCCTACACTAAGGAAGAATTAATTGCATGCATTAGTACAGGTTAGGGGCTGAGCTTCTGGAAAGGAGTCTAGCAGAGAAGGACTGGGTTGTTCTGGTGTACAACAGGTCAGCTATGAGCCAGCAGTGTTTCCTGGTGGCAAAGAAGGCCAAAGGTACACTGAGACGAATCAAAAAGAGCATGGCCAGCAGGTAGTGGGGTCATTTTTCCTTTCTATTCTGCCCTGTTGAGGCCACATCTGGAGTACTGTGTCCAGATCTGTGCTCCCTAGTTCAAAATAGACAGGATACTTTCAGACAAAACTGAATAGGGTCCTGAAGCCATCTGCTTCACAGTGAAAGGCTGAGACATCTGGGGCTAATGAACCTGGAGAAAATATCTTACAAATATCTAAAGAGCAGGTGTCAGATGGACAGGGCCAGCCTCTTTTCAGTGATGCCCAGTAACAGGACAAGTGGGAACGGGCAAGCTGGAGCACAGCAAGTTTCATACAAACCTGAGGATAAACTTCTTTACTTTGAGGGTGACAGAGCACTCTAACAAGCTGATCAGAGAGGTTGTGGATCTCCTGGAAATATTCAATACACATCTGGTTGCTTTCTTGTATTCCTTGATGTAGGGAATATGCTTTAGCAAAGGTATTGAACTGGATGATCTCCAGAGATTCTTTCCAATCCCTACTATTCTGTGATTCTGTGAAATTTCTATTTATCTTCTCTGCTTTCAAGCGCCATAAAAGAAATCTAGATTTAAAATACGTTAAACTAACATCATGGATCTGATTGAATCTGGGAAATGCAAAGGTAAATTCAATCAAACAATTCTAATTTTTGTGTTGATATTCTTACCTTGTTTAGTGTGCAAGATTTCCCTTTTTCATAGGGCATAACAGCAACTTCTAATGAGACGAAGACGGTTTCAGCCTTGACAGTAAATGGTTTCTTACTCAGTTCATGTATCCTGAAGGTGCTTCCTTTCAAGTAAAATAGTTAGAGTGGAGGAAAAATCAAAAACAAACAACAACAGCAACAACAAAAAACACCAAAACCCACAAAACTATAAAATGTACATAAATTGAGGACTTTGACAAAGGCCAGTGGAATTCAACCCAGTTACAATATTTTTGTATCTTGCCATGCTGTGTGCTGTAAACTGGGATGAGGTAGTGTGACAATGCAAGTCCTAAAAAATTCATCTCTTTCAAGGGTAGGAAATTGGAATTCTTGTCCATCACTAACCTGTAAACAGCCACACCCACCCAGTATTTTAATCACCACTGAATAATTTGCTACATCTTATAACAGCCATTATAGCATGTTGGGATTAAAAGACTTCTTGTTGCTGACTGAGCAATTGTACAGCTGTCTGGCTGTACACGGAGCAGTAATGTAACAGGGGCACAGCTGTGGTGAAGTAAGTCATGCAAAAAATATAGACTTTCAAGACTGGTTTGGGTTGTGATCAAATGAGGAGTATGTTTTCAGAAAGATGGAGATTTTTTACGAACGTGCTATAGCTCATGAAAGGCTTATGAAATTATTATATATATATATATATATATATATATATTGTGCTGGTGTTTTTATGGTTTTAACCATTTAACCAGTTCTGAATGTTGATGTGTTATACTACTAGAAAGAGCAAATTTAGAGGTGTCTTGTATTGCTTTGTCCAGAGAGCAGCTGAGCACTGTGTGTGCTGGGTACCAAACTCTACCAAAGATATGTGTGCTGCTGCTTGGTGAGGCAATTTGCATTGAGATTAGTATGCACTGATGAGAGGATCGGTGCTGTTGCAAGTAAACAGTGGAGGCAAACTGAAGGGTGGAAAGCAAGGATTTTTAGCCTGAGGCTTATTGTAAAGAAAAAAGGACCCAACTTATTCTTAATAGAATTTTGTAATAGAAAAATGTACAGTCTGACTTAAATAACTTTGTATTTTCCAAAGCATGTAATAGTTTTGATAACTTAATGTTTTCCTATGATTTTATGTGAATAAATTGGTATGTTATTTTCAATCTCTTAGATCTGTTACATCACCTTAGTAACTAACTCATGATTCTGTCAGGGAATGTGTGGAAATATATCCAGATTTTGGAACAGAGAGAAGCACCCACTAATTTCAGAAGCAACTTGTATATCTTAAATCTTTTTTTTTTTTTTTTTTTTTTTTTTTAATCTTATCTGGATGTTAAAAATTGTTGCAGGTGACATAAAAAGAACTGAAATGCAAGGAAGTCTGTTACGAAGATGATATACCCACCATGCTGAGGATGGCTTGCCTGTGAAATCTGGTTAGAAAGCAGAAAAATGCCTTGAAGGGGTAATAAGTATATATATTTTTTAATGTGGAGAAAGAATTTGTTTTGAGCTTATCTACAGATGAAGTACTCCTGAAGCTTAAAAGCTTTTATTACCTATTTATATTTTTATATTTATATAAATTCATATGTACACATATATACATACATATAATATATTACCTGTAGATAGGCTTCTGTGGCTATTAGCTGAGAAGACTAATCAGATTAACTTCTTTGAACTCCTTAATGCAGGTCCAATTAGAGTAGTTACCAATGTTTTTGCTTATACTTTGGGAGATGATAAAGAGCTTTGACTTAACATTTATTTATTTATTTATTTTCCCCCAGTCATAGCTACCTCCATGTCAGAAAACTGTAAGAGGAAAACACACTGTGCACACTAATTCTGAGGTGCCAAGTAGCTTCAGAGTACCATGCTCATCAAATACATCTGCAGCTCCTATGGTGGGACATTGTTGCTCCTAGCTGTACCAACACAGAATTAAAGTATCTTTCATGAACAGAGCAACAAGTTACCACAAAGGTTGCAGTGGGTGCTGTGCCAGTGAGCCAAGGAGAAAGGGAATCTTCAAGAGGGTGAAAAAAGAGGAAGAAATTCAAATTAGGGTGCAATCGAAGAGTACCTCTGGGGCTGGAATACATCTTAACAATTTGCTTGGAGGTTTGGATTTCATAGAATCATAGAGTTCTTTGGGCTGGAAGGGACACTTTAAGATCATCTAGTTCCAACCCCTCTTGTATAGGCAGGGATATCTCCCATTGGACCAGGTTGTTTAAAGCCCCATCCAGCCTGGTCCTGAGCACTTCCACAGTGAGGGCAACAACCTCACTGAGTAAAGCAATGTCTCACAACCCTTGCAGTAAGGAATTTCTTTCAGATATCTAGTTTAAATCCACCCTCTTCCAGTTTCCCATTTCCCCTCATCCTTTGTTTGTACATACCCTTGTAAAAAGTTCCTCCTTAGCCATTCTGTAAACCACTCTCAGGTGCTGGAAGGCTGCTATAGGGTCCCTCTTAAGTCCTCTCTTCTCCAAGCTGAAGACCCCCAGGTGTCTCAGCGTGTCCTCTTAGGGAAGGTTCTCCAGCCTTCTCTAATCAGTTCTGTGGCCCTCCTCTGGACCTGCAGGTGGGGTCTCAAGAAAGCAGAGGGGAAAAATCACCTCCCTTGACCTGCTCATTACACTTCTGTTGATATGACCCAGGGTACAATTGGCTTTCTGGGCTGCAAGCACACACTGATGGCTCATTTGAATCTTTCATCAAATGATGCCATCCAATCTTTCTCCTCTGGGCTGCACTTGGGCCATTCTTTGTCCAGCTTGTGTCTGTACTTGGGATAAAGCAGTCAGGATTTCTACAGTTCAGTTTGTCATCAGTAACATATGATCCCCCATTCCTGTTGATAACCAGAGCAAGCTGTCAGAGGCACCTTTCCTCCTTTCCTTATTTATTCATTTAGCTACTGTAATTATTACAATTTTCTCTAATAGTCATCAGTAGTCTTTTGGCTACAATGAAGAAAACCCTTCTTGGACTTTTATAGAGAGAACAACTCTTTAGGACAGATTTGATCAATTTGTCTCTGCTTCCTTGTCCTAACAAAGCACTGTGATTAGTTCAGAAGTGTTTATAGAGCACCAGGATCCTGGGATGAATGCAGCTAACACATGTTAAAGGTACCTCAGAAGAAGAGAAGTACTTCCACTTTGAATGGGTGGTGTTCTGTGCTTTGTACATCCAAAGAATAACTGGGACAAATAATAGCACAATATGGAAACAGTTTTGATAACAGCGGCAAGAAACAGGCCTCAACATAGCTAAGATTTTCTCCTTTCTGCCTGACTTTACAAAAGATCAGGCAGGGACTGTAACTATATTCGTATGTTTTCTGTTTGTGTCTTAATTGTAAGTTCTCACTAAAAAGCTTGTATATATGGAATTAACCTAATCCATAATTTGTTTCTGTTTGCTCATCTGTGGCAAATAAGTCTTTTGTAGACTAATAGAGATTAAATAATGCAGTTCACAGCATTGAATGCTACCTGATGAGGAATAGTTTCAGTATTAGCTATACAATAAATATAATTCAATAGTATTAGATCTAGCTGAGTAAAAAGTCATTAGTATCAAGAATTAATTGTTAGTGCATGAAAGCCAGAATTAGATTTACTAGGAGAGAAGCAGGATAATGTATCATCAGTGTAGATTTGGTTCATACTTGTAGTGCAACTTTACGCCTTTGCTGGAAAGTGACACTTTGTCTCTATGGACAGAAAAACTCCCTAATAAATTGATTCTTTTACTTTCTACAGTCATATGCAAGCTTGAAGAAGTTAAAGGAGGGAGAATTTTTTTGCCATTCAGATGAAATAGAGCTCTTAATAAAATAAGTGCTTGACATACTAATGGCTGATAAAAATGTTCAGGATATATAGAACTAGCTTCCTGTATGTTGCAGGATTTTATATCTTGTTCCTAAGTATCTTTTCCTAATGCATTATTTCTTAAAAATTCTCTTCAAGAAAAGATTCAAATAATATTTGAACTTAAAATTGTATGTAATATGTCTTCAGACCAAAAAATATATATAAGTACTTACTTGTCTTACAAACTCTCTAGAAATATGGAAGATCTTTACAAGCAAATGCTTAAGAGTCTTCGCTAATTATATATGCTTGAGTTTTGGGGAATATAATGAGTTATATGATATAAAAACAATTGAAAGAGAAGTTTGGATTGGGTGTAATAGAAGTTGGATATTTCTCTTGAAGCAATCGGTGCTTTAATACTTTCAGAAACCCAATTATTTGACTATGTCAAACTACTGAATGAATTGGCAGAATAAATGGAAGAAATGATCTCTGTAAACAGCCTTAGAACTCTGAAGCCATAAAAAGACCATCAGTGACAATTTCAAAATATGACATGAAGTTTTATTCTAGCTACACAGCATGCATGCAGCTCCCAGAAGTGTTTCAAACAGCAATCATGCAGTTCCAGCCTCTGTGTACTGCTTTGCCATGAGAACAGGGTGGGAAATTAATCCATCTTTCTTCAGATATAATGTCTTGATTAGATACATGTGAGAAATTGACTTCCACAAGGAAAACACAGAATGCTGATTTGAACAAGTTATTATTTGAACTGCCAAGACTTTATATTTACACATTTCATATTTTCAGATAAACTTATAACATCTTTCAGAAATCCCTGTCGAATTTTCTAAACTGCTGTATGTGAGAAAAATGAAAATGTTACTGTGGAGAACCAATAAAGCATTACTGTTGGGTTAACGTTTGAATCTTTCCATCTAGGAACAATAAAATTTGTTTGGTGAGCAAGTAATTGGACTTTGCTCCAATAACAAACTGTACTTGGCAGGAAAATGCTACCATTATCCTAGAAATGTGTGGTACACAAATGCTGTCCCTTCTTGGCTGCTTTCTGAGGCAGTAAGTAGTAAATTGTTCTCATATCTGGTGGTTTTCTGCTAGGTCTACATAGTCATTGGCCTAAGGCTATTTCCATGTCCTCTATATGACTTGCTCTAAAATGAAGAAGGCGCTGAATTATTTGCAGTGGCTTCGGAAAATTTGAGGGACCTTCAACAAAAGATTACAAGGAAGGTATCCTGTGAGTATCGCATGAGCAAGAGTAAAAGAAAGGGTAATTTCAGTTTATACTTTCATCTGAGATTTGAAATTTGAAAAGGCAGCCTGCATGTGAGATATTTCAAGTGCAATCTATAAAAATAATTTTAATTAAACTATATTAATTTTAATTTAGTCAGAATGGATTCTAGACAGTGGATTTTGATATTTAAGTGAGAACTTTAAAAAGAAAGAAGTGCTTCTCAGCTTTTGACAGAAAGTATTTTGATCTCTGGCTAAAGAAAAGACTGTGGAAACTGGAGAGAGTGTAATACTGACAACAAGACCGACTCTTTTCTGTCAAATGTATTTCTTCTGTCAGTTACTTGAATTACTACATGTGTTAAAATTCTATGCTGGACTGGAAATTAATATTCTCAAGGTAACCTTTTAATCCCATGGCAGAAAAATATGGTTCATATTGATGTCAGAAGGCTTGGCATTGTGCAACTAATACTTGATGATAAAGATCCGGTAGTATTTAATGTATCCTGAGATACAAGGAAGCTTTAGTTGCACATTTGATGCACAGGGCAATTTGGAAGACTGTTGTGTTAGGCACATGCGGGGGCCTCGAGTTGTGACATGATAGGCCCTTCCCTTGCGATAAGTATTGTTGACTATTCCCAGTGGGTGTACGGCCTTGGGTTGTGACGCTTAGGCCCTTCTCCTTGCGATAAGGATTAGTAACATGAACATTCCTAGTGGGTGTACATGCTAGGCATAGAATATATGTGTGTATCGGATTCAATAAAATTGCCATTTCACTGCTCACCATATTGGTGTCACCTCAGTAATTGGCCAAGCTGCGGTCTCCCAGGGAAGTTGAATTATTGAAGCATACAACAGGAAGACATTACTGACTCTGAATCAGTTAAACTCATTAAAAGACTGTAATACAGGAGACAAGTGATGTTGTTTTGAAATTGGGATTTTTAGGAATGGCAGTCTTGAATAATGCTTTTGCTAATAAATGTTAGTGTTGCAGTTTGATTAAAAGTATGCTTGCAGTTGAAATGACCAGATATACAGTTAATAATCTTCATGCAAGCTTGTTTCAGGGTTCTTGTTTCATTAAAATATTCTGCACTATATCTTTTGCTATGAAAACCAATGAAAGTGCAGGGATTTGGTGTCTAAATTCTTCAGATACAAAAGTATTGAAACTTATGTCCTTGATTTTTCTACAGGACTGGGTACATGTTTAGAAGCAACTTGTTTCTTACATATATCAAGCTCAACACTGATAGAGTAATTATGTTTCTTTAAAACAAGGTAACACAGTTAATGATTTCTCTGCTCTAGGCATGTAAAATTGCAACTGTAGGGATGAACTACCTCAGATCTTAATATAACTGTCATTTTGGATTTAAGGATCCATAGTCTTGTTTCCTCATCAATATTGGCTGTGATCCCTCCCTTACAGCTTGTGTTGTGTCTATGTATGGAAATGCAATGTATATCTTCAGGAACAACCTGATGAAGAATAACAATATAGGCGGCTTGAGTTATACTCTACTCTCAATATAGCTGCAGCAGTATGCTTTTATGCATCTGATTTTGATTCTGATTCTAACATCACCTAGTCTCCCTGTATTAATGTGTCAATTCAAGTACTCTTTACTCTTGTCCTACATTTGATTATTTAAAAAAGAAAAAAAGAAAAAACCATCTGGGCTACATAATTTTAGAATAGTCTCAATTAAGAATGATGACCTTGGTTGACCTTATTTTTAGTTTGAGAAATGTGTATGCCACAGAATTGAGTAAGCTAGGGACCTATTTTCTAAGAGAATGTAGAAAAGAGAACATAATGTTAAGAAAGAAGAGTGAGCATTATCTGAAATCAATTTGTAACATTCAGTCACAGAAGAAGACCGACACATGAGGCAAGTGTAGTATGACTGCTGTGTCTAGAGACATGCCATATTCAGAAACATCTCTACAAGTAGAATGGATTATATTAACTTTCCCATGTTTCCCCTTACCTTGCTATGTACTGCTAGCAGGAAGCAGTGTGCCCCTAAACGTAATGGTGAGACTGAATAAAGAATCTGGATATGTGAAATGTTGCAGGAGCATGAAGATAAGATTCTTGCACTTGCACACAGAGAGTATTGTAGGAAACTTCTGCCTCTAAGCAAGAGTCTTGAGATGATAGCCTCTGGCAGGAGAAAAGGTGATCCAAACTTGCACAACTGTGCTGTCCTAGTGTGGGTATTTGGTAATCAAATGTAAACAATTACTTTCCTGTTCCTTGGAAGATAATGCTAGGTGCAAAAGTGGGAGGTGTATCATCGGAAGTTCTGAAAATATTTCCTCTGTGGATAATTATAGCATAATATTTTATATTTTCCATTCCCCAACTCCTCTTGAGGGAGGAAGACTTAGAAAATTCATAAAAATGCAAAGAGAAAATCCTAAATGAATGACAACTCCAGACTTTTCTAAATCCTAAATGTTGCTGCTTTTCATTGCTGTTTATTTGTGGGAGTTTCTAGGGAGTTCTGATGACCTGCTGTCTTATTTCCTATTGTGTGGGAACCCATTATGCACTGATGAGTTTCTTTTTCCTTTTTTAGTAACTTTAAACTTAGCAAGAAATTAGTTCATTAATAAATGAAAATAAGTGAATTAATTACAAACTTAAAATTGAAAAAGATTGAGATTCCCAGCAAAATATTGTTATTTTATGTGCCTGTGAAAGTCAGAGAAAGGAAAGGGTCTTACAAAAATAGTTTTGAGGGTGGAGTATGTGAGGAAAAATCTTGAAACAGTAGAGCCCAGAACAAACACCACCAAGATGAATTCCTGTTGTGCAGTTTGGAGTGAAACAAAAAGCCAAACATATGTACTGTGGGCTATTTATGAAGAGCCTCCTGTTGAACTCTCCTTTCCCTCCTTCCTCCACACCTGTATCTCTTGCACCTGGCTGTGGAATGATATGCCCCAAACCTATGGCCTCCCTGTGGTATAGGAGCGTTAGAGTATGGCAGAGGAAGTAGCACTACAGCCTGAATAAGATGCTGCAGGCCCTGTTGTTTGGACAAAAATGGAAGAAAACACATTTAGCTCAACTGTTTTGCATGCTGGTGATGAAACGGAAGGGTGGGGAAAAAAAGTCATACAAATTTATTGTATTGAACTACCTCTTCTATAAGTAGAACAGAATAAGGAATAATAAGGAATAATGCCTCTGTGAGGATAAAAGAGGCTTCAAGCAAGAGATATCCTGATTCTTAGAGAAGTTATTTTTCACCAGGCATTTTCTTTCTGTTCCTTTATACTGCATGTGCGATAGGAAATAAGTGGCTGTGAAGACTGATGCAAATGAAATGTCTTAGGATTTCACTTCAGAGGTTTATCTCATCCTATAGATTCAGCTGATCAAATTAAGTCACATGTATTCAACAAAAGTAGAATCAACTTTTAAAAACAAAAAAAAAAAAAAAAAGAAAGAAAAAAAAAAGGGAGTCTGATAAGGCTATCACATGCATTAAAATAACAATATGTCAAATGAAGTAGGAGAATGTCTTGTGGTTTGACAATGGAAAAGATAAGCATATCCATGAATTTCAAGAAGATAATGCAGCTCATAGATAACATTTTGATTTAGAGCCAGAAGAGTAGATGTGTACAGGGAAAAAAAAAAAAAAAAAAAAAAAAAAAAAAAAAAAAAAAAAAAAAAGATGATCCCCATGAGGAAAGATGACTCTTAAAATGTGTGAAATAATTCTGTAGTTGCTTTAGACATGATGAAGTGTAACTTACCCCTCTCAAGTGTATTTCTAAGAGGGAATAGGTGCACAAGGGAATACTGCACAGAAGAAAACATGTCCAACATTGGGTTTCTCTCTGTGCAATTTTGGCCTTAGGGAATGTGTTATTTATTATGCTAATTCCACAGGATTTAGAGAGCTTTTTCCTAGAAACAGAACATTTTGGAAAAATGTCTGTAAGGGAAACTGAATTTCTCCTTCTCTGAACTATCTTGCCTATGTTTTCATCATGGCGTCTGTCCTTACATGGTTACAGATGAATCAGGCTTTACTGGAGAATGAACTATGAGACATGTAATCAGCTTGCAGGTGAAGAAAAGCAACAGAAATAGAAGAAATGACATATGGAAAAAGATAAAATGGCGTTAAAAATGCATAACTTGACTTAAGAAATAATTTAGGCTGTGACAGGGTTTGATAGCTTGAAGCTATTGAAAACGTGTGAAGTACAAAGGAGGAAAAGATATTTTGTGATGCTTGGAGTATTTTTGTTTACATCAAGTTTGAATTTAGCCATATGTTTTCTGTTGGGATGGCTGTACATTCTTTTCAGATTATAACCAGAAGACTTTAAACCAGAGAGCTTGCACTGTGGAAATAAGGAGGATATATTTTACTTAATACTTTACTAGCTCTCTGCCATTATGTCTTTCTTCTGTTCCCAGCTTTATAAGATAGAGAAGATCATAATCTTCAGTTCATAGATACAAATGCTTTCATTGTGAGTGCATGAACACACATGCATTGCATGGGCTTTTGAGTCACCAACAGAGCCCAATGGGAATCCACTCCATGTTTCTCTAAACTATGGTCTTCCTGGGAGGAATGGATTTGCTTAGCGTCTTATAAAAATGTTACTGCAGAAACATGTGGTGATGCAGAGAACTGAACTTGCTTGGCTTCTCACACTAGAGTGATGCAGTTTTATCTGGGGCTGGGTGTAATGGGAAATACTGCCAGTGTGTGAATAGGATCCTGACCTATGAGCAGAAATATTTCTTACCGGATCTTTGCTTCAGATTTCCTCTCTTGCTTTTTTTCCCACTCAATAATTCTGGTAGCTTAATTGGCATGACCAACTGGCCTTATTATTATTATTATTATTATTATTATTATTATTATTATTATTATTATTATTATTATTTCCCCCAGTGGTATCAAGTGGTCATCTTTTCTTTGTGGTAATTTTATTCAAGGCACTTGGCTTCCTGATAGCTAGTCTTCTTTTCCACCTGCTGGTTGCCACTTGTTTACACAGCTTTCAGCTTGTTTCAGATGACATGTCAGTAGAGTCCCTGATCTTCTCCTTTTGTTACCTCTCTTTCCTCTTCTGCTTCTGCTTTTTTCTATGCTTGGTATTCTGCTACTTGTTCAACTATGCTATTATTTGTGATAAAGAATCAGCATTCCCCTGCTGATTTTATTTCTGAATCATTACTGATGCCGTGTTTCCCATTATATTGTTGGTTTCAAACTATTTAGAATTCTTCTATTGCATATTTATTGTAGCTGCTGAGGCATCAGATAATTCTGAAAAGGCTACTGTAGTTACCTTCTCTTCTGAAAGCTCACTGTGTATCTGTAAACTTTGTACATTTTTATAGTTCCCATTTCTAACTATCTGTTAAACATACAAGTTTGTGGTGTTGGCTAAGACTTAAATTTGGGATGAGATTTTATTACTTATTCCAGAAATTCAATATAGGTAACATAATTATGCTTCTTGTTATGGAACCAAGATCTCCTTTTAATTGAAAGATATAGGTTAATTAGTGTGGAATGTGGATCAGACAAACTGAACAGCAAGACTTGTTTTTCAAACTCTGATCTTCAGAAGTCAACTGAATTATTTATTTATTTATTTATTTATTTTGCTATGTAGATGGATGGGTGGGATATTTTACAATAGCAGACTTTAAAGGAACTTGTTAATAATAACGCTAAGTGTTGAACAATAAGAAATGTTGTTGAGCCCAGAGTACTTATGTTAGTGTAGAGAATTGCTTATGCATTAATGTACTTCAACATTTTGTGTCTGTGTCATGTGGTTCCATTTTTGTTGAAAAGAGCTCAGATTCAGCTACTGCCTACTGACTGCCTACTCTGTTCTTGAGAAAGATGTTACTAAGCTGTGCCTGTATTATCTTTGCTTATAAATATTTCTATTTAAAGGGAGATTTAATGAATGTTCTTAGGCCACTAAACAGCTTTTACCTTTACATGTTTTGACCAAGCCTGTGAGATACTAAATATTTTACCTTGTGTTTCTGTTAATAAATATTCTGGGATATAGTTGAAGTAAAAATTAAAACAAACAAAAAAATTTCACAAACGGCATATGCGTACTTCCTTATATTGCCATTATTTATAGCAATGATAGGCCAGCAACGGCTTGTGTTACAAAACCCAGATCTGTGATGTGATCAGCAGTAGCAAACTGACATGGAAGACAGCTCATTCTCCATTGCCTTGCAGATCACCATGTATGTCACTAAAAAGATTAAGGGCATAAATCATGTGACATGAAATATTCATAACCAGTGCAGCTGGTCAGACCCAAATGACAGTCATCTTTGAACAGCTGAGCTTCAGTTCTGAATTATCTGCAAAGCCAGAAAGAGTGTTGCAGCTTAGCTAGTAGCAATGTTTTCTAACTGGAGTCGGTGGGAACTGGGTGCTTATTTCCCTCTCATACCTTTCCGTCCCTTCTCACATTCCAGAAAGCTTAGCTCTTCCTGTCCTGTAAAAAATAAATCCCCAGCTATCCTTTTGTACTGTTTCAGAGCTTTACCAGGATGCAGGAGCTGTCAGAGCTGTCTGCAGTCATTCGTGTGGGAGGTGTGTGAGGGGATGTATGCGTTCACTGTGCTGAGATAATTGCTGCATTTGACTTGACTAATAATCAAGTGGTATTTGTTACTAAATAAATAAATAAATGAAATCCGGATGGAGGGTAGAGGAATATTTTATTCATTAAGCTCTGTACTCAATAATGCCGCAAAAATGAAAATATAAAATGCTTTGAAAAGAAGCAATTACTTTTAAAAAGCGTAGGAAGCACTGTTTATGAACTAGATACCATTTGTTATGAATTTATCTTTTTTTTTGTTCAGGTTTAAACTCGGAATACCAAAGTCATTGGGGAATAAAATGTTAAGTAATTCTGCGGTCTTAATTTTTTTTTAGATGCCGCAGTTTCCCTGTGTTGTCATGGCAACACACTTTCTGTATAATTGCCAGGCTGCCTTACAGTGATGAAAATAAGTAAAGTTGTCATACAGCGTGACCCAGGCTTATACTCCGAGTGGAGATTTATTGTGCAGAAATACCACTAAGGATACCTGTCACCTGCACTGTAAGAATTGTATGTCACTGAAGTGCTGCAGGAACACAGGGCAACAAATGTGAAATGCTGGACCTGGATGTTGTGCAGTTGGACAAAACACCCTCCCTCAGGCCCTCTCTTGCTGGGGTTATTTTTACTTATCTTTTATATGAGTGGAGAATCAGAGTTTCTCCAGCTACCATCAGACCTAAGCAAATTATTTAGGAATTAAATTTGTCTTGGAGATGAAAGAAATCTAGAGGCAAGAGATGGCTGTCTGTATGGTCATCAACCTCCTCTCTGCAAAGCATATTTGCAAACAGAGTTATAACCAGCACAGGGAAAATTTGTCCTCTTCTCCAGGGACATTACTATTGGGAGTTGGAGAAATCCCATTAAAAAAAAAAAAAAAAAAAAAAAAAGGTATTGAATTTTTTCATTTTTTCTTGCCTTTGCCTTTGAAGATGGAACTCTTATACCTTGTGTGCTTCTTCAGGATAGTTTTTGTGTGAACCTAGGAAGATACATAACAGAAATCCTGTTAACCGTGTTTTGCCCCCAATATTCACTGTAGGAATAAAGGTAGAGAAAGATTTGCCTTGGATGATTTCCTAATGATAATCCCTGGGCATTTCCTGTGTAACATCTGGGCACCTGAGAGTGCTCATCACTAGACTTAGTTCAAGCTGAAAATAATATAAATTCCTTGAATTACAAAGTTAAAAGCACAGAAACTAGACAAGTCGGGGGGAAAATAAAGAATTTCTGCCTCAGTCCTTATGCTGCAAGGATTATCCTTAGTTGTTCCACACAGTCTGGGGACACGACAGACAGCTCAGCTGTCATGTATACATCTTGCTCTGAGGTGTTCCTCTTCTATATGTCATCTTTATTCTTTTATTAAAGATGGATCCTGCTAACGCTCCCTCTATTACTGTTCCAGCATCTCAGATGGCATGGATGCTGGGAGGTGAATATTTTTTCTCATGGTGCTTTTTTATCCTTTTCAGCAGCTTCTTCTGTAATAAATTTTACTTTTTGTTAAAACGAGTGTCACTGTTTCTCTCTTTGCTCTCAGTAGACTTTGTTTCCTTGCTTTCACAGCATGGCTGTGAAGTTAGTTCCTCTCTTCTGAGGATGCTTGGACACTTGTAGTAAGCAGGATGATGTTTCACCGCTTCTTACATGGGGTTATTTCCCACCCTTTATTATTTTTTTTCCTTCCTCTTCCTCTAAAAATTCAGTATAAATTACTTAGAATTAAAACAACCTGTCGGGTTTACAAAAAAAATGTTACTCATTAACACTGAATTAAAATGAGCTATATCTGTATTAATTCTTTACTAATCTTGCTTAAAAGATCCTGTTGTTTTTCCTGCTGTTTTAGGATTAGAACAAAATTTGTTTTTTAATGATGGCATATATAGTACTTTCAAGTGCAAAAATTACTGCCATTCAGAGGGGTGATTGTTATAAAATTTTACATATCCCATTAGAAGGAACATGTGCATTGTTTCCAGGAGCAGTGATTTTTGTTGCTGTCTGCATAATGGCATTTTGGTCTATTACTCCTACGCAATGTTAGCAATAAAAATAATAGGCTATAATTGGGGTGTATAACAAAATGCATTTAAATTGGAGCACATAAAGTTGTTGCGTGAAGACAATAACCTTGATAAGGTAGATGAATGAGTCTTTTGCGAGTCTGCAGGGAAGAGAAGGGAAAGATATAGAATACGCATGATACAGGAAAGTTAAATTGCACAGCAATTTCTGTTTCTTCCCTTTCTGATTATATTTTGCTCTGTCCTTTTTTACATTTCCTCCATTTTGTTTTCCATCCTTTGTTACTCAAATGAACAACTGATACTTTTATAAAATTTTATAAAAGGAAAATGGGGAAGTTTTGTCTCATGTCATTTCTTGTCTCACACTCAATACATAAGGAAATATTCATTTTTTTTCCCTGCTATTTCTGAAAACAAAAGAATTCATTACTCTTTTTACTTTGTTAAATCAAGCTACATTTCAATAATAGCACTGAAAATCAAGCAGAAAAACTGTGGACTTTGAGCAGAATAGTTAAATACATATATATATCCTTTTAGATATAGTTTTATGAAACTTTAGAGTATGAGGTCCACCTCACAAGGCTACATAACTTCTGAATAAAATAACTGTTTTTTCTTATCTCCCAAATAACTCTGGCTATGCCAGTTTTGATTATATGGATGCAGAGCAGAAAGTCCTGGCCCTACTGCTGATTCCAGTTGCAGTTTTTGTTCCAGCATGTTACAACCACAGCTTGATTCTACTCCTACTATGCTTTCTGTAAACTGACCAGAAACTATTTCTTACCAACTTGTTTCCCTGGAGTGTCTTAAAGATTAATTACTGTAAATGTAGTTCCTGGAACACATAAAGTTCCCTGTAAGTATCCATTATTAAATGTTATAATCCCCTCAAGTACTTACATTAGTTTTTCTTACTTAAGTAGCCCCAGTGACATCTGTTTCTATTAATTACTTTTACTATTTGCCACTCTTCTTAAACACAAGCTGAATGGTTTGGCTATAGGAAATCAATTTCACTGGACATCTGTCTTCTTCTGTATTTACTGTATACATTGCACTGTAAACATAGAATTTGTCTGTTCTTGAGTCCTTTGGAAGACGGCTCAGTTTCTTTTATTTTCCTGATTTCTTAATAGCATCTCTGATGTATATACAAAGCTTTCCAAACATAATTAATAAAAATAGAGTTGACAGAAGTAAGTCAGCTCATCCTCTTTTCTCTACCACATTTCCAATATACAAATGTAATAACTCCTCCATTAAGTAAATAGAATTTAAGCTACTCATTCAGTTTAATCTACAAGAACAAATACGTAGGGAGAACTAATAGTGAATGCTTTCTAGGTGATCTTATTTACATGATCATGTGTGCAAGGCAGAAGTGGTCTTTAATGCAGAGAATCCTCAGTGTGCTTACACCTTTAGAGAAACTGTCTAAGCAGAACTTCTGCTGTCTGTACCTCCAGTTTGCAATGCATGTTATCCTTCATTCAACCCCTTCTCTGGAGAGCTCATCTGAGATGATAGTGTGTGGAATGAGGGAACTTTACAGGTTTAAGTGTGGATGCTTTCTGGGTCAGTGATGTGAAGACACAAAACCCAGAACTTTTTCCTATCAGAAAGCATGCTGTGTCTGCATCACAGATGCCTAATTAAAACATACAAGCATTAAATTGTGGCTAAGATTTTTCTTGAATCTATAACTGATCTTTGCACCTATCCATTTTGCCTTCCTTCTATGCAGCACTGAGGATCAGGTAAGTATCTTGTAAACCATATAGAGTTTGAATGTTTTTGAATATTCATTTCTTCCAGGATTATGTCTGTCACATGAAACTCATGTAAGACTAGTAAATATGGCCTCTAAGATTCATATTTGTTTCCTTCCTGATAATCTCCTGACAGCCCCTTCTTCTCTGTCTCATCTTCATGTATTTAGATCCATTACTCTCCCGTTATTCTCAGCCCCAAGATTACACTGATATAGAAGCTGTCTCAGTGCATTTATTTTTCTTGTCTCTTTCATGCATTTCTTGGCTTTTTTTTTCCTTACATGTAATGTTGTAGAATTAATGGTGTCTGTGAACCTCTAAAATAAGGTACCATGTCACCCTCCTTACTTAAAATAGATATTTAAATAAGTGCCATCGTGAACTTTATTATGCCCAAACATGTTTTGTATCTGGGGAGCATAAGCAGTTCTACTGATTCAGTGGGCTTATTAGTGTGCTGGAATGTGATTATCTTGCTGAATTGGAACTTATTACAAAGATACTAAAAACTAAAAAGTTTCTTTGTTCTAAATGAAAGAATATTTTGATTTAAGAAAAAGTATGCAGTCCTCTCCCACTCTACTGAATGAAGCCCCAACATATTACACTTGCCATGTACCAAATAATATTAAAATCTTAATACTTTCAAATTTAAAATCTACTTTTGACTTGTCTTAGTTCATAGCCCTGGAGATGTAATAAATTTTTGAATGCTCTGGTCTCTGATATGACAATAATAAGGACAAGTTAAGTTCAAATCTTGGATTGTTTTGAAAAACATTATTTTCCTTTGGAGATTCTCTTTTAGGAGAATCTTATATGGACATTTAAACTGTCCTATAATCATCCATCAACCTGTTTGTGTGCCAGATCTTACAATACATTAATCACATGAAGCTGTCTGTAAACTAACAGACTATGGGTGTTTGTTACACTGGAGATCACAACCCACGTTTTTCTGATAAGCTGTCATGTCTATCTACACAATTAGTGCCTGAGGTTCAATATCCTAAAGCAAAAGCAGAGCCTCCCCACTCAAAGTATCTTACAATCCTATCAGATATTTTCAAGAGTTTTCCCCACACTTCATCTGCTGCATAGCACCATTAAGCATAACGCCTTCACTCACTCCCTTTTCTCCATGTCTCATACTGAGGCAAGGGTGGTCATTATCTGGTTCTCAGAAGTAAAAGCAGATTGGAAGCCAGCAACTTATCAAGGCCAACAAGCACTGGCCTGGTTGAGAAGAGGTGTCTTATTTACTATATGCTAAGACAGCTATGAAAAAGAAAGCAAACACTAATGTACAAGATGAAAAAATCCTAATGTCCTTGAAGTCCATGAAGGTTTTCTGTTCTCAGGTCATCTTGTTTGGGTGTAGATGTGATCCTTTTGCGGTAAGCTAGTGCTAACTCAACTGTTTACATAGTTTAAAAAAGCCATGGCACCCTTGGTGCACAAAATCCCTTTGGGTTTTTGCTTTTGGTAGTGCTGGAAGGCATTCTTTCCTTGACTTCTCAATGCCCTCCCCCCCCCCCCCCCCCCCATTAGGTGTGTGAGAATAGGCATGTTTCCTGTATCTTGATGTACATACTGTCTTCAGTCTTGGACAGTAATCACAAATGTGTTCTTTGATCCCAATAAATTCAACATAAGATAAACAAAGCCAGCAATGCACTAATTCAGATTATGAATGAATGCTATTCCTGAAAGCTGTGGAGCCCTTTCTCCAAGCTGCCATAAGCAAATGAATCAGTGGAAATGTAGGATCTTCCTAGCTAAGACTGTCCTGATCCTAAGCTTTTTAAAATCATTTACAAGAGGAAGATCACTGTGGCTAATAGTTAAGAAGAAACACATTCACCAGACAAAAAATGTGGTTGGTGTGTACTTGGAATGTACTTGGTAGGTACGTTCCTTTTTAGACGACAGCTTGTGAACACACAATTAAACATTTATTCGACCATGGTCTTGATTTATGGCAGACCAGCTCAAGGATATATAATCAAATTGCAGTATTGCCTGTTTAATTGATCGATGGGAAAGTAACTTGCTGAAATTTAATAAAACTGAAAGCATCGAAGGTTTTCAGCATTGTTATTTATCTTGAGAAACTGATCATAAAATATGCAAGGCGACCCTGAGTACTTGATGGTTCCATAGGTATGAGCTGCTTTTCATGCTTTTTAATTTTTTTTCCTAAAGCATGTCTGAAGACTTTGTCCTTCTTCTTTCAGCACAGATGTTTAACAGTTTCAGGCCCGAAGTCTTATATGTGGTGAGAGCTCAAGCTGCTTTAGTGTTGTTATTTGTTCAAATCACATTGCATTCTCATGTTTCCCAACAAAAATGTGTATGCACCTGCTCAATCTCTGAGAATCTACTTTTGGAGTCCCCACATTCACTGATCCACATATCTACCATTCCCAGAAATTTTTAAATGGAGGAAAAAAAAAAAAAAAAAAAGTGGAATTGTTACTGTCCTTTATTTATTAAGATATTTGTAAACTTTCAATTCAATCCTTTGTGAAAGCGTTTGAAAATTTATGTATGTAAGGTTATGACTAATGATGTTATTCAACCAAAAAACACCTCAGAATAGAAAGTATAGATCCTCTTGTGACACAAAACTAATTCTGTTTCATAAGCGAACGCAGCACAGTATCATCAGGTCACTGTTCCAAGTGTTACTGTACATTGTTCAGTTATACAGAAGGAATGTGAATATTGCATCTTGAAAGAAGTAGCTAAAGGGTATGTTCTACTCATCCTTACTCTTAGAAAAACCTATGGAGAAGTAAGTTTGTCATTGTCATTGCCTTCTGAAAGGGACTTGGTGCTGTGTTATTTCTGTTCTTAGCAAATGTGTTCCTCAGAACATTTTTTATTTTTTATTTTTTTATTTATTTATTTTTTTATTTATTTATTTATTTAAAGAAAACATGGCAATAGAGGGCAGTCCTCATGCTGACAGTTTTCTCAGATCAGAAGGCCGATGTGCCTTGGAGTTTGTGGTGGAGAGGTTAGCCTGCAATATGGGCTAATGCTTGACAGAAAATGATCAACAGTAGCAATTGTGGTGGGAGGCAGTAGAAGCAGGAGTACTTGAGTAGGGAGATTCAACAACCCAATTTCCAAAGTTAAAACTCTTTCTAGGGAAAGATCCAAACATGGATGACAATAATATTTTCATCATGACAATAATGAGGATTAGCATTGCCAGGCAGGTATTTGTTTCAGTACTATGGAGATATGAGAATTATAGCTGTGTGACAAACTGGGCAGAGAATAATTAGTATTGAATGATAAAAATAACATAAATCCAAAAGGGGTGGTTGGACTTTAATTTTACTTTAAAACTGGTCTTCTTCTAACTTGATAAATTGAATCAACTATTAATAGTACAGTGACCTGCTGAGTTATTCAGCCCATCTAAGGGATTTACTCTCAGAAAACATTGTTCCAACAGAATAAGCAAAACTTTTGGACTGTGGGTTTTTGGCTGCTTATGAACTCGTGGATCCTTCACTGGAAGAAGGGGAAAATATACTCTGGGATCTTACTTTGATATGATGTTCAGGGTGAGTTTGGTTATACATCAGATGCTGGAAAGTAGAAATGACTCCACTTTCGAACTGGTTCGTGTGCCTGAGTTTATTTATTAATCATAGTCTGCTTATAATTTGTTCACAGAACTGATCCAACAGAAATTAGTGTGCAGTTCAGTACTCAGCACTCATTCACTGCGTGTCAGATGAACAGTAGTGCCAGCATGAGGACAGTGGTGGGAGTATTTGGCAGCACATTAGGTCTAGATTTTCTTAGCTGAGCTATGAAACTGCATCTTAAATATTTTATACACATGTATGTATATATATTGATACAAAACTACTAACAACTTATAAGCAAATGGCAGTATTGGTAGAACTGGGCACCAGATGGTTATAGCTTCTCTGACTTTACAATCATCCCGTGTCATTTCCTTTTTGTTACTTTCTTCCTCTTCTCCCTGGTGGCTGGCATATTTCCTGATGGTGTGGCTGAGCCACCGATGTGATGTTCTAAGACAAGTGTGGGGACAAAGAGATAGTTTTGTGCCAAAGCTAACAGGTGAGGTTGTTGAAGATAGGCAGGCATTTGAAGCTTGTGTCTTTAAGAACCATGCTGTGCAGGTGATGGTACCAAGGAAGCCCTAGCATGCCTCTATATCTCTAAAAAAAAAGGACAAGGTACAAAACTCAAATATCGGTACATCAGCTGGTTGTATTACCTAACAGCTAGCTTTCTAACTCATCTAATTTGGACCACTTCATCCTATTACCAATGCTACTTTAAAATGTCCTCAGTTGTGCTGGCACGTGTCAATCTGGCATTTATTTAGCAATATAAACATAGCTGGTGTGATTTAGAGAAAGTCTGGGAAGAAAAAATACTTGACATATCCCAAGGCATCAATTTAATCACCTCTCATGTTCTCTCTGGTGAGACAGCCACACAGCTCAGCATGTGGGGCTGGCATGTAGACTCCCTTCCCAAATCTGGGCACTGATGTGAATAAGTCCTGTCCAGCCCTGAGGGCATGAGATCTCAATTTTCTGTCTACTAGGAGGGTGGGTTCTTGATGAGGATCCAAGCACAGCCAGGCCCAATTTATGTATGCAGATAAAGAAGTTGCTCAGCAATTAGTTAATACTCTTGGCATTCAAATGACATTTACAATCAAACCAGCAAATCTGGCTGAAGTTTCAGATCAGATCATGGAATTTTTTTCCAAGATTTTCTTTTTTCAGTCAAATCAACTACTGAAACAAACTGGACTTTCACCGAGCCTGTGTTGAAGCCTTGGGAATCACAGTATGCATCCTTGCACACTAGGTACCTCTGTGCTTAACAAGCAATCCTGTCACACTTAGATCAATAAGGAGGACATGAACCCAAAAAAATTAAAACATCAGAGTCCTCATTGGTCTTTGAAGTCACAGATCTTTAAGATAAAGGCATCTCCAAACAGTGAGAATGCTGAGTGCTAAAAAAAATTGGAAACATTATTAAAAATGTCAATTGTTTTTTGTTTCTTTTGCAAACTGCTTGGATAGCTTTGCATGAAAAAGCTGACTTTGATTTAATTGATACATGGCAGAAGGCAGTGTTCCTCTGCTGTTACTTTAATTACTGAAAAAGGAAAAATAGCAATAGCAGAAAGTACTCGAGTAGTAATTTCAGCAGGTGCATCAGCAGTAATAGAGAATTTAATTCTTGCTTATCATTGTTAGCAGGGGGGAGATTGTTCCTTCAGTTCTTTGCAGTGAATCACCTGATTATCACAAATCAGTCTCATAAGTGCTATTTTGATAGCAGGAATTTGAAAGACCAGCAATGTTCTTATGTGCTCTTTCCCTCTTCTTTTAGAAATGGTTATTTCCAGTAGATAACTGGAGAAATTATCCTACGCTCCCTTGGTCTTACCATAGATATTATTTATAGGGAGCAATATTTCCCTACATGCTCAGTACTGTGATGTTCCACCACTGTATGTCATCAGGAAGACTCTAATGGTAGCCATACTAATTCCCGTGCAATAATGAAAGGAAAACAAGAAACTTGATGAATCTAGAGGTCAGAAAAGTTAATTAATTTTCCATGTTAAAAGGTCATTCATCTAGAATGCTTATCCTTTTCCTTTAGAAGCCAAACACTTCTCCCTGATGAGAAGCACACAATGGTCACCAGGGCTGAGCATTAAATAGTGAGGGCTTGTTACAGGTTGGTACAGGACTTAATAGTAAGTATAGCTAAGGCTTGCAAAGTTTTAATGACTTTTCTGTTTCTTTTAAGATCTGGAATTAAAATTTCAGAAATTTGAAGTAATTTTATTTTTCAAATTCTAGTAGTAAAAAAAAAACAACAACACAAAACAAAACACAAAACAAGCTAAAATAAACCATCAACTCAACAAAATTCTCAGGTGAGAAAAAGAGAAACATCACCATCCTTTAGGGTACTCTGGCAAAAAGTACAGGCTAGACAATAGTAAAGCCATAGGCCTATATTCTTGTATATCATTTCCTATGTTAATGTTATCTAAAATGTTTTAGAATAAACAATGTAATGTTTATTTATTTATTTATTTATTAATGGTTTTGAAAACCTCAAGTCCCTCGAAGTAACTCTAAGCACTGGGATCCACTAAAATCAAAAGTTTTATCAGAGGTTTCTTTCTTTCTTTCTGACATAAAGCAGTATATGTGAAATTGGTAATCACAGCCTGAACCTCTGATTAATCAGCTGAGGCAAGTGTCAGGTCAGCTGTGGGAGCACAGGTGAGAGTAATTTACCTGTGCTTCCGGAAGGGGTGGAGCTTGACTCCACCTCCTCTAGACCTCACTTAAGGGCTGACCACCACTAAGGCAGCATCTCTTGAAGATTGCTCCCTGGTGGTGATTGCCTCAGCATTTCCCAGTGAAGGCATCCATGTTGGTGAGTTTTCCCCTATAAATAACCTTTTGAATATCTGTTGCTATCTTTGTATCATTCCACCTTACAAGCAGTTTCTCTCAAGGCAAGAAATGGTAGCTAATGCCAATAATTCCTATCTTCCTGTCTGTTCTCTGTTACTGAAGGTAGAATCATATTTTAGAGAAAAGGTAGTGGCTTCTCAGTAGGGCAGGGACAGTGAATGATTTATTGAGAAATTCCATCAAACAATGGATATTGCAGAAAAAAAGATAATCTCCTGTTAATTCAAATGAATTTCCTCTTTTCCTTCATTACAGCACCCCAATATGTAGTGAGTCATGTAATTATAATGTCATGTCACTCAAAGATATTAAAATGAATTTATTGGAAATTTGCTTTTAAATCTCTAGGCTATTGGGCAAAATAACCCAGACTATATCTTAATAACATGGTACAGCATTACAACTATCTTACCTGTAACTCACGGTTCTCTAAACTGTGTGATCTTTTCACCAAAATCAGTGATTTATTTATTTAGCGATACCTATGGGTTGGAAGTAAGTTACATACTGGGCTGAAATGTGCAGTCCATAACATAAGAGCTCACTGGCAAATTTATCCAGTAGATGGAATAACAATCATCTCTCTTGAAATCAAAGAGATAAAAGTTTCTAGCTGGGCCACAATGGCTAAAGAACTTATCACTCTATTTAAATGAATGACCTTTAATTTTTGAGAACTGCATGAAACAAACAAAATTTACTAATGTGCCTCATCTGAAATAGAACCTGATATCCTTGTCTTGATGCAGTTTAAGACTTGACTTAATTCTAAGTTTGTTTAAGACTTTATCTGGTTGGAAACTCAATTGTAAAACTTGTGAATTATGAAATTATTAGTTCTTCTTATCCTTCCTTAAAAATTATGTATCACAAAGACACTATAAAAAGAATTGAAGATTGATGAGGAAGGCGTATCTCTAAGGCTAGAGCAATAGGAGTGCAGCAATAGCTTACTTCATCTCTTTCCATTATGATTTTAAAGACTGGTTATTTAACACACCCATTCAACATCATTAGGCATATTAAAACTTTACATAGAATCATATGCACAGCAGCTTAACTTAATGTATTAAATTAACAGGGGATTAAATCTGCTTGAGTTGGCTGGGGAGACATTTGCTTTATGTTCTAAAATAAATGTTTATGAAAGTCCTACTTGGAAATAAGAAGTTGTGTTAATGGCTCTTTTAAGTACTATAGTGAACTAGTTTTAAAAACCAGCGCTTACTTTGCAGTTACCTCTGCATAACATAATTTGCATGTCCATACCACAATCTCCTGTGTCATGTTGTGTAAGACCCTGGATTTTGCACTGTTTTTCCAGAAGTATTTTGTGTGACTTGGCTACTACACTTTTTTTGATGATAGGGAGAGAATAATCTCTCCCTGTAGAATGAGTTCCAGTCATAAATTCCTTCTTTTATAGTGTATTTTAATTTGAAGTAATGCATCGATCAAAAAGATTTGCAGCAATGGGGAATGAAGTCTGTCATCTGTAGGCAGAAGTTTGGAGGTTAAGTTCAGTTAAGACTTCTTTTTCTTTAAGCAGTTTCTTCAGGAACGTGAGACTGAAGGAGAATAATTTTTTTTTCTTTTTTTCTTTCTTTCTTTTTTTTTTTTTTCCTCCAAATTACATATTTGGGAGATAACCTGTACAATTTTCTTCCAAACTTGTCTTCATGGCAGTAGTCAGGAACTTTTTCATGCTCTTCATCCCCCATGTGGATGTTCTTTCTACTTCCATGTAACAGGATGGGATTCTATAGCTGGTATGAGGTTTGTCCTTTTGTTATATAGTGACTGACAACTTTTTGTGGCATCAGATGATAAAAGTGTAACAACTGATGTGACATCATGAAAGAGGTGTATCAGAATATATTTGGCAGATAAATATCTGCTCTGTGGGTAGGATTCAAGTGTCAAGGTGATAAGAGTACATGCAGAGAGGGGAATCTGATCTCTTGAATTTGTCCATGAGTGTTCACTTTCCTGACATGAATAATGAGACTGTAGATGACTGAAGGAATAATTTCTATATAGGCATAACCCTCTAAAATGAATCACCTTTGACAAAGCTCTGATGATTAAATACACAGTTCTGTTCAACGCATGTAACCCAGTTTTCACCAATTTTATGCTCTTTAAATGGGAATTATGTCGTCCTGCCTCCAGTTATAACTGTGAAATTAAGCAATGCCATTAGAGTTACAGGATACATTCACTGGTGGGTTACAATCAAGATAAAGCTTGGATCCTATGGTGGTTTTCAGATTGTAAAGTCTATGGATCACTCTCCTAAGGATCTGAGAAATGGAATCATAAAAAGTATTTATTTTTTTTTTTAGTAGATTTAAATTCACCCTGTATCTCCACTGGGAGATTTATGGAGGTCTGTAAATTAAAAGAGGCTGAAAATATACTGCACCAGTTTAGTATATAAAAGGAAGGAAAGAAGGATGATAAAAGGATGTATTTCAAAGCATTAGTTGTAAAATTTGTCCCTTTATTGAGAACAGAAAAGTATACAGTTTAGAAATGATGACTGTGTTTTCATGGGTATCAGAAGATCTCATGGCCCAGGCTCCATTTGTTAAACAAAATGAAGTTTTCAGGGAGAACACTAGACTGCCTGAAGGTAAGGAATGGGGAGAAAGGCGGATCACTGGCCACTGTATGCCCAACTAAAGAATAATTGCTGGGATTCAACCACATGGTAGTTGGAATATAATAAATTCATTCAAGCCTTGGAGAAGTGCCTTTGCAATTTTAAATCTAAATGAATCTCTTCAACCATTAGGTTACAATGTGGTATTTTGGGAATGTGTGAATTTTTTTTAATTATTATTTTAATATTTTATTTTGCACACTTTTTGGAACCCCCAGATGCATGGTTTCACTGCTGTGGTTTAGTAATGAATTAAACCTGTTAACCTAGCAGCAGTGCTGCCCTTGAGGTGCCTGAACTAAGGCAGAGCTAAGGCTGCTCCCACTGGGCAGAGCAGGGCTCACTCAGCATCCTGCAGTCCCTCTTCTGGTGAGCGTATGAACAACTGTTTCAAGGTCTGAGGAGATATTCCCTTTGTCATGTCCTGATACTCTTTGCAAACTATTCTGTTTTCTGCATTTCGTCTTATCGCTAGGTGCTTTAATCAGGATTGAAAAGGCTCTAGATTTAGAATCTCCTTTTAAGAAAGAAAGAGAGGAGTGAATTTCTGAACACTGAGAATAGCTTCATCACAATTATCACAATATATGAAATAGGTAAATATTAAGTGCAGCTTAAATGCAGTAAAACAACAGCATCCTACCAAGCTAGTAGAAAAACTTTTAAAATGAATTAAATACTTCTGTTCTTCCATATATGTACAACCCGTTTCTCTGTACTAGAAAACATTTGTGTTCTACATTTTCTTATTTCAGTGACATGGAGCTCTATGTCCAGGTATCTCTGAAGCTGTTTTCTACTTTTAGCTTTAGATACCAAAGTTCCTGATTGAATTTCTGAGAGAATTTTCTTATCATATTATGTTCTTCTATTAACCTTTCTCATTTCTCTGAGATGTAGTCTCTATTCTTTGTTTGCCATTGGCTGGAATATATTTTCTGTTTACTCTTGAGAGGTCTGAGTGCAGTAAGAAGGGTATGGATTCCATTAACATTAATACTTCATTCACTTTACTAGCTTTTTTTCTTCTTACCTTTTGATCCTTTTCCAGCTGAAGATGAACAATAGCACATCTGCTTAATCAAAATCAAGCTTAATCAATCATGGGTTTTTGGTGTCTATATATACACATAAAAAAAAGCGTGCTTCACTCTCTATGATGGAGAAAGAAAAATCTTAGGGAGTATTGTTTTAAACAGACTGTAGTGATGTAGGAACCAAAGTTTGTACTATGCAGTAAAACTGTAATAAGATATTACTAAAATATTACCTTAAAAGTTCTCTGGCACTGACAATGCATTCTGCTTGGGAGCAAATCTTGATCTTGACCCATGAAACTTGAGGCTCTCAATTACATTTGATTTATGTAAGCACTTAGTTTATCCTTTCTGAAGCACTCAGAACACATACATATATACTTAGAAGATATAAACTGCAATGTCATTGAATCCATTTTGAACACTAAGAGAAAAATCTTAAGCTTATTTAATAAAGGACTGAGCTGTACTCTGTTCCCTATGTACTATGGAAGAAGATAGAGTTCATCTCAACCAGCTAACAAATTCTGAAAATAAAAAGCCATTGTACATGTAGAAGCTGTAAACAAGGTAAATGTTTAGCACAACAGAAATGCTTACTTAAGACATTGAAATATTTCTTAACCATAACCATCTGACAGACTGAGGCTGCAGGGTTTATATGCGAGTTGAAATCAATACACTGATATACTAATATATAGTCTGCCATGACAGCTGTGTCTAAAAAGTGGACACATTTTATTTAAGTACTTGTGCAATAGAAGTTGTTATTGTTGGGAAAGACTGGCATCAAAGTTGGCAACAAAAGATCTCGTCCTTCTGTGAATACAAGGAAAATCTTCCTTTCTCTTTCCTATCGCTTTGTATGTACAAATTTGTTCTCAGTCCCCCATCTTTAGTGTTTCATGCCTTCTAAAAAGACTGTAGTCATTCACAAGGTCTTAACTACTCAAGACCATAAACACTGCATTTTAGACTGTTACCCTTCAAGTCTTTGAACTACCTCCAACTCAACATTAATTTTCCTGGATTACTTTTCTTGAGTTAATTAGTTCTCTTTTCTGTCTGCCCACATCTTTGATTTGTTTTAGAGATTTCCTTACTTGTACAGAAAAAGATTTCTTTTTGCTGCAGTTAAGAGAAGTGAAATAATCGCCCGCAATATTCTGCAAGTTTATTAATTCAGGAAGTTGGAAATCATATTGTCGTTCTTCTCAGGGAAACCTATTATTATGATCACCATTAAGTACTGATTAAATATACATTGTCCTTGTATAAATATATTATGCTAATAACCCTTCCATGATCTTATAATACTTCAGGATAATTCCAAAACCAACATATGTAGAAAATCCCATTGTTGTTTTTTTGTTTTGTTTTTTCTTTGTCTTTTTTCAGCAGACTGTGTACTGATTTTCGTCTATGTAGGCCATCAGCTCACAAATATAAGAAAGAGATCATGAAGCCAGGGGCAAGTTTTGGATTTGCACTGTTTCATTAAAACCATGTGAACATCAAGTAGTTTTTAGAGGGACTCGCGTCAATACAGCCAGTACAGTATAATCCATAGACAAATGTGAATTAATAACACTGAAACTAGTGATAACTGCTGTTATCTCATGCCCTGCCAACTTCATTGATAAATTTTTGTAGCTCACGTTGCTAAAGGATGCATTTTATTGTTTTTTTTTTTAACAGAGCCTGAGCTACTTGAAAGCTTTTTCACATTTCTCTGTACCTCCCAAATAACTATAATGTAGAGATGCTGTCACTCAGGCATAATGTATTCAAATATGATACAGGTATTTGTATGGAATAATGTCCATGTTAAACATCCAGAGGATTCTCCTTGGAATCAGTCTCTGGAAAGATAACAGTCTTGGAAAGAATAATGAGCCTTGTAAGAGTCAAGAGCATTGATTTAAATGTGGTTATAGAGATTTCAACACTACCTCTTGGTTTGCTGGATGACTGGAATGCAGTGATACAAACAACTTGATAAGGACATATTAACTATATGCAATTAAGGTTAGCATTTAAAACAGACTGAAATGTTGTGCATTTATATGAAATTTCAAGTGAAAAACATGTATTCATGAAAAATGCAAGCAAGCAGAGATTATTTAAATAACATGGAGATCGGATCAGGATCAATTTACATCTACTCTTTTTCACGCAAATAAAATAATGTTGTATCATTTGAGGATGGTTACATGGCTTTGCATATACTATTCACTCCTTTTGAGACATGTTTTCAACACTGTCGATGTATTAGTGAAGTGCAAAATTCTTTGCTTCAAGAATCTTTTTCAGTTTCTTTTCAGTAATAGAACACTGAAGACTTATTTTCCATTTAAAATAATGTACAGAGGATGACATGAAAAGCACAGAGTAATATTAAACTTTGAAATATTCATATTTTTTTTCCTGTAGTATTTATGGTGTAACAGAGGAGCATCTTGAAACCCATGCCATTATTTTTTCTTAAGATGAAACAGACTGATATAAAGATCAAGAAGCTGAGAATAAAATCATTATGAAGAATGAAGGCAGTTGCGTAAAATATTTAAAGAAATAATTCTTTATAGTCCCTTTGTGCAACTTATCCAATTTGATTTTTGTTTTTGCTAAGAAGGAATTTGAGGAAACCCTTTGTTTGCACCTGAATTAAAGACAGACCTGCAGGAAGGCAAAACAAAATAATTAATATCCCATATTTCCTGAATGTGATGATGTGAACTTGCACTAAGCAACACAAACCCAGGAAGGCAAGCTGTTCTCTGCAATGGAAACTATTCCAGAGAAAGGGTGAGAATACTACAGGTGTGCCATACTGGGCTACAGGTAAGTCTCTATTGGAGCTGTACAAACAGTGCACAAAGGGTACAATTTATATTTTCCCAATTCTTTTGTTTGTTTTTTCCTTGTTTGTTTTTTGTTCATATTTGTTGGTATTTTTAGCAGATAGAACTCTTGGTCCAATACTTATTATAATGCCATCTTTAGGCTCAGCGCAAACAGAACACCATACTAGTCCTTTAAAATTTCTAAAATAAGACTTCAGTGAGCTCAATTATTTTTTCTTTCAGATGAACTGTGATTGAGAATATACCAACCTTTCTCACATTTCTATGGAAGGATTCCTGCTGGACAAATACCTCATTAAAAAACCCACAAAAACAAATAGTCAAGAATATGATAATTTCAGGTCCCTGTTAAACCACTGCTTGTGAGAAATGGGAAGCAAATGAAAGAAAGGAGGGATGTTTCATGAAGAGTTAAAAACTGGAGTTGTATAGCTTAACAAATTTAAAGAAAAAAACAACACAAAAAACCTATGACCTTTGTCCCCCTGATACCAGAAACTGAGCTGAGATCTTGTGCAGCAAGATCCACCAATAGAGACTGCAACCTCAATTTAGAGTAATGCAAGTTCCCTCTTTTTACACAACCTTGATGTTTCATAAGATCTTGCTCATGGCACACTTCTTGTGTGGTGGGTTTGAATAACACTGCCCAGAGCTTTTGGGTAACACAGCACTAGCTCTGTAAGCAGCAGCCCAGGATTTGCTAGCAATCGCTCAACTGTTCTCTCCTGTCTGCTACCCAGATGCTCACAAGTACAATGCTGTGTTAACACAACCTAATTATCTGCCACATGCAACTATTTATACATTCTTGCTGTGTTAGAGAGATATGAGGGCAGCTTCTCTTTCCTTAAAAATCCCTTTGCACTTACTGGCATTTTGGACTCAGTGTTGAAGAAATTAATATTAAAATGTAGCCCTTGTTTTTCTCCATTTAGAGCATGGACTTGCATTCAAAAAAAGAAAGCATGCTTTGGATTCCCTTAGTGAGTCATCTCTATTTCACTGGTGATTCATTTCTTGAAAAGAGAGGAACGAAAATTTGGCCTGCTAACACCAAGTGCCATCTATTTATCTTTCTGTTTATTTATTTTAGCCCAGAGCACTTTCAAAGCATGCAACTGCAGGAATGTGTCTGGGCTGAGGGCTGCTGAAGCTGCTTTTTTTCTGGAGTTGTGCCCGTGCAATATGAAACTGAGAAGGAAAGGAGAATCGTTATTCACACAAAGCTCTCTTCCACTGAAGCATAGAAGGGGGGAAGGATTCATCCTGTCAGCCTGGGTGCATACTAGGAGCATTTTGGGTTTGTGCATCATTGGGTACTTGAACCTCCTCCCACAGGGATGACTGGCAACCCAAGCAACCCCCTCAAACATTGAGGTGAGTCCCAGTCACCTAGGGAGCTTCCTTGTCTCTTCATCTGTTGGTGCAGTGAGTGGCACTCTAGGAAACTACAGTACACAAACAGGTAATGAAATCAAGCAGTTTGTTTATGCAGCTGCCTTTACTAACATTTAATTTCCATCCTAAGTAACGTTATCTGCAGCACAGAGAAAAGCTAAATTATAATTTTAAATACATAAAATTACTATAATGGCAATTAGTTAACCCAGATATGGTTATGAATTGCTCAGCATTTTTTGCAAATTTTGAGCAAGCTGTCACAAGCTAGAGATACATCCAGATACATCCATAATCATAGATTATCAGCAATCATAAACAATTGTGATTTCTGTTTTTCTTTCCTTTTAACAGACATGGGACACAGAACAACATTCTTTCTTCCTCCTGAATCCTACCTAAATCTTACCATCTAAACTCCACAGACTAAGAAGCTACTTCTGTGTATGGAGCAATATTTTCTGTTGTTGAATCTAGACAATACATTTCATGTTAGAGTTGTCTTTGGATTACTTACTGTTAGTGATAGAACACCTTCGTCAGTGTTTTAGCTTATGTTAGTCACAGACAGGCAGAAATTCTTTGAAGTTCTTGGAGGCAGAATCATTGTTAAAATGCAGATTTGATTTTTTTTTTAATTTATTATTATTTATTAATTTTTTTTGCCACCCAAGGTAAAGTAACCTCAGATCAGTGATGAATGAAAATAGGAGCAATTACTGAGCTGCTAAATGAATTCTGGCCATTTTTTTTATACACCAGAGAAATTAGGGCAAGGGCTGAATTCTTTATTGGAATTCCAAAAAATATTTTTTGTTTTTATCTTGGAAAATTTCAGTGCCCTCTTAGTAGGTACAAAAAGAACATGGGTGAGATTTTGTTTAATTTTATTTATTGTTTTCAGTTTTCCTGCTCAATATCTTTTATTACGGTGGGGGGGAAAAAGATATGTCGAAACATACCCTCTTAGAATTTGTCAGAGAACTTGAGGTTTAGTCAAATCTGTTGATCACTGATAAACCCACACTCATGTATTGAGCAGAGTTTAGAATGCTCAGTTTTAGACAGCAAAGGGGGGATATGCTGATGTCTTTGCAAAATGCAGAGAGCATTTGAAGAGTATGGTATTTCCAGAGTGAGAAGTCAGCAAGTGGAGAATTTGTGAGCAATAAAATGTGACAGAGGTCTAGTGTCTCCCATTTCTTTCTATGCCTGGAAAAAATGTCTATCACTGCTGTTCCTGTCTGTAAATTTTAATCTGTAGATTAATCTAATTGTAGCAATAGAAGAGTATTTGCCTTTGAACTTCAAAATATTTTTCAAGAAAGATGAAGTGCAAAATACTCCTATGTTGTTGTGCTGGGTTTTAAAAAATTGAGTCTTTCTGTGTCATTAACGAACAAGTTTACTTCACCAAGATGGATATGAGGTACAAGAAACATCATGAATTTGCTTTATTTTATATGAAAAACGCCTTCAGAGTCCAATGAATATTTGTGTGAAGAAGTGAAAAATAATCTGTATTTGTTCAAGTAATGCAAATGTAAAGACATTTAAGAAATAATTTAAGATGTATTTGCATTTTCTGCATTCTGTCTAGGCTACCCAGAGTTAAGGTTGCATTTTGCTGTAAAGTCACTTTTATCCTGCTACGATATATGAGGTCCCAGAAGAAGTGAAAAAGGTTGGAATTTGTAGTTGAAGAAAACTGTCATTCCTTATAGAAGCAGATCTCCCCATCCACTCACTCAGACTAAGAGTTATGAGCCAATTTATACATCAGAATCTTCCAGTCCCAGTGGGTGCATGTGTTGCCTTGCCCTCTGCTGCTTGCCTTATGTTTGTCCTGTCAAGGAAGATCTACTCTAAATAGATGAATTGGGTCTTACTTCTGATAGATGGCAAAGACACTCTGCTCATTTTTTTTGTATTTGAAGAATGAAAATTCTGATATAGATTTTAAGGTACATAAGGGATGTATAGAACTGGAAAGGGAAAGACAAAACACATTGATATGTAAGATGAGAATTTGCGCAAGCTCAGCAAAATTTCCTGGTCTTTTAAACTTTCCTGTACACTTTTCCAAGTAATTTAAGGTAGGTGAATTGAAGCTGATGCTGACCATTTCTTTTAGCTCTTCCATCAGTACAGTAGCTGAAGTTTGTGTGATAGTTAAGGCTTTAGAATGAGCTCATTGCTTTTCCCAGTCTTGTATTGTCACAAGTAAGAAGAATACCTCAAACATTAAAAGTTGTTTAGGCACCTACAAAAGTGGGTACCATACAGTGCTGTAAGATTTTGCTTTCTTCCTTAACTGTTATATCAGTATATACTTCTGAATGATGCATTTCAAAATGATTTCATCTTCTCTGAGGGGTCTGTGGCTCTATCTTGCAGAAAGGTGGTGACTGAAGAGGTTTCAGATACCTGGACCTTTTTTTCCTGCAGAAATCCTATTTTATTTTATTTTATTTTTTTCTCTGATTGGCATCCATGTAGCTGTATGAAGAGCAAGGATAGGGACTGAGTTGTTTAAAAAAAACTAATTCCCCATTTTTATTTTATATTTTGTCATTATTCACATAAATAAAATTAAATAACAGATATGTTTAAATTGCTAAGACATTGTATATTGGTTACATACGTCAGCCACTTGAACTTATACAGGATTGCTTCACTACTTAATTTATATAAATACATATTTAAGAAGGATATAGAAAACAGTCTTTCCAGTTACAAATATCTAATTGATGGATGTGTATTATTCCTTCTTGAGGATTAAAACGTTCATAAAAATCATAATTCATACTAAAAAAACCAGCTGCTCTATCATGCAAAAATTTCTGACATCTCACTTCAGTTTTCAGACATATGTCCCAATTTTATTGTATCTCAAGGATTATCATTTTATCCTTACAGGTAAGACTGTTGCTGGCCTAGATCTAAGCGTGAAGATTATCCTTGTTCAACCAACACAAAATACTTATGTGATGATTACCTCAATCTGCCAGAAGTTTTGTCTGGAGCTGGTATGCTCCCTAACAGCATGCTATGCTAAGCTCTGCTTGGCTTTACTTGATTTTGTCCACACTAGAAGATGTTTACTGCCACCTTCCTAACGGCTATAAATGTGAGGTACTACTTTTGTGAAATTCATTCTGCCCAAAGGATAGAGTAATTGTGTCATCTGAATGATTCTTTCAAGCAAAACGTGTGAGAAAACATTTAAGTTAGCATTTTTGCAATCCAGAAAATGACTAGCCTGGGTTTCACCTTCCCTCTGCTTCTATTAGCTCTGAGCTGGAAGAAGCACTTATGAAATGTTACATACCTGCCCGCTATTCATTTTGCCCTCACAAGGAAAATCTTTCCAACCTCATGGAGGTGTTGTGAAACACAATTTGTCAGCATGTGCACAATTGAAATCCTTGGTGAGAGTGAATAATGGGGTTGCAAGATCCTATTGTAAGATATTTTTTGAACATCAAGATAGGGATTAAATTCTAGCTTTATGTTTCAGCAAAGAAAGCAGAAAAAAAAGTATTTTAGGTAAAATAATTAACAATATATGGTTAATTAAAAGTATAAAATAAACTATGACAATAGATTTGTGGACCTACTGTCTTCCAGCAGCCTGATTCAGGTCCATTCAGGCCATTGGTACTATCCCAGCCTCCCTGGGCATTTGCATCAGGGCTCAGAGGCGTCTCACCAATGCAGGGGATGTGCTGGTTGTTGCATATGAATCAGAGGAACTGAAATTCAGTAGTGAGTAATAGCATTTAATGCAACTCAACATGTAATAAGGCAGAAAGGAAGAGAATTCCCCTGCTGAATGTGGACCTGAGGAGGCCCAAGTATAGCATTTCTAACCTGTAAGTCCTAACACATCTGGTGGTTGTGAAACCCAAGCCAGGTACATCTGCAGCTCAACAGAGTGCTAAAACCCAGCAGTACTATTATTTTTCTTCTCAAATACTTCCCAGTTCATAATCATCATGGGTTGTAAGCATGTGGGGTTATCACAAAGGTCCTTCTGTCTGGTAGTGATTGTTTTGTCTCTGATATTTTATATGCTGCCCAAACTATCTGCCCCTGTACTCAACTTCACTGTAATTTGGGATGCCTCATAGGTCTGTCCAAAATGTCTGAGAACAGGAATAAGCAGTTGTTTTTAATTTGCTGATGCTTATAAGGTATGCAGTTTACCTGGAGTGTGACTTCAATGCATGAAGCTATGTTTAAATCTCAAGGAGCATTGCTGGTAAATAGCTGTGATTGTATTGCTGGTAAATAGCTGTGATTAGAGTCTAAACACTAGCATATGATTCTGAAGAAGGCTTTGAGCACAGCCTTGTTATAAATACGTATCTTACCCCATGTGGCTTTTGAAGAGTGATAATATACTATTGCAGCAACAAGAAGACACTGCTTTCCTTAATAAAGGTGTTTTTTTTAATTATGCATATCACGTACAGAAACTAGAATCTAATTTCTGTATTATTGTAAATTAAAGTGACTTTTGGGAAGGAATATCATGAATACCTGTGGAAAAATAAATCTGCTGTTATTATGTATAATAATAACAGATCAGAAGGGCCCTTCACTTCTAATAATATTTTTTATGTATGTTGACATTTGTGGAGTCACTGTATCTGAGGAAAAGTAATTAAAGATATTTCTTGTTACAGCAAGGGCTGATACTGCCTTTAGCTTCTAATTCTGCAGTGATTGCAGTCAGATTTTGCTGTTCTGTTTCCCAACATGTGGGGACTTGCAGGCAGACCCAAGCAAATCTTGGGGCTGACTTGACATTCAGCAGACCAGTTGATGAACATTTGTGAGTAGGGAAGCATTCCACTATCAGGGAAGTTGAGGCCATGGTATCTCAGGGATACCCAGGGAGAGACGGCTGCTGAATAAGCATTCTCCAGTTTGCAACTTCTGCATTTGTGTCTTTATCGTTGTCATTCTCCACAATCTGGGCTGTCACTTTACTCATTATTTAGTAACAAGTAACCTGGCTTGTTCCCTCTCTTGTCCCAGTGAGGTTTTGAAAATGCTCAGCTGGAAGAAGCAGATCAGACTGACAGCCCAAGCATTCTTCATCCTTCTTTTGCCTAGCGCTCTGTTGTGGAGTCCTTAAGGCACCAGAGAAGGAAAGCAGGGGGGACCTCCAGCTGCAGTCTGCAGAAATTAGGAAGCAAGAAATCCAAGGAGAATATCAGAGAGCAAGAAAAGGAGTCTCCCAGTTGTTGTAGCCGATCAGGTCAGATTCTGAATCAAAATACCCTCAAAGTGCAACAGACAGGTGGGCTGGGATGCTGAAGGGAGAGCTGAGGGCTGTGTGTTCCACAACTAACAGTTTGAAGGGAGACAGAGATTGGTTTATAGCAAACAAAAAAATGTACAATGTTACTACTGCTGGCGCTGCTTTCTTTCAAGTTAAGGATGCAAAATAAGGGTAGCCTACATAAAACCCTTGTCTGTGTCAGCGCTGCCCTGATCCACTTGCACTGGAAAACCCGCAGTAATGGGGATGGATGCTCGCAATGCGCCCATCGGGCTCAGAAGAGGTCGGCGTCATGTGGACCAGAATCCAAGAGAAGTGATGCGATCTGAGCTAAAAAGCCGCCTGGATTGTTTCCTTGGCTGCCCGCACTCCCGGCTTGCTGGAACCGACAGACTTTTCTTCTCTCTGCATTTCAATGACTGTGCCAATGGGCAAGCGGGGAAAGGAATATTAATGGTACGGCCTGGGAGCGGCTCCGTGCCTACCGCACACCGAGAGGAGCGCGGCCCCGTCCTCCCTCGGGAGTGCTCTCCGCCCGCAAGGCACCCCCAGAGCACTGCCCGTCGGTTTTGGGGAGGGGTGCTGCCTGAAGCCCCCGGCACGGTGACTTGCATCTTCCCCTACCCCGGGGGAAGCGCCCACAGCTCCGCGCCTCCACTCACTCCCTCCTCGCCCGCGCAGCCACCGCGCGAGCGCGCACGGGCACGCGCCCCGCCCGCCGCCCCTCCCGCCCCGCGCAGCGGCACGCGCACTGCCCGCCGCCCCCCGCACACGCGCGCTCCCGCCGCTCCCGCAGCCGCCGCTCCGTCCCGGCCGCCCGGCGCTCGCCGCCTCCCTCCCTCTTCCAGCCCCTTCCCCTCCCCTCCTGCTCCCAGGTAGGGTCCCCGAGGGTCGCCGCCTTCCGCGGGGTGCGCGGGGCCCAGCGGCTCTCTAGCGGCCTCGCCGTGGCCCCCAGCGGCCTGCGGTCCCCCCTGGCGTGCCCCCCGCTGAGGCTAGCGACAGTTGAACCCCGCGCTCTGAGACAAGCATCTCTCTCTCTTTTTTTTTCTTTTTCTTTTTTCTTTTTTTTTTTTTTTTTTTTTTTTTTCCTGCTTGTCTTGGGGCTTTCAGCTTACGGAAGAGGAAAGCATCTGATGCGTCTGCTCACATGCCACTTCTGATCATCCGTTGCTTCTTCGCACAGAGCAGGATCGCCGGGGAAGATGGAGACGCACTAAGTTGCCCGTAGCGCGAAGTGCTGCAGGACCCGCCGCTCCGCTCCGCTCCCCGCCAAGTGACACCGCTCCCGGGTGAAGTTGGAGCGCGGCGGCGGCTGAGCGCGGCTCTGTGTTTCTCTCCGAGGCTGTAGGTGGTGCGGAGCGCGGCGATGAAGAGGCAGCCGGCACCCCGCGGGACGCGCCTGGTGCTCCTCGCCCTGCTGGCGTGGCTGCCCACAAGGTGAGGATGCTCGGCGTGTCTTTCGGTGCAGACATAGACGCTGTGAACTCCTAAGGGTAGGCTTGCATAAAAGTAAAGCGCGGAGTAACGTAATAAAAGCCCTCTCTAAGCTGTTTGCATGCGGTGTTGCATAGTTTCCAGAGCGAATGCTGTGGGAGAAGGTGGGCTCCAATGTCTTGTCCTGAAGCAGACTGAATCGGTGTTTGATTTTATTGTGCCAAGGAAGAACCGAGTTTTAAGTGCCTCGTTGTAAATTAAGAGCTTAAAGCTTTATTGGAGTTACCCTATCTCAGCGACACTGTGCCATGCAGAGCAGTTAAGATGGAGAACAGATGATTCTAAAATCAAATAGCAACTCATAGTCTCTAAAATAACGCCGATTTCCCCCCCCCCTCGTTTTTATTATTATTATTATTAGTTCGGGCACGTCTATTTTTTTGGTATCTTCTTTTTTTAGTCAACATAACAGAATTTGAGATGACACTTAAGCTTTGCACCTCTAGGTGGAGGTAGTATACAACTTCACAATCGCTTACAATAAAACAATGCCTTCATATTTAATAATCAACTTTTAAATTTTGTTTAAAAGCTCCCATTTCTGGAGTGACAACACAGCAAATGATAATTTTAATCAAATAATTGCTTTTGTGTTTCCCACGGTCCCTAAACATACAACTGATTGTAGTTTGTAACTTTGGTTTACTTGCTCTGGTTCTCACTGCAGCAGGTCTTGCCCTAGAATGGTACGTGCCATAAATAATGCAGTTTCCCTCTGTTTCAAAACGCCTGCATTCATTTTTTTCGACTTTCTAGTGAACAAAGCGAATTCCTGAAACTGTGTTTCCCATTTCACTTTGGGCTTTAACTACAGTGCGATATTAGTTGAGTCACAGTGGGCCAGATCCTGCAAGCCCTACTCAAGTGAGTAATCGCACTGACGTCAGAGAGGCTGCATGCGTAATGAAGGAGTTTATGCCAGAGTAAAGTTTGCAGGATCCTACCCTAATTGGATATAATCGAATAAACCAATTTTATCCTGGCATCCTGACTTCAAAAAACAGTTACATCTCAAAAACAAGCTTAAAATGGCAGATATGTAGGACACAGGAAAATGATTTAGACACTAAACTATCCAGTAGCTAGGAATAAACTCACAGAGCTGTTGTTTTACTGATATTTTGGTATTTGTTTTTTAAGTCAGATGGTTGTTGTTGCCTATGTGGTCTGTGTAATGGAAAGACAGACTGCAATGATTTACATTTAAATACTAACTCCATTCTGTTGAATCAGGGACCAGCATAATGCCATGTCTTTAATCATTTTATACTATACTTGAATGAAAGAGTCGCCTACACCTACTTCTTGTTTAGAGTAGGAAAACATGCTTGTCTTTATGACATAATTATTCATCCAGAATGTCCTATTCAGTAGCTTATTCAGTGATAATAAATAGTCAAAATTTCAGCATAAACAAGTAGATAGCTGCAAAGAGTACACATGTGGCATTATGCATGTAGCGCAAGATGCCCTGCTTCCTTGGTATTAATACACTGGTTTTAAGTAGGTAAGACAGATGTTCTCAGCTCATGCATTTCACATCCACTGTACTTAAAATTTGCATGTGTAAGGGTTTCTGCATGGAGGATTTCCCTAGTACAGAAACCCTCTTGTTTGGGTGCCCAGGTCTGGGAGGACTGCTCAGAACCATGTTGGGCTGAGCAGCAGGTTCCTGCTAGAACACCTGGTGTTTTCCACATGGTCCACAAAGACCCAAATATATATTTGCTGGGAAAGCTCGATCCAATGGGTGATTCTTCTTAATGCTTCATTCCTGATTTTTTATTGTTTTCCCTATCAGTTTTATAAGATTTGCCTGCACCCAGTGGAATGTCAGGTAGAGATTTCTGTATCAAAACAGGAAGGCTATCTGCAGCTATCCTGCTGCTTGCTAGTCAGCATCGTTGTTCCCACCCACCAAATACTGACATCAGAGGACTCCCTGAGCATGATTGCTGGAGTTTTCCCTCGTTAGTTTCTCTGGTCATGTACTTAACATGGCCATTGGGTGGAGGCATATCCACAGGATTTATCCAAAGATAGGGTATGCTTAGGTGAAGACAGATAGGACTGAGCTGGAAGGAGACAGTTTTATGGGCGAGAACTGGGGTTATCAGTGAATAGTGTGGGAGCGATATGCCAGGGGGACCTGGGGATCTCAGGCTTTTGTACCTGGCCAGCCAAATGTGTCACTGGAGCTTGCAGTGATCCTCCTTGCAGTGCAGCATTGGCTGAAATTAGAGACTAATGGAAAATGACTAGCTGGAAATTTTAAATGGTATGCCATAGGCTGTTATGTTTCTGAATGTGTTGTACATAAATTGTGCATTCATAGATTTTTAATTACACCCTTCATGTTAGAAAGAAGCAAGGTAAATATTTAAGGCCAGCCTGCAAAAACTGCATGTTGTGTGTACATTAAAACTTACCTAGCATCTTCTAAAATGTGAAATGTCCATTTAGATCAGTGCTGGCTGACTCCCTGGAAGATGAAGCTAAGAATAACATCACCATCTTTACAAGAATTCTAGACAGACTTCTGGATGGTTATGATAATCGTCTTAGACCTGGATTAGGAGGTAATAAAAACAATTAAAGATTGATTTTGAAAAGTCAGTTTTAATGTTTGGATTTTATGCAGTGATTTTTTTCCCTTCAGGATTTCTTTTTCCCCTAACAGCTGATATGTATTCCTTTAAATTATTTATAACTCTATATTCACCCATGAATCACTGTAACTTTGAGGAAGATAACATCTATGAATGGAAAGGAGGAACTTTCACACATATGTGTTAAGGAAAGAGGAAAAAAAAAAACCTGGAGATTTAACATAGTGAAATGGAATGAGAACAGAAATAACATCTAAATCTGTTATTCCAGTCAGGGAATTTTGGTTGAGGAAGCAATGCAGGCATGATTCCCTGCAGTGTGACGAGTGTATGTTTTCAGAAATCTGCAAGAGTGATTTGTCTGTTTGTTTAAATGGTGTGTAAAATTCACATTTTAGATTAACTCATTGTTGCAGTAAATCCAATGGGAATGATGTGTTTTTCACCTCCTTGAAATTAGGGTATGATGGATGATTAGCATTTTGTTCTCAGACACCTTGCATTTATTTGGTCATTTGGAGAAAAAAAGGGGATGTGTGTGTGGGGGTGGAAGGAACGCTGGAGGACAAAGTTCAGTGCATCGTGCCATGGCTGTCAGTCTGTGTTGTTGTTTTTTCCTTTTCCAAAATGTCAGTTGAGCTGCATATCAGCTTGTGTAAGTATGCAAGCAGGGAATTTAAATAACTTGTTTGTTCTGGGAAGAGTTACTCTGCAGAATGATCTACGTGGTATAGGGAGGAGCATAATGTTCTGATTTTGATACTATGTTGTTTACTATTATTATTTATATGTTATTTGTACCCGGTAACAGAAATGCTTATGTATCAATAACAACACCACTGTTATTATTCATAACAGCCTTGATAACGGTAATTTTCAGCCTGGAGGCTGTTTCAGCTTGCTAAAACTAATTCCGGTACAAAATTCCTGGGAGCCATTTCTGCTCCCATTGGTTTCAGTAAGGTCAGGATCAAAGCCAGAGATCCGCTTTGACTTCCATGGAAATTATAAACACAACTCAACTTCATCAAATTAGGGGTTAGTTAAAGCTCACCTGTGGCTCTGTTTCTGCTCTGGTTCTGGAGAATCTTGGCTTGCATCTGGAACAGCATGAAGAGGCAGATAGCACTGACTGGTAACAGCTTCCTCATTATGCATTTGTGCATGAAGTGCCTTCTCATTTTCATTTCTGGCCCCTGGTATAGTGGAATCTTGTGAAATAGTCTACATTCAGGACTTTTTAATTTATGTAATCCATAAAATGAGGCATACAATACCAAAGATATGGTAGTCTATATAGTGATATTTACATGGAGATTCAGTTTCTTTGTAGAATACTTGATTTTAAGAATTTAGACATGGTATGAACATACAATGCCTTGCAGGTAATTTACAGAAACATCTAATATCACAAAGTTTGAGTTTAATTTGCAGGGCTTTAAAATTTTTAATTTTATTAAGAAAATATTGAAAATTTCTTTTACTGTTTACAGAAAACGATATGCTATTTAATGAGAGCAGCTGACAATTCCTTTGCATATCATGTATTCTTTTGAATATTAAAAATTAGACTGTCGAGAGCATGAAATCTAAAAACTGTTTTTCTCACATTTTTATTTTGTATTTTCCATCACATCAACTTCAAAATACCTCCTTCTTTTTCTTTGTCAGGCCTTCCAGTTAATTAAAATATGCTTTGGGAGCATAAAAATTAAAGAATTAACATCTGTTTGGTATTGGCATACATAGCAATCAACCCATGCAGAACATGTGTGAAATGAAACTGTGTCATGCATATTAAACCGTGATGATTCATGATGCAATAATGTTCATCTGCGGGAATACTTCAGTTGTGGATTGCTTGATTCTGATAGTTAAAAAGAACACTTGTAAAATTCAGCTTTGATAATCCATGATACTAAATATGCCAAACAGTGTTGTGGGTAGTGCTTACTAATCAAGGAGTTACCTATTTCAGGAATTTTGTAGCATTTTATTCCCTTTTCTTTATTAATCTGTACTCCAAAAAGAAAAATGAAAATTATTAATCCTTTTTTTTTTTTTTTTTTTTTTTTTTTCTTTTTAAAGACACTATGTGCTTAGTGATTCCTAATAGCTTCTGAAAGTGCTTTTGCATAGACAACAATATTTTGATCAAGCCATATGTCATTGATTTAACATAACTTAGGTTCAGTTCTGTTCCAGTTGCATTCATATGAGTGAAATAATTTAGTTGAAAGAGTAGAACATTTGCAATGGCATAGCAGCTTCACTGCTAACACTGAGATCACAATGTAGTAAAGCAAAACTGTCCAGGGTCTGAAATGAATTCTTTTAAAATCTTTTTGTGAAAGCTAGAGTTGTTCACCAGTCCAATTTCACCTGTTGTGAAAGGCATTTTCAGACATTTCTTACTGCAAATTTTGGCTTGTTAAAAGGAATTATTCAGCTCACAAATATTTTTAACAATGAGAAGGGCTAGCTATTTCTTTTAGCTAATTGTTGACAGTAAGATAGAAGTGTACAGGCTCTTTGAAAGGCTGTACGTAAGTTCAACTCGGTAGTTGTTTGAGAATTTGGTCTTGATTTTAGAGATAAATTTATAAATGATTTTACTGTGAGACTGCGTGAGTATTTACAGTAGTTACCTTGATGCTTTACTGATACATAGATACACCTAGAACTGAATTATTTGGCATGCACTATTAGGGCAGCATTAACTTCCACAGTTGATTCAGCACTCTTGTAAAGGTAAATTATATCTATTGGAAACGTCCTACCAGCTGGGATTACTGAGTGACGTATGATCACTACAGCTATGTAGTAACCCACAAAATGGGTGTGGGGAGGGAAAAGAAAACACTGCACCGTCCCCTGAAGTCAGAGACATTTCATATTACTGAAGTAATACCCAGATGTCCTGCATGGGGGTATATACGTGGGGGTATTCAAGGGGAGAGAAGATTTTCTCTGTACTCATATATGCTAGGCACTGGATTGCATCTGGAGCAGCCTTGACAACACTGGTATTTTTGATATGAACTATTTTACCCAAAGATTCCATGTGACTTCTGTAATTTTTGAGATACAGTTACATTTAAGCCAATCTATGATCTCTCCTCTTTCCTTTGTCACTTGAACAGCCATGATTAAACAGGGCCATTGAATAACACAGTCCCCTCTTTCAATGTTTTGATATGTATACTAAGCATAGTAGCAATAACACACTTTTTTGTTTATGTGATATCTTCTTGTAAGTATGAAAAGAAGAAGTAAAGAGAGAGGATAGAAATGTCAGTGGGATTTTTATACTGTGTTGGATACATAAGTAATCTTACCATATCTAGTCAGACTGATTTCCTTTCTGACATTTGAAGTTTCTCTGTTGCAACAGTCATATAATTTTTGTTGGTTCTCCTCTTCCAGATTATAAAATATGATTGAATACATGAATTAATTAAAAAATAAAATGTTTTAAAGTCATAAAATAACATTTGGATGTTGAAAGAACAGAGAACTGGGCTTTGTAGCTTGGATATCTGATTCTCAGCAGCTATCCAGTCAAATGCATGCCAAACCTGCCCACAACAAGGGAGATGTAACTAAGTGAGTTCTAAGGTCCCTTCCAACCCAAGCCATCCTACAATAATGTTGACAAAGAAAGGAGCTACACAAATTTGTACCATCTGAGAATCTTTCCACAGATGAATCAGTCTCATCAGCTTCAGGAACGATGTTCTCACAGTAACTAAGATCAGTGTTGGTTATTAAAAAAACTGAAGAAAATCAGAAAGTAGGTAGTGCCACTGTGGATCCAGTTGGGAGGATCAATCTTAGCTAAAAGATGACTTTCAGATGTTTGGATCTCTTTATCAAGAAACTCTATTACATTTCACTTGTAAACATACTGAAATCTTTTTCCAAAGCATTTTATAAATAAGTTGGATAGGAAAACCAGTGGGAACTGAAAAGAATTATTGCTTATTATCAGAGAGAGGGTGAGCTGTGAACATGTAAGGGTACAATCATTCATTTTTGCACTACTAGATATCTATTATTGCACTGAAGTTTTACAGTAGTGTGAAGAGTCATGGATTAAAAATTGTGTAGTGTGCTCATTAAATTAACTAAAAGGGAATCTTTCTTTTTTCCATTTTTTTATTTTTTATTTTTTTTTATTTTTCCCAAAGCAGGAGAGCTGTGTATATATATACACATGTGTGTATAAAAGAGTTGTACGTCTTCAGTTGCCAGGAAACAAGGCCATCATCTTATGCTGGTAATCTGGAACGTGTTAAGTTTAGGGCAGTGTATTTATATGTTGCTGTGATTCAGCATGTTTTGAATCAGTTTCAGAAACTTTTGTAGCTGCTTTAGCAGTTCTCCAGCTGGGGATTAAAATTTTAGAGGTATCTGACAATCTCATTGTGCTTGATACACATTCAGAGCAGCTTAAAAGAAGGCTCTTAAACTATTTTTACTGCAAAACACTACAGGGAAGCTTTCACTACTGATTTTAAAGGAAAGCTTTTGCTGCTGTTTGTAAAGGAAAAAGAGCAGTGTTCACTTGCACAGTCTGGCTGCTACCGTAGCCCTTCTATGTATGCTTTTCTTTAAGGATCACATGGAATCTGATTGTAATGCTTTCAGAGGAGTCCAAGAGAGACTCAAATTTATTTATGTCAGAGTTTCAGATAATGTATATTAACAAAAAATGACTCCTTTGTAAACAAATGGAAAAGCAATAAGGATGAAAATAAGAAAATTCCATGAACCTGCCTATTCAGGGCATTCAAGTGGTGCTAAAATTCAGGAACAGAACTAACTCAGTAGTTGTAAGCATTCTAGGGAATGAATAATTATGGAAGTAGAATGACTGAAAAAAAGACAAACAAGCAAAACCCTCAGACATTTCTCCAGTGAAAAACAAACCAGTGAAGATATTATAGTGTGCTGGATGAGGAGCTTTTATTTAAGGTGAAAGTCAGTGGATAAATCAACAAAGAAGGTGTGAAAAAAAAAAAACAAAACTATAACTCTGTAAAATATTGTGACTGTAGAAAGTGCTGCAGAGTGAAACATAGCAAAATGTTATGCTTTACAACACTTAACAAAAGTCTACATACTTTACTGTGAAGTTTATATGCCTATAAAAGATCTTGTTTAGAGGATCTTCCAATTCACAGACCATGCATATTTTGTAATTTTTTTTCCTGGCAGAGTATTAATATTTGCTTCTAATACTAGGAATTGTTCCAATGACACCAAGGCTGTATAAATGGTATTAAGAAGACCTGAAAGAATGTCCTATGGTATCTACAAACTCCTGTGGAGATCATTGTAACTCATTATAAATCAGATTGACAGGATTGTTTAGTTGTTCATCCAGATTTGATAGGGTAAGACAAACATTACCTTTCTTCAATGATACATTCATTTTAGGTTACTAAGAAACTGGTGCAAGTGGCCTTGCAGAGCTCCAAAGTGTTTACTGCTTGCTACTAAGACTTACAATATTATAGAAATCTTACAGCTAGTTTGCTGTCGATAATAAGAATTTATTTTTCACTCAGGCTGACTAGTGTTGGTAGACAAGGAGCGAATAACTGCAGTACTAGAGTTCTGAAATTCTTAGAACCTTTCTGAAATGATTCCATGTTTGTAAAGGCACCTGAATTAGAATCATCAGTATTGTCTCAATACTTGAACTCTGACACATTTTAAGAAATATTTAAGAATATTAGAGATTAATCCAGGATATATTTGGTGGATATTAATGGATTTTCTGCATTTTGTTTAGTAGTGGATTTTATCTAAATGTAAAGAGAATTTTAAATGTAGAAGTTAGTATGTATGTTGCTTACAGTAAAAAAAAAAAAAAAAAAAATGTTCTATAGCAACAAAGAATAGATTTCACAATAAAAAAGTAGTATCATGGTTTGCACTAAAAATGAGCTTATAAACAATATCAGGAAGTCCTTTAATGCTTATTGCTTAGATGAGCAATCTTGGAGTATTCTGTTTTGTTTATTCTTCATATAGGACACATACAGAAATTATGTCAAAACTTATATTTTACACCAAAATAGAGTGCTAACAGAAGAAGAATAGCTGAAGCTATTGATATCTCTTATTCAACTACATAAGCATTTGAAGGTATTAAAACTTTTTGGTGAGGAACTGTTTAACCAGCATTGATCTAAAAATAAATATTCACAGAATGTATTTTAGGCACTGACAAGGTTTGGAACACTCCGTCCTTCAGGAAGTTGGTAAAATGGACCTTAGAACTATGTTTAATTTAAGAAAAAAAAAAAGGTAGTTAAATTTTACTTTGTATTAGTCAACATGATTGTTTTGGTTGCGTTAATTTATGCTTATGCAACAGTGACCAGTCTTTAAGCAAGTAGTTGGCCATAACTATCTCTTTAAAGACAAGTTTTTGGCAAAAAAAATTGACATTTTATTTTTAATCAAAACAAAGTGCATGGGATTAAATACATACCAGAAGACCTTCAGCTTCCTTGCATAGAATAGAATTAATTTAGGGCTTTTATGTTTTGTTTTATTTTATTTTGTTTTTAAACCTAGTTCTTACAGCTCCTAATGGCAAATACCTCAGAAGTAAAAGGAGCCATGAGACATAACTCTTACTATCTGTTTATATTCTGCACAATATAAGAAGCTTCTACTCCATACTAAACCTGATTTTGGTTGAAAATAATGTAAAAATACTATACTTATGAGTCATAATATAAAACGCTATAAAAAAGAGACTTCTTTTCACCTTAGCTTTAATAAGTAAGCTCATAACTACTAGGCCAAAGATGATGATTTTCATCACAGTACCAGAAATGATGGTTTGACAGGGAAGTCTTGAAATCTCCCATCTTTAGAAACATGGAAAAAAAGAAATAGATAAAATATGACCTGGGCAACCTATCCCCAGAGTTGGCTCTGCCTTGTACCTTCAGATGTCCTTTCTGAACTGAGGAGTTCTAAGATTCTATGACTTACAGCTATCAAGACATTGAAAGAATGGCTGAAGTTTTCCATCTTAATTGGCAAGTGTGAAAAAACAGATTTTAGAACACAAGTTCTGGAAGACATAGCTGAATAAAAGTAAATGCATTAATGAGACTGAAAATGTCTGTGGACAGATGAACACTGTTGTACAACAGTTTATAGTTCATTAACAATCTACTGTGATGAGTAGAAGATTTACAACAAATAGGAAGGCTCAGGAGTAATGCAGACTACATATATATTTCCCTTTGAATTCTCAAAATTCAGTAGAACTTGCCAATGCACAAACTAGTTCACCCAGTTTCTAGAATTAGTAGCATGTAGAGAGAGAAGTATTTCATCAAAAAGGATCATGCAGTAGAATGCTCAGACTGCGTAAGCAACAAGACTGCAGTTACTTTGTTTTTTACAATATCTCTGCATTAACTGTCGGTGCCAGTAGCTCATGTCAGTGGCTACTGTTAGATACTAATAGTAGCTTCAAAGTCTCTAGAAACAAACAGATATGACAGAACATTTTAACAAGCTAGCATTAGTTTAGTACATGGCAAGATGAAAAAACAGTGTGAGCAAGGAACAGGGAAAGGGCAGAAGGTTGGGATAAAGGAGATGGAGAGTGGAGGAGAGAGAGAAAATAGTGACATTAAACACTGGTCACTTTTAAGCAACTGGCAGATTAAGACTGCTGAATGATATTTTTTTCAAATAGCCATTGGAAAATTGGAAGTGTAATAAAATAATCAGTTTCACCATTAGAGTGTACTCATGTATTTAAATTTCTGGCATGAATATTTTTCAGTTATGAGTCATCTGTCTCAAGAACAACTGTACAAGGTATATCAGATACAGTTTTGGGCTGCTGTACAATTCAGCAGCCTACTAAATTAAAGCATCAACAGAAGATTTTGAATTAATGTTGCCAAAAGTCTAATATATTTTAATGATAAGAATCAAAGCACAATAATATGTCAAGATTAATCTTTAAACACATTTTTATGTCTGTTCTTTCAGGTTAATGAACGAATTAATTACAAGGTGAAGCAAGTTTTGTTTATTACTTGTATATATCCTAGTAATATCCTAGTAATAGTTTGCTTTATAATGCAGGATATGTTAGCACTAGTTTTCTGAAATTGTCTGTGCATTACTAAAGTATGATTCTGCTAATCTTCTGAAAGTGGTTTTGCTATTTGAGAACCATTTGTATGATTACTTTGTAGCACATAACTCTTGATTTAAATTCGATAATTCCTTGCCATATGTTGAGAGCTATTTAATAATTAGAGCACTTAACTCAGTGACAGTAGCATAAATCAATCTCCCTCTTACCTGAGATTATTGTACACATCAAAGGGTATGGAACATTTTAGTAAAGCTGAGTAGCTGCAGTCAGAGATAGGATTGATTTTATTCTGATTTGTCTGTACATACATGTGTTGTCCTGTGCATGCATTTCTTATTGAACTAGTAGAGATCGTGCATTAAAAAGTCCTAATATGCAGTTCACTCAGGAAAAGTACAGATATGCTGTCTGATTACTCTTTTTTGTAAAAACTTTGTCTCATAATATTATAATATTGTGATAATAATAATTATAATTATTATATTATAGTATTATGATAATATAATTTATTACAATCTAAATTCAATACTATCATTTTGCTCAAATATATAGTTCAGTAAGAATCAATCAAAAACTGATGTATGTTATAAAATGTACATGCTCCTTATACATCTATAGTGGCTTTTCTCACAGTGATGATACTGCAATTGCATTGGAAAACTCAGATTATTTTGCACAATGTGTAACTTTTATAGGCTGGAAGAACTTGGAAGTATGATCCACCACTTAGTGCTAACACAAGTCTCTAAGCCCATATACCACGCTGGGTACTTCAAAGGGTCCCGTAATTTCTGACACTGATTTAACTTGAATGAAACACTGACCAATTGATTGATCAAATCTATGATCAACTAGGTCACATTGAATGAAGTAGTTTATATAAAAAATATATTCCAACAGGAAAGTTGACTTCTACATGCACAGTTTTTTGTCAGATAATTTTTCCCTGCTGTGTGCAGAGTTGCTTGCATTTGGTATCTCTCCTATGAAAGTAGTTTCCTGGATTTACCCATTTGTATTTATAATGTTTTTTTTGTTTTAATTTTGAAATTATATCTTCTTGATCCCTTAAATACCTGACTGGCAGAAAAAGAATATGTGTTGTGACTGAAAGACTGCACTGTAATTCTGTAATTACTTTACTTCATCTCCTTGTTGGTCTCCACTGCTTGGTGTTAATTCTCTCATCTAGGGGAGACAATTGTCTACCAGCACATTCCTCACTTTTTCTTTCTTGAATCCATTTTCAATTGTTCAGAGATAACAGATTCTTCAAACCACTTCTGTCAGGAGATTGGGATCCATTTTAATTAACCTATTAGTCTGAGACTTTCAGCACAGCATCAGAGAGGAAAAAGACTGTTTGTCTTTAAGAATTTAGAGGTAGGCTGAATAGACAATTCCTGTCCTGAGAACATCAGCTTAATTGTCTAGATACTTCTTTCTGACTGATAGTATAACATTTACTGTAGATGCCTTTTTATTCTTACTATTTGAAGACACTTCAAATAGTCCACAGTTTATGGGCTCACTGAATGAGGAATAAAATTCCTTTGGATGAGAAGACACTGGGGAACAAACATAGTCTGGAATGCATAATTAAGAGAAAACAGAAGTTTCAGCCTTAGATTCTGTGCTGTGTTTGTAAAAACCCTTCTGTCACTGTGGAGGCATGCTGTGGCATTTCACTGAAAGTCCTTATCAGTGTCCGCAACATTAACTGAGTAAAAAACAATAAACTACTAGGTCTTTAAATGTGAACTTATTTCTACATTGCCTCCTACAGTTTCTTAACAACAGTTTTCCTCCAGGAGAAATAAATAAATAGATACATAAATAAATAAGAGAGGGAGAAATATAAATGCCTGTTGTTTCAGATAAGGCAATTAATTCATCCTAAATAATTCCTTTCAGTCTGTGGGGTGTTACAAGCTGTCATAGAATTCTGTGCCCTTTTTATCAGGTATTTTTTCTTCAGTTGGTCATAAGAAAAATGAATAGATAATCTCTTTTGCTACTGCATAGCATAACTAAATTTAAATTAACCTACGGTTTTAAAAATAAAAAACATGTCCAAATGTATAAGCCTGAACAGGTTCTGAAAGTTTCATGTACAGCTAGAGGGGAATTCTTTTGTCACAGCAACCTTAAAAGACAAATTTGAAGCTGCTTAGGACAAACTCTGGGAGTATTCTGGGAGTATGTTTTAGAGGAGATTCTGGGAAATGCTGATATCTGTGAAGCAGCTTGGAGACATTCAAGTGAGTCAGCCATGGTAGTTTTGAGGCCTACAGTACATTTCTTGTAGGCGTGCATTACATTCAAGTGAGAATGTTTGTATTATTAACTAGGTACCAAAAGAGAAGCTGACAATTCTGTAACATGTTGAAGTGGGATTTAAAAAGATTGTCCTCATAACTGTGTTATTAGTTTTAGTTCACTTGTGGACTATTTGTTTAATTCAGAGATATGAATCTCTGCTGGATCAAAGCATGAACTCATTGCTTGTCTTGTTTAGAAAATAGCTTATTATCTGTGGCCATCCCATGGATTTTCTTGCTAAACCAAACATGTTAAGATTAAAAAAAGAACAAAAAACATATTGACATCAGCAGCCAGTCCGATTAGTGCTGTCTTTCAAAGGCCATATCTCTCTTCTTCTGTTCCCTGAATGTCAGCAATTGCAGGGATCAAGAAAGTGTAAAGAATGTTTCTCTGTTCTCATGAAATCTGTGTACTTTTAGGTGTTAAAATACAAACGACACTAAGGTGGCTTGAGAAAGTCCACAATAAAATTTTTGAGAATGTTAGACTAGGTAAATATTAATATCCTGTGTTATATAGTTATTTCAGATATCTTAAAATAGGAAATAAGATCTCTTAAAATAGGGTCTGCTGTCTAGTTGATGGGTTAGAGTGGTGTCTATTTTTTGACTGCACACCACAGCCCTCTGAAATGCTATTATAACATAGATTCCTTTCTACTCTTGCTCTCAGATTTTGTGCAGAAAGTCTCATACACTACAGGGAATGGAAAGAGAAGGCAGTAATGGCACCCAATCTCCTGACAGAAGTGGTCTGAAGAATGTTATTTCAAGACAGCAAAGAATGAACGAAAAAGAAAGAACAATGTTATCTATTAAAAAATATGTTCATATCTCCTGCTGCAAAAAATAAATAAATAAAAGTGCATTAAGAGTACCTACTAGTATACAGCTGCATTAAATAAAGGCAGTACCATTTTCTACCCTTGATTCTTGTCATGCTTGAATGCAAAGCACAAAGCTAGCAAATGAAAACGAACTGTAGATCTATTTTTAATGACTGTACAATTTAGTAACCGTGTACTACTATACATGGATCTGAAAGGATCTTCATTTTCAATGCATGTGAATTGTGAATTTCATACCTTGCTCCAGTAGCAGCTAGCCTCGGGAAGATAGTGATTATTGGTGACAGTGAATGCTTGCACCAGAACAAGTAACTTTTCTTCTCAGATCCTTATCCCAATTTCTTTTATCTCCATGGTTTCATTTTTGTTGTTGTTGTTGTTGTTGTTGTTGTTGTGGCTGACTAGAGAGACAGATATTCTCCAGTGGCTTCACCTGGAGCCAGCAGTCATCATAGGAAGATTTTTTCACTGACTTCGGTGAGATGTGACATGCCAACTGCATGTTAATTATGTAATTTAAAGCATGATAAGCACTTGAATCAGTGTCTGTTTCAGCTTTGAAAAAATGGTGTGGTCCAAAGGGTGCAATCTTGTATATTTTATGTGTGCTTTGCCACAGTACTTTGGTCGCTCTTTCCAGTGAGTCACTACAAGTTCTGCAGCCATCTTACAACTTCTGCTGCAGATGAGATTTGACCTCCTTCAGGGACTTATGAACATTTACTTTTGCCAAAAGATAAGGGAGAGCTGCCTCCTATAATTCATACTTTTACTATGAAGTTGACAAGTTAACAGCATAAATCAAAGTAATTCCTGAAATCTAACCTGCAGAAAATCTATGTTGGGTGACCTCATTTAGAAAAACAGCTGGGCCTGTGTACAATATGGTTTAATGTTGATGTTTTATGTCTCATTTGAATTCTGTGTAGCTTTGGTTTGCAATTAAACTAGCAGCTAAAATCAAGAGAGTCAGGTCAGGACATGCGGTGCAGTAAAGGCATATCTTAAACAGTCCAGACACAGCCACTTCAAGAGAAAGAGCAATTTGAGAGATGTTGCTGTTTTAAAATAATGCTAATCTTGTGCGTAGATGTGATTTGGAGTACAGAAGGGGCTGGCAGTGTGACTATGTCAAATATGGTGATTTGGAAATGCTGTGACTTTGGAATATAGCAGAGATTAAACCTGAAATCATCCTAGAAGGATCTGACAGGATATTCATGACTTTAAGTACCAAGGTCATCAAATTCAAACATTTTAAGAAGAGAAAAAAAATTCTGAATATTAATTTCTAAAATCTGAAATAATTTTGAAATTTGTTCTTCCTTACCTATGTGTTACAGTTTCCTTTCTAATAAGAGAAACTTCTAAAAAATATGGTTTTATAGAAATAATAACTCTTCAGTCCCTGCTTATGTGACAACATTGATACAGACTGGTTCAAATCATTGCTGCTTCAGTTTGTCAAAGTATGTTCCCTTCCATTTCCTGACTTGATGTTTTTGTCTTACTTTCTCTATCTCATTCTTCAGACAGTGTTGAGGTTTCATTTTAGCTTTGTCATGTTTGTCCAGTTGATCTAAACAATGCAATCGTTGTTACTCAACTTGGTTATTATATGCAATCTCTTTGCAGCCTGATGGAAGCTGTACTTTCTAAAGGGATGCAGATTAATGCTGACATTTCATCTTTCATTTGAATGCTGTGTAGTTTTGATTTCCTGCCAAGTGTCTTGTGTGTTAGCTAAGTTCTTTTTACTTTTGTACTTCAGCCTTTCAAGTAACCTATCTTGGTAAGACCATATTCACTCCAGCCAAACTTCACTATATTTTCACTTTCATATTTCTACTGAATATTATTACCCAAATTAAAATGCCTCATAGTTATTTTCTTTTTAAGCACATTTCTTTTTTTTTTTTTTCCTTTTTTTTTTCTTTTTTTTCTTTTTTTCCCTTTTAGATGAGGATGTAATTAAAATGGAACAAATGGAAATGTAATGGATTTTGTGGAAGTCTGGATTTATGAGAAAAGATTTCTTATTACCCATATGTTTAGATTGCCCTTCAGTTCTTATTCCTTTTTTTAGCGTATTGTTTCTCCTTTTGTAACATAGTCAAGACTACAGTATATAATTACCCAGTTGTCTCAAAGTTTTATACATACAAATCATCTAAGTTATAATAATGTCTTCACAATGAACCTGTAAATTGCAGGAATACTCTGTTTAAAAGATGCAGAAAAAAAAAAATCCAGAGATATATCTAGGCAATTAACTGCCATCTTAATCACATGGCAGTTCATACCTCTAGGACTGGAAAAATATTGCTTGAGGTGCCAAAAGTCTGCAAAGTTCAGCAATAATGGCATTTATTTTTTCACTTCTCAATTGCTTTGAACTGTCTCTTATGTTTAAGTACCAGCAGAATTCAAGCTAGAGATTAATTGTCCTGATGTGATATGAGCCACACCAGCCAGAATAGCCTTCTTGTCAGGAACACATTGCCTTCTGGCTTAAAAATTATTTTGTCTCTACTTGATTTGGAAAATGTATCTGAATCCATGTCTTCTGCTTTCATACTATGCTATCTAGACACAGGACTTCCGGTCGTTCTAGGAGAGTTGCCCTTTCCATTAGGGATGTTTTAGTTTGCATTAAGCATCTATGTACATATCAGAGTGTGGACTGAGGCCTGCGTTTTGTACATAGAGACTTATTTGTCAGTGCCTAGTTTTTATGGACGTCATACACAGTGGAATTCATTGCTTTAGGTCTCCTTTGTGGAATATGGGGAAATATAGATCTGTTGATAAACCTTGGAAATTGTTTGGACATATCCTTAACTGTCTGCAGAAAGAGCTCATAAAACTAGTAAAGTAAGTGGGGTTCTATCCAGCTAAGCATTTAATAGTGCTGAGCAGATGTGTGCAGCAGAAGCTATTTCTTTCCCACAAAGGTGAAACATCCAGGCCTGGGTTGGAAAGTGTTACCAGTCTCCATGCTGTCTTTTCACAGTGGTTTGTCCCCTCCTTTGGCTATTCCTGCTCTCCTGAAACATGAGTGGTAAGATGAGCTGATAGCCTGAGATGATGAAAACCTATGAGAGAGATAGCACCTCTTGTCAAGTTCATGATTTAAATTAGATACATGAACTAAGGTTACTGTATATCTTGGTCTGGCTTGACCACAAAGATGAACTTTCTAAGACAGCATGTTTCCTCAGCCTTTGGGAGGAATTGTTCTGCTTTGTATAAATAATTAGATATTGAGCAGAGACTTTGATTTCTGTCTACCACATCCCATGAGTACTGCTAGGCTGTGGAATCAGTCTCTTGTTTGTTTTCTATCTTTATCTCTCTGTGTCTTTTTGGCCTTGTAATTCTGTAATTTTATATAGTTTAAGGAATTCACTGGGACTTGGTCGAAAGCCAGTTCTTTAAGCTGCTTGGCAGCATCAGGATATTTTTGCCGTAAGGTGGAAATACAAGCAGCCAGGGAATTTTAGGTACTGACAGTGCTAGACTGGAGTTTGGGACTGAGGGAGATTCAAACAAATATAGGTGCAGAATTTAGTCATTATTATTTGGACCACAGGGACATTCAGATTAACTTTTATTGATTTCAGTGGCAACTTGTAACTTAAATAACTTTGAAGAGCTTGTCCAATATGCTTAATGAGATAAACAGGCACACAAGTTATGTCTTCAGCCCCATCCACAAATGGCTTTTTAAAACTTGAGTAGGGAGCCTATAATGCAGTTAATACCATAGAGGAAGTTAAAACTTTGCCTCAGATACTGCTTGGATCTAAGTTTTTCATTCATAGGAGAAGTTTTTATTTTGTAGGTGGAAACAGTGCTCATATAATTTCCGCTGGAATCTTACACACAGAACAAGTCTGAAAAATTACCTGACTGTGGAGATAATAGCTCATTATATGAATTACCGATGTGCCTTCTTTTCATTCCGTGCGCATTTTGTGAGTAACTAACATATAACTATTATAACAGTAGCTCTTAGAGATACAGTTCTTGCTGGTAAGTACTGTTAAAGATGAGATTTAAAAGAGAAGATTCTTTCAGGTTAAGAATTTGTCTTTCCAGTAAATCAAGGATAGCATCAAGGTTCTTGGAAGTGAAGTAATCATATCAAGGAGAGAAGTGAAGTTGTTTCTTTTACAAAGTTAACTTCATTTTTCAAATTGCAGCTGTATTTATTTTTGTCTGTGCAGCTTTGAAACTGTTGTAATTTAACAGTAGATAATTAATGGAGATGGTGAGTAGTGGGATGGAAGAAACTGCCATAGAAAACACCAAAACAAAACAAAACCCCCCAAAAAACCAAACAACCCACAAAAACAAGTACAGGCCGAACAATGTTTTAAAATATCTACATTCCATAGGAATTTGCTGCTCTCATGGGTCTATGTTGCATGACCTTCTCTGATCCCCTTATTCTCTTCCAGCCAGAGAGTGACTTCAGCTGTCAACAGACACACTAAAGAGCTTGTCAAATAACAGCAGTTCATTGAGTTCAAACAGTGTTTGATGAATTAAGAATCTAGATGTTTCACCTGTGCAATTCCTGATTTGTATTATGAATGACAATTTCAAAGCCTTTGGGCAACACTGCCAACCAAGTCCTTGGAGACCATATTACAATGTCAGAACAATGTCAATTGTAGTTAAATATTTTTAATAGCAAAATAATTAAAGTAATTAAGTAATATCAACCTTTTGACAGCACTTCCACAAAAACTGAGAAATCCTCAGCTAAGGCTCCCACAGCACTCCAACTTGACCTCTTTTTTTTTTTTTTTTTTGCTATTAAAGAACAGTGTTTCATTTTCACACTTCCTTTACATGCTGTAGCAGCCCTTCAATTACAGTCTTGCAGTGTTCTCCTGGGTACCACTTATTCTAAATTTAAAATGATCTTTTTAAGAGAAAGATGAATGCTTTCATGCTATGCATTAGAACTGCATATGCATATTATAAAAGTTGAGTCCCACTGAGAAGTACTTCTGATAATTTTTGATTACCACAAGCAGTTTGGCTTTTATTATAGCTGTCCAAACCCTGGGCTTAAGGTTTTAGTTCTACTGGCAAGAATTTTGAATACATAAAAATTTCCAGCCTGATTTACTAGCCTGTTTCTTGAGAAGATGACCTCTATATATTAATAGATAATGTAATTTCTTGTAAAGGAACACTGGGACCTTGCTGATGGTTCAGTCTGAAGGCTTCAAGATGAGCACATTTCCTTTTTCTTTATTTTAAACATACCTAGAACCAGCAAAACATATTATAATTTCACTCTTTGTGAAGATTATTTTTTTGTCCAGGAAAAGAGGAATGAGAAAAGCACAGATTATACTCAAATGTGAGAAAAAATTAGAAAATTTGTTTCATGAAAGATACTTTTGTCTTCAGAGTTCTTCAGGAACAGGAATGCTCTGAAGTCTATCTAAACCGAAATATCCAGCTACCCCACATCACACACACTGGAACACAATTTGTCTCTTCTATGATAAAAGCAAGCTGGGAGGGAATATTTGAAATTAAGAGAAGTTTTGAAAATTACCTGATAAGCAGTACTCCAAGGGAACTCATTCAAAACTGAAATGCCTCTGTGGAAATTTCTAATTTTGACAAATCAGTAAGTGCTGATGAGGAATCTTTTCATATGACTTTTTTGACCATCTCCATTACTCAACCTGTGACTGATTTACACTTCAACCATGGCAAATTTGATGCCAGGCGATCTACTTCAGCTGAGCTAGCTCATCTGCTGAGTAACAAATCAGTCCATGTGAAAGGGTATCCTAATAGACAGTGAGCTGGCAAAATGAAGTGGACAAAGGTACCGATAACAACTCTAGCTAAGCTCTGAACTCCTCTTATTAATTTTTGATAAGTCAATGATGTTAGCGCTTTCCAGTGTGGATATTTAATGTAGAATAACTTACTTCAGATTTGGCAAAATACTGTACATTGTATTATTTATGCATTGCTTAATCTTTCTTCTTCAGTTTCCAAAGTATGTAGAAAATGCAGATAATAGAACTACCATCTTCAGAGAGAGGTTATGACAATTAAATTTTTATAAAATACTAAATATTGTTCAAACACAATAAACCTACCAGCTTAGCAGAGATAAGGATCTAGAAATCTGTAGTTTGGTGTATTTAGTACTTATTCTTTCATTTTTCAATACTGGTAGCATGACAGATCAAGTTAGTAAACAGAATCAGTTCTTGAGAACCATCTGAAACAGCTTGCTTACCTTTGGTTTCTAACTTTTGAGAAACTGGCCTAAACTAAGCTATATTCCTCTTTCAACAGTTACAACTCTAAAGGCAAAAATGACAGTATTATAGCCAGGCTATATTTACTGAATTTCAGAGCACTCCAAATGACGAAAAGGATTTATATGTTCTTATTCTGTTCTTCATTTAACCTTCAAAGGAAACAATTCAGAATAACTTTAGAGATCACAAGTATAAATGAGTTAGCCATCCCTCCAGTCAAAAAAATGGTTTGTCTTCAAAAACTGGGCTGTTTTTCAAAAGCACTAAGATTCCATCGATTAACACGCTCTTGAAAATCAAGCTTTTACTGAGGTGTTGACATATCGATTAAAGAAAAAAGAAGAGTTTGTGAACAGACCTCGTCCTTATTTTTTCTCAAAAATAGAGACTTGTTCACAAATGCATGTTGCACTGAACAATTATTAGCTTAGTACATTCCTTTGACTTTTGCAGAAGTAATTTTAATCCAGAACTGTTTGATCTGCAGGGACTGTGATGACTTTAATTGTTCTTAACAGAATATGAGTTATAAAAAGCCTGTAGCTGTGTTGCCTGCTGGATGAATTCTGAACCAGAAGTCCTTCTGAAACCATGCTTTGTTTCTGGGAATTATTTTCAGTAAGTTACTGCTGGGACAAAATGGTATGTTTTAACACAGACTATTATTTTTCAGAGTGAAAACTAGAATATCTGTTGCAAAAAAAGGATTTTCTTATTTTTTTCTTTATAGATAGTAATTATGAAACACTGAGTTTCTTTTTATACCTCAGAAGAATCTTTATTGTAATAGTAAGTAAACTAACAACAAAGAAACAAGGCTCAGACTGATAATATAAAAGAACATAAAGGGGGTTATTTATTAATTGTCATACTTCTGCTTATTACATCTTTAAGAAACTGTTTCCTTGTATGTGAAAGATGTGAATAGAAACATGAAATATGCAGAATCTGAAGAGAAAAAAGGAAGAGGAAATAAAAACTGTCCAGTTCTTCTTTTCTGTTCTTCAGTCTGTTAATTTTTTTCCTAATATTAGTTTTTCTCTCATGCATTTTCTAGTTCTGTTTTCTTATATTCTTTGTTTTCCCTGTCTTCCCATCTGTAATTTTTTCAGCTTCCTTTGCCCACAAGAAGCGGTGGTCTGGTAGAGTACCTGCAGTTAGGATAAATATTCACTTCAGGGGAAAACAGTTGGTTGCACTGGAATTTACTGCTGTCACTACTACATGGAGCTATGCTGACTTAAGGCATTACAGGGGACAGAAAAAAATGGCTATTATTAATTTTCATTAGCTCTCATTCCTGAGGCTATCATGGATGAATTTGCCCCAGTACTTTTTATATACATTGAAGTACTTATCTCAATCATTATAACCAAAAATGAAGTTCTTATAGCTAAGAATCTCTGGATAATGTCTCATCTTTTCTCCCATCCATTTCTCTTCCGCTCCCCAGTCATTTATGTCCTCAAATCCAAGGATGATTAGGATTTTGATTTGAAGTGGTTAATGCATACCAACAAGGGGAATCTACAGGCTGTTGTAATAGGAGTTCAACAACTGCAGTCAATTTGTTTGCCCTTATCTCTGTTGTTTATGCTCGCTTATGATTGGAGGATTGATCCAGAAGTATTTAGAAGTAATGTGTGAGAATATGGAATGCTGACGTTGTGTTGTTGCTGTTATTTTTTTAATTAAAGCTTAAAATGCAAGGCCAACATGAAGATCCTATGTCCTTTAATTTACTGTATACAAATTGTAAAGACAAATGCTACGTCAGATGCAAACAACATTTTGCATTAGAGCAGAATTAAAAGAGGACCATGCTTCCAGCTATAGTTCTTTTACAGGATGGAAAGGAGGTAGATTCAGATTTGCCAAGTGCATTTAAAGCCTTTGGTAATGTTCCTTAGTATTATATCTGTGTAATTAAAATTAGTCCTGGTTATTTACTGCTGGGATACTTGATCGTTGTTGATATATTTGCAACATCAGTGTTTTTCATGGAACCGTAATTAGGATTGTGTGTTGTCATTATAGTACAGGCCAAATTTCACAGCTAGTGTCTGCAGTGCCGTTTTACCCCCTGAAGAGTAGTCTATCTTGTCACTTTTCCATTTTGTGTCAGCCTGCGCCAAGTAACCATTTGGAGAGAATAATCCTTTTTCTGGAGTGTGCCCCACAGGCATCATATGGTCACTAGTCTTCTGAACTGTACCTGCGGTTTCAGAATTCTATTTCAGATGTTTTGTTTATCCTTGTTGAATATTAAAAACAGTGCAGACCCAGCACTTTCTGTTGTCCATTGACTTAAAATTAGTTTGTAAGCTTTTTGGAGTAGAAATCAACTCAGCTTGTGTATGGATGCTACTTATGGGATTACTGAGGTCTCTGTCACACAAATAAACATCTCTCAGGTGTGCAGGAGAGTTGCATATTTTGAACTTTCGGAGTGTGTGAATTAGATACAGTAAGAGTCAGCCTTTATTTATATGTTTAAAAAGCAGAAGTGATCCTGCGAGATATTTTAGGAAGGAAAGGATTTATTAAGTTCTGTACTAAGTTCTGTACTCTAATAAGCATGCTTCTAGTGTTGGGTTGATGAAGTTTCCCTAAAAGTGAGAAAGTAGGAAAGTTTCTTCTCCATGCTCCAGAAGCTAGCTGAAAGCACCACATCACACCCATCTCTGCAGTGACTGTGGCTACATCCCTTTGACAATACACTGCTCTGTGTGCACACAGCAGTCTTGCCTTTGCCTGGTGGCTGGTAGAACCTCTCCAGTCTTGGGTGATCACTGCTGACTTCTTCCCTTCTTCTAACAGAGGACACTGATTATTGACCTCAGTACAATTATATATAGAATCTCTGTGCCACATATTTGGCAAAAGGTAGTATTTGACAATACGGAAACTAATAACTATCCATATTGAATGATGCTTAAATAAAGAAATGATAATACAATAGCAAGATCACCCAGATAGCAGGTGGCTATATTGTTTTTAGGAATGAGAAATTCTCATTTGAGTCAAAGAGCCAATAAATTCAGATATTCGTTATCCTACTGGTAACTGGCTTTAAGGCAGAGAATTGCTTATGTTGACTCTCTTGAATGCAGACAGCAGCTGGCAGTGGCTGTGAGAAATTTCCTGCAAATGTGTGCTGTCCCTCTTAGTGAATACCATTCCGTTTTGAGTCTAATTGAAAACTGAAGACAGAAAGCTCAGCAATTATTTGTCCCTGCAGTACAGTATTTAATATTTCTGATTTCATGGCTGTCTGGCTCTAATGATTGGGAAGTACTTTTATTTATTTATTTATTTTTAGTGTTTAGAATATCATAACAATGTCTCGGGAGCATCATTTATCAAGGGAAATTATTATTATGTTAAAACATACCAGTTAAACACATGCCCAATTAAAATGTAGGACACTGCTGAGTTTTACACTGGCATTGAAAAGAAGGTTCAGGATGAAGAAAACAACTTTGAATCAGAAAGACTTTAATATGAATGCTATGCAACAACAGAGATAAAACCTCTGCAACAAAAGAATTTTGTGTTTAGAACTGTATTATCTTGTTAAGTCCAAGACCGTGTAGTTACTTTTGCTGTTAGAAAAATGGGAAATATATCTGTGGTTTCTGATAATTGTACAGTAATTTAATTGAAATTTACTACTTTGGAGGACAAATTCTTTTCTGATAACCTCTTTGTAATTGTAGTATAATTTCACTAGGTAGAGACCCCCAGTGTTTGCCACAAGATACTGGCTAAAAGAAGAAAATAAGGAGAGAAATTTTCTCAAAATATCTAAAAATATAGAAAAATTATATTTATAAATATTTATATTTATATAAATATTTATAAAAATATAGACAATTTGAATTACTATAGATTAAAAATGATTGAATTATTTTTTCTTTTCATGTCAGATAGTATTACTGAAGTCTTCACCAACATATATGTGACCAGTTTTGGACCTGTTTCAGACACAGACATGGTGAGTTTCTGAATCTTTTGTGTCTATGGTAAAAGGTTTTATATACACTATAAGTAAATGAAATATACTATAAAATTGCTTTCAAACTTATATTTGACTTTCACTAATAGTTGGGAGTGATTTTTCTGAAGCTAGAAAGTGCCAGATTCCAAAAGTTCCAAAGTTGAAACTTGGTTTATAGACCTTATATGATACACTGTCATTAACTATTTAGTTTGGATCAATGAATCTTCCAATTGTTCCCTTTGGCTGTACTTTGGATCATGTTCTGGAACAGTCTTGATGCAGGTGAAATAAATTCCTCTTGGATGAAACTAAACTGCACGCTTACTGCATGACCTGATTGAAGTTAACCTGTAATTATGTCTTCTCAAAATATAGCTTGAAAGTTGGCTCATAAACTCCATTTTTGCAGGTCTGATCTGTAATGTTAGTGCAATTTAGTAGCCTAGCATTATGAGAAAAAATCTACCAAAATAGTGGAATTCATGTCAATGTAGTCATCAGTGGTTCACCTTCTGAACAGAATTTAAGCAGAATGACAACACATGAAAAAATGTTTCAGGAAAGTAAGTTTATCTGGCCTGATATTCTCAAGAGCATAAAACTCAGTGTGTATTGTTTTTGTTAAGCATTTAGGGTTTTCATACTCACTTAGGTCTACTAGTGTCAGCAGGGACAATGAAATGAACTTAATAATATTATAAAGGAATAAACTGTCAAAATATTTATTTGATCACAATTTTTCATTAAAAGAGCAATAGAGGAAAAGCTCTGAGGCAAGAGGTCTGTTGTAACTCACTGCAAATCATACAAAGATTAGGGAGAATGTGTTGCACTAGTAAGAAAGATCTTCATGGATATAACACCTCTCATAGGAAAGAAGGGAGGGACAGCGTAAGCAGAAAGTTCTCTTATCTGCTCTTTCCTTTCTCTGCTGGCTCCTTACTACATGAATGCCCTATGAATATCTGAGTTATTACTTACAGGTACAGTGGAGAAATGGATGCAAGGCTAAGCAAGATCCAGAAAACAGGTTACACTGTCTAAGTGTGGTAAAAATAAATGATGAAATTTCTTATGAATAGTTTTAAATATTAATTACTCTATATAGACTAATAAAAAAAATATCTACGTGTATTTATATGTGTAAGAAAATGAATATTTTTAAACCAAGGAATCTGTCCTTTTTTCCTATGACAGCTTTCATGTAAGGTATCATATAAAACAGGAAACATTTAGATTCTGCAAGCTAAGTTGCAATGAAATGAGATATTTTTTTAGTAAAGTATGCATTTCTAAGGGTATTTGCTCACTGATTAGCAAATAGTCATTGATTTGAAGAGTGCTTTCTGCTATTTTATTTTTTGTGGTGATTTCATTTTTCGAGCTTTGTTTCCACTGTGATAAATATAGTACTGATGGTTTGCACAAAAAAATGTCTCATGGAAAAACAATATATTTGTTTTCTTTTTGAAACTGCATATATTACTGATTCACTTGAGGTGCTTTTCCTAATAATATATATAATTTCTGAATTGATACTTAGTTTCCACAGCCATTTGTAAAGATAATAAGAACAGGTCTTGACTCAGTTACTCCAGTACAGCATGACAATCTTTCACAGTCTTTCTGTCTACACAGTTCCTGTGAAACTGGGAGATGGAGTTAAACCAGTTTTAGAGATGTGATTCATGAGGCATAGGAAGACTTGCCAAAGAGTACACAGATCGCTTGTTGTGAAATGGGGCATTAATGAAAAGCCCTGATCCCAGTCACCAGCTCTTGACATCTATATAAATATTTGGAGAACTCTGGATGTCCATTTACACAGGGAGATATAACAGCACAGTCACCAGGTCACTTGAAGCCACCTCTATTACTGTTGTATTCAGAGGTGTATACTGAAGAAATATGATGTACATTAGTATGGAAACTGTTGTAGTAATAGGTGGGTCATTTTCAAATATGTTGGTAGGTAAGTAAGAGCAGTTTAATATCTACTGCTAAAAGTTTCAGGGTTAATTTAACATGTTATGTAGATAATTATTAAATCATTTTTGAAATTTAAGGGCGGTCAATTTTTGAAATAATAACTTCCAAACTATTACTATTACATAATCTGTCAGATGTGAAGGTAGTGTTAGTACAGTGATTACTCTTTTATTTAGATATTGCTTTATTGCATTGATAATGTTAACTACTATAGATTTCTATAAACACTATATCTGTATATATTTTCTTTCGTAAATGTTGGCAATACTATTTTAATTTTTAAGGGTTCCTCCTAAATTGTTCAATGGAAAAATAATTAAGATCTCATTCAAATTGCTTGTATTTTTCCAGCCCAAAAAGTAGTTAAGTCTAGACAAATTTGACCTTGGACTGCTTTTAGTCCAGTTGATGTTGTGGTAGGTAAATTATCTGAAGCTGAGATTATTCTGCAAATGTGTTTAGAGTTTAAGAAAAAGATCCTCATGGTGGATTAACATATTGTCTAAAGGGGAAAAAAATATACAACATTCTGTTCTCCCCAAAATACTCAGCTATCAAATCTGTGGAATCTTGGCCAGGACTCTTTTGCAAACTGTACTTCAAATGACATGCTACCACTAAAATATGGTTGTACACATACTAACTGTCTAAGAAAAATGCTATTGAATATTAATCACAGTATGCAATGTTGAAGAAAATATCAATATACAACAGGAATTTTCAGCTTCATTTTGAGGACTAAAGGGAATTAAGGAAGGCAAAGAAATTAAGCAGGATTAAGCCAGTTTAATTTTCACTGTTTTGTCTTTCTAAGTTGTTATTTCTCTGAAATGTTTCAGTATTATGATGCTATGTCTTATAAGCTTCCAACCAGATCAGTGATGCAAATTTATTTTGACATTAGCCTGAGAGAAGAAAGGCTGCATTATTTAAAAACACAAGCCTAAAAATGAACAGAACAGTTGAAAAATGAAGCTTCTCTGAATTTTCTAACAAGAGTTACAAGGTTAAATTATGACTGAAGTGGCTAATTAAAACATCTGTAATTAAATTAAAATCTTTTTTCTCCAAAATTAGTAAATACTTTTAGATCCAATCTGGTAGATTCACACAGTTATAAGTATGCTGACAGTTATGATCATAGCGCTGCAATCATACTACTTCTATAGCTTTTTCTCAGAATAACTTTCCTTCCAGACTCACCTCAAATTTTTGCTTCTAAAATTTCCAAGATAGCCATACAAGTGCTGGTCTCTTTGAGAGAACAGAGTATAAATAATAAATGAAAAATATTTTTCCTCTGCAAACCATACTTACTGTAAGATAGCATACAGCCACTGAGAAACTCCACATGAGATCTGCAGAATGTTGTGTAAGTATTTGTAAAGTACTGTCTCATGACAGCCTTTCTAATTGTCACTGGAAACTGCCATTCCTACTTCCCTATGGTACACAGTCAGTAGATGACAGGATCTAAGTCACTTTTATCTGAGTGTTTAAATTAATAGGCTTTCTTACAGCTTTACATTCCAATCTTTAACCTCAGCTTTTTGTTGTATTAGGAAAGCTTTGTTTATTGCAGTTACATCTGTATTTTTCTTAAAGTCATAGAATTTCCTTTGTTGGAAGGGACCCACAAGAATCATTAAGTGTATTTCTATACAATATTTTTTTCCTAAATGTCTTGCTGACAGACTTCTAGTTTTTCACTTTAGAATTTTTGTTCAGTTTTAACTCTACTCATGGAGATGGTTTTATTCAATACACAATGTGGTGTTGTCAGCCTGCAATTAAACTTTCAATAAATGTTTGCTTTCCAAATATAGCCAGCACACAAATTTTAATGAAGGCTGAAGATCAAAGCCAGGAATGACCAGGTTTATTATAGCATCTCTTGCTACTATTGAGGACAGTACTTCAGAGAAGCGGCTGAACTCCATTTTTTTTTTTTTTTTCTGTTTTTCAGATTTCCTTATTCTGTTTTGTTTTTCAGAATTTTTGTTTGTTTGTTTGTTTTCCCATAGAACTTGGTGTCTTAGCTGTTTCTAAGTGATTTCCCCCCCCCCCCCCCCCCCCCCCCCCACACACACACACACAAAGATTAAAAGAAATACAGCAATCATTTTTACTGTAGGGTATTATCTTAGTTCAGTAGCAGTAGGAAAAAAAAAAAAAAAAAAGGACTAAAAGATAAGCAGAAACAAAAAATACCTTTGGTTTTCTATGCTAGCAGGAGCCTCTATGTTGTCTTTTAATTATTTATATTTCAGAAAAGTCAGTAAATGGATTGCTCTGTTCCCTTTTGTTATAGACTAAGATTGTGGCCTTTGCAAGTTAAATTTATAGGTAATTTTGAAGAGGACACCTCACATGATGGCTTGCATAATTTCTATCTTTTACTTATTTATTTATTTTTTCTGTTGAGAAAATCTGTTTACTTGTGCAGTATTCTGTCAGGTAGATCAGTATTGGAAATTCATTTGTCTGAGACTGTGCCCAACAAGTGATATTAGCTCCTAGTGTAACTCCAGTTTGAATTTCTGTCCCTGACACCAGGCATCCATTGTGTTTCACAGTTGCCCTTTCTCTGTGTCTGAACAAAAACAATAAAAGAGTAATAGGAAATCCTTGTATTGTCAGTACTGTGAATAATAAATTGCAGACTTCAAGTTATCCCTATTTGTATCTTTCCTATTAATCACTTTTACCTCCACAGTGAGTATTTTATACTCAGATTTCATTCCATATCAGGTCTATGGAAACTGAGAGCAAGCCATTCAGAGAAATGGGTTTTCATAAATAGATTTGAATAGGAAGAGATCATCTTCCCTAAGCATTATGATTTGAACTGGTTAAGTGTTTGGGTTTTTGTTGTTGTTGTTGTTTTTACAGAATTTCTAATACTTTGTTTAGATTAAATGCTTAGACAAAAGTGGCCCAAGTTGGCAGAAAGAGCAGAAATAAAAGGCATGAAATGAGTTCTTTGAATAGGGAAAGATCATGCTACAGTTCTCTAGAAATATGACACTTCTATTTATAGTATTGAAGGCTGTATATATCTGGCAGACATTATTTATATATTTAAAAATGAATACAAGTACCTTTGAAATGCAATGTCAGTTAGGACATTGCTTATGTTTTAACAGGTCTGTTAAGAGTTAAAAAGAAAAAAACTACCAACAAACCATGTAGTTTCAAATACTGCATAATGCAGTGTTTACCACAAGGAGATACATAGATGGAACAGGAAAGGGTTAGAAAACTTTATATATGTATATTTTGGTAAATGTTGATATTTTATCATATTGATTAGATTTAAAATATTTCAAAAGAGTTGTTTTGGTGTTTTGTTTTGTTTGTTTTATGTTTGTTTGTTTGTTTTTTGCATAATAACCATCATAAGGGTATTCATGAGTGTAAGTAGAACAGAAGAGGATCAGTGAATATACCACTGGGATTCCAAATGTATGGGTTGTATTTTGCTTTTTGTAATCATAGTGTAGATGGACAGGGACAAGTTAATTTCATCTCATTGCCTTGCTTTCTCTTCCTATTTGCAGCTTTCTTTACAAAATGCTTTGAGATCTATAGAAAGAAAAATAAAATCTTATTGCTGTCATGGTGAATGGAAGGAGATGATATTTGTGATGATTCACACCAAACATTGGATAACTCTCTTTTTCCACCATTTCAGAGCGACACATGTTCTGTCAGATAATGTTTTCCAGCATGGATAAGAAGGATAATTGCCAGTAGAGAGAGCAGAATTACCTCTAGATGAGTTAGGATTTATCACTGGGATCTTCCAAGGCTACAGATCAGGTTTTCTCCTGTTCTGCTTTCTAAGCTGTGGCTATGTATCAGATGTGCTTTTTTGAAATGTTGCTGTTTTGATTTAGTGGCATTTAATGTTTACACTTCTCTCTTCTTTATCTTGAGTAATTCTTTTTATATGTGATGGAAGACAGTGAAGAAGTGTAACCTTTGAAATTCTGTATTGGAGACATTATAAAAAATTAAGATTTATATTCTAAACTTTTATGTGCAGGGGCTATTTTTCAAAGGATCTTCTAGGACTTATCACTCAATTCTCTTGGATTTTAGTGGAATTTCAAAGCCTTGCTTCCTCAGGCTCTTCTTTCCTCTTCTGTATACCTCAAACATCAATCTTCTCATGCACAGCAATGATTTATTGGCAAAGCCTCTCAGACCAATATGATAAGGAAGATTTTAGGACTTTTTTTTTTTTTTTTTTTTTTTTTACTTGAATTAACTGATATTTCCAGCCAGATTTCATATATTGTCTGTTGCTTCAAGTATGCAGTTTCTGCTGCTCCCTATCCTCCAAGATTTCAGTTAATTAGTAACTTCCCTCGATCTGTAACTGAACTGTTAGATTACTTGGAATCTGTAAATGGGATTTTAAGTCACAGGATAGTTAGCAAATAAAACAACAACAAATTATAAAATAATTCAGAACAAATAAATGTGGTATATAATGGAGAAATAGGGAAATTATTTGTCATGAAGTAGTGCCTGTTTTCATATATGTTTACTAGAATACTACTGTAGATAATAACTGACATTTATGTTAATCCTAAGAAATTAATTTTCAGTGTACTGTATTGTTAGTTTTGTTTAATATCTGCATAAAAATAATTTGAAATAGAAAAATGCAAAATTGTATTACAATAACATAATGCCTCTTGATATAGATATAAATTGGGATTGTGTGTTTTTTCAAGTGACTTTATAAGCATCCCATTATATCATTCTAAAAGGATCTTTCCATGCACTTAATATAGTTTTTAACTACAACTACTTTCTCTCCTATTCTTGCCATGATCTTTTGGACAACTGAATTTTCTTTCTTTTATTCCACAGAGCTTCTGTCTCTGTCTTGTAAAAGTCCTTGTAGCTCCTGGGCTCACAGAAGAAACGAAGATGAGAAAAACTATTGCTTCTTGCTCTCTGCTCAGCACTTGTTTGCAAAACAAAATGATTGATTGAGGAAAAAATTTAAGCTTTATTTATCAGCACATGAGGGAGACAGAAAAATGTAATATGGCCTTGATAAGTTCCTTGAAAACACTTCTGTATTCAAGTAACTTCAATATTTGATACTGATGGAAATTTGTCAGAACTTGTGAGGCATGGCAGTGGTATAGGCTGTTGGAATATAATCATGTTTTGACATCATCTGTCCATTTTGCACTTGCCCAATAAAATTGAAATTGCTCCAAAATGACATTTGCCAGTACACAGAATACAGTTTAATTTCAACAAAACTTCTATGATTTTTTATTTCCAATCTATATGCTGTGCTGACAACCAAAAAATTAAGCCATTTACAGTTCCAATTTAAATGTTGTGAACTTATCACTGTGGTGTCTTTTATTTTTCTTCTCTCTCTCTCTCTTAAAAAATATATATATATATATATATATATATATATATATATATATATATATATTAGAAGAGCAACAAAAAACAGCCAATAGAATCTCTAAGTGCAAGCATTTGATCCAGGTCATCAGTGTGTTTTGTGTGTTTTGCTTGCATTCTGTTCTCTTTCCTTCTCAAGATTAGGCATTAGAGTTCAGCAGATAGAGTGTAGGCCACCTGTTACTCATTTGCTCCTTGTCTGTGTACTTTTGCTAATAAAAGGTATATATTTACAGATCTTGCTTCTCTTTTTAGAGCATTCTTCTTTATATTAATCTGCCTGAATATATTGTGCCATATATTAATAACCTTGTTTTTCTTCCTTTCAGTTTCGGGCATTTTCTGTGCTCTTAAAATGCTCAGTCACCCTCCTACAGGTGCATCTGCTGCATGAACATCATATCCTTCTCTGCATTTTTTCTTATTTCTTAGTTTATACTAACTTTATTGAAATTACTTTTGTCATGAGTGCTGCACATATCAGGTACAGAAATCTAAATATTGAAAGGGTTTGACACACAGACATAGAATTTTATATGATCCTTGTTCTGCCCTGACAAAATTTTGCCAAAGGAATTTTACAGCCAGTGTTTCTCTGATTTGTTTCTCAAATGCAGACTAATTTTTCATAGTTAAAATAAGCATATCTTTATTCCATTATAGGAATACACAATAGATGTCTTCTTCCGTCAGAGATGGAAGGATGAGCGGTTAAAGTTTAAGGGCCCAATGAATATCCTTCGATTGAACAATTTAATGGCCAGCAAAATCTGGACCCCAGATACATTTTTTCACAATGGGAAGAAGTCAGTTGCTCATAATATGACAATGCCTAACAAGCTTCTACGAATCCAAGATGATGGAACTCTATTGTACACCATGAGGTATGTTGTTTTTTTTCTCTGCTCATGTTATTTCTTGACACAATTTTTCTGGTTATCAATTATATAAGGTTACAAGAAGGCAGTAGTCCATTTGAAACATTAGGCAGATTCGTTACTCAGATCAATGGAAACAAGAAAATAAATCATAGAATCACAGAATGTCTTAGGTTGGAAGGAACCTCAAAGGTCACCTTGTTCCAACACTCCTGCCATGGGTCTGGTTACCAGCCACTACATTAGGCTGCCCAGGACCTCCATCTAACCCTTGAAAACTTCCAGGGAGGGCACATTCAGCATGTCTGAGCAGCCTGTGCCAGTGCCTCATCACTCTGAGTAGAGAATTTCTTCCTAACATGCATTCTAAATCTCCCCACTTTTAGTTTAAAGCTCCTTCTTGTTCTTGTAAAGTTCCTCCTTATCCTGTCACTATCAGACCATGGAAAAAGCTGATTCTCCTCCTGCTAATAAACTCTCTTCAGGTACTGGAAGGCCATGATGCAGTCAAGCTGAAGCAAGAAGGCTTTGTAAACCAGGCTAAACAGATCATAAAACAGATCAGGTGGTCTGTAGTAGATCCTGACCACCAGGTATCCTTAATATGTCTTGTCCTGAATTTTAACCCACAAGCTCTCAGCTTGGTCATGGCTCTTTTTCTGAGACAAATCTTTGGAATCTATCTACTCCTTAACACAGAGGGCAACTCCTCAAACCTAGCTGCCCTGCCTAGGTCTTCTAAAATGTTGCAGCCCATAATTATATTCCAGTTAATAACTGTATTCCAGTTGTGCGATTTGTCCTGCCAGGTCTGTGTGGTGTAAATTAGGTCATTGTCTTAGAACTGTACCATGATTTCCAGTTTTTTCTTCTAATTTCCCACACTTGTACACTGGTGTAGAGTCATTTCAGCTGGATTATTGGCCTCGTTATTTTCTTGTATGAGCCCTACCAAATTCCTATGGGAAATATCTTGAGGATTTCCTGTCAGTTCCTAATGTGATAGTGTTCTCTGTCTCTGCCCTAACTCTGAGCAGAATGGCCTTAAATCCTTCCTAACAAGAACTATGAAGAAAATGTATCTTATGCTTTAAATAGAATCTTGTCATTATATATATTTTTATATATATATATATATAAAACTTTTCATTTTTGCTTCTGGAAATAATTAGCACTTGGCTGGTAAAATATATTAAATTTGGTTAGAAAAATTATTTGTAAGTGTTATAAATGGCATAAATGGCATGTATGTATAGACATAACAAACAAGCCCTTGACGTACTGAGTATTGGAGGGTAGACTGCTTATCATATCATAAGATGTTCAGAAAAGTGCGCTGGAAATAAATTGACACCTCCATTTATACAGCTGATCTCAAATATTTCTAATTGTTTCTCTTTAAATTGACTAAAATTCTCTGCCTCCAGAAAATACTCTAATTACATTCTATAAAAGTAAACAGGGCTGTTTGGAATTGTTCTTCTCTTTAATAACAAGAAAGTAGATCAAGCCAATTAGAATCACTGATGATTTTCTATTTGTTTTAAGTTCATTATTTGTAATTATGTTTCTTCTGAGACAGTGAGTTACATGCATAAGCTGCTTCTGTTACAAAGATTTTAAGTATCCATTTTTATCTATGTCTGCTTAAACTGACAGTGTGATTTAAAGTAATGAACTCATGAAGCATTCTCCTGTGCCTTTTGCTGTCTCTTTTCTATCTTTTCCTCCTGACTTCAGAACCTTTTTCCTGGGGAGTGAGGAAACTGAAATAGCATATTTTGGGGTGAAAATCTGGTTGGGAATACAATGACTGTTAACCACTGGAACTGCAGGAAAATGTAGCTGATATTTGAGGATGGATGAAGAGCAACATAAAGCTCAGAAAAAATTTAAACCCAAAGGGGATGTACAGGATAGGGAGGAGAAGCAGAGCTTTAATTAATTTACTGAGTTAACAATAACATGAAATACAAATATGTCAAAACTTGTTCAAACTGTTTGAATTTATTTATTTATTTATTTATTTTTACTGGGTTAATCCATGTATTTAATACTGCAGCAGTGCTGGGAATTTTTCACCAGATGAGCAGTTGTAACACCAGATGAGTATTGTTAACATGTTTTCATGCCTATAAACAAACAAAAATGCAAATCACAAGTAACACAGAGAAAGAATAACAACAATGTTTTAAAAGAATACACTGTTTTTCCATACATTTTCACATTAAGATTCTTAAAAAGAATAAAAAAAAACATAGAACACAGTCTTTTTTTAAGTCAACTTCATTTTATGTGCTTTTGTAATGAGATTTTCAGAGCCATATAATCACATATGTGTCTCAGAATATTATAAGAAGAAAATGACAGTTCTTAAAAACCTTCAGTTACATAATTTATATTTTCATTTAAATGGTCATTCCTCATAGTTTCGAGGTTGGCTGTTTTAGTTTTTTGATGTAGTATTTCAGTGCTTTCTGAAGGAACACATAAAAGGGAGGAAGCAAGAGCTGATCTAAATTTTAATTAGTTTAATATAACATTTCAGTTTCATCTCCTAAATACATATGAACTGTTCATTTTTGTGGAATTGATTTTCTTGCCCTGCTAACTGACTTAAATGCATAGTGGTCTTTTTGCCTTTTAGGCTTACAGTCCAAGCCGAATGTCCAATGCACTTGGAGGACTTCCCTATGGATGCTCATTCATGCCCACTGAAATTTGGCAGCTGTAAGTGTGATCTTTGGTTACTGAAAGCTTAACAGTGCTCAGCCATCACTTTATTTCAAACAAGTTGTAACAAGGGAGGTTTAAAACACAAGGCTGTGCTTTAAAATAAATAAATAAATAATTGGTAACCTGACACATTGCAGTTGGTTTTATCTATTCGGTATTGTATCTTTTAGTGTATTTTGAAACATTCTTGACACAATTTAACAGTAAATACTGTGCACCTATTTCATCACTGCACTGATCTGCTTTTATTCCAGAATACTAACCATTCTCGTGAATACAAACTTAGGCGTCCATAGCCTGTGTAGAATGTACCTATTGTATTAATGAAGTGCAAGTAAAGACTTTGAAGAATGTCTTCATTTATTGAAACCTTTTCTTCCTCTTTATTTTAAATCATGTTTACTTTTCCATTCTTTAGTTAAGGTAGAAACATATGGCTTCTTGTGATAAGAAAAAAAAAATTAAAAAATAATTCATTAGCATATTGGCAAGTTAGATGGACTTTGATCTCAATATTATTATTTTAACAGCAGTATGATTTCATTCACCTGTATAGCAGTCCTTCTTCTTCTTTGTGAAATAGAATTGCATTATATGTATTTCTTGATTTTTTATCATTACAATTATTATTTCTTTTTTTGTCTGCAGTCTGCATTCTGTGCCAGGCTCAGGAAATGGCCACATTTTTTTAAGGAAACCATATAATACTAACAAATGCTGGCTCTTTTAATTTTTACTGTAGCTACCACAGGTGGCAAAGCAGGTGATAGGCCACCACTAAGAAGATCATTCACGAGATGAATGCTGTCAGGGCACTGTGCACATTCTCTCCATAAAACTGGTGTGTCCCATTTCCATGGAGTTTGGTGGAAAAAAAAGAAAAAAAAAGAACAAACTTAATTAAGCCTATGTTTCTGATTATGCTGCCACACTAAAGGGAGGCCTTAACTGTAGAGATAAAAGATGGTTATAGTTCATAATAATTTTGCCATGGAGCCTTTTTTCCACTAAGTATTTTATTACATTTATAGTACAAAATACAGCTTAACTAAATAACACTAGAAATGTTGGCCAATACCAGCTGCTCATGAATAATATTCATATACATGTGCAGAGTAAGATACATGTATGAGGGAGAAAAAGATTCAATGTATCCTCAAAACAATTGATTTAATACAAAAACACCTATAATAACAAAACTGGTACTCAAGCTAAGAAGGTACTTCACAGTACGACTTGATCCACATTGCTAAGTTTGGAAACTGTTCTGAGTAGGTATATTGGACTTTGAGAGTGGGACTTGCTGTTTGTTTTTCTTTTCTATTTGTGAGAGTGGCATTTGCTGTTTGTTTTTCCTTTCTATTTGTTTTCATTACTAATTTGTTCTTTGTTCTCTTCCTGTGGTTTCTGCATTTCCAGTAAAAAGCAGAATTAAAACTGTAACTGTGAGAAAAGTGATTTTAGGAAAGCTGTCTTTTCTCCTCATAGTCACCTGTGTTCCAGCCAGTTGGCACACACTGGAGGCTTATTTCTGTTCATTTTGAAAGGCTTCCCACTCATTTCTTTAACTAGAGCTCATTTCTATGCTTTCATTTTTCATCTTTCATTCTGGGACTGAATTTAAATGATGAATAGTGGTGAAAATAAGCCAAAATCCTGAGGATTTGGTTTAGCTGAGGCAAGTCTGCCAATAGTATATATTTGTCACAGCTTCTCATACATTCTGCTAATCTTACATTGCTAAGAGGATCATCAGCCTGCAAGACTGTCTCAGTTTCTTTGTTGTGCTCAAGAGAAAAGCCAAGCTGGATGTACTGGAGAAGCTGTAGATTAATAAATTGCCATTCTTCATCTTCATCAAAAAGTCTAACAAACAATGAAGAGTGTTGGGACAAATCAGAAATTGGCAAAGTTACTGATTTGCACTAAAGCAGAGGGCTTCTTGTGGGAATATAGGTAGTTCTAACGGAAGTGTTAATGACCTCTGCATGCTGCCTGCCTGCTATGTTAGTCTTACAGTTTATGGCAAATTGAATGAAGAAACATCTTTCAAGTCCTGCAGAGATTTCTCAAGTGAAAATGTTTGCAGTCCAACAGAAATGTTGCTTTTTTAATTTTCACTTCACTACAGATATGTATAAGATTTCAAATGCACTTGTCTCAGTCAATCAAAGTGAGTGCACAATTTCTTCCATCAGTGTTTTACCCTTTTCCTTTCATACTCCATTTGTTTATGAGGGTATTAGATTGGAAAAACTTGCAGGTTATATACACTTTTTTTATTTTTCTTTTTTACTCATTGGGGAAAAATAAATGCTATCTAAAATACCACATTGATTTCCTTCCTTTTTAGTTTATTTTTACTTGACAAGGATAATTGTATGTTTTCTGATGAATGCAATGAGAAAGCAGATTGCTTAATGTCAGTATGCCCCAAAGATACATCTAATATTTAGGACTGAGATATAAGAGGCTAAAGCTCTGAGCTTCTGCAAGTCTTTTAAGAGCATTGTCACAGAACCTGTCTCCCCAGACGCAGGTATGAATAACAAAATGTCTGTGATACACAACCAAGGGGAGAGTGGGGAAATGGAAGGTGAGAACAGTATAGAAATGATATATATATATATTAATTGTGTATCCAAATCTTATGAATTATTATTCTTTTCATCTGGTTTATTGTGAATTTTAGGACGCATACATAGTTTATGTGTGAGATTATTATTTTTTTTCAATAGTATGGAAGAATTAATTATACAATTTATACCAATAAATTGTGATTAATAAAAATACAACTGTATGCTCTATTCCCATGCAGCGATAAGTACTTACGCTGCTGTAAAGTTATTTAAAATATATGAATGTTTTTTGCTAATCATTTTAGTTTTTTGGGGTTTCCTTTTTGAAAGGAAATTAAGTAGCCCTTCTAATTAGATGAGTCTTGATGTAAGTTGTTTGCTTAAAATTACTGACAAAATATTTTATCTTCTTTCCACAGATGCATACACAACATCAGAAGTGACATATATTTGGACTTATAATGCTTCAGATTCTGTACAGGTGGCACCAGATGGTTCAAGATTGAATCAGTATGATCTTTTGGGCCAAACAATTGGAAAAGAGACAGTTAAATCAAGTACAGGTTAGTAAAAAAATATTTTAAGAAAAAGCACTCACTTTGCTATAATGAACATAGGCTTATAGTAGTGGTAAGCTACTGAAAAAAGTTATTAGCCATAGCTTATTTATGTGTGCTACATATAAATCATAGCAGCAATTTACCAGTTCTTTCAAGCCAGTAAGTAGCAAATAATAGTAGAAGTGAACTTCTCCCTGCTGACATTTTTTTATGCTCTGTGGAGCTCAGTCTTGAATACTAACAATTGTAATCCAAGGCTTGGATGGGCGTTTAATTTCAGATGGTAAATTGGACTTTTTGTCTCCTAAATGGTAAAGTATGCTGTTTCCAACCATTTTTATCTGTCAGCATATTTTTGGTATTCAATACTGGATTATTCTACCTAGCTCTGAACTACAATTCTACATGTCAGGCTGTGATGGAATGTTGTGATTTTATGACTGTAGACAGAGTTCTTAGGGTGCTTTGTCTGAATTCCAGAGGGTTGCTTAAGAGGCCTGCAGCACCAAAATTCTTATCAATACATACAACAGTTCATGTAAGTTTCTGAGTACTGATCTTCCATGGATCTCAGTAGGAATAAGATGTAATTGTACCTACATTTTAAAATGTTTGTGTACTGTAAGTTACCTTCCACTACATCTTGTTCAATTAAATTCCAGTATATTTAGTCCACATAAACGTACCAAAGTTTCTTTTACTATAGAATTTGACTTTCTGAAGATGATAACTTTTTGTTCCATTGTATTTGTTGTTGTTTTTTTGTTTTTGTTTTTGTTTTTGTTTTGTGACACATTAGGTGAATATACAGTAATGACGGCTCATTTTCACTTGAAGAGAAAAATTGGTTATTTTGTCATTCAGACGTACCTCCCATGCATCATGACTGTCATTCTCTCTCAAGTCTCATTTTGGCTGAACAGAGAATCTGTACCAGCCAGGACAGTTTTTGGTGAGTATACTGAGTGGCATGTCTTGTTTGCAACAGCTGAAGATGTTAGGATGCCTTTTTTTTTTTTTTTTTTTTTTTTGCTTAAGTTGCTTTGTAGAATGTAATGCTATTTTTAGTTGAAATAACTTTCAGCAGGATTTTACAGAACTCCAGGGAATACCAAAGCTTTCAGAAATGAGCACAAGTGAGAACTGTCCCTATACTCTTGCCTCTTTTAAGATGAAAAAGTTTTCTCAGAATGGAAGATAGTTGTAAAATTCCCATTTAAAAATTAAATTTACATTGTATTCTGAAATGTCTTTCTTCTACTGATATTAATCATTTTTGCACTTAGTAGATATGTACATTTCTAAATATGTTTGTAAATTAAGCAAATTAAGGACCTGAATTATCTGAATGCTTTAAAACTTGCAAACTGAAGTTCTTTAAAATAAACCTTTTTTCTGGGAGCTTAGCAAATCTTTCTCACTTATACAAACTGGAATGTTTTTTAGGATAGCAAACAACTTCAGCAGTGAAGAATGATACTTCTTTTCTTATATTAAGAATTTATTCTCTTCTTTAGTAAAACAAAGTAACAAATGTCTTTTTAAATACATATAACTTAGAATTCTTCTAATCTGTTTGATTTTAAAGAATAAGATAAAAGTACAACAAAAATAATGTCTTGTTGGAATCAGCTATAAAACATACTGCATAAAATCTTATGTTTTATAGTAAAGACCATGCTTCAAAAACATGCCAAACTCAAATGCATATTAAGTCTTGCACAATGAAGCACTTACAGTCGCTTCTGGCAGAGGAAATGCCACAAAAAATATAATGAAAATTGCAGTTTTGAATATGAGCCTTACTCAAGTCAGATGAAATGGGTCAGCAGTTTTAGAGGCACTAGAATGCTACCATGTTTTCCTAGTCATTTTACAGACAGATACAAATTTTTTTTTCTTCAAATTCTTCTGTCAATTTGTAAGTTTCTGATTATCTAAAAACATTTTTAATGAATTTTTTTCCTACACTTTCCTTGTCAGCCTTGCAAGTACAGTGTCAAATACCATACATCTATCCTCGTCCTTTTCTGTAACATATACAGAATATACCATACCATTAGGACACCATAGCTGGTTTGTCCAAAAACAGTTTCCATCTCCTCTCCCTAAAATGAAGTGTTATAGTATCACCATCAAGAAGTCACCAGGATAGTTTCCCTGCGGAGTTACTTCCCTTCCTGCATACATCTTACTTGTTCTTTCTTGATTTTTTATTTAATTTGTATTTTGGGGAAAGAAGTAATATCTGCATAACAGCCTGCCACTTTAATTGGATGAGACTTTAATGTATTCTGGATAATGAACAGTATGTACTAAAAAACAGTATGACGTGATCATTTTGCCTGTATCAGGATGTCTTGAAGAAACTGAGTAGAGTGGTCACAAGAGCAGAACCATACCATCCAGTGACATAAAATTCAAAATATATTGACCAAGCACAATGGATGTAGGGAACAAATAGCAGTTCCTATTTCAGTATTATATTTCTATCAAACATGCATACACCTCAGCAACAGTCATGGCCTCATCCCCTCCCGACCAGCTTGGGCTGGCACCGTGAACCCAGGGCGCTTGCACTGAGCATCTGACGTGTCTGGTCTCTGCCTGATGGAGCAGCAGTTATACCACATGCTTAGCCTTCTGCACAGGGTTGGATGTCACTACAGGAGCTGTTTTCTAATTTTTTTTTATAATCTAAATGAGAATGTCAGCATAAGCTGCCAATGGTTGCTCTAATCATGTAGCCCCAGACGAATCTCCCAGCCTTTCTCCATACCAACTAGCAGCAGTTGTCACTGGGATTTCTATTACCCTCTTGTCTCCAGTCTAAATATGTTACAAAAACGTGAAGGTATCCACACTTGTATAACAAAGTTCCTCTATTGCTTTTTAAAGCTTTCTGGTTCATTGAATTAATTTTGACAGAGCAGCACAGATTCATTCAAGATGTTGTTTGTTTGGGTGTGGCTTTCAGGTAGACACTACCCAGTGAAATGGGAATCCTGCTATGATTCCCATGAATCAAGTGCTTCCTGCATGAAGTGTAAACACTTGCAAGAGAGCCTACTGCACATTTGTACTGATCGTATTTAACGTTTTTATATGAAGTGGTTCCTTGCTAGATACTCATCTTTGCATTTTGTAGTGACTATAAAGATATTAAAAATATGATAAAGTAGAAGGCATTCATTTTGATAAAGCATTTATAAGAATGAATGAGATTTTTTTTCAAGTGCCTTCTTAAGAGTTACGGAGTCCAAGGATTAATTGTTTGAGTACTGTTCTTCCAAAGAAACATAACCTCTAGTTATTCAAAGCAGCACATAGTGTTTGGTGTTCTGTGTTTGAGAGAACATACTATTCTTTCTCTTTTCTCTTGCGATGTACTTTCAAGCTGTAGGTTAACATTATGGACTTGATATAATGAGTATTCTTTTATAGTTGAGCTCCTTAATCCCTTTCTTTTACAGCATCTATTTAATATTGTTGACCTAAGCTATCCAAAAAGAACTGTGGCTTAATTCTCTGTTGTTTCAACTTTGCTTTAAATTATTGGAAGAAGAAAATTTTATCACTGTTAAGTAAATAAATGTTGAATGTGTTTTCTCCAAGAGACAAATTTGAAAAGTATTTGATTGTGTTTTTATTGAAAGGGAGTAAGCCTGGCTTATAATGCCTTCATTTAGTGCAAGATTACGGTCTGTTTCATTTAGTAATGTTTTTATTGTTCTGCATTTAATGTCAACAATATTAGCAAAGCTAATCTTGTGCAGGTTATTGAATTCTCACTTCATTTCTAGTGGGTCATAGCATTTAGAAGCATCACATGTATATAAATAGCAAGATTAGATGCAAGTAACTGAAAAATCAGAAATCAGCTTTCTTAGAACCATAGTTAGTGTTTTAACTCCCTTCAGGGTAGGAATGACAATATTAGAAAAGGAGTAGTAAGATATGGATTCCTTGATCCCCAAAGTGAGCAAGGCAAGAACAGAAATAACACCTTTGTTATTTTGTTAGTATATTTCCAATATACAGAATTTTAAACTCAATACACTATTCTCATGCTTATGCTATGTTCCTTTCCCTGTTTTTTGTTTGTTCTCAGTTTAACTTTTCTGAATCTATATTAATTTTGAATATATTTTGAAACAAAAAGCTATTTAGACCTTAAATAGGCAGGCTTTTTAATTCTCCAAATACAGAATTAGTTCACAAGTTCAGATTTTTTTATGTGGTTATTTATACATGAGAATTGAATGAGGTATACCCTGCCTTTTGAACAGTTCTGTATATGTGTACCTTAGTCCTATTTTGTTAAAAAAGAAATGTTTTTATTTATTTCTCAACTGTCTTCATATATGTCTTTCAGAGGCCACAGTTTATCTTCTGTGCCTTTAGAGATAACTGTCCACTCAGAACATTCACTCTATAGTTTCTTAATAGGGGAATTCTGTTAACAGTAGACATAACACCATGGTGATATTCAATAGGCAAGCACGTATGATAAACAGTAGCACTTGGTTAAAGGCAGAGCTGGCAGCCAACAAACTAATATCTTCCCAGCTCAGTGTTATTCCAAGACTGTAGCTAGTGTGCTGATGGAAGCATAATCATATAAGACTTGTGTGGAAGCTAAAGTAGCTTGCACTTGCAGCTCATCTTTGGGAATTAGCTCATAGGTTGCTAGTTGTTTTGTATTGTATTCTCATGTAACGTATATACACGTAAATAGTATGGTGCATAGTCAAATGTCATACACCTTTACTCTAAAATCACACTATTTCCAGAGGTCATCTGCATTTGTTTAGTCCTCCAACCTTTTAAACTGAAGTAGTAAGATTTATTAGTAGTATATGTTTCCATAAAAGAGAGATCAATCTTTACTTTCTTTTGTATTTTATTAATCTATGCAGTATTTTTTACCAGGTTAAATGATCTAATTAACCTTAAAACAAACAAACAAACAAAATGAATCTATTTTGTGTGTCATAGGTTATGTGTAACTTTGCCAAATATTGTGATAAAAGATGAAGTTATGGAAAGAGCAGTATATTCTGAGATCTTAAACACAATTTACAGATTATTTGAAAAGCTAAAGTACTTATTCTGTTACAGAATGTTCTTTTTGTGATTTGTTGGATTTATTTTCAAAGGAGATATTTACATTCCAACACAATACAGATAAGATGTGATTTAGACAACTAAGTCTGTTTGAATTAGAAAATGAATTTGTTACACAAGAAGTAGAATTAGTATCTAAAAGAACTTGTCCCTGGCTAAGGAATAGGCTGAATTTGCACACATATGTGAGCATGAGCCTACTTGTCATCACTGAATTTCACTTCAGTTTGTATGTGCCAGCTCCTTCAAATTCACTGTATGTTTTCAGTTAGGTATTTTGGGTTTTTCTGTTTCCTTCTTCAGTCATTGTCTGTCTGTGACCTATACTGTTTAGCAACAGATATTGTTCGCTGAAAGGAAGCTGACTACATTTAAACAGTTCTTGAATACTACCTACATTCAAACAGTTCTTGAATAATATCTTTGCATTCTGGTATCCAGAATATGACAAAGCCAGTATTTTTCACATATGCAAACTTAATGTCAATGAAAGATGTTGAATTCTACAGTCCTGTAGATGTATATCTTGTCTTCAGTGAGCAGATGCAGTATCAAAAGCTCCACCATAAATCCTAAGCAATCAGATAGCTCCATCCTCAGCTTGACTGGATAAATCTGAAGTGCTAAGATTTTTAGCATTTATAGGCATATACTGTTGAGAAGGGAAGTTGTAGTATATTAAGGTATATTTACCATCAAGTATAGAATGCTTGATCTTCTTAAGAGAAGGGAAATGTTATCAGTTTAGGAGTAGAGGGAATGGCTTGAAGCCGCACCAGAGGAGATTTAGGCTGGACATTATGAAAATACTACTTCTCTGAAAGAGTGGTCAGTCAGTGGAATGGGCTGCTCAGGGAGGTGGTGATGGAGTCACCAGCCCTGGACGTGTTCAAAGAACATTTGGACATTGTATTGAGGGACATGTTTTAGTGAGAACTATGGGTGATGGGTGGATGGTTGGACTGGATGGTCTTGTATGTCTTTCTCAACCTTGGTGATTTTATGAGTCTATAATTTTATGATCAAAATGATCTGTTAAAGGTTTCATTTCTTGAACTTTTTAAAAGACAAACTGATGAGAGTTTGTTGATTCTTTTAAGATAATGCTTGCCCTTGTTTTCCTGTCACAGTGTCATCATATGATGGCAGTGTGGTTTCATCATATGATGGCTGTGTGGATAATGAACTACAGAAGACAGTTCTTGACCTGTACGTAAACTGTAGTCTTTCTTCATCATAGTGAGATAAGATGCCAGCTCTACATAGTCTGTGAAGTTATTTAGACTGTTTGGAGTAATATATGATCTAGAGTAGGAGACTGGTTTCCTCTATTGTTTTGACTGCCTCTTATTGTAGGGAGAACTCCAGTTCATAAGTGATACAGGCTAAGCAGTGGTAAGGAAGCAGGTTATTTTCATTTCTTCCTTTTTCTTAAAAGTGGCTTGAAGATACCGCTTTTTCAAGTTACTTAATCATCTGTTTGACTGAAGAATAGAAAGTGTAAAATTGCCCAGTTTCCTAAAGTGAGATTATCACAGATTAACTTTCCATTTATTTATTTATTTTTCCCACTTAATTCAGATTAAATGAATGTGATAGCTTCAATTTATAGAATAAAGGAATAAATTAAAATATATTGGCAACTGTGTGACAATGTACTGTGTGATTAGCAATTGAGTCACAAAGTTGCATGGTTTGCTGAACTTTGCAGAGAAGTTACCAACTGGTATCAAGATGCAAGATGTAAATTCATGTTGTTTTAATTGAGACTAGAAAAGGTCAACAGTTAATCTTAAATAAGATTTCTGAAGAAGACAATGAATCTTCAAGAAGCTTATTTTATTCTAAAATGTAGGTCTTAAACAGGACACTACCTTATCAACTGCATACATTTGCATATGTGTAAGGTCACTGTATCTCTGGGAAACAATCACTTCACTGATACTTCTGTGTAATTAAAATTACTTCTCTGTAGCTCAAGACCTGTGTTAAAATTTGCATATGATAATTTTTAATGTAAGATAGACTACATTTTCCCTGAGGTGTGGAAAATAATTGAGCCATATGTTGTCTAAATGTCAGAGGAGAAAAAAATCCTTCACAAAATACATTGTCTACCCATTTTCATACAACAAAATGTGCTTCCTTGTCACTGTACAGGCTTTAGATCACAGCATCACAACATCCAGACCAAATCCCCATCTTTAATATATGGAAGCCAAAAAATAGCAATTAGTGAATTATGTCTGCTTAGATCTGTGGTTACTGAGTTAATCAGCAGATATTTCTGTGCCTTGTCTTCCTTTTGGAATCATGACCTCTGGAAGCACATCAAGGGAGAGCAGCACAGTCTGCTCTGTCATCTTTTGTAACAACCACAGAAGTGAAAATTCTTTACAGAAAGAATAGAACTTGCAAAGCCTGAAAAGGCCTGAGTAGGTGTAGCTGCTGCTTCTATTTTCCACGGAAGTTAAAAATGCTTCTAGCAGAAGAAATGTGTGATCTAGGTTGATCCTGCAAAACCTAGGTGAAAGATTGCTTACAGCAGAGGATCTGATTTAGGGAGAGTGATTTTTTTTCTCTTGGGATTCCTGTGACAACAATTTTATGAGTTCACAGTTTTTGAAGCTGTTACCAATTTCACTGCTGTGGAAGCTCCTTAGTCTGTTAATGGAGTGCAGGTTTGCTGATCTATGCTAAGTATTTCACTTTGTATTGCTTTTTCTTCTGGAAACATATGTAATGGTATACCACAAAGGGAATAGTTTAGTTTGTCCAAGTGTGATTCAGCCTCATGTGTAAGAATTGATTTGCTTAAGGAATGGAGATTTCATTTCTGGCTGTGAGTTTCTTCTTGCTAAAACATTCATCTCATTTTTCCTTCTCAAGTATCCTTTTTCTGATTTATTTATTTATTTATTGTAGAATTTCTGGCTTCCTACTGGGTTTTCATTAAGTATTGTAAAGTGCTCTTAATAACTGTCGTGTTCCAAGAACAGCAATCATGCATAATCAAGTCTTACTTTCTGACATATCAGATACAGTTATAGTAATCTGGCCTGTCAAAATCAATATGCTGTTCTAGGAAAAATAAAATCTTGTTCTGAAAATCTGAATGAAAATTAACCTGTTTAGGTCTTCAACTGTGTCATTGGCTGGCTGGAAAGAAAGCTAATTGCAAACTCCAGATCTAGGCTTTAATATGACACTGCCTTAGACAAGCAATTTTTCCACTTTGTTTTTTGTTTTAGATTTTAACATTCAAAATTCAAGTAAAATTGGTGATGTTCTTTTTTTTTTTTTTTTTTTTTTTTTTCTTATCCCCTTACAGGAGTTACTACTGTGTTGACAATGACAACACTGAGCATCAGTGCTCGAAATTCACTCCCCAAAGTAGCATATGCAACAGCTATGGATTGGTTTATTGCTGTTTGTTATGCATTTGTATTCTCTGCGTTAATTGAATTTGCAACAGTAAATTATTTCACAAAACGAGGATGGGCCTGGGATGGAAAAAGTGTAGTGAATGATAAGGTAAGTCCTTAGGAAATAGCCCTATTTCCAATCAAGTGTAGTATACAACTGTAATATGTTTGTTTGTTTTTAAGTTGGCTATTACTAGAAAACATATGACATTCAAATAATAAGAAAAGACACTCATTGGTGAGGAAAAATAAAGGATGAACAAAGATTAACTAGCTTGAACTTTGAATCACTTTGAAACATAAATCATATATACATTCTAAGAAGTTACTCACCAAAAATAACCATCTACTAATGGTTTCATTTGAGGTGAGTAGTGTCACTGGTGATATGAAAAAAAGCTTTATGTGGGCTTTCTGAATATATGCAATATATACACACTCATGGATGTATCTGCATCATTTTCATGTTATAGTTATCAAGTGGCCATTTCTTTAATCCGCATTATTTAATATGTGAGAAAAAGCTATGTAAGAATTTTTATTTCTCAAAATGAGGCTATTTCAATTTTTAGCAGTGTTTAATGTATTATTTTCCTCCCCTTCATTGGCTTATAATAGTTTATTCTTCTGACAATAACCTTTTCATAAGGTTTCTGAGGAAAGTGGAGGATATTCACAGCAGTTAACAAGAAAGCCTGGTAAGGTGACAGGATTATTATCCTGTAGCTTGTGACTGCACTGTGTCACAAGGTCCTAGCCATCTAGCTGTACGCAATAAAAATACAGAATGAATTTCACTAAGTGACTGGCCCTTGTCTGGGTTGCCTGCAGGGTTCTTTCAGGGCAAATCTTAAATTAATGCTTGCCAGAGTAAAGGAAATCATTAAAAAACAAACAAACAAAAACTTTATATGCCTTGCTTATATTTATTTAATTTCATAAATATTTTGTAAAATCTGATGGTGTTATGAAGCATCTGGGCTTGCTCAGCTGTATTTTCACTTGGCGACAAACTTCTCTGCACTGTCTGTTAAGAATCTAAGTTCAACATACAAGTCTTGCTCTGAAAGTACTGCCTTTTATTTTATTATTTTGGCTCATCAAAAGATGATGCTGGCAGTAGAGTCTCACGTTTCCCATCAATATTCTGTTAAATTTTGTTGAAAATGGCACAAGAGGGGCAGCCTGACAAAAGGGCATTTGACATGGAAGTATGCACGATGCAAAGGCATGTCACTGAATTCCTCCATATGGAAAAAATGGCACCCACTGATATTCATTGACACTTGATGAATGTTTATGGAGATCAAACCGAATGCAAGCACACTGAGTGGTGGGTGGTATATTTCAGCCGTGGTAACACCAACAGTGAGTCATCTCCACTGGAACAGATTTGTATGAGTTCCGCACGCAGATTTTTCTTCGTTGCATGTGAAAATGAGTAGTTAATGGTGGTTACTATTGTTGAAAAACAGTATTTTGTAGCTGAGAATTTGCTCTATCAAAAAATGTTATTGTGCTCTGTAGCTGTTGTAGTTTCCATAGAAATAAATAGGAACAGTACTTTCAGAGCAACACATGTATTTTGTATCCCTTATTTTTTTTCAGGAGATAAGTTATGAGAGCATAATTTTATTCCACAGAAAAAGCAAGAGTGTTATTGTGATCTCTATTAATTGTGGATACTATCTCTGCAATTCTTCTGACAAAGAGTACTCTTAATTTTGTGGTTCTCCTAAAATTAGGATATATGAATTTTTTCTTCCTGGATGGTAGGAGTAGATGTGAAGTTTAATTTACTGACAGTTTCTCAGCATTTTGAATGCATCAAGAACAATACATAACAGACTAAAAATGTAGACTATTAATGAAATTTCTCTATTTTTTTGGTTGGGGTATTATGTGATGTTAATTTATATGGCAAGGATGGCCTGCTTTTCATTTTGTTACAATTCTTGGTAATCGTTTTTTCTGTTCCTCTCTTTTTCTCCTTCTAGTCCTCTTAACTGAGAACTCTGTAAAATGTTGTTAGGAGTTCTGTTGTGAGGAGTTAGAAACAAAACTCTTTGAGTAAGGCTGATTATTCCAGTTATCCTTACAATCACAGGAACAGACTCTTGCCCATAAAACTTCAGTAGTATTTTTAACGGATGGTGTAGTAGTCCATGTTTTTAAAGCATTCATTATGTTTTGGGGTAGGATATGTTTTTCTATGAACCTGAATTTACCATTATGTTATTCTTGACTCTTATTTTAATATACTTTATTGTTTGTTTTGTATTGGTAAGGCTATGTTAAGTCTGATATGACAAATACACATTAAATATTTAAACTTCATGCTTTCTCTAATAGAAAAAAGAAAAAGCATCTGTCATTAAGAAAAACAATGCCTATGCAGTGGCTGTTGCCAACTATGCTCCAAATATTACCAAGGACTCAGTTCTACCAACCATCTCCAAGAGTGCTACAACTGCAGAACCCAACAAGGCAAAACCAGAAGCGAAGCCACAGGAAGCAAAGAAGACATTCAACAGTGTTAGTAAAATTGACAGAATGTCTAGAATAGTGTTTCCAGTCTTATTTGGTACTTTTAACTTAGTGTATTGGGCTACATATTTAAACAGGGAGCCTGTTTTACTTGGCTTTGCACCATCAACCTAAAACCTGAATTACACTGAGGACTTAAAACATCATTCTAATCAGATAGGTTGTCCGCTATGTACAGTACGACTAATAACTGCTAATCTGTGAACCATTATGTACAGAGTGTATATAAATGTCTTATCTGTGTATCTCCAAAGGAGGGACACAGTGTTAATTCATGGGTCTGTAAACAGATAGCACCCATGGCAAATATAGCCAACTCTTTAAAAGTTATACCCAGGGGAGCTCTGTTAAACTAGGATTCAAATATACAGAATTATATTCTCTCCGTACAAAGAAATAAAGATATGATCCTACATAATTATTTAGGAACAGTATTTTTTTAATTTAAAGTTAAAATATTTTTCTACAAAGTAACTAATTCTACTTTAATGAAAGGAATTGTCATTTAAAAATGATTTTTTTAAAAGAGTATAATTGTTTCATACAATAGCGGTACCCATGTACATAAGAGTACGGAGGTCGTACAGTTCTGTTATTCACAATAATTCTGGATACTAGTTAGGCTGAGGAGGTAGTAAAGGCTACTATATTGCAAAAGCCACAAGTTTCTTACTTCTGTCCTGTTTGAAGCTGTTAATAAACTACTACAGTTAATTTCAGAGAAAAAGTGTTGAGCAGATTTCTAATATTAATCAGCTTTTACTCTTCACTGTTTTCTTAATTTGGTGTTGCTAAACCAGGTTGTCTGGCTTAACGAAGTTGGATTTTTCTGTTTCTTGATTATTCTGCTTCTTGATTTTGTTCTTAATCAGGTTACTGTCAGCTTCATAAAAAGCACTCCGAAATTTTTCAGGGTTAAGTATGTTAATACCATAATACATTCTTTTTCTTGCTCAGTGTTATTCTAAAACCTGCCATTAAAGGATTTGTCTGCATTTTCCCCAGAAACTGTTTTCAAAGGAAACAAGAATTCACGATTTAAGTTCAGGAAATTGTCCATATGAATAAGATTTGCTGCTGCTTTTGTAAATTGCAACTTTACATTTCGCTGACATAAATTTCCAACAACTTTGTATACTAAAAATGGTTTTGCTAAGATTTGAATGTTATTTTTTTAATAAAAGGTCATGCATCATCAGTAGGTATCAACTGTATTTCATATATATAAATACAACAAAATTGGATCTGCCATTTGCAATTTTATATGAACATTTAATACTGATCAGTAAAATTGTTTTTCATCTGAGCCTTTGCAAAGATTCTTTATGCCCCTAAAGGCCTGGTAAATCATAACGTAAGTAGTAATTGTGTACTGCATTTAGAATTTAGTATATGTGACCAGACAAAAATATTTTGATTCACACATACATTAGCAGTTATTAGTTGACCGTTAGAAAAAGATACACCTTTATGATGATGTCTTCTAGTAGACATATGTAGTCGTATAGTGTCATTTATTGCAGTTTTGTACAGTATTTGAGTATAGTGCATAAAATAGGTATGTTCAGAGTTTAACAAAGTTGTAAAAATATTTCTATAATTAAATAAAAAAATTATATTAAGACATGGAAATGTGCTAAAAACAACAAAAAGAAACACTGCTTTTATTTGTTGTTTTGTTTTCTTGCATTTTCTTTGCTTTTAATGTGATTCTGTTTTGTACTTTGTGTGACTGTATAGATGCCAAGGTCACAAATGCATTTTATGAATAGAATTAATAGTTAAGACAGAGTTAACATCAGCAGAATAAAGAAGACAGCAAAATAAAGGGAGAAGTGTGGACAAGGTGTGTATCCCTTTAAGTCCCTCTGATTAAACTTTCAGATTAAGCCTTTCTCATCAACAGTAGTTAAAAAAAAAAAAAAAAAAAAAAGCACTTTACTCATAACATTAAAATAAAAATATCCTTATTTTCATATATATTTATATACAAATGTAGATCTTCCATGTAATGTGGAGATGTTTGCAATAGTGTGATTATGAGCATAAGGCTGGAAGGCAAGCAATAAAAGAGGTTTCCTTCATGATATAGTTACACATTTTTAAAATGTTTTATTTGTAATTATTAATTATCCCTTTATTGTCACATTGTCCAGGTATGAATATATAAATATGTACATATGTACAAATAATTGTAAATATTAGAACTGTAGAAAATCCCCTTCACTTTTAACTCTGTTTTTGGCAAAGGGCTCTGACTGTATAGTTTAATGGAGGCCCATGCTTAACTGCTCTTGGATTTGAGTAGTTTGATTATGTTTTCTGTAGCTGAGGTCTTCTTTCTGTGACCTAGACAGAGTTCTTACCTTCAGTTCATGCCAGCAAGATGTAGGGACTCTCTGATCCTCACTGACTGGGCTTTGAGAAGGGGAAGTTTGTATTTCACCCTTGGCCACATCCCAGGTACTCCAAACACTTCATGATGTTCAAATAATGTTGTGCATTTCTCTACGGTTGATACTGTGTAGTCAGAATTCTCCCCACTGTAAACGTGCCTGCACTCAGACACATGTTGGATTACCTTACAAGGAAGGATTTTGCATCCTTATACAAGAACAGATACCCTCAAATGCTTTTGCCTGTACAAGTTGTCTTTTTTTTTTTTTTTTTTTTCCTCTTTTCATTTTTTTTTTCTTTCTTTTTATTATTATTATTATTTTTTTTTTTTGTTTGTTTTTGTTCTGGTAGATAACATCTGTGTAATTTTCAGCTGCATGTGAAAGAATTTCTGCAGTTTGCACAAGAAGCTTGGTGCTGTCTCATATATTAGCCAGCTCTACTGCTATGGTTTCTATTGGGTGCAATGGTTTTTTCATTCACTGATTATTTTCTCTATGTCTTATATCTAGAGACAATCAAGTTGAAGAGGCATTTATCATGTGTTGAAAATACTTTTATCACACACTAATATAGAAAAATAGGCTTGCTGTATAAATTCACTCCATTAATCATGTTAAATAGCCACATGCAGTTCCTGTGGGCATCAGCATGGTTTTAGAAGTGTGTGTGCTACATAAAAGGTTCAATTTTACATTCAGTTTAGTTGGTTTGCATTCAAGCAATGTCAAGTGGGAGAAAGGAGTCTGCTTTATTATTTCAGTACTGAAATGGTGAAAATAAGTAAATTGATTACACAGAAATTGTATACTTGTTAGACAACTGGATAAGTGAACACAGACATCATGCAGGGAACACTGAAAATGGACCTTCTTTCCATTTAATGATATGACTCCTGTGAATGTGAGTTTAAAGCTTGTTTCAGAAATGCATGTGCCAAACACATGAAATATTCTTTCTTTTATTTCATGTAAGACTTGCTGGTATATTAAATATTTAGAGGGCACAAATGCACGTCACCACTATCTGAGACTTGCACATGGAATCTACCTGTGAAATTCTGATTGACATGCTAATTTAATTTATTTTTTCTGTTATTCTTGGATCAGGGTGTCTTATCATTTTTCTATGTAACTTAAGGAACAAATAGATAAATGCAATGATACAATGTTGCAGTAAACATGGATTGGAATTATCTTAAATCTGAACAAGGTTAATAGAGTAAGTTTCCAGTGTAGTACTGGAACATGCAATTCTGGATGCATGCGGTCAGTAATTTAACAGTAATTTATATATCAGCATGAAGAATATAGATATCAGCAGGGTTTATCAGCCAGGGTTGTCTGCTGGAGGCGTCTTAGCAGATTGCTTTTAAAACTAGAGCTTCCAGAATTTTTGATCATGTTGTAGCCAATGAACTTTACTTTACTTTCCGTATCTGGGCAAATCAACTCATAACTTCTGAATTACTGAATATCTTTTTAAAAAAATATTATAGTAGATGCCGTGAGATAGGAATTTTGGCTTGGGAGACTACTCTTACCACTGAACATCATGCTAAATTAAGGAGTTGGTCTGCCTTTATAGTCATGGGAGAAAGAACAAAAGAGCTTCACTAGACGCCAGACAGGAATGTTACTGAATCACCTGCTCTTCCCAGTGGTTATAGATAACATGGGGTGGTGAGATTGTAAAGTGGGCTGACTTGTACTGGTGTGAAAACAACCAACAGCAGCTGGAGGAAGGTATGGATATATTGAGAAGTAAAGGGGTAAAGTGAAGAAAATAATAGTGTTACTGTGTCTGTGGATTGTCAGATGACTGATGAAAAATTATTGACATGTATTTTTATTCAGGTTCTGTTCTCAGCTTTCGTTGCTATATGTGTGTTTAGGGAAAGTAGCTTTTAGAGCATGTAAAATTGAAATATTTCATGTGTAATTCTGCTGAACTTGAGGGAAATGATTTGTGCCTTTGAAATGGAGAGGCTTCTACTGACAACTTACGGAAAGCATGCAAAATGTTGAGTGCTTCCTGCAGTTTCTGAGAACTAAGGCAGAAGGAGGAAAGAAGCATCTGGAGTAAAGTAGAAATTTGTTAATACCAGGCTTTATTTTCTTAAGAGGTGTGACTTTCACTTATGCACAGATAGATAGCCAATATTCATTCTCCATACTTCTCATTCCTATTCTGAAAAGTAAGTACAGCACAAGTTCTTGTTTTGGCTTTTTATAAAACAAAGTTTACACTTCTGTCCATTCCTAGCAGATTTGAATGAAAGAGAATTTCAGTATGGATGTGAAGAGGTCACTTTACTATGTACAAACACAGAATGCTAAAGTAAATAGGTAATAGTAAGTTTTGAAATAGAGTAAAATAACATTCAAAAATGAACCACAAAATTTACATGTCTTCTTTAGAATAAAAATCAAAACTAAACAAAAGCAGAATATGATAAAAATGCAATTGTCTGAATAAATCTAAATAGAATATCTGAATGTGGTAAAATTTTACCTTTAAACATTAAAATAAGGGGGGAAAAAAGGCATGTCATACTACAGCCTCCATTAAATTAGGTGTCTTTTTAGAAAGCAGACTTTGAGATTCCTTCCACCCCCTCAAAATGGCAATATATCCTTAGCTAGAATGCTGCCAGTTTGCAGTATTACCTTAAGCATTTCTTCAACATTTCCTTCTATTTTTTCCTAGTTCTGGGGATCCCTCTCATACTTCATTTCTGTAGGTAACCCAAACTCCCTACCAGCCAGAACTTTTAATTCTGCTATTATGAATTCTAATATTAGTTCCAGTCTACTGAAAATCAGTGTTTTCATCACTTTAGAACTTCAGTAGTTAAAGATAAGTTCAAGTCCCAAAAGTTTGTTTCAATGAATGGCATACATTAAGTATATAAAAGGTTGTTTTCCTCTACTTCATTTAATTTTCTTTCTTCTAGATTTAGATCTCTCTAGGTGAATTCTTGTACTCAGTAAGACCTAATCAAGTCTTACTGGAGGAGGCTAAGCTTTGAGGGCTTGACCTCTTTGGCTGAGATTGGGGCAAAACTTGGGCTGAATTTAAAGGAAAAGTGATTATGTTCCTAAGCACGTTCCTTTATATCATGGCAGTCACTGAGTTTTTTTTTCTAAAAGGGCAATACACCTTGGAGTACACTTGGGCCCTCCAACTGTACTGAAGTATGAGACCTGATGTCAGTTTTAACTGTGGTTCATTTTAGTGCCCTTTAAAAGTGTTTTTAAAGTGTTGTGAGTGAGCAGTGGGTGCTAACACTCTAAAAAAGGAATTTGGAGGATATTTTAAAATATGCAAGATTATGAATACTCTTTCTCTAGTGTTGGTGTCTACATAAATATATATGAATATACTTGTATTATTGTTATATTATTTAAAAGTTATATTGTTTTCAAAGTTAGAATCCTTATATAACAATTTTTCACTTGATCAAGTTGCCTGGAGCACGTGTTTATGCATCCAAGATGTTTAATGATTGCACTGAGTGCTTTCATTCATCTTATACACAAAGGTAAGAATCAGCAAGTTGAAGTTTATTTCTTTTCCAGTACTTCATCCATCCATCTATTCTGTTGGGGATGGAAAGAATGGAACAAGAGAATGCTTTGATCAACCACTTTTTATATTCTTTAATGTTCATTTTTGCTGAATTTATCAGTTTTAAGGCTACTATAGCTTAGCATTAGCATGGAATGCAGTGTAGTATTTTACATCTATTAGAATAAATACATACAATATTCACCATATCTATAAACTGTTTAAAAATCAGTTCCTAAGCATTCCTTTACCCTCTACCTTCCAGCATAGTCACTTTATTAGGAAAACTTTAAAGGCACTTTAATTTTAATGAAAGTGATTAGAATAATTCTTGATAAAAGAAAAATAATAAAAGTAATGTGGAGTCTGATTCAGACGTTAACAATTTCTCAGCTGGACTGCAGTCAGAAAACATTTATATATTGAATAACAAATTTATTTTAGTGAGTCACTTAGATGTGAAAATGTATGGGAGTGTGAAAATACATGTTTTCAGTGTGTTAACAAGAAATGTGGAAAAAGGAGTAATGGAACCAATAATTCTAAAGAAAACTGAACACCAATCAAATATACACAGTAAGAAACTGCATGATAAATGTAAGTATTCTTAACCTTGAACATCAATGTCATATAAAATCTTCTGGGTGAAAGTTCACTTTATTTAGTAGGTTTCATAGTTACAAATAATTAAAGAGGATGATAATATTCTGTAATTTGTGACCTTGTTTTAACTGGAAAAAGTTGTTACTTTTCTAAAATGTAAAAGAAATAACTGGATTTATGTTTGAATGTGTCACTTTGCTTGCTATTGAAGAATATTTATTAATCACATGCAAAATATTGCTTAACATTATCTTTTTGTACTTCTTATTAAAGTTAATTTAAATATAGCACACTTTGTATTTTTGTTTTTAATGCTTTCATGGTACAAACGTTTAATTCTTCTCATGGCTTCTCTCTCAGGATTTGTGTGTGGGTTTTCTGGTTTGTTTGTTTGGTTTGCTTGTTTTTAAGCAGCCCATTACAGCCTCCTCAAAGGTGCTTTTTTTATTACAGATAAAATTTCCCAGTGGAAGAAAACAGTAGTTTGGAAATAAAATGCTCCTTGGCTTCATTAGCATTTAACAGGCTTTTCTATTTATGTAGTGAGAATGTCCTCATGTATTCACATTACTTGTAACTATGTTTCATGATTTCAAAGGGTTATAAAACAATGCTGTAGGGTACACTAAATATCAGCTGATGAGGAATAGAAGAAATCTCCTTACACAGAGCTGAGTTCATCAGTCAGACTAGAAAGGGGGTAAATCAAACTTACCTAGAAACAGCTCAGTTTGTCAGGTACCACAGACTGTTAGTAGCCTGTTATTCTACGCTAATGTGATATTGCTACTTATGTTTCACTCAAAATCTGTACTTTCCTTTTTATTCTTTTTTAACATGTATTGTACACATAGTTCAATATAGTCTATATACATTTGATCAAGAATATAAATCACAGAATCACAGAATTGTAGGGGTTGGAAGGGACCTCTAGTATGTATGTAGAAAATTAAGAAATACAACAAAATATATGCTCCATGCAGCTTTCTGGTTGCATACTGTAAGATCTGCTGTGACAGCCTTGAGTTCAGCAGGGTGTTCTGCTGTTCTTTTGAATGTATCTTCTGCATTCCAGTCTTTCAGAAGAATGAGTTGTAAGTATTTCAGGACAGTCTGAATACTTTTCCTGAACAGCTGCAGTATCAGACAACAGCGACATAAATGGTCTTCATGGAAGATGGAGGTGAGTTGGCTGATAATCATAGAATTACCCAGGTTGGAAAAGACCTTGAAGATCATCAAGTCCAACCGCAGCCTAACCAGAGCAGGGATGTGGGACTCCTTGAATCAGGGCTGGAGTTATGCAGTGCTCTCGTGGAATACCTGGGATCTCCAGATAAGTGTGTGAGCAATCTACAATGAAAATACATAAACATAGTAGAGTTTTAGTACCTTACACTGGAAAGAATCTCTACAGGTCACCCTGTAAAATTTCCTGCTGGAAGCACAGCTACATCGTATCAAGTTCTATGAGACCTCATTCATTCATGTGCTGATTATCTCCGAGGATGGAGATCCCACAACATCTCTGAATCTATATTCCTCTGTCACCACCCTCATATCAACAAAACCCACTTTTATTCTTTCTGTTTTTATTGGAATTTCCCAGGTTACAATTTGTATGAGTTGCCACTCACTCTGTCACTTTGGACTTCTAAGACAAGTGTCTATATGTATATAGTTCAAGCTATAGGCATTACATTACATTATGACTTAGTACAATACCCTCTGTGTGTGTCTGATGGCTGGTCAATCAAAGTAATTGAGTGAAAGAGACTTCCTACCACATATCCCTGGATAATCACAGTAGGTGATTTTGCACTTGCATTATGACAGTCACTTTTCATGTACTGAAGTGCTAAGAAATATTCATTATAACTGGTGAGGAAAAACCTCCCTTTTATTATTTGATTTCCATTCAAGAGTTAAAGGTTATAATTATTTTTTTTAATTTCAAATGTATGTAGGTACTTGACTATGGAAAGCTGCATTCTTAATACAGCTTGTAGAAGATGGAAAGATACCACCACATGGTGGCTGGTGAGTGGGAAAGTTGCCAACAACAAACACATGCTATTGTATGTGTCTGCCAGAGAATATAGTCTACTTCTGTCTTCTCTGCTAGATTTAAAAGGAAAATCAAAATGTGAAGAGTAAGCAAATGTCAGTGAATGTAACCAGTCTTTCAGATCAAAATACTATTTGAAATGTGTCTCTAACTGTATTTTGCACTGGGATGTACATGCCATCTGCTGATAGGTGCATGCTGAGTGAGGTTGCTGCCTTCCTGTTAATGGACTAGCTCTCTGCTAGATTGCCTTGGGATTGCTCAGAAGTGGTTTTGTTTGTTTCTGGAGTGGGTTCCTTTTGACATGTTGGTTGGTTTGGTTTGATAGTATACTTTGAATGAGTTCCAAAGAAGTTTTTAGTGATTGAAGTAGAAGTACAAGATTGTGGTGAGAAGATATGCAGTTCTCCATCCTTTCTCAGCCATGTAACAGCCATCAACAGGGGTTACTTCTCCAAGTAGAGCAGCACTCAGTCATAGGCCATGGCCAACAAAATCACAAACTGCTTGCGGTAGGGCAGGTATTTCTCTGCTGGGTCAGCTAGTGACTATGTTTTCACTCCTAAACTGCATGTTGGTTCACACTATTCCTACACTGATTCAATATTATTTGTTATGCTTATTCCTTGTTTCCTTCCATCCATGTGTACTAGTGTCTGGATTCCTGAGAATTGCCTTTATGCTCTCAGTGAGCTTCAGTCTTTGTACAACACTGCTAAAAACAAATGTCAAGGAAAAGTCTGCAAGCAGGACACGCAATGTGTACTGGGCAATGTGCAGGGCAATGTGTGAGGCTCACATTCGATTACTTCTTAGGCTGGCATTTCTCCCAGTGGTTCAAAACTGGAGTGGTGCTGAGAGTTTTGCTGACCCCAGGAAACATCAGATTCATACTAAGGTGAAGCCAACAAAAGGCTGGTAAAACACGCAGATAGATGGGTATCTCTGCCATTTCTGCTCTGCTTCCTGCTTTTCCATAGATCTGTAAAGCCCTTTGAGTCTGCACAGACAGGGACCAATCTCAGTTGTACGACTAGTGCATTTCTAATGCATCTATTCATAGCATTTTCTTATTAAGAGATTTACTGATTTATTAGGACATTGCAGATAACACCACCTGGAGCCACAGGATGAATTTTACTTCCTCTTCATTTCTTCCCCTGCAGAGACAATGCCATAACATAAAGCAAGGCAACATCCTAATGCCAAGATAAAAATAAGGATGAAGTTATTGGTGAAGATATGTTTGGTTCTGCTTGTCTATTCATACATTTCCTTCTTTGTGGTTGCAAAAATGTATGCAGACAAAATATGCTTGCAGGGCAAAATATACTTGTATTACTTTCTTATTAGCAGCTACCCGAAATAGCTGTTGTTCCATTGGAAGGTGTTTTCTTTAGTTAGATTTTTTTTATTCCCTGAATATATTATAGAAATAAAGAGTATTATAATGTTCTTAGTAAATGTTGGGAGATAAATCTCCATGAAGAAAGCTTTCTATTACACAGATTATTGATTTTTCAGAAAATTTTTATACCAGAAATCAGATTCTAATGAGTAAGGATTTATTTATTTATAATCAGTATGGCTTACGTACAGATAGAAAATAAACAGGGGACCCAAGGAATGTTTGCAGACTTTGCAAATCATATGGGAGTAGCATTTAACTAGATACAGTGTTTAAAACATTTTGAAGAGTTATCATTTTCATTTCTAGTGGATAGGAGCAATAGTGAAAGTGACAGATGAATATCCATAGCATTTTAAATACTGAAAGCAACTCTGCTATTAAATTTCTTTGCAGGTCTTTTGAGACTGTATAAATTATTAAAGAGGAAGGAATTTGATGTCTTTTCCACTTTGCAGTGACTAGCATAATTTTTATTTTATTTTATTTATTTATTTCTTTGTTATGGTACCTCTGTGGCAAATGTAAATGTATGGCTGAGTTTGAAGATAACAGGTTTGTGCTGAGCAACTTAAGTGCTGCTCTCCGATATTCACTCTTAATATTTCAAGACAGATAGAACTGGCAATGAAAGTTCTCCTCAGCTTTGTCCTTGCTTGTTTCTGTTCAACCTTTTTAATGAAACACACTTTCCTTCTAGATCCCTGTCTCCTCTCCCTTTCTATTACAGCCACCTCACACCAGTCTATCATTTGCAGTAATTACAGTGATTTTAAAACAAGGGCCCAGCAATGAGCCAGTGGCCAGGTGGTACTGGGAATATCAAAGATCAGACACATCTGGTCATGTTGCCATTTTCCAAAGGTGAGCATATTTCACACTTCTCATCAAGAGCCACCTTAAAACAAAACAGTGACAAAAAAACCAAAGCAATGCAGGAGGTTTCTCTAATGCCCTAGTAAGAACTTCCACAAACAGGTGGTGGGGTGGCCAGCAAGGGAAGATATAGTGCTGGACTTGATTATTTTGGCCTCATTAAGGCTTTTGACGTTGTCTCCCAAAGCATCGTCATAGACAAACTGATGAAATACACGCCAGGTGGATAGAAAGCTGACTGAACTGCTGGGCTCAGAGAGCTGTGATCAGTACAGTTGGAGGCAAATCACTAGGGGTTGATAATGGGGACAATACTGCATACAATCTTGAAAAATGACTTGTTTGAAGGGCCCTCAATTAATTCTTAAACAATACAGAACCAGACGGAGTGGCTGATACACCTGAGGGCCGTTTTGCTTTTTAAGGGGAATCTCAACAAGTTGGACATCTAGGAATTCTGAGATCTGAGAGGTCAACAGAACTGGAACAGATAAGCATGGAAAAAGTGCAGGGGGCACCTTATCGAGGTAGATAAGCATCAGATGGGAGGAAGTAAAGTAGATCAAGACAGATTGTTCTCAGTTATATCCAGTGAAAGGGCTAGTGGAAAAAAAATAAATAAAGAATATCCTGCTTATAAACAGGAAATCCCTGTTTTACTGTATGAGTTACTAAGCACTGACTGGCACAGGATGCCCAGAGTGGTTATGGATATCTATCTCAGAATCGCTGGAAGCTTGACTGCATGACTGTGTGCAGCCTTGTGCTGGCTCTCCCTGCATGGAGGAGGGGAGTTGATATTGGTCAGTTCCAGAAGTTCTGTTCAATTTCAGTCTATGCAAAAGCTGACAAAGATAATGCTGGAAAGAAGGCTGAATTCGTAAGACTTATTTATCATTTGAAAGAGCAACTAGAATGCTTTGTATCTTATGCCACAAAATTAAACAAGCTCTAGGTTCAGTCTTATTTCCTCTTCTGTGAGTTCCCTTCCTAGCTTTCTGGCTTGAAATTTGCCAACTCCAAATTCTGTGTTAAATCTGAGTAGTACAAGTCCATGAGATGAGTGATTTCCAGCTCTTCAGATCTTTTCTCCTGGCCAGAGGAAATCATTTCAGCCTCTCAGATTATGTATCTCCACTGAAGGCTGTTTGCTGGGGGTGAATATTGGGTCCAGCAATGACATTCCCCATAACACATGGCTGCAAGTTTATGTGTTCATCCCTTCTTCACTTTCAAAATCTGTAGGAATTGCAGGCAGGTTTTCTTCAGATCCCACTACAAACACAAATTATATAATGAAAGAGTGAGTTAGCTGGAAGTCACAATGATAACTCTTTAACTCAAGAAGTAGATTGACCTGAATATAAATCTATTGCAGAAAGAAAAGAATACCTGCCTTTTTAAAAGCTACACTGAGAGCTTAATTTACTAAATTCCTGAAGCTATATCTAGCCTTAAAACTAAGCTGAGGCAGCATATGACTCATCTTGCTTTCTCTCACCTTGTGTTGGGGAATTCTGTCACAATAAATAGATGAATAAATTTATGTATATAGTCACATATAAATAACAAGGTAAGAATAGTCCTGATAAAAATAAACAAAACAAATCAACAAACTAAATTAAAACTAAATTTAGAAGATAAAAGCACCACAGTTAGAAGTAGAAAGTGTACTGACAGTATACAGCTGCATATATTCAGCGTTGATCCATGTGTTTTATCAGAAGCAATACTCACATTTTATAAATTTTATACAACTTAGATTTTGTTACTCTCATTTACACTTTCATGCAAGTCATGAGTATAATATCATAGCAAAATAAATTGCAGCAACAAAAAAACCTGGTGCATTCCAAAAATTTATGAATTATAATCGATATTAATACATCGTGCATTATTAGAGTAATATTCTGCATAAGCAACAGGCCAAAGACATGGCTTAATGGAAAGTATATTTGTGTTGTAATTTGTAAATGTCTAAAACCTGTTGCTTGTTTCACATTTATAAAAACCGGGAATAGAACAGCTAACGGCCATTGAACAATGAGGGAGTGAGGAAGTTTCCTAATCTGGCTTGATATAATATTACATAATGTTCAAATATTAATACAATTATAAATCTAGGATGACACACATCCCTCTCAGGCTGTGCTCTCATGTTATGTACAAGATGATACCAAATCATGACAATGGCAGAAACTTTGCCATTGCCTCAACTCTAGCTGTGCACTTATAATGCCTTGTGACTGTCTGGTGGTGAGTTGGGAACTGATCTGGCCTAAAATCAATCTGTGAAAATAAATGGTGTGTTTGTTTATTTATTTATTTATTTAGTCTGGATTAGCTCCTTGACTTGGCCAGCTGAGCTATAATGGAGGGCAAGTGTTGGCCAAAATGAAGCAAGGGAAATGAGCAACTGAAATTGAGGCAAGGGCTTAGTACCCATACCTTCCAGCTTTCCTTGCTATGTTGCAGTTGGAATTCTTGAATCAAATCCTCACTGGATTCCTGTATGCTGTGAAGTTCCCTTTGTCTCCAGGGGTTGACCCCCTCCATATTAATAGTGTATTTTTGTCTGTAGTTTAGCCTTTTGACAAATATATTATACTCATATTATATTTTTCAGAAGAGGCATCCTGTCTGTCATCAGCTTCTTTATTGACCCAAGTTCTCTTTGTATTCCCCAGTATGCTTCCAGAGTGGGTAGACAGCCAGAAAAAACAGTCTGCTCTCTATGACCATAACCCATACAGAAATTAGGAAATTCTCTCTTCAAAATCTGCCCAGTTACTGGGACAATGTGGGTGGGATGTTACTCATTCAAGAGCTGCATCAAGGACTGCAACTTTTCCAGCATTAGGAGCACGCAGCAAAACAATATTATCGGCATCTCTAGGATTTATTTTTTTTTACTAATTCTGTAGAACATTTCTCATCCATTAAAGGAATTTAGGAAACATTACATGGACGTCTAGCATTTATGTGACAGTCAATGCATTACAGAATCACAGAATCACAGAATGACCCGGGTTGGAAGGGACCTCAAGGATCATGTAGTTCCAACCCCCCTGCCTAGCAGGGCCACCAAACATACGCCTTTACTAGATCAGGTTGCCCAGAGCCCCGTCCAACCTGGTCTTGGATTAGGTCAATGCATTAGGTCACCCACTGCCATTGCCCATTTTTTATTACCTTATATGCTAATGTTCAAATTTTCCTTAGAACATTAGTTGGAATTCCTAATACTTCTAAAGAAAATCTCTGAGCTGCAAGTACCACATCAAAATTGACAACAGCCACTGTATCTGCAGACAGTCTGACTCAATGGATCACTTCTGAGAAGTATCATTTTAGTGTGCTGTGGACTAATCAGTTAATTATTTAATTGATACTCCAATTAGGATAATTTAAGTAATTTGGGTAAGGAAGAGGTTTGTTTTCTCTGCTAAGCTACAAATTCATGCTTTTCACTCTCTGTGGTGCTTAGGAAATGGAAAGGAGGAAGTTATAAAAGAAGAAAAACAAAAGAAATTATGAATTGCAACAGTATAACAAATCAAACAGCTAAAAAGCACACATCTTAAGGTAAGGAAGAACTTATTTAAAAGTTACTATAAAAGCAATACATCTTATCAACAATACAAACAATCTATTAAGGACCATTTCCCATGGTGGGACACTGACTAAAACTGCATCTCCACTGTGTTTTTGTAGTGATGTAGAGCATTCTTTTGTCCAACACAGAAAAGCCAGCATGTGAGGAAGCTTTTCATGACATGGCTCAGGTTGTCAGCAGTTTCTTTTTCATTACGTGGCTAGATCTCTTATTCCACTTGTAGCTTGGAACAGTCCTTTTATCTTACAGTCTTGCAGCTGTCCCCATGTCATGATCTCCTGTTCTTCATTCTCCAAATTCACAGTAAAAGTTTGTAAATTATTATTATTATTATTTGTGTTGCAGACCATTAATGATCAGATCAGATGATTTCCATTCATTGTGAGCTCTTCACAATGTCATAACTGACTACTTGAAATGATTCCCTTTTTCACTGCTCACACATTACAGAGGATACAATGCCTTAAGTATTTATACTTGAACAGTGTTTGCTTTGTTGCCAAGTTATGCTAATGATATCATCTCAACGTTCAAGTCAAATGAGTATAACATATATATCAGTATTATTTTAATTATTAAAGTATTGATGAGATAGCAATCATCACTGCTAGAGAAAAAATCATAATCCAATGAAAATAAGCTGTGGTACTTCGTTAATTTCAGCAGTGTATTTAGGTTGTGACAGAAAGTTTCAAAACTATTGATTTTACCTGACTCCTGCTGCAGATCTTGGTCTTTCTGTTGCTCAAAGTTTTCACCTGTTTTTATTAGCTGTAATTCTATTTTATTATTTTATTTTATTTTTGAAGATGTGTAAAACTGTTCCCTTTCCACATGTGAGAACTGTTTCTGACATTTATTTTTTATGGATGTTGGCATTTGAATTCTCATGGTAATAATTATACTTGAATCCCTTACACCTGCTTGAGTACAAATTGTGTATTATGACCTTGCATTCAATTACACTTTCCAGTAACAATATATATATATATATATTCACATCTTGTTATGTGTTGCAATATAACAGTGAACACTGTTGTTCAGAATTAATGCCTCCTGCATCAGAATTAATTTTTATCTGTGTTGAAGAAATAAATAGGGCCCCAAAGACAGACAAGAAGTGACTGGAGCACCTCTCCTGTGGAGGAAGACTGAGAACTGCACCTTCTCAGCCTGAAGAGGAGGCTCAGAGAGATCTCACAACTGTGTAAAAAATACTTGAAGAGAAGGTGCAAAAAGGATAGAGACAGACTCCATGCAGTGGTGCCCAAGTATAGAAAAAAGAGGCAATGGACTCAAACTGGAAAGCAAACGGTTCCATCTAAACATTAAGAAGCACTTCACTGTGCAGATGACGTGCAGTGAGGTTGATGCCACTCTCCTCCCTCTGCAGTGGTGCATACTGCAGTAATGTTGCAGGAAAGACAATGATTTTTTTCATAGGAATTTTACCAAAATTCGTATTCTATTTACCTAATGAAAGAACGATGCTAACAGTGGAATCTGAAAACTTTATCCTTCAGGAGCCATTATTGTTCACATTTAGTAATTTTACATAAAAGCTTTTAAAATAAAATGCAGTGTTGAAGGTACAAAATAATCTTGATGAATCCCATTTGTTATTTCAGTTAAGTGTCTACAAAATCAAAGCAAGCAAACAAACAAACAGACAAACAAACAAAAAATAACAAGATAATTTAGACAAAATTGGAAAACCGTGAAATTCACATTTATTGTACAGTACTTTAGGGAACTGAAATGGAAAAACGTGAAAAACTAAGAAAATAATCACTTCTAGAGGAAAATAAATCGAGGGGGAGAATTATCCAGGAAGAATACTTCAGAATATGACTCACTTCTTTCATAGCAAGTTACAAATTGTTTAGAAATGCAATATGTTATTCAGATGTTTATTTGGAATGGATTTTAAACTAAAATTTTTAGAAGATCTTATTTCTCACCCTGTCTCCAAGACTGATGTATCTACAAATAACTCTGTCTTTTTTATGTTCTTTTGCACTTCAAAAAAGCTGACAATATGATGTAACATGGTATATTGATACAGTGGTTTTAACAAGTAAGTCAGTAAAAAGCACAACAGGCATTTTCTTCCTAAGGCAGAAATATGATTATTTCAGCACATCACTAAATTAGGGTTAAAAATGGGGTTTGCAGAAACCACATCCTATCTGTAAGCATAAAAGTAATGTTTGTCATTTGTGGGATGCATCTATAACCAAAGTAAGTGAGAAAAATCTTCTATAACAAAGATCACTGATGCTTTAAGGATTATTTTAAAAGTAATAGTCACTGATATTTACAAAAAGTAGAGACCATAAGTTTTGCATCCTCCCAGCACTTACAATTGTATAAAACTCTTTAAAGCATAAAAGTATTTAACAGGTTCCTGAATTTCAGTAAATTTAACGTGTGATGAAAATCGTTTTTTCATTTCATGGTATATTTCCCTCATTCCGAATCACAGACACATTCTAGGCAATTGTCATTAGTTTGATAATTAGGGAGTGTCTCAAAGACATCTCACACACAATACAGCAGAATATGGATGTCATTATCTACATCATTTTAAATAATTTAAAATAGATATCCAAGTGTTTGGAACGTTGTCTTGCTAACTGCTGTGATGGACTTGCATTCCATTAACTGAGTGCTTGGATCTTTGATTTCTTCTCTTTCCCAGGAGAACAATGGTGCTCACATTCAGTAAAGGTTGGGCATAGGTAGTATCCTGAAGAGATCTGTTCTTCCTGCTATCTGAAGGTGCATGGTCTAGACCTTAAGCTGCCATGGAGGAAAGAATCAGACTGTGTTCCAGGTGAAGCTTCTAACTTTCCTTACCTGCTCTTGTGGCAGCTGTGACAAAACCTCGGTTCTATAGGTGCCTTGTTAGAGATGGGAGAACAATGACAACTTGGATAGAGGCAGCTGATAAAAATGATTAACCTCTTAAACCACAACTCAGCCACATAAGTCTTGCTCGAGCAAATTTCCTAGCAATACAGGCACATGTGAGAAAAAATACTCTTTTTTATTATTTTTATTTTTTAATTCATACAGTAATGAACAATTTTTCTGATTTTGTTAAATGTTCTTTCTTCTCCTACATATTTCTCTTCTAAAAAAAGATTAGTACTTAGATGTGTCTTTAATTTAGAAGCCATGACATAGGTGGTTCAGAAGAAGGGGATGGACTGAAAGGGACATTGTACTTAACAGTGAGCTCACATTGCACTCAACTTCTAGTAAACCTTCCTTTGCACAGAGTGTCTCCCTTTTTGTTCTTATGGCCTTCAATCCGGTTATAAGAGGCTATATAACAAAGGGGAGGTTATGTAATATTGTACTACTTCAAGTAAAATGTATTTCATATTCATTCCTCAGTACTATCTCCCTTTCATAGTTATATTTGATAGTCACCATAAATAAATTCAGGGTTAGACTGCACTTCTCAAGGTGACTTGTGCAGGATAAAGGCAGTTGTTATTGTGTTTCAGCTCTTTGTAATATATGTAGAAGGTAAGGAGGGTTTTATCAAAAGAAAAAAACATTTCTATTTCCTGCTTTTCTTTTCTTTTTTACAGCAGAAGGTCAGAAAAAAAAAAAAAAAAAAAAAGAATACTATTGAACTTAGACTTTCTCAAAGAAAACTTGTAGAGCAATTGAAGGGGAACAGCTTTCTCCAAAATTGGTTTGTTTAAATTCCAGTTGTGTGAGGGATAATTTTTCTATTCTTAGCATATTTCATCCTTATGATATTTTCCCTTATCTTAGTGAAAAAAAAAATTCTTCCTTATCATCCATCTTTTCCAGATCTTTTCCAATATTTCCGGCTTCAAGATTTTCTAAAATTATTTTGCTTAATTTTTGTTTGTTTGGGGATTCATTTTAGTTTGGATTTTCATAGTATCATAGTATCGTGCGAGTTGGAAGGGACCTTAGAGATCATCGAGTCCAACCCCCGGGATTCGAGCTCTCTGTGTAGCAGTACGGCAGTTCTACCACTTGCTCCACAGGGGGGATTCGAACCCGGGCCCCCGGAGTTGCAAGCAGTAGTTCTAACACCGTGCGCCACAGGGGGCACATTTTGACTGATTTTGAATTTTGATTGCTTTCCCAACATGTTGCATTCTGGTGAATTCTTTATTAGCTGTTGTGATTGGATTTTTTTTCCTTAGCATCAGTGCTTAACATCTCATTTCCTTTTCTAAAAGGGTGAGAGCTTACAAGACCATTTCTGAGAACCCCATTTCTCCTAAAACCCTCAGGAAATCAAATGTTATTCACCTCTTCTTGGGCAAAGAATCCTAAGGAATAAATAGTTTTATTTTCAGAAATTTCTGAATGCATGGCAGAGAAGTCAATATCAGGCAAACGTCAGCTGCATAATATCCTTTGTAGATTGAAAATATGAGGATTTGAGGGATTTTAGTGTATGGAAAATCTTTCCTGAGTATCCTGAGAAATTCTCCCTGTTGCCCTACAGTGGTGTGGGGATGAGACGGAACTAGAGCTGCAGGCAGGTGTACAAAGCAGGGTGATACCCAGATCCTGTACAGCACCTGGGGCAGGGAGTAACTGCTGCCACTTCTGCACAGAGCCCGATGGAAGTGGTAGGCAGCTCCCAACAGCCATGTAAGCCAAGAAAAGGAGAATTGGTGCCAGCAGTCCCAAGCAAATGGGTAACATTTTTTCCCCCTTTCCTTAGAGTTTGTGAGTAGTCAGTTTGTTTGAGGTATCCCCTTTCTGCTTCGCCCATGTAAATGAGTGAACTGAGATCAGGCTATGCAAGATGGGATGCACATGAGTGTCCCATCCTTCTGCAGAAGAGAAGTGACAACCCTGGAGAGCATGGGATAACCTACCAAGATGGAAAAAAAGAACACACTTAGGCAAGTAAAAGATTCAGATCATTAGATGGTTTTCTATAGAGACAAAGTTTGCCCAGAAGGAAAACCTATGCCTAAAAATGATTCAAGCCAATATTAATTCCCAGCAAGTCCCATGCTAGTTCTCTAAAATAAAAATAATTGAGAACATTTGTTCTGATAGCAAGATACTAGGTGCACCCAGAAGTGCCTTTGAGAATAAAATTCCCTCTACCATGTATCAGATGTTAGAAATAATTTTATTTGATGTACTTCGACAAACCAGCTTGTTATTAATATTATTTTCCATTTATGAACAACCGGGATGGTTTAAGTGTTGGAATAATGCCGAAGAAAATTAGCAATTGTAACAAGTATTAAACTGCACTAAAGGAGCTTCTTGGCTCATAAGACTCACAAATTCTGACAAGGGATATTTAACTTAGTTTACTTAAGGTATTTTCTTTCTCCTCCAACTTGCCTCGTGCCTCAAATTATTTCTGAAATATAGAGTGAGAGTATATTCATTCTTGCACTTGAGTGCTTTGGACCAATCTCCAGAGAATTCTCTTAAAGCAGATTACATTGTAGCTTTTAGTAAAATGCCGCTTGGGCTTTCACAGTTTCCTTTCCTTCAGCTTTTCCATTCCCAGTTGAGTTAGCCTGATTTACATGAAAAATAATTATATTTTGCTTGTCCTTTAAGCTAGTTCACAAAAATTCTACTCCCTCATTTTGCATGCACAGGACACTCAACCATACTTTCCTTTTGCTTGGCTAGAAAGTAAAGTGGTCCTGGCATTTTCTTCTCTAGAATTCATAACTCTGGTGCCTGTATACAAGCACAGGTACATCAAGACGTTAGAGTTAATATATGATATCCAGGTACCATGGTGTCTTCAGGATGCTGTATTTAAAGCTCATATTGTGAATTTGCTGTGAATTCTAAGTGTGATCTGATTGTTTTCCAATAGCATGACTCCAACACAGCAACAGGTACAGGTACAGTGGAGAGATGACTATGTGATAGCCGTGTTCAACTCTATGTCATCTAAATGATGAGGGAGCACACCCAGCCTTCTCTTATCCCAGGTACTTTCATTCAGAGTGTATGAAAAATGATGTGAGACATATATTAATATCTGGATAGCTACTCAGCTCTGCAAGAGCTGTCTTTTAAATGATTGTTTGTCTGCTATCGTATCCAACAGTTTTGCTTTTTTCCCCCTAAAATATGTTTCCACACTTAGATGTCATTTCAGTCTTGAAGAACTGCTACTTTAATCTGCTGAATGTGGATGGTCCCTAAGGGATTTTAGGACACCACTTACAGTCAGCTATTATAACTCTTTTATGCTTTATGACTAACAGAGTTATTTTGAAGGGGAAATAATGCCTACAATGCAGATAAAGGGCAAAAAAAAAATAAAATAATTATACTTAGGCAATTCATAATAGGAAAAGCAACAAGGAAACACATTAATAATTTGTTATATTTAATCACAAGCTGCTGTGTTACTCCCTTAGAGGGAGATTTCCTGAAGACATTCTGCTCGAAAATTATTGAATTATGTTAGGATGAGGGATTATTTAAGAAATTGTGTGAACTGAGAGAATCAGACACATCAGGGAGGTAAAAATACATTGATTGCCTAGAAAGGACCTTTGGGGATTTATGTATTTAGGGGGCTGAAAGATTTCAGGATACATTATAAAAATATGCTGTGGCATACCAACTAATTCATCGTTCCTCAGTGATTTCATGTGATGGGTTGTGATTTTTATCAAGGACTCCAGAAGTTCATCTCATAAGTATTTGCCACTATTTTATAAACGTTTGTTTTACCCAAGCTGCTTCTACTAGTGAAAAACTATAAGAGATAAAGGAACTGTCACTCTGATTTTCTCACTTAGGTCTCAGAAACTATATAATGTTAGAAAGAAGGCTTCTCTGGCTGAGTGGAAATACGGCTTTCTGTGCAAGGGGAAATTGTACCTACACAGGTGCTCTCTGGGACCATCATGAGATAAACTGTGTCTGGAAAAGGCTTATGCAAAAAAAAACTTCCAGCAAATCTGTATTGAGATGGGACTTTCTGGCCATCAGCAACTGTAGCAATGAGAATATGCAGACATTTCAGAGATAAACAAGAGATCAAGTGGTGTCTGTATGGGTGAACTGAGAGCACCGTGGACTTATGTGTGTGTGACATACCTCCTAATTTGGGAAATTCACAGACCACTGCTCAGTGACTGCATACAGCTAGTGCCATGAAGGCTTGCAATTTAAGGCAAGATTCCTTCCTCTTCATTTCTAGTTTTTATTTTTTTTTTAAAATATATTTGTTAATGAACTTATGTGATCCTTTTTACAGTGGTTTACAAATTCAGCATAACCATTGGGTTTTAGTATATATGCCATGTTTTTCATGTATATGGGAACTGTTTAGTCACGGCCTGATATACTGATTGATCACCTGGGGAAAGGATGGAGCCAGCCTTGGGAACACAGGTGAAGGCAATTCAGCTGTGTTACCAGAAGGGGTGGAGTCAGGCTCCACTTCTCTTAGACCCCCCCCACTTAAAGGCTGACTGGCTCTAAGGCAGGGTCCCTTTCTGGACATTCCTTTCTGGTGGAGTTTTCTGCTGTGAATTTGAAATCTTCTGATATGGGTAAGCAGTCTTTTTCCCTACTCTTATGGCACCTTTCTGTTGTGCTGATCATCCCGTTGTATTGATCTGCCTAGTTGCTACACCATGTATGTCATGGTTTTGCAATTTTGTAATTTTGCTATCAGTATTCCACATCATAGCATCATGATAAAGCATGTATAATTTTGACGAATGTGCTACTCACAAAAGAAGACTGAATGTCCCAGAGAACACCACGGTCAGTCATATGACAAGGACTCTATATAATAATCTCACTTCGGTGCTGAACTCGCTCTCTTGGACCTTGCCAGCCAGGGGGGAGCCATGTGGGAGTGTTCCAGCTGTTTCGCCTAGAGTTACAGTAGGCCTCTCAGTTTCGGGACTCACTCTCTTATTTTACTTGTTTCGTTAGCCTTAATTCCAATTATATTGTATTATATTGTGCTATATTGTGTTATTCTGTATTCTGATATAGTATTTAGTAAATAAGTGTGCCTCCTTAGATTGTTGCTGCTGTATTTATTTTCCTTTTCCCTTTTTCCCTTTTCTTTCTGGGCCAGCAGCCCGCGGGCTGACTGCCCTCCTGTCATGGGTGCAGGTAGATTTTAGGTTAACCCACGACAATGTATTAAATATTTTGTTGTCTTTGTTATCCTGCAGCCCAGAACTACTTTTGTCTCAAGATTTCATTTCTTTAGTGACTAGTAACTGGCTGTTTATGAGTTAAGCCCTGTAGTTTCTGGTGTCTTTCTACATTGATATTTTCAAGGTATGTGCTATTGAAATTCTGAGATCTGTTGTATTTTTCAAGAGCCTTAAAAGAATTAATTCCTGATGAAGCATGACCTAGGCAAACACACAGTCTTTTTCAACACTTACTAAAGAGTTCACTACACAGATACATATATTTCTATACAGATATGCTCTGGTGACTAATTGATAATAATACATATCACAGAATCACCAAGGTTGGGAAAGACGTACAAGATTATCCAGTCCAACCACCCACCAATCAGCAGTAGCTCTCACTAAACCATGTCCCTCAACACAATGTTGAAATTCATGGTTCAAATGTTCTTTGAACACCTCTAGGGTCTCTTACTCCACCACCTGCCTGGGTGGCCCATTCCACTGCCTGACCACTCTCTCAGAGAAGTAGTATTTCCTAATGTCCAGCCTAAATCTCCCCTGGCTCATCTTGAAGCTATTCCCTCTAGTTCTATCACCAGTTACATGAGAGAATAGACTGTGACCCCCAGCTCACTACAACCTCCCTTCAGGTAGTTATAAAGAGCAATAAGGTGTCCACTGAGCCTCCTCTTCTCCAGGCTGAACAAACCCAGCTCCTTCAGCTTCTCTTCTTAAGGTCTGTGCTCCAGATCCCTCACCAGCTTTGTTGCTCTTCTTTGTATACACTCCAGGGCCTCAGTGTCTTTCTTGCAGTGAGGGGCCCAAAACTGGGCACTGTACTCAAGGTGCAGCCTCACCAGTGCCTAGTACAGGGGGACAATCACTTCCCTGTTCCTGCTGGCAATGCCGTTTCTGATGCAAGCCAGGATGCCATTGACCTTCTTGGCCACATGGGCACACTGCTGGCTAATGTTCAGCTGACCATCAGTCAATACCCCCCAGTCCATTTCCTCTACGCAGTCTTCCAACCACTCTGCCCCAGGCCTGTAGCACTTCCTGGAGTTGTTGTGGCCAAAGTGCAGGATGCAGCATTTGGTTTTGTTGAACCTCATCCCATTGGCTTTAAGCAATATCTCTATAATCAGAATTCCTTTAAGTAAGAAGTATATAAGTCACTAAAATTTTAGTAGCTATTTTTGATAGTTTATAGCATGTTAGTTTTGGTCACCACCCTATTTTATGTATATGAATTGATAGTGCAATATTTTGTCATAAGGCTCTAGGAGAAGATTTGTGGAACTAAACTCAAATCCTTGGTGTACTTCACGTATTATTGAAAACTGTGTAAGAATAACACTGAAATAATTCTGTTTGAATGCAATGAATATGTAAAATTCATTGGTAGGTTGTACTGGGATAAAATTCCTAAATCACTGGTTCCAACTCATTGTTATTACCAGCATGAATTAATTTCCCTTGCAAACATAACAGCTGTGTTTAAAATTCATTTCTGCTTCACACAAATACTGATATCACCTTTAGCAGGCTTGTAACAATAGCAGCTTAAAATGCATACTAGTAAGACTTCTCCCATTAAAGGCCCACTATTTTAATGGTTACACATTCCAAATATGACTTGAAATCCTTTACTGAAAACAGTGGACTGGTTTTCCTATGACAAAGGGCAGGACTAGAAAATAAAACATTCCAGCTACCAGAAAGTGTTATGGGCAGAAGTAAGTTATATTGCAGGTAAGAAATCAGGGAAGAAAACTCCTAGCAGCTGAATTAGCAGGAGTTCCTCAGGTAACAAAAGTTTCAATTGATTTATGAAAAGAGTATTTGAGTAATTTCTGCAAGGGGAGGGTAATTTACTGAAGGGCTTAAAAAGAAAAAAGAGGCACTAGAATTTACATGTTTGAAAAATAGTGTCTGAAGGCTCATTAGCAGAATATACCTCTAGCCTCTAGAGTGTATACCTCACTTAACAGGTTCTAAGTGCTTCCAACTTTTCTGTTTGACATATAAAACTAAGTTTAACTGAAAGTAACTGTATTTAACCTCTATTTTGCTTGAAAACTTTTACAGTTTGTTTTTTCAGTTTTGGTAAAGATGTCATGTATGTGAGAGTTTGCCTTCTTTCTCCAGTTATTTCAGCTGTCTGAGACATTATCTACCTTTTGTTTCCCTAAGAAAGCCAAACATTATTACAACAGATTTGATTCCAGTATCCTGAGTGGTAGAGTGATAAAATGATAAAGACGCTATTATGCTCTGTGGACCAATGCAGAATTGAAAGTCAGAGATCTTGATATACTTATATGATGCCAAGAATTCTAAGGACAGTCACCTATTTAGTTTTCACCAGAGTAAGAGCAAGAATTCATTCCTGCTGTTGTGGAATGTTAGTTCTGCAGTATGAAAAATGATTCCCCAAGTTTATGTATTGTTCAGATTTAGAGAGAACATAAATTTATAGGCCAAAAGAATGAGTGAGGCTTTCACTCATACATCCCACAGATAAAAAAAACACTGTGTGGTAGGATTACATGTAGTGTATCTATTTTGCACATAAATAGGAAAATTAAGTCCAGAAGGCTTTTGTTTGACGTGCTACCATGATCTGTGTGTCCAAACCAGAACCAAAAATGTTGAAATTATGTCTGCAGCAGCAAATTGTTTCTCGTCTTTTCCTTCCTTAAAACTTCTACTAAGGGTAAATAAAAAAGTAGATCAACAGGTTAATCTTCATATAATATCAGAAATGTTGGCATCATGATTTTCTTGTACTCTGATAAGAAAATTACTACTAAAAGCAACCACTGAAATTAACCTATAGGAGTGGTTCTCCTGGACATAAAAGTTTCTTTACCTTTTCTGACCTGTTCAACCCAGTTACTAAAGTGATAGTCATCCTGCTGTGTATTTATGGTTGAGAGGACAGGACCACAGCAGTGTGAAACTCCTAAAGTGTATGTGCTAATAAATAAAAATAATTGTATCTTTAAATAATTTAAGCCATCAAATCAGCTTTTTTTTTTTTTTTTTTTTTTTTTTTTTTTTATTCTTTTAACACTTTCCTACTGACATATTTTTCCTTATTGTCAGCATCTTTCCACTTGTAGACCCTGATATTAACGAGGTTATGTTGTGTCTTTAAGACAAGAATAGCAAAATACAGAGATGACTTTTAAAAACTTTCTTTTTTTTTCATTTGCTATGGATAGATATAAACAGAAAATATTATTTCAGCACTGTGAAAATTTTTACCTAAATTACTCTTCTGAGAAAATTTGACAATATTTTAAGGAGTGTGTTTGCAGAATAAAAGCATATCATGCTGTCTGAAATGCCTCTAAATAATAAAAAAATGCAATCCCAGCTACATACATTATGTAAGATTACATTAGGTTCTTCTAGTATGATGTCCCACCATTTTATGTTATCAAAAAACTTTGTGGATTTGTCTTCAACACATTTTCATCAGAAACTTGAATAGGATTAAATGAAGTCATCTGTCCTCAACAGAAGCAATGTGCAGGGTCACCCATTCATCACAAATCATTAAAGATGTTATGCCTGTAAAAAAAAAAAAAAAGCAGCCTAGTCTGAGCCTGAACAAGAAATATGTGCTTCTGGCTAGGACATTCACATAAGGTTCCAGCAGGAATACTTGCTGCAAACAAGAATCTCCATCATCTCAAGAAGGCAAGTGGCTTTACTTTTTAAAGACAGTTCTTAGTGTTTAGTCACCAGGAGAAAAATGTTCTGTGATATCTATTTGGCAGAGGACTACACCATTGCTGTTCAAGAATATTTTGCAATTTCAGTATGTTCCTACAGTTGCTGGTATTTGTGCAGCTCTGATTCACCTTATCTGGGGCTTATGCAGGGAATAGGAACAGCTGGACATAATGTGTCAGTGAATCACAGACAAGAGATAGAATTAAAGGGTTCTTTTTAATTGCAATACATTTTTTGAAGGGGCAGATTTCATTCTACTGTGGACACAGACTGCAAAGATACAGCAAAGTCTGAGGCAAGCTAAAAACAAAGTCTCTAATACTTGCCATGATTCAACAAGAGAGTGTAGATGGACTTCAGGTCCAGCTGATAACCCAGATCGCAAATGTCAAAACCTAGAGGCAGGACTACCATAAAATATTATGGTAACTAATCTGTAGAATTAGCAGAGGAAAGTAGTGTTTGTGATGGACAGAAGGCTCTGCAGGAAGACAAGGGTGGTGAGACAGTGGCACAGGCTGTCCAGAGAAGCCATGGATTCCCCATCCTGGAGGCATCCAAGGTCAGGTTGGATGGGGGCCCTGGGCAGCCTGATCTGGTAGGTGACCACCCTGTCCGTGGTAGGGGGATGGAACAAGGTGGGCTTTAATGTCCCTTCCAACCGAATTCATTCTATGATAAGACTGAACAGTGCCTGTCTTTTTATCTTTCTGTCTTTCTAGAAGGATTTTATGCTTAAGGCATATGCTTTCAATTAACTGGAATATATATGCATACCGTGATGAAATCTAACAAAGTACTGAAAAAAATTATACAAAACCACAGAGATTGTGGTAGGTAGTTAGAAGAAATTATGTGGCAAGAAAGGCAAGCTTGAAAATGGAATTGGGACATGCTCTCTTAAAATTAACTTTCTCAGAAAAAAGTAGTGTGAGCCAGGAGGAGTGTCATACTACTTGTAAGTGGACATCTGTGTATTGATTTGAAGGATTATGATGAAGGGCTGTGTAGAATGTGTGATGTGTGATACGCATTGTATATGTATAAGTGGTATACATATGGCTGTGGTATACATTGTTAAATTTTGCATGAATGCCAGCTTTTATTCAACAGCTACTGAAGACCTGTGATTTGCAGCTCATAACAGACTGCAGTATTTGCAACACTTCCTAAGGAAGAGGGCTAGCCTCTGGGTGGATGACATTTTGCCAGGAGCTAATGAGTACTTAATGTTGAAAAAGGATTAACAGTTTAGAGGAAATATTTTAAAGTAAAGAAATTAAACAAAATTAATTAGAAAATCAATTTTAAATTGTATTTTATTTTATGAATTCAGATTAAGTTAAATTTATATTTTTTTATACTAAATAACAAAATCTTTTACATGACTAATATAGCTTGGTAATGGTTCTCAAAACATGCAATGCTTTTAACTGCTATTAGGGAAATCAAAGCCTATAACATTCAGAGTACCAGCTGAAGCACAAGATAATGTGAATATCACCAGTCTTATCAGTGGAATCATTTCAGGAGAATGGTTGAATTACCCTTGGGAAAGATCCTACTCAAGAATAATAGAGTCATCAGTGATACAAACTGAAACATCTGTTCCCTCATTCTCCAATCAGAAGAATGAACTGGTATTGATAATCACAGCTGATGATGACCTTCGTGGGAGCATATGATAAACTGTAAGATAATTATTCCACATTTTAAAATAGTTTATTTCTACATCATTCATCAGAACTATCTTGGCAAAGCAGTATGTTTTTGTCATGCTAAGATGATGAATTTTCATCTTGTGTAGATACTAGGATATGCAATTCAGTGATTAAAGGATGATCATGCAACCAAGAGAAACAAAAATCCTGGTATTAAGGGTAGTCTAGTTCTACCCCTCCAGTGTTCTTTGTAATAGAAAAATACTCTTTGGGACATGTTAAGAAATAAAATCAAAGCACTTTTGCATTGATTATGTGATTAAGTAGTTTTGAGAAGATGCCATGAAATACATCTCCTAAAATGCTGGCAAATTTGATACAACGCAACATACGTTACATTCTTTAAACATCACTCTGACTCGCCACTGCTTAATGCTGGTTTGTTTGATACTGTCAACAAATTGTTATTGGTAATTAATAGTATTATCCCTATACAACCTTGTGAGGACTTGCCATGGCACAGAACTTAGGAAGGTTATTTTTGCTGTTTTGATTTCAGTAGTTAAGCTTAAAATCACTGCTTTTTGTGTTTTGTTGTTGTTGTTATTTGTTTGTTTGTTTTTAATATTGTGTATTTTGACCTATTTCTACCACAGAAAATAAATCTGTTGATCTGACAGTTAAGTTTACAGCAAACTACATTGTGGGATATTTCTGTTTAGCAATGTAGTGAATACTCAGTAACAAAATAATTTAAAGCTCAGATCTCTTTTATTATCCTAGAAAATGTGGGAGATACTGATAATTGTGATAAATTCAAAATGGAAAAGGAACTTTTTTTTTTTTTTTTTTTTTTTTTTTTAATGTTTCTTACTGTAACTCACAATGGGAAGATGGAAAAAGAACCTTAAGAAGGAATTTGGAGATGCAAGTGAAGAAGGAAAAATTAGTGCACCTCAAAGAATGTATCCCCTCAGAAGTGCACAGGGAAATGCAATTTCCTAAATACCTTGGGCTTCTGTTAGAATTGAAAGGTCCAAAGTTCAATTAATAACAATTATAGAAGAAGTTCAGCAAATGACATAATATATTGCAGAGAGAGCGCTAATGTTCTGGACAGCAATTATATTGCCCTTCATTTAGATTTGCTATGGGATTCTGTTACTGAGATTTTTAAATCGGCATTCTGGAAAGAGATTTTCAATTATGTGACAGACCAGACCTATGAATAGGATTCACCTTTTTATGTCTTATGCTTTGCTGATTAAAAAAAAAAAAAGAGACTTCTTATACTCTAAGGTGAATTGGTCAGGACAGAGTGTAGTGAAAAGCTACTTTCAACTTTCAGCAGAGGCTGTACCAAGTATCAACCAGATCTTTCTGAAACCAGGAAAAGTGCAGACCATAGTCTTTTGCCTGCCCCATTATTTTTCATTTTCACATGTCTTTGTCCTCTTGATCTGACTGGAACAGCAAGTGCTCACAGTAGTCAGATAGGACAGCTGCCCTGTTAGCCTTTAACAAAATAAAACCAGACAGATAATCAAATGTTAGTCTCCTGAGAGCATCCTGTAAGCCATGAAAAAAAATTCTTGTTCTTACCATTCTCTCAGAATTTCCATCCTGCCTGGAGACAAAGGGAAATGGCAAAAAGCAAAGTGTTCTTGCTATATGATTTGAAAGTATGGGAGCACCTACATCAGCCGGCTGATTTGCCATGTTTCATGCTGTGGTCCTTGTCCTCTAATCAGGAAATGTGGCTTTGGCTACTTTGGCAAATACAGTGGTGTTACAGAAGAAAGCCTTCTGAGATAATACGTAGCTGATGATGTTGCAACACCAACACTTGGAATTTTTTTATTTTAGAGTAATGCTAATCTGGTCCCCTAGGTTGAAGACCTATTACCATCAGAGCAGAGTAGGTTCCAGCACTGCTGCAATTCACTTTCTTTTATCTGCCCCCCAAAGATGCTGCAAATATCTCATATGCTCCAAGGCCTCTCTGTCTCACACACGCACAACTATGGTGCAGCCCTCTTCCTGTTGGTCAACACATTCCATAACAAAGCCTGCTATCTTGAAAGATGAGAAATCCGTGGCCCTGAAAAATCTGGTGGCTGTTGCCTTCATTTTCAGTGGTATTTCCTGAAGGGTGAGAGGGAGACTGAGAAAAAAATTGTACTTTCAAACAACAGAAGTAGAGTGCTGATGTATAACCTGAAAAAGAGAATGGGGCAAGGAAGTTTTTACCTTCTGTTTTCTGATTCATATTGAAATGCTTCAAGTTCCATTGGAAGGTACTAGGAAGGCCGAGGGAATTTGTGTGATTTGAAGTGATCATCCTACACCCAAGCACTTCAGCCTTGTTACCCTGTATCTGTATGCACTTCAAAATGTTTCAATTCATTGTGGCATAAAAGGAAAAGGGTAACAAGTGGTAATTGTAAAATATGTGGTTTTATATGATCCAACCCTTCTGCTCTCCCCTGTTTTTTCCCCAGTTTTCTCCCCACATTCACGGTTTTTGACTTGAGATTATTTCTCCCCTTTAATTTTTAAGTGCTCCTAAACTCATACTGTTAGTAATCATTTTAATGAATAACATAAGTGAGTGAACAGTTAAATCAAAGTATCGGAGATGAAATCTTAATTAAAATGGTATTTAGCTATGGGAAGTGAGAGTTTTATAATTTACTTTCTATTAAGATGTTGACCATTTCACTGAATGCAATTATTGCGTGTTTTTAATCATAATATGAAAACTACACTGAAGTGATGTTTCTACATCTTTCTTGCATGTAAATTTACCACATTCATCCTTAAAGGTACATTTTAAAAGGTCAATGCTAAAATGTCTGTATTCATTTGCTTTGTTCTTGAGATGCTTTTTACAGCAGATGCAACAGCAAGCTACTGTGCTATTTGTCATTCTTGAATCTTATTACACAGTAAACATTCAGGTAGGATTAAGTGTGAAAGTTTATTGCATATTTAAAGCCACTTTTTCTGATTTGTCCTATGAAGATGTAAGTATTTTCAGTTGGGCTATGATTTCAAAATACAGTGCATCTGGTTGCACTTGCATTTGTGAATGCTCATGTACACACGCATAAATTACAGGGGTAAGGCACACATAAATGCACTCTGTGCATACATAGAGTCTCTGTGTGTAACTTCACCAAAAACGTACGTAATAAATCAACTCTTTTGAACAATGGCTGCAATAGTCTTTCAGCTCTTACTATTGTATGAACTTTTATTTCCATGGAGGTCAAAATGATGTAATCATTTTCTCTTCCCTCTCCATGCATGGGACATCTTTGCTTTCAGCAGGGTAAGTGTTCCTTTCATAAGGACAAGAGTCAAGGCCACCAACTTTCCTAAAGCACTGTGAATGTGGATGGGCCACCCACTAGTGCCTGCTTTTCAAAGTTCTCTATGCACTCAAATGGTATGCAAGCACCCAGATCTGCCAAGTTTCATGTGTTCTGTCAGAAAAGTGGTTGTGCCCCAGAGAAATACAGGGAAGGTGTGATATAGCTATGAACTATCACATATGAGAACTTTTGGTTCTTCAGTTTTTCTGAACAGTGAAACTTTGAGAACTCAAAATGCTTTTCAGTATTAGGGTTAAGCCTCCCAGATGCAAAATACACACACATATATTTTTCTTTTAATAACTAAGTGATAGACTTAAAAAGGTTTTGAAAGGTGCTGTTCTTCTTTTTGTGGACTCATTAAATTGGACTGGACGTGTTAGAGAGATACTGTTTTTCCCATGCAGAGGGTATTCTGGTTTGTTCCTCTTTAATAACAACAGAGATCAATTTTGCTTGAATGTTAACATTGTTCATTTTCTGAAGTGTTGCCTAATAGTTCTGAAATTGCATTGCTGACCTCTCTGCTGTTATTTATTTATTTATTTATTTTATTGCTTGGTTTGAATACTGCCCAACCACTCTCAGCTGGAGAATATGTTTGCAAATGAGAATGCAAACATCATTTTTAGGTCAGCTGCTCCAGTATCAAGTGGGTGATGAGTATCAGCTGGTCTGGATAACTCATTGTTCTTTAGTTTATTATACTGTATCAGTAACTCCTTTTAACACTCATTTGGGTAAGGGTAACTTTCCAGCTTTCCTTGATTATTCCCTCTCCCATTTTCCTTTATTTATTTATTTATTTTTGTTCATCGGAAATTGAGAATATCTAAGAAGACTGTTTTTCATCCTTGTTTTCTTCTCAAAGTTCAAGATTCATTGAATTATTGCTGTTAATTTGTGCTTAACCTTCTAAGTGTCTGAACCCATTTTTTTTTCAGCCAGCATTCTATTTATTTAAGATACGCTTTTCCCTGATTTCAGATTGACTTCTATTGCTTATACCAAAGTAACATGAAAACTCAGATTTGAGACTATCCAAAACCAGCATGTTTTATATTGTCTCTACATCATTGTTCTTCTGTCACTTGAGAAACCTCACTGGTGCTGATTTTATTTCAGACTCTTTTTAATGGCACTTTTATTCCCCTTAGCATTCTAATCCTAGAATTCTAATGATTTTTTTTCTTCTTTTGCACTATTCAAGCTACATGCCTTTTTAGCTCTAATCCTCTATCTATTCCTTTGGTGCTAGCAGGTTGCTGGACTTGTGCAGGAGGGAAATTGAATATCTTTAAATCTTTGTTCCAAACTGCTCATGTAGAAAGAAGTTTTTTTTCTCTTCCAGAATACTAGCAGTATTATTTCTTATGTCAAACTTTCCAAGTAGTCACATTAATTATACAACATTTTTAACAATGAGATTAAATTTTATAGAGTGGTAAGAGTTGAAATGGCTCCATAAACTTTGGAATCAAAGGCAGAGGGTGAGTTCATCAGTTGTTTTGTGAAGCAAAGCTGGTTTGAAGGCTCAATCCACAACAAAATAAAATACCATGGCTGTTTATAGGGTAGAAGATGTTCACAGAAAGAGGAAGACCTGGAGGGTGGCTGAGATTCCCTCAGCAATAAGTACAAAATAGAGCTGCTACCACCAGATGCAGCAGGGCTTCTTCTGCACTCACTGCAACAAATGCTCCTCTGAGCTCATGCCTTTGCTATCATGCCAGGATGCTGTGTTAATTCACCAATAAAGAGACCTCGGGTCATGCAGTAATGTGTGCTTTTACCTTCTGCCAGCACCCCCAGGACTGGCTATTAATTTTCAAGTAGTTGAATTTTCACTTAATGTACTGCAGCTCTCTGAAGCGTGGTGAATTTTGTTAACCATTAGAGCAGCTGTACACTGTACACCTAAAACAATAAAGGGATGATGTTGCATCGAGAAGAACCCAACTCAAAACACTACCTTCCATCAGAATAATCACTGAACGGGGGATTGTTTACGTCGTGATACAGCTGCGTTTTTGACTTGAAAGATGACTACGACAATAAAACAGGTTGTTCCTTCCGCAGAGCTGATTGCTCCAGGATTGTCCCCTATAGAGAGCTGAATGCCGGGACACCTCCGGGGCCAGGGAAGTTTAGGGGACAGACGCAGGGGCTACCCCCACCCCTCCCTCAAAAGCCATGCAAAGAAATACGCGTTATTTACGCCCTGGTCCCGCCGAGAGGTAACCACCCGTCTCCACCGCCGGAGGCTTCTGCGGGTGAGAAACAGTTTCCTCTACTGCATCATCGTGAGGATTTGCAAGCTTCAGAATTATTATTCGACTACTTTTCCCCTCAGCTCTCCCAGGAGAGGGAGGAGAAGGGAGAAAAATAAGGAGAGGGAAGAAAAGACGAAAAAAAAAGAGGAGGAAAACAGAAAAATAAAGAAATGAAGGAAATAAGGGGACGTTTTGCATTTTCCGCGCATCCTCCGCTTCCCCCCCCGGGGGCGCTCCGCGGCAGCGCAGAGATACCAGCAGTCTCCGAGCTTGCGCAGCTCTCTTCCTCCGGCTGCGCGCAGATTCCGCACTCACCCTTACTCGCCGAGCGAGTGGCCAGCATCCAGAGGGGCGGCAGGGGGAGCGGAGGGCTCCTGGGGAAGAGCTGGAAGTAGGGCTCCTCCATCCCCGAGACTGCTGCCTCCCTCCCCCCAGATCTGCTGGGCCGCGCAGTTCCCGCTGGGCTCCGCGCACGTCACCCCCCGAGGCTCTCTTCCCGGCGGCGGGGCCGAGGTTACCTCTCGCAACTCTCCCATCCTCTGAATACAGAAGAAAATAGCTAAATATATACATGTGGCTTTAAATGCACATTTAATATTTTATATATATCACATTTATATATCCTAAAGATCTGTTTTATTTCCCTCTTTGGAGAAAATAGCAAATCAATGCCACCCTTTCCCCCCAAGCGTGTTTCCCTTCTAGTAAAGCAGGCTCCACCTCTGCTAGGGATTGATTCGCCGGGCAGTTTTTAGGATAATTTATGAAGCAACCTGATGAGCCTATTGGGCGAGTTGCTCCGTCCTTGAAGAGTGGGTTCCTACCTGTTTGGGTGTTTTATTTATTTATTTATTCCCCTCCCCCCCTCCTCCTCCCTTTCCCCACTGTGTGCCGCTCGGGGGGGATGGGGGGGCGGTGGGATCGGCAGGGTCGCCGTTCCCCAGCCTCTCTGGAACAAAGTCGGGGACGGGAGAGCGCCCGCACTCTCATGGACGCGTGGGGGGTGCCCGCATCCCGTTGGAGCTGCTGCCGCGGGGCTCGGCTGCTGCTGCTGCTGCTTACCGTGCGCCTGGGGAGCGGGTGAGTGCGGGGTGAGGGGTGCCGGGTGGGGGGGGGTGCCTTGAAAAGGGAGGAGGGGGCGTGCTGCGAAAGTGAAAAATAAAGCAAAATAATGGAAAGAATAATAATTAAAAAGATACTTCGATAGGTTGCGGGAGAAGAGGGAACCGGCAAAGTAAAACTTCTGCCGCATCCCACTTGTTCGCGGGGAGAGTTTCTCACCGCTCTACCCGCGCAACAAGCTGCCCCTGTGGCCGTGCGCCCGCGTTTCCCTGGAGGTTCTGGCTCCGCGCTGCGGGATTGCGAGCGGCGGCTGCGGGAAGGAGAGTGGGCAGCGCGTGGTCGGGGGCTGCCAGCCCCGGTTGTGCACGTCCCCAGTAGGGTGATCGGGCCCGTCGTGCTCGGCTCCGTGAAGTTAGCAACGGTCGCTTGGGGCGGGGGGCTGAGGGGAAGTTGCTGAATTGAAGTGCTGAAGGCACAACAGTTGGGTGCTGGTTGTGTAAGTGTGTTATTTAGTGTCCACGGAAAAGATCTGATTGTTCAACTTCATTAGTAATTCAGTGATTATGTGCACCATTCCACAGGTTATACTCATAACAATCACACGGCAGCATTGAGTATTCAGCTGTCGCTCAGTCTTTTTGAAGGAAGACCAAATTATCATTCCAAGAGGCTGAAGCAGATGTGGCAAAAAATAAATTTATAAACAATTCTTTTTTTTTTTTTCTTTCTTTTCCCACAAGTCTATTAGAATATAGATCCTTTTCTCAAACGCACTGATCTTATATCAGTCTCTGTGAAGTATGTTGATCTCAGAGCATCTCCAGAAGGCTGCTGTGATATCCCAGTTAGCGACACCATTGATTATACTTTTCTGTCTTTTAAAACCTTGTCAGATTATGGAAATATTTTTCAAAAGCACTGATGGAAATTATACCAGTGCAGCTGTGCATTTCAGAATGCTTCTTAATGAACGCATTGTACCTCAGGTATGAAATATATTATCAAGCGGTTCGAGAGAAAAGAATCTGCATGCTAATTGATCAGCTCAAAGTCTTGGTTACAGGGAGAAGGACTAGCTGAAAGAGGGAAAGTTACTTTTTGGTTCGTCAAAGTGGCCGTGATTACAAGTCTAGGCGTAGATTGTTATGTATACATCTCAATAGTAGCAGTTATAAAGAAGTTGATGAGAAGTTTTCAGTGAGACAAAGAGGTGACTTACATACATTATTTTCTTCTGTTCTTCAAACATCTTAGATAAAATGTAACCTTTAGCACAAATATGCATATATCTGAATGGACGGTTTTCAGGCTTGTCTTTCATTCAGAGGCTACATAGGAAAATGGTGGTTATTGAGAGGTTTCTGTTGTTATTATTTTAAGTGGCTGCAAATGGACATGCTTTTCAGATCCTCCTTCTCTGATATGTGCTGCATTACAACTGGGTATTTGCAGAGAGCTCAGGAGCTTTTACGCCCTTTAGCAGCCTGCCACAAAGTAGGATGGAAACACAATTCTGCTTTGGATTCTTTTCTGTAGTTTCACCTAGAGCTTTTCCTTGAAGTTCAAACAAACACACACAGAAGCAACTCTCTCAAGAATAGGTTGGGCTATGCCAATTATGTCTGGTATAAAAAACAACAAAAAACAGAACCCAAACAAAAACAAAACAACAAACCAAACAACAAAAAACAAATAAACAAAACAAAAACAACCCACCACGTCCTGAGGGAGCTAACCCATATTTTAAGAGATTCTTTTAAAAGGCTGTAAATTGAAGAAGTTTTCATGTGCATCCCACAGAATCATAGAATGGTTTGGGTTAGAAGGGACCTTAAAGATCACCTGGTTCTGAAAACCCATTGATGCACCAAATATTTTGTGATGAGGCTGGGTAGAAGTCATTTTAGTTACAACATGTGAAGCTAAAGCCTAAGTGAAAAAGACGTCAATCAAGAGTTTATTCCTTTTAATGTACTGCTCCCAAAACCATAGTGTATCATTGGATCAGTCTTCCCTCATTGAAGGAATCTGCAGCAGTTGAACTATGTCCCATAAAGTAGTTGTCCCATAGTTGAACTATGTCCCATAAATTAGTTGTTTTCTCATGGTTCTGTATGCAGTACATTGCGGAGGGATGTTTTCAATAGCTTCACCTCTTTTACAGGAGAACTAGGGCTGTGAGACTTTCCATTTCCATTTCCACGCTTTGGAAATGAACTTTTCCCCCTTCCACTGCAGTCTTATATATTCAGCACACCCATTATTCTTATTGAACTCAAATAAATGGATAATTCATGGGGAGGCCATGAGGACTGACACCATAATTAATATTGCTCAGGTCTTAGTATACAGGTACAGATGCACTGCAACATTTCATTTCTACAGAACAGAATGGAATAGCTTGGTTGGAAGATCCTTCAGATATCAAGTCCAACTGCCTGATGACTTCAGGGTTAGCCAAATGTTAGAACATATTAGTGAGGGCATCCTCCAAATGTCTTTACTATGATATGCGTTGGTCAGCTTTTGCAAGAGTGTATTTTCGGCTTCACTTTATTTTCCTATATCTTCTCTAGATTTTTTACCTGGATGTTCTAAAACACAGTTAAAAGTGCTCCATTGCTATCTGACTGGCAGCAGAGGCAAGTGCCAGCTAACATTTTCTCTTTCACCTCCCAGCATCTGTTAGGAAAATACTTATGTGAGTGCTGCTCTGAAAGTAATGACTCTTATTACGTTGGCCCATGATATCAGAGGCAAATGTTGGTGTTATGGCAGTTAGAGGTTGAACCTTCATATCAATATTCTGTTACCTTCATATCAATATTCTGTTATATTTTGTTGCCATGCAACATGGCAGCAGAGGGGCAGTCTGACAAAATGCCATCTGATTTGGAAATGTATATGAAGCAAAGGTGTGTCACTAAATTCTTCCATGCAGGGAAAATGACACCCACTGACATTCAACAACACTTGCTGAACGTGTATAGAAAGCAAACAGTGGGCACAGTGAGGTGGTGAGTGGTGCATTTCAAGAGTGGTGACAGTGATGTGGAAGAGAAGTCATGTTCTGGATGTCCACGTAGATATTTACAAGAGTGGCATACAAGCTGTTGTTCATTTTTGCTGAAAATGCCTAGCTACTGGTGGTGACGGTGTTAAAAAAATTGCTATATCAAACAGTGTAACTTTGCTCTTTGTATCTGTTGCTGTTTCCAAGGAAATAAATAGGAGGCATTACTTTCAGAGCAACTTATGCATAATATAGCTTACATTTTCCTCTTGGATGAATTTCTGGATCAGAGCTAAGCCTGTCATAACAACACAGGTTTCTTAATGCTTGATAATAGTGATTTAGTATTTCATTTGAACACATGATACTTATTCATTGTTATCCTTGCTCTTTGTTCATGAAGAACTTGTTACTTAGTACAGTCAGTTATTTAAAATACAATTTATTAACAGTTTATTCATTTCTGGAGTAGGAATATTTAAGTATCAAAAATTACTATTTTTGTGCATTGTTTTCTTGTGGTGGATTTAAAGGAAATCTTCAAACTATGGCAATCAAAGAAAAAAGTTCTCAAGTGTTATTTTGAATTACTCTTAACTTCCTGTTTGTTAAATATTGTGTTTTTAAATAAGAATATCCTTGCTTCCAAAGTAAGCCTTACTAAGTTGGGTAGAATATATTATAGGTGGCCACTCATTGGCTTTGATCAGTTTTTTCACAAATACGAGTCTGACCACAATGAATTACAAGATGTAGAAGGACCTGTGTTTTTCCTTTGAAGCTGTAGAGGACCTGTAACACTCTGGGTTGAAATGCAGCATCTAGATTGTGTGGTCAGTAGGCAGGACTACATAAATGGAGATAACTGAGTCTCTTGGCATATACTCTGGGATGAAATGAGTAGTCCTGGTGTTGCTGTCATATATATACTGAAGAGGATGTGCATTTTGAACATATGGGGAAAAAAAGGTGAACATCTCCCATGATAAGAAAAGAAACACATTTTTTATAGTAATATTTGTGAGAGAATTGTGCCTCGGCTTTTTTAATTACCTGCACAGTCCTTTCTTACTCAGCATACTAAATTGAGCATGCACTCAGATAAAATAATAATATCATAACATCTGGTAAAAAGTGACAGAGATAAATTATAGCAGTGCATTGTCAGGAGCATTTCAAATGGTGTTGGATTTCAGGTTTTATTAATGTACAACTTTACCTAACAGTAATAATTTGTTAAAAGAAGTAACTCAGACTTAATTGGATTAATCTGGAGATGACTTGGAAGTCATGATTATTTATTTATTTATTTATTTATTTATTTATTAACTTGTGTGAATGCTTTTATTAAGAAGGCTGGAAGTAGTGTGGAGTGTTCAGTGGCTTACTGACCTATGTAAAAGCCCTTCAACTTAAAATGTTAAATCATGCAGTGACACTGGAGGTGTGTTGGTCAGAAAGGAATTTACTTTGAAGAAGAGGGGAATCTCAGTGATACGACAAAGACAGACAGGTTTTCTGAAATACGCTTTCATTGATGGTTGTTTAAATCTGCAGGATCTGCTGTGACAATCTGGACCAATATCAGAATAAACTAAGCTGCAAATTTTCATCTGACTTCTGCATCAACTTTGTTGATGTCTGTTGAGGAGCCTAAGATATTTTACAGCATTTCTTATCTGAGGTTTTCCTGTTTTCCAGCCACTGGATCTGCTGCCTCCTTCTGCTAGCTGCTAGAGCTGTCTTTTTTCCTTTTTCCCCTGTGCCATGTGCTACAGCTGGCCTGCTGGATCCGATGTGCTTTGGTTCATTTCCAGTGAAGTCTATGACTCTGTTTGTAGCTCTGGATCTGTATGGCAAACTCTTAGTGCAGACCTATGGCTGTAGTTGCTGTTTAGGAATGGTGGAGTGGTCTGCATAAGCTGCTTTTCATCAGAGAAAAAACAAAACAAAAAAACAACAACAACAACAACAACAACAAAAACAGTTGTAAAAGCTCATTCTTGTCCAGTGAGCCTTGGTCAGGTTTTGCCTTGAAGAGAACCCTCAGAGAACCTCAAATTCATCCTGAAAATTTTAAAAGCAATCTCTTTTTTGGTCAGAAAACATTGTATGTGTGCCTCCGGTGGCGCAGCGGTAGAATTCCCGTTTGCAACACCAGGGGGCCCGGGTTCGAATCCCCCCCTGTGGAGCAGGGGGTAGAAGTGCCGCTCTGCTACACAGAGGGCTCGAATCCCGGGAGTTGGACTCGATGATCTCTAAGGTCCCTTCCAACTCGCACGATACTATGATACTATGATACTATGATATGTCCTGTTTTCAGCATAGTCTTTCATGATATCTTGCAGGTTACTTCCTGCTTGGAGAAACTTCCTCACCTCCCCACCACAATGGGAAACAGCTGTGTAGTTACATGCCTTGCATTTCTTGTGGGATGAATGATCTAGTCCAAAACAAAAGTTTCACATAATCATGTTGCAGTCAGGGATATTCAGAGCAGAGTGAAATTTTCCACTGAATTGGATTTACCCACACTACAATCTACTTCTTGAAGTATTTCCTTGGCACAAGTAGTTTAAGAGGCATTTTGACAGCAGCTTACATTTTTCTCTCAGATAAGTAAACTGAGCTACTTAAAATTCTTCAGCAAATATTGAACTGTTCGTTTAGCCATTTTGTAAACCCTTTGCAATTTTTCTTTGAAGAGCAGACCTCAAAAATGGGCAGATTATACAAATATTAGCCTCACTGCTGGTATATACACATAGAATATTACTTCCCTACTCCTTAATATTCCTGAGATAATATATCCTGGGATTAGCTCCAGTACTGCCCTGGTGTACCTTGTGTTCCTTTTGCTTTCTGCCTTGATCCTCAAATCCTTTTCCTCATCCATGGTAGGCTCTGAATGTCTTTCGGGGTTCCTAAATTACATGCAGTCATTTTTCTTGCTTTCAAGAAGATAGACAGAAATTGTAGATAGAAAGGATCTGAGGTAACATGAAATACATTCTCCCTGGATTAAATTATTCAAGGTTTTATAGAGTTGCTGATGGTTAATCCATTTAATACAGTTTTCTTCCTATTTAAGGCAGTGTACCATGAGGCATTAAGTCTTATTTTTAATAATTTAATATTATAGTCCAATTTGTCTTTCAGAACAAAGTTCAGTTGGATGAAATTTATATTAGGAAAAGTTGTATATTAAGTATTAATTTACGTTGCTAACTCTGTCACTGATAATTTTTTATCATCATTGTGCAATGTCACATTTACATGCTAGAATAAATTATGTAGATATTTTTAAAAATAAACTAGCCCCAAAGTTTTCCTTCAGGGAGAAAATTATCTGACCCCATTAGCACACAGAGTTTTGAATATGTACCAGATTATGTCAGATCTGCTGTAGGTGAGCTGTGGAGGCAGGTCCTAGAATTTTGCTTTTTCAGTGAATCCCATCCATCCAATGGCCTGCAGATTGTATCCTGTAGGGAACTTCTTTGAAAAGAAGAGGGACTATGTTCTTGTAAAATATATATACAGTATAGTTCTGTGGAGAAAATTTTGCTTGCAGAGACAGCAAACTTTTTACTGCATAGTGTAGGAACTTGCACTAGCCCTTACTGAGTATATTCATCTGTTTGTGGGATTATTCATTAATTCCATTGATGTTCAGATTGGACTGGAATTGCCTAACAGCAATTACACTAAAATGTTAGTAGACCCTATTAACTGTATTTCTCTTAGAAACATGTCTCAATTGTCTGGTTATTGTAGTTTGGCTTTTTCTGTATTAAGGCAGTTTCACCTATATACTGCATTCATGGTATGCCATTCAACGCAAGTCTCTGTTTCTGTTACTGCTTCAGTCTATAAATTTTTCTTAGTCTGGTACCAGCTCAGGTGTGTTCCAGAACTCAAAAGCATTTTGAATAAGCTCATTTTGTTTGTGTTTTGCTATTTCTGTAGTAGATAACCAGTTACCTGGAGATTTTGCAAGAAATATACAGTGAATTCTGTTAGAAAAGATGTTCACGTGAGCATGTAGAAATACCAGTAGTTGAAATCATTGAAAATACACTGAAAGAGCTTATTTTATCTATTTCTTGTGACATATGTGACATTTTAAAGTTAAAAATCTAACAAATTAGAATTTGAGATTTGAAGAATTCTGTAGTGCCATACAGTTTAATTTAATTAGGATAAATGCTTTATTTATTTATTTATTTATTTATTTTGAGATTTTGCTTTTCAGCGTTCATTTATATTAGTTTCAGTTTAGGCCTATCTCTATTCTTGAGAATGTTTCTTTAATCAAAACACTTGACCTACCAGCAATGCATCAGTTCATTTTGAGCTAGATGATAATTAAACTTTCATCAGACAACTGCAGATAAAAATCTGCAGTCTCTTGAACTGAGTTGTAATATCTGGCACGTGGATTTATATGTGTTCGTCTGATGATTCTAATCTGATACTCCTAGAAGGTCTGTTCATAGACTCATAGAATCGCAAGCTTGGAAAGGACCTACAAGATTATCTATTTCAATCGTCCTCCCATTACCATTGCTACCACAAGCCACTAAACCATATCTTGTAGCTCCTCATCCAGATGCCTCCTGAACACTGCCAGAGATGGCAACTCTACCACTTCCCTGTGCTTGGTATTTTTCAGTTTTTCAGAATCTTGATGTGTATTCAATATCATGTCCTTCCTTAGTAGTTTGGGTGTGTTTTGTACTTTATTTAGTATTTAGTACCATTTGTCTCTAATCATTTATATCTACTTAGGCTTTATAATTTGCTATGGTTATCCTTTTTTCTTCTGTTCTCTGAATCTCAATTTCTTCCCCAATGTTTGATCTGACTGTGCAGTGGAATATGGCTGCTCATGTTTTAAGTACTTGCTGTCCAAAACTCATAAAGAAGATGAGACCAATAGATACCAATAGACTTACCAATCTACATTGTGAGGTTTCATTGAAATCCATCTGAAATAAATCTCCCAAAGACTTTCAGTTCATTAACTCTTCAGTTTCAGCCAAGAATATACAGATTTCCTTAAGACTTACAATATCTTCCTGATAAATTTTATTTTCTGTTATATACAATGTTGGAAAAGCTCTCTTTAGAAGACATGTGGTAGAAAAAGACCAATCTATATTTATTTGTCTAAAATTTTTACAAAGACAAAATACTCTTGATCACTAAGATTAAAGTAAATATAGCATAAGGGTTCTGCTAACTTTTCAGCTAGAATTAGAAGTATCTGCCCTAAAATAGTGCCAACTTACTGAACATAATGGGCACTTTCAAGTACTTCTTTAGACAAAGAACTGCCTTAAGATATTGTAGTAATGATTTTCTGAGAATAGAAGGAATACTTTTTGATTGTGGGCGTTACAATCAATAAGTCACCAAGCTTTGTTAGCCAAAACAAAATACATGACACATTCTACAAGTCTGTAATCAGAGCATTGAGTAATTGGTGTGAAGAAACAGGGCAAGTGAGAATTGTGTTCTTTTTTTCCTTACTTATCTAGGGCAGAAAAAGGACTGCTCTGGAGTAATGATGTTAGCATGGTTTTACTGAAGATAATATATATTCTTTAAACTATGGAGAGACTGCTTATTCCAAGTTCATATATTTGATAGTTGGGCTGCCATTCAGAGAGACCTGGAGAGTCTGTGAGGAACATTATGAATCTGATAAGGTCTGAATGTAAAGTTGTGCAGGAAGACTTCAGGCAGCTGGGAAGATTCTCTGTCAGACAGAAGCTGTGTTGGGCAGCAGGGTGCTTTGCAAGCAGAGCAGGTCAGGGCTTTGTGAACAGATACTCAGGAGTCTGAGGGAAGTGACTGAACCCCTCTGCTCAGCTTCTGTTAAACCATGTGTGAGAGAATAAGGAATTATGATGATGAATTGCAACAGAGAAAGTCCCAATAAGGTATAAAGAAAAAAATAATCACTAAGCAGTGAGGCTGTGGGATTTCTGTTGCTCTAGTTTTCAAAGACCCAACTGGATTATGCTCTGCAGATAGGCAGATGTAAAGAAAATTTTCAGTTGGTTCTTGGACTATGACTTGATGGGAGTAGTGGTGACATTTATACCAGGTTGAGCACATCAATATTTGCATGAATTTTCAAGTGAAAATTAACTTAGTATTATAGGACTGGTCTGGTGGATAAAGAATCACTGTAATGCTTTGATTCCAGATGATAATTTCTGGGAGATTTTTGAAGCTATTTGAACTAATAAGAACAAATTTGACAAGTGTCATTTCCAGTATTACAGAGCATTTAATGAAAGTTGACATAGGAAGAGAGAAATTCGTGTTGCTCTTGAAACATTTTTTTTTGTCTGTAAAGTATCTCTCATAATACTTGTTATGAATGTCAAAAATTCACATTTTTATAAGTGTTATTTGCAGTCAGATTGTGCCTTTATTAAGTGATCTTAATTAAGCCTGGTTGACTATTTCTTAGTTTTTGTTGCATTAGTATCACAGGTAATTTGAAGATCATTTTATAAGAAATGTGATAATGCTTTTAAATGACGATCTTGCTGTGACTAAAATTAATTGTAGTAAACTTATTGAGTGTGGGAGAAAAGTTTCATGTCTTTCAGAGATGTAATTCAAACCTATAATGACTTGGAGGAGCTCGATCACCCGATACTTCTGCATTAAGATGCACAAGTCTGATAGTCTCCACTCTCAGATTTGGGAGCAACATTTCTCCTTACCGGGAACGAGTGAATGAGACACTATCTTTTACTATGTTAGAACTGTGATTTTAATTTATTTATTTATTTATTTTTAACAAAACTTTACCTATTTGATACTTCTTATCCTAAAAATGGTTTGGTTCTTTCTCTATGATAGGAATCTTAGAATTTTTTAAAACCTTTTCACCCTTTTCTCTGATTATTCTTCTTTTTTCTGACTTAAGGTCCAAATTCATTTATTCAGTAAAAACATGGATAGAAGTGAGGAAAGAGGAATCAGGACAAAAAATTATGAATAGTCTGAGAACTATGAGATTAGGGAAGGAAAAGAGCATAGGAGAGTTAGTATGTATAGAAGAAGAATCAACCCAACGGTATATACATTGAAAAATATATATGTGTAGGGAATAAATAATATGGTTACTTCAGGGGGATAAAGAAAGCTATTTTGATGCACAAAAGAAGATGCCAGACTCTGGTAAAGCAAAGCAAAAAGGGGCAGAGGAGAGAATAAATTGATAAAAGCACCTGAGATGAAAGAAAAGAGATATTTTCATCAGTGTTGAACTAGTTTAGGAAGAATAAAGATGAAGGAATATGTCAACTCTGTCCCACAGCACTGGAAAGAGCTGGTAATACTCTGAAACATGTTTTAAATAGCTGCATTTCTTTGTTTGCAGCTATGGTATTTTTCTGGAAATTTTCTGTGAAGAATAAAGCATACCAGTAAAGAAGAAGATAAATAAATACATAATAGAGTTTACTTCCACGGAAATTTCCTAAAACAGATAAGTGTGAAGTTGGTCATCGATTTTTGAAAATAAATCTTGAGAGTTCCCATGTCTTGTTTTTCAGAAATGCTTCAGGTCTTTTTCATGTGTGGGATTTGGCTGGGTCCTCTGACTCTGAATTCACATTGATGGTGCAATAAAATACACATCCTCAGTGCAACCATATCATGCTTGCTGTTGTGGAGCAAGATTATGTCTGGTTAGATGTCTGACATGCTTGAAACCTTCTTTGGAAAATTTACCTGTCTGGACTGACTTCTTATAAAATATTGTATGGTTAAATGCTTTCTTTTGACAAACTTCTGAAACGGTGTTTTTACTAGCGATGTTTTCCCATGTTTACAGTTTCAGGAATATTACTTTCCAAGAAAAAGCTGGAATTGAATAAAAGTTTTTAACTGAATACTCAAAACATAAAGCTTAAATTATAAAGTTGTGAAGATCGTAAAAGTAGTATGCCGGAAAAGACAACAAGTGAATAACAGCTGTTTTGACGCATGTTTTATGATTAATTAGCTGCTTCTTGTGTGTAGCATGACAAAAGCATACGGGCTTCTGGGATCTCAGGTATAAAAAGAAGAAGAGTATAGTTATTGATTGTGGAGTGTCTCAATTTTTTAAACTTTCTCTTGTGGATCTTATTCTTGTGAAGGTGGCTAAGACGTGATCTTCCCATTTCTGCTGTGCTCTGTCATTATACAAGCTTTTGAAAGCTGGGCATGCAGCATGTGCCAGGAGCAGACCCATCTGCGGTGCTTTCACTCTCAAGTCCCACTTGGTATACCTAGTGAGAGCCTTTTGTTACTTGGCTGTGGAAGGTGAAGTGCAGATTCCCTCCTCTTAGTCTCTCCTTTCCTTTGTAAAGACTTTACTTGTATCTTTAGTTGCTGAACCAGTTCACTCTTTGGGCAGACAAGCAGAACTGGTCTTCTAGAAATTCAAATATTCCAAGATCTAGTCATTAAAAGGAGGTTTCACTTTTGTCTTTGATATCTGTTCTTTTACCCTATCTCGAGAGGTCAGATGTGTGAGATGCCCTATGCAAGTCAAAGGGTTCCTTAACTTAATAGCAGCAGAGAAAGTTAGTAGTGCTTCTGGAGTAAAATAGGATTGTGCTGATTTTATTCAGATGAGAGACCTGATTGTGGATTTTCTTATTATTATTTTTTTAATTATTATTGTTATTACTTTTTTTTTTTTTTTTGCACCTGAGTGAGTATGCCTGGTATATGTTATAGTCACTGACCATGTACTGATAAAATTCACAAACTGCTTGCTTTTTGTCTGCTGTTGGAGAAGTTCTTCAGAGCTAACACAACTATTCTTGTGTGTTTCTTTGTGTGGCAAAATGTAATTTGTAAGGCTGTCGGGGAATAAGGACAACTGGGGGATGGGCCTGAGTAAAGAACTGCTAAAGTAGCAACAGCCAAAGCAGCTGAAGCAGAACTATGAAACAGGGATATGAAGAAGCACTTTGCCAGATACCCTGTGATGACATGATTTATGCAAGGGAGGACACTGGAAGTGGGAAGGGTCTTGTGTGTGTGGGGTTGTGTAGAGAGTGTATGGGACACACATGCATGGAAGCCATGCTGGTATACAAGCCATGTGACCCAGCAGTTAAAGTGAGAGGAGACTCCATGGCATCCATGACTGTGTCTCTCTCTGCACAGGGTCTATTCTGGAAAGGATCTGGCCCCGGGGTCAGTTGTCGGTAACGACAGTAAGGCAGAATGAAAAATGACATGCTTCTTTCAGCCCTTTCAGTGTAGAATTTGTCTGAACCACTGAATATGCACATACATATGTAAAATAAATATATACCTATATATATGTGTATGTATATATATATGTGTGTATATATATGTATATATGTGTATGCACTTATATTTACTTTAAGTACTCACCAGATAGAGTATTCTATGTAAAGAGGGAATACTTTACCTCCAACTACGCAAAGCTACTGTGCATTACTTTTTTACTTTTTAAACCTCATGGCCTCTGGGAGCCTGATATTGCTTGTGCACAAGCATGAAAAGTCAATTGAGATAACTAAAGTTTTCTGGCCAGTCTCTAGAGCTTCTTCTGAAGTCTATGGGTTCCACATAGATAACTCTACTGGGAGAACTGGGGACCCTTGTATGTGTTGTATAAGGACAGGAGAGAGGAAAACAAAATTTGAATACACCATTTTTGGTATACGCATATTTCTATGTGTAATGATTTGATATGCATGATGCAAATAGCGGTAGCAACCCTGACTATATCCAAGCGTTTTGTGGTTTTTTTTTCCATTCATTACATAACCTGACAGATGTTAATCTCAACTTAAAGCTCATGTGATTGGTTTTCCTCATATTTAAAGTAGAACAAAGACCTATGATATTAAAGTCTGATGATCATCTGTCTGATGTTGAAAAGGCTTATTCAGTCATTAGTTGCTTGTACTGAGGGATTTATTAGTCATGGTAATGTCTCAAATTAGTTGAAGGACAGAGAGCATAATTAGGGCACTTTGTGCCTAATTACTGTTCACTGTATACATGTAGTTTAGTTACTCCTGCGTTTATGGGGCTAGCTGAAGTGCTAACAACAAGCATGTTAAGAATCAGTCTTTCATACTTACAGAATTATTAAAATTAGGATTAACATAGTTAATAATAGATGTAAAATAGTGTTGTGCCCTGAAGAAGAAGAGTTTCAGTGTACTGATGTCATATTTTTGCCCTGACTTTTCCTTTCTGCAAAAGATTTACTAAGTGAACTCTGCTGAATAAATTACAGTTTACAGTAAATGGGGAGAGAATAAAATGTGAAAGTCTGTGTATAGTGAAATAAATTTTACAAGAGCTTGGAAAAGAAAAGAATTCCTCTTTAATTAAGTTTGCCTTTCCACACAGAGTTCTGAGAGACAGAGGAAGGTGCTACTCTTAAGTATGGTATAGAGTTGATTAGCATCGATCTTATTTCAACTTAAAGGAACAAAAAGGTGCCAGAGTTAACTGTTGCTGCTACGTATAACATTTTGTTTTCTGGTTCAGACTGGGTTTTGTTTATTTATTTATTTATTTATTTATTAAATCTTCTGTCTTTCATCCCATTCCAAACTCAGTAAAAAAGCTGAACTTTGAAAAGTGGAGTGAGAAGCACAGAGAATTAGTTGAAAGGTAAGCAGTTTTGGACCAACTTGCACTCTGAAGTGAATATTTATTTAAACAATATGCTCTAGCTACCTTAGTTTGTTTCTGGCAACCTTAGTTTGATTCTGGCAACAGCTTCTCAGCAAATCCTGATGACTTCTTAATTCTGAAGGATTTTCTACCTTTGAAATGCATTTGGGCAGTGAATGTAGCTTGACAAAAGTAATTCTGATTCTAAGAAATGAAAATGTACCCACTGTCTGGCATACTGCATTCATGTGTCAGTGTGCTTTGTTTGGGTGCTAGCTGCTTTATAAAACTTCCCAAAAACACTCTGAATGGAGAACTCAGGTTGACAGGTGGTGCATGCTCCACTTCACTGGAAGGCATACAGAAGACATTCTCTATATTCTGGTCAGTTCCTTTTTTCAGCCAGACTCATTTCTGTCTTATCTCTCTTATGTGACTGCACATCAGTGGCTATGGCTTTTGAATCAGAAATGCAGAACTGGCTGCTAGCAGCATTACAGGGAAATTATAGCCTTTATTACTTTCTTGATTTCAGTCACATTTTAAAGTAGAGTTTAAGAAAAATGGTATTCTGGTAGCAACGTGTCATCTCTGAAAAGGCTACTACGATAGGAGTAGAGCAAGTGAGACTAGCTTATTTTATGGTGTAAGCCTACTTCCTCCATATTTGGTTATATTAATTTCAGATTTGCAATACTTTCTTTACTGGTTTAGCTAATGGATTAGTGAGATGCAAGGTAGCGTACTGGTATGGAATTAAAAAAAAAACTGCTTATGGTTGAAGTCTCTCTTTGAATAGATATTTTTAGTAATGACTGGAAAAAGCAGTTGGATATTGGGATGGAATTCTTCCCTCCTCACTGATATTGCATTATTAGTAACTTTCAGTAAGCTATCAGTGTCCTCGTCTTTATACCAATTTGTAGTTCAGAGATTTAAAATTGGAGGATTTGAGGTTTCTTGTTAGATAAAATAGGAAATGAAAACCTGAAATGTACTTACATTTTTATTTTGTTTTTCTTGATTTGGAATCACAGAACATCCTGAGTTGGGACACATAAGAATCATCAGGTCCAACTCCTGATCACCTAAAAATCAAGCCTTATGTCTGAGAGCGGTGTCCAAACATCCCTTGAACTCCAGCACCTTAGGGCTATGGTCACTGCCCTGGGAGCTTGTTCCATGCCCACCACAGTCTGGTGAAGGACCTCCACTAACACCCAGTCTGATTCTCCCGTGACACAGCTCCATGCTGTTCCCATGGGTCCTGTTGCTGTCATCAGAGAGCAGAAATCAGCACTGCCCCTTTGCTTCCTGTGATGAGCTGTAGGCTGATGGGAGGCCTCCCGTCAGCTCCTCTGGTCTGGGCTGAACAAACCCAGGGACCTCAGCCACACTTCATACCTCTTGCCCTTCAGACTCTTCAGAATCTTTGTTTATTTTCATTGAATGGTCTCTAACATCTTGATGTTGTAATTATATTGTAGTGCCCAAACCTGCACTCAGTTCTCCAAATAAGGCCACACAGCACAGGGCATAGCAGGACAATCCGAACACTCATCTAACTGGTAGTGCTGGACCTGAGGCACCTCATGGTACAGTTGGCCCCTCTGGCTGCCAGGGCACACTTCCAACTCAAATACAACTTTCCATCAGCCAGAACACCCAGATCCTATTCCGCAAGGCCACTCTCCAGACTCTTATAGTAGGCATGGGCCTTTGGCATGATGTCTTGTATATTTCATTTGGACAGTATCCAGGCTGTTTTTAATAATGATGCAAAAAGAAAATGAAAGAGGGACAAAACTGCATGCTTGTCATTCTGCATCACTCTGTACAGAGCTCTCAGATCTTTGGCAGTTTCTCTGTACTTTCTGCTGTTTAAAGGCTGCAGAACAAAAAGTGAGGGGAAAAAAAAAAAAAAAAAAGATCAGTTTTGTGGTGAATATTTCCTTTCTTAGAGAGGTGATTATGAGTTAAGTTTTACTCCTCATCATCTGAATACCTCAGGGGAGCAGGGATTGCCTCTGCACTCTTAGCAACCTTAAGCAAATTTACATAGCAATTAGATGATAGCATATGATACAACCGGGCCAAAAATAAGAGAAAGAAAGCAGTGTGGCAATGAAACATGAAAAAGATGGCAATAGGTAGCTCTGTGTGATACAGAGTACACACTTACAAACTTTGCTTTCTACATTTTAGTGCTCACATTCACAGAATCCTGCTAATAGGAGATGTTAAATATTTAATATCTGACATTTCTATAACGACTATGTTGTGCAGTAAAGATATTCAGTATTATACAACACATTTCGATTTAAAAGTATGAAAACACTTTTTGGACTGTTAAAGGGAAGTTGATGGTGAACCTTTTATTTTGACTGCACGTCACTTTCAGATGTAGTAGACTCTTTTGACTTGTTTGCAGCAAGCTAGTTATAAAAGAGCTGATATATAAGCAGTGTCTTTTGTTTGCCCTCTGGAAACTCACTAAGTTGTGGCAAGCTCCCAGTTGCATTTCTAAAATCATCCAGGCATGCTGAAAAGACAGAGCAGTTTTCACAGTGGTGATAATCTTAAGTTTCAGTGAAACTTGGTAGTGTTATCTGAGAAATGGTGCAAAGAATTATAAATACAAACTGTTTTGGTGCATTCCCACAAAGGGCTACAGTAATAGCCAGACATGCCTGTTCCATTTCTGTCCTTTCCTGACTTTTTCTGTCCTTTGCTCTTGTAAATATAGTGTTGTCTCTCCATAGAACACCCTGTGGTCTTCACTTCTGTGGAAGGTTCACTGAGAAGTTACCCTTAGTCTTGAAGGCAGTGTATGACTGTAATTAAAAACTCTTGAAAATCCCTCCCTAATAATTTATCAGTAATATTTTTAGATTCAGTGTACAATACAAATTGGTACAAGAACAGTACTTATATTTCTTTTCCTTACTGGAATAGCTAAGCTTATGCTAACATTGGAACTGATTTATATGAATTGCATACCCTCAGTAATAATTGGTAGTGTCCATTTGTGAAGATACGTTGTATGACTGTCAGAGTTACTGCTATCAGTCTGATGCACTTTGCTTGACTTGAAGCCCATAGCAGTTCCCTGAAATAAGCTGGATGAGTAATATAGATTGCAAACTTTAGCACTGAAGGAATATTTAAGTCCACACTCATTTAATTCAAATGGAAAGAAAACTACTTCCAGGCATTCTTTGACCTTTTGGTGATATCTGAGTGAATCTGCAGACATAATTAAGGTATTGCCATTTTCCTAATGACTTAGTGATAAAATATATATTGCTGCTTATCTAATTAAAAGATAGACAATAAATGAACATGAGTGTTTTTCTTGTGCAATTGTGTCATCTTGATAAAAGAGATAGCAAAAAAATAAGTTTAAGTTAAAGGAATGATACAAGATTTCGACTATACCATATCTACATGTGAGTACATTATTGACACGTGACTTCAGATGTTTAGTCATAGCATATGGATGCAGTGTTTGTTTGCTTTCTTAATGTTTGGAAGGAGCTGAGTGAGGATATATGAGGTTTAATTATTTACATAATAGCTAGAGCAGGAGGCTATGAAGAAAAAAATACTATTAATGTTATTAACATCTATTATGATGAATAAGCGTCCCTTGGAAATATTAGTGCCATGACCTGAAAATGGTGTATGTATTGGGGAAAGCTTGGAAATTCCTTTTTGCATTTTAAGGCAGGAAAAGGCTAAGAGTATGGGGATACTTTTATGTGTTTGACTTATGGCTTGAGTTTCTCTGTATGCATGATATGTCAGCCCTTCTCCTGATTAATTTATTAGTTTACACTTTCTACAGTCATAAAACAAAATGTTGGTGTTTGACATAAATGCTTGCCTCTTTCTGGTGCACCAGAACGCACTGTAAGTGTTTGATATTTCCTAGTTTCTTCTTCATCTCTTCATTATTTCGATTCACTGGTTTTTGTTTTTTTTTTTTTTTGTTTGTTTGTTTTGTTTTTTCTAAGCTTGTATTTATTTATTTATTTATTTATTTATTTTTCTTTCCTGATTCAATCACTATTAGAGCTGATAAAGCAGATGATGAAGATGACGAAGACCTAACTGTGAATAAAACATGGGTCCTTGCACCAAAGATTCATGGTGGGGATGTGACTCATATACTGGACTCCTTACTTCAAGGATATGACAATAAACTTCGGCCAGATATTGGGGGTAAGCACTTGAAATAATTCACTAGATGTGAAGCAAAGTTAATTTATGCTTTGTCAACGATGACAAATGATTTCTTTTTTTAAATTAAAATAGTAGTCTAAATATTACACCAATAAAATGCAATGTTTTGCTAAAAATGTTAAAAATAATTATTGATGCATAAGCAAAATTTTTGTGTTACATTCACTATCATTTACTTATGTATTTTTTGAGAGGACAACAAGCAAGATATATAATAAATCATTAAAAGATAATTATATATTGTCTTGTTACTCTAAGATCTTCTGACAAATCTATGTGTATACATGAATTATAATTTTGGGGAAAAAAAGATCCTGCAGGATTTTAAAGTATTATTTCTAGATATTTTCTCTCTCTTTTTAGAAAATGCACTGTGTGTATTTTATTGAAATATAACTCAATTCAGTGCTCATTTTTCCTTAGTTCAAATTTTGAAAAACTTTGCAAGAATTTACAAAGTCAATTTAGAGCAATATCTTTTCTGGAGAATTGTAGGAAGGAAGACTGCATTACTGTAGTTTAAACTTTGCAGCTAGTAGGAAGTGAATTTTGTCTTTCACAAATCAAAACGACAATTTAAATGTAACAGTTAAGTGTTAATATTTGAAAGCATTCATGTTGAAATCCTGGAGTACATGAAAACGTCACCAGCTGTCGTCTACCATATGTTCGCTGGATCAAACTAGGAAAAATGTTTTTCTTGAGTTTGTTTTCTGAACTACGAAGAGAGGTGGAGGATGAAATTATTTGCTTAATGCCTGGTGTTCCCTATGAAAGGAATGCAATGTAAGTCTATAAGGTGCATATATAATAAACAGTAATGCAATCCAGACTTGTTTCATTTAGGTAGGAGAAAAGAGAGATGCAATCTCAGACTAAGTATTTTCTCTTGAAAGCTTCTGTAAAATTCTTTCCCTCCCTAAATTTCTTAGTTCTATTTTATTGTTGACTGTTACCCTGAAGATATTTTATGGAAGTTTTTCTTTTCCTGTCACTGTATGGAATCTAATGAAGTTTGCCATAGAATGGTTTGTGTTGGAGGGGACCTTTATGTTCACCTAGTTCTAAACTCCCTGATATAAACAGGGACACTTCCCTCTAGACTCAGTTGCTCAGAGTCCCATCCAGCCAGGCCTTGAATGCTTCCAGGGAAGGAGCATCCACAGTCTCCCTGGGCAACATTTTACAGTGTCTCATTATCCTCCCAGTAAATAATTTCTTCCTAATATTCTAGTCTAATTCTACCCTCTTTGAGTTTAAAGCCATTACTCCTTGCCCTGTTACTATCAGCCCTTACAAAAAGTCCTTCCCTTGTCTTTTCCTTCACCTTCATTTAAGTGAATTACTGTGAACATACAACAAAAAACATCTTCCAGCAAATTTTTTCTTAATTTCTCAACTCATAAAAGTTATGTAGTATCATTTTCTTTCCCCTCCCGGGTTGATTAATGCAGTGGAGAACAAAAGAATTGTGAGGGAATAAACTTTCTTCACTAGGATTTCTTCTAATTCTTAGCTGGTGTGTGGGGATGAAAGTAAAGAGGATACTTTTGCTCTTCTCTCCCTCTAAAATTCTGAAATAGAAAAAGAGGTAATAAAGGAAGAGGAGTTCATTCTTGGATGTCAAATGGATTTTGAGGGACACCAAACATTTTTTATGTAATCCTTACAACAAAGATTAATTGTGCACTGAGTCCTGGTCAAGCAAAAACTTTTTAGAGTCTTTTTTGAGTACTTCAATGTACAGTATTCTGGATTTCAATTATTGGTAGAATTACTATTTCTGAAAGAAAGCACTTTCTAGCTTCTAGCTGGTCTAACATCAATGCTCACTTACTTTTTCTTCTTTACTTTCCCAAGAGTACATTTTTGACCTTTGCTATTTGGGACCTGACTCTGTCCAAATACTGAAAGGCTCGTGAAAAGCTAGAGTGATAAGAACAGTAGATAACTGGAATATGTTCACTTTGCTGCTGGGAGAGCAAATGTGAAGTCTGGATCTCTTTTGTTTAGAGAAAAAGTTGCAGTTTTGGCAAAAGTGAGATGAAATACCAGCTTTAAATACAGGTATTAAATTCTGTCCAGCTGTTTGAGATATTTAACAGCAGATATCTAACATAGAATAATAAAACTAGGCTGTGGCATGTTCATCTTATTCTGAGCCAATTATGTGGATAAAATTTAGTGTCAGATTACATATCTTTGGAGTATGCCAGTTATTCTACAACAAGGTTATTGACTGGACTTATAATTATCTTTCAAGGTAATAATTTCCCATGCAAAGTTATTACTGAGTTACAAAGCTCAGTCAAAATAGCAAGACTTTTGTATATTTTGAGCTTAGGCTTTTGGGGTTTGAATAACAGAGTCAAATTTAATTTTCCTCTTCACATTGACACAGCATCTCAGAGCAGAAAAAGGGGTTTCATTGTTGAATAGGCAGAGTGACGTGACAAAGGAGAGCCAAAAGAAAATTAAAAAATCTACTGCAATACTGAAATTTAATTTCAGAAAATCACATTGTGTCATTTTCTGTGTGTCTCATACTAATATCTGTGAGTTGTATTGATTTGTTAATTGCTACTCTTTGCTATGTTTATAAAACTTAGTAGGCTTTAACTCGTTATATGTAACATATTTTTAGATGTATGGAGCACAAATATACTATTATTAAAGTAGATTCAGCACAGTATGAAATAGTGGCAGTTGCCACCTGGACTTTCTGATCTGTAGTACAAATCCTTTAATTACTGATGCAGCCTTGGTGTGTCGATATATTAACAAAACAATATTATACTTACTGTAAGGTAAGAATATATATATATATAATTTATAACGACATCTTCATTCCTAGTTGTAATTGGCATTTTTTAAACTCTCTTTTTTAAAGGAAAGAACTGTCTGCACACTATTCCATCCCTCACAACTTAGGGATACTGGCATATCAATGTTAGTCTATCAATTTATATTTTTTCCAGCTATGTCTCATGTCAGGTGTCATGTATTGCATTAGTGAAATGCAACTGATAGTCTGAAAGTTCATTTAGAAATAGGAATAATCACATTAGTTCTCTAATGTAGTATTTTCAATCACAAACTTGAGGAAAGACATTATTGATACAATCTTTAAGAATGATGAGGATGATAGTTCACAAACATAGGAGAAAAGCCTACTTAGAGAAATTTGAATAGTTGTAATTGTTCTGTTAGCAAGGAATGAACAAATAATTGCATCTCAATTCACTGATGTGAAAAGTTATGTACTCAGAGGTATAAAAGCTGCAAGAACAGAAAGTGAACTTTCTAGAGACTGATAGATGTGCTAACTCTGAAATGATATTAGGGGATATTTTCTTGAACTGTTGCTTTTAGAATAGCATAAACAAAATAGTGAAGTATGTAGGAAAATAATAAACTCATATAAGCACAAAAATAGCAGGTAAAAATAGAGATGTACTCTCATGAAGAATATTTTACATGAATTGAAGGAAACTGAAATACAAGAGTAATGTTTATAAGAGTAAATGCAGTGAATTTTAAAGTATTTGAAGTGTGCCCTGCAAAGAAAATGATGGGAAAAAAGGTGGTGGGGTAGGAACCTTTGCTTCATTTTAAATAAAAAAAGATATAAAAATAAAAATGAAGAACAGAAAAAATTCTTTAGAGAAAGAGTTGGAAGCCTGCTGTAGACATCTGAAGTTGAATTTTCATACAGATAGTTGCATATATAATATTCTTAGGTAAATTATTGTGAGAATTACATTGTTATATTAAATACTATTGAAGTAGTATTCAAGCACTGAAGACTGCTTTGCTGAATAGATGCTTTATCATTGATTACTTTAGGCAATTATTGAGGAGTTAAAGAAAGCTTGCTCAGAAAAAACCCCCACAAACAAACAAAAATCCAAACAACTTAGATGAAATTAACTACTTTTGTTTAAATTGAAGAATTGTGATAAATAAAGATAGGTGTTAGACTTTCAGTCTAAGATGCACATTTTTGATAAGTTAACGGAGCAAATTAGCAAATTTAGATGGACTAACTTCCTATTGGGTAATGTTGAGGACTAGATTAATGAAAATGGAGGAATATTCAGCAATAGAAAGGGCAATATTCTGTGCTTTTAAAATCAAGTCTATATTTTTTGTCGGGATATAGAAAGGTCTCCCACATAGCAAGCAGAGAGATTTCAAGTATCAGAATCTGAAAATTGGACCTAGTTAAATGCAGGTTAATAAAAGAGGCATTTTCAACAGCAAGAACAATCACTAAAATAATTTTGTCAGTGATTGAGGTGGATGTGTATCAGTGTAATTTTTCTAATCCATAGTTAACCTTTTCAGAATGCAGATTTTGAACCCAAACTGGTGTTCAGAATATGCCTGGGGATTTCAGCATCATTCTTTGCTAGGGAAGCAGTGGTCGTGTCTTCCAAGAAACACTGCTTTCCATGTATTGCTTCCTGTGGGGAGATTCATTCTCCCTCTTAAACTTCAGGAATAAGAGTCACATCTTTCCAGAGATCAATCCTGTTCTTAGCTATGTGCTTGTGTTAAATGATGCTCTAAACCAGTCAAATACCAGTTATACTTCTTTAAAAAGTTTATCAATACAAGCTGGAGCACAAAAGGATTGAGCACAGCCCTGCCAATAAGGACCTGGAGTGGATGGCAAGCTGGATGGGAACCAGTGATTTGCCCTCAGCCTGGAAGACAACTGTATCCTGGGCTGAATCAAAAAAATCAAATAAAGGTCATTAGGACGAGGGAGGTGATCCTGCCCCCTCAGCTCTGCATCAATGAGACCTCAGCTGGAGTCATATTTGTGTCCAGATATAGAGTCCCCAGTAAAGGACAGACATGGACCTATTGGATTGTGTCTGAAGGAGGGCCACAGAAATGATCCAAGGGATAGAAGGCCTCCCCTGTGTGGACAGACTTGGAGAGTTAGGACTGTTCAGCTTGGAGAAGAGAAGATTTTGGGGAGACCAGTAATAGTATCTATCTATTTCAGTATCTAGAAGGAGACTATAAGAAAGGAATAGACTCTTTAGTGGAGTCTGTGGTGATAGGACACGGGGAAATGATTTCAAACTAGAAGAGGGAAGATTTAGATTGGAAGGAATATAAGGAAGAAGCTTTTTACAGTAAAGGTAGTGAAGCATTGGATCAAGTTGTCCAGAGAGGTGGTGGATGCTGTGTTTCTAGAGACATTCTAGGTCAGGCTGGACTGGGCTCTAAGCAGTCTGACCTCGCTGTAGGTGTCCCTGTTCCTTGTAGGGGTATTGGACTAGATGACTTTTAAAGGTTCCTTTCAACTCAAATGATTCTATGATTCTAGCGAAGAAAATGCAGCAAAGCAGGAAATCAGAAATGTGAGTGTATTTCTTCATATCAGGCATAGTGTATGAGTTCCTTGCACACATCAGCTACTTTGGGAGCTGATGAACTCTCTCTTGGGGGCAACTGCTTGGTGTTCTTCACTCAAACTATTTAATATGCAGGTTAAACTACAGTTCTCTTACCTTCTTGCTTTACTCTTGCCTTTTTCAGTGCAAATATTTAAAGTGGACTATCATTTTCTTCTCTTACTTAGAAATTTATAAGATCTACTGTACTGTTTTGCACTCAAGGTTTGTTAAACACCCTTTCTACTCACAGTTTTTTCAAGGCCATTACTACATTTCCTAAATAAAAGAAGGAAAAGTACCTTTCCAAACCATCTATCGCTGTTAGCTCTTTGTAGAAAGAAAATGAACCACAGTAATTATATGGAGGTCATCATTTCCATGGGCTCGTATCACTTCTAGTTCACAAACACGAGTAAAATGAATTCTTTCTTCTAATTCACGGAAGCACTGGGATCGCTTCTGCACAGAAGAACTAAGGAAACAAAACAACCCCTTCCAATCTTACTGCACTGGGTCTGTAGCTCTGTATCATTTGGGTCAATTAAAACAATTTCAACAGGTGGATTTTCAGACCCTTCACTAGCTCTTAATAGCTCTAATAATCTTACTCAGAGAAGTATAGAAAAGGCAAATTGAACTCTGTGGAACATTACAGAAGAGCCCTTGTGGTAGATCAAGTACTGCTTGCTGCACACTGGAATTTCATAAAATTGACACAGCCCATATTAAAAACTATCTCACTGACAGATCTCAAAATTTAGTTGTTAATAATGAAATATCAATGTTAGGTTGTCTATTGTTGGGTCTCACAAGGGTGACTTGATCAAGAATAATGATATCTTGAATGATTTTATCAATGAATTTTTGTAGCAAATTTGGCAGATGGAGCAAAGACTGTTGGCAAGAGAGAAGTTGCATCTGCAGAGTAATCCCCTCCTTCAGTAAAATCAGAGATGCAGACAAAGGCTAATTGTAGGAAAAAGAAAAAAAAAAGGAAGATAACAGTGTGGAAAGAAAGCATATGGGTTATATTTCAAAGTGAGAGGTTCTTCACATAAAAGTAGTGATTTAGGAGAAAATGTAATTACTTATATATTTTTCAATAACTATAGTGAATTCCTAGGTATGTGTCTCCCAGAGGACTGTTCTGAGATAAGACTTTTTTGAAAAGAGACATTTTAAGTAGAAAACTAGAAGTGTTCACGAGTCACTGATAGTACTGTTTAAAAAGAATGCCAGATCTGATGTCCAAATTCCAAGATGAGTCTGGAAAAAATAGTGAAATTTTAGATGTTAAAGCTGAACAGATAAACCATGGGTTGCATTTTCAGTGTGTGATAAGAACTCTTCATCATATCCTAGTCTGAGAGGTGACCTTATTCACTCTGTGCAGGTAATTGTGTCTAAGGAACAGGTTTACTATGTGGCTAAGTAGTGATGAAAGTTAATCAAAGAATTGAACCTCTAAATAAAACACATTTTCCTAGCTTTAAGAAGAACTAGATATTTCCTACAAATGTGAGGGAGAAATGCTGGATTCAGCATTGCTTGAGCAGTGAGGAAAGATCCTTGTGTTCAAGTCTTGCAGTGACTAAACTGAAGAGTTTATCTGTTGTATAGAAAAATAAATTTGCAAAATCAAGGGCAGTGGATATGTATTTGTGAGATGTGGCATGCATAAACTATATGTTACATCATACACATGCATACAAACACATACATATACTCTCCCCATTCCTGCCTCTTTAAATTTAAGCCATTTAAAGCTCAGGGAGTAATTATTTTTTTTTTCCTCAGGAAACAAATTGATTTCCCATTTTAACTCTCAGTAGAGCACACTGGAGACAGGAGAGTGATCAGGTGACTGGGCACTCTGTGGTTGTACAGAAAACCCTTTGTGCAGCCTGACTGACATGTCTCAGTCACAAGCTCAGGGAACTGGTAATCGGATTTGGGATCAGGGAGAATTTCCTGTCAGGTGAGACTGGCAGGGAAATGTATCTGTGGATAATTAGGAAATGTATCTTGCCTGTTATCAAAGCTGGCAGGGTTGTTAATGGTACCCTATTTCTTTCTGTGTGTCTGAGTTCTAGGTCTTTGAGGTTTGAAAAATCCTGTGTTACTTAAGATTTTACATCTCTTGTAGAAGGCTTAGAAGATCTCTAATGGTATGCAATGTGAAGAAATCATATCTGGTGATGGAGAATCCCTCTTCTGTGAAATCAAAGTATATTTTTCTTGTACTTTCCCTCTTTCTGTCTACAAATGAACAGAGGGACTTCATTTTAACATGCTAGATCATGGGAGAAAGACCAGAAGAACTTCAGAATGAACCCTCTTGTGCTCATTCATTGCCATTCTGTCTATTGTACAAGCTGGGAAAAAAAGTGCTTAGTAAATTGGTGTTGTTTAAATGCAGAACTCTCCTGTACCACATCCTGACCTTTTCCATTTGTCTTTTTTTCCCCTATAAATCAGCATAACAACAAAATTATCAGTGACGCATACATCAGATGTCACTTTCATGGAAATTTGCTGAGACTTTGTGTCTTTCAGTTAATACATTTAAAAAAAAAAAAAAAGTATTTCTAAAGCAATTAACTTTGTCAGCACAGAAACAGTAATTTTTGGAATTTCTTGGTCTTTCAGTTTGGTGCGTAGAGAATATATTGATGAAAGTGATGAAAGTATATTGGCAACTCTTAGGTGCAATGTAATTGTGTGAAGAAATATGTTGTTAAAAGTTGTTTTATTTAGAAATATGAAATATGTTGTTTTATTTTTTTTAGGTATCTTCAGTAGGAAATGCTGCATATTGATTTCTCTTGCAGCTGGTAAACATGTCTGCTTCTAGACCTTCTGGTTTACTGTACAAAAGTTCTTTTTCTGAATGTTTTTTTCTACTTGTGTTAGTTTTTTTTTAATGATGGAAGAATCTTTTTGTTCTCACTGCTGCCTTTACCTTTGACAGTTTTTGTATCTATCTTATACCTATTCACAAAGTATAGGTGAAATGTAAGTTGCCTTAAGCTACAAAAAATTCATCTTGACAATTTTAACTTAATTCATATGGGATAAGGAAGTCAAGTCATATGAGTCTTCACAGAATGCACAAAATAAAGTTGTAATTATTCTGAATCTAATAAAACATCAGATTGATAATTATTTTAATAAAATACATTATCAATGTAGAGAATAAATTGAATAAATAATTATTATGGTTGCTGTTTATTGTTGTTTGTTTTGTTTTTTAGTGAGAACTACTGTAATTGAAACAGATGTCTATGTTAACAGCATTGGCCCAGTTGACCCAATCAATATGGTAAGTTCAGACTATTGACAAAAAACATTATCTGAGAGATGCTGTGGGCTAGTATTCTGAAGTAATTCTAATCTCAATCAAATGAGCTTCTTTGTTTCTGAATATGTATTCTTACACTGTTGGATATTGCAAAATCCAATTTAGCTAGTTGAAATTGTTTTAATTTTTTCAATAAACTTAGTTTTAAAAATGAGTATATATAGAAGACATTGCTCTGGGAGCTTGTTTTGGCCCATGTTAAGTATTTTTACTGTATTCATCTATACTTAGTTTACCTCTGGTTCAGTATGCGATATTTCCAGAGCTGCTCCTCAGGGATTTGGAAAAATAATGTTTGACCCAACATTTTTGAATAAAACTATTTTCAGTGCATTTATTTATTTAGTTCACTAGAAAAAAACAATTGGAATAAACTTAATTGTATTCCTTCCTTCAGACTCACTTAGTATTGTGGGTCATTGTCAATGTGTATGTGTAGCTGATTTCTTCAGAAATTAAAAAGCACAGTTTATCTAAATTCTGGGGGGAACCGCTGAGGTTAGATCTCATTGTTTGATACAAACTGTGAACAACACTAGTGTGGAAGTTGAGCCTGTGGCCTTTCCTGAAATCGCCTAGAATTTGTTTTCAATTCTGCCTGAGTTTGAGGTGTTGAGGCCTGGATGCATGACCTCTGCAGGACAGTGCATTGGCAGTAGCTCCTCTCAGTAGCTCAGAAGCAGAAGGACACTTGAATGGGTCTGTGCTCAGCTCCCTCCTGTCTTTTTCATTTTTACCTCCCTACAGAATTGCTCAGTTTTTCATTTGTGTGCAGAAGGGCCTTTTCTTCCAGTCTAGGTATGCTAGACTAGGCCAGTGCAGGGAACTTCTGAGCATTTGGCAAAATGATGTTATTTCCAGCTATTTTTCATCTTTCAGAGATGAGATACCAGACAAGAAAGACTAGTGGTATTTGGTAAAGGTGTTAAAAATGCAAGATGCTGATATGGACATTCATTCCAGTGTAACAATTTACCAAGTTTAGGGTTATCATCACCTGAAGCCATGGCAGGGAAGTCTCAAGTGGGGGTTTTATGTAGAGAACTCAGTTTTTCTTCTCTTCTTCTCCCTGTTGTGTCCCCTCTGATGGAACTTATAGTGTGAGCAAAACGTGTGGACAGATTGCTGCTTCTTAATAGAGACATAGCAAGTAGTAAAAGTTTCCTTTTTAAACTAGCAATTGCTTTCTCTAAGCTTGGACTCTAGGAACCTGGATTATATAAGCATGTAATATAACTTAAAAATCAAACTTTAAAAAAAGTAATTTTATATAAATATATATATATATATATATTTAGATTTATTAAAACTTCCAACAAAAACGTCATTAATGTAGGAAAAAGTGTTCTCAGCAAAAAATAATTACAGGTGTGACTTTGTAAGCTCTCTTTGTGCGAGCTGTTTCAATAAGGAACCACTTCCCCTGGAGTTAATATTGTTTGTGTTAGTTAACCAATACTCCAACATTTGCTTCAGTTTCCAGGGCTGTCCTTAGCCCTCATTTTATTACGTTATGTGAGAACACATATCTGTGACTCCCCTTTGGATTAATCATTTCCCATATATGTTAATTCACTCTGTCAAATGATAACCTTAAACTTTTCAGTTTAGAAGCGTAGAGAGGGTTGGTTTTTTTTTTTGTTTGTTTGTTTTGTTTTTTTTGGGGGGGGATGGTTTTTTTTTTTTTTTTTTTTTTTTTTGTTTGAACAATAAGGTTGTAGCGTGATATCAGGGGAATATGTTCCTATGGAAACTTAAAAAGGTACTTGTTATGAGAGAAAACTGACTTATTTTTCTCATACATTTTATTTTCCTCTTGCCATGTAATAGACTTTTTAACTTTCATAAAACAGAGATTTTTAGTATGTGTATGACATTAATTAGAATTTATTTTTAAAGGCTCTTGGAGTCTGACTTTTAGTATTTAACTTTACAAAGATCTACATAAAATTCTAGATGCTATAGACACCCCATGCATAAAAGATGTCTTCTTGCAGCATGTGGTCTCTCTAGGCATCTGCAGTCTGAGTAAATATTCTTAACAAGTGTCTAGATCAGTGAAGTATTTAGGCTTCTAACACTTATTAAGCCTAAAGAGTTTTGAATTTATTTTTTTTAAAGCTATCCTGTGCAATGCATCGTTCAGCAGTCATATAAACTACATCTAAGTGCATTTTTATGGCCAAAGTCTTGGTGCCTAAAAGCTGTGCAGTAGTCTGGTATTTTCTTAATGGAACTTAGACATATGATGAATATTTAGAGCCTGTTTTTCTCTATGTGGAAGCTCATTCTGTTGAACTCTTAATGCAAATGTACTCTTACTACTTTTCCTTTCAAGCTAAGACTAATGTTAAAATACAAAAAAAACCAAACAAATATCAAAAACAAACAAAGAACTCACAAGCAAGCAACAAAAGAAAAAAAATAACAAAAATAAAACAACAAAAACAAACTACTGTAGTGGTGCATTTGTACAGCTGGATATATGGCACTTGTATGTAAACAGTGTCCACACATGCTGCCTTTGGACCTCTTGATCTTTCTCTGCACTGTGTTCATCACCCAGTCCTTCTGTGTTTATCAGTGTTTTGTGCTTTGATACTCCAGTTTATTTACAGATGTCCTCTGCTGCTGCCTGTGGCAGAATCATGCCAGCACCTCAGCTTTCATGATATGGCAATTCTGATTGGAATTCCTTTCCAGTATGTACATTTTATAGAAATAGGTTCCATTTTCTTTCATGTGGTGGGAACAGTTCTTCAGAAATCAGAACAGAAGTATCAGCAAGGCTTTGATTATCACCCTTAGCTTTTTGTATGGCATCTTCTTTGGAGTGAACAAGAATGACACATTTTTTTTTCCCCCAACTCACTCCTTTTTTTCTTTTTTTTTTTTTTTCCTTCTTTTTCTTTTTTCTTTTTTCTTTTTTCTTTTTCTTTTTCTTTTTCTTTTTTCTTTTTTCTTTTTTCTTTTTCTTTTTCTTTTTCCTTTTCCTTTTCCTTTTCCTTTTCCTTTTCCTTTTCCTTTTCCTTTTCCTTTTCCTTTTCCTTTTCCTTTTTCTTTTTCTTTTTCTCTTTAATTAGAAAAGATAGATTTCAATAATTCTGGTGCTTGTCAACACTAACAATGGTCAGAGTTAATTGTCTATTAATCACATAAATGTTTGGAGACTGTTTTTTGTTTTTTGTTTTTTTTTTTTTTAATAGCAGCTGATTAAATATTCCTTTAGTAATCCTGAATATTGTTCTTCATTATGAAACATACTTAAGCATTAAAAAACACATCTATTAGTATGACTTATTTTGCCAGCTATAGGATCTTGAGTAATAATTCATAAATAAAATTTTATAAGTGCTCTCTGTTTTTCATGGTAAAAAAATAAGAGCTTAAGTTGATTAGTCTGGCTGTTGCTGGCAGTGAGCTTGCCTACTGCTGTTGCAAGGTAGCTCTAAGCTTATCCCACCTGGTTTCAGGGGAATCAGCCAAGTACAAGAAATATCCTGCTCATACTGGCTCAGTACAACAGTTCTGAAGTCAGTTGCAATTTCTGTGATCATTTTGAAGGGAATGACAAGGGATGAGGGAAAAGCCAGCCTTTGTATGACAGAGAAATATTGCAATATTTTTTCTGAGAGCAAACCAAAGAAGAGCAATCTTTTCAACCCTTGCTTTAGACAGCATTCAGTACTTGTAAACTGCAGCTGAAGTATAACTTGTTGTCTCTCCATGAATACAAAGTCAGAATAGGTAGTTAAGGTCCCACACATAGCATCAGAAAGTTGCCCACCTCTGTAAATGTGCCTTAATTCCTTAATTTGCTTGTGCTGTTTAGGAGCGATTCAATCTGAGGCTGCAGACTTCTTGTTCTGTTGCTCATTCTCAAATTCTGTGTGTTTCAGGAGATGCATTTTTGTGTGTGTGTGTGTGTAGATCCACTGTATCACTTAAATTGCAGCTGATATGGTTTAACTATATAAGAAAGTCTGCATGAATTCCCTTGACTTCATTAGAGTATACCACCATACACTAGTTGAAATCCATTTTATATAATCTCAGATCTCACAGATAAACAGCCAGAGTAATAACTAAACTGACTGTGAAGTATTTGATATTTCAGATGCTGGTTTTCTGTATTTGCATAAGGCTAATTTGTTAAAGAAAATAGCAGAAGTGCTGAGATGGCTGTGTATGGCTGGGACTAAGAAAAGTTGCTTAAATTTTTTTCCTTTCTCTTTGTGACCAGTGTGCCAGAAGCAAACACTTTGGTTTCTTATGTTTCCAGTACTTCCTTCCATATTTCTGTGCAGAATATCTTCCATGGTGGTTTTGTGCTGTCAGCTACTTCTTGATGACTTCATATACAAATTCATCTGCCTTCCTGTTGTCTGTAACTCTGCCTATCTCCTTCTGTCCTATATGAAATACTGCTTTGTGTACCCCACATCTGTTAACAGATCTTTAGATACTTAGATATCTCAGTGTGGCTAAATCGTAGCTTTAAATCTTCTCTCTCTCTCTTTTTTTTTTTTTTTTTAAATTTTTAATTTTTAATTTTTATTTTTACTTTTTTTACCCTTTCTCACTCTTCATTGCTGTGGATATTCTGTTTGGCATTGAGATATAATATTTTTCTATGATGTGATGGATCCTAGAGCCTTCTGCAAGGTCTCAGACAGTCTTGTAAATTCTGACTGTAAAGCAGCTTTTGGGGGTTTTATTTTTATTTATTCTTAATCCTTCTATCACAGTGAATCTCTTGTCCACATTTTCATTATTCTGATAATAAATTTTTGGATTGCAATTGCCAATCTTGCTCCAGTCATACTATCTATAGTTGTCCTGCTGGGAGAATTTTCCTCTGTTTCTACTGAATCATCTCTTTCTTGCTTGTGTTCCTCCTCAGGCTCCTCTTACACTGGATCTCACACATAAACTGTTTCCTTCAAGGCATTTCAAAGCCTGTTCAGTCTTCCCCCCCCCGGCCAAGAGGCCAATTCCTACCTGAGATCTCAACAGAGATCCTTCACATCCTTTCAAATTTTCAACTTGGTATACCATATGCTTTCTCCTAGTCTGCCCCCTACACTTCAAAGAAACTTTCTATAAGGCTTTTTTACTGTTTCTCATCATGTTCCTGCTTAAAACTTTTTTTTTTTTTTTTTTTTTTAATTTTATTTCTCTCTGTGGAGTCTACAAAATGTGAACATTTAAACTTTTGCTGTGCTACTGACAGTTCTTACTGCTATTAGGTTCTCTATTTCCTGCTGCTTTAGCCCCATCTGAAAGAAATGGAAGATATCAACTGGCACTAAAGCTAAACCAGTCAGTATTTTTCTCCTGCTTTTTCCCCTCAACTGCACAGAGTGTATGGCTGCTCTGTTGTACAGTTTACTGTTATTTCTGATACCTTAATATCTGTTTCAAACAGTTCCTGCTGGCTTCTGCTGTGGTTGTCTCTTGTGTCTGTATCTGACACAAGATACATTTAGGTATTTGTCTTGTACCTCTTATATTTAGGAGAACATTGATTGTTCTTTGTTATTAATGCCTAATTTTTCTGTCCATGTGGAAATGTGGGAGGCTGTATTCAAATTTCTTGAGTGATTTGCAGTTTTTGAAAGAAAGGTAAAGGTTGTGCTTTTACTGTTAGAACTGCGTGATGCCATCTAGAAACTGTCCTTGGGAATGGCTCCTACAACACAGGTTATTATTGCCTCCTTCACTACTGCACGCTAGAGGAAAGCTGCTGCCCTGGTGCCAGGATCTGTGCTGACTCTATGAAAACTCACCCTCTGTTAATAGCTGAGAAATCTCATGAGCAGGATTTTTTCTGTTCATAATATATACTCTGGGAAGTCAAGTTTGTCAAGTGGTGGAACAGTCTGTATGACCAAAAGGACCCCTAGGATTTTTACCAAAGAAGCAAAACCTTTTTTGGTAGAAGTTATTGTCCTGCTCCTTAGCTGATATATGTTTGAGTGAGCTGAAAAAATTGCAGCTAGGAAATACAATACTTTTTTTTGCTGCTAAGCAGGTGTAACAGCTGCCTGCTGATATTAGCTTTAATTTTTATTATTTTTAATTTATTCTGTTGTATAATTTTAAATTTGGTCAGGTTATTGCTGCTTATTTCAACCACTCTGGAAAATTTGCATCTAAAACACTTATTGCTGGACTATTTCGGAACTTGTTAGTCACTGGGATACAGTAAGTGCTGTGTAAGATTTCACTTTCTTGAAGAAGAGTATTTTCTCTTGCAGTGATTTATTCCCACAAAACATTACAAACTTTTCCCTGGGGCCAGTAGTTCAAGAAGGATTTTTTGGAAGTTGTTAGCAGTTACCATGCTCTTCTATCTTCATTGTAACATGTAGGAGCTTTGGAGGTTCCTGACTGTTTCAGAAACCAGAAAGCTGTTTAGAAGTGCTATTTCATGGGAGCTGCAAGGTGAGAACCAAACCAGGTAATTATCTCTCCTGGTTTGGAAACCAATATTGAGATTTTGGGACAGGCAGGAAAACCAGGGAAGCAAAAGACCAAACAGCTGTAACTGAATAACTGCAATTGATCTGGCTTTAAAGCAGCTGTACTATACTGAATGGTGAAACCTTGCTTTTGAGACTTTGCAGCTCATTTACAAGATGAAGTTGTAGAAAACCATGTACGCTTGAGTGCAGCTCAGCTTTGCTGCAGAAATATTTTGTGGGATTAATTTTGACTGCTTGAGTCTCTCTTGTTACAAGGAGGTAGATGTAGGCCCAGAATATAGAAAGTACAGTTAATTGAGTTGATAAATCATTCTTGACAGCCTCAAAGCCAAAGCCCTACTCCTTATCAGTATTCACTCCTGCGTTTTTAATATATAAGTAGTGTTTGTGTCTCGTTTTTCATTTCTGAGTTTTGGTTCTTTCTGTACTTTAATATTTGCTAATGAATGACAGTGACTGAAATGTTCAAATTTCAATTGAAAAAGCAAACAAACAAACAACAACAACAACAACAAAATCCCACACCTTTTTTATATTGTTTTCAATGTGCAAATGTATATATAGTATTTACTTCCTCCTTTCATGCCCTTTTCAAATAGCCATAATCATAGCTTATCAGCAGAGATTTTGATGAAGTGCTTTAGTTACTTATGTAGCTGATCTTTTTACTAGTTAGCAGAATTTTTATTTTTGTTTCTAATCTACAGAGCATTTAAATAAATCTTGCCTTTTATTCATATTGTGGTATGCATCTGTCACTTTGCATTCAAAATAAGGATAAGCACAGATGCTAAACTGTGTTGTGAAGAGCAGTGGATTCCTTTATATTGTGCCTATGTAGGGGGTCCTCTTTGTACTCCCTCACCTTCTGTGGGTATGATTTTCTGTATTTCCCCTTATCCTGTGTGTGTGCTTCTATAGAATATTCCAGTGTGATTTTCTGCACAACTATGGCAATCTGACTGGTTAAAAGGAGCAGATGCTATATGCACCATATTTCTGGCAACTCCCACTTCTTCCACTACTGTAGGGTTATTAATCTAATACAGATGTTCTTCTCAGAATCACTGTGATTTTTCAGATATTTTAGATCTCTCTGTAAGGTCCACGAGTGAGCAAACTAAAATAATTTACTGAACCAAGAAAATTTATTTTTACTTCGGTTTCGACCATGAGGATCAAGATCTGAAACCCTGGTTAAATCTATTGCAGCTCAAAACCAAAAAAGTTTAAGAACTTCTAAGTAACCTGTGAGTAAGAACAAACATATTTCAGAATTTTTGTTGAAAGAAGCCATATATCAAAGATAGTTAAGTATTTTAGTATAACTAGGTATTTTAGTAAAGTACTGAAAAGCATTGCTTTGGTGTCCAGAGATAGTCAGATGTGAGAGAAGGTAAAGTTTATGAAAGCTTATTGTCAGCTTTCTGGCAAGATGAAGATAAGCCAGCCTGGTATCACGCAGAATCACAGAATGACCTGGGTTGGAAGGGACCTCAAGGATCATGAAGTTCTACCCCCCCGCCTGGCAGGGCCACCAAACTTCCACGTTTACTAGATCAGGTTGTCTCTGCCTCACTCTCATTACATTGCTGTTTTAGAAATTAGAAAGCTGAATAGAAAGAAGAAAGATGGGGAAAGTATTATAGATTTTGAGTAACTGAACAAGATGAAGTCACTTCACAGTTTGTAGTTGAACTGAATTCAGAGGGTCCCTGTAAAACACATTTCTGAATTAGTCTGTTGCATTCCAGGAAACGTAAGATGTGGATTGGCTCTCATGGAGAAGCAACTGTAGGTTTCTGGGCAAAGAAGGAGAAAGAAAAGGGTGTTTTGATTTTTTTTTTTACCTCTGCAAATCACTGGTAATGATCTGTATTGTAGAACTATAGCTGGGTAGTATTTCAACTGGTAATGGTCTGTATTGTAGGAGTGTAGCTGGGTAGTACTTCAACTCTGGTTTTGTTGCTGGGACATTACACTGCATTTGTGTTTAACCTGAGAAAACTGGGACATCTTTTCCTGTTGTCGTACAAATGTATCATATTTAATAAGATAGGCAACAACTAACCTACTCATTTCTCCATGGTTTTTGCTGTGAAATATCAAATCAACTGTGGAATTGCTAGACAAAATATCCAAGAAAAATGGTTTTGTGCTTTGTGCAATTTTCCCATCCTTTTAGTGTTTTGTTGGAACTGGCACGTTGTAGGTGCACTGAGATGTAATCTTATAGAATGATGGCTTCCTCACTTTCACAGATTTCCAGTGAAACAAAAATCTAGTGGCCTAATATTTGGCTGTAACTGACCTGTACTAATTCTTTTGTGAAACTAACATTGGGAATTTGGTGTATTCCATACACTATCTGTTCCTACTCTATTTGATATAGCTTTTTTATTAACTTTATTATTACTATTATTAACTGCATCTCCCTGAGACTCTACACCTGCTTGTCAGTATTCACAGACTGTTCACTGCCTGGCCCTTTAATGGTGTTCTCTGATTAGTCACTGTGTTCCCAGCCTTTGGAGTTTGTTATTATCTTTTAGAGAGGACAGAGATGAAGGAGGATTGCAGTTATCTGGAAATAATTAGGCAGGTGGGCTCTTTATGCCAGCTGTGCAAAAGAGTTCGGTGATTTAATCAGACGCCAAATATGAGCTAACATGTGCGATGTTTATTGAACCCTGTGAGGCTGAATATGAATAAGCACACATTTTGCTCTGTCTGTGACTAATGCAGCCATAGATTGATTTCATTTTATTCTGCATGGATGTTTTATCATTAGTCTCATTTAAAAGAGAGAGTAGTAAACCAATTTTTATGGTTACAGAATGTCATTGAATGGTGAGCTTTATGAGACTAATAAAAGTAGTGATAAGTGTTAAATTTAACTTTTTCTAAGAAAATGAGAAAAGCAAAACAGTTGCTCAGAAAGATTTATTACTCTAAAAGAAAATTGTATTTGCTGATGTGCTGTTGTGCTTGTTGATATGGCATATAAACAAAGACAGTGCTTTTGTTCATCTAATTTTGGAGACAAAGCACTTCCTTAGTGTAGTCATTTTTCTACCACATTTTCAACAAATTTTGAGGGCCCAGATTTTCCCTTCTCATAGAAAAATATGAATTTTTTTCAGGAGCTACAGATTTAAGGGAATTTATTGTAAAAATCCATAAAATCTTAAAACTTCAGGTCTGTTTCCAAACTAGATCTTCAGAGAGTACACAACTTTTTAAATTATTCCCTCTTCAGGTTTTTGTTCTCAGGTATGTACACTACCACAGCTGCATGCTGACAGACTTACTTGAGCCTCATTTGCCCAGTCATCCTGTAATGTGTACCTGTTCTTGGAGGTTGTACAAGATCTGTTTGGGCCCATAACATCAGTCCTCTTCGTAAAGGAATTTTTGTTGAGAAAGGAATCCCATATTCACTTCTTGAGTGTCTACATGTGATCACAACATGCATATGCTTGGTCTTTATGCTCAAGTTCACTTGAGTGAATGATAGTATATATGAAATGAGCCAAGAGTGTGGGATAGTTAGTCAAAGGATATATGCTGCCTAAAGGATGTACAAGGGACCCTAAAAGACAGCAAGGTCTCAGCAAGGCATAGGACAAGCTGGTATGCTGACAAAGTAAATAGTCGTGTTCAGAAATATAGATATTAGAAGAAGAACGTAGTAGAAGTAGAATAATTGCACTTGGGTTAAATCGGAGAGCCAGAAGTCATGAATCTTTCAGATGGGATGAATGAGTATGATTATGCTTTTGACTCTGAGGAAAGAGGTTCTAGGTGCTTATTTCAACTTAGAAATGGAAGACCACTCTCTGCAGATAAGAGGCTAGCAGTTGGATCTATTGTTATGCATTCAGCTTTGGAAAAGATTGGTTATTAATATTATGACATTGAATTATTATGTATCAGATTTTTTTTTTTTTTAACATTTTTTAACATTTCCTCCTTTTATGAGTGCTTTTTTTTTTTCTTCCCCCCCCCCTTTAAAATGTTGTTTAAGTAAGTCTTTCAGTACAAGGTTCTGTTAAAGACTTGCACATTTAATACTGAAAGCTAAGAGAATCCAAGCATCTGGGGCTGTTTCTTTGCTTTGCTCATTCAAAATCATCAAGCACTTCTTCCTTTTTTTTATCTTAATTTGATAGGGATATTGGTATTCAGTGGCAGCCTGAGTTTTCTTGCCCTGGGTGTATTTGACTATAATGACACTTTGATATATTTCTTTTTCTCAGACAATGCAGTGCCACTGTGAATTGGCTGCTTAGAGTAGCACCTTCAGACAGCATGCTCTTATCATACAGTCAGTTGTTTCTGTTGATTACAATCACTGACTTTTTTTTCTCCTACCTTTAATTGTTAAGGCGACAAGTAAATCTTTGTTCATGTTGCTTCATTTAAGTCTATTGAAGTACTTCTTTAGCACACTGTCTTGTGTATTCATTTACAAAAGACTAAGGCAAATTTCCTTTCCAGTTGCAAACTGCAGATGAACACAGAAAGCAGGATGTTGAGGATGAACAGGCTCCTGGGGTTTTGGTTTTCACGGGTGTCTTGAAGATTTTTTTTTTATAAAAATAAAATAATGAAGGACTTGTTCTGCCCTGCAGAAACTTCTCCTGATTACAAAGACTGTCAAGGAGCAAGCAAAGTTTTTGGGTGAAGTCATCTCCAGGATGCATTTTTGATTAATCCTTTTGTTCCCTTGTCCTACTGCTGTTTGCCTCATACACCTGATACTTTGCAAGTCACTGAGTTACAATAGTTTGTATGGAGGAAAGAGCAGAGACAAGTCTTAGCCTTGCATATCTATTCTATTCCAAATATTTTCACACCCAGATAAGTGGGAAAATGGAGAGAGATTTAAGCAGTCCTGGTATATCTGCCTTTGCACTTCTGAAGGATGGAGTGACAAATTTCACCTGGGAGATAGCTGCTAACATTTGTAGAAATGAAAGAGGAATCTATAACTCATACAGCTGGATACTGTGGCTATTTAAAAATAAAACGAGCAATAAACCCTAATCCAATCAGCAAACCCTTCAGCTTTCATTGCATTCTAATTTCATTTAATCTCCATTCATTGCGTTAAAAGTCAGAATTGGCTATCTGTGTGCATTTTTATTGTCTGCATTTTAACTAGTATTGCATCTTTTGGCTCATGTCTGCACTGTCTCCATCTCTTCTCCCCTCAGAGATGACAGGGAACAACCAGTGTGAAGTGTGGAAGTCTGATTTTCAGAGCATTTTTTCCCTGCGGACTGAGCTCTGGGAGGAGATACTGAGTTGCTCATAGGAGGTTTCATGTGGTAGCCATGTAGGAGTGTACATGTACAGAGTGGCAGTTGCTCTTGACATCAGAGTCATGATCAAGCTGAGACAAATGTTACAGAGATTAGTCTGCTGCTCTGCTCCTTTATTTTGCTTCCATACTGAGCAACAGTTAGATTCTTTGCAGATGCAGTGAGATCTTGTTTTTCAATGTTTAACTCCCTTGTCATTTACAGTTTCATTAAATTCTTTGATTTATCACTTTTTTGACCATAAAATCTACTGAGGAATTTGAGTTTGTATCAGAAAATAAATTTTCTTTGGCCTCTAAAAAGTGAAGTGAATTTGCATTAGGGAAATTTCCTTTCTGACTGTGTATACTTTTGTGTGCTTGCAGGTGAAAGTATGAGGTAAATGGTCAAGTTATTTCTGCAAGCAGTTATATTTACTTCCTGCATGTACATGAATTTTTCAAAGTCTGATATTTAGCCAGTGGATGTGTTTCATTGGTTTTTATCATAACACAGATGGGAAATTTTAAAGATGATTATAGCTTTCTTGAAGGATCTAAAGATGCATTTTGTGAAATTCAGGGTGGAAAATATAAGAAACCTATTTCATTTGCTTTTGAAGAGGTGTAAAACTATGTCTCTAGAAACTTGGCAAAGCCCAGAAGAACTAAAGTTGACCTTATATATGTGTCTGTTTCCCCCAGAGTGGTTGTATTGTGCAAGGACTGCCAAATTACAACAAGATCCTATCAGGTCTCCCCTTCTTTGGGTAAACAGTGTGTCTCAGGAGAGTGGAGGTAGAGACAGAAAGCTATGTGTGCCTTTCCTCAGTTTGCTACAGGCTGCTGAATGCAATATAAATCATACTAAAGAGAACAGAAGCAATAGCCTTGGATTTATAACCAAATTTAAAATTCTTGGCTTGCAGGCTTTGGTGAATGTGTAGATAAATATTGTTTCTCTGTTTTTAGGAATACACCATAGATATTATATTTGCCCAGACTTGGTATGACAGTCGTCTGAAATTTAACAGCTCAATGAAAGTCCTTATGCTTAATAGCAATATGGTCGGAAAAATTTGGATTCCAGACACTTTCTTCCGGAACTCAAGGAAATCTGATGCCCACTGGATTACAACTCCAAATCGCTTACTTCGAATCTGGAGTGATGGAAGAGTATTATACACTCTAAGGTAGGAATTTATTGACTAAGTAGAAAAGATAGAACTGATATGCGCAAGGACACAAAAATAAATATGGATCAAGTACCTGGAATTTTGCTTGTTGTTGACCACAGGAGCTCACAAAGAGTTTGCTAAGATGGGGAAAAAAAATAAAAAATAAAAAATAAATTGAAATATATTGCTCAGAATATTGGTTAAATGCAGTTGAAAAGGATAGCAAATTTCAATCCCTTCTTAGGTACATTGCATCACTAAGATATCACAAAACTGAGTTATAAATTATTTCACAAACTTTCTATTGTAAGCAATTTTCACCAACTTTTATTCTGTAAGTAAAAGATGAATGCTCCAAGAAATAAAAATAAGAGCTTGATTAAAGCTAAGGTCCAAGTTCTGCATATACTGCTTCCCATGTTTACTCTTACAAGCTATTAAAATCTACAGATCTGTTCCTCCAAGTTAGATATAAACAAACATGTTGGGAGTAATTCTGGCAAATGATGGGTGCTTGGGTTAATTTTAAATTTACCATCTAGGCTATCTGCACTGATCTCTGAGACATACAGTTCTTGAATAGCTGTAGTCTACAGAAAGCATTTTAGGATAATCTTTCATTTTTTCTTATTATTTCTTAAGCACACCTAAAAAGTCCTGAAATAAATTAGAAGCTGATAAGGAAGTAGCATGTGCAAAAGATTACGTATATCTGACTTCTTTTTAAAAATCAAACAGTAGCAACTTATTAATTACTTACACAGCCACTCACACTGCTTTCATCTACAGACTAGCAGCAATGTATGAGCAATTTATAAAAGTGCTCTGTAACAGAAGAAAGAATTACAGTGCTCTTAAAAGCATCCTGTTCGCTTACTTTTGATCTTAGTATGCTCTATTTGAATGTATAAATTGCTCCTGGGAGGGCAGTTTAAATTAACAGCCTTTTTTTTCTGCTGATGTTTATAAAAATCTTGTGATAACCTCTTCTGTTAACATGCAAATACTATTTCCTTTTTTGAATTAAAAATATATATGTAAGAGTTGGATGTTATCCTTTCATTACTTGCTCAATTTCAATGGTACAATTTTTGTTTTTAATAGGATTACTAAATCAAATGCAATGAAAAACATGTGAGCTCTCTCAAAGCAATAACTTAGAATTAGTCTGCTGATGTTTGAGCTATGAAGTGCAGTGGGCTGGGAATGAAACAGCAAAACTTGGTATTCACCTGGCACTGCAACATGCAAACATCTGTATAGACGAAGATACAATCTGAATTCATCCTAAGGTGGAATAACATTGAGTGTATATGTTGCATATATGTGCAATTGGAAAACTTGAAGGGCACCCTCAGAGGGATGCAAGTGTCTTACTTGGAAATGGGACTTTTTTCTTTCCCAGTGTATGGCAAGAACTACAGTTTTCGTTAAAATTCACCTTGTTTAAAAACTCTTTAGAAGTCTGCGATAGCATTTTCAAAAGCTGTAACTGATTTGTTCTGTTGTTAAAATGCTAGACTAGTTCTAGACTGCTTCTAAAATTTATACTACCTATTTGAAAAACCTGTGTGCCTTAGATATTGAATGAATAGAAATATCAAGATTGTTCTTCACTGTTCTTACACAAATATAGAGCAGTCCTCATGTTTCCACTTATGTATATATGTGTGTGCATATATATATTTATGTAAGTGTATATAACCATCACATATATGGATGCTAAATGCCATGTGGCTTTCCAAAACATTCTTCAAAAAACTTAATTTTATTGCTGTGTTTATCTCCCCTCCTTGCCACACCTTTAGCCCTTCCTTTTTACTCCTCTTTCTGGTAGAAAAGTAAGAGACTCCCAAATCAATTGGCATTTTTTAAATGACTTGATATGGTGATTGAAATGACACAAATCTCTAGGTTGCATTTGGTAATTTTGTTCTTTGGAGATGATGGTGGCTGTCTTTTGCAGATACACAGCTGGATATGCATAACATCTATTAATTGGCAAAAACGATTTCTATGCATGTGTTTATTATCTAGTCTGAAGTGTCTAGTCTAGATGCATGGATATAATCTTTCTTTTGTTCTTATTTTCTAATTAGACTGACAATTAATGCTGAGTGTTATCTTCAGCTTCATAACTTTCCTATGGATGAACACTCCTGTCCACTGGAATTTTCAAGCTGTAGGTGGTACAATACTTTGTTTTCTTTTCTCTTTACAACCAGGCTTTAAATTTCCTTAAAATCCAGCAGCAAGAGAGCAAGTAATTACTTTTTGAAGCCTTGAAGGAAAAAGTTCTATTTGTATTTTGCTTTGATTTATTGCATTATTTATTGCATAATTAAATGCAATAATAATGAGTTGAATTATATGCATTTCATTTAGTTGCAACTTTAAAAACAATTGTATTACTAAGAAGTGTGATGCAATACTCATTCCAGTTAATAAGAATCTATTGCCTTGGAAGAACTTTATTTTCTATGCCTGTCAGACTTTCCAGCTTTGAACTGGTTCCATACTAAAAGGAAAATTAAGATCTGCCTTCTTCAGCTTGTTCTCATAAATGCTTAATCACTATAAACATGCTTTCTCCTTTCAGTGGGACTTATTTTTGCAAGCAAGAAACATAACTTTCAGGCTTATTTTTCTAATATATTAAAAATAAAATACTGTTCCTAAGAGTATTCTTCTTTTGCTAGCCAAAGAAACCCAAACCAACTGAACACAGCTAAACAATTTATTCTTAAGTATGAAACTTAAAAGACAATGAAATCAAACTTCAGTGAATCTTCTTAAATGAATATCATACTTAGTGCTTCCTTCCTGAATGCTAAATGAACTTTGGTAGGTCTGTCAATTAGATACAAGTGAGCCTTGCTTGATTTCATTCCTGCTTTTGCACTAGATAATGTGGGTCAACATGAAAATCAAGAAGTCTGTAATTCCAGGTGGATTACTGAACAATGAATCAGGTTACAAAAATCCAATCTGAGGAATAGGAATTTTATATTATGTGCTCGGAAGTATATGTACTTTTAAGGTCCTTTTCTTTTCCTTTTAAAAGTGTTCTTTTAAAGCTAAAGTATATTGCATTCATGTATTAGTTCTTCATGTCTGAATTCCAGAATATTGTCTAGATACTTCCTAAGCAATTATATTTACAAAACTTTAGTCTGATCTTAACAGTAAGGCTTAAAATTGACGCAAGATATTTTGTTATTCAGTTTTACGTGGATAAGGTGGATTATAGATTTTCTTGCTCTCTGATTCATTTTATATACAGCGTTTGTTTTGTTTCCAAACTTCAGAGATCAAAATACATGTCTTGAAATTTGCTGTGGGTATAGTCTTGATTTGTTGTTTTATTCTAGATGGATATCCCAGAAATGAAATTGAATACAAATGGAAGAAAACCTCTGTTGAAGTGGCAGATCCGAAATACTGGAGATTGTATCAGTTTGCATTTGTAGGGCTGCGAAATACAACTGAAATTTCTCATACACTATCTGGTAAGGAAAGTGTTAAGCTTTCTGGCATGTATTATCTATGTGCAACAAAGCTAACAGGTATAATAAAAAGAATTATTATTTTTTTACTTCATAGGTGATTATATTATTATGACAATCTTCTTTGATCTCAGCAGACGTATGGGATATTTTACTATCCAGACATACATTCCTTGTATACTCACAGTAGTTCTTTCATGGGTGTCATTTTGGATCAACAAGGATGCAGTTCCTGCAAGGACATCTCTGGGTAAGGATGCTTACTGTCACCCTTGAGGGTTCTGGAAATTGCCAGCAATAGAAATCCACATTGAGTCCTGGATTAATCATTGAATTAAATGATTGTGATCACTGGTCACCCTTTCTATTGAGTTACAAGGTTAAGAGTAAGAGAATCATGCTGTGGTGCCACAGAAGGATTTAAGGGAGGGAGTGTTGATATGAGAAACCTGTAAACCTTGGACTTTTGTGGTGATATAGGACAAGGGGAAAAATTTCATGCTTATGTTAGGTTTAGATATAAGGAAAAAGTCTTTTACAGTGGGAGTGATGAGGCACTGCAATAGGTTGCCCAGAGATGTATGCAGTGGATGCCTAATCTCTGGACAGGGCTCTGGGCAACTGGATCTAGCTGTGGATGTCCCTGTTCCTTGCAGGGGTGTTGCACTAGATGACCTTTAAAGGTCCCTTCCAACTTGACCTTGATCCAAACCTAGTGGCTTCCCTATTTCTTAAGTAAATATATAGGTTTTTTTCTTTTATATGATATTTTTGTCATCTCCATAGATGGTAATATTGCAATGATTAGTCTGACAAGTATGAATAAACTTATCATTATGGAACATAGGCTGTCATTACTACACAGGAAAACTTTGAAGATGTGTATTGTTTTTGTTCTGTTGTTGTTTTTAAATTTTAGTGTGGTTTTTGTTTGTGCCTTTTTGTTTTTTTTGTCTTAATGAAGAAAATTAAGAAAATTAATTTACTCCTTTAAGGACAGGAGAGAATATTTGCAACTGATTTTGAACTTCAAGGAGTTAGGCATGTAACTTGCAAAAACCTAAACTGCTGTCCTTCAGGACCTTGTTTTTATTACAGATATTATTTTAGTGTTGCAAGTTCTTCTGTAGTTATAATTCAGCATTAGTGTCAAACTTGACTGACCTGATTAGTGTGGCACTGGCCTCCTATGTTTGACCACTTGGGAACTGTATTGCCTTGGAGAAGTGTCAGATAGAGATGTATGAAGGGCATAGGATGCACACTAACAACTCTCAGATTAGTAGTGACAGTTTTCTGATTTATGTGTAAATGCTCAAAAGTAAATATTTGGCAGATTGTAGGGTAACTATTCTCACATGCAGATTTTCTAGTGAACAAAAGAAGAATTTACCAGTCAAATAGATATGATTTTACAGGGTGGGTTAAAGACTGAGTGGATAAGAGAAGAAAGCCAACACTAAGTAAAGCTAGAAGTTGTGATATGTGGAAGGTTTTATCCCTTCTACAAAGCAGAGATGACTGGAAAAGACTATGTCACCTTTCCTCCTCTTGGAACAAAATTCAGTATGGTGGGAATCACCTCCAACCTGGAGACTGTGCTGAAGCCTAGTATACTGAAAATGCTTGATAATTTTTCTTGCGTGCATGTTGAAGGATCCTGTCAGATAGGTTTCCCAAAGTAAAAGATGATTAAATGCATTTTGATATATGAGTCTGCAGAGAAATACGTGTTTCTCAAAAACATCTAGTGGGAGCAAAGCATTTAAAAAACTCTGTAATTATCTGTATGCCCTTTTTAGGCATGTAATTTCTATAAGAAATCTGTTGCAAAATCGCCAGTGTTTTCCTGCTGTAAGATAAGCTAATGGCAACTGATTCCATGTTTTGACTGGAAAGACACAGACAGCCTTAGACTATTGTCACACTTCACTGATTTCTATTTATTTATTTATTTGTTTGTTTTTCCAGTAAGCCTAGACATGTAAGTAAAATTATTATTTGCGTGTTCAAGTATTGCTCTCCAAAGGAAAGGTCACATCCTAATTTTGAACAACTAGGAAAAAAAGCTTTGCATCTCCCTATGGGATCACATACAAGAAAGAAGCATTAACACCTTCTAAATGTTAAACCAGTGAAGAGTGGTATAATTAAGACACAAAACATGTTGCCAATAAGGCCAGCTTGTTCATTTAATTAACTTGTATGTGAATTAAGGGAAATATTTTCTATTACTTCAGACAGAGTATTGAAAATATATTTAGTAATTTAGGGAATGAGACAAGAAAGGCCATTAAATTCATCTGATTTGAGCTATTACGCATCATAAACAAAGTGTTGAAAAATTTATTCCTTTTTCTAATAGCTTTAAAATTATTTTTAAAATTAGTGATATATAATAAACCTTTTTCTGAGTGTGTGCTTTTATTTAAACTTCCAAGAGCCAGAGGTCTTTTATCTGTTTATAAAATGTATGTTCTTATTTGTACCAGTTTGTCTATTGAATTTGTTGTATGTATGCTTTCTTTAAAAGATTAATGAAATTACAAAAACTTTATCATTTTCTTGATTTCTCCGGTGTGTGTTGAAAATTAAAGGAATTTAAACTAAAGTTGAAATGTGTCACAGTCACAGAATTGTAAGGCAGGAAGGGACCTCTGAAGGCCATCTGGTCCAACCCCACAGCATATCAGGCTCCCTACAGTAGTTAGCTACCTGAAGCTAGTTGGTGTTTCTAAAGATGTCATGATGGACAGCTTCACTTACTGAGCTTCCTGAAGCTTGTTAACAGCCCAGGGACACACCCCATGCTGGGTTACACAACTGGCCACTTTCTGTATGACCTAACATAATTGCTTCTTGCTTCTTTCTAAGGTGAATTCTGTTGTGCCTCAGTTCTTGCTTGCCTTATGAATGAGCTAATGATGAAATTGAGGATTTTTATTTATTTATTTATTTATTTTTGTGACATTGTGTTTGAATTCCTCATACACTTCCCTCTTTTTCACTTCCATCTCTCTTTTACTGTCTTTATTAAATAGGTATTACAACAGTGCTGACCATGACAACATTGAGCACAATTGCCAGGAAGTCACTTCCAAAAGTTTCCTATGTGACAGCAATGGATCTTTTTGTCTCAGTTTGCTTCATTTTTGTGTTTGCTGCTTTGATGGAATATGGCACTTTGCATTACTTTACTAGCAACAGAAAAGGGGACAAAGGAAAAGATAAGAAGGCAAAACCTAAGCCACCAGTAAGTTTAGTTACATGATTAAGAACTAAAAATATGCTACTTCTTCTTTATTATAGCGTTCATGGTTGGGAGTTCATATTCACTTTCTGTGAATACTATTAACGTGCAAAATTTTTTTGATCATTCTATTTCTAAGTGAATTAAAACATATAAGCCTAAGATAGTGAGACTTTAAAAATAATTTTCCATGCTGTTCCCAAGCCTCTTGAGCTGTCTGTGGAGCATGTGGCTCTAGACATAGTTCTGTCTGGGCTTAATGTTTCTGAAAAGTCTTTCTGTTCATTTAATCCAATGTTTCTTTCTAGTAAAATGATTCTTCTGCTTCTATAATTTGAGCTTTGTATGGTATGAATCATCACAAATCCTAGAAATAAATATTATTCCATTTAAGAGATTTTCTGTTCATGTAGTAAGAATAATGGAATTTCTGAAGAATCTGTCAGTTATAGTATAGTACAGTAAATATAGTCATATTTAAAGTTTGTGTTTAGATTACTACAGCATTTAGGAAAAGGAATTAAATAGAATTTTCATTAGAAAACTTGTCTTGCTAGTTGAGTCTTGATTATAATCTTCTTTGAGAAAGAATAAGAGGAAGGACCAATGCTGTAAAGCCCTTTACCATCAACTAAGATGTTGCATAGCTGAATCATATTAGTTGACCTTCTTGGGTGAGGGCTGAATGTTGCTGTATACAATCAAGCAGAAGATGAAATGAAATAATGGATAGGCATCTTTCCTTATATAGCTACTTAAAGGCAATGTTTTTGTAAGTTCAAAACAAATTTTATCTGAAATTATAGTGACTGAAAAGAATAATGAAGACCTGTAAGATGATAATAAGCTCCCTAGTTCAACATGTATAAAATGTTTAAACAGCAGTGTATGAATTTTTCTCTGGTAGAAATACTTATTAAAGGAAGTTAGAAATGCAATTAAAAAATGTAGTGGATACTGCGCATCTGTAACACCATCTCCTCAAGATGTGGTCGTAAAATGTCTCTACAAGAATTAAGCTACTCCTTTACTTGAGATTTGTGTACTGGTCAAAGTAATTCCCTGAACGTGGGACAATTGGTCTCTAAAACAACACAAGAACTGAAATGATGTTGATTCTTGCATTTTATATATTTTTCATTCTTTGTCTATCGTGTATAATTATATGAGAAATTTTTTTCTTCACTTCATAGACAGAGTTGTTAATTACTTCACTGTAAACTCCCTTACCTACTTTGGCTGCATCATTTCTAACTGTTTTTATTCATTACATGACAAAATATGGAGATTCAAGAAAAGAGAGGAGAAAATGTAAGAGTAGTATTAATGGAACAACTATATTTTAGTCTGAAAATTTTAGAAGAGATGCCAAAGTAGGGAAGGGACTGAAATAATGAGAATACAAGAGGATAATAGAGTAGTCTAAAAGGACTCTGGGTTTTAGAAGTTAAGGATAAGTAAGGAAACAGAGAATATATTTTTGAATACTTGGGAAAACAAGGATGATGTGTGAAGAGCCACATGGAAACAGAATAGTAAAAGGAGGAAAGATGGGCAATGATAGTACAGGAAAAGGTAAGGCAAAAAATCATGAGAAAGGTGAAAGCAAATAGTTTATGTACTTGCCAATAAATCACCCAGATTATTTCTGTGAAAATTATTTATGAACTTTAGCTCCTATTTCAGTCTGTTTGAACTGAATTTCAGGAGGGTTCAGTTACACAAGTGGAAAGTAGAAGCAACAATTAAGAGCTAGAATAATTATTTTTACTGACTTGCATGGAATTCTCCTAAGGTGTTTTATGTATCTGTACAGGCTGGGTATATTGTTTAGGGATTTAACATGATAAGGTTAGCTGACGGCCTGGGTAGAGGCTGTGGATCAGTCTTTAAAACTGCACCAGAGTTTTTCTCCTAACACCACTTGCTTGCCTTAGCGAAAATGTATCTTCTAGAAAAAACATTTGGTCTGATACTAAAGATTCCAAATGATGGGAAAGCTATCATTCCCTTGGTAGTGATGATTATATCCTTTCTATGCACTTGCTTATGACCCAGTTGTCAAGCTGTGACTGACTTCAAAATGTTCTTCTGTGTCATGGAGATGGGATCATCTAACCCTGTCTTTATTACTAATTATCTAGTATTCACAAACCCCAGCATAACCCAGTTTTCACTGTGGCAGGTGGAAAGCATTCATGATCTTTTGCCTGCATGAGATAATTACACAGAATAGTTCATAATTTGCAAAGCTCCCCATGTTGTTATCATCTAACATTTGAATTTTTGTATACTGTACTGAAAAATGTGCTTACATTGGCCCTTGCTGTGGAATTGTATAGAATTATTTAATTTGAGGATAAAACAAAAGCAAACACTTTATTATTATTATTTTTGTTTTTTCTTAAGAAACCATCTGCAATTGCTGTTCGACCTGGATCAACACTAATTCCAATCAATAACATTAATCATCTCCCTGAACGTGATGATGATTATGGATATGAGTGCCTAGAAGGGAAAGACTGTGCTAGCTTCTTCTGTTGTTTTGAAGACTGCCGCACAGGATCTTGGAGAGAAGGAAGAATACACATTCGTATTGCAAAAATTGACTCCTATTCTCGAATCTTCTTTCCAACTGCCTTTGCATTGTTTAATCTTGTTTATTGGATTGGCTATCTTTATCTATAAATTTTGCTGACTAGACAAACTCAGAAAAGAACTGAGCAGGCATTAATGTTTTTCAGAGAATGGTCAAAATTTATATCTGATCCAAAATTACTAAAATTAGATGTTTTAAAAATTTGAAACAAGAGGATACATGTTGATATAGTCTCCCTCTTGTGATCAACAATAGAAATGGTATCAGTATTTTGATGAGAAAATTGAAAAATTAACTGTTAACATTTAATTTATCTGTACGCACATGTATTTTTGTCCAGGTCTAACAAAATGCACAGACAAGAGACTAAGTCATTGAACTGGACAGTTCTACATAATCTTTAAATTTTAATTCTAAGTGATAATACTGATGAATTTTGTAGCATCTCTTACACTTTAACAAAGAAAGCCTTAATAAAACAGGATTAGTTATTTTCATCCATTTCACCTATAAGGTGATAATTTTTATTAATTCCTGATTTTAAATAGCTGATAAAAGTTAAAAACACTTCCGTTTTTCAACTAGCCATTTATTCTCTGTAGTGTGTTAAAAAGAATGATTATATAATAATTAATCAGATTTATATATACCTGAAATGCAGAAATGAGAGTAACAAATGTATATATCACTAAAAAGCCCACAAAGATAATTCTGAGCTTGTCTTATCCTGACTACTGATGTAGGCTTCTGGCTTTCAGCCTTTGATTACATTTATGTCTGTGATCCATCTGCTGCTATATCACTGTGGTGTGTTTCTCACAGTTCTCCAAGAGGGCTACAACTTTAAAAATTCCTACCTATTTGCCACTGCTCTAGTTTCATGGAACCCAAATGTTGGATAACTTATTATGGCCATAATGCTTTTCACATCCTCTCCGTTTCTCTATCCTTTGTTTAATTTATACTCAGGGGCAGAGAAAGAATTATGCTCAACTGACTTTCTATCATCAGAATTTGGAAGAATCCTTTGACAGTTCTACAGTGCTTGTATTTGAAACCACTGTGCTAAATCTCCATCCCTAAGGGTAAAATGTATGACCTGGTATACTTTGCATACAGTAGAGTTCTGTATGTTCTACTCGTTATTGCTTATGCTACTCACTGAGCCAAAGTCAGATTTACTGATACTGTGTTCTGGATTGCTGTATAATTACCTCCTTGGTATATATAATTACATTAGTGTATACACACACACACACACACACACACACATATATATATATTTCTAAAGGAAATGCCCTTTACATGGACAATGTAATAATTCTTATGCATTGCAGATCTTCCTACAAGATGGGTTATATCCCCTCAAAAACATAGAATTGGTTCTTCAGTCTGTGATGAGAGTTTCTGATCGCTTTGGTAGGAATGCTTTAGTAGTAGTAGTCTTTCTGGATTGACTTCTCTGTGTTGACTATTGCTGGTTGGCAGCATTTAGTATCTCATTTCTATTTTTGTCTGTTGTGGAAAAATGTGATCTTTCCTCCTTTGTCAGAAAGAAACCAGTCTCAAGTGAGCTTGCAAAAATCCCTCTAAAATTAAGAGTCAGAATTACACAGAAGTCCCTACAGATCTTTAAAGAGGATTAATGGGATTAAAATTTGGCTGTAGATGAAGATGCTTGGTACTGGAGATAAATATATGATTAATGGTTAATTATAGAAAATGATACATGGAAGTACACTCTTTCTGCGTACACTCACACACACTAATTATTTCTGTTAAATGTGCTGTCTCCTGATTTTTTTCTCAGAGAAAGAAGTAAAGTACTGTCATATGCTAGTTGGTACCAAACATAAAATGGCATGACACGTGTGAAGTGTTCAGCTCCAGAGTTTAATAAAGAATGCAAGATTTTGTGCAGTGATTCTGCAAGCAAATTCTACTGAGAAGATCCCATTTTAATGCAAGCTTTATTTCATTATTTACCCAACAAAATATGAAAGTGGTTGAGAGAATTTGAATGTCTGCTGTTGAGGCTGGCAGATATCATTTGTTGGATGGCCTTTGCGAGCAGCAACTTCTTCTGACTTTTAGATAGGTTAGAAGTGCAGCAAAACTAACAATGCTGATAGAATAACTTATTGTTTCTTTACATTCTCATTTTCAGAAAATGTTCAGTACAATGGAAATATGCCAGTTTTGATTCCATAGTGCTGTGCTATTCTTTTTGACAGCACACTAAACACATTCCTCTGTAGGAAGGATGAAGGTGGCTTCAGTAGCAGCATATTGAATGTGTACTTGAAAGGCAATCTACTTGCTACAAAATATAAGATCCTTTTTTTTTTTTTTTTTTTTTTTTTTAGCTCCTGACTTTCATTAATTCACCTTTAAACAATGAGAACTTGAAAGAGCTTGACGCTTTACAAGGGAAATACAAATTTTACAGCACATTCAGTTAGTTCTTTCTATTCGTCTGGTTGTCAGTTGCCAATCAGCCTAGACTGGAAAACAAAACCCCCCAAATTTTCAAGGGATGGATAAGAAATCATTCATCACCAATTTCTATGAAACAATGTAATAGAGTATAAAGCTATTGAACGTTATGGCTGTTTGGTTTAGAGATACACTTGCTTCTGTCTGTTGACAAACTTTTCTTTGGATTTCGTTTTTTTTCCAGTGATATCATTTCAGTTTCCCTCAGTACTGTGAGTGCAAATTGAAGTGGGAATGTGGTGAACTGTAACTTGGCATGTAATAAATGTGCTGTTTTAGTCCTATGTGTTTTCTTTGTAGTCTGCATGTAAACACTTCGTTCCAGAAAATCTGAATGATTAAAAAAAAAAAAAAAAAAAAAAAAAAAAAGCAAGAAACACACTATGGTTACTTGGGCTTGGATGCTGCAACCGTTTTTCAAACCTACTTGAATATAATTTCATTTACTGATAATTGGGACTACAATATTTGAGGTCATGTTATTTTGACTAACACTGTTTTAAGGGTGTCCTTAAACCTATTCCTAATCAATATAGTAATACATCTAGAATTCAAAGAAGCATGTGCTTATGTACTGTCATAAAGACTGATGTTATCCTGAATCAATGCCATTAACACATGCTTAATTTACATTAATTTCAGTGATGGGTGTTCTGTTGCTCAAATGATTGAACACCAATGAGGGGAACCAGAACCTCTTTAGTAAAATATTTTCTTATTGAAAGAAAGAGACATAGAAGAGAAATTGCCAGAAAAGTATGGAAGGGAGAAACAAGCCTGGAGAACTATTTTATACTGCACAAATTGTCAGCATCTCCTGAAATGTATTCTAAAAAAAAAAAAAAAAAAATGTTTCCTTGATATTTATATGTTTGTGTTTCCCACTTGTCTGGTTTAGTAGTGAGTACAGCTCAGCGTGTTATTTTTGGTAAGGTTTTGTCTCTGTCTGTACTCACTGATCTTCAGATTCATGTCTTATGTGTCTGAGTGCATCCACTTAATGTACAAACAGTGGTGATGCAACCAAAGCATGAGCTCTGGGTAGCATATTTTATATTCACACACTGATGTGCTTCAAAGGCTTTAACCTTATCCAGTTTTCTGTCATTCAGAGACATAGGTTTGTGTAAGACTTTGAAGGAGAATCACCTCCAACAGAGTTCTTATAATTTTGTGATTTATTTAATATACTAGTGAAAGATTTGTTTAAAATTGTTATCTGAACTCTGCCATCTGTGAGCACCCTTGGCCTTTCAATTGAAAACCCGAAAGGAGGAGTGTGTATTTTTATATCTATCTGCATAATATAAGATACATTTTGCTTAATTGTATCAGTCATAATTTCTGTTTACTGTTTCCACATAACTGAAGATTAATGCAAACACATCCAATTTACATTTTAAAAAATATTTTTTATTATTTTGTTTTAAATTCATTGCAGTTCTTCTCAGTTAGATTAGTGTTCATTTCATTTTTTCTTAAGTATAATTGTATTTGGCAGTGACTACAGTAGAGAAAATAGTAACTAAAATAGAATTCCTCAGCAAGACTAGAGCTTTTTAGAATATGAAACCAGGAATTAGAAAGAACAACTCTGCTTTTATTGCTGAAAAAAATTAGTGAAAGTCCACGTGGCCCTCTGAACATGCCACAGGGGAGACTGTCTCACTGAGAGAGGCAAAATGTTCTGCAAGGAGTAGAAAAGACCTATCCATTTGTTCAGAGCAGAGGTTTGTTTCCCCAAGTGGTTTAAGCCAAGAAAAGATCAACCCGTTCTTCTTCAGTGGTCTCTTGCTTCTGTTTCACTTATGCCAGCAAAAGCAGTTGTTAGATGAACAAAACTTGAAAAAAAAAAAAAAAGTGTTATGTACTTTTTCCTAAGTTAGTATTTCAGACAGATGGGTGGGTTCATCTGATTGCTAATATGCTTGGCCATTTGCTCTCCTCCAAAACAGGTGGAGGGAGCTTTTAGCAGGAGGTAGAAAGGATGACTTGTAACAATGGATGTATGGAATTCAGTTGAGAACTGCTGTGGAGGAAGGGGAAAGATGGTGGGGAAAAAACCTGTGGAAGGGAAGTGATACCAGAATCCAGTTCTATGGATCTGAATGACTTACATTTAGTTAATCTATTTCTCAGTGGTATTTGTAACTGCTCAAGATTTTCCTGCTACATAATTATTGTATTATTATAATTAATACTAAAGTTTATTTCCTGTACATTCATTACAGAACAAATGAGGAACAGGCTGTTATCTTGAGTGACTGTCGAATAAATCAGGATTAATCTGATAAAAGGTTATAAAAATGTTTATTAATTTTAAAAGGTACCAAGAGCTAGCACCCAAGCTGTTTACAACTGCTGTAGCCCTAGAGGGGTACACAATTTGGGAAGGGAAACTGACCCTGAGTCAGATCACTGAGTACCTTTCTCCTTCAGGGAGTATGAAAGTTGAGTATGATCAGATCAGGCAGGATCATGGTTATCCACTGTTCTCCAAGAATGCTGGTAACGGTTTCTTGTTAAAACAATGAGAGATTTCTGCCTGCTAGTCTATGATTTGAATCTGCATACTTTTCTACAGAAGGTAAATCTGAGCTGTGACCTCCAAAATAATAGGAAAGCATGAATGGTATAAGAGTTCATCTCTGCCCAGGCACATTCTCATGGAGCTGATGGTCATGTTACGAGGCTCTGAGGTAGGAGAATTTAGATTGCTCTCCTGCACAAGGTGTCCAAAATTGATCAAAAGTCTTAGAGTATTGTATCTTGTTTGGATCTGGTATGATTTTAATGAAAAGTTACAAATGTTAAAAGTGCATACTAAACTTTTAGGGCTGTTTACTAGGAAATCTTGCTGAGAAAACCAATGCATTACAAAAGCTTTAGAGGAAACTTCAGAGAGCTATTCAAGTTTGGCAGTTAGCTAAAATTGTAATAGACTAGAGGATCTACATCTTTTATCTAAGGACAGGTGTCATTGCCCACTAGAAAATCTATCTTTTCTTTCTTTTTTCTTTTCTATTTTTTTTTCCTAGAAAGCCCTTAAAATGATATTTTAAGGAGGAAATATAATTTCTGTAAAATTACCAAACAATCTCATTTTACTTTCCTATGTCTTGCTTTGCCTGCAGATTTTGACTATGGTAGGTAGACATAATTTGTGCTGTGTGAGAGAGACACAGAGGATGTAAGACCAGTAAACTGTTCTATATAGTTCTTTCAACTTATCCCATTTTTTACTCAAGAAGAGAATAACAGAAGAGTAAAAAGCATTGAGCATGTGTAAATGAGGACAAGTTTGCCACTGAAAACAGGGCTTGAGTTCCACTAACTGATAGGATCAAGAGAAGCAGGAATCTGTTCACAGTAAGGCCTCTCTTATAATTCTCTGTAGTAGCTGCTTTTCTCTACATCTCTGCATGCCTACCTGAAAATCAAAGATTACTCATGCTGGAAGTAATTCTTTTGTATTTCTGGTTTCCCAGAATGATCCTTATCATCATGGTTTGAGTCTTGCTGAATTTAAAGGAAAGATTTTTCTCTTCAGGCCAGGCACTAAAAGTATGAGAGGTCTAGAGAGCAAATATATGAAAAGTTGTTTTCTACGGACACTGCTAAGGATGCAGGCTGTTTGTATGCTGTGGCATTAAGAATACTTTGACTGTTAGACTTGAAAATGTTAAGTACTGATAGGAGCAATGACTAGTACTGTCCGCATGGAGAATTACTTTTGTCAACTCAATATTCAGGAACTAAAATCCAAACCAACTACCATGGGTAGAAGGTGAGTCTGTTTCACTTCAGAAACCTATTTCCCCTTGAATTGTTTTTTCCCTTGACAAACACAGGAAATAGGAATCTTTTGGACATGTGAAGTCTGCAAAAAGCAAGTCTGAGTTATTTTAAATAGATGCAGTCATGTTTTTCTCTTTTCCCAGTGAAGATATAGGAACAGGAACAACAAAGGGACCAGCATGATGGCTCCAGTTTTCCAAGGCAGGTAAATGTGGACATCTATATATTCATATACTCAGTACAACTACTGTTCATGTTTTAATCATCTATGAAATCTTAATGATTGGTGTGTCTTCAAAGCATCTTTTGTTTTTCCAGCTGTTGCCCACAGTGAACTTTCAGACTTTTTTCATGGCCAACAGGGGTTCCATTATGATACCTTTACTTACAATTTAAATACTCCTTTAAATGAAACCTAGATTTCAGAATCTGGTAATCTTATGGTGATGCCCGTCTTGAAAAAATGCATTGCCTGTTTATAATTTCACATTCTAATTAATTAATTAATAATGCAATAATTATTATTCCTATATAATTATGTTTTACAGGCAGGTTTTTTTGTTTGGTTGTTTTTTTGTTTTTGTTTTGTTTTGTTTTTGCAGCTTATGTTACAGTGTTTGGTCTAACGACCAAGTTTACAGAAATGCCATTCCAAAATAACCCATCAACTTATTGTACCGTGAGTCTATTTTACTGAGCTTTCTTTATTCTTTCTGCTTTAAAAGCACCTACACTCTTATTGCAGTTCTCTGACTCAACATCTTAAATCCACATTATGTTTCTCTGATTCACAGTTTGTCCCTTACCACTGCTTCCTTTAAAAGGCAGTTATTCTTTAAAAATCTAGAATTTTTAACAGCTTAAGTGAACATTCAAACCATGATTTGGTAGCATCTTGGCACCAGTGAACAATGTTACAATATTGTGAATCAACGTTCGTTGTAAAATTGCATATGAAAGCCCTTGTTGTAACTTACTGAACAAAAAATAAAGAACACTGAGATGAATTGTGTAACTTTCAGCAGTGCTTCTGTGGAGTATACATGAAACGCACCATATTGATAAAGATTTATTCTCCTTTCTCGATTTTCCTTTCAGAAGCCTACTCGCTTGGGCTAATATTTTAAGTGTGCTGATATTTACATTTCTACTCAGTTATTTGGTACCTCTCCAAAACCCTAGGTATGCAATCATTCATTATTATATTAAATTACCCAGAAACATCAAGGTATCCTCACAGGCTTTTAATGTAATTAAGCCATGACTTCTTCAGCCACTCCTGAAGTACCATCGTGTTTTGTGTGCAATGCCAAAACTAAAGCAATTCCAGGTATTAAATTGAATATTCTTTGTTTCTCCACTTTGATAAAGTCTGTCTACCAGGTTGGTGCAAAACATTGATATCATCATTTTAATATTTGACAGCATTATTAATGAGCATAACTCCATGAGAATTCTTCAGAGATAACAAACTGATGATACTCTTGTACAAATCACATATGACAGAGACTTTGGGAGTATAGTAGAAATGATTTTGGCAGTGGCAAAGACATTTCCATATGCAGACTAAAGAGCAAGATTTTAAAAAAAAAAAAAAAAAAATAGCCTGAACTGTCTATGAAGCATTTTTTTCTCATTCAACAAAAAGGGTCCCTCCATTTTTGTTGTTGTTGTTGTTTGTTTTTGGATTTGTAAGGTTAAAATTTAGAAGTTTCAGAAGCTTAAAAATAATTATGTCTTTATTTGATGAATTGTGTGGATTCATTTCATTTTTGCTATAAACAGTGGAGAACATATCTGACTGTAGATAAGCATCAACTAAGGTAATCATGAAAATTCCCTCTGTGGTGTAAATCTGAGGAAAGAATAGTTTTATGGGTTTTTTTTGTTTGTTTGTTTGCTTTAATTTTTTAGTATACTCTTTTATTTTTGGATGCCTTATTTTCCAATATACAGTTTAAGATCTGCCTTTTGTTCAGTATTTAGACCTTACTATTTTCCTTTGTTTCATAGTATCATAGTATCGTGCGAGTTGGAAGGGACCTTAGAGATCATCAAGTCCAACTCCCGGGATTCGAGCCCTCTAGTGTAGCAGAGCGGCAGTTTTACCCCTTGCGCCACAGAGGGGATTCGAACCCGGGCCCTCTGGTGTTGCAAGCGGCGGTTCTAACACCGTGTGCCACCAGCATTGCAAAAGCAAGTAACTCATATGAACCAGGTATCACTGACTGTTTTAAATAAATACTATATTTGGATTTCAGTAGTATGCTACAAAATGTTCAAGTGTAGCTCTTGTCTTTTGTTCTATCTTGTCTGTTGTATTATTTTATTTTATTTTATGAGGTCCATGAGATGAAAGCAAATGGAGGCATTTCACCATGTTTTTTTGACAATGGTATACCTCATACAAAATAGTACATCTTCTGCTAAAAGCTGATTTGACTCCTTTGACACTGATGGCAGGAGTAATACTAACGAGCTCAGAAAGGAGGTACTTGTGGCCCTCATTAACAGAAGATTCTTAGATGCTCTAGGCTTTGATAACAGAAGTTCTGTAGTAAGTTTATGGGAAAAAAAACTAGTTTAGAAGAACTTCTAGAAAAAAAAAACTCGGAAATCTCTTGCCAAGAGAAAACTAACGTTAATTTGAATAATAGGTTTTATAGCTCATGACTGTATGGTGACTGTTAATGTCTGCTGAATCTTCATATAAATGTTGCACTTGTCCCTGTGTGTTGAAAGGAAATGTGCTTATGCTCTGGCATATGGTTCATACAGATGTCTCTGTGTCATGGCTTGCAATCTTTTTAATGTAGGACTCTGAAAGCCATAGTCTTAAAAATAAAAGAAAAAAAAAATAATTAAAAAAAACTTCACTAAAAATCATGTGTTCTGTGCAAAGTGAACACGTTAGATGTTTGTACTCTGATGTCTTCTAAACTGATAAGAATCAAGAGTTTCAACTCTGTAAAATAAATAAATAAATAAATAAATAAAATTGTAGTGCATTGTTTTTACTGTATCTGTGAAGTTGGTTAAACTGTGAAAACAATTAAATAGTGCCTGGCTACTTCATGATGTTATTTATTTTCTATGTGACATACATTCTTTTCTCTTTAGAAATGAACACAAACTATTATTGTCCTGGTGAAAATTGACTCACACACTGCTCTGACCAAAAGCAATACCTTTCCTTGTTCATATTTTTCTTCATTTTCCTCCTCTATCTCTTCCCTCTTTTCTTGTTTAAATAATGATATATAGAAGACTTTGGACTGGATCAAAAGTCTGGAGCCAAAATCCTGTTTTGTTTGGGACCAGTTTTATATCACAGAGCTAGTGAAAGATCTCCTGCTTGCTTCTCACAAAAGGTCATGCTCTTCCACTTGGCTAATCCCACTCTCCTTCCCCTTCCACGATCCTTCTTGTCTTATCTTCTTTGTCTTGCTTGTTATTTTATAAAAGCTTGTATTTTTCAATTACATGTGCCAGCAGGCAAGGAGCAGAGTCCATGCTGAATACAGATGCCTGGGGATATTATTTCCCTCACATGTGTTTGCTCTTTGGTCTGGGTGCTCATCGGAGGATCTGCCTGTAAGTTTTAGATTCCTCTTGTGATCAGTCCCAGGAAATATTTTTAAGTCATTCTACATAGAGTGTGGAAAGGTGAGAATAGGAGAATGCATTCAAAATAAAAATTCTGGGAAAGAAGTCATAGATGCTCTAAGCCACTTTAGGCACTCAGAGTTCTGGACAGTGAAATAGATCTCCACAGCCTCTTGTACATTTAGATTAATCTCAGCAATTACCCAGGTTCCTTAATGTGCTATATGTTCTTTTTTTCCCTGGTAACCATCTCTGTTAATATGTTTTCCAAGGTGTTACTTAAATTTTGAAGTTGCTTAAGCTATAATAACATCTGTTTATATTTTTATTTGATTGTTGGTGTTCTCTCTGCTATATGAACAATACAGTGAAGTGTGGTATTGCATAATAACAAATCTCTGAGAGTATAATGGTTTGAGTAGCTTTCTAGTTTTAAAAAAAAAAGAAACACAAAACCAAACCTACTGAAGTAGCTGATGAATGAAGGAATTAAGCAAAGCGCTTATGTACAGACTTCAAAGTAAATTCTGTCATCTATATTTTTAAGGTAAACATTTTTCATTATCACTGTCAACAGAGTAAAGTTCCACAATACATGCCCATGAGAGGCTAATAATTTACTTATCGCTGGCAGACTGAAATACATTATTTTCTGCAAATATTAGACTGCAAAGATTTGAGTGGGGACAAGCCCTGCTGATTAAATTTATTAAATGTCAATGCAGAGTTACAACAAGACAATACATTTGAAGAGAGTTCCCAACTTCTTTCTCCTAGTGATTTCTAATCATAGTGGTTATTTTGTAGTAATTAGTAGAAAAAAATACTAAAATTAGTAAGACAAAACAATAATAAATATACTGCTTTAGGTTTTGCCCTTTTGCCTTGTTTATGTCTACATCCTACCATCTCAGTCCTTGCTATTCTAACTTTTCTCAGCAAATATGATACCTGGTTCACTTCCTTGCCTTAGAAATGACTGTGTCTTCCTAAATTTTCATTGCACTGTCTATCCTTTCACCTGCTTCCACACCTTCATGTTCTCATTTTCTGTTCAGTCCTGGGTAAGTTCACACATTCACAGGAAAAATTATGGAAGGAGAGAGATGATAGCTGTGAAAGTGCTGCTGACTTCAGAAATGAGACCTTTCCTCTCTGCACACCACCAGCAGTCTGGTGGTGTAGTATATCAGCCTCCTGTCATCTGAAGTAGCTGAAAAGAGACTTCTGTCTGCTCTGTGGTCATCTCATAAAAAACAGTAAAACAGGTCTTTCCTTGTTCTCTTTTAAGGATGCTAAAAGGTGGAAGGGAACAAACATCCTTGAGAATTTTTTTTGTTCCTTCATTGTACCTGCTGTCAAGATCAGTGAGCTCTCAGCAGGAAATTCTTCAAAGCTGGCTGGGTTGGAGAGCAGACTGTATCCTGGGCTGCATCAAAAGTTGGGGGCCAGTAGGTTGGGAGAAGTGATCCTGCCCCTCTGCACTGGTGAGACCTTAGTTGGAATAATGCATCCAGGTGTGGAGTCCTCAGCACAAGGGAGAGATGAACTAATTGGAGTGCATCCAGAGGAAGGCTGTAAAAATTATCCAAGGAGTGGAACAGGACAGGCTGGAGAGAGCTGGGGCTGTTCAGCCTGGAGAAGAGAAGGATCCAGGGATACGTGTTAATGGCCTTTCTGTAACTAGAGGGGGGCTATAAGAAAGAATGGGACGTACTCTTCAGCAGGATCAGTTGGGACAAGGGGAAATGATTTCCAACTTTAAGAGGGGAGATTTAGATTGAATATAAAGAAGTTTATACAGTACTGTTAGCTCAGAGACATAGTGGATGCCCCATCCCTGGGGACACAAAAGGTCAAACTGGACAAGGTTCTGAGCAACCTGATTGAGCTGTAGGTGTTGCTGTTCCTTGCATGGAAGTTGGGCTAGATGACCTTTAATGGTTGCTTCGAACTTAAATGATTCTATGATCCTCAGAATAACTTAGAGATTTGGGCTTACCTCAAGAAGTGATGAGAAAGTTATCAAGAGTGTAACCTGGAACACAAAAACTCTCTTAATATGACGTGAAACCAGGTAAAATGATATATTTAAGTTTTTATTAATTGTAATTCATAAAAACAACTTTTATTCTGCTTACTGGTTTCCTGTTTCAGGTCTGTTGCTGATACTAAAACACTCTATCAGGATTAGCTTTATTTGTGGTTTATCGTACAGACAGCATTGGAAGACAGTAAAACATTCATAGTTGCATTAACTTTAGTTGTAGGCATGCATGCAAGTCAGCACTGCTTCAGTACAGAATAAACAGATGATTTAAAAAATGTCTGAAAAAATACAGTTTCTTCAGTGAGAGTTCTAACTGCTGATCTAAGTTTATTTAAAAGCTGACAGGATCAGAATATCAGTGTAAGGCAGTATTGGTCCTCTGAAATCAATAGAATTGCACTGATTTACAGCTGCAACTTTGCATAATCAAAATTATTTTATAACTAAAATCTGTATGTTCTGTCTTGGGTGAGAAATAGCACAAGTGTTTTGCAAAGAAGTAATGGGTTTGGAATTACAGTGCTCTCAGCACATAGCAAGCTAGTGAAATCACTGTCATTGTTTGAACTGTCAGTGTTCAGTGATGATCTCATCCATAGCTGCAGCTACTTAATCTGTTCAGTTGGTTGCATTATGTAGTTAAGTTTCTCAACACTAGGGTCATGTCTGGGATTGATCCTCTATATTTGGATTTCTATGGCAATGTGCAGAAGAAGGCCGATAGCTATTATTTAGCTTTTAGAAAAAAATATTTTCTTATTTTACATACCATTTCCTAGGTTAGAGATTTGTTGCTACCTTCTAACAACAACGAATGCTTCAAAATCCTAACGTAGTCATTTATCTAAATGGGAAAAGCTTGTTCCAGACACCCTTCAAAATTTTGTAGCAATAACAATGAAGATGAATATGCATGTGTTATTGTCTCTATATTCTAAAAAGCACATTAATCAAAGTTATGAATCAAAACTGATTTGTCCTCTATACTACTTGTGATTAGTGTGTAATAGCTAGACAGCAAATTCAGCCAGTGTCCTATGATATAGCCAGAAATCATGCTGACATAGTGAAGATATGTAGAAATAGATGGTATTAGGCTGTGTTGACTACCTAGTACATGATTCATTCAGTGAGAATTATTAATTCCTTGGTGCACAGTTGCCTCTAAAACCAGCTTTCTGTGCACTCTGCTGCCTTTGTATTCCAAAGCATTTCAGTTGCATCTCTGGGAGAAGACCCCTTAAAATCTATTAGCACAGAGTGAGTACCACACTATTCTCACAGTACCAGCCTTAGGAAAGACAACTGCAGTCACTTTGCCAAATATTATTCACAGGACTTCACTAAAAGCACCATTGTAATTTCTGTTAAGAGACTGGAATTGTCTGATCTAACTGCAATGGAAGGAATGCAAGGGGAACTGATGTGAGTTCCTGTGACCTTTTAGCCTCATTGAGAATTCTATGTTCTTCTCTGCTCAGATGTGCCCTTCTGAGCTCAGTGATGCCTGGAACAGCTATGCTAATATGTTTTCCTGACTCAGTCCTGGAATCAGACACGCAAGGGAGACCATGCTGGGACCCAAACAAACCCTATTGCTTGTGAATTGAATTCAGTCAGTAGGGGGACCTGGTAGAACATAGGCAGCTCCCCAAGCATCTGGCCCAAATATGGCACTGTGCTACAGACATGTCTGTCCCACGTCAGACACATTACCCTAGTGAATTCATGATCTTACCTAGCACAAGAATTTACAGCATCTCTGTTTAATTCAGCGGAGAGCCGGGAGGGTCATGGTTTGATGGGAAATATTGGTGTTCAGTGGACATTTGGAATGGATGATCCTAGAGGTCTTTTCCAGCCTTTGGGATTCTATGACTATATGATCCAACTGAAGTACTTTGCAGCATCTCTGCATTTTCCTGCCTTCTGGGACAAAGGCAGTAGTGTCTTCTGCTCAGACTGATGCCTTAGGGGAGAAAGGAACTGGCTTTCTTTCTTTCTCCACTCAACCTATCAGTCCATACAGTTGTTTTTCCAGGTCTAGTTGGCACAGCAATGCAATATCTCTGTCTTTGTTTTATCTTTCCTGTCTCCATTTTAACTTTCTGACTCCTACCCTAAAAATACAAATGAGTCAGGTTCACAGATACAGATTTTAAATGGATTATAGAAGAGTGATAAATGAAAGTCTCTTTATTTGAGGCCTTTAGAGCTACTTGAGGCTCTGAAAAGCTTGGAGAAGTGGGAAGCCTTGCACCAAACCAAGTTTAACCTTTCTTTGCTTTACATTTCTGAGCTCTTTGTGTTCTTGATTGAAAATATTTTCTTTGAAGGCTTTCTCTCATGAAAGGGATTATTGCTTGTCTGAGAAATAATAATTAGCTGATAATTTAGACAGAAAATAAGCCACTAATTCATTATTCATAGTCCAACAGAGAAATGATAGTTCTCTGTGCACAAACCAATGCTTCATTCCAATAGTTATTACTCCCCTGATGAAGACAATATGGAGGTAACGTTTTCACACTGATATATCCTCACTGAGACATAACGCCTATTCACTCCATTTTGCTACCCAGATACAGTTTTCCAGGAATAGTCTCTTCACAGCATCCCACTCTAGGGTCATTTCCCTAGAAGGTGAAAGCAGAAAGATCAAAGGAGAGAAGGAGCTAAACAAAACTTCAAATGCCATTAGAAGATACTATCCTTTTCATTACATCACCAGATGCTTTGCCTTTCAAAGGGATAAAAGTTTGAGAAGGATACAATTAGCTGCTGGGTACTCTATGCACAGACACAAATGTCAAGTGTTGTTAGGATCAAGGAAACAAAATGTTGAAGCCCATTCAGAAAGTCTGAGATAATGTTGATCTTAAATATTATGGAAAATAACATTTGAGTCTATGAGTCTATGATTCTAGTTATTTATTTATTTATTTATTTTCCCGGTTTAGTAAGAAATTCAAATCTTCTGAAATATCTTAAATGTGGAACATTTATTACCAGAAATGTAAATCTAAACATTTCAGTTGGATATCTTTTTTTCCATGCTAATCCCTTTGTGATCTGTATGTGCAGCAGAGTCTTAGTGCAAATGGTTACTTACAGAAGAATGTTTGGTATAGTAGCTCTTAGGAAGTATAATAGCTGTATGAAATGTGAACAATTCTGTTACAGAGAGAAGAGAGAATAAGACACTTTACTGCTTTCACTGTTAACACCCAGAGAGTGACTGAAAAATCTAGATGCTTATCAAACCTTCTTCTTTCAAGAACTGAATTCCTCAGAAGAACGAGTAAAAGCAGGAATGCGTTTTCAGTTTCTCTGCATAGACTTAGTTAAAAATCAGAATGACTTAACCAGGAAAGTCATATTAAGAAGCATATGAAGCCTATGAAGAATCCTATAAATGATGTAGGAATGTATTCTGAAACTAAGGAGGAACAGAACATAGAAAACTATGTTAAAAATAAAATGGAGACCATGTAATAAAAGAAAAGGATGAGTATTTTGGATGCAAAGTCTTATGGAAGGTGTTTCCTACAGCCTAAGAAACTGAAAAAAAGAGGAACTCAGATCTTTTCTGAGGAGAGGAAAAATAATTTTCTTGGGAAATGTTTCAAATATTTGCTTTCTGGCTGGTGGCAAATAAAAAGAAGGTGAAGGAAGTGAAGGGCAGGGGAGGAAAGGGAAGGGGAAGGGAGGGAAGGGAAGGGAAAGAAATGGAAGGGAAGAGAAGGGAAAAAAGTACAAGAAAGAAAAAGAAGGCAGGCAGAAGGCAAGGAAGGGAGGGCAAAAAGCCAAATTATCTTCAGAACTACTCATTACAAATGAAGCTAGTCTTAAAAAATTTAATACTGACGAATTCTAGACATTTTGAAAACAGTTCTGTATTTCTGTTTTGTTTAGATTTTTTTTTTTTTTGAAGTTAGAAAACTCTCAAATGTGAATTTTAATTATTGATAAATATTGATCTCAGTATTTATTTAGACTCTCACCAGTTACAGTTAGAGATTGTGTTAGTAGGTCTACACAGGATGCAGATCCCTGAACTTCTGCAGACACCAAAACTGGAGGTAAGGTGACAGCCCAGTATCATTACTGATTAGGCTGTGCATAGTAATGTGCTGTCCATGGGGCAGCAATTATTTGCTTAGTTCAGAGAAGGGGAACTTGCTCAAGCAAAGTAGGCTGAGGACTCCCACAGTCCTATGCGCTTTATGAATACACAGAAAGAATACACAAGTGATCAAATGTGTCACAATGTCGAGTATGTACACAGTTCAATTTACCAATAAGCTTCTGTGTAGGCTTCTTCTATAAATGATGATTTTCCTTCTAAAAATGACTGTTAAACTGTAAACTCAGGTTTCAGAAGCCATAGCCAGAATATTCTACTTCAAAGCTGAAAAGAATCTTGAAGAACTGACATTTTGGCCTAATCTGAAGAGGAGAGATTTTGCAGTATAGAAATAAGAGTCACCCATTTATTCTTTCTGATTCAGTTCAAAAGCAAAGACATGACTTGTTTGTAAGATGGACTCTCTAACTTTCTTTGTAACAAGAGTGAGCTATATTTTGTTTTCCCCAATTTACATGTTTTGCTTATTTTTCTCTTACAAAAAACATTTTTTTCTTTTTCATGGTGTCAATGCTTTAAATAAATAGGTGCCATGTCTGGGCAAACAGAAAATTGCTTAATAAAGAAGCACTAAGGAGATAAAATCTATAGTCGGTGAACAACGCAGGTAAACAACTGGTCAAACTCTGTCTTTCATTTGAAAGAGGAATAGCAAATGTTATTGAATGGTTTATGTTCTTTATATTTTTATTTGCAGAAAATTTATTATGCCTTGTTTCTGTCTGGGGATACTGACAAAGTTCCAGGAGTTTATCTAGTGTGACCTACGACTTATCACAAATTGGAACATTTCCTGAAATTCGCAGAGGAATATTGAAGCTGAAAACCATGAGTCTGGATGCATCAATATTTCATAAAGGTGCTTGCTCATGATTTAAAAACTAAGAATAAGAGGATGCTACTCTTTAACTTTGACTTTGCAGTCTTTGACTGCATTTTTATTTCTATTTCAATTGTAATTTTTAATTTTTTTTTATTTATTTTTTTTTTACTTTCTTAAGTTTAAAATCAGTGGCATGCATGTTCCTGCAAATGGAATGCCACACCCATAACTGTGGTAGTCCTCAAGGTAGAAAGATAGTACTTCAACTCTGTTAGGTTTGTGCAGGATGTCTAAAGCTTGTTGGTAATCTATCAACCATTAAACACGTGCCTGTTAAATTTTGGTTTCAAATGCTATTGAAGGAAAAAAAAAATAGTGGAAAGAGACAGCTTTCTGTCTTTCATACTGCTCTGTAAGAACAGTTTTCCTGTTATGAGCTATAACTGTGATGATATCTTACTTCTAAAATGTCTTTTCATTAGTCAGTATATCCTTGTTTTGAATAGGAAATTGGCCACTTTAAATGAACAATACACACTTCAATTCTGGATGACTTTTAGTAACCTGTGTAGTCACTTTATTCCATGGAAGAATATATCATATTCTGCCCCTTGTAATATATGACTTATCTTTGATATGGTATTCCATGTTACTTCTGTTTTTTGTTTGTTTGTTTGTTTTTGTTTGTTTGTTTTGTTTTGTTTTGTTTTGTTTTGTTTTTTCAAGAGGCATCTATGTTGAGTAGCTTCACAGTGTTCCCATTGATTTATCTTTGCTTATAATCTGTTATTGAGACAGAACTAGTAGCAGGAAATATGTACTGATGCCAGACTCTGAAATACGTCCCTTCCAATAATGCTGTGTGTGGTAATCTTCTAGGGGTGGGGTAGATCTTAATTGGAAAAATTACAAATGTTTCAGATTTCTCCTTTGTAGGAAGTTATAGTATCCTGAAAACTTTGTCTTCTATACAGGTAGCTGCTGACAGGAAATGTGTGCTTTTAAGACACATTTTCACAAAAGGTCTGGGAACTTGAGAGTCTTGGGTTCTGTCTACATGGACTGTGTCGCAGAAGTTACAATAGGGAAAGCTGGAGGTGATGTACTTGTACTTGAATCAGCTTTGAAGTGGCAATTTATTCTTCCTCAAATCTCACCTCCAAAAAGTGTGGTTTTGGAGGATATATACTGTTGAATATTCTGAAAATCCTGTGCCTCTATGGAGAGATAAGCTCATCCATAATTACCAGCTTTTGTTTAGATCTGTGCTGCTAGCCAACAGTTTAGCTTAAAACTGATACGGGAACATTTATCGAACTAATCAGAAAGCTGAAGTATAGAACTTGAATTAAAACATAAGCTAGAATAGGTCTTTGACTTAATCAAAGAAAATAAAAAATAGTCAGGAAGAACTGTTTCAGATCTTACATAGTTTGCTGTGAACTTAAAATGAACCATAGCCTCTTTGGAGATAATAGATGATATATTTCATTTTAATTTTTAATTATGCAAATTGCAGAGCAAACAGAATCAATGAATAGGTGAAAAAATAATAGAAATATTTGTCAGGTAATAGTTGCTTTGCAGTTGAATCCATGGGATTTGGGTAATTTTTTACATGGTTATACTGAATATTACCAAGTGCTGTGATTTGATCAAATCATAGATTTTTATTTTGTTTTTCTTTCTCCGACTGCTTAAATTTTTGTGAGAGTAAAGACGTTTGTTAAAAACACAACTAAAGGGAAACAATCTTAGCTGCTGTTGAGGCTTCTTTGCACAGAATCTGTTACAATGAGCACTGTTTGCAACTCAGTGGTTAGAATCATAGAATTGCTCAGGTGAGAAAAGACCTTAAATATCATTAAGTCCAACCGTAACCGCCCCACTAGTCATAGAACTGGGCAGGACCAGCCTGTAAATCGTTGACACCATACTACCCTAACTACACCATACTACCCTAACTATAACAGTCCTCCACTAAATCATGTCCCTGAGCACCATATCCAAACAGTTTTTAAACACATCCAGAGATAGTGACTCAACCACCTCCTTGGGGAGCCCATTCCAGTACTTAACAACCCTTTCTGTAAATAAGTTTTTCCTGATATCCAACCTAAACTTACCCTGGTGCAACTTAATTCCATTTCCCCCTATCCTGTCACCAGTGAAAAGAGACCAAATCGACTCTCACTGTGATCACCTTTCAGATATTAGAAGAGAGCAAGAAAGTCTCCCCTCAGCCTCCTTTTACACAGACTACACAGCCCCAGTTCCTTTAATCTCTCCTTGTAGAGCATATTCTCTAAGCCCTTCACAAGCCCTGTTGCTCTTCTTTGGACCTGCTCCAGCATCTCAATGTCCTTTCTGTACTGAGGTGCCCAAAACTGAACACAGTACTTGAGGTGAGGCCTCACCAGTGCCAAGTATGGGAACAGGATGACTTCCCTAGTCCTGCTCACCGCACCATTCCTGATACAAGACAGGATGTCTGGGCACACTGCTGGAAGTGTGGAAGTTATGGAATGACAGTTTGTGGAATTACACTGAAACACCTTAATAAACTTTTTTTTTTTTTTTTTTTTTTTTTTTTTTTTTCCCAATAGTAGATCTTCAGTTCATACGAGACAAAGGAGAGTACAGCTGTTTGGGACTGCCCCTACTCAGGAGCCAAGACAGCTGAGTCACATCCTTTTTACTGAATTACCCTGTGGTCAGCAAAAAAATGCTTCTAAGCCAGAGCATCATCCAGAGGGGAACTTGCATACAGTTTTTTGAGCTGTACTAGGATTACTACCTTGTACTGAATATTCCGTATGTCTGGAAATGGAAAGTTTATAGAATTGCTGCAATCTTACTGTAGAGACATGTGACATTAGAATATTGTTCCCATATCTCTGTCGGGAATATTTAGAGAACTGAAGAAAAAAATAAATAAATAAACCCCCCACAAACTACAGAAATTTAGACCTAGTGACATTTATGACACTTGTGACATTTACGCAAGTGAATCAAGCTGTGAGGGCATTGCTTTAGGACACAACTCTCGTCATTGCTGTATGGCAGTTTCTGCTCTTGATCTTCAAAAGGGCCTTCCTGACATGATATTTCTGGTAGATGAATTTTGTAAGTGCTTGTAAAGAAGTCCCACAAAAGAGCCATGACACAGTAGATGGCTATTTATTGGGGGGAAGGTAAAATGTGCCTGTCTGTTTCTAGAGCCTTTGAAAAATTGTGTGTCTGCCTTTTCCAGCTCTCAGCCAGCCATTTGATCACTCTACTCCTCTTTGGCTGAGAGAGGGAAAATAGGAAAGGAGTGACAAAGCTTTGGGGCCAAAAGAAAGACAGGGAGATCAATTGCTAACTGCCAGCTAGGTCGAGCACAACAGACTGGAGGAAAATTAATTTATTGCTAATTAACATAAATACATACTAAATGATTATGGCAGGAGAAAACAAAAAGACAAAAAATTTAAAGAACACACTTTATTCCCTTTAACCTAGTTTTAGCTTTACTTCTTCCCTCCAGACAGGAGGCTGTGGAGTGGGGAATTATCAGCAGAGCACTGCTATTCTCTGCTGCTTCTTTCTCTTCACACTGTTCCTCAGCTCTGATGTGGCTTTCCATGGACTAAAGTCCTTCAGGAAGAACTCTCGAAGGACCACCTCTTTCTCTTGTGGACTTGGTATCACTACTGCTGTTTCTTGTTCTTCTGATCCCTTTTTCACTGCCTGTGAGAGGTTTTCTTTTAAAAAAATAAGTTTTCACAGAGATGTCCTCAGCTTTGTTGTGTTCTGTGGTGGGTCCATTGCACCCTGGTATCTTCTTGGAGAGTCTTACCTCCATACTGCTGCCAACACCTTATTCACTGGTACACTCAAACATCTGATGTAGCAAACTTGTATCTTTCTCTATGGAATTAATAACAATTATTACGTGATACACTTTGTATAAGTGTTTTCTTTCTCTTAGCTTATTATGGCACACGTGGTAGAATTGCCGCTTGCAATGCCAGAGGCCCGGGGTTCAAATCCCCCCTGTGGAGCAAGTGGTGGAAGTGCCGCTATGCTACACAGAGGGCTCAGATCCCGGGAGTTGGACTCGATGATCTCTAAGGTCCCTTCCAACTCGCACAATACTGTGATACTGTGATACTTTCTGCAACAAGGCTGTATCTCAAGAGTAAGTGCTGTTTCCTGAGCCTGGGACAATGTAGTCCTAAATACGTGTACAGGGTGGGATACCAGAGACTGAAGACTAGTCCCACAGAAAGGTATTTTGGGGTTCTGGTTGACAGAAAGTTGGATGTGAGTCAGTAGTGTCCCCTTGGCAGCCAAAGGGGCAAATGATGCTGTGGGGTGCACCAGACACAACATTGCCAGCTGGGTGAAGGAAGGTGTCCCTTTGATGTCCCTTCCATCTTAGGATATCCTATGATTCTGTAATTCAACCATTGAATGAGTTGTTTGAATTAATCAAGTGAATTATGAATATTTAAGGAAAAATTACAGCATTGTACAAATGTCTATCTATGTCTAAAATTTATTTTGATAAATATGTGAAAGTGTTTTATCTTGTAACATGAAATAGTTTGGGAAGAATAATACAGGAATACCATACTGAGAAAACCACCCTCCTTCTTGAAGTCCTCCAGGGCACAGGGGTGGCTGTACAAGCAATGCATTGTTTGTGACAGGAGGTTAAAATTCAGTAATTTGTCTTCATGAACAGGCGTTGCAGTCTAAAAATATAGCTATTGATCATAACATAGTTCATCTTCACCAAGTCCCAGTGTAGAATCATTGATTTAAATTGATGATACATTGCAGATTCTCCAAGAAAACTTAATAACTTATAGGCAGTTTTTGACAGTAAGCTACATACTCCTGGTCAATTTATTTACATTTTTAGTAGTATTAGGTTATGCTAACTAGTTGCATGATGTTAAGAATGGTGATATTAAGGTAAAATTACTGCTATCAAAACATTGCAGTGTAGTCCAACTAATTATGTTTTCCTTTGGCAAAAATAACGCTGTTTATACAACCCAAATAATTTTTCAGACAACACTGTAATGATTTGTTTTTCTATATGCTGGGTATTTTTCCTACTTTTATCCAACAAGAACCTTTTTCATGGAACCAAATTTTCACCACTTCAAAATCTCGTTCCCCTTAATTCTATTTGCTGGTATTATTAAAACACAAAAGCAAAATTGCTTCTGTTCAGAGTGCACCAAAAGGAAAACGCCAGTCAGTTGATCAGCCTGATGCAGAGACATGCTAACCACAGAATATTTGTTTCCCTTTTCTAATTCTTAACCTGCCCCAAAAAGTGTCATTTGTTTTCAACAGTGATTCAAACTGACATTTACATCACATCACATTACATTAAGCAGTGATAGGATCTGGATGTATAGTAAGCTATATAGGTAGACTAGACAATTTAAAATAGGAGCTCCAAACTAGATATGTGGTTTAGAAAAGGCCTTTGAGATTTAGCACTGCTGCTGCAGGAGGGATAAAGGGAATTTGGTCTATAAAGACTGACATACACCATTTCAAAATGAGAAGTGTTCTCTTTAATTTAACCAAGACCCCAGAGCTATGTCCTGAGGTGTTCAAGTTGATTAAATCTGATTGAGGGCTTTTTGCATGCACAGACAAACTGTTATTTCCTAAAGAACCTCTACAATTGCAGTTATAAAAAAGGTCTCAAATGAACCAGCACCCTCTTTTGTAGTTTGCTGTGCTTTTCTCCTCAGCTGTAAGACTGATCTAGACCAAAAATACTACCCATGGAGTTGCAGCTGACCTCTGTCCAGATTTCCATGTTCTGATTTCCATTAGTCTTAACAACCTAGTGGAAGATGATAATCTATTTTTATCTTGTTCTTTTGTGTCTAGGAAAGCTTGCCTCCTTCCAGCTATCCTTCAAACTGAACAGGTCCCCTTTTTTAAAATTGTCCCTCCACTTATTATTTGAAGAATATTTAAGAGGCTCTAGCACAAGCTGCATAAAATCCCATGTAATGCTCTGTAATAGCTCATGTATTCAATAGTAGATGCTCAGAAATATGAAGTTTGTTGAATTGTCCCATGATAAAAATCCAGCTTAGCTCAACAGAGAGAAGCTGACATTCAACAACTGTTCAAAAATGACTAAATTTGCCCATTCAGAATTATGTCAGATAACAAAGAAGAGGCACTACAAAACAACAGAACTCTTTTGATGGACTGAGAAAAAACACATAGGCTTTCTACTTAGTGTTCTTCACCTGATGGTAGTGCTACAGGAAGTCAATACATTGACTTTTGTCTTTCTAGCTGCAGCTCTTCCCATCTCACTAGACTTTCATCAGCCTTATTCAGATATATGTCTTGACAAAAAAAAAGAAATAATTTCCACAACTGATCATTATAAAATTAAATTTTAATGTTTAATATTGCTACTTTCTATTCTTTTTTCCCTTCTTGTTACTTCTTTTCCTTTCCCAACTACATTTATTTTTTATGTCTCTGTTTGCATTATGATGACTGTTTAGATGGCAGACCAACGTAGACTTTCTTTTAAAAAAATCGTGCTTTTTTCTGAGTAGAAAGTTGGCAAAAAGAACTATCTCAAGTGTTCTTTCACTGGCACACATTTGCCAGGGCTTGGCAAAGCTGACATGATTATGAAGCAGAGGTTGTAAACCATTAAGATTCTTGAAGCACTTCTCATGCAGTCATTTAGTGCTGAAATATGAAACTGTGGCCTCAGATCGTATCTCCTTAATCTTGAAGCTGTCTGAAATCACCAAGACTTAATTTTATGTCAGTACAAAATCAATTCTTAGATTGGTGATGTATGTATGTTTTTCCACAAATCTTGTTCCCAGATATGTTTTCAAAAATTGGAATGTCATAGGTCCACAGTATTTCAGCACAGTAGAAAGGTGCCTTTATTCTTTTTCAACTGTGGTTATGTAGGTATGACCTATTTCTGAACTACCATCAGGTAATGTTGGCCACTGCTATTGAGGAAAGTTGGAAAAAGGGGGACTTGACAATAATACAGACTCATAAAATTTCACATTTCTTTCAGGAGTTTTAATTTATGCTTATGTGAGAATCTTAGTTGTTAAAGAGAGCAAGAATAGAGCAAAGACTCCGAAAAATAGTCATGGGAATATTAACTTCAGACCTTTTTAAAGGATATTACCCAGGTCAGCATACTGGGCCTGAAATGTTATCTGTTTGTTCTTAATTTTCTACCTTTTTAGTTATCTCTTAAATTTCTCATAGTGTCCACAGTTTCTGATTTGTATGTTGCAAAGCAAATCTTCAGACTGTAATTGGAATAACTGAGATTTTATTCTGTCCTATAGTCACCTGAAACTTACTATTTGGCAACATTCAATTTTAGAAGGTCAGTGAGTTGATATAGATTTCTCCAATAATATCTGTATTTAACTCCCCTCAGTTGTGAATTTCCTTTGTGCGCTGAAAGGCTGGCAGAGCAAAGGTATTCTCTCCCTGATTATACTAGAATCTGAACATCAGTCAAAGATTAATTGCTTCCAAACAGACTCATTTGTGTCTACGTGACAGTATACAGATAAAGATAGCTGGTAGAGAAATCAGAAAAACAGACTGCATTTAAATGCCAGTGTCTGTGCACTTGCTTGTTTTCGGTAACTGAATATAATGATTAAAAGATGAAAACTGCTAGAATGACAATGGTGTTATTAAGTAATACTCCAAGTGATCTCATGGCAGTACAAGTCTTCTAATGCTATTTAGGCACCATGAAAATGTGGAAGAGATGAGCATTCAGCAGCATGATAACTTGTAAGCTCAAGCTAAAATCTGATTCTAACAAGAAAAAGGAAATTTATTTGTAAAAGATAATAGCAGACTGCTATTAAAGGAAGATCTGTTGTCAAAATTTGGACCTTGATTTCAATTTATATGGCAAATAATTGCCAGAAATTTAATGCAGGAAAAGATGATGATAAAGTGCTAATTAAAACATTAAAATTCCCAAAGAATCCAAAAACTTGGATAAGATGTAGAGAAAATATGCATATCCTCTACTAAAGGAAAAAGGGAAATAGATTGAATTTTTTAAAGTATAATTGCTTTTCCTGTGAAGAGAGCACATTTTTTAATCAGTGAGGCCAACTTCTAAGTTCCTCAGTGAAATGATCGATACTTTCACTGTCTTTTCATGAGGCTGAAATCAGCTACTGAGCAATAAGTACTGCCTGTTTACCATGTCTGTTGATGACCAGACTGTATCAAAAAATGACTGAGGATTTGGCCTACCATGTTGCCTCTGTCCTGTAGTAAATTTATCTGCATGTGAGTGTTAGCACTTTTTGGAATGTCCTCATCTGAGAGTCTAGGATTTTCAACAATATAACTTTGACTACTATATATCTAAATTCTTTTGTCTTGCTACCTGTCTAGAACTTTTCCTCTGTATTTTACACATATGTGACCTTAGTAGAAAAGTGGCAGAAAAAAAAATAATCTGTAGAATTCTGTATGCTTCATTGGGAGCTGTAGAATGGAGAAATAAAACTGGATTTGTAGTTTTTACAATCTAGTAACTGGTAAACAAATGTGTCTTCTGCATTTAATTTAAAACAAGGATAAAGCTTTTGGCTTTCAGTAAGTCAGACTTAGACTGCAAATATTAGTAAGTTCAGTACTTGCAATATGTCATGGTTTTGCAATTTTGTAATTTTGCTATCAGTATTCCACATCATAACATCATGTTAAGCATAGGTAATTTTGACGTATCTGCTGCTCACAAAAGAAGACTGAATGTCCCAGGGACCACCACGGTCAGTCACATGACAAGGACTCTATATAATCTCACTTCGGTGCTGAACTTGTTCTCTTGGATCCTGCCAGCCATGGGGGAGTGTGTGGAAGCGTTCCAGCCGTTTCCCCATGGTATTTACAGAGAGCATTCAGGAAACTAAGTAATAAGTGCTAATAAATCATGATAGGTGAAATTGCAATATTTAATACTTTGACACTATGAAATCTAGTAAAGCTACTATGCTAGGAAAACTTTCCAATATTTTTATAGCATTCCTAAAAAAAAAAAAAAAAAAAAAAAAAAGCTGAAAAAAAGATAAAAATGCACTTTATATGTGGCATATATTGTGCTGTGGTATGGACACTGTGAAATTAAATCAACTGTTACTCTCCTACATAATCTTACTTAGAATTCAGATTTTTAGCAAGATGATAAGAAGAAACTAACTAGCATGGATTAATATATGTCATTCTATGTGCAAGTTCCAGAAGCCATAAACAGTGGTACTGCTCAGCTGACTGAGCAGTAGAATGAAACTACTTTCCTCAGAAATGCTACTAGGTAGGATGTCTTTAAAGCTTTATGAATGTTACTGAAAGATCAGTGAAACCTAAAGCTGTCCTCAGATGTTATTACAGAATTTTATAAAATGGGCCTTGGATGTAAGCAGCTCCTCATTTACTTTGGCAAACTATAGTGATAAGTGACAATAACTGACCTACTGGAATTCAACAGAGAGGTTCAAGGAGAGTTTTATGTTGTGATATTTCATGTTTGTCTGGTTTGCTTTTCCCAACATAGTAATGACCATGTCATGACACTCTTTTTTAATGAATACATTCAGTTTTTGAGATAATTGTGGAAAAAGACAAATAGTTAATATAACAATAAAAAGAAAGAGGATTTTAAAATCCATGTTGCACATTTTAATTTGCTCCAATCACAAGTAATTCTTCTACCTTTGATTTCTTGCATCTACATCAGGGAGTATATTTTATCTTCACAATCCTTTCAGAGAACTACCATGAAATCACTGATTTATTGCTTGAATAAATTGCTATGGATTGCAATGGTGAGGTGAGATGGTGAAAGGTAAATTTTTCAGATTCTACAGATGAGAACAGTGATCAGAAACTGTATATATTTTCCTAGATCTCAAATCACTATAATGTTTCTTTGTCTCTTTTCAAAATTCATATACAGAGACTAGCAGAGATGGAAAAACTGTGCAGGCTGGGAAAGCAGTAATCTCCAGATAGCTCAAGGTAAGTCTTGGTCTCTATCACATGACCCCACAGGTGCTAGCAAAATGGCATAGAGCGCATAATAGTTCAGCTCATGTATGAACAGCGGGCAAAGACTGAACTCTGATGAATTTGGATCTGTTGTCCTTTTTTTGTTTTCTTCTTTGGTTCTGTATCAATATTAAGCTTTCTTACAGCAAACATTAGAATAATTCTCAATTCTCTTTGTCCTTACTGGAAAAGAAATCCTTAACTGGGATGAATGGACAACTCTAGAGACTGTACATAATTTTGGATTTATAATCAAAATAAAGATGAAATTTATAATCAAAATAAAGTTAACATTAGATACTTCTTATTTTATTTGTAGGTCTACTGAGATTCATTAAAAAATCATTGTCTTGGTATACATAGTGTTCATAACTAATTTATTTTCTGAAAAGCCAAGGAAAAGTAAAAAGAACTTCATAAAGTTAGAAGAAATAATTATTTGAAACTCAGTAAAATGAAAAAGCTGCCAAAAGAGAATTATAGAAAGTATTTTCTCAGAAGTAGGAATAATTAAAAACAAAAAAGTCTAGCAAATCTTGGCTCTGTTGTGCACAGCTAAAGATTAATGAAAATAATGTTTATTGCTAGTCCTCTGAAATTTAAAAAAATATCCAAAATTTCTCATATCACATTATCCAGCAGAAATGCTATTAACAAAACTGTACACCAGAAAGAGATACGGCATTTTTATTGTATATATATATTTATATATATACATATATATAACCTCTACTGTTCTTCTTGGGTATTTTTGCTGTTTTATCTTCAGGAACACAGGATTAAATTCCACCAAAAGCTGAAAATGTGATCTTATTGTGCCTTGAACAACTCACCTTTTCTGAACAAGGATGATTATTACCTTCTTCAGAGCTGTCTGCAGAAAGAAAAAAATCAAAACGTAAAGGAGTCTTGAAGAAAAAACTTTACAGACAAAGGTAAAATTTATACACAATTTGTCTCATTTTCATTCTGTTATACATCTGTTATTTTTTTTATATTCATGTTAAAGATCTCAAACATTTATAGGTCATATCAACAATTTGAAAGCAGCCAACCACATAAAATTTGTATGTAATTAATTGATATGTCCAAATTTGCTTATATTTGGATCTTGTATGCACTTGTTAATAATTTGGGTGCCTTCTGCATTAAATTTTTCATTCAATTCATAACCTGTAGCATTTTCTTATCTGGAATTCCATATTTTCAATTCTAGTTCTCCTGTATCTATTGTTAGAGCAAACCATTTTGTCACAGTAAGAAGAACTGGGTAATAAATCTGCTGAGTTTTAAAGATTGTAACCATTGCTTTTATTTTATAAAATTCATATCAAAGTGCTCACCAGCTCTTAGGAATTAAAAACTGCTGTTTCAAGATTGTAGATATGTGCCTGCAAGTGGTGCATCCACACATACAACTACATAAATATTATAAATAATTATGTCTAGCTTTGTAAACACCCGTGCAAATATATATGCACATGTAACTATTAAACAAAGAGAAATCTTCAGCAGCCATATATAAAAGGTTGCCTTCACAATAAATTACGTATTTATCCCAAGCTCTACTTAATATAGCTCTTTATATGGTGCAAATATACTCCTATGGAATAAGAAACAGAATTTCACTTCCATTTTTTGTCTGTCAGAAAATATTATAAGTATATAGTCAGTTTCATAATAATGGAAAAATTATTCTCTTGGAAGAACGTGGCAAATCAGATCTTTGCATATGATTGTGTATGTTTCCAAAAAGTATTTACAGTAAAACTCCAATCGCACTTACTCATCTGTGTATATATTTCTTTTTGCCCAAATGCAAATGAATTGTTGCAATCAGGTTATTTTGTGCTCTCTTAAATTAGTCAATGCTCATTATCTAAAATGTTGGGGCTATAGCCTTATGACACAAACTGCCCTCTATTTTGCCTTGGCAGCTCCAGTTCATTAAAACAATGTCATCATCAAGAGCTATTCAAGTCAATAAGCATTGATACCAGTGAAATACAACACCCATCTATTACCCTCAGCATTACTGCATGGCTTATTTATGACTAATCAGGCTGCTCAGTGTAAAGTGTATTTATTTCAATTACATGTTACCCGTTGCATGAAATGACTAATTAAAGATTTCTCTATAAATATTATCCCGATTGAAGCTATCTTACTAGCAGCTAGATAGAGTTATGCCAAGACCTGTGTAAATCCATGAAACGCATTTGTCTCTGATTCAGTTGTCATGAAGTCATTTTGTATGCCATGAATTCTGAGAGATAAAGTAGATCTAAAATCCCTCAAATGTAGTAATTATAAAATTGTTGTAGGCAGTGCTGATACTTTCTGGTGATCTTGGAATTTGCTGCTAATTCTCATGGGTTTTCCTACAATTTGTGAATTCAGTGTTTCATTGTTATGAATATAACTTGAATTACAGAAAAACTATTTGCAATATACATTCAATTATGCTAAAAAATATAGTAATTATAAATGTAAATGTGGTTGGTCTTCATTCCAGTGAAAAGTTCAGGAGTTACCCTGTGAAACTAAGCTTCTGTTGAAACAGAGCCTAAAAGCTGACTCTTACTTATGAAGGTGGGTAAATTCACTTGATAATTTTAAACAGCAGGTATCACTTTTGCAGTACTCTAGGAAGCAGGTTTTCTCAAGAGAAAGGACTACAATGTAAGTTGTCGTGCTCACTGCAGTCTTAAATTACAAGATAATGTTCACTTTTAAAACTTCACTTTGTATTTCAGAGTGTGCAAGATGAGAATAATGTGATGGGTGAGATGAGAATACATAAAATACAAACAGACCATTGGATTGGATAGCAACCTGAAAATTATATATAATATATACATATATAAACCTTCATATGTAGATTTCTAGATAACTCCTACACTTTTTCTACCTTTATTTCTCCATTCCAAGAATACTGATGTGAGTACTCAGAGCCTTTAACAGAACTTAAACTTGAGAATGAAGTCCTCTTAAAATTCAGAGGCTTTTGGGTGCTTGGATACATCTAATAATGAAAATCTGAACAAATATGGTAGTTGATTTGTTGATACAAGGTGTGATCCTTTATATATTCAAAAGGCGATGTTGTTATCAATAAATCTACATGAAAAGTCACTGTCAGTGCACACATCCAGGATAAAATGTACTATTTTTTCAATTTAAACAACTCATGGAGGTTAGATAAATTGAAACATATTTTTATTTTTCTACACTGTATAAAGGGTAAAGAGCCAGTTAAACAAAAAACTACAAGTTTTCAACATTATCCTTTAGAATATGGGTCATAGTACCATCTAGAGGTGTAGTTCAGGCTGATAAAGAATTTCAGGTGAAACAATATGCATTTTCTAAAAGTGATCACATTCCATTGACTACACACGGACAATTATGTAATACTGGCAGGAACAATTAAATGAGGTAGATTTAAACTATTTCATTATATGGTACTATATTTTGTGGTTTGTGGAAAGAACATGACATATTTAGTGTAGTGATAATAATTTTCCAGCACACAAGTCAAATAAATGGAGATAAATCTAATAATAGTCACCAAAAATGGCTTTCCTAAAACTGTTACTCCGTTTCAGTTTCACTGTTTGGAGCTTATGAGGAATGGCATTTCAACGTCCTTTTTCATATCCTTTGGCAGGAATAAGGTGGCACCTCATTCAGATAAGTAGAATGTACAACAGTGAGCAGACTCTGGTCATTTCTGGGAATTTACAAGTATGGAGATGTTCTCAGCTTTGCTATGCAAGGGAACTTGGTTATTTTACCCTTCATCTCCATTTCAAAGAGAAAGCACATCAATGTTCTAACTTCATGGACAAATTTTTGTAATGTTTTGAATAATATTTCACAATAAGAGGAGAAAACAAAGTTAAACATGAAAACAGTGGAAGTAATTAAGCACCTGCAAGAAGCACAGAGAGACATAGTTCATTGTCTTTCTATTATGTGCTTTGGAATAAAGTTCTCCCAGGTTATCTGCATGACACTATTGAGGTAACTGAGGAAAAGACCAGGAAGGTTGTCATGGCTGGTGAAAATGAACAAAAATCTGAAGTTGGGGGTAAAAAGGACATAAATGGATTTGAGATATTTCAGAGTGTCAAATTAAAGTTACAGTTGTGTTTAGACCTATCTAACTTGTGATCAGTGTGGTAACTACTTGTAAAAAGATAAACAGAAAGAGGTACTTATGGAAGTAACTAGTGAAATATGTCACATGGGAATGTAAAGAGAACCTTAAATTTATTCCTGACTTTGCAACTCTCAGAGAAAGAAAATATTCTTAGTTTATGAAAGTGATTGCTTTGTAGTTTGATGATGGTGGTAGTGCAATTTTTTTTTTTTGCTGCTGCTGCTGTTTCTTTCTTTCTTTCTTTCTTTCTTTCTTTCTTTCTTTCTTTCTTTCTTTCTTTCTTTCTTTCTTTCTTTCTTTCTTTCTTTCTTTCTTTCTTTCTTTCTTTTTCTTTTTCTCTTTTTTCTTTTTTCTTTTTTTCTTTTTCTTTTTCTTTTTCTTTTTCTTTTTCTTTTTCTTTTTCTTTTTCTTTTTCTTTTTCTTTTTCTTTTTCTTTTTCTTTTTCTTTTTCTTTTTCTTTTTCTTTTTCTTTTTCTTTTTCTTTTTCTTTTTCTTTTTTTCCAACACAGATTTTTCCTTGGAGTAGTGAGGGGAATGGGAACTCAGAGGCTTTAGGATTAATTTTTGTGCAGAACAAAATCTTTTTTGTCAACCTGAAAAACCTTCAGGGAATGGAGAAATGGCTTCCTCTCTTCAAGGCCTGTAAGTGATGGAAGACTTGCAGTTAATAAATTGGAACTCTCCATCTTTCTGCAGGTGACAGAACACTGCCAGGCTGCCCAGAAGCTGTGGACTCTCTTCCTAGGTGATCTGTACATGGGCCTGGGGACCCTGCTCTGGTGTCTGTGCTGGAGCTGGGTTTGGACCCAGAAGTCTTGCCAGTCTCAGACATCCTGAGATTCTGTATGAAGAAACATATTTCTGAATTCTTATTTTTTGTACCTGCAGAGATACTGGACTGTATTGTTCAGGTTATTGTAGCATGAGCACGGATTGTCATTATATACAAAATACACAGCATTTTTTCATTCTTATCCTCTCTCTTCACAAATGTATGTATTTAAACACTGTGCATTCACAAGATAACTTCAAGAGATGTTGTCTTGAAAAGAATGAAAAAACAGATAAAGCAAAACCTCTTTATAAAAGCAAATGCAAATTTTTCTTCATAATACTCGAGAATGTTCTTCCTTTGTTGAAAGATCTGAGGCCTGTGAATACAAAATGACCTTTTCTTTATGAACATCTACAATGGGGATTTGAAACTTAAGATAAAAATGATTCATTCTGATTCTTCATGTGAGAGCTATTCTTCACAGAGCTATGGTTTACTTTTAAGGTCTGAGGTAGAAGCTGTACAATCTTCCTTGAAGAAAAGTTATAGCAGAATGTAACAGAAACAGTTACTTAACTCTGACAAGTGTTTTAATAGCAGCTGTAGGTCTTAATATGAGGTGGAACAGGTGACAGTTCAATTCACAGGAGGAGTGAGAGTATAAGAGATCTCTCCATGGAGTAAAGTAATATATTTAAGGAAAAGGATGGTTTATTTGAGGTTATGTCTCTATTAGCAAGTAGTTCAGCTAAACAGAAGTGGTCTGTATTGAGAAACATTTGGCCCTGAGAACCTGACAGCCTTATAACTGTCATCTTTGATGTTTAACTGCAAAATAGCTCCAGTGTTTGAGCTCCTGGGCTGTATCTCCCAGTTGAGTATCATACAAAGTAAGTGTGGTGAACGCATTTTTGGGCCACTCCACTATGTGAACCAAAGAACAGTAAGTGGTAGTGAGCACAAGACTTGCTTCCAAGGCAAAGTCCTCAGCCTCACTGAAATGCCAGTATGGATGCACCCTGTGATTCTTTTTGTGGAGTGTGCTGGCTGGATCTGACCACTGCTGCTCTGTCCCCCTGGGAGACATGGGTGTTCATTTACTAGAGGGTGTTACTAATCTTATTATGATTTTATAAGAAGTCCTCTTGTTAGACCTTTAAACAAAGAAAACCCGATTAAGTTCAGTTCTTCCTCTAGAAAATGAAACTTTACTGAATAACTGAAAAGAACATAAAATAAGCTGGGAAATAAATAAATAAATAAATAGATAAATAGATAAATAAATAAAATAGAACTGTGCCAGAAATAGAATCTCAGACTTTCATTATCTGTAGCTTTTATATGTAATGCGGGTATGTAATCATTTAGAGCTTTGCTCTTCCCTGTAGATCTAACTAGGACCTAAGAATCTGGTTAAAATTATGTGTTACACTGTTGTTGATAATAATAAGTTTTAAAGTAGTTGCTGTGACTGTTCCATACACAATTTGAGATTTTTTCTTCTTTTAGTAGATTATATGGATGCCTCTTCACCTGGACCTCAAGAAGTTTCCAGGATCAAATTTTTACACCCTCTCTACAGCAAAATAAGAAAATCAGTAGTAGGTATTACTATAACGTGGTTCATCTTCCATTGCTTCTATTTATTGACCAACATGCTTAATATGGACACTGAAAGATTCTATAATATGTATATTCTATAATCTATAATTCCACAACATAATACATATATTCTATATATCACCTATGTGAACAGGAATCAGCAAAAAGTAAAGATATTTCCTTCTGCTAGGACAGACAAATAGAACAGATACCAAAACCCAGATCATTTTTATTATATGCAGATGTGACCTATAAATTAAATCTACTGACAGCAAAAATCTGTCATTGGTTATGAATTTATAAAAATGTAATCATTAGGCCTTTGGTTATCAGGATATTAGAAGACTGTCAAAAGACTTTCTTTAGGTAGGAGAATTTGCACTTTACTCCTCTTATTCAAAACCAAACCAAACTGAAACAAAACTTCCTTCTTGAGAATTCTTCTTCAGGCGGAGTAGAATGCTTTCTTAAAGTATCAGGCAAGTATTAGAAGTTGCTTTTTACACATAAGATTGTAAACAAATAGTTCTCTCATGTTGAAAGTCTTCCAGTTTTGTTTCTTTTTTTTTTTTTTTTTTTTTTTTTTTTTTTTTTTTTGAAAGAATTATGTCTTTCTGGCTCAGTTTGCCTGAGTCCGTGCCAGTTCCATTTACTGTGGTGTCTCCGGAGGCCTTATCTTCACCCAGAAAGTTCAGCTGGCAGGTAAAAACAAACAAACAAAGCAACCCAAATTAGGAATATGCACTTCATGCTCAGAGTATGAAAACAGGTATATATAAACTCAAATTTTTAATTTAAAACTCTCTTAAATTTTATTTTTTTGCATAAGCTGTCTTGGCAAGACTCAGTGAAATGTATGTTAATGTGCTATATCCACCGTTCTCATGCACAAGATTGCATACATGTGGTGCTGTATCTATGAAGCTGAAATGCTTTTCTTTTTGCTAACATATAAATTAGTAACTTATTCTCATGAAATGGCAAATATGATCTTCATAAATATTTATGTGGAGTTTTACTTCAGTACTGCAATATAAATAGCAATGTTGATGTTCGTTTTTTGTTTTTATCTGTTGTTTTCCATTTCTGATATTTAAAACCAAGACTATTAAATATAGTAAAAGCTAGACTTACTATTGTTTTGATGAACTAGACAAGATTGATTTGATATAACTCCAATTTACACTAAATTCCATAGCGCTAACAGCTAATGCACCTAAATTACTAGGAATTATGTAGTTACTGTAACGTTTATCTTATGTACATAAATATATATATGTAGACAAATAAGTATATAGAGAATAGTTGTAGCTTCTATGTTTTATCTCTCTTTAGTGATGTACTTTGACTGCTAAAATTCAAGAGCAGGGCAAAACTCATCCTTGGAGAGTTCCAGAAAATTTTGTATGAGTTTGTATTATTTCTTCATTCATGTCCGTAAGATAAATCACAGGGCTTTGACCAATTGTGCTGATCAGTTATTTGAAGTCTTAGTAAGGTTGAATATTGGGGAAGAGAATGACTGATAGTGTTTTTAATTTAATGATACAAACATATTCAATTGGAAACAAACACAAGGAGTACATCAAAGCAAACATTGCTTGTTACAAAGCTAGCTAATATCTATAATATCTATAAAAGGCAATAAGATGGATTCTTGCTTATCAAAATATGTAGTAGATTATTAATTCCATTGGAAACGTGTAAAAATGGCTTCTGTCTATTTATTATATCTTTATATTGCCATTTGTACTTCATTGTGTCTGTCACTAATCTACTAATAGAGATTTCATCATGAACATTGCTTATTGCACAGAAGTCAGTATTTTACACTGGATTCCAGAGATGGTTGGTGCACTCCATGAGCATAACAAAGATACCTTACCTCAAAGGTCTTGCACTATACAAATTTTGAATAGCTATAATTTATAGATATGTTTTGTGAAATAATACATTATAAAAGATACCACTGAAGTCAAACCTTTCGCCTTTTGGGACCATTAGTAGTAATGTAAGTCTTTTACACAAATAACATGGTCCATTTAAAACTGCTGAGCACATTATGAAAATTAATGGAAGAAAAACATGCAACTGTAGGTGGTAAATTTGAAAATAATCCAAAATAATCTGATTTTCTGTGTTGCTTCTATTGAATGCAGCTGTGCCAATGAATGTAAGAAGGGAAAATAATGGAGAGAAGAATAAATAGGTCATGATGAAGTTTTTGTGTTCATTTTTTGTTCTGATTTTTATTTTATTATTACATACTGTCTAAATCTTAAATTGAGAACTGCAGAGAATGCAAGAGTTCTTTCTTGTATTTTTTTTTTTTTTTTTTTTTTAACATGCAAAAGTTATGGAAGTTTAGCTATAAACTGGATTTTGAGGTGCTACCGCAGTAATAATTACAGTAAATAGGAGATCAGCAAGCAGGTAATCAGTCTGACAACTTTTCAGTTAAATTAACTGCACTGGCAGATGTAAATACTATTGTCAGCCTGTTGTCCACAGTTATAGAACTGGATGCTAATATTACCTTTTGATTAGAAGTGGAAACAGGTCTATGATTGTGTGAATGAATACCAAATTTCACTAGTATAGATAAATGTTCTGCTCTTAGGTTATTACTATCAGTACAGTGAGGCAAGCCTGATCTTGATTAAGATCTTTGCAAACTTGAGTTTATTTGGTTTTATTTATAAAGTACCTGAAAATCTCCTGGAAAAAAAGACATTAACTATTGGCTTGATTAAACTGGATTCTAAAGACAATGCATGGGATGCCAAAGCCAAAATATAAATTAGGGTTCATGGCCTAGAATATATCAATTTAGACAAGAAAAGATATGTTTTGACTTGTAAACAATTAAATGATAGTTGCATCTTAATAACATACAATAGTCAAAATAGACTGTCTTTCCAGAACCTGTAGCTGCACAATACTGTACAGATCCTCATACAGCCATCTTCTGGCACTTCCTACAAGTCAGTTGATGTGGGATTTGCTGACATTAGTGAGAGCAGCAAGGCCAGAGAAAAGGCTGAAGCCTACCTAAATCAGAAAGAATGTCCTTGCCCTGTTCCATTCTGGAAAACTTGCCCTCCAACAACATTCAGTACAAAGAACACCTAAGAGAACACAAGAACTAAGTTTGCATTATTTCCCACAATGTTTTCCACAATGTGTTTCCCACCAGTTAACTTAAAAAATAAAAATAAAATAAAATAATCACTGTGATTTACAGTCTGAAAAATGTTTCATAGTCTTTACAAATCTAATTTTAAATGAAATGTATTCACATTGTTGGCACCAATGACATAGACATACAGGGTTTTAGACACAAAAAAAGGCAGCTATGGAAAAAAAAACTTTTTGAAAGCCAAAAGTAGTGATGAAAAATATATTTTTAATGTTCACGTGCTGAAGTGTCCCATACATGTCTGAATAAATTTTCCTCCAATTACCTGTGAGAATGGAGTAAATCAAGTAACAAACTTCTCAGGAAAAGGTTTGACAAATATTTTGAAGCTTAAAATTAGTGTTCTAGAATTAAGATATGCACCTCTTAGTACCTACTGAGTGCATTACTGTGTCTGAGGGTAAATTTAATTTTCGTGTGTCCCATACTAGCTGTGGAAAAGCTCAAGAGACATAGTGGAAAATATTCCAGTCTGTATTCCAGAAGAGAGGTCTAGAGGGGTTAAAATACATTCCTGTGATTTGCAGAGGGCTTGGCGTAAGTTCTGTTCCTGCTGGTTGTCCAAAGCCTAGTTATAAGCACAAAGGTATACATTTTATTTGCTCTCTTCATTATCTTTCAGTGAAGTAAAATAAATCACAGTGAAACTGTGAACTGTGGGTGTTGTGATTTAGTCTTGCAGGCAGTTAAGCATCACTCAGCCATTCACAAGATTTTCCCCCACAGCATGTGGGAGAAAATTAGAAAAAATATAAAACATTGTTGGTTGAGACAGAAAAGGAAGGGAAAATTAACAGTGATAATAATAGTAACAACAATAATAATAATAATAATAATAAGAAAAGTGGTCAAAATGCAATTGCTCACTACTCACCAACCAATGGCCAGCTGAACCCCAAACAGTGGTACATACTGTCACCAGCTTCACCTGTCTTAATTTTCATAATGATGCCCCATTGTATGGAACATCCCTTTGGCCAGTTTGGGACAGCTGTCCCAGTGCTGCTCCAGTTATTGTAGGTACTCACACGCAGGGCAGCATGAGAAGCCAAAAAGTTCTTGACAGTATAAACAGTGCTCAGCAACAACTAAAACAGTGCACTATCCATACTGTTTTCCTTCTAAGTCCATAATATGGTTCCATACCAGATGCTGTGAAGAAAGCCAGTTCTACCCCACACAAAACCAGGACAGTAAGTTGGATCTGCAGCTGATGGCAAGTGAGCACATTTTACTAACTTTGGTGAAAATGCACTTGTTCACTTTTGTTTGCTGCTTAAATGTATTTATAGACATGGACAAAGGCTTCAGATGAAGTCAAAGAAGAAAAATGAAAATGCTCATGGTCTATTTTTCAGTGTACCCACACATGAAATTATCATTCAGACCCCTGTTAAGTGACTGCTAATTTGAAATTTTTATTTCCCGATAAAGTGTTAAATTTAGATTTTTTACTTTAACTGCAAAAATTGGGACTCTCGTTAATTTTTCATTCTAACAATGGGCAGAATGAAACTGGAATACAGAAGACTACTAAATTTAGTTGTTTTGGTGAACTAGAGACAGGTAACAGAAATTTTATGTCTGTATTAAAGGCTTTACTTTCACCTAGAGTTGTGTGGAGATGTCAGATATGTGCAGTTAAAATTTTTCTAGGAATGCTTGAATAAGTCACACTTCAAATTCTCATTCAAAGTAAGCTTTTTCCTGCAAAAAATCAATTGTCTTTATTTGAATCGTGAAAAATTAAAAGTTCCACAGTGAGACTTAGAGCAGTGTGTTTGATGTAGCAGTTTTACCATCCAACCATTTTAGAATACCTTGGGATTTTCAGGAGTAGTTTACAGTCTGTGAAATGTCACTTTGCTATTTGCGTAACTTTAGGAGTGCTTCCCATTAACTCAAACATTCATTGTGCGGAGGAAGCCTTTTAGTGCAGGGAATCTGTTGTTAGCTGAGACTTGATAAATGTTTGTCTTCTTCCTAGCTCAGATGTTAGTTGCTGAGTGCCTTTTCAGCAATTGAGGGCTACACACTGACAGTCTGGAGCTGAGAAAGAACTAGATGTTAAGGGAGATACTCTTGTTGCACAGAAATATGGCAAAGAGTCTGGTGCATATTTGATGTAGAAGAACATATTTTCATGAGAATGTATATCGTTCTTTAAAATAGACATAAAATACATATTCATAAAATGTCTGTTTTGAAATTTACTCCCTTGCTGATTTCATAACTTTGTAAACTTAAAAATTTTGGAGGAGGAGGTGGGTGGTGATATGGAGAGCTGAGAGGTTGTTGTCAGGGCTGCCAAGATTGTTCATCCACTTGATCATAAGTAAGCTCATGAAAGATCAAGATTTCTGTTCCACTGAAAGATAAGTAAGAGGTGATATAGTCCAACTGACATACAAACTTGATTTGCTCCTGACTTCTTACTACAGAAGCAGACAATCAATTGGAAGCTGAATAACTTGTCCAGTCATCAATATGTGGTATGCAAGGATAGCCATTCTCCAGACAGTCCATTATCTCTGAAAAATAGTCATAAAAATATCCTAGAAAAAAAAAAAAAATAGTATCATACTATTACTTCAATGATACTATAGTTAAAAAGTACATTAAAAAAAACCCAACCAACTTGTATTTATTGATAAGCAACACTTGAAAATGGCCCCAGGAAAATGAAGGCTGAAGGCTCTTCATGACTTCTTCAAAAAACAAGGTTTACTCTCTATGTTAGGGTAGGCTACTTTTTTTTTTTTTTTTTTTTCTTTTTTTTGTATAAAAATTGTCTCTGTTTTCTGTAGGGACTTCTGGCTCTGTTTTGTTTTACTCCTTATTCTTTCAATGTATGTGCAAACGAACCCATCATTTATATAATAAATTTAAATCAGAAAAGGACATCACGTGGGTAATTCAAATAGGTTTATGAAAGTTATTTATATTTCCTGACTACCTTTGTAATCATATTCTTTGTTAAGGTAGCTTAAAAGAATGAAGATGTAAATTGGGAAAAACTACTCTTATTGAAAGGGTAGTTGAAACTGAGATGGGATCTGGTAGTTCCCAGAAAAAGATTCTTAATCCTATCTATCTGCTATCTAGTTAGAATTAAACAATTTTCAAGTAGGATTTCGGCCTTGCCAGTTTGCAGTATGTAGAGCTTAGGTTTTTTGCTGATATCATGGAATAATAACTCTAAGGTCCATCAGATACAATTCAAAAACTGCTCCGTTTCCCCACTGTGTCTTCCCCACTGCCCTCAGGCTTAGCCGCTAATAGTTCACCAGAATGGTGACAGTCAGTGCAGTTCTAAAGAGAAGAGTAAGATTATTTCTAGTTTAAACTGAAAGCTTCATCAAAAAAAGTTACTATCACAGTTGGTAGAACTCAACTTCACATACATCAACAGTTGAGTGTATGTCACACCATTACAGAGGGCTTTCTGCTTATCTTTCTAAAATGAATAATTTATCTAATTCTCAATGAATTTGTCGTGGGTTAGCCTAAAATCTACCTGCACCCATGACAGGGGGGCAGTCGGCCCGCAGGCCGCTGGCCCAGAAGGAAAAGAAATTCAGGGAAAATGAAATAAATACAGCGGCAGCGATCTAAGGAGGCACACTTATTTACTAAATACTATATCGGAATACAGAATAACACAATATAATACAATATAATTGGAATTAAAGCTAACGAATCGAGTAAAATAAGAGAGAGTGAGTCCCGAAACCGAGAGGCCTACTGTAACTCTAGGCGAAACGGCTGGAACGCTCCCACACGGCTCTCCCCCTGGCTGGCAGGATCCAAGAGAGCGAGTCCAGCACTGAAGTGAGATTATATAGTCCTGGTCATATGACTGACCGTGGTGCTCCCTGGGACATGTAGTCTTCTTTCTGTGAGCAGCAGATTCGTCAAAATTATCTATGCTTAACATGATGTTATGATGTGGAATACTGATAGCAAAATTACAAAATTGCAAAACTATGACATTCCACCCCTTATTCTACATCATTACATTATGCTTATTATACACACACACACATATATATAGTCGTGAGCAATCAGCAACCTTATTTTCTTAACAATTTATATCTATTTTCATGTAAATCCTTAGGCTGAAAATAAAACTTTATATCTTAACACCCTATTATTTACTAAGTCTGAGGAAATGGCAAAACTGCCGGAAAAGGAATATGACAGCGGTGAAAGGGAAAGGCAGCGCTAGTGGGGCGTCCCCCACATCAAGGTGCACCCATCCTTTCCCAACCACCACAAATTCCCTTTGAATTAAACTTCTTTCCACGTGTGCTCTACACATGCATGGCCAGTACATGATATAGAGCCCAGATGGAAAAACTTACTTATAGGATGCCTAGCTTACGTATACAGAAAATGTTTTCTTAACATTAATCCATCTATCTTAAGTCCTGCACCCTAATCGGACATTCGTCATATATCTTTAAGGCTCTACTTATATATACAAGAAATTATTGGCTGCACTCCCCCAGCATCAAATTCCCTTGTGGAACACATTGAACATCCCCATTTTTGTGCATCACCCACCAAGTACATCCAGGTCCCTGGGCAAAAACAGTACCTCGGAGAGGTTTTCCCTTTCCAGATGCTGGAAGGACCCAAACCGCTTTTCCTAACACGCTCTTTACGTGTACTACAGGAACCTTATCTCCTTCTACGGTACGTATGGAGCTGGATTGGTTGGGACCACCACGATTACCAGATCCTCGAGTGTTGACCAACCAGGTGGCTTCTGCTAAATGGTTTTCCCAATTTTTGTATGTTCCGCCGCCCATTGCTTTCAACATAGTTTTTAACAATCCATTGAATCGTTCAATTTTACCAGACGCCGGTGCATGATAGGGAATATGGTAAATCCACTCGATGCCATGATTTTTGGCCCAAGTATTTACAAGGGAATTTTTGAAATGAGTTCCATTATCTGATTCAATTCTTTCTGGAGTGCCATGCCGCCACAGGACTTGCTTTTCCAATCCTAATATGGTGCTTCGGGCGGTAGCATGGGGTACTGCGTATGTTTCAAGCCACCCAGTGGTCGCCTCGACCATGGTGAGTACATACCGTTTACCATTTCGGGATCGTGGCAAGGTGATATAATCAACCTGCCATGCCTCCCCATATTTATACTTTTGCCATCGCCCTTCCCCCCAAAAAGGTTTCATCCTTTTGGCTTGTTTAATTATAGCGCATGTTTCACAGTCATGAATGACTTGAGCAATAGCATCCATAGTTAAGTCCACCCCTCGGTCTCTGGCCCACTTATATGTTGCATCTCTTCCTTGATGACCCGACGTCTCATGGGCCCACCGAGCTAGGAATAATTCACCTTTGTTCTGCCAGTCCAAGTCTATCTGAGCCACCTCAATCTTGGCAGCTCGATCAACCTGATGGTTGTTTTGATGTTCTTCAGTGGCCTTACTTTTAGGCACATGCGCATCTACATGGCGCACTTTTACAACAATATTCCTTATTCGGGCAGCAATATCTTTCCACAGTTCAGCAGCCCAAACAGGTTTACCCTTTCGTTGCCAGTTGTCTTGTTCCCACTGCTGCAACCACCCCCATAAGGCATTTGCCACCATCCATGAGTCAGTATAAAGATGAAGCATCGGCCACCTCTCTCGTTCAGCCACTTCTAAGGCTAGCTGAACAGCCTTTACCTCTGCAAATTGGCTTGACTCTCCTTTACCTTCAGTGGCCTCTGCAACTTGTCGTGTGGGACTCCATACAGCAGCTTTCCATCTGCGATGTTTCCCTACAATACGACATGATCCGTCTGTGAATAGGGCAAATTTCTTTTCATTTTCTGGTAGCTCGTTGTATGGTGGGGCCTCTTTAGCACGTGACACCTCCTCTGCGGGCGATGTCGCAAACTTTTTACCCTCAGGCCAGTCCATGATCACCTCTAGGATTCCAGGACGGCTGAGTTTCCCCATCCGAGCTCGTTGTGTGATTAATGAAATCCACTTACTCCAAGTGGCATCAGTAGCATGATGGGTGGAGGGAACCTGTCCTTTAAACATCCAATTTATTACTGGCAAGCGAGGTGCTAGAAGGAGTTGTACTTCGGTACCAACTACTTCAGAAGCAGCCCGAACCCCCTCATACACGGCTAAGATCTCCTTCTCAGTTGGAGTGTAGCGCTCTTCAGATCCCTTATAGGCTCGACTCCAAAATCCTAGGGGTCGACCTCGGGTCTCTCCTGAGGCTCTCTGCCACAAACTCCAAGTGGGACCTTTTTCTCCAGCAGCAGTGTAGAGGATGTTCTTTACATCCTGTCCCGTCCGTACTGGCCCCAAGGCCACGGCACGGGCTATCTCTTGCTTTATCTGCTCGAAAGCTTGCTGCTGTTCAGGACCCCATGAGAAATTATTCTTCTTCCGTGTCACCTGATAGAGGGGGCTCACAATATGGCTGTAGTTTGGGACATGCATTCTCCAAAAACCCACTACTCCCAAGAAAGATTGGGTCTCTGTCTTGTTGGTGGGCGGAGACATAGCAATGATTTTGTCAATCACATCTGCCGGGATGTGACGACGCCCATCTTGCCATTTTATACCTAAGAATTGAATTTCTTGGGCAGGCCCCTTCACTTTGCTGCGCTTAATAGCAAAACCAGCTTGCAAAAGAATTTGGATTATTTGTTTTCCTTTCTTGAAAACTTCTGCTGCTGTATCACCCCACACGACAATATCATCAATATACTGCAAGTGCTCGGGAGCATTACCCTGCTCCAAAACAGCTTGGATCAAACCATGGCAAATGGTTGGGCTGTGTTTCCACCCCTGGGGTAGACGGTTCCAGGTGTACTGAACACCTCTCCAGGTAAAAGCAAACTGTGGCCTACATTCTGCAGCCAATGGGATGGAAAAGAAGGCATTAGCAATGTCAATGGTGGCATACCACTTGGCTTCTTTTGACTCCAGTTCATACTGGAGTTCTAGCATGTCTGGTACAGCAGCACTCAATGGTGGTGTGACTTCATTCAGACCGCGGTAATCCACCGTCAGCCTCCATTCTCCACTGGCTTTACGCACTGGCCATATGGGACTGTTAAAAGGCGAGTGAGTTTTGCTAATCACTCCCTGTTTTTCTAATTGACGAATTAACTTCTGAATGGGAAGTAATGAGTCCCTATTGGTGCGGTACTGCCGTCTGTGCACCACTTTGGTGGCAATTGGTACCTCTTGGTCTTTTACCTGGAGCAACCCCACAGCAGAAGGATCATCTGACAGATCAGGTAAAACTGACAGCTGCTTAACACCGTTTGTGTTAACAGCAGCTATCCCAAAGGCCCATCGATACCCCTTGGGATCCTTAAAATATCCCATCCTGAGGTAATCGATACCCAATATACATGGAGCCTCTGGACCAGTCACTATAGGGTGTTTTTGCCAGTCTTTACCAGTGAGGCTTATTTCGGCCTCCAGTAGAGTCAATTCTTGGGAACCCCCAGTCACTCCATGGATATGTATTGATTGTGTCCCTTGGTGACTGGAGGGCATTAGGGTGCACTGTGCACCAGTGTCCACCAGGGCCTTATATTTCTGTGGTTGAGATGTGCCAGGCCACCTAATCCACACAGTCCAGTATACTCTATTATCCCTTTCCCCCCCCTGGCTGGGGGCAGGGCCCCTCTATTGGTTACCTCGGCGGCTTGCGGCAACTGGAGCCTTCCCCCTTCTGGAAGGGTCCGCCTTGATGACTGACTTGCGTTGTAATTCTTTCACTCGTGCCTGGAGTGCAGAAGTGGATGAATTACTCCACTTCTTTATATCCTCCCCTTGACTACGCAGGAAAAACAACAAGGCAAAACGTATGACCTTACTGTTGTCATTTGCTCCAACATGAAGACGTCTCTTTTTTATGGTTGAGATCTTCAATGGTACAGGATGGGAGGATCTTGCTTTGTTTAGTTTTCCCGATAGGCCATCGTGGGAATCCTGGTCCCCATCATCTGGTACCACCATGGATCCATCAACATCGGGCACGGTAGTCAATATATCTATAATATCATTCTGTGTGTCTTCCATTTTATCTAACCTTTTAATTACGGTTGAGATGCAAACTCCTATAGTATTTATAAATAACTCAATTCCATGAATTTTATCAATCAGTTCACTCACAGGGGGTTCCCTTGCCCCTGTGCCATATATTATTGCTAGTGCACTAGCATGCTCTTTTGGTGCAGTCCTTGTAAATGCACGCCACATAAGGCGTGAAACACGGACTGTCTCAGGATCATGTAATTGGTTGGGATCATCATGTCTGAAGTTAGGGCTGTATAGCATTTCCACCACAGCACGTTCTCTCAAATGTCGAATACCTGTCTCTATATCAGTCCATTTCTTTTCCTCAGGTGTCAGATCCTGTTTAAGGGGAAATCTTTCTTTTACTGCTAACAGCATCCTCGTCCAGAGGGTGTAGGACTCATCTTGGCATGTGCCAATACCTCTATCCACACGTGAGTCCCTGGAAACGCTACCCAGTTGGCGAGCTTCATTGCCATCGAGCCACACACTGTTGGCCCCATTGTCCCAACATCGAAGTAACCAAGCAGCTATAGATTCTTTTGGCTGGCGTGCATAGTCCTTTCTTAGATCCCGAATTTCACTCAGTTTTAAAGATCGATCAGTAAGAGTTGTGATTTTTTCCTCACCTCTTGCTCTTCCAGGAGTCCTTGGTGTTGATGGCGGCAGCTGTATTGATGAGGACCCCCCATTTGAAATTTTGGGGGCAAGAAATTCTGGCATAGAAAATCTAATTCTTGGCTCCTCCTCTCCTATTTCCTCTATTTCCTCCAGTTCACCCTCCCTTTCTTTTCTCTTTTCTTCTGCCTCCTCCTGCTCTTCTATCACCCTCTGCTCTTCTACCTCCTCTGGTTGTTCTAACTGAGTTGAAACTCGTTTCGTTTTTCGTCCTCTTACAGGGGCAACCAACATTGTATCTGGTGCCCCCTGTGGTTGATCAGGTTGGCTGATTTTAATGCCCTCCAATTTAACTTGGAGTCCATCTCTGAGGGCGTTCAGTTCAGATTCGAGGATGTCCCTCTCGGACTGGAGGGTATCATACATGGACTGGAGGGCACTTATGTCCTTCCGGAGGGAGTTACGATCGAACAGGATGGTACCGTACTCAGTCCGGAGGTTGTCGCGCTCGAACCGGAGGGTGATGTGCTCAGACTGGAGGGCATCTCGCTCGGATTGAAGAGCGTTATACTTTGAAAAGAGGGCGTTGTGCTCAGACTGGAGGGCGTCATACTCGGACCGGAGGGCGTCTCGCTCGGATCGGAGAGTATTACGCTCGGACTGGAGGGCGTTGTGCTCGAAATGGAGGGCATTGTGCTCGAACCGGAGGGCATTGTGCTCGGACCGGAAAGTGTCACATTCGGACTGGAGGGCGTCACGCTCAGACTGGAGAATGTTGAGTTTGGACTGGAGAGTGTCACGCTCGAACTGGAGAGTGTCGAGTTTGGACTGGGGAGTGTTACGCTCGGACTGGAGGGTGTCTCGCTCAGACCGGAGGGCGTCACGTTCGGACTGGAGGGCGTCACGCTCAGACTGGAGAGTGTCACGCTCGGACTGGAGGGTGTCTCGCTCGGACCGGAGGGCGTCACGTTCGGACTGGAGGGTGTCTCGCTCAGACTGGAGGGTGTCACGCTCAGACTGGAGGGTGTCACGCTCGGACTGGAGGGTGTCACGCTCGGACCGGAGGGCGTCACGTTCGGACTGGAGAGTATTGAGTTTGGATTGCAGGGAGCCTTTCTCATTTCGGAGAGCCTCTCCCTCATACCAATATGTGTCTCTTTGATGTAAGAGATTTCTTCCCTTGACTCTGAGACTCTCATTCTCACACCAGAGTGCCTCTCGTTGTCGTAGGAGGTTATTTCTCTCAGCTAGGAGACTCTCCTTCTCAGTCCAGAGGCTCTTCTGCTTGGCCTGGAAACTCTCTCGCTCCTTTCGTACTGTCTCCCTGAGACTCCTTCTCTCAGCCCTTAGACTCTCTTTCTCAGCTTCCCAAACTTTTTCCCTCTCTGCCTTTTCAGCTCTGAGACTCTCTCTCTCAGTTTCCAAAACTTCTTCCCTCTCTGGAATGGTATTGAATAAGGCCCGATAAGCATTAGCCAGGCCAAAAATCATTTGTGCCTCCTGAGATCTGCCTGAGCCACAACATTCCTGTCTCAAATATGCAATCAAACTTTCGGGATTCTTCAAGTGTTCAGGAGTAAAGCTCCATGACACTGAAGATGTCTTTCCCTTAAAAATCTCTCCAAAACCTCTCCACACTCCCTGCCATTCAGTATTCTCTGGTTTTGGGGAAGATTTCCTCAGAATGTAATAAATCCAGATACTGATAAGTAAAAGAATCAACAGCAGGTTCAGGGAGATTGACACGAGAAACTCAATTGACAATGTGGTCAACTGGGCTTTCAAAAACTGCATAAAAGATTCAAAAAAGGAACGAGGAGCATGCTCGAAAACCACAATTTCTGTAATATTAGTTGCTCCTTCTGGAGCTTCTGGAGCTGTATGCAGGTACCAAGTAAGCATTTCTAAAAATGTTTTCAATCGATTGTATATGCCTATAGCCCCATAGATAAAAGTGGCGAGCTTAATTATGGCCCAATAGGTTTGGATCATTACAAAGGAAGAACCAATAGCATGCAATCCTTTGTAAAATAATTTAATTAGAGGCCACATTTTTATTTATTTATTTATTTATTTTCTTCAAGAGTGGGGAAAAAAAAGTAGAGCTCAAGTTTACAAAATAGAGCTTAAGGTTTACAAAATATACCGGGCTGTTGGCAGTCTGCCTGGATTTCAAGACCTCAAAGTATGTAAACTATTCCGGGGTATTGGCGGTCCGCCCGGACTTTCAAGGTCAAGCTCCCAGGTGCAGAAACGTAAACTTAGATAACTCCTTAACGAGAAAAAAAACTGTAAAAACTCTGCAGCTCTGTAAGAAGCTAAAAGAACAGCAGAAAAAAAAACGGCAACTTGCCACAGCAGAAAAACAAACGGCAACTTGCCCGATTCTCCACCAAAATCCTGTCGTGGGTTAGCCTAAAATCTACCTGCACCCATGACAGGGGGGCAGTCGGCCCGCAGGCCGCTGGCCCAGAAGGAAAAGAAATTCAGGGAAAATGAAATAAATACAGCGGCAGCGATCTAAGGAGGCACACTTATTTACTAAATACTATATCGGAATACAGAATAACACAATATAATACAATATAATTGGAATTAAAGCTAACGAATCGAGTAAAATAAGAGAGAGTGAGTCCCGAAACCGAGAGGCCTACTGTAACTCTAGGCGAAACGGCTGGAACGCTCCCACACGGCTCTCCCCCTGGCTGGCAGGATCCAAGAGAGCGAGTCCAGCACTGAAGTGAGATTATATAGTCCTGGTCATATGACTGACCGTGGTGCTCCCTGGGACATGTAGTCTTCTTTCTGTGAGCAGCAGATTCGTCAAAATTATCTATGCTTAACATGATGTTATGATGTGGAATACTGATAGCAAAATTACAAAATTGCAAAACTATGACATTCCACCCCTTATTCTACATCATTACATTATGCTTATTATACACACACACACATATATATAGTCGTGAGCAATCAGCAACCTTATTTTCTTAACAATTTATATCTATTTTCATGTAAATCCTTAGGCTGAAAATAAAACTTTATATCTTAACACCCTATTATTTACTAAGTCTGAGGAAATGGCAAAACTGCCGGAAAAGGAATATGACAGCGGTGAAAGGGAAAGGCAGCGCTAGTGGGGCGTCCCCCACATCAAGGTGCACCCATCCTTTCCCAACCACCACAAATTCCCTTTGAATTAAACTTCTTTCCACGTGTGCTCTACACATGCATGGCCAGTACATGATATAGAGCCCAGATGGAAAAACTTACTTATAGGATGCCTAGCTTACGTATACAGAAAATGTTTTCTTAACATTAATCCATCTATCTTAAGTCCTGCACCCTAATCGGACATTCGTCATATATCTTTAAGGCTCTACTTATATATACAAGAAATTATTGGCTGCACTCCCCCAGCATCAAATTCCCTTGTGGAACACATTGAACATCCCCATTTTTGTGCATCACCCACCAAGTACATCCAGGTCCCTGGGCAAAAACAGTACCTCGGAGAGGTTTTCCCTTTCCAGATGCTGGAAGGACCCAAACCGCTTTTCCTAACACGCTCTTTACGTGTACTACAGGAACCTTATCTCCTTCTACGGTACGTATGGAGCTGGATTGGTTGGGACCACCACGATTACCAGATCCTCGAGTGTTGACCAACCAGGTGGCTTCTGCTAAATGGTTTTCCCAATTTTTGTATGTTCCGCCGCCCATTGCTTTCAACATAGTTTTTAACAATCCATTGAATCGTTCAATTTTACCAGACGCCGGTGCATGATAGGGAATATGGTAAATCCACTCGATGCCATGATTTTTGGCCCAAGTATTTACAAGGGAATTTTTGAAATGAGTTCCATTATCTGATTCAATTCTTTCTGGAGTGCCATGCCGCCACAGGACTTGCTTTTCCAATCCTAATATGGTGCTTCGGGCGGTAGCATGGGGTACTGCGTATGTTTCAAGCCACCCAGTGGTCGCCTCGACCATGGTGAGTACATACCGTTTACCATTTCGGGATCGTGGCAAGGTGATATAATCAACCTGCCATGCCTCCCCATATTTATACTTTTGCCATCGCCCTTCCCCCCAAAAAGGTTTCATCCTTTTGGCTTGTTTAATTATAGCGCATGTTTCACAGTCATGAATGACTTGAGCAATAGCATCCATAGTTAAGTCCACCCCTCGGTCTCTGGCCCACTTATATGTTGCATCTCTTCCTTGATGACCCGACGTCTCATGGGCCCACCGAGCTAGGAATAATTCACCTTTGTTCTGCCAGTCCAAGTCTATCTGAGCCACCTCAATCTTGGCAGCTCGATCAACCTGATGGTTGTTTTGATGTTCTTCAGTGGCCTTACTTTTAGGCACATGCGCATCTACATGGCGCACTTTTACAACAATATTCCTTATTCGGGCAGCAATATCTTTCCACAGTTCAGCAGCCCAAACAGGTTTACCCTTTCGTTGCCAGTTGTCTTGTTCCCACTGCTGCAACCACCCCCATAAGGCATTTGCCACCATCCATGAGTCAGTATAAAGATGAAGCATCGGCCACCTCTCTCGTTCAGCCACTTCTAAGGCTAGCTGAACAGCCTTTACCTCTGCAAATTGGCTTGACTCTCCTTTACCTTCAGTGGCCTCTGCAACTTGTCGTGTGGGACTCCATACAGCAGCTTTCCATCTGCGATGTTTCCCTACAATACGACATGATCCGTCTGTGAATAGGGCAAATTTCTTTTCATTTTCTGGTAGCTCGTTGTATGGTGGGGCCTCTTTAGCACGTGACACCTCCTCTGCGGGCGATGTCGCAAACTTTTTACCCTCAGGCCAGTCCATGATCACCTCTAGGATTCCAGGACGGCTGAGTTTCCCCATCCGAGCTCGTTGTGTGATTAATGAAATCCACTTACTCCAAGTGGCATCAGTAGCATGATGGGTGGAGGGAACCTGTCCTTTAAACATCCAATTTATTACTGGCAAGCGAGGTGCTAGAAGGAGTTGTACTTCGGTACCAACTACTTCAGAAGCAGCCCGAACCCCCTCATACACGGCTAAGATCTCCTTCTCAGTTGGAGTGTAGCGCTCTTCAGATCCCTTATAGGCTCGACTCCAAAATCCTAGGGGTCGACCTCGGGTCTCTCCTGAGGCTCTCTGCCACAAACTCCAAGTGGGACCTTTTTCTCCAGCAGCAGTGTAGAGGATGTTCTTTACATCCTGTCCCGTCCGTACTGGCCCCAAGGCCACGGCACGGGCTATCTCTTGCTTTATCTGCTCGAAAGCTTGCTGCTGTTCAGGACCCCATGAGAAATTATTCTTCTTCCGTGTCACCTGATAGAGGGGGCTCACAATATGGCTGTAGTTTGGGACATGCATTCTCCAAAAACCCACTACTCCCAAGAAAGATTGGGTCTCTGTCTTGTTGGTGGGCGGAGACATAGCAATGATTTTGTCAATCACATCTGCCGGGATGTGACGACGCCCATCTTGCCATTTTATACCTAAGAATTGAATTTCTTGGGCAGGCCCCTTCACTTTGCTGCGCTTAATAGCAAAACCAGCTTGCAAAAGAATTTGGATTATTTGTTTTCCTTTCTTGAAAACTTCTGCTGCTGTATCACCCCACACGACAATATCATCAATATACTGCAAGTGCTCGGGAGCATTACCCTGCTCCAAAACAGCTTGGATCAAACCATGGCAAATGGTTGGGCTGTGTTTCCACCCCTGGGGTAGACGGTTCCAGGTGTACTGAACACCTCTCCAGGTAAAAGCAAACTGTGGCCTACATTCTGCAGCCAATGGGATGGAAAAGAAGGCATTAGCAATGTCAATGGTGGCATACCACTTGGCTTCTTTTGACTCCAGTTCATACTGGAGTTCTAGCATGTCTGGTACAGCAGCACTCAATGGTGGTGTGACTTCATTCAGACCGCGGTAATCCACCGTCAGCCTCCATTCTCCACTGGCTTTACGCACTGGCCATATGGGACTGTTAAAAGGCGAGTGAGTTTTGCTAATCACTCCCTGTTTTTCTAATTGACGAATTAACTTCTGAATGGGAAGTAATGAGTCCCTATTGGTGCGGTACTGCCGTCTGTGCACCACTTTGGTGGCAATTGGTACCTCTTGGTCTTTTACCTGGAGCAACCCCACAGCAGAAGGATCATCTGACAGATCAGGTAAAACTGACAGCTGCTTAACACCGTTTGTGTTAACAGCAGCTATCCCAAAGGCCCATCGATACCCCTTGGGATCCTTAAAATATCCCATCCTGAGGTAATCGATACCCAATATACATGGAGCCTCTGGACCAGTCACTATAGGGTGTTTTTGCCAGTCTTTACCAGTGAGGCTTATTTCGGCCTCCAGTAGAGTCAATTCTTGGGAACCCCCAGTCACTCCATGGATATGTATTGATTGTGTCCCTTGGTGACTGGAGGGCATTAGGGTGCACTGTGCACCAGTGTCCACCAGGGCCTTATATTTCTGTGGTTGAGATGTGCCAGGCCACCTAATCCACACAGTCCAGTATACTCTATTATCCCTTTCCCCCCCCTGGCTGGGGGCAGGGCCCCTCTATTGGTTACCTCGGCGGCTTGCGGCAACTGGAGCCTTCCCCCTTCTGGAAGGGTCCGCCTTGATGACTGACTTGCGTTGTAATTCTTTCACTCGTGCCTGGAGTGCAGAAGTGGATGAATTACTCCACTTCTTTATATCCTCCCCTTGACTACGCAGGAAAAACAACAAGGCAAAACGTATGACCTTACTGTTGTCATTTGCTCCAACATGAAGACGTCTCTTTTTTATGGTTGAGATCTTCAATGGTACAGGATGGGAGGATCTTGCTTTGTTTAGTTTTCCCGATAGGCCATCGTGGGAATCCTGGTCCCCATCATCTGGTACCACCATGGATCCATCAACATCGGGCACGGTAGTCAATATATCTATAATATCATTCTGTGTGTCTTCCATTTTATCTAACCTTTTAATTACGGTTGAGATGCAAACTCCTATAGTATTTATAAATAACTCAATTCCATGAATTTTATCAATCAGTTCACTCACAGGGGGTTCCCTTGCCCCTGTGCCATATATTATTGCTAGTGCACTAGCATGCTCTTTTGGTGCAGTCCTTGTAAATGCACGCCACATAAGGCGTGAAACACGGACTGTCTCAGGATCATGTAATTGGTTGGGATCATCATGTCTGAAGTTAGGGCTGTATAGCATTTCCACCACAGCACGTTCTCTCAAATGTCGAATACCTGTCTCTATATCAGTCCATTTCTTTTCCTCAGGTGTCAGATCCTGTTTAAGGGGAAATCTTTCTTTTACTGCTAACAGCATCCTCGTCCAGAGGGTGTAGGACTCATCTTGGCATGTGCCAATACCTCTATCCACACGTGAGTCCCTGGAAACGCTACCCAGTTGGCGAGCTTCATTGCCATCGAGCCACACACTGTTGGCCCCATTGTCCCAACATCGAAGTAACCAAGCAGCTATAGATTCTTTTGGCTGGCGTGCATAGTCCTTTCTTAGATCCCGAATTTCACTCAGTTTTAAAGATCGATCAGTAAGAGTTGTGATTTTTTCCTCACCTCTTGCTCTTCCAGGAGTCCTTGGTGTTGATGGCGGCAGCTGTATTGATGAGGACCCCCCATTTGAAATTTTGGGGGCAAGAAATTCTGGCATAGAAAATCTAATTCTTGGCTCCTCCTCTCCTATTTCCTCTATTTCCTCCAGTTCACCCTCCCTTTCTTTTCTCTTTTCTTCTGCCTCCTCCTGCTCTTCTATCACCCTCTGCTCTTCTACCTCCTCTGGTTGTTCTAACTGAGTTGAAACTCGTTTCGTTTTTCGTCCTCTTACAGGGGCAACCAACATTGTATCTGGTGCCCCCTGTGGTTGATCAGGTTGGCTGATTTTAATGCCCTCCAATTTAACTTGGAGTCCATCTCTGAGGGCGTTCAGTTCAGATTCGAGGATGTCCCTCTCGGACTGGAGGGTATCATACATGGACTGGAGGGCACTTATGTCCTTCCGGAGGGAGTTACGATCGAACAGGATGGTACCGTACTCAGTCCGGAGGTTGTCGCGCTCGAACCGGAGGGTGATGTGCTCAGACTGGAGGGCATCTCGCTCGGATTGAAGAGCGTTATACTTTGAAAAGAGGGCGTTGTGCTCAGACTGGAGGGCGTCATACTCGGACCGGAGGGCGTCTCGCTCGGATCGGAGAGTATTACGCTCGGACTGGAGGGCGTTGTGCTCGAAATGGAGGGCATTGTGCTCGAACCGGAGGGCATTGTGCTCGGACCGGAAAGTGTCACATTCGGACTGGAGGGCGTCACGCTCAGACTGGAGAATGTTGAGTTTGGACTGGAGAGTGTCACGCTCGAACTGGAGAGTGTCGAGTTTGGACTGGGGAGTGTTACGCTCGGACTGGAGGGTGTCTCGCTCAGACCGGAGGGCGTCACGTTCGGACTGGAGGGCGTCACGCTCAGACTGGAGAGTGTCACGCTCGGACTGGAGGGTGTCTCGCTCGGACCGGAGGGCGTCACGTTCGGACTGGAGGGTGTCTCGCTCAGACTGGAGGGTGTCACGCTCAGACTGGAGGGTGTCACGCTCGGACTGGAGGGTGTCACGCTCGGACCGGAGGGCGTCACGTTCGGACTGGAGAGTATTGAGTTTGGATTGCAGGGAGCCTTTCTCATTTCGGAGAGCCTCTCCCTCATACCAATATGTGTCTCTTTGATGTAAGAGATTTCTTCCCTTGACTCTGAGACTCTCATTCTCACACCAGAGTGCCTCTCGTTGTCGTAGGAGGTTATTTCTCTCAGCTAGGAGACTCTCCTTCTCAGTCCAGAGGCTCTTCTGCTTGGCCTGGAAACTCTCTCGCTCCTTTCGTACTGTCTCCCTGAGACTCCTTCTCTCAGCCCTTAGACTCTCTTTCTCAGCTTCCCAAACTTTTTCCCTCTCTGCCTTTTCAGCTCTGAGACTCTCTCTCTCAGTTTCCAAAACTTCTTCCCTCTCTGGAATGGTATTGAATAAGGCCCGATAAGCATTAGCCAGGCCAAAAATCATTTGTGCCTCCTGAGATCTGCCTGAGCCACAACATTCCTGTCTCAAATATGCAATCAAACTTTCGGGATTCTTCAAGTGTTCAGGAGTAAAGCTCCATGACACTGAAGATGTCTTTCCCTTAAAAATCTCTCCAAAACCTCTCCACACTCCCTGCCATTCAGTATTCTCTGGTTTTGGGGAAGATTTCCTCAGAATGTAATAAATCCAGATACTGATAAGTAAAAGAATCAACAGCAGGTTCAGGGAGATTGACACGAGAAACTCAATTGACAATGTGGTCAACTGGGCTTTCAAAAACTGCATAAAAGATTCAAAAAAGGAACGAGGAGCATGCTCGAAAACCACAATTTCTGTAATATTAGTTGCTCCTTCTGGAGCTTCTGGAGCTGTATGCAGGTACCAAGTAAGCATTTCTAAAAATGTTTTCAATCGATTGTATATGCCTATAGCCCCATAGATAAAAGTGGCGAGCTTAATTATGGCCCAATAGGTTTGGATCATTACAAAGGAAGAACCAATAGCATGCAATCCTTTGTAAAATAATTTAATTAGAGGCCACATTTTTATTTATTTATTTATTTATTTTCTTCAAGAGTGGGGAAAAAAAAGTAGAGCTCAAGTTTACAAAATAGAGCTTAAGGTTTACAAAATATACCGGGCTGTTGGCAGTCTGCCTGGATTTCAAGACCTCAAAGTATGTAAACTATTCCGGGGTATTGGCGGTCCGCCCGGACTTTCAAGGTCAAGCTCCCAGGTGCAGAAACGTAAACTTAGATAACTCCTTAACGAGAAAAAAAACTGTAAAAACTCTGCAGCTCTGTAAGAAGCTAAAAGAACAGCAGAAAAAAAAACGGCAACTTGCCACAGCAGAAAAACAAACGGCAACTTGCCCGATTCTCCACCAAAATCCTGTCGTGGGTTAGCCTAAAATCTACCTGCACCCATGACAGGGGGGCAGTCGGCCCGCAGGCCGCTGGCCCAGAAGGAAAAGAAATTCAGGGAAAATGAAATAAATACAGCGGCAGCGATCTAAGGAGGCACACTTATTTACTAAATACTATATCGGAATACAGAATAACACAATATAATACAATATAATTGGAATTAAAGCTAACGAATCGAGTAAAATAAGAGAGAGTGAGTCCCGAAACCGAGAGGCCTACTGTAACTCTAGGCGAAACGGCTGGAACGCTCCCACACGGCTCTCCCCCTGGCTGGCAGGATCCAAGAGAGCGAGTCCAGCACTGAAGTGAGATTATATAGTCCTGGTCATATGACTGACCGTGGTGCTCCCTGGGACATGTAGTCTTCTTTCTGTGAGCAGCAGATTCGTCAAAATTATCTATGCTTAACATGATGTTATGATGTGGAATACTGATAGCAAAATTACAAAATTGCAAAACTATGACATTCCACCCCTTATTCTACATCATTACATTATGCTTATTATACACACACACACATATATATAGTCGTGAGCAATCAGCAACCTTATTTTCTTAACAATTTATATCTATTTTCATGTAAATCCTTAGGCTGAAAATAAAACTTTATATCTTAACACCCTATTATTTACTAAGTCTGAGGAAATGGCAAAACTGCCGGAAAAGGAATATGACAGCGGTGAAAGGGAAAGGCAGCGCTAGTGGGGCGTCCCCCACATCAAGGTGCACCCATCCTTTCCCAACCACCACAAATTCCCTTTGAATTAAACTTCTTTCCACGTGTGCTCTACACATGCATGGCCAGTACATGATATAGAGCCCAGATGGAAAAACTTACTTATAGGATGCCTAGCTTACGTATACAGAAAATGTTTTCTTAACATTAATCCATCTATCTTAAGTCCTGCACCCTAATCGGACATTCGTCATATATCTTTAAGGCTCTACTTATATATACAAGAAATTATTGGCTGCACTCCCCCAGCATCAAATTCCCTTGTGGAACACATTGAACATCCCCATTTTTGTGCATCACCCACCAAGTACATCCAGGTCCCTGGGCAAAAACAGTACCTCGGAGAGGTTTTCCCTTTCCAGATGCTGGAAGGACCCAAACCGCTTTTCCTAACACGCTCTTTACGTGTACTACAGGAACCTTATCTCCTTCTACGGTACGTATGGAGCTGGATTGGTTGGGACCACCACGATTACCAGATCCTCGAGTGTTGACCAACCAGGTGGCTTCTGCTAAATGGTTTTCCCAATTTTTGTATGTTCCGCCGCCCATTGCTTTCAACATAGTTTTTAACAATCCATTGAATCGTTCAATTTTACCAGACGCCGGTGCATGATAGGGAATATGGTAAATCCACTCGATGCCATGATTTTTGGCCCAAGTATTTACAAGGGAATTTTTGAAATGAGTTCCATTATCTGATTCAATTCTTTCTGGAGTGCCATGCCGCCACAGGACTTGCTTTTCCAATCCTAATATGGTGCTTCGGGCGGTAGCATGGGGTACTGCGTATGTTTCAAGCCACCCAGTGGTCGCCTCGACCATGGTGAGTACATACCGTTTACCATTTCGGGATCGTGGCAAGGTGATATAATCAACCTGCCATGCCTCCCCATATTTATACTTTTGCCATCGCCCTTCCCCCCAAAAAGGTTTCATCCTTTTGGCTTGTTTAATTATAGCGCATGTTTCACAGTCATGAATGACTTGAGCAATAGCATCCATAGTTAAGTCCACCCCTCGGTCTCTGGCCCACTTATATGTTGCATCTCTTCCTTGATGACCCGACGTCTCATGGGCCCACCGAGCTAGGAATAATTCACCTTTGTTCTGCCAGTCCAAGTCTATCTGAGCCACCTCAATCTTGGCAGCTCGATCAACCTGATGGTTGTTTTGATGTTCTTCAGTGGCCTTACTTTTAGGCACATGCGCATCTACATGGCGCACTTTTACAACAATATTCCTTATTCGGGCAGCAATATCTTTCCACAGTTCAGCAGCCCAAACAGGTTTACCCTTTCGTTGCCAGTTGTCTTGTTCCCACTGCTGCAACCACCCCCATAAGGCATTTGCCACCATCCATGAGTCAGTATAAAGATGAAGCATCGGCCACCTCTCTCGTTCAGCCACTTCTAAGGCTAGCTGAACAGCCTTTACCTCTGCAAATTGGCTTGACTCTCCTTTACCTTCAGTGGCCTCTGCAACTTGTCGTGTGGGACTCCATACAGCAGCTTTCCATCTGCGATGTTTCCCTACAATACGACATGATCCGTCTGTGAATAGGGCAAATTTCTTTTCATTTTCTGGTAGCTCGTTGTATGGTGGGGCCTCTTTAGCACGTGACACCTCCTCTGCGGGCGATGTCGCAAACTTTTTACCCTCAGGCCAGTCCATGATCACCTCTAGGATTCCAGGACGGCTGAGTTTCCCCATCCGAGCTCGTTGTGTGATTAATGAAATCCACTTACTCCAAGTGGCATCAGTAGCATGATGGGTGGAGGGAACCTGTCCTTTAAACATCCAATTTATTACTGGCAAGCGAGGTGCTAGAAGGAGTTGTACTTCGGTACCAACTACTTCAGAAGCAGCCCGAACCCCCTCATACACGGCTAAGATCTCCTTCTCAGTTGGAGTGTAGCGCTCTTCAGATCCCTTATAGGCTCGACTCCAAAATCCTAGGGGTCGACCTCGGGTCTCTCCTGAGGCTCTCTGCCACAAACTCCAAGTGGGACCTTTTTCTCCAGCAGCAGTGTAGAGGATGTTCTTTACATCCTGTCCCGTCCGTACTGGCCCCAAGGCCACGGCACGGGCTATCTCTTGCTTTATCTGCTCGAAAGCTTGCTGCTGTTCAGGACCCCATGAGAAATTATTCTTCTTCCGTGTCACCTGATAGAGGGGGCTCACAATATGGCTGTAGTTTGGGACATGCATTCTCCAAAAACCCACTACTCCCAAGAAAGATTGGGTCTCTGTCTTGTTGGTGGGCGGAGACATAGCAATGATTTTGTCAATCACATCTGCCGGGATGTGACGACGCCCATCTTGCCATTTTATACCTAAGAATTGAATTTCTTGGGCAGGCCCCTTCACTTTGCTGCGCTTAATAGCAAAACCAGCTTGCAAAAGAATTTGGATTATTTGTTTTCCTTTCTTGAAAACTTCTGCTGCTGTATCACCCCACACGACAATATCATCAATATACTGCAAGTGCTCGGGAGCATTACCCTGCTCCAAAACAGCTTGGATCAAACCATGGCAAATGGTTGGGCTGTGTTTCCACCCCTGGGGTAGACGGTTCCAGGTGTACTGAACACCTCTCCAGGTAAAAGCAAACTGTGGCCTACATTCTGCAGCCAATGGGATGGAAAAGAAGGCATTAGCAATGTCAATGGTGGCATACCACTTGGCTTCTTTTGACTCCAGTTCATACTGGAGTTCTAGCATGTCTGGTACAGCAGCACTCAATGGTGGTGTGACTTCATTCAGACCGCGGTAATCCACCGTCAGCCTCCATTCTCCACTGGCTTTACGCACTGGCCATATGGGACTGTTAAAAGGCGAGTGAGTTTTGCTAATCACTCCCTGTTTTTCTAATTGACGAATTAACTTCTGAATGGGAAGTAATGAGTCCCTATTGGTGCGGTACTGCCGTCTGTGCACCACTTTGGTGGCAATTGGTACCTCTTGGTCTTTTACCTGGAGCAACCCCACAGCAGAAGGATCATCTGACAGATCAGGTAAAACTGACAGCTGCTTAACACCGTTTGTGTTAACAGCAGCTATCCCAAAGGCCCATCGATACCCCTTGGGATCCTTAAAATATCCCATCCTGAGGTAATCGATACCCAATATACATGGAGCCTCTGGACCAGTCACTATAGGGTGTTTTTGCCAGTCTTTACCAGTGAGGCTTATTTCGGCCTCCAGTAGAGTCAATTCTTGGGAACCCCCAGTCACTCCATGGATATGTATTGATTGTGTCCCTTGGTGACTGGAGGGCATTAGGGTGCACTGTGCACCAGTGTCCACCAGGGCCTTATATTTCTGTGGTTGAGATGTGCCAGGCCACCTAATCCACACAGTCCAGTATACTCTATTATCCCTTTCCCCCCCCTGGCTGGGGGCAGGGCCCCTCTATTGGTTACCTCGGCGGCTTGCGGCAACTGGAGCCTTCCCCCTTCTGGAAGGGTCCGCCTTGATGACTGACTTGCGTTGTAATTCTTTCACTCGTGCCTGGAGTGCAGAAGTGGATGAATTACTCCACTTCTTTATATCCTCCCCTTGACTACGCAGGAAAAACAACAAGGCAAAACGTATGACCTTACTGTTGTCATTTGCTCCAACATGAAGACGTCTCTTTTTTATGGTTGAGATCTTCAATGGTACAGGATGGGAGGATCTTGCTTTGTTTAGTTTTCCCGATAGGCCATCGTGGGAATCCTGGTCCCCATCATCTGGTACCACCATGGATCCATCAACATCGGGCACGGTAGTCAATATATCTATAATATCATTCTGTGTGTCTTCCATTTTATCTAACCTTTTAATTACGGTTGAGATGCAAACTCCTATAGTATTTATAAATAACTCAATTCCATGAATTTTATCAATCAGTTCACTCACAGGGGGTTCCCTTGCCCCTGTGCCATATATTATTGCTAGTGCACTAGCATGCTCTTTTGGTGCAGTCCTTGTAAATGCACGCCACATAAGGCGTGAAACACGGACTGTCTCAGGATCATGTAATTGGTTGGGATCATCATGTCTGAAGTTAGGGCTGTATAGCATTTCCACCACAGCACGTTCTCTCAAATGTCGAATACCTGTCTCTATATCAGTCCATTTCTTTTCCTCAGGTGTCAGATCCTGTTTAAGGGGAAATCTTTCTTTTACTGCTAACAGCATCCTCGTCCAGAGGGTGTAGGACTCATCTTGGCATGTGCCAATACCTCTATCCACACGTGAGTCCCTGGAAACGCTACCCAGTTGGCGAGCTTCATTGCCATCGAGCCACACACTGTTGGCCCCATTGTCCCAACATCGAAGTAACCAAGCAGCTATAGATTCTTTTGGCTGGCGTGCATAGTCCTTTCTTAGATCCCGAATTTCACTCAGTTTTAAAGATCGATCAGTAAGAGTTGTGATTTTTTCCTCACCTCTTGCTCTTCCAGGAGTCCTTGGTGTTGATGGCGGCAGCTGTATTGATGAGGACCCCCCATTTGAAATTTTGGGGGCAAGAAATTCTGGCATAGAAAATCTAATTCTTGGCTCCTCCTCTCCTATTTCCTCTATTTCCTCCAGTTCACCCTCCCTTTCTTTTCTCTTTTCTTCTGCCTCCTCCTGCTCTTCTATCACCCTCTGCTCTTCTACCTCCTCTGGTTGTTCTAACTGAGTTGAAACTCGTTTCGTTTTTCGTCCTCTTACAGGGGCAACCAACATTGTATCTGGTGCCCCCTGTGGTTGATCAGGTTGGCTGATTTTAATGCCCTCCAATTTAACTTGGAGTCCATCTCTGAGGGCGTTCAGTTCAGATTCGAGGATGTCCCTCTCGGACTGGAGGGTATCATACATGGACTGGAGGGCACTTATGTCCTTCCGGAGGGAGTTACGATCGAACAGGATGGTACCGTACTCAGTCCGGAGGTTGTCGCGCTCGAACCGGAGGGTGATGTGCTCAGACTGGAGGGCATCTCGCTCGGATTGAAGAGCGTTATACTTTGAAAAGAGGGCGTTGTGCTCAGACTGGAGGGCGTCATACTCGGACCGGAGGGCGTCTCGCTCGGATCGGAGAGTATTACGCTCGGACTGGAGGGCGTTGTGCTCGAAATGGAGGGCATTGTGCTCGAACCGGAGGGCATTGTGCTCGGACCGGAAAGTGTCACATTCGGACTGGAGGGCGTCACGCTCAGACTGGAGAATGTTGAGTTTGGACTGGAGAGTGTCACGCTCGAACTGGAGAGTGTCGAGTTTGGACTGGGGAGTGTTACGCTCGGACTGGAGGGTGTCTCGCTCAGACCGGAGGGCGTCACGTTCGGACTGGAGGGCGTCACGCTCAGACTGGAGAGTGTCACGCTCGGACTGGAGGGTGTCTCGCTCGGACCGGAGGGCGTCACGTTCGGACTGGAGGGTGTCTCGCTCAGACTGGAGGGTGTCACGCTCAGACTGGAGGGTGTCACGCTCGGACTGGAGGGTGTCACGCTCGGACCGGAGGGCGTCACGTTCGGACTGGAGAGTATTGAGTTTGGATTGCAGGGAGCCTTTCTCATTTCGGAGAGCCTCTCCCTCATACCAATATGTGTCTCTTTGATGTAAGAGATTTCTTCCCTTGACTCTGAGACTCTCATTCTCACACCAGAGTGCCTCTCGTTGTCGTAGGAGGTTATTTCTCTCAGCTAGGAGACTCTCCTTCTCAGTCCAGAGGCTCTTCTGCTTGGCCTGGAAACTCTCTCGCTCCTTTCGTACTGTCTCCCTGAGACTCCTTCTCTCAGCCCTTAGACTCTCTTTCTCAGCTTCCCAAACTTTTTCCCTCTCTGCCTTTTCAGCTCTGAGACTCTCTCTCTCAGTTTCCAAAACTTCTTCCCTCTCTGGAATGGTATTGAATAAGGCCCGATAAGCATTAGCCAGGCCAAAAATCATTTGTGCCTCCTGAGATCTGCCTGAGCCACAACATTCCTGTCTCAAATATGCAATCAAACTTTCGGGATTCTTCAAGTGTTCAGGAGTAAAGCTCCATGACACTGAAGATGTCTTTCCCTTAAAAATCTCTCCAAAACCTCTCCACACTCCCTGCCATTCAGTATTCTCTGGTTTTGGGGAAGATTTCCTCAGAATGTAATAAATCCAGATACTGATAAGTAAAAGAATCAACAGCAGGTTCAGGGAGATTGACACGAGAAACTCAATTGACAATGTGGTCAACTGGGCTTTCAAAAACTGCATAAAAGATTCAAAAAAGGAACGAGGAGCATGCTCGAAAACCACAATTTCTGTAATATTAGTTGCTCCTTCTGGAGCTTCTGGAGCTGTATGCAGGTACCAAGTAAGCATTTCTAAAAATGTTTTCAATCGATTGTATATGCCTATAGCCCCATAGATAAAAGTGGCGAGCTTAATTATGGCCCAATAGGTTTGGATCATTACAAAGGAAGAACCAATAGCATGCAATCCTTTGTAAAATAATTTAATTAGAGGCCACATTTTTATTTATTTATTTATTTATTTTCTTCAAGAGTGGGGAAAAAAAAGTAGAGCTCAAGTTTACAAAATAGAGCTTAAGGTTTACAAAATATACCGGGCTGTTGGCAGTCTGCCTGGATTTCAAGACCTCAAAGTATGTAAACTATTCCGGGGTATTGGCGGTCCGCCCGGACTTTCAAGGTCAAGCTCCCAGGTGCAGAAACGTAAACTTAGATAACTCCTTAACGAGAAAAAAAACTGTAAAAACTCTGCAGCTCTGTAAGAAGCTAAAAGAACAGCAGAAAAAAAAACGGCAACTTGCCACAGCAGAAAAACAAACGGCAACTTGCCCGATTCTCCACCAAAATCCTGTCGTGGGTTAGCCTAAAATCTACCTGCACCCATGACAGGGGGGCAGTCGGCCCGCAGGCCGCTGGCCCAGAAGGAAAAGAAATTCAGGGAAAATGAAATAAATACAGCGGCAGCGATCTAAGGAGGCACACTTATTTACTAAATACTATATCGGAATACAGAATAACACAATATAATACAATATAATTGGAATTAAAGCTAACGAATCGAGTAAAATAAGAGAGAGTGAGTCCCGAAACCGAGAGGCCTACTGTAACTCTAGGCGAAACGGCTGGAACGCTCCCACACGGCTCTCCCCCTGGCTGGCAGGATCCAAGAGAGCGAGTCCAGCACTGAAGTGAGATTATATAGTCCTGGTCATATGACTGACCGTGGTGCTCCCTGGGACATGTAGTCTTCTTTCTGTGAGCAGCAGATTCGTCAAAATTATCTATGCTTAACATGATGTTATGATGTGGAATACTGATAGCAAAATTACAAAATTGCAAAACTATGACAGAATTCTAATAAAGGAGCAAGATTATTCTTTTCTTTTTACCTTCCTTCTATTCTTTTTCCTTTTATTTTTCTCTTTCATTTTCTTTTTCTATTATAATATTTGTTATTATTGACTCACATTTTGACTGTTTTCTTAGGGAAATTGTCTCCTAACAGATACACTTTGACATCCAGCATTTTGTGTCGAAGCCTATAGATGTCAAAGAAATAAGTATGTTAGCCAGATTAACCCCAGTACAGTGCATTATCTTTGCTATTAGACAGCTGAAGGATGACTCAGAATTAATTTAGCTTCCAGCAAATTGCATAGTCTTCATTTGGGCAGTTTAAGCATTTTAAAAGGGTCACTTTTCAGTCTTTTTTATCTATATATTTTTTTGCATGGTTCACAAAAAATCATATAATTTTACTTACATGTGCACAAACCATTAGACCTGAGCGTGCGTTAATGTGTTTCTGTTGAATGTGTTGAAAATAACTTGCTCTCATATTGTATAATCTCTGAGAAAAGTAACTCTCTAAAGGATACTAAACTTGCTAACATTTATAATGCAGTAACACAGCTGATTTCACTGTTATCACTTTGTTCTGCTCATAATTATTATTTCATTTCTTTATTCTCTGAATATGAAAGGGGAAGACTGTAGTAAGTGCAAATAATCAGCACTTCTCTGAAATATCCAATCTTCTCTCTCATTATGCTTCTTCTGGACTAAGTCAGAATGAGTGATGGGTTTACAGGTTGCTCTTTATGTGTTTATATTATTCAAGAGTTATTTGGTATATCTACTACTCCTCTATTTCAAGTACCTTTCTGTTTCTTACTTATGTTTCCTGGTGAATCCTTGACAAATTTAAATTTAATGTATGGAAATTATTTGAAGGAACTGAAATATTTTTTTAAGCAGACATTTAAGAAAAAACAGATTCTGTTTTCTGCTGATGTTCAAAGAGCACTGAGGTAGTCTAAAACTTAAGCAGTTTTGTACCTCACAAACTCTTTTCTTTGATTTTTTACTTTAAGAGTACATCACATTTGACTACATGGCTCCAATTCTGAAATTTTAAAGTGATAACAATCTTTGAGTCTTCAGATCCAATGAGAGAGTAAAAGAATACTTGAAAAGTCACTTTCTTCCATCTGTTTCTGGATGGGAATATAGTTACCAGAATGTTGCTTCCTCTAAGTTGATTATGTAGGATCTTGTTGGTGACCCTGAGATCCACTGCAACTCCACTCAAAGTCGTAAACAGCTGACTAAGGAAACTGGCTGTGAAAAGAGGTTTGTATTTGTATGGGAGATTGGTAATCACAGCCTGAACCTCTGATTAATCAGCTGAGGCAAGTATGGGGTCAGCTGTGGGAGCACAGGTGAGAGTGATGTAGCTGTGCTCCCGGGAGGGGTGGAGCTTGACTCCATCCCCTCTGAGACCTCATTTAAGGGCTGACTCCCACTGGAGCAGTATCTCTTGGAGATCGCTCACCAGGGAGGACTGCCCCAGCTGCTTCAGTCAAGGCACCACCATTGGTGAGTTTTTCCTTTACTTATTCCACTTATACCTTCTGTACATTTTGTTTCCATCTGTACATTAAAAACCAATACAGTATTCTTGAGGAAAAGGCTGAAGTGATGAGAATTTTACAGAAAAGAGTAGTGAATATCTTGTCCTTAGAATTCATGCTCTTGTGAGGACCTGATGTGCAAATGAACTCAGATGTTTTTATGCTTTTTAAAGCAAAACTATAGAAGAAACTTGGAATTGAGACTGGCACAAAAATTGTTACTATGAATTAAGAGTTGGGATGTCTGTGTAAAACTAGACAATGCTTCCTCATACAGAAAGAATATCAGTACAATACTCTTCATGATCTGTGGATTTCCAACCCACTACTGCCAGAACATGGCTTGAGAGAAACCCTGAGGAGAAGGGGGTGTCAGCTGATGAAAGACTCAACACGAGCTGGTAATGCGTGCTTGCAGCCCAGAAGGCCAGCCTGGGTTGCATCAAGAGAACTGTGACTGAGTGAGAAGTAGAGGGATGAGACTATTCCTCTCTGCTCTCATGAGACTCCAGCTGGAGTACTGCATTCAGTTCTGGGGCTTCCAATGGAAGAAAGACATTGAGCTGTTGGAGCAGGTCTAGAGGAGGGCCACAGAGATGATCAGAGGGCTGGAGTACCTATCCTTTGCGGCCAGGCTGAGAGAGTTGGGGCAGCCTTCCAGTACCTGAAGGAGGCCTACAGGAAGGCTAGAGAAAGACTCTTTATAAGGGCATGTACCAACAGGATGAGGAGAAATGTTATTAAACTGGAAGAAGGTAGATTTAGACAAGATATTAGAAAGAAATTCTTTACCGTGGTGAGACACTGCAACATGTTGCCCAGAGAGGAGGCTGTGGATGCCATCATCCTGCAGGTGCTCAAGGCCAGGCTCAGTGGTGCTTTGAACAACCAGGTCTAGTGGGAGGTGCCTCTGCTTATAGCAGAGGGCTTAGAACTAGATGATCTCAAAGGTCCTTTCCAACCCAAACCATTTTATGATTCTATGAGTAAAATATGGAAGAATGGTACTATATAGAAATGTTTGTTCTGATTGCCTTGAGAGTATCAGCTAAAATGCTGTTCAGAATTATTCTGAAATGCTTTTTTACTCTCTCGAAAAAGAAAATGAATGTGCACTTTCTTATATTAAAAAAAACATTTGTTTCCAAAAATTAATGTTTGTTTCTTCCTCCTCAGAGATCAGCTGTTGTTCTGGGGTGTAAGAAGTGTGGCATTTTGAATTGTTGGTGTTTCTGTCAGAATTCCTTATGTGCTGAGTACACCTTTCGTAGGACTTAAAGCATAATAATTCCAATTATTTTTGTTCATTCTCCCAAGCAGCACCTAGAGCCACAAACTACTGTCCCATTTACAATTTACAAGGTTTTAGCTTTATTTATTTTTCTCCAAATTCCAACTAAAGTTGATAAGTTACACAGAAATTTAGCTCAGTTAGTGCTGTTAATTGTACACTGAGTAACATTGATATAATCAGACTATTTTTAGACAAAAATGATAATTACAACTTCTTAGCTTTTATACTGTAAAAACAAACAAACAAAAAAAACAGAAAAACTAGACTGCATTACAAATCCCATAAATATTATTTGACTGCTGGTACTTAAATTCATTGAATGGAATTATCTTTTGTTAAAAAAAAAAAAAAAAAAAAAAGAAAAATAAAGAAAAAAAGAAGATTTTTTAGGTGAAAAATACACCACAGTTCTTCCCACAGATGTACTTTTGGCCAGTGATTTTTCTTTTTCAACTCTACAGCATAATCTGCCTCAGAATTTGAGTAATGATGAATTATAAATGTTTGTAAGATGAAAAGAAGATTATTTAACTTACCTACCCTAACGGAAAAGTTATCATCTTAAGGTACAGTACTTGTTCTTAAAGCATTCTTTATTCAGTAGGGTTTTAACTACTTCTGACTGCAACCCAAGTCTTTGTTCGAAAAATACAATTTATGCAGTAAGGTACCACTGTTCAGCTTTATGGTTGTCTACAATGGTATTTTAAAATGATAATTCAAACTGAGAGAAATGGTATTTTTATTCAGATGTCTTCCTTCAGTGTGTCATACTGTTATAAATAACATTAATATTTCAACATATTGAATTATACTTAATATCAATACAGGGAGAAATAATCATAAAGGCTGAGTTCCTTAAATGTATGAAGGCAGTTATAAGGGTTGCATCTTGCCTTCCTCAGTGCTGTCGTGAGTACGTTTCCAAGTACATGGCTATGCAGTGACCTATGCATCTTTGCATGTGTTTATTGGACTTCCAGTCAGGGGAAATTATGTTGCAATTGAGAAAACTGAGCTGGAAGGCATTGTGAGATGATAAATACAGAACAGCAAAATGTCATTTTGTAAGCCATTCTGAACTTAGTTGAATTTATGGTGAGCCGTACCACTAAAATATGATAAATAGACTATGTAGAGCACCAGTCACCATGGGAAATACCTGGAAATAGGCAGTTCAAGAGGATATGAGAAGAGTGATGTCCCACTCCTGTGCTTGAAACTACACGTAGTTTTGGTTTACATGCTCATCCAGTCTGATTTTACACATATATTGGACAGAAAGGAAAATGAATTTTGTTAAGTTTGGCAGCCCTTGTTGAGCTCATTTTTGTCTATTGGTTGATCCAAGAAAGAGAATAATTTGTAGACAAGGATTGTCATTAGGAATGACAGTCAGTTGGTGTGTGAGCTCTTTCTTTGAGGCAGAAAGTAACACCTCCTTGTATCCATAATATCTTATGACTAAAATTTATTGCACTCAAATAAATATAAATAAACAGTTCATTATTTGAGTCACACCTCTTCAGAACACAGAATGTTTAAACCAATAGGACTAAGTGACATAAGTAAGTGAAATCAAGCAGAAAATGCGGTAGCTAATCAGGGGCTATGTACACTTTACAAAAGGAAATAAATCTGAAATAATATGAAAATCTTTGGATGTTGGGCAGGTGGTCTATTTTCACCACAAGTAGCTAGTATTTCCTTTAAATGTAATTTATCTTTTCAAGTCATTGTTGGATTCAGTGACATTACATCACAGATAACATTGACCTGTGAACAGCTGGAACAATTACTCCTTCTTGACTGAGTAGTAAGTAGTATAAGGCTCAGGGAGATATTAAGAGAAACATCAAACATTATCTATTGCAGAGTGTCCACACAAGGCTCCAGAATCATGTAAAGACTTAATTGCCATAGTGTTCTCCGGGAGTAAGCAAGCAGAATTTAGATTTCATTTCTGGTAAGGGAATGAGCTACAGATTTAAAATGTACTGTGGTGCAAGCTGGCTACAAATACTCTGAAGTGAAATCTTGGGCTTTTAAGGAAAATATTTTATCCTACTGTGTAAATCTGATGTCCTTCTTTATCTTGGGTGACAAGCTTCTCCCATGCCCCTCCTTTTGCAAAAATGGTGTGGTGGAGCTGGAAAAAGTTTGGAGTTGCAACAAGGATGATCCAAGAAATGAAATAATTTTCAACAAAGAATAAGTGGGCAGACTAATATTTCTTGCTTAATAAAGAAAGTGGAGAAGCACTGAAACTGTACAGATAAAACAAAATCATCCTGGAAATGAGGTACATGACTGAGAGATTAGATGAAACTGTCAACAGACTTAAGCAAAATAAACAAAAGGAAGAACATCTATCCATGATTGATAGTTGAGCTATGGAACTGCTTGCCTGTTGTGATTTCTAACATTTACATAAGTTCAAAAAACAATTGGGTAAATCAGTGCAATTCATAAGGATTATTAAGTAAAAGTGTATTGATTTTGGAAGAAAAATCCTTGAGCTGTGAAATATTGAAGGTTAGAAGAATATTCTAAGAGAGCTTTATTGCCTGATTGTCCCATTCAAACACACTTTTCTCAGCATCTGCTCTTCATCATATTTGAGGATAAGAGATATGGGGACCTTTATTCTGACCCAAGCCAGTCATTCCTTTGTAAGGAGGTTAATTGTGTTACAAAACTGATTTTTGGAATAAGGAAACTTTTTAAAAAAAAAACAAAAAACAACAACAAACAAACACTAAGACAGCAGAAGCCTCAGGAACACTGCCTCAGTATCCCTATCAGCGTGCCAAGTTACTGCATACTTAATTAGCTACCTACCGAGACACTTGCACTTCTGAAAGGAAATTGAAAATGGGCTATCAGACTGCATATGGTAATCCAACAGCTCTCTTAAGTTCCTAATTACAGTTGAGGAGTAATTATTAGCAATTTACTACTTCAGGTAATTTATAGGACTGAACTTAGTCAGTGTCACAAAATATTTATGCCTTATAGGGAATGAGGAACGTGCTTAAACTAAATGTATAGGACTAAAAATACAGCATCACTTTCTGCAGTATACCAGCTTACAACATCTCTGGAAATATAAATGGGAGGGAAGTCATCTTTTAACTACTATTAAAGAACTAAAACCTCTACTTCATGTATCAAACATACTTTCTTATACCTCTTCCATGTGCAGCCACTGAAAGTTTAAAAGACAGCACTTGTTTTCAGAAGGTCAGTGCTCATGGAGCACTTTGTAACCCTGAGGTGGCCTGCTAGATTACCTGAGCAGTCTGGATAATATTCTGTTAAGCAGCCTTTTTTTTTTTTTTTTTTTTCTTTTCTTTGAAAGCTTCATGATACTCCAACTTTCTAGGACAAAGAGCACTATTCACACTATTCACTGTTTTTCCAAACTCTGAAAATTTTGACCCACTTAGAACCAGTGTCATTTCAAATGAGAGCATGTAGATCAAAACCTTACTATAGCAAAAAGATCACTAATTGAAAATGTGGAGTTATTTCACAAATGAAGATTTTGGCACATTTCAAATTGACTATAATAAATTGGTCCAAAATGGGCACTTTTTTGCTGTTCAAATAAAATTTTATTTTTTTTCGAAGGATTCTTGGCTGATTACACATAGTAGCATGTTTGAATCCCTTTGCAGCCCAAAATGCCTTCTAGGATGAAGAAGATACATGCAAGAAGAGTAACACACACAATGTGCCAATCTTTCTGGCTGATACAGCAGCTTTATGGGAGTTTATTTCTCTCACTGAAGTTTCCATGGGAGCTACCCCAAACAGTTGTCTGCAACAGAAAGTTATCCAGGCATTGTGCAGATGCGAGGAACTGTGTTTGTAATTCACTGTGATCTCAGCTTGTTTTTTAGTACTGAGTTGTTGTCTAACTAACCTTTAGCATATTATTCTAACGTAAATTAATTTTTCACCTATTTAAAATGTTGATGTAACACTGAAGATATGAAGGATTAAGAAGAGCATATGAATTTCCCGTCTATCCCCAAGCAATCTCCTGAGTAATGAATTTCTTCTCTTGCTCTCTCATGATTAAAGAATATAGATTTATATTTAAATATATAATTTACCAGGGAAAGAAAATATCAATACTAGGGAGCATCTGATAAGTTATATATAAAAAAATTCAGAATAAGGAGAAAATACATTACTGCACATAATATATACAGAAATATACAGAAATAAGATCACATTGGTTACATCTGACTAACTGCAATCAGTAATTAAAAGTGCTATTCTGTGAGCCCTTATGTTATGAAGGCAGTAGATGCTGATGTACATAAACTGTAGGCTGAAGTAATTTGTGGCAAATACTAGAAATTAGAAAGTACTGCCAGGCAGGGGGTTTGAGCTTCGTGATCCTTGAGGTCCCCTCCAACCCACGTCATTCTGTGATTCTGTGATTCTGTAGCAAATTCACTGTTTGTGTAGAGTAGAGACTGCAGGAATGGGTGAAAATTTATGCTCCAAATGACAAAACTCATTGGAATTTTCATTATTGTTTGTAGATCAGATGCAGCACAAATATTTACATCTCTTATTTTAGGATGTTAAATTTCTAATATACATAATCAACAACAAAAATTTCTATGCTATGTCAGCAGTGATGGAACATTACATGAGATGATAATGTTTCATTGTCAAAAAGACATTATCCAGAATGGAGAAGACATAATCCAGTACTCTTTGGTTTTCATGAACGCCTAAAAGGGAAGAAACACTACTGTTGTTTTATTTGTTTGAATGTTTGTTTTTAAAATGGAAACATTGCAGTAGTTTTATCTAACATTAATAGTGTTGCTATGGTAATGGTTGAAGGATTGCATTTGCTTTTATCTTACACATGCTAATTCAGAAGTCCGTAGGGATAGTACTAAGCTTATGAAGTTTTCTAAACTTCAGACCTGGAGCTATAAGTTTGACAGAATTAAATCACCTCACACATAATAACTGCGATGTGTGGGTCATCTAATTTTCATCTGCCTTCACTCTCCTCCATCCCTTTATAAATTATCAGATTTTACATAAAGCTTTTACAGGACTGGTAAACTCAGAATTATAACAAATCTGTAAGCATCAGATGCATGGCTCAAATAAAGTATCCATACCCTTCCCAATGAAGAGACTGTACTTAGACCAGAAGCCTTCATTATATATATGCTTCACTATATATAATGTATTAGAATTAAATTCACTGTTGTCTTAGTCCGCAGAGCAACACTATAGGAGCGTTAGAAATGAAATGCATTTATTGATTTTGCTAATGCACCTAATTACATATATAATTTTTTACTTATAAATATTTCTTAAAATACCATCAGGCAAGATGTATAGATCTCTAGCCTTAGATGCAAAATTGCTTGTATATAAATGTTTGTCTCTTAACATACACAGAAGGAAAGCATAGAATATAAAACCAACAACAAAACACCCAAACCCCAAAACCTCTAAACTCAATGATAAACTCTGTTATTTATTAATATCACAAAACTTACAGTGTTTGCATGCTGCAGAAGAAAATAACCTTATAAAAAAAAAACAGGGAAAAAACAGCCCTCCAGTTTTACGTATTTTTTTCTTTGATAAATCTCTGGTTTTGTCAAGCATTTTGCACAGTTTCAGATGATAACCTCATCTGTCAATATTTTCATAAATATAAGCAAAGTACCTGTATCAGGAAAAGGTACAAAACAAAAGTAGAAATCAGTGTGGCTACTTCATATTTTCTTCTAGAGGGATGTCCTGCAAATCAAAATCAGCTATAAATAGGAACCAACAGATGGTTAATTGAAAGAAAACTGCTCCAAAACCTGATTTTGAGTAATGCTAAAGACTTACTGCTGCTTTTCCAGGTTCTGAAGTCCAATTTTTGATTATTATGTTTGACTGTGATGAGGAGTTAAATGTTTTGTGAAGCTAAAATTGTGAGTATAGATTTTAAAGGCATGCAAGTGGCATGTAGTTTATCTTCATAGACCAGTTAATTCACAGTAAATGAAGGAAACAGCACTATTTTCTTCATGGGCAGTTACTAAATTATAGCACACAAGCACTTCTATATTAAATCCACATAGACTAGCTTTAGCCTAGAAAGGCTAAACTCCTGATGCTTCTTTTATACTTGGAAAAAAGGATGTAGCTTTACCAAGACAGTAATTCAGATCAGGATTCAACATAAAGCAGTGTTGTCCAGGTATGGAGTTAGTATAAATAAATCACTGCAGTGTAATACACTGTGCTAACTATTCCATGCAGGCAAGTACTTACAAGTCTATTCTCTATTTTCATTTAAAAATGCAAATGTATACTTAAAAATAACTGGTGAAATGCAAATTAACCAATGAGTAAACAGATGAAAAGAAAGATCTCTATCCCCGTATAAGGACAAGACATAGCTACTATATCCGTAAAAACACTGAAATCTTACTACTTAGATACATACAGGTGAATCAATGACTATGGATACTTACACTGTCAACTGCTGAATTTTAACATGAACTTTGTCAGCTGAAATGTCTTTCATTTCTCAGGTAGCATAAACAATCAGTAATAAGGTATGCAGCAACTATTAAAATGTTATTTTTTAGTGTTTTAGATTAACTACATTGTAAAAAATCAACTTTTCAAGCCTTTGAAATCTATTATAAGGGCAGATGCTGTGTATCATTAACTTTACAGTGTTTCTTTTAATTCCTTAGAAAACTCCCAGTCATATAGTTCTCTAACACACAATCAGTAGAATAGTTAGTATTTTTAAACTCTTCATGTGTTCTGCTTTCTGACAGTCTAAATTGGTGCAGCTACTTTTATAGATAGTATGAAGCAAAGCTACTATTGCCAATTCTCTGTCTCTCAAAGGAAGCTTACCCTGAAACATAGGCCCAGAACAGCTTGTATACCAAGTAAGCTCAGATTAGATTACAGATATCAGTTTGAATAATGGAAATTTGTCTTTGTTCTTATATACGTACATTACTTACTTTCTGAATGAAAAAGCTACAGCGATATGACTAGTGGTTTTAATAACAAATAGCTATTGACAATTGACATTGGAAATATTGGTTAACAAATATTTGACAGCATTAGAGATAACACGTATGCACATTTCTAAGATGGATAATACAAAGGTAATCATGATTACAGCATCTCTTGCCCTTAATTATGCTCTGTCTATCAGCAGGCCTGATTTCTGAGGCTCTAGGACCAACAGATGGGTCATTCTGTTTAGGCATATTTCTCAAAAAAATACATACTTTTTACAGTTCATGTGTCCATACCCACATAAATCTTCTTACAAATAAAAGGACCTTCTGCTAACTCTAGAAGAAAGATAAGTAGTAATAATTATTGCCTCTGCTATAGCCATATAAAGTTCAGGCTTATAAGACATGAGCTTCTTTTTGCACTGTGAAATGTGAAATGGAATAACCACATCTAAAGCAGTGATCAACAGCTTAATTACAGTAACTTTCCCCATACTGTTATTATTTTCAATGTAAATCTTTCTTTTTTCTTGTGCATAAGAGCACAACATATGGTTGCTGCTTTGAAATACAATGATGGGCAGCAGGACTTCTCTAAGGAAAGCTCCTTGACAGATACTGGGAGAAATTTACCCCCTTTCCCTCTTCCAAAGACCAGTAAAGCATGTACTAGTGAATGCCCTCTTCTAATCTCACATATTTAAGGTGTGTTTAGGGATTCAGAATATCTAAGTCTGAAAAAGGTCAGTAAATGGTTGTGCATCTTGTTATTCCTTTCCTGAGCCCATTATTTGGATTTGGCTAAAGCTGATTTTGTAGAAATCCACTCAGTCTTAATGGAAAAAAAGTGAAAAAAAGAAAATCTATCAGTTCCTATGATAATTGTTTTTCCACTCATTAATCACTATTAAAACTATGTGCCTTTTCATATTGGATTTGTCTGGTTTCAACTGCAAGACATTGGCTTTTGCTTTTTTTTTTTTTTTTTTTTCTCTTATAGCTCACCAAGTGCTTTAATAACAGAAATTTTCTCTCTACAACAGTGTGAAGCCACTGTCATTAACTAACTTTCTTTTGCATAAACTGTTGTGATTGAATTCTTTAAATCTCCCACAGGAAGGCATTTTCTCTAGCCTTTGAATACTTTTCTGCACCCTTTGTGATTTTGCAGTAATGTTTTTGTGTTACATGAACCCCCATTGCTACTCATTGTGTTTCTGTCGGTCTTATCATGCCATAAGGAGAAATGAAAATCTCTTTCCTGTTCTTACTCAGTAATCCTAGTCATATTTTTCCTCACCCTGGACACTTTCAAGGTGAGGCTGGGTAAAGCCTTGGGCAACATAATCTAGCTGTGCATGTCTCTGCTCAATAAAGGGGAGCTGGCCTAGGGAGATTTCAGAGGTCACTTCCAACTCTATGGATTCTATGTTTCCATGATCCTATTTCTGCTTTCAAAAGCATTTAAAAATGTTTTAGATGTACATTTGGCATTTTATTTTATTTTTTTCCAGCACATATTCAACATCTCATTTTGAATACATGTAGTTCTGGTTTTGCTTGGAAAAAAAATATTTCAGTGTGAATGAGCCCTAATTATCATTACAGGAATATTGCACGTCTTTTTGTTTGTTTGTTTTTGCACTGTCTCTACTGTTATTTATGATATTACAACCTCTATTTTATCTTCACAGTTTATCTGGAATGATTGTTCAGTTAATTCACTGAGGTGTTGATTGTACTTCAAACACAGTATTGATCTCTGTAGAATACCTTTGGATTATATCTTTCTCCCTCACTTTTAGTGAACACTTTTCATCAGCTTTCAGGTAACATGTTTCCTAATCTGACATGCTCTCCTAGTGACATGCTGCACTACAGTACACTAAGTGAAAAGATTCATTCTTAAAGAGGGTGAAACACCTGCAGCAGGCTAAAGAATTTGTGGTTTCAGGATTTCTCAGTTTCCTCTTCCCACACTGACCCACCTTTCAGAGTTCTTTTACCTTTTGAGAGGTTGTGGTAGCAAAAGTTTCCACAGGTACTAGTCTTAAGATTCCACCAGCTTAATAATAGCCATCTTATTCCTGCCTAACACAAGTATTCCATGCTACCAGTCTGATTTATTTTTTATCTAACTACCAGAGGAAATTATGACTCTTGAGTTTATTGTACAGGGAAAAACAAAATAACAAAATTAAAGATGAAAAAAAACCCAAAACAACCCATGTTCAGTGAGTCATGTCCTAATCCCATCAATCTCCACTAATTAATTAGGAATTTTGTTTTGGTGAAACTGAGGAGATAGAGGTGAGCCCTTTGGGTTGGGGAAAACGTGCGGTCAACACAATCAGTAAACAAACCAGAGTTACTCAGCCTCAAGTAACTTCTTTGGGCTTTTGCTCACTGATGTGAGATGAGTTAGTTTATTGTAGTGTTATAGGAAGGTGACAGTAAAGGAAAGAATTTTTGCTAACCAGCTTTTTTGCAGGCTGCTGAAGAAGCTGTTTCTAGTGTGTCTCCTTCCTTCTCTTTCTTTTATTCTTTGCTACTGTTTTATTCAGCAAAATTCTTTATTCTTTTAGCTTAGGAAAACTATAATGCAAAGGGTTGGAAGTAGCAGAGTGTCTGGTTAACTTCGGATAAGCAAATGCAAGTATACATGAAAGTGTTCTCTGTGCTGCATGTTTTTATCCCTGTTCTCATTTGTTTTCTTTCACTTGAAACAGTAAGGGATTTCTTTAGCTTGAGTCAGTATTTGATTCTTATTTCACTTATGCTCTGGTAAATGAGAATCATAATTCACAGTATTTAATTAAAGGAAGATATTATTGGAAGATTTGTTGAACTAACTAGTCTTACACTGCCTGTCCAAACTTCAGGTTTTATGTTAAACTAGTTTGAGGATCTTCCTTTGAATTTCAATAATTGTATTCTGCTTTCTGCTGAAAGAGTGTTAGCAGCGCAGCAATGCGTTGGTTCTTGCTTAAGCATGGGTTTGAGCCAAGGGCTGGGCCACTTGGCATGGAAGAGCCACCACCATGATGGGGTGGGGCAGGACCAGGACAGGTGGCCTGAATGAGGCCAGAGGTTATTCCATTCCACCTGACATTATGCAGAAGGCCATAAAGCTGTGGTTAGCAAGTAGTGAGGTAGTATGCTGCTAGTAGGATGTCAGTGAGTAATTGTATTGTGGAGATAAGTATCTAGTTGTTATATATAACTTTATATACACAAGTATTTATCACTGTGTTTTTGTTCCCTCTCTCCTTTCCTATCTCTGTAAACAGTTTTTATCTCAGCCCACAAGTTCTATTTATTTCCAGTTCTCTCCTTCCACCTCCTTGGGGGTGGAGTGAGCAAATGTGGTGTTGAGCTTTCTGCTGGATTAAACCACAGTAAATCCTGGAAGACTGTATGCTTGCTTTAAAATCTACTTTTCTTACTTATTTTCTTTCTTTTTAATGATTTTTGTTAGTGTGCTTGATGTGAAGCAATTGTTAAAGAAAAATGAATATATTCAAAATACTGTTGTGGAAATACAGGTACTCCTTTCCTTTAATGAATAAATAAATCACTAAGGTAAAAACGTCCTTTTGTAAGTTGAATATGGATCCCTACTGCCAGGCAAGATAAATGTCAGTAGTTCTGCTTGTTTGGTTACATAAGGATAATTTGAACTAAACCCCAGTTCTCTTCATCCTGTGTATGTGACCATTAACTTATATTGGAAAGAGGATAAACAGGAATAAGAGAATTCACGGTGAATTCTTTCTGAATCATACTTTTCAATAAGTGCCTACTGTATCATTTAGTTTTCTATGAAGTATAAGCTTTGCCTTCAAATGCTGAATTCGATTATCATAAACAACATTTTATTATTTGAAGTGACACCTATGATTAGCTTTAATATCTATCAGGTTTTAAAAGGCAAACACATACAGTGTAAAATAAGATGATTTTCATCTGAAGCTTTGCTTCCGCAGAGTCAATATTTAGAAAGCTCTCTACTGCTGTTTAAACAAAGAAAATACTCTTTCTGAAATTGCGTTTGAGACAGTAGTGGACATAATATTTTAAAATAAATATTTAAAAACATTTGTGAAAACCAGATATAAAGACAGCATTATACAACAGTTCTTCAGGAAGAGCCAACAATTTAATAATTCTTCATCAGAACCAACCTGTATTCAATCTTTGTTCTAAATTCTAGACTGAAACATTTATTGAAGAGTGGAGTGGTTTTTTTTTTTTGGTTTTTTTTTTTTTTTTTTTGTTTGTTTATCTTAAACTTTTTTTATTAGTGGCTGTGGTTGAACCTGATGAAAACTTTCCATTTTCCTTAAATCATGATAGCAAATCGGGTTTCTAAGACTTAATGTATGTCTATTAAGGGCTTCTTAAATTTTTTGCTCTTTATTGAAGTTGATTTTGAGGAATGGAGAATGTTTATGAACAGAAAATGCCTGTTTCTGTGCTGTTTGCCTGTTTTTGAATGCATTTTTTCCCTAAATTTCATAATTAATTAGAGTGTCATAACTGTGAGATTTCTGAAAGTTAGTATTTATTATACAGTAATGTTGTTTCTTTTACCTGTCATTCCAAAAACAAAACTAAACAAAATTGCAGAATTCTACATGGACTCAGTTGAGTGTGAAAGTAATTTCCAATTACTGGGAAATAGGTAATTGTCAGTAAATTACAAAGAGTCGCTGAGACAGATTGTCCATTCTGTGTTGGCATAAATGATCTAGTTTCTAGAGTTGTTGGTTTTTTGTTTTTTGTTTTCTTTTTTCTAAATTTTGACCAATAAAAAGTGATCTTTTAACAAGAGACTTGGTTTTCCTGCGAAAATTATACTTTTAGGCGAATGTTCTTTGCTGTGTAAAAGAGTTTGTTAGGTGGACAGCTAGTTAGAAGCAGAATAATCCTCCTTTGCCATTAATTTGTGGTAGGAAAAATGTTTCCACTTCTTTTGGAACCAATGATGCTTTGCAAAAGTTTGAACCATTTATTTTTAACACATAATTTTCTTTTTTTAATGTGATTACTATATTCTGTTTATTTTTAAAAAATAAGCAGAATAATATTAAGTTTTCAAAATTTTCAATAACAAATCTTGGGAAAAAATATTGGTACATCATGGCTTAAGATGGTAGCAAACAAAGGAATTGAGTTTCCTAGCCTTTTTTAAATTCGCACAACTGACAGGGTAGGGGCAGTTTCCAAGTACTTAGCTAAAAGTATGTATTTCCTTAGGGGGGGGGAAAATTCTCCCTTCTATACTGAACAGCAACTAATCTATTAATGCACAGGCTTTGACTTTTCTGGGCTCTCTGACAATCCATTAATCTTATGCAGAATGGTTTGAGATTCATGTGACAGGTCCAGTTTTCTATGAGATTCTCAAAGAAATGATCACTTTTCCCATCAAAGATATTGGATTCAACAAACCATTTTACTGAAAAAATAATAATAATAATAATTGTCAGTTGAAATATTTCTGTATAGCTTTGCAACATGATTTGAAAGCTTTGAAGAACTAGCCAACATCTTCTTAATGTGTTGTTAATTAAACTAATAGGCAAGTCAGGTCTGGTGCTGATTAATTCTCTCTTTTCATGTTTCTTAGAACTGATTAGAAATGGTGTGTATAGCTGTTTTTCTAAAATGTGGATAAAAGAACATTGTTGAGCATTTGCTAATATTTTAGGGATATACAGACCACAGTATACCTATGACTGCTATTTCTTATTTTATGTATTCTTTCAATATTTTTAATCTATTTGTCCTGTTTTATTGTTACTAGTACTTTTCAATATCTAGCTTAGTAAGAGACATTTGGAAGGTTTGGTAGTAAAGGTTAGCTGAAAGCTTTCTACACTACTGGTGTGTTTCTAATGTAAAATTCTATTAATGAGGCAGAAGGGAAGAGAAAGTTTTGATAACTTTCTGAAATTGCAAATTTTGAGTATATTTACTGAATATCTTTGATACTCAGCATACTTATATGCTCCAGAGTTAACAGTGTAGCTTAAGCAGCAACAGAAGAAATACATATATTTATTTGATGTTCTTATTTTTCAGCTCCAGGGGTATGAATAAGTGAGTGTGATGGAAGGTCGTAAAATGCCCTTCCTTTCCTTTTACACTAGTTTTCATTTTTCCTGGAAAACCTAATTGACAGAAATTAATTTACTGATCTTTGTAAATTTATGTTCTGAATTTCTATCAAGATCATCTGTGAGAACTTTAAGTACCTAAACACTGTACTTGACTGGAAACTCAGAACAAGCTGCATTCTCAGATTATTTAGTACACAAATGTTCAGGTTAGTTAATCAAAAATTTTGTGAAATTCCAGTCCTTGCAATAGCAAAATTTTGTTAAGATTAGTCCTTCAAATTGATGTGCTGTCATGGTTTAGTTGATGTTGCCACAAAAAACAGAGATGATTTTTTTTTTACTCCTTCCTTCCTTCCTTTTCAGAAGTCATATGGGGGAGTACTGGGAATTGTAGTCTCCCTTCCTCTTGGAGTGCCAGAACAGAACACATGTGAGAATGGTCTCAGAGCCAGGATGTGCAGTTCCCCAGTACTGTATTCCAGTACTAATAGCATGTTGTGTGATGTCCAGAATTAAAAATGCTTAAGAAATAAGTTATGCTTAATCATATGCTGAATTGTTCAGCTTCAAGACAATATACCTGTCCAAAAAAAAAAAAAAAAAAAAAAGTAATAATAATAAAAAAAAAATTGGAGCTCAAGTGCTAGGAACACAAGCGTATCTTTATAGGATCATCATTTATTAGTGAATTGTTTATGTATAAATCTGAGGGAACTAAATTTTAAATCTACTGTGCCAGGTTGGATGGTGCCCTGGGCATTCTGGTCTAGTACTGGATCTGGTGGCTGGCAACCCTATCTGTGGAAGGGAGATTGAAACTTGATGATTCTTGAAGTCCCTTCAAATTCAAGCCATTCTATGATTCACTCAGTTGACTAAATTAGGACTTCAGTACTGAAGACCTTTCTTCCTGAAGGTGGATTGATCAGGAGCATATTTAAGTCTCTTAGAGGAAAATCATTACCACTAAATGAAGTCTTCAGTTCATTCATCTCTACAGAGTTGGCTATTTTTGGTCATTTCCTTAGCTTTTATCTTTGTTTTCTACAAAGCAGTTTTGTGAAGCTAAAATTAGGTTAAACCTCATTAATGACTATGCATCTAGAACAGCTAGCAGGTTGGAATCAGTTCAGTGTTGGAATGCTCTGTATTTTACAATCATTAAGAGCTGGCATGCAAGGAAATATTCTCTATGGAACTGCGTTTCTCTTGGCAGCTTGCCTAGCAATTCCAGCACCTCTAAGCACAAAAAAAGTCTCAGCTCGATGCTCTTCTTGGATGCTTGCTGTGCACACTGAGGGCACGTGTATACTGCACAAAGCAAAATTGTCTGGTAGTATGCTATAGTTAAATTTCAGTAGGGATACCAAGGTAGTAGCATTTGAACTGTAGTCATATAATGCTTTATTTAGGTCAAGAAACTGTGGTGTTGGCTACTATTGTGCATAGACCCCAAATATGCCAAGGCTGTCCATTTATTTCAGAGAAACAAGAAGGTAGTATTGCTCACAGATCTGAACAAAAATAGATTGGAAATAGTCCAGACATGACTGGAACTTGATGGAGTTAGAGGCAATGTCTTACTGACCCTGATGTATTCTGAGGGATATCTGTTGTATAATGCTAAATAGTCTGTTATCTTTATTTCAGGTATATTTGGAAGAGTACCAGCATAAAAATATTTTTCTTTCATAAAAATATGTCTCTTGGTATGGTAGATATGGAAAATATTGAGGTTGTTAATATTTCAGATGATTTAGACTCAAGATCTGTCACAATAAGTCTTGCTTGGGAGATAAGAGGAAGGGCACAAGCTGCAAATACTACATACATGTGAGTACATGAAATAGCTGCCAGTAGGAAGTAGAGGAGTCTCTTGCATGTCATCTTTGTGTGAATGAAAAGTGTTTTGTTTGTTTTTTCCATTGTGCTGTGTTATAAAAAGGTCATTATGAAACAGATTTTGCAGATGAAATTACTTTTGTCTGGCCTGCAATAAAAGGAAAAGTTCTTTAGGACCAGAGCAAGGGAAGTCAGATTTCTTCCATAAACACCATACAAAATCATATGACTTCAGAGATATTGGCCAAGGCATGAGCATCCATCAAAACAGCTCATGAAGTGAAAAACACATCATGTTTATGAATGATCAGGATACATTAAATCTGACTTTACAAGTTATTGAAAACAAATACATTCTTTTACATGCCTTACATAATTCAGGAGCATATTTCATAGTAGAACTTGCCTGGTAGGCTTTTTATTTATTTGTTTGTTTGTCAGTAAGCCAGGGTTGAAATAGTTTTCTGCAGGATACACAAGCTTTGGGAAGTCTTGTGCATAGAGTATATGCAGTCAATTTAGTATTGTCATCTTCCATGATTCTGCTGACCTGTAATTTGAGTTTGTTTTCAGTGCCATGGTATGAAGTATTAAAGAGGAAAAGCAAAGACTTACTGGAATGAAGAAGTTTTAATCCAATAGAAGTGTAAATTATATTTATTTCCTGAACGTAAAGAGGTCAGCTGCCCATCTGGCACTCAGGGTGTGCATTGCTTATCTTTCAAGACTTTGCAAACTATGCTTGGTATTTTTGAAATTGCTTTATTTTTTTGAAGATGTTTTCAATATTTTCACACACTGATGTGTCATATCATCTCCAGAAGAGAAATGTCTTTTTGTTACTCAGTTACCTTGAAATCACTCTTCATTCAAACTGACTGAAGGTAAAATGCATCTAAAAAGTACTTACTCACAAGAGCTGAATAGACAATATTGCTACTAGGGTTTACCAAAAAAACAGGTGATAAAATGAAAATCTCAGTTCTTCTTTATACATGTAGCTTCATAAAGATTTTTTTTGTTGTAGTTGTTGTTTTCCTAACATTTCTTTCATCAGAATTCTTTCTGCAAGCCTGAGATCTCAGACTGTATGTAATAAAGAACTTACCTGAACCATTCCAGCTCTTAATCAAATAATTCCAGTTCTTACAATCCGTTCAGGTAAATTTAGTCTTTCTCTATTAAAATATCTCTCTTAGTCAAGAGACAGTCTTACCATTCCTTGTAATTAGTGTTAGTTCATATTCTCAGAGATGTTAAAGTTTTGTTAAGTGACTACATTTCATTTCCAGTGTATGACAGCTTTTTTCCTCTGGAGGGACAAGTACCCATCTTTGATAACTCAAGGTATATCTTTCAGTGTGAAGTATCTCTTCTGCTGGGTCTTATACTAATCTATATTTAATAAAAATACTTAACATAAAATTCTAAATGGGTGAATGCATCTCATTAATAATCTTAATTAAAACAGGCATGAAGGTAGGCAACCTTTTCAGAATGGCAACAAGCTTGAGTTGATTAATCTGGAGAATTCATTTTTAGTTATATTGTGCTCCTTTGCCCAGCCTACATCAATATATGTGTTACTTTGGTATGTGTGTCTGGTTTATTTTTGTCTTGTACTTTGTTACTCAGTTTTCAATGCTGTATTTTTAATTCTAACATTTCCTTTTCTACTTCAATTTGTGGTAAGACAGTAACCTGGATAGATTTAAAGTTTACTGTGCCGTGTTCTGAGATAGGGGCCCAGTGAAGGGGAAATTGTACTTAAAAATGTATTCTTTCTCTTATTAATGGAGGCCATCAGCTATGATCTTCTTGGGACAATATAAACTAAGATTATTCTACCTACTCAAATGGAAAATGGAAGATAAGTCTCTCATACTTGTTCTCTTCATGGGCTGGAGTAATTCTGTCTTGAACACATGGATGGAGTTGGGCACTGTCATGCTTCCATGCTGTTCTGGTTTCATCTGGGGTAAAGTGTATTTTTCCTTCATAGTGTTTGGTATAATACTGTGTTTTGGCTTTAGAAGAAAAACAGTGTTGGTAATAGATCAATTATTTTGTTGTTACTGAGCAGTGCTGTACAGAGATGAGGAAATCTCAGTTTCTTGGCTTTTTGTAATGTCCTGCTGCTGATGGGTGCTGAGCAAGCACAAGTTGTTGGGAGGAGATGGAACCACGACAGCTAACCTAGACTGACCAAAGGGATACTCTGTATCATATAATAGCTTGTGAAAAATTTTAAAACATAGTGGGAGTTAGCCAAGTGGGCTGCTGCTGACTGGAGACTGCCTGAACATCAATTGGAGGGTAGTGAGCAATTGCTTGTGCATCACTTTTGTGTATTTATGTATACATATGCACACACAATTACTATTATCTTTTTTCCTTTTCTGTCTGAGTGAATAGTTTTCATCTCAACTCATGATTGATTTCTGCTTTGTTATTTTTTCCAAGTTTTCTCCCCCATCCTTGTGGGATGAGTGTTGAGAGTGAATGACTGTTGTGCTGTTTAGTTATTTGCTGGGTTACACCACCACAAATGGTCAGATTCTACAGCCCTCCACCGGCAGTGAATGCCGTTAGCAATGCAGGGTATTCATCACCTCCGAAAGAAAGCTTTTTTTTTTCTCTCTCCTGAAGACCGAAGACTGTGTTCTCTGTTCTTGGGTTTATCCTCAGAGAGAAGGGATTCTGGTAGTGCAAGATCATAGTGTACTTCATCTGATTTACTAACTGACAGAGTGATTTTTATTCTACAGAACTATTTATATCTGCTGAAGCCTTTTGATTATCTTTCATAATACAGAGGATTTTTTTCCCAAGTTCATATAATTAACTTGTGATCAATCATTCAGTAAACAAACTAATGAAATATTATAATTTGGTTAAGATGTGAACATCCACTTTGTATTTCACAACTCTTCCCTGTCTTGATTTGTTGGTAATGGGCTGATTCTCGAGACAGTCATTAAATGCATATAGCCATGATTAGTCTTTCCACTTGAAACTACAAAGTTTTTGATACAGTTTCTGTAGCTAGGAGACTGCTTAATTTTCTTCATCACTGCTCTTTATGTCACACATCATAACCATAACATGTTTATTTAAGGGCTAATTACATTTTCATTAGCAATTCTAGGGTATTACTTTACCAGCATTGATGATACATTTAACATGTGGAAAGCATTCTATATAAATCACTTTAGCATTATTGTATATTCCCAAGTTATGCTCTTATATTGTTAAAAGACATTATGTGCTTAGATTGAAATTCTGAAGATGCCAAATAGTGATTTGTTTAGATGCTTTTGCTCAGAAGCTGAAATTGGCAACTCTTCTAGGTATTATTTGTGTCTATGTGGTTGTGTTTATATTGGAAAATGTGTGCATGCACACACATAAGCCACAGTTAACTCAGAATCTTAAAACACAGGATTCACAAATAGAGGACTTTCCAGAATTAGTACATGAGACCTGGAAAACACTGAAACTGACTTGTTTGACACTTTTATCAGTTAGCCCAAACTAACCAGTTAACTCAGTTCAGACCTTTTGGACTAAAACCTCAAAACTTCCCCTTCTAGTATGCATTCTTAGAACTGTATAGGCATGTAAGAGATGACTGGAACAGATAAGAGAAGTGGTTTTTGCATTCCATCAAGGAAATGTAGAGCTGGGACAAAAGAAACAAGAAGGGAGAATAAAAGGAGGACTTTGGATTCTGAATTTTCTGTAAGAATTTGAACCTTCTTGGACACAGATGAAGAAAACTGCTGTTTGAGAGGCAGTGATGCTGTTAAGCTTCCTGAAGCATTCTGGGATTTGTGAGAAAAACAATCATTGAAGATGTAAGTAGTTTCAAGTAAGAGGAAATCTTGTAACATGAAGATCTCAGCAGAGGTGGCATCAGATGTGCAGAACAGGCAGGTAACTATACAAAATTTTTGCTGACATTTCTTTATGAAGAAGGAAAATAAAGAACTCATGAAGTTTTGTTTTGTTTTGTTTGTTTTTCTTTTTTTTTTTTTAATAAAAAGAAAAAATATTCTAAGTGTATTGCAGGAAAAAATCTAGAAGAAAAAAAAAGTTTTGTTTGTGACAGAGTATTTCTAATGCCACTGAGCTGCATGTCTGCGAATCCTGAATTCCCAGTGCTATGCCTTCAAAAATGCTGCACACAGGTTCAAATGACTAATTATGCTGAAAAAACAGTATCATACACTGAAAGGAAAAGACAAAATACCCAATTGCAAAGATATATTTATACAGCATTTATAAGGTTATCAAGGCATTTTATTTTTATAGAGTCCCTACAAGGGAACTAATATTTTCCAGATAGAAAGAAATTAAGCTGGACAATAGCCTTCTTGGCAGATGCTTGCATTACAAGAAACTGAGTTGGGGTTGCAGTGAAAGCTCTGAAATACCCTGTTGGCAATATTGTTCAGTGATGTGTGTGTTGTATGCTACTCAGAAAATAATATGTAAGTATTACTGTGGTGTTGTTTTATAGTGTTTCTCAATAACAAAATGAAATATATTGCAACTGCGCTAGCAGCCAACATAGAATAAAATAAATATGCATGAACAGGTAGGTAGTTGTGTGCAAATTGGCTACATGACTCTAAAGATTAAAGTCTCAGAAGTATAATGGTCACGTTTTATGGATTTAACTTCTAGTAAATCATTCTGCTTGCTATTGTGGCTTTTTATGTTTTCAAATGGTAAGTTTCTTAGAGGTTTTGAAACAACTAAGCTTTCTATGCAAGACATTTTATTTAGAAATACTTCTATTTAAGAAAACTGGGAAAATATCACTACATGAAGATAATGTCAAAGAGTATAAGGAAGAAAAATATTAAAGTTAAATGTGTTCATTAACTAGTAAAGTACTCAAATGGAATATAAGCTGGTTTAAAAAAAAAATAAATTGCAGAAAATACACAATTAAACCTTTGCCTTGACTTTTACTTCGCTACGACTCCCATTTAAAAAAGAAGAACTGGAGTCAAGGTTCCTACATTCTGTGTATGGATGGTTTCTGAACAGTTGTTTCTTCTTATTGCTCCATTACATTTCTTTATTATTTAATGCTGTCATCTCTTTTAGGCAAAAATATTTTTCTGCCACTGATCAGTAAAATGTATATCTGCATTGTTATTATTATTATTATTTTTAATTTTATATCAAAAATCCTGAAGCTTTTGTCTTTAAATCCTTGTTTTGCAAAGTTGTGGCTCTATGTCCTGTAGTCGTGTTTATTAAATGTTTGCAAAATCTTGTGCTCCTACAAAATTTCTTGTTAAGAAAAGATTTCATCTTTTTTTTGTTAATCTCCCACTAGAAAAAGTACTGTTCAACAAAAACTGTGTTTACCTGTGAAGAGAAAAATAATACTGCAGCTTCCTGCTAATGTTTAGGCAATTATAAGGGAAACATTAGTGACAGACTATAATGAAGATTTACCTGTACTTGCTATAAGTGTTCTTTTGGTTATCCATTAGCATTGCTGCAGTCATGCTATGTAAACTACTCAATTTCTGCAGAATACATAAAATTAAAATTTTGGAAGATGGCATTTTTATAAGGTATGACCAGTAACCAAGGTCTTTGCCTGTGATGATAAACTTCATTGCCAAACAGCATCCTTTACCCAAATGCTGCCAGTAAACTACTCAGTGCTACTGAGTAGAGTCCATGCTGTCTCTGTTCAGCTCATGGGGAAGGTATCTATCCCATCCTACTTGCTCTGAATTCTGTTTCCTTCCATGTTAAACATGGAAACATTATATAGTTTTGTTTCCTGAATTAAGTGTAAAACTATGAATGAATAATATTAATGTGTCAGATGATTGACAAAAAGTCCATAGAAGGAATTGTTTGAACTGTAAATCAGGAGGAGTTTTGTGACACCCATGTGCTAAGAGACCAGGTTCAGGGCACAGAAGCTTCTGGGAAAACTGTCCCTTTACTATAGTTAGACAACTTGATTTATATTGCAATTTTTCCACTGTTATATTAGGGTCAGGATTTGTATCATGTTATGTTTAATGTATGTCACAGATGTGTGAGTGGATAGCTCCTTGTGTCTGTGTTATACACTGCACCTTAAATTATGTCTTGGTGTCTCTTTTTGGCAAACAAGCATCATATTTTCCATGATGTAAGTCTACTTTGATAGTGTTTTTGTTTGTTTGTTTTTTGTTTTTTTGTTTGTTTATTTGTTTTTCCTTCTGGATGACCATTACAGGCATACTCTGCTGTCCCTGCTTCATACTTAACACATTATTCAACAGCATTTCACCTTTTGGTGCTTATTTTTGTTCAGAGCTGTAGTGGCTAATGACAGTGTGTGTTGCTATAGGCTAAAGGTGCCAGGAGACCTGCGTGGATGAGTAAGGAACTCATGTGCAAGCTCCGCAGAAAGAAGAAAGTACACGATATGTGGAAAAAGGGTCTGGCCACTTGGGAACAATATAAGAATGTAGTCAGGGACTGCCGAGATGCGACCAGGAAGGCTAAAGCCCACCTGGAGCTGAATCTAGCTAAGGAGATAAAGGATAATAAAAAAGGGTTTTTTAAGTACATTAACAGCAAAAGGAAGGCTAGGGAGAATGTGGGCCCCATACTAAGTGAGGGGGGTGTTCTGGTAACGGGGGATGCTGAGAAGGCGGAAATACTGAACGCCTTCTTTGCCTCTGTCTTTAGTGAAAGGGCTCTCCCCCAGGAATCCCAGTCCCCGGTGGTTGATGAGAGAATCTGGGGAATGGGAGATTTCCCTTTAGTCAGGGAAGAGGTGGTCCGTGAGTGCTTAGGAAACATTAATGTCCATAAATCCATGGGACCTGATGGGGTGCACCCGCGGGTGCTGAGAGAGCTGGCAGAGGTTATTGCTAAGCCGCTCTCTGTAATTTTTCAAAGGTCTTGGAGAACTGGGGAGGTGCCTGAAGACTGGAGGATGGCCAATGTCACCCCAGTCTTCAAAAAGGGCAAGAAGGATGACCCGGGTAATTATAGGCCAGTCAGCCTCACCTCTGTCCCAGGGAAGGTGATGGAACAGCTTGTGCTGGATGCCATCTCCAGACAACTGGGAGAAAAGGAGGTTATCAGGAGTACTCAGCATGGGTTCACCAAGGGGAGGTCGTGCTCGACCAACCTGGTGGCCTTTTATGAAGATGTCACTAGCTGGGTGGACGGGGGGAGAGCGGTAGATGTAGTCTACCTTGATTTCAGTAAGGCTTTTGATACGGTCCCCCATGACATCCTTATAACAAAGCTGAGGAAGTATGGGATAGATGAGTGGACGGTGAAGTGGATCGAGAATTGGCTGACTGGCAGAGTGCAGAGGGTTGTCATTGGCGGTGCGGTGTCTGGCTGGAGGCCTGTGACTAGTGGTGTCCCCCAGGGGTCTGTGCTGGGTCCAGTCTTGTTCAACATCTTCATCAACGACCTTGATGAGGGGATAGTGGCCACCCTCAGCAAGTTTGCTGATGACACGAAGCTGGGAGGATTGGCTGACACGCCTGAAGGCTGTGCAGCCATTCAGAGAGACCTGGACAGACTGGAGAGCTGGGCAGTAAGAAACCGGATGAGGTTTAACATAAGCAAGTGTAGAGTCTTGCATCTCGGTAGAAATAATTGCATACACCAGTACAGGTTGGGGGAAGACCTGCTGGAGAGGAGCTCTGCTGAGAGGGACCTGGGCGTCCTGGTGGACGACAGGTTGGCCATGAGCCAGCAGTGTGCCCTTGTAGCCAAAAAGGCCAATGGCATTCTGGGGTGCATTAAAAAGAGCGTAGCCAGCAGGTCAAGGGAGGTGATCCTCCCCCTCTACTCTGCCCTGGTGAGGCCTCATCTGGAATACTGTGTCCAGTTCTGGGCTCCCCAGTACAAAAAAGACAGGGATCTCTTGGAAAGAGTCCAGCGGAGGGCCACAAAGATGGTGAAGGGCCTGGACCATCTCCCCTACGAGGAGAGACTTAGGGAACTGGGTCTGTTTAGCCTTGAGAAAAGAAGGCTGAGAGGGGACTTGATCCAGGTTTATAAATACCTGAGGTGTGGGAGCTATAGTGGCGAGGCTGGTCTCTTTTCAGTAGTGCGTGGGGACAGGACTAGGGGCAATGGGCTGAAACTCCAGCATAGGAAGTTCCGCACGAATGTGCGCAAGAACTTCTTTACAGTGAGGGTGACGGAGCACTGGAACAGGCTGCCCAGGGAGGTGGTGGAGTCTCCTTCTCTGGAGATATTCAAGACTCGCCTGGACGCCTACCTGTGCGACGTGGTGTAGGGAGCCTGCTTTGGCAGGGGGGTTGGACTCGATGATCTCTAGAGGTCCCTTCCAACCCCTATAATTCTGTGATTCTGTGATTCTAAGATCTGAGAAGTAAAGACTAGATTGTATGGTGGATGCTTTGGCTAGTAGATAACTGTGTTGCAGAACTAACTTACTCCAGTAAAAACAAATAAATTATTAGTCTGACAAAATGAATCAATGTTTGACAATGGGAACTGTAGGCAGTTTAAGTAGCTTTTGTATCATAACCTCAAGTGTCTGGACCCTATCCATTACTCATTTATAAATCTGTCAACTGAAATAGAGTAACCCAGCATGATATTTTCTTTTACTCAAACTTAGAAGATGAATCCACACTAGAGGCAACCAATAGCATGATTGAAAACAGTTTCACTCAAGTTGAGATTATTATTCCATTATTTTGTGTATCATACATATAATATGTATATAATAATATCTGGTTACATACCACCTCTTTATATATCAATATCTGCACTGATTCATAATTAAAAACAAACAAACAAAAAAACACCAAAAACCCACAATATTCATGGAGCTTTGATCTAAGACAACATTGTCCTCCAGAGACTGAAAGATAATGAAAAACTTCATCTCAAAAGTAAGGGCTGTGTTCTGAAGCACCCATGCTCATACATCAGAGATTTTTGGCAGTGTTTCAGAAAGGCCAAAACAAAATTCTGTGCCTTTTCCTAAATAACTTGTGGCAAATTCTTCAATCATTTTTTGTTTCCATCATAGTGTTGCGCAAAAAGGATCTTCTGTTTTTACGTGAGATAAAGTTTTAACATTATCTTAAAGTTGTAACTGAATCTAAAAATCTTTATGATGAAATTCTGACTTTATGTAAAAACAAACAAGAAAACTGGCAGGGGAACTAGTGAGAGAAATAAAAGTCATCATTTTCTAATGTCTCACTGGAAATAATGTTTTCTGTCCCGATTGTGCCTATTAAATTGTGTAATAATGTGTTAGCCCCCATAATAAGATATTTCCTATTAAGAAATTGTCTCTAGTATAGGGACCTTATTGTGCATTTTAGTGTTAAATGCAGTGTCCAGTCTGTGATCTGGTAAAATTCCAAATTGGTTATGGGGAAGACTCTTGTAACTGATCCCCTAAGTTACTCTTTAATGGAAGTACCCTAAATTTATTTGAACTAAATTCACCCCTGCAAAATTTGACTCAGGATGTTTTTATGTACACCTACTGCATAACATGTGAGGTAATAGTAAACAAAAGCTGACATTATGTAGCCATTAAAAAGGGCTCACTCAGATAATCACAGGTTATACAGGAGAGGTACACCAGCATTCAAAAAAAGGTAAAATTTTGAGAAGCATATAGAAGCATGTAGAATCATATCATAGAATGGTCTGGGTTGAAAAGGACCACAGTGATCATCTTGGTGCAACCCCCTGCTATGTGTAGGGTCACCAGCCACTAGATCAGGCTGCCCAGAGTCATATTCAGAATTGCCTTGAGTGCCTTTAGGGATGGGACATCCACAACCAGTCTGGGCAATCTGTTCCAGTGCATCCGCACCTTCTGTGAGGGAAAACATCTTCCTAATATCTAAACTAAATCTTCCCTGTCCTAGTTTAAAAACATTCCCCCTTGTCCTATCATTATCTACCCTCATAAACTGTTGTTCCCGCTTCTGTTTCTATGTTCTCTTCAAGAATTGGAAGGCCACAATGGGATCTCCCCAGAGCCTTCTCTTCTCCAATCTAAACAAACCCAGTTCCCTCAATCTTACCTCGTAAGAGAGATGCTCTAGCCCTCTGATAATCTTAGTGGCCCTTCTCTGGACCCACTCTGAAAGCTCCATGTCTTTCCTGTACTGGGACCCCAGGCCTGGATGCAGTACTCCAGATGGGGCCTTAAAAGAGCCAAGTAGAGGGGTACAATCACCTCTCTCTCCCTTCTGGACACTCTACTTTTAATGCAACCTAGAACACAGTTGGTCTTCTGGGCTGCAAGCATGCACTGCTGGCTCATGTCCAAATTCTGCTCTACCAGGACCCCCAAGTCCTTCTCCTCTGGGATAGAAGGATTTACTCAGCACTCTTAAATTGCACTTTGTTCCTACATAGTCCACTACTTTCTTGATTATAATGCACATCCCCAGAAAGGTTTCTGCATCTCTATATTAATCTTTTCTGTCTGGATCCTGTTCCATTTCCTTTGTCATCTGTCTCTCGTTGCTCCCTCCAAGCATATTCTACTTCCTCCTGATTTTTCTCTTTTCATCTATGATGGTGTGCTTCCCTTACCTATTCTTCCTTTACCCTGATTGTAATCCCAAAGCTCATTCAATGAGCTACAAAAGACCTTGCCCTTGATTGGAACTGATAACAATTGAAGTATCACCAAGACAAGTAATGACCACAGTTTTGTCTCAGACTGGTTGGTGAAAGAACTGATTATAGAGAGCTGGATCAATAGATGCCAAGACTAAATACTGTGACTACAAGTCAACCATCTTACCCCATAAATAGCAAGCAGTCCATGAGGCACTTAGAGATCTCCTGGCAGACAACTGGCTGCACATCAAGATCATCCCTTAAGTAGGGCTTCTTCTCGAAGTTACTTATGCCTGTGCAAAGATTCATCTTCTGGCACAGGTCATCAGTAAGGGCTTTATAGTTTGAAGCTGTACTAGCTTCACTAAGATTTGACATTTACTTGTGCTACCCTACTCTCTATGTAGAAAATAGTCAAGGGTATCTAGTCATTTTGAATCTTGTTAAAGCTAACTCATGGTTTAAATTACTGTGTCTTCTTTATATCAAATATTCTTCTGCCTCTTTCTCATGAGTGAAATGTATAGCACTGTAGTTTCCCTCTGAAGTGCTATCAGCAAAAAAGTGATAACTGTTTTCCCGTTGATCCCCCTTAGCTCTGAGATTATTTATCATAACTGGAGTGTTACATTTGTCTCTTGTGGAGATTTTCTGATAGACAAAAGTGCATTCATTTATACGTATATACAAGTGGTAATTAGAGCTGTGACAATGTTATGGTGTTTATAGAAATTCATAGATTTTGTCTGTGTTTTTCAAGTCTTCCCAAGCTCATCAGACTTCAATATGGATATTTATTGCTTCAAAGCTAAGTTCACGCTGAGACATGTTTCCAGTTCAAGGTCTAAGTTAAGATACACCAAAAGAGCGTAATAAATAAATGGAAAAGAGGTAAGAAGTTTTAATCATTTATTGATTGTATGAAACTGAGCTTATTTTTCATCATAATGCTGTGTGCACAAAGCTTGCGTGTAGCAGAGAGAGGTGATCCTGACACAGAAATTATTTCAAACTCTTTAAAATTTACTTATTGTTGAATAATTTTCCATAAAATGTTTCTTAATAGGAGTAGTTTTTAACATTTTTGTACTGTTTATTGTTTTTTGTGTGCATTGGATTTTTTTTTTTTGTAGTTAAAATGTTTTTGTTTTAATTAGATTTATTTCATAGGCATGAAAATATATCATAATTTGGCATCCAATAAATACTTATCCAAGTATAATTGGAAATTATTGGTATTCAAAAGTGGCTATTTGTATGATTTACTTGTAGATTGAGCATCTTTTAAACTCAGTAGCATATTATGTACAATGTCGTTATCTGCATTAAGTTTTGGTATTTAACATGAAAATAAAACCTCGGTTGATCTCTGTAGGCACCTCTGAAATGAACAGCTTTCCTCACGTTGCTAAGGAAACAGATCTTTTCAAAGATGTAAGGCCACTTTGATGTCATTGTAAACCACTAAAGTGGAAATCTTTAACGTTTGTCAACCCCTTGAGAGTAAGCGGTTTGCTCTAATCAAAATGAATATAAAATTATTCTGAGCATGTAGAAATGCAGTGTTCTTGAAGCAAGCATGCTCACTAGTGACTGCACTTCTTCACAACAATTCAGAACCAAAAATAAATTCAATACTACCTTATTTTAATACACATGGATATTTAGCCCTGGATATACATTCATGACCAATTTTTTGTTATTGAAAATGTCAAATAGTACATGTATTACAAGTTAAAAGCAGCATGTTATTCACTTCAGCTGCTTATTGTGGATTGCTCAAAGGGAATAAATATGTTTATTTTTAAAATTTACCAGGAGTAAAATGGTTTGAATATAGAAGAAAGGAAAACACAAATTACTGCTCCTATTCAGGGCTACGTAGTTAACAAGCTAAGTTATTTCATACAAAATAGCCTTATGTGCATTTGTGTTTAGGAAATGAAATAAAAAAATAAAAAAGTAAAAAAAAATTCATTTGAAATATATAACTATGTTACTGTGACTATGGTAGGCTAATTTCTGCTTATTTTTGCTACACAAATTAAAAAAAAAAAAAAATGAAACATTTTACTAAGACAGAAATCTAGTGCTTCAAAAAATAACCCTCAGTATTTTGAAGGGGTAAGAATATATTTATATATAGGTAGCATTTTGTTAGTGGAAATGTAGACTGTGGAAATGGAGGAATATGTCTGAAAAGTTACCATCATACTTTGACATCTCAAGATTCCAAATCCTTTTATTTGAACATGTGGCTTTCAGTAGAAATAGCTGAATTCTTAGTGAGGGGAAGAGAGTAGCAAAGATAGAAAATGTCTTTCAGAGAATAGGGGGGCAGCAGATGGAAGGGATGGGAGTAATATAAGGGAAAGAAAATGGAAATAAGTTGCAAGAAAGAGAAGTGAAGGCAAAAACAAACAAACAAACAAAAAAAAACAACTAACAAACAAAAAACACAACCAAACCAAACAAAATAATAATGATAAAAAACAACACAAAACAGTTTGCAGATGAAAATTAAAAAAAAACAAACAACAACAACTGTGAGGCAAGGAAGTAGTCCCAGATGAGAAGAAAGTATGAAAAATGAAGTATATGTAAGATATCATGAACAGATGGAGTGGAATTCCCTTACATACAAAAATAGGATATGTTTATATGAGATTGGTCTTGTCTGTTGTCACCTCTCTGTTCATTTTGTTGTATTTAAAGTAAAGGTAGGCCAATTAAACACAGCTCTTTGTGAAGTATATTCTGCTAAATCAACACATGTATAAACCAATTATGTTGGTACCATTTATAATATCATTAGAGAACTTTAGTTAAGGGATAAATTTTCATCACTTTGATATAATGTATCTCACATAAACAGGTGAGGTTATTATATACATAATTTCTAATAAATAGGCACTGGCTGGAGTTTGCCCTAGTTTTAGTTGTTTAAACATTAGATGTCTACTGTTAATCTTGGCTTCCTTTGTGCTCAGTGCATGCAGCCCTGGTAGCTTATTCATCCCACCAGACTTGTGCATCTATTTAAGGATGAGGTGAGTATTTTATTTTTAATATTAACTACAGCTTTAGCTGGTTGGCTTAAATTAAACATGTAATTTTAATTACTGTCATAAATCAGTAATTTCCCTCTGGAAACTATAAAAGGAACTCTTGAAAATCCCATAGAATTCTTAGCAGCAGTGGTTTGTTTTCTGTAAAGGTTGCTCAGCTAGGTGTTGAGTTAATATCCACAGCAAGAAAGAGCAGATGACAGTCAAGAAAGCTCTATGATCAATTAAAGAGTTCAACTGTGTGGGATAGTAAAGGGACTGCCAAAAAAAGCTCCATGCCACCTTGAGCAGGCAGTGTATTGGTAACATCCATAGATCAGCTGAAAACTTTCTGCTAATAGAGAGGTAGTCCAGCATAAATCCCTAAATAGGCTCCCACAACACAGCACGCAGGTGACCACCTTCTCTAATGAGCAGAGTCTCTTGTAACGTGAGTCATATCACATGCATCTGTGCTAATGAGGAGTGGCTGGAAGAATTTTCTCCTGAAGCGAATGACAGATAGATATGAGCTGTGTATTCCAAGTTCACACTTCCCTGTAATTTTAGGGGAAGGATGGCACAGCACTAGAATTAATTCTTATAATTCTGCTTCTATTCTGACAAGAAAAATGCTGCCAGCTAGAGATGAGACATGCATCAGACTGTGATACAAGGTAGTTTGTAATAATATAGAAAAGGAATTTCTCCCCTTGGCTGACTTATGCAAGGAGTCGGTGTGTTCTATACAGAGATCGCTGATGATAATAAAGGGAAGAAAACATTTGGCATGGGTTGTTTGTGGAAAAATTCCAGTTATTCTATGTGCCAGTAATCAGCTAGTACTTTTTGCCAAATGTATGTTGCAGACAGTGTTATCATGCACAGAATACAGGTAAAGATGGTGAAACATGCATCAATCAAACATCTCAATGCCCTGAAAAAAGATTAAATGAAACAAGGTATCCTGACTTACGTGTGCAGCTACGGCCAAGGTATAGGTAGGCAATTTACCTCTCCAAATGAGCCTCATCCTGTGTTTATCAGTATTTTCTAGTGTTTAATCTTAGTAACAAAATGGTGGGGTAGGCATGGCGGCATTTTCATTCTCACAGGAAAAAGAAAAAAGCTAAACAAAAACTAAATGACAATAAACAGAACAGGAAAAATTTACTGGAAGGATCACGTAATATACATTATATTAACCATACGAAATGTCACATGGAAAGAATCAGATGATACTAAGGAATGGAGTAAGAATGAGGGGATACATTTTAATGAAGTAGTAGTGGTACTACTAAATTTTAGTGAAGTAGTAATGAAAAGGACTTTTATTTACATGAAGGAATTTTTTTCTAATGAAAATTTCTGATTTAAATTAAGCTCATGCAAATAACAAAAATGAGGAAATTCCACAATTACTAACAAAGGATCACTTCAAGCTACTGATGTGTTGTGTATTAGGAAAGGAAAAATGTAATTATACTAATCTAGCAGGATTCTTCTGATGCAATTAGAGAAGTACAAATGACATATAAATGGATATAAACTAGTCAGGAATAAAAATAAGTGAAAAAAATCCCAGAATGTTCTTGGGGGGAAGGGGAAACAACAACAACAAAAATGTGTATTTTTCATCTTGTAGTAGAAAAGAATAAGAATGAAAAAGAAGCAAACAAGAAAGGCTTTAAGATTAAGATGTAAAAGTTAAGCAATTTACGGACTGTCATTCTGGAAAAATAAAACTGGTAGATCCAAACATTAAAGATATCCCTTCCAGTTACACACTCATATTCTGAGTAAGTTGGAAAATGCATCCTTATTAAGGTCAACGTGCATTGCATCAAGAATATAATATATTTTATGGTACCTGTGGATAAATTAAAGACAATTCAAATCTGATTATTCAAAATAAAATAATGGAAGACTTAGGATGCAATTACAGTGATTATACTTAAAAATATTCATGGGACATGTTCTATATTCAGTATGAATCAATAGATGATAGTATATGAATCAGTAGATTTCTAAAACAAAGAATGAATTCTCTGTTTAGACAGAAGCTTTCTGATTTCAGAAATTTCTGATTTAACAATTTCTGCAGCTAATAGAGTTCTGAGGTTGTACTTGATACAAAAAAAATGACAGAGATGTGAAAAATGAAGCCCATGGAATTACAACAGATTTTAGAATCATAGAATCACAAGGATGGAAAGGAACCACAAGATCATCTAGTCTGACCATCCTCCTCTTACCATTACTACAATTAAGCTACTAAATAATTTCTCGGAGCACCGCATCCAGGAACCTCTTGAACACCGCCAAGTATGGTGACTCCACCACCTTCCTTATGTCCAATCTAAATCTTCCCTGGAGCAACTTATGGTCTTTTTCTCAGGTTCCATTTGTTGCCTGGGAGAAGAGGCTGACCCCCTCCTAATCACAACTTCCCTTCAGGAAGTTGTAGAGCTATATTTAAAATTTAGCCAAACTAACCTATAGGACAAGTAATAAGTGCACTGATGCTTGGATATTTCAGAAGAGTTCCCCAGAACTTAAAACCATGAACACGGAAATACTGCTACTTAAGTAGCAGCTTTCATTCAATGTAAGTTAATTTACCAAGGTCAGTTTTCAAACAGAATTTGAAGTGGAAGACTGAAACCAGTCACAGTAGAAGGTTCAAAGCATGTTTCAGGAATACATTCCTAATTTCTATTTGTGCAAGTCTTAACCTGTTGAGACTCACCTGATTTGTGACTCACCTTGATCTCCAATAAATGTACTTTTTGTCAGAGCACTGAGAGACTAAATTTCCCTGACCAGCCTCAGCTGAGGACGCCAAGAATATAGGGGGGTATTCTGAGATGCACTGTTGCAGTATTCCCTTAGTTAAATGTTTGGTGGTGTGTTTTTGGCTCAAGTACAAACCAGGAAATAATCATTTCAACATATGCTACCTAAATAATGAATTGTTTTAAATCCTTTCTAAATCATAAGTCATACTGAAGATTATTTTATGTAATGATTAACTAGTTTTGATCTGGAGTTAAATTTGTATACCTTTAATTAAATGAGAATATTTGATTCGTACATCCCAGTACTTAGTACGTGGTTAACTCTTCTGGTGTATCAGCCTGGACTCTCAATTTCTCAGCTTTTTTACTAGCTTAGTTGGGTTGTAGAACTGTAATTAAATACCTTTGTCCTCTGATTTATTTTTGGTTTCAACAGGTATTGAACTGTCATCCTCAGTGCCATAACAACCTTTTCAGATATAAAACGTTACTGTGAACTGCAATAACTGCAAAATTGATCTTTTTCTAACATAACAAATTGCTCTTTTTCTACCTCAACATCTATAAGACTATTAGTGAGGGGATTACGCAATGAGCTGAGTACCTCAGCTCAGAATTTTGAGGCTTCACCTTTAACATTCTGAAGATTTTACAGAATTATCTATATTTAATAAATCACATAATAAGTTTTACTGATTCATAAGAGAATTTGCATCTTTGATATTGTGAAATTATTGAAAAAACAGAAATGTCAGGCAGTTGATAGCACAAGGAAGAAATAGCATAGTAAGGAAACACTAGCGCAGTTGAGACATCTGTTTCTCCAGTTAATCAATATCAGGTACCATGTTAGAATTTGCGGTGGCAAGGGGCTGAAAACATATTTGTAATGTATAAAAATGATGGATGGAGGTCAGGTGGAAATAATTACTCTGAACAGTGGAGGAATATAGTACTTAGATCTCTATAGTCTATTTCTCAAACCATTTCACTCCTGATTCTCAGCATGTACTAGAGATATCATATTCCATAGTTTTTTATATACTTGCAGATCAAGCACAAGGGCTAGCAATGACATCTGTGACTAGCCACAATTGCCCTTTGTCATTTTGTTGATCTGGGAAGTATCTCTGCTGATTTGTTTCATAAGTGCTTTGGCTATTTTAGGCAGACAAGTTTTACTTGTCAAGTAAAAATGTTAAGTCTCTGCAGACATGAAAAGCACATGATTAATAGTGGGGCCTTCAGAAAGATTTCTCCAGAAGCAGATGTTTGCTTTGTGTGTTTGTTTTGTGTGTGTTTGTGTACCACACTAAGGATGTCTGATTTTGCAGTTTAAATGACTGCAATGAATGAAGACACAAATGACTGAAATGCAGATTCATCGGCATAGTTGGGGTAGAAGATGAATTAATAGAAGATGAATTAAACCAAAAACCTGGAGATAGTGCATTTTTTCAGCGTTTGTCCTGGCAGGCAGCATGGTGGTAGTTTGTTTCCTCTAATCCTACTGCTTATCAATTCTACTGTTTCTATCAGAAAGACGAGTTATGGCTGACTTACAGATATTTAGAGAGGCCTAAAGGTACAACCTTTAATTCATTTTCAGATTCAAACACTGTCTCACTTCTTTGAAATAGTTGCCCTTGCTGGTTAACAAATTTTAAATAAATTTGCCTACTTCCTGTTTAAGTCTGCTGCTGTGTCTCAATCACATTGTTTCTGTGTCCACATCAAACAGTTATCAGGGTAATAGATGAAAATAGAAAATGATAGTTGCAACTTTTTGAAACTGTCACATTCATGTCATCATCAATTTTGATTTATTTACTTTTATTCTGGAAGCATCTCTGTAAGGAATAGGAAGGGGAGGTCAGAAAATTGTCAAATCCTATCAAAAAAAAGGAGAAGATCATTAGATGGGAGAAAGGAGATGAAAACAGCAATATAAATGCCAACAACAATGACAAGCTTGTTAACCTGTACAGTCCTTGACAAATAACAGCAGGGGTGGGGGAAGCAGTGAAGGCAGAACTTCATTCAGGTTCTGGAAGAAAAGTACAGAAGATATGTCTTCACATGTGCAAATTGTACAGGAGCTCTTTACTCCCTGTCAGCAGATGGGGCCACAATTCATATGTATGCCCTGGAGCTGCTGTTGGATGAAGCATTCCAGACAAAGTGTAGTGGTAGCCTAATGCAGTTTCTAGGAGAGCATCTTGTGTATTTTATTCTTTGTTATTAGATCTTTTTGGTTTCACTGTTCTACATTAAGATAAAACTCCTTACAGTAACCTAACTGGTTAGCTTAAAAACAGCTTCAGGTATGACTGATTATTGACCTAGAACCACCAACTTTGGTATAGGCTTCCCTAGGGTTGAGATCCCATTTTCTCTACTAGAAAGATTTCCATTAATAGCATTCTCAAGGAAGTTTCCTTTTAAACCCCAGAGTGTCAAAAATCAAATGTTAACTACAATAAAAGTCAGGCTCCAGTGGGAGGAAAAAGTGGAATATATTTCTCCATTTCAGTATCAGAGTAGAGCTAAAGCGTACAGCTTTTACTGGATACCTTTTCCAAGAATTGTAATTTAACTGAGGAAGGACTTTCAAAGTCACTGTGAATCAAAAGGCTAAAATGATAAGGACTATTTAACATTTAATAGAAAGGTCAAGCATTTACAAAGGTAAAATACACCCATGTGATTGCTCAGTAGGAATGTGTTAAGGAAGACTGTTGAATTTGTCTATTACAAAGAAAATGAAATTCCCAGTGATATTGCTTTCCCTGATAAAATTGCTTCAGTAACAGTCTTGCATTAATTTTGATGGGCTCAGGCCTATCCTCCTTCAGTTTGCTTAAGGAGTGATACTGGTCAATCTTTAAAATATGATTTTATTCTAAATGCAACCTCTGGAGTATCACTGATGGAGAATTTCCTTGTTATTAAAATTGTGTATCATTTCAAATAGGAAATACAGAATAAGCAGTCAGAAGCAGTATCGGGCTCATGCTTGCATTATTACTACTTCCTTCTGCAGATGTCAGTTTTTAATTGTCTAGAATATGCTGCTGAAATGGGCAGCCAGGATCCTGGTTGTGAGTTAGGATAACATCTGTCCTTTCAAATCTCTTTGGCAAAGAAAGCATGCACAATTTTTTTGTTATTCCAGAAGCCCTTGAAGCATGAAGAACATGAAGTTCCAATGAACTGGAACTTCCTCATTCCACTGATGCTGTGAATAGTTGATTTCTTTTCTTATCTTTTTTTTTTTTTTTTTTTTTTTTCCCCCTTCTGCTCCCACTCTCTGTTATTTCTTTTGTCTGTCTTTGGCAGCCTTTGTGAAGCCTTTAAACTTATTTTAAGACAACTTTTAAATGCTTTTAATTATATTAACTGTGAATTATTTCTCCTTACCTTATCTACGTTCTTCAAATGAAAAGTTCAAAAAAATTTAAACTATTTTTTACTCTCCAAGTTATGTATGATATACTGAAGTTAATGTATAAACAAGCTGTTAGCACTATTATCCGGCTACTAGTATTTAAAACTGAAGGTAAATTTCCTGCCTAAAATGAGGAGTATTTAATTTAAATGTATATATATATATATGGCTCATCACCAAATAGCTGATTTACTTATCTAAGTTTATTTAATAGAAGATAAGTTGAAATGGTTAATAATGTGGTGGAGGTAAGATGAACATGTGTTTAATGAATCCAAAAAGCATATCGAGGAAACATTGAAAAGAGCAGCTGGGAACACTAGGGTAGACGCAGTGCCATCCAAACAGCTGGAAATACTGAATGGTCCCCAAAAGTATTTTTGGATCATCCTTAACTGTTTATAGCCCTCCCAGATGCAGGGCTGGTCTCAACATTTGACTACCTGCAGTTTTCAAAGGAGCAGTTGCTGTACAACCTTCAGGCCAACAATAAATCCTTGAGTGGACATGTTTGGCCAGCAGGTTGGTTTTGTTTCATCTTTGTTCCCCTATGCTTTTCTTTTAGTTTGATTTGCATCTGTTAGCCAGACATTGAGATAACACTGTCGATAGAATGCTCATCACTGAAGGACCAAACCTGGGAGCATTGTGTGGTCATAGCTGGAGCTAGGCTTACGTAATTCATGTGCTGCAGTACCTGTAAAATCTAGACATCCAGAAGTAACTAAGGCTAGTGTTGTTTATTGTATAATGTTATTGCATGTGACACTTCTGTTGCAGAGCTCTTTTACGCGCTTTTAGCCCATGGCAATATGTTATGGATAGAAGAATTTACTGACATATCCAGGAAAACAAAGCCAATGCATAAAAAATTGAAATGACAAGGTTGACAAGGTTATTTTGTAGCTTTTGTTACATTATGATAATAACTAACAAACTGTTATACTATCTACAAAACTTCCTGGGACAAGCAGTGACTCTCTCTCTCATGTTTGCTTTAGCACTCTCTAATACTGGCTTATGAATATTACTACTCCAGGTAGAATAAAACAAAGATTCATCTAGTTTGATCACTAAATATTGCCCTTTGTTATTGCTGTATTTTGGATCCTCTGTCAGTGTGATTTTTTTCATTTATTTGTATATGCTACCATCCTGCCTTCCAAATCCAGGATTTTTCTTCAGCAAGAGAGGTTCTTTCATTTTGTGTGTACCTACAGATTTTTATTTATCTTTTCCTAAGACCACCACAGTAACCAGTATGCTTTCTTTGTCTTCCCACTGACTAATGTATGTCAGCCTTCCTTAGGAAAATGCTTAACTGCAAATCTAAGAGTACACTCTCAGATCACTTTCCAACAAGATTTAGTAAATGAAGGAGGTCCAAGACCTGAAGAAGCAGGAGATCTGTATTTTTTTCTTCTCAATAGGGCTTTTTTTTTTTTATGTTGTTGTTTTGTTGGGTTTGTTTGTTTGTTTGTTTGTTTTACATTATGTAACATTTTAAAACATATCAGTATAGATATAGCCCAGTGGCTGGATATTATTCACTGAATTCTATGGGCCTATTGAAATAAGACTGGCTAAAATATTGCAAAAAATTTAATGTACAAAATGTCTGGGAAATGTATTACATTCACACTGACTTTGGACTACCAGTAGGTGTTTTCTGCTTTAACAATATGAAAACATATTCTATCCAATATAGTAGAGAACTAGTTAACTCCTGGCAGGCTTCTGAATCACTAAGGCAAGTGTCTGTTCCATTTTGCAAATAACTGTGCCTAAAGTTGCTGTTGCTTCTTTAATCTTGTAAAAATCTACCATGGAAATAAAAACATGTTCAACGAATGCTGAAAATATTTCTTTTAATATGATGATAGTCTTACTGAATCATTAGGATTCTTTTTTTCTCTACTAACTACACACCATTTTAACTGGAGATTTCTCAAAAACAGAATTGGAGTCACTTATGCCAGATTTTGCAGTTGAGAAATACGATCAATAATTTCTCAAAGCGTGAGGAAGCAACTCTACAATACAGCAAACAAGAAAGGAGAAAAAAAAAACAACTGGAGGAATTATTTTAAATAAAACAGAAGTATGTCTTGCCTGCTGTCAGAAAAATCCATATTAGCTTCTGAACAGTCTCTTTTTCCATTGGTCTTCTGTGAAAAATACACAAACAAAGCAGTTTATCTGTATTACAAATCTGATATTTTTGTATATGGAATTCATCTTACTCAAGTTCTAGTTCAGCCAGTAAAGCACTCCCACTGATTTATTTATTTTTTTTTTTTTAATGTAACTTGATTTTCTAATCTAAATATGTAGTTTTGACGTCTTTTTACTAGCAATGGTTGTTTTACAAGGTAACAGTGGTAAAAAATACTTGGAATTTCCCTTTTCCACTATGGGAGTTGTTGTGCAAGTGCATACGCTGTGAAAGAAGAAAGAAGCCTGTCCACCTTGACTCCGGAAATTTTTAAAGATTTGGGATCTCCCATGGAGATTTGCACTGAGCATGTAACCTCTGCTGTAGAAGAGCTTTTTGTGAGCTGGCTGAAGAAACAAATCTGGTGCTGCTAAAATGCACGCAGGAAGTGATAAGCAAGATCAGAGACATTAGAGTAAGGTTATAGGAAGCAATTTGATTGCTCTTCTTCTTTGACTTGTGGAAGCACTGGTGACACTAGAGCACAAATCATAATTACAACCCCTACAGTGTTTCTATCCTGACTAAGAAGTAATTCTGTCAAAGCAATGTGTTTGTGTAATACAGATTTTAAGGGTGGAAACTAGAGTGAGTTCAAAAGCCAGATACAATCCCAGGAACCTATAGAATTTTTAAATAAGTCTCAGTCTGGTATCTGCATTGAAGCTCTTCTATTACTAATTCACAGGACTGTCATCTAAGTTTATTAATGTCATTTTCATGAATACATTTTATCCAGAACACATTGCATTTAAATCCTCAGCCAGCCAATAGTATATTTTCTGTACTATCAAGCAGAAAAACTTGATCCATGTTCCTTCTAGTGTGCATCTGAATTGCTCCTTTTAAATTATTTGACTTAAAACTGAAGAGACACTTTGTCTGATTAAGATCATACTTCTGATGCCTAACCTAAGTTTTTGTTGTTAGTCAATCTTGAAAAAAGTTTAAAAAATCTTTTTGTCAATTTTATTTTTATTTCAATCTTTATTTTAAATTTTGTGTGTTTGTGTGTGTGTGTGTGTTCAGTACAAGAGCGGAAGGACTGGTAAGTTTATTTAAAAACAAACAAACAAAAAAGTTCCATATGGTTCTTCAGTGCAGTGAAGAATACTTTGAAGTAAACGATAAAGGCATGAATGCTCAAGGGCAGCTGTCATGCCTGAGACAGAAGGTTGAGAGAAATTAAAAAATAATAAAGGGAATGATTTGGAAATTATTGTTTGGAGTCTGCAAAGCTATTTTTACTTGTTACTGTGTCTCAGAAAATTCCAGAAACGTAATGAATTTGTTTGTATTTCAGCAATTCATTTTAACTCTTTTTATTTTATTCAGTTGAGAAAAAAGTCAACTTTTGACTGGAATTTAATCAAATAGAGCATGCTAGAATCTGTCTGTTACTTTTATCTAAGTTTTAAATAATCCTTATTCAAGGAATGAAAATAGATATGTTTATGGACAGCAATAGTGAATAGGACTCAGATTAAGGTAGTGGAAAAAAATAAACATATTCACTGAGATAGTTCCTTAACAATCAGTAAAATAATGAGAATTGCTGGCTTCCAGATAATATCAATGGCCTGCTAAAGTCTGCTGAGCTGTAGGATCTGTGAAATTAAAATAAATAAATAAATAAATAAATACTACCATACATATCACTTTGTGAAATACTTTATGAGAAATAGCTCAGAGCTACTGTCTTGAATCTCTGTCTGAGCTATCTTGTTCTAATAGAGCAGCTTCTAGTAATGGGATCTTCCAGATGTTGCCTCTGGGTGGGATGGTGTCAGTCTGATGTACCTGCATGAGTATGAAGAGCATGGAGACAGTGAATAGAGGGCAAATATTCCTTGGTGGGAATAACTGTGACAAATTTAGGTGGAAGATAAGATGGAGCTACTTTTCTTGAGAATAATTAGTATACTGTTTCAGATAAAGGGAAAGAATAACTTCAGAATATGGTGAAGAAATAAATGTTGGAGAAAAGCTACTTGACAGTGGATGTCAGTCTTGTAGGAGTGAGTGTTCAGTCACAAATATTTACTTGGGGGGTTGGACTCGATGATCTCTAGAGGTCCCTTCCAACCCCTACAATTCTGTGAAGGGTTTTTTTACTTCCTGTGTACTGAATAATATTGTGGAGGGAAATCAGTACAGTATCAGCATAGTTTCTCTAATGAATAATATTTTGTATTAACCAAAATATTTATACTGTATTTTCATTGTTCATTTGCTATATACTAAGTCCAAGAAATCTTGAATTCACCATTGAAACAGCAACAAAGAAAAAAAAATTAACGTATTAGTAGCTTACTGTCAGCATAGTTTGACCACAGCTCATTTTACTTGCATGTTATTCCTTAAATATTATAGTGACTGTGAGTACAAGTCTATCTATTAAACAGATGACCTGCATCTGCTTTTCTCATGTCTGCTACATTGTTGGGAGTATCAATACATTTAAAAAATACATTTTGGTGTTGCGTCCTGGTCCTAACCCTTGAATTCAAGAAATAGGATAGGCAAAAGCACAGGAAGAGGTCTGAACAACTGTAAGGTAAATTCACTGAAAATGTTGTGTTATTACTATGGTTATAATAAAGTTTAATGCAATACTGGCTAAGCAAGAAAATTGTGAGTGTTACCAAGAAAAGATCAGTGACTCTTGCTTCTCATGATTGCTTAAATAAGGGAAGTAATGGTTTAATTAGGAGAAAGAAAAAAAGACAAATTAAATGGATAATTTTTTGAAAACATGCAGCTGGCAGGGAAATGAAAATCTGCAGTGTTTCTTAAACTTTGTTATGGGACCTCTCTATGAATTAAACCTAAAAGGAATGAAAAGCACAGGAATTATGAATAGACCGACAGCTTGCTAGTCCACTCAGATATTGTTTTATATTATTATTTCCATGTGATAGGTCTTGGTTGGTGTGGGATTTGAGTAGAAAATGAATGTAAAAATAACTTCAGCAGCAGAAAAGAGTACAGGGTTCAAGAAGTAATAAGGAAGTAAGATAGCTGAACTTTTAAAAGCATCTCTTTTATATTCTATCACCAGCTCTTTACAAATAGCAGGATAACTATAATGAGAGTTAGTTAAGTCTTAACTGGTTTCTTCGCTGTGAATGCACTGAATGTTTATAATTTTATTTTAAATGGACATCAATACACACCCTCTAAAAAGCTACCACCTCATCTAGTTTAGCACTTTGTTGGAGTTGTCATCTGTTCAACAGGGGTCTTAGTCTGGAGACTGTTTTTGGAGGCTTTTTTATTTACTGTCAGAGAGAAAGGCTGTGGTCACAGGTTCATAGTTTGAAGTAAATGCAATTACCTTGATTCATTGTAATTTTCAACTTTTAACATTCGAAACATTTTCAAACAGACTAATCTTGATGCTAAAAAATATAATAAAAAAAATCCACTGAATTTTCCCAAAAAGACCTCAAACACCTTTATTAAACTCAGAGTTGACCTGATAATAACTGTTAAACAGCGATGTGAATATTGTGTTTCTTTTAGGTAACTTTCATATCTTTAAAATTGTGATAGGATAATTGACAGATTCTGTGAGAAGAACTCTAGTGCAAGATGTCATTAAGTCAGCACGTCCTTTCTCTGGCTTGCATGTTCAGTTCTTTTATTTTCTTTCATGGTAACTCTGAAAAACATTTTAAGTCATACAATCTCTTCATGACATACTTTATTCCATTCTGTCATATAACAGCTGTCAAAAAATACTATGCCAGTATTATTGTTGCCTACTGTTCACAGCAGTCAGCAGGAAACTTTCTATAGAATGACCCACAGTAATGCGAGGAGCAGGGCTGATAAGAAATCAGCACTGCAATATTCTTCGTTGCAAAGGTGGGGGTTCTATAGATGGTAAATGTTCTGAGGCATACAAAGAGCCTACTCCTTCCCAGGGTACTTTGGCCCAGTACTGCTGCAGCCAGTCAAGAGAAGGGATTGTTTGTCTCTGCTCTGCACTGTGTGGACTCTTCTTGAGCACTGTGTACAAGTTTGGTTGCCTCAATATAAGAAGGGCATAAAACCATTAGAGTGTGTCCAAAGGGGGACTATGAAGATAGTGAAGCATCTAGAGGACAAGATGTATGAGGATCAGCTGAGATACCTTGGCTTGCTCAGCTCAGAGCAAAGGAGGCTGAGGGGAGGCATTATGGCAGCCTACAACTCCTGACAGGGAGTGGATGACTAGCACTGAGCTCTACTCTTCAGTGACAGCGATAGGGCCTGAGGAAATGACATGGAGATGTGTCAGTGCAGGATCAGGTTGAATGTTAAGAAAAGATTCTTCACCAGAGAAGAGAATCCCCAGGACAGTGGTCACAACCCCAAGCTGCTGGAGTTCAAATGGTGTTTGGACAGAATTCTCAGACTTAAAGTTTGATTTTTAGGTGGTCCATTGCTGAACTAAGAGTTGAACTCAGTGATCTTTGTTTGTCCCTTTCAACTTGGGATATTCTCTGATATTTTTATCCTTTGGAATCTGATGAAAATGCAATATGAGATAATGGTTGCTAAAACCTGGAAATGATTCTTAGTAGACTACAGAGAACACGTTAATAGAGTGTTGCCCCTAAGGTCAGTGGGCTGTTAGGGAGTCTCTGGGAGCAGTTATGTGCATTTGTACACATTCACACTATCCTGAGAATGCCCTCACTGTGGGCTGCTATCCAGCAGTATGTGCTGGAGAATAACTTTTTGTGCTCTATTGAAGCAAGGAACGCTACAGAAACAGCAGAGATATTTGGCAAAGCCATACTGGAACATCCTGAGGGTGAGAGCTGTGAAAATCTGACATGTTTGCTAAATAGGTCTCCTCTTGTCGGAATCAGTTAGTAAACCTGCCAACTGCCACAGCATACATGGCGCAGAGAGCTCAAAGACATAAATATTGTTCATTTCCTACTGAGCATGGAGGCACCTATAATTTCCCCAAATAAAAATGAGGACAGAAAAATGTTTAGCCTTCACCTGTGATCCAAGAGCAGTCCTTGGGTGTCACTGTGGTTTACCAGTAATCCAACTCAATGTTTTCCAGGCTTGTGGTATGTAATCCTTGTACACAGAAATCTAATTATATTGAGATATTTTTTTCTTTATGTAAACACTGTAAACAAAAGGAAATTTAGTGGATTAATGTCCTCAAACTGGACTAACTTTCATGGTATATATGACATATTTTGGAGCATTTTTGAGTAACAAATAATTAAATTATTTTTCTTTAAAATACTTAGGGTACATAGACTATATTAATGTAATACAAGTCACATTGCAGGATACTTAATATGGCACACGTACAGATTAAAGGTATCTTAATAACTTATGAAACATTGTGAGATGAAGCTGCACCTAGGCCAAATAATTTGGGAAATTCTAAAGTTAACATTTGACAATAACGTTTCAAAACAGTTTATGACAATATGCATGATTTTACTGTAATAAGAATACCTCCAAATAAAATGAGACAGTTCAAAGAGATTATAATGTTAATGTTTCCATGAATTAGAGAGCTCTGAAGAATTTTGCTAATTTCAGTACAGATTTATTGTGTTCACCATAATAATTTAGTTAGAGTTGGTCAGAAACTGATAAATTTTCATAATAAAAGTGTTTTAATATATGACTTGTTTATACTATGAAGGATTCAAGATTTTGTCTCTGATTTTTTTTTTTTTTTTGATAGTTTCAAGTGGAAAAAAAAAAGCAAGTTCAAAATGTATTTATTTGTTTTGGTTTTTCTTCTTCTAAGAATCCTTTAGTGAAAAATAATTAAACCTATCCTTCTAACTCTATATGAATTCATAAAACCCTATTTGTTGTGAGCTCTTGCTAAAATGCTACTTTTTTTTTTTTTTTCAAAGACACTTGTTTTATAAATACTTTGATATGCTCAAAGATACTTAACTACTGGCCTCTGAGTTGCTATCTACAAAAACGTTCAAATTCTGTAAGATTTCTCATTTATGCTGGGACCACTTCATATCACTCTGACAGCATAAAGTGGGTACATCACATTTATATTCATTTTCAGGCTTCTTATCATTGCCAGGATGTTATGAAGTTGCCTTAGTTTTGATCTGCACTCAAAAGTTCTGTCAGGCTTATATAATACTAAATTGATGCAAGTAACACTACAAATAACTGCGTTTAATAGCAGGCTGAAATTCTGAGGAAGAAAATGCATTGTCAGTGTAAATGAGTTTCCTGATGATCTACCTTACTTGGAAGAAGAAATATATACGTTTATATGCAATAATGAGTTTGGGTAGGTGTTGTAAAATATAGTCCTGAGGTTCTTGCTTTACTTTCAAAATTGTTTTCCCTTGGTAAGTACTTGCTAGAAGAAGAAAATAACCCTGGCAGTTTATCTTCATTAAAAAAATGTGTTTCAATAAACTTCTTAAGAGTAGGAGGGACCAGGCATGTGAGTAAACCAACTTAAATGCACACAGCTCTAATGGCATAAATAGGAAAAAAAATTCTGAATACTTTCACAAATTTGAATATATTGTAAAACATGTTTTATGTCCTGTAAATTGGAAGACATTCTATATAACAGATTGGAACAGAAGGCTTGCTTAGGAAATAAAAATACAGGCTGCTAATTTTATTATTTTTAGATGCTGAGAGAATAATTTTTTTTCTTTCATGTCTTTGCTATTTATGACCTTGCAGGACTCTGAGCTTGCACAGTAGCAATGCATTTGCAAGCAGATGCAGGGGTAAGGAATCTACTTCCCACAACTTAGTTTTGTTTAACATATGTGGTAGAAGGTAGAAAAAGAATTCTGTAACATTCCACTAAGAATTAACAAACTTGGATCCTGGTCTCAGTTGCAGAAAACAAATATTTTAAACATTAAAAATCCATGTGCTTGTCTGACACATCTTCAAAGGTTTCCCACACTTTATAGCATTCACAACAATATACTAATTCCAGTGGTAAATGTGATGGTACTCTCATTCCTAAGGAGATTTCAGCTTCTGCAAAAATTCAAAAGTTGGCATAGTGTGGCTAGGCTTGTTCATATATTTCATACTTTTTATTCAGCTATGTCAGATTTCTATCTAAGGGTAAATATACCTATTGCTTTCTCAATAATTTTTGGCATGTAGAAGAAATAAATTTGAATGATTGATTATTCCAGGGTCATATATGCATCCTGTTGTATGATTTCTGACCACTTTTTAAGAGACTGAGTGCTTTTTGACAGTCATATTACTTAAAGCTCTGAGCAACACATCACTGTCTTTCACAAGACAGATGGTTGTTACTGCTATTATGTCTACTGCACATAGTTTCAGAGAGTCACTAATTCATGAAAAAATGACCCTGGCTCTGGTTATTCTTTGATACCTGAAATACTATAGAAGAACTTGTGTGTCTAGTGAATGTTATATATTTAGTGCAGAGTGTACAAAGTAAAATTATCAGTGTTTCCAGACTATAAAAATTTTATTCATGTGCAAAAATCTTAAAGCAATAGTAAGAAACTTCATTCTTACTGCTGAAACTGATTGCATAGAAAATCACAAAAGATTAAGCAAGCAACCATAATCCTTCCCACTTCAGTATGTCTTTTGCAAAACATATATAGATATAGATATTTTACCATGAATGAAGGTGATGGCCTGTATGACAGAACCATGCACCCAAGCACAAATATCCACTAGTTTCTTCCTCTGGTTTTGGGTCTGAATATGTACAACTGATGGTAACAAATATGACTTTGTCTTGCATTTTTCAGGAAGGCAATAAGAGAATACTACAGATTAAAAAAAAAAAAAAAAAAAAAAAAAAAAAGTCTACTAGATGTGTTAGATTTGTTAACCCTCAAAGAGGCAAACGCTGGTGGTATGGCAGTAGTAGCTGAAACTTCCCACCAGTATTTCATTACATTTTGTTGCTGTGAGACAGATGGCAGCAGAGAGGCAGCCTGACAAAATGACATCAACATGGAAGCGTGCATTTGAAGTAAAAATGTGTAATTGAATGTCTTTATGTTGAAATAATGGCACACACTGACATTCACTGATGTTTCCTGAACATTTATGGAGACCAAACTGTGAATGTGAGCATAGAAAGGCATTTCAGCAGTGACAGCAATGGGTCATCTCCTATTGTGTAGATTTGTATGAGCTTAGCATGCAGGCTCTTGTTCAGTGCAAGTGAAAATGTATAGTTAATAGTGATGACTACATTGAAAGATAGTGTTTTCTAATTGAAAATTTGCTCTATAAAGCAGTATTATTGAACTTATTGTATCTATTGTGGTTTCCATGGATATAAATAGGAGGTGTTGCTTTCAATGTGACCTACATATATTTCTTTTTATTCATAGGGAAGTAGTAAAAGCAGAAGGCTGAAAAGAGGTTAAGAGTAATTTGTAAATGTTTTTTTTTATATGTAAAACATACCATCTTGCACTGAGTATGACTCAATTGTCCATGTGTTCAAACATAGGCAGCAGACCTCCATAAAACAAAATGACCTCTAGCTCTTTAGATGCACCTTTGGTTTTTGGTTGGGTTTTATAGATATAGCTTTTTTTTTCTTTCTCTCTCTATTTTATTTTTTTTTTTTTCTTTGCAGATTAGTCTTAGCCTTTTTAGCCTTTAAGATATCTTCTCTAATTGCTGGAACTAACTGAAATAAAAAATTACATAACCACCATATAAAGTATGTTTCTGTTCTTAGCTGCCATGGAGTTGATTGAGATTAGCTTTCAAATTTGCTCCATTGCTGAAGCAAAAGTGTAGTGGTAGCGTAACAGAACATTTGACAACATTATGCAAAATGTCTTAAGTTTCTCATAGGGTTAAAGAGCACTGTCAAAAAGAGGCAGGCAAACAAGACAAAACTAACTACATTAATGATCTGGGAAACTGTGGTGAATGAGTAAAAGAGGGAGAAATAGTTCTGCCCAGCAGCTATGGGATTCCAATACTAGGAAAAGATCAGATTCCAGTTTAACAATTAATAGTATTAATGAAAACTTTGGTTCCTGTGCTATTTAATGTTTATATTTTTTGTCTTTATATTAAATTTTACTCAATATAGGACTGAAAGAACCTTCCCTTTCTGAGTGAAATAACAGCTTGTTTTACTGCCACAATTTTTCCTCCTGTCTTTTGCCATATGGTCAATTGAGTTATTTCATGGAATGATTAAGAGCTTATTTAGAAGGATTTTGTGAGCCCTACTCAGAGTATTTTAGAATTTGGTAATTGATTTGCTGTCCAAGTAAACACCTACTAGAGGCCTTAAAGATTATGCATCAGTTGCCTCTTTCCCTGAAGTGCCAAAAGTTATGTGACAGCAGATGCTGAACTTATGTGATTAAGATAGTTATTGATTACTGTAGTAATAGTAGATAGTTATTGATTACTGTATGATTTTTAATGAATTAAAATCAAATAAACATAGCTGCTTTTGGTGAATATCCAACCAGCATAAGATAAATTTGGAGTGAAAGTTCTCCATGTCTACTCAGGAACATTTCTTTTAAAAAGGATCTTTCCACAGTTGAACACAATAACTTCTCCGTAACTATGCTTTTCAAGTTTTATTCCTCAAATAGGAAGTACATGTACTACAGGTATATGAAAATCTTAGTGACCTATTACAGTCTGTCAGTAACATATTGATAATATATATACATATTTTTCATCTTTCACATCATTAATCTCACAATTTCATAGGTGACATGAAAGGTAACCTTTTCCCTATTTATTTTTATTTTTTTTTTAACAATCACTTTAGGCAGTACTAAATTATAAGATTTATATAAAGTTTACAAAACTTTTCCATGGTCATAAAAATGTTGACCACATGATGACAGAGCTAAAAATACTCTGAAATAGCCTCACTGAAGCCAGTGAAATTATTTCTACTTATACCAGATAAGAAGCAGATCTATTGAATCTAGAAAGATGATTATGGATGATTGGACTATTTGTTAAATGGCTGGAATGCTTACATCCAGACTAAGAGAAGAGCGGTAAATCACTGAAACTAGGTAGTACTGATTGAGGGCCTATCTCTAATCTGACTAAGAAATCATACAACCATTTCTACGTGAGTAGGTTTTCAAAATCACCAATAGAAGAGTAACCAGGATTATGGGCAACAAAAAAGAAAAGCAAAACAAAAACCTGAACATTTGCCACTCAGATATATTCATTTATCCCTAATCACCATAGAACCACTGATGTTACTGTTACTTGCATCATAAAGCACTACAGAATAGACTTATATAACAGCCTGTATAAATGAAAATTTCCAAGTGAAATTGGCTCTTTCTTTTTTCCCCCTAGCATAAGAAAAAAAAAAAAAAAAAAGCGAATTCTGATAATAAATCTATAGAATGAAGTCACTTTAAAGACGCAATAAATCAAATTAAGAGCGCTTTTATAATATTGAGCAAATGGCAGCTGTACAGAATTACTCATTTGTAAGCCTCATCTATTATAGTTAATTTTGCTGACTTCAAGTACTTAATTTGCATTTGTTAAAATAGCAAAACAATGTAAAAGGCGGTACAAATGGTATGTTTATTCATACTAGAATTTATCATGCAGTTTAGGATACAAGTGTTTTACCCACTTTGGCATTTTCTTTTTTACTTGACTGTTTTAATTTGTGAAATAGAATTGTTGAAAGATATCCTTAAGACTTTAGAGCTGGAATCTACTATTTAAAGGACAATAGGGATGCTCTAGAAAGTTCCCAAAAGAGAACACAATAGAAACAAGAAAGTTAAAGGCTATCTTAACTGTTTTGGTTTCTGAGATCTCAGAAAAGAATACAACTTCTTGACCTCTCTCGCAAAAGCAAGTAAGTTGATCTCTCATCTTCCATCATTATATCTGTTTCTTTGGAGCAAACAATTATAATTTAAAAATTGTACACAGGAATTGTATGGCTGGTGTTGTGAGTAGACAGATGATTTTGTGTCATAAGCATGTGTTCATATTTTAGGAAAATATATGTTGTAAATTTTGGACTCTGTAGACTTCCAACTGAAGTTTGCTCATGTCTTAGATTAAAATTAACACTGATTGGAGAATTTCTTGGCAACACTCAGATATTAACAATTTAATGACCTTGGTGAAAAAAAGAGGATGAGTTTATCTATATGCTGTTCAACCTTTTTTTTTTTTTTCTTTTTTTAGGATAGGATGAAACTGAAGAAGAAAAACACATTTAAAAAAAAAAAAAAAAAAAAAAAAAGGAACTGGATATACATTTACTTCTGTCAAAGAATTTTCTACAAGAGACTTTTCCATCAAAGACATAGTTTTATTTACCTCTTGACAGATTGCATGGGAACTGCTGAGTCATGGCCTGAACCACTGATGGAGCACCTGGGGAAAGGACCCTGCAGACCTGGGAGCACAGGTGTAGGCAATTCAGCTAAGTGATCAGAAGGGGGGGTGGAACCTGGCTCCACCTCTCAGACCTCATTTAAGGGCTGACTGCCACTGTGTGAATGGTTCTCTTCCTTTTTGTGTTTTTCTGAGAGCCCAGCTCTTTGGAGATAGGTGGGCAATCTTCTTTTTGTGATGTTTTCTCATTGTGCTGGTCCTGCTGCTTTTATACAAATATCCGCTGTACCAAGGATACTGAAATTTACACTGGAATATTTGGCTAATGATATTGGATAGCTAGCAGCTTTTCTGTGATCACTTCTGCAAACTGCAAAATGATGTGGTGTAGAAATACACAGAAGTGACTTGTACAATTAATAGGTCTCAGTCCTTAACACTTCACATGCCATGTGACTGCTGCCAAGCACCAACCTAATTTTCTCATGCCCCTTCATAGATACTTGTGAATGGTGACTTTGTGCCCATTGCCCTTGTTTTGGTCTAATAAGTTCTTCCTTCAGTCCAATTGTGCTCATACTATAGCTTTTATATCATTATATTAACATGAATGGAAGTAAAGATATAATTATTAATTGGTGTTTTAATTAGTAAACTTCAGCTTACTCCATATATATATATTTTCTTTTTATTTTTTTCCAGATCGTAATTCAATACTCTGAACAGCACAGATCATCATTCACTCTTGTGCAGTTTTGTTGTTTACTTCCATTTTGAAGAAGTTCTTCTTCCACTAGAGTGGACTACTTGTTTTACGTGCATATCTCTGTTTCTTACCAGTTATTTATGTATGTTAGGAATTTCCTTAATCTCATGGCTAAGTAATTTACTTAAAAGCCCCAGCAGATTATACCTTGCTGACCCTTCAAAGCAGGCAAAGTGCTTTGTAGAGCACGAATTGACAAAACAACCACATCTTGAAAAGAAACTTGTATTTATTTTGTTTACTACTAATTCTGTCCTTCAATACAGTATCTTCTAAGTTATTAAACAGCAAGAACTTTTAAGACCTATAGCTCCTTTCATCCCCTCAGTCCTCTGAGGCTGCCACATTTACAACAGACTTCCAGTAGCAGAGAAGTTTGGGATTTGAGGTTATGCTCTGTCATGAATGATCTACCAATTTCAAGAAAGAATCATAAGCTATTCTAACAGCTCAGCATAACTACAACAAGGAAGAAGGCAGGGAGGATACTGATGTTTGTCCATAGCTATTATGTACATTAAAAGTGATGGTATTCATAACTAGTGGAGGAAAAAAAAACAGTTTATTAAAATTGAAATGCCAGTGGATGAAATGAATATGTTTGGTGCTAATTAGCATGAAAATTACTCTAAAACCATAATCTTAGAATATCTTAGCACAGGAAGTAGTATAATATAATCTGAAGTACAGAAGTTCTGAAGGACGTGAGTAAGTGTCATAGTGATAGTGCAGTCTGATTTGACATTAGTCAATTTAAGATAAGTATAATAGCAGTAAGGCACCATAAACGAAAAGTTTCAAAAATATGGGGAGCAGTGAAAATCCGTGAATTGAGTTTTCTAGTGGTCTTCACAAGTAGTGTTTGACTTATGCAAATACTTCTGTGAAGCTGCTTAAAATAATGGTCGACTGTGGACTGAGTTGGCGTATTTTCTGCTATTCTAAATTTATCATAGCTTTGATTCCACAAAAATACCCCACTGTCTTCTGCCAAAGATACTTTTATAACAGATGTAAAAGTTAACGGCAGTTTTCACAATAGGTTTTCAGCCAGTATGAGCAATCAAGAGTACTATCATGCACTCCAGAGTCAATCTGCAACCCCAGACACATATAGAACTTTATGATTGAAAACCTATATAAATGTATGAATGTTATGTACTGTATTTTATTATGTTTACAAAGGGAGACTCAATAACAAGAATGTAAAGGTTTCGAGGCTGTCCATCAGCTCCAAGATACTTGCAATGTTTTCAGGTTCAATGCTTTTCATTTCAAGAAGGATATTGACCTATTCTTAACATTTAGTAAGTGCCAGTTATTCTCATTATTTCTGGCAAGAAGACTGCTGCAGTGCATCAAATGTTACAACAGTTTTCCAGCCAAAAATAAATGGGTTGCACTTAACTTTTTTTGTAGGAATTAACCTTTCTTGGTTTATTATGGTTCAGCAACTACTGAAGAAAAAGTACAGTGGGGAGAGATGGTGGAGGTAGGGTGGTGTCAAGGAAAATCAAAATCTAGTTCCAGATGCTTTTTTTTCCCCCTCCTTATTTATTTATTTATTTACTTATTTATTTATTAACTGATTTCTGTAGTGCACACAGAATGCAGATTGCAACTTCTCAGTTGTAGCCCTTAGGCTCTTAGGGATTATGGAAAGAGAAGGACTCTTTATTTCTTTTCTGCTTCTTCTCTTGCTGCTGTTTATATTAAAACAAAATACATGTAGGGTGTGCAGTCTGTTGCAATAGTTGCCTGCAATTACTGAGGAAATGGCAGAAGGCAGTGGTAGTAGATATCTAGGGATGAAACCCTCTAGGGAAGTACAGATAAACAGAGGCACAAGTCAGTAGGAGCCAAAACTGAGGAGTCTGGAGATGACGGATAGAAGACTGAAGCTTCAGAGTAAAAAAAAAGAATAAATATTTTGGGAATACTGGAGAAAAAAAAAAAAAAAACAACAACAAAAAACCAAAATATGGGTCTTTAGAATTTTTATTTACTACACAAAAACGTACACTGGAATCTTGATCCTCTTAACTTGTAAGTTTTACGTACTAGTTATGCTAGTGCACATTGCAGTAGACTAGAAAATGGTTCATTTTTAATGCTGCTGAGGTGGGTTAAGCATGGAAAATTAAACCTAGCTTCATCAAGTTAATCTTCCTAGAAGAAGATATTTCCTAAAATATAAGAGATGTTCTAAGCTGTTCTTCCCAAAAGAACTTAGATTTCTGAGATGCAATCCAGCCATCATGATCTACAGCTTATAGCCACTGGATTCCCACCTTCTAACTTGCTTCTTTCCAACTACTATACCTCCTTTTGCTTGCCAGCTTTCTGATACTCTGAGTTTTATGCATGTGTTTGTTTATTTGTTTCCACAGGAAGAATGTTTCTATCAAACAATAATTTCAACATAGTGGTTAAAGATCTTGCTTTAGAGGTGCAACGTGTGGGTCTTCACACCAGAATTCTATACAAATGTCCATGAAGTATCTAGAAATTGCTAAGTGATCTGTATTCAGTGAGATTTTCATATTCCCCAAAGACCTCTGAGTATGTGAAATGCCATTGACTGTACAGAGAAAATTAAAACTCCTTTCATTTGAATAGCTTAACATTTTACCCAGGAAGAAATAGAGTCGTCAGGATCTTCTTTTTCAACCTTTCTATAGAGGATTGCTTAAAAATCTTTAAAAATCAGGACCTGAATTCCTTAAATACATTTGCTACAACCCGTCTCTCTTACTGCCTGTCACCTTACTACTGTGACAGTATTTCAGCTTCATGAATCTGTAACTGATTATCTGCATTAAATTCCTTCTTGATTGTACAGTTTCAATTTGTGCTTTATTAGATCTGTAATTTAAGATTTTTTTTTAACTCTCAGTATAACTGGGTTGCTGTTCATTTTCCTGTATTAATAATTTAAGTACTAGGAACATTTGGATAGAAAATGTTAGCAGTGCAGTACTGTATAGTACCTGCACTTCTGCACTTATGCTGACCCTTCTGTCACCCCATGCCATCTAAATTTAAGTCAGTTCTGCTTACGACTTTTATTTGTTGGCTTCTAAATATTTATTCATAGCCTTGTCCTGTAGCCTTCCCATGAGGACTTTCTGACTTGGGTCATAGCTCCTCACAAATAGCCAAATGACAGTTTTTACTGCCTCAGTTTCCATGAGGAAACATTTCTCCCTGCCTAATGCATAGGGTCTGAGGAGATAGTGAGTGGAATTTGGCCCTATAATAGTATAGGCACCGAAAATCTCTCAGATACTTTGTTAAAACCATACTCAGTTAAACCTCCATAGTCTAAAAATTCTCTTCTATGGGCACTTTACTGTGAAAATTAATTCTCATTTCTAGATCTTCATTCATCTCTGCAAATTCAGAGTTTATCTTTTCTTCTGAGACTGTGTTGGTGTGGAAGCACCTATGAAAAATAAATGAATGTTTGGTGCTTCAGACATTCCTTCTACTTCTGGAAGTACGTAGGAAGGAAATTCTGATACTGTCTTCTAAAAGCCTGTAGATACCTTGTGTACAATTAGGTGTATGCTTAAAACAATGTGTGCTAAGTGAATTCCTGACTGAATGGAAAAGGAGACCTAAAAGTGAATTCATTATTTGAATTTGCTATATTTATTTTAAGTCACTGAATTACTGTAAAAATCAAACCACAGAACCTTGTTTCTAAAGAACAGGTTTTGTAGAGTCCAAATTTCTTTATGGTATTACAAAATTTAAAAAAAAAAAAAAAGTGAAAAATGTAAATATAAAGATTTTGCCTTGTTCTAATGGTATCCTGCAGAAGGCTTTTGTTTCTTCTGTTATTTCTGTTATTCTCTTCTGTGCATCTCAATCATAGAATATCAATCATAGAATTACCCAGGTTGTTAATTCATTATTAGAAGGTCTAAATTGTAGTTATGGTCAGAAGAAAAAAGTCTAATTAATTATGTTTGAACAGTATTTCATTTATATGATCAGTATTGACTGCTGTTTTTTATAGTTCAAAATTGTATTATTAACCACATGTAAAGAGTATTGTTATTGAAATACAGATGCTAAATTTGGAATTAGAATCTTCATGTCTAGAAGCATGAGTGCAAGTTTCAGTTGTATCTATAAATAAAAATGGATGGCAAAAAAAAAATGTAAGTTATCATTTAAATGTGTAATTCTTTTCTATTGTGTGCCTTTTGAGCAAAGCTGTGTAGGACTCAGTCAGCAAAAGTTCTAACCTGGTTATAACAGTATGGCTTTTTGGAGAAAGACTGAGATCCAGACCAAGATTTTTATAATGGACTGAACTTGTGTGTTCTCATGGATGCTATGGAGAATAAAGGAAAAAATGAAGACTAAATTTTAAATTTTCCTCCTTTTAGTGTGCAGGGTAGCTCTGTTTTACATTGCAGGTAAAGCAATTCTGCAGTGGAAAAATGAGAATGAACTCAATCAAGGCTGTATATTAAGAGCATAAAATAAATACCTGTATTCACTGCTAAATTAAGTCTGGCTGGGATGAAGTTAACTTCTATTATAACACTCCATATGATGCCGGGGTTCAGATTTGTGTTGAAAAGAATGTTGATAAGACCAGTGTATCTTCCATTACTAAATGGTGCTTGCACAACTTCGTAGCTTTTACTTTCATCTGTCTGCTCTCTCAGCAAGTATGCTGCAGGTGGGCAAGATCCTGGAAGATGATACAGTTTCTACACCTAACTCAAGCAGGCCAAAGGGGTATTCCATATTGTATGACATCATGCCATCAATAGGGAGGGATTTTGCTATTCAGGATGTCCATTGTGCATAGACTGGCTGAGCATTCATCTGATTGTTGGAGATAAGTAGATAAGTGACTGCCTTTATTTTCTTTATTTTATTTCCTTATTTTCCTGTTTCCTTCTCTCTCTCTCTCTCTCTCTCTTTTATTTATTTTTTTTTTTTTTTTTCATGTCTTGAAAAAATGTTTTATGTTTTCTCACTTTTTGTGAGCAAGTAGCTTTGATCAAGTGCTTAGCTACTGGCTGGGACCAAACCAATTCCACATTATATTAAAATCAGACATCAGACTGTGGTTTTCATTACTGACTTAATAGCCTGGCCCTGGGACACAACTTAATGGGGTGACCAGAGGTATTTTGCTCAGGTGTATGATATGCTAGCAGATAGTAGAATTGGCTGCATCTGGAAAAATTAAAATTCATGGAACAGGTGGCATGACTATAAGATCTGAGCAGTTTTTGGTTTTTTTTTTTTCAACAAAAATTCCTTAATTATCAAGAAGAATTTCCCCAGTATTTGCACACCTTGCCTAGATAGGGTCTTTGGATAATTGGTTAACTTTCTCACTGCACAAATGTAGAAAATAATTCAACCCCTATTTAATCTTACTGAATCTTCCTGTCTTACACTGTGGTGTCTGTTTCCTGAGCTGATACTGCTACCTAAATGTGAAAAAAAAAATTCAGACAGAAAATCTAAAGAATATTAAATCAAGTCCCTAATCTAGATTTGTCCTCTAAGCCTGTTTATCTCTTTGTGCTGCTGATTTCTAAATAGACTGTTTAGACTATACATGAAGTTCTGGTCTATTTCTAATTTTTCCCCCTTAATAGAAGGGTAGCATGGAATGCTTTCTCATGTGAGTGCTCCTTAACCTTTATACAATAGATCTGTGTGAAAGTTGAATGAAAGTTGCGTTCTGGCCTTCATTCAGAAATTATTACAGTGATGCTTCTGGCCACAGAATTTATGAATATATAATGAGAAAACTAAAATTAATTTGTAGATTTGTAGATAGAAGCATAAGGAAAGAAAAAAAAAATGGCTTGCAAACTATTTTGGGAAATGATTATAAATATAATGAACTCAGCTGTAATCTTTGAGGGTGAGCTGTTAAGTGCCTGAAGTATGGGTCCTGTGTCACATCCCTGTAGGCACTGAGCTCGTTGAAGCATTTCTGTTCTGTACCATGACTGGACCTACAATGTTACATTACATGGGTGACTTCATTTCCAAGGAGAGATTCTTAAGTAATTGTAGAGAAGGTCTCTGTGTCTGTGTATCACCATTTGCCTGCTCTATGCTTGTTTCAGTGCTGCCTTGTAATTAATACATTAAATTTTAGAATTTTGACTTGACACACATTGGGAGAGGTACTTCTACCTGGCTCTGTCCTAGCCTTACACAGTATTGTAGAAGATCTTAAGTCAAAGGAATTTTACTGCAGTTCTGTCACAAATATTATGAGATATTGTCGTGGGAATCTTTCACTAGTGAACTGAAACCCTGTTGTATTCTAAGCTAAAATGCAGTTTCTCCCCTTTGCCTCCCAGAAGAAATCACTGAAGGGGAAGGTGGACTTCTGCAAATGAAGAGATGTTAATAGAAAGGTAAATAAATGAATATAAATTATTTTAATAAACAATTTCTTTCATCTCCTTGAAGTTTCAGTTACAATGTTGATCTAGCTCATCGGATATGGTCTTACTGTTGTGCTGTACCACTTTATAGTGATCTATGTTTATTTATTTATTTATTTATTTATTTATTTATTATTTATTTTTGAATTTCTTGATAAGGCTGCCTTTCGTTGCTTTAGTTTTTATCAAGTGGTAAGTACAACGTCTTACTTTTTTTTTTTTTTTTTTTTCCTTATTCTTATGTAATAAGAATTGATAGTTGTCTTTACTGAATGTGAGCTTGGTTAGGTTCCTGCCTGCCACAAACCTGACCCACTGAAATATCAGTAGAATAAAGAAGAAATTAAGGTAATCTCTCCCTCAGGAGAATTTTCTAAACAAAATCTGATGAGCAAAATTTTTACATACCCATTCTCTAGACTACTTAATGTTTTCAAGAAGCTTTAACACCAGAGTGAAAAGAGAATACTGAGCTATGTTGAGGACAGTAGCCCAGTGCAACACAAACTGGATGACAGTCTGGCTTTCAGCACCCTTTTTTTCCACTTCAGTGCTGAAGTAGCAAATGACTGTGTTATCACCTGCCAGGGATGCAAGTATACCAGTCATGCACCAATTACTGTGGAGGAGCTTAGCATAGTGGAAGAGGTGAACAAAAGAATCATGAAAAGGTACCTATTACTCCCTTATGCGCACTCAGGTTGCAGAAAGGGTTGAGAAAGTCCACTAGAAAATGGATTTTCTTTATAGCACTTATACATCTGAGGGTAGGTGAATAATCTGCAGCTCCAAGTCTGTATTCCAAAAGCAGAATCATCTGTCTTGAAATCCAAAGTAATAGCTGAAGGGGACCAGGATTCAGAAAGGCTCATTGAGGACGTGGTTGCTGCCTACAGAAAGTACACTGAAGTTTACTGAGTTTGTGAATTTAGCTAAGATTTCTGTCTTCTTGGCCTCACAGCCACATTCTAAATTGGTGAAGTGAATGTGGGAAATGTCTTCCAACCAGTTGAACTTTTTATTTTTTTGAGTCCGGTCTTTCAAATTTGCTTTCTGCCAGTGAGTTAGCATCTTCTTGCAACTGTCAAAAGTGACTGGTGACAGATTTTTGGGGGCCCAGAAATGTTCTATGGCCAAGACCAAGACCTTGGGCATCCACAGACCACAATCGCTACTTCTGTCCCTTCAGAGCACACTCTACTAACAGCAATAATTTCAGTGGTCTAAATTGTAAATTGTAACTTCTACATTGTAACAAGTAACTTGAAGTCTTAAAAAAAGAAGGGAAAAAAAAAAAAAAAAAAAAAAAAAAAAAAAAAAAAAAAAAAAGTTTAGGCTATAAATGTTGCTAAAGGTTTTTCATTCTTATAAACACAAGCTGTTTGTTTTAAGATGATTCCCATAACCAGTGTCTTTGCATCAGATTTTAATCAAATTGCACATTTATTGCATATCTTGTAGATACCAGTAACTGCAGTTGCTTTTCAGGTTTATTCTCTTCAGCTACAGCAAAGCTCAAATTGTGTCAAGACAAATCTAAAAACTTTTCCTTGAAGAAAAATGTGCAGAAAATCCATGAAAATTACATTAGTATTATATTCTATGTGGGGCAGAAATTTAAGAGTGTTCAATTTATGTCGCTCAAAAGCTGGACAAATACAGAAGATCTTAAACGACAACCATTATCTGAAGTCATATCTTTAGTTTGTCTTACATTGACATTTTACATAGGTGTGATTTCTCTCCAAAAGGTGAGAGTGGCACAAAGGCCTATTCTGATATTCTTTTAAGAGTATACATGTTATGTATAAAGACAACAATTATACTTCATTTGAATAGATATCGGCAGATCTGACTAGAAACTCCTGGAGAAAGTATTTAAGTTTTTTTTTTTGTTGTTGTTGTTGTTGTTATTTGTTATGTTTTGTTTTAGTTTGGTGGTGGTGAATTTTTTTTTTTTAAATTTATTTATTTTTTTCCATTTCTGTATTAACTAGGAAAGAAAGACCTGTTTGAAGTGGATTATAGGTACACAGGTAGACAGTGCAATTCAAAAGTTTTTCATTCCAAACTCCTATTTTTTTTGACTCATAATGGTCTTCTTTAGCTTTACATGATTTAGAAATAGGACTGCCATAACACCTCTTAAAAACCTGATATTCCATAAAAAACTGATTAGCAAGTGCTGATTAAATCTATCTTTTTATCCTTTTCAGATACCTGTTTTTCTCATCATAAAGTTAGCACTTTTCAGATGTAGGTGTTTCAGATGGCAGTCAGAACACATAGCTTTTCATTCATCCAGCTGGTGATTCCTTCTACTAGCTAAATCATTATTTATTTATTTATTTTATATATATAGTTAGTTAGTTAGATAGTTAGTTAGTTAGAACTAATAGAAAATCATTATTATTATTATTATTTCCTTATGTTATCTTTACCGTCACTACTGGGAAGGAATGTACTGTTACTTAGGAGAAAAATTAGATTCAGATTCAAATTCTCTTTAGTAATGTGGAATATTTTGGAGAGGTTACTACAGCTCAGTGATACACCTTTGGTTAATTTGGGGGGTAATTCAAATTTCTGAATGAGAAGGTTCATCTGTAGTAGGTCATGTTTTTTTAAGATTACTGACTGAAACATTTTTACTCATGAGTGCTTACACTCTAGGAAATGTCAGGAACTAATCTTAGCTCTACTAATCTTAGTTCTACATTAGCTCTACTGTCTTAAGTTATTTTTACTCCAACTCAAATATGACATAACTCCTTTTTGCCTCTGTGCTTTCTGTGACAATTTCATGATTTACATTGTTTTCTGAAACTTACCCTAGCTTCTTCTACAGTATTTAGTTCTGTTTGAAAGGTAAAGGTAAAGCATTTTGCCATGTCTTCTTGGTGTTATCTGAGCTTGTTCTACAACAGGCGTGCAAAGGTTGCTTAAAAAATAATTATTTTCATTTTTGTGTCATCGTGGTTAGTTAGTCACACTATTTCTATTCTGTGATTTTAAGCTATGGCTTTAGCAGTTTGATGTTATCTGGAGGTAGTTTAGATCCAGAGTTCTCAGTTAGCTAAATGACTCTATTATTTCTGTTCTGTTCCTGTATATTTAATATTGCTTGAGCCCTTCCAAGTCCCCCCATACAATCGATGAAAGAAACCTATAGTTTTGTTGTACTGATCTGCAGTCAAACTGCGAACCTTTTAAAATTGCATAGAAAAAGCCCACAGCTTACCTCCTGGCTTTAGGGTGTTCCCATCATATAAAACCAGAAATACGTCTTTATGCTGTGCAGTGTTTGGTATGGATCTGTGTTCAAATGTGTTCTCCTGTACGGCCCTTTTCCTTGAAAGCCAATAAATACCATAGCTTCTCCTTCATAATGTGATGTACTATGACTTCCAAATCAGGACTGCATACATGCTTAGACAGCAAGATTTTTTTTAAGATTCTTTCGTATGGTACTTATTGTTTGCTTCCGCTTTCTATGCAACTCAATAGTAGCTGCTTATGTGCCACAGTATATCTGTTTTGCATCCTGTCAGCTGCTGTTTTGCTTTGAACACCATACCAGGAAACATCCAACTTTTGTGAGCTTTGATTTTCTGATAGTATTGGACCATTTCTAGTTTGATTTCACAGTGGATCAACACATTTCCTCACTGGTGAAAGAAAGGAGGAAAAAAAAAAAAAAAAAAAAAAAAAAGCAAGACAATGATAAAACCATTAGACAATGATAAAACCATTAGACAATGTACAATCTTGAGATGTTAGAAATAGTGCAGTGTTAATTCAAAGAAGTGGCTTGTTTTTTGATCTTTTATGATCAGAGTGTCCACTATACTCTTCTATTACATGCATTTTGTCTTCCCTTGAAAAATCCTGCGGCAAACAAGCAAAGTGATAGATGTTAGTTGCAATGCTTAGTTAGAGTTAGAGGTGTGAGGTTACTACAAATGTGAATGCCTAGTTTTATTATATATTTATTATATATATATATATATTTTTTTTTTTTTCAGGACAAGAGCTTAAAAAACATTCTAAGAAATTTCCATGCAAGAATTAGGAAATATATAATTCATCATCAGTGTACATTTTTTCCTTTAATTCCACAAATGAGAGGGCACTGAAGGCAAAGTAAGAATTTCTCCCAGACTCTCCTAATTGATTTGTTAAATTCTGTTAACTCAATGAATCTGTTTAAGCATGAATATCTCAGCCACATTAAACAATAGAGAGTCGATATATTAGTGTTATTAATTATCTAATATTTTCTAATAGCCCCCGCAAAGTTTCTCAAAAGGGAATAACCTGTAAGAGTTAATAATGGAAAATGATAGGAAACACAGAAATATACTACACAAAGATGCTTGTGTAAATATTCACTTGAATATAATATGAATATAATAATATCTTGCTTTGCTTCTTTTGCATCAGGCACAGCCAGGCTTCTGTTTACTTGTTTGTGTTTTCTTTTAAGAAAGTGAAGAAATAATTCAAAGTTTTCTTTTTACTATATTTTAATGCACCAAATCTATAAAATGAAAAGTTTCCATCTGAGTTGACCTGATTTTGTCACTTCTGTATGAGGGACAAAACTTTGGTTTAGATCTCAGCCTTACAAGGGTATATGTAGTTAACTGTGAACATACAGAAAGCCACATCAGGTTCAAATAAAATCATTTCATGAATTCTTCTGTGGCAGTTACTGTGACATTAATGGCTGTATGAATGTAGATTTAGAAAGAAGATACTGAAGAGTTTGTGCACACATAGTCTTAATGCAATAGGAAAAAAAATTTGGTAATCATATAGCCATATTTTTCCCCAAATCAATAAAAATAGAGGCATGAATAGGATGCTCATGTCTTTTAATGCCAATTTAAAAAGCAACAACTAAACAGCTAGTACATAGATTAATTTGAAACTATGTGCCATACTTTACCACATTGGCATACTATTTACATCTAAATTAAGGAGATGAGTCTCTGAAAAAATATTCAATGACGTCTTTGTTTTTCCAGAATATACTTACTTGAATGCTTATTTTTATACTTTAAAAGCATTTTACTTTTAATCCTCACTGAATTAATAATTCTAAAAAATACTTGAATTAAATAAATTATTAATTGATTTTTTCAGAATCAGACCAATGTTGATGAAAGAACAAATAGAGACATGAACAATATGTGAACAGTAGTGTCTAGAACAATTTCCCCTACATATACACTGTAGGATTCAGTAAAAAATTTCCATTTACAAACATAATTCTCACAATAATTCTTTGGCATAATGGCAAAATGAGTATTATTTAAGACCATAATATACAATTTGAAAAAGAATTTTTCAAATTTTTCTTGAAGAAGAGAGGCATCTAGAAATGGAAGATCCTGTGATAAAAATACAGTTTTTGATCCTTCTGCCCTTCTGTCTCTAAAAATATACTGTTTGTGAGTCTGAAACAAACTCAAAAATTCCAGGAAACAGTTCAGGGATTCTAATTAAACTTGATAGTTAGTCACCAAACTTAGCAGTCCCCATAAAAAAAACAATGTAAAATTTCACTGGCTGAAGAAAAAGCTAATTAAGAATTGGCATTGTCTTTAAAGTTTGAAATTATTACAGCTTTAGAGAATGTATTACCTCATTTTGCTATATTCTGAATTTCATTTTAATGTTCTCAAACAGTAGTGATTTTTGTACTATTTTCAGATTTCACCTCAGTCCACCATTAAGGCCTACCATCCATTAAGCAGAGATGTGAGTAGTAGTCTTTTTTTTTTTTTCCTCCTGAATTTTAGGGCACATCTATGAAAACAGTGAGTTTATACCTCTGCCCACATGATTTCCAGGGAGGCCACTAATTGGGCCTCGGTAAACTGCATCAAGAGCACATACTAGTAACTGTGGACAGAAAACTGCACCCAATGCAGAATTTGTTCTCATAGGAGAGTGTGTTAATAAGAAGAAATATTTTAAATCATCCTGAAATGCTTGAAAATAGTTTGGTAGTTGGCTAAAGTACTTAGAGCAAAAATAAATAAATAAATAAATAAATAAATCAGAAAAGAGAAGCATGTTGTTTGATTTTATTTGCTAAACACTTAAAAACAACAACAATAAAACAACTAAAAAAAACTGAACAACCAGGAAAAAAAACTCACTACCATGAAAAAAAAACTAACAAAAAATATTTTAAACTGACAGTGTTTGATAATGATGGCAGTTGTCAGATTACAATAAGCAGAATTTGGAGATTACTTGGCCTACTGTGTGTTTTATCTGTTTTACATGAAGCACATTAACTAAAATATAAAACAATGTTACAGTATTTTATATATTATTTTTTCATATAAATATACAATATATAATGTGATATAATAATATGATTTAATAATAATAGAAAATATAAACAATATGATGTCCAGAAGAAAATTTGACATGTAAATTGTTGTCAATTGACAATTATACATGCAAAATATGTGTACATGGATAGTTATGTAGAGAATTATATATTTACATTTGTAGTTACATCTGTCAGTAACAAATATGGTTTGGGATTAATAGTAATTCTTGTAGCAAACTTATCTCCAGTGCATATTTTGATGTCATTTTATATTCCTTTAACTTAGAATGTCTGCTGTTTCTGTCTTTTTACTTTTAGATTACCTATTTAGTATAGAGAGATTAGGAGAAAAGCTGGAAAGCAGTATGTTTTACTGTTTTTTTTCTTAAAAATCGGAATAAAGGATTTTCCTTGCCAGGAAAAATGACTTAATTTTGAAAAGCAGTACTTTTCTCCACTAATTAAGCAAGTATGAAGGAAAACTACTTGTATCAATTTATCCTTGTATTCATGGTTTTGTAGGCATGGCTTACAATAAACTGATACCTATTAACTCTCACTTTTAATCTAAATTATAAAACCTCACAACATGCAATGCACCCAATATGTTCAACCTCTACTAAATAGATATGTATGTATTAGTATTAACTCTTTTGTCAAGTTGAGTACAGTATACAGTTTGTAAGCTTCTTAGAAGAACTTTCAGAACTTTAATTGCATTTTAATTATCAAACTATGTAAATAGTTATGCATAAACCATGTGGTTGTATAATATCTTCCCCTACTTCCCCTATAACAGAAAATATACATGTATACCTGGAGTAAGTCAAGTGTGTATATTTAATATGTGTCGGGTGCTGGCCAAGAAGAACACAAGGAGGAAGATATTAAGATTGTATGGATGTTAGTTTTTGCTATATCCAGTGCCAGATTCATACGTTGTTTTATCCACTGAAGAAAGCAAAAAGTAAAAATACATCTTTATATAGATACATACACAAACTTCTCAGTAGTACCTTACAGTCTGAGATGAATTTGTCTGTCCAATATCACTGTGAAGCCGGGAAGTCAATTTATCTTCTTTTCACAGACAGGGACCTGAGGCACAGGGAAGCTAAAGCCCAGATTCAGACAATCTGAATTCCAGTTAAATCTCAAAGTCTTATGTTTCCAATTGGCTTGGTGCCTCTGGCACCATGTCCAAGGTCACATAGGATGTCTGCAGCAAAACCAAAAACTAAATCTAGCTTTAACTCCTCTCAAAGTAAGGCTCTGAATCACTGTATGACTTTTTAAAGGATATCCTTGTGTCAGACAGAATTCCAGGGTAACTTCCCCTGGATTGTTCTACCTTTGTTCCTAAGAAATCCTTTCCTATTTTGAAAGGCTCTGAATATGCATGGGTAGTTAAGAAATCATTAAAGATTCAACTAGGACATATACGTGTGCAGTGAATTTATCTCATCAGTCAGAATAAGATGACATTTACATTCCATTTAGATAAATTGTACTGTTTACACTATATTTGTATGCCCTAAATACCTTTCTCTATAGCATGTAGTCGATAAACCTCAAGGAACCATGAAATAAAAAAAATTTCTAAGTAGGATGAGTCTACATATTATTCGAAGTAAACAATTCACATCCATATTATTCTCAAAATAACATATCTTGCCTGTACAGTCAGTCCCCAGAATAATGTATTTTTGTAGAGGAAAGGAAAGCACCAAAATAATTAAAGCAAAATGGTGGAGTCCAGTTGAGGAAATCATATGATAAAAATTACATTTTATTTTACTTTAGTCTGATCAAGTTTGTATGATTAGCCCTCCTGAAATCCATGTTTTTCATTCACAAAAGTAAGACCAATAAGGGCAACTTGAAATATTAACATTCAGAAACACAAAAAAAAAAAAAAAAAAGAGGCAATAAAGTAAATAGGAGATGAAGAGAGAATTTGAAGTCTTTAATGCATATGTTGTGTTTGAACCCAAATCGTTTGCAGTTCAAGTCAATATTTCTGGAGTTTCAACTGTGTATAAAGAAATAGGTTTTCAAACAGACTTGCTTTGCCTAAACTTACTAATAGAGGCATGCAACAGTGAACAGCAAGGCTTTAGTTGCATGGCTGTTAGTTCTAACTGATAAATTGATCTGAATTCTTTAAATGAGTAGGTTCATATGTGACCAACAAGAAGCTGCAATACAACCAAGGCTTGCACCTGGATGTTGGAGTATATCTGGAAAAAAAAAAAAAAAAAAAAAAAAAAAAAAAGCATTTGGGATCTTCTTTCTGCCCATAATAGTTCTCTGCAATATCCTCCTCAATATCTCTGCCCCTGTGAATCATGGATAGTGCTCAGAATCTGAACATTTGATTCAAAATGAGAAGTGCTTAAGCGAGGTGTCATAGAACTCAGCATGGAGATGCGTGAGCCCACCCCACTCAGAGATGCTGATGTAGACTGAAAGCTGCTATTTCTATTCTGAGGCCCCCATGAATGCATAAAATATCACTTGGCCTTTCTGATGGCCTTTTAGTAGCAGGTGCTGCTATTTTCATTTCTCAGAATACATGGGAGCTAGGAGCTTGCTGTTTTCTAACCTTTTTTTTTGTCATGTAATGGTTAGGATTTTCGGTTGTTAATGATTTTGCCATCAAAACTATTTTCCCCTAACTCTCTTTCTAAGAATTACATTCTGCCTGGTAGTATCTGCCAGTGGCTTATTCTCCTGCAATCAAATACATATTTCTCAAAATATGTTGTGAACTGGCAATAAATTCAGCAAAGACTTTCTAAGAGGCAGAAACATATTTTTAAACCATTCAACATCTCAATTTTATTGTTAATAACTATGACTGTAGTGATTTCAGATAAACTTGCTTTCTTCTGTATATTCAAATGTCCAAAGAAGAAAATCTATGCTACTACACAGTAGCAGGGAATGCCACTGTGAGTTTTAGGGAAATCTCAAAAGCGAAATATGAAGATACAGGTAAAGAGAAGAGCTAAGTGACATTTCAGTGACATTAGTTTGTGCTTTATGCAAAATAAGTTATTTCTTTCTTCAAATGTTCATTTGTCAAGTAGGTTGATCACGTGCTTTCCTGAGTCACTGGAAAAATGCTACTGATTTTGGAGGAAGTTACTACATTGCAGATTAGAACACTTCAGGATAAATGAATCTCATTCAGGTTTACTGATAATCATCATGTATGTATATACATTCTTTTGGAGTTAATCTGGAGCTAATTTTGGCCAGCGGTTTCTTTGGTTATCATCTGTGGTATATGTGATTTTATTCATTTTTTATATTATTTTTAAACGACACGTACACACAAAGTACACACAAGGTAAAATCTGTAATGGGAGGCCCAGCATGTCATCACGTCTGTCTTCTAGAGTCCAGATGAATTCTAATGGTCTTAGTAATCCTCTAAACTTTAAAACTTAAGTAGATCAGCTTTCTAACCAATCTTGAAGTTCACTGAACATTTGAGGGCCGTTAATTAGTAGTTGAAAACTCAAATTATTTCATTCTGGACCTTTGCTTATTTTCAGAAATGCAAGTTAACTTTGAGGCAACTCACTTCTCTATCAAAATTTATAGATGGAAAAATTCCACTTCAATACTTTTTCTTCCTTGACTCTATCACTATGATCTTGAAATTATTTCATGAGATTGCAATTCTGTGTATCTGTAGAATGCCATATGTGTAGCAAGCATAAAAATAGCTTATTAAGAGAAAAAGCTGGTAAATCCTGTTTGTTGGGGATGGGCCTATGGATAATAAAATGGTGGTGTTGTTATCTAATTAATAATGGCAGTGATTTGACATAGGAACACACTACAAAACTTAATGTCACATAAATTTCTGTGACTAGAAGCTGGTGTATGACTAATACTCTATTAATGTGTAATCACTTTGATTGAAGAAATGGGTTATCCAAGGAAATGTCCCACTAATTATGGACTTCCACGTATTCCATCCACAAAAACCCTTCAACTTTCTTAAAGTTAACACATGACTCATCTCTAACCTTTATTACACTTATATGCATCAAAACAGAAAAAACAGTTCGTATTAAACAAAGTATGTAGTGATTATTTTCTGAAGGGCTGTGTACTTCAAAGGCAAATCTTCCATTTCAAAACCTACAGCAAAGCCCTTACGTTTCTCAGAACTCTACACTGCATTTAATGCTGCATCATTGAAGGATCCAAGCTAGTGCAAATACTAGAAATAGTCTAGCTGTAGTAATATTGAGTAATTCATTGGCAAATTTATCTTCTTGGGAGAGAAAATTAGTTTATGTGCAGCTGCAGGCTACTGCAGCTGCCAGAACTACCTTATTTTAAATTACCATGCAGTTCCCTCTGATGTATTTCAGTCTGTGATGCAGCCATACCTAATGGCAGGATTATTCCAGTTCAGCATGAGAAAATAATATCTTTGTTGTAACAGGATAACCACTTATGCCTTACAGCTCTTGCCATTTGAGTTGTTCATTTATAGAGGATGGCAATGCGTGGAAGTTGCTACTTTGAATGACTGTCAGATGTATCCATTGTTATCCTCTAATTTCTTATGGGCTGTATTCTTCTCTTATTCTCCATTCTCTTTTCATTTCATGAAATGTGACATGAGTGCAAGAGGTAACTCAGATAAGAAAATACAAAGTTTACATAGTCTGACTTCTGACTGTTTCAGTTTTTCTCTTTTAATAGTCAAATGTATATTGTCTGGGGACATGAATATGTATTTTTGGCAACCTGAAAGTTAAACAGTAGTCACAAATAAAATGAAATAAATACATGTAATGTTATAGCATTATAAAGTTGAATACTCCGTGGACCCAAAGCATAATTCCCTGTATTTAGAAAAATCAGCAGCTTCTAGTAGAAAATGTACTTCTTGAAGAGCTTTGATAATGGAGTCACACATCAATGACAGCTTATTAATGAACTGTTCTTTAAAGTTTAAGTTATTAGGTGACAACTCAATTCAAAGGGAAAAAAAAATCCTGAAGTCATTCTTTCTATATTTATTACTGTGTGCAATGACTGCTTATAATGTTGAAGAAATGAACAGTACTCCATTTTTAGCTGTTAACCACATTTAATGAGAATCATTACTGTAGATGGATGAAATTTTATTTCAAGAACAAGACTGTGCTGATAACTTGGTTTTTCTTAAGCTTTTTTTTAGCAGACTTTTGATACATTTTCTATTTTTGCTATTCACCTGCGTACCTATTGCGTCCTCTTGGTAATGTTAATGGTTTAAATTAACAGTAGATGGATTTTAGAAGGATTCCTTTCACCAAATCTAGAAAATAAATTATAGCATTTTCAGTGAGTTTCAAAACTACTTGATGCCCAGCCTTACATATGGGGAGTGGAAGGATAAGTATGACTAGACGGAAAAAGAATAAAAGAGGTGATCCACTTGAACTGAAATAACTGTTGAACCTTTGTCAGATTTTGTAGGATGTCCTAATCTGGACACTTCTTTTTCCACTGCATTTGTATGTGACTTAGGTATTCCCAGGGTGTCTTAGTCTACTTTAGTTAGGATATTAACTTTTCCCTGCTAACTTTAGTTGTTCAAAACTACACATATACATTAATTTCTCTATGTATCTACTTTTGAATTACATAATCTATGTGTAATAAGGACACAGGATCATAAAATGAGGTGGATCACTGTCTTGAAATATAGCTCTTCTACTTCATTAACTGTGGAAGATAAAGATAATGAATCTTACTTACCACTGAATGTACATAGAGTTAAGGGGATATAATAGATGTCTGTATTATATTAAGTTCCAGTTCAGCAAACTCTCTTTGAAGTTATCAGTTTCTGTCTAGCAGGTCATTTTTTGAGTGCTCACAAAAAGAAAAACAAACAAACAAACAAAACAACAACAACAACAACAACAACAACAACAAAACAGGAAATGTGGTAAATGTGGTAAATGAGCTGAAAAGAGGTTGAACTAATAATTCTCTACCTCAGAAAAAAACAGTAAGTAGCCTATGTATCTGTGTCCTTTGTCAGGAAAAATGATCAACAGGAATGCAAGACTCAGATGTTCAGAGAGGCATCAAATAGGAGACTGATTCTGGCATAGTGCCTATCACACGGGTCAGGGGGACTATGCCCTGAAACTCAAAATAACTTTTACAAATTCAGATAATTCTAACATAATGTACATGCAGGTCTTCTGGAGTCCCACTGCCATCCCAGCTGCTTGTACCAGACTCAGACTGTGCCACTTTTCCTGCCTATTACCCTAGAGATAGGGATGTGAAATTGAACAGCTATAACTTAACTATAACATAACCACTGGACATGTGAGTGTTTTACCTTGTAAACGATAAAAACAAACAAACAAACAAACAAACAAACAAACAACAACAACAAAAAAAACCCCACACTTTTGACAGAAGTACAAGGCTACTCAATATCTTTAAATGCCTAGGCAATTCTGGAGAGCACATGTTTATAGAACAGTTTATGTTTACATGGAATGGTTCATATTCAAAGCATCAGAAGAGAAAAAAAATCTTTGAAAATTTCAAAGGAAATCTTTTGTTTAATAATTTTCAAGTAATTAATGAGAACATACCACAGTACAATATTATGATAAATAAAATAAAACAAAAATTTTCAGATTATTTGAGGTAGTTGTTTTGCATTCTTAATAAGAGTCATCGCTCAGTTTTAAAACAAAAGCAAAAATCAGTGACTGAAGTTAGACCAATGAAGACTAGGCCACAAAAATTGGAATCAGCTGCCTGAACTGAATTTGTGGTAGAGTATAAATAAACACTTTCAGATTTGGAGCAGTACCAATACAACCTTAACTTTATGGAACATCTATCTGGTTTTAAGTGTGTTATCTAACATTCTCCTCTGGACTTCCTTAAAGTATTGGAAGGCCACAATGAGGTCTCCCTGGAGTCTTCTCTTTTCCAAGCTAAAGATGCCCACTTCCTTCAATCTTTCTTCACAGGAGAGGTTCTCCAGCTCTCTGATCATCTTAGTAGCCCTCCTCTGGACTCACTCCAAGAGCTCCACATTATTCCTGTACATTTAGGGAAATAATGCTATTGAGTTTAATGCTTTTCCCAATTTCATATAGCTTGGTCATCATCTGAAATCATTATACCAGCTTTGGCAAAGAGATGAAAGTACCTAAAAGCATTGACATTTCTGCCATGTTAATAATTAAAAATACAGCGAATAAGTTTATTTTGTCTCTTACAGTAGTATAGGTATCCTCTGTTGAATCAATTTTTAGACACAAAATCTCTCCTAGGAAGCAGAGGCAAAACTGAGACCTAAAAATCTTATCTGCTACTGAAACCCAGTATAGAATGCCAATAATATTTATAATCCAGTTCATCTGCTGTTTAGCCTTGTAGTTGCCTAAGGACTTCAAATATTTAAGGACACAAAAAAATCATTTAAATGTACATTCAAGTATACTTGTCTGAATGTCTCTGTCTTGGAACACATCGATCGGTGGTGTGCTTAAAATATGTTCTTCCTTTTTTTGTAAACATAACCAAATTCTAATATTTGGCACTGTTGAGAGACAGGAGTTCCATGATCTTCTATATGATTTATGAAAGAGACATGAACTTTATTACCATTTGGTAAAAGCCTTAAAAACTGAGTAATAGCAATATGTAATAATGATGCAATATGTCTTTCTCCAGCTACAATAGTTGTGTTTGTTGTAATGTGCTTTAGTGTTGTCTTGATCACAGACAAGGAATTATTCAATTGTATGTACACCACCTGGGAGACCCGTGATTCAATGCTCTTCTAAGGCGCTGGTATTCTTTCCATTATTTTTGCCTCATGGACACTAAGCTGTCTTTATGTCTGATATTAGCTAACCTAAGGATTCCCAAAATTCAATTCTAATTCTCCCCTAGAATTTAGGCCCATATTTGGGCTTTCTCATTTTAATTGGCATAGCACCTGAGTCCAGGCTTGGAATCCACATATCTGAACTAATTGCTTTCATTTCATAAACAAAAAAGAGAAAAAATCAATCGTCTTCTGTGAATACTCATTTGCTAGAACTGAGTAATTTGCATGTGGCAACGCATAGGCCTGCCAAGAGTGCCTGACATCCCTTCTTTGGACCTGTACAGAATGACTATCTCAGATTTCTTCCCCAGTTGCCTTCCTGGATGGAGGTGCTTTTGCTGGTCTGAGCACTGAGATGAATATTGTGCTTCTCTTTGGTCTCACAGGTATCTTAAATTCCATTCACACCAAAACGGAATTCAAACGTATTTCTCTATCTCCTAGGACATCATGTTGATCAGTGCTGCGGGACATCTATTGAATTCTTGAAATACATGTGGTTTTTGGTAATTTTCTGAAAAAAATAAGCAGTGAATTCTTATGTTGAGATGAACATATTGTCTGTTCTTCTGTGTTCTTTGCAGTATTTCACATCAAGGTGAAACTACTGTGAAAAGCAAGCGATTTCCTGTTATGGTAGGCAGGTAGCTAAGCTTGTGCTGTTGGAATATAAGGTTGTTCAGCACCTAAATGTTATGTTGAATTTTTTCATGCAGCAGAGGTATTTAAATTGCACCAAAGTGAAAGACTAAAATGTCTTTTCAGTTACAAACACTTTATTACTGCAATTTTTGCAAATAATGATATCACAGAATCATCAAGGTTGGAAAAGACCTACAAGGTCATCATATCTGTCAATATTAAACTCACTCCCCTTTCAACACAAGGGAACTGCTTCAAAATGCCATACTGCAGATCAGTCTCTCTGGCCTATGTTAGTCTTCATTCTCCAACAGGAAATGTTGTGCAACAGTACCAGGACCAGGCTAACACTCAACTCAGGACTGGGGTGAAATTTCACAGTAAAGGTAATCATGGCATTATAGCAACATGGAATTTTAAGGCATACAAACATTTCCATGTTAATAATGCACAACAGCACTATGAACTTAAATCCTTTTAAACTTTGAAAGCATTTTCAGTATGTGATCTAAGGATTACTATACAGTGGTTTAAAATTATCCCTTATCACTTGAGTGGGAAATCTATGTGGTGAGACTAAAATGATCACCATGTCTTTAAATGTAGGGTTATCTAAATTTAGGTCTTCAAAGAATTTGAGCATAATAAAGTACTCTTTCTTTTATACAAATAAGAATATGGAAAGAATGGAAAGCCTTAAAGCCAGAATATATATGTATCTATTAATCCATATTAACATAGTGATCATTGTGACGCTAATGCTTGATGTGATCAAAGCTAAAAATGACTTCCAACAGTTGAAAAGGACAGTATTAGTAGCTTTCTATATGACTTGCAGTATGCACAATTGTGGAAAACAAATTAATACCCCATAGCGAAGCCTTGCCTTTGCAGTGAGGATATTTGTTAATTTCTCCTTTAAAGAATTTACTTGGCATTTCAATGAATCTGAAAATCTGCTGTAGCATTGAAACAGGCATGGTAGTAAAAATATTTTGAAATCACCTATTTCTTCTGCAAGGTATTATACCAGATGAAGCAGAAAAAAAAAAAAAAAAAAATGAATGTAAATTGATATTTCAAAGTAGTTTCAAATGAATAGAACTAGAATTTATTTCATTTAAAGTGTGTTGGCTGAGGTGAAAAAAATAATGAGATCAATTACAGATAAGTTTCACAACCATTGTAAAGTCTGCAAAATCGTGTGTTGATTTTTAACCTCACAACCTTAAATTGATTTTATCTTCCAAATGCTATCATGTAGTCTACTGGCTTCAATGACTTTCACAGACTATGAAATAAATTTTGTGCATTTCTGACTGATTCTGATACATATTTATGTTGGCTTAAGTATGTAGATCACTTGGAAAGTAATGCCTCCTATTCATTTCCACTGAATCTGAAACAAAGAGCACAATAACACTTTTTGATAGAGTATATTGCTGTGTATGTTCCTCCCTTTATATTTATTCCTAAGTTTACAGATGTGTATTAGTTTCCCAAAGCAAGCCAGTAATTAAGGACTCTCTCTACCTTGATAGATTTTTTTATTCATTTGGCAAGGTAGTTGGATGTCATAAGCTACACTGTTAAACTTAATTTTTTGTTCTAACAATAAGCATTCCCAATAGTACTGTTGTACTTGCTCATTTCATGTAGGGCCTTATATGGGGAAAAAGGGTAACAGACTGTTAGATATCTACCATTAGTACTGTTGAAAGGAGTTGTTTTTTTAAATAAAGCCTATAAAAATATTTGTTCTATCTGTTATAAACTTTCACAGTTGTCTTATAGAAAACTTGAAAGTTTACCTGGAAGTTAAGCACTACTGTGTTTAAGGATGACTTGGACAAATAAAATGACTCCATATTCTTTTGTCTTGATCACAAGGAAATGTATGGGTAATATTTTTATTTATTTATTTATTTATTTATTTATTTATTTGTGTGTGTGTTACTGAATGATAAAAATTAAACATCAGAGGAGTCAAAGTCTGATCTATTTTGAAACAGTTGTATGAGCAGAGATGGGATTCCTAAACCAAATGCTACTCTCAGTTTGTTCATTACTGCAGCTTGTAAAAGGATTTTGACAGCCGTTGCACTATATAATACAATTCACTAAGCCAATCCTGATGCAATGGAAAGTACTCACCTTCTGAAGACTTTAAAAAAAAAAAAAAAAAAAAAAAAAAAAGCAAAACAATAAAGATAAAAACCCTTAAGTAAATTATTTATTTTCTAAATGAGTGTACTTTGTAAAACCAACCAGTCATTTCTTAAGTCTTCTCATTAATTAAAGACTTATTAATAACTCAATATTGTCTACTCTGAGTTTAACCCCTCTGTTTGTGTTTCTAATTAGTAAAGTACTCAAGTCAGAGAACACTTTTCTGATCTTTTCCTGCTTCTTCTCTCTGTTTGCAACTTTTTTAACAGACTTAAGGAGATCTCTACAAAACTGACATTACAGAATATTATATTTAAGAAAAAATATTGAAATGCCTGAATTTCAAATTTTTTCCAAGTAATAGTCAATGTGAAAGGAGTAAGAAAGCATTTACTGACCTTTAAATTCCAGGGTAGCTATTCCATTGAAATCTCTAGAGAAATTGTTAAGATGATTAAGTTTACAGATTTTAAGGAAAATAACTTCCTCCAAGGAGGAGGATCAATTTTTCTCCGTATTGACTGAAGACTTCAACTCAGTGTGTGGGCAGGCAGTAATTTCACAAAGCATTTTTAAAGAATGATAGATTCCCTGATCTGGGTTATTATCCCATGGGGTTTCTGAAAATTTCATTTTAGGTTCAAAGAACATAACTTTAGCAACTTTCATGGCAAGATAATCTGACAATCTATAACCTCCATCAGTACAATTTCTCTCCTTTTCTATACAGACTTTGTACCTCTAATGAAGGAGAATATTTTGAACTTTGTCAAAACTGACCTGTGAAGTATTGTGAGTAATATGGTGCCAGAAATAGTAAAGAACATTTGTTTTCATAGAAGGTGGAGAATGCTGATGCAATTGTGTGTTCAGTTCTACTATCCTACTTTTCACGAGCCTTAGCTTATCAAACAATTTGTTGCTAAAAGCATAGTTAATGCCAGTCATCACAGTTTAATGGAAGTGAGGTCATTTCAAACAAACGAGTTACTTTTTAAAACAAAATTATAGGTTCTCTAAATAAGGGCTGCTAGACTACTGATATATACTTCAGTTTTTTATCACATGATGTTTTGATTTGGAGCCTTACATTATGAGGAAAGATGTTAAGTACACATCAAACAGAAAAATTACTCTGATAGATCTCATAAAGCAAAAGTTAATGGCTATACGTTCTTCAGTAGGACTCATTGCAGTTATTCCTTGGTCTGATTCTATTTAAATCTCTAACAGCCTTGAAGAGCCATAAAAATAAAAGAAGGATTAGAAGACAGGGCTTACATTTTCAGGAGTTAGCTCCATGTGATTTATTAAAGAGAAAACTGAGATACAATTTGACTGTTATATTCACAGTTAGAAGGAAGATCTGAGAGAGTAGAGCTTTTCAACTTTGCAGGAAAAGGAATAAAAGGATGCAGTGAATACATACTAGAGTTAGATAAATTCTGGCTTGGAAGTAATTAATGTAATGTAATTGAAGATTAGAGCAACTACTATGAGAAAATATGAGAGTCTGTCTATGCTGAAGATAAGTCCGGATGTATCAATATATGTATTAATAAGGTTTGTTTGACATTAAATAGAGGTAGTTATGTAATAACCTAGGAGAAGCTACACAAACACTCTATTTGTAATACTTATGAATAATTCTTAAATGTTCTGCATCCAGTTACTCTTAGATAGTTCCAAAAAATATTGGCATTTCTGTGTTTTAGGTTACTGATGATTGTCCTCTGACTTTACTTCTGAGATCATAAAAACACCTGATCTGCATCAAAAAGTGCTCTTTAAAGTGGTACTTTCCCAAAGTAGGAAATGAGGTTGATACAAACCATGGATATAGCCTTTCCTGGTGCTCCAAAAACAATGAGTCAAACAAATAACCTTCAAAGTAACAGCTGAAGCTGTTTTGTCACTCAGTTCTGCCTTGCCATTTGTGCAAGGGATTTTGAGTAGATCTCCCAGTTAAATCTCCAGATGTTAGATTAGGTGGCAGGTGAGTGAGAGACATTCCACTACAGACTTCCTTGAAACACACACATAATAATGGGCTAGCTATTTTTAAGCTTCAGGCTTTCCCTTTAGCTGGCATAGATCCCTGGAGGGGATCTGTCTTCTGAACAGATCTCTTGAGCAGGCACCTTTTGCTCCTTTTTGATAACCCTCAGTATCTTAGTGACTGGCTTGATTCTGAATTGATTTAATACCTGATATCTGCAAAGCCTCCATTTGTTTGCTTGTTCTGGAGAACTTAAAAGAGTTATGAAATATTGGATATGCATAATGAAAGGCACATAGCATTTCCAACACAAGTGGACACTCCTATCTGATTTTCTCAGTTCTGAGTTTGGAGAGTGAAAGAACATGATGAATTCCCACTCAGTGCTGTGCAGTCTCACCATTTTGCCATTCTGCAGAAAGACTTCTTAGAGTTTTTGATTTAAAAGTGAGTTGATTTAAAACTGAAAAAAAAAAAAAAAAAAAAAAAAAAAAAACACCAACTTTTTTTCCCCTTTCCTTTTCTTTCTTTCTTTCTTTTTTTTTTTTTAAATAATTCTGTAGAAAAATCTCTCTGGAAAATGAAATCAAACAAAAGTTAAAGACTTCGTTTGTTAGCTGATCTCATTGGATCTTGTAAAAACTGTCCAATTGTCACTGGATCTGAAAAATGAACATGCATGCCAGGCATTGTGAAAAGATGCGTAAAGTTCTTTGGTGAAATGGTTGTGACAGCAATTGTTTCTCATGTCCTCTACATATCACAGAATCACAGAATCACAGAATTATAGGGGTTGGAAGGGACCTCTAGAGATCATCGAGTCCAAACCCCCTGCCAAAGCAGGCTCCCTACACCACGTCGCACAGGTAGGTGTCCAGGCGGGTCTTGAATATCTCCAGAGAAGGAGACTCCACCACCTCCCTGGACAGCCTGTTCCAGTGCTCCGTCACCCTCACTGTAAAGAAGTTCTTGCGCACATTTGTGCGGAACTTCCTATGCTGAAGTTTCAGCCCATTGCCCCTAGTCCTGTCCCCACGCATTACTGAAAACAGACCATGAACATTTTAAACTACCAACTGTTTTGATATGGATGGTTTTCTATTTGTTTGTTTATTTCACTGTTTCTCCGTGAAAAATTAAAGCAAAAATTCTTGTGGCATTGTTCTCATGGAATGAATCCCAATTATGGAAATCTAGGAAAATTTTGTGAAATATGAAAACTGTTTCTTGATGAGCTGCAGAAGTCCAAATTTATGAGCTAAAGAGATCTCTTCAAGGGAACTGCACTGCAAAAATTCAAACATACTGTTTCAGAATTTTAGGTTTTATGGAGTTGTCTAAAACTCCATTTACATTTTGGCTGTTATCATGGTGGGAGATTTCTGTCACAAAACTGCAAACAATTGAAGGTAATAATTAAATATAATAATTAATAATATAAGAAGTAAATACTATTAATAATATTGATAGTCACTAGTGAACTTAACAATATTTTATAGATACTGTAGAGATGAGCTTCTTAAATTTCTCTTGGAAAAGATATACTGACTAACAGTCTTTTGGCTTGGAGTTGATGGAAGAAAGTTAAACAACATTTGTTTAATAGATTGGAGTCTAGTGTTTATAATAGTGTTTATATTTATCTGACTTGGCTTTCCATAGAGCTACTTGCAGTAAATACGTGTTGATGTTCTTTTTAAAAAAAAAAAAAAAAAAAGCCCCGTCCTTGGAGGTGTTCAAGACCAGGTTGGACGGGGCTCTGGGCAACCTGATCTAGTAAAGGCGTATGTTTGGTGGCCCTGCTAGGCAGGGGGGTTGGAACTACATGATCCTTGAGGTCCCTTCCAACCCGGGTGATTCTGTGATTCTGTGATTCTGTGAGTCAATGAATCCACTTTCTTTCCATGAAAATAAACTTCTACTGGAATTTTATTTATCTATTTATTTATTTATTACATAGAAATTCTCTTATCATTAAATATGGCAGCGTCAGATTTTGTCATGCACAGGTGAATTCTGATATAGAACAACACTAGCAGTATGCGTGCAAACCCAGAGATGACTGCATTAAGTATTCTTATTCAATTTTGTAATAACCAGGGGTGCAAAGTTACAGATAAGCCTTTCATTTTTGGATTTCCAGATAATACCTATAATTGAAAATCACTTATAGAAATATATATACATATATATATATATATAATTCTAACTATTACATGGAAATAACTTTATTGAAAAGCCTACATTTACTGGATAAAAGAAATCAGCATGTTCTAATTAAGAATCCCCTTAAAATTAGTAAAAAAAAAGATTAAAACTAGAAACTACTGTAGAAAGAAGGGCAATTTGGCACGAGGACATGTGCATATGACACTTCACGGTATGGAAACTTTTTCTGAGGTTTGTGTCTTAATTTTGCTTCGACATTAACAGATTAGGATGTTTGTTAAAATAAAATAAAATAAAATAAAATAAAATAAAATAAAATAAAATAAAATAAAATAAAATAAAATAAAATAAAATAAAATAAAATAAAATAAAAAAAGAATTATTTACAAAGCTACTATTTCTCCTGGTACAGAAGTCTGTTTCTTTTGCCTAGGAGTCACAGAAACACAGCATAAGTTGCAAGACTTCATGATCTTACAAGAAGACACCGGTAGATGAGTCAGCTCTCATTCCTATAGCAATGTAGGAAGGTGGCCTAAAGCTTTCTCTGGATGAGGAACATTCAGTAATCCTTTCAGCATGACACTGCTGCCACCACTGACAAACTGAAAGGCTGAAATTGGACTTCATATTTTGACATAAAGCTGGATCACCGCAACAGTGTGTCTCCCTTGGCAATGTTGTTGCTGGATCCTAACATAGTATCCCAGAAAAGAGAGAGCCTCTCCAATCTGTTGATTTGCAGGTCTGGTATTCCACATGTCCAGCTTGATAACAGGATTATGCCTTGTTTATTTTCCGGGAGGAGGGCAGCTGCTCATTTTCTTTTGTACTGGTAAAGGAGAAAATTGTTAAAAACTCCTTTTCTCATCTCGCTTGGAAAAGATTATCTTTTAACTCCTCTTTGTTACGAGCCAGTGAAGAGAATTCAAAATTATGGAGCAGATGTTTTACAAACTACTATTTAAAAGAATAATAGGCAAATAAAATATTCAGATTTATACATTACTCTCAGATAGTAGATTTACGCAGAATAAAAACATTATTCCTTGATGACCAAAACACTGCCTACTTACAATATATGAGCAAAAAAGACCACGTTCTGCTTCTTTGTAGCAATAAAACTCAATTGAAAATGGACCATGATGTTTATTACTGGTACTGCATTTTATCTCCATTAACTTTCCACTCAAGATCAAATTGAAATACTTTTGATATATCTCTACTTGCACATTGCTCACTGAATAATGGATGTTCCTTAGTGTGGCTGTATTTTGCAAAGTTGTCATTCCTCAATCCCTTTTCCTTACATTTTACTATTTTTTTTTTTAATTGAATAATATGCTGAACTATTTTAAAGAGTAAGCTCATTTTTATGTCTTCTACCCTTCCTAATGACATATTATCACTAGTAATAATAATAATAATAATAATAATAATAATAATAATAATAATAATAATAATAATAATAATAATAACTTTGCATGCATGTTACATCACTTCTGCTATGAATTTCTGCTTCTTTTTTCTGCTCACAATCATCTGTAGTTATATCATATGATCTATGGCAAACATTATTATTACTGTTATTATTATTAGTGTCTTTTGAATTTTTTCGTGTAGCTACTTTATGATTTGGACAGATTTCACAAAGAGGAATTCCTTTGTCTGTTGTCTCCAGAAGTACCTTTCAGCAGCTGGGGTAATAATCTACTGCAAGTAGGACTTCCTGAGCATCAAAGTACATTTTCTGACATTGTCTGCGAGTCGAGTGCATAACTTTTAAATTTGTACAATCTCTCCACTGTCTGTCTTGTAGTACCTGCAAGCCTTATTTTTCCCCATGTGCTCTTCATAAGCATACTCCTGTAGGCAGATGTGACACATGCCAGCACCTAAGGGCTCTTAGATGTCTGCCTGATCCCATTTAAACAATTTAGTTTATCTGTATGCACAGCTAATCTCTGGTACAGTATGTGGAAAACCTTTTTTGAAACCTATGTTTTAGAGACCTAGAAAACTCTGGAGTAAGAATTGTTTTACTTCTAGTTGTAGTTTTAAAACTGCATTGCTTGATTTCCTGGGGCCTTCCATCAAAGTTGTAAGGCTATTCATGGTGACGGATTGTACCTCCTGTTCCACAGATCCATCTGTGCTACAGTGAAGTGATGCTCTACACTTTTAACTCCAAATGACATTTTTAAACAATCTCATCCTTGCCCTGTACCACCTTGTTCTCACAAAGATGAGCTGGTACTGGTTGGTGTTCTCAGAAATGACTTTTTCACAGTGTGCTCCAAGGCTTGTTTCCAGCCTGCTTGTGCTCAAAGGAGAGCTCAGGAGTGTTGTTCCAAGGCTGTGGACACAGTTTCTTTTATTGTATGGACAGGTTCATCTTCTGCATGTGTTCTGCAGGCAAACACAAGGATCCTCAGACTTTGCTTTAGTGCTTTCTCTAAGCTTTTTTCTGAGAGTGTAATGAAAATTCTGACTTCTTTCAAGTCCTGTCATACTTTAGGATCTGGCTTCTAACTTTCTGTTCTTTCCATTCTCTACAACAGTAATGATTTGAAATTGCTTTTCTTTCTTGCATAATTCTTTTTTCAACAATAAAAATAATTTATCTCCCTATGATGTAAAGCTGTTGCAGGTTGGTCTCATGATCTTAAAATATGTTTCTGTTACATTAAAAAAAATCACACACACACACAAAAATCATTTATGTTTTTCTACATCTTCATTCACTTTACGCATGTATGGAACTCTCCACTGGGATTCAGACTGAATAAAGGCCACTAAATAATGCCAGAAAAAGGCAGAATGGTCATTTAATATGGATCTTTGAAAACTCAGTCACTGAATTTATCAAATCAAGTAAAATGTTCCTGACACTGATGATGTTTTCAGTGCTTTGATATTCTTGGTTTGGTGTGAATTCTTCATTGGTTTTCCTGCTACTATTGAAGTTCTCGTTTTCTGTGGTAGGCACAGCAATGGCTTCTTCTTTGTGACCTTGATGATTTCACCCCCCAGTGATTCAGTCCAGATTGTTCTAGCTGCACCAACACTTGTTTTAAAGGGGAAATAAAGGGAATCCATTCCTGATTTCAGTTTTTTGTTGTTGTTGTTTGTTTATTTGTTTTTCAGTTTCTTTGAATGACATGAATGTATTTGTACTTACCTGATCAGCTTTCATCACAAAGGAGTTGCTGGCTAGTTTGATTTCTATGGTAGGAGTTTGAAAATGAAGCTTCCTCAATGTGAGGGACAATGAATAAACTCTTTTTAATTTCATTAGCCTGTAACATTCTGTATGATGATAATCACACACTGCTAGAAGGCAGACGAGCATAAATATGCTTTGGCCCAAACTCCAGTGCTAACTTTTAGGCTGCCTTTTTAAAATCTGGTTTTAGTGGGGTGGATTTTTTAGATTTTTTTTTTTCCAGTTTTATTAGTTGTGTACTTTATGCTTCCTCACTGAGACACAGCCTCTAGTATTTCCTCTGTGTACTATATAGCAAATATCAGATTGTTTCTACAGTACTGTAACTTGGTGACATTTATTCAACATGTCAGCTCCTTTTTTTCCCCCTCTTTCCAGCAAGTTGCACCATGAATGGAATGTATCCTTTGAATTTTCAGCTTTCTGAAACAGGACAGCATGACCTCTGCACAGCATGTATTACTGCTTTCATATAGCACACAAATCCACCTCCCCTTATTCCCAGAGGGTGTCCTATTAAAGTTTCTCCTTTTAATGAGATAAACAGATTTGTCTTTCCCCAGTCCTTTTTGGATTCTGTCTAGCTCAAGTGCTTTGTATGAGGAAGGCTCGCACTGCTGTCTGGATTAGGATGAGCAGATTATTGGTCTGCAGCTGTCGTCCATATACCCACTGCTGTGGGACACGATGCCTCTGGACATTTCTCCCAAAGCTTATAGATGGAGGAAGACAGATCTTACCTACTCCTGTCTATTCACAGATCCAGTATGAATGTAGCTTATCAAAGAGCAGGAGAAGAGTTATCCCTGGACAAGGGCTGGGACTGTCCCAGCATTTCTGAATGCTGGCCCTGAATACCATCTTCCTCCAGCATTAAATCTCATGTCTGCTATTATTTATACAAATATTATTTTACTTGTATGCTACACTGACACTGTTTCAAAGGGATTCTGGATTATTTTTAATAGCAAAATGATGTCAAATATAGAAAAAAAAAATACATTATCCCAGAGAAATAAAAATAGCATATGTTTAGCGTGACATCTTTGCCTGTCTACATCTTCATTTAGAAAGAAGGCAGCAAGCCTCCCTCCCCCTCAGACATTTTGGTGAAACCAGATCTTAGAAACAACACGTTGTTCCCTGAAACCTGATTCAGGAGATAGTAGCTGGCATCAAGATGTTTTTTCACTGTTACCATGAACAGCTTTGTTGCTGGAGATGGGGGTCACCCAGTGTGTATGCATAGCAAGCAGATATTTATTAAGACTACAGTAGTGTTTTAAATACCTCGCCTCCTTTTCAGGTCTTCAGCACTGGTTGTCATGGAAACAGAGCTTGGAACCAGAAACTGGCAGCTGAAATTGCCTCATCTGCTAGTGGCTCCATCCATGGCTAGTCCTGCTCCCATGGAAACACATGTCAGAGCAACACATGCAGGGTAATGGCTTTCAAAAGCTGCCTTAAAAATAACCCTGAGCTTACTGCTATTTTGCCTGCGATGCTCTCCCCAGTAGGCCTGTTTAAGCAGAGCTCTTGAAACTGCAGTATTTACAAGTTTTAAGTAACTCACAGGAAAAAGGATGTAAACATGAAGCTTCCTGTCCTCTTTGTTCTTCTTTAATGGAATAACATATTTTCAAAAGACAAAATGGTTAACAGCCCTTGATCTGCATAGTTACATTAGCAACTGAATGTCAGAATTATCTTGGATAATTAGGTGTCCTTTCTTGCAGTTTTTGTTTACGCTGAACATTTTAGAAACTGAAGAATGATTGGCATGGTTTCAATGGTTAACTAAGCCTTATTAATTCTCATTTAGTACTCTGTCTGCCTTATCACCTGAACCAGAATCCCTCACAAAAACAAAAACAAACAAACAAACAAACAAAAAACAAACAAACAAAAAAAAAAAAACCCGAACACTGAGATTCAGGGAACATTTAAAAAAATAATAGTAAAAGTACAGATTTCCTTATTTTTCAGCTGATTCTATCTCTTCCACTTTGCAACAGACTTGAAGCCAGGAGGATGACAATAGCTTTCTGAGAGAATATGCTAAGTTTTAAAAAAGGTTGAATGGGTTGCAGCACATTTTGTTCAAGTGACTGTTACCCTGCTGATCTTCCTTCCCGGGTGTAATGTTTTGTTTCCAAGAGGTGAGGGGTCATTATTTATCCCCCTCAGTGTCCCAGCAAACATACTGTTTATTGGGATTTTAGATAGCTGCAGAGAGGCTAGCAGAAAGTGAAATTATACTTGACTGTTGCAAATTTGTCAGCATTGCTTTGCTGACATTAGTATTTCAGAAGACAAAGTGCTCCAGAATCCAGATGCTTCTTCTAACTCACCATTAATCCCAAGGAAATATTTGTGACTCAGTAGCTCTTGCTGAGAAAAGAATATCAGTGGATATTCTCTGTTAAATTAAAAAAAAAAAAAAAAAAAAAAAAAAAAACCAAAACAAACAAACAAATAAAACAACAACAACAACAATGAAATAATTCAGATAGCAAAACAAATACCTGCATCAGAGATTTAAGGTTTTGTATAAGTTCCAAGCAAAGACATCATATCCCAAAACTTGTATGTAAACTAATAAAAACAAAAGCCCCTTTGAAATGTCTGGCCATTTTATTCTAAAGCTATCTCTGAAAAGTCACTAAAACTTCTTAGAAGATGACAGTTTACCCCTGGTTCATGCTTAGACTTAATCCTTCTCTCCGTATCTGATTGGCATGTCTCAGATGAACTGCTGAATGTTCTGAAGCAGAGAATAAAGTAAAGAAAGCTCTTTGTCCATACACTCTTCTGGGGCTTCCTGACCCACTGAAGAAGAGTACAATATAATGTTGCTTAGGTTTTAGAGAGTTATATTGACCTTTAACTTGTAGGCAATCAGACAGGTGTTAACTATATGTGCATTATGTTCTATGTGTTCCATTACTGATTATCTTTTATCCTTTCTCATCTTCTTAGCTGAAACAGATGATGTTTAAATTATTCTAAAATTCTGGAAATGTAACACTGTATTGGGAACAAACAGCAGGTACATAGAAAGAGGAAAACTCAGGCACACAATTTCTTCTTTCCTTCTTTCTTTCTTTTTCTCTCTCTTTCTTTGTCTACCACTGGTAAACTGTAATTTCTTAGCAGCTCTTCCCAGACACTGATCCCTGTGGGACTGGTGCAAATATGCACATCCTTTCCTGCCTTTTCTTTCATCCTCTGATCACTTTACTTCTCTAAAACACCTGTGTACAAATTCACACAGTGTGGAGAATAAAGAGGAAGAATTAGTTATCTGTGATCACAGAGCCATGATCATGGAGACATACTGGGATAGCTTGCATGACTGGAATGCTGTCATGGATGGCTATGCCCTTTTTAGGAAAGACAGACCAGCATAGTGAGGTGGTGCAGTTGCTCTGTATGTGAGAGAGCTACAGGTGTATATTAAACCCTGCATTGGGGGATTGACAAAGTGGAGAGGTTATGGATGAGAATTAAGAGGCAGGCTAATATGGCTGACACTGTTGAGGGTGTTTATAACAGGCCAGCTGATCAGGAGAAGGAAGTTGATGAGGCCTTCTACATATGGTTGAAAATATCTTCACAATCTCAGACACTGTTTTTCATGGAAGACTTCAACTGCCTTGTTATTTGCTGGAGAAGTAACACTGCCATGCAACACACAGTCCGGGAGGTTCCTTCAGTGTGTGAAAGATAACTTTCTGATGCAGGTGGTAGAAGAGCCAGTGAGGAGATAGATAGATTTGTACTGCTCAGGGCCACTTGGTTTTAAATCTAGTGAATGAAATAAAGAACAACAAGTGAGGTGTTTATATGTAGGAGTCCTCACACTCTGTCTACATACCTTCTGTACTCAGGTAATGCTTGATGCTAATCTGTTGCACTTAGCCAACTAGAAAACGTTATATTTACTAAATTTTTGGTTCCGTGTTTTCCTCCTTTGAGGAAGACAAGCAGGCAAGTCATCATACAGATGATTCTCTTAACAACCACTAAACAAGTGAAAATAAGCTCCCCTCTAATTTTTTCAAGAAAGATAAAAGCACTGTATTTCCTCATAATCTGATACAGTTTCTGTCTGTCTCGAAGACAAACTTACTTAAAATAAAAGGATTATAGATGTAATGATGGAAGTAGAGAAATTTGATAGACATACTGGTATGTGGCAGCTCAGTTAATGAACTGCGTACCATAACACTTTTATGAAAGATAACACACTGCATCCCTCTAATTTAAATCTACTTTATGCTGATTCCCTCAGTGAATTTATCTGTGTGAATATCAATGATTTCTGAAGAAATTAGTCTGTCTGCCTAATACAGACTTAGATTTTCAATAGGCTTCCAGGAATGTAGAAGTATCAAACCCTGTCACAGATAATACCAAATCAAAATACTTTGAGAAGTAGAGCAAAAATTCTTCCATATTGTTAAGATAGTTCTGTTTTCATTAATATACATACATACATATGTATACATACATATGTATACATATATATATATAAATATATATAAATTAAATTTATATATTTGCTTTTCACATGGAAACAGTGCATGGTTTTCATCTCTATTTTTCATTTCATTGAAATGAAGCTGCAGATTTTTTGAGATAATTGTTGAGCAGTACTTGACATTATAGCGCTTGGCAGAATCTGGTTTAAAATGTCAATGCGGTTGTCACTGGAAAAGTTTGTTGAATAATTTTGTTTGTTTTTGAAAGAAAAATAGTCTCATTTAGTTTTAAAATTTCAATGTGAATGCAGCAATGAGTAACAAAACCATCTGCATGTATCAGAAACTCATTTGAAAATCTTCCTATAAGAATTACATTCTTCATTCAAACTTTGATATTGCAGATTTTGCTGACTTCACATCTTTGCAGTTGAGGATTGTTCTTCCAAAACCAAAACATCACCAAAGGAATTTCTTGTCTTCTGCTATATAATTACATTTAAATTAATACAGAGAAATTGGATATTGCATGAGGGATAATCAGAGTAGGAGCCTATTAGGGAAGTTTCTCAGTGCTATTTATCCTGCTTCAAGCCATCTGGAGGCATCTGAATTTGCCATTGGAATAATTAAGAAATATCAAGAACAAAATTATTTTAAATGAATTTTAATGACAAAACCAATTAGAGAACCTTTCCCATAGCACATAACGGTTACTGCATGTTACTAATGTGTCACAAGTGAGATCACTTTTGGAGGATAAATAGTGTATTTTGAAAATTCACCTCTCTTTATGATCATTTTTAAATATATATATATAATTATTTTTTACTCTATAAACAGTTGCCTGTGATTAGTGAGTTTGAAATGCCATTTTCCATTTGTTATACCAGTAGCTCTCTGATCTTTTTAAAATCAAAACATTTTCTTCCAGTGGTGGGGTGGGGGTAGTCTAAGTGTTTCCTTTAGTTAATTTGGTATTCAGTAAATATAAGGCATAAAGTCATATATCTTTTAAATGCCACAATTTCACGGTTTATATCATTCATTCTTTTCCATGCAGCCAACTACACCTCTCTTATGGGTTATTTTAAACTATTACTGGTGGAAGATAGTTGAAGACTATATTTTGAAAAGATGGGGTGTTCCTTCAGCAGTCTGTGGTAACTGCATGCAGTAAGCATGAATACTGATGTTTTCTCCAGAAGGACACTGATATGCTTAAAAATAGTTGACTGGATAATATTCATTGCTTGAGATCAAACTCTCAGCTTCAAAACTTAACTGGTGCATATTTAAATAAAATAATAGTTATAATAATGATAATAATTTGTGTATGTTTCTTTGTCTTTATGCTAAATCTTTGCATGAAAAAACGCTATTGCAGAAGTAGAATGCAGTTAGTTTTGGTATGTGTTTAACAATTTCATAGCTAAATTAACTATCATTTTATCTTTCTTGAAGATCTTGAGATCAAAAATAGTAACTCTTACTGCAGACAGTGGTGTCATCCGTCTGAGTATTACAACCTTAACTTTAATTTACTGGTGACAAAACAATAGCCCAGAGGATGACTCTGTTGGCCTAAATGCTCCTCCAGTATTAGAAATTATTAAAGACCTGTGCTCATGATGGGAAGTTTGCAGTATCTGTGTGAATGGAAGAGATGGCATAGCCAGAGCCTCACCAAGCAATGATTAAAGTAATTGGCTTGGTGTCAGCTAAAGTAATGTCACTGGAAATGGGAAAAAAAGCACCTAATAAAATGCAGACGTAAGGACATACTTAATGCAGACTGCCTGACACGTTCTGTGTTTATGTTTGCTCTTTCTTTTATTTATGTGTTGGAAAAACCAAACCAAGGAGGTATTAGGTTTGTTGCCATCTTGTGTATTTTTATTTTTTTTTTTTCTATATGAAAAGCTGATGGCACCATGACATTACTGTTAAGCAGTAATGAAAACATACAATCTATTTAAGCAAGAACATCAAAATCCTATGTTTTAAGGGGGGGCGCTACATGGTTTTTTTCCTCCAATAATTGTATCTATGCCCTGCTTACTGAAAATGCATGTAAAATGAGTTCGTTGAGCTGTAAAGAATTTAGATTATTTAGACAACTGATCTGAAAATAGAATGATGTACATCAGCAGTTTACCAAACAACTGAAAAATTATCTTATGAGATTGCTCATGACATTAATCACTTTTCACTTTTGTGTTGCTTGAGAACCATGTTTAAGATCCAAATTTAAGATCAACCAACAGATCTGCTAGACTCTAATAATGAAATTCTTATTAAAATAGCATTGAGCCATTAAAATATCATTGAGCCATTTCCTACACATTAACAAAGTATTTGGAAATGTGTGACTGCTGTGAAATTTTATCAGTTTACAGCTATTCATTTACTGTAAAATTCAGTTTCTGTCACTGATAATTTGCATTCAAAACACCATATTTCCTGTTAGTAAATTTATGCTTGTTTTATGTATGTTTAAAGTTTTAAACAAGCAATTTTTAAAAAATATGTTTCTCCATTTCTTGCCTCTCAGATCTCCCAAACATTACATCTTTAATGTTGCTAGACATAGCTTATATATCTACCAAAAGCACAGAGCTAAAATATAAAAATTGCCTTTCAGAAAAGACTTTATATCCCTTAGTGAAGAAACTGAAACCTTTTTTTTACCAGTAGAAACTGAAATTATTTTTTAGTTTCATATATCAGACAATGAAGGCACAGTAATTTTAGTACTTTGCAATTCAAGTTTGTAATCTATTGTACTTAACATTTTGAAGTTTGTTAGACTTTTGTGTGTTCATCTGAGATGGCTAAAATAAATAAATAAAACACCACTGAATCACTATATATATATTTTTATCAAATGTCATTGCAATATCTCTAGTTTCATAAAGTACGGTTATCTACCACAACTATGTAGTAAATTTAACTTCCACAGCTAAGGTATCTTAAACAGCCATCTCCTCTACTTGGAGTACAATATTAAGAAAACCATAAAATTTCTTACTTAAGCTGAATGTTACAGTAACAAGCCCTTAAATGGAAAATAATGCCCTGTATCTAAATTATACTAGCTGCTGACCATGACAGTGATACAAAAAATGGAGAAAATGTTCTGCAAGAATTTAAAGATGTTAGCAAGGTGAAAATGAATGCATTCTTGAATTTACATAATTGATAAAGATTCCAGGAGTCAACCCATTCAGAATGGCTTAATATTTACCAGCTTCTGTTGAGAAACAGATTTGTCTTAAGATACTGCACCCAGGTGCAGAGATATTAACTCTGATATAGTGCTGCACAGATAAACACACAGCCTCCAGATCTGGTATGTCTGGTAGCCACAGAACTCCTGGGAGATCTTTCTACCCATGTGTTCAGGTTTTATTATAACTGCAGCAGACACTGAAGTGTGCCTTAAAATCTGAATGTGGTGATTTCACTCTGATATACAGCCAAGCTTGACCACAACTACTCCCTCCTTCATCTTCCCCAGAGGTTATCTGTCCCATCTTCATCCCCTCCCTACTCTCAACCTACTGGTCTGGGGGGGCTGGAGAGTCTTGATGAAACAGCCCTTCCTACTTAGCAATAAGAAAATGTGTGTGTGATATCAGTGCAAACCTAGCTATGAGGACAGTGTACACTACATGGGCAACTATAGGGAATGTTAACCTAATACACCAAGTTAATTTATTTTGGGTAACACAACTGAATCTGGAAGTTGCTCTAAAAAGGTCAGGAAGGCAAATGTTATTGTGACACCATTCAAGCTGAGAGAAAACTTTTTGAACAAAAAAATGGATATTAAGCTGTGTATAAATTAATTCATAATGGAAATTACAAGAAAATATCTTAGGATCAAAGTGAAAAGACTGAAACATCCCTCTGATCAAAGCAGCTCTTAAAGCAGAACTGATTACTTTACCATTGGGATGATATGGTAAGGCAGTAGGCCTCTACTAATTCTGTCTGTGTACCCTTGAAGTGACCATTGTAAGTCCCACAGGAGAAGTGAAAGGCCTTCAACAAAAATGCTAATGGTAAATTAAATACAAATGTTACTACTTAGTAAATGACAAAAAGGGAAAATAAATCAACTGTCTTGGAAAGCTAGCAGAAAAGAACGATAACTTGAAGAGTTCTATCTATATGTGAAAATACAATTTATACTATTGCCCTTTGGAGATAAAATACAAAATACAAATCCAGTTCTACTTGGGATATCTAAGAAAATTTTATTCGGAAATAGTATGCTGTATGATGCTATATTTCTTAAAAGAATATGAATAAATTTTTCTTAATCCTGAGAACATTCATGTTTTAACCTCCTTTTTTATCCCACTAAAAGAAAAAAAGTAAAAATTAAATAGCGAAGAGAAAGGAAGCGACAGAATATCAAGGATGATCCATTGGTCTTTTCCAGCTCACAGAAGATCAGTGCGCCAATGGTTTCTCTTGAAGAAAGACAACACAGGTATTTGTTATACAGATACATTTTGGCTGATAAAAAAAAAAAATAATTATTATTATTTCATATACAAGAAAAGATTGCTTCAGTGTATAATGAGGTCATATATATTGGAGAGCAAGTAGCCATGATTCATTTGTTATAAACATGATCTTTATGGAGTAACCAATGTAGACAGTCTATGGTAAAATGAAATGCATTTAAGCAGAAATTAAAACATCTGTTTTATTTATTTATTTATTTCCCTTTTAGGGGAAAAGAGAGCATCTAACATTCAATTTTATTTGAGAGTATTCACCATAAAAGATAAGTACTGCCATGAAATTCATTATAAAAGGTAAGTACTGCTATGAAATGTTAATTTATCCCTCACCAAAAAAACACACCACAACAACATCTAAATAAAAGAACCCAAGAAAATGTTCCTTTTCAGTTTTCAAATGTATGAATTCTTCACAAATATCTCAACAAACAGTTCACAAGACAAATTATTTTTCCATTGCTGCCTTTCCAGAATTCATTTTGACTATTCAAATACCTCTGTGAACAAATGAATTGAGTTTACAAAACACTCGAATGGAGAGTTTTTCTTCTGACCCTGTCTGTACAGATATTCCAGCAGTTACATGAATGATCTATTCAGTTTTGATCAGGCACTTTTTCTTATTCTGGATGAATAACATACTTAAATTACATTTCTGCCTAAATTCTTGTCTACAAGAATTGTTCTCATATACACCAGACAGATCAGAGAATGTTAAGTTGCTGATCAGGTCTTTTGGAGACAAATCAGATTCACTGCATGTAGGTGTAATGTGTGTGTGTGTGTGTGTGTGTGTACCTTTACCTCTGACTCAAATTTTCAGCAGGACAGCCTTCAAGTAAAATTCTGTGAAGAGAATCAAACATAAAAAGGATATTTTCTCATCTGTCAGAACAATTTTTTTCCCCAATGTGCTTAAGCAGAGATGGGTTTTTTTCAGTATTATTTATTTATTTATTTGATTTTATCAGTGCTTATTCTTATATTGTCTTTTGGTAATATAAGACAAAATATTTTAGAGGATGTTCTAAAACTGACTCTAACAGAAGTATGACTAACTGAGAGTGACCTTCATCTGCAAAAAAAACTTTCCATGGAAGGATAAAACCTGTCTTTTTCAATCATAAATTCAAAGGGTAAAAAGCATTGGAGGGGGAACAATTTTATCCTACCAAAAATAAGTAAATGGATCTAAAAACATACTAAATTTTTTTTGAAAAGGCAGGAGAATCTGTGAAACCCATAAGGATATTATTCACACCTCAGTTGCTGAGTGCCTGGGAAACACTGGGGAAGAGACTGCAGAAATTATCTGACTGAGTTCAAATTGAAATGCATTCTGTAACTTACCATTACATAACAATAGTTTGTTCCTGACACAGACTTTGAGAATAATCATACTTTAGGATATTTTCCCAGAGATTCAGGGTTGCCTAGGAAACCAGCTGCCATGTGTGGTTCTTCTTTTTCCTGAGCAAATGTGGAGTCACATGGATTGTCCATGTGTCAGGTTTAGGTGCTTTTTAAAAGCAGAATGTATCTGCTCAGCAGAGCTGGATCCTGCGGGCCTTCACAGGCAGCTTTGCCTCTGCCAGAATTATTTTCTTTCAAATTGTACTTGGTGCTGCTTGTATAAATATTCAGAATTAAATCTTACATAACAAGTTTGGATTAATAAAATTTCATTTATGTTTATTTATTGTTATGATTGCTTCCACCTATTTAATTGATTTGTTCTGTTATCTGTTCTCTGTGTTGTTACGACACAAAATCAGTACCAGCAATGATTGCTAACTGACTGGAAATCCATAAATTCAAAAGAATTTTCTTGAGTTTTAAATGCCTGTTTTTAGACTCAGCTCTCTTATTGGCCTATTGACTCTTTTGTGGCCAAGCACTGAATTTCATTCTGTGTCTGAAGTAGTTAGAAAAAAATGTTACCTTTTACACAGAAAAAGCTATATTGGAGTTTCTACACAATTTTCTCTTAATGAACTTGCAGGCAAATCAAGAAACATCTGTAGAAGTTTTGCTTTTTTGGCTGTTACCTTTCCCTCTAGATGGCCTATCTGAATACAGGGCATCAGTGACTTGCCAATTAATACCTGCTCACTGTCTCAGCAAGGGTTTTGTATATGTACTTCATGCCAGTGCTACATCTACAAACCTCATTTCATTTTGTCAGTAACAAACAGGAAACAGCTAATGTAGTCACCTCAGCAGTTAGTACAGTAAAAGGTATTCTAGACTGATTCAGACCTCTGCACAGAGACGTTAGACTTCTTGTGAAATATGTGTAGCCTAAATTTGTACCTAGCATCTGAGTGGGATACTGCAAGGCATCTAATGCCTTATTAATGTCTATGTATAGATATGCAAATAATCCTCTAGATGTTTGTTCTTTCCATAGTCATTTTCTAATCACATAATTTCAGGGGGTTCTACCTACAACAGCAGGAACTCTGCTTATGTCAAATCTTCCCATTTGAAAATAGCTTCTGAAAAAAAATCACAGAAAGAAAGAAAGAAAGAAAGAAAGAAAGAAAGAAAGAAAGAAAGAAAGAAAGAAAGAAAGAAAGAAAGAAAGAAAGAAAGAAAGAAAGAAAGAAAGAAAGAAAGAAAGAAAGACATTCACATTAAGTTACACAAAAAAAGTATGTTATACAGTTTCTATTTCTTTCTGTCAAGAATTAGCATTGTAATAGAATTCTCATCAAACTAAGTAATAGAATCCTCATCAAAAGCAAGAACAACCAAGTATCTCCTGCATTTTTTAAGGGTGATTGTTTGATATGTTACGAGTAATGAAAGTTAGTTGTGTTTAAAAAGTAGTTAACATGGAGAAATTCTATTGCTCAGGTAAAAATATCATTATGATTTATACAAAAATTAAAATAAAAACGTTCAGCCTCCTATGTCACTTCTTCAGTCCCTCATATTGCAGTGGTAAAGTAATACTGGTGTACTTATTGCTGCTACAAATAGCTACTACTGTGGCTATTATTCTAGACCTTACCTGAATACTCTTGCAATCCACACCAAGGAGGAATTCAATGACACTGCAGGGATTTAGTACCAGCTGTAATGGAACTTTTAAAAGTGATGGCGTAACATTTAGCAAACTCGGAGAAAGACTAATCATTATAGACTCTAAGTGGATAGAAGCCTCACTAAAAAGGCTTGAAACACCTGAGCAATTATCTTCTCAGTGTAAACATCTGTTCACTTTCTCTGCTAAAATAATGTATCCACGGAAATCGGTGCTATACTTAAGGCTCACGAATGAACAAAGTGATAATAAACATTTGTAAGCACTCTGTCTTTTCTTTTAAATCATGGTGTGTTAGGGATGAAGTTTCAGAAATTGATTGTAACCCCTCAGAATGACTGTTCAATATGTAAAAAGAGTTATAAATATTAATCCTCAGTAGTATCAATATTCCAGGATAAATGCAGTGCACTATAAACGTTATCACGCTTTGTGAGCTCTAAAATGACAGAGAATGCTGAGTTTACATTCTCACCTTGTGTTATGCTCCTGAAGTCTTAATCCTCATGTCAGCAAAGCACTATGCCTTCCTATTCAGGTCACATTCACTGGGATTCCAATATGTGCAGAAATGCTTTATTCACTTACCTGAATTTCACTTTAATCTCAATGTATGGAAGATCAAACTTGGTTTTTAAGGGGTTTGTAATGTTTATGATCAATTGTAGGAAAGCTAGATCACTACCAATTTTTAGCTGAAAACATCAAGAACAGCTTTGCAGTGGCTGTTATTTAGCTGTTTTATATGCATACATAGAGACAAAGAGCACTTTTCAAATTCCTAACAAGAAAATCTATTAGTTTCATCGTTCCCTTCAGATGATCTGCACTCATTATCTGAACTTACACAGTATACCTGACTTTGAATTCTCTAGTCAGAGTTATTAATAGATGGAAAAATAATATAGAAATATAGGTTTGGTTTTGTCTTGTTTTGTTTTTTTCTTTTGCTTGTGTGTTTGTTTATTTGTTAAATATTCTTGTTAAGAAGTTTCCCTTCTTCCTCTTCTTATGAGCTCGTCAACATCTATTTTAGGATGGGATGACTCACAGTCTGGGGTTCCCATTTCTCACTCAGAGAATCTGGGTGACAGCTCAGAATAAACACAGAACTCCCAGATGGCTATGGGTAGGTGAGGTGAGTTCAGTCTGCCATAATTCAATACAGTCAGTGAAGTGGATTCATGAAACTATATAACAAGAGCTTCTAGATCTATCTAATGTTCTCAACAAATTCCTATTGCAGTCAGGTATACAGGCAATTTTTCAAAGCAAGTAGATATTTTCTTTTGACTTGAAACAGAAGAATATGTTGTACAGTTCTGGTACTGTAGCCTATCTAAATTATCTTCTGTGGCTCCTTTTTAGAAACATATGCAAACTTGTAGCCGTACAGTTCAGATCTAGCACCAGCATACTGACGGTGACAATATGAAGAACATGTATGATGTTTTCCCCTTACTACTCTCATAGCATCCACATGTTTTCAGCTCTATGGATTTCCTGAGTCTAATGCATCTTGCCTGTTGGTAACATTTACTGGATATCCTATTGAAATGCTTGTTCATTCCACTCTGAACTCCTGTAAAACCCCTTCATCCAAAATCGCCCTGGCAAACAGTTCCATAGATCTGCCAGCCATAATTTAAAGAAATATCTCTTGAATGTCCTAACACTGGCTTTCATCCTCTTTGTCCGATGGTGCCCAATTCATATACTGGAAGAAACAGTGAGCAGGCTGTCCATACAGTCTCTAAATCATATTCCTTCCTAACTCATCTGTTAGCCTACTAAACAGCCTTCCAAGGAAGTTATTCCATATTGCACTCATTGACCATCTCAAAAGCTTTGCCAACTACTCCATTTTGTTTTTAAGCAGGTTAGAATAGCACACAGGAATTGAGGTGTACATAAGCTGTGAATTTGTAGAGTAGCATAGTGATGGTTGTTTTTTTTTTGTTTTTTTGTTTGTTTGTTTGTTTTTAATTTTTCTTTATTCCTTGATGGTTTAAAATATATTATTGATTTTTCCACAGCTATTAAACACAGAGATGATATCGTCATCTGTCACAAACATGAAGACTTACAGCAATGACAACTGGTAGCACAGATCCTATCATTTTATGTGTGAAGCTGGATTTGTTTTCCCCCAACTATATTACTTTATTCCTATTAATTTCATCTGTTGTTTTAATATCCATCCATTTTGTAAGGTCAAGCTACAATTCTTTATGCTTAGCTGTCATGCTGTCTTGACATTTGTATTCCTTTGTTGTGTGCAAATATAGTCACCTTACTGCTCTCTACATTTTCAGGTCATCTATTAGTATGTTGAACATTCCAAATCCCAGTCTCCATGGAATACTACTGGTAACTTTCCTGTATGTGAGATGTAATTATTTGCTCCTACCTTTCAACCATTTAAGACCTGTTAGGACTTATACTTTCCGTTGCTTAATTTCCCCACAAGTGTTTTGTGTAAAACTTTATGAGCTGCCTGTTGAAATTCTAAGTATATTGACAATATTATATGTATCCATAAATATTTTGATCCCTTAAAACAACAACAACAACAGAAAACTATATATCATAGAACTTCCTATAATTCTATAATTCCTTCTGTGGAAACCACATTGATTATTCCCAGGTATTTAATATTCATGTAGGTTTCAAATAACTACTTAAACATACTCTTCATTAATCTACCTGCAGGTTTGTGGTCTGTCCTTCCCTGTATTCCCCTCTGTTTTTATTTTTAAGGATTATCACCACATTTATCATTTTTCAAGTCTTCCAGTACTAAGAGATACAGTGCATCTCTAACTATACTATTTCATCCTTGTACTGTTGAACTCTGGGTGAATACCATGAAGTCTTAGATTACTACTATTTACCATGATCATCCCCAGCTGATACTGTTACTTCAATTTCAGGTAGATTATCTGTTAAATGCCGGTTCCTAGTCCCCCTAAAATTTATAGTATAGAAAACTTCCCAGGCCATTCAGTACTGAACACTGAGGCAAAAACTTTATTTCTGTCCTCCAAAATGGTGTAGTTCTTGGTAAATTTTATGCCTCCAGGGTTCCAAGACTGTGCTGTGGCTTTTTTGCTGTTGTTGGCTTTGATGTTTTAGGTTAGATTACAGCTTATATTAGATTGTGTTTCAACCTGAGGAAAAAGCCACCCAAAAGTAGTCTACTCATGGAATTTAGTTCTAATTTGAAAGTTGGCATTTGAGAATAATTCACTGTCATAATGCAAAGAGCAGTCTCCTGACTAAGAAAACATAAGTAATCTTTTCATATAACTAGAAGGGAATTAACGCTTCAGAAAATTGAAGAGAATCTACCTATTTAATTTAAAACTTGTTAAAGATGTATGTTAAATCATGGGTTTTTGATACATTTTCTATAGGGCTGACTGCTCAGATTAGTTTAATAACACTCCATTGTATTTGAGAGAGGAAAATAAAGATATATAAATATAAGAGAGAGGAAAATAAAGATATGTACCCAGGAAGAAAAAAAAAAAAAAAAAAAAAAAAAAAAAAAGAGAAAATAAAGAAACAAATTGAATTTAACTAACTATTCAAAGAAACAAAGCTTTTCTTTTCAACTCTATGAAATGTTTTTCAGTATCAACCCTTTACAACTGTGCATTGTATTTGTTAAGATGTTACTTATGTTACTTTCAATTCATATTCAGGACACATTTTAACAGACTGACTATCTAGTTGATTTTGTGTGTGCAAGATATAATCCTATGATGAATTATGAATCTCCTCTCTCCTTCAGGGTTTGTTTTCTGATTTATTTATTTTTTTTCTTACTTTTAAATATTTATTGTAAGTGGACTTGGAGAATAGTGTAGAAATGTCAGCTGTGATCTTCTTTTTGCATGTTAGGGAGGCCCTAGAATGCAAGTCATCTTTTACATCCTTCCTGTGTCCTTGCTTCTGGCCTTTGGAGTGCCATGGAAATGACCAAAGTATTTTTTCACCTTCCCAATCATTTTGAGTCAACATGGTTTACATCCTTGTCATTTTTTGTTGCTAGGTAATGTAGGGGCACAAGCTGGCACCCTTGGGAATAGTAGTGCTAGGACCAGTGCCAGAAAACCTCTGCTCTGTAATGGAATAATATGTGCTATCAGCTACTTCTTGGAAGCTTTCACCTAAAAGTATTTTCGATTAGAACTTTCCCAGTGTCCTTAAGTAAAAGTTCATCCTTTTTCTTAAGAAAAAGTGATGAATCTTGATGTTCTGGCCTCAGAAAGAAATAGAAAAACAACATATGATGAAACTGAATAAGAACATTGATCTATCTTCAGAATTAATTCCTGCCATTTTCTTACAGAACTGTTTGCATTTGATTGATCATGCTCTCTGACAGGTTAAATTGGGCAAGTTCACTGACATTTCTGAAGCGATGAATCTTTATAGTTGCTCTGACTTTGGAATAGAATTAGTGTAGGTTTTCGTTTGAGCAACCAAAGCTTTGAATCTCAGTAATTGGAATGACTTCAAGGAGGATGTCTTGCAGGTTGTTTTCTTCAGGAGGAAAAAATATTTCCTTGAAAAGAATCAGTTTGTTCACAAGCCTAGTTTCCTCAAGCTCAGGAGAAACCCACAGCCAGAAAAAACTTCCTGGCTGACAATTAAAACTTCTGCCTGGTGAGTGCTTAGGGTGAAAGTTTTACTTGTGGGTGGGAGCTCAGATTCTGTTTAGTTGCTGTTGCTGTTTTTTAGGTTATACTGATGACTAAGGTTATGGTTCCTTGGACCACGTGCTTGTTTAAGAGCACGTCCTATGATAGGTCCTCAGTGTCACTAGATTCATACAGTAACAGATTCAAAATAATTTTATGAAAAAAGGAACAATCAAAAAGCACTCACAGCATGATGTGGATCTGGACTGTAAAATGGACTTTCGATATATATACTTTTGTCATATAGGTTGATTTTTCAAACACATGAACTTTGAACAAATAAAATGTATTTGGAGCATGGTCTCTCTTTTTTTGTATTCATAGGCCAAGGGATAGTTAAACACTATCAGTCCTTAAAATTGTCCAAGAGGAATTTTAGGTAATGCTTTACTTCCAACAGTTCAATCTGCAGTCTCAGTAGCTGTTGTTTGCTAACTATATTTTGCTCCTGTCTTTAGGTATAGAATACAGGAATTCTTCTAAGTAAAAATTACTTCTAATCCACGTTCTGTCTGTAGCACTTCAAGATGCCACTTTTCTCCTGTGGGAAAGCACAAAATTATTGCCAAATTACCACCATAGTATAATTTTTCTACTCGTGTCCATCAGTGTGATTTATTATAGGCTCAGCACACATTAGCTACTCTGAGTTCAGATAAACTCATCAGTCAAGCTGGGAGGAATAAGGAGGAGTGTATGTAGATGTATATGCCTCACACAACAGAGATAATCCTCTGATCTCTGTGAGCACAGTGGTACTATATGGTGCATGCACTATATAGGAACGTGGCTACGGGATTGTCTGCAGACTTACTGGTAAAAGAAAGGTAGCAAATGCTCCTTGTGTTAAAAAGTAAAATAGAAGTGAAGTACTGCAAACTGAAGAAAAGGTGAGAGACGTTTTGGAGACATTTACTGTACAAGAGTATTCATAAACCAGCATGAGTCTGTGACCTGTAACACCTGGCTTTTATAACGGGAGTCAAAATCAATTTAAGGGGAAACACAACCATGAGCAAAATACAAAGCCTTATGATTTTCTTACTTTACATGGTTATGCAATACACTGCATTTTATGGTTGTAAAGAAAAACTCCCAAATACTATGAGGAAATGAAAAGTAGTCATTTAAATTCAGCCTTTTATAAAGTACCTGAGGAATTGCTAGAAAGGAAATATATTGTGATGTTTCTTTCAAATAGTAAAATGAGTCCAATCTTAAAAAGATTAATTTTAGCAAAAAGTCATGGTTTTGAAATGAGATTATAGGAATCAAAAGCTGAGGAAGAAATCAAATGCAAACTCAGCTTTCTGTGGGAATCAACAGACCTGGTAATGATACTACATTCTATAAAGTAAATTTAACAACTATTGATGAGTAGTTAGATGAATAAACAAAGACAATTCTTCTGCAGCATGCTTATAAACATTGTTCATGGTTCTCTTATCAATTATTTTAATCTATACAGCTCTATCAATCAATTAATTGATTATTCAAAAAGTGAAGCTATTATAATCACAAGTAATTATTAGATCACTTGCTTTGATTATTCACAGGATATTAAATTTCCCTAATGGAGAAGCTAATGATCACACTTACAGAAAAGTGTACCAGTCCTCAGTAGATCCAACTACAACTTGACAGGAATGTCTTAATTTCTATAGTGATGGAAACTATTTTGATACATTTTGGAACTGGTTTTAAGCTGATCTTTGCAGTTTTCAGAACTCAGTTAGTGATTGTCATCACTGCTAAAAAATGTCATAAATATAGCTTTACCTAACAACTTTAAATAAATAAGTCATAAATAAATGTCATAAATAAAAGTTTATCTTCCATTATTTGCATTGGTAAACAACACTTAAAAGTTATTTTTGTTACCTTATGTCTACGCTATGATTAAATGCCTTTCTATGCACACAGAAGGTCACCTCCCAACTTTCCCTTTGAATGTGATAAAATGGTCATGGGTATTTGTGTTTTCTATATCCTGGATCCTTTGTTAGATTTAATTAAAATTTGTACTCTGAGCTGTCCTTACATTTTGAAGATATTAAAGTTAAATTCTCTGTTTCAACTGCTAAAATGAATCTTTCAAATAAAGCATCTACTTAAAAAAAAAATCTTCCCCTCATACAGTGTTGTTACATAAGAAGTAGGAGTTTGCTTTGTAACCTTTCCTCTGTACAACGATTAGCCTTAAAGAATATCCATACATTTTTTCTGTGTGTGTTTATGTTAGTTTTTCTTTGATCAATTATATTTTATATTTTTATATTTTATTTTCTTATTATTATTATTATTTATTTATTTGCTATTGTCAAGCTTCTTCATAATTTGTGAATCCAAGATAAAAAATGGAAAAACAAATCTTTGGAGAAGACTAGTAGAGATGGGATCAATCTATTCTCAAAACTGCATATTGGAGAAGTAGTTTCAACTGTTTATATGAACCTATACAATTGCTTATATGAAGTGTGCTGTGTAAGAACTGAGATCTGATCCACTAAGGTAATTATGTGTATAACCCACCGATGCCAGTGGGATGCAGGTGTTTGTACCTGAATTATACATAACAGTCCTTCATCTTTCAAATATATATATATTATATACATGTAGTCACAGAGTGATTGGAAGGAAACTCACTTTCTCCTTCTCCCTTGAATATGTAAAAGGTTGGAGAAGTATTTGGTTGTACAGTTCTGAAAGCTTCCATTACAGACTATGTATGTTGCAGCATTGGTTGAAAAGCAGGCTAGCAGGAAACAACAGATGCACATGGCAACATGGGAATGGAAAAGCAGAATACAGTACTGTAAAAAACCTCCCCATATGCAGCACCTTGAATTAAGGAAAGAGAAGCCTGAGGGAATTAATGTTTTTCTCAAGCATCATAAAACATTTTTGCAGCATCCCTCTACAGTTTGTTTCTATTTTCATGCACAGTGCAGGTTAGCACAGAATATTTCACGTATGTTACTTTAAGTGAAGACAACATACTTTCCTGTGGCTGTAAATAAGAACAATGAAACAAATATATAGTTAGACAGACAGATGAGTATGCACAGAACAGAGTTCAGCTCAGTGCTTGTGAATGATAACCATTCAAAATGTAACTCCATATTCCAGGGAACGCATCATTCACCAACACAAGCCTTGTTGTAACTCTGTGATAAAGTCCACACTAACTCACAAGACTTCAGCTTCGAAATGGAGCCCAGAGGGCACAGATTCCTCTTCCACACAGCATATATACATATTTATATTTAATTGTATGAAGAAAAACAGATTTCCAATGCTTGGAGACATATTGTGCCTGCTTAAATATTTCTTACATGTTTCCAGGGTTGTCTCCTTGGAAACTGGAGTTTCAGCTTGTCTACTTATCCCTTTCATCCAAACTCAGGTGGTACAGGAATTCATTAGCAAGTTGAGGAGCTGGTAGCTCTGACAGTTTCACATCATTAGCATGCTAACAAGTGTGAAGTAGAAAAACGTATACAGTTTTCTGCTTGTTCTCCTATTTGTCCTGCTGGAGAAGTGAGTAGATAAAAGTAGCAATAATATTAGTATTTGAATTTATTAACACTCACATATTAGGAAAGACATGCAGATAAACACAGACCTGGAAAGTCTGGGCTTATATGTCAGATGAGAAAAACTGAAGTTATGAGAACACTTTCCAATTCTGACATTTGTTATATTATATATCTGACTTATCAGTGCATTGAGCATTTCAAGAATTTTTTGCATTTCTCTACATTATTATACCTGTGTATGCGTCAACAGATTAACATGTTATAACTGATTTTTTTTATCTTAGATGTGTTGTGTTCAGAATAGAAGGCATACTAAACAAAATTTTCAGATCGATACAGTTTGTGGATAGATTATCAAACAAAACAAACAAACAAACAAAACAACAAAAAAACCTACAATAATCTATTTTGTATTCTTGCTAAGTTCCCTTATACCATGATTTTCCCAAGTGCTCTAAAATTCAGAGAATAACTACACCATAATAACAGAAATATATATTTTTGTGATATTTAAATACCTCTATAAAATAAAGGGTTGAATTTGTTTATTGCATTCCATTTCTTACCCTAAAGCTTCCACTGTTTACTTATGTGTCACTAAATGAACTATAAACATTTCACCTTGTTTGGTGTAGCAATTAGAGAGTACTGAATTAAAAAGAGTCTCTGTCAAAGTATTATATTGTATTTAACACTGTTGATCCTGAGTGTTTATGAACTTAGCTTATGGTGCTTTTTTTGTTACCAGTTGTGAGACCACATTTTAAACTTTTATGTGATTCACTCTCTTCTCATGGTAATAGAGTATAATTACCATGGGCACCAGACCATAACATTTTCAAATAGTGTGCATGAATATTTCTATAAGTACACATAGGACTTGGCTAAGTTCCCAAAGGTATGCTTGAAAATATGTATGTCAGTGCTTTAAATTGATGTCTCATTATAATCAGTTTGCCTATCTACTGCAATACCCATACAATCACGGTACAAAAAGTTCTAACCCATAACAGATTAACAATTCCTTCACTTTCTTGACTTGTCATGTGGACACTAACCAGGAATAAAAAAATAATAATTAAAATGCATAAAAATAATTTCAACATTTTGTAAACAAATTGTGCTAGTTATTTTGTATGTACGACATAAAATCATCATTATCATAAAATTATCATTATCATAAAATCATCATTAAATATTATGCTTCCCTCTAGCCCTTCTTATACTTCTTTTTTTCATGCATAGAAATAAGAAATGCCTAAACTATTTATTTTCTGCAAGTAGAGTAGTGCAACAGTTATCCCAGACTCATATGCAGGTGTGCACATCCTGGGTAGCTTCAGCAAAATAACTGGAAACCAAGTTTTCATTTTCATAGAATCATAGAATCACAAAAGACCTCCAAGATCATCTAGTCCAGCCATCCACCTACCACCAGCATTTCCTCACTTAACCATGTCCCTTAGTATAACATCTAAGTGGATGAAATGAAAGCCTCCAGGAAGATTTTCCATTTCTTGAAGACAGGTCATTTTGACTCAGGATGTAAAAATCATACTTTTGATGAAAAGCATTAACAATATGTAATGAATGTGTAAATGCAATGAAAGAAACAGTAGGAAATTAGGAAAAAGTTTTATTTTAATCCCCCCATCCAGATTGTAAATAATATAATATATATAAAAATGCTGACTATTATTTTGGCTTGATTCCCCTTCTTGGGAATCTCTTTTAAACTTAGTATTCCATAAATCTCTAGCCATTTGATTATAGATTGAAAATCAGATCACAGGTTATTAGATTGCATGCCATAAGCATTGCAAATAGTGAATTAGTGTACAAGTTTGAAAGGAAAGACCCATTTTCAAAGGCTGTGAAGAATGAAATAGAGCATTGGCATTCATCTTCAGAAAAGCTAGAAGTGAAACTGCTCATACAGCTCTCTGCTTGGTAAAGTGGACTTAAAGAATAACTGTAAGACTCAACACTGGCATGAAAATAACTTCCGAAAGCCTTTATGTTAATGAGTGGTAACCAGAAAAAAATTTTGACTTAGAGAGCTTCCAGACAAACCTAGAAACATCACTAGAAAGTAAGACAAGGTTTAGATTAGGTTGCTGAGGATAAGATGCCACCAGTATCAGATGCCATGCATAAAAAGAATTGAAAATAATTCTAAAACTTAATTCTAAAAACTGAAGACAGTTTTGAGAAACATTGTAGAGCTGGAGAACCATGGTGACTTGATAGGTAAAAGGTGATACACGTCTATGTATTACTAAATATGACTCAGAAGACATCCCACTGTTCTGCGCCCTGTAATAAGCAAATAAGCTAAATAAAATAAAAAATAAGCCATATTTAAGGGGAACTACGTGTGCAATACAGCATTAGATCCCAAATGCATGCATTGGAATTGAAGATTAAATTAAGGTCTCTAGAATCCATGTTGAGGCACTTAGCTTAGATGATGTTGGAGGACTTGGGAGACAGGGAGAAGGCAAAAAAGAGATAATAATATAAGCTACTATTTGCTACAGTTATTGTTGCGATTTCTTTTACTATTCGCTTCTACAACATCGGAGGTGGAAAGAATGGACCTGAAATCCGTGCTCTTTAGTTCTTAACTATCCATAAAGATGAGGTGTCCACAGTAGAGCTGAGGAAAAGATGGAAACAGAAAGAGATCATTTGATTTGACAGAAGTCTTGCATTGTGATTTTTATTCTTGATTTGTCCAGACACCAACAATGAATCTCAGGATAACTTGGCACTGCATGACATCAGTTGTCTGAGAAATGTTTTTTGCAAGAATGATGAGTTACTTTCATAACCTGACAGCCACCATGTTACCCTGGACTCAAACAATAGAGTATAATATTGAAAGAAAATAACCATCTAAACCACCATTTATTATTCTTAAATATGGGAGTCCTACATTGTCATTGAAAAAATATCAAGAAGACATAGCTTAGCCTTTGATTAGTATCATGCAAGACTGAGAGAATAATAATGTCTAAACAAATGATTCAAATAATTAATTCATTTAACAAACATTTTTACTCTATAATTCCAAGGGGTTTGAAAAGAGATTGTGATATTATTTACTGTAATTTCTTACTAAAAGCTTGGAAGTACTAATTCATGTGTTTTTTAAAGCCATGTAGCATTACTAAAACAATATTCTGGTATTGCTCTTCATATCATTCATGCCCCTCAATCACAACATGGTGTCCTTTTTCCATCTTAGTGTGAGCAGCTTCCAATATCACAAATCAGATTTATAGTAAAAATGCACTTTTTTTTTTTTTTTATACAGGTATTTTTTGATTTTCAGATGAAATTTTATGTTTATAGTTCAACATGTCAATTAGTTGAAGGTACAAAAAGCCATCATAAAGCTTGAGAAACATTATGAGTAGAGAGTTAATGGTCCAGTGCCTTCATTATTCTTAGAAATAGACTACAAAGATCATCAATGATAGTACTAAGGACGCCATCATCATAGAGTTCAATTTTTTTATAAGGTGATAATGAAAGTATTGGTATATCATATTTTTCAATAAAATCACTAGATGTTGAGAGGCTATTAATGTATGAGATTCAAGCTCTTCTTATTTTTAACTCTGAGAGCATTAAGTAAACTTTATAATGTAAATTCTATAGAGTTAATCACAATAACATCAGTTACACCTCTGCCATTCTACCCCTATATTTATTATTTAATCAGATGAATCAAGTCTATCTCATGATTTTTTACAGTTGGACAATATAAAATTATTGCACTTTTTTATTCACATGTAAGGAAGGAAGCAGGGAAGGAGGGAAGGCCACCAAATTCCCCTGAGAATATTTTCTCTGTTTTATGGTGATGTCACTGGTTCAAGACAAAGAGGAGGATTCATAAAAGTGGCCTATGGTCCCTGACATGTGGTTTGCAATCTAATTTTCATATGCAAAATATCTGTTCTCTTAACTATTGCTTGGATAGATGTTTTGTATACTGAAAACTGGTCGGGTTGTGAACCCACACAGTGCAGCATTACAAGATGTGTATGACTGGCTGTATCCACCTTTGTATTTCAGTATGGATTAGACATATGCTTTTGCAGGGAATCTCCCACAAATACAATTGGGAAATACAATTCCCAATGCCTTATAGGGCTTCATAAACTTAAAAGTCTATCATCTCTGCTACAGAGGACACTAAATTTAATTGCTAACAGTTCAATAGATGTATGCCTACAAGCTGCTCTCCATGGCAGTCAGAAAACTACTAGAATTCCATTATTATTTCATGCATCTATTTCCCCTTCTTCCAGATTATTTATCTGGGAAAAATCTCAAAGAAAATAACTGAAAAGAAGAAAGAAAAAAGAAAAGAAAAACAAATATTGATATTGAATTGAAGTAGAGAAAAATATATGCATACAAACAAGAAATTAATGGCTCTATCAAAGATAATGAGCTTGATTCTCACTGCCATTAAACCTATCAGATGTATGGTTTCCTCTACGATATGAGCCAAGACTCATGAGCTACCATTTAGGGATCTACAGAATTTAAGCATCTCAAACAGTTCTTGCTCAGTCAAAAACTTGTGAATTCAACCAAACCTCTCACCCTAACTTCTAACAGAGGTGCTTTTTTCTTCTGAATCATTTTCTGGAGCACAATATTCTCCCCACAGTCACTTCAATCCTTGTGCCCTGTATTTCAAATTATCTCCATGAAATGTGAAATCTCCTGCTGTCTAGTTCCTTGCAGTTGGCTCCTGTGGTTTTGTTACCTGATCTGGCATGCCAGCAATTACCAAGAAGGAGAAAGTGCAACCTGAACCATTGTGGCTATTGTCTGTATTATCTGCACTGTGAATGAATGTTGAACAGCCAAACAATAAAAACAGTTGTGCTGAGTAAGAAAAACAACAGAACCTGTTGATAACTTGACAGTTGAACTACATATATGTCATGTATTTATGTATGTATGAATATATCAGTGTACCTCTATCTGCAGACCCCCTGTAATATGGCAGTTGCTTTAGCTGAACTAAGATGTATACAAAGTAATTGCTGACTACTAAGGCTAACTTTCACTCAAGTTCTTGTTGATCTCTGGACTGTAGTCTGTACTGCCTTGAACCCTAAACCAGATTCTGAACCCTAGCATACATCAGTTACCAAATTACTCTTGAATCCAAATATTATCTGACATGACCCTACAGCAACCAAGTTGCCCCATTAGCTTTGCTCTATGAAACAAACAAACAAACAAACAAACCTTATTTTTAGTACTTCCTGGTTTAGAAATGCTTAATAAAACAGTACAATTAATTCAAAAATGAAATACAGTTGATCTATTAATAATTACTTTATAATAATAATAATAATAATAATAATATTTAAGGATTCCTTGTTATTACCCACATGAAGCAGTTTCTTAATCTGAAATATTTTACTCTTTAAATTTTGTATCCATTAAATTATTCTCCTCATACTGAAGAGATGTGAAGACTCAAACCGCATTCATGCCATGGTCAGTAAAAAATATATGAGCACCTAGTCATATAGAAATTGCCCTGTCTTAACTGTTTGAAGCAGTAAGTCAGCTAGATTTTGAGAGGATTCTGACTTCAGTTTCTAAAGAAATATCATTTCAGATTTTCTTCTTCCCTAAGACAGAAACTTTTTCTTTTCCAACTTAAATATTTATGAGAAGGTACGTTTCTCACTTGGAATAGATTTACACTATGCAGTTTTATTTAACAAATGATCACCATTTAGTTTGAAAGTGTTATCCTTTAAAATTTAAGTTAACCTGTTCCAGTGCCTCACCACCTTATGCTTAATACTTTTGGCCCATAGCTTGGATTGATAGCAAGGGTTTGTTGTGTCCCAGGTGCAAGATCTTGCAATTGGCTTAGCTGAACCTCATGAGGTTCATCTGGGCCCACTGCTTGTGCCTGTCTCTGTCTCTCTGGATGTTATCCCATCCCTTAGGCTTTCTGATTACACCGCACAGCTCAATAACATCTGAAAACTTGCCACTCATCACTCATTTCCATCCAGATATTGAGCCATTGACCATCACTCTGTGGGTACAGTCTCATAACCAATTTTTCACCCATCAAATCAGTATGTTGCTATATCTTTCCAATGTGGAGAGAAGGATGTTGCAGGGGACAAAGACCTTGAATCCTTGAATTTTTCAGTGGAATCTATAAATATAAGAGCAAATGAAGTTCCATCACTGCCATTTATTCAAAATCAAAGCATAGCCTGAAAGGTAACCAAATAAGGGCTCACAATAATCCCCATTTTGGTACCCTTGGAGTCACCATAGGATCTCCCAAAAATCTAGTAGTGGATTCAGTCTTTAACCTGATCTGTTTCCCTTGGGAGCAGTTGTCTTTACAGTTCAGTGCTGAATATATGATGTATTCATCAGTATGTACAGAAACTATCATGTGCATATGTTGCTAGGCAGAGTAATTGAACTTGATGACATTATGCCTGTGAGTTTTTAGTGTTTTTTTTTGTTGTCGTTGTTGTTTTTGGTTTTTTCTCTCACTATTTTCTTTGCTATCTTTTTCCTGTTACATGCTGCTGACTTCCAGTGAACAAGTAATTTACCCATAAAGGCAATATTAGACAAGTGAAATGATTTATAGGGACTTTGTGAACTTTTGTGTTTGGCCACAAATAAAGGCAATTCAAGCTCAGTGCAGTGTGCGTGTGAGAAAGCAAATAATGCTTAGTGAGAGTAACTGTTAGACATTTCATGATTAAAAAAGCAGAATCACCAGAGGAAACTGTGACTAACAATAATCCTCTGGTGCTTCTCATTTATTTTTATTTATTTATTTTGAGCTAGTATTTCTTCAGGCAAAAATGAGTCAGATGATGAAAACATTTGCCTTGGAATCTCCTCTTGAATCCCACAGCCTAAATGTCAGAGCAGCCATAAAAACAAATCATAGATTCACATCTCTAGAAATGCTTAGCATCTGTTGTTTTGTTACAACTCTTGCGTTTATGAAATGCAATTAGAAGAAAATAATATGCTGTCCTGGATTTTCCCACTCTGATTTCAGCATTAAAATTAGCATAATTTGTCTAAGGTTTTTCATTACAATAGTTTTCTATTGTTAGTTTCTTATTATATATATATGCATATATACTATTTAGTACAAAATATTTTAAATATAATTTAATTATTATTTCAGCTGGTGCAATAAACTAAGTGATACTTCAATCAGTTTTGCAACTGTGCTGTGATATCTAAAGCATATGTATTTGAGAGCAGCATATTTGTCTATTTATGGTATTTCTGATTACTAGTATTATTTACATAAGCAAATTGACACACAGTTGTAATTTTTTTTGCAATATCTAGCCTCCATAAGTTATTGGTGTACCGGAATTGGAGGACATGGGCCCATTCACATATGTATATCTTTGACATCCATATTGAATTTTCTTAGATAAGTCCATATACATGTAAGGTATCAAATATACTCATATTTCTCTCAAGCTGTTACCATTCATTTGACTATTAGAAGAAGTTTTTCCCCTTAAAAAGTCTATGAGTAAACACAAAATTCTTTGTAGCTTCCATATTTTAATGATAACCCTATCACCCTCACAGCTGTTCATGTGAGGATTTACTCAGTGACTTGTGTTTAAACTGGTAGTTTACCATTTCACCTGATAGCAGAACTCATAGCAATAAGGAGGAAAAGACTGCATTCAAGAACATTAATTGGTTTAACACCATTAGTTATCTCAGAGGTAAAATCAGTTATTTCAGAGGTAAATAACTACTAAAGAAGTTGCTTTGCAGTGCGATGTTTTTGTTTTGTTGTTGTTTTAATTTTTTTTATAGTTTATTTTTTATAGTTACGTCCTGCTTGCATTTCCACAGACGTCAGATCAGAATAATCATGCTGGTTTCAGAAAGTTTTCTTCGTATTTCCATCAGTACTTAGACAGTAAAATTTATCTGCTCATCATTCTTTTCATATAGATATGGAGAAATATTGTACTAACTAAATATTTCAAGATGTCTTTCAAATCAATTCCTTCACATTCTGATACTATAAATCTAACATGAATGACTGTACTTTGTTGGAGAAATTTTTATCTGACCTACTATTTTTTAAAAGTGGGAAAATATTTTAGAAATATCATCAGAAGCCCATTTTCTGGTCAATATTGTTAATTGCTTAAAGTTTCTGGTAAGCAAATTTATAACTTCTTAGCAGATCTGGTAACTAGTTTAAAGTATTGTGTTTATTTCACACTCGGTGGTTAAGTGTTCCAAGTTCTAAAAACTCTCATGGTTTTAATGTTTAAATTTATGTGGAAGTCCCCCAGGAGAGACGCTTAATATAATTTGTCCCTTAATATCATTATGAATGTCTATCAAACTTTGGTACTTGTATGCAATCAAAATAAATAAATAAATAAAAATATAGATGAAAATGTATGGGAAATCTGATTAATCAGATGAGGCAAGTGTCAGGTCAGCTGTAGGAGCACAGGTGAGAGTAATTTAGCTGTGCTCCTGGAAGGGGTGGAGCTTGACTCCACCTCCTCTAGACCTCATTTAAGGGCTGACCACCACTAAGGCAGCATCTGTTGGAGATTGCCTCAGCATTTCCCAGTGAAGGCATCCATATTGGTAAGTCTTTCCTTATAAATAACCAATGACTGTTACCATCTTTGTATCATTCCACCTTACAGCAAAAGATCTCTTTCTTATCCAAGATGTCAAGGAAACACTGATATACGGAAAAGTATCAAGGAATGTAGTTCATTAATTAACGGTACTGTGTTAGTTTCTAAATTAGAAGTTTTGAATCCAATCTCATTATCCTCATGCATTACTGTAAAGCATATAGAGGAGCTGTATGATAGAGAAGAAATTATATTTCTTTCAGATAAAGTAAATAAAAGCAACATTTCAGCCACTCATCAAGTCTCAGGAACTTGTTAGATTGAGTTCAAGTAAAAAAATCTGGAATTCCTTTGGAATGCATGCCAGGTCCTCAGAATAACCTTACCACTTTGCTAATCTTGGTCAATGGTCCTGCATTCTTAATGAATGCCAGTTTAGCCAATAACTATATCCACAACATACTGAGCATGACAGTATGAATGGATGGATAAATTATCAAAGCTCAAGAAAAGGCATATTGCCATGGAAGATGTATAGTACTCTACATGTTTCCTCATGTCTGAATACACCAGAACTACATGCAAGACATCATTCAATTCTTCTATATAGTTTTACATTATTTTCATGGTTTTTATGCAATCACATTTGTTTTTTTTAACCAATATCTTAACTGGAAGTAGAAGTGGTTTGAATTAGTGTAGGTTAGATCCCCTGCTGGAAAAATAAAAAATGATTGATGATTATGACTGCTGGCATTCTTATCTGCTTGTACAAAAAATGCCAAATTATCAAAGAAAACAGTGGAGGAAAGTACGACTTTACATAGCTTAACATGGGACCTAAATGTAGGATTTAGAGCAAAAATGGATGAATTTCCTACCCAACAAAACTCCTAGATAGATTCAATAATTTCATCCAAAAGGAAGTACCTCATTTAATATACTACCACTATATCAAGAGAAATATTTAAAATTTTCAAATTTATTCTATATAAATATATAGATACTGATATAATTCCTGATTTAAGCTAATGTTATCAAATTATACTTAATAAAGGGAAACATTTTGTGAATTAATGTATGTTCAGATATCTATTGTTGTGAAATTTTTTTTGCATTTGGATGAAGAAGGCAATATTTTTGGTGAACAATATATTGTGCCAACAGCTTTACAGAGGTAACTTTACTGTGGCTCCATAATGCTAGGACCAAACAGCAACAAGGCTGTAAATGCATCTGCACACAGACCTCACATACACAACAGATATTCATACAAACTCTGCCTGTCACACAGGCTGCCGATACAGTGAATACAGAAAGCACCAGCTGCACCCCTCTCTGGCTAAGCAGAAGGAAGGATCTGTTGATGAGAATATGCATACTGAAAATATTTATATAAAAAGCAAATATATATCTTTATATACTTATTTTCTATATATACATATATATATATATTTGGTCCCTCCATGTATTTCATTCTGCCATGCTTTGCAGGTGCACAGATGAGATTTTCTTGCATATCACATTTGACTGAAAATATTCAAAACTTCACATGATTTTCATTCTGTTTTCCATAATTCAGAAGGCATTGTTGTTTTATTGTTTTATTATTATCTGAAAGGCGACCCACTCATAATGGTTACAATTTGGGAATTTAGCGTCAATGGACTTTATTTCAAAGTCCCATTAAATCAATGCAGTCATATATATTTCATAAATGTATTCAGACTGAAATTGATAGTGGTAGAGGTTTCATAAAATTAATACTGTTTTTCTGTGCAATAAGCTAAGAGAGCAGTTGAAAACAGAATTTGCTGTTACTGCTAGAATTTGTAAAGCAATGTAAACAAAAGTTATGGAACACATTTTAAATTTGTAGCGTAAGAATAGTTCTGAACACGTGCACTGTTTCTTCTAAGAAGTAATACCTTGTAACTCATCATTAAAATAATTCAACAGTTCATGAAAACTTCCCAGAGATAGGGACCAGATGAAAAGGTAGTAATTATGAGTTGCCCATTTGTGCTATTGGAGGATTTCCAGAAATTGAGAAAATTGACACACTTCAAAACATTGCACTTGGAATTCTTTAGGCAGTGTAACAAGAGGAATCAAAAGCTGTGATTATTTCTCAGATCACCAGATCCCACTTGTTACTGTAGGCTGTAAGATATATTTCCAAAATGTTTATGATTTATATTTTCTCCTATTGACACTGTGACGATTGTTTTGATATTTGTTTCAAACTGTAAGCTGAAAATCAGCAGACTTGCATTTCCTGCTGCAATCAAGTCATCAGAAATAATTCACACATTACATTCTGTATCATTTCTTACCTTCTTTCTTTTTGAGCATAGACAAAAAAAAAAAAATAAATAAATTGCTTTTTCCTAGCCTTCAAGGGTTTCCTCCCTCCTTTACAAGTCCTCTGAGATAACAATAAACAGACATAGGATTACCTTAGAATGGCTGGATCCTCCCAGTTTGTTATCTCCTTGTTCAATTCAAGCTTTTCCTCCCCCTTTTCTTGTGTTAATTATAATCTTCACCTGGTTGAAACTTGCCTTTTTTTTCCTGAAGACTAAAGCAGAAGAGGCATGAAGAACTATCCTCATTGATGCCATCAGCCATTGGCCCTCCTTTCTCTTGATCTGATGGGGTGGCTCCTTCCTGGCTTTCTGGCTTAGAGATTGTGTCCTTTAGATTAGGTAGCATTAAAATAGAAACAAAAGATAATTAAAATTTGCATTTTTTCACTTTCATGCTTCTTTTCATACAAGCTTACAAAATATCAGATTTTGACACACCGTAGGTCACACACACACAAAACCCTTGACAAAGCTCTTGACCATATATAGGCTATGCCTATTATGTATGAGTATACCCTTTGCAATCTCCTTGGTCCATCTCTGTTGCTACTAATTGAGAAAATTAAAAATGCCTTTAATTTCATTTTAGGGTCGAGGAGAAGAAGAAAGTAAAACAACTTTATAATCTTGTATCTGAAGATGATCCTCAGAGCAGTTTCTTGCTTGCATATACTGTAGATAAGAAGATCACCAGGGACTGAAGAAAGACATTATGATGTTGCAATAGAATTTAGTGGATTGATGATTACTTTCCATCCATAGAGTAAAATGAAATCTGCAGACTTATAGCATTTCCAAATGGAGAAGCTCCAAGACAGAGTCCAACAACATTCTGTAGTGATGGGTGTATATTTAAAGACTGCTGTCTCCTTCACTGTAGACTCTGAACTAATTAGTAATCTGGTACTGATAAATACTAAATAGCTGAGAAGCTTTACTAAATAGTGTTTGCTAAACTTTTGTCTTCTACCCAAGTGTTTAGTTATACAAGAGAAAACAGAGTAGCAGAGAACCTAATTTTTTATTTTAATCCTTCAAACTCCATAATAATGAGACATGCATAATTTATAGAGTATCAAATGCCTCTTCTATGCTAAGTATGCTATTTTCTTTCTGATTTTAGTCAAGAAAAACAAAGATGCTCTCACCAGTTTGCTGTTAAACTGTGATTAGATATTTGCTCTGGGCAGCATTTGCCAAGAAAATCAACAAGATCCAAGCTCTGGCCTGCTACACCCATTTTTATACATGCATACTTTCTGCAGAAGGATAGTGCAAATAACCTGATGCTGATACAACAAAGAAAAGAAGCCTCTAGTGAAGTCAGATTGAGCTGTTGAGAGGACTAGAAATCTTTTTTCAGGGCTACCTACGACTGTTTTGGGAATCAGAATATCCTGACTTGGAAGGGGCCATCTCATCCAATATACCCATTCTGCTTCACTTCCGCTCTTTGTACCAGCCTGAGCAAGTGATTACTTGTTTTATAGTTTGTCATCTTACTGTTTCTATTCACAGAGAACGCTTGTTATAGTAATTATAAAAATATTTGAATCCTAAGAACCATGGATAACCTTTAAATATCAATTAATGCAACTGCTGAACAAAATCAGCTGAAAAAGGTCTGCCTCACCTTTGTATGCCTAACTTATACTGTCAGCATCAATACCATTAACTTTTTGGACTTCTAAACAATTACTGTCATTAGGCTGGGATATTAGGAATTTGCACTGAAGAGGTGGTCGGCTATCACATGGTTATTAGGGTTTTGGTCCCTGAATGCATACAAGAAGTTCTTGTTTAGTCTTTCTCTTGAATCTATACAACAGCAATAGAAATATCTAGAAATAATTTGAAATATTATACGAATAATCCTACAGGCTTCTGAATGCTTTCAGAGAGCTAATACAAAAGCAGCATCTTCTTTGTAAATGCGGATAAATAAATGCAGCAGTATTGCTAGATATTTCCTCAGTAATTTAACTGCAAAACGTTGCTGTTAACAATCAAAGATTTAGTTTCACACAGTTTCAGTAGTTGTTTCACCTATCTGAAACTGTGAAAGCAAGTAAGTAAACGAGGGGCTTCTCAACGTATTTCATATCTTCATGCTACTTCTGATACAACCAGTGTTAGCAATTTCACATTACATACGACATTTGCTTCCGTTTCCTAGATCAATTGAACAGCTGAGGTTATGCCTGTTATGAGTTTGTTTTCTGATATCAGAACACACTCCTGTCAGTTTGTTTTTCCAAAGAAAACATGAATTAGTCCTTTTGCAACTGTATGAGCAGCAGTTATGTGGATAAGGCATTTCTATACATGTATTTGCTGGGGCATGCGTACATGTGTATGTGATGTCAATTCTGATTCTTTGAGTGATTCTTGATTGCTGATTCTTGATGCTGAATGACATGTAATTAATTATATCAATTACCAATCACTTTGCACCAGTCACTTGATACTAATGCTGCTGTAGCTACAATGTGCAGCCAAAACTAGTAAACATCAAACTGTGTATCTCACGCTATTTAAGTTCTTTCAGCCACCATCCAAAATGCACTGTGATTTTTTTTTTTTTCAGCACTCATGATGTGAAAACCCAAACATCAATTCAGAAACACATTTCAACTTAATATTTCTCAGTACTACAGCACATTCAAGAATGATATACTGGGGACATTTTTCTTCAGGAAATGATGCAAGAAAATAGGAGAACATCAGCATCACCTGGCAAATATAAATGCCAGAAATACTATATATTTTTCTTTGTAATTGATGGCCATACCTCTACCAACTACATATTTAAATAAGTTAGTTTAGAATTGATACAGGAATATAGGATTCATGATTGCACCAGATCCTATGGATATGCCCAACACATATTATTATTATTATTTGTAATTAAAGTACCTTATGATAAATATTAAACTGGAGGAAATAGCTACCAGTATAACTATAAACTTTGCATTGCTTTTCTAGTATATATTTGTGCATTTATTTTTTGTCATTATTTTCCCACTCAGAGTGAGAATTTCAGGTACAAGCAATTTACAGCTGGTGCTTTGTTTATCCTGTATAATCCACAGGAGAAAATCAAGCCTATGGCTATTCCTGGTTTAAACCTTTGCATATATTGCATTTAAACTTCATAGTAGTGTGACGTTTCATGGTTCAAACCTGGTCTTAACCCCAATAAGATCACTTAAAAGAGATTTAAAGAGTATTTCTTTGATAAACATTAAGTTTTTCATTTATTTCTGGAATTGTGTTCTTATTCTTGAATATCTTCTTCATCTGTTTAGTGAACTTTGTACGATGCACCTTTCCCCTATACTGAAATTTCCTGTATAATGATAAATATATAAACATGGAAATATAAAGCCAAGTCCTTTAGAGTAGGCTCATTCCTCCATAGTTATATTAGCAATTGCATAATATTAGACAAATAAATAAAGATATAGATAGAAGGAGAATATAGATTTTAAAGTTTACGATGTCTATGGTTGAATGTTTTTTAAAAGTTTCTGGTGTATTTTTTTCACTTGAACAGAATTACTATAGAGTGATAAGTGAAAGCATGGTACTCTGGAGATAAATTACAATTGCAAATAAGACAAGATAGAAAGATTGAATCCAATTCAGAAATGGAAAATGGGTCTTACCCTACAAACTATTTTCTCTGTACTTCTCATTGCCACAAAATACCACTGTTTAAATTAACCTAGATATAACATGAAAAATACATAGTTGCAAGGTAAGATGGTAAAATGACATCTGAAAAAAGATGCAGGGACAGAAAATAGAAATTTTAAAGGATAATAAAGATTGTTCATTGAGGATCAGCACTTCCTTCCTGCCACTGAAAAAGCATCTTGAAGGTAAAAATGTGACTGCAGAGATATAAGTACGCAGAGTTCTAGGACTAGCTATGGGCAAAATTGCTCTCTACATGTCAGTCTTGAGTCTGATTTATATGCAGGCAGTCAGAGAGGGGCATGATAAATAGTTTCTGTTCCACGTTAGATAAAATTAAATTGTTTTCAGTAGGAATGTTTCACTTGAGACATTTGGAAGACTGCTACTTAGGAAGGTACGAGCTGTAGCTTCTGGAAATAAAGTCTGCACAATGTTCTAACATGCCTCATCCAAGGCAGGGAATTTTTAACTCAGTAGCTGGGAGACACTCAAAGACAAAATGTCAGCCTGACACCCTCAATCAAGTTCTACCTTTGGCAAGACCTTATATCAATATAAGATACTTACCTGTGATTTGACCAAAATGAGATAGATAAATTCTATGATGTTCACTGTTACTTCTGGAAGACTGCCTACCCATTGCCACTCAGATGAAATTTTACTTGTGCTGTAATTCAGTTGTGTGAACACAGGAGCATAAACAAGTGTGAAAATTCTTTCTTGAAGCACTGCCCATGGAATAGACTTTCCCTGCATATTCTTTGCAGCCTGCACTGTTCAGCTGCTCAGACGCATGTGGAGGGACCTGTAATCTGTCCTATAGGTAAAGGCTGACATATTAACAATTATACCTTGGGAATAAAAATTATAGCTGTTTGGTATCTTAATGAACATCATTTAAGTGCCACATTCATCTTGCCAGTACAGGTTTTCCAGTCTACAGGTGACAGGCTCCATCCCCTCTTCTGTACTACCACCTTACATACAGTACAAAATATGCCTATGGCATCAAGATCTACTGCATGGGAAATTATGGAGAACTGCGGTGTGTTATGCTGTGCTGGGGTCTATCCCACTACATGGAGTTCAGTTCCCACAAGTCCCACCTGGAGAAGCAAACCACTGGCATGTTCTATGAGCAATGTGATATTGTGGAATACCCCTGGTACCTTTCCCTTCTGTCTTGCTCCAATTTACAGGAGGGAGGCAAGGTTCTTTTGATATATTATGCCCAGCGTGAGATTAAGAAGAAGACATTCAAATGTTGTTCTGATCAGTTTCATTGGTCCGGGGCAAAATAGGCACAGGGGAGAGCAGCAGCAGAGTGGCAGGCCACAAGCAGCAGGACAGTACAGCACAGAGCAGGTGGTAGAAGGAGCAGTTGGGCCTCATGGAGCAGAGTCTCGATCAGCAAGCCCAGGAGAGTCTGTTGGCAACAGCAGGGCAGCAGTAGAGGAATCTGAGTCCAGATACCTGTCTTGAAGTTCTTCAGCATGCAAGATCTTCTTCAGCATGCAGGTGTCACATTCACATAGTGAAGCATCTGATGTCAGAAAACCTAACCTCATGGTTTGTCCATGCTCTTTTTATTCTACTTCTTCCCTGCCTACTTGACATTCCTGGGGGCTTGGGTCAGAGTCATGTGAGTACCCCTGAGATGACCATCTTCCTTGAGATAAGCGCACACAAAAGACCACTTCACAGCCATTCATCTGCAGCGTATCTCTCTCTTGTTGCCCCTGGACATGTCAATCTGTTACCCTCAGACAAAGGATTTCTCAATTCCTGACCAGAGCTTGCCTGGACTTGTCCATCTTCAGCAAACTTTGAGGCAATAATGTAAAAAGCGTGGCCTCTTACACCTTCTTGTCTGATTCTGTGATTTGCTGCTGGGGGCCTCAAACGTCAGAATCTATCTTGGTTGAGAATTCCCTTCCAGAAAAATGCCATAAAGGATTGCAGTGCTATTCAGGAGGTGGAGAAGTGCCTTGAGTTACTCTCCAGTCTTTTACTTCTAAAACACTGCCGAAGGAAACATGGGGTAGAGAGGATTCTTTCGAGTTAGGTGACAAACTGAAAATATGGAGGAAAAAATGAGTTCTAGATAATGTGAAAGGATTGATTTTGCTGCAACTCTTCATCTTTCCATTCTTCTCAAAAGAGAGGGAGAAAAAAGTGACAATCAGCCTCCTGGGTCTGTCCGAAGTGCATTTTGCAAGTAAAGTGAAATATTTCCTTTTCAATTACTTTATCTTTCCTATATTCATTTAAAAAAAAATAAATAAAAATAGATTCTAGAGTGGAAAAAGATTCTGGGAAAGCTGGACGTGTTTCAGCAGTACAAAGCTAAGAGAAATATTTTCATAATTTTCTTAATTTTTGGCTGATGCTATTGACAAAATTCATTCTCAGTCAAGCACTGAGACTTAATAATCACTTCTTTCTCAGAAGTATCAAATGCAACCTAATAAGTACTTTCTAATGTAAAATTGACTGTGCTAAGCACTGCTGTTTTTTATTTCTTTCAGTACATCTGATTCATTTCTACATTAAGTGGATTTGAAAAGAAAGCAGTCTGAAATGTCAGAATTTCTGATGAGCTTGCATCAGGTTTTTAGCAAGTATAGAGATCCATTGGCAGATTTCCCTATATCTTACTGAAGTCACCCTAAAAATACATTAATAGTACCTGTGGTTATGGTTTTACAATGTAATTTGACATAAAATGACAGCATTTATGCCCAGATACAGTCAGCCTAAATTATCTCTCTTGGAATTACATGCACAAGTGCATTTGCAAGAGTAGCAAATTCAGTGCAAGCCACTGTACCTGGCCAAATTTCCACTTGACATAAATTAAATTTGGAATTTGGTAAATCATGACAGGCCATAGACAAAGGCTGTACATCTCCATCATGCATTTTCTGTTAGTCACATTTTCTTTTTTTTTTTTTTTTTTTTCAAATTTGAGCTTATTTGAAGTTTAATGCTATTTCCATTATTATGGACATACGCCATCATGGTCAAAAAAACGACAAAATTATTTGGGGCTTAAATAATCAATGACTGCAATACAAATGTCTATCTAAGTTCAGAAAAACAAAAAACAAACAAACAAAAACCACCACCAACAACAACAAAAAACATATTCTTCTACACTGTAGTATATGAAAAGGGAAATTTCACAGGAACATCAAGTATTTTCTTCTAATGATAGGGGCCTGGTAACTAATTTACTTATTTTCAATGATGGTGGGATCAATATTGTCCTTTTAAATATGAATGGTGAATAAGCTGGTCTCTGTAATTTCTCTTATGTTATTCCTGTTTAATTACTTTTCAGCTCCAAACCCAGTCACTGTTCCAAGCTTTCACACTGATTTCCTCACAGTTACACTCGGAAAGGCAACGACAGACTTCAAAATCTACTCTATGTCATCAGACACAAGACTTCTGATCTATTTCCAACATTACAAGATTGACAGACAGATTGAATTTAGCTGGCAGTAGACAGACATAGAGCTGATGTTCCCATCATCTTACTTTCTGTACTTCATATTGTTACTGTAGATTGCTTTCAAACACTAAAACAATGACAAGGATGAATGTAAGTGCTTTATAAAATTGCTTGTAAAAAATCAGCTTTGTGTCATCACCAATTTTAATCAGGTCTACTAGACTTTATCATTATTATTTACATTATATCTGTCTGTCCATCTAATGGTGGCAAATAGAAAGAGAAATCTTCTCTGTTTATATGGCACATCTGTCTTCACCTAGCAGCTGGCTCAAATGTACAACTCTGTGGAGGTTGCCATGGAGACTCCAATTTAGGAGCAACTGTATTTGAGGAGAATTTCCAGCACTGCAGTATGTGGGAAGGCAGATACGGAAATCAAAGTGTGCCTACAAATCTCAAGGCTTAGACAGGAGTGAGGCAGGACCAGGATGGGGTGTACAGGGAAAGTGTGGTTAGAGGTGAAAAATGTTGATACCACAAATGTTTAACATTACTGTCAATTCTCTATTATTTTCCTTTTCTGCACAACTATTTTAGGAAATAAATGAGTGACTAAATAAATGATAACTCTCTCTGTACAAATGACTGTAGTAATGTCCAGTATGTACAATTTCAAGTTTCTCTGAAAATGAACCCAGTATATGCTCTACCTTCTGCATGACAACCCACTAATATCTAGTTTATAGGAATGAATTTCTAAGTATTTTCTACCTGATCATGCCCAAAAATATTCACTCACTTTTCATTTTGTGCTTGCAGCAATACTTTTCCATAAAGTGTCTAGCCTTTCACTCACAAAAGGTTATCACAAAATTTATTGACTTTAAAAAACTGGGAAAAGGCAATGGGAAAAAGTCCACTAGCAAACTAGAATAAGGAGCCAGCATCTATAAAACTATATATACATACGTATATATATGTATGTATATAATTTAACAAATATATTTTTGGTAGTTTAGGACCAAGCCAGTGCTCTAAGGGCAAGTAACTTATTTTTATAACAGAAGTCTTAAGAACCTTTGTCTCAGCATTTCTCAAGACTCATTTTATAGCTTAGACTTGTTTGACAGTCAGAGAGGTTTTTTTGACACTGATTTTCAGAGTCAGCTTCTGTCAGTTTGTCTCGCTCCAATTTGTCGGAGGGAGGCAAGGTTCTCTGATATGTGTATACCCAGAGTGAGATTAAGAAGGAACAGTTCAAATGTTGGTCCAACCAGTTTATTAAAGTCCTAGCTGTTTTAGGGAGATGGGGAAGGGAAGGTAGGAGATAGGAAAAGTAGGAAATATAAGCAAGGAGTCTCTGAAGAGAGCAAAAGAGATAGTCACCACCGTGGGTCCAGCGAGGTACACAGTAGGTCTGTTGATCTCAGAAACTCATCTGATCACCACGGGGGATGGGAGAAAGCCAGGAAGCTCCACAGCAAACTGGCCTTGGGAGTTCTTCCAAAGAGGTTTTCTGCTCAGGGAATTCTCTGTAAAAGGTGTCTTTGGGAGTTTGTCTCTAAAGTCCCCAGTTTAGTGAGCACCTTTTATCCTCCATTTCTGTGAGGTTGTTTTTCGTCTTCTTTTCTCTCAGTTCAGTGTGACGTTCCTGGCCCACAGATAAGCCAGCAAGGGAGGGGGTTGTCTGTTGCCAGGCACAAGCATTATCGCCTTCTGCAGTGGTCTGCTCCTTCAAGCAGCACCCCTGAAGAAAAGACTGCTTGTCCTGTTTCTGCTTATCTTTGCAATCATAAGCAGAGATACTGTGGCACAATAACACCCAACATGCACCCTCCTAGATAGTTAGCAGTCACCAGTCAGAGTCCTATCATCAGAAAGGCCTCACGAAGCAAGCTTTGAGACAACAAAAGAAAAACAGTTCTGTCCTTCACACAGTTTTTCCATGTATTGTTTTTTATTATTTTGTTTTTCAACTTAGCATCCTGTGAATTTTCTTCCAAATGGTAGATGATTGACAGAGCTTTGGATTAACAACTGCTGTTTGCTTCAATATTGTTATGAAGAACGAGACAAGACTTAAAATTGGTTTAAAAGATCTAAATAACAGAATTTGTTCTTATTTCAACAGGCATCTTTCTGACAGTGACCTTAGTCTAGTCCTTTTCTTACAGTTCCAGCTTCTCAATGACAAAGTTCATTAAAGAAAAAAAAAAAAACAACAAAAAAAAAAACAACCCACATTTATTTTGCTACTAAAAGTGTAGTGGTGATGCTAATTCAGAAAGTGTTTACAGAAACATACACAAATGAAAATCTATGCTGTAGGGCTTATTACCAGACAATTCTTCATTCTTCCTTAAGGAAACACATGTCCTTTAAACACTCACTTAAAAGTGGATATATGATCTGTCATGTAATTACTCCTACATATGATTATTTAAGATAATATCTATAATACTACCTTGAAAAAATCATATAGGATTAAGTACAAGTATTTAATAGAACTGATTTTTCTTTCTTGCACATAAAAGTTGAAATGAGGGCTAGATCTTTCAGCTTTTTCTGACACAAAGCTACATTGCTCCAAAAGTAGCGCATCTGGCTAACTAACTTCATAAGCACCGCCATTTCCTGAACCATCTTAGGCAATCAAAGGAGAAACCTAACATGTGCTAAGAGGGGTATGTAGAAGAAGACAGGAAATTGAAGTCACATAAGCGTCAGGCAAGACAGACATCACATGCATAAGTGGGTGACTAAGAATCCCTTGTGCATTGATTATATCTACCACACTTCCAGCAACAGGGAGGAGGAAGGGGGAATAGGTGATCTTTGATGAGAAGCTAAGGCATAACAGGGTCCAACCCTATCTTGCCTCAGAGCAAGCATATCACCATGTTTTAGGTGCCTGGGGAAAATTTAAATTCACCATTTGATATGTGGGTAATGGGAAGAATATATACTGTTACAGAATGGAAAAGGAATAGGAAGCATAAGAGGATTTTATTACCTGAGGCCCTCCTTAAGGTTACATGCATAATTCTGATAGCTTTCCTAAATTAACAAGGAGAACATGGTTTAAGATAAATTTTTTTCATCCACTTCAGCTACAGTAGTCATGTCTGGGGAATTCATCAGATATAAATAAATGAGCTAGACCTTTTCTTTTCTTTTCTTTTCTTTTCTTTTCTTTTCTTTTCTTTTCTTTTCTTTTCTTTTCTTTTCTTTTCTTTTCTTTTCTTTTCTTTTCTTTCCTTTCCTTTCCTTTCCTTTCCTTTCCTTTCCTTTCCTTTCCTTTCCTTTCCTTTCCTTTCCTTTCCTTTCCTTTCCTTTCCTTTCCTTTCCTTTCCTTTCCTTTCCTTTCCTTTCCTTGTGAATGTACTTGAATTAGTGATTATTTCTTTAAAAGAAGGACCATTTCACAATGAAATCAAGCTGTGCTTCTGATGCATCAACACGACTTTTCAGGTTTAACACTGTCCCAGCCAAAATGAGGGTAGTTACACATGAAACAAGAACCTGATAGTGAAGAGCCACATCAGAACTCTGAGACCGGGCTGTATTGAGGATCTCTCTTATCAAGAAGCAGAACTGGGACTTGGTTTTGATTGCCTGGATTATGATATCAGTGAGAATCTTCAAGTAAGATTTCCTTTACTGTGGCAATTAGAGATATCCTAGAGATTTGTTCTCATTTGAAAATTCCTTTCTTTTCTTCTTGTAATTCTGGAAAATATTTAGTAGAGGGAGTCTTAGAGCATGCTGTAACTTATCAGGTACCTGCATCCTGTCACTGGACTAGATTTTAGTTGTAGACATCAGCAGGCTTTACTCTATGAGAAGAAAATCCTTCCTGATGTCAAGACAGAATTGACTACATGCAGCTGTGTAATCAAACCATGGTAGAAGAGAAAAAAGAGAAAAAATAAGGGAAAGCATATGCCAGACTTTGTAGATTTTAGCTTTGCTGCATTCTTCTTCCTCAACTAATGTAATATAAACCCAATCAGTAGCTTTGCTAAATTTTGCTGGCCACAGTCTTGCCTAGGAGTATTAAATCTCCTAGTCTAGGATAATTAAAATTTCATTTTATAAAATTGCATTTATATTTTCCACACTGCACAAGATTTTAAGCATAGTCAATGATTAACTTTAATACATTTCAAAATAAGGTCTGGGAAATAATTTCTAGTACAAACATGAGATCAAATACATATATACTCAAGTTATATGAAAGCACAGTAACCTCCGTGATCTAGGAATATCTGAGACTTGCAGATCATAGTGATGAAATCATGCAAATCTTTGACAAATGAAATCATGATGGGTAGTGAAGTCCACAGTAAACAACAATATTTGAAGACCTTCTTCCTGGCAGCTTATTTATTCAGTCTGCCTCACTAAGCATTCATTTTTAATTCACTGCTTTTTTCCTAGGTTGGTCTCAAAAGTCTTGCTCCACTAAGTTAAAGAATCTAAATAACTAATCTTAAACAGAAGCTGGAAAACAGATAAGGGTGGAAAACTACAAGGAAGTATTTTCTAAAAAAAGAAAGATGGTGGTATTTTTTAATGTCAATACAGCCTTTTCTTTTTTTGTTGTTGTAACAGCAAAAGTCAGAAATATTTTTTGAACGTGCATGAAGAACCATGTAAAATCAGTTATCAGCGATTCAGCATAAGTGACATTAAAATAAATAAAGGAATCTATAAATGGGTATGTACATCCAACAACAGGAATTCACAAAATTAAGCACATTGTACTAAAGATAATTATAATAACTAATAGTTGCATCAATATATTAATAATAAAAATCTATGTATTTGACAGGGAAAAATATATATAATGATTGTTGAACTGTTCATTGGCATCATATAAAGTTATATGTACAGACCAAATTAGAGATGATGCAAGAACCCTTCAAACTCTGTTGTCAGATTAAGCCTACAAAAGATATCCTGAAAAACTTTTGGATGTCTTACTACTGTCATTGTTGAATATAATCTTTTGTAGTGCATCAATATTTTAAGCTAATTCCTTTTCCATCTATTGAAGGGCAAGGATTTATAACAGCCTAAGACCAAAACCCTAAACTTCATAATTGTTTGACACTTTTTTTTTTTTTTTAAATAATAATAATAATAATTCTGCTTCTTATGTTTTTAATATCCAAACAAGGAGGTTTATAGAAATTTCAGTAAGTAAGTAACCCCACATTGGTAGGCAGAAGTGTCAGCATATGCAGAATGAGACTAGGCTGCATTGTGATTGTCTAGAAATAACTTATTATTTCCCTTTTATTCTGTTTGGTTTCCACATATATACTTTTTCTTTGATCCACTAAGACAATTTCAGCCTAAACTTCTTAAAATTGCATAACACATTTTATTTAAGTTTCTCATTCAAGTCAGCAATAAAAAGAACAATTTGTATGGAAACAACTTGTTCTGTTGAGTCTTTTCCTGAATACCAATGAAAATCTGAAATAAGTAAGAAGTGGGAGAAAAAAAAAAATACAGAAAATATTTTGGAATAAAGTGGTGTAACAGCTACTCGGAGACAGAAACCAAAAGGAGAACAACAAAGTAAAATGAGAAGGGGAAACACAAAAAGGCAATATTAATAATATTAATAAGAACAAAATAGATTTGAAATACTGTCCTGCATATGGCAGGAGGGTTGAAATTAGATGATCATTATATTCCTTTTCAACTCAGGCCATGCTATGATTCTATTGAATGTTAATAAAATAGTAGTTTTTGCATGATATTTTTGAGATTTTGAAAATTAACTGTTACAAAACATTTATATTCATTTTAAAAACTTATATTTTGTCCTGGAGAAAAGAGAAGGAAGAACAGAAAGGAAGGGAAGAGGAAAGGAAAGAGAATTCCCAATTGACTGAGAATTCTGTTCCCACTGTCAACATCTAAATTAGTCTCAGAGTTAATTATGTATAAATTGTCTACAATTATAGTTATTCCAGGTTAAATAACTGAGAAGTTGATAAAGAAGTACATTATTAAAAACCATCATAGGACAGGGCATTTACTTATATCAAATTCTTCTTGGTATGCTTAGCTTACTGCTCTGTGGAATATTAATTAAAAAAATCACACTATAAAACTGGTAAAATTCAGGCAAAGCAAATAATAAATATTCAAAGGACGTCTCAAAAGTAGGAAATAATTTTTGAATTTAGTTGTTTCCACTGGCATTTAAGAGGAAATATCTGCAAAACTGAATTCTCATTCTAGAAGATTGTGACTTTAACAAGGTTTAGTGGCTAGCAATGACAAAACTAAAAAGGAATAACTCAGTTTTTTCTAAGGGATGCCAAACACTGAGAATATTTCTAGCATTTGTGTATTTCAAAAATCTGGAAATGGAAATAAATGAAATAGAATTAAAATGGAAATGAAATGAAAAAGCAATAAGAATATTTTAAGAGCTATAGAATATTTAGGTTTGTGAGTTATGTCTATTTAGAATACTAACATTAAGTTGACTTGATTGTACTATCTGCTGAGCTTTGCTAGATAAGATAATTGTTCTTTAATCTAGTGTTTATAGACAACATAAAGACCATTGGGAATTTAATGAAAAACTCTGAAACTGGAATAACATTGCTATTCTTATGACTGAATGTGAAAACCATCAGAATAAGCGAGATGGATTTTTCTATCTTAAACAGTCTTGATGGTCATATCTTTTTCCCTTCTGAGAATGCAGGCTATTGGTCTCAAGGAGGGAAAATAGTTTGACATTTAACAGCCCATGTACTTCAATACATTAGATTAGATATTCCAATGTACTCAAAATAAGAGTTTGAGACAATACAAAACAAAACAAAAACTACAAAAATATTGTCATTATTAGTCAAAACACCATAATAGAGAACTTTGTATTCCACTTATCCCTTTATCAGTTCCAGTGATTTGCAGTTAAGATGTGGCGCATGTAATATATTAGTAACCATTCAACTCCTGGGAAACTCAGTGGTTTATCTTTTTATCCACATCTTAATTGGGGAACTGAAGCATTCTCCCTGATCCTGAGGTTCTTTGCTTGCCAAATTGTTATCCCATACCTTTGTCAAGATCAGACACCATTAGAGATTATCTGCCAAAAGCAGCCTCAGCAGAGGTACCTGCAACAGGAGCAGCTGCAGAATCGGCAGCAGTCTGTGTAGGGAGAGTGAGAGCTACAAAGACTGTTTGGTCCCATTTCTGGTTGGCTCTCTGCTCCAAATCAGTCTATTTACCAATATACAACCACAGTTTTGCTAACAGAGTCTATTTTACACCTGAATACTTTTTACTAAAATGTGGTCAGGCATCTGGTGTTGGTGCTAATATTCACAGGGAAAATATTACAGTGGAAATGCTTCTCAGCACTTAGGAAGGTGTATAAATCTATTGCTGTACTATGCAAACACACAGAAATATATCTCTGAGAGCCTGCATTGCTGAACACCCAGAGGACATTCTGTATAGTATATATTTTAACACCTTTAATTTGAAAGATTATTTTCAGTGCTTCTTTACATATTTCATTTATGATCATTAATTTTCAACAGCACTTGGTAACAGGATGTTGAGGCAATACAGCATACACTTTCTAATTGGTTTTACAAAGCCTTGCATTGAAGTGAAATCTACTTTAGGGACATCTGCCTACTTAGTATATTATAAGCAGACTATATCTTTTTTTCCTTCCACTTAAAGGATTTACATAAGTACATTCCACTGACATACTTAAAGGTTTTAAACTCAATATTTGGATGGTTTAAGGATACAAGCAAAGGAGTAACTTACCAGTTTAAATCAGACACTAAGATTAAATCTGATTTACAGTTCCCCAGGTGGCCTTCACGGTTGATGTGCACAGTAAGTTGAAAAAATTGTCCAATTTATCATCTTCTAAGCTAATACTGTTGTTTTGCCTATCATAGTTACTGTATTCTATGGCCACAAAGGAAGAATATTTAAACTAGATTTATTTCTAATAAAAGGTGTATGTTGCCATTCTCAGATACTGAACCATAGAATCATAGAATGCCCTGGATTGAAAAGGACTATAATGATCATCTGGTTTCAACCCTCCTGACATATGTAGGACTACCAACCAGTAGACCAGGATACCCAGAGCCACATCCAGCCTGACCTTGAATGCCTTCAGGGATGGGGCATCCACGACCTCCTTGGGCAACCTGTTCCAGTGTGCCACCACCCTCTGTGTGAAAAACTTTCTCCTAATCTCTAACCTAAAGCTCCCCTTTTAGTTTAAAACCATTCCCCCTTGTCCTACCCCTATCCACCCTCATAAACAGGCATTCCCCTTCCTGCTTAAACGCTCCCTTCAAGTACTAGAAGGCCACAAGGAGGTCTCTCAGAGTCAGTTTCTAATCTACTGCAAAGTCCATCCTTCAAATCCACACCTCTCCAATTTACAGAGAAGGATGTGTTGAGTGACCATGTCAAAGGCTTTGCACAAGTCCAGGTAGATGACATCCATCGCCCATCCACCGAAGCTGTCATTCCATCATAGAAGGCCACCAAATTGGTCAGGCAAGATCTGCCCTTGGTGAAGCCATACCGGCTGTCTCAAATCAGCTCTTTGTCTTGCATGTGCCTTAGCATAGCTTCTAGGAGAATCTGCTCAATGATCTTCCCAGGCACAGAGGTAAGGCTCACTAGCCTGTAGTTCTCCAGGTTTTCCTTTCTCGCTTTCTTAAAAATGGGAATAATATTTCCCTTTTTCCAGTCTCCGAGGACTTCACCACGCAGCCAAGATCTGTCAAATATGACAGAGATTGGCTCAGCAACCACATCAGCCATCTCTTTCAGAATCCTAGGATGGATATCATCCAGTCTCATGGATTTATACACATTCAGTTTCATGAGAAGGGCACGGACTTGTTCCACCGTTACAATGGAACAGAAACCACTTCCCACACCCTTACCTAGATGCTCAGGGTCCTGGCAGACACAAGAAGCCTGACCACCAGTGAAGACTGAGGCAAAGCACTCACTGAGTACCTCAGCTTTGTCTGTGTCTAAGGAAGCCAGCTCCCCCTCTTTCATCAGAGGGGGAAGACTCTAGAACAGCAGCGCCCCCCTTCCCTATTCCATCCCTTTGTACTCCACCCTCTTTTCCCATCAAGTTTGGTACAAGGCCTCGAACTACCTGCTCAACCCCAGATGCCCTCATTTTGTCCCCTCCCCCCTTCATACCTAGTTTAAAGACCTTTCAGCGAGTCCCACCAGTTCCTCAGCTAGGATCCTCTTACCTCTTGGAGAAAGGCTACATTCCTCTGCAGTCATCAAGCCAGGAAATGATTAAGTTGCCCCATTGTAAAAAACAAACAAACACAAACAAACAAACAAAACAAAAACAACAACAACAACAAAACCACCAAAGTTCCTGTGTTTGCACCAGCCTTTAAGCTATTAATTTATGAGGTGGGCTTTTTTGATGAACAGAACTGCAATTAAAATCAGGAGTCAAGCTGAAAATTGACATTTCATATAGAGCAGCTTAAATTAACTGCCAGGCTATGTCAATACAGCCATAAATTGCCTGAGTCAAGGGGTGGACTGAAGTAATCAGTGATCCTTCACCCACTGTCCATTCTTCCCCTCTGACAGCAGCATATTTCCCTGCAAAGTCCACTTTTTCTTGCTTTATGCAGCATAAGATCCTTTAGGAAGGACCCTAGATCATTTGCCTGCCTGGAGATAACCATCTGATATCACTTCAGAACAAATAGTTTTGAGGTTAGGGAGGAGGAGACTTGGCAAGACAGGAGGTTCATTGTTCTCATCCACATCAACCCCTGCTGGTGCCACAAGCTCAGATGTTGTCCCCCCGCATAAGCCAAACTTGGACTTAACTGCTGTCTGTCACAAAAGCACAATGATCATGAGATCATTGCAAAGTCTTCAGATATCACACAGACTAGTTATATCTTGCATGTTGATTTATGAAACCTATGAGCCGTGGCAATTAAATACATGGTTTAATTTCCAGAGATGTCAATCATTAGGTGTTCTCAGATATGATCATTGAGAAACTGGTGCGCAGAATTTTTTAAAATTAATGCATTAGAATTTAAGTAGCTGATTGTGATTTTAATAGCCTAATTACAGGCAGAGAATGTCTGAATGTTTCTTCTTCAATTCTCCCTAATATTAAGGAAAGTAATTTTTCTCATTGGAACAGTGAGTTCACCATTAAGAGTCAGACATGCAATTTGTACTCCCGCTAATAGGTAATCAGGTTATGCTGGCATACCACAGTGCAATCCCTAAAGAAACAAGGAGTTAATCTCTAGAGGAACTATATCAGGTCCTGGAAATATTGTTGATTTTTTTTACTGTAAATGTTATATCTGTCATCTGGTATGTTTGTATTGCACAGTATGATTCTACGTGGATTTCTTATTTCTACATAAGAGTATGGGAACTGCTGAGTCATGGCCTGGACAACTGATTGAGCATCTGGAAGGAGAGACCTGAAAGCACAGGTGAAGGTAATTCATCTGTGCAATTGGAAGGGGTGGAGCTTGGCTTTAACCCTGTTAGACCTTATTTTTTGCGGGCTGACTGCTGCTGAGACCTCTTCTGGAGATCAGTCCTTTGTGGAGTTTTACTGTAAGCCTAGATCTTTGGAGATAGGTGAGTAATATTTTTGTAATGTTCTCTCATTGTGCTGGTCCTGCTTCCATCACAGTGAGTAAATACTACAAAAATGAGGGGAGACTGTATCATTAAGTCTTAAAATCATCTATCTGCTATTTCTATACTTGCAAACTCTTCTCTATTACTGCACTGTTTATTTCGTGCATGTTATCAACCAGTCTCATTCAAGGTAATCTACTTGTTCTTGTAAGTACAATTACTAAATTACATTAAATTGACTATTGTTGCATAAAACTGCTTAGCTGCTAGACCAAAGAAGTTCTATTTGCTGACCTTTCTAGTCCTGTAGGTACTCTTCTCACTCTAAACTGAACTTTTCCCATGAGCAAAAATATAACAGTACGAAGATGTTTTGGGGGACAGAAAGGTTCCTCTGAACATTTTTAACTTTCCAATAACACTGTTATTTTGGAACTGCCTTGCTTCTATGTCATTTTTTTAAATTATTTTTATTTTTTTTAAATCATTACACTAACAGTGTCTGTAGCACTGAACCATTATTGAAGTTTTACTTTTGTGCCATTTCAGTGAACATTACAAGCAAATACAATTAGTCTGTCTTCATAAATCTGAAATTTATCACAGAAAGACATAAAACTTGAACTTATCTTGCTTCCAACACATACAATAATAAAGAAAAAGTGAAAGTGTACATAGGTCATTCCAAAGGTAATGTCTCCTTTTTAATATCCATGGAAACTACGGCAGATAAAAAGAGTACAGTAATATTGTTTGATGGGGCAAATTCTCAGCTACAAAATGCTAATCTTGCATCATAGTCGGTACCTTCAACTGTGCATTTTCAATACAAATGAACAAGAGCCTGCATACTATGCTTGTTATAAATATATGTATGCAGAGGTGCTGTTGCCATTGTTGAAAAACACCACCCACTGCTTCCTTTGATGACATCCACTATTTGGTCTTCATAAACATTCAGCAAGCATCAATGAACATCAGCGGGTGTTATTTTTATCTCACATGGAGGAATTCAGTGTCACACCTCTGCTTCATACAAACTTCCATGTTAGACATCATTTTGACAGTGCCCCTCTGATGACATCTGTCATACATCTGCCTCTGGCATGGTGGGCTGATATAATTAAAAAGGAGGCATTACTTTCAGAGCAGCCCCAATAATTGTTAAAAAAGCAATGACATTTGGAAAAATAAGAACTTCCTTTTAGATTTTAAGTCATCACTACTAGTGGAAAAAATTGCTGCCAAGGTACTTTTAAAAACAACACTTCATATCTCACATTCCCCTGAAAAAATATGAACACCTTAGAGCCTACTGCGCTGTCAAACAATCCAGGGCATAATATGCAACATGTTGTTCAGTTTCCAGAATATAAGTTGGTAGGAGACAGAAGAGCTATTGCAAATCTTTGAAACTATCAGCTCCTCTGAGACATGGAATTTTTAAGAAGAATCTTGAAGAGTGATAGTGCTTTTTCTCTTGGAAACACAAATATCACTCAAGAAAAAAAGAGAAAGCACAGAGAACTCAATATAGCTTCTACAGAAGTACAGTCAATATTTGTCCTGTTGACTGCACAGTTATATCATCAGAACGCAAGCAACAAGAAAGTATTTTTCCTTTTTTTTTTTTTTTTTTTTTTTTCCCCTTTAACTCTATCATATTTGAAAGGAATGTTCCCCATTAGGAACACAGGAAGTGTCTGATTTTGTGTGACAGCTATGATGTGAATTTTTGGCTTTTACATTCCAATAAATGAAGTAGGAAAGGGAGTGGGACTTCAATTCACTTTTTTTTTTTTTTTTTATTAAAAATTGCATACTATCCTAATGTCATTTTAAAAGACAGAAAGCTGAAGGAATTTGAGAGGCTAATAGAGGTGTACCACAGATACTTGCCTAGTGTTTCCATTTATCTTAATCCACAAAAGCAAATGATTAGATGATTTTTATTCTAGGCACATGTGACAGCCTGACCTGCATGGATCTATCAACTTAGCCTGAGTATTAAAAATGAATATGATTGGAAAGGTCTATTGTGTCACTGGAAATTAAAGTATTAATCGCATGAGGGGATGCATTTTATATGGCTAATTATGGATACATATATTTAAAAATTAAAATGCTTTACAATACTTTCCATCCATAATGACCATAAACATTAAGTATGAAGTGAAAAAATATTCAGCCACAGCACTTGCTCTTTATTAATCTTAGTCCCTAGATATTTCAGATTTAAAAGTAATTTACTGTGTTTTGTTTTTATTTTTATTTTTGAAGCTGATGTCACAGCAAAAAAGGAATTCTAATATCAGAATTGTCATACAATATATTTCTTTCTAAATTTTATTTAAACTTAGAAGAGCTGATCTGAAGGTAACGTCTCTTGTCTTATGGCAGCACACAGTGTCAGAGACATATGTTGTTGCAGAAACTTACAGGAGCAGCATGGGTGCTCTTGTTCATCTCTGGTGAAAAAGCATTGTTAATGGTCTTGACTACTCTGAAAATGAGTAGTATTTTATAGCTGACAATTCACTCTATCAAATAGTGTTATTGTTTTTTTTGTATTTGTTGTAGTTTCCCCAGAAATCAATAGGAGCCATTTCCTTTGGACCTGCATGCATCATTCAGATTTTATGACAACTACAACATAACTCTGGATTGCAAATTTTCAGATCAGAGTGTCTGAAAGTGAATTCAAGTCCTCACAATGAGAGGTGTTTTTGTTTTTGTTGTTGTTGTTATTGTGGTTGTTTTTCTCCATATTAGGGTCAGATAATTTTTTATCCACATTTTTAATGATAATCTTTGCAAATAGCAACAAAAGCAATGCTTTTTAACCAGGTCAGGTCTTCTCTTTCCAAGACACATGCACAGTTGAAATCAATTTTTTTTTTTTTTTTTTTTTTTTTTTTTTCCCCTACATGCAAAATTAAATACAGAAGGACTTTGGCCTCACACTCAGATCAGTTTCAACAGAAATAGAATCTTGATGCTTTCTGTCAGATACAGCTCATATCCTGTTATGGTAAAAACAGTCACCCAGGAATTGTACCCAATAACATCTTTATTTAAGGATAACTTGTCTCTCCTGAGTGTTCTTCTTATAGCTGCTATTTGTCAAGTAATCTATAGTAAGTCAGGCTCTTTCTTGAAAGATATTTGCTGCAGAAGAACACACGAATCAAAACTGGTATAAAGCTGCATAAACCATTTCATATTTTGTTTTAAAATGATGAGATTTCCCTTATATCTTGGATAGATTAACTGGATCTCAAAAACATATGAGAATTAAGGGAGATAAAAGTCTAACAATTTGGTAAATTAGGTGGTCAAAACAGAAGAGGTATTCCAGAAAAAGGAGAAAGAAAAGAGCTAACTGAAATGAAGAATTGAAGCTCATGTAATTGATGGAAGAAAAGGACTTAAAAGGAGATCTAGCTAAGGGTTACAAACAGCAGAGATGTGTACAGAGCTTCCGAATCAAAGAAGGTTTTGAAATAGCAGCTCAGCATGATATCCAAGCAGTAAAGTAGCTCTGAGAACCACAGCAGGGCCAGCATGCATAGGAGCCCAGTGTGAAGAGCTACTGAGCTTCTGGGGAACATAAAGGCTGATTCCCTGCATAGGAAACAACTAGTTTTGTTTTTGAAAGACTCAACATAGATTGGCTTTAAAATGTATTCTGAAATACTTCACAGTCTTGACATGGGGAAGAAAATGATGAATTCATTCTGCATTTAACAAACTGTTCATTTACCTCCCACTGTTTTATCAAACTCAAGATTTCATGTGATTGGTGAAAACTCACACTGAGAAGGCAACAAACTGATAATATTATTCTAACATTGTAGTAGATTTCAGAGTCCAAATGTGTCGTTCAGTTACTACTGCAAAAAGCAAGATTAATCAAAGAAAGGCATAAAATAGGATCAGCAATAGTTCTCATGTAGCTTGTTAAGGCTTGCTTTTATCATCTTCATATCCAGAAATGTAGAAATGAGCTGAATGATGAAGTGTGATTAAATTCCAGCCTTCATTTTCTCTTCAGTTTTTCTCTTCTCTAATCTCAGTTTGAGGAATGTGCCACAACTTGCTTACTTGTAACTCATACAGGATACGTGGTTTAATAAAAAGTGTACACAAGCCTGATTCTGAATTTGTAAATCCAGCAAGTTCATATTTGCCTTGCTCTTGGAAATGTGGTAGAGCTTGTTTATGATATCTGAAGTGCTAATTAAAGGATTTCTATTCTACTTGACTAGTGCTTAACATTTGATTGGCTTTCGCGAGATAATTTTCTGACAAAAAAGAAAGTGAAGTTGAACTACAAATCACATTCCACTAACACTTAGACAAAATGCCCAGAACTATGATCAGTGGACATCCCTGACTAATAGGTATGATACCTATTTCATTCTACCTACAGACTCTGGAAAAATGTAACTTCTCTTTATATACAATATTTCTAATGGAGTCTTGACTCTACAGACCTAAAGATTTCTTCTCATACTCTTTTGTTGTTGTTGTTTTGAGAAGAGTTAATTTGCAGCAGTAGATTTGCTGCTTTTCCCCAGTCTGTGTTCTAACCTAGGAAATTCTCTCATTTATCTGTATTCCAGTAATGCTATAGTTTCTCTGCCTCTTCAACTCATACACCAAAACCAAGTTTACTGTATTTCACCCTCTTATACATGATACGTCATTTTCCCCATAGATCAGTCTTTTATCTAGAAAGATAGGATTAATTTTTTTTTAAGAGATCCTCTAACTTCTCTCCAGAATATTTTTGAGGTTTCTCATGATATGAAAGTCAGTTGGAAGTCAGCAGGAAATTTATACTAGTCAATTCAGCTGGTTAGTTTCCCTAAATGCAGAAAAAAAATAACTTCTAGAACTTCTGCATTTAGAGAAACTATCCAGCAGCTTAAGCTATTATTTCTAATAGCATAGTTCATACTTTTCCTTATGCCATGCCTTTCTAATACAGAAACATTACTTGCATCCTATACTTTTCACCTCTTTTCCCCCTTCAAGAACAATCATTTTCTACACACCCATTTTACTAGATATGTCACTCTAAACTTTGTAACTTTAAATAGTTTGGAACAGGACTGGAACACACAAATATTTATTGTACTGTTTATCTTTTTATTATTATTATTATTTTTAATAATGCAACTCTTAAATGACTTAGCAATATACTTAGCATGACAAAATTTCTGTAAAGACTTATTATATTTTCAGAACTGAAGAAAAACTTCTGTTCTTACCACAGTTGGTTCAAATAGAGTAACAACATTTGTCTTATGCTTTTATTACAGGAACATCAATTCCCATGCCAATGTGATAGACAGAATGGAGGACAAGCAGTATATTACTTACATTTTTGTTGTGTCTACTGCTAAATAATATGCCCTAATAGATCAACACATCAAGTGCTTTTATGAGTAGACTGAATATATATTAGGTTCAATAAATGTAAGTTCATTTACATTTGTTTGACACAGTTTACCAGCAGTAGAGCTTTCTTGCATTTTATCCTATTTTCCTCCTAATCTCTACACCCTTCACTGAGTGTCCCTTCAGAATTTGTTCTAAAATCTTGTGTAGTAGTAAGGTCAGCCAAGTGAGATTTTCACATTTGATTTTCCTTTTCTACTGACAGGAGACGACAGGTTCTTTGAAAAGTGAACTTTCAGCTTTGTGTATCATTAAAGTTATACTTTACAGAACATAGATTCCTTAAAAATTTACAAGTAGATGTTGGTAACTGTCAATAAAAGACTTCCTTGCTTTTTCTGTTTCTTGTCGTTTCAATGATATATAGACAAGAAATGCAGGTAGGAAGGATTTTCCAAAGGTCGCTTAGCCAACTTGCTTTCTACAATGCCGTGACAGTGAACACATACAAGATGGACATAGGATACCATTTTGCATACCCAGGGGACCTGGGGTGTCTGCTCAGGCAGGGTGCATGTGGCTACTGCTTTCCCCACTCCAACTGCTAGAGCTCAAACTTCACTCGGGCTGCTCCAACCCCCCGTAGTTGTTTTGGGAAAACACCAATTTGCTCTCGTAGCTTATGCTATGGTCCCACTTTCTCCAGTAGCTGGCACTACAGCCTGTGGGCCTACATCATCAGCCTTACCCCAGTTTCACTAACATACACGTAGGTTTTGCCAGTAGATGACATACAGGGCTAGGCAGCACATGAGCATATTAGAGAGAAAATGTGAATGCACAAAAAGACAGAATTAAGAAAAAATTTAGTGATAAAATGTAGAAAGATAGATCAGCTCCATTTTACACAGAAGTGGCACTTTTTAGTCCCCTTTATACCTTCCTCCTTTGTTCCTCTTTCCCTAACATATTCTCCCATGGGTTTGCAAAGTTCTGAATTTTCTGCACACTCATAGTCTGGGACACCTCAGCTCACAGGTTAATTAGCTTCAAGGTTTGTCCTTCCTGGAAGTGGTACCTGTAGCTTTTCATTCTTGCCAATTTGTGACTGGCAGGTCTGCATTTAGTCACTTGATTGCTTTGGCTTAAATGTAGAATTTTCCACTTCTCTTACTGAACAGAAACCTGAGTTCCATCTCTTTTCTAGCTTGAGACTACAACATTTATATAGATAAAGTTATCTATAACATCCAACTACTGTGCTGAGTATCATTTTACCAGCTGCTGGATGAAAAGATACATCCCTAAATAATTAGTACTTACCTATTTCCCTCTTTCCAATCTGTCACTTTTCTCCTCTGTCAATGGTATTCACTACTCTTGAACTTTAATGTCTCATTTATTTTGTAAGTTATTTTCAGTTAACCAATTTCTGTATCATCTTCCACTGAACATTATTGTAGTATTTGTTTGTCTATGTTGTCTTTTTTTTTTTTTTTCTTTTTTCTTGACATGTATCTTGATCTTCCTCTCTAACTTCAGAAGAGAAAACATCGATCTGCTGAATCAGAAGTGTAGGTGCAACATTTTTAGAGGGCTTCCTCTTCAGATACAGAACTATTTTGAACAGAGCAAAGGACTAGGATATTTATACACTCAATATTTTAAAGATAAATTCCTTTAGTTTTCTTCTGATTTTCCTAAGGGAACTACCAATACATGCTGCAGTGTGGAAACAATATTTTTCCTTCAGAAGTTCACAAAAAAACTGGGTAACTCATTCCACTATTTTAACCTTTTCTGTTGGAGACTTTTTCCCCATTATATCTTGTTCTAATTCCCCTTGATGAAAATTACACCTGTTACCTCTTGTCCTTCACTGAGGCTGGTCTGGGGCATGAAACAGTGTAACAGTAATGACCCTCCTAAACCCTATTAGCTTTTTCTAAGGCGAACAGATGCCTGATGACAAGGTGAGGTCCAGCCCTTTCACCATCTTGGTCATCCCCTGCTAGACTCATATTTGATCAGTGCCCATATAGACTGGGGTATTGGAACTGGGTACAAGACTCCAGACATGCCCCCACAAGATCTGAGAAGAAGGAATAATCCCTTCTCTTGACTTACTGTATATACTTTTCATAATGTTCATGAGAATGCAGTTAGTTTTAATCACAAGTGTACACTGCTGATTCCCATTGAGTTTGCAAACCATGTTCCATAGATCATTTTCTGCAAAACTGCTCTCCAACAAGATGGTCCCAACCACATAGTTTCCAGACAGAGCTAGCGGCATCTCAAGTGCCTTTGCCTATGTTAGACTTCAAGCAACCTCTGCCAGTTCATTATCCCAGCCTATCAAGTTATCTCCAAGAATCCTCCTAACCATCACAACATCCTTCTCATCACCTACGTCACTGCAGTGCTCACCCCCACCTGCCAAATAATATAATTAAATTGGTGATCTCAAGGTTTCTCTAGGAAGTATTCTCTTCTACCAGTTTAATCAGGCCGCTCCTTGCAGACTGATCTGAAGTTCTTTAGTTGTTCTGGATGAGATGCTCTGTGCTCCACAGACCAAGCTAACTCAAGTATTCTGTACAGACTTGCAGATGTAGGCATAAATAATTGCTGTTGTGAAGACACTAAACCCTTCAGCTATATGGGGATCTGGCTGCATGTGTTTGTGGTTAAAAAAAGTGAATCCATAACAAATTCATGTGATTTTATTTATTTATCTACATGAACAGTTTTGGTTTTCAGGAATATTTTTACTGATTTACCATAGAAGTTAGGATGGTTTGTTAATTTAAGAAAAATACTGAATAAAGGAAACAACTTTTGCATGATTGTGTAGTAGAAAAGGATTTTGATTTTTAATAAAGTATTTACAGTGGAAAAGTAGTTGTCAGTAGTGGATATAAATTTGAAATACTACAGAGTTTTCATCTCTCTGTGGAGGGAGAAGGAATTTAGAGGAATAAGTTACCACACATACTGTGAAGTCTATAACTATTTCATATAATTGCTTTTGAGAGAAAACTCATTAAATGTTATTCTTCTTGTTACAAAGTTCTGAATCTTGCTTTCAGTTGACACCATTATTTTGATAACATAAAAGTATTCTGGGTTTAAAAGCAGTCTCAAGTAAAAGAACCCTACACATAGTAAAATCCATTCTGTCATTCAATACAAAATTGCTTAATCTCAGCTGAAAGAAGATGCGAGAGAAAAGTCTTTATTTTATCTTACGATTACTTTGCCTTAGCTCTCTGCCCTAGAGCAAAAAAAATAAAATAAAATTCAAATAAAGGCAATGATAAATAACAGTGAAAATGAATCACCAAATGAGTTATAAAGTAATCACTGATGGAAGAACAGAGACTGATAAAGGTAATAACATTTCACTGTCTTCATAAGAGAACCTGAAATTAACTGGTAAATACTAAATTCATTCAGAAAGACAAATCTATGATTAAAAATATAGCTACTATTCCATACAGATTTTTTTTTTTTTAAATTTATTTCTACAGATGAGCATTATATGTGATTGAAAGTAACAGTTTAGGAATGTTATGCTCCAGGAATGCAGAATTAGCCAAATTCCATCCAAGACCAGTATGACTGGCTGGGCCCTGACAAATATGTAGTGGACAGTCTTGACTCCACTGAAATTAAAAGTATAATTTCTATTCAAAATTCTTACATACGTTTTCAAATCACGTCTCCAACTACAGCTAATTGATTGCTTTCTTTTCCTTTAAGTTTGTTGTTCCCATTATCTATAGATTTCTGACCTGCCTAACCACAACCTGTAGTTAAAAACAAATGCACTGCTTACACCCATCCTCATTTTATGATGAATTGCACCGACATTCACATCAGTCAGTTCACATCAATCAGTCTGAGAAAACAGCTACTTGAGTTTATGACCACATTCTGGATTCCAATGGGGATTTGAATTTATATCTTTTATTCTGCAAATTAAGTACTAAATCTATATGTAACATAATTCTAAGATTTCCAGCATCTTGTGGATGCAAGTTGCTTGCCCATTATGCACTATGTTTTAGGGGTGCTAGGAACATAGCATTTTCCCCCAACTACATGGCACCTAACTAACAGAGCTGACACTAAAATAAACAAGAAGTGAGATTTTTGCATAATTGTACAATTGTTTGATTCTCTAGATGCAGGTAATAGCAAACATCCAAGTATAAGTTGTTAGGTCACTTTGTATTTCTCTGAACAAACAAATTAAAATATTCTGATTTTATTGTTGCATGCTAAGTGTGGAAGGGGCTGAAAGTTGTGAAATCTCATTTTGGGTCATTCTGGATGCACAACACACTTGCTCCAACTTCCAACAGTTTAATTACTCATTTAACTTCAGTCATGATCCCCCAGGCTCACACTCACTTACTGGCACATAATTACATTTTATTTCACAATGCCTCTGATATGACTCCTAGAATCCAACTGTGTCAAAAATTCTAACTCATAGTCCAAATGTAAGAAATGCACAGCCAAAAAAAATGGAAGTACTGATTTTTTAAAAAATGTTTTTAATAGATATCTAAATTACACCTGAAAGATGCATTTACAGTCTTCCTTCCTGGATACCCAAAGATTCAGCATTAAGTGACTAATGCTCACACAAGTCTTTTCCAGAAATAAAAGTTCAAGTTATAAGATTTGCACTGTCTTTCACTCCTCCACATCTGTCTCTTTTCCTTTTTCCTTTGTTTTCTTTTGCATTCTCACTCACAACACACATGGAAAGGCAAAAATAAATACAATTTTCAGTAAAAGAAACTGGTACAACCCTAAGATTTGAGAAGAACATGTTTCATAGGAGTGCTGGAGTTGTAAGTAGCATGAAGCAGGTGTGCTGACACAGATAGAATGAGGTTAAATGGATAAGGGAAATAGACATGAATATCCTGACATTTTGCCCGTAGCACAACCATCATAAAATGTGATATATAAATTCAGATTTAATTTAGTAGAGAATTAAAGTTATTATTTATACACTGAAAATGTACAAAATTCTCACTACAAGTGGAGATAAAGCCATACATTTCAGCCCGTGGTTGTTTTGTCTGTTTTGCTTTTTTTTTTTTTTTTTCCAAAAAGAAGGAAAAGCCATAATAATGGGTTCAATAGGCAGTTAAAAAGTACATGGAATAGTTAATTATATTCCTTCTTTTGATAGCATCTCATGGTACCAGGAACATGACAAAAATTAATGTGACTTTTAATGAAAGAAATCACATTCCACTTGATATATTATAGAGCATGTATTCAATTTTTTTAATTTTTTTTTTTTTTTTTCCTACTTACACAGACTTAATGTTATTCAGGGTGAACGGTGAAATTATACTATTCTCCAGGAAACATTATCGTAGGTGGCTGCATTTCCTGCCATCTAAAAGGTTATATTAAACAGAGTGGAAAACTCTTTAACTGTGGCTATCTAGTTGCTTATTGAATCACTAAGTATATATTGTTTAAGCAGAAGAAGATGAATGTCCACATTAATTTGTAATGAAATGTTGCACTGGAGTGTAAGTTAAACTATGTATTTTGATTATGATCTATACAGACATATGGATATACTGTTTCCCTATTGTTCAGTAGAGTCCAATGAAACTATCATATTTATCTAAGCAAAGTAAAGGTCATGATGTATAACATTTCACTATTACAACAGCAATTCTGTGGTCAAATTGCATGACAGAAAAAAATTGCAATTTTTTGTGAAACAGCAAATAAAACCTTCATTTTCTGCTTCCACATCCATATAGAAATAAATATGCAACTATTTCAGTATCACATGGAATATTTGGGGAAGAGAAGAAAGACTGGAAATTAAGCACACACCCAGACAAAGAAATCACACAGAGAAATGACAAGGAATAGAAGAGTATTCTTTGGAAAAACTAAATTGGAACTAGTTATTGTGGAAAAATGAATTTTCATATTTAACTGAGCTTAGAAGTGCCACATTAGTCAATAGCTTGCCTAAATAGTTAGGCAAAATGTCCCCAGACCATATATTTCCGGGTGTTATTTTTGGTTTTGTTTCCGCCCCACCCCCCCCACACCTTTCCCAAAAGTACTTCAGTGAACATGAAGCATCCCACTACCAACGATTCTGGTGCCACAATAACTGGAGCAGTTTAAAACAAGAAATATAAAACAAAATGTATTTTGGGGTACTACTGGAACTGTGTAAATATCTGGGAATATGGGATGTCTTGGTTTGATAGGTACAAGGACAAGGCCGTGTAACACTATGGCTCCCTCCTGGTCTATGTACATGATTATGAAAGTAATATGTGAGAGATGGATAATTTTTTCCCCAGATATTATTCTGAGATGAGGTGGGGTACAGACAGAGCACTCACCTTGCACTTGGAATACAAGAAACACTACAGGGTCCCACACTTTAGTTGTAGTTTATTTTACTACTTAAAGATAGAGGGGAATAAGAATGATTTAATGCAAAATGATTTGAGGGAATAGTATAAAGGACTATAAATGGTATGTAATAAAAAGGTGATATAAGATAGCCAGAACTTAAACAAAGGCTACTTTTTTTTTTTTTTTTTTTTTTTTTAAACTGCCTTGTAGAATGATATTTTAAAGGTCAATGGAGAATACACTGTGACCTTCCATATCTGGTACCTTAGAGCCATAAGACAAACTCTTCTCCTCAAAATTATACTCAGTTCATTCATTAAGACTTACATGATACTGAGGTTTCATGCAACAGTTAATCAATAAGGTTTGTGAAAAGTAAGGTATCTAAACATAGTAGGAAAAAAAAAAAATATATATATATTATCTATAGAATAAAGTCTTTGTGGAAAAACAGTGATAAAATAATTAGCTTTTCTTGACTGGCAGAGGTTGCTGACCTTCTGTATACAGAATCCAACAAAGACTACCACATTTTACCAAGTGTGAAATACTTTTTTCAAAAATTCCAGTTTATGTAGTATGTTAAGTGTGTACAGTCTCTGTGACATTAACAAAGGGATATAAAAATTTAATTACATTCATTTCAGTATTTGTATAGTTGGAATAACACGAGTATAGTTGTAAACAGATAGCTAGAGGGTACCGCAGAGAGTATCTAAGGAAAGACTCACCAACTCCGAGGCCTTCAATCAAGATGGATAATGTTGAGATCACCACCAGAACTCCACAGAGAAGCAACCTACAGAAAGAGATGCTACCTTATTTCTGAACAGCATGAAAATGTAAATATGCACTTTCATTTCTAAAGAAGCTTTGCATTTTCTGGAGAAAAAAAATAAATTAAAAAGTAAAAATCAAACCTAAGACATAATTGTAGTCAAAATCAATTTTGGGTAACAATACTGAGATTTTAAGGAAATATATAAACACTGTGATGCATTTCAAATCAGTGTTCAAGTCAGTCATTTACAGTAAAAGAAAACTTAAATAGGACAGAAAGAGTACTGAATAGGAACTCATCAGAATCATTAAATAGCATTAATACAGACATCACACTGATGTAAGGCTAATATTCTTAAATGACTGAAAATCAAACTTGGAATGTAGAGAATGAACAGAATATTAGAAAAAAAATGTTTTAAGAGAAACAGCTTATTAGCATTAACAGCTAATTGCAAGAGTTTATCCACTGTTTCTGCAAAAACAAAGAAATCCAAATAAACAAAATCCAACATTAGGAAAACTAATAGTTTTGAAAAAAGAGTCTAAAAGTAGACTTATTTGCTGAAAATTAAGGTTCTCACAATGGTTTCTGTTCTAATACCTTCATTTTCAATGAAGTTCACCTGCAACTACTTTGTATGACTTTCTATCTACATTTACATTGCAAGTCAGACACTTCAAAATCAGACCTTTCAGAAGGATGTACTGAAATCAGAATGGTTGTATGGTTTTGCTTAACATATATAGCATCTAATGTATTCTGGTGTGCTTAGCAAATTTCAGAACATGCTGACATGGTGGATGGAAGAAATAATGCTAGAATGCATTTGCAATATCTTTGCTTATGTTACCATAAACATTCACTGTGTTTGATGCTAATTTAAGGAAAAATCTTAGCAGTGCCATGTGAATTTTTCCTGCTTAAAAAGGAAAAATGATTTTTTTAAATAATTTAATGTATTTATGGTCCTACTGCACTTGCCTATATTTGCTAGAAATTTCTTATCTGAATTTATTAGAGAAGAGTACTCCCACCCCTCAAAACTAATAAGAATCTATTTGTGAAATACTTTCTAAGCCAGAATGCTCACCCCAAAATGCTCAAAAGTTCTAAAAACAAAGAACAACAACAAAAAAGCCATCCTCAGGAAAAAAATATTTCAGCATACAGAAAGACTGTTACTGAAAATGATCTCAAAGTTGACCCAAATATTATTGTAATGTGGATCTCTAAAGGCCTGTTAATTATTAGTCATCATAGCTGATGTATGGATCAGCTTTTCTTTAAAAATGGTTTCTTTCAATCAATAGATGTTGTGGAACAAGGTCAACAGGTGGGCAGGCCTGAATGACTGCACAAGAATTTCTAGATAACAACAGCTAAAGCACCTGAAGCAGAACCACGGAACAGGGATGTGAAGAAGCACCATGCCGAGTGCCCCGTGACGACATGATTTATGCAAGGGAGGACTCTGGGAGAGGCAAGGGGCATGCGTATTTGGGGTTGCATTATTGGGTGTGCAGAATGAGCGTGCGTGGAAGCCATTGCCAGTATATAAGCAGCGTGACTCAGCAGTAAATCAAGAGTAGACTCCATGGCATCCATGACTGTGTCTATCTCTGGACAGGGTCCATTCCGGGCAGGGTCCAGCCTGAGGTTGGTTGTTGGTGACAACAGATCTTAAACAATCAACGTTTTGTAAGAACTCCAGGAGACACCATACAAGCAAAATATAGCACAAACTGTGAATGAGGCGCATACCAGCGAGGTATGCTTGCAGATGTCCTGGCCTTTGAGACAATTTTAAATACTACATAGCTTTGTTGTTTACTTGTAAGGCTTTGCAGTTTCGGCTTGCTGATCTGTGACAAAATCATACTGTGAGCTGAGCACTAACAAAAAACTAAACTAAAAAACTAAAAAACTAAAAAACTAAAAAGCTGAGCACTAGTGTGCCCCCGGTAGTGCAGTGGTATAAAGTGCTGCTTGCGGCGCCGAAGGGCCCGGGTTTGAATCCCCCCTGTGGCGCAGGGGGTAGAAGTGCCGCTTTGCTACACAGAGGGCTCGAAACCCGGGAGTTGGACTCGATCTCTAAGGTCCCTTCCAACTCGCAGAGTACTATGATACTACGATACTATGATAATTGTATTAGCACCAGAGACATTTCTAAAATCAACCCTTTTTTTTTTTTTTTTTTTTTTTTTTTTTTTTTTTTTTGTGATACTGCAACTTAACAAAGTTACATGCTTTACATAAAGTTGAAGGATAATGCTATTTTTACCTACACGTACTTTTTCATTATTTAAATATTAATCTGATTTAATGTTTAATTATGTTCTGTCTTTTACCTTTTCCTACTGCCAAAATAGTTAAAAGAATTAAAAAACATAGTTAAATGCATTAAAAAGTTTCTGGACTGTCAGAAATCTGCACTTTTCATGAAACCACAGAAATTTCTGATACAATGTTTCCCTGAATCTGGTATTGCCAAGCAGTCTAAGAAAAGCTCCATCTCTCTCTGGTTATGAAAAGCTGATCAGTCCTCAGCAGTAAAGAATCATGCTAAACTTTATTCCATAAGCTCAGCTGCAAACATTGTTCTGGTGACAGAAAATTTTGTTCAAAGTTTGTTGTGCATTTTCTGTCCTGTTCTGTGGTCTTTTAATTAGAAAGTCCTCAATAATTTCTTTGCTACCTTCATAATTGTATACTTTGTTTTGTTTTCTAACATAACCATAAATCAGAAAATTGTCACTAGTTTGAGATTAGCCTCCCTCTTCCCACCCCAGAAAAAAAAAAAGGGGGGGTGGGGGGGTGGGAAGGAATAATATTTTGGGCAGAATTAATCATAGAATCACAGAATGCCTTGGGCTGATAGGGACCTTAAAGTCTACCCATTCCAACCCCCTGCCATGGGAAGGGTTACCACCCACCAGATCAAGTTGCCCAGAGCCCCATCTAACCTAGCCCTGAGCACCTCCAGAGATGAAATGTCATCAATAACACAAAGTTTTTAGAAGTGAAGAAGCACGTTTGTTTTTGTTTTGTGGAGACATGGTGAACCAATTCTCTACACACACGCACACACAGATACACAAAACATTTAACACCAATAACGATATATCAAATTGGTTTCTCAGTGGGAAACTGTCACCTGAACTTCAATAACAGCACTTATGAGTGACTGTTTTTCAAGTATAGAAAACAGAGGATATAATTCACAAGACAAGAAAATGAATGCATACTCTAAGCAATGTTATAATAAACTAACAGCATTTCAAATGTGATCATTTTACTGAAAAAATTTGTAACTTAAAAGCATTGTTTAGCTCCTACAGATGCATTTCACAGTACAGAACAGTTTTCAAAGCAGAACTTTCTTGTCAAGCAAGAGGCAGTCACAGTGACACTTGACTTTCACAGCTGTATGTAATGATGTTATGAAGTCTTATCAACTGGAAGCATTAATAACAAAAAATAAAAGTACAGTACAAACATACAAAGGTGTAGTAGTACTTCGTTGTAGGAATCAGTTAATTATGCTCTGATTTCTGGAGATGTATTTCAAATTTACCTCTGTGAGGTACCCTAATGACCCTTTGTTCTTCTTAGATAAAATTTAACAGTTTTAAATTGCTCTCCTGATTCATATCTTCAACTCAAGTAGCATGATTTAGATTTGTTAAGCATTCTCAGTACAGAACTAAAATTCCAAGTAAGCAGTTATACTTTTTAACAAAAATAGTTTTGAATCACAAGATAATTTCTTTTGATTGATTAGAGGTCATCCCATAACAATTTTGAGGTAAGGTATTTTAATGTGTTTCTAAAATATTTGGTTTATTTCTGGAGGCTAAAGTATGACTATGAAAATCTTTTCCTCACACTCTGTACATAAAAATGTTTTTCCTTACAGACCAGTAGATTTTGTTGCATAGAGAACTGGAAATACAAAATGATACTAGTTGTAGAGAGATAATTATGGCTATCCTCAGGATTGTTTAATTTTTATAATCAGGGCAACTCTTGCAGTGTCAAAGTTGAGAGGAAAATAGTAATAGTGAATAAACTCAATTTAATAACAAATTGTATGATGAAAGACAACAATGACAATGCCTTTAAGTGGCATCAATAACAGAGAAAAAGAAGAAAAATTGGCTCACCCCTCCCAACAACTGAAGGCAGTCAAGAGGAGTACAACCACTATCCAGAGATATTCTTTTCTATTGACAGCCTACCCTTAAATGAGGGTGGGGAGGAATGGATCCAGGCTCCACCCCTACTGATCATTCATGTGCTTTGCTTGCACTTGATCTCCCCGAGTTAGCCAAGCTTCTTCACCTGATAGTCAAACACTGGTTTAGGTCACAACCTGGTAATTCTGCTGTGCCAGAAATATTGCTGTATATGAAGAGAGACTAAACTGGCAAACAACCTTAAGAGGTCATTTTTCCTTTTACTATATTTTCAAAAAGAAATCTCTAAATTTGACTTATCATCTGCTGAACAAAAATAGTACTAGTACTGACACTTCTGGGTTAAAAAGGATTTCTTATTAGTCTTCTACCTGCAAATGATGTTGACTCATTCAGTCTGTAGCTATAAACCTAAGCTTAACCTAGCACCCTCTGTTTCCCTCAAGCTCTTTTTCTGCAAGAGCTTACTCATTTTTTCTATATTTATTTGAATAGCTGTAGCATCTCATAGTGTCTTTCATTCTTGTTACCAGATATCTTAGCCTTAGAAATTGTAAACTTATTTGAAACTCTATTTCTGTTTCACCCAAAGAACTCTGTAGAACAATTTGGAGTTGGTCAGAACAACTGTGCAATAGTTTGCTTTGTTGTAGCTTTAATAGTACTCCAGACCATCGTTGTTTATTGCATATATTACGAGCTACCTTCATAGCATTTGTAAGCTTGCTTTTTCAAGAAAGTATATCAACAACAAGAATTATGCAACTACCATATATGAAGCTACCAAATGCAGAAATACATCCACACCCAGAAAACAGAATGCCGTCAAAAGTGAAAAACTGATTAGGATGAAAACAATCCAACTATTTTAGACAACAGCAGTGCCACCAAACACATCCAGAAGTTGTTACTAACTGTTGAGAATAAACCTGTTTCAAGATCATGAGACTTCAGCACCAGACAAGACCAGACTGGGCAACAAAACCAAAGTTAAAAATAAAAAAGAATAAAATTTTATCAGTCAGTGCTGAGTACAATAGGTATCAGCTCCTCTCATCAGGAAGACTTGAAGATCATCTTTCATAGGGAAAAGAAAAAAAGGTAACTTACTACTCAGTATCTTGGTGGCAAAAAGAATAGATCCCATGATAATAAAGCATGGACTTGCATTCTAATGAAAGGCTGATGTAGAGAACTATTGGAATAAGAATGGAAAAATGTGTAAGGCATCTTACACCAGCACATGAGCCACATGCCAGAAAAACCTGCATTCTAGGTGAGCATCCTTCAGTCTTTCAGCCTCACTATTTAAAGGTGTAAGGTCACTTTGCAGTATTCTGCCCTATCAATATACATATATATATGTTGCTCCACTTCAGAAATGTGCAAAAGAAAAAAATATTTCACTTAGCCAGCAGGAAAATGTGATATTTCAGTGTGTCAGTGCATATGTCAGATATGTCAGTGCACAAAGTAATTTGATGTCCTGTGAGGAAAGGCATGATACATTATAATTTTGAATTATGATCACTAATTATTATCACTAACAACAGTTTTCCACTGAAAGAAAATTTTGTTTGTTATATCTGAACTATATCTCATGCAATAATAAGAATGCTCAACTGAACATTTTTTTTGCTTTAATGTCCTCATGAATTTTGCTCCCTATCAGGGTTAAAACCACCCTACACTTAAAGCTTAAAATATTCTCATCTTGCATTGTAAAAACAAGGACAGTTAGAACATGAAGTTCCTAAAATCCCTAAATCACTCCACCCCTTTATAACAAATAAAAAAATCCAAGCAAATGGCTTTACAAAGAGAAGTATTAAGTTCAGACTAGAAATGTGCTGGACAAAAAGTATCAAAATACTCTGATTTTTGAAAGCCTTTGTTTCCCTTTTATTTTTTTGGCCAGTCAGTATGTGAGCTGAAACTGTCATAGGACATCTATAACACTAAGCAGATGGTGTGTGGGTAAGCCTAGAAAGAAGCAGAGAAATGCATAGGTGGAAAAATCTACCTGGGACCAATTCACAGGAGAACTACTTTCATTTTTAGTGTGATTTTATTTCAGTTGTGAGTACGCTTAGAGGTTCTTCTGCTACCTATTTTTAGGCACACCAATGTGAAAGGAAACTGCTCAAAAGTGGTGTGTTTGTTGCAGCTTCTATGTGTGGGGCAGAGCCATGACAAGTGTGGTCCAGAAGGGGCCATTTGCTCATAATGTAAGAGGTCTCCTTTTCACCAAAGACTGGATCTGAAAGGAAAAGAAGTATCACAATCTCCATAGGCTTTCACTTTCAATCCACTTATGCTGGAAATGTCATACACATTGTGCCCAACCTGAGAATGTCATGGTACACTCCAGTTCTCCTTCCTTCTTTCAGGTTCAGCGTGGCCAAACCTCACATCAGATCTAAGCACCACACTGAAAAGAGCATAACAGACATACAGAAGTATATTGTAGGATAAATAATGAGCTGAAATCATCATCAATCATTATCTTCACAGAAACAATCACACAGAATATGATGACATCATTAAACACGTTGTTTTACTGCCACACATTGCAAGGTGGTGCATTATCTCAGAATATCTAAATGAAACATCAAAGTCCCAAATGATAGGAAGCATGAATTTAAAATAAATAAATAAATAAATAATAATTAAAAAAAAAATGAAAGATGAAGTACTCATTTTAAAATCCTGGAGAAAAATAATTATCTCAAACACAATTTTGTTGTAATGTGCTGTTGTGTTTTCATAGATGATTTCATCTCCGAAGTTTCAATAACTTAATGGTAATTTGCTTTGGCTTAGGAGACTGTCCATACAGAATTATTCTGCAACTGATCCTGAGTAATTGGGTTGATATGGATTCAAAATACACAGTCTCAAATTTATTTAAGCAACTGATATTGTATCAGAAGTGTTAGTACCTGAATAAACAGCCATAATTAGTCTTACGTTTTGTTCCCTGATTAATTGCATATTTTACAAACATACTGCATCTCTGAAAACTAAAGATCAAGATCTCTTCGGAGAGGGGGGAATAGAATCACCCATCATTATGTTACCGGCTGAGTCTTCACACCTTGATATCCCAAATTTCTCACAGTCCCATACCCGTCATTTCAGTGACTTGCCTAATATTTTACTTTAACGCACATTATAACACAAAAGAAAGTACAGAGAATGCAGCTTGTGGAATAAAGCTTAGTGGTATTAAGTTAAAGGATACACACTACCTTCATGTGTATTCAAATTTACTAGGTCACAGTTCATAACCACAAGATAGTTTCAGAGGGCTTTTGTTTTACGACAAGAGAAAAAAGGCATTAGTGCTACTGTACAAGAAGTAAGAGATGAAGTTGTTAGCATTTGTACAGCAGCTTTGCTTATGAAGAGATTTGGTAACATTTGCATTCTCTTCAATTACAAAGTTCACAGAAATATCATATTACCTGTGACACCAAAAGACAAATTCGCTCTTACTGTAGCTTCACTGAGAGCTATTTCTGTGGATAATTAGACCTTAAATTCTCAGCTCCAGTGTCTACAGCAAGCTGCCGAATTCATACAATTATTCTAAATTAATAATAATAAGATGTCCAAACAACAATAAAGTGCTGCAAGAAATTTCATGAGGCACTGAAGTCCACCATGAGCATTTAGACCTTCATGCAATTCTAGCAGGCATGCCAGAAATGAGAGGATTCCAAATGATTTATTGTTTCAGAAGAGGCAAGGAGAATAACCAGGTGTATCAGAGATCTGCAGGGGAAATATAGTTAACAAGTTCTCAGAGATTGAATGAGAAAGATCAATTAAATAAAGACAAAATCTGAAGACCTGATGGTTCAAGTTCATCCTAGGAACAAAGATCACAGTGTAAGACTAAGTTATGAATAATTTTTTTTAATTGTCCTTCTTTGAAAAAAATTGCTGTTCTTTTAAACATATTGGTATTATCTTTTTAGAGCTTATTCTGATCATACGGCCTACAGATATCAGTTTAGCTTTTACCTGCTGGATACAGAGATAAGAAAATCCCAACTGAGAGCACTTCAAAGAAGTGCAGGGCCTTCATCAAGGTCAAATGAATTACTGAGAAAACAGAAAATATGACTATTTGATCTTAATACATTTATTAATAAAATGATGAGGTTTTTTACTTATATAAGAATTGTCAAGTGCAGATACAACATGGTGTTGCCATGATAAAAGATATAATGAAAATCAAGTAGTGTTACATTTTCCAAACTTACATACCTTGCCTATACTAGACACTTAAGTGGGCAAATAGACAAAAGAACACATGTACTTGCTTAGCCACCAATGCCACCTCAAAATCAAAATAAATACTTGAAATTCTCGGTTCCCGAGGCAGTTGAAATTTATTCTTCCTTCCCTGATTTCTATTCAGAAGACATGTGTAGAACTCCAGCCTCACTGAAAGTAACTGACATTTGCTAATCCTAAGTACTGCAGGAATATAGTTCTTTTAATTTAGAAAATGAATTAATGCAAAAGAAAATTTTATAAAATAATTGAAAAATTATAAATGTTGGACTTAAGATGATACTCTGAGTAACCGAAATGTTGCTATATATGTAAGCTTAAATTATCCTTGATTTACATGTACACTCTGTTTCTGAAATAATGTATATACATATTATTTTTTTCTAAACACACTGCAGCTGGTAAATTCTAATTAAAGAAATCAGAGTGTGGAAGTAAGATCTGAGTATGTCATAGTGTCTTTAAATTACTCTGGAGGCAAAATTAAATCAAATATTTGCACTGCCATATTCTATTATTATTTGTAGAGAACAAATCCACACACAGCTACAGAGAGCACAGCTATATGAAAGTCAGCACTTGTAAAGGCTTTACAGTGTACAGAACTAGATCCTCCAGCATTATTTTCACTGTATTTAGGATCAATGGAAGAACAGCATCTACTTGTTTGCGTGACTTTGATGAGACTTCTATAAAGATAATCCTCACTTTTGAAGTGTATATTGACCTCAAGAAGGTACTCTGCCACGGCACAGGAAATGGTATAAGGGAGGAGAAGTATAGGAGGCTATGGAGACACTTAATCTTCTATGTCCCATCATGATGGTCTGTGCTGTTTTCTTTATGCATGAGCAAAACAGGCATTCCTGTCTATTAGCAAGCATGTTCCAAAGCTGTTTTCTATTTCAGGAATGTAAGCAAGTATCCAATTATTTCCATATCTGCAGACTGAGGAAAGACCAGGGTAGGACCAGTTGTGGTCTGGCAGGTTTATATTTATGTATTTTTTTTCTCCCAGAGATATTTCTTTCTATCTAAGCGTATCTACAACATTTCTGAAGGAACTCCTTATATACCTCCAGTGCCAGAATTATGTGCCATAATAGCATTATTTAGTAAAATGCTCCTAAGTTGAACAATAATGAATTCAGTGAGACACATTCAATACATGATAACTATATGTAGATTTTTTCACTCATTATATGGTTGTTCTGCAGAATGTGCAGTACACAAGTATGGGCTGTGAAAAATCCCTGTCTAAAGTATTGGATGTAAAACTGATTTTGGTTAAATTGTTTTTCTCTCCCTTTTATTCAGCCAAAGATGCCATTTTTATTTTATTTTATTTTATTTTTTCTTATGGGGTACTTCTTGTTTTGAAACTGTAACAAAACAAAAAGAACCAGCACAAAACCTGGTTTCTTCCTTTATGCTTGGATTCTGTAGTGCCTTATCTTTCATACTGTTTGTTTTCTTTCTATTCTCATTCAGTCTCTGCAACAAATGAGCTTCCCTACTGGTTCAGCTCTCCTAAGAGCATTGTATGATTCCTGTGTTTTGGCTGCTCTCTTCTGCTCTCACTGGAGAGCTGACCACAGAGAAACACTGCTGAAAACTAACACAAACAAAAGCAGGGAGAAGACAGCCATCCCAAATCTCAAATTTCATGTGTTATTCCTGCATATAATTTTTCTCACAATCTCTTCAAGAAATTAACACATTTTTTCCATAAATATCTGCATTTTGAACAAGTTTTTATTTTTCCCCTAAGCTCAGGCCATTAGATCCACACTGATTTCAAACCACCAGTGGTGAAAGATGCCAGCGTACTCCTACATTAATTATATATAGGTTCTGGCTGCTTTCCTTGTCAGGGAAAAGACTTAAGGAATATGATCTCTGTTTTTTGTTTGTTTGTTTGTTTGTTTGTTTTTCCTTACAAAAACCAACAAACAAAAAAACCCAACAACAATAACAAACAAAACAAAAAACAAAACAAAACCGTATGCAACATCATTATAAAATTATGCAGATTGTCCTGTTGTATATATCAGCCTGATAGCTCTAAAGAGGTTGGAAACTGCCAAATGATTTCCACCTCTAGGTAGAGAGTGGCATTATAATATGGCTTAGAGCCATGTTGCCTTACACTGCTAAAATCTTGCTTTCCTTACACCAACTCTTTCACAGACTGGTATTTTAAAGAGATGTGTTATGCTAAGGGTGGGGTGGTTTTTTGTTGGATTGTTGGGGGTTTTTTTTGTTTTGTCTTTTTTTTAAGGGGGGGCACATATACATATACATACTACATATGGCATGCAGTGTTTAGACTGATAGCTAATGTCATAAAAAAACAAAACAAACAAACAAAAAAAAACAAACAACAACAAAAAAAACCAAACAGGAACAGATAGCTGTAGACTATTAAAATTACCAGACTGAGCTGCATGTCATGGCACAGATAAGCTGCCAAATATTCATCATAATGTGGACAATCACCAGACTGTATTTCAGATAGAAGAATTAGTGAATTGAAATAATTTGCTGTGCTATTCCATTGAGCTGAATTAAATTAAATTAATGCTCTGCAAATGTAGGATATATACTCAAGCTAACCTCATTCTTGCTTCTATTGTACACAAAAGAGCAGTTACTCAACTTACTATGATTTCTTCTGCTGTAAAGTGTGTGTTCCTGGATTTTAGAGCTCTAAGGAAAAAGCAGACACATTGAAATATGAGATGGGATAGTCAATTAAATCAGAGCTCTACACAGACTTTCTGCAATCGACCGTTTCAGTTTGGCTTCCCCTTTACTAAGCAGGAAGAACAGGGCAGAAATGAGCAGAGCATAGTGAGGGTCTTACCTGAGTGTCAGGCAGAGGTAGGAGAGAACCAAGTCTTTCCATAGGAATAAACAAGTAAGTTTTCTGTGGAAAGCACCCTGGTGATATTTCACAAGAGCAGGATATTTGGGCAAAAACAGTGCAATAAATATGGCCATAATTGTTTTTATTAAAAGCATAAATATTCAATAAATTTTAATGCAACAGTTTATTTTTTGTGTTCATATATATATTTATATATGCATATATATGTAATCAATCTGATATATCAGAGTATATTTTAGCAGCTTACATAATTAAATCTACCATTCAACAAGACAATGTAATGTAAAAAAAAAAAACAAAAACAACACTTATTAAAACTCGTGATTTAATTAATGTCAGCAGCAGGGTAGTTAACGTATTGTATGAAAGTGTGTAGAAAACACATTTATCAACTTGAAAACATTGGTATTACATTGCACACACAAATGTATGAGTGAAAATCTAAGCCTTTACCTGTAGGTGGAAATGTAAAGAAGGCAAAATCGAACCTGAAAATCCAGTTCACTTTTTCACTATGCTGAAGTGCTCTTTTCCTCCCTAAAAGCAGTCTGTATCAATGATCAGAGAGTTTGGTACTGAGAGTTTTGCAGAAGCTACATTTTTAAACCATTCTCTGCTAGTAGCGCCCTACTGCTGCCATCATCTTTGTTTAATCATTAGGTAGTACAAAAATGCTAGTTTCAGTAACAGATAATGCATGGTTTCCTCTGCTGACAAAGCTGAAATGTTTCTGGTTTTCAGTCACATCTTGCTGTGACAGGCAGTTTTAAAGCAAGGTGACTTACTCTTTTGGCTCTGTCTTGTATAATTAATTTATTTCTCAATAAACAAAGAAACTAACCTGGATATCCTGAGTTATATATTCCCCAGACTGTCTTCAGCTCCAGAACTGATAATCTAAATTTAAATATTTTTGAAGATTTCACTTTAAGGAGAAAAATCTATCTGACCTTCTTTGTACCTGTATAAAACTTTAGTAATGCAAAACCTTCTGTTTCCACAACCATTAACTTTTTCTGCAGTTACTAGTGAGCAATGAAGAGCCTTCAAACCCACTCTGTGAGCAGAGTTGGACTGCAGCACTTTCTATGGGACTAAATCTTTGCTTTATCCCACAGAGGAATGACGCTTGTTGGGTACACTGTACTGAAAAAAACTTCAGCACCTCTGACATTATTTCCTAGGCTTCTTTTCCTAATTTTATCATGTTTCCTTTTTGTCCACACTGCTGCCTTTATCCTGTGGCAGGGAGCAGAGTCATGGGCTCTGGTGCTGTGGCATCTGAGCAGCTGTGAACAGTGAAACTGTCTGCTTTTAGATTATGTTCCTTGATTTGCATTGTCTTAACTCAGCTTCATATCCCCATGTAACAGCTGTTAACCTCACTGCTCTCCCTCAGATTGGCCTGGAATGCTGCCTCAGTAATGACATGGTCTCAGGACTCAGCTAATGGCTGAGTGTGTTGTTTTCTTCACTCCCAACCAATATAATAGAATAAACTGGGAGTCAGGTGGTAGCTGACAGTATCTGAGATTCAGATTCACTCTATGTCTTTGGCAGGGTTCAGGCAGTCCAAACTAAAGCATAAGGTAAAAACAAGCGAGATCATGTTACAAAATACAGATGCTGCACTGCAGTTGAGATTTTCTGATAAAGAGGTGAAAAGAGGAGACAAACAACCCATAAATCTCAGAGGCCCAGTGCTCACCTAGAACTGTTACAGTACATTTATCATTGTTACGTAATGCTAAAAGGTTTTGCTGGCTCAGTTTGCACTGGCTTGAACATTTAAATGAAAATTAATACATGCATATGTGGATCAGTCCATTGCATGTAGCTACCTGGTGGGTAATTCCCAGGTGGAGATTTCTTTTTGTCTACATTGTTTTTTTTCTTTCTTTCTTTTCTTATATTTTTTTCTTTTTTCTGTCTTTTTTTTTTTTTTTTTTTTCTTTTTTCTTCACGAGCTCAAAAATAGCATGTGGATTATATAACTAATAAATGAAACCAGAGACAAATCCTAGCCTTAGGCACTATGCAGAAAGGATGGCAACTGTCAACCCTGACTCCTTATTTGTCATATACTGAATAGGATGTTAACTCCTGAATGATTCACAAACTTGGAAATGTCACAGATATGGGCAATACAGGGTAATTGTCCAGATCCATAATAAAAACAGTTATGTGATAGGCAAATATTTTATCTGTACAAGTCAATGTATGCTTTACATATATTGCTATAAAAAAATTGCTAGTGTTCTGCAGCAATTAGCTAAAGGAACACTGCTATTCTGCTGTTTTGCACTGGCCTGGTGGAAAGGTCAGGAAGAATGATTGCTTGGCAATAGAGAGACCCCCTATGGCCATTTCCGGTACAGAAGGAATTCCCAAGGCCATAACTCTACTATGGAATGTTCTCTTAGTATTGTTCTCATTTGCACGGATTTTGTATCCCTGGAACATTCAGCCCAGGATGAAATATGGAAGCCAGTCTGCATCTTACAGACAAGCTACACTCAAATACACTCTACATTAGCATAAAAAGATGCTGATTTCTTTAGGAGTGAATTCAGAGTAGCACGCGTTTTCCAACCTTGAAAAATAAGAGAGAATTTAAGAAAGTGTTGAGAGAAAATAGTATTGGGTCAAGAAACTGCTGAGGAGCATTTCAGATCAGATCAAATCAAACAACCCCCATTGAATCTTTTTTTTTTTTTTTTTTTTTCTTACTATAGCATCTTACTTATTTTTGAAGGTATTCCATACAATTACTGACTGCTTACATCCTCCTTTAAACTGAAAGGTCCAACAGAATTTTCTAATATAACTTGGCCACAGGTCAATGTACTTATATCAAAGATAAATTTGTAAATGTACAGTACAAAAGCAATAAAGAAGGCAGAAGTCAAAGGCAATGGATATCAATTAGCTAATTAATCTTGAAGTAAATTTTCTCAGCCTCCTCATCTCATTATGTAAAAAGGAAATACTGCTATCCTGGTTTAATTGAAAAAAAATATATATATGCAGTGCTTTACAGGAGTACTAAAAAAAATCTCTGATTTTTAAGACTGAGACACCTTTAAAAAAACAAACAAAAAAAAACAAACAAAAAAACAAAACAACAAAAACAACAACAACAACAAAAACACCTCTAAAACTATTTCATCTCTGGAGGACTGAGATGTGTTTATGCATGACTGTCCACTATCGAGTAAACTGACAGTAAAATCTGAAATTGGTATTTGTCAGTATTCTCTTTCTGTGGTACTTGTTCTTAATGGCAGCAGGAGTCTGGTCTACTTATCAAATATTATACAGTGTCCAGGTTTGGAAGACATTCAGTGCTGAGCAAATTGGATAAGGAAATGACAAAAAGAGCATGGCATCCTCACTATATTATGTCTTCAGTTCCAACACTGATGGGAAGTGTCTGTGGACTTCATCTTTTCCAGGGATATAAAATTAGTGTTTTCAGAGAAAATTTGGCTCAATAAAAGTGCCTGAATATCAACCACAATACTGTTCTCAGCACTATTCTAGCTCATTACTGTAGTATGAGCAAACTCGTCAAATCCTTCATGAATTGAGAATGGGATTTCTCTGCAGTCAGCTGAGGAATAGTTTGAACCCAGTGTGAATTAGATTTCTAAGTCATTTCACTTTTCTATTTCCCAAAATTACCCACCTTTCTCAAGTCACCAGTTGAGACTTCAAAGGCAACATAATAACACAAGGGAAAAGAAAGAAAAGGCAGAACATTTTAATCAATAAAAACATGTACTTCCTATGATCTCTTTCAAACATGGGCAGTCAGAAGCAGCAACCAAATTGTTTTGAATTCTTTTTTTCATTTTGAAGCAAAGGACAGTTGTATGCTTCACTGTGCTGAAATTTGCAGAACAAAATTAATTCTGGGAGGATGTAGGCTGCTTTCAGAATAAACATCTGAAAACTTCTTAGCAGCAAATGTACTGCTCAAAGCATGAGTCATAGAGGTAGCATAAAAGAGAGTTGAAGCTCTCCCGAGCAGGTTGACCAGCCTTGTATTTGAGCTCTCTACACAGAGAGACTACATATTTGCTGGGTTACCCACTGGTATCTATAGAAACTGTGCACTTGCATCTTCAGATCCAAAAATAAACAAGTAGAACTACTGTCTTTTTACCTGCCCCTTTCAAGAACAGTCAAAAATAACACCCTTCATTCCCTAAAATAAAACCCCAAATGTTCCTGCCTATATGTTCAGTAAGATCAAAAGAGGTCAGTTCCAGTTCATCACAAACAGACTGCCAAAGGCTTCCCCCATATTACTGAAAGAGCTAGGTTAATTATTATGACCTCAGAATCTTTACCATCCATAAAGTTTATCATACTTTTACACCAATTGAAACAAAAACAAACCTTCCCTACTTAAATAATAATTTGGTAAGGATTTTTTAACTTTAAAAATTGAACAAGAATGATCGTCTTCTAATTCATTCTCTTGCATTCCTGTCATAATTTGCTCCACAGAATAAGAACATTGAAAGCATTCCAGGAATAGGAAATTTCTTGTGAACAATGAAATGAGACAAAAGTTTCTAAAACACTTTGGACAGATCGAAGTAGATGACATATATTCACTTTACTGTAGTCAGCTGAAAACACTGAAAGAAATAAAAAAAATAAAAAAATAAAAAAAGGAAGAAGAAGAAGAAAGAAAGGAAAAAAAGGAAAGAAGAGAAAAGGTGAGAAAAGAAAGAAAAGAAAAAGAACAGAGCTGATTTCTAAGCTGCAACACTTCCTTGATTTTCATAGTTTTTCTTGCTGCCAAGGCAAGAGCTGCTGTCTGTGTTAAGGAGGACAATGGTGTACCTTATTCTCGAAACTGAACCACACTCTTAGAAAACTTTTCATTCTGCCTGCAGGGATTAAATTCAAAAGTTCTTATCATACTAATCCAATAGACTGCCATCTTTTATTACACCACACATGGAATCCTGGAATCGAGATTTTAATTCTTATTTGCCCTTCATTCCCCACATTCAACAGTATGTCCTTATTTTAATTTCTTTTCCCATACCCTTTCATGGAATAAGTCTTACTATAATACAGTGTGAACTGTGGTGGTGCTCATGTACTTAAATGATCATATTTGATGCGACCAAAGCATGAGAGATAAAAGAGTGGGGAAAAAAATATAATCCCAGGAGAAGGCATCTGATGTGTTGTAGCCAACGTCTATTTCACTTAATATATAAAACAGGATTTATGCAGAAGATGTCATATTTTTGGAAAGTCTGGCTTTGGTGAGAATGACAACACAAGCTGCTGAGTCCTATAAAGGTATTTATGCATCTCTGCAGAAACAAATCTTCAGATGCATGGGAGACAGTTTCACCCATAGGTGACATGCCAGAGGGGCCCTGACATTAAGCAATTGCAGGCTTAGATATTTTATGCATTGGCTCTTCTGTGGAAGAACAGAAGTCCTTGTCACCCACTGGAGACTTCCATGATTGTTTTCAGGTATGTGGCCTAGAGTGTATTTCATATAGAAATCAAAGAAAATAGAGGAAAGCATACACTGAGATCTCATTCTGATATTGCCTTAGAATACAGCCTTAAGGGGTCAGATACAGATTCAGTATGTAGAAATGCTGCCAGGTCTCAAAAAAAGGATACCTTTAGTTGCTTAAGCTAACTGGATCCATTCCATTGACTTTCTAAAGAATCTGGCTTGATACTTATAAATATTCTCTATTTAGTATCATGGAAGTCAGACTACAGCTTAACTGACTATTACCTATCATCTCTTGGGAATCTAATGAGTGGGCAGAGACTTAGAAGAACAATAAGCACAGAGTATTTTCCATGATGGAGAAAGATAAAGGATGGTGTGGGATCTGAAATGGCATAGAAGCATAATAACATGGAATAAGTCATTCTTTTTCAGGAAAGTAAATCTGTAATTTTAGATGTCATGTTTTTTGCATTTTTTTTCCTTTTTTTATTATTTTTTTTTCTTTTATTTTAATCAAGTGACACTCACAACATTCCTTTTCCAGCAACTCTCACCTATTTTCCTGTTGGTTTATGTAAACTAAATGCAGATGTCTATCCACATAGCTGCTATTTCAAGTTCTTCTAAAAGCAATGTTTGAAAAAGAAATACAAATTTACTGTGGAGGAGGATCTGCTATACAAATTGTAAGTTTTTCAGGACAAGGACTCTCACAAATGATGAAGACCCAAACTTGATCATCATTTGAAATGAAGTGCTTATTTTAAGCTTTCAAAATAGATCCTTAAAACACAGTAGAAGGAAAATTAGCCCTAGAAGCTCATATTGGCATATGTGGATGTAAAACAAGAAAAGACTAGCATCCTATGACTTGGTGATAAAATATTAAAACTCTGGTATAATCAAGCAAGACAGAAAAGCCAGAAAGAACTTGTATTTTACAGAATATCTGTTAAAGAAATGTTGGACACATTAGCAAACAGTGGCATATTGAATTCTAAAATGGTTTTGAATACTGAATTTTCCTATTTGCCTGAATTGCACCATAACAGATATTCAAAAGCTTCATCAGAGTGGTTTGATTTGAATCCTTTGAAGAAGTTTGCTGATCTTGCGCCAGAAGAAATAGCCATGCTGCTCCTGTTTGAAAACATCTTACTGCAGAGGATGAAAGTATTTCTAAACTGTTACTTGTTTGTATAGGAGAACAGAGGCTCAACAATTAAAAGACTTAGGAAGGACTTTCATGAATTTCATTCCCATTGCCAGGAAACTTGGCAATGCTGACTTAGTTGGAAATAAATAAATAAATAAATAAATGATGAGAAAGAAGAAACTAGGCAAAAATGCTATCTCTATAAATCCTAAATAGGTTTGGATGGATAATTCTCCTCAGAGAGGGATCAAAAGTAATAATATAGTACTATGGCAATTTAAAGATAAAAAACCCAAATATGCAAATAAGACACTAAATGCTTTGTCCAATCTGATATGAAAGGGTGGATGAAAGAAATGGTATGTTTGTAAAGCATACAAAAGCAATAATTAGAACAGAAATATCTACAAATGCGAATTCCTCCTACTTTTCATGTATTAATCTGTTAATTAGCAGAATATATTTTCTATTGAAATATGTTTCTTGATTATGTCAGGATATTATGTCCTCTTCTAAAATTAGCTGAAAGGGAAGCAGAATTCACTGGAGAAATTGACCAGAGAATGTAAAAAGGCACGAGCAGCACTTTTGCATTATACCATTATCTTTCATTTGCTGTGAGGAAAGAATGAGCTTTCTTGCAGTCAAATTCTTGAGGATTTTATTGTCTTCATGAGAAGAATCCTGCTGCAGGCAGGATGGCTATGGCCAGAAAAGATACTGAATAAGAAACAAGGAATGCTTTATCTATGCAAAGGTTGAGAGTTATCAGTATAGTTCCTGAAAAAATTGTACAAATATTTACATTTTACAATTATTACAAAAATATTGGGAAAAAAAGGATTCACAACACCATATTTTCATTGCAGAGAACCTGTCTACAGATATTTTTGGGTTAATCAATGAATCAATATGTTGTTGGATGTTCCAACTTCAATCACAATTTTTCTCTGCAGTGCGTCTCACAAAAAAGCAGCATGTTCCATTAATAGTCCCAAGAAGGAAATGCGTTAGAAATTGATGCACCTCCCTTCTCCTGCTGTGTGGGCATTGTTCCTCCACTTCAGTAAGGAGTGCAGAGATGGCCAACGCTCTTGTGCAGAACATTGCTTACTATAAAAATAGTCACTGAATGTTAATTGCAGAAAACTAATGGAAGTGAAATTAAGGTTTATTTCACAGGAAATTCAGTTTTCCACAGCAAGGTTATATTTGTAACAGCTGCCTTTTCTATCAAAGGCTGCAGCTTCCTGGTAACTTATTAAATCTAGTGACAAAGTATAGAACAGGATAAAGAAGCTACACAGTTCTGAAGATTGCAACTAGTAACAATTTTCAGTTAATACCTTTTCAGAATCCATCTAACATTACCGTTACCTCATGTTTCAGGACAAGATTCATTATTTTGAAAACCATCTTGAATGTAGGCTGTTATTTCCTGGTACGTCTTACTGAGTATAATGGCTTGTACTGATTACAGAAATGCACCAATTGCTTTATGCACATATATACAAACTCACACATAATTGTTCAGAGTAGCAGTAGCAACCTCATTTAGAGGTATTCAGGTGTGATACACATAACTATCTATCTTAAAAAAAATGAAAAATAAAGAAAATAAAATAAAAATCAGGAAATTCTTATTTTTTAAATTAACCACTTTGAAGGATTTTTATTTACTTATTTATTTATTTAGTACTTCTTTTTCAAAGTAAAATTTTGAACTTCTTGGTTTTACATTTTGTAAAAGAACAAAAAATCTTGGCCTTTATAAAATGTACTTACAAAGTATTACTTAACACACTAATAAATGAATAAAAAGAATTCCACTGAATTTAGGATATGATTTTAAATTCAGTTGTTTGTAAAGGTTAAATTCACTGATGCCACAAGCTCTGGTTTCCAGGTTCATGACTAAGTAAGCAAAGGATTTTTATTTACATCCAAACACTTTCATTGAGTTCTGTTAACTATGTCAGCAAGAGTACCGTAGAATACATTTTTTTATAATAGTCTAACAAATGTCTAGTATTCATTTTTCAGTCATGTTTGTTGTATGTTGTTGTTGTTTATTTAATTAATTAAATTCCTCATGAATGTTTACAAGAACTTCTTTACAGTGAGGGTGACAGAGCACTGGAACAGGCTGCCCAGGGGGGTTGTAGAGTCTCCTTCTCTGGAGATATTCAAGACCCGCCTGGACGCCTACCTGTGCAACCTGGTGTAGGGAAACTACTTTGGCAGGGGGGTTGCATTCTATGATCTCTGGAGGTCCCTTCCAACCCTTACGATTCTGTGATTCTGTGAGTTCTCCAAAGACATTCACAAACCTTATGCAACTTCTCACAAAGCCCGGACTAAATGCTACAACCAATAATGGTCAGCCTGCTGATTGTGCCCTCAGATTCTATAGAAGAGTATTTCACCTTACAGTGAAAAGCTGGCAGTTAGATTAGACAGAGTTCCCCTGACTGCAACAGATACTTTTCTTTTTTGAAAGGTGTTTTCTGTAAATTCTTTTCTCCTGATTAGTCCATAAAGGTAAATTGTGCTTCAGTGCAAGTGCTTTGAAAACCAGCATGGAGCATGCATGAGTGATCTATTTTTCATCCAATTATGGGAAAAAAAGTGTTGACTTAGACTTCCTACTGTGCCTGGAAACTACATCCTACTCCCTCTTGCATTCTTTCTTAATTTTGCAGTACTTTCTCCATTAACTCCATTCTCTTTGCTATTCTATATAATTTGTTGTCATTTCACAGCGCACTGACAAAATTATAGGTGTGAAAACCTGTTTTCCACTCAAAATTGTAACATTATTAAAAAAACTGTGAAATCAGCATGAAAGAACTAGTCAATGAACCCTAGTACTGCACAAGGACTTTAGGTTCCTCCTTGATTTTTGAGGAACACATACCCCAGTCAGTTCTTGTGCTTTCTTTTCTTCTTGAGATTTCTCTTGATATTTAAAGGATGATCAGAGATATGTATTACACTGCTGATGGTAAACTCCGATGCCCTCAGGGTGCTTAACACATGAAGCAGGGGAAATTATCAAGGAATATTATTGATAGATTTGCACTCCTTTCTTTTCCCAACAGATAAATTTCTGTTACACTAGACTGTCCCACAGGACCAAACTGCAGGCTAACTGAAAGCAGTTTTATAGTTTTTCCTTGCTAAATCCTTGCTGAATAGAACTGCAGAAGCCAAGAATTTCAGAGTATTTCTTTATTTTTCATGTAGTAAGCATGTCTGAATGTCAATGAATGTCAAAGCCTGGGTCAGTAATAAAAGTTTTCCTTATTGATTTTATTCTCCTTTAACATCAAATTTTACTAGCTTTCGTTTTTTTTTTTTTTTTTTTTTTTTTGATTGGTTGATTTTTATTTTTTTTTCAGACTTTATATGTTTTTTATATCTGATCCTGAATAAAGCAAACACAAAGTCTGCTACCCAATATCACACTTGTGGCCTCAGCACAATACGTTTATTTCCAAGAGATTTTACATTCTATCTTTCATAAGCAGTTCAATACTGTCACCTCAGAGTTAAATCTAGTGATAAATACTAAAGGTAAATAACAAGAATAGTCAGAGAAGAACAGTATTTTCCTACTACCTTTTCTTCTCATCTTCAATTTCATCTGTTATCCTTGCATTTTTCCTAAAACTTAAACAATGTTTTATATTTAGAAAGGCCTTTGACACAGCCCCCAACAGCATCCTTCTCTCCAAATGAGAAAGATACATATTTGATGGGTAGACTGTTCAATGGATGAAGAACTGGCTGCAGGGTCAAACCCAGAGAGTGGTGGTCAGTTGTTTAATGTCTAGAAGATCAGTGACAAGTGGTGGCCCCAGGGTTCAGTGCTGAGGCCAATGCTATTTAATATCTTCATCACTGACACCAACAGTGGGGTCAAGTGCATCCTCAGCAAGTTTGCTGAAAAAAACAAACTGTGGAGTGGGGCTGACACACCCTAGGGATGGGATACCATCCAGTGAGACCTAGACAGGCTTGAGCAGTGAGCCCAAGGAAGTCTCATGAGGTTCAGCAAAGCTAAGTGTAAAGTCTTACACCTGGGTTAATGCAACACTCAGGGATGAAAAAAAAAAAAAAAAGGATTTGGGGTTACTGGTGGATAGAAAGATGGGCATGAGACAGTAGTGTGGCCTCACAGCCTGCAGAGCCATTAATATCCTTGGATGCATCCAAAGAATGGCCAGCAGGTTGGGGGAGGTGATTCTGCCCTTGTGCTCTGCGCTAGAGAGGACTCACCTGGAGAATTACATCCAGGTGTAGAGTTCTCAGTACAGGAGATACATGGACCTGTTGGAGCATGTCCAGAGGAGAGCCACAGAAATTATCCAAGAGATGGAGCACCTCCCCTGTGAGGATGGGCGAAAGAACTGGGTCTGTTCAGCCTGGAGAAGAGAAGGTTCTGGGGAGAGTAGGCAGTGGCATTTCAGTACTTACAGGGTTGCTATCAGAAAGAAGGGGACAGACTCTTTAGCAGACACAATAGGAGAAGGGGAAATTATTTCAAACAAAAAGGGAACAAAAATATTATTCAGTGATGGTGATGAAGCACTGGAAGTGGTTGTCCAGAGGGGAGGTGGAAGCTTCATCCCTGAAGACATTCAAGGTGAGACTGGATTAGACTCTGAGCAACCTGATCTAGTTGTGGATGTCCCTGTTTGTTACAGGGGAGTTGGAATAGATGATCATAAAAGATCCTTTCCAACTCTAAGGATTCTATGATTTTATGAAAACTAACTAACTAACTAAAACAAACAAACAAAACAAAACAACAACAACAAAAAAAGCCAGCATCATCTTTAACAATCCTTATACACCGTATTACCAAGTATAACTTGAAGAAAATTTCATGATGTACTGTTGCATTGGCTTTGTTTGAAAATGACCCTTCTACATGAACTGTGCAAGATGTTTTGTGCAAGTGAAAATCACATGCTTTATTTTTTCAGTTTTCATACAGTTTTTCTGTTCTATTGCAATAAAAATCAGATTTACATTAATTTCACCTCGTTTGATTTCATGAAATGTTATCAACACAGTAGGAATCAACCTGAAAGCAAGGAAATGACAACAGGGAATATATATATATATATATATATAATTTACCAATTACCATTTTAGTTCAGAAGTATTTCCTCTTTTCTCTCTGATAGTCCTGGGGTAATGAAAATATTTTACAACAAAGAAATAGAAATAAAGCAACTATAAACATCTTCTGGCACTATACACAAAGGAAATTCCTGCTGAGTGGTACAAAAAAAAAAAATAAAATAAAAATAAAAAAAAAATCTAAAAGGATGGTACAGTCTGCTAGAAGGAATTCATCCAATTTCTTAGGCTAAATAAAACAAAATTTTCACAACCTCCAAACCTCCATTTGGAAACAAACTAACAAACATCTTCTAGTTTGAAAGAAAATCAGTTAATAGAATCTGAATATCTTTTGGGATGAATAAAGAGTCCCATACAAATCTATTATTTCCCATCTTTTCATTAGTTGGAATACTCTGAACACTGCATGGCACTGCCTTTATTTCCATACCTCTGGCGAAGATCTAAAGCAGCATTTTGGCATGAAGAATAAGTGCAAAACCTGCATAACTTAGGTGTTTAAAGCTACAGCTCTTCATTGTCTAGTAGTGGTGTGTAAGTTACTGTTTCCTTATTGGGATACTGGTCTGTAATGCAATTTTTCTGCATTCTATTTCTTATTTCTGGAATTATGGAGAATGACAACTCTGTCATTCCATGGGTTTGATTGAAAGATTTTCCCAGCAGGCTTCACTTGTATTAATTTTGCTGAAGAGAGCAAAATTTGAGAGTCAAGCTCAAAGGGGAGATGTGCCATTATGTGAGTCTGCATACATGCCAGCACACCAAAGCAGAGCATGAAATTCCCATTTGCTTTCTGGCCAGTGCCTCTCAGTACATGATGACCAGTTTGGGGCTCTCAGTAAACAAACCAGAAATCTCTGAAGAGGATTTGAGGCTCATGAAACGATTCGGTTTTCTAAACTCCACTCAGCAGAGAAAAGTTTGATCAGATACATCTTGTCTATTCTTTCAGATACTAATTTAGCCACCATAATTGATATTTCAGTGTTCTTGTTCATGACTTACACAGTACAAATGAATAATCATCCATCCTTTGTGATCAGTGAAAAGAAGGTAAATAGAAATTTGTCACTGTGTGACCACAAACTTAGAATGACAGAGACAGCTCTTAAAGCAATAAAATGAAAGTCACAGTTTTTGCCTCTTCTAAGAGAACTGTTTTTCACAATTTGCAGTCTTTTCTGTTATTATTTTTCAGAAATCTCAGTCACTGCATTTTTCCTCACTACAAAACTGTCAGTTACATTTCTCTCCTCTGGTAAAAGTTGTTTATGACTCATTCCTTTGTTGTTGTATGCTATACTGTAATTGCTATTTCTATTATCCAGAATGTGAGTCATTTTCTTTGCAGCTATTTGTTACAAAGTATGATTCTCACTTCTCTTAACATCTGTTTGTGTCTCATCTACACTGGCAATAATCATATTTTATACCCCTCAAATACACTTTCTTTCCAGCTTAAGAATTGAACTCCATTACTTTTTAACCATAAATGGAGCACTACAAGGACCACCTGTAGGTCACAGATCTCCCCTCAGGGTTTGTTCTAAGTATTCTTGATCTTTGCACTTTTCAGTTTTGCTATGACCATTTGACAGAAAATTTGGACCTGTCTAATTTCCTGTCATCCTGCCTAAAGGTCACTGAGAAAACAATTTTCCTTAAATTAACCCTCTGTGTTTTGCATATTAAAAAAATATGTAGCAAAACAAGGAGTGAAATCCTTATTTCTGTGCAAACTTGGAGGATTTTATTACTGACTTAATGTGAGAAAGCACATTAAGCCCATATTTCTTCACCTAACTGCTAACTGCAGTTAGCTATAGGGCAGTTATATTTGCTGAATATATCTAGTATGAATTAATCTTATACCATGCTGCTCTATATTTAGATTCAGAAAAGGCAGATGTGGTTGGTAAATCCAGTCAGTGGAAAAAAGCCAAGAAAATGTCTACATTCTTTACAAACCTCTTTAGTTGTTCAGAATAGTGAGATGGAATTATTACATATATTTTGTCAATGCTTTGTGCACAAGGAAAATTTTGACAGTCAATAACTGAAGTAAAAGGATTTTCCTATAAAAAAGAATATGCGAATATGCGTAATATGACTGTAATTCACCTTAGTAAAATATTTAAACTTTATGTTTGATTGAGTTTTTGTCACATTTACAGGCTTTTTATTTTTCCTTTCCAATATCAAGTTTATTTTTCAACTGAATAGTACATTTCTTATTCCTTTCTTTCGTGATTGGTGAGTGATTCAGGTTCTCTCTTTTCATAATTAGAGAAAATGGCCTTAACAGAAGTTGCTTCTTCTTGTGCCCAAAAGGCAGTACCTCCTTATCCTGCACCACTGGTTTCACTGAACACCACCTATGGAGAGGAAAAAGGAATGCACTGAAGGGTGTTCACATGTAAAGATAAGGCAAAATCAATCTCTATTCCCCAAAAGACAAAACTGTTTAGTGCAAAAGTTCACTGAATGTTACCAGTTATGTATTACGTTTGAAGGAAACAGACATGGATTGGAAGCAGATAAATATAGATTTTGGTCCTAATGGGTGAGCAGTGGGAGCTAAAATTGTATGCCTTTCATTGTCTACTAAAAAAGCCAGATATGATGACCAAGGTATGATAGAGAAAACAGAGAAGATCAGATGGTGGAGTTCTCCTTTCTTTTATCACCAATCTGAAGAACTGGCTTCATACTCCTTACCAGATACTGCTTACTGAATTATGCATTTTAAACCAAAGCCAGAATTTCATAACTGGAAAGATATGGCAGCTAAACCAAAGAAAGAACTTGTTTGCATTGTCCACAAGATAAATACGTACATATATTAAAAAACTGAGACGTATGAAAGAGAATTGTCTGTCATATATCAATCAGTTTATTTCAGTGGGCATGAATTATATGTAAGAAATAAAACAGTGTAGAGACTATATTCTTCATTCAACAGGGGTAAAATGTTTAGCAGTTGGGCCTGTATATCATTTGAATAGTATTCATGCACAGAAACTGAGCATACTTTATCAATCAGAATTACAACACTCAGTTTCAATGTTAATAAGATTTCCTTTAAAAGAATAAAGAAGATGTATGAAGAGTACAAAGTTTCATCTAAAGAACAAGTTTCATTTTAACAAATATTAGATCACAGAAATCAAGAAAATTCATTAGATTCCTCACTTGTGTATTCATTAAATTGATTTTATTCCTTTCAGTAAGATTTTGAAGAGTAAAAGTGGGACTGCCAAATTACTTATTACAATTTTATATGCTTCAATTTAAGGAATTCAGTGCATAAATTTATATAACAGGAACAGTTTACACATACTTTCCATCTTTATCTTCATAAGGTTATTTTGAGTCAAACCCTTAATGCAAGCACAGGTTACAGAAGATTACCATTCTCACTAAGCTGGAAAGATGCCTAGGAATCCCGAGATTCCTAAAAATCTGCCATGTCTGATCAGACCTGAATTGGACCTCTAATTCATCCATTTCCCCCGATTCTTCCCACTTTTTCCTGTCTCCTCCTTCACTGTATAAACAAAATTGGATAATATATGCAAAGCTATCTATTTATTGAGCTGTATTGCTTCAACAGGTGAAAATGTGAAATCGCTGCAATACCAAAGCAAAATGTCTACAAAGTGAATTAAAGATCATACTCCCTGAATGAAAGTGAATCACCAGTGCATAGCCAAATGTATGCTTTAAATATGAAAAAAAATGTTTAATAATAAAATACTATAAATCTTGTGGTATCTGGAAAGAGTTCTTCATGTCCTGAAGGAAAACCATACATATTGAAGAGCAAATCTGTCTCATATTTTCTTACTTTTTTCAGGTTTTATTTTAAAAGCAAGCCAACATATAAGCAAAATCAAAGATAAATGAAACAATTAAAAAACAAAACAAAACAAAAACCAAACCCACTTGTATCTGATTTCTTGCTTGCTAGTTAGTTCATATTAGTACAGTTTCTACATAAATTAAAGCCTTTTTGTTAAACATCTCTCTGAATTCAAGTATTGAGCACATGTTTCTTGCAGGACTGCAGTGATCCCTGCACTTAAACATGAACTGTAGGCATTTTCTACTTTGTTCCACATTGAATAAATTGAATTCATTGAAAGGATAGAACTAGTTACATTTTAAAGTCATGTAAGTATACTAGTATACTCTTAATTTTGAAGAAAAAAATCTGTATTGTGGACTGTTCAATTTCCCTGACTTTTGATTTTGCTAGTAATTTATTTATAAAGATCTGTATATTTCTTTTCTCTAGTGTTTGTAATATGTTCACATGGTAGGAAACTCCAACACTGATGACATTCAAAGTTTATTAGGAAGAGCAGAAGTTTTGGTAATACCTCCTCTCCTATCATACCTTTCCAAGGGTTGAAGGAAGGGTCAAAGACCAAAGACCTGGTAAGGACTACAAGTTTGCTACTGAATCATGTTTACAGAAACAAAAAAGTTTGTTACCACATGAGACTGGGTAAAATGACAGGTTAGAAATTTATTTTCTTATCTAAATGACTGGAGAAAGAAATGTTCTAAAATAATCAGTGATACTTTAAGAGTTCATTGAATAATTTTCAATATACGTGTAGAGTTTATTATGATTTTTCTGCAAATGTCTGCTTATTACTACATCAGGCTTGTAAAGGAGAAAAACACTGAATTGAGATACAGAACTATTGTAAAAGAGCACCTTCACCTACTAGTTTGGTTTACTCATGGCTACATAAGAGGCTTGGGCTAAGAGTGACACATCTTTGATGTATGTGTTCAGTTGGAACCCTCTGGAAAACAAAACAAAACAAAAAAAAACACCCAAGTTTAAACTAAGCTAAATATACAATTTTCTGAAGCTCATGAGATTTGATCTAGCTCATCTAAGCATGCTAAGCCTCCTTAAAAGACTGAGCATCAGTCCTTTCTTCTCTAAGAAAAGAACATACCATATCCAACAATGGGGTACAGAAGAATAAACAACATAATGTCATCATAATATTTCCTCAGAAATTACTTGGATAAGGGAAGAACAAGAAGAGGTAGAAACAGTTTAGAAGGTGTATTTTAATGTTGTTTCTGGGTCATTAGTTTTCATTAGTAACAGGCTTAAAACCATTTTGTGCTTCATTAGCAAACACCATGTTGCTCTGTATTTCTTAGTTATTTCTTAGTTTTTCCTCTTCAGCCAAGAATTTTACAGCTTTTTGGAACTTAGAATCATATTTTTTTTACTACAATGAAATTTGTGTAAATTTATTAAAACCCTCAAAACTGGAAAACAAAGACAATGATTGAAAACTAAACAGTTCAGAAGTAGAATTAGGCTACGGGGCAAGCATGGCACAAATGATGGTAGGATTTTGCAAAAGAAAAACTGGAAAATTTTTCACTGGTCTTTTACCTCATATTTCACAATTTGAGGACAGATGAAAACTACTGTGAGTCCCAAACCCATATGAACAACAAATGATTGAGTTATGAAAGGAAAAAAAGAGCAGAAATTCAGCTGAAGTTCTATTGATGAGAAACCAAAATCCAGTTGTCCTCTTGATTTATAGCAGTAGTTTACTTGGGCTACTATATTTTGTGTAATTAAATGAAATCAGATTTCCTCCTTATTACCTTTCCTTGCTACAAAACAAATCAAAGCCAAAGCAACAAAAGCACAACAAAAATAAAACAAAAACAAACAAACAAACAAACAAAACAAAAAATCTTCTGTAGGAGAAGCAAAGCAAGCAGCCAAAATAGCATATCTGTCTTTGGAAAACTTTGCAAAGGGAGAAATGTGTAGGAACATTAAAAGCACGTTCTCTCTTTTTTAGTGGGCATCAAGATAGAATGGTGTTGGGAAAGAGCCCTTCTCATTGTAGTCAGGCCTTTTTTTTTAGTGTCATACTTCATTTTTGTATTTGAGAACTAAAAAAATATATCCTCTCCAAAAGGAGTCCTCAATACCAGGGCTCCCCAGTTTATTCTGCTGAGATCAAAAAAGGCAAAATGTATTTCCTTTGTTATAACCAAATACAGAATGAATTGTTAATGAATGAAGTCCTGGGTAATGTATTGCAACCTGGGAAAGGGCTACCTAATGCAGTATTTGGGAACGATACCCCCAGGAAAAGAGAATGTGTGTAGCTTTGTCTAATCTACTGAGTGTTTTGGTCATATGTATCTGACTACTGCTGAGTATACCACAAAATCTATTTTTTACTGTCTTTTACCTATTTGTGATTTTCTATTTTTATATTTATTAACTGAAAACAAACTAAATACAAGGATCCAGTGAGAGGATGTTTCTTTAAATAGATCTGTTATGGGAACCAAGAAGAAAAACATTAAAGGTCTGTGAGATCTCAAGCAGTGAGAACAGTCAAATAGGGAGGAATGGTGTCTTCTACAGTTGCAGTCTCTGTTGTATTCCAAATTTGGAAAATGTATTATTTCAGACCTTAATTTTTTTTTCAGGAAAGCAGTAGCTAATAACAGAATTCTATTAAAATACCACAATCTTAACTACATAAAACCTGTCCACCCTAAATGATTGTTACTATCTCATTTCAAATTTGTTTTAAATTTGTCCATGAAAAGTATAGTGATGCACTTCAAAATGGTAGAAAATGACACATAAACATATAAAGGAAAGTTCACATTGACCAGTCTTTTCAGTCAAGGTAGGTTCTTATCCATGCAAGATTTAAACAGTAGCCTCTTGAAAGGAAGCTCTCATTGCCTCTTGTAAAAATCTAAGCTGTCCTAACAGCATATACTAAGTTGTTCAGGAGTCTGACTGGGAAATCTTAGAGTACTACAGCATTCTCAGGCACACCAAGCAATGTCTTCCCATTAATCAAACTACACCTAATTAGAGATTTTCTCAAGTCATTATCACATGTCCATGTTGCTGCTATGGCTTTCTGTTAGCACAGATCCCATTATTCACTACGATCACTGCTGTCATTTGAACTACAGCATGAACACAGTGCATAAGCATACATTAAGTCTCCAGAATTTTGACATAGAGAATAAATGACACTCACAAATTCCATTAAAAGTTTCACATACTAATCCAGAATCTTATGGCTTATGCTGAGATTTATTTCTTTGGGTAATCACAAACCGTCCCCTCCAAGAACACATACTTAGTCTCTGAATACTGATAACCTATCATAAATTACATCCAAATAACTTAATAAGTGTATCCTGCTGAGTTCACTGTGCTTGTCTTTATGCATAAAGTTATTCAAGTGTGTGCTTTCCTAAATCTGTCTTTAATGGAGCAGCCCTTTATGTCTAAAGAGAGAAATCATTAGCTTGGTAGGTTGATTTTTTTCCCTTCTGGGCTGATTTTCAGGGCAACCATGAGTGTTTATCAGTCTTTGCCAAAAAGTTTCTAAAATAATAATATCAATGAACATCTCATGCGAAACCACTGCACACAAAAGTGAATCTATTGTCATTGTACATGTTAGAATTCTTGAGAAAAAAAATCAAACTGGCTGCAGCTGCTGACAACTCCTGAATATTCATGTTGTTCAGTGGGTGGTATGGAGCCTGGCAAATGCAAACAATGAATCTGTCACAAACAAAATGAAATAAATAACAGCTAATTCCAGCACATATTTCTCTGCTGTGCATCTTTGAGTTCAGATAAAAGAGAATAGTGCAGTACTTAAAATTTAATCAAAAACATAAACCCCAATGAAACAGTGGGAAACTTACTTATATGACGGAATTATATATGAATTTATATGTACCTTGCTTTTATGTGATGGACAGCCAGAGGAAAAAAAATATTAGTTAATAAACATTTTTATATAGAATCCAAAAGAATAGTAATAACTGAATAGGAGTGGGATGTTTGGCTCTGCAGGAAGTATCTAGAAACACTGCAAAGTCTAAATTACTCCTTGGAGCTGGACCTTTGTTTTTATAGCACAACAGAATCCTTATCCATGGACAAATGGCATTAACACTTAAAGGAAAGACTAAAAAGTCTTCACAGTTCTGTCTAAGATCCGGATGTTCTGCCTAAGTTCTGAACCGGTATGATATGGCAGCAAAGTATAAATCATCCTCCTGTGAAGGATCTTTGTTTCAGGAACAAAGACAGAAAGAAACTATGTCTCTGTGGAAAGGGCCAAGTGTTTTGGCTCAGTCTAAACTGACTGGCACTATAACTCTTTGTCCTGGACATTTTACAAGAACAATTTTATCACCAAATAGTGCCACTCTTCCAGTTTTCTCAGACCATCTAATTCAAAATAATTAGCTTTTCTTCACAAATTACTAAATTAATTCTCAGGTCATATTTTCAGAACTTACAGAAAAACTGACAGTTCGCTCAGTAACTTGAACAAGAATCACTGGGGCCCACCCAGTTAGTCCAACATAAATATCTATAGAAAAATGTCATTCGCTTCTTGATGGATACACCTCTGTTTATGTCTGATTGATGTTGTTAGCTTTGGGGGCACAGGAACCAACTTTCTATTTAGAGCCCAGCTGTCATGAGGACTGTTTGCACCCCCTTCAGAGCTGCACTATTTCCTCTGTGAAGTTGTTTACCAACTATATGACCTCATCAGGCATAGCAGCACCTGTGGTCAGTAGTGGGTGCCTTCTAGGAGAGTATGACTTGGCAGGAATTCCTACAATAACCGGCTGGACATACAGCCAGCGTTCAAAGTCCAGAATCTGAATATCTCATCTGTAGGTGCATTTTGCACAGATGAAGTATGAACTTGTGACACCAAGGCCTGGTTGGCCCTCAAATAACTTTTGAGGAGCAACAGAATTAAATCACTGTTAAAAATGCAGTTATCTAAAAATATATATGTTGATCAGATGACACAGAAGTTTCTCTTCTTTGTGACAACTGGTTTGCAATTTTTAGAGTGCAACTAATTAATGAAATGACCTAATTAGAAACAACTATCACCTCAAATCTCCTTGTATAACTTGAACTGCCTATGGATTGACCATAAAGTCATTTGAAACACAGAATAATTCTAGGCAATGATTCTGCATGAACAGCTATAATCTATTACTATTATCTTCCTTGTGAGCCTAACACAAGAAAGAGTCTTTAATTTGTATTTTTCTTAAAATAATATTACCTCTTTCCCTTTTAGTTAATCCTCACAGTAAGATTTACCTACAAATATTTACACTGTTTTTCATGAACTCATTATTCAGCTTGTTACCAAACTGGCCATGTTTATTTTTATCTGAATAATTTAGTACATAAGCTGGTATTTTACAAGTCAAGCATTCATTAAAATGATATTTGCTTGAATAGTTTGGACTTCTTATTACTGAGACAGTAATTAAGGAAAGGAAAGTAGGGTAACTGCTTAAGAGAAGACAGGAAAATCTTTTTATAACAACAACAACAGAAACACAAATCTTTGGCTTTTTTCTGATCCAGTTCTTTTATTTTCTGCATGAAAAAATAACAACAGAAGTACTTCTTGCTATGGTTGGATGTAAAACTTATATTAATTCCTATGGAGAGAAAATTCATCACAGTAGATAGCAAACATATAAAAAAGGTTCTGTGGACAATGAGTGTTTTTAATATTATCCAAAAAAGGAATTTCATCTTCCTGCCAATACAGGCATTGGTTACATCCTCAAAGATGACACTGAACTTCATTTGAACAAGTTAGTGAGAATTAAAAAGACTTTTTTGATTCACATCATTGATTTAGCTTTATTATTCATAAAGGTACACTATCCATAAGGCAAACAAAAGATTTCTCTATTCAAGTATGAATAAAGAAAACAAAGCAATAAATAAATAAATAAATAACAACCAAACCTAAATTTTACAATACCGTTTTTTTAATTGATCCTAAATATCCTAATTCTCACCCAAAATTAAATAAAATAACCTGAAAATACTTACAGAAGATGTTAAATTTTTAAAATATTTCTTCTGCACTTTGATTTTTAATTCCCATTTTCTAAAATTTCTGTTTCTTTACCTTTCCACCTGTCAAGTTGCTGTTGCCCTGTAGAACCTATTTGCAGAAGATATTATCAAAAGTCTGAAAATAATTCAGATCCACATTATTAGAAACATAATACACGAATTAGTTGCTTTCTATGTGCGCAGGTAACTCCTTGACCTTAGGCATGCTGATCATGCAAGCCATCCATGGGCTGGTAGCTTAAATATCCATCATAATCGCATTCAGCATCACCTCACTGCTTTCCCAGCTGCCTCCCCACCACTCACAGTGAGCCAGCCTGGTAATTATCCATACAATGCATTTGCAGTATGTACTAAACTGAATGTGATTCTAAAGCAATTTCTTAGGTTTTTGATTTTGGTAGGAACAAATCCATTTGATGTAGGAGAGTGTTTAGTTTTGTTGACTGTATTTTCTCCACATAGGAAGCATTTTTTCACCATGTCTCTTGCATAATATGTACATAAATTTTCAATAAATTAAACATTGTTAATAAGCAAGAACCTACATTTCTCTAGGTGACAAAACACACTGATCAATTAATGATGGGAGAAAAAGAAAGAGCATTATAACATCAACAGAGGGAAAGAAAAATGCTAGCTATATTAAATCAGTGGACTCTGGGCACTAGTTAAAGACCTGTTTCATACAGACTTTTATGACTGTGGAGTATTTGTTGGGGTTAGAGTTAGGTTTCTTCGCAGAAGAAGTGTGTTTTGGATTTGTGACCAAAACAGAACTGATATACTCACAACACTATGTAGTAAGTATTACATTCAGGTAGATATTTGAAACTGGTCTGTTATGAGCCTGGCTATCTTCTGCATATTAGGTAATGGTTTCCATATGAGATGCAGTTTGCAGTTTTTCTACCTTCCTAAATCAGAATTACTAAATTTTATTTTATTTTTTAAACTCAGTCAGTGGTATTTTTGCTCATGGGACAAAATTTCAAGTAGTTTAAAATTCCCTTACATATTTAGCTGTGCCAGGGGAGATTTAGGCTGGGCATCAGGAAATACTACTTCTCTGAAAGAGTGGTCAGGCTGTGGAATGGGCCGCCCAGGGAGGTGGTGGAGTCACCAACCCTGGAGGTGTTCAAGGAACATTTGGATGTTGTGTTAGAGGGACATGGTTTAGTGAGAACTATTGGTGATGGGTGGATAGTTGGACTGGATGATCTTGCTGGTCTTTTATAACCTTGGTGATTCTCTGATTAGAATATCTCCAAGGCAGATAATTTGCGCTATACCTGAAAATGTCAGATCTAAGCAAGCTGCTTTAGCATTCTATATTTTTCTCCTCTTCTCTTTGAACAGAATTTTTGTAGGTATTACTAAGCATTCTTATTATTAATAATCAGTGAAAGATAATGCACTGGTATAAAATTGCACACCAGCTCCAAAGACATGGAAGGTATGTTGATTTACACCAGTTACATAGCAATTCCATGTAACTTAGAGGTAGTGGCATTTCAAAGCCAGAAAAGATGTTCTGGCAAAACACAGAATTAAACTCTGATAAAAGTTTATGCCTACATCTGATTTTAAATTAAAACATTAAAATCATTAAAAATCATTAAATCATTAAAAATCATGTACTGTGTAACAGATTTTAGATCAGCATCTTGGAATATTTAGCTTATATAAATTATGAAATAAATTCATACTCTCTCCTACGGCCGAACTTTCCAAGTTGCTTCCTACAGGTCTGTGCATGTTCAGTGCATTTTAGAAAACAGATTACATTTTAATGTGCAATCGCACACCTCTTAATGTTGAGTATTAGTACAAGAAGACTCAAATCCTGGGCCACTTTAAAGCTGCATTCAGAAAAAATCAGGAAGTAAAAGAGAATTTAAGAAGAGTTTATGCAAACCTTCCTATGCAATCAGAGATGTACGCAAGTGCTGGATCTGGAAACAATCACCAGGTAACTAGTTGGCTCTACACTTTCAGAAAGAAATAAATCCCACAGGTTTAAATGCTTCACGGTCGTATCTCCTTCTCAAGTATTTGACCAAATCTGTATTAAAAATGAACTACTACAGTGGCTCCATTCCACATTCAAATTTTAACTTACCAGAAATGTCAAATCTGGCAGCAGAAGGCTAAATCTGTCCATTCAAAGCAGCTGTCTTACACCCAAGATTTAAAAACCTGTAGTTCTTCAAAAGTTGTGTAAATAATGCTCATATGCATAATTCTTAAACTGATTAAACACTGTCCTCTGTACTGAAATTTTATCTGCAACGAGCATTATAGCACTTCAGTGTACATGGATGTTCAGCGTTTCAATTAATTATTGCCTAAACAAACAAAGAAACAAACTTGTATTTCAAAATTTACCTCAGGCTTCCCTTTCACTTTTGTAAGCAGATACAAGAAGACTGTGAAGCTGCAGTACACACTAATTTTGCAATAAAATACATATTTAGCTTTCAGATCAGACTTGAATGAAATTCCTTTCATTTGAAAAATAAATTCTCACACAAATCCTCATAAACTATAGCAACCTCAAAAAAAAACAAACAAAAAAAACCAAAAACAAACAAACAAACAAAAAAAACCTGAAAAAATAATTTATACTGGCAGAAACCTTGATCATGCTCTACATTGTTTTTATCTGCAGCTGGCATTCTCACTTTCTGAAAATGAAGAATAAAAAGCTCTTCTCATATTTACAGATGATGACTTTGCAGAACACACTGAAAGCTGCTTAAGGTGAACATTTTTGGGGACTTGTATAGTCACTATCACTGTCTGCTAAAAACTTTACTTCCTTGCTTTGGCATTAGAGTGAGTTTGGGGAATATTTTGAACATGAATATTTGGAATATTCATGTTCAACATGAAGTCAGCAACCTGGGCCACATCAGCAAGTGTATACTTGTCCTTATTCTGCCTTTTAAATGTTTTGTAGATTTACATATGTCAAGGAGAGTGGAGAAAAACTGACAAACAAAAATACTTTTATGACTAGAACTAGTCTCACAAGACTTGAGAGATCAAACAATTCATTTTCTCCTTATTCCCTGCCTGTTCCTTACTCTAATCTTAAAAAATGCCATAGAATTGTATCAAGAGAATACCTTTGAATGTCAACTTCTTTTGGCTAATGCTGGGGGAAAAACTGTGTACTCTATGAACAATCTTTGATATAATTAATATTTAAAACTGAAATAGCAATTCATTTTAAATGATAGTTAGATACTTTCCTCTTTTAGTAGAGTATCCAGCATGCTGTATTACCAAAAACTACACGTGTAATACTCCTCTACTAGTAATAAACATGGAATTTTCCTATCATCATAGAATCATAGGATAGTCTGGGTTAAAAAGGACCTCAAAGATCATCTAGTTTCAACCCCCCTGCCATGGGCAGGGTTGTCAACCACTACACCAGCCTGCCCAGAGCCATATCCAGCCTGGTCTTGAGTGCCTCAAGGGACAAGGATTCCACATCTCTGGACAACCTGTTCCAGTGCATCACCACCCTCTGAGTGAAAATGTGAGTAACTGTTCACATCTCAGACCACTGCCACACTTACCTGTTTTCAATTCTACCTACTCTTTAAAATTTTTGCCTTTGTACAATCAACATCTAATGTCACTATTTATGCCTTTGTCACTTGTACATGCACATGGCACAATTCCTCTTTATTTTCCTTTAACATCTCTCCACTCTCTTTCCTATACTTCAGCTTTAGTACATGAAGAGTTTGTCAGAAAAAATATTTTTTTTCTAATCTACATCCTGAGTAAATTCCCTTGTGATCTCAGGTCAGTTTTGGACCCACTCCATTCAAATATTTATATTTATGGCCCACTTAATTCAGATATTCATATTTGAATATAAACATTTATATAATTTCCTTTAAACCAGACATGGGTGTTGTACTGTGAAGTGCAAGAAATTTCCATATATGAGAATATGTTCAATAAACTCAGATGGTGTGCCTCCGGTGGCGCACGGTGTTAGAACCGCCGCTTGCAACACTGGAGGCCCGGGTTCGAATCCCCCCTGTGGTGCAAGTGGATAACTGCCGCTCTGCTACACTAGAGGGCTCGAATCCCGGGAGTTGGACTCGATGATCTCTAAGGTCCCTTCCAACTCGCACGATACTATGATACTATGATACTATGATACTATGATAAAAGCATCCATTCACCCACTCATTCAGATATTCTTTTTCTGTCACATGTTACCCTTTTACTAAAAAAGATGAATTCTGGGAGATCCCCAGGGTTGCGCCCCTTACATGCCAAGACTCTTATAAAAACTCAGATATAGAACCTCAGAGAGACCTACATAGTATTGAGTTACTTTACCACTAGTGAAGTCCAAATGTTAGTTCATCCTTGAGCATGAAGTTCCCTAGGTGCTTACACTATTAAAGTAAGTTCAAATATCTCTGCCTCTATGGTGGAGGTCAAATAATTCTACCTCATTTAGAACTGACTATCAGCATACATTGTACCCCTAAAAGCAGTCAGAAAACTTATCCTTGGCTCTTAAATTTTAAAGACCCATTCTGCTTTCCTGTACAGATATGTAGGAAAGAAAAAGAAAAAAGACAGAAAATGGAGATCTACACCCCCGTTTCCAGACCAGAGGGAAAATTTAGAAGAGAGTCAGCTACTGACAGTAAAGGAAGGAGGGTGCACTTCTCTCCCCAGAGCTTTACACCACATTGTAAAAAAAAAATATATATATATAAAAAAAAAAATCAAACCTTAGCACAAAGAACAACATAATAGGAGAAAAAAAAGATGAAGATGACACACAAAATTAGCACAGTGAATCTTATACATAGAAGCACAGTCTTGCTCCACTTTTCTGGTATATTCCTTGTAAAGCCAAATTAAGCGTCATCCCCTCTTTTTGCCTCAAAATCGGTTTTGTTAACAACCAGCTCCTCAGAGGCCTCTGTGATGTAAGGCAGAGATTTTCAAAACAGCCTAAAGGATTAGCTAATAGAGATTAAGTATGTAAATCCCCTTTGAAAATGCTATCCTTACACTTTGCCCTCTAAGAGTTTACAAATCCCAAGCATTTAACATTTAAGATTCAGAAAACCCTGCAGATTTGTGGGTTAAGTTTGAAACTTCTATCCCTTATAATGGCATTATTTCCCCTAAATTCATCTGTTCTGCTTCATCATTTATTTATTTATTTATTTATTTTTCACTGTGATTTTTGCATGGTGGTTGCCAGGGCCATTCAGTATTTTACTTTCACAGAAAAGTTCCTAAGTAGTGGAAGAGAAATAACAAATCACTCCATCAGTGCAGTCTATCACTGCTCTCAATACTTACTTTTCCTACATTATGACTTGCTTTGGAGCAAAATGTTTTAATATAAGCAGTTTATCCCAGGAGTGTTTTCATAAGCAGGAAGCAATATGCAGGTACGAAATACTCACTAGTAAACAAATTCATGTGCATGCATTTCAGAAAATATTTTGTTGAAGTATTAAAGAAATATTGCCTTAAATCTTAAAAGTAGAATAAGGTCTAAAATCCACACTTTATTCCCAAACATAATTTTAATTCTCCACAGGCTTGCTTATATACAGTACATGTGTATTGGTTAGAGGAAGTAAAGCTAAGAAATGCCAAGAAGTGATGAACACAGCACTGCAGTATATGTCCCATTGGTATCACAGAGCATTTTATATTTAGTATCCTGGAAGCAAATTAAGGTAGAGATAAGAATGGGCAAGGTCACATGAAATCGTTTATACCAATTTGGAACACATCCATTCCAGGGCTGTTTCAGTATAAAGTGCAAATGAGTGGGAGGTATGAACTAATGAAGCTCAATACCTGGAATATTCTTGTTTCATTTCTTGTAGAAACTAGAGAGTCCTATGACCAGGGCAGTTGCACACTGCTAAATAGTATCCTGCTTACATGAATCTGACCACAATGCTTAAACTAAACCACTCACAGCTTCCAAGATTCTGTATTTCCCATAACTGTTTTGCTGTCTTCAGATAACTCAAGATACCTGAACTCCAGAAGAAATGAAGATTTGTAATTCAAGTTAAAAGATAATGAGTTTGCACTCTAGAGAATTCTAGGACTAGAAATCACAAACATATCTGGGAAACTATTCTCTTGAAAGGGATACACAAAGGACTGTTCTTTTCTGACATCTGCATGTCTGAAATCCTCTTCTGTGAGGAACAATTTGGGATCACAGTGAACACACATTCATTACAGTTCCTGATGTTAGTGATGGGAGCTGTTGAAACACCCAAGAGGATTCAGGATTTATATACTATGAAGCAAAACAAGCAAGTGGCATACATTTAAGGAGGATACAAAGTGGAATGGTTGCTCTTTCAGAGAACACCATCTATTTTTTATTTTTTATTTTAATTTTTTTTAAGGAATGAAAAGGTATTCTTCTGGAAAATATTTTATAAGTGATTCCATTATAGCTAATAGATACACATATAGGAACAGAGAGCCAATTAGGTTTATGCGAATAACATCAATTCAGGTATTGTCTTTCTACTGATTTCTAGGTTATTTAAGTTCCTTTATCGTTGTATCAGTATTCCTTATGATAACATTTCATTAAAATACTTATCATTTCCTCTGTAAATCTGATAAATTATATAGAAGAATTTTTTTCAAAATGCCTGAGGTATGGGCAGATTCTGGCCTATTTCTAAGAGTTGCATTTTCCTGTATTGCATGTTTCATATATTTATAATTTGAAATAACCTGAAGGTCCTCCAAAGATGTAAAACTAGTCTCCTCAATTAGACCCAGGACACCAACCCACACTGAAGGCTAAGGCTATTTTTTATTCAGAGTTTAACATATAGGTTAGCCCTAAAGCTTTAAATTGTAATTGCAAAATTATTTCAGGCTTATGGTTTTATTGAGGATTTCTTAAAGGAATATCGTGCTAATAAACTGAACACAGTCAGCTGTAAAATTTCAGACAAAATAAATCATATTTTGGCTTTGGGGGCATACTGAATTACTGAGATAACACACCATATACCATATAACAGGAGAAAAAAAAAAAAAAAAAAAAAAAAAGGATACATATGTAGCTTGAACTAATGCAAGATCATTAAAATTTTTACAAAAAAATCTTTTCCTTCATTCAGAATGTCGCTATTTTCCAACATGAGGCTAAGCTGACATAGCATGAGTTTATTTGTTAGCTGACTAAATAAACCCTGTATCTAAATTAATGAGAGAATCATCTGGCTAGGATATCTATCCTATTTCTCTGCTCTGAGCATTGATAACATGCAGTGAGACAGTTCACAGAAATAAGCCTTCTTGCACATTATCACTACCCCAGGCACTATGAAGGATGAATAACTTAGAAGGGCACACATTTTAAAAAAGCAAAGAATTTTTCAAAAGTACAGCCCAGTGCTAGCTGAATTGACCTTTCTGGATCTGTTTACACATACTCATGTACACGTATGTAACATGTACATGTAATTAGCTTTTGCCTAGATTGAAAAAGACATCTCACAGTAAACCTAGAAAAGCTTTCATATTGCATGTTTCAATTATTCCTTTGGCAAGAATGTTACTTGGAAGACTTTCTTCCTCACAGCATTTTATAAATGTGACGTCATTCATGATTTCTTAAAGACTATATACAGAAAGCAAGCAGAGGATGGACATAAAGACTGGGAGACCCTGGCCTATTAAACACAGCAGATCAATGGCCAATTTAGGAAACTGGATTCCAGTCTCTTACCTTCCTCACCGCAGTTTCTTTGCCCCTTGAATTCCTACTGTGTTGCCTAATTACAACAAAACTTATAGCTTTCAGTAATAAATTGCATAGTAGAAAATTGGAGCATTCATTTTTCTGAGAGGCTGCCAGAACTGTCTGTATTTCTAATGAAAGGATTTTGTTTTCTTGTTGTGGGCTTTTACAAATGGCAACATCGAGTCCTTCAGACCCAGTGCAGTGCAATGATCTCAGAGCTAGAAGGCTCACTAACCTACTACTAAAAAAAATGAAGAGAGGAATCACTAGCTTAAAAAAACAATAGAAAATATGCAGAGAACAGTTGAGTGTGTCGAAACAGAAGCTAGAGAAAGCTGTTGAGAAAGGAGGAATTGGGTTGCTATATCTTGCACTAGAGCACACTTGGACTAACTTTTATTAAAGCATCCATCCAGGTGTTCAAGAGTACTCTAATTCTGAAAAGACTCTTTCCAGCCTCCATTCAGCAGTACTATAGGGGATAATCTTGTAATTTCATAGGCAACATTTCCTTTGCTGTCCAGTCTTTAGGAAACATCTATCCTCATCACATCATTCAACTTGGTCCAGGTCCAAAGCACATACACGTACACACAGACACACACATACATATAAATACACATATACACAAATATACACGTATGTGTATACATGCGACCTCATTGCTCTTTCACTGTTAAATATGGCCCATAAAACATGCAATAAGGAGAAAAAATAAGTTATTTTGATTGCACACAAGTCAACTCATATAACCAAGCTTTTAAAATAGATAAATAAGGCAAACAAACATGCACTGTGCCATGTTCTGATCTTAGGAATATAGGAAGATGAAAAGGTTCACATTATTAGATACCAAAACAGCACACTGAGAAGATTCTTTAACTAGGAGAGCTCATATTTGATCTGTGCCATTTTATCCTGGTTTACATATCAGCTTAGAGAACGTACGAAAGAATTATGGTGACCTTAATTTTATTTATAGCAGACAATTATAGAAAGACTCTCCACAATTTTATATGTTAATTCAGTAGAAGTGAAAAGGAAATTAAAACTAATCAAAAAGTATTCACTGCCAATAACCCTCAAACATTTGTAAGTGCCAAATACTAGGTGAATTCTTTCCAGATGACTTTTTAAAATAATGAGTATCAAAATGTCACGCTGTACTCAGAAATGTAAGGTGTCCTCACTTAGCCAGTCAGAAAATTGCTATGTCGGTTTGGATGACCAGTTTCTCTAGAGAATGAAAGAATTGTCCACCCAGCAGAAACAGCAAATCTCCAGTGAGTACATTTCATGCCTCTTTGGTTTAACACAGTACATCTCTTATTCATTTGACTAGGATTTGTGGCTTAATGGCAAACAAAGAGTAACTACATTAAAAACTTTGTTCTACTTAGATATTTTATAAATGCAATATTAACAAATTACTAACCTGTTGAATATTGTATGAATTAAACATTGTATAAAAATGATATGTGTCATTCAACATTTGGAAGTATAAAGGAAGCAATTGATCAGCTTTGTCTTGCTACTAATACACTAGCAGCTGATGAAGACCTCTGAATGTCAGGTTCATTATTTCCAATGATCATTTTCTTATCTAATTCTGGATATAAAGTCAACAAGGCAGTACACTAGATAAGCAAAAATAGATGTGTTCTTCCCTATTATAATAATTAACTCTTTGTAAACTCCTTTTTCTACTAAAATTAATTTATATATATATATATATATATTTACAAAAGAGCTTTTATACCCAGTAGCTTACTAACTTGGTGCCAGAGATTCAGATAACCACTATATACAGTGTTACCATTTAGTATTTGTGGATATAAATGTATAAAAACAACTTTTGATTATCCCACTAAGTACTTCCAAGTTGCACTGCCAAAATCTCTTGAAGAGAGTAACCAGAGAAGACCATTTAAGTGAATAAACCCTCAATATTCAACACCAGTAAATTCCAGAAAAAGAGTATCTTTGCTTAATCACAAAATCACAGAATAACCTGGGTTGGAAGGGACCTCAAGGATCATGAAGCTCCAACCCCCTTCCTGGCAGGGCCACCAAACTTCCATATAATGGTTCACTGTTTCCCCAAATACACAAAAGAAAATGTTATGTTAGCAGTAAAGCCCAAGAATAATAAAATACTGAGCATTAGGATTAAAATAGTTTCCACAGAGAAAAACTGGACTATAGATGAGACTCTACTACTTACTTGTTTATAAGATTGAACTATAGTCTCAAATACCACAGGTTACAAGATTTTCTGTTTTTGTGTATCTGAAAAGTTTTCATTCATCCTAATTTGGGGGTTGTGAAGCACGAAAGATCTGAAGTTTCTGAACAATGCTGGTTACAGTTCAAACACAAGTACACATAAAATTATGTCTGCAAGATACAACTGATTTCTACTGCCATAGAGTTATGATTGTACATTGCATAATCAGACTGAAAGCAGTCTCAGGAGATCATTTAGATTACCAGCCTGCCTCAATGTAAAATGAGTTGCTCCACTCCTGACAGATGCTTCTCTCTTTCAAGTGATGGCTAATTCTCTGCCTCCCCAGGCAGTGATCATTTTTTCCTGACTGGAAGCACTTCTAGTATCTAATCTGAATTTTTCATGCTGGAATTTTAGCACACTGCTTCTTGTCAAACTCATCAGGAATTAAGAAACAGAGAAACAAGTTAAAAATATCACACATTTGTTCAATCTGTCCTCCTACAGGAAGCTTTTATGTTCCTTCTTTTAAAAATATATATATTTTTAAATGGCTAATTCTTGCTTCTCTCATCTGGACTGCTTCCAATTGATTTGACTCTATTGGAGTGAGATGACAGAACAGGGCACAGTATTTCAGCTGAGTAGTCTTTTATGTTTTTATTCACTGTGCACCAATTTTTTGTTGTGCACATATAAGCTGCAACCCACATATAAAGGTTTATATATATAGAATAATGTGCCTATCTAATTAGAATGGGACACTAAGAAATGGGACATTAAGAAAAAAAATGCATCACATCCATTCTACTCAATAATAGTAATAATGAACAGAGAAGTATTACTTAATAGCTCCTCAGGGGTACACTATTTAATTCCTGAGCTCCACAGTAAAAGCAAAGTGTGGTGCAGCCTGCAAAATTGTTTCTTAAGTAGAATAGAAATAGAGCTCCTGCAGCTTCTGAAAGATATTATCAGGGATAAATATTGAAAAATTTTCTTTGTGGAAATAGTTCATCCAAGGTAGGAACAGAAGAGATATAAAATTTCTATCAGGAAATTTACAAGAACCCTATTTAAAATTTTATTTGACTTAGGAAATTAATACATTTAACATGGTCAAAAAGTGCTTGAAGAGCACTGCCTGTCCAAGGTCCCATTCTTACAACAAAGACTGTATAACTCACCAGGAAAGTAAACCTCTACTTTTCATGCCATAGTCACATATGATAAATTTCTTTCCAACTTTAAACTACTAACGGTGAAACACTGTGGAACAGTCTTCCCATTAGACCAGTTCATCCTATAGCCTACATTTTACAGTCTTTGATGAGCCTTTCATATGGATCATGAGCTGGAGCCAGGTCACAAAATAAGGAGCTTCAAAAATATTTTTCGCAGCAGCCTCCCCTCTCTGCACATGCATGTGGTGTCCAAGCGCAGAGTAAGAGAAGTAAAATGCAACTGCTTGCAAGCATGAGCTATGCTTGTTTATATTGTTTCTTACCCTATTTTTCCTCAAATTCCCACCAAGATTTTGTTTGGATCAACATTTGGAGGAAACAATTAAGTGTCTGCAGATATTCTTCATACAAGGTTTATTACAGGAATAAAACAAGAGTTGTGAAGCGTATGTATAATATTGGCTTCAAAGTTGCATGAAACTCGGTTGTCAAAGCATGTCACAAACAGACCCATATCTTAGTGATAAGTGTCACAAGAGATCAAAGCGAAAAGGTTTAGTTCACAATTCAAGGTCAGCTTCACTCCCCTGCTGAAGCCTTCAGTCTGTCTCAGAAAAGGTCATCTCTGACTCACAGCTGTGAAGATTTCTGAAAGCAGTGAGTTGTTGATAGTTCAGTCCCCAGAGGACATAAGTAAGTAGCGCAATTCTGTCACTAATTCAGTCATATCCTCCAGGGTAAGCAGAGGATAAGTATGAGGGAGGAAAATTTGGTTTTGATACTCAGGCACTGGATTGAAACAGCAATGAGTTAGTGAATGCAGACTTACTTAAAACATTATGCAATGGAGCTTTATGTATCTGAGTGATCTTTTAACAAGCAGTACTCTCATGTCTTTTGTCAAATATTCAGTATAAAATAGTGACGGTTTGTAAGCAACATTTGTTTCTACTTATTTTGGACTGTTTTTGTTCTTTAACAACATAATTTTTTTTTTTTGTGGCCCTGAATAAGAAACACAGCCCAGTAGCACCAGGGTAAGCTAATTCCAAATGAGAAACAATTCAGACTCTTCTAAGCTATAGGTATGTTAACCACAACCATGAAAACAAAGCCACTTAGGCATATATGTAATATCTACTAGTTTAAAATAACTAACTTATTTATATGTCTCTGGATCTAAATCTGTCCATCTGTGAAATTAGGAATTGACTCTCAATATGCTTTGTATAAATTGTGTAGACATAGAAGGTTTCAAAGCCACCTTTATCAGAAATTTCAGCTTATATTATTCATTAATTTTCACCAACACCATTATTTGCACAAATATTTTGAAAAAAAAAAAAGCATGCTATAATCCATATTTTACTTGCATAAAGTCTAAAGGTTGTGACAACCCATTCTCATCTCAGTGTCATGCTTAGAAAATAGCTAGCTACATACAGCCAAAGTGTTTTCCAAAGGAAAACACACAGACTTTCTTCAAGTAATGTTTTCAATGGGAGTAGTGAACTTAATTAACACAGCTCTATCATTCAAGGAATGCTTTCATTTAACACTACGCTTACTACTGTTTTACTTCCACCAAGCTTAACTCCATCTCTTCCCAGAGCCTCTCAAAATAGTACAGCTAGCACCACTCCCTGTAATGAACTCCAAGACCCACCCCCGTTCCCCTGAGGTTTCAGATTTGCAGAACACAAATCCAGCTTCCTAGCCAGTTCTAATGGCGCACTGGGTAGTAGAACATGCTTAGTTCCAAGTAAAATCTGTAAAATTCAGTTAGAAAGCTAATTATTTAAAATAGACAAATATATACTCAGTCACTGTTCTACTCTAGAGCAGGTAGTTCTGTCTCAAAGAGATAAAGAAAAGCGAATGCGCTTTTAAAACATTTTGGTGAGGTAACCTTTTTTTTTTTTTTTTTTTTTTTTTTTTTTTTTTAATTAAATATTCATATAATCACTACCAAATGGAAAAAGTGAACCTGTGAGCAGCCAGAATTCAAGACCATGAGACATTCAGCAAAGCTGAAATTACACAACATTATTTAAAGGGAAGGAAAGAAGTGGGATGAGAAATGCATGATGACCTCAGAACAAATTCAAAGCTGAGACAAAATCACTATGGGAAATAAGCTTCTTCAAATAAATAAATAAATAAATAAATAAAATGGTAGCAGAGTGCCATTATATTTGATAAAGAGCTGGAAACCTGATTTTGAATGCCTTACATTGAGTGCTCCCACTTGTTTCTGAGCACTAGTGTGATCCACATCAAACAACAGTTCAAGGAAGAGCTGATCTGATTGTCAGGTCACTGTGCAGTTCACTCTTGCTGAAATCACCAGTGAATTCTCTGCACAGCATCTCCATTTGACACTATGTTTAGGAAACCAATTGACCTGGATTTTTAATTGAATTCTCACACAGAATTCAGTAGCTATTTAGTAGTCAGAAATCTGGGAAGAGCATGAGTGTTCCTGCAGTCACCAGCATTAATGATGAACACCACCAGCCCATGGGATTAATTTAGATTTTCCATAGACATGTAAGATTTATTTGCTCATCTGAACCTTTTTTCTCTCTGTTCTCTACAGCTTTCTCAACTCGTCTGTGCTTCAGATTGTGACGGCAATCACATTTTCTGAAAGGGATTGGAAGAAGGATTCATGTCAGTTCCGTGTATGGTGATGGAAAGGCCCTGAACTGAAGCTGAACAAGTTGAATGGCAGGTATCATCTGAGACAGGAGTGATGTGTCCTGGGGAAACACGGCACTAAATGAAATAAAAAGCAAGGAATCTGTGAGCAAGTATGCTGGCAACTCCAGGGAAGCTGTCACTTCTGTTATTTGGATTTACTTTTCTGTGCCATACTGGGCAGTCTTGACTAATCTCAAACTGCATATACCCTGAAGTTGGGGTCCCCAGACTTCTAATTCAGTCTAATACTCTATAAAAATGGTCACCAGTGCAGCTATCAGCAAGAGTAAGTAACCTGCTGCCTGAAGATTTTTCCAATTGCTTTCTGGCAACTGTCCGAGCTATTAATGTGTTCAGAGGCAGGGATGCTTACCCAGAAGAATTTCTTTTAAGGAACAAGTTATTTGTACTGCCAGGATAATGCACCTTACTTTTTCCTTGTAGTCTGAATTAGAGTTTAGAGTAAAACATCTGCTGGGGAAAAAACAAAACAAAACAGCATTACTCAGATATTCAGTAGAAGTAGGAGATAACCTCTTCTCAACATACATGTGTTTTTAATCTAGATTTGGGAACAATATTAGGTACTATTTACATTTTTACAATTACCAGCAAAAAATAATATTGAAGTTATAAACTCAATACAGCTAATTTCTTGCATTCTTCATTCTGTCTTTAATGAGGTGCGTGCAGGATTGTTCTTCAGGTTTCCACAACAGCTTCATAATAAACAGTCACATCTCTGAAGTTCTGGAATGCCAATCACAATACTCTCTAATTAGAATATAGGGAAACATGTGCTGCAGGATCACTGGATTCTCTCTCAAACATTCTCTCTCTCAAACATTCTCTCTCTCAGGAGAGCTGCAAGAAGTGGATACAGAAGCTTTGCACACATTAAATTTGAAAATACTGCAAGGTTTTGAAAATTTCTATGCCCAATTAAGATAACTTACAGACAGTTCGAGGAATTGCACGAAACTAGCTGGAAATCCAGATCTGGTTATATCATCTTATTTAAAAAATATTATAAAATATTTTAAAAATAAATACATAAATAAATTTAAACAGTTATTTTACATTTAAAAGATCATTCTAAGACTTTGAGGGAGAAGTTCTGAATTTTAGTGTAGTCCAGACAAAAAAAAAAAAAAAAAAGGAAATATTTTCTTTTATTCCATGAGAGAACAAGATTTTCTTTGTGGCTGTTGACTTAATAACACAATTGAATGTAAATAATCCCAGAAAAGAGTGAAGACAAACAAGATGAAACATGAACTACAGCACAGATCATCAGTCTCTCAAGTAAGACTGGGGTTTTGAAAGCTTTCTCTTAATGATATAAATTACCTGAAAAACTGTATGTCTCCCCAGTACAAAAAAGACAGGAATCTCTTGGAAAGAGTCCAGCAGAGGGCCACAAAAATGGTGAAGGACCTGGAGCATCTCCCCTGTGAAGAAAAGCTGAGTGAACTGAGTCTGTTTAGTCTTGAGAAAAGAAGACTGAGAGGGGACTTGATCCAGGTCTATATATATCTGAGGTGTGGGTGGCAAAGTGGTGAGGTCAGGCTCTTTTCAGCAGTGTGTGGAGGCAGGACAAGAGGAAACATCCAGAAACTGGAGCATAGGAAGTTCCTCACTAATGTGCACAAGAACTTTTTTGCGGTGAGGGTGACAGAGCACTGGAACAGGCTGCCCAGGGGGGTTGTAGAGTCTCCTTCTCTGGAGATATTCATGACCTGCCTGGACACCTACCTGTGCAACCTGGTGTATGGAACCTGCTTTGGCAGGGGGGTTGCATTCTATGATCTCTGGAGGTCCCTTCCAACCCCTACAATTCTGTGATTCTGTGAGAACTCTAGCTGAAGTACTAGCAGCGCTACTAAAGTAGTAGCTGTATTTATATATATATATCCACAGCTCTTTTTCAATATATGAACATAATGAGAAAATGTAAAGAAAGGGTCTGGAAAGACAACCCCACTTCATTTCCTTCTCTCCAAGCAAATGTGAGGCTTATCAAGTCTCCATGCCCTTATAAAACCTCAAAGGCAGCTTTTTTCTTTTCCCCAGCACATACATCCCAGCTGGAACCTTGAGGAGAACCTGCAACTGGGCTTAATGAATAACAGGGAGCAAGTGATCAGCTCTCAGGAGAACCAAGTGTTATTATCCATTCTTCAATTAACCTGCTTCATGGTCCCAGGCAGATGATTTCACTTCTGTTTGTTTCCATTTCCCCTTTGGCTGTCTATTGATTTAGACAAAAAAAGTGTTTGTTTCAGGGACAGTCTTTTACTGCTATCTGTAGATTTCTTTGCTAAGAGTCCTTTTGCTCCATACTGTATCTCTGGGCATTACTTCAGTAATAACCTTGAGAAGTATACATCCACTGTCAACATAAAGAATGACCACCGTACTACTAATGACATTTTTGTTCTTTCTATGTGACTTGGTGGAAGAGCCAGATGAATGACAGGCTTCTTAAAGTATTCCCTGCCACTTATGGCCATACTGGGGTGGCACTTGCCTTTTTAGTACTTCTGCCACCTAGAAAACATAAGGCACTCTTCTGTTTCCATGTTTCCAGTGTTCTCTTATCCACTTATCAGTATCAACACAAGAAACCCCAACAGAAGCATGTACTGAGTTAAAAATAAATGATTTGGTCATAGATGAATTCTTCTGCAGCCATTCTCTACTTTTTTTTTTTTTTTTTTTTTTTTTTTTTAAGAAAGGGAAAGGGTAAAAATTCTGACTCTGTACAGTTTTTTTGGTTTTTTTGTTTTTTAATATTTTTTTTTCCAGACAATATAAGTACCTGCAACCACAGAACAAAGGCATGAGCCATTCTGTTCTGGTCAGTCAACTTAGTAATCAGAATGCACACATTCAAATGAGTAAAGAATCACTGCCATAAAGTGATAAACTGGTAATGTGCTAAATGAAGGACTGAGAAATGCTGTTGTGTCAGGGTTTATAGATTGACAAGCTGAAACCCTTGACTGCTTGAATGACAATGCTTTCACTGCTTTGAGTGGAGACAAGATTCCTACCAGAGATGCTATGACTAGAATTGTTATTAAGATCATCACTAGTTCTGCTTTGCATCAGAACAGATATGCTGTCACCCTGTAATTCCTGAGCTTCAATTCTACTGGAGAAGATCATTTAAAAGAAAACTTACTTAAAATTATTCAGATGATTGATTTATTTCACTATTTGCCTTTGAGACAAATAGTGAAAAAACAACTTAGTTCCTTCTCTTTTTGTAAAAAAATTAAAAAATAAAATAAATTCTTCTTTGAATATAATAAGTGAAGCATTAACAGTATATAAGGGAAGTTAGAACTAAAATCTTATTAATTTATCTTTGAATTTAGGCATGAAAGTCATTAAGGAAGTTTTGAAATTTGAAATTTAATAACCAATTAAGACATAATACAGAATCCTGCAGCTAACTAGGTGCTGCTTTTTTGTTGTGTCTGAAATTTCAAACTTAAAATTAATTTAAATCAGACAAACCAGTGTGTTCAGACTGTTTATGACACTTTGACACTTCAAAGCAAATAGTTACAATCTTCTGGAGGTGAATATGTTTCCTAATGACTTACATGGCTCATTAGATTGATATTACTTGACATGGTCACCACAAAGAGAGTCAAATTGATTCATGAAGTCTTAAATAACCTGGGTGACATAATCATCACAAGCTGATGTGGAACTTGGTGCAATAACAGAATGGTCATTATTTTTATCTACTTCCTTAAAATCTTTTTTTTTTTTTTTTAAATGAATTTGAGACAGATTTCTTCTCTTAATGTCATATTCTGTTGAAGTTCTACTTAGTGTCAGCAGAAAAAAATGCAATTTAGTTTTTGTTTACATTAATATAACCCAATGAAAGGCTTAAGATGTCTCCTTTCTGATAACATAAATATAGAAACCTAATCCTTAAAAGAGGATCTTCTTATTTTACAAAACTTTAGTTGTATGAGAGTGGAGAAATCACTATTTATTTCTCCATTACATTTCTGTAACACTTTTAACAGATCTAGCAATAGCAACATAGGATAAAACCTTTCAGATATATAAGTATTTCACTTTTAAAAATGAGCCTTTATCATAGAATCATGCAACCAAAACCATCCCATATCTCATGGGCAGGGATGCCTTCCACTCGATCACGCTGGCCGAAAACCCAACCAGCCTGGCCTTGAATGCCTCCAGGGATAGGGTATCCACAACTTCTCTGGGTATCCTTATCAACATCATAGTGAAAACTGTCTTCCTTATATTTAACCTAAACTTAGCTCACTTCCCTCTCCATCTCTCCCTCAAGCTCACTTTTAAATAGTGAAAGGCCACAGTGAGGTTTCCCCACAGCCTTCTCTTCTCTAGACTGAAGGGTTCCAACTCCCTCAATCTTTCTTCATAGGAGAGGTACTCCAGCTCTCTGCTGATCCTCATGGCCCTACTCTGTACCTGTTCCAGCAATTCCATGTCTTGCACTGTACTCCTGTACAGGCCCAGACAATACAGACAATTCAGATGGGGCCTCTTGAGATCAGAGAAGAGACAGTTGCTCCCTTTCTCTGCTAGCCACCTCTCCTTTGATGCAGCCTAGGATATCATTGGCCTTCTGGGCTGCAAGTGCATGCTGCAGGCTCATGTAGAACTTCTCATTGAACAACATCCTCAAGTCCTCCTCAAGTCCACTCTTTATTTTATCAACATAAAATAACAAAAATGTAGTGATTCACTGTAATAGATTCATCAGGGAATCAAAGAGATTGTTTTAATAACTCTACAAATATATTTGTAAGAACTTTTCGAAGTCGCTTATCAGATCTGATATTAGAATATTCTGTGATACAGTTCATAACCTCTAGAAATAAAAATCAGATTTTCTTTTTTACAACACACTGTGCATCTACTTTCTTTTCAAATAGTAGCACAGTGTTCAATGCAACACTGGAAAATAAATCAGAGCTTTGTATCATTCTCAGATTTCTTCAGAACCAAGTGTCTGTTTCACATCCCACTCATTTTTTTTTATTTATTTATTTATTTATTTTTAAATCTTCATTAGCAATTCTCTTGTCAGTATGCTATAAAAAAAGTACAAAATTAATACTTTTTTGGAAACAAACTCCACTGTCTCAGTGGTGTCTGTCAAAATGATGTGTCATCTTTAGTTAGAAAGCCAAGTCATGTTTTTGTTCCATCCATATAATTATTTATATAAATATTGATGCTTTATGTAAATGACTATACTATATTGCACATTGGAAAAATCAGTGGAATTAGCACTTTGTGTCTATATAGCTGAATGTATAGGGACATTTAATAGAAGATTATAACAATCATAAGCCTGTGATAAAGAAGTGGTTCACACCACAGATTAATCTTTGCTTTAGAAAATCTCTTGTACTAAAATAAAGGGACAGTGATACTTTTATTGCCTCATTCTTAATCATGAACATTTCTACTTCTAACATGAGCATTTCACATTGCTGTACAAACTCAGTACCAGGATTATACATGTTCAGTCTACTTTGGTTTTTAATCTTGAATCATCTAGAGAAGCACTTAACAACAAAACTGTTAGGGTGTCATGTTAGAAAATTCTGTGACTTTAGGCAGTAAAGTATTTTGGAGCCACTACTAATAGATTCTTCAAAAGAAGTTAACTTAGGAAATAACTAGAGGAATATAAGAACCTCGGAAATATATATCTCAATATGCCCCAATCTGAAAAACATCTACCCCTTCCAAAGATACATTATTTTGAATTTTAGAAAGAAAGCAGCAAATACAAAAGCTTTACCAGAGGAACAACATGGAAAACCTGAAGTTGTTTGACACATAGAACTTTTACATGGCTCATGAACAGCAAAGAATTCAGTTGGTGACTCATGTAGACCATATCTAAAAAGCAGCTTGTTTTCCTAAAGAGTTGTCCTGGAGCATTAACAATTTACATTAAGTAGGTAAGCCCAACATAGCATACAACAGTTTGGGGTTATTAGTGATTGAGATGTGTCTCTCTCTCTCTCTCTCTCACATACTCCGTGACGTAATTCAAAAAGCCTGAATATCATTCCCATATTTAAAGGAGAAAAAAACAACATTTGAACCTGGAAGCGCTTGTGGAAAAAAAAAAAAAAAAGAAAAAAAAAAAAGAAAAGCTACTCCTTGCTGGAGAACTGCTATGTAGTCACTTCTTAGGAGTATATTCAGCATTTCTGAGTTGGCTTGATAAGTAACTGCAGTAATACACGCTTGACAATAAGGATTTTCCATTTTTCCTAAAGAGTGAAAAAGACAACGAATATTATAGCTTCATCTGTGTGCTCACTTTCTCAGTTTTTAACAGCTGACATTTCCTTCAATTCAAAGCATTCTCACACTATAATTTATAAGACAGGAAATCAACGAGCTGCTTGTGAAGAGATGGCAATATCTATTTTCGGGGAGCTTTCCTTCTGCAAGGAACAGGAGCTTCAAAGAGCATGGAAAGCATGGGAGGCTTTGTTCCCAGATGAAGTTGTGCAGTCAGTGGAGTATACAAACTCCAACATCACATTTGCCATGTTTTTTCCCCTCCTACTTTGTCACCTTACAACTAGATACTGAATGCACTAAAATAGACTATGACTTCAAAGCTGTTTGCCAATACTTAGCAGGAATAAAGACTGACCTGAACTTATCTGGCACAGAGATTCTGCTTAGCACTCTCTGGTTCAAGACCTTGTCATGGTGTTGGCATGTTCTGGGAATAGCACATTAGTGAGACAGCTTCACCCCCAAATTAGTTTTTGGCAACCCTAATCATCTGAGGGCACAACACATTTTTACATATAATATCCTATCATTAATTTTGCTAAATGTTGTGCATTTCATGGAAACACTTTCATCTGCAAATAGATACCAAAATATCATTTTATCCCAACAATAAAATAGGCAACAAGTTTACTTTATTTTATTTTGTTACTTTATAGGCAACAAGTACTTGGGCCTAAAAAAATAAAAATAAAAAAAAAAAAGTTTGTGACCTCTAATGCAGTTAAGCACAGCCTTCCAGTACACTGTGTTTTTGTTTTTTCTTGACCCTTGAAACCTCTGTTTAAAGATCACAGATCACTTTTTCAGTGACAAACATAAATATATAAAACATACATATATAACTTTCTCAAAAACAAATTTGCATTTTAATCTTTCTTCAAATGGGATGCTGACTGCTAAATCTTATTTTTAATAGTTCAAAAATCTGCACTTTAGCTAGGAGGAAAAATTTGATAGAAAGCATGATATTTGCATCTGTATAGAGAAAAATTGTCCATTTTCTGTTTTATATGCCTCACATGAGCCATCCTAGTTAACTTCATGTAGATTCACACCTGTATTTCCTCTTACAGTCAAGACTTCATTTCTTTTTGTTACTTTCTATTTATAACTCCAAATATCTTATAGATATTTATTTTCAACTGTTTGAATTACTTTGCAGTGTAAGGCAGTAGAACGTCTAGAAAAATTGCTCCTTTTTGTGCTAAAAAGGAAATGATGTATCACAACATCAGAGATCTCTGACTTAACTCTGCAAAGTAAATCTGAAAGCAATTTTGTTTGTCATTTCTCTCAGGGATATTCAAGAATTAGCTTTAGCAAAATCCTATGTCAATGAAAGTGAACTTGACAATACAGAATACTTGGAGCCTTTTCTCATTAAGGCTTCAGATACAGCTCCCAGTGACTTCAAAAGACTGTTGGATAAGGCTCACAGTAGGAAAACTCTTATTAGTACATGTTTAAAAGCAGTTTACATTACTGCCCACTACTCCAAGAATGAATTTAACAATGAAAATGTGTAGGAGTGCTACAGACCTTAAAGGGAGACCTTTTTGTTTGTATGCAAAACACTTAAGTAGCTTCCTTGAAGTTCAGAAGCAGACTAAGATCTTCATGCAGCCATTTCCTATGCAAGTCAAAAATTCATAGGGGCATTAATATGACTAAATGTATAACTGGAACTGTTCACAGAGCACCATTATACCACAAAACATAGCAACCTTGTATAGAGGACTATAAATCATCTTAAAACTCTAAGGATCCATAATCAGCTAGGTATAATCCTCACAGTACCTACAGAGCTTTTATGAATTTGTAATAGTGACTAATGATTCTTATAGAAAATCTATTCCAAATTACTCTCTGGTTGCTCATCACATGAACTATTCTTTGTTTTTTTGTTTATTTATTTATTTTTTTTAGCATAACTTCATAATTCCATGCAAGGTTTGTTATTATGTGTTTGAAGCATTCACAGCATTACCTCTTCTGGAGAGACAGAAGTGTTGAAGAGTATTGCTGGAGTATTTTTGGTGGGGCAGTTTTTGAAAGCAGAAAGCTATTAATATTAACATCAAATTTATTATTAATGACAGCATTTAATAGCATTTACAATATGGTAGTAAAAATTTAATGAACATAGTACTGTGTGAATACTAGTTGTGCACATGAATTTAAAATAGAGAATCTCACATGGGATTCTTTCCATTCCTGTTCACTTCTGAGTGCATATATTTCATTCTCATCCTGCTTGAGAGAGATCTAACCACGAAACTGAGTCAGGTAGCTGAAGCTACCTCTAAGATACTTAGTTTAAACAGTGTTTTCTATAAGTGAAGTCTTGGAATAACTTTTGCTTACAGTTTACCTCTTCAGAGACATAATGTAATTGCACTGGAGAATTACAAAGACTTTATAAGGGTTCTGAAAATAATCCTTTCTGTTGAGAAAACATTAAGAAACATACAGACTGAAAATAATATCTTTGTGCACTTTCACAGATGTGGTTTCTTTATCAAGCTCAGGCCACATTTTTATGATGCATATATTTGTGTATATTCAGCATGATAGGGTTTGTCTTTCACAGCTGCTACAGAATGCTACCTGAAAATTTTTAGAAGCTCCTCTCTGGTTTTACACAAAGTTAGGAATAGCTACTATTCCTACTTCTACAACCAACAATATACTCAGACATTCAGGTTTATAACCCACCCGCTTAAGAAGGAACATTTGCTTCTCCTGCAGTTGTATGTGCGTCCTCACCACACAGACACTTCTGCATGGAATCAGTTTCCTCCTCTATATATCATTTCCATAATTAAATAAGATTCATCTTTTGATGAAAATACGTCCTCACCTGCCTCTTCTATATCTCTGTAAACCTTCTGTGTTTGTCTTGCTGCTATCTCTAGAGGCAGAGGGCTGAATGGAGGAATTCAAACTGCCTTCCTGGCAAGATGATCTCCATCATCTTCAGCTCCCTCATTCTGGGGCACAGGCCTAGCATCTTACTGCTGGGTCCACATGCTCAAATATCCAAGATACAGAAATTTTAATAACTAAAACGTTACTAGTGGCCTATTCATATCACAGCACATCCTAAGTTGACACGCATAAAATTAGAAAGTTATATAAACTAGAACACTGGGCTTGAAATGTGCTTTTTTTTTTTTTGAATTTCAAAATACAATGCTACCAATCGCACTATTTTATATTGAGATAAACAATTGTAGCATTCTTGCAGTATAGTAGGAGAAATCTTAAATATGATCAGAAATAACAGCAATTTCATTTAGATGGATAAGATACATGAGTTCACATATAAAAATGAATGTCATTTTTGAGTAGCAGATTGTTCTCTACTGGAACAGATTAGCCCAGGGATTAAATCTTTCTCTAGGCTTGACAAACAAGAGCATAGATTCATCAAAATGTCCTTTTCTACCATAGCTGCATACAAATTGCGCTGCACAAATAGGTAAGTACAATTTATTTTCAGCCTGCACTCCTTCTCCTCAAACTGTCAGTCTCTACTCTCACCACTGAACATTTTCTTAATTTGAACTTTGGGAGTAAAGTCTTGCATAGATGAATTATGGAACATCATTGAGATATCACATATTTAAAAATTCCAAATGCTGCCTTTTTTCTTCTTCTTCTTTTCTTCTCCTAGTTTTCATTTCTTCTCATTTTAGCTTTTATTTCATCTAGTCAAAGATATCCTTATCCTTACAGTGTGGAATATGTAAGCATTTGAATATGAAAGCATGTGTACAAATATACACCATCTATAAAATGGAAATTATAGGCTACTACAAGTGGAAAGATTAACATGTTGGAAGAGCAACACAGGAGTGCAGTAGTAAAGTGCCTAGAGAAAATGGAATTGTGTTACAAAGGAAAAGTACTCATCTGTCTCCAAAGTGCTACACTCACAAAAAAGACTCCACAAAGAAAGGATCTCCAACCAGAGATTCCTTCCAGAGTGGCAGTCAGCCCTTAAATGAGGTCTAAGAGAGGTGCAGTGAGGCTCCCAAGGCTGACTGGGTCCTTTCCCCAGGTTCTCAGTCAGTGGTTCAGACTGTGACTCAACAGTTATCGCACACAGGCTGAGATACCAAAATTGGTTAGGCTTTTTCCACATGAGAATTTTTCTAATGAGAGTTATGCATCTATAAAAACTCAAACAAGTAATTTGAATTGTAAGAAGACTTGTTACAGCTTTCTCTTCTTCAAAGAATATTGATCTCTTTGATTGTATGCTTTTTCTCACAAAGACAAAAAATATGGCAATCACAGTTACTCAACTTTGAAGATCTTATAGATATAAGAAAAATCTGAAAGTACCATTTAATGAAAGCAGTTGCGTGGGATTATTACATTCTTTCAACAGCATGTCCTGAGTTCTCATCATTAGAATGGACAGTCATGATATAATAATTATTATATTATAATAATTAATAAGGCATACTCCATCAGGCACTGATACATACTGATATCAGACAAAACTCAGCATGAGGACAAAGGGGCTAGAAGAGGTCAGTGGGGGCACAGGGAATCTGAATTTGCCAAAATTTTGTGTTCTATTGGGCTTGGATTTAGAATGTAGAGAGAAATATGTTCATAATTATGTATCTGTTCTTCAGTACTGAGATTTCAGTACCCTACTTCTTAGATCCTACCTTTCTCTTTTGTGAGCAGGAGGATCAGTACTTGCAATCTGAACTTCTCATCATCAGCAGTAGCATTTGAGTTGCCTTGGCAAATGGGTCCTGAAGCAATTCCTCTCATAATAATGAAAGCAGGTTGTAAATGACTACCTTGTTACCTGCATGTAGAGCTGTATCTGGTCTGTACATTTTCATCCCACTTCAGTTATTATCTTATAACTAGAATCCCACGCCACTGCTATAATAACTGAAGTTCCTAGAATCATAGAATGGCCTGGGTTGAAATGGACCCCAAAGATCACCTAGTTTCAACCCCCCTGCAGTGGGAAGGGTCATCAACCACTAGAACTTACTAAGAAGAGATAAATTTTAGTATCACATAAATGATACTACAGCTGCATTCAGGAGAACTTCTTAACTCTTTTTAGGATTAAGTGGATTGCAGCAATTTCACAGGATCATATTGCTTTTGTCAAATGTTCTCTTTAAAATCAATTGACTTAAAATAGATTCCTTTCATTAACCATCTTTCATCTAAAAGGGGTTAATTTGTAGTATCTAACTAAAGGTGAGCAACATTCAACTCTATATTAAACAACAGCTTCTGTCCTGGTGAACTAATCTTCTTGAATGGGTAAAATGAGAATTGGAACTGATTTTGGTGATCCTATTGTACTTCCAATAGGTGAGAAATGCTTGTGTAGAAGACGTTTTTGTTTCTGACCATGTCAGACCAGAAGCAAAACCTCCACAAGGGAAGATTTTTTAAGATACGTTGACAGCTCTGTATAAGAATTTATAAATCCAGAGGCAAGGCTTTGTCCAGCATTGTCTGAGTGTGAAATTTATGACATTTCACATATTATATATATTTTTCTTAGCAGCAACAACAAGCAGAAATAGTAAGAGTGTGAAACTGTCAAGCTTCTGACTTAATGGTAACAGAAACTGAAAATCTTACACAGCAAGTTGCATTTCAGGATGCCAAAGTACTTTAAAAAGTAAACACAGAGGTCACTCCCCAGGGTAGCAGACTTCAGCTATCTCTGGAAAAGAAAGCAGAAGCCCTTTATTGAAAACACCACAGTAACAAACAGCTATTTCAAGAAGAAAATGGAAAAGGTCCATTTTCACAGATAAAGAAAAACTTACACATGCAACCTCACAACTAGGTAGTACTGAAATTCCACCAGACTGAATCCTACTGAAATAAGAGAATAAATAGAAATGTGGCTGAGTCAAGTTATAGGCACAGATCCTGCTCTAATGGAGCCATACATGAGCTTTTCATTATGTTTCCATATTAGTCAGGTATTCCTTCATCTGCATAAGAAACAGTCATGTCTTTAACATGCTAATACACAAACAGTTCAGATCCTGTTCAGTTTTCAGACCCCAATCAACCTTTAGAATAGAATTAGATCTCTATGGCCACTGCAAAAAAGACACCATGAAATTACATTAGGCCTTAAATAGCCAAAATGATCAAATTAATCTAAAAAAAGCCTCTCGAAGATGTCAGTGTCAAGTGTCTAGTAGCATCAAAAGGTCCTACAAACACTTTTTCCATCTTCTAGCTCTCAAAATATTCTTTGAGTCAGAAGGGTTGTTTTGGGTTTTTGCAATATGTATTAAAATTTCCTCATCTTATTGGAATATATCACCTCTTCAGAAGCAAATGTTCATGACAATACACCCACTCCTACCATTTCAAATATCTGCAAAAGGTCAGAGAAACCTGGAGCAGGTATTTCTGGAGTGAAAATAAATGTTCAGCAAGGGAAGGAAGGGGTTTCCAGCTGAGACCCATACCAACCTATGATTATTGCCTCACTTCTGCCAGCTGTGCTGGCACATTCCAGGCACAAGCTGTACCGCACATTGACTTTCACCAATTGTCACGGTTTTATGATTTGTTTGGTTATCACTATTTGTCTCACACCAATTTATAGGAGGGAGAAGAGGTTATTTGGTATATGTATACCTGGCGTGATATTAAGATACAATGGTTCAAATGTTTGTTCGACCAGTTTATAACAAATCTTAATCAGGGAGATGGGGAAGGGGAGGGCGGACAATTTTAGGGTGATGGGGAAAGGAAGGCAGTCTATACAAAAGACAGAAAGAGGCAAGAATTGTGTAAAGCAGGGATAATCACCACCAGGATCCAGCAGAAGTCCCGTTGCAAGACATTCTGACAGTCTGAGGCCATAGCACAGGGGGGGGAGAGCAGCAGCAATGTGGCCACCCTTGGGCAACAAGTGGGTAGTGGGAAGAAGCCTCAGTTTAAGTTCAGGAGCAGGCAGCAGGATTCAGGTAGCGGGTCCAGGAGAGTCTGTCAGAAAGCAGGACTTTAATAGTGAGGGATATAGTAGCAGACACCTCCTTCTTCTTCAGCATGCAGGTCTCAGGTCGTGAGGACTCTGTTGTCAGAAACCTTTCTTGTTCTTCGTCAGCATGCAGGCATCATATTATGAGGAATCTGACATCAGAAAACCTCTCTTGTTTGCGTTGTGAAGAATCTGATGTCAAAAAACCTGAGTTCATGGTTGCTGATCCCTCTTTTATCCTCCTTTTTTTCCTGCATACATGACATCCCTGGGTGCTTGGGTAAGAGTCATGTGCAGTACCCCCTGAGATGGCCAACTTCCTTGAGATAAACCCACACAAAAGACTGCTTCCTGGCCATTCATCTACAGCTTATCTCTCTCTCTTATTGCCCCTGGCTTTGTCCATCTGTGTCCCTTAGACAAAGGACTTTGCAAACCTTGCAAGGGTTTGCTTGAACTTGTTCATCCATGTCCTTCAGCAAGCTTTGAGTCAATGGTATAACAAAATAATCTCTTACACTATTCCACATGATAACATCATGGAGTGCACTGGGAGCTAAAGAGTTAATGTTCCAGGTACCTGTCCCAGAGGAGAACTACTACATTCCTCACAGGACTGTTCGGTGTTCTGTTATCATTTCTGCACAGGGGGAACAGATAAAAAGCCTTGGTAGGTCACTGACATCCTTTATTTTGTCTCATCTCTGTTGCGGGTGCTGTCTCTTCTCAGCATTAGAGTAAGACCTTCAGCTTTCAGACACTCTCTCATTGAATTTGATTTATTAGTTTCAATTCTATTTATATTGTATTATATTGTATTATAGTATGTTGTCTTGCATTTCAATATCTTATTTAGTAAAATAGTTCATTTCTTCTCAGATTGTTGCCACTGTTTTGTTTTTTTTTAGGCCCATCTTTCCACACTTTTTCTCCTTTTTTCCCTGCTTCTCTTTTCTGGGGCGTGGATCCTTGTGTCCCTCTACCCCAAAAGTCACAGAACTGGGCCAAAAGCGCCCATACACTGCTGACACCAGGATTTCTCAGTCTTCCCACAAATACCTCTAAGCTTCTGTTTTGACATTAACTCCAATCATAATGAATAATGGAAAATACATTCTATAGAATTCATAGAACACGTAGCCGCTTCTGGTATATGATCCAGCAGAGATCTGTGAGATTAAGTAGTTACATTTTGCAAGCTGAGAGGCACATTTGCTGTAATTTTAATAAATACCATGGCTTTGAGTGTATTTAAATTAATATCATTTGTTAAATTTTACTGTACAGAAAATCAATTTTACTAGGGTAGGGACAAAAAGTTAATCAAGCTTAGACAGAAGAAAATTGGCCTTTTCAATTTTGTTTACAGAAAAATATCCCTATAGACTTTTAGCAAAAAGAAAAATGAGCAGTTGAAACTGTGGAGTAAAACCTCACTGAGTTGAATAAAAAAATTCTTAAAAGTCAGGAAGGCTTGACAGGTTGTTTACTGCTCTCACTGAAGTTTCTCGAATTACATGGGGAGTTACAAGTACAGCTTCTGTTCACGCTAATGGAATGACAATGAAAACGCAGCCCTTCAAGTTCTCTGCAGTCTAAAAAGTCTGTGCTGGTAAAATATCCATCTCAAATTATTTTGGATTATGTCATATGCCTGAGGCAAATCAGTAGTTTTCTCTGATCATTACCAAAGTGTTGATGTAAAAACAGACAGAAAACAGTTATCTGCAGGACAAAAGTTCTCCCCAAAAGGCAACCATTTGTCCTGATCTTTCAACAGCTCCAGCTTATCAGCTATTATGGAGGAGAAGTATCAGGAATTCTGAGTGGGTTCATTTTACTTTTGAGAATTGATGAGCTAGAGATCAGTACTGGCAAAGAGCATATCAGAAAAAAAGTAAAAGCTGGGAATAGACATTCTGACTATCTGCTATAGATTTTCATAAGTAATTCACCAGAATGCATTCACAGCTGATGATTTTTTAATTGTTGGTTTTTTGTTGTTGTTGTTGTATTTTAATGGCAAAAATCATAATTGCATAATTGTTTCTATTTAGGTATTTCTACTTTTTAAGTTTCCCAAATTCACGGTTCATGTAGGAAACATTTTGTCCACTGCTTTTATCACACTTGAAATAAAATAGTGCAGTGACAGAGCAGTAGATAAGAACAGTCCCACAATGAATGGAGAAGACATGAACTGCAGAACTGACTTGTGTCCCTCCAGCAATCATAGCAGCAGCAGAAAGAATTAGGCCTTTTCTTTCCTTCTCTCTCCTACACTGACATCCCCCTATGTATGTGTTAGTCATTTTCAGAAGCTATATTAATCAAATATGAAGCTGACATAACTGTGAACCAGTTTCTGAAGTCATTACCTACAGTGATCCAATTTCCTTAACAGTTAAATATGTATATATATAAATTAAAAAAGAGCATGGTAATTGTTATGTCTAGGAGGAATAGGCATTTCAAAACTACAGAATTTTGATCTGATACTCTAGATTCATAACTGCAATAAGACAAACTCTACAGAATACTTCTTTGTACAGTTAATACTACTCTTACAATTCTACATCTCTTCCTTTCTGTCACCAATTACTGAAACTAAACTGCAAAGCCACAATTACCCATCCTTGTTTATTTCTTCTCACATTCATGCTTGTACATTCCTCCTCACAAATCATGTCTTAGGAGTCCAACCCTTCCTTCCTTTTACCATTTTTTTTAATTTTTTTTTTTAAAATTCCAAATCAGTCCTTCTTTATCAGTCTTTCATTTTATCCACTAGTCTACATATTTTACTGTTAATTCAGTTTTAGGATATTTTGATGACACCAGAATCTTCTCTGATTCTTTCTTGTAGTTCCTTGTTTAATTTTCATCTAAGTTGACTCCTGATCCTTCCTTTGGAACTTAAGAATGATTCATTTTTCACATAGATTGTAGCTCTCAACTTCTTCACCCATGGTCACCACACTCTGTCACACTATTTCCTTTACCAAAAACTTCATTTTTAACTTATAAAAGTTCACAATTTTGGTTCTGTATTTATTTATTTATTTATTCATTTTTTCCCTGTCCAACAAGCTAAACCATTCATTCCTTTGGAATTCTTCATTATTTATATTTTGTGGCTCCTATTCCATCAACAGGACTGAACACATAAGGACTTGCTTAATCCTAGTGAACCAGTGATTGCAGTTCACTTTTTCATAGGTTGCCCAGGATTAAGACCATAGCCTTATTCTTAAAGAAACACCCCAAATGCTCAAAGCCTCACTGACAGTCACTAGCTTGGTAACAATGCATAGGAAACTGTCCAGTTGCAATTACTGAGTTGAAACTGTATTGACTTTTCCCCTGAGGCTCCAGCTCCCAGTCGATAACTGAACTGATTCTAAGTACATGACAAGATCATAACCCAAATATACAATAACTATTGCCTCCAGAAACATACGATTCTACCTTTAGCCAGCTATGACTTTAGCAGCTGTACTGAGCTTGTTTTTTGAATTATGATTCTAGGGATAAAATGAAAAGATAAACTCTTCTGAACATGCATTTAATTTTCCTTCCAAAGATGTAACAACTATGAGTAATTTGATGCTCGAATCCAGCCTTTCAGACATTTTAAGTTCTAGTGTTTATAAGCTCTGGAAGTCTGTCTAGAATAGAAATAATAGTTCAATTGAAAGGGATCATCGGAGGCCAACTAATCCAACTGCCTGACTACTTAAGGACTAATCAAAAGTCACAGCACATTAATGAGGATGTTATCCAAATGCCTCTTGAACACGAGGCATAGGGCATCAATCAGACATCTAAGGAGGTCTGCTTCAGTGTTTGATCACCCTCCCATAAGAAATTCTTAACTCATATCCATCTAGATGAGAGTTCTATGATGTCTAGTTCTAGGGGGCCACTTGCACGTTGCACAGCATTTGGCCAGAGTTCTTTATGTGAAGTTATAGGAGAGCCATCGTTCAGAGAAACAGTACTGTTTTGGTAAAATGGCAGTAAGGGTCTCTATCATGTGTCCAGTGGTATGACTAGAGGATGTGTGGGATAGCTTGAAGACATAAGCTTCTCAAGGTAGCTGGCTGCAATCTTGATTGTATCTCCAGTTGTGGAAAATCACATGTATAGAGAAATATCTTACAGACAGCCATTGCAGACTTGGTCCAAATAAAAAACAGCAGCATTGCTGGAGTGGTCACATGAATTGTTAATTCCCTGACAAGAGGCTGCTTGCTGAAGGAGTATTAGAATCATTAATGAAATAGAGAAAAGGGATGGAAAACAGATGCTCTGTGCCAGAGGCCAGCATCAAGTATACTTCAGGCTTCTGTAGGAGCAAGAAACCTTCCTTCTCAGATTACTCAGATAGCTACTTTGTTGTCAAAGCCCTTTGAGAGAAAACCAGACAGACTACTTTTATAAGCCTCTAAAAGACTGAAGTCCTTTGTAGAGCTGCATGCAGCCTGGGCAGTGTTGTCCAAAGGAGGGCTTCAAAAGTGACAATGGGTTTAGAGTGAAAAATAGGTGAAGAGCTGTTGAGTCCCCTGTCTTTGCCCAGCCCAGAGCAGAGGAGGATTTGGGTAGGTTGCATGGTGGCCCCAAACTCCTCACAAAGGGAGTGGACGGGCAGCACTAAGATCTGCTTTTTGGTAACAGCAATAGGTCTGGAGGGAACAGTGTATAGTTGCAACAGAGGAGGGTCAAGTCATGTCAAGATTATTCTCAAGAGGACAGTGAGCATGGAACAGGCTTTCCAGGGCAATGGTCATGGCACCAAGCTGCTGGAGTTAAAACTGTGTTTGGACAACAGGTTTGAATGATGATCCTGTGTGGAGCCAGGAGTTGGACTTCTTTGTGGTTCCCTTCCAACTCAGTATGTTCTGTTACCCTGTGATCCTCTGAAATTGGATGAAAACAAAGAATGAAACTGAGAGAACAAGGTGTTCAGACAAGAGGAATAGAAGAGCATTATGTCCATAATGACAATTGAAAACATAATGACCAATGAAAAGAGTGGAATTAATATATAAAGCTACCTTCTAGATGTACAGAGAGTCCCAACTTGGCTTAGAGACCACTTAGAACTCAATTCGGTGTCTGCTCTGATGGCAATACAATTAGTAGTCCAAATGCAACAACAATAACTGCAAAGTCTATAGTTATCATCTTCACATCGCACATCGAGATCATTCACTTCAGTGAGAAGTGAATCACAGAATCTAAATGACACTGCTGAACTCTTTCAGTACCTAAACACATTGCAAAGTAGGCTGCTCTCAGCATGACTATACTGTTTTCTTCTGTATGCTATACTGAGATGGTAAAAGTAAGACCCAGATTCGGTGGAGTTCTGTACAGTTGGACATGGACTTTTACCTAAACCAGGTCAGTGCTTACTGATTGACTGTTGTGCTTACCAAAAGAATTCCTTGCACTGCACTAAAGACAAAGCACTAACAAGGTATAATAATCAGGTAAGACACCTGATGGGATACCTGATTACATGATCAGACTGAGAAGCCTCACACATTGGGTGGCAACCCTGCCTATGGCAGAGAACCTAGAACCAGGTAGTTTTTAAAGTCCCTTCCAACATAATGCAGATATTTAAATCATATATTTAATACAGAAAATAAAATATGCATTATAAGACCTTCAAATACACATTCTAAACATGGGTGAATTAAACCATGTGCATTGACTATAAACACTGTTATACTGAGCTACAGATTTATTGATAGTCATGATAAACTGATATATCTTTTCCTAGGTCTCTCTTATGGGTCTCTGACCATCTTGCAACACTTTTTTGACAATCTTCTGGTTTTTTCAACATCATTCTTGAAAAATGGGCCTGGAATAGTATGAATTTCCAATGTGATCTCACCAGTAACAAGAAGAGGGAAATAACAAAGGTGATAAATTTGATCCACTGCTTATGCTTTTCCAAACGTAACTCATTTTACTTGGTTTGTGCAGTTTGTCTTAACTGAAATGAGACCACAATGCTAGTTGATTTTCAGTCTGTCATCCACTCTGACCACACAGGTCATCTTCAGCAGGGTTGCTTCTGAACTAGTCAGTTTCCAGTCTGTGCTGATTTATACGGTTATTTGTATCTAGGCTGAGGCATCTGTGTTCTTCATATTGAATATCATCAGACTCCTGTTGGTCCATTTTTCTGTATCACTAAAGTTCTACTATATTGAAAATCTGCCATTTGGCATGTCTGTCAGTCACCTTTTCCTCCTGATGTAACATCATACATTTGTAGAGAGTAAATTCAGCCTCATCATCTGGGCAGCTGATAAAGATATTGAGTAATACCAGCTTCAGTATTGACCCCAGGGTACAGTTACATCTGCCAAATGAACATCAAGCTATTGATTACTGCACTATGACCTTGGCATGTTGGCAATCCAGATGGTTTACAACCAGTGTAACAGTCCTACTGCACAGCCCACGGTTCCTCTCTTTTCCAATAAGATTGCATAAGAGCAGGTGTCAAAAGCCTTACTAGTAAACATACAGTACCCTGCTCTCCTCACACATATTTCTTGTCTTCATAAAAGGCAAGCAGGCACATCAAGAGAAATTTGCCCTGGAATATTCTTGGTAAGTAGTTTGATTGTCTTCTTCCTTGGAAATGAATTCTAAAAGGTCATATTTCCTTATAAGAGACTATGGAGGAGCTTACACTTCCTTGGGTTCTTATCCATTTTTTTTCATGATAGCAACATTAGTTTTTTGTTGTTGTTGTTGTTGTTGTTTTTCCAGTTATTGGAGACCTTGCGTATCATGACTTTTCATAGATGATGGACACAAACTGTGCTGTCCCTCTTGGTAACGAGTGAATCCTCTTGAAATTGTATTTACATATGAAACTTTATCTAGCCCCTAATCTGCTGTTCTCTCCCACCCTTTGGCTGTTTTCTCCATCCTAAATCATGGCATAACACCCTTAAAAATAATTTTCTATGCGTAGTGCACTTATGAATAGTACTGATGTAACTTCAAAATGTTTTCCTTAGCCAGTTTATTATATCTTACACATCCCATTGTACATAGAAATTTTACCACTGACGCTGTAAACTAACAAAAATGTGTTGGTTTTGTTTAGTAGAAAACCTGAATAGAAGTCAGAAAAAAAATCCACTGAGGGAGAACTATTCATACATACTTGCAGCAAGGTCATGACATTATCTTATTAAGCCACATAAGAACAGATATACAAACCCTGAGAGGAAGGCAGGTGTCACTATGCTCCTTGCAGAAGTGAATGCATACACAACTCTCTCCAACTCTCTCTTGCTGTAACTGATGCTGCTACAGCTGTCAGAATCTCAGTATTGCTTTTATTTCAGTTTCTTGAGGAATAATTTCTTGCCAGGTTATGTCTGATGATCTAACAGTGCAGCTCCCTCCAACCAGGCTAAGAAGTAATAGATTAAATAACTGATCCTGAATTGATATTATGATAGAAGTATAAAGGAATAAAAGTTTTTGAGAGACCTCAACTGAAATACCAAATTTCCTTTAGGTACTGGTTGACGAAGATAAATAAATGTAATGAATCTGAAGAATCTCATGAATATTGTAAATTGAATGAAATAAAACTTGGCATATGATCCAGATATTATTTGCTCTGCAAATAGCCTAAACTGGCCATAATACCCTCAGAATTGGATAAACAAGGACAAACAACTTCTCGTACAGACATAAGTAAAATGTGAATAATTGTTAGAAAAGATTCCAACAGGCAGTTGCATTCTGATTTTATTGGCATATATTTGGAATTTCTCAGCATTTGAAATTTCTCACTGAAATAATCTCAGCAGTGCACATGTACATAGAAGTGAGCTTCAGAGTCAAGATAAACAAGGTATTTACCCTGTATGAAGAATGAGAGGATGCTGCATTTTCTCCTGTTAAGGATATAGAATCATTGCATAATAGAATGGCTAGGATTGGAAGTGACATTAAAGCCCACCATGTTCCAACTATGAGCTGGGCAGGGTTGACACCAAGATCAGGCTTCCTTGAGCTCCATGCAGCCAAGATTTTTTGTGGATGTTCTTTGACATAGTTTAGTGAAAACTATTGGTGATCGGTGGATGGCTGAACTGGATGATCTTTTAGGTCTATTCCAATCTTGGTGATTCTGTGATTCTGTGAAGATGATAAATAGCAAAATTAGATTTTAAAGATGAGCACAGTAATTAGCAGCTGAGCTTCTTAATGCATCAAAAAATAGAAATCTGTGAAAAATAATTAACTTACATGATTTTTGTCTTACTCCAAGTCAGGAACAGTTAACAAGTAGCACAGAAGTTTTACTAAGCTGCTCTAAACTTAAGATTTACTTTGAAAATAGCCTACCATTCAGACAAAAACATTTGTGACACCAATCTTCACTTGTTTAAAACTATGAAAGGTTTTGCAATCTATTGCAATCTACTTTCTGGATTTAAGGAAAAGATGACTCTAGAAAAGTCATCAGAAGGGAGTTCCTGGGATAAGAAAATCCCTTACAATTCCATTAAAGAAAAGTTTATTTAATAAAGTAAGTTCTAGCTTGGACACTTGCCCAGGTGACAACAGGTGTTTTGATGTCCATTTAAAATAATGAAAGACCAAATGAGATCATTGGAATTCAGATCCTTGGGGGCCTGGTGGTCAGAAAGCTGGACATGAGTCAGCAGTGTGCTCTTGCAGCCTGGAAGACCAACAGTATCCTGGGCTGCATCGAAAGAGAGACAGCCAGCAGGGAGGAGGAGGTGCTTGTCCATTCCTTCTCTGTCCTCACAATGCCCCTTCAGTATCATGTTCAAGGAAAAACTGGCCTACTCTGAACACTGGGAGCCCAGAGCCCAGAAGTTTATTTACCACCACCTGACAGTGCAAACATTCTCTGTTAATAGATCAGGAGTGAGAGAAATGGAGGAACACACCTGAAAGAACTATCTGTTTAGTTCAAGAATCAGTGAAACTAAAAATCTAAAACTACCACAGGAACTGCTTTCAGCATAGAAATGTTTGGCTTAAAAAAAAAAAAAAGAAAGAAAGAAAGAAAAAAAAAAAGAGAGAGATGACATCATGAAATTATCAGTCATTTAAACTGTGAATTTAAAAAACAAAACAAACAAAAAAAAAAACAGAAAAAGAATTAGAAGAAAAAGGCAAAAAGTTATTGCAGGCTGAGCTTCGTTTTGTTTGTTTTGATGCTGAAGGGAAGGCATAAGTTAGAGCTCTTAGGAAATAAATCTGGGCCTTGCAGATAAAAGTAACACCTTGAACAAAGAAAGTAGCTTTTTTTTTCCACCTAAGTCCTGTTTATCTATTTTGTGGGTGAAAAACAGGTCTGAACATTGAGAACACCCAAGAAATTACACTTATATCTACCTGAATTGAAAATCCAGATGTGAACAGGTAAAAACAGTCAGCTGTAATTTCCACCTCTACAGGAGAGCTACACTACCACCACTTCGTTCTTATTGCATTCCCTGCATCTCCTCAGGAAAAAAAAATAAAAAAAAAAAAAATAGTTGTTTTGGGAAACTTATTTAATATAGGATTTCAAAACATGCTATTCCCATCTTCTTTTGTCCCTCATAAGAAAAGGAATATTTCCAAAGGTGACTTGGCTTTGTAGGACAGAACATTTTTTCCACTCTTAGCAATAATATTTTAAAATAAATTCATGGGAAGATTCTCTTTATGTCTTCCTTCTGACTCTTATTTTAAAGAGCATCATATGTTTAAAAGCAGATTTTGGTTAGAGCAGTAGGATAACCTGGATTATGTGACTGGTGTTGCTTACTCAGGATGTAATACCTGAATTTGTATGTTAATTGTTCCTGAGTTCCTACTTACTGTTCCTAAGCCTGTTAGTTACTGTGGATTCAGTTGGAAGTAAATACTTTTTATTAATATTCATTTAAGGAAATTAGTCATTTTAACTGATCATGTGGCATAATGAAGAGCTACATTTATTCTAAATGAGTCAACTGAGTAATGTTTATAAAAACTAGGCTCTGAATAAATATTAGAAAATATAGATCTTAGAATGTTAAAACATTAGTATTTCAATCAGAAGTATTATTCCAGGAAATTTACATTAAATTTAGATATGTGACACAAATATCAACATATAAAATAAAATGCACGACTTTAAGGATATTTGTTGCAAATTATTTACTCATATTCTACATTTTGAAGACCTCCTCCAATTAAAATACAGTAGCACATGTAATGCAATGCATGACATGCTAGTGAGTTGTATGAGACGGATCCAAAAATCCTACCAAACTAAATGCTTTAGTATGTATTTTTGAGAAAGCATCATCACTCTGTCTTCAGTGTTATTAAGATAATAAAAAACTAAAAAGAAAGAAATGTGAATTCAGATATATTCTGTGTTTAGACAGATACCTTATTTTCAAAACCAGTGCACAAACTTTAGCTAACTAAACATTGTAAACTGTATTTTTTCATCAGTCCAGAGCCTCAAAGTTAAACAGAAACAAGAGTCACTGTAAACCTCCAAAATGAGGAAGATAAATTGGAGACACAATAGTGTGTGACATCATCTTGTTCAGAATTTAGAAAAACAATTTGCTTATATTACTCATTAGCACATATATTGTTTGAATCATCTAATCTCTGAAGACTAGATTTTGTTTCTTGAGTCTTAATCATCTGATTACAGACACGGAGAAGGAACGTCAGGGGTACATAAACTCTATATATGTATTCATTTAATACAGGAGAACTTCTAAGGTGCATTCCAGTACTTCAAGTGCTATTAGATCTTTTGTTGTTTTCCTCTGTGGAAACAAACAAACAAAAACAAACAAGCAAAAAAATAAACAAAAAAGCATAATAAATCAGCAGTGAGAGCTCTAAAATTTCCTTTGTAAACGTACACAAATGATGGAATTCCTGAGAACAAATTTAGGTCTGATTCAATCCCACAGCAATTACTGTATATATTTAAATGTATGTCAATTAGACATCAATAACAAGTTTTTAATAAGGTTCAGATCAAGTCCCATCAGTAGAACTAAGATAAAAATTGGGTCAGTCCTCTTCACTTTTTCAGTCCTGACTACTCTCTAAAAAGCAAAAAGGGAAAAGTGTTACTGATGTGACTCCTTCGCTGGTAGCTTGCCTGGTGTTAACCAGATATCATTAAACTGGGCATCATAGAACACAAGATCAGCCATCCAGAAAAAAAATGTATCTACCAAAGATAGAATACTGTCACTAGAAGTAGGCACTGGATAAGGATTAAAAATAGTCAAGTAGATATGTCACATCTCTGAGTATTTAGTAACTCTCTGCTGAAGACAGATAAAGAGCCTGAAATGATTTTCACATTTAGTAGCAACAGATTGCTCTTCAAAATATTTTTCCAATCTCCCCTTGAGATTTTGTATACTTTTTACATCTACAACATCTATTTGCGGAGTCCTGCAAGTCCCTGGCCAGTTGCATGGGAATCCAAACCTTAAAGCTTAACAGGCTCTTCCTTTTATTAGCCCTTGCTTTTCTATTAGAGTGCATAGTGTATAGTTCCTGTTTGCCCCACTGTCATAGAATGTCTTCAGTTGGAAGGGATCCCAAAGTCCACCAATTCCATCTTGCCCCTGTCATTGGCATAGCTGCCACACACTAGATTAGGCTGCCCAGGGTCCCATCCAACCTGTCCTTGAACACCTCCAGGGATGGGGCATCTAGAGCTCCTCTGGGCAAGCTGTTATATTGCCTCACAAGTCTCTAAGAATTTCCTTATTTAAGATTATGTAGACTTTCTTTGTATTTATAAACAGCTGAAGGATTCTGAGCCTTTAACACCATTTTTCTTTAGAATTCTATCAGCAGAAGAAGGAACACATTTTTAATATTATTTTAAATGCTCAAAAGTTGCTACACAATGAAACAGTTGGCAATTTAACTGTTCTGTCTCATTGAACATTTATGAATAAAACTAGACCTTGAAAGATATTAATGGTTTCTATGCAAACACATACTTGCATGTTTAATATATTATTGAATAAGATTCCCCTGGGAAACTGTCAACAGGGACAAAGGAACTGAGCAGTGCTGGAAGTTCTTTAAGCACACCTTTCCAAGTACACAAGAGCTCTCCAACCCTCAGTATAAGAAATCAAGCAGAGCAGTCAGGAAACAGGCATAGCTGAATGAGGACCTGCTGGTTAAACTGGGGGATAAGAAGGAAATGAAGAGACAGCAGAAGCAAGACTGTGTGGCCTGAGAAGAATACAGAGAAGCCAGCTGGATATGCAGAAATGGGATCAGTAAAGCCAAAGCACAGATGGAACTGAACTGTCATTGGTTTGCAGGCTGGTTTGGCCCGGTTCTGTGACAGGTGGGGTGGAGGGATTTTGCAAAATCTGTACCTCCAGAAAGAGGACCGCAAAATAATTTAAAATGGCAGCAACTATCTGAGGGGAAACAAACTAATTTTACTAAACTAATTTTACTAAATATGGTAATGGAATGCAAGATAACACACTAAAATACAATATAATTAGAATCAATAAAATCAAACATAATGAGAGAGTATCTGAAAGCTGTACAGTGATACCAAAGTGATGCGTGATGTTGGGATGGGCAGCAGTGAGGAGAGATGAAGAAGAGAGAATAGAGCAAAGAGAGATATCAGGTGACCTTGCCAGGAGTTATATCTCCTCTCTGACCAAAAAGACCCCTGGAGAATGTAGCTATTCTTCTCTTCTGCACAGGTACCCAGAACTGGAGCATTAACATTTTAACTACATGATGTTATGATGTGGAATACCAGTAACCAAAAATCATTAAGCCATGACATGAACTGAGTGAGAGATGTGAAAAATAAGAAGTACATTGGTCAGAAGAGACAGATCAAGAAGAATGCCCCCTCTCTGATGTATGAGAAGGGAGAAGTGGGGGGAAAAAAAAGACACTGAGACACTGAAGGCTGAGGTACTCAACAAATAAGAAAAAAGGAAGCATCATTCCCATTTTAAGAAACAGAGAAAGGAAGACATGTGGATCTATAGGCCAGTGAGCCTTGCCGCTCTGTCTGGGAAGATCAAAGAACAGATATATAGATAGGCACATACAAGACTAGGAAGTGATCTGTGACAATCAGAACTGCTTCACAAAGGGTAGATCTGCCTGACCAGTCTGGTTACCTACTACAGTGGAGTGAAGGCATCAGTAGATAAATGGAAGGGTGACTAATGTCATCTACCTGGACTTCTGGGAGGTTCTCTGACAAGGTCTCATAACACATCCTTATCTCTAAATTGGAAAGACAAAGATTTGAAGTGGGGACTTCTTTCAGTGGATAAGGAATTATTTGGATGGTCATAGCCAGGAGGTTGTGGTAAATAGCACTGTGTTCAGATGAAGGCCAGTGACAAGGGGTCCATCTTAGGACCTGTATTCTTCTATGGACACTTCCCACCCACTGTTTATTTCCTCTTCACACTCTTGAATAAGCAAAGAATTAATTTCTTTTTGTAGAAAGGAATTTTTTTGTAGAAAATATGTGGAAATCACTGAATGTGCCGTCAAACATAAGTGGTGGGATTTATCTGAATCCACCTATTTTTAACAGTCATTTTTTTAAATTGAAAAGGGGACCTTTATGACTATGTAGTTTGACCTTCACAACAGTTTCACAAAATCACTTGTGAACCAAGACTGTTTATACCAGTATGAAGCTTCCAGTATCCACCAGGAACTACCAGGAAAATAATCCTTTAATGACATAATCAGAGAACTTAAAAATCTAGTTTTCAAAAGTGTCAAGGAAGTTCTATTTGACAAACTACATATTACATTATAATAACAGTATTGAGTTATATTACTCTTGAGTATTCCATATACCTTTTCTAATCTAATCACTTCATGAGAGAGGTACAATATCATTTCATAGCTTGTGTTTTAAATAATGATAGGGAGTTTGCAATATACTCAAGATATACATAGTTCAGTGTAAGTAATTTGATAGGAACAGCAATTCTGTATTAGAAATATCTAATTTGATAGATGAGTACATTTTATTCAGACTGAAATTTAGGCTAAACTGAACAGTCACTTTGTATGTCTGTAGGGTATCTAAAAGTTTTAAAAGCTATGAAAGTCTCATTTAGTTCTTAAAACTGAAGGATATTTTTAATCACAGGAAGTTTTAAATGATGAGTTTTTCTTCACTTATAAAGCCCAGTCTTAACATTTACTATAGTCAGTTTCAAAGCCACATGTGAAATAATCACAATAAACTCTTCCTTTTTGTTTCTGCTGTAAAACACTGGACAAAATGACTTTGAGCTAAATGCATGAGTAAATGTTCCTCTAGACCAAAGCACTTATTTTAACAACATTTCGCCTTAGGCTTGATCTTTTTGAGATAATAAATAATTTTATTATTTGGTTTTTATTTAATTTTATTATTTGGCTTTTATTGCAATTAGAAGAACATTGAAAACAGCAGAAAAGGAAATGTTGTTTTTAAATATATAAACTATGTATCTCAGTTTATTACCTTACCTTCTTAGCTAATGCTGGTCTACTTAACCAATCATTCCAAGGAAGGTACCCAGACCACTGACCTTTCTGACATAATTATAAGAAAATAGCTACATGGGAAGTTTCTTCTAGAAACAGAGACTGAAAAGACACTGTTTAACTTATAGAAAAGGTAGAGCAACTGGATCATTACAGAGAATGCAGCTAAACAACTTCAGTTCATCTTCTTTCATAATAGATAAATAAAGATATGTCAGTAGAATAGGAAGCTTGCAAAACTAATGCTAAGAACTGGAAACACCTCACATGATTAACCATCGGAGCTCTGCCTTTGAAGGTACTAGAATCTTATGAAAGTCAGCAGCGTAACATGAAATCCAGAAGATGTAATAGCAAATATCAAAAGATATTTACTAGAAATATCTAGAAAAGGAATGCAGATGCTTGCACCTGAGTACAACTGCTTGCTGGTGAACTGTAAAATTTTGTGAGAAGGAAGCAGTGTCACCCATATTCTCCAGGGACATCTATTAGTTGGGAGTCATTTACTGTTACGTAGTCAATTGGTAAGTGTAAGAACCCAAGACAGTGTGAAACTCACCCCAAATCCTTGACTGTCATTGAAAAATGAAAGGGTAAATTGGCTTAAATTTTAGCTCAAGTAGTTAGCTTATATTTTCTGTAAGAATAATGGGTCAATAGCATTTGTTTATTACTGTATGCAGTTCTCTGAATATCAGTACTTTGTTCAAAGAATATTTCAGGGATTCCATAGCTTGGTCACCCAACTGCTGTGCTTGTATTTATACAGCTTTGTGCATGTACAAGTCATCTTGGAATAGAACACAAATAGACTGACATGCATGTATTTTCCACCCCAGGCACTTGGACCATACAATTTGCAGTAACAATTCAGAGTTCACACATCTTACAAAAGATGGACTCTTAGTGTTTTTCTAGCCATGATGTGCTGATTGTTTCACTCTTTCAATTACTTCAGTAGAAATAAGGTGAATTTAGCCCAGAGTTTAGCATCAGTCAGTAATGCCTTGAGGAAAACACTTGGAATGAGATTCAGTGCTGAATGCCACATACTGTTCATTCGCAACACAACATTAATATCACTATATTAACACCAGACTTCCAAAGAGCATCAGAATATGTAATTTAGAAACTCATAAACAAGACCCTTCATGCAAAGACTACTATGTGAAAACTCAGCAGTGCGATTTTATCCACTGTTAAAAAATAAAATCTAGGGCTTACATTGGTCTAAATTTAAGTAGAGTGAGAAATATCTCTTTATCTTGTTGTAAAAACCATTTAAACTAAAACCAAAACCATTTAAACTACTTTAGAAATTTTTCTTCCCCCCTGCCTTGTGCTCTTCCACGTGCTTGTGCTTGTTTATGTGTAATTTGTTTCTATATCCACCGCTAATATAACACTGTCTTTTCACTTACAGACAATGAAAAGATGCCATGGTTTTATACTTTGTAACACATGACACATTTTTTTTCTTCCAGCATGATTTTATTTTTAGTTAAATTTATGATAAGGTAATGTCATACTATTTAATTCATTAGCTGTTTTTACATTACTGTGAAAGACAGCAGAATCAAAGGTCTCATAATGTAGTACTGTACCATGATATCTTTATTGTACTAATGTAATTTTTTTGGCCAATTCAGTATGTATTTTACTTTTATTAAAATGCAGGAAATAGACATTATGCCAGATTTAGAGATACACAGCAGACAAGTCAAAGGAATGTCTAATATTAAAACAATGTCAGAAGTTTGCTCTGCAGCTTTTACTCCTGCTAAGTGGTATTGCTGAGTTCAGTGAAAAGTACCATTCAAAAGTGCAAAGACAGAAGAACTTGGATATGATTGTGAAATTTTAGGACACATCCCCAGATAGCAAAAAAAAAAAAAAACAAACAAAACAACAACAACAACAACAACAACAACAACAAAAAAAAAAACAAAAAAAACCACAAAACAAAGCAGAGTAGTTAAGTGGACCTAACAGTTCAAATATTAATTTCTGACTTTACAAAAACATGATGGCCAGTATTAGTATTATCAGTTATAGTGGTAGTAATAGGAGCAGTAGTATTACTGTTACCACTTATTACTGTTCCTGCTACTGCTCTTAGTATTAGCAGTAATTGCTACTGTTGTCATTGTCTTATCCTAAAACAAGATTATAAATGCTATTAAGTACTAGTTATGAACTGAAACAAGCTTTGCAGTAATATCTTAAATTTTTACACGATTCATTGGAGATAAGGAAATATCATGCAGTACCTCTAAGTTTACTGATAATAATTCCATTTTCTTAAATAAAAATAGCTTATTAGTTAACTTTCTCTCAGAGATCCATGTCTTTGAACAAAAACCTGCTGGAATAAATTATTAAATAAAAATCACAGGAGGCTGGAGGGATAAAAAGAAAAAAGAAAACCTCTAACAAGAATAAAAATAGAAGTAGAAGATTAAAGGTTCATTCACCCTGGAGGAAGTTGATCCAATTTTGTTCTTACCTAAGTCACAATTTTATTTTGAGTTCTACAAACAGAAAGAAAAGGAGAAGGTTATACATTGAAAACATTACTTTAAAAATGTAGATGTAGATGTAGATAACAAATTTCTTGCTGCAATTTTTTATTCTACTTATTATTTTTTTAACATTATGTCAGGCTGCAATCCCAAACACTAAATGATTACCACAGGGAGGTTTTATGATGTGATAACAACATCATCTTCAGAAGCACATCAGTGTTAATTTATTTCATATCCTATTATGTACAGATTTTCACTGCAGGCTGTTGGTGAATATTACATTGACTGTTTCAAAACACTGAGGAAAGATTTTTACAGAAAAGTATAAGGAACCCAGTACTTAACAGAAGAGGCATGAATAAGGCTGGTTCCTATCTCTCATCACTCAGCTCCATACTTTTATGTAAATGGCAACCCACAACCTATAAAGCCCCCAGAACCCAGCACAGTCTTCCTAATATGAAACCTACCCCACCACTTCTCAGTTCTTTTGGCAGTGTCAGTCCTACATGCAAAGTCTCAGCTTTACTTTTTGTTTCGTAGGCTGCATATATACAGGCATTAAAGGCGAGCTTTTTCCACTTGCTTTGTTCATCCAGAGGGATCTGTGTCTTCCGTTATCCTGCCTCGTGCATTTTCTACCACTGATCTCTCTTAACTCACCTAATTGCAAAATGCTATCAGCATGCCAAAGTTAAGGCACCCTCACCAGGATGACAAGATTCTTTGCAAATGCGCTATTACCCTACTGGGTCAAGTGGATCCCATCTCCTGCCAGCTATATACCTAAGTCAGGAAAGAGCTATCAAGCAACCTGAAGCAGAATTTTTTAGAGCAGTTGAGGCTCTGTAAGAACAAGGTCTGTAAATGTTCAGCAAGGCTTTTGCCTTCTTTTTGTTTTCATGAAGGAATCAACTAACACTTTCTTATCATCAGATGTTGCAGACACTAAGAGAAGTACTGTGGCACTGTTTAAGTATCTATTATATAAAAAAATGCATTGACTACAGGATATGAATAAGGTTTAATTCCAAACACATACAAAGCTAATTTTTAACAGCAATCTTATTTTAAAAGTACAATACAATTCATAGTGTCAGTAAATAAAAATGGTAAAAGATTTGGATTAGGGAATACATCAGATGTAAAATACAAATAAAAAATAATTTGAACCCAACAAATAATCTGAATGACATGCAGGAATAACATAAAGCACCAGTTCTGCTTCCAGTGAGAAGTGTCCTCTATATTTACATACATTATTTTTTCTTCCTATCAGATCAAACTGTATAGATAGCAAAGTAATTTATATTATACACTTATGAATTTTCAGTTATTTTGATATTATCAGAGTTTCTTTGGACATGGTCTGCTGAATTTTTTTTTACTATTCCATTAAGCTCATGCCTGAATCTCACTTGAAACTGCTCAGTTCATTTGTACTATAACATTTTGCACCACGAAGAATTTAATATGTTCTTTTATTAGCCATCAATTATACTTTTAGTTCAAAAGAAGCTGCTTTTAAACAGAAGTAAAAAAAAAAAAAAAAAAAAAAAAAAAAAAAAAAAAAAGTAAACACCAGCAGGCTTTGTGTAGCAGTTGCAAGTACTGATTATCAGAACCTGGCTGACAACATTTTATACTGTCTATTATCTTGGTATTAAAACATTATCCAGTGAAATCAGACCTACCTCATAAGGCACCAAATAAATTTTAGAAATACTTTGCTTTACTGATAGATGTGAGTTTACTGAGTGCTGCCACCATGTCTGGCTGGAGGCAGAGACATTAAAAGAGAAGATATTGTCTGAAACACAGCTACACCCACTTTTTGTTAATGACTTTGACAGACTGCTTAACCAAACCCTCCGTGAACTAATTAGGACATAGTGTTCTGCAAACAGAGGCAGCAATACACATGGTTTCTTCTGAGCCCCAGCATCGCTTAGAATGCCAGAAACAGATTTGTAAACCAGCTTCAAACTTAGAGACAATGAGTGATGTTAAAACATCTGGAAGAGAATAATCATCAGAATCATCATAGAATGATTTGAGTTGGAAAGAACTTTAAATCTCATCTTGTTCCTGTCATAGCCAGGGACAACTTCCACTATGTCAGTCTTCCCAAAGCCCCATTCACCCTGGTCATGAACATTTCCAGGGTCAGGGCTGTCTGTAATGTGATAGAAAGCATAGCAACAACTGCAGAGCAGCCAAGTCCCAAGCTACAGCAAGTGACTAAAACTAATCTGTGTGACTTCATTATGGTTTAATCCAGCTAGAAGATGTACCACACAGTACCACACAGCTGTTCTGTCACTTCTCCCCACCCAATAGATAGAGGAAGAGAACTGGAAACAGGACAGGGCTTGTGGGTTGAGATAGAAACCACTTGCTAAGGCAGAAAATGAAAACCAAAATACAATGGTAACAATATATACAAACACCCACCATACAATTACTTGCCAGTCACCAGTCGATTCCCCACTAGCAATACATTGTCTCATCATCTGCTGATGGATGCCTAGCCAATCCCTAAAGGACTGCCCCCATAGCTCTGTCAACTTCTGCATGATGTCAGGTGGTATGAAATACTGCCTAATTAAGGATACCTGTCCTGGCTCTACCCAGACCTTTATGCTGCACCATCATGGCAGCAGCTCTTTCCTGCAGAGCAGCTTGGCCTAGCCCCAGGCATGCTATTAGCTGTCTCAACTGAAACCAGAACAGATTCTCAATATCAATCACTACCATGGCCCCCAAGTTCTCCTGTGAGAGATATCACCAGAAATGTGCTACAAAGTGGTTAGAATGTATTTGACAGAAATATCTGCTCTTTTGATTTGGTCAAGACTTCCATTATTGAATACAAATATGCTTCAAATTCATATATTACCCTTAGACAGTTTTAAAAAGTCATCTAAAAGAGAAAAGATGAGAGATGTCTTCCAAAGTTCTTCCATTACATAATTAAGAGAATAAGTATTTAGGATTTTCAACAGCTAATTGATCTGTGGATGAAACAGCAATTGTTGGGAAAGGAGAAAAAAAAGAGTATTTTCATCATCTAATAAGAAAAACATAATGCAGGAAAATAATAAAATCCACTATTTACTCTTCTCTGTAATTTGTAACATGAACTACATTTTAGCAGAGAGGTGTTGGCTCCATCTTCTCTGCATTTTCTCCTAAATTGCATTTAAAAGCAAATTCAGTAGTTGAGGGGCACAATCAAAACATTCAGGTAATGAACCTGTAGTGACTGCCTTAGGTAGAGTGGTAACAAAATCTTTCTGCTTTCCCCTCTGTGAACTGGAAAGCAAAGCAGACACTGAGTCAGCATCTGGCTTTGTTTCTATGCTACCAGAATGAGTGGCATAACTAACAGCTTCTGGGTTCTATTCCAGCTTTTGCAAGGTGCTGTTTTCTAATATTCTTTAACACTGATAAAACAACATACTTTGCCTAATCTCATTCTCTGAAATATCTGAGCTATTTTATCTGACTTTTTTTGAATAAGATACTACCTGATGCAGAAACCTACAGTGGAAAATTTCAATCCTAACATTTCAGTTTTGGCAAAATCATAAGCTGTTTGAAAGAATGCCAGATATCTTAAAAGGGGATGTTGCCAGCTCAAGTGCTACAATCACACCCACTGCCCACATACACAAACTCATAAATATACATACAGACATATACATACGCAACTACACAAGAAAAAGCAGATTTTCTTGGTGTCCTAATTGGCAGTTTTCCCCTAGACTGTTCAAATCTTATGATAGTTAAGATTGTAAAATTTGAGTTTCATTACTCTACAGAGCCTTGATGGTGATGGCAAAAGGCACAGAAAATAAAAGGACAGCTTTTCAGTCAAAAAGTATTACTTTCTTCTAATACAGCAATAAAGAGCATTTTATGAAATATTTTCTATTAAGCATGTGAGGTCATAACATTCCCTTAATAACTTTTACTTTACTTCTTTTATTGCAAAGTAACATACTTAGAGTTATCATCCATCATCATTGTGAGTTAAAATAATGAAATTATATTTATAGAAAATTATTTTTTCTGAATTGTTCTGCATATTGAAGCATGCACATATTCTACCTAGGTAGAAAAAAAGTATTTGAATAAACTCTTGCCTTTTCTTTATAATCATAAAAAATAATAAATCATACAAATAAAGAAGTTTGTATGTTTGTCTTGGAAGATATCTACTACTGTTTCTAAAAAGATATGTGTGTAGGTGTTGTAATTTAACCCAGAGGGCAGCAAAACTAACACAGCCATTTGCTCACTCCCCCATCCTGGAGGGAGAGTGATGAGGGAGGGGAGATAATCAGGAAAAAAGCAAAAAAGTAGATTTTAAAATGTTGAGATTAAAGCAAACAGACAGACAAAACAACTCTTTACTGAGACAGACAAAAAAGAGAAAAGGAAAATAATAATAGTAATAATAATAATGTATCTTCAAAAAGATAATGCACAATGCAATTTCTCACCACCTTTTTTGCATGATGCCAAATATAAGTGTATTTAGGATTTCAGTGAAGGAAAGATAAGCTCATGGTGTTTTCCACTGATGTGTGGTACTTCTTAGCACACTACTACTACAGTGTGACTTTGGTAGATTTCTTTTTTTAGCTGTGATACTGTAGTCAGCACTTCTAGGCAGACAACAGTTTAATAAAAAGTCTGTTGAAGAAATTCTTAGTGTGGAATAAGTCGTACCAACAATTTCCTTGCAGTGTGAAAACTGGCCATGATTTAATTTTGAATTGGACTCCTGTTTCTTTTCTAGGTATATACTGTAGGTTTACAAATGCTTAAAATTGAGAGCCTGGGAAGGTTTAACTGCATTACTCACAAAAAAGGAAAAAAACCTCAAAGTTTTTTATATGCTGATATTAAACTCTTTCTCCAAATTATATTGTAAAGTGTCTCAATGTTTTTTTTTCCATCAGTCTGCATAATTTGCATACTCTCTGGATTTCAGATGTACTGTGTATTTTAAACAAAACATTAATTTGCTGTCAGAAGTTCAGTAAATTAATAATTCTCTATGCCAGAACAAATGTCTAGCTGTCAGAGATTTAGTGAATTTCAGCTTGCTAATATCCCCAGATGATATTCATTTTCCAGGAAGTATTTGCCTTTCAGACAACAGTCTATATGAACTTTTTACTCTACAATATTAAATATTTGAAGTTTTGGTTATAGAGATAGGCTTTTTAAGTCTCTTGGCAGATAGCGACCATTACAAATCTTATAGACTTCTTGGAAACAAGTAAAATGCAAAACACAAACCAAAACAAATTAAGCAAAAAACCCTCCAGCCAACCAACTAACCAAAAGTTAGGTATTTGAAATTTAAATAATTAAGCTTTCCATTGTAAATGTTTGAACCTTTCTCTACAGGTTTTATAGAGGACTGCTTTTGTTGAATGTCTTGTTTGCGATCCTGAAAGTACTAGTTATTGTTCCTGAGGGTGGAATGAAAGAAATAGCTCAAATGACCTGGAATAATAGTTCTCTCTTTTATCATCAATCTCAACAACTGCACTCTCACTGCAGATATACACATATAAGTATTGCAAATATAGATAACATAGTTTATTTTTCTAAAGCTGACCCTTACTTTGAACCTCAGTGTTGGAGTCATGCAAATACAACACAGGTCATTACCAGCTTTAACAGAACATCTCTTGTGGAGCACTAGCTGTGTGCTACAGCATTGTACTGTTTCTTGCAGTACCTTTACTGTGGTACAGAGGTGCAGAGAAACATGCAAAAAATGGCATCTTAATTTGAAAAGCCTGACTTTTATTTAACAGAAGATGAAAGAAGGAGGAAAGAAAAACTGGTGGAGAAAGGACATCCAAGGATCTGACTGAAAGAACATAAGGTCTGTGGTCCAGGTGTTATTTAGAACAAGGAAGCAGGTAGCACTGGTGTCTTTCCTGTCTTTCTTTCTTGACAAACATTTTCATAAGGTTTTATTTTCCCATGGTAGCAAAACTTTAGGACTCTCAGGATGGATCTCAGTACCACAACTGGGGTATGAGACCAAAGGTATATTTTTGGCAATCATACCTAAACCTTGCCAAATTCTGTTGCATGTCCTTGCAGTGGTATCTAAAAGTAGAGCTGGACAGACTAGCCTTTAGGTTTTGATCTGGATTACTTGCTAATTAACTCTATTTTCTAACATAGGAATTCTGATTTTCTGCTCTCTAAGGTCAGTACTCACAGGGAATCTCAGAAGATGCTGTGGGTCTCCAAACAACCTGCTGGAATTTTTCAGTATCTTTATTCTTTGTGAAAACAGACACTTTGGGAAGAAGTCCCACTTTTCTAAGTGGTGCTGGGGAGCAATAGCTCTACCATATCCTGCCTTACACTAGTCACCAAGAGGAGGAGCTGCTCTTCCTCTCATTTGCAGCCTCTGAAGTTTGTTGCCTTCTTAGGAATCTATGTTCCTTTATTGGAGAAATAGTGAAGAATACTGATAAGAATTAAAAAGCTGGAATTTTTAAAGAACAGTTCCAGCTGAATTTTTGTCTTTTTATTCCCCTCTCTCACTTTCCCTCTCTCTCTCTCTGCTTAAATGGAAGAAGTGCTCCTGGGCCTTGACTAAACATCTTACATCTGAAGGGAAGATTATTGTATTTTACAACAAATGAGCTGGCAAATAGAAAATTATGCCAAGAAATTGAAAGATAATGGTCTGTAAGCACAGTAAAGATGGATGCTGCAATAATGCAAACCAGTTCTTTCAATGAAACAAGCAAACATAATTCCTCAAACTTCAGTGATTTCTGGGTACCATCACTCCAGCCTTCTGGGGTTTTGTATGGTTAATTCTAGCCACTCTGAGTTGCATAACTGTTCCTTTTAGCTTGTGACTGTGAAGTCAAACTGAGGTCAAGCTGCATCCTGCTGGAGGCTGACATGTAAATAAGTGTGAGACAGTGTTTCCTAGTGTAGATTACTTGGAATAGGTGAGATAAAGCTGCATATTTTTCATTCTTCTCTTTGCTTCACAGCACACTACTTAATATGAAATGTATTAAAAAATAATAATAATAAAATAATCTGTGATGTTCTTCCTTGAATACATTTAATTATTTTTGTACTTGCTGCTGCACTGAAAAATATTTCAATTCACTTAATCATCAGTGACACTATACATTTGTAATACACTGCTGACACACAACACATTAGAATATCAATTATATGTACATTAAAAGAATTTTAGCCATTAGAAAAAAGATATTCCTAAGAATATAGTGTATGGCAGTGGTAATTAAAACTACACATTTCATCATGGGTAATAACATAGAGCTTAAATATTTAGCAAACTGCTGGAGAGATCTGTTTATTTCTAGAAATATTGAATTAAATATATTCTTGAACTGAAAAAGCAAAAGAAATCATGCTACAGGCATGTCTTCCAAATATATGCAAACAATTGTCTCACAGGAAAAGACAGAGCAAACCAATAGTATTCAAGATGACGAACGTGACATAAATAAGAAAACATCTCCTAAATCAACTTAGATCACAGTTAAAACAATTGAGAAATCCAAATCCTTTAGCAGAAAATTTCTTGTTATTTCCAAATGTAGCACTCAGAAGTTTGACTTTCAATATACAAGCAGAAATGTCAACTTCATTCTTCTCCTTGGGTGTTAAAAAAATAATGAAATGATCATTTCCAATTTGGAAAACAAGGCAGACAGCAGATCCTGATGTGATTGGCAGTAAAATCATACATGGCCATATGAAGAAACACACTTCACTGAGAGAAGATACATGAGCTCTTCATCCTGATAAATGATTTGCCTCTATTTAATGCCCTTAATGCTTCAAGTTCTGCATTGCTGAGTAGGATTAGATGAACTTCTGGAAGGAGTGGCCTTCTTTAAATGTAAATGGGTCTATCCAATGCAATTGTTATGCTTTCATCATTCCTAGAAATGATTTGCTGCTATGATTGACATCATTTTGCAGTTATCTGCAGTGAGAATCCCTGAAAATAAATGAGTGTGCATCAAAAGTAAATGGCTAGATTATTTCTGTTCTTTTACGCTATTTGTATTACTATTTGTGACAGGTAAGATTAATTCAGCTTTTAGCCCCTATTCAAACAATATAAGGAAAGAATCCTTCTTGCTTTAATAGGGATTCATTTCTCATTCATGGAATTTAGTAAAAACTATTTGTCTTTATTTTGTAGTCTTTCCTTTCCATCTATCTTCTTAACCTCCTCTGATTTCCTTAGAGATATCCATACATACGCAAGTGTGCATATAGTTAGTGATGTGCCAAGGAAGGATTCACTTGAATGCAGAACCTGTATGGCAGTTGCTCAAATATTTAAATAAGTCAAAGTTGAAAACACATTACCATTTAAAAGACTAGGCTGAAATAGTGCACAGGACAGGAACCAAATATTTAAGGACATATTTTCATTTGTGCAAATATCTGTGTTACTTTGAAGTGCATCAGCATTTTTCCTCCTTAGCCCCAGAGGGAAGGAAGACAGCCTTCTGCCACATTACTTTCAGGTGGCCACCAAGTGCACCTTCAGTGTTTAGGCCCATTAAGGAAGGTCTTAACTATCAGGTACCATATAGCCAGTGCATTCATAAGACTCAGAGAGGCACGTGCTTTCTGAAAGGCTAAATAAGGATAAAGATACCAATGACTTTACACAATATATAATACATACATATAAACATAATACTTAGTTATTTTTCCATTGTTTCCTGCTATTTTAACTTACTATTCAAATTTAAAGTTTAGGAATAGCATTAGGAATAGTAAAAGTATCAGATACTAAATAACTTCCATTTGTGAATAAGAAATGTACATTTTGGCAGTTGCAATCAACATTAGAGTTTAGATACTTGAAAAAAGATTTTTAACTTAATTAACTTTGAAAAATCTACAGTTGTTGGCTTCAATATCACATATGCATAACAGCAGTCTTAAGTCTGGAAAGATGTTTTTTGTCTTTACAGTTGAAATGCTTTTAGCCAATAAGGAAATACTAGGATTTGTTTTCTTGTTTCTTTTTTATTTTCTTCAAGACAAGAAATGAAAATATATTATAAAAGAAAATTTTGAATATAAGAACTAACAAACAACAAATCAAACCCATTTTATTTTGTCTTAGAGATTATGTGTTGCTTGACATTTTAAAGTATTAAACTGCAAAATCATTGCTTGCAGCAACTATAAATATTTCTTTCCCAGTATGTTTCTATGGTAACTGTTCTAATTTATTCAGAGACCTTTGCATTTCTTTTTAATTTAAGAGAAACAATAGTATCTCTACTAAAATTGTTCCTAGATTTGACATTTTGATCCTTTCTGAAAATAAAATGTGCTATGAGGTATTTTTAGACAAGATTATACAATGAGCGGAGAAGATATTTAAGACATCTTTTGGTAAATTTATATTATATAGGTTTTCTGTGTACAGATACAGATATTCACACAATTGAATAGTTCAGAAGTTGAGAAGACACTTCCATTCTCAGCCAGTCACAGCCTTTGAACAGAAATATCTCAAAGACTGAAATTGTCATGAGATGACACTAAGCATCTCAAAGACAATACATTTTGAACGCTTTTCATCATCTTATCATTCTACTTCACATGAAAAAGAAAAAGAAAAAAAAAAAAAAAAAAGGCACAGACATTTAATTCTCTGCTCTTTCCTTGAAAATGCTCTCAGCATCAAAGACTAGTGTAAGCAGTTTCTTATGTCTAAAATGAAATACAGAACCTTTCCAGGTACCTTAAGACAAATGCCTCCTGTTCATAATGTTCATCAAATGGACTCTTAAATGGATTTTCCCTTTGGCCAGATGTATGCCACACTGGCAGGGATGTATTGCAAGCCTTGTGCAGCTGCTGCTCATTTCACATATAGTCTGTGTCTAAATAAAGAAGTTCAGCCTCCAAAGCTGTTGATTGAATGCCGTAAAATTAGCTATTTATCTTCTGAACATAAATAGTGCAAACTGATAAGTACAAAGGCAATAACATCTATTAAGAACAATTCTTTTATACTGAGCGCAGAATCAAACTAAAACATTCAAAATTTCATTGCCTTTTTATAATTATAACACTGTTTATTTCAGGTGTACCAAAAGATGAATTTGATATTGAAAATCATTGACTGAAGAGAAACCTTTGTACCCTTAGCTTTTGACTGCAGATGAGGATGTTTTTGAAAGACAGACTGATTTTAATTGAAAATTCAAGCTGCGTGTCTAATCCCTGGAGCCACTGGGTGCTGGTGGCAAATAACAAACTAAAAAAGTGCTGGAGTATTCAAAATCCCTTCTGAAAGAAACTGTAATAAACCAGTTATCAGCTTACATATTCATACTGCAGTAGGTGACTGTATGTTGTAAGGTTCTTCTACTCAGCATATGTACTCTTCACATGTACATAGGTAAATTGGTCTGCACCAATTTGTGTAGATTCATTATGAAAACACCTCATTATTCAAACAATTCAAAAGAAATAGTTATGTTTCTTAATTTTTCTTAACTGTGCAAATAGAAATTTTATTCATCTAGAAAGTGAGAAGACTGTGTGATGTACTTTCACGACTGCTGAAGTTTTAGAAGTTGAACCTCCAAAGATACTCCCAATGGGGTGCATGCCTACATGATTTCCCATAATTATGATAAATGAGTCCAGCTGCAGAATTAGACAGTTATGTTCAATGTGGATGTTATTTCCTTATTTGCAATGATGATCACAGTGATACCTAGTAGTCCAGCAAAGGTATTTAGTGAGATATTTCTACACTCGTGTTAAAAAGCTTTCTGTCTTCCTATCTAGCTGATAAACTTATCAAAAAAAAAAAAAGACTTCATATGCAGGAAAAGCAGATATTACTATGATTCTCAGTTTACAGCTTGCTAATTGAAACAAAAAGTAATTAAACAGGATGCTTATGGCTATATTGTAACTTTGACTCAAGTTCACATAAGTCTTAGTTTTCTTAACTAAATGAGCTTTCTTGCTGTTTAACACTTTATCTAGAAATTGCTTTGAGTATTGCTCAGGTTAAACATTGCCCATTAATGCAGAATTTGAGGTATAATGACGACAATTTCAGCCAAATTAATTAACTTAGAGGCATATTTGTGGTGATGATTTCTAAATCATTGTTGTAAGCAGCTTTTGTATGGACAGTTGTATAAAACTCATTGGAGGACAAATACATAATTGTCATATATATGTGTATAAATATACCCATGTATATATGTGTATACATATACACATGTATATTCATAACATATACAATTTTTCATCCATGCAGGGAAAAGTTCTTAAGATTTATTCAATTTGTGCCCCATAATTTTTTAAGAGCTTTTACAGAGCAATGTCTTAAAGTGTGGATCCATCTTGAGGACTGGTGCATATTATAAACTCAAAAGCCCTTCTTATTTTTCCTCTTAAAAATTCAATTTATCTCAGGAGGAGAGAGCTAGTTTTCGTGCTGTAGGATCAGCTTCATGCTTTTGGATTAAAGAGCTGGGAGAACATTCAGATAGACTATTTGCCATGAACCGTACTCAATAGAAAATGATTCATATACTAAGGAACAGTATTCAGTTCAGAAATTCATATCATTGCTTCAAGCTGAGCTAGCAGACCAAGATCCTGTCTTAAACTTCTCAGTATGAAATATTTAGCTTCAAGGTACTTTCTTATCCCTTTAGGGCTACAAACTGTGTTTTCAGTTTTGTGTGCCTGCAGCGATCAGAGGTGGAAAAAGTGACATAACTATCAAGGTGTGACACTGTCTTACAATATCATAACTTTGAATGGGAGATCTCAAAGACCTTCCAGCAAACATCACTGTTGACAAACATAGGACTTATTGTTTTTTTCTGATTCCAAGGTCCTAGAAGTCCTTACAATGTCATTTAAGTACAACTGATGAATGGGCTAAAAATAATATATAATGTATTAAAAAAAACCTGACTAGTAAGAGCAAGTGGCTTCATTGGAACATGGGATAATTCACGTTGAAACAGACCACAGAGGGTGTCTATTCAAGGCTCCTGCTCAGAGCAGAATCAGCTCCAAGGTCAATCCAGCTCCATGAGGAACTGACCTGTCTAGGTTTTGAAGACCTTAGAGATAGACACTGCACAACTTCTCAGTGCATCCTGCTGTGCTGCAGAACTGTCTTTATAGAGTAAAAGCTTTTCATAATATCCATTCTGATTTTTCTTTTTAATTTTCTTTTCCCAGTTAAGTTCTCTTGTCATTCTTTTTCACACCGTGCAATAGTGTGAAGAACCTGTCTCTGACATCTTCATCCCCATAGATACAGGAGAATGCATTCTCAGATTGTAGCCAGTTTTTGATTCAAAGCTGACATTTGACCACGTGGAATTGTATAAAGTGCTAAAAAGTTTCTTATATCACATCATCATGACATAATAGAGTTTTTCAATCTAATTTGAAATGTATTAGATTCAGTGAGGAAAAAATTCCATAACTGTAGAATATTCAACTATTTTTTTCACTCGCTGTTATATTTTGCATCAAAAATTGAATTACATGGACACATTTTTCAAGAATAAATTTTACCTCTGGCCAGTTGGTATGTCAACTGAGTTCAACCATACTGAAAAATTAATTTTATCTACATCTTATATTATTATATAAACTTGACCTAAAGGCACAGTTATCAGGTATGTCTCATATTAATCTTCGGTTCTTAGGCCTGTACTTATTAGAAGACACTAAATGATCTATCTTTTGAACCAAATAAAATTGGAGGTTCAGTAAGTTGTTAATGACTAAGGAAAATTCTTAATAAAATTACTTTATGTATATTTGTGATTCATTAGAAAATCAAGTTACTGTGGAGTTGCATTTTGAACCACAGCTATTTTACAAGTAGTTTATAGTGGTTGAAAAATATTCCAGTGCCTTTCAAATGATTCACAGAGGTTCTCCAGCATTTGTGTAAACAATTAGGGAGTGACAGTTACAGACACCCTTCTTTCCTTTAAAACACTTTGTTTGCACCACTCTTTCATCACTCATTAATGAAGGTACCCTTTAACTAGTACAACTGGAAGAAACTCAGGCTTTATCTTAATAACATAAAATGACATAAAGATCTTAATTATTTTGGTTTCATTGCTGATTGAAACTGACAATAAAAAACTAAAATACTCATCAGTGTTACTTAAGTCTTGAGAGACTAAAACAATTGAAATATTCTGCTCTCAGACAGAGGGGTAACATTGCTCCCTGCTGTGAAGAAGAGGACTTTTGGGATGATGACACATCTTGGCAGCTGTCTTTCAGATGGCCAGCAGACATGTCAGTCACAGAAGCTATTTTGAACTGGAGATGATCTTGTCCATTTAAGAAAAGATGTTTCATAAATGCAAAGGCCTGGAAGTTGTTCTTGACAGTGTAGACAACACAAACGAAGAATGTGGTTGATAATACATACAAAAAGGAAAACTTAAGAACATTTCTTGTTTTACCAGCTCACAGTCTGAAAATATTTGCAACTAATTATATTTCCTTTTTGCCCCAAACTTTGGAACCAAATCTGGATGTGAACTGGGCAGGATAAAATTTCTAAAGATTTACTATAAGTAAGAAAACAAAAACTAAAACAAAATACCAGTCTCTGATCCAAACTCTTTTAATACCAACATCATAAGTAGAGGAGTGTAAACTATAAACCAAAAAGATTATATGTGTGCACTAAACCATTCCTATAATCTGAAGATATTCCTTGTGTATCCATTAGCATACATTTATTTTTGTGCATGTAGAGAAATAAGACATAAGAAAAAATAAAAAAATAAAAAAATAAAAATAAATCCCAAATACTTTTGAGTAAAAAAAAAAAAAAAAAAAAAAAAAAAAAAAAAAGGCAAAAATTTCTTAGAAAGAGAAAGGACAAAAAATTGCTAATGAAGAATATTTAGTTCTTTGGGATCATGTTATTCTGCTGCATGGTGCATGTGTGTATTCTGAGGTTCCTGGTAGCGTAAAAGTATACAACTGGGAATCAGGGCATATCTAGGCAGGCATAGCAGAAGAGTACATAGTTCTTTACTGCAGAACCTTGACCCTGCATACTAAAAGATGGTGTAATGGTGATGAAGAACTTACATGGTTCATACAGATAAACCTGTACAAAAGTAGAATTTAAAAATAGCTTTGCAGGTCCTGATGTCTAAACTAAAGCCCAGAGTGACTTCATGTTCCTATATCCCATATACACTATTGTATGCCATGTAGAGCCATCTATGACTGATGCTTTTTAAGATATAACAAAATAAAAGGAAAAATCGTGGTGAAAGAAGTCATACTTCAGAACCTGTCAGGGAACAAAGAGAGATTCATTTTTAAAGGATATGAAAGTCAGTTTTCTAAGTTCCAAAGTTGGGTAGGAAGAAAATTTTAGGGGAAAAAAAAAAAAAGCTCAACAGTTTCAGAGTGCAATACAGAGAATTTTCAGTGAGAAATGTCTTGTCCAAATCCATTTGTCACAGAACATAAGTCCAAGTTAGTTTCGGGAGTGCACAGACATGATATAAGCCTATAAACACTAAGACAACATAAACAGTAAATAAGACCAGTGGTCTAACTGGATAAAGTACTCCCTAGTTAAAATCTTGGGCAATCAACCACTGATACCTATAGTTAATGTTTTGTAATTATTTCAAGGTTATTGGTAGTGACCCCATTTAATTATTGTGCAAATTTTTCTATTTCCAGATATGAGTACTATTGAATTTAAAATAAATGCATGTACTAACTATGCCCTGTTTATTAAACTACACCAAATGCATTCTGTAAAGATGCCCATTTAAGTACATCACCTTCTTCAGAATTAACACAGGCGTACAGTACTAGTAATTTGTTCAAAGGCCATGAAATCTTAAAGTCACCCAAACAAATTACATGATCTTGGATAAGGTTCTAAGTCTACCATTGCCTTAAATAAACAAAACAAACAAACAAACAAATATATAAATAAGGAGGAGGAATAGGCTATTTCATTTAATAGGCAAAATGAAATCCTCCAGCTGTGTGTGTTTCTGAGATTTAGCCATGTGCTAGTTACATATGAAGGCACTTCTCAGGACAGTCCCATGCCTTGGTTTCACTAGAAAAGAACATGACCAAAAATTGAGGTACAGATACATTCTAATAGAGTCCTTTCTTTATCTTCCCAGTGAAACAGGATCACACACTGCTATCTATGCATAAAATCAAAATTTACATAGTCCATGTTAAAAAGATACAGTATTTCATTATGGTCTTTTTTTCAGTATATGTGAGATTTATTTATTTGTTTGTTTGTTTGTTTGTTTGTTTGTTTATGGTAACATTTTAGTAATGGCTGCACTTCAACATTATTCCTGCAATGCTTCTCTATTTCCTGTGTTCTGGTCTCCACTGTTATCCAATATAGTATTTGGTTCTGTACTCTATGAGAAACCCTTGTAAGTAAAATAAACAAGGCACCTATGCTCAGTTCAACAGAGGAAAAGAAGAAAAGAATTGGATCTTTCTTCATTTCTCCATGCTTGGGGTTAGGGGAGAGAATGAAAGATACATAATCTAGTTCAAATTTAATAATTGTAAAATGAGAATTTTGTGCACTTGACAGGCTATTAGTTAATTTCTTAACTATAATTTAACAAACTGGAATTACTAATTTGATAAACCTACTATTTTGATAGAATATAATGTGCTTTGTTGAAAGCACTGAATGTTTTCTTACTGACTTTAGCATTAGCTTCCTTTTTTTTCCAAGGAACAATCTCTTGGATCAGAAAATAGTGTCATTGTTAATTTAAAAAATATTACTAATTTACCACAATTCAAACTAGTTTACAGTTTCACAGATGAAATCAGAACACACAAGCCTGTACTGACTGCAAAAATATAACTCTTCCAAGCAATTTCTGAAAGGCAGTGCTGGGACAAATTTACTGTAGAAAATCCCCATTTAATTGCTTATGGCTTTTATGTACTGTTAATTTCCAGGTAATTCCTTCACATATTGAAGCTCTACATACTCCATGTCCATGATCTGTCTGCAGATCTGGCTGGAATGGCAGCCATCCCCTTCCCAACTCACTCTGCTCCCCACATTTCTGCATAGCAGGAGGACTCGCTCTCCCTTCATATATACCCTACTACTCCAACAGTGGCAACACCAGGACCTCACTGCTGGACTCTCTAACAAACAATCTCAAAGTTAAACAAACCAGCTACAGTGAAGTCAACTAAAAAAAAAAAAAATCAATAATCCTAGAGATTAATATGTGTTTAGTAAATCTCAAAGGTTCTCCACAGCAGCTGGAGTCAACACTGCTTTAGTGGCAAAGAGGCCCAGTCATGTTCCCTTATCCTCAAAAGGAAAGGCAGGGCTGGAGATCTGCAGTGACAGACAGATAGGCTTCCACAAAGCAAATATAATAGAAAAGGGGGTGGTAACTTGTTCCACATTCTGTAGTCTGTGGTAGTGTCCAGGGAAGTCATGGCCAAGCTTAACTGTTTCCACTAAATAATCCTTCTGGGACAACACAACAGTGTCTGAGGAGCAAGACACAGAAAATGCAATTTAAATCTCAACCTTTAAAAATATTTCTACATAAAATAAATTAAGATAATTGAGGTAGACTATACTCCTAGCAGGACCAAGTAATCAGCTATGAATGTTCAGAACAACAAGTACTCAGAGGCGAATATTACACTGTGTAAAAATAGCTTCAAGGTATAAATAAATTATTCTCAAAATGCAGAAAGCACAGTCTTTTAGACAAGTTTAATTACTTTAATTCATTAGACAGAGGATAAGTGAGGGGAAATAACGTGTTTGTTGATCCATAAGGGACTGGGGAAAACTTATACAGTGGGAAACATTCTTCATTTTAAAATAAATTCTGCTTTTTTGATCAGTCACAGCTGTATGGAGCTTTTTGAATAGATTTTGTTAATTAGTTTCTTGGATTTATGGATAAATCAGTGAAGAACAGAGTGAGGAACATGATTTCTAGGAATCCTGAGAGACTTTTCAGTAATTCTGACCATGACTGCAGGTTTCCTGTGTTTATAGCCAGCCTCCTCCCAGGATTACTTCAGTGACTAGAAGGTGTGAATCTACTGTTAATGTAAATGCTCTGTGTTTGTCCTGCTTGGATTGTAAGACACTATTTTAAGATGTATTACTAAGAAATGGTCATGACCTACTGGAAATGTAGATAAACAATATTTAAACCACAATTAATGTAATTCCTGAGGCAACTAGGAAATCAAGTCAAAGTTAACAGAAGAGGGGGTAATCATAGGTAAAGTAAGTTTATATTATGGAGTTCGTAGCAAATGTATAGAAAATTAGACAAATTTACAGCATGATGAAGAAAAGAAGAAATCGGGGGAGACCTAATTAAAGGGATAGATTTTAGGAAGAGCCTTGTAATATAGCGTGGGTACACATGAGAGTTTAAAATAAATCTGCAGTGGAAGTGGAAGAAGTATCAGTAGAAAATACCTGTGGAGAGGCAGCCTTTCTCCAGCAGATAGATGTTCTCTCAAAGAGTAAGCAGACACAGGACCTTTCCAAAATTAGGTAAATTAAACAAGCACACTGAAAAAAAAAAACAAACTACTGTTTCTCCATTTCTCCATATGTTACTTTGCTACATTGAGACCTGTGCTCTGCAAGGATACCCACACTCTAATCAGCTGATTTTAGGTGCTTTACTTTTCAGCTCCATCAGTTCTTCATAAATCTACTTATTTGCAGAGTTTTTGCAGTGAACAGCTAGAATTATTAAGTCACATTTAAAAATACATATTCCTGTGAAATGTAGCCCTGAAGTGCTGATAAGCTCTCAGTGTATATATGACTTGCAAAACAGACCACTTTGTCTTTGAATGATCTTTTTCTGTTTCAAACTCTCTAAGACTGTGAGTGTACTGAAGAAATGCAAGTGCTGTTAACAGACTTGCAGAGTTTCATCCAATTAGTTGAGTTCTTCCCCATTATTATAAATGATGCTGTCAAAAGCCTGCCTGTGGAAATAAAAGTAGAAGAAAGTTAAGCAAAACAGAATCTTAGGCATTGTGTGACAAGAACTAAACCAAAGCCAAATCTCTAAGATGAAAAGTGACATCTCCTTTCTAACACCATACCATTTATTCACTCAGATTATTATTATTATTATTATTTTCCCAAGGAAAAAAAAGAGACTATTCAATTTAAAAACTCTATTTTGAAAAACTGGATGCCACATAGTTGGATTGCTTTTATGTTGGCATGTCTATTTAATGGGACTGAAATGCAAAAAGTACAAAACCTGAGCTAGTGAAAATGTAAGCAAACAATCAATGTATACAAGGAATTCAGGAATATCTCATAAACTATAAAAGGCCCATTACTTAACGGTCACATTTTTTTTAGGTTTTTCTAAGCACGATGCATTTAAAAATTGAGATATGTGTTAATCAATGCTTGCTTATAAAGCAGAAACCCTTTTATTTGTAAATCATCAGTTAGAAAAGCATGCAGTGTCATATATTTTATACATGCACATGAAAATGTCTCTTTTAATTTGGTATTTGATAGACTAAGCTACTAAATTTCTGCGTTCACTACAGCTGTTCTTCTCAAAAAGAGGGGCTGTTAAGAAGCAATGTATGTGGACCTAAGATGAAGCAAGCAGATTTTCATACATATATGTGAGAGTATGTGAGAGGGAGAAAGAAAAAACAATGGAGGGATGTATGTAGGATGCTCCAAAAGTAATGTGACCTATTTATTTCCATGGAAACTACAACATATACAAAAAGCACAATAACACTACTTGACTGAGCGAATTCTCATCTACAAAACACTATTTTTCTGCATAGTTACCACCATTTGCTATGTATTTTCACCAGCAATGCAGAAAAACCTGCACGCTGCACTTGTAAAAATCTGTATGGACATCCACCTCACTGTCTGGTCCCTGTAAACGTTCAGTCAATTCAAAATATTTATACAAACTCCTTGATATCTCAGAATATTAAGACAAAAAATCTTGATACCTTTTCTTATGGACAAATTGCAAATTTGTGATGGATATTTGAACATTTTCAGCAGCTTAGCAAAGAAAGAGATGGAATTTGGCAAAACTAAGAAGGTTTTTAAGAATACAGTAAAGATGAACTGAAAGAATTGAGCCAGAAGGGAGTGTGAAATAACAATCTCCTTTACAGGGCAGCAGGAACAGGTAGATGTTTGGGAATGTTCCAGGAAGCCTTGTAAAAACAGTTTAAGTACTGTGTGCTCTCATACTCCCAAGCAGGCATGCAAGGTGTCAGGAGAAAGCTGAGCAAGTCCCCTGAGTTTCGTGAGTATTCAGAAGAGCCTCAATCAACTCCTAGGGAGTATATGTTTCATAGCATCATGTAACCATTAAGACCTATGGAAAAGAAAGTTGTAGAAACTTTCATTTTTTTCTCCCCAGATTTCAAAGGAATTTAACTTTCTGGACTTTTAAGAATGACTTCTTGTTAATTACAGTGTTACAGTGTTCTTATCCTGAATTCACTGCTGTGTATGACTAACCTTAGCTTTATGATGATCAAAGCTTTTATTTTCGCCTTTTTTTCTGGCCACAGGTTTAACTGCAAGCCACTTGCAGAGCAGTAGCAGTGTTATCAAATGAGATAAGCATCACTTTTTCCCTGTCATGTTTATATCTCTTGCTAACTTAAGACAGATAAACCCTTTCACTGTTTAAAATTAGATTTTCTGTGAGCTTATTGTGTAATATCTTACATTTGAAGAGGAAATGTTTCTAAAGTGAGAAATGCCTCTCAGCATTTCTGAAGGTAGACAAGCCTCTGGAGAAACAGCATTTTGAACTCAGTGTTTTATAATCTAAAAAAAAATAAAAAGAAAAATAAAAAGAAAAATCGTGGAACTGCTGTGATTTCAGGACAGAAACAGGAAAACCATACTATATAAGTTGCCTTAGATTTTTTTAAACCTCCCACTTAAACTAAAATAAAAAGATTCAGAAGTTTACTTCAGTGACAGCATGTAATTAAAGACCTCAAAATCTGGAAGACTGAAATATTCTGGGGTGCAAAATTGCAGAGGAACAGCTATAGTGACGACAGCATCTGCTGAGGCATTTTGATGCCTGAAGTTTTGTTCGTACATGGAGGCAGGAATAACAGTCTGTAAGGGCACAAAATGAAACAAAGGACAAGATTTCTTCATAATGTTTGTGATTCTCTTAGAATATTTAGCTCAGGGTCACCTCAAGTTTTAGGAAAGGATTTATCTCAGAGTATTACCACAGAATCCCCAGATTTGTTCTGGTACTATGCAGACCTTATGAAAAAGACAGTCCCTTCCCAAAAGCATTTCCAGTCCAAGTCTGAAACTAGACACACAGTGATTTGAAATGACTCAGTAGGGTCAGTCCATTAGTCATCAGCAGTGTTGAGACCAGAAACTAGGTTTTCTCATTCCCTGCCTCAGATCCAATTTGTTAAGCTATATTGCTTTCCAGTAAGGCTGGGTTTGGTGACAGTACATAATACAGCAGTTTTCTTTTTTCAGCCTCTTTGTTCTTCCCTAGAGTAAGGTTTGCATGCTTCAAGTCAGGACTTTAATAATTCTTAAAATGTAATTATTTCAGTTTTACATCAAAGATACTATCACAACACTATTCTCCTATTCAAAACATGCATCAAGTTACAACTGTCCCTTTTTGGTGGCTCCTGAAATAAGTGGAAAGAAAATTGCTATCTACTTCAAGTCATATTTTCCTTTGATTTATTAATCAATTTTGTTTTATCAGCCACCCAAGTCCTCATTTGAAATAATTTTTACAAAGTAATTGTTTTCAGTGAGAAAAATGTGTCTTACAAATTCTAAGCTTTCCACAGAAATAGGAAAAATTAAATAGGATAGGGTAGTCGTGACTTTCGTCTAGAAAAAATAAAGACTGTTCCTGCTCCAATCAGAGATTACAAATAAAAATGAAATGTTATGTTGAAGAAAGCCATATTCTAATCTCAAATCACTAATACAAATCAAGGACCTAAATTAGTATCTGAGAAATTAAACATCCCTAACCACTTTGGGTATATGATACAGAGAAAGCAATAATTCCTTAAGCCTCTGTAGCTCAGTACTGAAGTGTTTAATTGTCTATATAAAACAAACTATGGTAATATGAAACAAAGTTTCTCAGCTGTTTGGATGCAAGTAATGTAATATTTCTCCCTAGTTCTAAAACAACTTTCCTAAACAAATACACTTTTGATCTTTAACTGATGAGAATTCCAACAAGCAAAGTGACATTTAAAATGAAACCAGCCAGCAATAACATTTTCTTACCATTTTCTTACTCCTTCACACTGAACAACAAAGTTAGAGATGATGATTTTCTCTACTGGTGTTTGTATTGATCAAATTAAATACTTAAGAACACCATATTGGATAGACTTGTTCTTTACTGGTGTGAGAAATTTGTTCTTCTTACAGAATTACCACATAGGACTCTTCAAGGAGGATAAACAGCAGTAATGGAGTTTGTGTTTTTACTTTTATATATTAATAATGAGCTTCAGCCAAAACTGTGATAGGATTCATCAAATGGGCAACAAGTTGCACTTTCACAGCCTGCACAGAACATGGCAGAACTGAAATCTGAAGCAACATTTGAGAAGTCCTAAAAAGACGGAGGTACTCTACCTCTGTCAGAACTGAAATGTGTATGTTCTGGTGAAGACATTCAGGGTGACAGTGAGCTGACCTCCAACTCAGGTGATTCCTATGGAGCTTTAAGTAGACAAAATCGTATTACTGAAATAGGAACTTTAGAAATTGTATATAACATAGGGTTAAGTTCTCAATGAGATTTACCTAAATTGCAAAAGAGATTGCATTTTTTAATATGACTATATATATTTATTACAAGAAAAGTATCCCCTTTCAAAGAGTTCTGGGGAAAATATCAATACCATTTACTATCACTTATGGGAAAAATTCAGAGAAGGGTCAAATCAGGCTTATTTCCAGCAAGTCTATATTCTTCATTCTCGAATTCTCTGACATTCCCATAGACCTTTTAAAACTTATTTACTTTAATTCTATCCATATGAGTCAACCATAATATGATTAACTTTCATCTGAGGGTATATACTAGAAGCAATCCTAAATCAGCAGCAGATTACATCCATGAGCAAATATTTGCTCCATTAACTCTGGTAGAGGTTGGAAGTGCTTGGGCATCAGGAGTCTCTCTGTTTTCAAGAGACGAGGCTTTTTTAGTCCTTTAAAGGTCAAATTCAGTTTGAGAGTTGAGAACATAAATTCCAAAGCTTGCAGAGAATGCTCCAGATTTCCTGACCTTTGAATCCATGAGCTGTTCAAGTATCACAGTTGGTCTCAGTTTTATTTGCAGCCTATAGGGAAGGATGCAGGTTTCACTTACTGTTTTAAATGGGGGGTATTGTGCTTGACCTCATCCTACTTACAGAACAACATGTGTTCATCACTTCTGAACCAAAGGTTAATGAGTAGTCCTGCCAGGTGCTTATCAGTTGTAGTAATGATGTGTAAATTGTGATAGCTGTCATTTGTGAAAATGAAATATAATACAGTTCATCAGAATATGGAATTATTTCCCTCCTCTGTATTTATTTATTAAAATAAAATAAAGGTATAGACTAAAAAACTGACTACATTCATCTGTTAGAAATGCATTCTATATTGTGTTCATTGCCTTGGCCACAGGGATGTGTAGCTGCTAAACCAGTTGGCGTATTCAGTTTGTCAGACTGATTGATTTCTCAGAGAATGTGCAGTGAATTATACTTGCAGTGTAGCTTAATTTTATTGCTGCTTTGGTAAGGCAGTTAAACATTTGTTTAGCACCTATGCACACCAAAATACAATGGAATAGGTAGTAAAAGACTATAACATATACAATACAAATTGATAGTGCTAAAATACTGTTTGTTTACTATTCATGTGCACATTATTTTGAGCTCTTCCATTCAGATCACTGTAGTGCTATTTTGTAAAATCATTTCCTACTCTAGTGAATCAGATTGATGTTATTTCTATTTGGCATCAAAGATTCATGCATTTGTGCTTCCTTGAATGTGATCAGGTCAAAAACATCTTCAGAGATCTTACAATCTATTACACATAAGGTTTACATTTAAAACTGAGGGATAGTTTATTTTTCGTTCAGGTTTCTATCAGCTAAACTTTCTAACTTTGTGGATGAAGAAAATTAACTTATTACAGATCATGTATAAATACATGTTTATATTCTTTATAGTCTCCAGACAAAGCAGAAGAGAAAGTTAGACTTTTAAACATTCTCTTTCAGCGGTACTCAAGGACAAATTGTACAAATAGGAACAAATATTTATGTATGAACCACAATATCTGAGGACAAAAGGAATGCCAATAATTTGTGAACTGACAATAAATACAGTTCATGTGTAGAAATACCTTGTACAGGAATTGAATAAATTAATACTCAAATGTGAATAATGTGAACTCATATGAGCCTGTGTAGAATGTATATGACAAAGTTGTATTTTCAGTGCTTTATTGCACTTATAAAGTTTATCTCAAATTTTCTCTCCAAGTTTTCAGCTATGCACTCAGAATAAACAAAATACAATCTCAATTGCTGGAATAAAATGAACTTCTGTGATAAAGACCTGGCTTTATTAAACCACAGACCTACCAAATCAATTCAACTGGCAAAATAGAATAATGAACTACAAAACACAAGGATTGTTGATAAAGAAAAAACATTCATTGCCCCTATTTCCTCTGCAGACATTCACCATCTGTCACTCACTGCTGTACATGCTACAGATAGTCTTAGACCCAGATATCCAAGAATCAGTATTGACAATCCAAGACAGATTACCAGGCAAAGATGTGAAGTCTAAAAAATCTCATATGACAGTATAATTTTTTTCTAAATAATTATTAGTTATTCCTTGGATTTCAGTGTCTCATTGCTCAACACTGTGGGTAGACCTTTTACACCTAGGTCTTATGTTCTTGTCCTCATCCACACCTACTTGTTGCAGCATCTACATCTTCTCTCTGAGTCCCCTGCATGAGGCACAGGACTTATTCCCACACAGCAACCCTCAGACTGAGTTTCTGGGAGAAGCAATTTTGCCTGCAAAAATACTGAAAAGACAGTGAGCCACAGAGTTAATAAGGACAGGTTATCATCACTTTATTCTCCATTATTCACTGCCTTTCATTGTTTCATTTTTGGGGAGTTTATTTTTTTGGCACATAAAACCCAAAAATAGAGCTAAGGATTTTGGTCTCACTCCTTATCTTCCCCTCATGTCCCACCATCTTCGTCACCATCTTCCATTTTCTCACTGTCCATCACACACAGAGGTGTACAGGTAATCATCCTTCAGGAATTTACAGCATTACATCATGAGCAGTGACAACCTATGAAAATCTTAACCAACTGTAATAAGGCCCCTGATTATACTATATTGTAATAAACACTCATCTTATGACAGGATTCTCAGTCTTCCCTGAGGTGCTGAAGAGAGTGGAGAGGAAATTCAAAAAGCGTCCAGAGTGCATTTTCTTCTCCATGCCCAAGTAAGGGTTGAAGAGGCTGGCTGTGCCAGTACAATGCCCTGTGACACACATTACCTAAAAGTAGGCACTCATGCATCAACTGTGGTTGCAGCTGTTCTCTAAAGTCCCTTTCTAAGGACACAGTGGGCAAGTTGTTATTGCACTTCAGCTGCTGTAGAAGCATGCCTGCACTTGGGAACAGCTGCTCTTATGTAAGTAAGGCTGTGCTCTGCACAGCTCAGCCCAAGAAACCTCTGCAGCTCTAGGGCACAGTGTGACTGATTTTATACCAGAGATGTGCTGGCATGCAAGCCCTGTTTATGTCTACTACAAAAGAGGCTGATTTATTGTAAGCATTCTCTTGGCTCTGGTTTACATAAGTAAAATATGAGGAGTATTAATTACCCTGACTATCCAATAGCTTTCAGCTGCAGCATTGTTTCCTAAGGTAAAAGAGGAGAAACAACCATCAGGAATTACATAAAAACATAAGGGCACTACAGAAGTTACAGTATACTTCATACCTTTGGATGTTACACTATATCATTCAGAGGAATCCTCCAAAAAATGAGTACAAGAGGTTTGTTGGCCTTGGAGAATGAAAGTCCTTTAAGGGTGACTCTGCCTGGTTCAGGTGGGAGGTGGATTCTTCACACTGTGCTACATGAACTGATGGCCACCAGTGGCTGCAGGCTACTCTGCTCACGTCGACCTCTGAGCCATGGAGCCCTGCAGCTGTAGCTACTGTGGTACTATAATGAGAGACAGGAATTCATACTTTTTGTTTCACAGTTCTCTGGTATTTTTCCAGGATATTTTTTTTCAGATGAGTTGCAATTATAAAGATGACCCTAATTCTGCAGCATCAGAATGAAATTGTGTGCAACTCGTTTTTATTGTGTTTATCACATAACAATTAAAGATGAGTAAAATTCTGCAAAACAAGGTCATTTCTATCTGCCCTACACACAGCTAAGATTTTATTATTTAACATTTTGTTTTATACAAGCCTTCATTTTTAATTTTCTAGAAAGTTTTCTGTCATCTATCACTCTCCAAGCAAAGGTAGCTGATAAGTTGACCTGGTCCCAGTGATTCACGCTCAAGACATTTTGATCTTTGGTCAAGACATATTGATTTTTTTTTTTTTTTTTCTTTTTCCCATAAAATTCAGCCATCTCCCAGAGTCTTCAGTAGCTGCAGGCCAATTACCTCTACTGACGTCACAAGGTGTTTATTATGTCTCAGGTCTGACAGTCTCCGAAGGGCTCAATTAGTCTTTCCACTAAATCTCACTTACTTCATAGCTTCCCCTAAGCAGAAGTATCCAGATGTAAAACTTTGTGAAGCATAATAAACAGCTGGATTTCAGCAGCTGATTTTTCAACTAATAGTTGATTTCTCAAAGGAATTTGTAAAAATCAACTATAAGAACAGCATCTGGCTCCCAAGTACTTCTAATGATAATAGCTAGATAGTTCAGTCTTCCCAGGTTCCAAGAAAACAAACTCTATTTCCTACTTATAGGGCTGCAATTATTTTGGTGTCTGAGAAGGTACAAGATCCTGCAGAACCTTTTTTTCAGCCACAAAGACATTTATACCTCACTGCTGTGGGCTTGCCAGTGTCTAATTAGCTAGACACTCACAGCTGCCATTCCCTTCTTCCAGGAACACACAGATTCTGTACCCTTCTCCTTGGCTGTTTACTTCCACAAAGATTGTAAGAATTTAATTATCATTGAAACCTCTGTCCATCTAGCTATTTTGGATTGCAATTAGCCAGAGGATTCAATTATTAAAGAGAAAGGCTGACAATATAATCACAGAACTCATGTTTTCATAGAAAATCAGGCTAAGGATGTTAAAACAAAATCATGGAACTGGGAAAGCATATGTTAGTAAAAGAGGAATAAATGCCTGACAGTTAATTGGAATGCAAAGATAAACTTGCTACCAGAAGCCAAATACCACAGAGCCCAATGCTAGCTACCTTTACTATCTTTTTGAAATTCCCATTCCTTTGGTCTACTGCAAGACAGCTGAGGATACTTCAAACTCACTATTAAGTTATATAAATTATAAGATTAGTGCTTCAAACATTTCTAAAATGGATTTTAAATGATACACAAAATAATGGCTAATATCTGTCACTGCCTAAGCGTTATCTTACTATTCAACAGTTATTTAGCTCGGTCAAATCACATTCCTATGTCTATTGCATTGACATTCTGGTTGTGAAAAACTCCATGAAAATTCCAGACAGCTCATAAAGTACTTAAAGGCAGAAACTTCAAGTAGCTTTACATGGGAATATAAAGGTACATTTGTAGATATTATATGTAGATATACCCTGAAGATATATATAAGGATAATGTATGTATATATTCAATATGCATCTATATATAGTAAACGTGCATATGCACTTCTTGCATTTTCTATTTCCCAAGGGTAACGGTGTAACATACAATCAAGTTTGTAACACCAGGCCCAGGTCAAACTGATGCATATAGGTTTTATGAGGGCTGAAACTTGTATTATTCATGGATCCAAGATACATACATGAAATAAAGCAGCTATTTAAGACCCAGATACTCTAAAAAACTATTTGAATTTTATATGTAAGGGAGTATTATTAAATGCTATTCAGACAAATAACAGCATCATGGTGGATTTGGGAGGATCCTCTCATATATATTCAGAAAAAAATATTATTATTTTTTAATTTAATTTTATTTATTTATTTTTTAAACAATAAAAGTAGTGAGGCACTGGAACTGGTTGCCTGAAGAGGTGGTTAAATCCAGCATCCCTGGATACACTCAAGGTCAGGCTGGATGGGGCTTTGAGCAAACTGATAATGCCGTAGGTATCCCTGTTTGCTGCAAGGTAGATGGCCTTTAAAGCTCCCTTCCAACTCAAATGATTCTATGAACAGTAATCAGACAATAGATTGTGTTCAGCTACGTAAATATATTTGGAGGATTGCTAATATCTCATGGCCAAAATCACTGCTTATCTTACAGTAGGATCACATCATCTGCCATGATTTCTAATATCCTGGAAAAACATAGCATGTACATCAGTTATTAAATTGTCAAAGGAAACCTTTTTCCACCTCCCCTGAAAAGAATGCAAAAGAAAGTTCTCGTTTCTCTGAAATAGTCAATTTTACTTTTCAAACTTGCTTTCAAATCTAAAAAAATCTTGAGTTTAGGTTGTCTTCAGCTCTGATTATTGCACAAAAAAAATCACCTTATTCATAATGAGAATTCTAGGCTTAAAAAATTCAATTTGCATCTATGCTCAGAAAATAATGGGAACCATCTGGACTGATTGGTATGGAAATCAAAACTAATTGATCCTACCATTTTAAAGCCTTCTACTGAGAATGAAAATAGACAAGATAATATTATGATTTCTAGAGTTAATCAAAACTGTACTTCAATTTATTCAGTGGTAGATTACTGAAAATGTTAGCATTACATTTTATGTTGTTAAAAAATCCAGCTTCACAAAGCCAAAAGAAATTCTGTTTCTTAATTAAAGAAATCTGTTGCCAAAGGGTGACCAAAGAGCTCTTAAAGACACAGAGTTTTTTGTTTTAAAAAAAGAGTATACATCTTTTTCTCTTTGTTTATTTAATTATTTATTTTTCCCCACTATTTCCATTTTAGCTCACATCTTTTCCATATCTTCCAGCCCAACAGTTATTTATTGTGATCAGAACAGAGATTTGCTGTCCCCACACAGAAACCTTCTGGTAGCAAGAAACTGCGTCCAAAGGCAGCAGTCTGTCTGTGAAGAACATAAGTAGTTTTAGAGCTCCAGATTTTGTTCTCCTTGGGGAATGACCACTGTGTATACTCAAGTCTGGGAATGAGAACACAGTGTCTCTCTGATCTGACCAAGCTACATCACATAAAAACAACATCCCCAAAATAATCAAACATTTGAAATTCCATAAAATAACTGTATTTGGTCTGAAATAATAAGCCAAAAGAAGAAAACAGGTTATGATTGAATAAGAGAATGCTACAGAATGTCACGTGACATCAGGAAGACAGATTTCTGAATCTGTTCTATAGAATACCCTATGAAATTTCTTTTATAATAAGGTAGAAAGAGTTTATAGCATCATAAGGGTTTAAGCTTTTTAGCTTATTTTTTAACAAATATTGAAATAGCACTGAAAAGCCATTAATTTGTGTTTTCTGTATTTCCAGAAGCAGACATTTTCAGGTGAAAAGCAGAGTCTCACGGAAGGCAATCAGATTTCACATTAGAATCATAGAATGACAGACTAAGGGACTAGACCCTGAACTACGTTGTTTTTCTAAAAGTACACAGAAGTACATTAGTTCTGAGTCCACCAAGATATGTACAAAAGAAGGTTTGGGACTCAAGCGCAAAGTTTGCTGTGCTACAATGGAAAAAAGAAAGAAAAGAACAGTGAAATAAGGATGACAAGATGGACTTGTGCAAAACTTAAAGACATTATTCAGCCAAAAATCAATGCCATTTTAAAATTCTGAGCAGATTTTCAAGTAAAATAATGAAGATTTGCTTCTCCATCGCTGATCACGCAGCACATTTTCTAGATGGCATGTCAAGTTTTCTAGAAGACTGAAGTGACAACAGAGCACCTCATAGCTACAGCTGTTCACAAACTGCTCAGAATAACTAATTGACTGAAAAATCTGAGGATAAGATGTCTTAGTGAGCAAGGAATAGTGAAATTACCTCAATAAGAATCCAAACCTGAATTATTTAGCCTGAGTTGAAAAATGTTCAACAAATAACATTTTAATTCCCAGATGGTGAAGAAAAAAAAGACAGACAAAAACCGTGCATGAAACAAGCTAAAACGAACTAAGCTAAAAGAGAGACTTCTTCAGTCTCTCAAGGGAAAAATGTTCCCTCTTGTTTGGGATGGTGTTAAAATCATACAGAGATTTTAACTTGAGATAGTGGTTAATATTATGTATTACAATAAATACAACTGAACAATCTCAGACCTAAATCATGCAAACATTTTTCACTACTTCTCCCAGTAATAAAACTTGGTTAAAATTCAGGTGTTTCTCTTGTGCAGTTTTCTGAAGAGAAGGAAAGTAAATAGTGCTGTTCTACATTAATTAGTGACCTAGAACTCTGCTGACTGATAAAACTGTCTTGATTTGTGGAAAACATTAATTTCATTTATTTGATATTATAAGTTGTTAGCTTTGTTTGTGTCCATCTCTGGAAGCGGACAGAATTTTCCAATGTAGATTTAAAAAACAAAACAAAAACAAACAAAAAAATCACTTATCCCTTGCAGAAAACTGCTAGCTAAGGCAACAAATAACCAGTATTTTTGTCGTACAACTTACTGTTTTCTTTCTTTCAGAGAGGTTTTTTTTTTTTTTTGTTTTGTTTTATCATTTAGCTTCCCTAGAATTTGGAAAACATCATGTGAAACTCATAAGCCTCTGATTAGATAAGACATTTTGAACAATATTTTGCTGACTTTTGACAAGGCAGCTCAGGGCTAGAACCAATAAAAAATACATTATACTTCTTCATTGTGAAGCTCTGAAAAACATTGATTTTTATATTGGATTGGACCAATGGCTTGTTAAAGAAAGCTAACTTAATAACAACACCCTTTTTCCTCATAGGAGCTATCATTTCGTGTTAAGAGGACTGAAACAGTACAGCATACACAAGAACTATTACCTAGCCTTGTGGGGCCAGTGAATTATCTTTCAGCATAGCCTTAGTCATAGAGCTATGCACTGAAACAGGGAAGAGGGGCAGAGGGTTCCTCAAGAAACAGAAGAGGAGGAAAGTCATCTTCCATCCTAGGACAAAAAACAACAGCAGAGCTGTTCAGCAGCCACTTATTGAGGCCAACATCTTTGTTTCCCAGAGAGGCCTATTTATAAGGCTACATTTCATTCCTTGTATTCATCCACCAAGGATGCACAAAACAAATATAGAAAGGATCAGACCCCTATGCTGTAGCTCACTACATTCCTCTCTTCAGTTGAGTAGCCAACATTTCTTATACAAATCACCTGAGTGCCCTGAATCCACTTGAAAAGACTTGTTTACTTGAGATCACAATTCATAGAACACTGTTCTTAGCCCAGACCCCCACATAAATAATGCCATTTTAAATCACTAAGTATGTTCTCATCAAAGTTTATCTAGCTTTCCTCCAGACCGATGCGTGTTAATATAATTTGTAAATATCTGTTTAACATCTGATGCAGATTCAAAGTGAATATAATAGTGAGTAAGAAACAGCAGGGAAACTTGTGTGTTTGATGTGTTAAACTCGAAGGAAGAGGATGAATTCTTCACTTTTCCTTTTGCCAGCATCTCTCCTGCCTCTATCACTATCCCATATAATACAGAAAGTAAAGGAAAATACCGTCAATTGACTGACAGGGATGCTGCTGCTTTTTCTGGTCCAATACACATGCTTGTTAATACAATAACAAGACAGATCTGAGCAAGGAAGAGATGGCATAACCAGGCCACTTTCTCCAACACCAACAGGAGGATGGACATGGATTGCCCTGTGGGGATGAAGAGGGCAAGCTGGATGCCCAATACATGCAAATATGGCTGCACTGCTCTTCTGTAGTTGCTGGGACCTGAAAGCCAAGACACTTCTCATTAAAAGAAAAAAGAAACAAAAAAATGAAGAAAAAAAAGAAGGAAAAAGGTACAACAAACCAAAACAAGTTCTTCATGCACAGATGCAAATACTTGCAAATTTAGACAGCTGCAAAATCAGCACTGCCAAATCCAGTGGAACAGTACCAGTTTTTCCCATTTTATTCAGACCTTATCTGCTTTGCACGCACTCTGTGTTTTGAGCATGCAGGGAATGCATTATGTTGTACATAAATGGACACAGAGCATGCAAGGCTGGAATACAACATCATCTTTGAAGAAATTAAGCTGTCATTGCAGTTAATTTTAGACTCATATACAAAAACTTATAGATTTTATTGTAAATTAATAGGCAGCATTTCTATTTCTTTTGAGACTAGTGGTGATCTTTCTCAAATTCAGTTGCAGTAGAGACACTATTTCACATTCCGAGTAATTCTATCAGATATGCTATACTTGGGCATAATGCTGGCAGGGTGTGAGGAAACAACTCATGAATCTTCAGTAAATTAGGTTTCCCCTTTTTATCAGAGCTACATGGATCTTGCCTGCCCTCAGCTGGATTTATGGAGTGTTCTTTGAAAAGGGGTGGTAAGAAATACATTTGAAAGCAAACAATATATCACGTTATATAAGAAATGTTTTCAACCTGGTCAGTGACACTATGTTCTAGTTAACAGAGTCCTGCAGAGATTTCTGAGAAGGGGGAAAAAGAAATAAATAAAAGCTACGGGGGAAGAGAATGAAAACGAGGAACAGTCAAACAAAATGTAGGACTAAACACCCAGTAAAAAAAATGGCTTTCCTGGCCTTGGCTACGTGTAGGATAACAAATGCCTTTATTTCAGTGGAGTCAAATACCATCTATTTTGCTGTCTTCCAGATATATGTGGTCTCCTTAAGGACCTGAAAAAGGAAAGTCTCTATAGAAATAACAGAGCATTTCTTTGTGAAGCAGCAGTGGATGAGAGGCAATCTGCTGAAAAGTACAGATGTGAATCACATCCACAAAAGTAATCATTGAAAATATATTTTTCTAAGATGTCTTAAAACAGATTTGCAAAACAGCAAACAAAAACTCTGTTGAACTGCAGTCATAATAGTCTATTTTATTAGGTGAAAAGCACCAGCTGCTGATATGCTCAAATTTTTATCTCCAAAAATAAACAATTTAGGCTTATATTCCTTACATCTTCTCTCCCTTCTGTACACTCCTCCTTTATTACCCTATGAGAAAAACCATTTATTAATGAAGAGTGGAACTGAGAAGAGAAAACTAAATCCAAAGTCAGATAGAGAATTAACAACAACTCTTTTTAGATTACTCACCCTCCACCCCCATTACTGATCTGCTTCTTAAATCATTCTCCACCTGATGTAAGAGATGATGTGCTGCAATTCATCTCTAAGTCTCCCCCTGATGTTTGCTAGTGGAATGAAAATCTTCCTGAAACAGAACTGGACTGAGATCTGTAAGCCTCTGAAGCCTCCATTACTGGCTTGTTACTTTTGTTACTAAGAGATGTGACGCAAAGTAGGAATGAGCAAATCAAGAAATGATGAAAAATTCTGTCATTAAATAATTCTGCTATTTCTCCCCTCTTTCTTCCCTTACTATCTGAGCTGAAAAAGCCAATGAGATTGTAATAGCCTTGACATTTCCTCCTAGTACTTGGAGATTTGGATGTCAGTGTACTTCTCTATTTCATCATTAGATTGTGTGAGGCCTATCAGGAATTCACATTGCAATGTTGTGATGCAGATCTGTTTGTGTCTGCTTGTGTAAATTCCATGATATCTATACTATCAAAGTGAATAGTTATTTTTCTGACTTTCTTCTGTAGATATTTGTGGAAAACTGGAAAATAAGTTTTTGGTTGAAATACCAACAACTGGAAAAAAAAAAAAAAAAAAAAAAAAAAAAAAAAAAAAAAAAAAAAGAGTTTTTAAATAAGAACTCCAACTTCTCCTTAGGAAATGCTTTTTCTGATCATTCCATTGATGAGAAGGAGTAGCGAATCTAACTGATCTTCTTACAACAGTGGAATAAGAAGCCAAGAATCAAGAAAATATCACATTCTAGACTGATCTATTCTGATATCAACCACATTTCATAGTAAAAGCTGTTTAAAGATCACAGGCACCTCCTGTTTTGCTCCAATTTACAGGAGGGTGGCAAGGTTCTTAGTCCGTTGGAAGCAGTAGGACAACAATAGAGGAATCTGAGGCCAGATACCTAGAAGTTCTTCAGCATGCAGGTGTTCACGTAGTGAGGCATCTGAGGCAATAGTGTAAAAAGCATGGCCTCTTACACCTCCTTAGTATAAAAATCACAGTACTTCGTATGGAAAAAAATTCCTCATATTAAACATTATTAATTGAATCCTGTTGAAAAAACATTTTATTTTATGTTCTGAAGACAAGTGACTACATTTCCTGACAAAAAAAAAATCTAAACAATTATAACTTGATTTTTCTGTATCTGAACCACTTTAATGAATGTTATCCATTTATGTCTAGCATTAATATCACTAGGTTGCTTTTGAGGTATTGTGTGAACATTGTTATTGAAATATCTGAATAAGATAGAAAGAGAAAAATGGAACAGTGAAGTCTATGCTTTCACCTTGCATCATCAGCCAAAGACAGATACTTCTACTTTTAATTCATGTGGCTTTTAATTTCCTACCAAAAGCAATGCAAGTATCACATATTTGCAGCAAGTTTTAGTGAAGCAGCATCACTAAATTACTTTTTAGAGTTTCACTCTAAATTAGTGAAAGTCAGTTCAATACCAAAAAACTCATACTGAATGTACGACTTACTCTACTTCCATGTTATAAATATATATATGTTTTTGTTTTGTTTTGTTTTTTTACTGATTGTTACAGCAAGTGACATCACAGCAAGAAAATAAAGGACTTAAATATGCACATAAGTCCATTGGAAATGATTGAACTCCTGGTATGTGCACAGCAATACGGTTCCCAGCATTCAAATGCATTTACTTGTATGTACCTATCCCCAAAGAGAAGAACTACATCTCCCAGAGGACTGTTTGTTTTCCTGTTACTGTTTCCACTAAAAGGGAAAGATAAAAACTGTTTGCAGATCATGAGACCGCCCTTTCAGTATTCTGGCTTTGTCCACTCACAGCCATAACACCTCAGCTTACTTAGAGTAAGGCCTGTTAATAATCTCTATTAACTTTAATTCCAAATATATCGTATTATAATGTGTTATCTTGCATTATGATATCTTATTTAATAAGTTAGATTGTTTCTCCTCAGATCGTTGTTGCTGTTTTGTTTTTACACCCACAGAACAATGCAGGTTGGAAGGGACCTCAAGGATCATGAAGCTCCAACCCCCTGCATGGCAGGACCAAACACTCATCTCTCTACCCTTTCCCCTTTCATGGAACCAGGCCAAACCATCCCGTAAACCATTGACATTCTTGGTGGAAAACACAGGCTTTGATCCCACTGCCTCTCACAATTCCATAAAACCATGACAGAGTTACTTGTACTATGTTTCTTAACATCTGCATTGATTGTTGTGAGTGATCATTATAGTTTTTAGCTGACTTTACTAAGAATTTTTAGAACACCAGTTGGAGGAGATTAGGCTCATGGTGTGCTGTATGATTCTAAAACAAAACCTATGTTACCTATCCCAAGAATGAAAATTCCTCAAATTTAACTCAGAGCACTTACATAAGCGTCAGATGAGCATATTTCCTTAAGTGTAAATTAACAGTCTAATATTTTATTTAAACAGATACCTGCATGTTAAATCTTCAAATAAATTTAAGAAATGCAAACCTACTATGGGAAATTAATGATACTTGATATATTTGAAAAGTCTTGGCAAATTAACCATGGCAAAAACACAGATGATGTACTGTAGTTACATTCAGATGTAAATTTGGAGAAGTTGTTAAAATTATTGACCAGAAATGGTCAAATCACAACAGTCATATCTGATATTAGTCAGAACTACAGCATTAATGAAAAGATATTGGTTCTGAATTATGGCATTTTACTGCACTACGCACTCATAATCGTATTTGACTGATAAGAAAATACAATTATGTCACAACCACCTCCAGTACTTGATTACTGTGGCTAGGTCAAGGCTTATTAAAGTCTGATATAATTTTGCATCTTTTTTGCGTTAATACTACAGAATTTTATTAGTTTTCTTTTTTCCCCTTGGCTTCAGTTCTGTTGTATTAACTCAAAATGCATTATAATTTGATGAGTTGTCCCAGTGGCAACAGGGGCACCACTACCTAAATAGATGACAAATCTTAGACCATGAAAAGATTGTTTAGACTATGGTCACTATGAAACCATTTATCAAATGGGGGGGAAAGAGGCTGGGGGAATCACAAGGGTAGGAATTACTTTGGAACTCTTACCTGTTCATAATGACAGAAAAGTACTTTCTCTTTACAATGTACACAAGACCTGAAGGACTTGAAAACTATCAACCATCTTTCTGAAGGCTTACTGCATTGTAGTCAAATATAAGGTTTAACCCTGTAGTAAAGAGGACTGGTGAATTCTTATGTATTTTTTAGCTTATTTACTTAATGCATACTGATTTAAAGGTGTAACACATAAAAAAAAAATAAAAATAAAATAAGGGAGCTGTAAAAGTGGAATAAGCTGGAACAGTTAAATGGAAGTCAGGAAAAGGAGTGAGCTAGAACTGTGTTTCAGTATAAGGCTGTCACAGCAGGCTGAACCACAGCAGATTTATTTAGCATTCAAATGCAAAAACAATTGTTGTAATGACTATTGGGAAAACAGTTAGAGTTTTAATAACTGCAGGACTGAACCATTTAATGATAAAGTCAATATCCCCATAGAGAGTGAATATGCATCAACAGTGCATTTACTTTATTGCTTAACAGTTTCAAGTTCTATAATTACAGATATTTAAATTTATTCTTTCTTTAAATATTGTTGAAGAAGAAAACAGTTAAATATTAGCTCTAAATAAAGAAAAGACTTCTCAGAAAATTAAAATAAAAGAACTTAATGACATTTCAACATAACAAAGCAATAGAAGAATCACTGTGTACTTCAAGCAAACACAGATTATGTGCTTGGTGAGGTATTTAGAATAATGATGATATGTTGACTTGTATGAGAGGGCTGCATACTTCAACTAGAATAGACTTCACTAAAGCTAATGCAAATGAAGGAAGATTATCATATTTAGGAGGTGAAGAGGGAAAATAAATAAATAAATAAAGGTCAGCCTTTGTCCTAATATGTTATGTAAGCACACCGGTAAAGAAGAGAGGCCTGACTTCCACTCCCAATAGTGCAGCCATTCAGAATCCTGATGGAAAATTTTTTACTTCTACCAGTCTGATGTGAGAATCATCTGTAGTTTGTCCTTGACAGAGGAGATAATGCCATCTTCTTTGTTATATTAATACAATCTGAAAGTTGAATTTCACTTCTTCCTAAGCAGCTGTTCAGAAATTACATACAGGAGCAACTGGTAAGCCAATTTCTGCAGCAAACCTCAGTTTCCGTGACAACTTTTTTCTACCAACACCCTTTAGATAGGGTACCATAAAGAGTTTGGAGAAATCATTTAATGATAATTATTTCTTGATATAGTAATGATAGTAATGTTGATGTCTGATTTCTGTTTAAAATTGTTCTCTACTGGCTTCTGCTCCCCTCCTCCCCCCCCAGTACAATTGGTATTTTCTCAGTATTGCTTGCCACTGTTTCATACTGAAGGTCTCTTCTCCCTTAGCCTTTTTACCATATAGATGATTCAGCTTTTAAGACATTAGATTTAAATATTTTTTCAGTGCTAATTTAAGATTTAACTATATAAATGGAAGATATTTTTACATTCCCAACTGTTAAAAATCTGTCAGTTCAGGCAGACATCATATACAAAAAGAAGTAGATCAAATGAGAGAGAAGTGCAAAGACGATATAGGTACATTCTAACCTAGGCAGACAAAAGGGGACTAATTTCAGCAACCCCCAGAAAGGATGAAGCACTAGTGATTACTGGAGATGAGTCATGTTGAGATAATGATCTTGTAAGGCATAACCAGGAAGAGGCTATAGTTTCAACTGAGAGTTTAGAAGGTGACTTCAACAGGAAATCCAATAGCCTGATGGCTTTCTTGATTTTATTTATTTTTAAGGGTGGAGTGTTTTGCTGTTGTTGTGTTTTTTTGGTTTTTTTTGGTTTTTTTTTTTGTTTGTTTACTTGTTTTCAGAGACAGGGTTGGGAAGGGAAAAACTGACCTGCTCGTTCAACTCCTCAGAACAGAGCTCTGCAAAACATAGTTTCCCAGATATCCTACATTTGGAGACGGCAAATATTGAATGGTCATACCCACCAAAGCCTTCATACCTGATTTGCTTCTCATTAGCTTACCTACATTCTTTTTCTCCCAGTTATGTTCCATCTTTAATGCTGTGACAGAAGCTTTCTCTTAAGTGACTAAGAAGTTTCCTGGACAGATGCCTCATTGATTTTTTTTTTTTTATATATATACATAACATTTAAACTTCTCTTTGAAAGGGAGGTCAGTTGAAAACATAAAACAAGTAAAAACAGAATGAGAATCTAAATTAATGTCTTAGAACTTGTGGCCAAGAAAACAAGTTTTCTTCATATTTCTACAGCACTTATTGTAAGTTACAGAGCCTCAAAAGACATTTAAAATGATATTGATTCTTTACCAGCATCTCTTTGAAATGCAGTCCTTCAAAACCATCTGCATCCATTGACTACAAAAAGGAAATGTTAAATATGAATTCCAAATTACCTCTGAAGTGTCACAAAAGTAAGAGGGAAACAAGAAATTTCTAAAAGCTGTATGGTGAAGACAGCACCAACAAATCAATGACAGCTAAAATGAACAACTGAAATCTTTATATTTTGATTTATTCAGCTTTCAGACTTGCACTTGACAAGGCAGAAACAGACATAGCATATCAGAAGAGGAAAAGTAGAGTTTCACAGCAGAGGAGCTTCTCAGGGAGTTTAAAAGAAAACAAAAACAAACAAAAAAACACTACAAACTTGAATTGATTATTTGGGGCATACAGACTTGCCCTTTAGGCCAATACAAGAAATCTGAGTGCATTTAACTGCTGTAAGGACCACAGTTTGCAACACAGCATTTTAAAAATCAACCAAACATCAAATTCTGGGATTGCTTTTCATTGATAGAAGCCAAATCCAAAATATTAACATGGTTTCTACACAAAGCTTCCCTTGCCAAAAATCTGTTTACTGACTAAACAGTTTCCTCCTTATAAAAGTAGTCATCTTAATTACATCACTGATGTTCCATGTTCAGACAAAGTTTACTTAATGAAAAAAAGCTTTAACTCTTCCCTAGATTGAGATGAACACTTTACTCCTCAGTCAATGACTCTGTTTCTGCCCAATACTGCTGGCAGGAAAGTTCCTCATGTAATAGATTCAACAGTTTGCTGACTGTGGTGGCCTCAAGATGTCATGAATCATAATGTGCTTTGAGCCCTGTTTGAAGGACTAGATACTCTAGCTGATAGGATTCTTAAAATAATCCTCTTCCCCACTTTCCTTGTATTACTAAGATGAAGAATATTTTATAAATACTTCCTTCCTAATAGAGAATACCTAACACAGATAAGAACGTGTTGACTGCAACCAGCAGGCCAGTGGTTAAATTCCCAAAAGAAGTGTCAGAGCAGCAGGTCCAAATCAATCTTGCAATTCTTAATTATTTATATAAAGTGGAAGAGTTCCAAAAAGGGAGAAATCAGGTGCATGGGCTAAAACACTCAACAGTTTAAAGATGGTGTATTCCTGGAGGATAGAGACTGCAATTCCCAAACTGAGCTCAACAGGAGGATTGAATGGGGATTTGAATTCAGGCCAATGCTCTAACTACTCCGATAATACATATTTTAGTAGAAGAGAAGCTTTTTGTTTTATTTATTATTTAACTTGCACTAATTCACATAGATAAGTTAAGTATCTAACTCTAAGAAAGGTTTCTTTCCTCAAGATCTTAAGTATACCACATTCCTATCTCTAACAGTGGGTCACCATCCTTAAACATTTTAGCGTTTTTCTCCCACCCTCCCAAAAACACTAGCAGCAGTCTCTACTTTGAAGTTCATCATTCCAACTTTTATAATATCTTCCTCATGTGAGTAATGTTGTTGACTCACAAAAAACTCCACAAGAAGCTATCCCCAGAGAGAGACCATTCCACAATGACACTGAACCCTTAAATGGGATCTAGGAATGGTGGAGCTAGGCTCCACCCCTTCTGGTCACACAAGTGAATTGCCCTCACCTGTGCTCCCACAGCTGACTTAGTGCTCACGTCAGGTGATCAATCAGAGGTTCACTTCATGATTCAACAGTTCCCATACAAACACTTTGCTCAGACATCCTTCCAGGCTGTAGCTTCTCTGCTGTATCCTACAGAACCAACTTGAGTATGCACATTCTTTTGCTGGCCCATCTCCCTCACAGATTGTAAATTTATGTGAAAGAAAAAATATATATTTCAATATCATTGGAGAGCCCACAGGATCAGAGGGACTGTGATGTGTTCATCTATTGCCTTTGTCTCATCAGTGAAACCTCATATAGGTCATTATGTATTCTTGAATCCAGAAGCTTGTACAGGGACTAACAAGTAAGTCATCACAGAGGAAGTGCTTTCTTGAGAGTAGCTCTGCATCCATTACAAACCCACTTCAGCTCATCAGAAGAATTGCAACTACTGCAATTTTTATTGCAATATTTGGTGAAAGCTCTTGAGGGTTAAGGAAGAAAATATCCTTGCTACAGACCTGCTGCATCCTTCGAAGTCCCTTTCCCAAATACAGGTCCATTGCAAGTCTTACTGAGTGTACAAATTGTTTTCACTCAAGTTCAAGGTAATCAAACAAACAAAAGCAAAAAGTTTAAATAAAAACCATCTTTTTTAATTCCTGTCCATGCTTTGTACAAAATCTGCTGTATTTGAGGAAAAAAAAAAAAAAAGTAGGCACACCAGTAACTGTTAATAACAGATGTTCAGGGAAATAGGTTTTGTGACTAGCAATGACGTTATTTAAATAGAGAGTAACGAGTTTTGGGGTTTTAAGTGGAGTCCTCTTTCTTGTCATAAAAACAAAACATGGAAGAATGGCAAGACTATGCTTGTTTTTAAATGTTTACACACACAATAACTACAGCATATACTATCTGCTGCAGGCATATATTTAAAAAACACTATAATATGCACTTACACTCACACAAGATTTATAAGCCACAATATCTTCAGTTCACCCTATTTTTCATTTCTAGCTATCACAGCAAACTATTTTACTCAATTTGTTTAGAAGACAGAAAAGAATAGTGTTTGGGGAATAACCACTCCATAACTCTTTCTTATGTATGGAAGTCTTACCTATACTTGAAAGCAGCATGCAAAGCTACCTAGGAGATTTTAGGGGTTTTGTTTTTTGTTTCTGTCATTTTGGTTTTGTTTTTTGGGTTTTTTTGGGTTTTTTTTTTTGCCTCTTCTAGGTGCCCAGGACAAGATCTCCGAGCAGGTGATTACAGTGCATATCTAGTATACACTGTGTAATTGTTGTTTGTACCATTACCTTCACCATTCACTTAGAACGTGTCACAGCTCAGGATTGGGGCCAAGTTCTAGGTGACAGCAGCTACAGAAATTCTTATTACGAATTAGAGGATCTCATTGTGTGTCAGGACAGCCATGTGGTATAATTCTGACATATTTTCTACTAGAAATAGCCCCAAATGTTTAACTAGTAATTTTAACATTAATTGCACTTTCTTATTTCTTTTTGAACTCACTTCAGCTGCATATGCATGACATTTTCTATAACTGGCAGAAATACCCTAGAAAGTCCTACTTCATTCCCCGAAGCAATTAATTTTTTATTATACTAAAATGCAAGACATTGTTTTGTAGAGGTTCAGTGTTTAAACATATACATATCTCTTGGCCATGTATCTTAAGTGTTTCTCTAACCCATCAACATATTTTCACGAGAATGCAATTTGATCATCTTGCAGTTGTTTTCTTCTCAGGGTGACTACTGCAGTTGACACTGGTAGAAATCTTTTCTATAAAAATGCTATGTTTCTGATTAAACATCTTTATCCTGTTCTCAGTCAAGCCACTTTACCCTAACCTTATCTTGGCAGTGATTTTACTTCCATTCTCTGAATATCCCTACTGAATTAATGATATTGAGTACAGAAGTATGGTGCATAGTGTTTTTTAGCTCTTCATTAGTAGAGATGCATTTCTATATTTGTCCTATCTTCCTAAAACATTAAGTACTAGACAGTGTCTTCTGCCTTTCCATGTTGCTTTTTCAGCAGTAATAGTGTTGATTGTGCACTTTATGATTTTGTAATATAGGCACATTATTTTCCTATTGTCAATTAAAATGAATTTCTCAAACTCATTAAATACAGCATAACATAAATTTCCCACTGTGATGAGATATTCCAGAATTCACTTGTCAGTGCCAAATTGCTTATTACATCAGTTCCCTTATGAATTAGTTTAGTTAGTTCTTTTAAATCCTCCGCTTGAAAACTATCCGTACATAGGCTCATAGTGATACTAGAAACATTACTTAGTAGTACTCTATGAAGAAGCAAAGTGTTCTTCTGCAGATATATTCAGAGGTAAGATATTTCATAAGACATTGTATAATGACTAGTAGCACACATTTGCTTTTTAATGCCAACATTTGTGGGCAAAAGCAACTGCTGAAGCTAACTAGTTATCAAATGCCTGCCAGACAATAAGATCTGTTTGAACAGATTTATAGCATGTTTTAAAATGTGGACATGCTAATTTTTAAAGAGGTAATAATTTCAGAATGAATTGTGATGGTTGTACCTTGGAACGTCTTCCCGAAAAAGCTAATAAGTGCACTACAGCCAGCTACCAAGATACCACTGAAAGTTACAAGGATATCAGAAGGCAGACAGATGGTTTGTGGTTCACTGACATCTTCCATAAATCGCTCTTGTACCACAAACTGAATCTTAAAATGAACAGATAGGCAGTTCAGAGTGTCACTTCTACATTTTCAGATTCTCCTGTCTTTTCAGAGATTTCAGACCCATTTTTCAGAAGAAACCTAAATATTTGTAAACATACACCAAAGACTTGATGAAGCTGGTTTTATGATGTCTCACAATGCATCTTCTCCCACCTGACATCCGTAGAGCTTTTTTCCCCCCAGTAAATTCTTCCCGTATTTTTCTATCACTGTTTTTCATTGAGACAGGTTTGAAAAAGTGTTGATAACATACAAATTATACATAGTTGAAAATAACGTGCAGTTTACTAATAATATTTTATTACAATTAAAATGATAGGAAAAAAATATAATCAATCTTCTATGCATAGACTATGTTTAAATTATCCTTCTTGTTTTGGACATGTCAGTCACTACAAAACTTTCATATAAAAAAAAGTTTATGCTTTTAATGTTTCTGTTTGGAACAGTGATATTTACAGTCATGGTTCTGAAAGAGAAGTAACTCTTTAGTGTCAGAAATTAGTCACTAACTCTGAATTTTGATCAGAATAAAGATACTCAGCAGAAAGGAAGCCACCTAGTTCTGCTAAAGATCAGAAGTGAATGACTAATAATACTATTTATTTGAAGTACTGTAAAATTAAAAAAAAATAAAATAAAATAAAAAATCACATATTTGAGAATGTGATCCTTCTCAGCTGACACTAAACCAAAAATCATGCTCAATCAGCACAGCTAATAGACTCCCACCACTAAATCTCAACAGCAGAACACATATGGGAACATGCCAACCTGAAGGGAAAAAGAATATCCACTGCACACAGTGTGGATATCTGAGCCTCAGCACCAAAATGACCTCTTCAGCTGCACCACTAGATAATGCAGCCTTAGCCCTGTCCTACTGGAAAAACTAGTAATAACTTCTTTAAATCAGAATCCTTTAAGACCTTTAAATCAGACAGACAGAGTTCCATCTGGGAGTTCTTCAGTCTGGATTGGTTCAGTTTCAGTTATTGTTAATTTCTACTAAATGTAACTTTTAGGGAACAAGAAATGGAAGGACAACTTGTCTGATTTCAAACTTTAAAACTTCAATGACTTCATGAATGGGTGCAGATGTCCAGAATTACAATATTTGTGAGAATTACTAACTCCTAGGGCAGGCTAATCAGGAAAAAGCACAAGTCCACGGAGAAAAGAAGAGTGATGGTGTGCATCTCCTCTACATGGCAGACTGTGTTTCATAGCTTAAATTGTGGCCATTTGAATTTATTTTTTCCTTTGAAACTCATTTTATAACTCAGAGCATAAATGCACAGCTGAGTGATTTTGAAACTGAATTCAAATAGCAAGGAAAGATTATTTCCTAGCTACTGACTTCTACCTTCTAAATACTGCTACCTGTTGTCAATCTTTCAGTTCACTGTCAGGCTGTTTTTCAAGACGGCTTGATAAAACATGAAGATTACAGATTGCAAATGGCACACTTAAAAATAATCCACTTACCAAAGATTTCAAAACTGAATGAAATGTCATTTTTGGCTCCAAATATTTTCAAGAACTTTAACACAAATATATATACTCAATTCATCGGAGAGAAATTGGAATACTTTAGATGCTAAGTTACCGTAGGTAAGAATTTTTACAGTGTTCTATTATGTCATAAGTCAATTTATGGTTGTATTACAAATGTTTTGAGGTGCTAATGCTGAAGATGCAATAGAAATAGCAAGCATTATTCCTACTTTGCCATTCCTTTAGTACCAACTGTATTTTAAGTATTTAAATCCTCTATTTTGCAACAGCTGAATATTTCAAGCCTTTCCTTCACTTACAAATAAATCAATGAACTTGGGAAAAGTGATAGATAAAACTTAATAGCCCACAGACATTTAGGAAGATCTGAATATACACCAAACAAGTGAAAGCATTTCTTAACAGAAAGGAGTATGTGGGAGTCTGTGGAGTATAATTAGTCAACTAAACCAGTTCATAATTGCTTTTCCTTTTCACTGCTAAAGTAATCATGTTAAAAGTATTCAAAAACTTCAAATTTTGTTTGATTTTCAAGTGGGAAAGTGTTTTGAACCAGTTATGATTAAAAAAAAAATAATAATAATCTGATATTTGCAGAGAAGAAAATTGAGTTTCCATAAGATTTAGATTCTTCCTTCTAATATTCTTTTGAAAATCCCTAGGAAGAGTTTAGCACAGAAGTATGGGTTTAAGAGGAGGAGAGGGTTATGTGGTTTTGTCTGTTGCTTTGTTACTTATATGCAATAATATCAACAACAACAAAAAAAACAAAACAAAAAAACAAAAAAAACACACACACACAAAAAAAAAAAACACCTGCAAAGCAGTTCTAAGAATGATCCTTTCTTGACAGTAACACATTTCTGTGTACTAGCTAGATACTATTGCTATAGGAAAAACTATCTACTTCAAAGGCTAATTTAAGAATGAGTCACCCAGATCATTAGAAAGAAATACAGATGGAAATGCAACACCTGCACAGAGGCAGAAGGAAAATAGTTCACAAACCTAAAGAATGTGCTTTTACTTTTGGTAGATCCAATCAAAGAACTTTCAGCTGCTCCAAACACCATCATACATAGAATCACAAGGTTGGTAAGGACCTACAAGGTCATCTAGTCCAACTGTTCTCCTATTACCATTGCTACCACAAGCTACTAAGCCATATCTTGTAGCTCCTCATCCAGACACCTCTTTAACTCTGCCAGGGACAGCAACTCCACCAATTCCCTGGGCCTGACCACTCTCTGAGAGAAACAGTTTTTCTTATGTCTAATCTAAACCTCCTGTGGCACAACTTGCAGCCATTTCCTCAGGTCCTGTTTGTTGTCTGGGAGAAGAAGCCAAAACCTTCCTCATCACAACCTCCCATCAGGAAATTGTAAAGTGCAATGAGGTCTCCCCTGAGCCTCCTCTTCTTAAGGCTAAACTTCTGTAAAGAAAATGTTCCTGATAACCTAATCCTGACTGGACTCAAGTCCGTTTCTTCTCATCCTGTGACTAACAAGAAGAGACCAACCCCACTCTCACCACAATCACCTTTCAGGTATTTGAAGAGAGCAACAAGGTTAGCAACTGAATCTCAGCAAAGCTAACTAAAGCTTACAATTATCTAAGATGTGACTTTAGGGAAGCCAACAAAGCCTAAAACAAAGTATTATCCACTTACTAAAGATCTACATCAGTAAGTTTCTTGACATTAAGATCACAGAATCATAGGAGGTAGAAGGAACCTCCAGAAATCATCAAGTCCAACCCCTCTGCCAAAGCAGGTTCCCTACACCAGGTCACACAGGGAGGCATTCAGGCAAGTCTTGGGGTAAGATGAATGACTTACAACCACAGGCTGGTTTTAAGGCACAGGCTCAATTGTACTTAGCTGTTGAACCAGGTGTCTGCTAACAGTTCTTTCAGCCCTGCCTAATTTGAAGCAGTTTCATGGTCATTATCACCACTGTTGCTTGTTGTCTTCCTATGCAAGGCCTTGCACATAAAGCTAGGTTGGAGGAGGAAGCTGAAGGAAAAAGGATAGCTGGGATAGAATAAGCATTTCACCATAGTCAGATCTTTCCTCATCAGAACAATCTACATTCCCTGCTTCTTGTTATGTTATCATGAGTCTCCAACAGAGCTATGTTTCTATCTTCATTGTTACAGAAGAAAAGAACAACCAATTTATCTTCAAGAATCCACAACTTCAGTAGCTAACTGAAGGATTAGAAAGAGGGGATTGTTTTCTAGTTTTATTTTTCAATGCACTTTGAACACTTGAGTCCTCATTTTTAATATATTTGATGGCATTTTTATTCCTCTTTTATTCTATTATCTGCCTTTTACTGTGTTATTATTCCCTATCTATGTCTCCTTATTTCATATCACTTTTCCACCCTATCTTCTTAATATATGAATAAACACTGATCCTTTAGCCTCAGTCACCTTCCACACTTGGTAGAGCTTATAGAAATTCAGCTGGGAGTGACCATTCTACATTTACTCTTTTTCTTTTGTTGTTTCTATATTCCTGTTCCTCCAGCATCTATCTAGTATTCCAGATTCCATGATCTTGTTGATTAAAGCCTTCTTGTCTTACCCTTTCATCCCTTTACATTTATCTTCTTTTCTGATGGAGATGGTATGTACTGAAAGTACAGTCAAAACAGAACCCTTATATATCACAGGGCAGGAACAACTTCCAAGAAAGCCTCATCCTCGGAGAGAAAAATGTATCGATGTCAAAGTTGTGTGAGAAAGAGGCAGGCTGGCAATGAGCAAAGAGAGCTGCAGTTTCACTGAGGGCTGTTTCAGTCACCTTGTTACTGGTTGATCTGGCAGAAGTTCACAGCCCATTACTTAAAAGAAGTATTTAATGCTCAAAATCACTCTCTTCTGTTAAAACAAAAACAGGAATGCTCCATTCTTTCCATGTGTTATGTATTACAAAGAGAATAATTGGGGGGGGGGGGGGGGGGGGGGGGAATCGCTGATGCAGAATTCCCCTTTCAAATGGTTTTGTCCTTCCATGCAAAAGAGAAGACAGAATTTCCTGTGCCTAGACAGTAGTAGGCAGCAGTTAAATGCTTGAAAATTATCTAGAAATGAAAAGGAAAGTGTGAAAAGAAATCCTATGAGTGGGAGTTTTAGAGCTGAGAGACTGAATTCCTAGATCTAGCTCCATCTACTCTTTTCTACCTGACATCAGATATTCTGTACTCAATTAGGAAATGACAGTCTTAAGAATCATTTGCCCTGTTCAGTAATACAGGTCCCTTATATACAGAAGTAATATTAGCTGCGCCTATCAATACATCTTCTTTATTCTGAGGCACACTTACTGGAATATCAGGGTTCATGATACTGAGTAAGCTAAGCCAAGTGCTGAAAGCTCTGCTGTCTGAATAGAAAACTACGATTCATTTGAATTGAAAAATATGATTGATAAATGCTGTGTGTCAGCTTTTGCAGAGGAAAGGTTCTATTATGTTCTGTCCCCAGTCTGTCCCTTTATCAAAATCCATTTATTTTATTCTTCACACTTAGCTACTATTCTTTTTTCAGTTCACTAATTGCTTCCCTGATTTCCTGTCATTTAAACAGCTTTGGTTTTGCATAGCTAAACCAATGCCTAAAGCTCTTTGATCCCTATCTCTGATCATACCCAGCAAGAACTATTCAGGAGTTATTGCCATCCCAACATAATGCAGCTTAGTGATCTTAATGGAGCCATGATTTAAAACTACTATTTGTTTATGGTCTGATGTAAGTCATTTCTCTAATTAAAAATTGCTAAGTTAGGGGAATAATATGGAACAAGGAAGAAATATAGAGCAACAAAATAATATATATATATATATACATGGAATCAAATGTACACATAATATAACAACATTGAAGTAAGCAGTTTACTCCACATGGTTTCTATCCATGACACACATTATCAATAAGGAATTTTTTACTGTTGCATGAATTTGAGATACAATTATGTAATTTTGCTACAAGTTTTCTATTTGCTAGAAAGGTTATGGATAGGTCTACTGCAAGGGAAGCTAAAATATCATGGGTCTCTAGATCGTAGTCATGATTCAAAGTATTTTTGAAGGTCAATAATGGCACAAGAGATTTTTTTACCTTTCACACTCTTAATTCTGCCTGAAGTGCAATGAAGTTTTCTCAGTGAAAGTCTTCCCTGAGAAGACCCCAGGCCCTAGTGATTCCAGAGGTCTCCAGGGTGCTGCATCTCCAGTGACCTTCCACTGAGGTTGACCCCGTAACCTCCATCAGGCAGAGTATCTAACATCTTCTGCTCTGAAGCATGAGCTTTAAAATCAGCTCCTGGATGTACTGCAGGTCTCCATGGTTACAGTACAGTCAGTGACCAGTTTGTACACAGGAATAGATGGGATTTTTAGAACTCCAGCTGCTTTTGCAGAGCCGCAATCTGAGCTGTGACTTTTCACCCTGATATACAGCGAAAATATAAATCAATTTTCACAAGAGATGATAAACATAAAGGCGGTGTCCATTATCCCAGCCCAGACTGACATAGTGCTCAGGAGCAGAACTGCTCAACAGATAAAGAAGTTCAGAGTGCAGGAGTTACAGAAGGAGGGATCTGCATAAAGGTTTTGAGAAAGAAGTCTTGTAAGAGATAAATAACATCTATTTGTGCATTTTTTTTTAATCCCCAGAGGATTTTCTCAGCAGGCTAGATCTTTATTTATTTAAATCTCACTAAAATTTATGATTTTCATGAATTGTTGTCCATTAGCATAATGACATAAAGCCAATATTAATGTTAATTAACAGTAGTTATGCATTGTCAGGGCACAAATTATACTCAAATCTGTTTGAAACAGTTTAAAGGACATTAGGAACATATATTCAGCCCATTTTACATTAAGGAAAAATGAAGAAAACATAAGCAAATATACCCATTCTTACATGTTTTTGTAAAATTATCATTGTATTGTATCTCAGCAGCTGTAAGGGACCAGGATAATAGCTTTATATTTTGAAACACTATCATCAGGATGCCCTCTAGCACTACTGACTTTGTGGAGAGGATGCCACCTACTAAAATATTAATATCTCTTGCTCTGGGATAATTTTCTTCATCACTAATTGTCAAAACAGAATTGACAGTGTTACCTAGGGAGTTGCTAAGTTTAAACCATATTACTACTGTTCTCAAAAGAGACCTCTTCCTCACATCTCTTCTTATACTAGGAGGAGAAAAATAAGCTATTTACAGCCTTCTTAAAACAAAACAAAAACAACCATGGGGAAAAAAATAACATTAAAAACAAACAAAAAAAAGAAAAAAAAGAAAGAAAAATAAAAGAAAAAGGAAAACAAAAAAGGCAATCTAAACCTTTTCTTTCATTTGAGATATTTTTCATTCTCTCCTTCAAAGATGGAAAAAAAAATGTTGTTCAGTTCTCTTCAACAGCTTTTTTCCTATCTCAGGACAGTCTGGAAGGACATATATTTTACAAAAGAATAAAATCTTTGTTATTCACCATGGAGCATGGAAAACTTGAGTTTCCTCAGGGACTAATAACACTGGTGAGAGATAGTGGGTCTTAAAGAATAAAAAGGACCAATGAACACACAGTTCTCATTGGCAGAACTCCGTAAGATCAATTTTTTTATTTTTTAATGTTTCTTGCACTGTCAAAAAAAAAGATCATTTCAAAAGCCTGAACTATTTAAAAAGAATGAGAGCTAACTTATATAACAGTATTTAAAAGACACCGACTGCACAAAGGCAGCTCAGGGACCTGAGTAAAGCTTTAGCTATGTCAGGATTTTTGGTCTCTTTCAAATAAGACATTCTACAAAATACCAGTCAGCAGTGTAATACTTCACTTATTCATTATGGAAGGAGTCCCCAGAAAGTTTTCTTATGCACTAATGCACTTGTACCTCAAACCGATCAATAATTTTCTCCCAGAATGGGAGATGAAATTTGTTGAGCCAGACAAAAGCAGATAGACACAAAGATTTAAAATACTGCTTGTGGATTTGAAACATGAAATAGATGACAACACAAAGAGATTTTCCTTTCCTTTTCCTTTGTAAGACTGTATGTTGTCTTTCTGAATCATAGAATCATAGAATTGTTCAGATTGGAAAAGAGCTTAAAGGTCTGACCACAACCTAACCGTACTACCCTAACTCTAACAGCCCTCCACAAAATCATGTCCCTGAGCATCACATCCAAACAGTTTTAAAACACATTCAGGGATGGTGACTCAACCACCTCCCTGAAGTGAAATAAACAGATAAAGAACTCATGCAGTCCTCTCTGATCTAATAGAATCCAGTCAGATATGAAATAGTTGTTTATGTCCATCATAGAAAGAATGGCATCGAAATGGAAAAGTGCACATTAATATACTTGAGACTATTACCATTCTTCTTTGTGAATTTGGTGCTATTTTACAATGTTCAAGTATGGAGTATATTTATAAAACTCAATTTAGGGTGAACATTTGATAACAAATCTAGTATGCCCTCCAGTAAAACAGAAAAGATTTTACTCCAGCATGCTCTTCATCACTTTCTAATAGCACATTTATCCATCAATAAACCCAGGGCATATTCTGCCATGCAAATATATACAGTGAGCTTGAGGTTCCACCTCTGCTCTGGCTTTATTAGCCAGTTTGCAAAATACAGTACTAATATGAGGGTCTGATGTCATAGTGACATTTCAGCTTCATGACTTCACCTTCAGAATGTTATTGCTTCTTCTTGGTGCTCTGTTTTATGTTTGAGGCACACTAAAGATGCATTTTAGCTGGCAAGAGGCTGTCTGCCTGCCCATGAGCAAGGTGGCTAGCATTGCAAAAGTACAAAGGAATTAAAAGCGAATCCTTTCTCTGCTGAGCAAAAACATGGAAGAGCATCCACAACAGTTATGGTCAAACTTCAGTTCACTTACAATTTTCATTCATTTGAACTTCATTCTGCTTTTAAATGAGTTAAAGTAAGCACTGAACTAAAGGTGATGAGACTGACCATTGGGACTTCACTTTATCAGCACACTGATAAGTGAATCACAATTTGGCTTATAGTCAGACAGCACAAACCTGCAGAAAGATGAACAGAAGTTTACCGAGAAGAGCAAAGTTCTGAGAATACTCAGCTGGACAAACATTTTGACTGACCAAATTGCAAAATAAATAAAACAAACAAATAAATAATAAATAATTAAAAGTAGTGCATAAGAAAGATTTTTATTAGTTTTGTATGTAGTTGAATTAAATATATAAACTGACATGGAAAAGTTTTGTTTTGCTTTGTTTTTGTAAAGTTGCTCACATTCAAACATCTGACCACAGTGTATCACCTGAGCTTGTTGCAATAAGACAATGAGATTTTCTTACTTCTCCTCATGCTCTTAAGTAAGTTAATTATTCCCAGCCACAGGGAATGAATATGTGCAATTGCAGAGGAAGCAGCAGGATTTCTTGTTTTCAACAAAGCATTAATACAAAAATAAGCTTATTCAAACTGATGTCACTAACTTGACACAATTAGTCAGAAAGGATCAAATGAAGAATATCATACAAATGTTTTATAGCTGAAAGTATGACTCATGTAGCACATGCATACTTACACACATATAAATATACTTACGTTTGAGAATTATGTGATTTTGGCTTGCTTTTTTTTTTCTTGGTGTTTTTGTTGTTGGTGTTTTGTTTGTTTGTTTGTTTGTTTGCTTTGTTTGTTTTCTGGGCTGCATTTTTTCTGATATTAATATAAATTCCATTAAAAAAAACAAGGTCATTTTTCTGTCTGTTCACTTTCACTTGCTTCTCTTGTGCAGTGCTATATAAATGGAGCTCCTGTAAAAATGAAGTACTGTTTTGTTGCTGATGGCATTGATAAATAAAGAACAAGATAATATAAATATTTTATTTAGTTCCTAAAGGCTACATTGGCTTTTAGATCTCTCTGTACCAGAAGTAGATTTACTCAGAGTTAGCTCATTCTAGATTTGGTCTGTTCAGTCTGTTTCATTAACTCACATTAAATGGCAGCAGCTGATTTTTTTTTTTTCCCAGAACTGTCACAAAAGCCCTACACAACTGCAACAGATGATGTTTCTCCATTTAAAAACAACAGCAGAGAATGGTTTAAATAACAGCTAGTTATACTGTCATGACTGAATTTATCTTTGCTATGTAGAATTTACTGAATAGTTACAGCTATGCAAAGAGTGGATAGTTCTGTGTACTAGCTGCAATGTGTAAAACTAAAGGTTCTTGTGGCATGCAATTACCTACCAGATGGATTTGCCACTACCTTTTGCATGCATATTTTGGTAAAGAATAACCAGCTTTAGTGGTCTGACACTGTCTTCTGAGTCCAGCCCATGAATATAAGTCACACTCCCTGCTAGTTGCAGAAATTTTATTTGGTATGTTGTATTGCTATTCAGGTTGTTTAAATTGCATTTTCACTAGATTACTATTACAGTTGAAAGCTGTTATGAAGCCAATAAAGAATTTTTCCAAATATCCATGTGCATTGCCATGGTTTTAGTGAGAATATATGACATGTTTTTAAGGAATATAACATCTGGAATTTACATTGCACAAGGAAAATAACATCACCCAGTAAACTACCCCACCCACAACAGAATGAATGATCAGTCTGGCTGTTACCACTCAACAGCCTTTCCTAAAAGGAAAACCAGGACTCTTGTTTTCTTTTTGAAATGACTCAGCATCTCTAGCTTTCAAACTACAGATTGTCATTTCACTCTCCCCCAAAAGAACACTCAATTACTTTTCTACAGTTGTAAATTTAATGAAGAATTGTTTTCACTAACGCTATTCTTAGTATCTTAAGTTGTATTTAGAGGTGACAACATTTATATATAATACTCCATTTTTGGACTTCCTGACTTGTAGGTTTTGAAGTCTTATGAAAAGAGTAGTAAGAAGGATACAGGGAACAAAAGCAAGAATGCACAGGAGAAAGAAGAAAACAGAAAGTCTAGATGCACAGCTGGACCTAGGAGTAGTGAAAATAGCCAATATCGTTTCTGCACCCCCTGTCCGTGTCCTACCATTTTATAATTAGTTATCTCTCCTTCCACGGGCCAGCTAGTATCAGAGCAGTTAAGGCTCAAGTTTCCTGTCCACTTCACCAAGGAACAAAAATGCACCAACCTACCCTCATGAACATCCACAGGAAAAAAAATAAATAAATAAACTTCTTTCCATAGACTAAGACAGCCATGCACAAAAGGAAAATATTACTCATTCAACACCACTATTCCACCTAAAAACCTCTTTAATTTATAGCTATACCTATCTCTTTATTTTTCTTGTGTCTTGTATTGGTTGCAGTCCTGTACGCACCATATAGTAACAAAGTACAATACAGAAGGAAGCTTTTATTAGCTCATTTATTTATAAAATCAAACCCTATTTCTCCTTACAACCTCTCTTGTAACCCATGCAAGCTGCAAAAAAGTGTGTGTTGAAGTACACCTGTCAATATGACATTGCAGAGATTATATTAGAAAGAGAAGAAAAATCCATGGAAGACAAAAAAAAAACAGCATTGATTATTCAGCAAGCAAATGTGTCTACCTCTACATGATATGCAGTTTCATAAGTTTTTATTTAAAAGAAACAAACAAACAAACAAACAAAAAACACAACATTTGTTTTCAGGGAAGAATCTTTGATAAAATTCCCAGTAGTATTTTAAGTGTTCATAGGTTTTTTTGTTGTTTTGGTGGGGTTTTTTTGTTTCTAACTTGTTTCACACAGCAGCTGAGGCTTACCATCTGGTCTAGGCTGACATTACAGAGTGCAGCCAAACTGGTCAGAATCATGATGTTTTGCCAATGTTCAAAACACTAGAAAATGCTTGGGGAAAACTAAAAATAAATGTGAACATACTATACCATAACTCTGAAAAGAGTGAAAAAAGATTAAAACAGCACAAAAGCCTTTCAAGGGAACAGATTTATACAAATAATTGCATCTATTTCCATTACATCTTTGAAAGAATCATTAACTAATCAAAACACTACTGATTGTCTTTCAGATGTACTCCTAATTTTCAACTCAATATTTCATATTACATTCGGCCAACTTAAATAATGACTAAACATTTGCTCCTTCAATCTCAGTAGTTGAAGCATAAGCCTCTAAAAGCATTTTCCTATGCTAATTATATTTTTTTCTTCAACAAGATATTTAAATTTAAACATATCTCAAAAAATTTCAAAATCCATCAAAACCAAATTTGCAAGAATATGGTGCATCTTCTCTTTGACAGTGATAGTGATATTTAATTATAACCACAGAGATTAACCAATTCATAATCATATAATTCCATGATACTCCTTGACTTTGTTGTTAAATCTGCTTGGTTTTTTTCTGATTCCTGCTGAGAGATGAGAGATATGATTAAATCAAAATATTGGAAGGCTAAGCATCCGAATTCTTGGAAGAGTATAGCTATACAAATATTACATACACATAAACATACATAAAGAAAGACATTAAACTCAAGCATTTTAGGAATACATTAACTAATTTGGTCCTCCTGTATTTTTGTCATGCTGTAATATGTAGAAATGTTTCATGTGGCAACATGCTTAAGCTACTATTTCTGTGTACTTCCTAATACTTCTGTTTTTCTTTTATTTACTGTATATTTCTATATTTAATTGAAATCTATTGCAAGACTCAAGGGAAAGAACTTTCCCTCCTCCAAATAGCCAGAAACAATAGATCATAGACAATCTGCTGGCTGCAACAAGTAAAGAATGATTTCACACATGGGCCTTATGAAGTGCCCTCCAGATAAATGGTGTATTGATTTGTTTATAGTTGAAAACCTGAAATGTTCTGTGTTAAGAATGTTGAAATGTGCACATCATTTTAACTTTTTTTGGCATTTTAATACAAGTTATCTTGCAGATAGCTTTCACTCCACTACATCACTGAACTACTTTCCTAGTAGAAGAGTTGTGCATATAAGTAGGTTCTATTTCAGAAAGACAAATCTTGAACAAAAAACATATAGAATACATGTTCAGATTCTACAAAAGAGAGGAAGAAATCCTTAAAATAATACTGGAGATTTGCATGAATCCTATAGTGTCCAAGATGAAAAACATATAATGTCAAAAAAAAAAAAAAAAAAAAAAAAAAAAAAAAAAAAAAAAAGCTACATTAAATTGGAGAAAACAGAGAGAAAAAAATTTTGATGTTCAGGATTATGATGAAATTGATTTGACAAAACAGCTTTTTGGAAAAGAAAAATGTTTATCTATTTCTAAGACAGGGCTTAGGCATGAAAAGTGCTGTTTGTTTTGTTCCTTGCAGAAAAAAAGTTATGCATTCTGTGATAGATTCATTCTTCAGAGCAGGAGAATTTGTGATCCAATCACCACAAAATAAAACAGAGATCATTGTGAAAGCCTGTTTTTTCTGTCTCACTGTCATGGGTTAACTGAAAATCTCCCTGCACCCATGACAGGGGAATAGACGGCCTGCAGGGCCACTATCCCAAAAGGAAAAGGGAAAAAGGGAAAAGGAAAATAAATACAGCAGCAACAATCTAAGGAGGCACACTTATTTACTAAATACTATATCGAAATACAGAATAACACAATATAATACAATATATTTGGAATTAAGGCTAACGAATCAAGTAAAATAAGAGAGAGTGAGTTCCAAAACCGAGAGGACTCCTGTAACTCTAGGTGAAATGGCTGGAACGCTCCCACACGGCTCCCCCCTGGCTGGCAAGGTCCAAGAGAGTGAGTCCAGCACTGAAGTAAGATTATATAGAGTCCGTGTCATATGACTGACCGTGACGTTCTCTGGGACATTCAGTCTTCTGTTGTGAGCAGCACATTCGTCAAGATTATCCATGCTTTATCATGATGCTATGATGTGGAATACTGATAGCAAAATTACAAAATTGCAAAACCATAACACTCACCCACTTTCCAGTACTATCCCTATTTTGATACTTCAGGAATATTTTACCTTCATTCTATCAGATTAATTTCTCTCTGACAGCATAATATGCCAAGATATATTACTCCATCAGTCCTATAATGTTCCACATTACTTTTTAATGATGTTCAGAGAATCATCAGCGTTGGAGGAAATCTTAAAGATCATAAGACCATTAACCTGATCTACTGAGTCTCATTGCTAACCACATCCCTTAGTGCTGTGTTCACATGTCCCTTAAATACCTCCATGTGACTATGTATCATGTTATATGTCAGTAGACTCATAAAATGAAGGAAGACCTTCTAATCTGGAAGCAAGAGCAGCAGAGTAAATTTAGTTCTTTCTCCAGACTAAGCCTACTTTTGTTTTCTTCTACGGGATAGTGTCTCATGTGTTAGCATCATTTACTGTTATTTCTCATACTCCTGTTACTCAGGTCCCATATTTATTCATTTGACACAGTCAGTGGTCTGTGGCACCTTGGACAGCCACAGAAACAAGTAGTATTAGTATTTGCCTATATTATTGAGAAAAAGGAGCAAGGGAAGAGCAAGTTTCAAGTCACTCAGGAAATTATATCCTTGGGCCCTTTTTGCAGAAAAAGACAGTGGGAAGGGTTTATCTCCTCTTCAGATGCACCAGTGTCATGAGGCACTGACAGAAAGATCTCACCGTCATGATATGGCCATGTGAGGAATTGCATTGCAAAGGGACTGCAAAATTCTCTTCAGTCACCTTTGCACATGACAAGGCAAGTTCATGCAGAGACTGCTGAATGAGTACCTCTGCATTTCTCTCATTGAATCTCCTGCTTTGCAATCTCATTCACCCCTGCATTCTCTGTTATATCTTTATGAAGCTACTTTAGTAACATGGTCTTATTTCCCACAAACTAAATCCAAGTTAAAAACATTTCTCCACTGCAGGTTGTTATGGTTTTGCAATTTTGTAATTTTGCTATCAGTATTCCACATCATAACATCATGATAAAGCATGGATAATTTTGACGAATGTGCTACTCACAACAGAAGACTGAATGTCCCAGAGAACATCACGGTCAGTCATATGACACGGACTCTATATAATCTCACTTCAGTGCTGGACTCGCTCTCTTGGACCTTGCCAGCCAGGGGGAAAGCCGTGTGGGAGCGTTCCAGCCGTTTCGCCTAGAATTACAGTAGGCATCTCGGTTTCAGGACTCACTCTCTCTCTTATTTTACTTGATTCGTTAGCCTTAATTCCAAATATATTGTATTATATTGTGTTATTCTGTATTTCGATATAGTATTTAGTAAATAAGTGTGCCTCCTTAGATTGTTGCCACTGTATTTATTTTCCTTTTCCCTTTTTTCCCTTTCCCTTTTGGGATAGCGGCCCTGCAGGCCATCTATTCCCCTATCATGGGTGCAGGTAGATTTTCAGTTAACCCATGACACAGGTTCTCTTTTCAGTTGCTAGTCCTAGTTTAACCAGGTACACAGATATCTGTTGTGGTAACTACACTTGACAATCTGCCTATCAGCAACCCACTACCATTATTTAAAGAAAGAGCTTTAACAATTTCTGGCATACAAAGATAGAACTGAAAACCTGCTATGCAGCCTGGAGTCCTCGTCTTTTTCCTAGTCAGTGAGTAATAGTGACCATGAGATATGCAACGAACGGCTTTCTCTGTCCAGATGTCTGCTTTTTCTATTGCTTTATTATTAGTGGTTCTTTCTGTTGCTTCAGTCTCTTCACCACGGTGGGAGGCAGGAGGTATGCTGCTGACCCATTTGTGCACAGTCCCAGTGCCCTCAGCACAGGCTCCTGTCTCCTTAGGTATGAAACTCAGAACCATCAGAAACCCCTGACTCATTCCTCAAAGTCCTGCCATTAAACTCTGCCAGAGAAAGGCGTCACTAGAAATCAACTAGCTTGAAAAGATGTAGAAAGTATGTTGTCATGGCAGAAAGTAGCCATGTAGCTCTGAGGAAAGTTACTTTATTGATAGCTAACATCTGCGGAAGGACACAGCCAATTCTGTGCCTCAAGCAAGATTAAATTACAGTGACTCCTGCTTGAGAAAAGATGGAGAAGAAATTGAAAGCTTTAAGACTTTGTTTTGCCTCCAGAAAGGATACAGATATAGAATACATCTATATTTGTCATACTGTCTGATGATAGTCACTGTTTTTAACTTTTAGATTTTTCTGTGAGAGATTTTGCAATCTCAGAATTGCAGTTATTTCAGAAACATCAGGGAAACTGCTTCAGAGTTGCAGATGAGGTCCTTAAAATTTAGCAAGCAGAAGGAATGCACCAGTTCTGAGTATGCATATGTACCTCTTGATGTCTCCATAAAGTTTTGTTTTGTTTAGGGTCTTCCCGCTGAGCTAACAGAAAAACTCTTCCAGCGAGTCTGCTCCCTTTGAAGCTGTGATATCTGACAGGGTGGCAGCTAATGGCTCTCTTATTCAATTCCAGGAACTGCCAAGTTCTCTCCAAAGGAGAAATTTTCCTTTCCAATTGCATTCTCATTGGATGCCACATCAAACTCCTACTGCTCCTTTACAGGCCTGAATATTCACTGGCTCCTGGGCAATTGTTTCATTTGAGGCAAGTGCTTGATTGTGCTGGCAGACAGAGAGATGTAAGTGTTGAGATCAGTGGGGAAGCAACAGAACACAAAGGAAACCACAGAATAAGGTTCATACAACCTGCCATCAAGCTAACACCTGAAGAATTAAGCAAGCCAGAAACTATTTCGAATGAATGGGTAGGAAAATTACAATTAACTTCTTTTTCAAGTGTCACACATTGTATAGACAGAGACAAATGAGGTGAATTTTAATCTATCCTCATATTAGAGCTCAAATTCTTCTCAGTCAGTTCAAAAGAACTGTTTCAATTATTGTATCTGACAACATTTTAATCGGTAGGTGCCCTGACTGCAGCTGAAAGACTGTGAAAAAGCCACAAGCAGAGGAAAATAAACAGTCCCTTTCCATTAGAGAAGGAAACCTTACTTACACAGAATGGATGACTCCTGAGCATCTCCATCAAACATGAGACTGTGCAACAGAGCAGGCATTGTATGCAGCTTTCATCCACCAATATATGTATCTAAAGTACACCAGGTAGCACTTCCCTAGGGAATAGCACAAGGGTAGAAGGATGTGTTGACACTACCTTAAGTAGCATTCTGTTTCCAGTAGTTAGTGATTCTGATTCTCAAGACTTTGTGAGTTTAAATGTTTTTAATGGACTTCCTTCTATGAAGCTGCAGAGTCACTTTTAATTTATATGTCCTACAGCAAGAAGCTCCACAGCTTCTTTATACATTGCATAAAAACAGACTCCTTTCATTTGACTGTAACTTCCTCCTAATTTAATTTAATGACATCTCTAGTGAAAAGCACACCTTCATAGTATAGTATGCGCTCAAAAAATGACCTTCTCTTCTAAAGATCTTAGAACGTAATTTTATTGACAGACAAATGAGTGTGATGCCAGCATTTCTTAAGCTTACCTTGTCTTTGAGGATCCAGCTGATTAAGGTGGGGAGGAGGTCACTCTTGACTGGCAACTATCATGCTGCTCATCCTAAGATGTTGAATTTTACAGGACAGAACTGGGCTGAAATTAGTTCTCCTGAATGCTCTTTAATAACTGATCTGACCAGAAATATTGGTGGAATGTGGTGCTGACAAAATTATTTTTAAAATATTTTTGGACTTTCGCAAATGTTTGCACTTACTGGGCAATGGATATGCAGACAAATGGTTAGGAAATGTGCTGCTGAGTGACAAGGAACTGAGCCTAGGGGTGAATCTCCAGAGACCAATCAAAGCTGCATATGGCATTGCAAGAGGAAATCCAGCAAAATATTTTACTCTATCTTGATCGTGATATCCCAAAAAGCAGGAAAAGTTGGATATATTTTAAAGAATAACAAATGAAATAAATGGAAATTGTTAACCCACATAGTAAATTAGTCTATGGGGTTATGGAGGAAAACCATTTATAATTTGGTAACAATTTCAATGACAATATAATCTAGGGATGATCTCAAGCAGATGCTCTATGACTGTCAGAAATAACAGAAATGCTCAGCACTACATTTATTCATAATTATTTTCTTCTCTGAAAATTTTATTCAGAGACTTAGAAACACAGCCTGCTAGAACAGCACAGCTGTGCTTATTCCTACAATACTCCTTTTTAGGTTTCCTTTTTTTCTTTTTTTTTTTTTTTAAATAAAATCTTTTGTTCTTTGGCCATGTTATGAATGGAATAATGGGAATACTTGCAGTGGGAGTGGGCCAGAGTATTACATCTCTCTGTCTTTGTCAAGAAGGCTAACGGGTGGTAGACAATTATGCAGCTATTGATTTCAGCTAGACAAGTTCAATATTAGACAAGACATCCTAACTGTGTTGGAACCTTATTTAAATCTCAGATACATACCCTGGGAGATGTCTCCTCTTGTACTATTTAAAGAAAAAAAATCAAACATAGCAGTATAATTCAGTAGACTTCTGAACATGCCTGTTAGAGTTTCACCTCTAATACTGAGGTTAGTACTTTGCATTTTGTGCTGAGAAATATGATTCTGGATCTCAGCCTTTATGAGCTGGCAGAGAAGTGTAAAATGCCTCCGTGACTTTTTATGGACAAATTAAATAGATTTATAAACAGATAAATGCAATTAGTTGTGCAAGAGTGCTTCTGAAGAGGACATGTACTGTAAGTTATCTGGGAAACTTAATGGAAAACTTACAAAACAATTAGGAGCTGACACTTAGAAATTAACATCACAAGAAACTCCATGTAATCATTTAACATTTTCACAAAGTTTTTTTCGCAGAGATTCCAAATAATCTGTGATTGTCAACAATTACTTTACACTGCTTAAAAGAGTTACAAATACGCAAAATAATTTTAACAGATCTGAAACAGGTGGCCAGCAGGAAGATGGAGATGATTGCCCTCCTCTACTCAGCTCTTATGAGGCCCCATCTGGAGTACTGCATCCAGGCCTGGAGCCCCAGTACAGGAAGGACATGTAGCTTTCAGAGTGGGTCCAGAGAAGGGTCACTAAGATGATTAGAGGGCTGGAGCATCTCTCTTATGAAGTAATGTTGAGGAAACTGGGCTTGTATAGCTTGGAGAAGGCTCGGGGGAGACCTCATTGCAGCCTTGTAATACTTGAATGGGATGTATAAACAGGAGGGGGAATGACTATTTACATGTGTTGATAGTGATAGGATAATTATTTGATTGATAAGTAAATCCTTAGCTGCTAGAAGAAAGACTGCATTTTACTGATTTGTTTTATTTATTTCTTTATTTTTTGCTTTGAGAGTAGCTGACCTGGCAACTGCTCCACTCACAGCCTGTGATCATAGGACTGCAATGGGTCACAGCTCAGCATCCTTAATAATCATACTCCACCTGCAGCTATCACAACACATATCTCTATCACAATCTGGTGCATGCGTAAATTCTGTCCTTTTGCAAGGCAAAAAAACTGAGATACTTTCTTCTGTTACAAGTAATTAATGATCAGTTATATTCAAATTAAAAACTGTTGGATACCGGAGATATGCAGCATTTGCCTCACTTTACCTGACCCTGTAGAGAATTCATTTATCAGACTATTGAGTGGCAAAAGAAGGCTAGAAATATAGTTGTCAATCTTCTACAGGGCTGATATATGAAAAGGAGAGAATCTAAGGGATGTTTATGTGAACTAAGGTTGGAAGAGGTGGAAGTAAAACGTGAAGTGAATAGAAACACTGTGATTGGAGAAGCTATTCTCTGGACTCCATAATACATAACTTCCTTCTCATCTGAAGTAATAAAATAATGTAAATAACTTAGCTTCAAGAAGAGTATATTTTCAGAAGTCAAGAGTCTTATGCAAAAATGGCATGTTTTCCTCAGCTCTAAGAATGTTCTAAGTAATTGTTCACCTTTTTTCTTTCTTTTTTGCAGGAACTATCTAATCCTCATTTCCATTCAAAGTATTCTAGCCTATTTCTTTTCACTCTGATGACTGAACATCACATAAAATAGTCAGTATTTTAAGATGTGATGTAATATTTAGCTGTCAGTTTAAAAACTGACAACAGGAGGTCTCTGTAGGCGGACAAACACAACTTGTTGATAGAAAATACTAAGTTACACAGTACCACATCTCCTTCAGTTGCACAGGGACTTCTATTTTTTAAACTGATCTTCGTTACTTTTCCTTCATGTTAGAGAGATGTAGCCCATTTTAATGTTGCTGTTACAGGTCACAGACTATGATGCAAGGATTTGTTCATAAGTCTACAGAGGAAACTTGTTGAAAAATGAAAAACTCAGGAGGATCTCTGATCCTCCTCTGCAAGGAAGGTTCAAAGAAGAGGGAAGCAGGTTCTTTCCAGTATTGCCTCGTGCCAGGAAAATGTGGCATGAACTGGAGCATGGTAGCTTCCCTCTGAGCATAAGGAGGCACTTCTGTGCTGTTCAGGTGACAGAGAAAAAGTACAGGTTTCCCTGTGAGGTTGTGGAGTCTCCTCCTTGGAGATCTCCAAAAGTCACTTGGACATGAGCTTGGGCACTCTGCTCTGGTGTCCCTGCTGGAACTGAAGTTAGACCAGATGGATCCCAAGGTCCCTGGCAGCATCAGCCAGTCTGTGATTCTGTGAACAGTGAGGCTGTTCTCTTAAAGGTGAACAGATTTTGTATGAGCTCAGGTCTGTGACTTGGTGAATACCCATCAAATGGCCAATGATCCATGCAGAAGATGCACAGTAGTCTGGATACATAAACAGGAATTCTGGGCTGGACATATATAAAATCCATATTCTGAGAAATGAGTATCCCCAGCATTCATTTAACAAAACTATTTACTCATGTTACTGAAACTCTGAATATCATTCTGCAATTCACAAAACACACTCTGTTCTACTGCAGTTTTGTCTTTTTCTGTAATAAGTATAAAGCCTTTTGTAGACGATTAGGGAAAAATATCTATCACAAAAACTGTACATAATTCAAGGACACTTTTATATGAATTAATAGCTTACGTAAACTGCTTAAATGAGAGACTATACTGTCAAAGTTTCTCATGTTACCCACTTCTCTGTTTACATGGCAGATGGTTTAGATTTACTATTAGCATACTAGTGGGAACCTTGAAAGAAAAATTAATAGCTGTGAATTCCCAGAAGGAAGCAGTTACAGCTTCCAAGAGGGTGCTTCTTGAGAATTCATAAACCAAATTAAAAATAATATATACTACAAAGATAGAGTTTATTTTCATTTACAATAAGGATGATCTTAATCCAATTCCAAATGCATCTAAAGGATCTTTGAAGCATGTATTAAAGCAGCATTCCTATAAGTAAAATCAAATTTTATCTTTGCACTTAATTAAAATTGAATCTATTTTGAGTCTAATACAGCTGATTTTCAGATCACTGACTAAATTAAACAAAATAAGGAAAATCATGTTAAAAAGAGCACCTCTTACAAATATACATGAATACACTGCATTTTAGGTATGTTCCCAAACATACTCAATTCTGACTAGCAGAAGGTACTAGAAAATATCTTTCCTAGCTGGCATCCTCTGTGAGTACCCCTCACTCAGAAACTGGTGGAACCCTGGTTGTTAGCACTTTTTGCATCAAAAGTAATTGTGATTTAAGTACATGAATTCTTACATTCCCAGATTCCCCTTAGTATTTGTCCAGTGTCAGCATTTTCCATAAGGATTTGACATAACTAATATACTTGATCGTCTGTCTGCGTATCAATTTGTAACCATTGTCCAAGAGGACTTCTTCACCTGGGACTAATTTTACAAATGCATTGCTTTAATGTGTCATTTGGTTGTGTTAGATAAAAAAAATAATGCCCTCTCTGTCTCTCCCTTCCCCTTTTTCCCCCTCTCTCACCCCCCTTTTCCTGAAATAACAGTCTACTGAAGGAAATGGGGGAAGATACCAGCTATGATTCATAACTTCCTTGTATAACTCACAACACTTTTTCTGACATTTATGTTTTTTTTTCTTTATGATTTCTTTAATTTGTGGATAAAGGATTAATCTACCATGGCTGATCTACTCAAAAAAATTAGGGCAAGATATTACTATTACAGTAAATTCATCCATATTATGTCTGCCAAAAATATACGCTTATCTGTTATTCACATCACTCATCCCTTAAACACATACTCCAATTCCTTACGAGAAATATGTTGAGGTAGTAAAAGCTGGAATGCAGAACAGGAGGAACTGTACACATGAAACCACAAAATAGTAAATGAACAGAACCAATTTTGGATGGATACCACCAAATTTTATTCTCTGAGCTATTAGACATCAGAGGACCCCCAGGGTATCAGCTGAAGCTTGTATCCCAGTACATGAAAGGAACTGAAAGGCTAGCAAGACTGAGTGGGACAAAAACGCAATAACTATTTAACATTAATACTGACTTCCTAACAGTCTTTGGAACATTTCAAGAAATTTTCTAGAGTTTCTAAATCTTCTGTTTTGGCAGATCTGCTACATAGATGAAAAGAATAAAAACATTTTTTATGCTTTCCATGAAGCATCGTGGGACTGGAAGGATGAACTTCTTGACTGTAAAGCCTCAAGCCTTAAGCTGAATCACTTGTCTAATTCCCTGACATAGTTGTTGATATTCGAGTTTTCTGTTAAAATCTTAAAAATAAGGTGCAAGACATTCAATAAAAATTTTTAGTACAAAAGAAGAAAAAGAAGCTCAACTGTTTAATCATCTAATTGAATTAAATATTCTTAATTATAAAAATCATGCATGTAAATATGGGGATTCGTTCTACACCTTTATTTTCAATGACAAGTCAACCTTTTTATCCATCAGGTCTCTGATTAATAAGTTAGAGATGTTTTCTCAGAATATACATTGATTTCAGGAAGTAAATATAGACATGTTGCAAAATAATTTAGTTATGAAAGGAAATGTTTATTTGATTTCTTATCACTTAAGGCAAAAATCGTTTAAGAAATATCTCTGAGATTGTTTAGTATTTCTCAAAATGCATAGAAAAATGGTGATATATGTCAGTGAGGGCATAATCATGAAGAACTTCTCTGGAAAGAATATTAATTAAAGAAAAGAAACAAAACAAACTCGAGGAGTTTCTATTAAAATAGTGCCAGTGGACTTATCTTTGAGTCAAAACTTGTTCTATAGGTGATTAGTACAGGTAATGCAAATAGTAAATTAGAATCATCTGTTTTCTTCTTTTTCCCCAGTGTCTTGCTAATTTCATTTGAATACGTCTTTATCAGGAATAGCTATTTGACCCTCATACCTATGCTTTAAAAATATTTAGTGATCATGAAGGAAACCTGAAAATCTCCATGCAGCCTCACAGCTTTCATCGTGATGTTATACAAGCAGTGAGAAAATATTACATATTCCCACATTTTATGGATTACGAGAATAGAGTTATTAATATGTGATCAAACCATTCTTAAGGACATATTATTCACATGTAGGAAATTTATTCAACTTTATCTCTATCCTGGAGGTGACTAAATATATCTAAGATCTTCTGACATTCCCTGCAGGATTCTGTATTTTTGTATCAAATTTTAGAACAATAGTAGATGGATATTGGTACCATCTTGCCCTTGAATATTAACAGCCATTGTTAATTTCTGAATTACTTTTTAATAGCTTCTTTCTAGCCTAAAACAGGAAAAAAAGGAAGAGTTATCTGAGTTAGAAGTGTATGGTTACTGAGAAGAGACATTTTATCTGCTCAAAAGGGCAGCAATTGGTATATTTCCCTGATCATTCAGGAACCACAGGGGCTCTGCCTCAAGCATTGTCATGCCTCTAGTAAACAAGTTCTCCTTTCTGCTTCAGTTATCCTCAGGAAGAAAACAAATTTGAATAAAACAACAGGAAATCTAATCTAGAATTTTATGAATTGTTGATGTATTTTATAGGTCCCTGTAGTCCAAGTCCAATTAGTACAAGAAAGGTTTACAGAAATTATAATGAAAGATCATGTAATCTAAACTTTTCTTATAGTTTTTATTAACATTTTTGCTCTTCATGGGTTTTCTTTGTGACTGATCAGTAGTTTATGTTCAAATCGAAGTCTCAGCTTCTACAGTCATTTCATTCCCTCTTGGTCCATCCCAGCCTACCTGAGTTATCAAAGTTTAGATTGAATTAATTAAAAGTTGCATGTATTCTCTGTGTTTCCAATTCCATTCAATTTCTCTAATAGGTGTCCAGTGTCTCTGAGGTAATTGTGGAAGCAGAAATGGCTGCACCTCCCACTAAAGAAACAAATCACCTTGTGGAACCTGGGGAAATGCTGGACCATATCTCCCCTGAGAAACTTTTCATCTGGGCCATGTTTGATGTTGGGTAAAAAGTCAACTAAACTTAAAGTTAGGGATAAAATTAAAATTACTCCTGGGGTCAGGAAACAGAAAAGACCTACAGTTGATCTGGGGCTGGAAAAAAGATGCCCAAGAGAGTGGTGAGTTGTAAAATCACTTTCTCTGGATGAGAGCTTGGGGCCTTACCTTCAGACTTTGCAGACAGCCTTGTTTTAGAGTTAGAGTTCAGACAGACACAAGGCTTAGGGCTGTATCAGGCTAGGGTCTTCCATATAAAGTGGTGGCCTGGATAATGTTTTCTCTTCTGACAACATTGCCACCTGGAGCAAGGGTGGGGCTCTTGGCTAAGTCTCAGCCAAAGGCCGAGTGTTACACTGAGGACATGGTAAATCTGGGGTAGAGCCAAAGCCTGGATGTGTAGCAGGACAGATGCTGTATAGTAGCTTACATAGGAAGGAGAGAGCTGTAAAGGGTCTTCTACCCCAAGAACATTTTCAGCTGTGTGGCATGGCGTCTTGAGATAAAATTCAGCTGAAGGTCTAGGATTTGAGGAATGTTCAAAAGAAGGAAGACTCTGGATTTGAATATCAAAGTAGTTTGAAAGGCACTGTCAATGGGAAGAGTTGTCTACAAAAAGATTTATCTTCTGAGAAGCATTTTGTTTTTGCTGGTGGTAAATGCTCTCTTGCTGCTTGTGGTTAGGTTCAGGATTGGGGTTGAAAGAGAAAAGCCTAGGAAAGAAGCTGGAAAAGGATAGTTAAATGAAGTGATCATCTGGAAATTTTCTTCTGAGAAGCATTTTCCTCAAATATTTAACATTTAATTAATTTTTTCCTATTGTGCTTGTTCTCTATTCTTGTTCTACAGATTAAGCTTATTGACATGAATGTTTCTGAATCAATTGAAATGAAGAATATTTGTATGTGAAGCTTCACCTTACTAGTTATGTTTATCTAGATTAGATTAGCCACCAAGTGAAATATCATTAATTTGGAACACAAAATACATAACTTAAGAAAGATGAATTGAACTAGGCATTACTTTTAGGTGATATGAGCTAACAATTTCACAGGCTTGGAACAATTGCCTGCTTAGATAAACTGACAAATGGAAAACAGGAAAAGATTCCTCACTGAATTCATGACACACTGAGATATTCCCCTAGTTTTTTGGGTTTTGGTTTTTTTTTTGGCATCTGGTACAAGTAAGGCAGCTACTAAAAAATAGCTCAGAGCTAAATGTAGAGCTAGAGACAAAAATGGAATGGTGATGTTTAAGCAGCTACAAGAACTTAAACACATTCAATAAGTTTGAGATGCAAGCTGCTGCTGAAGGAATAAATGCTTTTATATTGAACTCTGTTTTGACTAAAACATTTGCAGTGCTTACAGAGGCAGACAAAACTCTAAATGGGTGGTCCACTGTAGGTAAGCTGAACATTAAAACCTGTACAGCAGTGATGTTGAAGGCAGCTTGCATGACTTGAGCCAGATGCTATCTATTCTGCTGGCTTCTGGCTTTTGCATAGTCTTTGGAGAGAAGTAGTTGTGATACCTTGACACTGGATTAACTGCGTATGTATGGACTGACAGTACTCCATGTGCATGTGGTTGAGTTCAGGAAAGTAGGCAAAGGCTAATTCTGTGTTGTCTTGAATAGATTTGCTAGACAGTGCTTTACAATTTTCAGTGGTTGTCCTATATGTTTTGCATGCATCTGAGGATTTGGCAAAAACCTGGAGAATACCAGCACACAGATTAGAAGCAATCTCCAAGGCTGGTTGTGGTGTGAAGATCAGGATCCCTTACAGAAGCAAACAGTCTTCCTAAAATAAATGTAATGACTTTCTGAAGAATAAAGCAGGTAAATCCTTCTTACTGAAAAATACTGCTACACATACATCATCAGTATGCTTCCTTCACTCTGAGCCTTGCTGGTCTCTGTCCATAAAGCAAGGTAATTCTTTGTATAAACTTCTAAATAGTAAGCAGTTGACAACAGGTTTATCCCTGAATTCTCAGTAGCTGTTTTTCTCTCAAAATGTCATTTAGCTTTTGACAAATCTTTGAGTACATATCTTGACAGTTTTTCCTTTAAAAATTTATGAATAAATGACATGTAGTTCTCTTTAAAAAGAACTCACATCAGGTCAGTTCTGATTTCATGCAAACAGCCCCCTAAAAATATAGGAGAAGAAAAGCCATGAGTCTTCACATTGGGAGTAGGGTGGTGGTGAGATTGTTGTTTCTGCTTTATGAGCTGCAGACATTTCTGAGTCTTGCTACAAATCAAATGTATGAATAATTTAAGATTAAAACAAAATAAGCTCTCTGAACAACATCCAGTTATCAGCAGCTATTATAAGACCTTCTGACTACACCCACACCTTCATGCTCTATTTAGTCAGCATGACTACTAGGCCATCTATATGGGGGTGGTTGAGTGGTGCAGATGAGGCATCAGCCAGGACTGCCAAAAGTTAGCTGTTTACTGCTGACACATAAGCTCAGAATCGAGAGATTGCAAGGAATGCTTCAGAGAGAACAGAATGCAGAGCAGGAGATCAAAAAGCACCTCCTGTAAAATTCTAAATGTGTGACACAATGATGTAATAAAGAATAATGTGTTACAAATAAGACATAAAGGATTTATATAAAAGACAAATACGTACTTTTTTTCATCTGAAAACAAACAGTTGAAAGATATTTCTACCTTACAAGTCACTAGCAGACTGATATCCCACTAGCAAAGAAATTCAACCTTAGCTGTTTCAGAGACAGCCAAATAAGGTTTCAGAGCTACTGCAAATTAGAATCTTCAAATGCACGTGAAAAGTAAAGGATTCCATCTCAGAACAGAACTACTCATTTGGTAACTTACTGATTAACATGAAAGTGCAATGCTGAAAAGGCAAAATCTTATTATGTACCTTGTAGACAAACCTTATTTCCCAAGTGTGTTCTAAGCCCCTATGCCCAAATCTAATGATACAAACCAATCCATGTTATATAGCCAATGAATAGAGAGCTTAATACTACGAGTACTTAACATAGTAGTCACCTCAGGCGAACAATCTTTTAGACACTGAACAATATTTTACAGAACAACAGAGGAACATAGGGCTTGACTCTTGTAATAATTCTTGACTAATTATGATAATGCATAGGGAATGCAATTAGCAATTTTCTCATGCCTGCGACACCTATTAGTCTATATGTTGAATTATTATTCACACACTGATGCTTCTAAAGGGAAGACAGCTTTTCTCTACAGTACTATTAAACAGCTGTTCCTCAGCTCCCAAAGACATGTCTTCCAAACTTCTTTATCAAAGGAGACTTCTGTGCCCCTTTGCAACTCCAAAGGAATCAGGAAGACAATTACCAGGTTGACGTTCAAACAGCTCCAAATCTCTGCAGGCAGAGAAGGTATTGTATGGATTAAATAACTGTGAGTCATGGCTTGGTGTATAACTAACTCAGTAACAGTTTACAGCAAGCAACTCGCTACTGTGCTGAAATGATTTTCCATATTTCAGGGTGATTCTTATCATAGCTGTATGTTAACACTTGTAGGATTCGCTTTTACAAGTAACAGAAATTGCATAGTACTCATTTCCATCACAAACATTTACAAAATGACAACACCTCTCTTGGGTCTCCTATTAAACTTTTTATCAGATTGCATTCTCAAACTGTATATTATGTCACAATAATCTACAAGAGTAGTAAGCTATGACAGAGCCAGTAGCATGTGCAGTTTTTAATGACTAAATTCTTCAGAAATTCTTGATGCTTTGAATGTCAAAAACTCATGTTCATGTAATGACTCAGATATCTTAATATCTTAGTTATCTGAAAGAACCACATCAGCCATGGTTATAAAGCAGACTTTCCATCCACATCTGCAGCTGTGCATCCCAAATTCCTCATTGCTTCATGACTACCAAAGTGACAAAAAAAGAGAGGCTGCACTAACAGAAACATCTTAGAACTCAAATACATAGTGAGATGAAGCCTCATAAAGAAAAGGAAACAACATCCTTGTGGTATGAGTCACTGTTAAAAAACCATGAGGAATCGATCCTCATGCAAAGTATAACTTACAATATACAAAACACAAAATCTGTTTTGAGAAGTGAATATCATGATTAATCCTACACACTTTGAGTCAGCAAATGAATCAAAATTTTAATTCTGGGAGGTATTTAAAGATTTGTTAGGAGATTAAAATCTACTGAAATCCCGGCTGTTCCATTTGCCTCTGCAAACTCTGAAGTTTCTTGAGAAAGCAGAGGCATGACACTGAGGCTGTAATGTAGTGGGTGCCCCTAGAAAGGGATTGGGAGTTGGCAGAGGGCTATAAGTGTGGCCTCTGTGAGAAGACACAGCCATTTCCAGTTGACCCATCATAGGGCAGCTGAGAACACCAGCAAAGCTGGTGGTAACTCTGGAAAAATATTTTTAGAAAGGTAGAAAATGCTGAAAAGGGAGAAGATGAAGAAACTAAAATGTGTGAGAAACAGCAGAGAAAAGTCCAAGGTCAGAAGGGGAAGAAGAGGTGAAGAAGGAGGAGAATGTGGTCCATGATATAAAACCTGTACAGTCATAAATCCCATAGAGGGTCGATGCTGGAGCAGAGGAAAAGTATAAGAAGGAAAGAACAGTAGAGAAACCGTGGTGTCCTACTGGTAAACTGAGGGTGCTTTTCTAAACCCATTTTAGCTGATCTAACAACAAGTTGCCATCAGACTTGATGCCCCACTATTTACTCCTGCCCCATTCATTGGGTTGGGCTTAGGTGTAGAAGGAATGAGTCCTCTGTTGGACCAGCTTGTACAAGTGGGAAGGGTGGAAGAAAGTTAATGACTAGTTTATACCAGTTCTAATGGAGCTTACTTTTGAAAGGTCTCATCCATTCCCTTTCCCTCACAAATATCTGGTCTCATATTTTCCAGTCAATGTTTAAATGTTCGTATTCAATGTGTAATTAATATTCAAAACTAATAATTCAGCAAATGTCATAAGCATAAGCAAGTAGTTCATCTATTTTAAAGTTTTAGACACAGAAAATGTGATTTCTATAATATGAGTAACATTCAAGGACTTAATTAAGAAATGCAGTTGAAATTTGAACATTTTAAACAAAATATGACTTCTAAACTACCTAATATCTGAACAGATATTTTATTACACATATCTCATTTCCTGCAATTCCTGGGAATAACATAAACTCTTGTAAAACAAAGATGCAAATAGATAGAAGTGAGAAAAAAACATTAGTGATAAATATGTAACACATTATCTACAGTTGTCTTCCCACTACTTCAAATAAATGTTACAACTCTCTTTCTGATTTCTCCCATTATTCCTTGATCAAAGTAATAGAAATTCTGCTCATTTTGTAATTTCTTTGATGATTTTCTGTAGCCTTAAGCTGTTCACCAGAGAAGATCACAACATGTTGGCTCAACTCACTAGAGAATTTAAACACATCTAATTTTATAAATTATCATATCACAACAGAGGAAGCTGCACACATGCTTAAAATTTCAAAAGCACTTTACTTTTTAGTCTCATCCAAAATGTATCCAGAGAGGGTCACTAACAAGAATGCAGCATGCTCATTATCTGCAAATTTCAGAAGCCTCCTATTTCTTCAGTAATTAGAAAAAAATAACAGTGTTTATGAATAACTGACTCTCCTCAAGGCATCTGTGCCACGTGTTAGTAAGAAAAAAGTAGTAGTATTTAAGGTCCCGTTGCTTGTCATAGTGGTTATCTATTCCCTTTGATATAAGCCATGAGGAAACTGTTTAATATACTGCAGTAAAATCAATTTAATTTGAGTATGTAAAATATTTCTGCCAATGTTCTTGTGTATTTTATTTTTCTCCCCAGCCTTTCTGTTTCACTGAAGCATGAATGTTATTTTGCCTATATAATTGAGAACTCTTATTCTAAAGCAAAGTTCACTGAATTGAACCCAAGTGTAAACGTAATTAGTAACACAACTTTTATAAAGACGAGAACATCTGTGCATAGTGCAAAATGTTTACTGATGTCATTTATTGCATTTTTAGTCTGTACATAATGTCTCCCTAAACAAAATACACTTGGTAAGGTTTTTCATGTACTATTTATAGCACTTGGAATACTGTAAACATGAGGTATTTCACAGCTTCATCTAATCAGTGTTAACTATAACATAGAAAAATAATGCACAAAATTTAGTCTACAATGGCAATTTCCAAGATATTGTTTCTTTTCAATCTGATTCTATCAAAGGGGAATTTCTAATTGTAATTGTATTGTTTCAAAGAAACTGGGAGGTTCTTTGGAGTTATTCAACATTTTAAAGTGCAATCCTAAAGGATAAGGCTGTGAATTTAATTCACACATGTATACCACACAGGGCAGCAAATCCTTAGAGTATTTCAGATGAAGACTATGCACAAACAAAAGCATTCTGTGAATTACTTATACTAAAAGAAAAAAATGATCTTATAGGAGGCTGATGGCATGAACTGCAATATCATAATTTTTTTACTGTCTAATATTTAATAATTGTATTATAAATGTTGAGGGTATTTTTTTATTATTATTATTTTATTTACTCCTTTACAAAAATGAAAGAGGATGCACTCTATCTCACATTTTCCAAAGACCATTAACTGCTGAAAAGATTCTGGACTCATTGTAAATCTTCATAATATTTCATAATATGTTACATAATCCTCATAGTACATTGCAACTTTGTATTGTGTATTCATTTCATTATTGGGAAAAGTAAAACACAAAGAAAATAAGTAACTTACTCATGGTCAAAAAGCAATCACAGTCAATTATGACAACCTTCAAATTTCTCTTCTTTAGTTCATATTCCCTCATAATTCCCTTCATTAAGTCCAAGATAATCTAAGATACCACGTCTGTGTGAATTTGACTGAACTGCCAGACATTTCATTGATTAAATGGAGATTAATTTAGAACACAGCTTTATTCTTGCCTCATTCATAAGAGACAGTCAGGATTGCTGTATTCAATATGGATTTTCAAATTCTGATAGCTCACATTTCTACTGATAAACCACTGAGACAGAAGTCTGGGGACACCATTTCAGTTTGCTTGGTTGGAATTATTTGTCTTTTACATTTATGTCTGTCATGATTAAGGTAGAGGCGTTGGTAGCATTTAAAAACCTGAACTGAATGTCATCTTTCTCACTAATTAAAATTTTGCTATAAAAATACCTTTATATCATGAAAAGGACCAGCAGTGTTCCAGGAGTACAAGACATTTGGCTGTTTTGTATTTAAAAAAACTTTGAAAATTCAACATTTGTCTTCCACATACAGAATCTGAAGGATATTTTTCTGATAATCTGACTAGAAAAGCCATTATATGTATATATATATATATATTTATATATTTAAAATGTTTGTGACTGTCCACAAGCTGTTTAGTGACCAAATACAAATTTACAGTGCCATCATTAGAACTCTCGTTCAGCAGTTCTCAGCATGCTCCTGATAAAAATGATAGAACTTCTATACTCCACTGATCATAGCAAAATAGATACATAGCCATGCACTGAAGTTCTTTCTGTGCTTCTATCACTTGTGCAAAGGTTCATAATTATTTGCTGCAGAAAATGAGTTAATGGAATAAATGAAGTATGCAGATATCTGTCAGCCCTGACAAACAACTGCTGTTCAATTAGCATAACTCCATACCTTATTAAAGAACTGGGATTACTCATCATAGTTAAATGCTTTATTTATTTAAGATGCTCATTTATAAACCAGGCCTAGAGAAATATCAATTTACTTCTCCAAAGCCTCTCAGCAAAGGAAGTCGGTGTGGTTTTGTACAGAAGAGAGTGTGTATGTGGTTTTTAATAGCATGGGCCACATCTCTATTCCATACTGTTTCGTGAGCTGCCTCTTCACCCATTCACATGATGTGGCATTCCCATAGCAACTACTGTAGCTGCCAACATGGAAAAATACTAGTGGTATATTTAATGCACTTTCACTTCAGCAATAGGCACATCATCCTTTCTGGAAGCAACATATAGACAAAGGAGAAGTAGGAGGTGCAGAACATACAAGCGCCTGCTTGGAAGGAGCAGGCAGAAGCATCTGGGCATGCTCTGAACTCACCAGCAGGTTTCCTTGAGTCCCTTATGCTGTAAGGTCATGTAAAATTTCACTAACGGATGTTTCCTGGAAAGAGAGACTCGAGGATAATTACAGGCTTGATGTGAGTATTCACACGTTTTTGGGGACTGGCCAAGGAGGGCTGCTTTCTGACAGCGTGAAGGAGAGGGCTCCATTGGAGAAACTCTTCCTAGCCCAGAAAGTTTATGTCCTCGTTGCTCTCTGTGGCAGATACGCCATGCAAAGTGGGGTTGGGTCACAAGTCTCTCAAAGAATGCTGCAGGGTGAATATCCTACACCAACATCTTGATTTAAACAAACAAACAAACAAACAAACAAACATAAACAGCCTGGTCTCCCTGGGAAAGAAAAATTGAGTTAAGATAAATATGGCATGAAGTTCATAAGACTTCAGTGCAACTGTGGTAATAATGCTTTGTTCCCACAATCCCTTTGCACATTGCTAGGATTTTGTTAACTGGTTTAAATTTAGGGACATAAATTTACATAAAGGTTTTGGGATAGAAATATTGGCAGAGAAAAATTATTTCTGCCTGTGTTAGAAATCATTTTGATAGCATCGGCTTGAAATATTTCATAAAAATAAGCTAATAATATAAAAACCATTCTAAAAGGAAGAAAACAGAAGTAACTCCTTTACAACAAAGGAGTTCACAAAGGCCACCGCCTCAGAGATTACTTAACCTTATCTTCTGCTGCCATCCTGTGGCTATTTAGTTCAAAATACTGTCAAACTTGGCTAAGTGAGCTAGAGGATGTGAAAAGCTTGAACCTTTAGCAAAAGGCAGACAAAACATCAAACCCTGGGATGAAGTGGCGTTTTTTCAGGCAAGGGGTACTGAAAATAAATTAATACTAGGCAATTTCTTTAAGTAAACCTCTTTTGATAAACGACAGAAGAGTGGGGAATTACAGAGCAATAAGAGAAAGAAGCTTGCTTTCTGTGCAGAAGATCGGTGTTCAGGTTAAAGCAGGTGTAGGAGATGCCTCTGTGAGGAAACAGGGACACAAAAGAAAGAAAGGCAGCCCCAACAGTGTGTCTTTCCATCTTTAAAAGGAATGTCTAGAGTAAGTGGGATTGATTAGCATTTGACTGTGCTTCAGCCTCCCTTTACCTGCAGAGCAATCCTCCAGGGACCTGACATTTAGGGAGTTAATGTCACTCAGAGAGCTCCATCCCACCCTGAGGAACAAGCAGTAGACATTTGTAAGCACATCTCATGAGATGTGCCTGGCATTCATTTAATAGTACGCAAATATCAAGGAAAAGGAGACTGCTCATTAACGTAAAATTATTAGTATGATTTATAAGCTGCTCAAAGCATGACATTTTTTAGCAGCTGCCTAACTTTAGAGAAATAGAAATAGAAAAACTTCTGTCTTGATTTTATGTATGGGGAAAATAATGAAAATTATTTCTAACAGAACAAGGAGTAGACAAGAACCATTCAGTGAGTTTGAAAAAGGGGCTTGACCAATTTGCCAAAAGTATTCTGGAAGGGCCTTGACTCTGACCATATGGAAGCTCTTCTCAGATCTCTACAACGGGCTCAAATATTAAAAGGATAGCATATCTGCTTTTGCATAGGTATTACATTTTCCTTAATTGTTAGGCCTAGGGATGTACGTTTTAACTCTTCCAAGCCCAAAGACGCTGCCATTACTGATGACTCTTGAGCTGCCAGGAAAATCCTCTTCACCACAATCCCTGAGCTACAATCACATCCCTGGGAATGTTTGAGAGATATATTCTCCCAGACAGTGCAAAGGTACATGTTCAGTTAAGTCCAGAAATTTGGAAGAGTATCTCCAAAAGATACCTGGGCTCAGAACTCAGGTGACTAAAGACAGCGGAAGGCTGCACTTCTGCATCCTGCATTTCTAGAAAAAGGATTCCACTGTACTACTGTGTGTGTGTATTCATGACCACTGCTGCAAGAGAAAGAAGGGGGGCCAATTGCTACAGTGCTCTTATTTTCAGTTTAATCTTATTTGCTGTTTTGACACAACTATCAACTATGACTGAGACATTAAGAATGAATGTCTTCTGTCTGTCAAATGAGGATGCTGACCACTTAAATTAATAGTGGAAATACAGAGGTCAGATGTCAAACAAATTTCCACCTCAGTCACATAAATGATATTTGTTTTCTTTCTTTTTGTATTTCTGTCAATACATATTTCAAAGAAGATATCGGCCAAAGGAAAAATAGCTAGAAGTATTCTGCCTGAGAGACAGCAAAGTCTTCTACTGATGGAGTGGAGAGCCTTATTTGAACAAAATTACTTTCTTAGAGAAGATGAGTTGGTGCTCCCATAAGCAATGAGTAAAAAGCTCATTCAAAGGGAGATTCTCATGCCACAGATCCAGCAGGAAAATAAATTAAAAACAAAAGTGAAAAGGAGAACTAATGCTTGAGAGACATATTAGCATTTTAAGACTAGAAGAGAAGAAAAAAAATGAGGACTCCTAAAGAACAAGAAAGAGAAGAAGAGATCTCTGTCTCCTGCAGGTCAGGAAACTGTGCAGAAGCTTGAGGAGATTAGGCAACACATCAGTATCAGGCATTCAGAAATGGTAGCAGAAGGGATGAAAAATGTAACTGAATAAAATATACAGAGTAATGAGTATTCTGCACTATCTATATCCTCCTCATCCATTCCCAAAAGCCATCTAAATTATTTTCACTGAGACTCACTAAGAAACTCAGTGAGGGACAAAAAGGGAAACTCATCTGGAGCATTGACAAGAAAAGTCACAAGTCACTGCAAGCTAGGATGAGATCTTAAAGAAAGGATGGAGAGACTCTCCTAGCTGATTATGATTAATATGGATTCAGATTAATAACTCTATACAACAAGAAAATTGCTTTCATGATTTACTGGCATTATAATGGACGTACAAGACAGGGATAAAGAACTCTCTCACAGGCAACAGAAGAAGCAGCACTATTGTGCAAATTAAGGGCTGACAAGCAATTGTGTTTATTGCTTTGCACAGTTAAGCCTTAAGAAAGACATTACTATTTATGAGTCTAACAGCCTGTGTCACCATGATTCCATGGAAGTTGATATGACTGTATATTTGACAGAGTTGCTAATTACAAAAAAAAAAAGGCTGGGAGGCTGGGGGGGAAGCCCTGGGAGGTGTATTCAGGAGCAGGAAACAAATGCATCTGGGGTAGAAAATGACTTAATTTTCTTTTCTCTTAAATCTTGCTGCTAGCTGTGCAGAGGTAGGTCTTCCATTTTCCGCTCTCCCTTGCTAAGTGCTAATCTGCTTTCTGGCTCCTTCTGCCTATTCTTTCCTTGATATTTATTTTTCATGTTCAGTCTGTAATGGCACCATCTTCCTTCCTCTCTCATGTTGCATGTCAGCAACTATCCTAGCAATCACGGTATGAGGGAATCAAAGTTTAGCCTGGAGTTCCTCCAGAATGGTCAAGGGTTCTATCAGCTGAAAAGGGCATTCAGTCTTCATGACCATCTATCTCGTACATTCATATCATAGAATCATAGAATGGCTTGGGTTGGAAGGACCCTTAAATATTATCTAGTTTCAAACCCCAGCCACAAACAGGGTTGCCACACACTAGGTAAGGTTCTAGATTCACTAGATCATACTTTATTCCCAGTCACAGTTCTTTACAGGGAGTTCTAATAAAGAATAATATGCCTACATAATTGACAGCTTTTTGGATCAGGCTGAACTAATTATCCAACAGCTATCCAAGGCCATTGTCTGACATGTCATATGAAAACCTCTGCTTTACTTGGAGCACTTGCAAAGGCTGATGAAACTCAAAAGTTAAACCTAGAAGAAAAATATTATTTTCTTCCTTGTGGTATATCTATAATTTAATCATTTTAGGTATTAGAACTTGATTCTATTTTTAGCACTCTTTTGTATCATTCATCAAACCAGAATCTTCTGAGAATAAAACATCTCAGCCGGTTAGCAGAATTTATGCTACGCTGCCACAGATTATCTCTTTGTAGAATTTTACCATTCTTATATAAAGCAAGGACTATGCAGACACAAAATGAGTTCATTTGTGATTTTTTTAAGTACCTTAATTACTCATTAACATGTATATATACCTGTATGTATCCATCACAGCAATAGAGGAAGAAATAATTAGAGAGAGAAAGTGAATAAGATAGAAAGGACCATAAAAGGGAAAAATATACACACTTAGAGTAATGGTTTATCTGCTTTGATGTGAGGGTAGATGTAACTGTGAGCAAGTCACCAAAGAGCTAATCAGATTCTTTGGTAGACCTTATCACTGTGAAACCGTGGAAGACCAGAGTGTGAGACGAAGAGCAAGCAGTGTCTGTTTGCTTCTAAGGGTGGACAGGAGGTTCCATTGATATGTATTGTTAATCCAGTTATTATTAAGAAACCATTCATCCTCTATCACTGTTGTTCAGGAGAAGCTGGTACCAATTAACTGATTAGAGGAACTGTTTGAGGAACAAGAATGTCTTGCTTGTAAGTGAATGGTATAGAAGATGTATGCTGAACACAATAAAGATACACTATTCTGATGCTACAAGAAACTAAGAGAGCTCTCTAACTCAACTGAGCACCGACACTTTAGGGACCAGGTTGGGTAAGATGCCAACAAGATGAAGAGATGGCCTTTTTTTTTTTTTTTTGTTTTCTTCAACAAAGTGAAAGTGAATTCTCTCCGCAATTAATAGCAAGTGGCTAAAAATATTGGTTTATATATGCACTAGTAAATAATTCTTCTACAGTTACTGAGAAATCTGCAGTTTCTCTGGAGATTCTCAAGGAAAAAATCTGCTCAGCTGCTGGAATAACTGTGGCAGGTAACTACATCTTATTGATCTGCATTTCCTCAATATCCAGCTAAGGGACTCAGAGTGCAATTTTTTGTTCTTTGTGCTTCGGAGCTATTGAAGCAAAAGCTCCATTTAAGCAGACTTACTGACTGTGGTACATTCAGATAGATGACAGTTAACTGTGAAAGGTCTACAGGATCCTCTGGAAAACAAATTACTTATGCATATAGTGAGTAGAAATAAGTTACCTGAAGATCACGTTTCTCTAACTGTTAACTTCAATCAGAGGACAGAAGGGATGACTGAAAGGGCATTTTCCCTCCAAATGAAATCATAATAAGATGTACAGGATTCAAATACGTATACACATAGGAAAAAATACATAGACATGTTCTGCAAAAATGCCATAAGAGGTAGTGAACACTTGTAACACTGTGTAGGAGCCACAGTAATGTCTTAAATCAATTGCCTCTTGTAATACTTTTTTAAAATTCCAATTCTTATTCTTCCAAAACCTTAAAATCATAAAATCATTTGAGTTGAAAGTGATGTTTAAAGGCTATCTAGTCCAAGCCCATGCAACAAACAAGGACACCAACAGCTACATCAGGTTCCTCAGTGCTCTATTCAGCCTGACTTTAGATGTCTCCAAGGATAGGGCATCTACCACCTCTCTTGGCAACCTGTTCCAATGCCTCACCACCCTCATTGTAACAAAGTTTTCTTTTTTACAACTCTCCTTGTCAGTTCCTGAAACACCCACAAACCAATTACTCCTCACTACAGCCAAATCCCATGAAGAGCTGGGACTTGTAGTCTCCTACATAGAACCAAAGACCAAGCAAGGCAGGTGCATGAGAAGCTCATTAATGCTGATTAACAGAAACTACTAAAGGTAGTGGTGGTATAGGCTTCTAGTATTTCTCATAGCTGGGTGCCTGAGTCTGCACGGTAGAAGCAGCTCTCCTTGTGGGATATTGGAGGCCAATATCTGCATGTTGGAAATAAGTGAGTAGGAATTTCTTTATTTTCTTTTAAAATGTACCAAGAAGAATCAGTCATCAGTCTCTTTTACATAAAGTGGAGATAGAAAAACTGAAAAAAGAGGTGTAAGTTATTTGCATGTGTCTTGAATGCTTCAAAGCTGCGGCTTTGTAGTGTGCTTTTTGCTTTGAGGAAAACTGACGAATTTGAGATGGGTCTGTCCACTTCAATAGGAAGTGAGGTGCAGGGAAAGAAAACACAAGGGCCTGTGGGAGAGAGTACATGGGAGAGCAAATTAGGAAGGAATGAAGTGGAATTTTTCCCCTTCTATCAGTCAGGTTGGTAAAATGTAAAACGTTTTCAACAGTCTTGATAATAGTTTAATAGGAGAATATATATGTATATATAGCCTAGCAATACAATATTATGGTAAAAAGGCTTGAGGCTTTAATGAGAGCATTTGGCCAAATTTTTCTTGACCTTACCACAACATTCTTTTCATGAATATGCATCTTCTTGGCAGTTAGTGGTTTAAAATGATGATTTTCTTCTCTGTGACAAAGGAGAAAATGTTTTTATTTGTCAAAGGGAATAAGGGAGGAAGCCTAGTCTTCTTCCCATGGGAACATGGGCATTTCAAGAAAGTAATGTGCTAAGAGGCCCTGAAAAGGCATGTGCATTTGTCTTCTTCATAGAAATAAAAACAAAGATAAAACCTAAATAGACTGTGTGCAACATTTTGGGCTTTAAGAGAGGACTTTGAAGACTTTTAGTTTGTTGGCACTTCCAGTAATGCTTGGTTGAACAGGGGTGTGTAATACAAAGCAGAAAATAACGACTTCATTTCAAGTGAAATATATATTATCAGAATGTGATCTGACAGAGATGCAGGCTATTCACAACATCCTGTGGATGGACTGACAGGAACACACTTTGCCTTAGGAGTTTCTAGAGTGAACAAAGAACACAGGTGTTTTTATCTGAAAAGAATTCACTCAAGCATTAAGTAATTTCCTCAGAAGAAATCCTGACAAGTCCTTTGAGAGTTTAAAAATTTATAGAGGTTTCCTCTCCACCTTTTAATTTGTTTTGATATCTTGACTAAATAATACATATTTTACTCTTTATTTTATATGCGTTTTTAGATCTCTGGTCAGGTTCTATGAAAGAGACTGTCATCAATTAGCTGAGTTAAGTACAAATGGTGGATTTCATGTGTTTCCAGACCAGCTGAGTGTGAAACCACCTAAATCCTGTCTTTGATTTTGGTCTGCCAGCAGTGTGCAGGTTAGCATGCCTTTTGATAGTGTAGTCCTGTGTTCAGCTGGAATGCTGATGAATCCACATCATTCTGACAGTCTCTGTTTCTGAGCTCTTTATAATTTATTTCAAAATGAGAAATGTAGAATCTGCATTGAACATTTTCAAGTCACAAGTGCACAAGATCCAAGGTCTTTACCTGCAGAAACAGACGTATTTCAAGAGTCACAAAAACAGATGCTTGTGTGTGGGTTTATTATCTCTTAATGCTTCACTAGGCTTTTAGCAAATATCTTTGCTTCCTTGTGGTCAGTGCCTAAATGTTCACACAATACAGTATCATTTTAAAAACGAAAAATAAATATTTAAGTACACACACACACACATATATAATAATAATAATAGTTAATTGATAAAAGAAGGCGGTAAGAGAGAACTGATTGCTAACTCCAAAACTGAAGGTCCTCTTGATATCAGGATGTACATATGTATTTCATATAGTGACGTACCTTATTTTGTAAATTTAAAACTGTAAAAGCATTTTGGTAATTAAACCAGATTTATTTTAAGTTCAAAATCACTAACATTGTTAACGCACACAAAAACTGGCTAATCCTAAATTTGCCAGACTTCTTCATTTTAGCTCTAAAAATACATTAGGCTGTGGCTGTTGTGAGTAGCTAAGCCCCTCATGAAACCCTGGGTTGCATGGTATAAATGCCCACAGGCACTTAATTTAGTAATTACTTTTAGAAAATGATCAATGAAACTGGAGTGTGTTGTTTTAATTTTAACAACAGTTAGAGAGTTAGTGGTGTGATGTCTGCTCAAATACCCAGTCACTCCATTTGGAAGCAGAAAACCTCTATTCACTGCCTCCCTAATAAACTGAGTCTAAATCACACTCCCAAAGTTACTTCTAGGGTCCATCTCCACCCCACTGAGGGGCTGCTGAATGTATTCAGTATAAATGGAAAATTGAAACATCCCATATAGCACTGAAGTAAAATCCTAAAAATGGTCCTGTCCTACAAAAAAATGGTCCTTGAAAATCATACATGTATAACACTGGTTTCTCTGTCTGTAATGAGCATTATCTGATACTTTCTTATTTGTGTTATTGAAGTTTTACTTTCCACTGCTCCAGTCTTCTGGAAATAGTGATTCAAAAATGTAGATGATCTGAATTTTATTTTATTTATTTATTTTAATAGTACAATGCATCTTTTAAAAAGAATCATGTTGTTAAGAGAGTCTGGACCAACTACGGATTGGCAGGAAAAAAGAAAGATAAGATCACTTACATAACATATCCATGCTTACAAAAGTCAGACCTGATCTTTGATGATGGAAACATCCAACTAGTCAAAAAACATTGATTTGTAGAAAATAAGCATGAAAAAGTATTTTTGAGAACCTGGAGCTGATTTAAACCTGTATTAAATCTGTTTATTTTCATCTTGCACTAACCATTACTTTTGAAATTTCTGGGGGATGAGCATTGCTTTATAATGTTGATTTTGAGAATGTTAAATTTTGCTGCGCACTTGACTAAGCAATGTGTAGGTGTATCTGTAGATTGTCCTAAATGGTAGTGGATAACTCCTGCAATCCCATTTCTGCTCACTTGAGCCTTGTGAGGTCTTGCCTTGTGAATGCTCAACTTATTATTGAATACCACTAAGAAATACTTCAGTAAATGGGTACCCTTTATTAGCTTCTTGTTTTTAATCAGAACTGGTTTCTTGTTTTCTTAAAATCATTTATTTTCTTAAGATCATACATCTGTACCCATGAGCAGCAGATTCATCCATATCAACAATCCAGAATCAGTTCAGTTGCTTAGAGGTCATGTTTGAAGACTGTCTGGAAGGCAGTATGCCTTTCCATGATCTTTCTGTGCCAGTATTTTAATTGTCATTCAAAGTCTAGCAATGCTGTGCTTTTAATTTAGTTGATAGATCCCTTAAAACCTGTGAAATAAGAAATGACTGGGCCCACTAAAGGGTTTGAAAAATGAAGCATTTCATTTGGGAGCCATTAGGTTTCAGTGCCCCTGAATCACTTACTGGATTTTCAGCTTAACAGATTTGATTTATCAGGACAGAACTATGAAATATTGGTCTTTCTGTTGATGGCCTGAATAAATGCTGTGGCATGGAATGACTCAACTTGTAATGGCAACAACTAAGCAAAGATGATGTGCTCTCATAAGCAGAGCTTGGAATAGATTCACAAGGGGCCTGTATCTGAATGTTAAACAAAAGGATGCAGCAGACACTTAGCAACATTTAGAAACAATGTAAGATATGGTAAATTGAAAGAACTTGGTCTCTGCAGATCAAGATAGCTTAGAGTTTATCCATGATATCAAATTACTGCAGATTTTAAACTTGCTACAGCAAATAATTTTGTCTTTCCATACAACAACAATAACAAAAAAGAAGTAGATGAAGAAACAGAAGATTTATTTGTCCTAAATCTGATTATATTAAGATGTATTCATACTACTAAATTCTCAACATTTCAGCAAGGGACAAATCACTGCAAAAGCTCCCACATTCTGTCTGTGCTTGGAAGTGTTAAATTTGAAATTGAAATAATTACTGCTTTTTCCTAAATCGTGTGTGAAAATATTGGACAAATAATGGACAACAAATAATGGAAAATAATGAGTCTGTGTTCTTTGCTGTATTCCACTTGAGTGCACAAATTGATATTTACTTGAATGATTTTGTTAATTTTATTTTAAAAGAAAATGAACAAAACCAAAGCTCACATCTTAGCAAGAATAATTACCTAGTTCAGTTTAAATCAAAAGTAATAGTTTTCTTTGGGACTATAAAAGAAAAGTTTGGCCAAAGCCATTATTGTTAGAAGGCTCATGTAGGAATTGCCAAGGGATGACATGCAGGTAGCATTTGTCTTGTGTGTGATCTCAGAAGTCCTGGACTCTTTAGCAATCCTATTAATGGGGGAGGGAAGAGCAGGATATATGAACATCATGTGAAAGTAGATAGTACCCCCTGCTCACCAGGTAGCACTCCTGACCAGCACTCAGGAGCTGAAGCATACAAAATATTTCTCTTCCCACTCTCATTAGAATATTAGATATATTGGAAAGCTAACAGAAAATAATTCTTTGTCATTAAGGTTGTTTTTGCAGCACAAAAAGTGTTTTTAACTGGCATTGCAGCTGAGCTTGAGTTGAAATGACCTCAGTTTGCATTGTAGCTCATCACAGAGTCATCCTAACTTGAGTTTAATATAAATGGGTGCTTTTAGGCGCAGTATTCCCAACTCTTCCTCACAGCCACATACAACTGGGAAATCTTCTAAGCCCTGGCCCGAATGGAGGTAATATGGATGACTGTCAGCTCTGCCCTTGATCTGACAAACTGAAGTCTGCTTTCAGAATATGATTTTAACATACAGAACCTTGATTGACCAACTGAGACCAGATTTCTGTATCATAATTGTCTTCTATCAAGCAGTGGGGAGGAGAAGGGTTTTGGGGCGGGGGGGGGGGGAGAGAGAAAAACTGCATGTATTAATAGCACTGCTAACTCATGTTTGCAGAGAAAGTTAGAAAAAAAAATAAATAAACAAACCCTGCTTAACCAGCTCTGAGAGTAACATAGCAATCTGTAGGCAAAGGGACAGTTCAGACTGTAAGAAAGTTCAGTATCTGGAAGGCAGGATAGACATATTTAGTTGAGAATTTACAACTCTGTTCTTTGAGAATTTTTCCGCAGCCAAGGACAGCTCACAGCAGTGACATGGCTTTTTGTTGTTGGTTTTACTTATTTATTTTAGAACAGATGAGTTAATTGCACAATTATACTCCTCAGAAATGGAAAATGTTCTGAAGGAGACAATGGACACTTGATAAAAATGTTTTCCTGGAAGGAATACCAACTTCATTCTGTAAAGCACTTTTCATATTAGTGTTGCCAATACCACAAGAAATGTAGATTAAGAAAATGTGGATCATCTGAGAAGATTAGCTATACTGATCAACCAAATGTTCCCTGCATGACAAAAGGCTGCAGAATATGAGAACACATTATTAGGCAACTTGAATACCAGCTTGCTTCTTTCTTCCTTCAGAAGGCATTGGTTCCAATCAATTAACAAAGTGTCCCAGCAGCCCTTGAAATATGAGACTACCTGGATGCACTGCACCCTCTCTTTAAGTCTGGTACAATCAGTCTGATTACAATAAGGGGGGAAAAAAATTATTCAGCCACCACTTGACTTGGATGACATATGGAACTCATTGCTGGACTTATCACTACCTTTTGAAATATAGGCTATCCATCAGCTTCTCTCCATATGTACCCAGAAAGCCATCTGTCAGGCAGGCTGATGTCAGCAAATTAAAGATGGTGTAATCACCACCTGCCAAACATAGCTGCAGTTTTAAATTACAGAGTGCAGCTTCGAGGATGGCATTACTAAAGAACTGTGCAAAAGATCTTGCCCCATCTGATTACAGATACACTTGTGCCTTAAATGCTGAAATGAGTTTAATACCAATAAAGAAGAAAGCATATCTCTTTTCCCAATGTGCCTTACTATAGTACTTAATATTATCCTTTTTGCTACTCCATTAAAAACTCATGAGGAGAAATATTACAAGATCCTGAATAGCTTGACTTCATAAAGTTGCATAGGCAGGATGTGACTGAAGAAATCTAACTGTTTCTAGAGAAGGAATCACATTCTTATGTGATTCTAATATCATACCATTACAAACACCTTTGTAATGCTTGTAGTTGCTCTTTTATTATACGGTCTGTAGAATTACTCAAGTATTTCTCACTCATCTAGAAAATGTTATCATTAATGTAACTGAGCAGTTACATCTGCTCAGTATCTGTCCTCATCCTTGGTGGTTCCCATGCAGCTAAGGAAGCTGAAAGAGGAACCTAGCTGGGAGAGAAGATGACTCAAAAAAAACTCAGTAAACATCATGTACCTGTTAGAAATGTGTGTACTCATAGCTTTCCTTCAACCAGAGCATCCCAGATGTAGAGATGGCACTGAACTACCTTAACACTGCACAGTCAGAGAGAAATGGGTAACAAGGAAGGTGTTGAGATCGAATGTGATATAGCCAGATGGCAGTTGTTTCAAAAGTGGGGTGTTCTAAAATTGTCTTAAACTAAATCTTGATGTCTGGAAAATTTCTGGAAAAAATAATTTTTAAACAGAGCAATATTTGCTATATTAGAATCAATTTAGAGGCATGTAGTGAGAACTTAGTGGTAGATGTTAAGCCTGTGTAGTGCAACCTTGTGTAGCAATAGGACCTGTTCAATATTCTTGAATTTTAAGTTTTTTTGTAATAGTTTTGGGGCTAATAAATTCTTCACAGTGACACATCAGTCTCTTCTGTGAAATGAGACCACTTTTAGCTGAAAAACCATCTGTCCAATTGAAATTACTCTCTTTGCCAAGCATCTCTATGAAGTCCACGCAGATAATCTGCTGGTATATAGTCAAATTACCAGTCATTTTTAAGTATTTCTGAAGTTTATTGCAACTGCCTGCAGACTAAACCAAATATTTTTATCACCTCTCTGCTAGGTCTCTCTTTCCAGGGTGTGAATGGAAAAATCATTCAGGTTTATGAGATGCAGTCTGTTCGTCCCAGGCCCATGCTGTTGCTGTTTATTTAGCAGTTTTCTGCCTCATGCATTCAGATTAATTCCCTTATCATTTGGCCTATTGTTTTCACCAGCATCGATGTCAAACTAAGTGATAATGTTCTAGACTTTGACCTTTATTACCTATTGATACCACATTTCCACTTGCAGCTGTTTCTAATTAATTTTAAATAAGCATATGCTTATGTTATCTGTTTCTCCTATTTGGCAGTTAGGAAAAAAATAAGTTAGCAGGGGTGTGAACTTGCTGCCTTGGGCCTTGTGAGGAGTTACTGCACGAGCCTGAGGGCAAACAATCTCTTCCAGGGATGCTGGTTCCTCAGTGCTCTGCAGTTGGCCCTTGGATGATGTCCACTGTCCATTTGTTTTACAAGTATAAACATAAACTCTCCTCATCTCAGAACATAGTGGCCACATTCCAGCTGAGACCTGTCTGCTGACAAGGAGTCTGTCTGGGTCCTTTGGACTCACATAGTCTAGCATATACCAAACTCCTGAAATACTACGTGCGTTCAGTATACTTTTCTTAAAATGGACTCACAAATAAATACATACAGAAAATCAGTTTATACATGAGGAATGCTTTGCAACCCAGATGGCTTAGGTTGGATTTTCTGTGCAAGTTCCAGCTTGCAGTTATACTGCCAAAGTCAGTAAGTATCTCTAATGGCAAATATGAGTTAGAAACTTGAATTTATTTACTGAAGTGTTTTCACTTCCAGTCAGCAAATTTATAGAACAGGATTCTGTCTTAAAATGCATCAATTTACGTAAGTAATGTTTTTAAGCTATATCCTCAGACATACCAGAACCCACTTATAATGAAAATCACTGCTGTCACGAGTAAAGCTTGGTATTAGTCATTAAATCCTTAAAAGTGATATGTTTAAAAGGTAATTCAGAAGCTACTTAGTATATGTATTTCCCTTTTTATAGAGAAAATGAACCCATATTGGGTTTTACAATGCTGATTGTCAACCTGATAATTGAGTTGTCAGATTAAACCTCTTTTGAGACTGACAGCATTTTCCTTACTTCTAGTTGCTACTACAAAAAATTAAGACTTGTCTTTTAATTCATCTTGATTCTATATTTATAGCTCACAACTTCATCACCTTCCTTCTCTTGCAATTTTCTTTCTCATTCATCTTTTCTCATTTATTTATGCCTCAGCACTCTTCCCTTCCTGTGTCATGATGCTCCTCCATTTTACCTACAAAACACAGCAATGTGTCCCTGTAGAAAAATGCATTAGGCTAGAGTTTGTGTTGCTATACAGTGTCAGATAAATATGTGAAAGAATTAATAACTGTAGCCAATCCAAAGCACTCTTTATCTGTATCCTGCAGGCACAGTTGAATTGTCAGATAAAGACATATACTAGGGTTACATTTTATAAGTCTCCACTGAATTTGAAATTTTGCTACATGGAAAAAGTTTACAATCAGTTACATTTTGCTTTATGGAACAGTCATATATATGAAGTAGATGCATTTTCCCATAAAGATGACAGCAAGAAACAAATTAAGTTGATCTGAGTCTTTATCACCTCAGAAATAAATGAATACTGTTATTTCAGAGTCTTTCTGGTTTGGGGGGAAAGAGGCAAATGTACATTTAAGCTGATACTGTCCATTCAGAGCCAGAAAATATTATCTAGAGAACAGAACCACTAGCATAATTGAAGAAGTAAGCCCTATAGTTGCTGGACAGTGAAGAAGAATATTAATAAACTATTGAAAATCAGTTGTAAGATTCTTTATATTTTTTCTTCGTATTTAATTTCTCCACTGAAGCCTACTGATATTCTTTGTATAGCTTATTTAATATTTAAAATGCTAGCATCAGATTTGCAGAATCAGTTCACACACATGTAAAAGCCTTTTTATCCAAATAGTAGAAGAGGCAGAGGAAATTTAGTGATATCTGAAATGTGCCTTTGAAGATGGTATATTACATCGGCTGCTTTTGAAATAAGTATCTGTTAGATAAAGGTGTTTCCTTTGGAGTGCATGTCTTTTAAACTTACTAAACCTGAAAACAGGATATGAAAATCAAAATAAGAATGAGCTGAAATTCAGAATTGTCTTAGTAGTTGCTTTAACTTTTAAATAAATCACATGATTTCACAATATAATATAATTTCACATAATAGCCTATCCAAAAGATCATTCTGAACATGATCTGTAAGCATAACTAGCAGTTTATTTTTTAGCATTTTCTGAGGTTCAGGTTAGACATTCAGAATTACTTCTCTGAGACAGTGGTCAGGAGCTGGAATGGGCTACCCAGGGAGGTGGTGGAGTCACCATCCCTGGAGGTATTCAAGAAACTTTCAGATGTTGTACTGAGGGACTTGGTTTAGTGCAAAATATTGGTGATAGGTAAACAGTTGGACTGGATGATTGTGGAGGTATTTTCCAGCCTTGCTGATTCTATGACTCAAGTTTGTTGACTGTCTGATGAAATGAGAGAGTTGGAGGCTGCACGCTAAAAGACAATGTGGATTACAAAATGCATTTCCTGTTTTCCTCACTCAAACACACATCTAGATTGACCTGTTGCTTTCAGCATTCCAGGTCTCGAAATTAAGGTGATGTAAGGAAGTTGGTTAGACTTCATAAAATGATTGCTATATATGTATTTCAACTGCACTATAGGAAAATTAAAATTTTACCTTTGGCTGTTAACCTTTCCAATATGCCTTCCATTTCCTTTGTAGTACATCAATTAGAGAGGCCATCTATCTCTCTTCTCAGTGGAAGTTAAGGAGCTGGTGTATGAAAAGTGCCATCACTTTCTAAAGGAATTTTCCCCACTGCTTTGTATTCTTCAAATTTGTGATCACACTGATGCTTATGACTCTTTCTTACATATTCTTAAATACTGATACTTCCACCATTAAATTCTGTATGTGTTTTTTTTTTCCTTGACTGAAGCACTCTGAGAAGCAGTTGTTTAACATTCTTTCAGGAAGATATTTCTCCCTGGTTTGAAAATAACATATGCATAGGATGAAAATTACTTACTGCTTAGAGGATGTTCTTTTTTTAACTATTTGAAACATGTACATTTTGTTGACTTTCCATAAAAGATGAATGTAAAAGGCTTTTTTTACTTGTTTGAAATTCTTGGAAAAGGTCTATACTATTTCCTCTGATAACATAAAGAAACTATGCCCTGGAAATGTATTCAAAAGTGACATGGAATAGATTCTGTTGTGACAGAGAAATAATAGATATATCCCAGTTGAGTTTCTGGACTCTTACTTTTCATTTACTTTCATCTGTTCAATCCTTTGCAGTGCTCTGTGGCATCTCATATAACACATCAGGGAAATTACAGCTGTTTTCTAAAGCCTATTTAAATAAAAGTGTTGAATGAAACTACAGACTCAACACAAAAGTTATAGGAAGAGATGTCTTTCCTATCCCCCAAATTTAAGGGCTGTACTGCAAATCACTGTGAAGACTGAGGGAGGTAATTCTACCCCTCTGTTCTGCACTGGTAAGGCCTCATCCGGAGTACTGTGTCCAGATGTGGTGCCCTCAGTACAGGAGAGACATAGAACTGTTGGAGAGCATCCAGAGGCTGGCCATAGAAATGATCCAAGAGATGGAATAGCTCTCATTGAAAGACAGGTTGAAAGAGCTGGGGCTGTTCAGCCTGGAGATGAACAGGCTTTGAAGTGAACTGATAGTGGCCTTTCAATTTCTAAAGGGGAGCTTCAGAAAAGAAAGGGACAGACTCTTTAGCAGAGTCTGTGATGACAGAACAAGGGGAAATAGCTTCATGCTTAAAGAGGGGAGACTTAAGCTGGATATAAGGAAAAAGTCATAAACACTAAGAGTGGTGAGGCACTGCAAGAGGTTGCCCAGAGATGAGGTGGATACTTAATCCCTGGAAACTTTCAAGACAAGGCTGAATCAGGCCCTGGGCAATCTGATATAACTGTGCATGTCCCTGTTCTTTGCTGGGGAGTTGGACTAGATGATTTTTAAATGTTCCTTCCAACTCTATGGGTTCTATGATTCCATGTTTCCTTCCTTAATAACTGAAAAGTCACAACCTTGGACTGTCAACACCTTCCAAGGTAAAGATGATCAGAATACTGAAGTAAATAGACAAATTAAATGTTGTGGATATTGCTTTAAAAAGAAAAAGAAATATAAATGCTGTGGGTTAGTGAAGACTTCTTGTTAAGCTATTAATAAAGCATTAAAAAAATTAAAAAATAAAATAAAAATTCCCAAATATTCAAAAAATAGCTAAAATACCATTCAGTGTGTTTTTGTATTTTTTCTTGTGTCCAGAATTACAGCTTATTCTTTTACATTTGATGGTAATCTTTCTCCTATACTTGTAGGAAGAGGTTAGCTAATCTATATAAAGATTTGTGGCACTAATCTCCATGCCAACTGGATTATATGTAATTAAAAGAAAACCACCTGCAAAGATGCATCTTATTTTCTTGACTAATTTCTGTGGTGTTGTTTAACAGATACTTGCACCACTACCACAGGATTTGTGTGTTTAGAAGACAAGAATGAGTGCTTTACTTCATGAGAGAAACGCGATACATGTAGCCTGTAGGATAAGATTTTCCTTCCAAGACTCTGACATTTTTTACTTTCTCAGTCAGATAAATTGAAGACTGGGGATGAGGTTTCTCTGGTGACAGTTAATTGATTTCAGAAGTTCAATTGTAGAGAATCTTTTTAGCGTTACTATTTCTTACAGTAGCAAATTATGAATATAACATTATAAATAGCACAATTTATTATATGATACAGAGAGGAAAAAAATGTATTAATACAATCCTTTGCATAAGTATGTTTTGAAAGGTCTATCTCTGATTTCCAGCTTAGATTGTTTCACGTGTATTTTTTTTCCATGGATACTAACTGGTCACTGTTTCCAAATTTCTTATCACTTTTGACAATTATTTCAGTCTGGATTAATTTTTCTAACATATAGATGGACCAACCAAAATTCCAGCTTTTAAACTCATTCCATATTTCAGGGGAGTATTGACAGAAGGGAATTTGGTGCACTATAGTAAAGATTTAACAACAGCAATCCACATATATATATATTATTTTTTTTCCAGACGATTTGAGCCAGACTTATTTACTTCTATTTTACTTCTATTTCTCTCTTCTGAATAAACATCCACAGCTCAAACTCTTAAACTTCTCAATAGCTAAATTTTTTCTTGTAGCTAGGGTCAAGCTGTGTTTTCCTTTTGTTGTTAGCAGTTTCAACAAAGCAAGAAAATGGTGCTGTCTTCTAATTACTGTATATCAGTAAAACGCTTTTAGAAGATTGTTATGACAAGCAAAATGCATGTCCTGCATGTGTCTGTGAAACACGTGTCTTAATCCAAAGGATAGACACTGAGATCAGAATGTATGAATTATGATTTTGCAGTCAGTATTCAGATTCTCTTTTGTAAAAGAAATTATATTTTTAGGGTTTATTTTAACCACACTTATGCATAATGGATGAAGTAGGGGAAAAAAAGAAAAAGATTGTTTTTCATGGAAAGCTACAGGGCCTTCCTCAAATCTCAGGGAGCAGCAGGCTGCAGTGCTGCTTCTCAACACCATCTGTTCTTTGAGTTTTAAATGCTTCATGGGAATTGGATTGTTCGGGTTTTCCTGTTGACAGCTCAACTTCAGCAATGTGCTCTCAGGCAGCAATGAAAATCTAAGCAAATATATATTATCTCAAAATTTTATGTTCCCGAAAAGGTTATGCCATATAGTGAATATAAAACACATATCAATAAATGTAAAACATATATCAATAAATTGTCATTCAACACAGTGTATAAGTACACTGATGGTTGGGGGGGAAAGCTGCTAGAGTGATTCCACCCTGCCAGTCACTTTGGATGCATATTTCAAGTATTTAAGTGTTCTTAAAACAAAACAAACAAACAAAAAACAGCCAATTCCCATGAAAGAATAAAAAACGTTCAATATTTAAAAGTATGTCCCTTTCTGCAGGAAATCAAATTTTAAAGCCATCTGTATAGAGAAAGAATTCTGTGAGTGGAAAAACATGCAAAATGCTTAAAGGATACAATCTGCATTTGTAAGAACAGCTATTTTGCAAGAGCTAATAATTTGCTGGCATAGGTTGATTCTTTTCTTCCCCTGCATTGATAAAAATCAGTGAAAAACAGATTCAAATCCTGCTTATCTTCTGTGGTGGGTATTATTTAATATATACTCCCATTTTACCTCACTATTACCTTGCTACCAATGAGAGAGAATTTTAAACTATGCTAGATCTCTTTTCTTACACTTAAAATTCTGAATGCTTATTCAGAGCATACAGTCTGATGAGAATGTGTCTCTTCATAACATTTTTTTTTTTATGAAGTGACAGATGATGTTCATGTTTCCAAAGCACAATCAAATGTAACATTTTGGTTCCTCATAATCATCTGTGCTTTTCCTTTTTTGTTTCATTTCATGTGGAACTGTGATTGCATATCAGGGGAAAAAAAATAAATATGTAAAAACCTGGTCTAATGTACAAGTGAAAGCAAATATTTACTGACAAAATGCAGAACATTATATGTAATAATTGTACATAACATCGCTGTTCATTGGCTGCCCTGTGGATTAGTTTCCATTTTCTATTTATTGAATTTCCAGTTAGTCTGGATCTGATGTAGGAGCTTGAAAATAGAGCAGCAGAATATTTTCTCACCCTCCCCAGTTCTTGGAAGAACAGTTCTTCCACAGCTTCCATACTGATCCTTTCTCAATGACTGCATAAGATGTATTTCTTCATTTCCTAGGGAATATTGCAGTAACAAGAACTTGTGTGGGAAAGAACAAAATAAACAGGGGGGTGAGGGGGAACAACATGCAATTCTTTTCTCATTGTGAGGAGATTTAAATGTTACTATTGAAATATAAATGTTTGGTGTCAACATTATGCAAAGTAGGAATGCATGCAGTAAAACTTCAAAAATAAATGATAAATATGAAGGTGTGGGTTTTAGGTCTAAATTCTGATTTCAAGCTGGATTTACCAAGGTTTGCCTCAAATTTCTCGGCACATTGTCACAGCTGTAGCACCTGTTTCATCATGTTGTGATCTAACCCAAATGCAAATCACATAGCAGGTGTTAGGAGTAACAGTTACGCTAAAAGCATACCGTTAGAGACATTGTTACACTTAGCTTTCATACATCTTCAACAAACTACTAAGGCCTTCAAGAGCTTAAATATTCTGTGATTACAATGAATAAATTGCACTTTGTGAAATCAGTATGACAGTTTTTGCAAATTGCCATTCATATCAGCTCTAATTGGGTGCGGAACATGTTGTACAACTGAGTACACAATGTACATTTTCTGTAGAGCCTGTTAGGTGACATTAACAAAAAGCAGAATTCCTGGTCTAAAAACCTAATGACTCCTGATTTTTATTGTATTTCTTTGAAGAGTCATAACATCTAAAACCAGCAAAGCATTTCTGTCAGTAACTTCTGTCTAGTTTTACTTTGTCGACTAAGTAGAAATTGACTGATGATGGATACCTTAGTGGTATCCTCACTTAAATTTATTTTTTATTTTCTTAGTACTAATGAGATAACTTTGTGTAAGAGCTCTACCAGGGCTCTGTCATATTAGTTTTCTACTTCAGTGAACTCAACTGACTCTCTTTGAGTCAAAGAATAATTTTGCAAGAGAAGAATTGTATCTCTTAGCAACATTAAGACTGCAGGCTGAACAAGATGCAGATCACAGAAAAGACTGTCTAGCCCAACTGACCAGCTACCACCATTATTTCCCCACTAAACAACGGCCCTTAGTACGACATCTATGCATTTATTGAATGCCCCAAGTGATGCTGACTTAATCATCTCCCTGGACAGCCTATTCCAGTGATTGACCACTCTTTTGGAGAAGAATTATTTCCTGATATCCAACCTGTACCAATATGAACTTCCCTAGAGTGACTTGAGGCCATTCACTCCAGTCTTATTACTAAAAGACCCCTTTCAGAAATGCTGGAAATTTTGTACTGCAAAAAAATGCAAAAGGAGAAATTCCCCAAAATCAAAAAACAGTATAGAGGCAAGGGGCAAAATAATTGGGATTCAATGCCATAAGTAGGAAGTCAGAGCTTAGAAGCAGAGGCAGCATGACTTTCATGTTCTCTCCCCAGAGGCTGTGGCTGGAACATCAAATTCTGACTGTGAACTGCTAGAATATGAACAAGATGAGTGCTGAACTGTGGGATGGCATGCCAGCATATCCCGGAGGGCTGCTGTGGAGTCAGCTGCCCTTTTAACTGTTCTGCATTTCAACCTTCATTGCTACACAGTCCTACTTTTTAAAACCAGAAATTGAAGTATTCCATTCACCGTTTTTTAAATGAAGCAGAAGATATTTTCTCCAGTGCTTTGAGATAAAAATGGAAAAAAATAATCAGTGAGGAAAATGGTAACCCCAATATAAAGAAATGCCAAAGCAGAGCAGAATTCAGGATTCTGATGTGCACTTAAATCATAGTGTAATCATGATTTCTGGCAGTATCTGGAGAGCAGCAAAGACAGCAAGTGTGATCATATCATGACATTGGTTTTGGCTGTGAAAATGAAAATATGGTTAGCAGGTAGGACAGGAGAGTGAGGGGGAGTTATGTGGCAGAGTTCTTCTTACACAAGCTCAGGCTCTAGTCCTCGCTCTCCAATGAGGTTAGGGGAATGCACACTTGTGTGCCTAGGTATGATGCCTTTGTTTCTGTCACTTGCTTTCAAATGCATGAGGAAACACTGACTGAAGGAAAGGTTTATTACAGACATTCATTCATGCCTGGTGAGTCAATTTCTAAGTGGCCTGCAGACCAGAGAAAAGGCATTTGGATATTGCTAAAATGGGTTTTAAGTTAAAGAACTTGTAATGACAGCTATTCCCTGTGGTATTTGCAGTAGCAGTATTTCACTGAACAGGAAACAAGCTACATATTTTGCAAAGGGATGTATTTATCCCATATCTAAGATGATAAACAAAAGAGGGATGGGACTTCTATCTGACATGCTAGAGAGAAGGGATGCCATTCAGAGGGACCAGGACAGACAGAGGTGGGCCTGTGCCAACCTCATGAAATTCTACGAGGCCAAGTACAAGGTCCTTCACCTGGGTCAGGGCAATTCCAAGCACAAATACACTCTGCGTGGAGAGTGCCTTGAGAGCAGCAGCCCGGATGAGAAGGGTTTGGGGATATGAATTAATCAGTCATCACAAGCTGGCAACGTGTACCAATGTGTACTTGCCTATATCCCTGCCTATAGCAGAAAGGTAGGAACTCAATGGTCTTAAAGTTCCCTCCCAACCTAAAACATTCTATGACTTACCTATCTCAAACACTTGTTATTTCTTTCAATCCAATCCTTAAACATAATTATGTATGGAAGTTTCCCTCCTGACCAATGTTCAGCTAATGTTTGTGGATGACTTTTCTCTCATGTAGAGAAGGACTCAGAAGAACTCCTTAGAGACTGACTATTCTAGCTTTATCCTGTTGATTCATTTGAATAAATAATGATAACTGAAGAATGTGATTTAGTTAGCATAATGGAAAAAAAGAAAAACTAGATAGATCTGCATGGGTGTGTCATGAGAGTGCTCATACACAATTGAAAGATTCATTAAGCAAATAAATATATCATAGAAAATTTATCTTCAATAGTACATAGACAGTTTAGAGGCCCACAGTCAAAGTTGTGGTGACACTTACCCAGAAAAAAATTCTATACTGTGGCCAGAAGTAAACCTGGAAGTTCTGCTATGCTCTTGTTCTGGGTTCCAATGAGATAAGTTTTGTTGTTGCTTGTTTGTATTGATTTTTTTAAGATTCATAGAGGAAATCTGTGCACTTGTCTACATCATGTACTACATTAATCACACATCACAGAGGAATATCTGACAGAAAACCATACATCATCATTCTCTACTCAAAGACTAAAAATTTGATAAGCACCTACTGCAAATTAATGCAAACCTACAGGGCGAGGCAGGACTCCTGTGTCTTCAGGCTCCTATGTTGACAACCAAAATCCTGCTCCTCCAGGCAGTGCTGGCCACTGCTACTTGCTGTTCAGTCTTCTTCTGTCCTTTCCAATACATGTAAACTGTTAGCTGAATGGTGAGTTTTAGAAAGAGTCTCCATGGCTAATTCTTTATGTATTTCTGGAGGTTACTGTTTGTTTGTTTATAAACATATAGATTTATGTATGGCTTAGGATCCCAATTATTAATCTGCTGCACCCAAGTATTTGCCTAGGCAACATAACATTGGCTAAGATGGATGCAAAAATGAAAAAGAATAATAATGCTGTATAAATTAACAGAAGACAGACAATAAGCTTTAAGAAAAACAGTCTGAGTTGATACAGCACATCTTTGAAGCACTGAATGAAGTCAGTAACTTCATTAAGAGGGACAAGTAAGGTAGTAAAGATCAGCATTTCACCATTTCCCTTGGCTTCTCTGTTGCCTGGAGTCACAACAGAGGTAAATAGTAGAGCAGAGATTAGAAACCTGGTTTTCCAGTTCCTAGAACATATTTACTTTTTTAATATGTTCTAGAAGTATGTCTTACTCTGTTCATGAGACCTGAGGGTCTAAGGAATCAGTAAATCCAGAAAAAAAGGTGTGAAAGTAAATCTTCAAAGTGTTGTGAATTAAGCTGTTTTTTTCACTGGTTTAGATACATTATTTTCCTGCAAAGTGAAATCTGTTTCTGAAAATCATACGCAATACACTACCATGGAAGGACTGAGTTTTCTATCATCTTTGTAAATGTCTTTAGAAACTTAAGAATGGAAATAATAAAAGTTTGATTTTTAATGAAATAGAAGTTTCCTCCACCTGTGATCTTTCTAAATGTGAAGTAATTTTGAAGTTCCAGACATTTGTTTGAAAACGCCTATGTTCTGCCCTATTCATTCAATTTCTAATAGCTGATGACCTATCAAGCTATTAAACTAAGAACATTTTCAAGGATGACAGTGGGAAGTCTTCAGTTATTCCTCAAAACAACTTTCACTGAAGTAAATAGATTAATGGGGTTCAATCATATTTAACATTGATTGCTGTTGCAATCTGAAGATATAAGTAACTCTGTATTATATCAGTGAATGTATATAATAACAGAAATACTGTTAAAATGTTACTGCATCAATTCTACTAATTTAATAGATTTAGTAGTGTTTTGAAAGTCATGTATCCCATACTTGGAATCAGTAATCCAGGAATATTTATTCACCAACATTACTATGCTGGTGGTAGTTCAGTGAATGCTGCCTCTTACTCATTTAGTGCCTTAACTGCTGTCAGAAAATGTTGCCATTCATTTTTATTTTACATAGCCAAGTGATTTTTTCATCCCCCTAAAAACATCATTAGTGTTATTCCTATAGTAAATTATGTATGGCCTTAGAATATTTAAAATTTTAGAGCTTTTCATCCAGCCCTCACAATCTGATATTCTAGTAATTTACATATTCCAGACATGATTTGTAAAGCAAATATATGCTATTCTTATCTGCAGGGAGAACATGTTGTAATTCATTTCTATGATTTTTTTTTTTTTTTTTTTTCTTTTATTTGCCTTGACAACCTAAGCCTTGATTACTCAGTATAAATTCTAATTATTAGGGAAAGATGACAGATTCAGGATGGAGAAAAGAGGCCAAAAGCAAAAGGCTATTTCCAGGATAAAGAAGCTATCAAAATGCTAATAAACCCTATTCCAAAAGGGTAATATTGTTTCTTTGTTCAGCTTTATTTATAAACATACAAATCTGCAGCAATGGTTGCACAGACTAAAAAGCTCTATGTCCAAAATGCACATTGTTCCAGAACCTACAGAGAACAAAAGCCCTGCTCAGTTATAAAGTTTTCAGAACAAACACTGGAATGAAAAATGACAAAACTCTCTGGAAATCTGAAGTTTGATACAAAAGGCCTTCATTGTACAGAGGTTGTTTTGAATCAACTAGACAGGAGAGAACTGAATATTGGTTCTCATCTCAGTCCGGTGGGTATTCCACTGAAGGTAAGCAATAACTCAGCACCAGCCTTTACATTCTCCTAGAAGGAAAGAAAACGATCTGACTTATCTGATTACCTGATGGACAGGCTGGGTCATAGATTGAAAGAAGGAAGTGAAAATTCTATGCTAATTCTTGACATGTCATCACAGCATCTCAAAAATAGCAAGGAAAGCAGGAAAAAAAGAAATTGATTGAGTCGGACATGGATGCGGAAAAAAAAATAAATAAAGGGAAAACCAGAAAAAGATTCAAGAGAGTACAGTAAAGTTGAAAGAACATTTCTATTTCCTGGGGAGAAGGGGTAGGGAGGGAAGGGTACAGCAGGAAGAATACAGACAAATGTCTGGAAAGAATGACTAATGAGAAATATTTTCTGCATACTTGTGTGCTAGGATGTTTGGATAGGTGTTCTTTAAGAGACAAGAAAAATTCAATACCTCCTTTGGGAACATGTTTTTCTCAAATGCCAAGAGCTTTTAATTATTATTTGGTTTTAATCTTTTATTTTGGGATAGTTAACAAGAACATACAACCAAAATTTTGAGAATAGGGTTGGGTATGCAGGTTTACATGTACATCATTTCAATCTTAGGTAAGCAGCTTAAAGAAAATTTGAGTCCCCTTGTAAGTGATGCTTAGTTGAAGTGAACCAAACATGTAGGAGACATGATGTGCTCCAAGGACTAATTAACACAGCAAAATACACTTATAGATTATAAACGAACAACCTGTTTATAACAGTCCTAATTTGTGTTTGGAAAAGTGTCTGAGGGGGAGGAATGAGAGATTTAACTGCCTAAAGCAGTTATCTGTGAGTGCTTCAAGAAACGGATGTTAGCCTAGACATAGAAAAAAAACAAGAATTGCCTCATAGCTGTAACTGCTGCTAGATCTCTTCTGTTACTCAAGCCAAGCCCACCGCCAGGAGACAAGCTCTGAGTCATCCCTGCCCAGCCTCAGTGCTCAGGAGAGGAGAGAACAGAGCCAGGATCACTGCAACTGTCTCTAGCTCCACATGTCACGCCCTAATTCTGGGATGTCACAACATAAAAATGCCAGAAGTCTTTTGTATTCTTTTTGCACCCCTGTATCCACATCAGTCTCAGCCTTGGCCAAAATAAGGAATGGAGATGTAGATTCTGTAGAATTTTAAGTAACCCTCACTGTCAGTCTGTGGCTTCGCTATTTGGCTTGTACTGTAGAAGTAGCTCCTATATTAGGAGAAAAGGGGAAAGCTGAAGTTCTGTTTCCATGTGCTATTGTATTAATATCAGTGCCATTAGTAACATGGTTATTTTTAATGTGGCATGTTTTGGGTTTGAGTGCGCTGCATGAAGTTTATTGAATCTGTACACATACATCAGACTGTCTCAGAATAGCGTTTTGGGAAGACAGGTATTATTTCCACTCAGTAACTTTCACATTTGTGAAGCTATGTTGCCTACTACATTTTCTTCACAGAGTTACTAACTTCAGCCAGTGATAGCAGTAGATACAGAATTCAGTACCAAGAAGTTCTGCAGATAAAAAATAAATAAATAAATAAATAAATAAATAAAAAAGCTATTTCTCCTATTGTGGGCTCATACCAGTAGGGAATAGTCTTGTCTGGAGCTGCTGCCTGGCTGGGATTTTCAGCAACTTTTCATTTTCTCTTCTGTATTTTTGTCCTCCTTTGCATAAGGGCTTATCTGAGGCAGACCAAGTCAATGTAAAGACTTAAACCAAATAGCTCCAAACTTCATACTTGGAAGGAACAGCCCAATTAGTAAAAAGTGTACCTTTATCTATGCTAGAAAGTTTAGCCACAGTAAGAAGGAACCCTTTGGATTAGCTCCAGAAAACAAAAAAAATCCAATCCAGGATTACTTAACTGTCCTAAAAACGTTTGCTACAAATGGTTCATAGAAATTCCATTTGCCCCAGGAGGAAAAAAAAGAAAAAAAAAAAGAAAAGCAACTATCCACAAATCAACAAACACACACCAGTTTGTCAATGTCTAACTAAGAACCTGAACTCTGTTTCCATTCTCATCTAAAGCAGGGTACAGAGCAGCTAGAGTAGCCAAGATCCTCTGGAACACACATTATATGTCTCAGGGCTTTCACCTTGTTCTCAGTGCAATCAGTATTGAGCATTTTCTTCCAGCTTTATCTATAATCATGGGTATATTACTTCAGTGTTGAAGTGCTGACATACAAAGAGCATCACTTGCATGCTTTGCAGGACCACAGGTGTGACAAATCCCAGGTCTTGATAAATTAAAACATATAGCAAAATGTCTTCCCACCCATTTTCAGTAGACAACACACCTACACTTAGAGGCACTGAGTAAGCATGGGATGATATTTCTGCCTCCTGTGAGGCATTCAGAAAACTGCATGGCACTTGGCAGTTGAAAAAGAAGTCTCTGGCTTGGGGTGTCTGTGAATCTCTTTGACACACTTGTTGGGATTTGCTTCTGGTCTTTTCTCATCTTAAACCCTTCTAATCCCACTATTTTCACCTAGGATCTAACAGCATTAGATAGAGTTTGAGAGCCAAAGCAACACAGAATACTACAAAAATAAATAAATAATAAAATAAATTTTAAAATATAATTTTGATACATTTTTAACTACAGTAAGTAAAGAATTCATTTGCATCATTTTGCTACAGATATGAAGAGATTACTTTTTAATGGTATAGATTTTGATATTCTGATATAGTATATATACTATAAGTGTTATGCAACTGTACTTTTACAACTGCAGTCTTGTAACTTCAATGTTAACAATTCTTATAATTGTTTAAAAATCTTATCTAGGCAGAGAAAATGGAAATTCAACATTCAATAGTCAAAATGAATACAAGATTACATTTATTTCAGAGAACATAACTGGACCCAGAAACAACCAGCCACAGGAACATTATTACTTCAAAACATTTAAAACAAATAGTGCTGTTATTATTATTTCCATCATACATCGTGTACCTTCCTCCTTTACTTTTTTTCCCCTCAATTATATGAGGAATAACATCCATATGCAGGGGATGCCACACATGCAGCTGCTTCTCTTAGCTTAGGAAAATTTCTTTGGCTTGCAATGAAAGATAGTAGCACCAACTCAAACCACCTTGCATTTGTTAAAGAGCAACAAAACTGACAGCCTTCAAGTATCATCGTGTTGTGCTTTAAGACACAAAATACAGGCTTTTCTTCAAAACCACAAATGTGGCATCATTCTGGATGACTGTTTAACTTAAAAACTGTATTTCAAGCCAGAGCTTAGTAATTCAAGATCTTTGAAAAAAAAAAAAAGAGCAGATAATGCTGACCACAAATATCTTTCAGAGTATAACATTTCCTCTGACACCTTCATTTTCTACACACTATAAAGAATAGACTTTCCTTATATGCCAAAGTCCTTCCCCGCTGTTTTTCAAAGATAGTTATATAAATATCATTTCAGTCAGCTTAATGACATTCAGTTGATCTTTCTTAGTAGTGAGCAGAGTGAGAGTTTTCTTACCCTTTCCCACACACTGTTAACTCTAATAGCAGATTTAGCATGTTTATGAGAATGATTCAGGGGTGGGGGAGGAGGAGAACCAACAATAAATGGAGCAAGTTTGGAGAGCTAGGTAGGAGTTCCTATTTGGTTTGCTTGTTTGTTTTATGTTAAAATTGGCTGACATTCTGGGTAGACACAAACTGTTGAACAAGACCAATCAAGGGTCACATCTCAGAAGCAACAATGGGGAAGGGTTTGAAGTTTCTCCAGCTTGATAGGCCATCAAGTGAGTAAGAATATGAAACTGCAGTTTCTTTTATATCTCTGTAAAATAAATAGAAACTGCACCTCAGACAAAAGACATGGATAGAATCAAATGTGATTTATATTCATAGATTTTTATTATGTCTCTGTGGATGTGTGTCAGTCACTCACTGATCCCTGTAAATTAAATTTCAAAGAGCAGTTGGGCATGCAAATAAGATCTCTGAGGGGAGTTAGTAGCACAGTTTACAGATGGCACTAGGTGAAGCAAGATTAGAAATTGAAGAAATCATTACTATTTAACTGCAGTATTGCCCACCTCTACATATGAAGACAGTGTAGATTGCTGTGACTGAAAGCTACTCAAAGTGGAGGAAAAAAACAAACTCAACAAGCAACAACTAAAATCATGAAATGAATAATACTCTTAATAGTTATTTGAGGTTTAGATGTATATATTCATGCAGCTGGATGTTTTCTTGTTTTTTTTCCTGTGAGTATATTCAAGTTGTACTGTGTATATTACAAAATTAGTCTGAATGATCTTATTAAAAGAACAAACCAGAACCCATTTCTTGCTTTCTAAAGATCACAATTACCAATATATTAGAGCAGAATTGCCGCTCTGCATATCCCAAGATAGAGCTACCTTAAATTAGGCAGTTGGAGCTGGTTTGAAAATTCCTTCCCTCACATTACTGCTACTCTGTTAGCACCTGTATGCACCAAGCAGCTCTGATTCATTCACAGAATCACAGAATCACAGAATGACCCGGGTTGGAAGGGACCTCAAGGATCATGTAGTTCCAACCCCCCTGCCTAGCAGGGCCACCAAACATACGTCTTTACTAGATCAGGTTGCCCAGAGCCCCGTCCAACCTGGTCTTGAACACCTCCAAGGACGGGGCATCCACAACCTCCCTGGGCAGCCTGTTCCAGGACCTAACCACTCTCCTAGTAAAGAACTTCCCCCTAACATCCAACCTAAATCTTCCCTCTTTTAACTTAAAACCATTTCCCCTAGTCCTGCTATTATCAGCCCTTTTGAAGAGTTTGCTCCCCTCCTGGGAGTAAGTTCCCTTCAGGTATTGAAAGGCTGCAATGAGGTCACCCCGCAACCTTCTCTTCTCCAGGCTGAACAAACCCAACTCCCTGAGCCTGTCCTCATAGGGGAGGTGCTCCAGCCCCCTGATCATCTTCGTGGCCCTCCTCTGGACCCTTTCCAAAATCTCCATATCTTTTTTGTACTGAGGGCTCCACACCTGGACACAGTACTCCAGATGGGGCCTCACAAGAGCAGAGTAGAGAGGGACAATCACCTCCCTATCCCTGCTGACCACCCCTCTCCTGATGGAGCCCAGGATCCCATTTGCCTTCCGGGCTGCCAGAGCGCACTGCTGGCTCATGTTAAGTTTCTCATCTATTAGGACCCCTAGATCTTTCTCTGCCGAGCTGCTCTCAAGGACAACTCCTCCCAGCCTGTACAAGTGCCTGGGGTTCTTCTGGCCCAAGTGCAAAACCTTGCACTTTGCCGTGTTGAACCTCATTAGGTTCACCTGAGCCCAGCTTTCCAGCCTGTCAAGGTCCCTCTGAATGGCATCCGTTCCCTCCACCGTATCGACTGCACCACTCAGCTTGGTGTCATCAGCAAACTTGCTGAGGGTGCACTCCATTCCCTCATCGATGTCATTAATAAAGATGTTAAAGAGCACCGGTCCCAAGACAGACCCTTGAGGGACACCGCTCGTTACCGGCCTCCACCTGGACATAGAGCCATTGACCACCACCCTCTGTCTGCGGCCTTTCAACCAATTGCTTATCCATCTAGTTGTCCACCCATATGATTCAGATCATATATAACAATTTTTTTGTTGAATAAGCCTGGTCGAGGAGGCTTCTAATATCTCAGGAGTGATGATGGGAAAGAGAACACACGTATCTAATCTGTGATTAAAAATTCCCTGCCACTCTCACTCTGACTTTGCTCTTTTCAGGCTTTTATTTCTAGGTGAGCCCAGACTACGACGAGGCTAACAAAAGAACTCACAAGTAAACTTCTGGATGAGGCACAGCAACACTCAGCTTGCATTGTAAAAGCAAGAGCTTCACACAACAATCACTCTAACAGACCTCATTACACAGCAAGCTGCTCTCAAAAGGTTTTTCATAATGCAGAATATTTGTACACAGTGCTCTTCATCAGAATGTGAAGGAATAATGTAATATTGTTGAATGAGATGTGTTGTACTCTGGTGTCTGTTTCAAACAAAGACTAGAAAGACCTTGAAATATGCAGAAGGAGAACGACAATAGTGGTATGAATTATTTTGCACTGAAATTTCCAACTAGATAATATGCAATTGGATCTATAATATGGTCTCTTCAGCAGATTAGTGTTAGTTATCAAGGCCTAAAGGCAAAATTATACTGAATGATCATGTACAGCGCTTCTAAATGCTACCTGAACTCAGCAATGAGAACAGTTGCAGAGCAGGACAAGAAGGCTAAACAGCAACTATAAGACATTTTTCTAAGCATCTCACTTGTATTCAGTATTCATAAATTAAAAAATTATATATATATTATTATCTTTTAACCTGATCATTTGTTTCTTCCACTGAAATATTCCTTATCTTAACTTGCCATCCTTTCAGTCCTTCTAAAATGTATTTTCTTCAACGACGCCAGACTTTCAAAGCTGTTTTCTACATCTCCAGTCTCATTTGTTACTCTCTTATCTCCCCTGCTTTTCTTAAATCACCTTTCACTTTATATATTATTCCATTCTTTGGTTTTGCTCACTCCCTCATGATTTGTCTTCTAAATAATTAATGCTTTGGTACATGTTGAAGTTTGTAACATATTTTCCATTCTTGAACCATTCCAAAAACTTCACTAGTAAAATGGTAGGATAAACGCACATTGATCTAGAAGTTGATTTAGTGCAGTGCTTTCTGTTCCTATTGTAAGGTCACAATTGGATTTCATTAGAGACTAAGAATAAAGCTTCTGGCATGCTGTCATTGTTCTGTTATTTAAAATTTTCAAGAAAAATAAAGGTTAGCATTTAAAATGCCAAGAAGAGTAAATTACTAGGCACTAGAGATATTCACTTAGCAGGACTTCAGACAGGTCAAGCCCTTCAGCTGTACTAGTTTATACTGGATTACACTGGTAAGTGCATTATTGATGCATCACGCAGTGGAGATCTTTTCAGACATAAGCTTATTGATGTCAGCAGCTGACTGGTGTGCAGTCAAATTGGATTCTAAGGATGGAGCACTGAATCATTAGCAGCAGAATATTGGATCAATCTTAAAATCATTCCAGAAGAAATCCCTGTGCAACACATCAGTACAATCCCATAGCAAGAGTTGATTACATACCAATACCTAATCTTCCCCTGACATTAGGAGCTTTGAATTTGCTTTGCTTTCGTCTTTTAAGACTGTGCTGATTTAAGTCAGGCTTGAAGCTTCTATTGCACCCTTATACTATTCTGCTCATTTAAAATATGGGGATAACACTAAACTATGTTCTCTTATTTTCTATACAACAAATCTTTTCCTCTTTATTAGGAAAGGAGAAGCTATATAAGCTATTTGTAGCAGTAAATAAAAACCTCTTACCAGTCTTCCCAAAGCAGACTACTGGGTCTGGAGGATTAAGATCAATCAGACCACTGGTCTCAGTAACGGCACCATCCTCAGTTATTCAAGGCCTACAGAGTAGATAAAAGAGGGGAATTTGTTCTTATCTAAGCATCACCCATTACTTTCCTTGTCTTTACAGCCAGACATCTCCTTCTACTCCATATGCTTTCACCAATATAAAAGAAATTGAAATGTTCTGGAGGATCAGACTTACTTGTACCAGTGCTTAGATTTGCAAAGGTTACAAAAATAACTGTACCATCTATTTGGTACTCCTGAAAAAAAAAAAAATAAAAAACAAAAAATAAAAATCCTTATGGCAGGTAGGGATCCTAGGGATACTTTTCCTTCCTTTCAACTTTTTTTCCCTGACATATCTTTATTAACTTTTCAACTGTCTGAAAGGAAGAAAAAAACATCAGTTTTTTTTTTTTTTTTTCCACCAGAAGGTCTAGAGCAGTATTTTTCCTCTTATCATTTATAACAGATCTGCAGCCTTCTGCTCCTTAACCATACCTCTCTAAAAGAAATGGTGCAACAATCAAGAGAAGTTCTTAAAAGAAGAAGGAAATAAATGAGTGGGTATAATCAGAAGAGAATAATTTAATCATCTCATTGCTGAGGCAGAAGTCACCTCCCTGTGGGACATCCCTTCCACTTACTTTTTCACTTCATGTAGAACTCCTTTTTAGATGTGAAACTCTAAGCTGAAATCTTGTATGTCCTGCTTTCCTTTTCCATAGTTTTTAAGCAGTTTATGCCTCTATCATATCCTGTTTTTGCTAGTTGGGTAATGGGCCTGGTCAGAAAATGACTCCAAACAGTTCATGAACAGTGGCGGTACAGCACGTACTTAATATTCTCAACACATAGCTAGTCAAAGAAATAGGAAAAGAAAGCTGTTTTTCTCCTCTTACACAGAAGCAAGAAAAAAAAAACAAAACTTTTATCACTGGGACTAAAAGACTGAAATCTGTTTTGTCTAGAGAAGGGGAAACAGAGAGGAAACATCACAGTGGTCTTCAAAAACAATAAAGAATTCTGCCAAGACAAAAGGAATCCTTGATACCATGACCTTTGTGTAATGAGCAAAAGAAAACGTATCAAATTACACAAAGTGAAAATCTGGGTTAGACATCAGACCAGACTTTCCAATTGCAAGGATAACTGAGCACTGAAGGAGACTATGAAATATCCATTGGAGAAGGTTTTAAACTGACTAGATAATAACCAGCCTAGAGTGGTAGGGCTACGTATGATGCAGAGTGATAGACTAAATGGTCTCTTACAGTCCCTTCCACGTTTTTAATGACTTTGCAATTCCAAATGCCCTGGATTATTTTCTGGAATTAAAACAAAAGAAAACAAAACAAAACAAACAAACAAAAAAAAAAACAAAAAAAAAACAGAACAATGTAATGTGTAATCTACTAAAAAAAAAAAAACAGCGCACCCATCATGCATACTGATTTTTGTTTTAGTTTGTTTTTTTACTCCTGATCAAAGGCACAAGTAAACAACCCAAAATTCTGTTTTTCATTAGAGCAAAGAACAACTCTCCTGTATTAAACCAAAGATCCATCTAGTCCAGCATGTTGTCTTCATAGAGTCATAGAACGGCCTGGGTTCAAAAAGACCACAATGATCACCCAGTTTCAACCCCCCTGCTATGTGCAGGGTCACCAACCACTGCACCAGGCTGCCCAGAGCCACATCCAGCCTGGCCTTGAATGCCTCTAGGGATGGACCATCCACAACCTCTCTGGACAACCTGTTCCAGTGCATTACCACCCTGAGTGAAAATACTCCTCTTATATATAACCTAAATCTCCCTTCTTAGTTTAAAACCACCCCCACTTATCCATTGCTATCAACCCACATAAACAGTTGTTCCCCATCTGGTTTATATGCTCCCTTCAAGTACTGGAAGGTCACAATGAGGTCTTCCCAGAGTCTTCTCATCTCTATGTCCTTCTCCACAGAGCTGCTCTCAGGGAATTCTTTCCCCAGTCTGTATAAATATCTGGCACTGCCACAGCCCAAGTGCAACACCTTGCACTTGGCCTTGTTGAACCTCATTAAATTCACATGGGCCTACCTCTCCAACCTATCCAGGTTCCTCTGGATAGCTTCCCTTCCACCTACCATACCAACTGCATTGCATATCTTGATGCCATCTGCCAACTTGCTGAGGGGGCACACAATTCCATCATCTGTCACTGATAAACACATTGAATCCAGTAAGCAGAGTAACCACATACGATAAAGTGGAAGAACAGCAGGAGAATTGTTTACTATTTCCTCAACAGGAGACACAATAAGTATTTTGTATTTGCATTGAAAAGCCTCATTTGGATCTTTCCTCCATCAGATGGTTCAGCTGGTTTTGGAAGCCTATACATAGACTATAAGACAAAGCACAGAACAGCTTTTAAGCTCTTGCCATCTCACTGAATATGTCCCTTATGGCAAACATTGCATTTAACACCATCTCCCCCTTTCTGAGATCTCCTGTGCTGGGTCTTGAAGTTTGCGAGACCTTCCCTGTTCCCTCTATACATAACAAGTTTCATGCAGTCTGTGCACACATATAAATTTGCTAAAAAACATTATTTGGCCACAGGATAAGAGGACAAAGGGTAGAGCATGAACAGACAGAATTTCCAAAGAGCAGTTTATGAAGAAAGAAAAATGGAATTGGAGAACAAAATTCTTTGTGAAATGACCAGTTCCTATGTACAGGAACCGCACAGGGGTTTTGACTACCTCAACAGGCCATGAGACACATCTCAATTTGGGCTACTAGGGAGAAGGCTCTCTGAGGGGAAGAGGAATTTAACATTGTGCGCCATTTGTTTTTGAATCGGAAACAGCTGAAAAGATGAAGATAACTGTCCCTTATTCTTAGTTAGAACAGTTGACACATCTCCAGAACTACCAGAAAAAAACCTCCTTTAGCATAAGAAGTTGTCTGTATGTAAAAAAATTGCATGATTCTCAGTACTCTCTTACCATAGATCAGTGAATCAGTTAAGAGATGACTCTTTACATCCGTTTCTATCTTCTAAAGTCACTTGTTTATGGATTCACGCCTTGCCTAAATTGAAATCAGCAGGAACATCTACTCCTAGACATTTTCTGGCTGTGTCAGTTGCCAAAAGCAATTACAGAAACTCATGGGGAACATTGGCTGCAAGTTACTGAAACAGATGTCAGTTGTAGCAATACAGGCATGAGACTGAATATCTGAACACAAGAAACTCCACGTGCCATGTGTAAGTTACAACAGCCGAAGCCTAAAATCAGACCAGCAGCTAAAAAAAAAAACAACAAACACACTTTGTAACTATCATTCATATTCAGAACATTCCCTACATTTATTTGCATTGTGAAATCGGGTATATATCTCAGTATGAAAATGCATTTTTATTTCCTCTGCTGGAATCCTTATCAGAGATAGGTAAAGCAGAGAAGTGGAGATGTGACAATAAGCAATTAGACATACAGGCTCACGCCTGTTGCAAGAGAGCAGTCATTTTAGCAATAAAGCTAATCAAATTTTGAGGCCAGTCATAAAAGCAGATTCTTATTTTTTGGATCTATTGAATTCTAAAGCACACGGCGAGAAACATTTCTACAAGCTTTGTGTTATCATCACTCACAAATACACACCCTTTTAAATTCAGATATTGGAAAATAGGAAAACACCTTGGAAAATGCTGAATACACTAATCCATGAAAACAAGACTACCTTATTTTAAGATCTGGTAGGAATATACCCCATTTTGCTTCTATTCACTGTTCTACTGTCACAACCCCAGCCTCCAGGCCTTCTAAGGCAAAACATGAGAACAGGATCAACATAGAGTGTTTTAGCATTGTTTTGTATGCAGTAAAAGTCAGGCTTTGTACTTAACAATTCTTCAGATGCTTTACAAATCTGCAGGTCATCCAAACTCTTACAGAGTATGTCTCCTACTCCCTGATGTGCCCCTCAGAGAAAGCTATGGGAGGTAATATGCAGCCTGCTTTCTGTATTATTCAAACATCCTGAGAGAGTGCTAGAGCAACCTGAATGATACTCCAGGTATCATCAGACAAACTGCCAAACAAAGGCAAAGAGTTCAGAACAAAGCATAAGTTTTCCACTAACAAGAAAAAACACCGATGAAACACAGCATAAGAAAATGGGGCACTGTCATAAACATTGTCTAGCATAATGAAAATAACCTGATTTTAAGGAGGCCAAAATGACAATAAGAAACAGTATGGCAGCTCCAAAAAAACTGGGAGCTGTTTTACATGGAGTTTGACAAATTAATTGCTGGAAACTGTCTTCAGCAGTTGCCCGTGCAGTTTAAACCAACATTAGGAAAGGTTCTATCCTTCCTACCAGAGGACCTCAGCATGGTAAAGCCGCAGCAGAACAACAGTGTGAAAGGAATGCAAAATGAAAATGCACATGCTCTTCAAGGATGACACAATGATAATGGAGAGGCATGCACATTCTATAGAACTTTAACCAAAGACACATGAGATACCACACCTCCCTGCTCATGTCAGTTGTTTGGACGTGACCAAATCACTTCCACATCCACAGGCAGATACATCTTCTCTCCAGGTACTGAGTACTCAGCAAACAGTAGTATTTGCCTACATCACCTGCTTTTCTTAGATAGTGAATGTGATTTGACTATCTGCACTGCTAGAAGTTGCAGGAGATGTTGGAGAAGTGGATTATTTCTGTATGTTCTGCCTACTGTGGTCACTCCTGACATAACTTCAAGTCTCTCTGATTGCTCACGAAAAACAATATTTAAAGACAAAAGATTGTGTAAACCATAGATTTATTATCCTTCCCAAAACTACACTATCCTTGAGGTGAATTAAGTGTTGCACTTTTTCATATTCTGTCTTTTGGGACAAGACCATCTGAGCTGTTGAATATGAATAGACATTATGGGCTTTAATATAAGTTGGTTATATTCTATACATTTTTAGATCTTCAAAAAAGAATGCATATTTGGAAAGCCTGAATTTACAAGGACTTTGTTAAAGAAATAGAGACTGCACTACCAGAGTCAGTCCTGCCCTCAGGTATTTTCACTCCTCTGCTGGCAGATCAGCACCCCTCTATATGAGAAGTAGCAACAGAAATCAGATAAGCCAATCAAATAATATGCTGAAGTTGTTCACTATAATAATAATAAAAAAACTTTCTGGAGGGTTTGTTGTGCCTAAATATCCTCTCTTATCCCATGGGCTTGTTCAGCCTGGAAAAGCAGGGAGACCTCACTGCAGCCTTCCAGTATTTTAAGGTTGTCTACAAGCACGAGGGAAATAGACTTCTAACATGGTTAGATAGCGATATGGACAAGGCTGAATATTATTAAACTAAATGAAGGGAGATTTATAGATTAGATGTTGGGGGAAGCTTTTTCATTGGGTGGTGAGGTGGTGAAACAGGTTGCCCAGAGAGGATGTCCTCTCCCTGGAGATGTTTAAGGCCAGGATGAATGGGGTCATGGGCAATCTGATCTAGTACTTGATCTAGCAGTTGGCAACCCTGCCTGTGGCAGGTGCTTAAGACTTGGTGATCCTTAAGGTCCCTTCCAACCCCAGCCATTCTATGATGTTTCATCACACAATCAGTAAAAAACAAATAGACTGCAGTGCGTTTATGACATATAAATAAGTTTCTTTAGCACTTTCCTAACATTGCATACACAACAATTTATACCTCTCAAAATTCCAAATGACACAAACTGAACTTTAAGGTGTGACAAACCAATGGATTTTTTTGACCAGCTTCAGGCTGGGAATGGGAAGACTAGAATTCATCCCAGGCATATGGCTGGATTTCTAAAGGAGACATCCTCCTGATCCTCATACCAGAATAAGAAAAACATATAAAAACAAAAAGTGTGTGCATTTAAAGAAGTTCATAGACAGGGCTCACCTATAGACTGCTATTTGGTCTCTAGAATTGAAGAAGTAGGCATGTACACAACCACAAATGTATGTAAATGTGCAGTCAGCAGAGAACAGATCAGCCTCAGAGGACAAGCAGTCCCCAAAGTCTGGAGGAATTAAAAAAGAATTCTCCTAGGAAAAGAATTTGTTTAAGCTTCCTCTGTAGTCACAGTTTATTTTTAACATCCCCAGGTGGGGAGATCTTTCAGGAATATATTGGCCTGGGTAGTTCAGAAGCTGCAAGAAAATTTTTTCCTAAGGTGAACTCAACAATGGGTTGTACACCTAGGTGCTAAATAGACTCAGAAAGCTTCTGGTTATAATGGTGTTGCAGTAAATACAAAGTTAATTGAGATAAACATTCATCAGTAGTTTGCTGCAAACGTACATCAAAAACACTATTGCTTAAGTCTGGTCTGACTGAATGATCAATGCCACAAGGGAAACCCTCAGAATATCTCCCCACCCCCCGCCAAAAAAGATACTACACATTGGAAGAAATAACTAGGAAAGTCATATATAGATTCCATTTTCCAAGAGATAATACCCTGCTTTATAACTATTTAGGTTTTATTATAGATCGTTTTATCAATATCGTGGGTTTTTTTCTGTTGTTATCATTTGTTTTTGAAAGCAGTAGATGAAGTAACAGATGGCTGTTGATTACTGCTCCATACCAACTGCTTAAGGAAAAAAACACAGTAGTACATGAAAACTTTTAAGAACGGTGGATGTTTAACATTGAGTATTTCAGGAACTAATGATTCGTGACACTGAACTCAGAGTTGAAAAAGGACCATTAAAAGAAAGAAAAAGAACTGGAAAAAAAACAAGCCAGCGATTTGCGGAGCAGAGCAGCCCCAGCCGCTCCGTGTGACCATAGCGCCCCCTGCCGGTCGCGATCCGCGACGCCCTACCGCAGGTGGAAAGCGCAACGCCTCATACACAACAGCGGTCTGCTAAAATTATGGCATCTACGGGAAAAAGAAATGCTAAAAACCACACAGAACTACCCAAAACAAACAAACTACAACAACATAAAGTCTAAGGATAATATTTGAAAGGCTTATTAACGAGGACAAGACGTAACAAACTCAAGCTACGTTTCTTTAAGTTGCTCTAAAACTTTGGTGCGAAAATTTAACAAGAAAGGAAGACAGGGATAAATACAAATAAAAAAAGCAGAGCGTTACGTTTGTGCCCCTACAAGCATTGATCACAGACACCGAAGCATGATTTTTTTTTAGCTTTCTTTTATTATCTCCAGAAAACACACATGAATTTTTAAACTACAGTTCGGTTTTGTGTCAGTAGTATTAAAGGAGAACATTTTCATTAGCGCTGGATTCATATGTTTCTTGATACTTACAAATGATATTCATGCAGAAATGTTCTCAAGCACAGAGCTGACTCTCACAGGTCTGCATACACAGATCAGGTAGTAAAAGTGTTTTCTAGCAAAAGTATTCTAGTCTATTTCACATGTGTACAACTGAAACAAGATGTAGAAATAAACATAGCCTTACAACACAATAGAAAGTGCAGTAATAACAGCACAGCAGCAAGATCCTAAGCTACAGTAAGGAAGAATTTGCTCAAATGTAACAGCTATAGAAATAGGGGGAAAAAAGAAAAGAAACTACTTACTTTCAGAAAACCTCAGGGACACAGAGATCACCAAAGCAACTTTCAGCTCCCCTGCCAACACGTAAATGAGGTCCGGGAAGGAGCAAATCTTGGCTCCACCCCTTTCAGCCACACAGGTGCACTGCATGTACCTGGGTTCCCCTGGGTTGGCCCTGCCTTCCCATCAGGTACTCAATTACTGTTTCAAGTCCTGACTTAACAATTCTGCTACAATCCTATAGATCTTTGTGTCCAGCCTGCTGCGTATCTCTGCAGGAACTTCTGCTGCTGCTTTCTCACTGGTCTTGTATAGCACAATGGTATTGCATTTATACCCTGCAAGAAAGTGATTTTCCCATCATGCGCACAGTTAAAATGGTAAGTCTACTCATGTAGAAACTGAAATGACTAATGGTAACAAAATAGTGGTATGTTGCCACCTGGACTGCAATTCATCTGACTGTGTATCCATATATTAGCTCCATATAAATGCCCATACTCAGGCTATTTACATTTCTCTGACAACATTTAAGGTCAGTAAGAACTCAGCCACACAGGACAGATGCCTTATTCTCACCCTAGTGATCAGCAGATTGCATTTTCAGGAGTTATATGTGATAATCCTTATGGGTTCCATCCAAATCAGGATATTCTAAGATTTTAGAAGTGCAGGCTTGCAGACAGTGTTAATCAGACCATCCATTCTTTAGTCAGGCTGCACAATAAAACAGACATGAGACAACACGTTGAGCTAACACCCATGTTTAAATCCCTTGTTGTTCACTCCTGCTCCTTCTTAACAGCTGCTACATGTATATAGTATCTCTTATTTCTACCTTTGGAAACAGCTTCAAATCACAAAAGATCCTGAGAAAGTCAGGTGGACTACATACTTCATACATTTCAACCTAGCCCTATTCCTGTAAGGGCTGGAATGGCTCAGTTATTCAGACCACGAAAGGGACAGGTTAGGACAAAAGAGACAAGAAAGGACAGAGATAGAGAAAATCTAAAGCATGTACTCCAAAGGTAATAAGCTTGAACTACATCTGAGAGCACTGATGGGAAACGAGTACATCAGGAGCATCCTACTTGTACGGCAACTGTTAGGTCCTAGCTTGAACTCGTAAAAGCACCTGGTGAAGGGGTGTGGTTGGCCAAGGGAGTTTGCAAATTGTTTGCAACTGTGCTCCCCACATGACTAGAATGGGTGGACTCAGTGTGGTGCCACCCTGGGCTCATATAAGGGCCATCTACAGCCAGGAAAGTGTCTGCTGGACTAAGGTTGTTTCTTGTGATGGAGTGCTGCCTGGAAAGAGCTCTTCACCAGTTAGGTGAGTTCAGCTTTCTGTATGTGATTATGGGCCTGCCTACAGATACTTTACTTGGCATCACTAAAAATCTGCTAGCAGTAATTCTGTTTCTTTATGAGTATGATGCTACTAGTATAGCAGCATGGTCCACTATTGGATCATGTACTTATGCCTATGAAGCAGCTGCTACTTGAAACACGGAAAGATCTCATCTAGAGAAAATACTAGAGGCAACTTGAAGGCCATGAGAAACTAATTTAATGTTATAACCAGAAAGAACGCTTGTTTAAACTCTGAGCTTGTGTTACAGTGTGGTTGACTATTGGAAAGAAAAGTTCACCACCTAAAACTATAGGGGTGTGATTTTAGATCTACAGATACCTGGGAGTGTAGAAGAAAGGTATTAATCTGCCATACACATAAGCAATTTACCTTAGGATATATGTAGGTAAAGAAAAACAGAAATATATGGGCAAAACTGTAACACAGGATAAGAAAATCAGACTGTTGCTGTTTTCTGAAGCTTTCCTGGCAACACTGACAGAAACTCAGGGTATGACTAGAGAAACATTATAAGGAAATAATCTTTTACAGTGAGGGTGGTGAGGCACTGAAACAGGTTACCCAAAGGTATATTTGATGCCCCATCCCTGGTGATTTTCAAGGTGAGGCTGGATCAGGCCCTGTGCAGCCTGATCTAGTGTCCCTGCTCATTGCAGGGTTGTTGGGCTGGGTGGCCTTCAGAGGTCCCTTCTGACTCTAAGGATTCTGTGATTTTACATGTGAACCATGAGAAAATGCCACTCTTCTGAACCTAGTAAGTTCCTGAGATAAATGTTACAGGAAGAACAGGCATGGGAGAAATCAGATTAGTAGCAAGTTAATGATATCTTTAAGGTTAAACTTCAAAAATCCTTGGTTTCAAGTTAAACATTTCATCCATCCTTTTGTTTATATGTGGGTCTGTTAAGTCCTGAAGACTCCACTAAGGTTTATTTTTGTTGTGAGGTGAGTTGTTACTTCTTTTTATGCTACCGTGCAACTAGTTCCAGTGAGATGACCAGAAAACATGCTGCTCTCACACACATGGGTCTTGATTTAAAGTTTCTCCCCACTTTCAGCAGCTCCCCTCACTTTAACGTGGCAGTTTATGGGAGCTCTCAGGAAAGGCCTCACCCCAAGGCCCTATCTGTAACCTAGGAGGAAATACTGACCCTCTCATAATAACCTGCTCCGCACCTATCGGGAGACCCTCGAGGCGTTCCTACTGCGCCCTCCAGAGGCCGCTGCCCCCGCGCATGCGCGGAGCCTCCCTCAGCACGGCGACGTCCGCTCTTGGCCAGGTGCTTCCGGATCGTGTGTGCGTGAGGGGCGGACGCTTGGAGGCTGCTGCGGGCGCTCGGCGGTGCTGAGGGGTCTGCCGGGGGTGAGCGGGTCCGCCGCAGGGTCGCGTTCGACGGTGGGGTGGGCCCGGGGTATGGCGGTGGCCGCAGGCCCCACGGGAGGGGGAGGCCGCGGGGCCCGCGCCGGGTCTGTGGGCGGGGGCGGTCCGCCTTTGGCTTTCTCCTCTCTCCGTGTGCGGCCACCCCAGCCTGGAGTAAGCACCGTCACCCGTCCTCGGGTCGCTCGTCATCCCTTAGCATCGCGGTGTCTGGGTATGCACAGGGATGTAGTGCAGCCTGGCCAAATTGCCTCCGTCTCTGCCAAGCAGAGTCGTGGAAAACTGTTTTGTTTGGATGCAGGAGGCTGTCACGTGCTGTATCCGCCAAGCCTATTCTGTGAGCATAGCTGCACTCAAAGCCTCTAAAGAATTAATTACTCCAGTTTGCTTAATGTTGGGTTGTAAAGAAAAATGACCTCACTTGTGTACTTCTGCAACGTGTTGAGGTTTTAAGTCTGCAACACGCGTGTGTTTTTTTCCTCATGTTAATAGTCATACAGAAGCATTCTTATGGAGTTGGAAGCAAGAGGAGCTTTAATTGTTAATTTCCAGTTTTCTCTCTGAATATAGGAGCGTGAGGTTATTTTGCATCTTGGTGTTGAAAATATATGACACTCAGCTGGCCACAGGGAACAAGATCTAATCGTAGTGTTTATTCTACTTGAAAGACAAAGCAAACACTTCTCATTTCTAACAGTTACTATCTGGGAAGGCTGATGTTTGAGCTTTATGGGTTTCGTATTAAATTAATTGGAATTAGAGTTTTAATAAGTATTTTGACAGGAATGTATCAATTGGATTCTGTGACTTGTTTGTTGATTGACAGTCTGGTTTGAACTAGGACTGTGAGACTGCAGTGTGTTTATGCAATGAAAATAACTTTTATACTGACAAAGTATGTTAGCAAAAAAACAATAAAAGGTGAATTTTACTGCTGCGAGTTCTACAGATATTGATATGACACTTATATTTATATATATATTTTTTTCTTCCAGGTTTTTTTTTATCATACAAGTTCTTTGCTGCCAGAATGAGGCTTGTCATTCTTGAAGATTATGATCAAGCAAGTGAATGGGCAGCTAAATACATCTGCAATCGTATTATCCAATTCAAGCCCACTCAAGGAAGATACTTCACACTTGGCCTACCAACAGGCAAGTTTTATTCAAAATCTGATAACTGAGCAAAGCTAGAACTGTGTTTACATTATTGCTAACAAATGTCATATTTAAAATACTGCATTTGTTGAGTATACTTCTGGTAATGCTTGAATGTATTTCTCTTGTAGTGTGGAGCTGTGTCTCTGTAAAATGCTTTGAAATGATTGGAGCAACTGGAAAGTTGATTAGAAATAATACATTTCTTTTAGTTATGGTGAAAAACAGTTTAGTAAAACCTGCCTTTAAAGAGATCTAAATACATTGAAAGTGTGTGGATATATAGTATAGTAGGAAAAACTTTGTTTAACAGGGAGTACACCTTTGGGATGCTACAAAAAACTGATAGAATATCACAAGAATGGAGATCTCTCTTTCAAATATGTGAAGACTTTCAACATGGATGAATATGTAGGTAAGCTCCAGTGTTAATTTTTTTGGGAACATAGTATACTTGTTTTTCCCTCCCCCTCTTATTAACTGTTGAACATCTTAAAGCACAAGATTAGTGTGTTATTTTTGAGCTTCTGTGTTAGACTAATGTGCCTGGAAGTGTCTTAAGTGTTTGTCTCAGTTTAATAATTAAAATGCAAGTAATTGGTCAAAATGAATCCTTGGCTAAATTAAGTGCTTGAGACTTGTCACATAGCATTGTGACTACAGCTGTTAAAGACTTCATGTATACCATATCACGGAGATGATATAATGCATGTTAACATTACTTTATATATGCCAGCAGAAGTCTGTCTTAGCATACTTATGAAATCAGACAAAGCAGTATTAACACTGCTCAGTAAAGGTTTGTCTTATATTTAAGGCTGATTAAATCTTGTAATGTGTTAATTTGACTTTAAATAAATGATTTCAGGACTGCCCAGAAATCATCCAGAGAGTTACCATTCATATATGTGGAATAACTTCTTTAAACATATTGACATAGATCCAAATAATGCTCATATCCTTGATGGAAACGCTCCAGACTTACAGGTGGAATGTGATGCATTTGAAAAGAAAATTGAAGAAGCAGGAGGGATTGATCTGTTCGTTGGAGGTAATGAGAAAATGCTGTATGGTTAGTTGTGATTGAAACAAATATACTGACTCTTTCGTTGTGATTTTTTTTTTTTTCAGAACATAGTTAAAACTGCTTTTTTCTATTGTAGTCTTAAAAAGTTCTGGGACTAACAAAGAATTGGTACGAATACCAGAGCAGAATGCTTGGTGTCCAGGTTTCTAATGATAACGTAGTTTAAGTAAGTTTTGTGTGTTGTTCTTTTGCTTTTCTGTTTGAAAAATGGGGAACCAAAACAAAAGAATGAATCCTAAGACTTTTTTTTTTTTTTTAATGCAATGTTTGAGGATATTTGTTGACTCGCAGGTCTGGAATGATTTGCTTTCTTTAACTTTGAAAAGGCATTGGTCCAGATGGCCACATTGCATTCAATGAACCCGGATCGAGTTTGTCTTCAAGAACAAGACTAAAGACTTTAGCAATGGACACCATTTTGGCAAATGCTAAATACTTTGATGGAGACTTATCTAAAGTACCAACTATGGCGCTTACTGTTGGTGTGGGTACAGTGATGGATGCTAGAGAAGTAAGAACTTATTTAGTTCTAGTTGCATGTATCTCTTTTCAAGACTAGTTTGTGGTGTTATGGGCATTGAAGGTAAAAAGACTTCTGTTTTGCAGGTCATGATTCTTATAACAGGTGCACATAAAGCTTTTGCATTATACAAAGCTATTGAAGAAGGTGTCAATCATATGTGGACAGTTTCTGCTTTCCAGCAGCACCCTCGTACTATCTTTGTGTGTGATGAAGATGCTACTTTAGAACTAAGAGTCAAAACTGTGAAGTACTTCAAAGGTGAGCACTGAATCACAAGTTAGCTGTATTTAAAAATAACAAGATTATATGGAGTCTGGGCCTTCTGGCCCATTATGTAGCTAACACGTAACATATGAGATACTAAATGTTAACTTTTACATTGTGAGTGGGGAAAGTGCTGGGAGATGTAACTTGTGTTCCTTACATATAAAAGTACAGTGTCATTTGATTAAACACTTGAATTGTTTTGCCTGGTGTAATTTTCCCTATTCATGAGTCAATGAAGTTCACTTGTGTGGTTTGTTTGCTTTTGATGAAGAAATCAGTATTGGTAAACCTGGGATTATTTCTTTATCTTGATCTCCAGGTTGGATGACTTAGTTATTAGAAAGCTCGATGGTTCTTGGTGACTGCTAATTTTGGTAGCTGGTTACTACGGTTCTTTTTACCATATAAAAAAGAAATCTCAAGGTACCATGTGAAACTTGATGCAGGTTTTTGGTAACAAATCACAACTCTGTCTGAAAGCTAGAATAATTTTTACCCTCTCTCCCCTTTGCTTTTCCCCCCTAACTTTCTGAAACAAGTAAGAAACTGAAATGATCCTTTAAGTGTTCTTTTTGCAAAATGGATGGAAGGTCGCCTTTCCCTTTCCTTCCTTTCTCACAGAAGGAAGCAGAAAAGTAACTTTGAATTTATTAGTTAGTCTCTGGATAAGTTAATCTGGGAGTTCTTCTGTACTTCTGCATGCTCTTGTTAAAACAGTTAACTTGACTTAAGTTGAATAGGCAGGAAGAGTTTTCATGTGAAATAAATGCTTTTGCATCTGTCTCGTAAAGGAACTTTGCATATCTTTACATAAATAAGCTGTTTCCAAAGCAGCATTGATTAAAAGGTTTTAAAATATATTTGTTTTGACATATGGCAGTGGGAATGCTTTTGTAAGCATTTTTCATGCCTCCAGGAAGTAAGTGGATAATTTTTGTTTTCATTTCCTGTTTTTCTTTTTTTAAACAGAAGAACAGGAAATGGAACGTTTTAACTTCAGTACCCAGTGTAGCTGTTTTTCTTTGAATCAAAATGCCCTTTGTATCAAACTTACTTTTGATGTTTCACAACTTTCTGCCAAACTTGTGAAACAACATTACTGACTTGAATTATCCTTTACAGGATCTAAGAAACTTTTCCTTTGTGCTTTGGTCGTGTTGATTTTATAAGTTTTTCTTTTTTGGGTTTTTTTTTTAATTATTTATTTACAAAGGTCTGCAGCAAGTCATTAACTCCAGAAACAAAAATGAGCTGGGTTCTTCAGTCTGTTCTAGATGTGTTGGTTTCCTAGTATGGCTGCATGGTCCACCCAGTGGAGAAAAGAACAGTAGATTTGTAGAATACATCAGAAATGAAAACAGGCTTAATGATTCAGACTGTAAGGTTAGTTTGCAGGGATGCAATGTTTGCTGCTAGATACGTTATATAGCAAGGGTATTTATATATTCTTTGTTACAGATGTCAATTAAAATGTGCACTTACTGTCACATTTCTTTTATGGCTTTTAAGAATCTCTGCTTTTAATTTTGCCTATTTCTCAAATTTGTAGTAGTTGAAGCAAATCTTCACTATGGTTCTAAACTAGGCTCTTTGCAGATTGAGGACTTTGACCAGATACCATTACCAGTCTGTAAGGTTAAAAATGTACCAGTGACTGAATGCCATGCCATTGGTAACACTTTTACTAAGTTGTAACAAACTAAGCAACATGGCTTTTTTTTAATGGATCATCCCTGCACTTCAAAATCTTCTGGGGAGAAGGGGAGTGGGGGTGGGAAATGCACAAAACATACAAGTTGCATCTCTGGATTATTTGTGTATGATTAACATAAACTCAACCTGTTTGAATAGGAAATAGTTGAACTACTCCACTTCTATACATCCATTAACAGTCTCCTGTGCTGCTCGGTTTTGTCTAGAACCAGAAGGACACAGTTACAAAGATATTATACATAAAATTATTACATGTAAATCTGATTGTTATAACATCCTTCATGTGTTGCTGTTAAACATTTATTAATAAAAAAAGATGTGACCTCTCATCAATTAAACACCTGATATGAATTATTCCAGATCTTTTTAACTGGTCTGTGGTCATTACTGTCACATTTCAGTTGAGTAGAAGACAGCAATAATATTTAAGTGATACAGGAAAAAAAACATAATTAGCATATATATGATATATTGTCTTAATTACTACATTGCATAGCCATTCTCTTTTCAGTGAACTATTTAAAAAGTATACTTTGACGTTAGCTCTAAACGTATGGATAGAAAGATGTAGAAAAAGTATCTTTAAAAATGATGTAAAGCAGGAATTGTTGCTTTCCCCTCAAGGTTTAATGCATGTGCACAATAAACTTGTGGACCCACTGTACAGTATGAAAGAAAACTGAGAGAAGAATTCAAGAGGAACTGCATTTGGGCAAACGGCAACAGTTTTAGGTAGCAGATGAGTTCACTGCTATGCAATATACTGAAAACTGTTTAAAATGGGAAATCCTAGGTACTGTATTTTTTAAAAGGTCCAATATATGTACACTCACATTCCGTCTCTATTTGGTGTTGTGCATTTTGCTTTAATATGTAGAACTCTGGCTGTTACAGTAACTAAATGGAACAGAACAAACCAGTGGGAAGACTGCATGTTATATAGGGGTGGAGGGGGTGGGACAGAGCACTTATTTTAGCACAGCAATGCATTGCATCTGCCTGTTAGAGGAAGTGATAGATTATTTCTAATAATCTGTAATTGTGGCCTCCATTTGTGCAACTACATTTAGTATTTGTATTTCTAGGCAGAATGGTTTTGGCCTTTGTTAAATACAATGGACTTGTAATAGCTGTACAATTTCTACTATGAAATGTTCTGTTTACATAATGCACACTGAGCTTTTGCACTTGATTGCCTTAAATTTATCTTATACAAACAGTGTTTGGGCATCTCAAGTCCTGCTGTACAATTCAGGCAAATAAAAATACAGAAACAGTGCCTAAAACTGTACCCAATTCTTAAAAGTGTTATAACTTACTCCGGTTACTTGCATTAAATGTCTGCCATAGCACTTTTCCTCACATGTATTTCAAATTACTTTAGGGTTTTTATATCTTTAGTAATTGTGCTTTATAGATAAGGAGAAATCTAAATGTTCCTTTCTGGATATACCTGATTAATTGTATTGGATGGTGTCATTAAATGCCTGGAACGAAGTTAATTTATAGGAATATGAAATCTGCAAATTTAAATGATCATGTATTAAAGTCTACTGTTAACCACTCTGTTATAATTACCTCTTATTGTATCGCTATCAATATTGAACTGTTACAAGGAATGTTATTTCCTACTTTGGATAAGTAAAACTTAAATTTAACCTATCCTTTCCAAATCATTTTGTTTCTGATGTAAAGTGGAGAGGTTCAGTATTTTGTCTTCTTCATATAAGGAAAAGACTAAGAACCCACAGGGGTTTTTATTATTTTTGTGATCCACTGGCAGAGCCTAACTTGAATTTAGTTTTTCATTTAAATGTTAATTTCTTGTTTTGCTGCTGTTTTGTGCTTTAAGGAAAAAAAATAAGTGGTGGCCTATATGACATGCTTACTGAATTCTTATTGGTTTATAACATTAAACAGACCCTGAACTATGATATGTATTTGATTCCTTAAATGATAGTAGCAAAATCTGTTTCTGTCAAAAAGTTAACTTAAATATTTGTTTGAAGTTGGTATAGACTTAACAAAAAAGTATGAAGTTAACTGTTGAACCAGACTGCTAGTTGAACTTCTTAATTTGGTAAGATGGTTTTCATGTGTTTAGATATGTAAAACACAAATGCAGTTTGCTCTGAGCAGTCTAAACTCTTATCTTTTCAAATAAAAAAACATAAGCAGCCAAGAATTAAATAACTATATATTCTAGCTTAAATCTTGGCCAGTGAAATCTGGGTAAGAATGTCTTCATATACTAGGTCATTTAAGTTTTGGTACTTACTCTTATCTTTAGATTAATCTGTATCCTTTTGTGTCACTGTTACTATAGTAGGATGATAGACTTTTCCTAAAGTAAACTTTATGTGTAGATTGTCTTACTACAGTTTTAAAGAACTTGCCAACAGCTTTTAGCATACTTAAGTAGACCAGCATGAAAGACTTGAAACATTTCTTGCAGGCAAGATTGAAATTAGCTTTTCCTTATGTGATTTTTTCATGTCATTATTTCCTGATGAGAACCTTTAGCAAGTAAAACAGAGTAGTTTGATATTTTTGTGACAACTACTCAGATATAGGAAAAAACAATTTTTAAGGCGGGGGTAGACAAATTATTTTAATAAACTTTTTGACACAGTAGCTGTTCTCATGCTCTTAAAACTTGCAAGCTTCTGTACTTAGCTTGTGAAGTTACAATAAAAGCTTTTAAATTCAAATAACTTTAATTTCATTATAATGTACAAACATATGATTTAAATAGAAAATCCTTTCAATTTGTATTCCCACTTAAAATGATATAAATTAAGTCAGATGTTCCCTCTCACAGTGATAAATTATTATACAATAACTCAAGTATGCTTCTTGTCTCTAAGAAGAGAATAATCTGCTGCATACCACTAACTTATTTCTCAGGCTGTCTCTTTAAAACACGTATGAAGGCATCTCTTGGTACTTCCACATTGCCAATTTTTCTCATCAGCTTCTTCCCTTCTGCCTGTCTTTTTAAAAGCTTCATTCTTCTTGTAATGTCTCCACCATACTATGAAAAGGAAAAATATTTTATTAAGTTACAGTGCTTAATAAACACAAGGGCTTAAAATGAATCAGGAAGGATAGTTACATTATCGAATATCACCTCATTCTCTCTATAGTTATCTTAAGGGAGCAGCAGTTAAAAAGAATGGGAGCAAGTGAGAACTTTAATTCAGACAATTAAAGGTAGATTAATTTACATAGTCTATGTAATATCCTTATGTAATCCTGGATGGCATCAGGGTAGAACTGTAGTATACTTTGGGCTATTCAAATCCTTCTGGAACAGCAACAGGATGGCAGCTCTGATACACTGTAGCATCTTGGCTACCACTATCTGTTTACATCCAAATTAAGCAACCTCCTACAATGCGATGGGATACCGTCCAACCTAGGTTCCAATCAGAATAATTCTTAATAGCTATAAGAAAGGGGCACTTGTTTAATCTCTTCAACATCTTAACTTCAGCTAAGAAGAGACATTGTGTTTTTCCTTATAGCTTTATTCAGCCTTGTTGACCATCAACTATTAACATTTAAGACCTCCTCCTGGTTTCATAACTGAACCTGGAGTGAAAATCTAATTGCAATCAGTCTCTGAAGTATTGCTTTACTATACTTAAATCACCTATAGAAAAAACTAAGAAATTAAGTTAGATAATAAGAATGTGTGCACACGTCTACAAATATTATGAGATGTTAGGTAGACCGGTGTGAACACAGAGTATACACTTTGAAGAAGTCACTAATGTTTCTGATCTACTGCAAGTACCAATTGAAGGTGGCACAAGTTGTATTTAAAAGTAACAGTTTAAAAGCGTCTGCTAATAGTCCACTAACATTCTAGAGCACAATCAGAATGGGTCTCTTCATGGGGATTTCTAAGGTAAGATAAATCTATCACAGTTGCAAGACTCTTAGGTTTACATGCATTGGAATAAGAAAAAATAAATAAAATACCTACACATTTTGCCACAACATTTTTCCTGTAAGCTTTCAATCTGTAAAATAGAGTACCATACAAATTAACACAGTAAAGTGACTCCAGTAGTAAAGCCAAACAGTGAGTTTACAAAATACTATTTTTCTGCTACATTTTTAAAAAGCAAAATGACATTTGCATATATGGTAGATAGAATGTTTTGAATGTGTTAATAAAACATTTTCAAAGTGTTAATTTACATTTCTTAACACATAAAGGCTAAAAGTATTGTCTTTTATCTGACTGTTATGATTTACAGCATTCACACTTCATACATGCCTATGCAGCACACAAGCAAAGTCCTACAGAATCTTTGCTTGGATCCCCACTTCTAATTACCACAATTTAAATGTAATTTAAAACAGCAAAAACATGACATGAAACAAGACAATCAAGGAAGAAGTTTGCCTTACAAGAAGTGTGTGCTGCTAAGAAATAGCTGTACTTGCTCAGCTTGCACATTTCCTTTGTAGTACCACACAGTTCAAGAGGGTTTCTTTGTTTGGTTCATTTTGTTTATATGCTTTTGTGGCAGCGATGGATTTTTTGGATGACTCTGCCAAAGAAAGCTACTTCATCTCCAGAAAATCATTTTCAACAATAAAAAAAACACCTTTTTCAGTACCAAGAAAGTACACGTATTGGTATGACAAGTTGCAGTGCCCAGTAAGTGTAATGCTGACCACAGGCAATTTGAAATAAAATGCTTTTTTTCCAATTAATTTTACATTAAGTCCTTATTCATACTTGCAGATAGAAAGCATGGTGTTTTTTTTTTTTCATAGAAATCTATGAGGACATACAAGAAAAATAATATTTTACAGTAGATTTGAAGTACTGTAATGCGTAGAACTAGAGAAGATATTAAAGTTCATATGTGAAATAGTTTTAATTAAAGTAAAGGGGAAAGAAGAGTTTAACTTACGTTTCTCTGGCGATTATTTTCTTGCCAATAGCAGCCTGGATGGCTATTTCAAACAACTGTCTTGGTATCGCATCTTTTAAACGCTCACACATGAATTTACCAGTAGCATACGCTTTATCACTGGAAAAATAAGTTTTCAGAAGTTACTCCTTTCAGAAATAGTCATAAAATCTCTAAAATTTATCCACAGATCAACGTGTTTGAAAGGAAGATTTTAATAACAGTCTCTATCTTTTTATATTCTTAAACTGACCAGATGAGAACTTTACAATGCAGACTTTACTGACTGGTCTCTGTAAATTACACATTTCATACAAATAAGTGGTACGACTACACTAACTGAAAGTTTTCATAAAAATTTTAATCATGTTTGTAATAAATATTCTGATAATTTACCACACTGGAACTTTTTTGAGTAATTTCACAGCTTCAAATGTTATTTTTTAAACTAGAAGCTCAAGGGGGCATTTTATTGATTCCAGACATGAAAGGTCAAAGATCCACATACCACAGAAGCATTCTGAAAATATCTTTTTATACAACAATGAATTATTTTTTTAATCTAACAGTCTGTAATTAAAAAAAAAAAGTTACCCAATTACACTCAGTATCTGCATATAGAATCATAGAATCACCACGGTTGAAAAAGACCTAAAAGATCATCCAGTACAACCGTTCACCTATTACCAATAGCTCCCACTAAACCATGTCTCTCAACACAACATCCAGCCTTTCCTTGGACACCCCCAGGATCGGTGATTCCACCACCTCCCTGGGCAGTCCATTCCAGTGCCTGACCACCCTTTCTGAGAAGTAATACTTCCTAATGTTCAGCCTGAATCTCCCCTGCTGTAGCTTGAAACCATTCCCTCTGGTCCTATCACTAATGACACGAGAGAAGAGGCCGACCCCCACTCAACCTCCCTTCAGGAAGTTATAGAGAACAATAAGGTCTTCCCTGAGCCTCCTCTTCTCCAGGTTGAACAATCCCAGCTCCTTCAGCCTCTCCTCATACAGCCTGTGCTCCAGACCCACCAGCTTTGTTGCCCTCCTCTGAACACATTCCAGGGCCTCAATGTCTTTCTTGCAGTGAGGGGCCCAAAACCAGACACAGTACTAAGTCAGTACTATTTCAAGTCTGCATATACTGCAGACTTGGGGGAAAAAGAGTAATAAAAGGCCAAAAGAACCAAAAATTGATACTTTCATGAACCACTGAGAGCAGGTGACATTTTTCTCTAAACTTTTTTCTCTTTTTTTCCCCTCATTTAACATTAAAGCAATAATTCTGTAAGGTTGGCCACTCTATTTTGCATCTTTCCAATTTGCTAAACACTCTGTTTATCAAATTGCTAAACTGTGTACTTACTAAAAAAAACAACACATTATAAATCCCATATATTGTTTAGATTTATTCTGCTCCTGCACAATTATTTTTCTCAACAAGGTAAGAGTTTCATTTTCCTACTTCAACCTTCTAAATTAGAGAATTTCAGAACAGCAGTATAAGTAGTATACAGAAATAGATAAGATTATATACTGACTTATTTCTGCAATTACAAGCCAGTTGTTGAATAAGGTCAAAAGAAGAACAAAAAAGTCAGTATAAGGATTACTAAAAAGGGATCATGAAGTTATTTAATGGAGACTAACAGACTTCATGAGAAGAAAGCAAGGGGAGAAGCTGGAAAATAGGCATTATTTTCCTGAGAATCTCATGGAAACAGAATCATTTTAGCAAAGAGTTTCTGAAAGCATTACAATCAGTAAATATTTACATTTCCCTGGTATTCCAGCTAAAGACAAGGCAACAGAAAACTTGTATAGAATAGGGATTATTCAAGGCATGAAAATAAAACTTATCCAGTTTTTTTAGTAGTATATACCATAAACAATTCATAGCTCATCTCCTGGACTGGTCAGCTTTTAATTTTTTTCCAGCACCTTAAAAGATTGTCAGTTTGCATTTATATTTGCATCTCCTCCTTCCACATTAACACAGGAACATTATATTTATCACTTATCTTTCCTGCTATAAAATGCCTTTCTATTTCAGATCTTATCTGGAAGTTGGTCATTTGGTGAAATCTTCAGTGCTGTTTCCACATGCATTTATCGCTCATATTTATTCACTATGAAAACATACTTAATTTTTAATCCTTTGGAATAGAGAATCCAGCCAACCTACTTGTGTATGATAGTTGCCAGTTCTTCAATCGGATTTCCATTTATAAGAATATCCATTTTTATAAGATCTGCTGCCTGGTAGCCTGCATCTTCATAATCAAAACTAAATGAAAGCAATTTAGAAGTTAGTGACTATGGTATTCTGCATTCGTTGTTCCATAAATCTTAGGTTTTGTGAACACTTAATAGAACACTTGAACTTCCTATTACAAACTGTGTTGCTATTTTAAAGTCTCTCAGTATGACACCATTATTCAAAACTGGGCTCAACCTTTATGTAAATTTTGTCTCCAAGTAAGCAGGAAACATCACCTGCTGCTGAGCAAGGTAAACTGGGTATCTGCATATTTACTACAGTCTCTTTAAGAGTTTATTCAAATACCTGTAAACGGCACTTGGAAATTGCTTACAGTTCCCTTTAATAAAGAGATGGGCATCCTAGGTGTCAAAGGAATCAAACACTAATACTGCAGCACTATCATAAAGGAATATTCTTTTTTTTTTTTTGCCCTTCCATACTTTATCTGATACTTTTCATTTCTTCCCCTCATGGGAAAAGGGAATAGGGAGAAAGAAAGAGAGGATGTATTTACCTTGCATAGCCAGAAGACAGAGACTTAAGAGCATCATAAAAATCCACCACAATTTCATTCAGCGGAAAAAGGTATTTTAGCATAACCCTCTGTTCATCAATGTACAACATTTCTTTCTGGACTGCCCTACGGCCCTAGACAAATACGAATATTTTCTATAAGTAACACACAAAACAGATTCAAAAAACCAGAAGATTTTAAGGGTCCTGCTTCAGGTTCCTTTCTTTCAAGAAAAGAAATCTAGTTACAAACTAGATACCTAAAGCAGGTACTTTATTGCCATTGAGCCAGAACACTGACTTTCAGTATGAGGACTCTGTGGTGCAGGAGCAATTTTGTATTTACTTTACACACACGATTTCAAGTATTTAACTTCCTTGAAAGAAATTAAGAACTACTGTCAACCATTATCTACTATAATATCTAGTATCTTTTGAAGTATGATAAGTAGAGCTTAAAAAATGCAAGTGACAAAAACTAAAAGAGCATACCACAGTATACCAACCTGACACAAAACAATTATTTTCCCAATATATTCCTGAGGTGTTACAATAGTGCCAAGAACAGTTGGCTCCAAATACTCAGACACTGAATGTTTATCAGGAAATTGAGCAGGGTTGATAATAGTAATCTCTGAATTACCATACTCCTGAAAAACAACAACAACAACACAATTTTCCTTTAGTTGTTTTTTAAGCATTTTATCCAGTGGATTTTCATCTGTCTCCTGTTTGTTGAGCAAGGATATTTGCTATTACTTTATCCCAATAAGGCTTCTCCATCTCCTAACATACTTCCTTACCCTTGTATAAGACACAGCTTCAACACAAAACCTGTTCCAAGTATTCTGTAAGCTTGATGATGTTGGGGGCATTCTTCTGTAAGCAGAACTTTGGGTTCAAGCTCCCTTAGAAGTCAAAGTGGATTCTGAAGTTTTTGATTCCTTTGCAAGCATCTCCCTTGCCTAGCTTTTCTAGTCTAACATTCCCTTAGGGGCTGGAGTAAAGGCACAAGGAAAGTCATGTTTCTTACTGTACGTATACAATATCTCTGCACATCAAAGAAAGTGAATATTTCACTTCTACTAGCAAGGCACTACTCTGAACAAGCACTGTTTGAAAAACTGAAAACTTGGTTCTTGTGTCTCAGATCAGAAGTATAGAATCATTTATGCCACAGAGGTGTTGCCTGCTTATTTCATAGCAGGCACAATGCCTAAGGAAGATACCAAAATAACTGCAAAGAAAAAAAGGTCTGCATCTCGTATCTTGCAGGTACTGCAACTTCTCTTACACAAATTTGGAATGTCCACATTTTCTACAGTGTTTAGAGGTACATGTTAAGTAATGAATCTGCCTATTTGCAGCCTCCTCTGTCAAAAGATGCTCTCCAGTCCAGCTTTCTCTCAAACTCAAAACACAGGAATTTTAACTGCAATCAGTTCAATGAGCTTTGCACATGGCTGTTTCACCATGATCAAAACCAGACACATCTTCACCAATCCCTACCAGTCTAGAGTAGCATTACAAGCAGTAATTGCTAAAAGCAGTAATATTTCCTGACTGATAAACTTCAGAAGACACCATGGTTTAAATCCAGCAGGCAGCTAAGTACCACAGAGCTCTTTGCTGAGGGATGGGGGAAAGAATCAGGAAAAAAAATCAAAACTAACAAAGCAGGACTCACGGGTCGAGATAAAAGTGATTTACTAAGATAGAAGAGGAAGAGGTATTTTACATAGTGTCCTTTGTTCCCATTATCAAGGACGGGGCAAGATATTAAAAAATAATCCCACAATTGAAATAAGTTTTAAGTTGATTATCAGTGATTCTGATGTTTACCATAAAATAATGTACCGTTCTCCATTTCAGAACTGTAGGTTTTTTTAAAGGAGGCTTTTAAATTGCTATTTACATACCTTTATCAATTTTGCTGAGGAAAGAACAGCTTTATATGGAACAGTAGGTGCAGTCAAAATAACAGATGTGTTATATTCTTGCTCCAAACGTTGATTAAAAACTTCCATATGCAAAAGACCAAGAAAACCCAACCTGTGAGGAAAAAAAAATTAAAAATCATATTGGTCAAATATATGTTGGTCATTCCAGTATGTTAACATTGCTAGTCTGGCATTATCAGACACAGCAAAGAACCTCTAAAAGACTCAATGGAAGTCTAAAAGACAAAAAAATATCAATCACAACAAATTGCACAATCTATGTAAATACAGAACAAAACAAAATACTTTTCATCTTGACCTATCATTAAATTGAATTAAAGCTCTTAATCTTGAAATTAGTTCAATTAAAATTTTTGATGGACATATGAAAATAGTATAAAAGCCTCACCTCCATCCAGCTCCTAACGCAAGGCTACTGTCACGATGAACAGTCACACTGGAATCATTCAATGTCAGCCTTTCCAAAGCACTTTTAAGATTATTATATTCTGTTTGATCTACAGGATACATTCCTGTCAAAACATATTACATAGAAATTTTGTGATGGAGCTTGATCTACTATATACTTACCTTTATAATGCCAGCAGTATTAAACAGTAACAATAATAAAAACCAGACATAGCTTGCTTTCTGTTACAACTAGAAATTTGACTCTTTCAATATGAAAATCAATTCTTTTTCTAAAATCTTATTAAGGTAACATTAAAGAAAAAAAAAACAAAACAAAACAAAACAGAAAAACGTAAGTTAATATTCAAGCCATGATAGAAGGCATACTGTACTCATCTCCTTCTTCATAGTTGTGGAAGATGAGAATACTAGTGAGTATAATCATTTTTGTGCAGGCATACAGTGTAGCCATACAACTAATGCATTAATAAATAAGCAGACAAATTTCATTGAGATGCTCCTTCAGCAGATAAGAGTGCACAGGAAGGAAAAAAAGTGCTATATCAAATTTGCTAATATTACTGTAATTTTTTAAATGGAAGAAATGAATAAAAGCAGTTGTATGTATAATTACTACTTGTAGTAAGTTCCACTTTTCACATCTCTGTGCTCCGATAATGTACAGGAAGCAACACACATGCATGCACAAAGAAAATAAATCCACATTGCTTACAGGATTGCATTTTTCCCTCCTACATTCAATGGCAGCAAAATAACCACGACACAGATTAAGAAAGTTCTCTCAAAACAAATCTAGAAAGTGAATAACAGAATTTCTTTCTTCCATAGCATGTGTAGTAGTTTCCTAAAGGTGGCAGCAACAGTCTAACAGAACCAATCATTAATAAGTAATAATTGGTTATCAAGGTGAAGAATTCAAAGAAGAAAAAAGAAAAGGACTTCATTTTTGAAACTACTAATCCTTCTTTTCCAGATACGAAGAGTTAAAGGCACTAGAAGGAGTACTAATGGCTAGAAATACACCTTGGACTTATAGTCATCTAAAAACAGCCTGCAATGATCTTGCCTGCTGTTATAAAGAGCTATATAAATGGCATGTGCCTCTGTAGCTTAATTTCAGTGAAATTTTAATCCTCACAACTCTTAAATACATCTTAAAAGCTTTAATACTTCTCCTGCTCTTGCTACTTGAAAAAAGTGATTGCCTTTTAGTTACTTTTCTTCTCACCTGCAAAAACCATTGGCTTCGCTGACTTAAAGCCAGGCAAAGGCTCCACCGGCTGTTTATACATAAACAGCGTGTCTCCTATTTGGGCTTCTGTTACTTCTTTCATTCCAGCAATCAGGTAGCCCACCTGTCCAGCATACCTGAATAGAATTGGTATTACACAGACACTTCTTGGCATTATGTATTTCCACTGTTTTTCCCCCACTTCACTTAGTCCAATTGGAAATTCAAATAAATCACCCCCACCATGAGCCCATAAACAGTCTAAAAAGCCACATTTAAGCTGTTTCTTCTCTGAGCTGCAAATTTTGTCTCAAGGGACAAACCATCTGTTGATTTACATAACTAGTTTTGTTATAGTTAAACAGCACAGTCAGCTCTGGATTTTTAATATTGTGCTACTCTCAGTTTGAAAGCTGGAGCTAGAAAGAAGCTGTTGAGGAAGACTGAACAGTTCTCAGCTACCACCACAGCAATTTTCATATGTTAAATGGGAGAAACAACAAAAACAAACACCCTCTCTCAGTATATTATGCTGTTAGGAGAGGAAACCGTGGTAGATGAAGTTAGTAGTAGTGTACTAGTTTTGGCTCAGATGGAGTTAACATGCTTAATAGCAGCCTGATAGAAGAGATATGTTTTGGATTTGTAACAAAATGGTGTTAATACCACACCACTGTTTAAGCTGAATAGTGCTTGCACAGCTTGAAGGCTTTCTTCATTTCTCTCTCTGCCCCTCTCAGCAAAGAGGCTACAGGCTGGCACCTATCAAAGGCATGTCAGCAGACCCAAACTGACCAAAGGCATATTTCCATGCCACATAATATCACCCTCAGCAATAAAACAATGTGTCGTCTCTTCAAGGTAGATGCTGTTCATAGACTGGCTGGATACCAGACTGCTAGTAGGTGTTGTGGATGAGTGTCCTTGCAGCATTCTTTCACCCCCACTCTTTTTTTCTTTTTTTCCTACACTTGTTAAACAGTTTTTATCTCAAACCATGAGTTTTTCTTTACTTTTGTTCTTCCAATTCTCTCCCACACTCCACTGATGTCAGAGGAGTAAGCTTGTGGCTGTTGGAGTATTCAGTAACCAGCTGGATTCAACCCACCACACACAGAAATGTAGTTTCTCATTTAAGAACTTTCACCAAAAAAGTCATTAAAAAGCACCTGGATGCAAATTGATAATGCCTCTTCACTAATTCTGGTGTACCTGATTTTCTTCCCACTGCTGCCATGATGAGACAGTTTCTGGAAGCTGTTGCATTCACGGACTTAAAAGTTTTCCACCCTCAAAATATGCTGCAGCAATAACTAAGATGAAGCCCCATTCCCTTCCACTCTCAAACAAGGTAGTTCCTAGAAATAAATTGGACAGCTGAATATCAAAAGCTAGTCTTGAGAAGAACTAGCTGTCCAGATGTTTCATATACTATGTACACATTAATAAAATGACTCCCTCCCACCAGCTGTGCACAAAAAGCACTCCCTAAAGCTTCTGTCTCAGCATGACATTGAGCACTCAATTACAAATAATCATTACAATCCATAATAACAACCCACAGAACAAAACAAAACAGCCTCTACCACACAATCAATCAAAAAAAGGAACAGAAACAAATTTGGAATCTTACATCAATTTATGATTTCTTCAATTGAAATGTTTTACTCACAGTTTATGTGTTGGCTGTTCATCCGGAGTCAGAATTCCTACTTCATTAACTTCATATCTTTTATTTGTATGTGCAGACACAATTTTATGCCCTTTCTGAATCTCCCCACCAAAAATCGCAATGTTAGCTATGACACCTCGGTAGTGGTCAAAGGTGGAGTCGAATACTAAAGCTTTCAAGGGATCAGCAGTATTAAATTGAGGTCTAGCACAAAAGATTTAAGACAATTATTAAAACAATAAGCAGAGTGTTTTCCATTTAATATTGAATGAATGAGCACCCCCATGCTTTATATCTAAATGAAAGCTATATACTCACAAAAATATCAGTCTAGGAGCTCACCTCTTTTTTCATTTCAGACTGAATTCATTTTCCTTCTCCACTTCTTAAGAACAAAGAATTCTTCTCTACCGATATTCATTATCGTTTTAAGAATTCCAGCAGATATACACTGATTTATTTTAAAGATATCAAACCTGACGGGTCATTTTCTCCGCTTTGCAATTTAAAACTAACTTTTTTCAGCTTAGAAACTAGATTTACCCCATGTTTCTTTATAAACTATGGACTTACAATCAGATGTATATCGAGCGCAAAACTACTGCCAAGGTACTGTATAAATGCAACTCATTGTTTCCTAGATATCCTTACAAGACTTCATAAGTAAAATTAATAACTTACGGTGGAATCTTCTCAATGACCTTTTCAAGAACTTTTTCAACATTCGTCCCTTGTTTAGCAGAAATCTAAAACAAGCCCAACAACAATTTTATAAGACATCTGTCTTACACTCATTCAATATCTATTAAAGCATCACCTTCTCTAACAATAGTTTTGGTGGCAGGAAAGAACATTATCTATATAAATACTCATTACTATGAGATGCTAATTTGATTATAAATACATCAATTACATGTTTTCTCCTCCTGAATGGGAGGTTCTGTTAAGGTAAAAATGAAAATAATTTAGAGGATCCACATGTAGAAAACATTTTATATGTTGCAAATCATCGCACACTACAGTTTTTAACTGAGAATTATTTTTATCTGTCTGGTTTTTCAGGAGACAAGATCTAAAGAAATTCATACAATAACATCATACAGAAACAGACAGACAACACCCTGCTGATTTATTATGTAGCTAATGAAAGATTTGTATACCTGTATCTACTTTGTATACTATCAACCACATTATGAAACTTGAAGAGATCTTACCCTTATACATTCATCAACAGGGATATCAAACAGCTTCTCAAGTTGTTTTTCAACTCTTTCAGGGTCTGCATTCTTTAAGTCAATCTGCAAAACAACGAACTGCTGAATGTACAGGCAGTGACATCTTACGTATGATCCAGAACTGTAGCTCCCAAATGTGCAAGTGAAGGATTCCTTACGTCTTTACTCATAAATACTAAGCGTTTTCAGGAAAAGATACGTATCAAGAATTTTTCAATACTCTGCCTTAGTGCAAATAATTTACAGAAAATTGGACATGAAAGGGTTCTTCGCAAGTCTAAAACAAGTTCAGCTATTACGGGGAAACAAATTCATAAATTAAATTACAGGCTATTACTATAAAATTTCAATCAATCATTTAAGAAAAAGCCTTCCTTGCTTGATTACAGAAATTATCGCTACCATAAATATTTTTTTGCTAAGAATTTTAATCCAAGAGCTGGTAAAATCTTTATTTTACAAAGTATTTTGAAAGTACAAATGCTACCTAAGCTGTTTATGGTAGAATATTAAATACAATGTATAACTACATTTAAACTAAGTATTAATCTTTTTATTCCAATCACACAGATCACAAAAATTGTAAATAACAATATGATTTATTATTTTTTTTTAAATTAAGACTGCATTTTTTATGTTGAGCTGCTACTCCTGTATGTCGTCATTAACAACAACAACAAAATAAACCACGTGGAAGAATATAACAACCATAATGGCAAAAACTTTGAAAGTTACTTCTGTAAAAACTCACTTGAATATCCCCCAAAATAAAAACTAAAAAGGAAAAAGAAAAATGGTTCAGATATCAAGACAATTTTACACAGTGCTTCTTAACTTGATTCACCAAACAGATTCCATAAATAATTTTTCATTGTTGCTGCTTCAATATGTACTTAGTGAAAAACAGGATTTCCCAGCAATTATTAAAGACAACAAGTTGCTGTTATATACTTGTTAATATTTCATTCTGTGCTCCTATTTCTTAGTAATCTTCTATATATTTATACAACTCAACTAGTTAATTTCAAATGCTACAATCTCGTTACCTTGTTTATGACGGGAATTATTGCAAGTTGTGCTTCAAAAGCAAGATAGAAGTTTGCCACTGTTTGAGCCTGAATACCCTAGAAAACATGGATCAGAGAAATTAACATGGGATCCTCTTGTTTCTTTTTAGGTAAATTACACATCATAGAGAAAATTATCATCCAAGTACTCTGTGAGAATGAATCCTTATTTGAAACCATGATTCCATAATCCTAACATTCCACTGCAGTAACTGACTTGTTTAAATGCACCATGAAAATAAAAGCAGAACAGATCTTTGATTTCAATACCCACTCATCACACAATAAATTTATAAAATTTGCATGGGTATCATTGCGTGATCATTTTACTCCTGAAAGATCAGTCAAGAAACTGCTAATCTACTGATTTTAAAACTTCTGATGTTTTCTGAATTTCTCAATTTATTCACATTTTGCTTGCAGGTTTATTAATTTGTAATTTGTCCAATAGCTTCAATGTTGCTAGATACGTATTGCAGGCAACTAGCTAAACCAAGCCTGTCTGAATGAATCAGCACACTCCAACAAGAAAATTAAGGTAACCAAAAGCATACAGTGAAGCAGATGTAAGCTCTCCATATTACCACTTACAAAGTTCATGCAACGCAGAAAGCATCATCTGATTCTTCATTACTTCTGTTTCTATGGTATGGCAACACAGTATCTATTAAAAGGCAAGTGTTTGCCTGTGGCTTGTTTTTTTTTGTTAAACTCTCATTATGTCTTATGGAACACTAATACATTTATGGAGCTAGACTACTGCAAAAATACTAAGGGAAAAGTTAAAACTCCTCTCTAGCTTGCTTAAAGAACTACTGAAATTCCAAGGAGAACACAAAAATTAAGAACTGCACCTCATTTGCATCTACTACAAGAAGGACACCTTGGCAGGCAGATAGTGACCGTGAAACTTCATAGTTGAAATCCACATGGCCCTGTGGAGAAAATTAATATTCATAATTTCACATCTTTCTGAAGTCCTTTGCAAAGATATCTACATTATGATGGCTGTTTGCATATCTGTTCACCCAAAACACAATTCTTGCCAAAATGAAATAAATAAAAGGAAAGAATACATTGAATAAATGCAAGAAGTCATAAACAGGACTCAGCAGATTTCTAAATATAAAGATGTAGCTTTGCGTGACTGAAGCACCCCCTTTGTACTTAACTTACTGGTGTGTCAATAAGATTTAAGAGGTAGTTCACTCCTTTGTAGTTGTAAAAAAGAGATGCAGATTGTGCTTTAACTGTAATTCCCCTTTCACGTTCCACTTGCAGTTTATCCAGCACTTGTTTGTTACGGTCAGTTTTAGCAATTGTTCCTAAGATTTAAAAAAAAAAGAAAGTTGTATTACCTCATTTAGAACATTAGCTCTCCAAATACTACTAATGAGTAGAAAATGTGACTTACACCTGCAAATGAAGTTCTTCCACTTGATTAAGGCAAATGTTCACTTGAAAATAAATTTATGCTTCAACTCTAACATTTTTTAAATGGGCTTTTGACTATGATGTTACAGAAGACACTTTTCTGAATAAGTATAATACAAAGCACAAATTAATGATCCAAAAGTTCCGAAACTGTTCTGACATTTAAAGAAACCTCAGCACTTATCAGTTCCAACCAGCACCAATCTCAAGGGCAAAAGGAACATTATCATGGAGTTTGACAGGTCTGAATTCAAAACTCCATACTCTCACAAGCATCGGGTAAAACTGCCCATACTAAAAATCAGAAGGTAACAACAAAGAAAAACTGATCAGAAACTACTCACCAGGTTTTGTTCTGCTTATTCCTTTAATGAAAAAAACAAAACCCTTCCAAAGGGTATTTCTGAGTGGTGAGGTTAAGCTCTGCTCTGAAATTGGCATCCACTTGGAAGACACAGAGTTGCTTTACAGCTTGCCAAAGGAGCCCACTATTGTAATCTATGTCTCTCTCTTCCAGTTTGAAATTGAAGCCTAATTTCCCTAATCAGTTGTAACATTGAAGATCCCTGAGCATTTCTGCATCACTTCTACTTTACTTTCAACAACACAAAAATGAAAACAATGAAGACAAAGATCTAGAGGATGAGAAATACCTCTGAAGAAGAAAGACAACTTTGCTAACATTTTAGGATAAAGGAAAGAGCAAATCCACAAAGCAACTGAGAACCCATAAAACTCACCCTAGCATTCTTTTACCTGCTAATCAAAACAGAGCTGAAGATCTCTAAAATTTACTGTGCAGCACTACATCAGTTTCAGTAGCAGCAAGCTTCACCACCATGAAAGGCAGTTCTACATAGTTCGCTTAGAAGAGGAGAATAAACTGTTACCTCCTCATACGTAAAAATAGTTGAAGTTCTTCCATTTCAATCACACTTTTGTAAAGTATTCTGTCCAGAATTTCTAGATCACGACAGCCCTTTCTGTCCGCACCAGAAACTGGCAGTAAGCCTGAAACATGCCCTATTTACTGTTTCCAAAATACATTGTTTTATTGAGGGTATTACACAGTTTCTTAACTCTACTGACAGATTTCAACATGAATAAGAAAACATATAAACACCTGTAACACTGCACAAATGGAAGCCTAGAAGCAACCTTGCAGCAAAAGAGCAAAGAGATTATAAAGTTAAGTAATCTACACATCAATAAAGTGTAGTACAGATGAAAAGAGAACACTTACCTGTAATTTCCAGCAATCTGTCTGCTAGCGTACTTTTGCCATGATCTACATGAGCTATAATACTGAAGTTTCTTATGCTTTCAACAGGATATGCTGACATATCTATTTTTTCCTGAAAAACAGAACATTTCTTTTCACAAACCACAGATACAGTCTCTGTGTACAATCTGACAAAGTCTTTTAAAGAGAAATACTTCTTTTCTCTAGAAGAGGCACAGTTATAAAACCCTAAATGGTTGCCAGCGATCAAAACGTTAGCATTTTCTTTTAGACACGGATATATATATACTTGCTATGACCCAAAATCAATGAGCATGAAGCAAAGCATTGTGAAAATCATTATGTTCTTATAAACACAGGCATCTGGAAAATGCTTAAAACAGTTTAGGCTTGTTAAATTACTTAAGACAATGAGACCTGGGGGATTGTAAAGCTAAAGGCATCATGCCTCCAAAGGAAGAACTCCGTGGCACTACCTGACATTAAGGCATCAGTGCCAGTTATATAACGAGGAGCACACAGACAAACGTAAGCAGTGTGTTTTGGCTAAATAAAATAAATAATAATAATAAAAAGTAGAAAACGCCTGACTTCCTTAATTTCTTAGTTCACGCACAGAACGGTCCAGCAGTAACTTCTCGTTCTGTTAGTGTTACTCAGCCAAGGTAATAAAACGTTTTAAGGAAAGGTGGCTTTGCCAGGAACCACGAGACTCCCCAGTAACAAAAACACTGCTGAAAAATTCTGACTCCTAATTTTAGAGACACACAGCTCCTCTCTCCCACCATGTAACACTTGCAGCTTCGGGCCTGACAGAGAAATCAAGCCCAAGGATCTTTGCAAGCATCAATGGGCTGAATAAAGCAACACTATCCCTGACAGTGCCTAGGCTTGGAAGAGCAAGTTCTCCCACTGCGAGAGGAACGCAAATGCTCCTGCAGGAGAAAACCGCTGCTCGCGAACATCTGTCTGCAAGGGCTCCCTCCTACACACATGGCCACCAAAGCACTCCCGAGCCGGCTACACGCCTCTGCAGACCGCATGCTTCAGACTTAGGTACACGCGAAGGGGGCTCACCTTGTCTCGAGCGCTGTAGAAGCGCTGGCAGGCCGCAAGCCCCGTGGGCTGCCAGACTGCAGGACCCCGAAGTGCTGCCGTAGAGCACGGCCGGCGCAGCCGAACCCACCACGGGACCGTCCTGCCGGTGAGAGCCATAGAGCCGGGGCTGGATTCATCCCATCAGACTGCGGTCCTCAGCCCCATCGCAGCACGTTCCCGCTCACCCTCACCGTTCTCTCCGCGTTCTATTTCACGCTGCCCGCTCGCAGACACCGGATTTCCGCGCTGACCCCCGGTACGCCGCTCCGCTCATTGCAGGCGCCGGAAGCGGTGAGAACATCTCCCCAACAGCACCCCCTGCTGCTCTTCCTCCTGCCTGCCTCTTACGAGAGGCTGCAGTGCAACGTTCAGCCGTGAGGTGGCGATAGCGGCCGGAGGACTGCCTCGTACCTCTGCAGCGGTCCCTTGGCTGCCTATAGCGGCCGCCCGCTGTATGGGGGTTTGGGTGCCACACATAGCCAGTCGTTTCATTATGGAAAGCAAGCAGGTTAGACAAATACAGTTTGCTGGTGCTAAATTTGTGCTGGCCATTCTGGCTTGCTACAATGTTCAGTTTGGGGGAAGCTTCGAAGAGGACTTGTGATTTTGTCAGCTATGCTCATCATACACATAATACACAGGAAAAATTTGCTAGCATAGTTCATTATGCTGTACTGATCACAATGAATTTGGATAGCAACAGGATAAAGAGAGACCTTCAGGATATTCATGAAAATATATTGAGAAAGAGAAGCATGTTCCTGAATGAAGAATGAGTGTAACAAGAGCTGTGAATCCAAAGCCGTGATCATACAAATGAGTATAGCAACCATTTCTGGAGGAAAACATAGTTCTTACGAATTGTTTGAATCACTGCAAATATTGGCTTACTCATGTACAGTAACAGAGAACCTAAATAAAAGGTATAAAATAAAGAAATAAAACACAATAAAATTAAATTTCAACATCGCAAGAGAGAAGAATACTAGCAAATCTAAGAAGGCTCTCTATTAGTGAGAATTAAACTGTGCTTTGCAGACTGCCTTCAATTATCACCCCCATAGAGCAATACAAAGTTAAAAGGAATTAAAAACAAAGAAACAAAAAAAAAGCTAGTCTTAAAACTAGCCCCTTCAGAAGGGGAGATGTTGTCTGTTCAACTAGCAACACACTTCTTTTTTTATTCTTTGTAATGACATGCACAAAATAGTGCAGTCATGGAAAGATCTGCAGAGGCAGAAGTTAATACAAACAAAACAGAATGCTCTTGCACTTCACATCTGCTTAGAGAACCAAATCTGCTCCACCTGCACACCTGGCTGGCTGAACCAGCAGTGATCCAAGGCGGTGTACTGGAGAAGTTGCCAAATGAACTCATGCATTGCATCTTTGTTCTGGCGCTCACTCTTGTCTTGTTCATGCGGTGTGAACAGCTATGGAGTGAATGCCAGTCCACAGACAGAGAGATCAGTCCTTTAGGCTGAGCCATTGGCACCGCCATGTATTTTTGAAATAAATGAGGACAATCAGGAATAGATCTGCTTTTCACGTATGACTTCTAGTCATATCAACATAATACATAAAGCAAGTTTAAACTGGTCGTCTTTCATTAGGATGGGGTGCAGTAAAAATCACAGAGAAAGTCATTTGTCTTTACCTTCAATTTTCATCATGGATAAATATACTCAGCAAAAATTAAGATTTTTCATCAGTGTGTCCTGAGCTCCATACGCAACGGAGCATATTTACCATGGAAAAATGTACAGTTCAGCAGAAAAATAAATGTTAAAGTATTTACAGGACAGTGAATTAGTAGCATAAGCATGAACTTTCAAGTGATCCATTTATGTGTCAAAATGTGATGAATGGATGTACAAAATTAACATTTCCTATACTCCAAAAGCCATTAGTTACAATGAGAATAAATTGAATATACATATCATTAACTGTATTGACTAACATTGAAGCCAACCATACTGAATGATGAATTCCAATATTGACAGACTCGTGATTGAAAATGTGGGGTGGGGGGGAAGAGAGAGAGAGAAATGAGCATAAATTTCTTGTCTAATTCTCAACGCTTGTGTTTTACTGTAGCTCCGTATGGATGCAGCACTGAATGTCTTATCAGTAATTATTTCAGTTGAACTGCTAGCTATAATTCTGTTATAATTTCAGATCTGTAAGTGTTAGGTGTTATTTCCTGGCAACTGCATTCTGTAGAAGCAAATGTGTTTGCCAACTGACATGGCGTTATGGCCTAAGTTTTGATAGGATTTGTATGTTTTCCTGCAAGCTGACAAAATTGCAGAAGTAAGCTTTTGCATATTCAGTGATCTTATCATCTGCTAAACTTTCTTAAGTGTGATGGTCACACAGAATGGAATAGAGTACTACGATGCAATGAATAATATAAATAGTAAATAAACATTCCCTTGTTTACCATGACCTGAGAAAATATAGCCTAGATTTCTTAGCTTAAATGCAAACAGAAGATTGGTGTCTATGGAAAGCATGCCCTTTTCTATTCAACTGAGAATATACCTCATTTGGAAGCAATCTTTGGTAGCACTGGGGAACTGTGGAAGTGTGGAAATGAAAACAGATTACATCATGTTAGTTAAAAACAAAGAAAGGAGAGGGGAGAAGCATTTCTGCATTCCAGTTGTAAGGATTTATGCGAAAAAGCATCATTAAAACAAATGAAATACTTCTATTGTCCACTTGTAGTTAACTACATATGGAATAGTCCGACAAAATATCTTTTCTGTCACTATGAGTGGTCAATAAAATTGAGTGACTTCCTTACCAATTACATATGTAGAAATTTACTCTTTCTGTAGATATATTCCTCTTTGCCAAATTCAGGCTTTCAACTGCATAGTAATGAAACTTGGAACTTTAAACAGGAGAAGGCTCTGAGGAGACCTTATAGCTGCCTGCCAGTACCTGAAGGGGGCATACAAGGAATCTGGAGAGGGACTTTTTAGAAGGGCAGGTAGTGACAGAATGAGGGTAATGGTTTCAAACTGGAAAAGGGTGGATTTAGACTAGATACCAGAAAGAAATTATTTACTGTGAGGATGATGAGACACTGGAAAATGTTGCCCAGAAAGGTTGTGGATGCCCCCTCCCTGGAAGCATACAAGGCCAATCTGGATGGGGCTTTGAGCAACCTGGTCTAGATGCAGGTGTCCCTGCCTATAGCAGGGGATTTGGAAATAAATGATTTTAAGGGTCCCTTCCAACACAAACCATTCTATGATTCTATGGAAGACTTTGTATGATTGGACAAGAAATTTAAAAAGTCCTCTTTTTTTTTTTTTTTTTTTTTTTTTTTTCCCCTCCTTTTTTCTCTTGCAGGAAAAAGAAAAAAGATATATATATATATATGAAGTGCAATGTCCAAATTGTACATGCCATTATGTCTGCTTTATGCCTTTCTCAGTGGAAGTTATGATGAAGGGAGAATGGCACAAAGTGATGGCAATGGCTGGAGTAAGAATTTTATTTCTTCAGATTGACAGTGAATTTCTGTTTTGGAGAATTCACTGACACTAACTTGTCATGTTACCACAATGCATCAAGTTGGTCTCAATTTGCGCTTGAAAATGTGACTTTAAGTACAACTTCTCAGCACTTTGTGGGGATGATTGACAAACAGTTCATTTCTAGTCAGGCTGACACAAGTAGAAAACGTGAAAGTATTTCTAGCCTTAAAAATATAATAGCAAAGGCAGTTGGAATCTTACCATCTAGTCTTAAAAAGATGTAACAGACAGTGAGTGAAATAACAATGATTAAGAAGTAAATACCTGAGATTAAAAAAAAAAAAAAAAAAAAAAAAAAAAAAAAAAAAAAAGATCAGAATATTTCTTTTTTTTTCTTTTTTATTTTCCTAAAAGTTGTGTTGAATTTCATGTTTTTAGACCATAGTCTACAAAGGAAAAAGACTGTAAGGGAATTTGTAATCTAATGGAATAACTGTTTTTCTTTATATTAGAAAGGTTTGTCATTTAAGTCATTCATCTTCTACACTCTACTTGCTAGGAAGAAATTACTTTGGAATTGTATTCTACATACTTCCCTGAGTTCATAATTCCAATGCATTTTACTGAGCAATGGTGATGAATATTTCTTCCCCTTCCTCTCCCTATACTAAGTTATTAAAATACAGGCTGTGAACTGCAGCTTTGCACCAGCCTACTAGTCTGTCTATTTTAAGATTTTCTTGAGGAGATTTAATGAGCATTAGATGGGCTTTTATTCACTTGATTTGTGTTTACAAAATAATTCAAATGCTTAATAGGTTTCATCATTTTAACAAAGTGCATATTGAGAAAAAAATATGCTAATGGTAATGATTAGTAACACAAGAAATTCTATTTCTAATGAAACTTCTTTTATAAAGTAATGTGGAATTTTAAAGTGGATTTTCACTCTTCTGTTATACATTTGATTTTACAGGAATTCCCTGCATCTTAGAGAATACCCAAGCTAAGTTCCTTGAGTTTTTGATCCAAGCTGTTACATTTCTCTTACTGCTTTTCTTTCTTTTCTAATCAATTAATTTTCCTCTCGTGTTCAGATACTTCTCCATTATTTTTTTTTCTTTTTTCATTGAGAAAATTCCAGTAGCATACCATTCCCTTTATTCTTAATTTATTTATGTGTTGAAGAATAATTTTTTGCCAGAAAGTTTCTGAAGATAATGCTGCCATCAGAAAGCGAAACCTGTCTAACATTTCTTTTGACATCATCTTAAATACGTGTGTTAACTGAGTCTGCCTAATGATACAATTCAGACTCCTTTGCATCTCTGACCTGTCCTTCTGATGATCTAAATCATTCTCAGTCTTTGTGTTGTTTTAAGACCATTAGAAATGACCTTGTTTCCTAGAGCTAATAGACAGAATTGTTCAAGTCTGCACAACAAAGTTAAAACTGCTGGATTTCCACTGGAAGCACAAGTACTTGTTGATCATTTCCTCTCCCCGTACACTGAGACCTTACAAGTAGTCTAATCAATGTTATGTGCAGTGTAAAAGCTGTTTTGTTGCAGTTTCTTAATAAAAATAAATAAATAAATAAATAAATAAATAAATAAATAAATAAATAAATAAAGAGTTATCAAAATCATATATAATATACAATCTATTTTTTTAATATATATATATATATTGAGATCGTTATATTTTGACACAACTTGTAATCTCAGAAGAAATCTAGTGACTTTGGTGGGATATATTTTCACAAATCCAGCTTGATTGGCATTATGTTATCCCCCTTTAGTTCTTAATTATAATCCAGTAACATCTATTCCATTATTTTCCATATGATTGGTGTTAAGCTGACAAGCCTATAATTGCTTTCTTTAAAAGCTGAAACACGTTTGCTGTCTACCAGTGCTCTGGAACTGGCAGTATTTCCTGAGTTAAGCAATGTTAACTGTGCGCAGAAAGCTCTGGACAGCACTTCTGGGTGTTTTGTATGCAAATTATCTGGATACAGTGGATTTTGAAGTATAATGTTGCAATGTTTTCTGATATTGCTACTAGGATGAAAAAAATAATGTGACATATATCCATATACATATCTTCTTGGTTTGATTTGGACAGAAATGAGTTTCTGCATGAGGAACTCAGAAATGAGTTCTTTATAATAAATATCATGTTTCATCTAATAAGTTAGTCACCTAATGAGTCAATATGATTAAATATTTTTTTCTTCCAAGGAATGGATTTAAAGAAGTCAGCACTTTCCACTTTAACTCTGCTAAATAACTCTTATCAAGTGACTATAGTTGCTACCTCCTTATTTACAGAAATTTATCAACTCACACTTTCTTTTGTTCCTGGGTGACAGTTTTCTTTTACTTTCTGTTCCCTTCTAAGACTAATTTTTAATCACCTGTCTTTGATGATGGCACTGACACTCTGAGCAGCTAACACAATGCTTATTTGTTCTGGATTTCAAAGAGAGCTTTGTACTCTAGGTCCATATTCACATTCTATTATTTTTAATGGGTATTAGAGGCATAGTTTCCTGCAAGGTTACTTCATATTTTAAAATATTTAGAACAGCCTTCTCACAAATAAATCAAATCTATGAAATTGCCATGTCAAAGCAGTCCAGCTTTAGTGATGCTCCAAAGAAATCCAGTTTCAGAATGATATACTGCATTTGTTCCCTTACCCATCCATTCTATAAGAGTTTATAAAGGCTGTTCATTTATAAGGATTGTTAAAAAAGCCATTTCCTTTATGATCCAGAGAAAAGTAAGTTGCACTGACAAAATTCAAGAGCCTAGGTTCACCATGCATTTATACATCACTCAGATTATGCTAGGTAAACAATTATTTAAGAAATTGAATATTTTTCAGCATCTTTTTTTTTTTTTTTTTTATTCACATGCTGTCAAGCAAAACATTGTAGCTTATTTTGTTCAGTACCACCTTTTCCTCTATCACTTTGTAAAAGCTGTTATTATTCAGGTAACATTGTGGTCTTGCTATAATTATGAGCATCCTTTCTGAGTTAGTGCTAATATCAACACTGAAAGAGACATTCCGTAATTAGGTATAAGTGCAGATACATCATCAAAAGCAGCAATTCCCAAACTTACATCTGAAGACAGATAGGGAGCTAATATCAACAGCCATCCCGTCAAGGACTGCTGGTCCATCTTCACTTTCAAAACACAATTTCTGAGCTACTACAGCCTATTGAGCTTTTGGTATCTTTTCAATTTCTCTGAGGCACTGGCCTTTCAGCCCAATTTGTGGCTGAAGTCTTTGCGCCTCCTCTGTTGCTAAGCTCCCCAGGGCAATTGGTATTTCTTTTGGTGTTGCTGTAAATAAGTCAGTCGCTGTCTGCTGCAGCAGCTAGTTCATTAGTCTTCCTTCAAAGGCACACATCTGCTCTCTGTCCTCATTTCACAGATTGCTCAGCTGCACTTTGGGAATAAATGCTATGTGTGCCACATAGAGTATAGCTGGTGGTGTTTTGTTGTTGCATCTCCATTTCTCCCCATCCCAAGGTCTTCCATCTTCTAGTTGGATACATTCTACCTGCTCCCCCACTGCAACCTGAGGTTAACTCTTCCTTACTTGTTATAAAAAGAGCTGGAATCACAATTGTATTAACTGGGAATACTGTAGGAATACGATAGTGCAGTCAATTTGCTTCCCTCAATATGGATTTCTTGAAGTCTCACTACCTCCCCATGACAGGCCTAGAAACAAAATAGTGTTTTCTCAAATGTGGAGTTCAATTTGGAGCAGCTCAGGTTCAAAAGGGTGGGAACAAAAGGAATTTACTTTGCTAAACTGTTACAAGAATGAGTTTAGGTTCTTCTAGAAAAGGAAAAACTGATTAGCCATGATTAACTGACCTGTGCATGCAGAACATATCTGTAAGTTCATGTAGTTCCTTCTTGTTACCTCAGCCACCCTTGCAACTGTTACGCATCTCAGTGCTAGGAGCAGCAGCTCCTAGTTTTATCTCTCAAAAAATCATTGGCCAAATCTTAAGTCTAATGCATAAATAGAGCAGGGAGTTTCAGACTGGTGGATGCACTAGCATGACTTAATGTCAAGAAAATAAAAAAGGACACATATGGCTTAATAGAGCTTATTTAATTATCCACAAAAACATAGTCTCACTTTAATTACCACATATGTCTGATAGAACAAGACCTTAAATAACTTGATGAGCTTAATTCATGCCTATTTTTCCATTATTAAGATACATTATTTAAGGTAATTCACCACAATGGTTGAACAGAGTAAGATAAACCTCATTGGTTGACATGAATGATTTGCCCCATCCAATATCTTTTCTTCAGCAGCAATGCAAGGACTGGGAGCATGCAAGCTTGGCAAGTGTTTTCTGTTTTGACCTCCACCTTTGCGCCTTTCTTCCTTCCCTTCAGCATGAAGATTCCTACACTTTTTAGGCTCCACACCTTTAATCATTTTTGTTGCCATTCCTTTCTAACTCTAGTACTTCACCATCTCTGCTTAAGGTCTGATTTTCCTGAGGCTGAAAAGACAATTTAGAAGTTCATTGTTTAAACATGAGGTCTCTTTATATGGGACAGTCCTGAGGATGACAGCAGTAATTCAGCAGGGCATATGAGCCATATCTGGAGGAACAAAATCCGTGTTCCTTGTTAATTCTATTCAATTTCCTCTAGACATAGATCAGGCCAAGGTCATTAATCTCTATTTTAATTGCTTTTCTTTCTCATTAACTTGTCTATGTTAGAAAGCTTGATTCATCCAGCTGTGGAGAAGGGACAATTAAAATCTTTTTGATGGTTATTGCCTAAAATCCAATCACAAGTAAAAAAAGTTCCTGAGCAGAAGAGGAAGGATTGCTCACATGAGACATTAGTATTAAAGGTTTTCTAAAAGAACTGTTTTGAGTGTTTGATTTTTAAAATCTAATGTGCAGTGAATGAGAGTTTTGTACCTACTATTTTTAACAGTAGAAGGATGCATGTTCTCATGCATGAGAATATTTGCACTTAATTTTATTTCTTTTTTTGCCTTGAAAATAAAAGTCACAGGGTACGTTATTTGCACTTAATTTTATTTCTTTTTTTGCCTTGAAAATAAAAGTCATAGGGTACGTAAGCTCAAACACTTAAAATTTTACAAATTTATAAGCAATGAGATCTTTATAGAAGATCTTTAATTACAACACAGGCTTCAGCACTAATCTGCTGTTTGGATTATGATTGAGTGCACACTATGTCACGACAAGCCTGTACCCTGGATGACCTTAGCCTGAATGAATGCTAAACTCACAGATCTCTGTTGCTTCAATTTGGCATCTAGCACTGTGTCAGTGTATAGAATTTGCTTCTGAAGAAATGCATCTCCTGTACACTTTTCCTTTCCAAATTATGCAAGGTCCAAGAAAGCCTCGTGGGCGATGGTAGATTTTTCTGCACACAGGTATGTGCTGTGTCGATCTCCATTGGACACTGCAGATAGTATGCTGTGTCTCTCAGACTTTTGGCAAGGTCAAGACATACTCAGTTAAAGAGAAATTCATTAGGAGGACCAGATTAATCATTAGTAGAGGCTTTCTCTGGTGATTTAGGTTTACTTCAAAGATTTGGATTGATTTCCATTTCTTTCCTTCCTGTGGGGCAAAATAATGACAACCAACAGACTCATATAACTTTTCTCTTAGCTTAATATTTCTGTCTTTTGCAATCCCTATACACATACAATAATATGAACAAAGCAGCATATATCTCCAGAGGTCTATTGGCACCAACACCATTATTTTTCTGCTTTTTATATGACTGAGCCTGGCTACAGTCCTCAGTGTTTGATTGCTTAAGTACAGAAAGGAACTAAAATTTTGTTGGAGAAGTCCTTTAAGACATCTGCATGTTTTCCAAAAAGAAAAGCTCACTTTCTGGAGTTAATATTCCCTTTAGACAACTTGTGATCCGTAGATTATGGACACAAAATGCTGTAGCTGCTCTTCTGAAACCTTTAGAGCTTACAGTGCCTGTGTGTGCTTATTCTAAAGAAATAATTACTCTTTGTCCTTAGGAGTTTCATGACCTCCACACAGAAGAAATGTTTTCCTGAAACCTTACCACTTACTTCTCTTGTTCACTGTACGCTTTTGGAAGAATCATTATGATTGTGTAGCATGCAATGTTACAGTTTTGCTTCCACACTAAGAGCCCTGTGAAAGGCATTTCATGTTTGTTAAATGACATCATATTTTATTTTTTATGCTTGTCTGTGGTCTCACAGAGAAAACTGCCACAAAACCAACATTTCAATGAACAGTAGAAAATCGCTGTAGTTGGTCTCAGAAGCTTCAAATTCTGTTCCCAACAGTTGGCTGACTAAGTATGGAAAGATCAGCTAATCTCTCATTTTAATCATAAAATAGCAACAATACTGACTTCAAGCATAAAATACTTCACAATCTATTGAACAGAAGCCCTTAAAAAAAAAAACAAACAAACAAACAAAAAAACCCACAATGAAAGTATTTTTTATGTGTTTGCTGTTTCTGTATGCCTGAAGATATGTACTCTATTCATTCAATGCAAGGGCAAGTCAATAGAATTAGATACCTGCATTTCATATATATTTTTAATTTTTAATTGTAATTTATTTTGATTTTAAATTATACCCTCCTGGAGTGTAAATATGCATTGTACTTTGCATGCCTTTTTTTCCATGAGAATATTTGAAAGAAACTGCACCTGTCTGTGACACAATAGAAAGTATGTGGGGGAAAAGAAAAAAAGAAATTTGCATAAAAACAGTTACAATATCACTGGCTTTTCTTAACATAAAAGTCTTGACTACTGCACTATACTACTTATCTACCTGTTCTGGCATTCTCCACAATAACTTTCATAACTGTTGGCTAGGTTTCAATATGCTTAACAGAGAGACATGGCTCTTAATGCAAATTAAGTTTGTACAAATTTCACAAGATAGGCTATTAATTAGGAGGTAAAAAAATCTTGTTTGCAAAACAATAAAACAAATCTCAAGCTTTTTAGACACCAAAGAATCAACCTGAAAACAAGCTGTTAAATGTGCTCCAACCACAGAAAAATCCTCAGGTGGATATTTGTAGGTGGATATTAGATTTTAAAAGTGTTCAGCACAAGACTGAATCTGTTGTCAATCTGTCTCTGTTAGTTCTCATACCATGAAAATAAATTTTCTCTCAAGAAACCTTTTCTCTTGTAAGAAGCATCATTGATATAAGCAGGTTTGTAACGTATTTTGGTATATCCTTAGCCAGGCAGCTTGTCCAAGGAATGGAAACTGACCTTTTCAAGGTATTTTGTATGAAAGGCAAAGAAACAAGGAGATGTTAGCTGTTTTGTATGGAGCAAGCAGTCCTAGGGCAGAAATACTGTACAGGAAACAAATTTTTCAAATTGGGATGCTTTGGAATAATCAGGAATGGTTCCTTTTCACTTTTTGGAAGACATTAATCTGAGCAGATCATTTAACCACATTTTATATTCTTTTGCTGCTTCCAGCGGCTTATGGTGAAAACTGAGAGGGGACAATAAATGTTACGAGTCAGAAGTTGAAAGAAGCTAATGCAGAACAGATTCCATCCCAGTTGACAGACCATCCCTACCCATTAGTCCACACCGTGCATAATTTTATTTACCATTATGCCATATCCTCTCCACCAAACATTGCTTTTTCCACACCAAGGACCTCTTGCTGACCTGGCATGTGTACCCCATTCCAATTATACTGTTTATATCTTACTCTCAACATGAGAAAGAAAGGAGGATGAAACCTAAACTCTATTCAAGTTGTCATTGAATCACAGATTTATACGGTTGTGTAATTATGTTCTCTGTTTTATTGTCTTCTCCTTTCCTAATAATTTCTTACTGTGGTTTTGACTGCCAGTGAGTACTGATGCATAAAACCAGTCATGCAGGAACACATAACTTCTCACTTGTTTATTCAAATCTAAGAAAATATTCAGCACAGAAAAGACAAATGCTTCAGATTTTACTTCTTCATTTTCTGCCATTTATGCTCCCTCTGAAGACCTATTAAAATGGAGGTGTGTGAGCCCTGTTGCTACAAAACTCATTTAGTAGATGCTTTAAATAATTAATTTTGTTAAAATTACTTTGTAGAATTAATAAACGTTATATTTCTTTGCAATTATTTTTCCTCTCTTATTTAGTAACATATTTTAATACTGTCGCACTTATATAATTATTAATAGGGACTATAACTGTAAGTAATTAGGCTTAAGGCTTACTGAATTATGCCTTAATGTGATTAATTTTTACATTTGAAAAAGCTATAGAATAATTGAGTAATTATTATAATTGATTTGCCATACTCATCAGTTAAATGTAAGTAATAAATATGGGATTATTTATCTGACTCTACAGACAGAATCCTGAAGCCTTTTTAATTCTATGCCATTTAATCCTATGCTAAATATGTTTAGAATATATATATATATATATATATTTTCAAATTTTAAATTATTTAAATTGCAACATTGTTTCATAAATACTTAAAACGAAAATGCCATCTTTGGAAACCGAAACATTCCACTGGTTCCTGCCTTATTTATTTATTTTATTATTTTTTTTCTTCTTTAAGGTTAAAGAAACCCCAGCAGTTTAGAAAAAGCAATGATTTCACATTTTTCATGTACCATATTAAACTTCTTAGTACTTGCCAGCTTCCATTCTCATTTTTGTTTTTGATGGTTAGACATCATCCAAACAATTTTTTCACTAAGTTATTAACATCAGTCAAAGCAAGTGTGGTTGCATCCCCATTCTGTTCTAAAACTTTGAGGTAGAGCAGTTTCTTTTCCCTCATCTTGACACGTGTCAACCTTTCCCCATTTTAGTAGGTCAGTGGCATCTAATACCTGAAAGAATGCTCAGCTCAGGCATCCCTTTGCTTTGTCTACATCCTTGTACCAATAAATATTGACTGTGAACTCATTTTGTACCAAATTTCAATATCAATGTTTGCTTTAGCCACCTGTTGTGAACCTGAACATGCAGCATTGGTAAACTGCTCTTGTGGCTAGTGACACTGTGAAAGTTTTATAGCTCTTCTACTTTGGGTTTCATTTTACTTTTGACTAATAGCTTCAAGAGCCTCTTAATTATTTACTGTCTGTTTTATCCTAACAGATTATGATCAAATCACCTTATAACCACCTCCAATTTGTATATTTTGCTTCAAGGTGTCTGCTAGATTAGGTTAACAAAGCTTATGTCCTGTAAGACCCCATTAGAAAGACATCTCCCCTTCTTTCAATTACATTTGAAATGCATCTAATGGCAATTATTTAATCAGTATAATGGCTGTCCCATTAAGCAGTGATGGTTCTATACTTATTGAAGCAAAATCAAATAAAATGCCTTGTATAAATATGGGTCATCAGTGGTTACCTCTCCCAAATACTAATCTTATTAAAACATAAATTAGTCTGAAATTGCTAGCTTCCAAACCCCGTGTTGATTGGATACATTGATTCAGTTATTTTTTATGTGAACCAATAGTTCGCTGGGATTAATCTTATGTTGATGGGCAAATAATTACTTGGGGTGTCTCATTAGCCTTTTACAAAATGGCATATTTACTTCTGATCTTTTCAGCTTTCCCATTATTTTGTAACCTTGCAGTATTGAAAATTCTTGACCAGTTTTGAAATTTGATTTTCCCTGTCCTTCTCTACTCTGCCCTTGTGAGGCACCACCTGGAGTACCATGCCCAGGTCTGGGGCCACCAATACAGGAAAGACAGGGAGCTGTTGGAGAGAGTCCAGAGAAAGGCCACAAAGATGATCAGAGGGCTGGAGCACCACTTCTACCAAGACAGGCTGAAGGAGCTGGGTTTGTTCAGCCTGGAAAACAGAAGACTTCAGTGTGATCTCATTGCAGCCTTTCAGGACATAAAGAGAGCCTATAAACGAGAGGGGGGTCAAGTCTTTGAAAGGGTTTGTAACAGCAGGACAAGGGGAAATGGCCTTAAGTTGAAGGAGGGAAGATTAAGGTTGGACATTAGGGAGAGGGTGGTGAGGTGCTGAAACAGGCTGCCCAGAGAGGTTGTGGATGCTCCATCCCTGGAGATGTTCAAGGCCAGGTTGGATGAGGCCCTGGGCAGCCTGGTCTAGTATCAGATATGGATTTTGGTGGCCCTACCTGCAGCACAGGGTTTGGAGCTTGATGATCCTCGAGGTCCCTTCCAACCCAGGCCATTCTATGATTCTACGAAACTTTTAGGTACAGAATTGTAAGATATGTTTTATGTACTTTTTACATGGAGTATGTTTAATCATCATTTGGCATTTCTAATTTATATGTCTATTTTTTATTTTATGGATTATTTCTTCTGATAGGAGGGTGACAGTAGTAGTATGTAGTAGTATTAGTAGTAGTAGTATTCTGTCCATTTGTACTAAATGTAGATAGTCACTATTTCTATTGATCACTTTTCTATCAAATACTTAGCTTTTTTTTTTTTTTTTTTTTTTTTTTTTTTTAATCTGCATCATAGTTTCTAATATCAGTTATATCAGTTTCCATATTTGTATTTCAGATGCACTTTTATATGTTTATACACAGGGATATTCATGTAGAATAAATGCATAGTTTAAATATATTTAATGCATATTATATTTGAATTTTATATATGGGTAGAAAATACATGCATTTCAAGTTTATTTTAATACCTCAAAATATAGATTTTTTAAACATTTTCATGTGCCCTTTTTTTTTTCATGACTGGACAATATTCTTCAACAATTTCACAGATCACAGAATCACAGAATGACCTGGGTTGGAAGGGACATCAAGGATCATGAAGCTCCAACCCCTCTGCCTGGCAGGGCCACCAAACTTCCATGTTTACTAGATCAGGTTGCCCAGGGCCCCATCCAACCTGGCTTTGAATACTTCCAGGGATGAGGCATCCACAGCGCCCCTGGGTAGCCTGTTCCAGGACCTTACCACTCTCCTAGTAAAAACTTCCCCCTAACATCCAACCCAAATCTTCCCTCTTTCAACTTAAAACCATTTCCTCTTGTCCTACTATTATCGGCCCCTTCAAAGAGTTTACACCCCTCCTGATTATAGGTAGCCTTCAGGTACGTCGTTTCCCTCTATCAGTCTTTGTGTTTTTTTCCATTTCAATTCTTCCTTAAATTACCTTGTCTCATAATTATTCCAAGTCATTATCTGACAGCCATTATGCACATATGTATGCATATTTTCATTTGTGTAACTTTTTCTAATTGAAAGTAGCAACGTATTCATATCATTTTTTGTGATTATAATAATCAGGCATTACCTAGCCAACAAGAATTCTTCTATTTAAAATAAATATATTAATTTTAATTACCTTCTTCAAGGAGAGGTGCTAATCCTATTTCATTCCCCACCCTGAGTTGATATAAACAAGATTAAGAATTTATATCTAAACAGAGATGATTAAACAATACAGAGATTAGCAGTTTGCTAAGGCATGAAACTGAGAATTTACCTTGTTGGATGTAGCAGTATGGAAGTTGTAGGCAAAAACTAAAAAAAAACAACAAAAAAACAAAAACTGTGTGACAGATTCTTTACAATGTCTGCAACAAATACCATGCCCCTAAGCAGCAGAAATAGATGCAGTATTTTTTTCTGCTTCTCATCATTCTTCAGTTCTGGGCTCTTCTGGGGACATGCATATTTTTAAAATAATATATTTAATATAATCTTTTCTTATTTGAAAGTGTATCAATACTATAATTGTTTAAGAGGTCTATAGGTCATATACCAACAGGGCATGATTATTCTAATGAAATGGAAGTCATTTGGCCTTCAACCACACCAAATTTAATATGCACCTGAGGCACAGATTAATGACCTGCTAATATATCTCATTTAATGTCTCATTCCTCAAATAAACTAGTTCAAGTGATCATTGGGAAACTATCCAATCCATAAGTGAAAAAAGCAGCATTTGTTATGACTTACTGAGTGCCTGTGACTAAAGTTTGTGTAAATAGAAAGTTGTCTTTGAGGATTAGGTACTACTTCAAAATTCACTCTGTGCTGTAAGTTTCCTAGCAGTTAAGACTGTAAAAGAAAAGCTCCTAAGGTTCTATAGTGGCTCAGGGACTGAAGCAGATATTATGCTGAATGATAAATGGAAAAAAAAGTTAACAAAAATCTGATGTTTATGCATGCAGTGAAGGTTCTCAAAGGGTGATAGTCAAGGCTCATTGCCTTTTATTTTCATTGCTTGCTGTGACCCTGGTGTGGTGAGTGCTGCACCTCGAGAGACCTTCTGGCAGCCTTGAAGATGGATGGGAACACCTAGAGTAAGAGTGGGGTAGGAAGAACCACATTCTCTCCAAATTGATTGCAACCAAAAGGTTCCCCTGCCAGCCACAATGAACACCTTTAAGGTTGCACATGACCCATAGTACACCCTCAAGGAATGTCTGCTAGGAGCATACCTCCAGTTAAATATATATTTTTATTATGAATATTGTTACATACAGTTATAAATGTTTAATATTTGAAAACTCAACTCTCGAGGGCTCCAGAAGGATCTTTTTCTGTATCTACTTAAGGACAAAGCTGTCGGATACAATCTACATTGTTGACTGAAAATTACATAATTCTGCTTATTTTTTTCTGCTTTTCTTAGAGATTTTTATCATCTGTTCTTATTGTTGTTACTTCTTTTGCATATGTCCATGTTATTGACATGCTGTGTGGTTTTTTTTCATCACATGCATCTGTTCAGTGATCAAATTTAGAATCTTATAAATAGCACTAAGCTCATCCCTGTTAACGCAAGAGGATATTTTAGGTGTTTTCCAACATGTAAATTCAACAGACTGGAGTTTTCATCAATTAAAAAGTAAGTAACCTTAGCTCCCAATTTTTCTTTAAAAATAAATAAATAAATAAGAATATTTTTCCCGAATTCTACTACACAGATGAAGTATGTACCTATTTAATAATTTAATTCCTTGTAGTAATAGCATAGAATATTAAAGACTCGCAGAAACTGAACTATTGAGTTGGAGACCGTAATCTATTAAAATGTAATCCATGTAAAACCTGTATTAAACATATTTACAACACGTTATTTTCTTTCCTAAATCTGGAAATCCTGCATGATGTTTCCAGCAGTAAAGAAAGCAATATCATACAAGTTGAATGTATTGGATAAATGAATGGATTCAGTGTGACTATGCAATGCAATTTAGAAATTTTAAAATGCATTTGAGGTCCCTGTTGAAATACTAATCTTTATAACTTTTACCATATAAACATTTCTGCAAAGGTCTTTACTGTAAGTAGCATGTGTCTGACAAAAACAGAGATGCAGTAAAAGTGAAAAGAGTGTTTCGCCAATGATATTTGAGATGTTGGAAAAGAAGGCAAAAGTAAAGAAAAGGGGAAAGTTTTGGGAGATACTAGTATCCTACATGAAAATGTAAGAAAATCAAAAATTTTTATAGTTAAGTCAGGTTGTTGAGCAGATTAAACCACTTGAATGCTAATCAGTTGGCAAAACACATACATAGTACTTATGTCTGTGTGTTATACATGTATACAAGTAGGCAAAGATCCTGCCCAGAGCTTCAGGCTGGAGGAGAGCTCAGGGGGATCTTAATTATGAATATAAATATTCAATGAGAGGGAATAAAGATGAACATTAAGTTAAAAATCTAAAAGTAAAATATAAAGTAAAAACAAAGATCACCAGAATGATAATGATGATGTGAAAGAGTCCATTCTTAACCTTTTGTGTTCTCTTTTGTCTGTATATTTCTTTTAAAATAAGGAAATGAACTCTTTAGAATAATAGTTTATTTATCTTCTTTCACACAGAATCGTAGGGATTGTAAGGAGCCTCTGGAGATCATCTAGTCCAACCTAGTGCTAAAACAGGTTCCCTGCAGCAGGTTGCACAGAAAAACATCCAGGTGGGTATTGTACATGTCCATAGAAAGAGACTCTTGGGGCAGCCTGTTCACGTGCACTCTCACAGTAAAGATGTTCTCTCTCATGTGCAGATGGAACTTCCTATGTTCCAGTTTGTGCCTTCTGCCCCTTGTCCTGACAGGAAATTATGTATCAGTAATTGGAGAAAGTTTCTTCCTCCACTCTAATGCCATGTATAAATTAGTATACAGTAATATGGAAACTGAAGTTGGTCTTTTTTGTCAGTTCCTTCTTTGTGTCAGTTCCAAAGATTATTTTGAATGCATGGCTTAAGACAGCATAGATATTTGCTTGTACAAAAGATGATTTTATCAATATACACAATTATTTTTTTTCCTCATCAGGATGGCAAATTTTGAGCAGTTTCACTGTGACTTTTACCAGTCCAATTACAACATAGATGACCAAGAAGATTACAACACTTGTGACTCTAGTGGAAACAGAAAGTAAGTATGCTAGCAAAAGAAAAAAAAAAGAGGGAGATTTCAAAACTCAGGTGAAATTAGTGACAAAGAAAACCATTCAGTTGAAACAAAAGGATTTTGTGAACAATACAGCTGAAGTTTTAAGGGTGAAGTAGAAGTTGTAGCTGTAGAAAGATGAAAAGAATACTTTTCTTCCTTTCTCTAATGTATTTTTTTTAAATCAAATGGTGACTTGCTCCTGTGAAAGAAGGACACTGTGGAAAAGAAGTTCTACATTAAGGAGATTTCTAAACAACCATGATACAGGAGGCTGGATGTTGTTGCAGCCTTCCTGTTCAGCACCAGATGGATCTGGCTGGTCCTAGGATTTGCACAGGGAGATTGAAAGGAAGAGACCTGGCCTGATCTGACAAAAAACTCACTGCCCCAGAAGCAGTGATTCATTCAGCCCTACCCACAATGGCAGTGCTCTACAGAGTCAGCACCTCCCTTCTAGAAAATATCAGGGAATAAAAAATCATTTTGATTGGAGCAGAAAGATGGGCATCAAAGGATAAGAAATTAGGCCTAGCTCTCTCTATGCCTTCTTGTCATACAGAAATGAAATAATATGTAATAATAATTCAGAAATCATAGAAAATAGAGCAGGAAAGAACTCTGAGATCTATACCTCCCCAAGGCTGAATTAATTATAATTAAACCTATCATTATAAAGGATTGGGATCTGCACTACTGTTGAGAATAGTTGAAATTGTAAACCATGTCACATGGGGGGAGCAGCTCTAGAGAACTGTTCAGTTGCTCACTGCCATCATTTGTTTCACTACAATTTGCTTCTTGTCCCAGGAGCCAGATAGCAGACAGACCTCTGGCTGGTGCTTTTGTCCCCTCAGAAATGCTGTTGCCATCTCAGAGTTACACAGGTCAGATTTTACAGCCAACAGTTCCATATGGTTCCAACATCAGCTGTGCTGATGGTTTTGATGAGGAACCTCCTTTGCTAGAAGGTAAAAATAAAACCAAGGACAATGCATGTTTGTATGCTTCTGTTTCCTAACTAGTGTCAGCCAGCAGAGCATCTACAGCAGAGGCACTCAGCCTGGCTGTTGAACTTGCCCCTGTGTATGCAACTTTGACCAACTGCTCCTGTCCTTAACCCTGCATTTTCTTATTTGAGGTCTGCAAGAGTTTAATTCATTCTTATGTCATATATGGTATATGCTTTACTACCACTAGATGACAGCATAACAATAAGTTTCACATTCATATTTCCAAACATTTTTCTGCTCTGTGTTTATACTGCATGCATACTGGAATATCTTTAATTAATAAACATTGATAATAATCTAATTTGCTTATCTAGTAATAAATTCTACATTTTGAAGAAGATGCTAACTAGGTTGTTTCAGTGTAAAGGAAATTTTTAAAGCTGCATGCAGCTTCAATTAGTTGATCATTTAACTGTATGAACATCATTCTTCATGATGATTGAACTATCTTAATGCAAGTGGCTGATCTGTAGATGAATATTCAGTTTGCAAAATACCAGTAATACCAACATTTAAAATAATAATAATAATAATAATAATAATAATATTAATAAAAATATAAATTGTGACTACTCCACCATTATAGAAAAAGAAAGTATGTAGCCTGTTCTTGCACTGCTTCAAACCAGCAAGATCATTCTGAATAACATGGATAACTTCTAGACCTCCAACTCTCAGTCCTCCAAGCATGTAACTCCACAGGTAGCTCACCCCATGGAAAGGATGTTGAAATACAAATACTTGTGATCTACAAAGCTGCAGAGATATTCATGACTGTGTCAAATACATTGACCAAAGTCAAACATTTTAATACAGAACAACCTTATGTATGTAATGTTTTGCCTTAGCTCAAGATGATGGATTGATGAAATAAGGTGAGGACCTAGCTTTTCAAACAGCACTAACATATTGTCAGCCTCAGTCATTTTGGCAACCAGTTCTGAATCTAGCTTTTCCTTGCTGGAGCATCTCAGCAGAAATGATTGATCTCTCAAGCTGAAGTGCTTCTGAAGAAGTCAGAAAAGAAATTTTTGCCCCAGTAAAGTTAGTGTCAGAATTGCTATTTGCTTTAATGGGAAAGAAATTTGTTCTGTTTCCAGGGTTTCCAGTAATTATATTTTAAATGCAAAAAGCTTATAAAGCACTCTACAGAGTATTATTAACTTGCCTTGAAGGGAAGAATGTCATTTTTAAGTGCCTCTGGCAGCTAAGGCTTAAGACACATCTCTTGTCAGACTTACCAGAATTAAAACATATATCTCTGCCTTCAGTGTTCCAGAGTATCTTGAATTCTGCAGTTAATTTTAATTAGCATATTTTTCAACACCTAAGTTAGTGTGGTTTATATATATGTATGTGTCTTTATATATATGTGTGTATATATATATATATGTGTATGTATGTTTTAAATATAAAAACAAATATTAAGTTGAAAATGCTGAAAGCATTTTTTGACTCATTAGATTTAATAAATAAATGTTTCCAGTTTGGAATCAGAGCTGACTCTCAACTATACTGGATGAACAGTTACAGCATGGTGTTAATACTGAATATGTCATCCTACGGTATTATCTACATTAAAGTGATTGATTTGTTTAGGGATCTGTGATATATACTGGGTTACTGTAAAAGTGTTGTTCTCTTGTAAGCAGTTCTGGATTTTCTTATTGCAGAACTTGGGATCAATTTTGAACACATATGGCAAAAAACTTTAACAGTTCTAAATCCAATGAAACCTGCAGATGGCAGCATAATGAATGAGACAGACCTCACTGGACCTGTGGTTTTCTGTTTGGCCCTTGGAGCAACGTTGCTGCTGGTAGGTTATGCTAGGAGCTTAAGGGATCAATTTTCTAAAAAAAAGGAAAAAAAGATAAATAATGAGTCATTCTTTGCTATTTTTCCAGAGATTACATGTATAAAAAAGACTTCTTGCTTGAAAGTACATAATGTTTAATTGTAATGTAGATGTAATACAAGTAAAGTGGTGTGTTAATTCCAGTGGAAATAAAAGATCTCACCATTATTGAAGTTAGGGATTAATATGAACAAAGGGCAGATGTGCACAGTGTACAGACTGAGGAGGCACTGAACACTTGAGGCATGACATGAACTGGGTAAGGACATAACAGGGAATTTCTAAAGGAGGGAAAAAGAGCACATAGCAGACCAGCCCAGGTTTTAAAGCACTCTTGTTGCTTTCTTTTTTTTTTTTTTTTTTTTTTTTTAATAATCCTCTCTCGTTTGTTATTCTGTGGAATGCAGAGATATAAAAGAAAAATATACATATCTTTACGTAACTAAAATTATTCCAACAAGAAAAGGAAAGCAACGTTTTCCACCTTCCTGTCAAAATTTACAGTACCTTTCAATAAATGTTGCTAGCATCTTCTTAAGCTACATTCTCTGTCTACATCATCTGCTAAACAAAATATGTAAGCCTGTGCTTAAATTTTTTCCTCTTTACGAATAGAGTTTCTTACAGCAGGAAGCTGAAAGAAAGACTATACACTAGTCCAAAATTCATCTATTTGTCACTGACAACAGAGGCTCTCTGGTACTGCTGAAGGACAGCTCTGATTGTCAGCAACCATTTATCAGACAGGGACAAGGTGGAACTGTACTGGGGAGGGTTTGCTGCTCTGACACCTGAAGGGAGAGAAAAGGGGCTCTAATTCTCCCCTTCTTCTGTGATAAATAGTGCTGAATCAGAAGACTTGAAAGTTCTTACTCAATTTGTAATGTCAGTGCAGTACCTTGACTGTGCAAACTGCAATATAAAAGGCAAGTGTTATTATTTATGTGCCTGTAAAACTAAAAATATTTTAAAAGAGTGGAAGCAGAAGGAGAAAAAGGCAAAAGGGGAAGAGAAGGTGGGATGCTACAGAAGATGGGCTCTTTCCCACACAGAGAAATAAAGATGAGAGGAATAAAGGAGAAAGTGATGAATTGACTACAGACAGAAAAATGGAAGGAGAGATGAAAAAAAAAAAAAAAGAATGCTGTTGATTTTTCTTCTTGGACAGTGAGATATTACAATGAATATTAAGCTACTATTATTGAAACAAAGTACTTAAATTACCATATTTATTTTAAGATATTAAACATGCTGCATTGGAGAAACAACCCGTGGTCTAGGTATTTTTCAAGAACTCCCCTGACAAAGCCTCTTATGTCAGAGTTTTTGTGCCACAGCTTCACGGGAAAATGTCTGTGTGATTTCCATGGCCATCTTAAAAATTCAAACTTTTCATTTTTATTTTGATTACCAGAGTTGCTCTTGGGCTATGTAAGTTATGACATCCTTTTATACTCCAGTAATTCTAATAGTACCAGGAATGCAATTTGGTTAAGATCTTGGTTCAAGAAATAATTCAGAAATTTTACTTACTTCCAGATTTTTAACTATGAAAAATATGCACAGATGTTCTTTAAATGTTAGCATTTCTTTTGGATTGCAGAGAAAATGAGAAAGGGCTTTTTAACCTCGCAGCAGCATTTGCTCTTCCTCATGCTGGTGAAAAGGAAGGCAGCTCCGTTGCAGAGAAAAAAACAACAGCAGTGCAAAAGTTTGCACACTTTGCATTTTACATAGTCATTTGTCATGGGACTTCTCCACATCCTGAAACTGAGGGTAGCAGCACCCACTCCAGGCAGGTGCAGACAAGCACACAAGGTCTGACTTTATTCTAACCTTGTTCCTTCCGCAGGACAAATTTAGTGCTTTCAATTCATCAAAGCCTGCCAGCCTAATCAAGTCTGATTCTGGTTTTGCTTACATTGCTGTGAACTGGGAGTATTCCCGTGTGCGTGAGTCAGTATATTTACATAAGTTAGCAACAGCTCAAATTGGAACAAATGTGTTCAGCTGCTTTCTCTCTCTCGTTCCCCTGCACCACAAATCAAGTACTGCACCAAATGGAGATTTCAGTTGGCTAGCGCTCCCTTCATCTCTACCTCAGTAATTTGGTAATCTTAGATTAAGCTGCCAAGTAGTTCAGTGTAGAACATTAAAAATACTGAAACAAACAGCCTAAAGTATTAGCTTACAGTAATTGCTGCATCTCTGTGAGACATCATTTTTCTTAATTGATCAATAGTAAATGCTGCCCCAAACAACAACACATGTTAAACTTAATACAAAACTTTGGAAACTGAAATTGTGACTGATAATGATCCAAGCTATTACTGCTCTCCCACATTACCTCTAGCTGTCTAATTCTATTTGGTGAAGCAATTTTCTTGATTGTTTTATACATGTAGTATGCAAATGCTAGCAAAGTTCTCTTTCTACATAGCAAGCATTTGGGTCAGTGCAAGACTATGGGTAACCTGAGTGAGTCTAACTTGAAAGCAGAGGAGAGGTCAGCAATGAGCCAGGATGAGCTGAAAAGCAGGGTGACGGTGCTGATGGAGAGGCAGGTCTTACTAGCTAAGGCTGCCTTTCACATAAGTGCTCTTTCTTCATAAAGAGAGCTGGCACCAACCTGCAACTTCAGGACTTTCAACCTGTGCCGTCACTAGATTAATCTCTCTCTTCTGCAGTTCTGTATATCTGTCCAGTTCAATACGGCTGGCATCTCGTGATCAGCTTCCATACAAATGAGGTACCAGAGAAACAAGGTCCTTGGTTAGTTTCCCTAGGATTCATTAAAATGTGAGTTTGAAGAAAGTAAATAGTCTTCCTTAACCACTGTGGAAGAGATGCCTGTAAATATTTTAAACCAGGAAAAAGCTTCAGTAATATTTCTGTCTTTTGCACCATAAGAGAATCCAAGCATAAGCTACAAAATGAACAGAAAACACAAACCCTTTCTTAGCTTTGATTCTCATGCAGTTTATCCTATGCAATATGTAATGAGTGACATATAAAAGTATACACACATACACATCTTTGTGCTAAGTGTGTTTATATGTATTCTTATGTGTTAGAAAGGTGATGCATTGTGGCACTTCCTTTGACAAATTTATTCCACTGTACAGAGCTGAGGGTTGAGTCCAGAGTTTAAGCTATCCCCTTCATAAATGCATGTTATCTTTAAGAAGCAAAGTTCTAAAACAAAACAAACAAGTCTGTCTTCATCCCAGATCACTGTTTATTTCTGATGTACAGAAGTTGGAATCACACTACTGTGTACCTGGCATTCAGTAGTACATTTGTTAGAACCTTGAAGAGAGAGAAAATGATTTAGCTATCTATTGGGAATGAGCAATGCTCTCATGTCTCGAGGTAATCCTCCAAAATAATGGCAATAGATGAAGAAATTGGTGGTGCTACGGCCACTGGTGCCTGTTGAACTAGCTTTGTGTGTAAATTATAGAACATCAGGCTTCAGGCTGTCAGCCTGGTACCTTTCACAGGCACTAAATTCACACAGAGGAATAAAACCTGGAAGAAGGGGGGAAAAACAAACAAACAAACAAAAAAACAACAAACAACCATCTGGGGGGATTTTTCTTTCAGTGGAGCACAAAAGAACATGAGCTGCTACTGCGGTTTATCTAGAAATGAACATGCTGTATTGATCTAACCACAGAGATGTGTCTTTCTTGTGATCGTCAAGGAGAAAAATGGTCACATTCATCTTGAAAAACTGCGTAGTTTCAGCAAAGGTTTAGTAGCTTTTGGGGTTTTGGTTGGTTGGCTGGTTTTGTGTGTGGTTTTGTTTGTTTGTTTGTTTGTTTGTTTGTTTCTGGTTTTTTTGGATCTACTGAAAACTGTCATAAAATGAAAAGTGTTTTAAGTAAGTGGAGTTGCTGTTTTAGTTGGGACACTTTTCCACTTATCTCTGTACTGAAATCACATAGGTTCTCAATTTCCACTGTCTTGGAATTTGTAAAGATTGGAAACATTTTCCTGACTCAAAAATTTGCTTTCCATGTCCATAATTTGTTCTCAGCTTGTTACCAGTTAGATCTTCCCAAGCTTCCCTGACCAACTCCTGTGTTACTTCCGAGCCCAATGAGAATAAGGCTGAGAATCAGTGGGATGAATTTAAATTAGCAACAAGCACATTCTCACACATTTACCTTGGAAAGTTTTGATGCAGAAATCACCCAAAAGTAGCATGTGTTTTACAATTGAATCAATGAAGACAAAGTGAGGAGAAACTGACAGTCCAAAAAAAAAAAAAATAAATAAATGGAACTAAGGTAGTGCTTCACTTCTGCCAACCACCCTGCAAACATTTGTTCCTTTCCAACACAATGTTTATGTATGTTTTTTCCAGGCAGGAAAAGTTCACTTTGGCTACGTGTATGGTGTGAGTGTCACTGGGTGCATCACTATGCATGCCCTACTGAACTTGATGAGCATCACAGGAGTCTCATATGGATGTGTTGCAAGTGTTTTGGGCTACTGCCTGCTGCCCATGGTGATCCTGTCCTCTTCTGCAGCCATCTTCTCACTACAGTAAGTACCAGTGCATGGCATTAGGAATCATCTGAAGGACAGCAAGTCAGAAGTGTTATGAAAATATGTTGTAAATGGCTACCAAGTGAAATTTATCTTCCAAAACTGTGAAGAAAGACACCATTCTGAGTAGGTAAAAATGGGTAAAATGGAAGAGGAAGATCTGAGCAAGAGAAGGGTGCTATATAATTACTTTAATAGAACTCCATTTTGTCTCACTGGGATTAAGAATGGTTTTGATTTTTGCAGCAGTCCAAAATGTGCTTTTTGTTTTGCAAGAACCAGCAGTATCCAAACTAAGGTAACAATTTTAAAAGAGACTCATGGATTTTGGTTTTATATAGGTGATTCTGTTGTTGTTTGTTTGTTTGTTTTGTTTGTTGGTTTTGTGTGTGTGTGTGTGTGTGTGTGTGCGTGCTCATAGTATCAGGCTCCCATCCCTGTATTTCCTTTCTTTCTGTAGACTGACTTCTGTGTGATAGAATGAAGTAATCAGCAACCTTTAATGAAGTGGAGCATTAAGATATGGCTAAGTCCTATTCTCCAAGGAATAGTTGTGGTATAATTGCTTTGAATAAAAACTGACGTGCAGCATTGTATGTATCTCTGTGAGGGTGTGGAGGAGTGTTCATTAATATACATAAGAATTAATAAACTTTCATGCAAGCCTCTCCTTCCTCCTCATTCCTTAAGCCTTTTGAAATATGGACCATGTTTACCTCTATGTTGACATAAAAAAAAAAAAAAAAAAAGCACAGTGAAGCTCCAGATCCTGAAGGGTTTGGGCAGTATTTTTTACTCATAGTGAACACATCATTGTTAATAATGGCTTCCCTAGTTGATCTTTTTTAATACTTTCTGAACTCACCAATCTGAAAGATACTGGAACTGACAACTGATGAGCAGTAAAAGCGCCCGTCTTTTATTTAATAAATCAGCAACTTTTTGTATGAATTTAGTTTTTAAGGAAATGATATAGCATTGTCAAGATTTTAGCATAATCCTTGCTGCTTGTTTCTATAGAGTTATAATGTATTAGACCAACCTTATTCTGTATATTCAAGTGTTACTCGGCTGTCCTTGAAAAGATGAGCAGCACTGACACTGAAGAAGCCACTCATTCTCTGTTCTCCTACGCTTCCATATTTGCTTGATTAACCTGTTTAATAATCCACCCAAATAAAAGGTGCAAATATGTAATCAGAGGACAGATGGGGCTAACTCCAAGCCAGCTGTTATAACTGCATGGGATGCTGTTGACTGTACAGGGAATCACCAAACAGGCACCATAGCCTTGTAAAATGTTGTGAATTTAGAGAAAGCACATTCTTTGAAAATCTATAGCCTTCTGAGACTGGCTTTACAAAAGTAAAATATTATTAAAACAAACTGATAACATCAAGTGGCTGTCTCTAGGATTCTGCAGTCCTTTCTCATTTGCTATAACTCCTTGAATAAATAAGAGGTTATTTGTTGTACAAAGATCTATTATGAACTTTTACTAAGATCAAGTAGGAACTTTTAAATCCAATATGACTCATTATTTTTAATTTTAAAAATTATTTTAAATTGCAAAGGAAAAACAGCTGTGCATTCATACTATTTTTTTTAATCTTTCTGAAAGTTATTTCAACCACTTTGAATTGTAAAAAATTTAATAACTTCAATCTGTATTTTTACAGAAAACATACATAAGATTGTACACATATAAAATGAAAGATAAATATTAATTCAACAATTTGTGATATTAATGATCACCTATTTCAGGGTTAACTGGGAATGATACAAAATATAAAACCTTTGTGTGCTGAATGGCACCATAGAGAGGACCAGTTCTCTTATTCAGACTTGTGTGGAACCAGATTCTCCCTAAGCTTCACTTGTACCCATCTATGCTGCTGTCATGGCCAAGGCCAAGCTGATTAAGTGATCTTTCTGGGAGAAATATCAGCAATTTTTTTTCCCCCAGAAAAAACAATAATTTTTCACTATCACTTCCATGAAAAGGCTGACCACAGCGTTTCCTTGACGAAATAGTGAATGAAATGTATTTAAGATGGGAGAAAAGATTTCTTTGATCCATCTGATGTACAGGACTCATTTGCTGACTCTGCCTGCATGTTGTGATAGAGAAGAAGGGAGATGCACTGCTCATGTTTGCTCCCCAGCTCTATCTTCATGCCCCTCCATGCACCCTATAAGATACTGCAAGCATGACACCTGTTCCTTGCCTTTCTCCCCTGAAGGATGATCTTACCCTTATCAACACACCAGACATGCTGTTTGCTAAAGCTAGCCTGTTCGTATCAGCATTCAGTGTGCTGTAAGACCAAGGGCTGAATGTACAATTGCACAGACTTATCCCTTGGCTCCAACAAGATTTTATGTCACCTTTCTGTCTTGCTCTCTGCCTGTTCTGGAACAAACCATTAGAGGCCATTGGACCCTCAGTGCAATGCAGAGCAGTCACAGCTCTAAATTGTACTGCCTTGTAATTGGCCCCTAAAGAGTCATTACAGTAGCTGCAAATTATCACTAGGCAGCAAGTTCCTGTAGATTTCTAACCTCTGCTACCATATGGATGGATCAAGAAGCAATCCATAGCAACTCTGAGTTTCTGGCTGACTGGTTAACTGAGCATCTTTGTGTGTCTACTTGGAGAAGAAGCTTAGTTCACAGTGTAATCACGGTGTAATCCCTGAATGCCTCCGCATAGGCTTAGCAGGACACTTCAACTGAGAATAATAAACTACATGGTCTTTATTGTTTTATTTATAGTACCTTGAAGTTACAAGGTGCTGAGTCACCTTAAAATCAGTTTTATCCTTCCTTTCCAAATCTGCAAGAGCTAAGAACATCAAGTACCTTATTGGCTTGGAGACAGAAAGAAAGAAATGAAGTATGACTTTGTGTAAAAAGTAAACTAAGGCAATTAAAGGACAGCTTTATTCACTGTGTTTTAGTTGCAATATTACTGAAGATTATTTTTGACAAATGAGCCTACGTAGGTATACACAGTCTGTTTCTTACTCTGATTCTGTTTAACTAGTGCTTTGGAAAAACAGAATCCCACAAAGTCATTTAGCAAGTAGCAGATGTTCGTTCATTCTGGAGGTCCTTCAGACTGACACAGTAAGTGTGTGTAACACAGTCAACTCGTCATGCACCTCAGCAGCATTGTGCACGTGAGCTCATTCATTTTACAGAAGTAGACTGCAAATACAGTATGCAAATAAAACATGTGTGAAACATTATATATTAACATGGTCTTGCTCCTACAGGGCTTAATAGCTAGATATACAGGAATATTTCAGTGGACTTCGGACCGCAGTCCCATTATCACCCATTCTCCTGGCCACTGAACCTGAGAAGCAGCAAAAATTAACTTTGGAAGAGCTTAGTTGCCATTGAGGGGCAGAGTGGAAAGCCACAATGTGGAGAATTTTAGAATGAGCAAAAATACTTTTCCTCAGCGCTTCTTCTCCTGTCCCTTACATTATGCTAAATGTGAACCTTTTAAAAGCGCACTTGGGCTTTCTCTTGAGTGACACCTATGAGCATGGTCAGCTGAATGTACATCCTGTATTGTTGCTTCTCCGTCTGAGACACACTTCAGATCTTTGAAGTGTTACAAAACGGCATTGTCTCCAGGTCATCATTCTGCCATATGAAAGAGTAGGACTGTAGTGTCATTATAGATCCTTGTGACTTCTGCTAGGTGGATTTTGACTGAATAAGATCTTTGCTAACTTAAAAGAATAACAAAGAAAAAAAGGGTCTTCAGCTGCTGCATCTGTTGGAGACCATGAAGATACTGGAGACCAACTTCTCTTTCTGTCAGTACTGCTAATGACACTGCTGAAGGAATTACCTCGGTCAGCCCTTGCTTAGTACTTGGTTCTTTCTGCACCTGTTATCTTATCAGTAATGAGTTGCCAGATATGAGATCATGATTTGATGATCTATGTGCTAACAAATGCACTCTTTTGTTTCTTTTGTTTTTCTTGTAGTGGGATCCTGGGAACTTTGTTAGCTCTGTTTGTTATTGGATGGTGCAGCTTGTCAGCCTCCAAAATTTTTACCACTGCCTTGGCCATGGAAGGACAGCAGCTTCTTATCGCATACCCATGTGCTTTGCTGTATGGACTCTTTGCACTTCTGGCAGTTTTCTGAAATATATTTCCTGGTAGCCTTATTATATTCTGTTCATGTTTGTTAGAGGGATAGGAGGTTATTTACTTATTTTTAGTTTGTGCAGAATTGCATTAAGTTCCATTAACAAAATTAGATTATACAACTTACATTTTATTTGCTTAATGGCTGATAATAAAATAAAATTAAGAAAAAGCAAACTAACAGGCAGATGATTGCATTGCTGATGTTTTGAGAATCTTACAGCTTAGAGAAAAAAAACAAACACGTTTGTATTGAGGAGATAGTAAAAAAGAAATAAATGACAAAAACAAATCTTGTCTTCTGAGTGTTTAATATATATAGCACATACACTAGAGAGTAACTGGAAAATAATAACAAAAATATTTAATAGATTAGTAATTCTAGCTAAAATGTACATCTGTTTCAGAAAAATAAAAGCTTATTATTTGATTACTAATAACACAGAATTTATGCATGTGGGGTTTTTTTTCAGTTATTATTTTTTTATATTTAACAGAGGATTTAGTGGCTCTGCTTTGTGATGCGGAATGATTGTCCAAATAACAGGAAGAGCAGGTTGCTACAACAGAGAGAGGAAACTAGAAATGTCATCTTGTTTTATTTTTAAGAGGTTTTGCTGTCCAAAACCCTATTGTACTGTTTGTAATGTACAGTAATGTTAGATTTTAAAATTGCCACTAAACCACTGCCTGCTGTCACTGCAGAAAAGCACCACACAAAGCAAATGCAGCTCCTAAAAATGTCTCCTGAAAGGCACAACTGTATTTAAGCAAGCGAAATAAAACCTCCTCAATTTTATCTGCTCCCCCACCCACACCCCACAACCTATTTGCTGCTTTTAGTCTTACAGGAACCTAAAATTTTTATAACAGCAATGAAGCACAGAATGCACAAGATGACATTTCAATACATAATATTAGAAGTATCAAGCCATCAACAGAAAATAGAGATGTGTGAGCTGCCATAACAAGAGTAAAATCCAGTAGGCAGTGCTAGTGTAGCTGTAGAAACAGCCAGGGAAAAGAAATATGAAATAAAGGGAAATCTGAAGGAAACAAATTGTTGCAGATTATTTCATCAGTGTTCTAGGATGTCTTCCCTCATGATGAATGCTTTTATTATTTTAATTATTCTCCAATTTATTCATTATTTGAACTGTTCAGTGAAGTGACTGCAAAATATTTATCTTGCTAAACAGAGGACAAATGCAGAAATGCAAAAAATATATATGCAGAAGCTTAGGATGGAGAAACTGCCCAGCAATAAATGAAAAGAACTGTCTTCTTGATCCTTTCCATCCTTTTCAGGTCAGAGATAGTTTAGATGATTGGTTTGTTCTCATGCTAGTGATTCTGTTTCTGAATTGAAAGAGTCATTGATAAAAATATTTCCCATTGCTCACATATTTGTTTTCAAGAGCACTTGAGGAAACCTTTATGGAATTCACTGTACTGAACTCCCGTGGACTGAATTCATAGTAGACTTGAGAGTAAATGAAAGTTAATGTATACTTATCCAGGCCTTAAAAATCACAGCTCATTTCTAGAAAAGGATTTGTTGTATTTACATATTTTCTTCTTGCAAGGCTGTGAGCACAAGTAAGGAGAGGCAATGCTGGAGGTATAATCCTGGTGCAAACTATGGATATTACTACTTGGGTTCTCGTTGCATGTTAGAGGGAACTTTGTGGATGCAGAGGATCAGCATTTGTGAGCATGATGGATTTGGCCCTGCTGCATTAAGGAGTAAATTTGCCACTAATGAGATGCAGATAAACACATTGATTGACTCCAGGGTATGGATATAAAATAATGTCATTTGATTTACCATGCACTGATGCCCATCTCCGAATGGGGAAAGATTCATATGATTTCTCTTCTGGTGTGCAGATAAGACTGTACAGGAAAATTTAGATCCATTTTTTCTTTACACCTTCTATTTTTGTTCCACACTGACTAAAACAAGTGTGAAATACCACTGTTCCATAGTACTTTATATACATTCTCTTCCTGATACGAAAGATATGAATGGCAGGAGAACTAGTGAATAGAGCCATGGTTTTGTGCTTTGATGTCAGAGACAAGTCACATTACTTATGGAGAAAATAAACACCTTGAAAATTTCCCACTATATTTACAAAGCAAACGCAAGTCTAATTATAGCTTTATGTTTATTCTCTCAGGATTTATAACTTTTTTTCATTCTTGCACCTGCATCACTTCAACTGCTAACTTCTTACTTTTAATTACCTTCCTTGCTTTACTGGTGAGCTACTCTGTTTTCCTTTTACTGTCCCCAAGATATTTCCACAAAGTGGCATGTGCTGGTGCTGCACTCCTAGTGTGGCGTCCTTGAGGGGTCTCTATGTTGTCCAAGAGAATTTAGTCCTCTTACCATTCTCCTTCAACTTCTTTTAAACAAGACTTCATTTTTACATAATTCTCCTTTCTGAAATTGAGAATAATCATGGTGCTGCTTTTGGCCCTGCTATTCCTGTGTGGTTCCTCACATAAATATTACTGTACACATAAAATATATATTATGTTATTGCATGCTGTTATACAAGCTGTTACTATACGAAATGTTATTTTGATCTAAAATAAAAACAGTTTGAAACATATATCCCATAACATACCCTTTTTCCATCTCTTTGAGCAGGCTTTCTCAATACCACCTCGTTTTCCTGTACTTTCCCTTGTCTAGGCCATTGTATTTCACTCCCTCACATCATTCTATGAAAATTTAATACAAGTCTGGCAAGCTATTGCTTTCAACTTGCCAAAGAGAGGATTATAAAATAATAATGGGTCACGGACTGATTTTTAATTCATGCTTCCTACCCTGAAGAGTTACAAAAACAGAAGACTTAAATATAAGCTTCAAAGCAAAAGGGAGAATACGGTTTTGGAGGAGGAAAGTTGCTGATCTGTCTTTGGTTTCTTGATTTTGTCTGCATGCATATGAAACTTCAATTCTGAATGCATATTTGCACACAAAGCCCTGTAGTTTCTTAGTTCCTTGGTGTTATTTGTAATGACATATTCAAGTGGTAAGGGGACAAGGTGTTCACCTGTCTTCCACTGACTCTGCTGTGTGCCAGACATCCTCAAGGTCACTTTCAGAAACCAGCTGGAAGCATTTTGCTGTAGTCTAAACATTTTGCTGCTATATTGTGATAGAACACAAAAGAGTGTTAAAGTGTACATATTTTGACTGAGGGAAGACTGTTGTATGGCTTGGAGCAGGAAATGATGATAAAATGGATATCCGAACAGGGGTTGCTTACAAAATGTTGGGTTGTATCCAGGGAACCTGTCTACTTGACAAGCCAAGGAACATGTTTCAAGTAAAAATGATTGTGTTATTTATCAAAAATCATCTTGTCACATATCATCTTTAAAAGGTTATAATACAGGCCTAGAATAGTTTACCTGTTCGTAAACTTAACTGAGGATCAAATGCTGCTGGCACGGTAAATTGGACACATTCTGCGTGTCTTGGTGAAATAGCTCTATTAATGAAGGGTTAAGTTTTTCTGTTTTTTAGAATGGAAACCACAGAAGCATTATGTAAGAAAAAGCAGTGAAACTAATTTCATAACAGCACTGAATATACTATTTGAGGAGACATAACAGCTTTATTTCTTGTCTTAAACCTCTGCTGCCACACTGTTATTTCAGCCCCTTACTAAGCAGCCACCTTTACATGTTGGCATTTCTTGTCCACAGAGTGATCTTAAGTGAAGTTTGCAGTAATGTTGAATTAATGACCTTTATTTCTGTTTTTAAAGGGTATAAGTGAAGGAAAAATTCAATAAATTGTGTGCTTTAAATTTCCTCCCCTATTGTCAGGAGCATATTTAGTGGTCAAGCTTTTGTAGGCTTTTTCATGCCTGGTACCAAATATATACATATATATGATAGATTTCAGGACAGTGGAGCTGCAACAAGTTCTGGGCAGTACATCATTGCTTTCTGAGGTCTTAGCATTAGCAAACTATTGACCCAGCCTGAGAGGTGATATATATGTTTTCAAAGAGTTCAGTGATTGCAGCATCTAATAAGTCTTATGGACAATCACGGCATGCAATTGCAAAGCTCACAATGATGCATTTAGTGGTTAATGAATTTTCTGGCAGATAACAAAAGGCCACTGGATCAGCAAGAGTAGAGTTACGTCTGCATAACATCTACCCAAATAATCTAGAACATTCATAACCACTTGCCTAGATTGTTGTAAAATGAAATTGACTTATGCTTGTGTTGGCACCACTAGTAGATATGTTCCTTTTCAAAATCTATTCTCTGACAAAATTTGTCCTTCACTGATCCCATTCTGATTTCACCACTTATGTGTTTAGTCTAAGCAAACTTCAATGGTGGTGTTAGCAGTACTGATTTTCTGGCCGTTGCCATATTTTCTCTTGTTAAACAGCCTCACCTACCCAAGGTTCTTGATGGTTCATTCTTAAGAGAGGTCAAAGCATGCACATGGGCTGAGTTTTAGTTGTGTTTGCCAACACTTTTGAAAGAATAACGTTTGCAACAATGGCAATATATTTTATGTGATTACCAAGCACATTTATTAGACTTATGTTTTCAGCATTAGCTGAGAAATGACTAGCGACCTCGGTGTTGCATCACTGAACCAGACAAATGATGATGATATTCAGTGATCTGCATAAAGTTGCATAATGAATACCTTGGACAACACAAACCCTCTGCTATGGTAGCACTTTAGTTATAAAAGCAGGAAGGAATCCCAACCCTTTTTTTGCCATGATGTTAAGTGCAGTGGTAATGAGTGAGAAAAGTCCATACAAGACACCAAACACACATAATTGTGATTATAATAGACTACATGGGAAGTCAACACATTGTAGGGAACAAGAGTTAGATCTTCAGATGCACAAAAGCCAATCTTGCTGAAATTCACTGAGAACAGAGCTCGATCTGTAATTTGGTGATTCTTCTGACAGCTTCTTGACAAGCACTGACCAATCAAAGAGCAAGGAGCCACTGAGCCAACACTGTCAGTCACCCAGGGGACTGATGGCCCACATGTGATTCTGAGTAGAGACAGCTACAGCAATCAAACAGAAGATGCTATCCCAGTGTGCCATTGCAAGATAGGCTCCCTGGCTATAACACTGCTCATTTGTTTCATTCCAATTTATTTAACCTTTAGCTTTGGATCTTGAGTGTTTGGAGCTTGTCTTACTCAAGTACTTGCTGCCCTTTAGCTCTAAATGTATTATACGAACACTTACTGGGATTGGGCTTTGTTTTTCAGCTTGTTAAGTTGCTCTCACTCCTCACTTTTCTGACTGTAACTGTTATCCAAAATTTCTTCTTGTTTCTTATTTTAGCTTTCCTGTTCTCTGGTTCCAACTTTGTTGTTTGTTTGTTTTTTTATGTCATAATATTAACCTTTCAGAAGTCTGCATCTTTGCTGTATTTCTTTGATGCTCTATTCTCCCTCTAAAAAATAAAGCAGGAAGAAAGCATGCCAGTGAGTAATGTGAAAATATTCCTGAAATAAAATCCCATCAGCACCTGACCATCATAGTTCCTTTTGGTCTACAGCTGACTGAAATCAGCTGTGGTTAGGACTACATGTCCTCTCAACAATTTTATATAATATTTTCAATGTAATACTTTCTTGGTACAGTCAGGACCTTAGGAGTGATACAACTGCATATCTAGATGAAAAGGCTCCAGAAAAGAATGTCCTAATATATAAAAGGCATAAAGAAATGCATTATGTTTTATCTCTCCATTGTAGAACAGTATGATAGTTGTGCATTACTGTTCAATCGCTCTTCTGAATTGCTAACTCACTGGAGGAAGTATATTGTTGATACACTGCAGAATGTGAAATAGTTTAGGCAGTTATTCCTTGTGAAAAGTAGTAATGGCACTTGGCTCTTCAGAAGTAGGAATGATAATATGATCTACTCTAAAGTGCACTTGTGCATTTTGCTTGGTGAGTCAATTTGCTGGAGGAAGATGATACTAAATGACACTAATAACCACAGAAAGGATGAGTGCAGCATAAATTTGCTTATATTTCAGACGTTGTGCACATGGCGCATAGAGTTCTGCAGAGTGTTGCAGAGTAGCAGCACTGCGATACATCTCACCTGCATAATGAGCACTGCTGAATAACTGTTGGCACTGAGTAGGAAAGCCTTTGACTGAGATATGAGCATATCTAATGCTTCTGCCTTATAAAAAGGACCACTTCTCAAAACTGAAATTTGCCCTGGAGACAGATGAATTTGTGACAGCAGACACGGAGCTGATCTGTTTAACTGAGCCTTTTGCAGTTTACTTCACTTCGACCACTGCCTGTGTAGGTTACTGTCTCCTTCCAGCACACTGCTCTGGCTGTTGATCGGGTCGTACTGCAGATGTGGAGGATCAAATTGGTTTCTGAGATCAGTTGCTGAGAATACCTCTTCATGCAATGATTCTTCATGCAAGCATCCACTATAACCACAGCCTGGGTTTGGTGAATAATATAGAAGCATTTTTACTGAGACAGAGCACACCTGTGCTGCTGCTGTCGCATTCCCTGCTGCTCTTGGTCAGAAGATTCATATATGCACAGCACTTCAGCTGTGTCCATGCCATAGTGAAGAGCCAAGTCCCTCACACGACTGTAACTCTTTCAGGTTCTTTGTTTGAAATGTTATGCATTATATGATCTAGAAGAATGAAAAACATTTTCCTATTTCACTAATTGAAATGGAACTTTCTGTTATAGCAGCTGAGTAATTATAGATTCATAAAATTTCAGCCTAGGAAAGAACACCTTGAGGCTAGTTAGTCTATCCTGTGCCTCAAAGAAAAAAAAAATAAAAATGACATCATTTCTGACACTGATATAATATTGGCTTCCTTTGAAACTTTAATCTTTCTCTCAATGGATTTTTCAGATGACTGCTGAAGATGGACACCTTTCTTTTAAATAGTAGGTGGTATGTACTGGACAATGAATGGCTGTTTTATGTACAGGTATTACTGTACTGGCAGAAATGTAAAAGGTACTCTGACAGCCTGTTAGTTATCTGGTTTGCAGTTATCAAGTTACAACAGAGAAGATGATGCAAATCAAACTGCTGGAAGACACCTAGAACATCTACTTTTATATTTGACATATGTCTTGCTGGAAACTCAAAGCAGAACAAATCACTCTAGACATGCCCACTTTCTCACACTCTTTGCTTAATAGTATAGTTTTAGATGTTGTCAGAAAAGGATAAGTGAGCTAGGTGGGGCTTTGGTCTGACCAAAGACCATCTTTTTTATGTTTATTATTCTCATCCTCATGGTTATTATACGTTACCTAATGGTTAATCAGGAATGATATCTAGGCAAGGTACAAACAAAGAATAGTGTCTGTTTTCCAGAATATCTTATGCTAGTGAATTGTGACTTCTTTAGCAGTACACAACTGATGGCAGCACTGCTTTCCTTCAGTATAGCCTGGATGGCACACCATAGAAAACATTTTGCTCTGTAATCACTGCAGTATGGTACTAATGAGCTAGTTAGGATTTGTGTGCTTTACTGCACAGTTTGCATACTTCATGTACTTGGAATACTTCAATTTTTTTTCTAGCTATTTCACTGGTATTTGCATTCTGACTGCTTAACAAAACAATGCTGCTCATTTAAGGGGTTGTAATACAAATACAATGCATGGCAACAACAATTATGTCCTGTATGTCTACAAATCCCAATGCACATGATGGCATACATTCAGATGTGAATGAGCTGGCCAGTGTGAAGCCATGGGCATCAGTTTGCACATAAATTCTTTGTACACAAATTCCATGTACATTTGTTTACCAACATTTTTTAAAATGCACAACAAGTTCAGGGAAGTTTTGTCTGTAAGAGAACAGGGATTGTGGAATGTACATAGGTTCATCTCAAACTGGATTTCCTATGTGATAGTGGGTAGTGATTTGGGCTCTCAATCTTGAAGGTCTTTACTGATGCATCCTGCTGATTTCTCTGAGAGAAAGGTATCTGCCAGTACCTAGTTTTCTGATTGCTCAGAACACTTTCACATTTCATAAATATTCTGTGAAGAGAGATTAGGTCCTTAAGGATTACCAGGAATGCAAGTGATGATACCTAAAGTCAACTCTCACAAAATAGCAATGAAGAGCCAGTTCCCAAACTAACAAGTTGCTTTTTTATCAGGACACAAGCTCCTTGTGACAGATGGCTCCCATCTGTCCATCTGCTCCCATCTGGATCCACCACACTGCTTGCTCCCTGTTAGGTAGAGTGTGGTAAATGCTCAAGAGACTCCTATGAGATATTAGTTCTGTAGTTCTGACCTACGATGATGAAGGGCTTGATTTTATAAATAGCCTACATTATTTTAAACAATCAAGCATCTCTATCAGTCAGTCTGTTTCTTCAGGTTTCTATCAGTTAAGTGAGTTCCAAAAATATCATTGCAGTTAAATCCACTAATACTATTATTATGCAATTCAGTGTGACAAGATAATGCGCATGGTCAGCAATAATTCATTACCGTAGTTAATCTATCATACGCTGCTAATATTCATTTTATTGCCAGCTATTTAGAATATCTTCTTTGTCCTTGAGAGGGCACACCATATTTTAGTAAATATATTGAATTTTTTGATGGAACTGGAAGAAATTATTTTTATCTGAGCCCATTTTCCTGACAAGTTTGCCTATTTGTTTAAAACAGAGGTAAAAATCCTCACTTCATCTTAGCAAAACAGCCATACAACGAAGTTCTGGAAATTTGAGGACAAATTAGAGTTTCAACAGTAATCAAAACTTCAGAAGAAATGGAAGATATTTACATTTTTATTTCAGCAGAGTTGGATAAAGTGGAATCAAATAGTTCATTTGGAAGGGAGCTAAAATGATAATCCAGTCCAACCACCTGACCACTGCAGGGCTAACCACAGATTAAAAGATATTCTTGAGGGTATCACTCATGTGTTTCTTGAGCAGTGGTGAGAGCTGGACACCAACCACCTCACTAGGATGTCTGTTCCCCTGTTTGACCATCAGCGGGATAAATAAATGCTTTCTAATACCCAGTCTGACCCTCCACTGGAACATCTTGGTGCTGTTCCCGTCCCACCATTAGTTCCCAGAGGCAGATCTCAGTACCTCCTCTGGGAGCTACAGGGAGCAATGAAGTCTCTCGGCTTCCTCCAGACAGGGCAAGTCAAGTGCTGTCAGGCTCTCCTCATGGGACATGCCTTCCAGCTCTACTAGCAGCTTTGTTGCCCTCCTCAGGACACATAATTTTTATATTGTGGAGTGCAGAACTGTACACATTTTCATTACTAAAAACAGCCGGAGAATCAACTCTTTTGAACCATGGCTATACTATATTTACTGCATCATAAATTGCAGTTTGCCCCCTGACTGCCAGGGCAAACTGCTGACTCACGTTGAGCATGTGAATAGTTGGATCATGTTTACTGGGAAGAAATAAAAACAAAACCAGCAAATTGACAATGTTACTTGGTGGACAGAAAGGTTGGTGCAGGAGTAGGCACAAATAGGTAAGGTGACCAGAAAGAATGATATAATAAGGCTGATCCATTTTCAGTTTTAGGAATAAAAAGCTTACTTAAGTTTCTAGGTCTCAGATTTCAGTTGATCTGGATCACTGAAAAAACACAGCATAGCTTGGTATTACTTGAAAGCATAGAGAAGAGGAAATTGTGCTATTCTATGTACTTTTGAATACAAATAGAACTCGATGCTTTCACCAAAGGAGTGCTTGTATTATTTTGCTTATCCCTTTTCTCATGCAGTAGCATTTTATTAAGTAGCAATTCATTGTTAGGTAACGCAAACTGAAATCAAGGAAAATGAAAGATAAGATATTCTGTCAGTCCAAAATGTATCTTTCATACCAATTAATCTGATGCTAGACAAATATTTCTACAACATCAAAGCAATTAGACTGCATATTTTCATTATTTTCTTTTTAAATCTGTTGTTCTTCAGATCAGTTTCTGAAAAACAGCAAGCAGTGAAAATAATTTTCTACCTCATTTGGGTCCTGATCCATCACCCATCAATGTCACTGGAAATTCTTGTGCTAGATTCACTGGTGTTAGAGTTTTTATTACCTGCAATGAAAACAAAGAATATACTTTCTGGTATTGATGGTGCATACCATTTGAATTTTTCATAAACTGTACTCCAAAACCAGTATAACAGACATCACGATATATCCCAGTATTACTAAAACTTCTGCAAAAAGAGCAAGCAAACTCTGGAAATCTGTATGAGGAGCAAAAGGGAATTTGTGTCTTTTTGCACCTTTTGCTTATCAGTGTGGTTGGTGGATAAGCTGGGACTTTCAGGACCTTCCTCACAGCTCTCTTTCAAAATGCTGAATTTCATTGGCCATCAGAGATGGATTTTGTAGATTGGCCAGTCAGAGCTAAGCACTGGACTGTTCAGATGAAGTACTGGACAGGTGATCCAGGTGGTACTACAGTAAAAGCAAAAGATGCTGCTGGACAAAGGAAATTTAAGATACATGTATATATATATTTCATCATTCCTTCTTTTTATGCAGCTCTTTATTTCCCACTGTCAGTACACTGCCCTCATTTACTGTGCTTCCTGGGCCCATTCATCCCCTTACCTCTACTCTACCTTCCCTTAGTAAAATGTTCTTGGTAGAGTACCACAATGATGTGCCATGCCATCTACACCATCCCTTACAGAATCACAGAACATCTGAGCTTGGAAGGCAATTTTGGGCCCTCTGTCCAACCCCAGCTCCAGCAGGGACATCAGAGCATGAGCCCAGGCCCATGGTTAGGTGGCTTCTGAAAATCCCCAAGGAAGAAACCCTACAGCCTCTGGGCAGCACATGCCAGTGCTCCATCACCCACGCAGCACAGAAGTGATCCTGGTATTCAGAGGAAACCTCCTATGTTCCAGTTTGTGCATGTGAAACTCCATCACTTCAGGTTGTCATTTTAGAGTAATGAAGAATGTTGATCCTGAAGACTCAGAATAATGTTGAATATTTGAACCCATAAACAAGTTCCTGTGATACATGAAAGGAGTCTAAGAACTAGGAACAATTAACACAATTTCTAGTGCTCATGATGGAAAACTGTGCAAAGAACAGGTTTTAAGGTCATTAGCATACATCATTGAATGAATCATAGGAATATCAAGACTTGAGATGTCTGGCAAAGTCCACATATCTAGCTAACAGTATGCTTTTGGTTTAAGGACATAAGAAAAAAGAAGAGCTTTCAACTTTCTGTGGAGTGTAAAACAGCTGTGACAGGCCTGACAAAGAATAGTTTGTGTTAGTAAAATTGCTTTCACATTTTTAATGAAAAAGTACTTGAAAGCAGATTTCTTCTGGTTCAGACAAACATTAATCAGTAGGAGCAGGTACTTGTAAATAAATTAACTGATGCAATAGCCTTCTCTAAACTTTTTTTTTTTTTTCTTTTTTCTTTTTTCTTTTTTCTTTTCACAAGCTGAGAAAACACAATATACCTCAGGGAAAATGGTCTTATTTTGGAGTTAGAATCTAAAAACATCTCTGTGAAAAAAAAAAAAAAAAAAAAAAAAGTACTAAACAGAAGTAAAATAAAAAAAATAAAATGCTTGTCTATAATGAGAAGAGGGAAGATGTTTGATTGGTTTGTGGTTCTCAGCATCCTCAAAATTGAGGTCACTATTGTGAAGGGGATCGGTCAGTTTCTAATCTATTTCTCTAGTGCAGCACTACCAATTCATCAGAAATTTATAGGGAAAAGTTCAGCAGAATCCATTATTCAGAACCAAACTTTCCCTTCACAAGATGGATATTCAGTGCAGCAGCTGTATTTGTATCCATCAAAGAACTCTACCAAAAGCCTTTCCTAGATAACACTCTGAAAGGTCTTTTGGAGATGTCTAGCAAGTTTACACATATCCTTAAGGGAGTCATGAAGTATACCCTTATTTACTTTTAAAGCTGTTTTCATAAACTATCAGTACTAAGATTTACAAACATAACAACTAAAGTCTGCCCACTGATCCCATAAATCATGCCTGTAAAATCAGTTCCCCAGCCACTTTTAATGTACAAAGTGCATTTATTTACTCCAAGGAAAAAAATATATATATTATTTCACACTGCTATTTATACAGTCTTGATGAATGTGAGCCTTGATTTGTTCCACTAAGTTTTATTTTCTTCTTTAAATGAAACTCAAAAGCAATGGACCATATGTTCACCTCCTCTGTGAAACACATAGGACAGCAAACACATTCTGCTTCCCAGCAGCATGAGCTTAGAGAGTGCTCTTGAGTGCTGAGCTACCCCTGGCTGGGAAGCCTCAGCCTCTCTACTGTTGCAGTTCTTCTGTGGAAACCATAAAATACAGTGTTTCTTGTCTGGAATAAATGATGCTGTAGGGTGGGTACCTGACAAGTTTTCATTACAGCATTCTGTCTATCTGCCACAGTATTTTGTATTAGCTGTGAATGTAGACCAAATGCTTTCATTGAAAGTTTGTTTACTAACATCGCTTCTCTCCAGCCTTTAGTAGAGGGTATTGAGATTCCTGTTTTAGTTAAGAAAGGAATTATGATCACTGGCTAATAAGAACAATGGGAGGGTAAGAGGCAAAAGAGAATTCTGAATGGAGAATACACCATTCCTCACAGAAGTCTAAGACTTGGAGCTTGAGTTCATATTCCCTTTTGGTCATAAGGTTCCACATAGCTAACACAGAGACTCTGCCTTTCCTTCTTCACCTTGTTTTTCATACGTAAATTGGAAGTAAGGACCAAAGCTTTACTGGATACCTAGAATTCTTTGTTGTTTTTCATCTTTGTGTTCTTTGTTCTGCAGTTCAACTAACAAGCTATGCTCATTTTTAAATCAAAAACAGCTTTCCACATGAATTTTTTACAGAGCTAAAAAGAAGGAATGACAGAAACACACCACAGTCATAGATATGCTGTTTTTAAGGAGCATCAAGGGATCACATCATCTAGCTTTCCCGCTCCAAGTATGGCTCTCCCATCACCCAGCTGTCAGCCACAGCTTTTCCTATTTAGATCTTGAATACTTCTAAGTGTGTATACAGTGCACATGTACAACTTGTTCCAGTGCAGTGCCATTCTTCTGATGAAGTTTCTCCTGATATTGGAGTCTCTCAATCCATAATTCATGGCTATTGTCTTTTGTTATGCTACCTCCCATAATCAAGGAGAGTTTGGCCTTCCATTTTGGTAACTTCAGAAAGCTTTAGGTTGCTATTAGATTGCTGCTTAAACTTCTCCTTGCCCATCTAAATAGGCAATCCTGTCTCAGGCTCTCTTCATAGGGCACGTGCTCTGAGTACTTCTTCCATCCTCTAACATTGTAATAATTCAGTATATTTTTGTAGCAAACCTGCCAGTAACTTCAATAAAGTAAACATTTGAAATGAGGCTTAACAGTTTATCAGGGCTGGTACAGACTAGTGAAATATCTAAAGAGGCCTGATTTAATAAGTTTAACCTCACCATATCTTACCGAACATCTAAAATTAGAATGTCTGCTTTCCATATAGGAATTGATTGTACAACACAAAAGAAAAAGCACTGAAAAACTGTAACATACACAGAAAATGTTCAGATCAAGACAAAAAAGCAAGCCACCATCCTGGGAGGACATTATGAGATGACTTCGGTTTTATCAGCATGTGGATAGAAACATGGAAGCCACTGGGAACATTGTAGCAATTCTACAACTGTTTAATTTAGCAGACAATAAATGAAGTGTTATTTTGTTCCCTTTACAAGTCGAAGAGGGAAAACTTACAATGAAGTTTGGTACAAAGTATGCTGCTTCTGTAATTTCACAGCAGAGCAATCACAGACTACTTAAAACCACACAGTTGTAGGAAAACTCAGCTCTTCTAAAGCACATATCACCCGCCTGGGCATTATTATACTGAAGGCAACATAAAGCTGTAAACAGCATATGCTGAGCTTCTGTACTGTAAAACAAAGGGTGAGCATCCTCTGCTTCGGAAAACGGCTGTCACAGGTTCAGTTCTAATCAGCAAGGTATAAAATTCCTGCAGATTCAAAAATATGATGAACCTACATCAAAAATTACCTGTATTCAACATGAATCATGTGGGGTTTTTTATGTTAGAAACAGGATTTCAATACATATGAAAAACAGGCATATGCTTGCATTTTGCCAGAAAAGCTTGGACATTCAAAACTTCCATATTCTGAATTTCTGTATAACTCTGGGGAGGCTGTCCAAGCAATTCTAGGCATAAAAACAAAGGTGCCTTATAAGGATATGTAACAGTACTCTAGATATCAATTTTGTAGAAACTAAGCTTTGACAACAGCATGCATCTTATGCCTGAGGGCAACTAAAATTCCCAGACTGGACATCTACTCTTTTCCTCACTGGAGGAGGCCAGCCTGCTACAGATGTTAGTATTTATCTCCTGCAGAAAGCCGAGAGGAAGAGCCTCCTAGGGCTAGGGTTTGAACAGTCATTGAAAATAATAGGTACAAAATCCCAGCAACATGCCTTAGTCTTCAAGTATGCAGTTTTGATAGGTCAAATATTCCTGGCATGCCAAGATCACATACCCTTTTTTCACTGTTCCATGTTCATTGGATACTAAAGGGGGGGAGGAGGCTGGAAAGAAAGAAAGGAAAAAAAAAAACAAAAAAAAAAAAAAAACAAAAAAAAACCACATTTTACTGCAGCTTATTCTAAAAGGCTAGCAAATATAAATTCTGACCCAGCAAGCATGTAAGTATTCTATGCAAAATACATTGGAAAACACAAAGAGACTTTCACATGCTATGAATTTTTATTATGCCGTAGGAGATGTGGGTCTAATTCAGGTGAGAAATAGAGCTGCACTTTTTCCATATAACCATTACGGGATTGAATAAAAATGTAGCATGCTACTTCCATGCTAATACTCTGAGCATGGTTAAGTGACAACTGATTTTCAGCAGCTAACAACCATATTGAATACTTAATTCAGTTTAGCAAAACTGGATGTTTTTCAGTGTTTAAGAATGGCTTGTTAAGCTTGCTGGACTTTGTGAGCCCATTTATTGTATAAGGGAATTCAGATACTCTGAATACGGACTCTGCTGAAAGTAAAATACAACAACTGTTAGGATTATCCCACCCCTACCAGGTTTTGTCTCACCAACTTTAAGGACAACAACTCATACACACCCTGAGCACAGTAAAATGTCAGATCAGAGTGATAAAGGCTTTATTTTTCTTCTCCAAATAGGATCAATAGAAGGCTGCTCAATGGATACCTAGTCAGTACAGCTAGTAAAATGGAGCACTTCTGCTTGTATTCCCTTTTTTTATTCCCTTCTTTTTCTTCACAATTTCTTTTTTCCTTTTCATTTTCTACCCACATCCTCTCCCAGATATACAGTCTGTTCCTATTTACTCTTCCCTATTGTTCCTAATTTTGGTATTTCATGCCTCTTCAGTCTTTGTGGTATACTTGCACTGGTAATTACCACTTTGATCAGCAATTACTTTAAGTTAGGTGGTTTGTGAACCTTCAGAAGGTTTCAGACAAGGGTCAGGAATTTTATACCATCCAAGGCTGCCATTATACAACCTAAAACTACTTTAAGATGATTTTCTGTGTGGAAGAAAAGTAATAATTTATACACAGAATATAATAATATTAAAAGGCCCATTGTGTTTGCTTCTAAGTATCTCGCAGATTTGCCCAGACTGAAAACAGATTACTTAGGTTAGTCTTGGGAATTTAAAAACAAAAACAAATAGTAAACAGAAAACACTCATTGGGTTCTCTCTGCTTGGATGATTACAGAATGACCTGAGTTGGAAGGGACCTCAAGAATCATGAAGTTCCAACCCCCTGCCTGGCAGGGACATCAAACTTTCAGATTTACTAGATCAGGTTGCCCAGGGCCCCATCCAACCTGACCTTGAACACCTCCAAGGATGGGGCATCCACAACCTCCCTGGGCAGCCTGTTCCAGGACCTCACCACTCTCCTAGTAAAGAAACTGTTACTGTTTATACTGACTGCATGCATGCATTTTTTTGAGCCTTGAGGTTCTTCTACCCTAAAACATTTTCCCTGAAAGCAAGTAGTCAATCTTTATGCCTAGCTCCCAATGCTCCTTGATGAGAACTCCACATAAATTACAGGGATCGCAGGCAGAGCCCGTACAAGTGTATGTGTAGACTATACCTATTGTGTGCATACATATATATATGTGAAAAATATATTAATTTATATATATATTATATAATTTTTAATATATTATTTTTTATTATTATTAGTTTTTGTAGTGGATGACTAATGTAAATGGATTGAACTGCTGCATATCAGTTCTGCTACTTTAGCCCTGATAGAGAATTCTTAAGACTCTTCTCTTCAAGGACAGAGAGCATCTAAAAAGATTGTACATGACAATAGAAATCAATTCATGCTCAAAGAGTTTCTATTATTTGTCAAAAGAAATCATATCAAGTATGTCACATCTACTCTTTGCTGCCATGATACAGGTTGACTGAAAGCTCTATTAAGACGCTATAAGCAACCTCCACCAGTGGTGAAGCCCTCCTGGAGAGAGAATTTACTGTATTGTGTTTTGAACTATGTTCTCCTGCAGAAAAGTAGGAGATGATTCCAATTTTGTATATTGCATCACTTCTAATAAAAATGGAAAGAAATTATGTCCTGTCACCTAATCCTGAGACATCAAACTACTTCAACTAAAAGTGAATACAAGTGATTATGTGATTCTTTTAGACATTTACCCAAATGTTCCATCCTACCATAGCACTACATCATTGCTAAAACAAGGCACCAAGAGATTCCAGGTCACAACATGCTCATCTGCAAACACTTTTTCCCCATGCTGCTACTTCTGCAGTGTTAGGGCAAGGGACAGTGCCCCAGCTCCTCTCACAGTGGTTTAGTAAATATCAGATTGGTTTCCATGAGATAGATGCCACATTTCATCACCTTTTATAAAGGGGCAAATCAACTTACAGCCTCTTTTAAAAGTCAATCCAACAAGAACTAAGCATTTGCTAGAAAAGAGAGGTTCAGAAATACAAAGATGCAGATGGGTATGTCAGACTATAGCTGCACTGTGGGATATGGGAACCCTGATGAGTGATCTTAATATCAGGTTACTGCATGGCACATCAGGGTCTCAGGCATACAGTGTTTGCCCTGAAGGCCGAGTAGACTTTTTCCTCCAGTTTACCTGCTCCCTTCCAACAAGGATTTGAAGTAAATGAGAACATTCCACCCTACTTATAAAAACAAACAAGCAACAAATAGCTGTATGTTGCTGAACGGATTTTCTGTACAAACCTCTTCCTCATCCCTTTGTCATTAAAGACAAGGTGGTATTCCCCTAAAGGAAAGGAAGATATGGTCCCACACACAGGAAAGGAACTGAGGAATATTATTTGATTTGTAGTGGAAAATTTATTACACAAATTTGATAATTTTTATTGTAAATTCTCAAACTAATTAATTAAGTGCCTCAGATGTCATCATTTTCTACATTTCAAACATTTCAGGTCATTTTGCTTGTTTTTAGATGGAAAATAGATTTTAAATAATCATTTGTTTCAGTACACAAGACAAATAAACAAAATGAAAGAGAACAAATCACATCAACACTTCATTCACTAGGGGAGAGCTGAGAAAAAATCAAACATGACATTTCATAACAATTTAATATTTAATAATATTAATTTTCTTTAGAAAAAAAAAAGTAGATTAAACAAAACCAGTCACCTCTGCAGCTATGTGATTCTGGGTGAGAAGATGAAGTTCGGTTTTTCTAAGGATATTTATAATGATAATATTTGAACATGGCTCATTTCATTAAAGTAAACACCGAAATCAATCATTAAATCTTGGTGTCTCTTGCTAAAACCCATGTCTAGAAAGGGATAATCTATTGCAGGATAATTATGCAGGGATGGTATATAATGTCAAGAATGTTATCCCTGTTATCATAGCTGTTTATAGAAGTGTTTTAAAGATAGATACTTCTGACTGTAGTTACTCTGTTAGCCTCTGCTATCAGGTAAAAAAAGTCAAGTTAAATATATATATATGTATTTCTTATATATATATAAGATATATATATATAGCATATATAATATATATATTCTTATATATATATAACATATATATATATAAGTTACATGAAGATGCATATCATAAACTAAAAGCTTCAGCAGAAGTGGTAAATGGCTAGTTTTCACTTTTGCAGGGGAAATCGATGAAAAGTGTATTTAATGTGGATAATTAGGTTGACTTTCTGTTTTAAATATCGCACCTCTTTTTAAAAATCAATGTAGTAATTATATAAAATAAATTATGAGCTGATATTAAAAAACTTGAAGCAAATAAACAACTAAAAGCTAGATCAAAGAGAAAAAAAATTGGAAGGTTTTGAACTGGGTCTTACAATATATAACTGTTTTTATCATTCGGAATTATTTTTCTACCTATTTTTTGGCCAGTATAATCTGGGTATTGAATTCTTCTCTGCTTCTGCTGCTTTCGCAATTGTTTTCTTAATGCAAAGCCTATGAAGACACACGCTTATCCTGCAGGGGATTAACAAAAATATAACAAAAGGCAAAAAGCAGTAATTTGTGTAGTCATTTCATTTTCTTCAACAAAACAAAATGGGCTTACTGAAAAATCCTATCCAGTCATTTATTGCTTTTATCACACGGCTGGTATGTGTCACCATAACTACAATTACTACACAGGTAATGTTGAGGTATTGTGATGCTGAAACTGTCAGCTTTACATTAAACCTTTTTTGTTCAGTATATTGCTCCAAGTCATCAATTATGGGTGTCTAAAAAAAAAAAAAAAAAAAAAAAAAAAAAAAAAAAAAAAAGAGTTTATTTATTTATTTATTAATTTATTTATTATATAAGCAAAGCAGAACACATTTAATTTCTTGTTTTCTTCTACAGAGGAAATGGCATTGCAAGAACCAATCTAATACTTATGCAGAGCAGCATCTATTTTTAGTAAAGCAGTTTTCGCTAGATATAATTTGGGCAATCTGAATAGAATATGTGAACCATTTCAAATTTAACTCTTCTGGGTTAGGAAATAAAGTCAATGGTGTATGTGACTGAGGTGATTTTCTAACTTCAGAATACCATAATGGTTTTGATCTGTTATTGTAAAAGTCCCAAATTACAAAAGGTTCCTGCATAGGCAAATGAACATGATATTTATGTGCAGTTCCTATTACATCAAGAATATGCATAGATAAACGGTAACTCAAATTTATGCACTTTCTAACTGGAACTTCTTTTCATTAAGATATTATTCCCAAATATCTGTGCATGGAGAGGGCACATCCCAGCAAAGCACATCTATTTTTATTTTTCATGGTGTAAGTATTCAAAAAATTCCACAGATATTTCCTCCATCTCCAAATACATTATAGAAGAAGTGATACGTGTCAGTCCATTGTAGGTTCAGCCTATTAACTCTTATCTGTTTATTTGCCTCCGTATGTAGATTTTTCACATGAAGCCTATGAAAGTAGTATCTAAGCAACAGCCTGAACATTTCAGCTTGGTCCTGAGAATTCCATTCAGAATTTTGACTGGAGCATAAATGCAGTAAGCTACTGGGATTTTCACCACTTAGCTTACCTTGGCTTGTTTGAAGCAGCTGTAAGCAGTGTGACATTTGATGTTGGACTAGATGATCTTGTAGGGCCCTTCCAACCTTGTGATTTTTTGATTCTATGATTTAAAAAGGTACTATCTCCTACCTGAAACAGTTCTCTCTCTGTTTCCCATAATGACACTACATCAGAGGTACTAGCCCAGAGAAATATTAGGAGAAAGGTGATACAAAAAGCAATACAAAAGACAAAAAAGTAATTCTGTACTCTTTTGTAGCCCCTGCATCTGGTTGCAGGCATAAGTGGGATTTAGGAGGATTTACTTTTCAGATATTCAAAGCAGACTAATAAGTTATGTATGATGTTATTTGGATTTTATTTATATACATATGGCAAGGATCTGCCATATTTCTTCACCCATAGCATGTCTCTTTAAGGCTGCTTGAAGAGCTCCTTTCGACTCATGACCCCTCCCCAACAGTACTTGAGGCAGTGTGGACCCTCAGTGCTGTGGCAAAATTTTTTTCTCTCAGATAGAGGAGTTATGCATGAAACATAAGCTCTTTCAGCTGGCCCTTCACAGTGAAAGTTGTTTGGTGGACTCATCCTGAATTTTTACCAATTGTGATAAAACGTGCAGGGAAAAGATTCTGAAAGATGGTACGAAAATTGCTAACCCTGATGTGTGAGACTGAGTTTTCTGCTGGCTGACTCAGTTGCCGCTGCTTTTGAATACAATTGAAAACTATAGACTCAATCAGGCAAGCAGAAAAAAAAAAAAAAAAAGAAATATCTATATGCAAATCTTTCTGGAATAGAAAAATTGTACTGATTGCATTACAGCTTTGATTGTACTTCCGCAATTTTTGATGCAAAATGTGGGAATGTCAGATGTGGAATGTTTTCAGTTAAAATGACTGGAATATCATGCAAAAGAACTGTACTTAGGCTAAAGCAAAGATGAAGCTTAACAATGTTAAACATGAGGGCATGAACTTAGGGACTTATAATCTATTCTATGAGCAGTAGAATATTCTGTTGGAAATGACAAAGTAGCAGAAATACTTGCTTTCCTATTAAACAACTCACCGCATGTCACAAGAAATAGGTAAGATGTCACGTGATACTGTCATGAAAAAGAAGGGGAGATTGAGGTTAATTCTTGTGGGAGGAAATATAAAAGCCTTAGTTTAATGTGCTTGCCTGTAATTACTAGCAATGAGAAATGATAGCCTGGGAATTTTCACCTAACAAATTCCCAGTCATTACCTACCTCTGGGACACTGGTGATCTTTGGATTCTCCCTTTTAGCTCTTACGATAAAAATGTGTAGTTTCTACATATATTGAGAAGTATTTTGTAGTTCTGTTGTGATATAGAGAAGTACAGATGTACTTTGAACAGGACAAAAATTTACTTAAAGAAGTATTAAAACAGAATGTAATACTGAATAGTCAAAGACTGTGGCTATTGGGTTAATGAGTAAATCACTGCACTGGTACACAATAAAAGTTGATGCACCACAGCAAGAAAGCAACAGTCAGAGAATGCTCCAATAATCTTGTAAAATACTGTTTAAGCAATCTGACTAAAAGAGAGAAAAAAGAAATGAGTAAGGAAAGAAAGTGTGGGGAACAAGGCAAGAAAATACTAAGGAGTGGGAAAATAAGAAAAGAATGCAAAGCTTTCCTTATCTTGTAGTTCTGACAATATGACTATTTTAGGATTTTCAAAAAAATCTTGTTTTTTTAACTAATTTTTTTACATTTTCTTCTTTTAGATTTCTGCTGTTTTCCCTGATAATTTTGTTCGTGTCTTAACATCTTAATGTCTCTCCTCTGTTACTAAAGTACTTTCCTTGCTACTTCATTATTTCTCCCTTGTCTCCCCTCTGTCTCTTTACCTTACTTCAATCTCTCTTTCTTTTTTTCTTTTTTTTTTTTCCTGGCTGGTCTCCATAGAAAATACTGCATTATATATATATTTTTTTCATACTATTCTTGCCAATAGAACAGTATCCTTGACAAAGAGAAAAAATAAGCTGCTGCTCTGGAGGTGACTAGAAAACTGGCATAACACCAGTGAACATAATCCAAGCCTGGCACAGGACAGACAAGGCAACCTAAAAACTTTTCCTTACATCTAACATCAAGCATTTTGTGGAAGCAGTAAGGGAAAGAAACAGATTATAAACCTCTAAAATCTGTCATGACTTCTTAATTTATCTGTGGAGGTCTTAAAGGGCTCCAGAGACTCTGTCCTTAAACAGATATTCTACTCTCGGTGTTAAATTTGCATTTAATCTTTTTAAAAATTAAATAGCAGTAAGATACCTGCTTTAACTACTTTAGTTCAACTTTTTGCTTCTTTGAAGCAGATGATAAAACTGTGGCAAGAACAGAGGGAGTGATTCTTAGGTAAGTTTTCTGCTGGGAAAGGGCAGGGTAAGCCCTAGACCAGGACTACAGTGCATTGGATATGGGTTCTGGTGGTGCACAAAATGTGGAGGAGTAACAGAGTCAAAGATGAAGGCATATTCCAGAGAAGCTCTCACCCTGGAGACTGTGGCATGCCCAGATATCACCTTTTTTTCCCTCATTTGTCTATTATCAAGCTCAACTTCCTGTACCAAGAACTGCTTTAAAGACTGTGTAGAGGGGTTTCCTCTTGCCTTATTTTTGTGGATCTGTAATGTACGCAACCTTCAAGGAAAAGTACTACTGTATGTCTGGATGCACGCATTTAATAATTTCATTTTTTGTTCCCATTATTATGCACTTTGGAAAGACTGCAGAGACAAGCCACATTCAATAGAAAGCAAAATACCCTCTCTCATCCAAGGCCACGCTGCATCAATCCTTTGAGAGATGTCAAGCTCATTTATTAGCACAGGAGCCAGACAAATGCATGATAAAAGCCACATTGGCACAATAAATACTGCTGTGAATGTTCAACAGACCTTCTGACACAGTAATTTGACATTTTATTTTTCTTCCTTGGTCAGCTATCCATATTTATGTAACTGAAGTATAAAACAACCATTTGATTAATACCTTATTAACAGAAATTCAGGACTAGTATATTTGCAAAATTAAAAGTAGAACCACTTAGGAATTGAAGGATTTATCCCAGATTTGGAGCTAGTTTGCATTACTGCTTCTAACACATAGGACTGAGCCTTTTATTTTCAAATCTTACTGTAAGCCTTTGCCAGCTTGCTTATATTCCCCAAATAGCTTCTGCTTCACTACATTTCCATCTGTACAGAAAGGGCATGGACATAAACACTGATAAACAGTGAATGAAATCTTCCCAACCTCCCAGCTGAAGGCAGGGTACTGGCAGGCCATATTTTTCTTTTCAGAAGGTATTATGTTAGGGATTGAGACTTTTATTGTGATTTAAGAGGGATTTTTATCAGGAAGCTAGCAGTACCAAGCATTTTGGCTAGATGTTGCACTGCTCTATGATATACAAGTGTGTCTTTTAGCTGCTGTAGCGATCTTTCTCAGAACTAACAAACAAAGTTCCATTAATTATATCTTCATCATTTAATTTCTGTGTAGATTCTAGTCCTTCCTTTTTTTCTGAGTCTATCTGTGCTTATGAAGAAGACTGAAGGTTGTCATATAAGTCTGCATTGAAGAGGGAATGTAAGAACTAAGGACTAATTGCTTCAGGAAATCATCTGGGCATTATGGCAAAGCAGATTTCATGGGGATGCTATTTCCTGTGTTAAATAAACAATAAACACTTGGAAGTGTTTTTCTTGCCTGTTCCATTACCACACTAATAAGTATTAACTATTGGTAGAAAGTTATCTTGCTGAAAAATTAACATTGAGCTTGCTGAAAAATTAACATTGTTATCTTCATGTCTACAGTAGAAAAAAATAGCCCAGAAATCAGCAGAATTTTATGGCATCCCAGGTATCAGGCATGGCTATGAAATTACAACTCCAGATAGTAAAAATCCGATATAGAATTTAAAAAATCAATAAAAATAGAAAAGCCCCTGAAAACAAAACAAAACAAAACAAATCATCATCAACAACAACAAAACCCACACAAACCCAAGGAGTGAAACTGTGAACTTTCAGTTTTGTTCCTCATGGGTGGAAACCTCCAAGACAAGATCTTAAAGGTCGGAATGATATGAGTTTGCTACACATCAAAGAAGCAATAGTTATGATAACGATATGAGAATAGTACATACTGTATACTGAAAGAAATACTAAGTGCTAGTGCAGTCCAAAGGCATATCTATTGCTGAAAAACACATTTCTATGTACTAGAAAATTACAATTAGATGACTTAGTATAGAAAAATGTTATCTATAGCTAACCTAATATCACCATAACTAAGCTCACATAATTCTCATTAATATTAATTGAAATCTGATGCCTAGAAAGAATAGAATGCTTATGCACTTAAGAAAATTTGCATCTGATTAATTAGTAAAAATGAGTAAATTTTCCTTTAGCTTCTGATCCTACACATGAAAATTCATCTGTATGTTGTGCTCTGCATTCTCATAAATTCCTGAGTCCTCTTGAAGCATAGCATAATGGCATAAAACTAAAAAGAGTAAATAATGTTCTCTTTAACTATTTTTCTTTTATTTTCAGCCTGTTTATCAGTGTTTCTCTAGTCTGCAGCTGCTCCCTCACATGTTTTTCACAACCATGTTCTGAACAGCTCTCAGTGATACCCCATATGAAGCCATGGGGACAGCTATGGAAATACACTCCAAAAGGTGCTGAGGGAACCTGCTAGAATTTGAAGATCAGGCAGAACTGCAGTTAATACAGTGTTTGAGAAAATTATTGCCTTAATATCTATCATGAAGGAAAACCTCTGGGGAAAATACTACAAGAAAGAATTGTATTCATTAATTATAGACACATGGATTTGAAAAATATCTAGAATTCTACTCTGATTTTGAATGAAAATAGAATTATTAAGTGATTGAAGAGGACAAGACTGATAGATATAGTAGAGGTTTAAAATTGTCAGTAAAGATAAATGCCTGAACTGTTACTGCTGTTTGGCATGATGTTATGATGGTACATGAAGGAAAAGACCCTAAGCACTTTAGACATATTCCTTCAGCACTCCCCATTTTTCAAAAACATAGCAATCATAAATTCCCATACCAAAAATCAATGTGGACCAACCAATCCTTTGGATGTGATTTGCAGTTATCAAAAGTATCCACATCTCATTTTAACAGAGCTCAGGCATTATCCAATCTCCTTAATTTATCTGAGCTTTATATTCCTCCTGTAACTGTACAGAAGCATAGTGAACAAAAAGTACATTACAACAACATGCAGTGGCTTGATGTGAATGACTGCACTTCATGAAGTTCTACACTGTCAGAGACAGTGGTAAGCCTTCAGATCATTGAAGTCAAATTCAGGAATGATCAAAAAGTTTCAAGGGATAAAGAAAGTATAAATTCACTACAGTTCCCCACTATCCTATTTTGCATGCCTCAGTGTTTGGTGAAATTCTAGACAAGGTAACGTTAAAAAAAAGCATTACAATATTTCTGAGAAGGTTTCAGCTTCTCACATTTCCTGTGCATATTTTCTGAAGCAGCAGTCTGTGTTAAGAAAAGAATTTCTGAATTTCTTCTTCTGGAATAACTGTTTTTCTCTTCTTACAAAAATTTCCCTCACTGGCCACCTCCAGCTATTTCTGTTTCCCCTCTTCCAAGGACTGGGTGCACTCAGCCACGCAGCTCTGAATTTGTTGTTTCTTTTTTCATACCACTCTGATATACTGCTACTAGAAACTAAATAACACACCATGGAGTAAAACTGTGAATCCAAGGAACCTATACACTGATTATACGTACAAGGAAATTGTCTTCTTCTGTATTATATCATGCATTGTCCAGTTTGTTGATGTCTTCTGTTTGTCACTTGTTAATTGATGAATTACTTCACTGATTTTCTAGGTGTGCATTGGAGAGAACACATTCAATTTCTATTATTATCTATAAGTGACATTTTTAGACTTCCACTAGTTTGCTTATTCTTTTCTATACAGTACATTTGTACAATAATTAAATGTTCTATTTTTAAGCCTTTGTGTCAAATCGTGTCCTACACTGTGAAAAATGAAAGAAAAAATGGAAAAAATGGACTGAAAGAGGTAAGATAAAACCTAGTGATTTAATCAGCAAATCTTGAAAGCATATTCAGTCTATTATATGGATTTAATTGCCAGATACCATCATAGTATCATAGTATCGTGCAAGTTGGAAGGGACCTTAGAGATCATCGAGTCCAACTCCCGGGATTCAAGACCCTCTGTGTAGCAGAGAAGCATTTCTGCCACTTGCGCCACAGGGGGGATTTGAACCCCGGGCCTCTGGTGTTGCAAGCAGCAATTCTACCACTGCGCCACCGGAGGCACACAAATAGATAGAAAGCCATATGTCAAAATTCTATGATAAAATATACCTTATTGATATAATATTAATGATTTTGTGAAGGTAAAGGACTGGGAGAGTAAGGCCATTTCTAGTAGATGAATAAAGAAACGTGGTTATTGATACACACTGAAAAGAGTAAACCAATTGCAAACTCCTAGAGTAGGGCTACTGTTGGAACTACTGATCCATGCTTGTCAGCATCTCATTAGTCACTAATTACATTCAGTTTCATTTTTTATAAAATCTTTTTCCTGTACTATCTTAAAACCTCCCAATATGCAGGAAATTGCACTGCAATTACAAGAGTATCTAAATATAGTGAAGACAGTTTTGCTTCCTGGTTTATCATAGCATTTGTTCATATAACAAGAATAAGAAAGATGGATTTACATGTGGTACTTCTCCATCTGATTTTCTAGATCTTCATTTAAAGAGATCCGCTAAATAAGTTGGACCAGAAAGGACTTTCTGTTTCAGTTTTAACTTCCACTTATAAGAAGAGATTGAGGATTGACTGAGTGTCCTTTTATTTTTCCTTTTCCTGGTTATTTTCTTTTTCAAAGTGGCTTTGTAAAAGAAGATGAGGCAAACTGGGTCAATTAAGATTTTGAAGTTAATTACTCCTGGAAGCATATTACTTTAGTTTCATAAAATAGATCTTTGGATATATATTGAGGTATAAAATATCTCCACTGCTTAGTGATATGGTATTGTTTCAGATACCTTATTTCAATAGTATTCTGGACCATCACTAAGTTACCCTTGACCCTGCATTTGTAGTTTTGAGAGGTAGCCTAGGTGGTTTTGTAATTAGACCCTCCCAGGTAGTAGGAAGCTAGAGCTTTGGCTCCCTAGTTAGCAGCTGTGCTCCCAGCTGGGTGTGTTTATTGTAAATGAAAAAGACTCCTCAAATTTCCATTCTCAGCATGACCATGCTTGGCTTCAGTCTCCGTTTCTGGACGTCACTAAAGATAAACATTAAAGGCTGTCTGAATGCTGCCTCATAAAGATTTGGTTGACATAATGCACCATAATGATATATTTCTAATCAGGCTATTTAGTGCTATCAAAGGATCTTTTAAAAAATGAATCATGACTTGTCATTTGAATATAAATGTAACCTAACTCAGACAACTCTCTGTATAACAAGCCCATGCAGTATAGCAATTGAATATGAAATATTTGCCTAAAGCATGCAGGTGATAGCAAAACAATGGGACACTGTTGACCCATGGTGAGAACATTTCACTGCTCATTTGAAGAAAAAATATAAATTGGATTTCTATCTCATTATAAAAACTTGAAAATTGCTCTCTGGCATTATTCACAATAGCACATGGCATTTTATTGTCTTGCTTACACACAATTTGGAAAGTTTAAGTGAGATTTAGGGCCACAGGCCCAGTACTAGCTCTTAATAGAGGAAGGTTTCATCATTAATAGCCGTAGATCAGACATAAACTTCTATACAAGAGGACATGGAAAAACAGAATTTTAAATTAGTTTTCCCTGAAGTCTCTTGAGTACCTTTTCATAGAGCTGGAGGTTTTTGTTTCAGGTGATACTTTTTATGTATTCAAAAAATTATTCCTTTCCACTCTCCCTTCTATTTAATCCCCTAAACAGGCAATCTTTCCCTCTGCGCCTCCCAGCACTTTCTCTGCATTTTTGCATGATTCATTGAGCTTTTTGTCTCAGATATTTCATCCAAGTGTAACAAATCCCTTCAAGCCAGCATTTGTTGAAAAAAGGCCTAGGATAGGAAAGCGAGTTATTTCATATCAGGGTTAAAGTCTTTAGATTACTGTTCTGTGTTTTAATAACTATGTATTTGTCTACTTGGAATTTTTAAAATAAGAGTTCCAGTTGAGTTTAAAGATAAATTCCAGTTTTCTTAGTCTAAATCCCATCAAAGTAAGAATAAGTTTTGCAGGAGATTTCAGGGAGGCCAGGATTTCATTCAATTTTTTTACTTTCTAAGTCTCTAGGAGACAAATCTGTTCTGCCATCCTATTCTGCCCTATTCTACTTTTCAGTCTCCATGTGGTTATTCTTATAGATCAGTGGAACACAAAGGTGCCTTATTCCAAGGTGACTTCTGTGATATGGAAAGCAATCATTTTCTTCCCTGGAAATATGCCTCCCAATGACCAGGTTGTCTTAATCAATTATTTAAGAAGTATTATTACCTATCAGTATGAAAATATATTTGACACACTGCTCTATTAGAAATACACTTGATCCACAACATAATTTATTACCTTTCTTCAATTGTAGGCTCCTGTGACTAGTGTCCTTCTAATCTATGTTCTTAGCTCATTATCATCACTGAATGAATAGAAGTATCACTAAACATAACCACGAGGTAACTAAACTAGGAAGGTTTCAGAAGGACCAGATAAAGTGTTCTGTCTCTACCTTTTTCCAAATAGAAGAATTTAAATGTATTGATCCTTTGGGCATGACAGCAAAAAAATGTAGTGTTATGTGTCCTAGGTCACTCTCAAAAAGAGATATTTGTGAATATGAAACTATGAACAGTTTTCTCTTTAACATAGTAAAAAATGTGTGGATGGCAGCCAGCCACTGTATTTCATCTGAAACCAGCCTCTGTGATTAACTACCTAGTAGAAATCTAATTATATGTTACAGTATCATGCCTACAGGATGAATAAACTGGTTGAGACTGTATTCCTTTCACACGTGCAAACTTTGGCGACTCTCATTCCTTGTTTAACATTACTGAAAAAAAACTGTGCTTTTTCTCCTGGAGATAAACATGATCCCATAGGCTGAATTCTACTGATTTATATGCAGTGCAGTCTCAAAAGGTAAAATTATTAGAATTTAGCATATTGTGCTTTAGCATAATTATCTTTTTCTATCATGAATCTTAGAAAAAGGATGTATTTCACTTTGGAAGAGTGAAGTTGCTTTTGTGTGTGCCAACTAAATCTATTTATCAGCTTGGCAGATAAGAATTGAACTCAAAAAAAGCAGTGTAAGTGTTCTTGTAGGTCACATCCTGAAAAATTAATCCAACAGAATCATACTGAATGGTTTTGTTGTTTTTTTCTTGTTTCCTTCTCCAACCCAGTTACAAAAGGTTTTTGCAGTAATTTGTTGCATAGGGAAAAAAACAAACAAACAAACAAACAAACAAAAACCTAAAGATAGCTTTAGGTCAGTTTAGGTAATTGTATATTTTGAAACAGTCTCCTGCATATTATATCCCTGCAAGAGTAGACAGGAGTAGTGAAGGTACATCCAGTAGATTCTTCTGTGTGGAATTACCATGATTACCTTTTAATTTCTCAAGTACTGCAAACATTTCACAGTGGAATCAAGGACAATACTTGACAAGTTTACATTATAAAAAGCTCTGAGATTACATTATGTAGGCCACTTGCACATGCTCTGAGAAAGACTTGATTTGTATTCAGCAAAGGTGATGGTTTCAACATTTTGTGATTAGCAGTCCCTGTAAGGAGGTATGACCTACTATGTAGTAAACTTCAACCTCATTGCATGAATTCTGCTTACCTAAGCTGTATTTTGGTGACCCTCCAAGAGCTGACAGAGCACAGGCTGACAACCACAATTTAAGACAAGTGTGGAATTTACACAAAGAATAAATAAATGAAGTCCACCTCCAAAAGTCAGGTGGATTATTTGAATGTTTTGTTGTTTGAGGAATACGATCTTCCAATTCCCAAATTCCAGCAGATAGAAAAATGGGCAACAGTAATAACATTTCAAGAGTTAATGTAACCTTCATAAAACTACAATTGATGTTAATGTTAATTCAAGGTTTATTAGTCAAATCCATGATTATCTGACAATGTTCTTAATTCTATGCTAATAATTTTTTGTATTTTATGTAGTAGAATTTTTATTATAATCATTCCCAACTTTCAGCACCCAGTACCTTTAGTATGTTCAATAATTGTATTTAATTATCTTTTGAGTTCTCTAGTACCTCAATCCTTTGAATACTAATTATTAGTTTCTCTCTGTTTGATTTTTAATAGAACATATCTCTGTTTCACCTCTATTTTTAGTTTTAATTTCAGGTTTAAGCTTGACATCTTCCACACTTACTTCTCTTTCACATTTGTAGGTTTTGTGATTCTCAGCAGTATTTTTGCTCAAAGTATTTTGAAACTTATTATGTAGAAAACTACTTTTGTGTCTTATCTCACATATACACTACTAGCCTCATTTCTTCCAATTGATTCTCTCAAATCCATGACTAGGTTAAGAAAATATTCCATTACTCCTATTGCTCTCTTGACCTTTCCATATATCTTTTCATTTCCTCAGTCATTTCACACTCGAGCTGTTCTTTCTGAAAAGGCAGAATTTACAGTATTCCTATAACTCATTTATTCTCTGAGATGTATTCAAATTCAACCCCTAATGATACTGCAGTCCCAGGAATTCTCAGGGGCCCACTGTTCTTCATTTGAAGACCAAGAAAACCAAAGTTGATACGATGATCTATTATGTAAAAGAAGGAAAAAAGAAACCGTTCTCTCCTGGCATGGCTGTTCACACTGAATTCAATGGCTAATTTAAGCTGATAGAAAAACAGTTTACACTCTTTTTCAGGTCATCTGCCCTGAAGCCAAAGGGCACCAAGTAGTTGCATTCCTAAAAGCAGTTACTTACAGGGAAGTTTCAGTCTTCCCATTTTGCAAACTTTCCATTTCACATTTTTGCTGGCTTCTTCTAATGTGTATTTTTCATCACTAATAGCCCAGTTAATGTAATCTTCAAGCCATATTTAAGTTATGCTTGTACTATCCTACTTATCCTCATATGACTAGCTCTCTCATTCTGCTACCCACAGTCGAACTTCTTTCCATTTTTATATTGACATTTTAACAAGCTTTTAGTACTGAGCTTACACTACTGTAAATCAATGTCTATATGTTCCCCATTAATCTCTCATACACCATATTTCCACTAAAATGGAATTATTTTTCTGTTATCATTTACTCTATTTTTTTGTTTGTCTGTATTCATCATCTCTATGCACACATTTGCTAGACAGGCCACATTCAGGAAAGAACTGAGTTTTCTTAAATACGTTCAGTTGACTGTATGATACTACCTTATCAATCATAAGATACTCTTCTGACAGCACAATACAAACAAACCCTTGAGTACTGGCACATTCAAATAATTTCCAGAAGTCCTTTGCTCCCCACTCAATGTATTAAACCAGTCAAGGACAGGAGGAATCAATATTGCTGCAATTTCTTATTTTGATAAAAAAGGCTTATAACAGTGGAGTAGTTATTCACAAGTAATTAACAGCAGTTTACATAATATACTTTAATATAAAAAATACACACATGTATGATCAATAAGAAGGCTTTTTCTTACAGAATGAGTCTGTCAGTCATGACATGAAATAACCTAAAAAGATAAAAGTAAGGAGAAAGTGATGGTACAGTCTTTGAATTGAAATATGCCTTTCTTGGTGATATTGCCCCCTTATACTTGTAGGGTTTTGTGTGTGTGTGTGTGTGTGCGTGTGTGTGTGTGTGTGTGTGTGTGTGTCTGTTTTTTTCTATTTTTCCATTACACCTGTGAAAATCCTGAATTCATTTTTTTACTGTCTTCACAAAAGTGGGAGGCAGACATGTCTGAATCCTTTGGGGCAGTCTAACACCAGTGACAACAATTTTGTTGGCTGAAGAATCAAATGCACACTGCTATTCATAGTTAATACTTACTTTTGCATTCACATGTTAAATTTACTGTGCTATTCGCTGGAGCCTTGCCACTTTCATAATTTTTCTTTTACTTTAAACCTATCATTAATTTATCATTATAATCCATTCCACAGCTTTCTTTTGTGAATGCAGCTCCCTGCATGAAAAAGAAAATCTGTCTTTATACTCTGATTTTGTTCTTCAAAAGAACATTAGGAAGAAAGTATCAAGTACATAAAGAAGGAAGAAAAAATATATAGAAGTTATAAACAGAAATTCATATTTCACAATGCTATTTTGTCTCTTGCAGAACAAAATGTGTAGACAGTAAGCTCTAAAGCATTATGAATTATTACTTTATTCACTATATATTGTTTCATGCTAATGAAATATCAGTGTAACTAACATAGAAGCAAAGACTTAGTATAATCTCCAGTACTGCAGAACAAGTGAATACCTTTGCATTGATCAGTACTCTCATCATGAACAATGAGGCTCTTTATAGATTGCAAAAGTTTTTATATGTGCAGACTCAAAATAGTACTAAAGCACTTACCTCCCATTTAGGCACTTTGCTCATACTAATTCCAGTGAATCATGATAAGGTCTTGCATATCCTGTTATAGATCTGGCCTGAAGTGTTTTGCAGAATCAGAGCCATGCCCAGAAGCTCCTTTTACTTTTTCACTCATCCAACAGAAATGTTGATGTACAATATGACAAGTTGTGATATTACCAGAAACATTATGATTATTGAGTTTATGTATGTAAAGACTCAAGTATAATTTTGTATTGTTCAAGTACTGTGTTTTATATTGTCTTGGATACTTTTTTCCTTAATGAAGAAGGAAAAGATCATTATGATTGTCCATTCCAATATTAGATAACCTACAGCAAACAGGAAAAATCTATACTGAGTTTAGTGAAGCCATAATTTGTACCACTGTAGGGAGCTCCTGAAATAAACACCACTGCATTAATTTCCATGTGCTAGACTGTAGATATATACCCACTCAGATATTAAGTGCCTACTTATATGAACTCCTGAATACCACAAATACAAGCTGAAGTCAAAGGGAGCTATGATTACTTAGAATCTATCAAAAACAGAAAAATAAAAAAATTTTATTGATAAAACAGTTACAGACAGACTGTAGCTGTTCCAGCACAAGTGCATACCGCTACATGCATGTGCTATCATTATCTGGTGCATCTGGGTTTGCTTCAACTTAGGTTCATAAAGAAGTAGCAGCTAGATTACGAGGTTCCTGGTAAGCAAAAGCATAGCTGCATCAGAACTGTTTCTATATTAAGTGACCATATTATATGTTAAATATTCAGGAGCCAGGTGTTAATGAAGTAAGCTGACATCACTATAAATGAAACACTGTGGTACAGATACAAGTGTGTTCTGTCAGGCTCTTGATGTTAGCAGGCTCCAGGAAACTGCTGCTTGAGAATAAGAAAGAAATGAGCAGCTGAATGGAATGTCAGTATGCAAGATTCTTATGAAGATTCCTTTGCACTGAGCAATATTTTAAAGAGGATTTTTTAAAAAGACGTGAATGAAGATGGAAAAATAATAGTACATTCAAATGCTAAATATAGCCAGCACAGAGAAAAGTGAGAAAAACATCATTGTAATACCCAGGTTACACTTGCATAACTGTTCAGGCTATTAGGCCTAATTAACGAGCTAACACATTCTTGCTAAGAGGTGTTTATATGCAGAATATGCTAAATGTAGAACTTGCTACAGTGAAGTCAGAATTTAGTTAGACTTAGGTTAGTGTAAATTCACAAAAGACACACTTCTGATCTGAAAAAGAACTAAATGCCTGAGTACTCTGGGAATGCTAATTCAGACTGCTTTACTGTTTTAGTCTTAATGAAGGAAAAGAAATTGTGTATTCTTCATGTAACAAATCCAGTAACACCATAAATTACTCTCATGTATATTTGGCTAAAAGTAAGTGAAATATCACAGAGAAGATAGGCTGGTTTATAATTCCCGGGCTTATCCTTTTTTGTGTGTGTTCCTCTCTTTTGTACTCTGGCATGGTATAGGGAATGGTTTAAATGGATACAGTACAAAAGACCAAGCTCTTTCTAACTCCCATAGATGACTGGACTGTAAGAGCTCATCAGGTGAGGCTTGTCCAGTTGGTGCAGTGAATCATTCAAACAAATCACTTCAGCCACAGCATAGCGGAGCTCATTTAACACTGGTAACCTTTGTACAAGTAAATACTTTCAGAAAACATTAGCTGTCAGTAAATGAAACTTCCAGTCCTTGAGAAGCAAAACTTGCTAAATTCTTCTTGATTAACGTGTCTGAAAAAGCTTCTCAGCAATTTTTTTTTTTTCCTGAGAATGCATAATCTTTGAAGCGTTAATAACCACCAGCTACTTTTCAAAATCCAACTTACATTAGAACAATCAATTACTACAGCCTGTAAAGAAGAAAGTTCTCAGAAACAACTGTGTAGATTAGTTTTCCTTGATTTCAATCCCAGCAGTGCAAATAAATAATCTATAATACTAATTTAAATGTATGAAATGTTGTATACACTTGCAACGTTGTTTAGGTCCTGAAGGTACAAATTCCCACAGTACTAAATTTATATGTGTGCTTCCATTTAACTCTGAGAATTAATCACATAAATAAAATAATTTCTAAACTCTTGTAGGACAGAGTTCTAATCATTTTGGAAAAATGCAGTGTTATATAGAAATACCTTTAAGGTTTAAGAAGATGAATTTGGGTCTAGAAGAAAAATGTATTAAGAAGAGAAAAAGCCATTTCTTGGGAATGGTGCTTTGTTGCCAATAGGGAACAAGATCTAATAGAACAAGAAAGATCTACAAGTTCTGAATATGAAAATAATAAGAACTAAAAGGGAAAAATGGCAGAAATGACAACAAAAAGTGGAGACAACCATGAAAGTGTCCAAACCTTTCAGGGTTTACTGAGCTGGAGTAAAATACTGTTGGAAATATGATTCCACTGGCAGTTTGTCACACTCTTGTCTACAATTTTAATGCCATTTTTGGGGGCTGATGACTTTTTGAAAGACAACATAATCATCTTAAATGCTTATCAGATGATTTCTGTAATTATTACAGGCTCTTTCATTATAATTATCTGGATTTTTATTTTATTTTATTTTATTTTTTTTTTTCCTGCATGAAAAACTACTCTTCCTGCCTGATCCTTCAATTCAGGACAGAGGAACAATTCCTTTTGACTGCACTGGAAGTCTGCCAGAAGACTCATCTTGCTAAAAAATTGCCTAATTTATTCAGGTACCGGATTTACAGAGTTTTCATAATTCTCTCTCTAAGAACCTTCGATTAAGCATCTAATTTCATTGTTTATTCTTCTCCTAAACATTATTCTCTACTTTGTTGTTCATTTTCACTAGGGGAATATGATGTATTTTGCAATTTAATTTCAAAAGAGATTATGAATCTTTCATTTGTTATTATTCAACTACATAAGACTGGAACAGCAGGAATAACCTTGGATAGTAACAGGTTTTTATTTTTGTTTTAAAATAAGATGAAATGTCCGGGGCCAGGCTCTAAAATATTTGTTCCAGTCTTAACTGTTGCTTGGGGACAAGTCACCCGAGAAGGAAGCTCAGACCTTCACCTCTCTCTCAGAAACTTTAAATGTTTCAGTTAACAGTTTATAACCAAATACAATTTCACCATAGAGATTACAGGAACATTTTTTAAATGCAAGGTTACCTTTTCCATGTGTATCAGTTCAGCACCTGGCTGGGCTGCAAGCCAAGTAAGTGGATTAACTCCTAATATCCTAATTTCCATTTCAGAACTGAGCAGCACTAAATGCGTACTGGTATATATGAGTTTCTTACAAGGATAGCCTAGCTAATTTGCACAATGTGGAGGGAGAAGGCAGCACCATGGACTGATTCATCCCGCCTTGAGGGAGGGATCCTAGGGAAGAGTAGTGAGGCACTGGAACAGGCCCAAAGAGGAGTGGAGTCACTGTCCATGGTGGTGTTCAAGCAATGTGTAGACATGGCACTAAGGGACATGATCAGTGGGGACAGTTTGATGGTTGGACTAGATAAGCTCAGAGGTCTTTTCCAACCCCAGTGATTCGGTGACAGGTGGGATGGAGTGCGATAGGGATATCTGTGCTAGCATATTAAAAATAATAATAATAATAATAAAAAATCCTGGACAAATAATTTAGAGAACATGACCAAGATTCAGGTGGTTGGTGAGGAAACTTCCTCATCTTCAGCAGCACATTCCAATGAGGAGGTAACAGATGACAATGATCTACCTGAGAATTTACATCTTTCATACCTGGGCCTGATGTGCAGTCATTACTTAAATGATGAACATACTGGGCTCCCACTTCTATATGGCACAATTAAGGCTTGAATCCTTAACTTTTAAGGAACTATAAACAACAAAATTGGAGGGCTGCCATACACAAATTATCTAGCCAAGTGGAATCGCTCTTGGATCCTGTACTGGCAAGCCCTGTAAGTCTCAGGCCTCAACTCTTACTGGCAAAAGCAATCACACTTGCCTTCCAACACCCAGGTACTTTGGTGCGTTCTATCAGCCCTGACTGAAAGCACATACGTCAGGAATCTGGAAGCAGGTGAGCTGTGGCTCCAGCTAGGAACAAATAAATAAAAATTATAAAAATCTACTGTTTAAACAGAGCACAAATTTAGCTGTTACACAGCCAACAATCAGGCAGTGATGTGTTCCAAGTCAAAATCTGTGCTTGGCACCTGGATCCTAGTGGCAGATGACTTTCTTTTCTGCTCTGAATCACCCCAATGCCATTGTCAAGCCAGAGAGCTCACTGAGCTCCTGCCACAGTGAACTGAGAACAAAGCTTGGTGTGTGCTGTGTTCAGGGGAGCAGCAGGACAGCAAACATGGTGCTGCATCCTGGTGTGGTCTGTTAGACCTATGCTTCGGCACAGCCTCTCTGATGCTCCCAGTTAAATTCTTCCCCTTTTCTCCCCATAAAGGTGCGTTGACACACAGTGAAAAATATTGCCCCATATACCCTGTGGGATGCTACTTCTGGATGGATGTCCATCATTGTGGCGATAAAACTCCGCAAGCACCGACCAGTGCAGCAGAATAAGGGAGGCAGAGGGGGGAGGCTAGGAGGAATTTAAGTGGGGAAAAATAAATAAATAAATATCATCCAAAGCGAACCGAAAAAGCCACCAGCCGAGGCGAAGGGGAGGAGCCGGGGTAGGGGCTTGGCTCTCTCCTGGGCCGCGCCCGACAGCGCTCTGCCGAGTGGCAGCCGGCTCCGGCGGCCGCTCGGCGCTGAGCAGCGCGGTACTCAGCGGCCCCCGTTACCATCGGGCGGTGCGCAGCGCGGGGCCGGGCCCGTCCTGCCGCGGGGCAGTGAAGGGCTCCGCGAGGAGAGGAATTGAGCCGCACACCCCGGAGCCGCCGTGCGGTGCCGGAGAGCGGCAGGAGCGGCAGCTCTGTCCGGGCGCTTCCGGGCGCGGCGGGCGGTGGGGGAAGGAGGAGGAGGGGTGGGGTGGGTGGAGGGGAGGGAGGGAGGCATCAGGCTGCCTTTTTTAGGAGGGAGACCCTCCTTCGCGGCCGCCCGCTCGCAGCCATGGCTTTGAAGGAGGCGGGCGGCAGCATCCTGCCCATCAGCGATATGGTGTCGGGGCCGTCGGGCTCGCCGTTCCCCGAGGTGGTAGAACTGAACGTGGGGGGCCAGGTCTACGTGACGAGGCACTCCACGCTGCTCAGCGTCCCGGACAGCACGCTGGCCACCATGTTCTCGCCGTGCCGGGGCGGCCCAGCGGCGGCTCGCCAGCTGCCCAGGGACAGCCGGGCGCGCTTCTTCATCGACCGCGACGGCTTCCTCTTCAGGTATGTGCTGGATTACCTGCGGGACAAGCAGCTGGCGCTGCCCGAGCACTTCCCCGAGAAGGAACGGCTCCTGCGGGAAGCAGAATACTTCCAGCTGGGCGACCTGGTGAAGCTGCTCTCGCCCAAGGTCACTAAGCAGAGTTCGCTCAACGACGAGGGCTGTCAAAGCGACCTGGAGGACAGCACCTCGCAGGGCAGCAGCGATCGGCTGCAGCGGGCCGGCTTGGACAAGCGCTCGGGCTTCCTCACGGTGGGCTACCGCGGCTCCTATACCACGGTGCGGGACAACCAGGCGGATGCCAAGTTCCGCCGCGTAGCCCGAATCATGGTGTGCGGCAGGATCGCCCTAGCCAAGGAGGTCTTCGGTGACACCCTAAACGAGAGCCGCGACCCCGACCGCCCCCCCGAGAAGTATACTTCTCGCTTCTACCTCAAGTTCACCTATCTAGAGCAAGCCTTCGATCGGCTCTCCGAGGCGGGCTTCCACATGGTAGCTTGCAACTCCACCGGCACGGCCGCCTTCATCAACCAGTACCGGGACGACAAGATCTGGAGCAGCTACACTGAGTACATCTTCTTCAGTAAGTGTTCCCTGGGACCGCCGGACCCTTCCCCTCATGCATATGCGGGAATATCGGGGCTGCCCCCTCCTACCAGAGGTGGCCGTGCGGGGTGGAACGGCCTCTGCCCCGTGCTGAGGTTTCCCGGAGGCGTCGCGCCGGGTCCCGGCCCCGAAGGGGGAAAGGGGTGTGTGTGGGGGGTGATGTTAACACTGCGTCTCTCATTAGCTGCGGGCTACGCAGGGTTCTGACAGCAGGTACGCTGCCGCTGGGTGATGGGCAGAGCCAGCTGCCCGGGGGGTGAGAAGCCTGCCTGAAAAGGGGAAAAGCTCAAGGAAACTGCAGTGTTCACAGCCTGTAGGTAACAACGATCGTTGATTCTGCGTAGCATCGGGGGTTGCGAGTCTCTCGCCGATGAGAAGTCACCCGGAGGGGTGGCATTCTGTCAGTCTTTCAGGGCAGGGTTCGGGCTGATTAAGCGCAGCTGAGTGGAAAGTACTGGCCCCCGGCCAAGGTTCGCCTTTGAAAGGCAGAGGTTAGCCTGAAGCCTTGCGGTGTGTTCGGAGAGTTGAGTAATCCCTCCGGGTACGTGAGCCTTCTCGTGGGCTCCACTGCCTGAGCGGTTTTTCAGCATCACCTGTCCCTGTGGCAGGAGAGATGCGATCTTCAGCCCCAGCAGCAGCGACCCGCTGCTCCTGGACCTAGTCACCTTGAATGTGAACTTGAATGAATGTTTTCTGTTCAGAGGAGAAACTCATTAAATACTTAACACCGTTGTGTGTTATATAGGTGGTGACTACCCTTTGCTGAACAAACTTGAGAACTTCAAATCAATCTTCAGTACTACTTTAAAAGAGTTTTTGGAGGTCCGTTGTGTAACCTAGCAAGCTGGTCATATCTAATGAGGAAATGTGAAAGCTGAGTAGTTAGAGGAGCTTTGTGAGTGGACCAAGTAGTGTAAAATATGTAATAATTAAATCTACATTCTGGGAATCATAAAATAAAATAAATGGACCTACTAATTCTTAAAAATAGTAGGAGTTCCTTGCTGTTGTCAGAACTATGGAATCCCCCCCCCCCCCCCCCCCCCCCCCCCTTGTTTTCTCAGGCATAGGTTATTAGATGCATAATTATTTGTGGGCATTTGAGATGCTTAAAATGTTTTGTGTTATGATGTGTGTGTGTGTGTGTTATGAGGCGGCTGCTGTGTAGAACAGTGCTCTAATTCAGATCAGTGTTCCAAATTAATCCCCAGTGTATTGCTACTGATTTATGTGGAATAATGCCAGGAATGAATTGGATGTTGTACAACCCTGTTTCTGTTTTGATTTTTAGTCTTTCAGCTTACTGCGTTATAAAAAGTGAAGCAGGTAGCTAATTTTTTGATGCTTAACCCAAAAATTCTGGTTTTGCCTAATATTGTTTTTCCTACTTCTGGGTGTGAAAATTGGCTGAGCTAACGTAGGCTGAAAAGAAGAAAGAAGGGGAGCATAATTTTGAAACACTTAGAAACCTTTTTAGGTAACCTTTAAAGTAGTTTTAACAGATTTTACTTTTTCTGTCTAAGTGCCAAACTGATGGGAACCCTCTGATAGAAATACTTTACTGTGAAATCCCTAGGTGGACTGAGTCCTTGTTGTAGTTTTCCTGCATAGGAACCAGTCAAATGGGCAGAAAACCATGTGAGCCTGCCTTGCTGTTCCATGTTGGCATGAGAAGACTGATCAGGGTTACTGGCTGTAGTCTTTCCAAGAGTGCTTGTGAGGACTGTATTCCTTCACTTACTCACAAAACCAGAGCTTCATACACAGCATGAGCATCTGCAACCAGCAGATAGTTGTTGGTCTGTGACTCTGTGACAGCCACTCAGTCCTCTTCCTCTTAGATCGTTTCTCCTGAGGACTTGTAGATGACTCTGAAAGCGTTCGGAAAAAATACATGAGGATATATGCTTTCCACTCATTTCTTTGGGTCATGAATAGATTTCTGAGAGCTACTAAGGAACACCTGAAACCAAAGGTGGACTTTAATCTCTGATTCGGGATTAGATTTCAATTCTGTTTCTAGTATATCTCTAACTTAATTAGGTATTTTGAGTTGAAAATACCATCTCATTTCTTTAAAAAATAGAAATTAGTTTCTTAAATCTTGTGGCTGATTAAATTTACCTATACTAAACATGCTTTACTTAAATTTTTAGATTGCTTAGTATTCGTGAATGGATTAGTTGCTGCAGCTTAATTCCAGTTCAAGAACTGGGGCTTATTTGAGACAATGCTTCAGATTTTGGCAGCATATCCTGACAAGTACAGAAATAGTCTTTCTCAGGCTACGTAATTCCTTCCAAAAAAATAAAAATCAGAGCCTGATGGCTACATATGTTCCTCTAAGCTATATAAGCTCTCACCTTAATATGCAGAAGAGTGATTTACTTCTGTTAATACAACATAAAGTGCATGTGCAGTTTGGGAAAGAAGCCCAAGCTCTTTTGCTTCATTACAGTTTTGGGCTGCAGTACAGGACCACTGATTAATTAATTGCTACTTGGTGTGCAGTAGGTGATAGCCTTCACAGAAGTTTCACCTAGATGGAATAAGAGACCAGAAGTGAGAAGACCTTTCCTCACATGGCTGCAGGCAGCTCGGCAGGCCTTCTGTTGGCAGGTCTTTTTGTGAGGAAAGGCTAATTTGCATTTTAAAGCTTTTGTCTTTCTTTTGCATTTCACTGTATCTCTTGATACTGTTGTGTAATGCGGATTGTATGTGTACTCTATTACTATATAGTCTTTTTCTTCTGCAGAATCTAATTGGTCTTAACGGATTTTGCATTTAACATCTGCTATGCAATCTGACTTATGGGTGCTGAGAGCCTCATGCTCAGCTGGAAGCTGCCTGTTCTGAATTGACATGTGTATTCTAAGAAGAATGCAGTAATATTTCACAGAAAAAACTTGCACTCTGTCTCAGTGTTCCTGTTCTATATGTGATATTTCTGTTTCTTTGTCTCCTAATTTTGTTGTTGACATTTGCATGATCTTCTGGCACATATTTTTCCTCTTGGTCATAGCACTCTGAGAATACACTGGCCCAAATTCAGTTCAATGTCACACTGGGATAGCTTGGGGGTAGTGGGTTGGCAAGTAACCCTGAGCTACTCTATGGGAACATTGTCAGGGGAGCCATCCATTGGGTGGTTTCTGTGGTGATGCCAAGCAGCATCATTGCTGATCTGGTGGTAGTTTTGCTACAAGGAGTGACTGAGCTACAATGCTTTCCTCTTCCTTTCTTTTTGTTATTCCTTAGTGTGTGTATAAAATGAAGTTACTTGGAACTAACAAGGCTTGGAATAGAGAGAAGACTAAGCCAGAAAGAAAAATAAGAGTACTGAATCTCTGTGGAATGCTAGAGGGAAGTGTGATTCAATCCATCAAGTCTCCCTGCAACACACGCACAATGTAGGAAAGCTTTAGATTTCTGACAGTATCAGAATCTAAAAACATCGATCTTGGAAGGACTATTGCACAAAGACTTTGGAAATTTAGTGTTTCTTCAGGTAGTCCTGTTACTTTGGAGAACTGATATAAAACTTTGGGGTATTCTGCTTTATGATACCAGTTTGACTTTAATGTTACTTAGAAATAAATAATAATATACTAATTTATCTTGCAGTTCTTCCAAAATATATGCCCCAAACACAGAGGGATGAATCAAAGTGTATGCTTATAAATTAATATTATGAGAACATCTTATCTCACCATTTGATATAGTGAGATAATCTGAACTACTGAAATTAGATTTGGAATTTCAGTCATAGTTTCAATCATGCGACTCAGTTTGAGAGACTGATTTTTTTAAAAATGGGAAATGAAAAAGAAGTTAGAACAAATTCTGCTTTTCAATTAAAAATAAATAAAAACAAGCAAAAAACACCTGAGTTCCTCTGCAGCTAGTGTGAAAAAACCCTGCTGCACTGAAAAACTATAGGAGGAACCTACTGAGTTTTACGATTGAGTAGAAGTATGCAAAACTCAGTATAATGGCTCGTGATTTGATTTCAATCATTATATTTGCATTCTGCTTTTATAAAAATGAAGTTATATTTTTAATTAATGTTGAACCACCTTGATGCTTGGAGTTGAAAATTAGTGCTGTTGCAAAGTATTTGAAAAGTAAAGTTGGTGGTTATTATCTGTTCTAGGTATTATATACCGGGATCAATACTAGGTAACAGACACCTTGATACAAGCAGCTTATGGTATTTGGAATTGGAAACACTGATTTTGGTAATTATTTCAGACTTGTACTTCTTGTGCATTGCTTGGGAACAAAGTTCCAGTGTTAGAGAAGCTGACTTTGCTAGATCTGTGATATATTCGAGGAAAACTGCTTATTGGTGTCGGATCACTTCATGCATTTTCAAGGATTTATGACAGTGGTTGCAGGAAAATGTTTGCCATTCAACAGTGGGATGAGCAAATCATATCTTACTTTTTCTTTATTGTAACATGAACTCCTAGTTATCTACTGTTTAATAACAGAATTTATATATGGAAGTTTTTCATTAAAAAAAAAAAAGTTCCAGCCTCATGATTTAAAATTAAAACATTACTGCTTATCAAATATATTTTGCAATGTATTTGCTTTCACAGTGTGATATGACTGGTAATTTTGCTGCTGCTTTTATTTTTTTTCCTTCACAGCAAATACCAAATTCATTATACTGTGACGAGAATTTGTGCAGTGAACAAGAATTCACTGAGCACTGCACAGAGAGAGGATTCAACAATACTAATGTTATCCTCTTCCTGCTACAGTTCTGCATTTAAACACACATCTCCAGAAATAAAAAGCCAATCAGACACCTCTCTAAGATGCTGAGGATGAAGGGCTAAATGCACGAGGAAAGAAGTGGTAGACAGGGAGTATTCAAGGCTCAGGTAGTCCTGAGCATGACCTAAACAAAGTAACCAGAAATAAGCAGTCACTTTTTGGTGTGCTGCTAGTATAATGGCAAGTTAAGCCAAGCATCTAAATGCACACAGGAGGAAAGTATGTGAGGTAATTTGCATCCATTTTTGCCTCATCTCTGCTCAGGACCACTGTGGTACCTGCTGTAGTTCCCAACCAACTTAGCACTGTATCAGCAGCTCGATGGATCCTGGGTGCTACTGCAGGAGAAGTGAGTAGCATGTCTGTGCTCTGGGCTACCCCCTCATTTTCTGTCTGCAGATTTTTCACTCCATTGCCAGAGTCAGGTAAATCTGTTACAGGGATGAGTTGACCTTGGTCAACGGTATTTTTTTCCACAATACAGGGTGATTATTTGGTTGAGGGTTGTTAGGCTTCAGATTACTGCTGAAGTAATCTGGAGTCACTATACCAGATAACATCTGCTTACTAAGTTAGGATGATGATTTTATGTCATTTCTCATCACTAGGTATAGATTACTTAAAGCAGCAGGAACATGAATGGCTTTTTTTTTATGAACTGAGCCTCTGAAAGTCTAGTGTAAAATTATTTTAAATAGATGAATTACCTGGCAAATCTTATTTTTCTTTACTAAGTCAAATGCTTCAGGATGGATTTTCTGGGAAGGCAGTTCATGCTAAGCTAAATGGAATTAGTCATAAACAGCATGTGAAACTTGCAATCAGAACCCATTCACAGTTGCAAGATGGACCTTCATGGAGACTAAAGCGCCAAACAGTTTCTCACTAGTCTTTTGTATCAAGTGAGATTCAAAATATGTGAGTAATCATGTGGTGCCATGATTGTTTGTAGTACACACAATCCTGGCAGGAGGTTAGCAGCAATGATTTATAGTTTTTGTGATACTTGTAGCTGTTAATCCCATTCAGTTTTGGTTGCATTTTATCAGAATGTGTTAAGAAAACATTTGTTACTTGTTGATTTAGTTTCAGAAGACATTTGGATGAAAGGGTACATCTTGCTGCAAGGTGTCACCCCATTTATGTAATTGCATCTCTAAATACTTACAGGAATTCACCACTCTTGTAAATATCACAGTGGTGCCAAAGAGTGTTCCATGTTCCTAGCAAGAAGATGAGCACAGAACTTTTAAAATGTTTGTGCTTTTTTTTTTTCTTTCTTTCTTTCTTTTTTTTTTTTTTCTTTGTGATAGAATATTATCTTCGTGCTGTTCTTGCCAGAGTTGCTCAAAACTGTATTCAAAGGTTGGGATCAGCATATCTACCAATTCTTTGCCCTCTCAGTACCTGTCAGGTCATAAGCTGTTTCAGGACCACTGTCAGTTATGGCTGTTACAGTTATTACACAGAATCACAGAATTGTAGGGGTTGGAAGGGACCTCTAGAGATCATCAAGTCCAACCCCCCTGCCAAAGCAGGCTCCCTACAACACGTCACACAGGTAGGCGTCCAGGCGGGTCTTGAATATCTCCAGAGAAGGAGACTCCACCACCTCCCTGGGCAGCCTGTTCCAGTGCTCCGTCACCCTCACTGTAAAGAAGTTCTTGCGCACATTCGTGCGGAACTTCCTATGCTGAAGTTTCAGCCCATTTCCCCTAGTCCTGTCCCCACGCACTACTTATTCCTTCAACATCATTTTGCAACTGGTAGTAGCTGGATCAAAATTCAGTTGTTCCCTTTCTCATTGTTCCCCTATAAGCATGAATGCTATTGCAGGGTCTCTGAGCAAAGGAGGCACAGGATCTACTGTCTCTGGGAGACTGTCATCTCTGGGTGGTGGCCATGCCTCTAGGCTGCATGCTTGTTCTGTTTGCTTTGTAGCACTTGTCTATGATATGCCTGACCTGTTTTATCATTTCAGTGATATGCACTTAGCTGAGAAAGCAAAGTGGATTATAGGATAGTGGATTATAGAATAAAAAAAATAAATAATAAAGTTTTCTTTTGGAATGGATTCTACAACTCCTCTTAAGCTACAAATTACTCTGTGCAAAGACAAGCAATTCTATCCAAAGTGTGAATGCACGCTGTAAGAATAACTAATGTGTCAAATGCTGAACATTTCCTTTGGGGAAGAATGAAAAGACTGAAAAATTAAAGAGTAAAATCAACACTGTCATTAATTCTTATTAACAGAATTAAATAGTCCGGATCTTCACTTAGCATGTTTCAGTTTTACAGTACATAATATCTACAGATGTTCTCTTTGCATTAGCACAAAGAAATATTCAGAAATGAAATAAGTATATTTTATCTATTATCACGTTCAGATGATTTTATTTATTTATTTTCGTTTGTCATCCTTACTGGGATTTACTCTTTCGCAGTGTTAACAAATATTCCCAGAGAGACAGCAGGTTTGGTGCTCAGGGACTCTTGTTGTGTTTTGTTGCAAACAGACTTTTGCAACTTATGTTAATAGTGAAATTGTTTTATTTTTTTTATTGAACTTGAGTATTTGCAGGTTCTTTCAAGTTTTATGGCTATGTCAGTAAATTCCATGGAAATTATTGTGTACTATCATTTTAGCAGCTTTTTTTTTTTTTTTTTTTAAACCAGTAAATGTTTTATATACTTCAAGATAGTAATGTCTAATCTCTAGTGCAAGCATGTCTGTATTCATTGATAAATGTCTCTTGTATAAATGCATTGTTAGAGGCATTGATAAGTGTATAATTTGACAACATTGTTCATGAGATTGTTGAGTTCAGGATCTTACACAGAAGAAGCCGGGAAATAAGTCTTGTTGGGACTTCATCAGAGATAACTTTTGTCCTCTTCAGGGACCTACTTGGAAGTATCATACAGGTTAGAGCTTTGGAAGGTAAGGGGGCCCAAAAGAGCTTGTCAACATTCAGGCAAATATGGTGGAATATGAAAGAACTGAAGTGGTCTGGTGCAATATTATTTGTCAGTATGGTTTTAAATGTTCAAAAAAATTCTTAACCTTTCCCACAAAATAAAACCACGTATTTCCAGAATAAAAATCTTATTAAGCTTACCCATATTTTTTTTCTGTCTGTCCTTCACCTCTATTTTTCCATTGTTTTACTGTTTACCTAATTTCCTCTGTTCCCCAGTTTTCTCCAGAACTGAGGATCTAAAGTTCTCATGTGCTTTTCTCACTCTGCTCTAAGTAGGCTGGGAGCAAGTCTTGTAGAAGATAGAAGTTTGATAGTGGTACGCACTTGGCCATCATGTATTTAAGCTATTATACCTTACTGAGAGGGCAGGAAGTTTTGGTTTTGTTTTCCAGATGTATTTAATTTCAGAAAAGAAACATGAATTTAGCAAAAGATTTTGAAAAAATCCAATTCATGATATGTCTAATATAAAAGGCCAGAGAAGTCTACTTATTCTTTCCTAACTGTGCTTCTTAATAGGATAAATCACAGTATGAATGAAACTTGTGGAGTTTTGAATATATAGCTTGGTCTTTTACAAGTACAATAAAAAAAAGGGTGGTACTCATATTTGTATATAGGGAAATCTATTTTAGAGATGACTTAACCTAAAAAGGTTCAGTATTCCATGTATAGCCATTATGAAGGTGTGCAAAACTGTTCCTTTCATAATACAACTCATACAGTTTATTTGTTCTTGTTCTTCCTACTTGTTAATCAGTCTCAACTAAACCAACCATACTTGAAGAACTACCGTAAATATCCATTATGCTAAGGTAGAAGTGTTCTTTAATGCTTCTGGTCCTTAGCCCAAATTTCTTTCATTTTCATTGAAACTCATGAATACAAAGTAATGTGAAAATGAGCTACAAAAATGTTAGAAAGCAGGTAAAGTAAGTCTGTAAAATAGAGTGCCAATAACTTAAGCAGTGTAATGTGCAGACAATACAGTAGAGAAAGGCATAGCTAAACAACTTTTTTTTTTTTTCCCTGTTTTTTCTTAACAAACACATTTTCTTTTGCTTAGATCTTAACAGTCACCCATTTATAGGCAGTCACTTTTCAGTTTTGTTATTTGCAGACAGCTGCTACTATTTCTGTTGTTAATGTCTACTGTGGCTTTTCAACCAGTCTGAAACAAAGTGGAGGCATGGCTATTCTTGCCTTTTCATCTATATTTGTCTCTTCCCAATGTTTAGGAATTTAAATATCACTCACTCCATTTTAAAAATAGCAGTATACAACCTTATAAAAGTGTGATCAATATTATCAAAGCTACTTGGACTTGGGTGGGAAAAAAATAGAATGCATTTTACATAGCTGAATTATTTCAAGGTAAAAATAGGTTCAACTAAGTTTGTACCAGCATTTTCTTTTCTGAAATTTTGGCTTATCCTTTTGAGTGACATGCATTCATGGTACCAATTCAAAGAGCCCTGTGTGTGTATGTATGTGTGTGTATGCATGGAAGAGCTGCTCTGGAAGTAATGCCTCCTATGGTTATTATGTTGCCCTTGATGGTCAGAGGCAGATGTTGGTGATATGGCAGTAGAGATGGAATCTTCCCACCATTATTCTACTACATTTTGTTGCCGTGTGACAGATGGCAACAGAGGGGCACAGTGAGGCTGTGGGTGGTGTATTTCAATAGTGGTGACAGCAGTGTGAAAGAAAAGCCATATTCTGGACAAAAATGAAGATATTTAAGAGCACAGCATGCAGGCTCTTGTTCGCTGCTCTCAAAAATCCATAGCTAATGATGATGACAGTGTTGAAAAATAAATGCTGTTTTGTAGTTGAGAATTTGACCTATCAAAGAATGATATTGTACTCTTTGTATCTGTTGTACTTCCCATGGAAAGAAACAGGAAGCACTGCTTTTTGGAGTAACCCATATATTAAGATTCTCGTATTAAAAACAATAACTAAAGAAGTGTAAGGACATATGTAATTTGTAGTTCTGCTTGCAGTTTTTTCTTTCCTTGTATCCACAGAGTTTAATTTTCTGTTTGCAGTTCATCAGAAAGCTGTGTTTATTAACATGTTTCAGTGCTGTTGTATTTGTCTGGGGTTGTTATAATTGAATATACCATTTCTAAATGTTACAGACAAAGTTCATCTCCTTAAGCTATCACTCCCCTTCTCTTCCCCACCCCTCCACCTGAAAAAAATAAACCGTACAAAACAAACAATCAAGTAGCACTACCCTTCAGCTTCAGAATAATTCTGTAATCCCATATGATTAAGAGATACAAACTTTCAGAAATGTGCTGTTTTCTTTATATGGTATTCCTGAAGTTTTACCCCATTGACTACCAAGCTTATAGATTCACATAAACTTTAGTGATCAACCTGGCCTCCAGTCACAATAACACTCACATTTTTACTCACATCCTTTTATTGCATTTTTCATGTGCAGTGGAAGTAGTTTGGTGTCTAAATTGGTGAAATTATGCCCCTAAATAACTGCATCTGTAATCACATTTAATTACAGGAAGAAAGCACTTGCTGTAGGAGAGATTAGGGTAAATGCCTGTCTAATCATATCCTTGATGGCTGAGCTCTGGCAGCACTTTCTTTCTAAATCCTCTTGCTATGGAAGTGATGAATAAAACCTGTGTTTTCTACACAAGTGCACGTTTAGATTTATTCAAAGTTTTTGCTATTTTTGGTCTGAGGGATGTAATGTAACTGTAGGACTGAACTTGATGTTGATCACTGCTGCCAACATTTTGTACATGGCTCTTTGCCTTTGATAGACTTGGCTGGGCTATGGGGAACTGGATACCGTCCCTGTTGTAATTTTGCTGGGGTGTGGGTTGATGGCCCTGCAGCATGATGTGGGGTCCTGGGCAGTGTGTGAGTTTCAGGTGGGCAGTTAGGGCTGGCTCTTTGGCCTTGTAGTGGCCTTAGCAGAGGAAAGGCCGCGTATGCTTTCTGTGGGTATGAGCAGAGAAGACAAAAGCAGTGTTTTCGGAGGGTTCCTGTCAGGCTACCATCATCATAGGACTGCTTCAGGGTCTTGAAATCCCTGAGCAATTATTCTGTGGTGTTTTTTGTTTTTGTTTTTTCCTTCCATCTAGTTCTGTGAACATTTACTAGCACAAAATACATGGAAACTAAAGACTTCAGTTATTGTTATGTGTGAAAATGACAGGTTGCTGGTTAAAGGAACCAGTAAGGTGAAAGCTATAGCTGGCTAGTATTTTTCCAGTGATACTGTGTGTTATTTGGTCTTCTATGATGGTGCTGCTTAAGTGGTATGAATTTCATATCAAACTTTAAATTTTATAAAATTGATCCTAATACCTTTTGTGCTTGAGTGCGAAATACAGGAGGGGAATAAAAACACAAGAAGAAAAATACTTAGTTTGCTTTTGAAACTATGTAAAAATACTTGATTTATAATTAGTATTGACAACTTGACTCTATATATGCCAATCTATATTGTCATACTTATGGTGCATGAAAAGTTTAAAGGAACTTTGAGTTTGCTTAGCTGTATTTTCTGAAAAAGTTCTCAACTTCTAGAAGATGCACTGTGTTCTTTATTTAAATATATATATATATATATATAACTTTTTGAATATATAGTCTTTTAATCAGTAGTCAGGCTACGTTTTTAATGAACTGCATAATTAGTCATATGAGAATAGCATGAGACTAAAATTGAGTTCCAAATCAATGCTTATGGTCTAGAATGTATTTTCCATATATACGTGTATATATGTGTGTTTATGTATATATATATATATATATAGGCACTATAGTGTTTGATCACTTCTTATTTGAAAAGAGAAATCTCAAAAATTCAGCAAATCATTACTGTTAAAAGCTTTAACCATTTTTTTAAATTCTCATTCTTTAATAGGCTTTATAGAGGCCCACAAATAATTGTAATATATCACCTTAAACTTCTTTGGGATATTTCCCATGTTAATGTTGTTGTTAGTGTTCAGTTTCTTAAATGTTGTGTTTTTGTTTGATCTTTTTAGCCTCTGCGTTTTTCCCCTAGCACAGCTTTAGTCACTGATCAATGAGAAATATACTGAAAACAATTTTTTGTTAGATTTGAAGGCTTAACAAACAAATCATAGGGCAAATGTGAACAGTGTTGAATTCTTGTACTTTTTAGTGGTTATCCTGGCTTTATATTAATCTATCTGCAAGTACTGACTTATGAATTCATACTTTATTCCTAAAGTATACCTGATCTGTGGTGAATTTCTACAGCATTTCAGGGCCTTGCAAGGAAATGTCAGAAACCTTGTATGACTTACTGTACAGTATGTTGTACTTTAGGGGAAATTTCTGTTTTGACTTAGTGGTGTCGTATTTGTGACTTATTTTAATTTTGTTCCACTGGATAGAAAGTCTTTTATCACAATGTCTGCTTCATCACCATGGAAAACTAACAAAAAGTGAAGAGAAAAGAAGATACATTAGAGCCTTTTACCTCTTCATGATGCTTGAAGACTTTATACCCTCCATATTTTCCATTGCAATGCAACTTCAATAAAATGAAAATATGCTATCAAGAGGGTGCTGTCATGCCCAAGGAGTTTGTGGATGCCCCAATCCTGTTATAGGGGGTGTAGATGTGTGTCTTATGATGTTCTTAATTATCCCTGTAATTCATGCAAAAGAAAAATGGTAATCTTGCAGTAATCTTGATTGTAGTTTCTGACAAAAGGCTAAGTTTATTATGGGTTTCTACTACTGTTATTTCATCTGTTTTATTATGCATAAAAGAAACTGCTAAACATTTAAAGTCATGAACTCTGTTCTGTCCAGGATAGAACAATCTTATGCATAGACCAGTTGTTCACATCAGTATTGCTTAATCAGTTCAGCTGAATGAATGTGTAACAGAATAGTAAGGTGGTTAGGTATGAAAATATTTAAGCAATTTATTTCCTTGATTATTTATTTATTTATTTTCCTTCCCACCAGAATTGAATATTCACTAGAATTATGCAAAAAGTGGTGGGTGCTCCTCTTGCTTTTCTCACACCGCTGCAGATTACTGGAGTGATGTGTCTGCAGAGTCTTTTTGTCTGTTAAAAAAATTCTCTCTTACCAGCAGACTAAAACAGAAGTATAGCTTGTGTTGATTGACACCTAATAGATAAATATACATATATTGTTTTGGGGAAGAAGCATAATAAAAATACCTTAAGACAGGTCTTATAACTGTTGTAAGTTGTCAAAACAATTTTAGCGTCAATGAAATTGACAGTTACACTTGCTAAAATGTTTACTCATTGAAAGTTATTCTCTGGGGTAGTGCTTGTTTTGCTAACATGCTGTATTTTCCACCAGCATTCATGGTAATTGGGTGGATTAGTACTGATACCTTGTTATGACTTCACCTACATCCACTTACTGAAGGTTTGCATGTCATAATAGTGTTAACTATCTGTTCCCTTCTGTCTGCATTAAATATTATACAGAACTTGTGTGACACTGTGTTTAAAGCTCTACATTTGGTTGTCCTTTGCTTACCGGGGAGTTACAGAGAAGGGTGAATGCTGGTTCTTCCTCCAGATCTGTCCTTCACAGAGAGGAGAGGAAGGGATAGAACCATAGAATCCTTAGCGTTGTAAGGGACCTCTGAAGGCCATCTAGTCCAACTGCTCTGCAATGAATAGGGACACCACAGCTAGATCAGGTTGCCCAGGTCCTTGCCTTGGAATTCTTCACAGAAGAGGCATCAACCACCACACTAGGTAACCCGTTCCAGTGCCTCACCACCCTCACTTAAAAGATTTTTTTCCAGAGGAAGAGAAACCATAATATTTTATCAGGTCCGTTTTGTTCCTAAATTGGTGTTATATGTAATTTAGCTCCTCAGCAGATTGCATGGGGCAGCCTCTCAGAACTTCTTTCAGGTTCTTCTCCAGAATTTAATTGATCTAGTAATTCTGTTTATGTCTGTGTCATCAGCTTCAAGCTTTTCTGCATAGTTGCTTTATGTTTTAAAATAAAATCGTTTGATTTATGTGTAACCATGTGAATCAGAAGCCTATGTGGGTTTTTGGCACCTTTCAGTTCCCCTTCCTACTTTTATTTGTAGGCTACCAATGGAATCACGGTAACAAAATAGCAACACAATAAATATATATTTTATTCATTTAAGGTTACTTAAGGTTATGATTTGCCTTAGTTAAATATATATATTTTATTACATCAATAAATATTTAAAGAAAAGGCATTAGCTGAACTATGATAACTTCACTCAGTATTCTGACTGAGTCATGTTATGGTGGTTTGAGACAAGTATAAGTAAAGCACTTTACGAAAGATGTTTTTCCTTGTAAAATTATTGACAAGCATTAAGCACTTGGCAAGTTACTACTTTTTTAAAGTAATGTTTCTTAAATGGAAGGTTGAACTAACATGATTAGGTTGTTATTGCCCTATTATGTATGACCTTCATTATTTCATACATTCTTATGCAGATAAATATCTCAGTGATCCCGTGTGCTTATTAGCATGGTTAGTGTTGAAGTAGTTTTATTTACTGTATGATTGGTCACACAAAATAATTCCTAGATTACTTTGCACAAACGAAGAGTAGCCTGTTCAATCTTAGTAGAAAACATCTTGAAGTCTTTGCATTCAGTTTGAATATACACACAGGCTACATGCAGTTGTCAAAATACAGATATTCAGAAATCATTTTCTGTAGTGCTAAATTCTGCATGCAATATATGTATTGTATAATCAAGTAGAGAGAATTATGCTGAAGTGATTCTATCTTTGTATATTCTCCCTTTCGAGTTTTACCTTTTACACACGATTTTCCTTCCCCATGTTTCTCTTTAAAAATGGTTATCTTCCAATTTCTGACTGGATAGAAAAATAGTCTTGTTGCCATGTTAGAGACAAGAATTACAAGCATTTTAATCAAGATGCAGAATCTTGCTAGTGGACTTTCAGAGACATTGATACAGCCTGGATTCAAAGCAGAGTTTTGTTGCAGTATAGATCATATGGTATAATTGGATCAGCTCAACCATACTGTTATGATATAATCCCAGGGAAAAAAAGTAGATTAGAGTGTTACTTGAGTAATTAAACCCTTTGATTTGAGCAGTGGTAATGCAGAGGTTACAGCAAAATGTAGAAACAGGGAAGTGTTTATGATTCTTGTAGCCAATTTGCAACTTTTGTAAAATAATATGCTAGTTCCATTGGCTCTCATTATTTGTGTTCAGCTTCATCAGTACAAAATTTGTCCAAGCAAAACAAGGTGTGTGTTTTTTGTGTGTCTGTTGAACAAGATTGCAGATAATTGCACAGGGCATAAAACAGCAGAATCTTAAAGGCTGTCTGGGGAGTAATATTCTTGAAAAATAAGAGAAGATCTTCAGGTAATGTAGATGCAGAGGCAAAACTCGGAGTTCCTGATATCTGGTCCTGTAGTCCATCTGATAGTGTGCAATATGTTTAGTTAGAGAATAAAGCCTTGACATAATAAATTTGATATTAAGTTTGAGGTGAGGTAGTTACAATGTTCTTTTCTACTACGAGATTCTTGCCTCTAAATACTGTAGAATTTTGTCTTCAGTTTTACAAAGTTATTGCAAGTGAAGCTGGGTGGACTGAGGGCTCTGAAGAGCTTTTCTGCCCTGTCAGAGTGTGCTCTAATGGAAGCTATTGCAGTCTATCAAGTAAGGAGTTTTCTACGAAAAGTAGAGCTTATTTGCATTGCCTTACAGAAGAATGACTAATGTTGTGATATGAATGTTATTTGTAGGTGTTCGAAATATTTCAAGAGGGGGAGATACATTTCATATGCCATGTTGCAAAACCTCTGGATTGTTTTTTTGTTGTTTTTTTCCCTGAGTTATATTGATTTTCCACACTAGGTGGCAGTGCATTAGCACTAGCACAAAACAGGGGAATTGATTTAATTTGTCCAAAGGGAAAGAAATCCTTCTGTTTCATGTTTCTTTATGCGTACATAGCTGAAAGAATTACAGACAGGAGGCTGGATTATGATCAGCCACATATGGATGTGCAAAGGAAGGTACAAATCGTTTCCCCTTTTCCTTTATATAAAAGATAATCCATTCAAGCCAATTGAACCAGGCTTACGTTGGTTGTAGGTGGGATGAACCAGATCTCTCTCTGTGCTCTCCTCAGAGAATTTAATCTATAAACTTAATATGAAGCACTTTATTGAGGTGCATCCAGACTCAGAGCAGATTGCCTCACAGTTTTGAGCCATATGTTGTCTACACTGAGAAATGTAGTGAAAGGAAAACAGCTCCTTTCTCTCTCCAAGAAAACTGGGAGCTGGAGAGGTGGGGGAGGTGGAGAACAGGGGGAGATGACAGGAGGCTTCTATGTATTGCTGTGTTGGGGCCCATGGACAGTCAGGGCATGTACACACTCCTACAGGTGGGGATGCACTCCTGGATTGAGTGTTAGGTAGAAGACTGGAGGTTTGCTAACTTGAAAACTTTTGACTACCTGAAAGGTCTGCAAAACTGATGGCAAAGAATGTTGTTAGAAACATTTGGGATCAGGGAGCGTAAATGTGATATTGAAACACGAAACTGGAAAACAGAAAGCTTGAAGTTGAAATTTAACTTGAAATTAGGATGCAGTATTTGAAATTTATGGATGAGGAAGTTAAAAAGCATGTTAAAATCCATGCAACAAACTAGCAAACAACAACAACAACAACAACAACAACAAAACATAACCCTTTGTCATTCATTTTTTTGAACCTCTAGCTTTCATATTTTCAATCCTGTCTTTCACTGCTGTGCAAGAAAACCTCCACCTAATCCTGCATAAGGTATATGTAGAAAATTGAAAAGCAGCATATATGAATGGCTTCTGCAGTTAAAATTTCACATGTATTATTTGGGGTGATTAAATAATAAATAAATAGACAAGTGGCAGCCAAGAGGAAAAAAAAAAAATAGATCTGACACAGGAATAAATGACTGTATGAAAAAGAATTGGGGAAAAAAAAGAAGATACAAAAGAGCTTGAAAAATGGTATCAGAAAGTCATTAACCGAAGATCTAAATCTCCCTATGTAAATTTTTTTTCACAAAAGGGGTTTGCTCAAAAATAAGGTAATTGTTTCAAGTTTCATTCAAATTTATACTTACAGGAGATAAATTTGCTGTACTACTTTTATCTTGCACACTGAAGGTAAGCATTTTAAAACTAGGAAAGCTTTTGCCTGAGGCTGGGAAGGATACTACCAAGAATATGTTTACTTCAAGAAATTTGACTAAAATCAGTGTCTCCTGGGACCTCAATGCATGTAGCTTCTGCCTTATTTATTCAGCTTTATTTTATGTTATATGTATCTGCATCTCTACTGAATGAGATGAATAAAAACAAATTGAAATGCAGGAAAACGGATTTTCTCACACTGATTTTTACTAGGTCTGCCACAGTAGCTGAAAATTCATCAGTACTGCTGGAAGGATAGCCAAAGGAATATTTACCTGTCTTCTACCGTGATGTCCACAGAAAGTAGATCTTTTAGAAAAATAGGTTACTCAAATTGCTGTCATTTATTTATTTATTTATTTGCATATCAGAGTGAGTGATCATCCTGCCTATAATTTATTTCATAATTCTGCCAGAGGTGAAGATGCAGCTGGCTAGCCATAAAAATGCAATGCAAATTTTATTTGAAAGTACCACTTAAGCAATTCCTTGTTAGTTAGGGGAAGCAACAAATGGTGCAAAGTTCTAATTTATCTGGAATGTTGTGCTGAAGTGAACCTAATACTTGTGGCAATGATGTGGGAGGTAGTAATTGCCACCACTCAACTAGAGCTGTTGATCACAACCCTCTGACCATCCAAGCAATTATTTACCCAGAAAGTAGTCCAGCCTGTGAAAGCATATCTTTCCAATTTAGAGATAAGATTGTGCTTTGTGACCATATCAAAGGTCTTGTACGAGTCCAGATGATGTCAATTGCCCTACCTTTGTCCACTAATGCTGTTGCTCCATGATAGATGGCCATCAGAGGAGTAAGGCACAGTCTGCCCTTGGTGAAGTCATGCTGGCTGTCTCTGATCACCACCTTGTCTTGCCATAGCATCTCAACCAGGAAGATCTGTTCCATCATCTTCTCAGGAAAAGATGAGGCTCACTGGCTTGTAGTTTTTTGGGTCTTCCTTACCCCCTTTCTTGAAAATGGGAGTGATGTTTTCTTTTTTTCCAGTCACCAGGGACCTCACCTGACAACTATGACTTTTCAGATATGTCAGAGACTGGCTGGGCAACATCATGAGCCAGCTCCCTCAGAACCCATGAATGCATGTCATCCAGCCCCATAAGCTTGTGCGCATTCAGCCACAAGGCCATCTTAGACTTGTTCCTGTTGTACAGCAGAAGGGAGTTTATTCTCCTAACCCCCACCTAGAGGTTAAAGGACAAAAGAGGTATGGGAAGCTTTACAGCCAGTGAAGCCTGAGACAAAAAGGCTTTCCACTTCTTTGCATCAAGAGCATGGAGCACTTAGAGGAAAAGGTCTGAGGTATCTCAAATGTATAAATAAATAAATAACATTGTCTCTAAAATCATTATCTATAAAATCAGTATTTGTTTATATGAATAGTGTTATTCGGTATCTATAAAGTCAGCAATTATAAAAACTATTATTTTTATATATGAAGAGTATTATGCAGAAATTTAAACGTGGGGAGCTTTGTTGCTGGTTTTTGTTATTGCTGTTTTTTATATTTGGTCTTAGTTTTGTTTTTGTTCCCAAACACCTTGCAGACAGGTGATAAATTGGGATTTTCCCTTTGATATTAATCTTCGGGAAGAGAGTGAGTTTCAGTCTTCCTTTTGTTTTCTGTTTGGAGCACACAGTTTCACAGGCTGGATATGTACCATCCAGAGATGTAGGGTCCCTCTGGATCCCACACAGTTAGAATCTCTTTAATATTAACATAGTTGCATTTTCAGATACTCCTCCAACCAATCTGTGTAGTCTGCAGATCAAAATCCAACTAAAAAGGAGAAAGATAAATTGTTAACTTTTAAAGTAAGTAGTAACAAAACATGACATCTATATTTTAAAAAATAGTCTCATTAAAATCTGATTATCTCATCAATAAATTGGTAGCCATTTTCACTTTGTTTTGTTTTATTTTTTTTTAACAGCCACTCATTGGAGAAGCAGCAGAAACCCACTTTTTGTTCAGGCAAGCCACGAGCAACTTGCTCTAATAGCAGATTTTTATCTTGCTCGCCTGGCAGTTCTGATTAGATCTGAAGAAGAAACGAATGACAGGATTCTTCAAACCACCCAGATGACTTGTCTTTATTTGTAACTATGATTTAACAGTAAATTTGCATTCAAGAATCAAACTTCACTAGCATAAGGATTATGCTTATTTGTTAGATTTTTCACATTCATAGTATTATTTTTATTCCCTCATTAAGGCAACGTGCTCTTCCAGACTGTTTTCCTGAGTTTACCGTGGCTGTGTTTTCGTTAAACAAAACAAAATATTGAGCCTATACAGTTTTTATAATCTGGCATTCATGAAGAAAACATTCAAGGTATTTATGTGTTTTTACTACTGCTTTCCCTCCTTGGTATTTTGCTTGCCTCCTCCTGGTTCTGAAATGTCATCTCCATATGGAGTTACTGCTGTTCCTGAATTCACGTCAGCATTCCTTATTACAGCTTGTATGCTGTCCAATTACTTACCAGTCAGATTTTGCAGATTACACTTGAATTACTTCAAACGTCATCTGGGATATATCCTTCCGACACACTGGAATTGGGGAAAGCATCCTGTCATAAATTTAGTTTTGAGTAGCTTTTCTTGTCATAGGTACTCCCACAAAATATTCATGCACTCCTGTTGTCCTCCTGGTTTCTGCCTTTCTCCTTCTTACTTGAACCTATAAAATATTTTTCTGTTTCCATTGTCATTTTTTAAAGATGCTTGTAAGTAAATTTATCAACCTTTTGACTATGACATCATCATCTTTCTTATACCTTTCTCAGTTTCAATTTCTGCATGCATTTTTTATTTTTTTTTCTGTCACTATTAATTTTTCTACCTCTGTATTTTGTTCTTGCTTTTTTTGTTCTGTTTCTTTCAATATATTTAAGGGTTGTGTTTGTTTCTTTATTTGTTTGTGTTTTTTTTTTGTTTGTTTTGTTTTTGTTTAATTTGAAAGTCTCTTTTAGGCTTATACAGTTGTTACTTAAGTGAAGATGTTCTACCAGCACTTGAAGACTTTCTACTCAAGGATTTTTAACAAACAGTCCAGCCTATCTTATTTAATGATTTATTAATTTTTTAAAAGACATCAGTTTTGGTTCTTTCTTTATTGTCTTTGTTTACTTACCTCCATCCTTCTAGATAAATAGACTCATCTGGTTGCTCTACTTCCAGTCTTTAATTGTTACTTCCTGTGGTTACATTCTGTTCCACAGCAGTGTAACTTTCTTGGGTGACATAATAGGGATGAGAAGGTTCTATGTTATTTGTAAAATGTCATATTTCTTTATTTTTTTTCTTTCCATCTGTATTTCAAAATAGAGAAATCTTACATAATCTTGTTGTTAAGTATTTCTGCTCTCTACTTTTGTTTTCTGCTGTAGATTCTAGTCCTCAGTCCAGATGAAAAGCCAGGCTGTGTGTAGCCTTGTAGCATAAAAGTAAAGCCTTGTTCATTTTTATTTCTTATTATAGGCACATGCACACAAAAGCTGAAACCTCCTAAGACATTAGAGTCTATGTTTTTCTTCTTGTTTGTAGCAGTACTTAACTGTGACCCTCACTTCAGAGTTTTTCCACAATTCATATGTAAGAGTAGCAGCAAAGGTAATGAGGTAGATCCATGTCTTTTAAAGACAATAATTTAGTAAGTTTAAATAAAATAATTAATGTGCTAATATTACTATGTGATTATGTAATTAACTTTCTTCTTTGAAGATGTCCCCAAGAAATTAAAGGGGAAATGGCTGATCTTATCCACTTGGAACATTATTTGATTAAAAAAAAAAAAAAAAAAACAAAAAAAAAAAAACAAAAAACCACAACAACAACAAAAAAACCCATAGAAAATAGCTATCCTAAAAATTAATGTGCATTCTTTATTTTTATTCTCTGTATTCTGTGAACTTATTTTTCTAGCTTTAGGTGTGCAACTTTAGCATTACCTCACTGTCATTTTAACTCCCTGAAACTTAATATTAGCTGAGTGTTTATGGAAAACAATATTTCCTACCAAGATAGCAAGAGAATCACAAAACATTAAAATTCAAGAGGAATTGCTTGAGGGGAACAGAAGGATCATATTCAATCGTGCCATGTCTTAAGAAGACAGCCACAAAATACATGGGATATTTATCTAGCATGATCACAGTGCTGTGTATGTACAGGAGGCGAAACCAGAACTGGTCTTTTAATTTAAATATCCAATTTGCTGCGCCTCCCAAGGATCTTTGGTATTACTATTAAAATTACTCGTTCTCCTATTTCAGCATTGTGGTGCTAACAGCCATTAACCTGGGATGCTGCCCTAGACTCACCAGGCTGGTGGTGACACTGAGTGGGCAGCCTGGGCCAGAAAGGATATTCCTTGGGAAAACCAAGGTGGTCACAAAAGGAAGGGAGATCGAGGTGATTCTCTAGGAAGTGCAGGCATAGGAAGCTCAGGAAAAGGACAAATGCAGTTGAGAAGGTTTTTAGCAATTTTCTAAGTGGCTAAATACAGTTTAGTCAACCAGTAGTACAAAACTCAGAATGTCAAGTGTTCATGTGGATATTGCTCTTTGACTTTGTGGACATACCTCATATTTAGTCATAGGTGTTCTTAATTTACCCACTCTACTATTTGACACTTAGTGTATCAGTTGAATTAAATCTTCCAAAATAGAACATCTGTGCTAAAACCTGCAGTCCATACTTTTTATTTAATCTATCAGAGAAATCAAATGAAAATCATTCAGATCATCTTTGTATTTTTGTTTGACACAATGAAGAAAAAATTTTGATTTCTCCATGTTACTTACAAATCATATCACTGTTTTCCATCTATTTGTAAATCATATGTAATGTTCTTCTTTTCTCTGTGCATTTCTTAATCATTGAGGAGTAGCAGGACTGTTGATTTTTGTATTGAAATATTTGCTAACAAAAGTCTTTAGAAGGAGTTTGCTGAATTTCTCCTTTTCCTGGCTGGAGGGTGGAATTTGTTTCTACTTTTATTTTTGTCAGAGGAAATCAGAAATTTTACCTCACTCCTTTTTCCAGCTTACAAGAGACTTTCAGGACCTATAAGAAGATTTTGTATCTATAATAAGATTTTGTATCAACTGGAAATTGAACATCTGAAAAGAAAAAGGGAAAAAAGAAAAACAAAAACAACAACAACAAAAAAGACCTGCTTATTAGTTTTCATAAACAGAACACTTGCAAAATTTGACTTGATTCTGTGGTTCTGTTGTATGGTCTGAACAGATCTGTTTGACACCATGGGTTATGTTTTGCATTCCTCTAGGTTCTGACTCAAACTGGCAATGTAAGCAGCAGTCAGCCTGATGTGTATGAAGGCAGAAGAGTTCAGTGCAAGCTGAATAGAGAATTTAACTTCTAATTGTCATGAAACTTGTATTGATCTGCTATATTTATATGGCAGAAGATCTGAAAGGTGATAGCTGCAACACTTAGCTTTGTTTTATTACATAACCTGTTTTTTTCCTTAAGTATTGTGTACCATGCTTTTGTGTTTCAAAATTGCCAAAATGTCTTGCCCGCTTTGCAACATGAGGACACTGTACATCAGTATTTTGTTCTTTAAAAGCAGTACGTCTGGGACAGATGTGGGCACAAGAATTACAAAATTGTCAAAATTAAGCAATTCTTCTATAGAAGTGTATGAAAGATTAGATCTAGCTAATGTTCAGCAGGGAAGTGGTTGCAGTCCGATCCATGTTTCTGTAGCTTGAAAAATGTAAATCATAATAGGGTGCAGTAATAATTTTATTTTTGTGAGCTAAAATACGATTGATAACACTTGTTATGCCATCGTCTACTGAAGTTAGAGATTCTTGATTCTTTCTGATGTGGCTGTGTGGGAACTGAGCGATAGAGCATGTATTTCCTGTGCTCTCAGGGTCAGTCTTTTTGCTTATGCATCTCAGAAGTCACTCTGAGAAGTACTCTTGAGTTTTACATTTAATCCCACACATGCTGTTGTAAGAAAGATGAAATAACCCAAATCTCTTCAGAAACCAAATATGATTAGAGGTCATATATCACTAAGGATCAGGTGAGGTGAATTATTGCTCTTTCAGTGTTCATTTGGGAATTCGTTCCATATATTAAGGCAGAAGACAAAACAATAAACAACCTATAGAGACATCTGTAGTTTTATTGCGCTCTGTGCAACTTTCAGCTGCCCTGAAAGTTTGTAGGAATGGCAAACAGAAGCTTGGAAGTAACAATGTCCATCTTAGGTCCAGCTCCTTTCTTCAGTCAATAATTTATGCATAGTGCTGTTAACATGTCTATGTCAATTTGAAACTTACCACTTTGTTCATTGTCACTACTTTTATTGGGTGGAAGTCACCTTAAAATATCCAGCCACAGCTCTAGCAAGAATCACTTTATTCTGTCTGTGATGTGCTGTTATTTGCTTTTGGCTTAAAATGGTCGTCTTGTTCCGTTGTAAGGAACAACTGGATTTTTATTGTGTTGATTTGTTAGCATGAGCGACATAATTTTGTTGTGTACTGTTACTTTATATTGTTTCTCTGATCTTCCCAGTAGCAGTTTTTTCTGCATCTGATCCTATTAACCGTGTCTTTTCTGGAGGGGAAAAAATAAATAAAGAAAAAAATTATTAGAATAGAGTGAATCCAGCTAGATTTTGTGATTGTGGCATTTACATGTTTTAGAACATTTAGTACATTTTATTCCCAAAGCTGTTATCAAACAGACATTAGTATACTAGACTAAGATAGCCACATCTCTTCCTTTGTTTTCTCCAACTAAGAAAATTTTTGTCATTAGTCTAGCAGTCAGTATTGTGTTTCATCCTATTGCATTCCCCCAACATAAATTCTTCATTTATGATATCCTGATTTTAGCTAATTGATTTGTCTGAACACTATTTTCTGGAAGGATTAGAAAATATATGTATTTTTTTGTTTGTCTGGTGAGTTGTTTTGTTTTGTTCTTTCTTGTGGTTGTTGTTTATAAGCTCTTGTGCCTTTTTGCAACTGTAGTACAGACATCGCAACATAGAGATTCAGAACTGTTCTTTGTTTTGCTTTGGATCCAGTCTTGTTTGTTGTACCCTGCAGATGCTTCTACAGTCATCACTGGCTTCTTGGCATTACTTTTATTTTAAAAAACAACAACAATAGAAAAGGGTGTTTTTGAAATGTAGGGAATATAGCAATAACTTTTGGACACCTCCTATGTATTATATCTAATCTCAACAGTTGCTAAGATTTGAGCAAGAATTTTGGGAAGAAGAATTCTGTAAAAAGCAGCACAAAATCCCTGACTGTATGTTTTTTATTTAATGCATCAAACTATGTAGGGTGTGCTTTCTGTGGTGTGTTTGTAGCATCAGCAGATAACACTGACAGGCGGGACAGCTGACATTCTGATTAATCTTACTTTATTTTATGTAGAATTAAGTGCAACTATAGATAAGAGCAACTGAATGAGGTTTCTGAACTTTTTTTTGCTTGTTCAGACATGTGAATACAAGCTCTCGAGCAATTTATAAAATCTCATTCTTTGAAAATTAGAAAATCAATCTATAAAGTGCTTTTTAAAACTCTGAATGCTGTTTAAGAATTCCCCACAACATGACCATCATAATGAAGTGTTATGAGCTAAACATCAGAGACAAAATCAACAGTTGGCAATTTTTTCCCCGCAAAGTTCATTTTTTTCCTTGGGAAACTTCTGTTTTTTCATGTTTTAGTTTTCCAATGCACTAAACTCTGATCTCGATTATTGAAGGTGAAGATGGTGTTCATAGAAGGGGAAGAAAAGCTGAGATAAATGCATAAATGAAAAAACCTGGGTTTAGGGTGAAAGAACAGCATAACACTTAGCAGCCTTTGTCACAACTTGCTAATGGAAAATTGCTAGCTGTGAAAATCTTGTATGTATGTAGTTTAATATTTTTTCCAAGAGAATTTCTTGGTTATGAAACTTAGAATAATCTGGAAGTTGAGCAGACCAGCATACTGCATTTCTGCATTGCATTTGATTTCACTGTTACAAAATGATATGCATTCCCATAGAGATAACTGCTGATATTCTGGACCAAAACATATAGAAATGGTCTGTTAGAGCTGGTGATATTCACAAGTGGCCACAATAGCCATGTTTTACCTTTTCTGATTCTAAACAGCATTGTTTCTTCTATTTTCAAAATAAACAGTATACTTGAGATTATGATTGATTTACTTTTCAAGATGACTTTGTCCTTAAGAAAATGGTGGTTATCTCATAATATATTGTACTGTTTGACTTAGACTATGTGCATAAACAGAACTCATATACAAACATCTCCCCAAGTGTTTTTTCAACTTTCATATCACAGAATCACAGAATTTTCAAGGTCGGAAAAGACCTAAAAGATCATCCAGTCCAACCATCACCAATACTTCCCAGCTAAATCATATCCCTCAATACAACATCCAAATGTTTCTTGAACACCCCCATGGTCGGTGACTCCACCACCTCCCTGGGCAGTGCATTCCAGTGCCTGACTACCCTTTCTGAGAAGTAATATTTCCTAATGTCCAGCCTGAATCTCCCCTGGCGCAGCTTGAAACCATTGCCTCTAGTTCTATCACTGTCTACACGAGAGAAAAGGCTGACCCCTAGCTCACTACAACCTCCCTTCAGGAAGTTATAGAGAGCAATAAGGTCTCCCCTGAGCCTCCTCTTCTCCAGGCTGAACAATCCCAGCTCCCTCAGCCACTCCTCATAAAGCCTGTGCTCCAGACCCCTCACCAGCTTCATAGCCCTCCTCTGAACGCGTTCCAGGGCCTCAATGTCTTTCTTGCAGTGAGGGGCCCAAAACTGTACACAGTACTTGAGGTGCGGCCTCACCACTGCCGAGTACAGGGGGACAATTACCTCCCTGTTCCTGCTAGTAACACTGTTTTTGATGCAAGCCAGGATGCCGTTGGCCTTCTTGGCCACCTGGGCACCCTGTTGGCTCATGTTCAGCTGAGCATCAATCAGCACCCCCAGGTTCATCTCTTCCACACAGTCCTCCAGCCACTCCACCCCAAGCCTATAGTGCTGCCTGGGGTTGTTGTTGCCAAAGTGCAGGACTCGGCATTTGGTCTTGTTGAACCTCTTCCCATTGGCTTCAGCCCAGCTCTCCAGCCTGTCCAGATCCCTCTGTAGGGCCTCGCTACCTCCAGGAAGATCCACACTCCCAGCCAATTTGGTGTCATCTGCGAACTTACTGAGGGTGCACTCAATACCCTCATCCAGGTCATCAATAAAGATATTGAAGAGGACAGGCCCCAGCACTGACCCCTGGGGAACACCACTCGTGACCGATTGCCAGCAGGATTTAACTCCATTCACCACCACTCTCTGAGCCCAGCCCTCCAGACAGCTCCTTACCCAGCCAAGAGTGTACCCATCCAAGCCACGGGCTGCCAGCTTCTGCATAAGAATATACTTATTTGTGTATTGCTAAGAAGTGTATTGAAACAAAGAATTTTGCATCATGCCGTTATATGTGCCTTGAACAGATTTTAACATTTAAGCTTTTTATGATTTAATACTTGTTGCCCCATGGATTGTTTTGTCCTTTAACTTAATACAACATTACTTTAATTATATCTTGAACTCTACTTGTTCTCTTACATGAAGCTAAAGATGCTCATTAGAAAGGAATGCTATATTTCCAACAAAAATTGAACAACAAATTTGATCCCTGCTGTGAGTGTTCATAGAAGTGCTCCCAGCTGTGATATTAATATTGCATTGTTTATCAGGAAGGTAACTTGCTGAGTTATTTCAAGTTAAAGGCCAGGGTTATCTCCCACTGAGATAATAGAAGCATATTTCTCTGTAAAAAAAGTATTGGTCTAATTATGTTTTCCAGCTCTGCTACTGGACTGGGGTAGCCATATAGCTACATCTGTTGACATCTAAATAACTTTACATTGTACACTTGGCACTAAACTATCCTGTCTTTAAATTATATTTTTAAATATTTAAACAGGAGGTTGTTAACCAATGCATTCTTTTTTAGAAAGCTTTTGACACAGAAATTCAAGGAAGTTAGCTGAATAGAATTATTAAACATTTGAATGTTTTAAAAGTCATGTCTGTTTATTTATATTAAAAGTGATACTAGTTAAATTATTTAAAAGAAAGATACAAATTTAGCTCATGTTAATGAAAAGAATATGCCAGTAATCTCAAATATATACATATAAATACATAAATACATATGCATGATGTGCTCTTGGGTGCCTGTTAGTGCTGCCTTGGCAGGGTTGGTGATGCACCTGTAACATACTTTCTGTGTTCTTAGGGTGTCATTTTACGCATATCTTGTATTACATTTGGTTTTGGGTTACTTAGGTTATCCAGCCCCTTCAGAGTCAGAGAGCATATAATCTAGAGCTGATTGCTGCATGCTGTTTTCTTTACATTTTTTTTTTTTAATGTATGTACTAATTTACTTGGAAGCTCTATTAAAGATAGGATTAAAATTAAAAATGCTAATGTTAAACTTATAACTTGTGTGTGACTTCAAAATGAGGCATACTGCTGTGTTTTAGTAATAGAATTCATTATCTCTTCTGGTGTCACAAAGGCACTCTTACTACTAACTTAGACATTTTGCTTGCCTTGGGCTTTTGGTGCAAACTGAATTTAAACCACTCCTGCAATACAACTCTTCTGCAGAAAATTGATAAGACAGTCCACTTCAGAACTTTGTGTGGAGTAGTTGCACTTCAGAATAAATAGGCAGTAGCGTGAGATTTCAATTTCACACAGTTTTATTTCAGATATTTTTCACAGGAAGTATTTCTTAAGTCCTGCTTTATATTTCCACTTTTACATTCAGGATTTTAAGATTTATTATCAGTTGTTTTGAATGCTTTACCTCAACATGTCATGAGTTTTAGATTGACAGTTGTACAAACGTATTCACATATCATTTTTGGCTGTGAAACGGTATTTTATTTTAACAGAACTCACCATTGGTGCTGTCCTAGTCATTGATTCTTAATCACAAATCTTGTCTGTATCTTCTGAGTTGTTATTCTGTCTATGGGCTGTGCTAGACAAAGTTATTTTGGAACAGTAGATGGAGAAGCCTTTTAAAATACATACTCACATTGCTTTAAAATTAAAAAAAAAAAAAAAAAAAAAAAAAAAAAAAAAAGAAAAGGAAATTTTAGTAGTAATATGAACTTTTGGAATATTTTTTTTGGATGGAAACACATTTTAAATACTTAGGGTAGCCACCGAGTTATATTCCAAGATATAAGAGGTAATTAAGCTTCTACTTTTGGTTCAAGTCTCAGTTTTTGGTTACTCCTGTAATGTATCTTTTGTGTTAGAACACTCCACTGTGCAGTCTTTCAGATTTTATCCCTAAGCTGCCTATTATTGAATTCTTGGTCAGTCAGTGGCATTTTCTGTGTAATCATAAGCTGTCATTTGTTTCATCAACATCATCAACTGTCTCACACAGAAATATGACAGTGTAATATTACAGTCAGTGAAATGCGAACTAGATATCTGAAAGGTTAAAATCTGCATTTTCACATGTCTCTGTCAGAGACTATCTGAGTAAGTGGAAAAAAGGAGAAGATGAGGGTTTTGAATAACAGTCTTTTCCTCTGGCCTTTATTTCCATGTAATGTGCTAAAATGATAGCTGCTTTTAAAATAACAAGCAAATTTTTCTTTGAAAGATTTCCAACTGTCTCATCTAGTATGTTGAATCAGGTTCCTGTTGAAATGGAAATAAGCTAGTATCAGTAATTTTGCCTATTAGTTCACCTGCATGTGTCCCTCTGGACTTGGCTATAATATGTATGCCGAGCTTTTTGTTACAAGGCCAGGGGGGTATTTTATTATTAATATAACTGTGCTTGCAATATATTCCCAGAGGTTTTGAAGAGCCTTCATCTGTGTCTTTGAGCCAAATGGAAAATGTAAGACTTTCACAAAAATTTCATAAGCTTTGATGTTGCTAGTAAGACCATAGGTAGCATTTGTTTTAGGAACACATGGTAATAAAGATAAGAGGGTGTTTCCTATTTAAATCTTTAATTTTAGGGATTCCTTGTTGCTAGCACACAACTGCCAGTAAAATCTGTATAGCTTCTGCTTTGAAAGTGAGCTACTTGTCTTCAATTTCCTAGACACTTTCATCATAATCTTCAGCGAATATATATATATAAAAGAAGAATGGAGGGAGTATATATATATCCACCAATTTTTGTTAGGAAGGAACTTCATTAGTAACTATATGGCTATATCAGCCCAGAGTTTTGACTTCCAACTCCTTGCCTTGCAGCAATCTGTGCTTTTCATGTCTTTGTCATACTGTTGTATGGCTTTACTCTGCTGTTGCAATTGTGACTTATTTTCACATTTGTTTCAAGCAGCATTTGAACAATTAATAAATTGTGTTCTGACAAGGATTGCTTCTTGCTGAGTAGCTCTCAGTCATTTTCTTTTCCAGCTGCAAACAGTATTCTTCCATCTGTATCCATTTGCTTAATATCTTTTCTATCCATACCTAGAGCATTTGCATCTGCTCTTCAAGCCTTAGCCTTTCCATTCACATGCACTGTCAATAAAAGTAATTGTTCTGTGACATTTTGCACATTTCTGTGACCTTTGAGGTCAATTTACTATCATTTATGTCAATTATTACCTTCGAGCATCTGATTTTGCAGCTTCGTGTTGAATCTGTGTTGCAGAACTCCCTCTACACTGATTTTTAAGAAGGTTCCAGTTTCTTCACTCTAATGACACAGGTACAGGAAATTTGGTGCCTAAGACGCAATTAGACATCTCACCAAAACTAAGTGCTTGCATGTTGTTGTTGTGCAGCTGCTTCAGACCAGATGGTCTTATTTCACAATACATAAGAAGTAACTTGACGAACCTAGGCATCCATCTTCAGAAATACCTCTTCTTTTAAGCTCAGCAAGAGGTTTACACCTCTTAGCTATAAACCTGTGAAATGTGCACACAACAATCAGAAAGCAGAGAAGGGAGCTTTCTGTTGCAGAAGCAAAGACTTTTGTCTTATGTTTTGAATCCTTTCTTATGCTGGTTTGCAAATGACCTGCATTGTCACCTTGGTTGCAAATCTTTCAGCGTGTTACATAGTTCTGCGAAGGTATCTTGTTTTACTGTTAAGAGTATTCATTTTGTGTACTTATTCCTGCAATGATCTTCTGCCTGCCAGCAGCTGGTAAGGAGGAATGCATTAAGCTCCACTCATCCCTCCTGGCTTTGAAACTATATGGGACTGGAAAGTGCATATCTCTCATCAGAGCACATTTTGGCAGAGTTGGAAGAACAAGTGGGTGGAAACTCAAATAGGTGGCATGCATTGCTCTGCCCTAAGTACTCCCATGATCAAAATCATAAGCACAGAAGCATATCACTCTTCTGGACAATCTTTGGTTGTTCTAAACCAGATTACGTGAAATAATCACAACTTTTGCTCTTCCGCTTTCTTCTAAATTTTTTGTTCTATACTCCTAGATTCTTTGAAACTTCTAGTAGAGCACTTGACAGATTTCCTGCAGTAGTTTCTTCCCCATGTTTACTCTCTCCTATCTTAGAAACTTTGCCAGAAGTTGACCCATCTGTAGAGCTGCTTTACCTGGGTATCTTGGTGATTAACCAGTTTGTAGCAAAGCTCTAATTCTACACAGGGAAATTCTGCTTATAGCCAGCACTACAACTGCAAGATTGCTCACAGCATATGACGCTACAGCATGTGTACATGTACATATGCTTACGTAGACATGTGTGACTTCTTTTTCCTGCTTCTACTGCCTGTTCTATCAAGGAGGTTACTGGAGATATCTGTAAGCCTGGATACAACTCTTCCAAATATATTTTTAATATCTACCTACCTGCTGTTGACTTTCATCATATCCATCAGAACTGTAGTATTACATATCCACATATCCATGAACATACTCCCTGAACAAAATATCTGTCCATACAACAAAGGCTTACAAAATGTAGTGACAGTACTTCTACTTCCCTCAGCTAGGCCATTTCTTAGGAGACTGACACTCCCATGTACCTTGAGCCCCAACAGCAGTGTGTCTTTCTCGAAGAACAATGCCAGGAAGTAAGGAGTATCCATGTGTCAATTAAAATGTTGAAATAAAGTACCATACATTTAGCAAAGACCCTGGTGGAAGCTTTTGCACTGCTGCTATCATTTTCCTTATCCAACTGTGGAAAGGACCTGCTATGGGATGAGGTGCCCCTCAGATCTTCATGAGCTACTCTCACCTGTCTGCATCATTTATTCACCCTGATCATTTGATTGGAGACGATGACAGCTAAATTGAGCTAATCTCCAGTCTAAGTCCTAAAATTCATGAGAAATGCAGGTGACAAGACCTGGTTACTCATTAGTCAGAAAGCAGAAACTACTTCAAGTAGAGGTTAGTGATCTTGACTAATTTATAGTTTGCCTGTTTTTTTTTTTTGTTGTTGTTTTTTGTTTTTTTTTTTGTTTTTTTTGTTTTGTTTTTTTTTTTTGCTTGTTTTTCCCCAAAATACTCAGAGGCCTCAGCAGAGACTGGCAACAACCTGGATGGTATCTGGCAAGTCACATAAAATAATCTGCCTAGTGATACATTGATTCATCACCTCCTTCTGGATAGGCTTTCAAAAACAGAATTTTTGGATAAGCTGCTGTGTAGTTAAGATGGCTCAGTATCTTTAAGAACAGCAGTATGATTTCTCCCTACTGAATCTTTATTTCAGATGCTTTTCACTGTTCAGGGAAAGCATGTTCTAGTGGTGGAATGACAGCAGCCATTTCTCTGATTTGGTTGTCCTAACAAAGAGGGCCAGGGATGGTACAGGAATTGTAGGATCCAGCAGCATGACAAATGCAAAGATGCATCTCAGAGATGACAATAAAGTAACACATGAATGAAACAGTCTTGCAACACACATCTGAAGGAATGACCAGTGTTGCAGTATGCAGTGGTTCAGAAGAACACAGCAGCACCTTCATCAATTTGCCAAATTTGTGGAGCTGAAATCCCATGTCAAAGGCAGATGATATGGGCAGAAATATAACTTGCTCTGTACCAATTCTTGACTGTAACAATTCTTGACTTTTTCTTTAGCCCAGCAGGCACAGTAAGTGACTGTAATGGCAGATGTGGGCAGTTGAAAGAACAGCATGATTTTACTTGGGAATTATCTCTCTTGTTTCAAAATTATTCTCTAATTCGGAGAGTTCTGAAACCAAATCCCATGATGCAGATGCACTTATACTGTGTTCCTCAATGTATCTCAGCTGTGCTAATCTAATTTATAAGCACACACATTTTATCAGTGGCTGCAGCAGCCTTTTACAGAGTGCTGCTCATGCTCACGACTGCTGCTTCCTTCCCCATGGAGTAATGCCTCACTCCTGCTGCTTGTGTTCATTCCTCAGCAGGATTCCACCCTTCCTCTAACAGCCCTGGAGCAGCATTTTGGGCTCATATGTGTGGCTGAAGATGCAAAAATCAAGAAAATGTAACTTTTTATGGTTAATAAAATGAACAAAACCACTCATGCTGCATCTTCATAGGGAGGGACTGTGCATGACATTATTTCCTCATAGGCAAGAAACAATGTTTTGCATATATAGCAGTAGCAACTCATCCAGATATTTCTACCTAGGATATTCTGTGTCATTTTACACATTTTCTGCCTCCTACTCTTATTTTTCTGTCTATCTAGGAGCATGCTGCCTTCTTCAGAGTGAAAATTTGCAGGACCAGCGCTGCCAGACGTTATTGCTATTGTTTCCTTCCTTGCATTTATCAGTACCAGGGTTTCTCTTCACCTTTGCTTCTTTAGTGTTTGCATCTCTTTAAGAACCCATCAACAGCACAATATGGAAAATTCTCATTATCGACTGTTTGAACATTGTCCTTTTTGTTGTTGACTTGTCCCCTTGCGAGTTAGCAGCCTGTCTGCTTTTATCCATATGTCATTTCTTGACTGGCACTTGTAATGCAAACTGTTGGAAGTAGATGTATTTGCTGCTTGCTAACCACATTCAGTAATACTTTGAAATTTGATTTTATTTTTTTTAAATTAATGGAAAACATTGATAACAGTGCTGTTAATATTACTGTTTTGTTTTTGTTATTGATTGTTTGTTTTTTTCCATGCAAAATATATCTAAGCCAGTAGACTACAATGCCATAAATATGTCACCTACAGAGATCTGTAGTGAAGTATGTAATTGTCAGGGCTTTCCATGTGTGTTTTAGGAACGTCTTACTCCTAAATAACTGTTTCTGGAAGATTTTAGGTGTGTTTTGTTGAATTGCTGCTGTATAAAGCTGGTAATTCCAACTGGATATTAGTCATGGCTTTTTGGAAATGCTCTGAAACAAGCTCAGTAACTTTTTCATCTTAGAAGACCATAAAATTTAAGATATTTGGATGATTTTACTTGTTCATATAAAAAATGACAATCCTACTTGTGAACAATCAGTGTTTGTTTTGTTTCCAAGACATCTATAATGGATGAAAGGAGAGGTTCTCATATGAGGGCTGAGATTCACGGAGAAATTTGTAAAACATCAGGGTGTAGTAATGAAAGTCTTTCTGAGAACTAAATTGCACTCACATGGTTTACAAAACTCAAATTCCAAGGACGTTTGGTTTTGCAGCTTTGAAGATGAGATATAAGCTTTATTCACGACAGTGTCACTACAGAGTAATTTACTAAATTGTTCCAGCAACAGTGTGTTGCCTTTTCGAACTATATTTGTAGAGATTTACTTTTCATTCTGCTTACTCCAATAATGTATTATTTTCAGTGCTGCTTGAGCTGTCTGTTTCACTTGTGACCTTTCTGCTATATCATTAAGTGTGTAACTATGAACCAGCATTACAGGGAGAGAAATGGAAAGTACAAAGGAAATAGAAGTTCAAAGCTTCCACAGAATGCCTTTAGGTTCTTGAAATATTTCAAGTAGAAAAGTATGATGAAAATTAATTGCTTGCTGGTCCCAAAACATAATTAAGAAATAATAATAATGGATAGTACAATGAACAACATTTAAACAAAAGGTTTAATACTTTATTAATATCTAAAATATTTATCTAGAAGCAATTTTTAACCATGCAATAGGTTTTTTTGTTTGTTTGTTTTTTAAGTGCATGTGTATTATTTCAACAATCTGAAATAAATTCTTTGATGTCCTGTTTAAATAAAGCTTTCTTTACTAATAAGCTTAGCCTACTGAAAGTTAGATATACTTCAGTTTGGGTTTTGAAAGCCTTTCTGTAATGCAGCAGTTTGTCCTTACCGTGATCCGTGATTGTATCTAGAGTTCAAAGACAAGCTTATGCCTTGAATATGACCATGATCAGTGTCCATACTGACTACCTATAAGTATCTAATATAGGTAAGGTTTAAAGTGTTTGGCATCAGCAGGGTAGGACTTTGGTTTTTTACTATAGTCAGGGGAGAGAGAGAGACATCTCTAGAGGATGCCAAAATGATTGAAGTCGTGTCTTCTTAAAAATAATATTACCTCCTTTAGTGTTAATATAATTCCATTTAAGAGTAAATTCATGCTGTCAAGTGTAAAGCTTCATCTGAATAAAACCCAAAAATATTGATAGTCTTAAATGTTTTCCAGAGGTTCTGTGAAACTAATCATAATGCTGTAAAACACAATGAGCTGTTTATTTACTTAGAGGAAACAGCATATGGAAGTATCAAAAGGAAGGAAATCTGTGAGTAGAAAATTTCATATAGCCAAATGAAATATAATCTGTTCATCTTATCTTCAGGTTTATGATTATTGTGGCTGTGCTGTGTAAAACCGAATGTCTGCATTGACAGTAGTGCCAGGGGAGGTTCAAGTTTGATATTAAGAAAATATTCTCAGAAAGAGTGGTGAGGCACTGAAGCAGGCTGCCCATGGAGGTGGTGGACTTACTGTCACCTGAAAGTATTTCAAAAAATGTGTAGATGTGTGACTGAGGGGCACTTAGTGAGCACTGTGGGGATGGGTTAACATCTAGGCTTGATGATCTTGGAGGTCGTTTACAACCTCTATAACTCTGTGATTCTGGGAATAGAAGAGTATTTAGTTATAATGCCATGAAAAACAGGTGGGACAACATCAGATAGCAAATGCCCAGAAAAGTGTAGTAATACTTCATGGTCCAATGCTGATAATTCTTCTACTTACATATAGGGATAGAAAAAATATTTTTCTGTTAGTATTTGAAATGTAAATGCTGTCAAACCAAAGCAAATAAATTTCAGGATAGTCTTCCAAAATAATTTTGCAAATTAAGCAGTTTCCTTGGAATTTAGTGTATCTCACACAAAAGAAAATGACTTACCAGTGAAAATTATGTTGACAAATGCTAAACTACTTATTTTAAAGCCAACATTAGACTTTACTTACCTAAAATACTTCTAAGGCAACTTTCGTTAACAGATCCTTTGTAATTTCTTTATGACTTGTTCATTAAATCTTAAAATCTGATCATTTTTTATATTTAATGTACAGAAAACTTTGAGGCACTGAAGAATGTCATGTAGTGTCTTGAAAAGAACAGAGAAAATAATTCATAATTTAGTTGCTGATTTTTTTTCTCTCCTTCATGAATACTTCACATAGAACAGTTTCAAAGTATCAGATGCTTTAGAGAACAGAGTTAGTTTAGAGCTAAGTTCATAAGTTTTAGTCGGTAGGGTTTTTTGTTTGTTTTTGTTTGTGTTTTTTATTGTTTTTGTTTTTGTTTTTTTTTGTCAGCAGTCATTGAATTCATGAACACTTGATGTGTTTGGACTGATAGGACATTTTTGTCTCTTAACAGTCACTCTGTACATCACACTTACTTAATAGTAGAAATGAGAAGAAATAATGGTATTCTTTAGACAGTTGTATCTCAAGCTTCAGTTGCCTTTGTGATCTCCTGTCTGGAGTTCTGAGGTCCACAGCCTAATGTACTGAAATTATTTGATTGGAGAATGATATCACATAGAATCATAGAATGGCCTGAGTTGAAAAGGAACACAGTGATCATCGAATTTCAATTCCCTGCTATATGCAGGATCACCAACCACCAGATCAGGCTGCCCAGAGCCACGTCCAGCCTGGCCTTGAATGCCTCCAGGGATGGGGCATCCACAACATCCTTGGGGAAAATGTTCCTGTGTGTCACCACCCTCTGTGTGAAAAACTTCCTAATATCTAATTTAAATCTCCCTGACTTAGTTTGAAACCATTCAACCTTGTCCTATCACTATCAATCCATGAAAGCGGTTGCTCCCCCTCCTGTTTATACACACCCTTCAAATACTGGAGAGCTGCAGTTAGGTCTCCCCGGAGCCTTCTCTTCTCCAAGCTAAACAAACCCAGTTCCCTCAACCTTTCCTCATGGGAGAGGTGCTCCCACCCTCTGATCATCATTTTGGTTCTCCCCTGGGCCCCTTCCAAGAGATCTGCATATTTCTTGTGCTGGGGGCCCCAGGCCAGGATGCTGTACTTCTTCATGAATGCTCATGAAAAAACTAGAGTGTATTTTTGTAAGTTTGTAATCTTAGTAAGAAGTTTGTTATGCAGTAATTGACACATGAAATGTGAGAGAAGAGAAAAAAATAGAGACAAGCAATAGAAACTAGTAGCAGGGAACTATAAGTGCTTTTGTAGAATTCATGTTCAAGAAAACTCATGTTTTCTTCATAGCAATTCACAATGAGTTGTTTACTGTCACACAGCAGTTGCACTGATTAAGGTCTAGCTGGCTGTAGATAAACATCTGACCTTGAGAATGATAAATAGTTTCTGAGTTCTAAATAATATTGCTATGTGCTTGAACACTTTAAATGGCAATAAGATAGTGAAGGCTATTAACGTAGTCTGCATAAAGAAAACGTATCCATTTCTGTATTTTATAGTAAAAATATTTGTAAGTTCTAGCCTTAGTTATAGTTATATTATTATTTAAAATGCATGCATCTTTTTTCAGACACATACTTTTACTTACAAAACTAGGCACACAGTGTTTGTTCCAGTGCTGTGTTTCTACTAGTATTTGGTATTTTTTTTTCTGAAACTGGATACTAATCAGTTTTATTTCATTTATTTTCTTTGTTCCAGAAGCTTGGGGATGAAGAGGGAGACAATTAGTTTTTGCTTTGTTTGTTGAAAATCCCTGACTTCATGTGCTGAAAGACTTGTAGAGACCAATTGTTTAGCATTATACACCACAATGATGGTTACAACAATATCCTTGCAAGTACTGTTTCAATCATAAACTAACCCTATTGCTCTTAAACATGTGATCTTACAACACAAAATACTCTTTATTACTGAAATACCAGTAATATGTGCCCCACTTCTTCCTTCTTTGAAGGGCACATATGTAAGAATTAGACCTATATTGAAAGAATCCAGATGAAGACTACTTTTGAACTACAAGACAAGATAAATGCACAAAACTGATAATAAAAAAGTAGCTGTATGAAAATAATAATAATAATAATAATAATTGCACATCATACCCCCATACCATTTAAAAAGCATTTCCCCAGGAAAGAAGATGCATACCCTGGCAAATGAGTATAGCTGACAAGGTATCAAATGTAGAGCAATGTAAACCCCAAATGAAATATACATTTGCAGATAGAACTTGTTTCTGAAAGCTCACTTTGCTGAGTGGACAATGGTACAATTAGAAAGGGTAAAAATAATAAAAGGAATTTATTACTGGGGAGCATTTTTATTTATTTATTTTTTATTTTTTTTAGATAAAAGTCAGCTTAGGAGATGAATTGGACATCAAAAATAAAGAACGAAACCACAGAAAACATAAAAATGTACTTATTTTTATTGTATATAAAGGTAAAGATGTTCCCTTAGTTTAGGTATATGAAAAAAACTGAAGCAACTTTTTCTTCTATCAAATCCTATCATGTTCATGCTTATAAGAGTGTGCTGCAGATGGTACTGGTTTTGTCCCATCTAGCTGATCACAGGCAGTTCCTCTGGGTCCTTGCACTTCTGTGATGCTATCTCTGAGCTGGATCCTGTGCAAACATAGGAGTAGGAGACTATAATCATGTATCTAGACCTCTCTTCTGTCATTTTGTACTGCAGCCACTTAGTTTCACAGCTGATTTCAGAGAAGAAAGAAATAAAAAGCACATAGAATAAAATGTTTGGAACTGCCTGCAATGGTCTGCAATTACAGAGCATTTCTCAAACTTTTGAGGGCATATGTAGATCACTCCAAAAGTACTGCTTTTTATTTATTTATTTACATTATTTATTTACTTATTTATTTATTGTTTTTATTTATATATTTGACTACAACAGATACAAAGAGCACAATAATATTGTTTGATAGAGCAAATTCTCAGCTACAAAAAACTATTTTTCAATGTAGTCAATCCCATTAAGTATCCATATTTTGCTAGCAATGAACAGAAGCCTGCATCCTGTACCCATAAAAATTTGCATGGCTGTACACAACATGGCCTGTCTTTCATGTCACTGTTACTACTTCTGAAATGCACCATCCATTGCTTCACTGTGCTCTCATCCACTGTTTTGATCTATATAAATGTTCAGAAAGTGTCCACGAATGTTAATGGCTGCAATCTTTTTTTCACAAGAAGATATTGAATGACACACCTTCTGTAGCATTTGTCAGATGCCATTTTGTCACACTGTCCCTATGCTGCTGTCTGTCTCACAGCAACAAAATGTAATGGAATATTGGTGGGAAGGTTCTGCCTCTACTGCATTAACACAAACATCCACCTCTGATACTGTAAGTCAAAACAACAAAGTAGGAGGCATTACTTTCAGAACAGCCCTCATATAGTTGCCTAGCTATTGAAAACTTGGCTCCTCGGTATTTATTTCACAAGATCATGTGCAAAAGCCTCTTGTATGACTTGACTCCTGTTGTGATTTGCACCGCTGCAGCCTTACATTTTAAAATCTTTTTTATACATGTTGCTTTTTTATTGAAAGAATAGCGCATTTCTTTTTATGCAAACTTTTTCTTTAATGTGGGAGATAGAGGTTATTGCTTCATTAAAGAAACATTGGAGATGAGGAGGAACCCAGTGCTTTATTGAGATTGCTTCTGTTTTCAGTCACGTGTTTTTGTTCTGAATTTGTCTGCTGCCACTAAAAGCACATTTTTGTCTGCATAGTTCTCCTGTGCTTTTCTTTCCTTTTTCAAATCAAAGCACATGAAAACCGCCACTTTGCAGGTTTTCATGACACCTCATTTCTTACCCCTAGAGATGAATTCACCACTGTGAATAAGCTAATCTGCCAACGGTGAGTTTTCTGAAAGTCTTTTTATTTGGTCTGTGTCTTTTAGCATAATTGCTGTGAGTCAGCAGCAGGAAATTAGAAACGTGCTCCATGAATGGAAGCTGCCTGCGAATATTGTCTTTCTAAAATGTAGTTGAGCCTTGCATAGTGTAAGCTGTTTTTATACTATTATTATTATTGTACTTTGTTTAAGGGGACCAAGCTCCCATTCAAGTGTGTTTTTTTCTCTTTCAGAACTTACCTTCCTGTCCTACATGACAGATCATAGCTAGGCCACATCTGTAGCCTGGAAATAATCAGCAAAATTATTTTATATTCTCAAATCACTAAGATTTGTAAACCTTCAGTTGTAATTCTGAAGATTCTAAATGTTCTCATGTTCTACGTTTTCTGTGTTAAGTGTTCATGTTTGGAAATGCTTCCTCACCCATGTGAGCTTCCAAACAAAACAAAACAAAAATGACTTCCAAAAATAATTAGACTGATACAATATTTTACATAGAGGCACTCTATTTGATATCACAAGGATTAAATGGTTAACTTAAACATAATCACAAAGATTTATGTACATTATAAACTTCAAGCATTAAATTTAAGTCTGAACATTGGTCTTCCCAGGATAGCATCACAACATTTTTATGCTGATTGCAAAGTACTTACACTAAATACTGAAAAACTATTCTACTTGATAAACTCAATATAATAATACACTACCCCTTGTTTTTTCCCATTGTGTACAGCAAAGACAGAGTAACCTTACTGAGGAGATCTTGGTGTATCGCACTGCTGAACTACCAGCAGCTGTGCTATGGCTGGGTCTTCCAATGATTAAACGTTCCACCATGCCTTAGTGACAAGTAAATGATGAAGCTAATCATTACATTGAAATGATCCTTCCTGCTTTTCCCACTTCTTTTTGTACTTTGTCCTTACTTAATTCATTGGTGTGAAAGGAGCAGAGTCAAAGCAATTAGGATTTTGGGGGGTATATTTTACTCTAATTTAAGTCCTGAAAGCCTTATGTAATCAGAAGGACATTCTGAACAGGTTTTTATATTCAGACTAAAACTGAGGCTTGCAGAAAATGATTCTTATTGGGCAGTTTTACTATGTATTGAGACAAGATTTATAGAAAAAATTATGGGCAAATTGCAAGATGCTGCGCATAATAACAAGTTGGTTTTTATTTAAGCTGGTCAGTTTATCATCTATGACGAAAATCCATAAGCATAGAGATGCCTATTTTAAGACACTTTTGGGAAAGAAATACTTCTGTGGAATTTTTGAGCTATATCTTTAATATAAGAGGGTTGCTGGATGCTCAATTTCTCAGGGTGTTTCAATCCTTTGAGCCTTTTCCACCTGTAAAGTAGTTGTACTGCTTTTGGTTACTTTCCTGACATGTTTTGATAACTGTTTTAAGACTACATCTTCAGTATCTACTGAGAAATGTACATCTTGTTAGTAAAAAAAAAAAAAAAAAAAAAAAAAAAAAAGGAAATAATGTAATTTTTTGCCAATATTTTGACACAAGTCCTGTGATTTACCAAGAGCATCCTGCCACATCCCAGTCCTTGTAGTGGAATATGCTTGAAGCAGTGATTGAGTACCTATTGGGAAGGCAGAGCCAACCCAGGGAGCTCAGGTGCATTGTATGATCAGAAGGGCTGGAGTCAGAATCCACCCTTTCCCAGCCTTTATTTAAGGTTTGGCTGTGGAGACAAAGGTATCTTGCTGGAGATCCATATGTACCTGCGGCCTTCTGAAGGTAAGCAACTTTTTTCCTTTATTTCTGTCATAGCTGTTGCATTTGAGCAAGTCCTCACTTACTGTGGTCTAGAATGGTACTAGTCTTCTGTCATTGCTGCACTTTCCAGCATGTTACAGTCTTCTTTCTCTGAAAATCAAAATCAAGCTTCTTGATTGATCTCATTACTTAGAATTCAAGCATTTTAATTATATTTTGAAATGAGTTCTGGATTACTAGAAAAAGCATGAAAGTCATACCTTATTGAAAGTAAAAAACAAATCTTATTTCTTTCTTTCTCTCTAGACTTCAAAGTCAGTGTTACAATGGTTATGCCTTTGATTTCAGATGCTTGGAATTGATATTATTTATTTTAACATATCACAGAATCATTAAGGTTGGAAAAGTCCAAATTCCACATCCCACCAATACTGTCTACTTAACCACATCCCTAAGTATCACATCTTTCCATAAGCAACTCCAGGGGACAGTGACTGTACCTCTTCCAATGCATTACCACTCTTTCTGAGAAGAAATTTTTCCTAATATCCAACCTGAACCTCCCTGGTGTGACTTAAAGCCATTCCCTCTAGTCCTATTGCTAGTTATTCAGGAGAAGAGTCCAACACCCACGTCACCACCACATCCTTTCAAGCACTTGCAGGGAGCAGTGAGGTCTTCCCTGATCTTTCTCACCTCCAGATGGAACAATCCTATTCCCTTGGCCTCCTTCTTGTAAGACTCATGCTCCAAATCCCTCACCAGATTTGTTGCCTTTTTGTCTCTTTAGACTAGTACAACTTTGTTCCTCGTTCCTAGCCTCACAGAAAAGGCAGAACCTAACAGTTCCTATAATTAAGTCTACCTTTTAAGATATACTAAAATAACTCAACTGTGTATGGAGACTGTATTGAGAACTTAAATGTACCAAGATAGCTTTATAAGCCAAAATAGGAGTAAATATGCTTTTAGAGAGAGAGACGTACAGACTGTCAGAACTCATTAGGAGTTATATGTTTGTCCCTGTGTCTCTTTCTGCAGAATTACGTGCACTAACTTTAAAACAAACAAAAAACCAACAACAAAACATCCTACTAAAATAATAATAATTCAGAGATACTTTTCCCTTGTTTCCAGAACCTCAGTCTGGTAGTTAACCTTTCAGGAATCTGCGATTCTGTGGTTTTCAGCTCCCGCTTGCCTTCTTTTTCACAGTGTGATGATCTGTGAGTTGTGAAAACTGTGTAGAATTACATCAGTATTTGTTCAAATTCAAAAGGAGAGCAAGTTCTAGTGACAGGCACCTGTTTTTCCTTCTTTTTCTCTCCTCTCCCTTTTTATTTCTTGCCTCTGCCCCTAAGAGGGACAGGGCACCCCCAGCTGTGCTTCAGTGTGCTGAAGGCCAATAGCAGCTAAAACAAGTTGAAACAGTGAACTCTGCTGTGGAATTTTGCTCACTGAAACTTATTTGGTATTATTTTTATTCATGTGGCTTCTGTGATGCTTGGGTTTCAGAAAGACTTGTGTGCATGTGAAAACAGATCTTGAGATTTGTACTGAGAGAAATTTTCTATAAAAATTTTTGAAATGAAATCTAAAACTGAAAAAAAAAGAGAGAATGGCAATCTGAAAAATCTACTGAAAATTAAGCTATTAGACACAGTCCTACGAAAATAACCAAAAATCATGAACTGGTGCAGTGTCAGTCATCAAGTCGTTACCTGAGTTAAGCCCAGTATCTTCTCTTTTATTTTTATTAATTAATTTATTTATTTTGGGGGGGTGGGGCAGAAATTTACTGCAAGATTCTGAAAAGTAAAACTCTGTAATGAGGCTTCTTTATATGTGCCCTATCACGTGAGCTGGGGTTCAGAACAAAGCCTTTCTCTTTTTCAGTCCTTGCCTAGCTCAGAATGGTTCCATTTGGCTCTGGTCACCTTAACTGTCTCTCTTGAGCTTCATTTCCCTGCAAGAACCATAAATATAAGTTTTTAAGGTGAATGAAGTCTGGGGCATTGAAAAAAGACTGATTTCATTTGCTGGCAATTAAGATAAAGTTATTCATGCATGTAATAGATTGCTTTTTTTCTTTCTTCTAGCTAATTATCAAAGGTCAGTTTTAGCATCAAAGCCCTGAGTGTCTCCATCGTTGCTGACTTTCCACAAAGTCAAAAAAGTTCACGTCCTCACAGGCAACATTCTGCAATGCTGGATGAATGTTCCTGTGTCTTTTGTTGCACCTTTCTGAGAAATAAATCTTCTGAAAAGGGAAAATGCATTCAGCTCCAGTTCTGTGTGGAAATATATAACTTCTGGAAGTTTTCCATCCACTAAAAAGAATATAAGCAGCCATGATTACAAATGCATATATTCATCAGCTTCATCTTCTGTCCACTTATAGGAACCCTTTGGAGATTTGTTTTGGAATAAAATATTAGCATAATGGCCAAGGAAAAAAATGCAGGGCATTTATCTACTTTCATGTATTGTACAGAAGCCTCTTTCATTTTAGAAAAAAATAAAGTAAATAACAGGAAACAATGTTAATTATGATAGCAAATATGACAAGATTACAAATTTCTTATAAAATTTGTTTAATAAGTAACTATCAACAAAATATTTGGCTTATATTGAGAAATTTTGCAGTTGGGTTGCTGTTGCTGGGACATGATTTGGTATGCATTACTGTCTGGTACTATTTCATGTTTTTCCATTTTCTTCTTTCAAAAAGTAGGGGAAAGATAGGAGAAATTCTTAAATAAGCCAGGAGATAACAGATGACTAAGACACTGTTCAGTGAACACAGCACATTGGGAACAGATAATCATCACAGTTTCTTAACAATTTTGTATTACAGTGTGGACTCTGTACATGAAGTGGATTGGCTAAGTCTGCTGATTACTGTTGTGGTTGATCATCGTCTCCAGTGGATCATGTGGTAGATAAAGCTTTAGTTGTGTGAGCAACCAGGTCTAGAAATCAGCATTTTCCGTTAACATTCCAGAGTCTAAAAGACTGTACTGATTGGTATGAAAATGGATATCAATTATTTGTCAAACTGTATGAATGATTATGCTCTGTTTAAACCAACTTTGTTAGGAAGGTAAATAGCTGTATTAGAAACTAATGGGAACAATGATGTTTGTTACTTAATGCACAGTGGGAGATTTATTTCATAACTAGTCTGGAGCCTTGTAGAAAGAAACAATTCATTAACGAACTACAGAGAAGCTGCAGTAGGTTGGTACTGGTATATCTGAGGTCAGATACTGTCCTAAAGTTTGTTTTAAACATTCCACTTATTAATCTGATAAAATAATTTTGATTGTTTTCTCTGTATCAGGAACCGTCTATTTCTCCTTTGCAGGATTCCCAGTATAAACTGGGCTGAACTGTGAGGTTCAGAGCCATTGCTATTCATTACTGGAGTGGCTTATTATTGAGTCAGTTGTAGTGGTCATGCAGGCATCAGTTGGACTAAATGATCTTTGAAGGTCCCTTCCAAGGGATTCTCTTCTCTACTGTCCCCTCTCTTCTATTCATCCTGCTCATTCAGAAGTGCTTAGAGTTTTCCTATACCTCCTCTGCTGCAAATAGTTGCTGACAGCTATTGTAATTTAGAGGGATGAAACCAGATCTCACCAAAGCAAACACTGAGAGAATGCAAGGAAACCTGTACAGATGTTCTGTGAAAGTTTAACTGTATTTAATATATAAAGCCTGTTACAATTATGTGTTCAATATTAGCTTCATGTCTTTCAGTTGTAATTATGCAAGTGGGCTTTTGTATCAAAACATTATTAAACTTTTAATCTACATAAGATTTTATTCAATGAAAATGGATCAAGATGGAACTAGAAGATGTTTCACGAGTAAAGGGAAAAAAAGTTGTTGATCTTGGGAGTATATCCAAAATTCTGTTAAGGCAGAAGAATGGCATGCTTACTTACATGAATAATTTTAAGGTCAGGCATATTTTGTCCCACATCTCAGAGAATACTGTACAAGAGCCCATGGGAGGTTTTCTGATTATAACTTTCTGCCAAGGCAGATATGAGTAAGAAGCATTTTGTATTGAGCAGTGTTGGTCTCTTGGGTAAACACATAGATTGTGTTTCTGGGTTCAGCGTCTCCTGAGATAATATATGGATACTTGCTGGCTAGCTTTTGTGGTCTCAGGATGACTGAGAAGCTTATGATTATTACATAGGAAAAGAGGGAATATACAAAGGATGTAATAAGAAATACAAGCTGAGCAAATGCCTTTATTTTTCCTTGTCTTCATAGTTTCAGTCACAGCTGTTGATAACCCAGCTTATACCACTGTGTGGAAAAATATTTAGTTGTTGTACAATTGGAGATGTGTGCCATAGGACATATAAACATATTGGAAGAGAGGGAAATATTTAGCTGGAAATTGACTGCTATGGTTGTTCTTAATTGGAATGTAAAACTAATATTTCATTATCGTGGAAAAAAAAAATAATTTTGGAAAAAAATGTGTACAAAATATTTAATTTAAATGTCATTAGATAAAGCAAATTAGTAACTGAATTACACATTAGTGTCACATTTATAATCTTCAGGCACAATTAAATGAATTTCATAAGCTTAGCAAGTATCTGAGGCCAAGACAATGAAAACAGCTTCAATTTTAATAACTGATTTGATACTGTTAGTGATTTTTTTTCCCCACATGTATTGATCTCTTAAATATAATAGTGTTAGAGTATAAGGATGTTAGAAAGGTTAACATAAAACTGCTTTTCTTAATAGTTAAAAAGGAGAAGATGAGCTCTGCAGGTCCCGTTCAGCACAGTTGAATGCAGGTTTAGTCTATTGAAGTACAAATCTTGCTGGTTATAGCAAGAACTACCTAGCAGTTAGTAAGATTTACAACTTCTTTACTCTTTTTTGAGAATATATTGGAGCTTTCAATTTTCTTGTTGTCTTCAATCAACAATGGTGCCATATATTTTTTTTTTTATGGTATAGTGTCAACCTAACTGAAGTGAAAATCTGGCCAGCACACTGCTAGAGAGGAATGCATACTAAAAAAAATATGGCTGGAGATCAGCTAAAGTAGATTGCTCTTTGGACAAATAAGTGCACTGAGTATGAAAAGGCAGTGCTAACTTTCCCTGTAAATCTTAATAAATGAAAAATGGCTACACATTGATATGTAGGGATGCACAGAACTCTGGGTGGCATAGGTAGTAGTCATGGTTTGATACCTAAGTAAAGTTTAAAATACTTTGTTAAATACCTGTTAAAGCTACACTGTTGTGATTTACATGACAAAATGTTCTTTTTCTATGATTATACATAAACTTCTCATTTGTTCATGAAAATTCTTGTGGCATCAATATTTTCTAGATTAGCTGATCCAAAAACTTATATCAAATTCAGATTATTTGTGCCTGTTATTCACTATACAGAGTTTGTATGGGAGAGAATGGGTAGCTCACAACTTTATATATAGAGTTTGTTCATTTTTTAAGTTCTTGAAAAAAAATTACATTTTCTCATTCTGTTTTCTGCTCCTTTTCATTCATTCTTCTGAAAAATTTGTTTCACCATAATTGTCAGTTGCTCCGTTACTGTTAGTTAATATAAACATTGCCCTGAGAACTAATTCAAAAGTGATTTGCTCCACCAGTGTTACATACATTGATAGAATTTAAGGATAAGTGAGAAAAATATTTCTCTTCAGTGTAAAAGTTCTCGTCACAAAATTATTTTTGAGGTAAGGAGACTATATAGACAGAGTCCATTCAGGGGGAAAAAAAAGCATCCTACTGCCAAATTCAGTAGACTTCAGATTAATCGTTTGTATAGGCAGTCCTTTGTCCTGAAAATGACAACCGTGTTTTTACTGTATGCCATGGGAGGTTTTCATTGTTAATCTGAACAATCTCATTTGCCTTGAGGGTAAAGACTATACTAATATTTGTCACTGATTTACAAGTGGTGAGTGGGCCTTCATTTCACACTGATTATAATCAGGGAACTAAAGAATTGTCAATTGCCCTAACTTCCAAATTTTTTCTTTTATTTATTTATTTAAAGAGTATCTGGAGATTTACTTTTCTCCCAGGTTTGTTTACATGGGAACATCTGGAAGGGTCAGGTCTATTTACGCTTGACTGACACGTGAAACAGTATTTTAGCAAATCCCAGCCTGCCAGTGTACTTCCCTTTCTTCTCTTGAGTCCTTTAAAAAAAAAAAAAAAAAAAAAAAAGTCCTTTTCCTTCACTGACCTCTCAGAATCATGGCATTCAGATCTTGTGCACCTCGAGCAACATCTATTAAAACAGACTGGAAAATTTGCTTCCTTCTGCCTTTTCCAAGGATTGTCCAAACAGTCCAGAGACTTGTCTCAAAGCTTTTTGCTGCAGAAAGTACTGCTGTGTTATTTAGAATTGGAACTGCTGTTCCTCCCTGAGAGGATAAGGAGGATTTATTCCTTTCTGTAGCTCTTTGTAGCTTCAGAGAAGCCAAGGGCCATCTGACATCATTGATCTTTGAAATATATATGTAAGGTAAATTTTTAAGAAACCGCTACTTTTTTATTTGAAACATTCATGCGTGTTTCCTGAAGCATCTGAAAACAATGGACAATCCAGTTCTGCATTAAAAGAAAAAGCAATAAAATGGATTCATTATCAGTACATCTTTCCCTACAGATTTTCTGATTACCTGAAATGACTAGCAAGTCAATCAGGCTGCCCTGGGCTCAGAATGATCACAGTTCTTAAAAAAGGAGGAACCATTCTTAGCTATGAAATTATTCATGCCTTTAACAATTTCTTCATGGGACTTTTCAATTTAATCTCACTGTAGGCAGTGGTTATTTTTTCTGGCTCAGTGGTAGAGAACATATCCTAAAACTGATCAGAAAAAAAAAAAAAATAAATTGGCTGGAATGAAAATTCAGAAACATCTGAAGTAGACATAAGTGTCTGTAATTAATCAATTTTTAGTTATCATTATTTTTTAAAATTAGTACTGGTAACAGGGTAGCATGACAAAGCTGTTTCTTGACATCAGTGTAGTAGCACTACATAGCTGCAAATAATTTTATTCTATCTTCATTTCATACAATCTTAGCATTTCATATGGCCCCAAACCTCTCCAAATATTTATTGGGTTATTCATACAAGAATGGGCAAACTTTTATTGTACTACCTTACAGCATTTCAAGAGGAATGATAAAACAGAAATCCATAAAAATATGAAGATTGCTCTGACACAGCCTAAAAATGATCGGTTTTAAACATTTCTGACAAGTCTTGGCAGGGACAAGACTTGAATATGAGGAAATATATAATGTATAGGTTCTAAAATATTTGCGTGTGAAGAATTCAACAGGAAAAAAAGTCATGGAAGGTGTACTCCCCCTAGTGAGCAACACAGGCAAGCTGGTAATGAGACAAGAAGAAGGCTGAGGTACTTAACAACTCTTATACCTCAGCCTTCTCTGATTCCTGCTCATCACACAGCCCTCAGATGTTTGGTTTGGTAGGAGGAGACTGGGGAAACAGCGTCCCTCCCACTGTACGTGAAGATAAAGTTTGTGACCATCTGAGGAACCTGAATATTTACAAGTATATGGGTCTCAATGAGCTGTATCCCAGAGTCCTACGGGACCCATACAGACTAGAGCACTGGGCTCAGGTAAACCTCATGAGGTTCAACAGTTTCAAAGGCAAGATCTCGTGTCTGGGTTGAGGCAACCCTTGCTACCAATAAAAGCTGGGGGATGAAAGGATTGAGTACAGTCCTACTAAAAAAAGTCCTGGGATTAATGGTGAATGGCAAACTGGATATGAGCCAGTAACATGCCCTCACAGCCCAGAAAGCCAACCATATTCTGGGCTACATCAGAAGTGTGGCTGGTGAGGCTTCACCTGTAGTATTGAGTCCATGTGTGGGGTTGTCAGTGCAAGAGAGACATAGACCTATTGGAGCGCATCCAGAGAAAGGTTGCAGAAATGATGTCAGGGATGAAACTCCTCTCTTACAAGGGTAGTCTGAGAGAGCTGGGGCTTTTCAGTCTGGAGAAGAGAAGGCTGCTAGGTGACTTGACAGTGGCTTTTCAGTATCTAAAAGGGAGCTACAGGGAAGACAGAATCTACAGAATTTAGAAGAATCTGGTGTGATAGAACAAGAGGAAAGGGCTTAAAGAAGGTAGATTTAGGTTGGATGTACAGAAAAAGTCTTACGGTGAGGGTGGTGAGGCACTGGAGCAGGCTGTCCAGAGATGTGGTTGATGCCCTGCCCCTGGACACTTTCAAGGCCAGGCTGGAACAGGCCCTGAACAACCTGATCAAATTGTGGATGTCCCTGTTCACTGCAGGGCAGTTGAACTAGATGGCCTTTAAAGGTCCTTTCAAACTCTAAGGTTTCTATAACTAATGGAGTTTTAAATGATTTTTTTTTTTTTTAAATTGCATTTGACTTATAAGTTTTTAAAAAGAGTAGAGAGTGGTTGTATTTACATTTTCTAAAATGTTATTGACAGACTAAAAGTCCTCAGATTAAATGAAGTGTCAATAGTTATGAGATTGAAATCTAACTTTCTTAACTTTTGTGTACTGCGTAACTACACAGCACTTTCTAGACAGGATGAGATAATTACTGGCAGTTCTGTTTATAGCAAGAAAGGTTTTTTCATGGAACTGAAGTAGAAAGGGGAAAATAAATTTCATAAACTGAAATTAGCTGGATCACAAGCAAACTCATAACTTGCAAAGGTGCAACGTCCTGCTTGCTTATATTCCTAAAGATTTCCGGAAAGTCAGAAAGAGAAAAAGGGGCCAATTTATTATTTATATTCAATTTGTTGTCTCTTGAATGGATTCTTTCTTTTCTGTGGGTACCAGGATCCAAGGTGGCATAAAATAGTTTTGTAGTTCTGTAGTTTGCTGGGTTATTTCCTGCCATGTCAGACTAAGTTGATGTTTTTATATTTTATATTTTATAATTATTAAGACAGTGAACAGTGGGCTAAAATTGATGTTTATGTCTTGAAGACATCATTCAATTCAAATATGGGACTACTATTTTCAAATTTGTAAATAAATAAAAATCTTAGAACTAAGAGTTTAGCTCTAAGCACACAAAAAATATCCATGCTAATACTTTTAACTGCCTGTTATAATGAGTTCAAAACAAAGTTCAAAGTTAAGTTTTAATTAAAGTGATATCCTTTTGGCTATATATTGTTTAACTTTATAAGGGTTTTCCTATTATCACTACATTAGTTTCTAAGGGTTATTTTAATGAAAAACTCTGTAAATCCATACATTACTGTTTAAAAATTCCTATACTTGTCAAATAATATTATATATTTGAGATGAAAGACTGTTCTTTTAATTCTCAATTATGTTGCTAGAACTGTTGCTACAAATGTGGAAAGTAATATAGTTCAGACATGACATTTTAATCATCTGATAGAACATAAGACTTATTTTTCATTGAAGTGTTACTCATCAGCAAATTCACTCAATCCTTTGTTGACCTTTCTATTTTGTTTTATTTTTTCCTGAAATATTAGGAACTTTAAAGAGTTGCTGTTCCTCATCCTTATCTATCAAGATCAGTTTAATCTGTCCTTTACTCTGTATTTAACATTATTTAATACTTCGATTCAAAAATCCCATCATGAAATAGTATTTTAGCATTTTCTTTTCCCGTCGGTTGTTGGTAATGTCTATTAACTGTAGAGATAAGAAAGCAGAGGTCTTTTCTCATAATGAAGCAATTTGTGTTCATACTATTATTTTGCTAAGAATCTCCAGTGCATGACTGTTCTGCTTATGCAAAGGGAAGTGATGTTAAAATAGCTGAGTCCTGGAGGGGAAAAAAAAAGAAAAAAGAAGTTGGGAGAGTTGCTTGGCCTTGAATTACATTGGTAAGACAGCCTGACATTAGACTGCTGTTCCTAATTTATCAAATGACCACCCACAGTTAAGTTCCTTACTTGTTTCAGAGAGAGTGATGAGTTATATATTTTGGTGACTCTTTAGCTGTAAGCTAAAGTCTGCTAACAGCCCAGTGAAGTCCATTCAAAGTTGTGCATTCCCTTGATAGCTTTTACCATAAGCATCAAGTCAGCTTAAATTTGATATCAGTATTTGTTTTTTCACTTTCCTGCATTATCAGTAAATAGTGGATCATTATTGATCCACTTATCAGGGCTGCATGTTAAGCCTAAAATCCAGTTAGTGAAGTCTTAGGGTCTTAAAGTCAAAGAATGTAAAATTCAAGCTAAATAGATGGTAGGCTTAGATTGGATCAGCTTTGCATGTAGCAGTAGTGGATCTCATGTTAAAATAGTGCCTACTGAGTTTAATGATCTTTAGTCATCAAAGAGAATTTTAGGAATAAAGCTTTGAATGCTACATCTGCAGAGATTCAGCCCTTCCTAGTTTTCTCTTGCAGAAGTTAACTTTCTGTATTAAATTAAGTCTGAATTACACCAGATGTGATGGTAGCCCAAATGAATCTGATTATGTGCTGCCTTCTCCTGATTCCCTTACTATACCTATCTGCTTCCAGGTAATGTTGATTATAATATCTGTTTAGCTTCACATAAAATTTAGATTAGAAAAGGATTAATTGTAGATGATCCTTTCAGTTCACCTTCAACCCTAACTCCAGCAATAGTTTTTTGTTTGTTTGTTTGTTTGTTTGTTTTTGTTTTTAAGTGTAGTGCATGTAGACACAGTTTTAAAAATTACTCAAGGGAAAACCTGGAAATTGTTTAAAAAAACAGGCACAACAACTCATCTGCTTTGAGTTGGTGATATTTAAAATTCCTTGAAATTCAACATGATGGTTCCCAGAATTACTTGCAAATGAATTCCACAGTGGTTTAGTATCATCAGTGGGAAGACAAGTGTGAAGCTGAGCAAATCTCTTGCCATCTGGAAATCAACCCTAGCACCTGATGGCTCCATTCTAAGTCCCCTCAGGAAGCTTGCAATTATATAAAATGTTTAATCAAAACTGTTATGCCAAGTATAACTGCAAAACTAACATCAACATAGAAAAAAGCAAGTTAAATGTCTCCACACAAGCTGCTCATATCACTAGAATTTTTAAAAGCTGAGGAGAAAAGATATTCCCAAATTGATTTCCTTTTTTTGAGAATAATTAAAATCACTCTTAGTAAGTAGTGTCCTCCAGCTACTCAACATTGCTTTGGTCACAAGTGTTAATTATAGAATCAATGTCCATAGATTTATGGTTCTTTTTCATAAAGTCTGAATGTTTATTTATTCAGTTGTTTACAAGTTTTATTTTCTCTTTTCTAACAGTTAATCATACAGATAAAATATGTATAATATTTTGTTGAAATTTTTGTTCATTTAAGGTGAGTTTGCATTTATAAAAACTGTTGCAATATAGGCTTTTTAGATTTGAGGGTAGTATTTTTTTTATAACCTAGAAAGGTATGCAAAAAGAATTGATATTTTGAATAGATTTAGTTGGGAATTTGCTTGCATAATCAATCTTTCACTAAAAGTAGGTTTAGAATTTATTTACAGGAAAGATTTAACATCAAAATACTGCTAATCAGCACACACTTAGTGTAATTCTACACACCCAAAGGAAAATACGCAGTAGAGAAGAAATGATTTTTTCCAACGCATTGTTTGCTCTCTTTTTGAATTGAATCCTAGGAAGCTTGTAACTTCAAAACATATTTAGACACATTGCAGGAAATTTAAATATTAGAACCACTTAACTGAGAATGCTTCAATTATTATTATTTTTTAATCTTTCAAGTATTTGCTAAGTCAATCTATGAAAATATTATATACATGTTCTGCATTTTCTATATTCTTACATGTTTGTGATGCGTTACACAAAATGTTGTGTAGCTAATGGCTTGATTCTCCAGAGCGGCAGAGACTGAAAATTCAGAAAGTCATATATGTTCAGCACATGTAGATAAATTCCAGCTAACTTGTTCAACTATTATTTATATATATATATATATATATAAACCCATATCAATAATTGTGCAAATTTAATACAGTGTAAATTTTTAAGTCTTCCAGCTGAGGATTTGACTGCAGTTTATGTATCTAGTAATTTTTAAAATACAGATGCAAGAAATTCCAGTTCAGGAAAATGTTTATTATCACCTGTTTCACACTGTGGCATTGACAATAGTTTTGAAAACAGGAGAATTCAGGTCTTGTGTTCCCAGATTCACTGAGAGGTACCTTAAGGCTAAAGCTTTACAGATGATGTACTTGAAAAATCTCATTGGAATTGAATCCATATTCCAGAGCATCCCAGAGTGAAGGCAATTTGAATGCTCCAAGCCATCTGACTTCCAATTCAAATACAATTCCAGTGGTTGACCTAAGGCATCCAACTCCACCTATCTGAGCTCATAATGCTCATGGTATCTTAGAAATAGTAGTTGGAAAGAACTGCATTTCTTTCTTCTTCCTAATGGGCTGTCACCAGCCTCATAAAATCAGATGTGTCTTTGTCTAGTTAAGTCTTGAAAACTGTAAGAGAAGGGTTTTCAAGGCTTCTCTGAGCCACATATTCCAGTGTTGCATTGCCTTCCTGGACACAAATTCATAGAATTTTGACTTCATCATGGGACAATTTGGTTCAGAGAAGAGGGAGTTTGGTTGGATCCTGTCAGAAAGTGTGGTGGATGGAGGTCACTATCTATCTGCGTTTTTCTGAACAGAAGATTGACTTGAAATTTGCTAATTGCTTGTACCTTCCCAGAATGCTATTCTGGGATAAATAGAGCTGTACCAGTGATTCACCTACTGCCATTTCTTTCTATTTTCCACTATTTCTTTTTAATAAGTGGACTTAAATTTTCATTAAGGTAGTGTAATAAGTTTATCCTGCTGCTTTAGATATTGCTTGCATTTCAGTCAGGGTGAATTCTAAAGATAAATTATCAACTTTCAGATCAGCTGGGGAAGGTGCCTTAGGTAAATATGTACCAAAAGTGTGCTGCTTTACTGATCTTTTAATTAAACCTATACGTACTGAAGGTATTTATGTTGCAACTACCAGTCATAAAGCTATATTTGAGGGTTAGAGATATTAATAGTAATTTTACATATTTCACTTTTTAGAACATCTTAGAAACATAGAGGAAACTAGTTAATTAATAGAAACAAAACAGGACAAAACTCTCAGTAGTGGATGGGGAATTTTGGCAAGTACAGTAAAACATCTCTAAGAATTTCAGTCATTCTTACTGTTGTTTTTATTTACAATGAAAAGTACCCGATCACCATGCCAGTAAATACCCATTAAATGGTGCAGAAGGTAAATACTATCATTTCTCTTTCATGTCTCCTTGCCCTTTCAGAAAGTCACCAAAGACTTGCAAAGTGGTCCATTCATCTTAATGAGATACTGCCAAGCCAATGAGGACATGTCAGGGATATGAGTACAGATGGAAGATATCCCTGGGATGTCTGCTCTGCTTCATTCAAGGGGCTCATCTTACTTTCCTTACTGTAATTTCATCTCTTGTGTTCTTCCTGGTAATTAGAGCATAAAGTTTTATTTTTAGTTAAATAATTTTGCAGTATTCTGATACCTATAGTCCATTTTTATTTTTTTTAAACTTTTTTTTAGGACTGTTAAGTGCATGTGAATGCATTGGAGAGACAAAAAGGAACTTGTTTGTTTTTTCCATAAACAAATAAAATAAAATGTCTGAGTTAATGTTGCATAGTATTGCACTAAAAAACTGAATAAATGAATGCAAGTCATTCCATTTTCGCTTGAGTGATGTCTTTATACAGTATCTCCTAGCAAACTCCCATGCCAGGCCACCTGAGGTGTGTAAGACCCTGACATGTTTTCATCAGTGTAACCAGTGAGATAACTTCTACCAGTAAATGAATTAGTGTTTGCTGTCTACCTCACATTGTAAGTCTTCTCTTTGTTCTAGTTTCTGTCTTTCAATTTTCTTCATTACTAAGATGTTAATAACTAACTTCTTCTAATTGGCAATTATTTTATATTGCGTACTATTAGAAGTGTGCTAGGTGATAACAAGTATTATTTTATATCTCCAACTATTTGAATTTTCAATACATTTTATTTTAAATAGAAATTTTAGACGTTCTCATTTAACTATACCAACTGCATACTAGAATCCTTGAATTCTATTCAATTTACTCCACAGCTTTGTTATATTCCTTGACATTCCTCTGTATAAAACATGCTGTCATTTAAATTATGGATGCTTCCACTGCTGCTTTGTAGCACTTACTCTTTTAAGTTTTACAGCGTACATCTTCAGGTAAAATAAATTCAACCTTGCTTAGTGTGATCAAAGAGCAGGACTGGAGTGAAGATCAGCTTCATATCCTAATGCTGTCAACATACAGGTTTTATTATCTGGATTGTTCCCTACAAAATAAGGTCAGAGAAATCAACTTCTAGGTCCAGTAATGAAACATCCTATCTTCTAAGGAGTGGAGTAAGATGATCATACCAATCTGGAGGAATTCCTTGACTTCATAAATATATTTTTAAGGAAATAGCTTCATTAACAAATTAACCATCTCTGCCAGGCATTCATTTCTACCCTAATCCTGTCAATCAACATTGGTCAGATTTGATTCTATCTATTCTAAACCTGCTAGATGCAGTCCTGCAAAGATGTGTAACTGAACTCATAGATTCAATTCAGATTTTTGGGCGCTTAAACCCTCTGATCTGGAATGGTCATCTACTTCTCTGAACAGTATTTTCTAGCAGAGGAAGCAGTGAATTACTGTTTTCTTTATTTGGCTTGCATAATAGTTCTTGAAAATTGGAGTTCATTTGTGACAGATTTGCAATCACAAACTTCAAACCCTGAGAATATCTTGAATTCACCTAAGGCTTTCTTGAAATGGTAGGGACTGAAGATCTCAAAAGTCCTTAGGTCATGATTTTTGAGCTCATGTAACTTTAAAATTATATATATTGTGATTTTGTTCTATGATACTAGAGATCAGTTACCCTTCTCAGACTTACAACTGTGTTTCATATATGCTGCTCTACCTTTTTCCTACATCAACCACTGTGTAGATTTTCCAGTCTTATATGAATACATCTTGACTTTCTGATATTTTTCTGTTTCAATATGACATCAAAAAATAGAAGAGGTTGAGATCATATAACATAGAATATCTTACAGACAATAAAATAAAATTGTAACAAAGCCTCTCTGAATTAGATTTTTAATGCAGTGAAATACTGTTAATCCTCATCCCTCATAAATGTTTCAGGTAAAATATTCTCTCAATTTAACAAAGGTGTTCTAGAAAATATACTACAGCCAATGCTGGAGACTACATTTATAAAAAAATAAAAACAAAAACAAACAAACAAACAAAAAACCTACGAGAATTAGTTATCACATTAAACATACAAATTTTTGGCAAAATACTTTTAGAAACTGGTTTATTTATTTATTTATTTTCCATTTTAAGGATTAAGAGATTTTGTACTGCCTGAAAGAATTCTGATTTCAGGACATCTGCTCCTGTTACTTTCCTGATTTTGATTGGGTGTCTTGATTTGAATCTCCTGCCGTGTAATTAGTATTCTAAAATTGATTTTGGTTCCCTTAGATAAAGACAGATTTTATCTAAAAATGATATTGTTTCTGCAAGGGTACTCATAAATTTTATGAAATAAAACCTCTGATGATCAGTCAGACATTTTCTTCATCCTTTATGAAGAAACACTTAATCTTTACTAATGTAATTGCACAGGCAAAAAAAATGCAGATTTTTGGCAAGTGATGGTGACTCTGTGATGGCTTTTGATGAGTGCATTAGGGAGCTCCTGTTTTCACACCTCTATCCCCTGTCCCAGGCTAACCTGCAGACGGAATGTGCCCATTTTCCAAGTAGCTCTGATCCAAATTCTGCACAGCAGTTGGCTTTGCAATGTATGCTGAGGCTGGTATGCCAGAAATTCGTTTCATCTCACCAAAGCTCATTGTCTTGGAAAGAGTGGCTTTCCTCTAAGGCCACATTTTCCCATCTGATTTTGTCTCATTACACAGGTGAAAAGTGTAGTGCAGTGGTTTTCTCTTTTACATCTAGGCTTCACATGAGAACATTGCCAAAGTTGTGCAGCACACTGAAAAGCAATGTCTCATATTGAATTTCTAAATCTAGCGACTTACAGAGCTTTGATTTTGCTGGAGGTCTACTTACTGTATGTTGTTCAAGTTTAGCCGGGTCTTAAATATTGGGATGCTGATAGGTTTTTGCCTACTTTACAGATGATGTACTCTAAGGAGGTTTCAGAATGACTTAAGAATTATGAATGTAATGCTTTACTCTGACCTCTGTTGTTGGTTGGTTGGTTGATGTTTTTCAGTCTGGATTTTTGTACCCTCTCTCCAGCCAGTTCTTCATTTGTGAATATATATTGGTCCTTTAATATGTTTTTGTACTTTGTCTTACAGCAGAGGATGTGGAATATGACTCATTCCACTTGTAATTATTTTCAGACAGACTCTATAGGTGCATCACCTCTAACAAAAATCATATTCTTCCTCCTTACAATGGAGAATCCAAAGAATGAATAAAATATTACCTGCAGACAGATTTAAGAGTTATTACGGTATTTGTTTCCATACTTTTGAAACTGTATAAATTAAGTTTAAAGAAATAATTCTCTGAATTTTGCAATTTAACTTTGAATTTCATGTTTTTTTACAGAAACAGAATAGTAATGTAATATATTACATGTTACAATTATTTCCTCAGCACAAGAAAGATATGGAGGTACTGGAGCAGGTCCAGAGAAGGGCAACGAGGCTCGTGAAGGGCTTGGAGAATCAGCCCTATGAGGAGAGGCTGGGGAAGCTGGGGCTGTTTAGCCTGAGGAAGAGGAGGCTGAGGGGAGACCTTATTGCCGTCTTCCAGTACCTGAAAGGTTCTTACAGTGAGAGTGGGGCAGGTCTCTTCTCACTAGTGACAAGTGACAGGACGAGGGGAAATGGCCTCAAGTTGCGCCAGGGCAAGTTCAGGTTGGATATTAGGAAGAACTTCTTTACAGAAAGGGTGGTTAGGTACTGGAATAGGCTCCCCAGGGAGGTGGTTGAATCGCCATCCCTGGATGTGTTTAAGAGCCGTTTGGATGTGGTACTCAGGGATATGATTTAGCAGAGTGGTTTTGTTTTTTTTTTTTTAGAGATGGGGTACTGGTTAGGCTGCGGTTGGACTTGATGATCTTCAAGGTCTTTTCCAACCTGGATAATTCTATGATTCTATGATTCTATTGTGATGGTAAAATCACGTACTTGCTCAGTTATGTCAAAAATTGGTCTGGAATTCAGTAGTTTACATATACTTTTAACATATTGACTATTTTCTTGAAAAGAAAACAGTAAAGTGACTTGTTGCTTAAAGCTGTTCTGTGTTTGGGGATGAAGCACAACATGGAACAGGGAATGTTGAGAGAGAAATCCTGGAATTGCTGTTTCAGAGCTATCTACCAAGTACTTCATTTTGAGCTATAAATTATACCTTGTAATTCCTTTGTTTAACATACTATATATATGTACAAATAATAATAATTCTATCATCTGTCTGTCCTTCAAGACCTGCCAGTCTAAAGTAAAATTAATCAAATATATTCTTCCATAAAATGGTTGATTATACTCCCTGAGCTGAGAGGATGCTTCTTATAACTCAGATATTAAGAGCTAATTCTAGAAACACTGGCTTGAAGCAGAGAAATAACTGCTCTTCCCCTATCAGTTCTCAAGAGAAGGACAGCCTGAGGCATGGATGAAAGTGAATTACTCCTCTTTTGTTATTTTTATTTACAGGAGATAATTTAAACATCCTTGTTCAATGTTTTCATAAAGTGTAAATCTGTTTTGAATTGCTGTGTTTTGATAAGAATATCAAACTTACTATATCATCCCACCAAACATTTCTCTCAGCAAGTTAAATATTTCTGGCAGCTATTTCTCTTCTCATTTTGATGCTTCATTTCTGAAAAAATAGTTGAAATTTATTTCTGAAGTTTTCAAGTCACAGACTTTAACTGAACTATTAATTTGTTTACCAGCACTATTAGGTCATTAGATATCTGTAGTGCACAAGAGAGGAGAAGAGGAAGATGCTCAGGGTGAATTCATATCTTTTTCCACCTGTCATTCTGGAGATGTTGGGATGATGTTCCAAGATGTGTACAATTCTTCATTGCTTTAGTAAACTTCCTGCCTTTGGTGCCTTCTTCCAGTTACAAGGAATAGAGTTATTTTCCTTTGCAGTCTTTGCTGTTCTTTGCCATGACTTCAAGACAGCATTTGTAGCTGTACATTGGCAGCAGGCTGGCAAGACATTACCTAAGCAACAGAGTAAATTTGTTCATGTGGAGCTGGGGCTGAGCTCTGAGCTAGCGTAATTAGATTTTTAATGGCTTTCCCATGCCCTTGCAAGGTCTAGCATCAGCTCACATTGTACAGAGCTGCTTCAGCCATCTTCATATCTGAGTCACAGTCGCATATTTTCTGTTAAATTACATTAACAGGTTTGTTTCTGTCTGCTTTAATGAATGTGTACTTAGTTAAGGAAATTTGTTTTTTCCTGTTATGGATATACTTGGCTTTTCTGGCATTCACATAACAAGGAATCTAGAACTAGAAACTATGTGCAGAAAATCCAAACTGTCTCAGGATCTGTTTTGCCATGCACAACTTGGATTTGAAGAAGGCAATATATCTTTTTATCTCATGTAGTCCCTCTTTAGTTTGAGATTGTATACTCAAATAACCAACTTCAGCATTTTTTCTTCCACTTATGTTCTTGTCTCTAGTCAGCTTACTTTTGTAAGTGAGCAAACTGTGGTAACTCTGGGTATTGTGGAGTAAAGTGGTGTCTGGGAGGAAGAATTTTAGTGTCTACAAATTACTGAGAAGATTGTGCTTCATGTACATGCTACTTCCTGCTGGTCAGGAAAATGACTCTGACTTTTCTGTTTATGTACTTTCAGGAACAAACAATGGTTCTCTTCTTGTAGGGGCTCAAAATCTCAATATATTGCTCTCTTACTATAAAAGTAAAATAGTTCTTTCTATAATACATCGTGAGGATATGCTGGGAACTCTCAGACTGTGGAGTTCAGATGTTGTAAGAGCACACTTATCATGTTCACCTTTAAGTCTTTAATTATGCCATATTCTTTTGCTGTTTCATCCAGCATCCAGCAGGCAGCTTACAGATCCCTTAAAGAAGACTTAGTTATTGAGATTGTTAAGTACTGTTTGAAATAAAAGCCCTAATTTTGACTTTGACCTTTTTTCTTTTTTTTTTTTCTTTTTTTTTTTTTTTTTTTCCCCTTCATCTCCATTGCGGAGATTGAGATTTCTTATTTCTTCAGCTCTTGTAGCTTTTTAGGCAAGCACATTGCAGTAGAGATTTAAGGACCCTCTGTACAAAGTGACCATACTCATCTCAGTGGGAAACATTGGAATCTGGCTCAATAAACAATAATTCATTTTCTGTGAATACCTATATTTATTATTTGTATATTACTTTTTCACTTTTCAGAAGTTAGGATGGTTAGGCAAAACAGCAAAGCATCCTGCTGTTGAACTTTGAATTGTTAAAGGAGTTTATGCACAGCTGCAAAATTCCAGCTCAGTACCATTTTTTTCACTCAACTATGTTGATAATGAGCCAGTCAGCTTGTCCATGGATAACTAGAAAGGAGGAAATATTCATTTAGCGAGGAGAGTGCTCATATGCTGGTGTTTATTCTGCACTAGTAGTTGACAACGTTTGGATTGGGGTCCTAAAAGTCAAAGTTTTGGTGCCCAGTTCCTGTGACTGCTTCAGTCTATGGTTAACAAACTAAGTTCTGTAAAATCGGTAATTAGCCTTCTTTCATCAAGAAAGTACTTTCTAAATATTTCTAAAACTGTTTTCTCATTAACCTTTTTGCCTCTTCTAACTTTCTCTGCAGAAATCAGTTTATTATACATGGAAAAAAAAAAAAACAAAAACAACACCTATACCTATATATAAACGAGTATGTGTGCTATATTACATACCTTTTCATAGTGTTTTCTCATTTATTTGAAATACATGAGAAATCCAAGCTTTGATAAATTGTACATTTGATGAACAGATCAAATAAATCTATCCTCAAACTTTGATTTATCATCAAAGGGTAAAGCTATCAACCTTTTTTAGTCATATATAGTTGTGATTCAAACTGTTTAAAAATTTGAAAATATAAAAAAAAAAAACAACCTCAAAGATTTTAAAATGTTACTCTATACCTTGTACAAATATCTTTGAAGTCATGGTTTGAAGCGTACTTCAGCCTACCCTAAAATCCCCTTCAGGCTTCTTGTACCCTGCATTTTACTATTAAAAATATCTTTCAACTTTAAAACCTCCATAACATTAGAAAGTCCTAACCTTCAGAGTTCTTCAGATTCATTTAGAAGGATGACTACTGGGAAATCTTTGCCTCATATCTAAAATAACCCACAACAGTATTCAGTCACAAATTACAAGCCTTACATCATGAACAGATAATATCAAATTCTCATCATGGAATTTAGCTGGATGCTGATACTAGTTAGGTAGAACTAATGAATATATGCCCTGAAGGAAAAGCATTTTCCTGGTGAATATTTATATGTGTTAAATTTAGTTTATTAGAACATACTTGTTCATATTATCTGGATGAACAGTTGATGAATATAAGAAATGAACAGTTATATATGACATTTAAAATATTTCCAACAGACAATGATTTCAGAATCAGTTATTTTCTGTTTTCTAAATAAAGGCTTGTTGGCCATTTTTTCTCTATTAGTGAATAAAACACTTTCCCTTATAGTACAGTAGTGATACTCTAAAAGCAGTGACACATAAGTATCATAAATAGAAAAAAAGATACCTGAAACATGGATACTCTGAACTGTTTCCAGAATCTCACACTTCTGATGGATACATGCAGGGTTGGATAAATACTTACATACTTAATAATTTGAAATAAATAATGCTTCACACATGCACTTCTATTTCTCATTTTTTGTATTTGGCAGGTATGGCTATTAGAAATGGCATAATATTTTGATAGTTTGATAAAAGTTTTCTATAATTACAACTATTCTTTTTTTGGAAATATCCAAGCATTGTGGTTCTTTGTCTGAAAGGAATAAGGCAGCATAGGTGATGAGGAAAGCTTTGAAGCGAACACTAATTGTGGTGTGTTAAGCAGTTTCTTAAGATAAGTTACCAACCTATTAAGGTCATTCTTTATCTTCTGCCTATTCCCACCTTCTGTATAGTAATGGAGACTAGAATAATCTGTCACTCCCTTGACTCTCTCCAGAGCTACCATACAAGGTTTGTAAATTTTGATGAGTTGTCAGCAGCCTCGCAAATGCTAAAGGAGCCATTGTTTTAGTAGCTACCTCTGTCATGAATCTCCATAATACAATAAAGTTGTCTTGAAGTGGTGACTGGGCTTATACATTCCAGGTTACAGGTGGATGGCTTTGACAGCTCTTCCTTGAGTTTCTTCTGGGTTTCCACACGGTTCTCTCCATTAGAATCCCATGCAAAACTCTGAATTGAGAATATATAATTAAAATAAATTTTATCAATTTTGAGGAACATTTTTTGATTACATAAGACCTAAGTAAGGGAAGTGGTGCCCTTGGTCCTCTATAGGTTAATTCAGAGATGTCCTCTCATGCAATACAGAATTCTGATAAAGTAAAAGTAGTAACATTAATTTTTTTTTCAGCTTTTTATTTTGTAATTACTTAGGTGAAACTGAACTGCTTAAAACCAATGAAAGAGCAGGAATTAATAATAAAAGCTATTATTGATTCTTTCTTCACAGTTCTTTGTTAAACATGGGTTTTAGTCTCTTGTCAACAACCTGTAGTTACCTGTAAAATCAAGAGATTTAGGAACAACCCCAGGTAGCAAAATGACCTTTGTGACAAACAAATGCTGATTTATGTGAGAGTTTAAAGTTTTCTTGTCCCTCCAAAGTTATGAACCAAATTATTGGTTCACAAAATGTGACAGCATTAGTAAGATTTAATTTGATAGAATGCTTACAACATATCACTAAACCTAGGCTACTGTTCGTAGATCTTAACTGAGCAAATATTAAGCACTCTGTTACAGCAAGGTCAAATCAGCAAATTACTCTTTACTGAACTCAAATTTAATAACCAAACCAATTAGATTTTCAATCTAGTACCAGATATGGCCTGTATTTATGTATTCTAAATGAGTCTATGGAAGTTGCAGCAGCCTTGGTGCAAAAACGCTAAGGAATTTTCTCAGAGTTTTTTTGTTCAATAATTTGAATAGCTAAGCACTTTAATACTTTCAGAAGGCTGAGCTCTAGCATCTATGTTATGTTCATGAATGTAATCATGAAAAAATCCAGCAAGTAAAACTACATGTAGAGTTCTACTTTTTCAATATCTTTATCCCCCAGGAAAAACACAGACTTTTAACAGGAAACTTAGTGAAAAAATGGAAGTTTAACAGTCTTATCTATCAGAAAGTGACAGATGACCAGGTTCCATCTTTCAGAAACCACACAATACCAAAATAATTTTCCCATGTATGTTCACAGTTTGCTGATGTAATAATAATAGTAAATGTATATAAAAAATAATAATCATGTAGAAGTTGTATGGATAGACTACAATTTCTACAAGTGGAAAATATAGAGACCATCTACAAATCAATAAGAAGAACAAAATGAAGAAGAATGAGCTTCTTGAGGTATACCAGCACTTGAAGATCCTTTCTTTCCCACAGAGCAGGTCTGCATAGTGAAGAGGAGCACATCACCAAGCTACTGCTGATGAAACTCAGCTCATGCCAGAAATGATATACCTGATGCTTTTTAGCAGTACCCTAGTGATAAGGTATAGCGCTGAAAATATACCATAGATAATTATTGCTGTAACATATTACTGCCTGTAACTTGCATTGGCCCTACCTTAACGGAGCAAATGGTTGTTATCAGGATGAAAAGAGTTTAATATATCTATACTCCTGACTGCAGCTGTTATATTAAGCACAACTTTTATTCTCACAGTATTGTTGTAGACTTAGTGAGCCATGTGTTTTTGACACCTGGATTTGAATTAAGCCATTTGCTATGTGAAGAAACGAAGAACAACTAGAAAAGTAGCATCCGTAGGAGATTTTTCTTGTAGGTTGACAAGGCAAATACTTTGTAAATGTGGAGCCAAGATCTCTGTTCAGTGGGATACTCAGAGGGAACAGGATACCCAATCCAGATCTATACTTATCTCCCTAAGACCACTTTTTCCAAGATGAATATGGCTTCTTTTGAGAGGTCATATTTTACAGATGAAATCAGAGTGCTGTTTGACAGAGGTGTGGGATACAGAAGAAAATTAGGTAATTATTTTAAAAGCAAAGTACAGAATTTCTCTTCCTTAATCAATTTTATGCAGATGTCAAGCACAACTATTAAAAAGACCAACATTCAACTTATCTTTACTGCACTGACAGATGGGTTATTAACTTTCAATTTTAAATATTTTTGATACTACATTAAGGCAATCTCCCACAGAGAGACACAAATTGAGAGTTTACAGGATTACAAATTGAAAGCTTATTTTATGCTGCTATTCTCCATTATTCACTGCAAATCACCATTCCAGTTAGCGTTTTTACCACTGAGATAATTTCATAGAATATTAATATATAGTTAAAAGAACGCAAGCTCAAAGTAATAATTATATGCAGCAAACATTTGTCAAACTTTACTTCTAACTTCCTCTCTCTTTCCTCCTCTCTGTAATTTCCCAGAGGACAGATTAAGGCCTGAAATTTAAAATATAGAATTTTACCAGGATGCCAGAATAAAAATAATAATAATAATTAAAACAAACAAACAAACAAACAAAAACCAGAAGATTCTCTCCTACCAGTCCCATCCTTTTCATACTGTGCAGATTGAATGTCTGTCTCATTACTTAATGTAATCTGTCAGAGCATCACTTTTGAATAAATTAAAATTATTTACTGTGCTTTGCACTTGACTAGAGCATGTCTAACTTGTGGGAAATTGAGCTCTGTGTCAGTTCTATCCCATTTTCATCAGATATATTTTAAATAAATTAGAAACTCAACTATTCAGATAAATTTGGAAAATAAAATATTTTAAATTACTATTGTTTTCATCTTTGGTCTGAAATTGTTTCCTTTATTCTCTTACTCCTGTCATGCTTTGGCTTCCACCAAATATTAGCACAAAGCCTCCACTTCTTTAACTTCCTTATTTCCCTTTTGAAAGCTTTTGAAAATGCCACATCTACTTTTTCAGACATCTTTTTCATAAAGAGTCATGGAAATATAAAATCCCATCCTTGATCTCAATCTAAAAGTAATTTTAATTTAGACAGATGTATTATGACCTATTGGATTTTTACTGTTAAGCAAAATCCAACAAAGTGTCCTTTTATTATTTCTTAGTTGCATACCCTCTGCTTTCTTGTTTTTATGTGTTCAATCAGTTCATGTTGCACTTCCCACTCTTCTGCCCTATTTCTGCAAATGAGGCCTCTGAGTCATTTGCATTTCATTTTCCTTTCATACCCTGTGAACTGTAGGTTTTAATCTAGTGTGTACAGAGTCAGGCATATTGATTCCTTCTGAACACAGGATGAAGCTGCAGCATCTTCTTGCTGCACACTAATTATTAACAGTTTCTAGAACCTGTTGTGCGTAAGCAGCCTTGTTTTCCAGTCTAGTGCTTCACTTCATTCAAATCTTTCCTAACACTTATTTACAATATCAATGAATGAGATAATAATTAAAACCTGAGCAGATCAACAATGCCCTTAAATCTTCATGTGTAATCTCTTAATCCTGTACTAATATTAGACATTGGTCTTTTTTTCAAATCCTCATCTTAACATGTCTGTGCTGGTCCTTAATTTATTCAAAGATTAGTTTTGGTAAACCAGCCCATGAGTGTTTCACATCAGTAGGCTGATTTTGTTTTCAGTTTTTCTTTTGCTTGATTTATTGCTTGCTGAGAGAGCCTAATTAAATCTAATGGACTGCTGGTATGCATCTATTGGAATATTGATATTTTATCACCAATTAGGCTGTATTCCTAATCTCATTATAATTTTAGCTGGCTTTTTATTTTATAGTATTAGGAAATGTCTCTTCCTTAGTTTTTCAATGTAGTTGTTTTTAATTAAGATGTTGAGGTTTTTTGTATGGAAAAAACAAACAAACAAACAAAAAACTTTACATATAGGAAACATCCAGGACATGATGACATTCACTTATATATTTATGTACTTCCATTTATATGAAAGGCATCTCATACATCCTTCTTTTTTCTTCACCTGTATCATTTCTTTTTCCCCTGCAGATTCATGTGAACACTGCATTTAGGCTCTTTATTGCCAGTGAAAATGCATAGCTAATGGGGGGTGGCTACACTGAAAAACAGTGCTCTGTGGCTGAGATTTTGATCTATCATAAGGTTTTATTTTGCTTTTTGTGTCAGTTGTAGTTTCCACAGAAATAAATAGCAGGCATTACTTTCAGCATGACCTACTTTCAGGCTAGAATTAGTTTATTTATTGGACTTATTGGGAATGACTGGGGTTAGGTTATTAGGCAGGGTTATTGCTTGGAAATATTTTGTTGGCATTCAATGTAATTGTCCAAAGAAAACTGCTTGCAATTATGCATTCTGAACAATCCTTGGCCAGTAGCTGAATTCCCTTTTATTTAACAGTGTTTATTGATCTGTGGGTCTTTCCTTTGCACAATTCAAACTTATGCTATGATCCAAAGATTGCACTGTATTTCATTAATAGTGCCATGGTGTAAAAAAAAATCAACACTTAAATGTCTGTTCAGGGTAGTAAAAGTCAGACTGGACAACAAACAGAATTGAAAAATAAACATAAGTCCAGATAGATTCCTATAACAAACAACCATAATAGCACTGAGGTCAAGACAATTTAGACTATTTTATATAGACACTATCCAATATTTAAAGTTGAGGTGCTTGTCATAATAGACATTCTTTGCAAGCTCTTTACATAATATACAATATCTTGCATTCTTGTAGACTGTTTTGCACAGTGTGGTGCTAATTACCAAGGTGCTGTAACTGTCCACGTTTTCTCTTGATTTTTAGTAAGCTGTTAATTGTGAAATAGTAGAGAATATGAAGCCATGTGAAAATATTCCATTATAAGTACAAAGTATTTGCAACTTACCAGTAGATTTCTTTGTCAAGAATATTATTTGTGGAATACAGGATAATTCTGAAAAACAGATTGTAAAAAGTATGAAATAAAAGTTAACAGGTTGTAACTGTTGGTTACATTAAAAATGCATGGTATTTCAGTGATATGTTTCTAATGCAATGATGGAACAAAACAATAAAGATTTTTATTAGTGTTTATTCCTTAAAAACAACAGTTATTTTAATATTTTAAAAATTTATTTATTTATTTATTTATTTTTAATTAATAGATTTGACTACTGGGCTGTGATCCAAGGTAGCTGAGCAAGCACATCATTTTCTTTTACTGTTTGAGGGGTCCATACTCTCTTCAGAGGTGCACAGAGAACAGATGAGACTAAGCTTAAGATCTTCTGTCCTTTTTCTGTAAAATTCACCAGAGTATGTCTGTCCTTGTTAATTTTATACTGCCCTTAAATTTTACCCCTGTTCACGACCACTTGAATTGATGTATGATGGTATCTGCCCTCCAAATATAGTAAGAAGAACAGATATGTGTACATATGCAGTGCTTTGTCTACTAATGGGACTGAAAAGTCTAAATTTTCCCCTTGGAATCATAAAACTGGTGAGTTTTCAGGATGAACGTGGAAGAAACTTCCAAAGATCATCTCCCATGAGCATATGTTTAGTACCAGTTGGTAGTGAACGTTGTATTACACACAGTTTCTGCTGGGATCTTCAAAGGATAGAAGAATTTTTCACTTTGACCCAGAAAGAGATGTAGTTGACTGTTTTTTTCATAGTAACTGATATCTACTACAAATACACTGGGGAAATGTGCGGGTTATTAACATAACTTTGGAACAGTTACATTATTGAATTAGAAGAAAGATTTTCACATTTGTTTATGAGCTTGTAGTGTTCATGACCCTGGAGTATACTTTTTTACCAGACTTTTAACTAGTCCTATGCAGACTTTTGTGATGAAGTGAAATTATTTTTATTTTTAAAATAGCATTTCTGTATAGTTTCTTTATAACAAAGTAAGCTGTTTCATAATGTATGTTATTCTCTCAGTGACTTAACAAGTTGTCTCACAGTTCATTGGATGTGGAAGCAACAGCAGCAGAGATAGCAGCACAAGCACCATGTTCCAATACCTGCCCTATGCTAAGGAATTAAAGACAATGTAAGAGGAGGAAGCATAGTATTGAGAGTGGTCAGACTGACAACCACAGATGAAATCTTAGGAAATCAACAGCACATATGTATTCAGCAACTATGATGACAGGTTTTCACTGAATGGTAGACCCAACCAAATTGAGCTGGTAAGACAGACATTTGTTACCAAATGGTCAAGAGAATCAAGTTTTGCTTTAAATAGATAAACAAAGTTGGTCAAATCCAGCAGCTCTTCTAATATAGTCTCATCCTATTTCTTGTATCAGTAAAAAGTCTAAACTGTAAAATTTTTTTTTCCACTCTTCTGTTTTTCTTATTCTCCTTTGGCTTCAAAATATTTTGTAGCCTCTTCCTCCTGGGGATGGCAAAGGGTCTTGGTCCCATAGATTGGCCAAAATTCCCGTGTTCTCAGCATCACATTGTAATATGTATGCTACCAGGAAATACAGAGCAAAATCTCAGGAACACTTATAGGGTGGGGTGCTTTGCTTGTTTGCTTTTCTGATCAAGGTGCAGGTGTCATCTAAAAATATGTTGTGTATAGCTGACTGCTTTCATATCAGGCATGGAGTCATGACAGCAAGTGTTGAACTTGTTTTCCCTTAAGCTCGTACTCTGCAATCTTTTATACAGGCTGTGAAAAGGAAGAAAGAATTGCTTCTGCCCGGTGCATTCACTGGGTCACTTGGAAGGGAAAAGGTCTGCAAAGATTCAGTGTTTACAATTCTCAGAAAAAATCTGATAGCTTACAGCAGAAACAATTTAAGGAAAACCTATCTTTATTCCATTCATTATTCTTTCTCCTTTTTCTCATTTAATAAGAACTTTTAAGAAGAATCAGTAAGGAAAATCACTTGGCAAATTCATTCCAGAGCTGTAGCTCATCTGGATGTACATATGGCTGGAAAACAATTACCATTTTATTGCATTTGTTCCTTTGCTATCGCAGCCATTAATACACACGCCTGATCATAAGCGTATCAAAGAAAGGAAGAAAGAAAGAAAGAAAGAAAGATAGTAGTTTTTCCTATGGCTCCTTTGGTTTCAAACTGTCTTTCATGAGTTTGGAAAGCTATAATTAAAAGCAATATTCTAGGTCAGGACTTACCTTTGCCTCATAGAGCAGCTCAGTATTTTTCTGTGATGAGAAATTGCATGCATCTTATTCTTTAAATGTCTGCAATACTTTGTTCAGAGGCACTATGATGTGTGCCCCCAGTGGCACACGGTGGTAGAAGTGCCGCTTGGAACACCGGAGGCCTGGGTTCGAATCCTCCCTGTGGCGCAAGTGGTAGAAGTGCCGCTCTGCAGCACAGAAGGCTCAAATCTTGGGAGTTGGACTCGATGATCTCTAAGGTCCCTTCCAACTCACACGATACTATGATGCTATGATACTATGATGATCATTTAGCACAACTATTTATTTGTCTTCCCTTTTTTCTCAGCTTAGATGCTTAGGAATAAATTAATAACATTCAGATTGTTGATCCCGATTTTATCATTTTGGTCTACAGTGTCACTTCATTTCTCCAATATGATGTCCTGAGTTTCCCTCTTTATGGCCATATCTTACAGCTTTGTGTCAACAATGTATTTTAGCAGCATGCTATTTCTCAGAGGTCATTACAAGTAATATTAAATGAGACTCTCCTCTCAAGAATGACTCCTAGGGGAATCCACTTGTCACTTTTCTCTAGCTCAACAATTCAATTTGCAGTGCATCTTCACCTCCCACTTAGTCAAAACTGTAGCCACTTTTGTGCTTGTTTATCTGTCCTCTTCTTGTCTGGCTTTTTGTACATCATTCCTATAAAAGTTCCGCAAAACTCTTCAAAACAGTGAGAAGTTGTGCTGATGTCTTAACAAAATACATATTGCTCAGAATTAAACTTTTAATGAAGCTGCAGATTCTATTCTTATCAAAGCATCGCACACCCATCACCAAACCCATAGTGAACAGAAATATACTTATACAAAGCCCACTCACAGGACTGCTGCACTGAAACACTGAAAGGTTTTCCTTTGCATTTATAATTTTGAAAAACAGTTAAGGATTCTTCATGCTTAAATGACTATAGAAAGATAGGCATTATGTATATTAATTCTTGTGTAAAACACTAAGAAAACTCAATTAAATATTGGAATATTTAGAGTAGCAATGCTCATTTATACCACACCATGACACACAAAATTATATTTATCTTATGTTCAGTTTTAAAAAGTTAATTCAAAGAGCAGTTTAATAATAAAATGAAAGGAAAATGGACTAAAAGTTTTGTATATCCTATATATTTAAGCTCTGTGACAAAATTAATACCGTTCTACACCCCAGAAAATAATGCAGCCACTGTTTTCTATGGAGTCCCAGCTGAGAAATGGCTTTTTTTCCCTTTTACTTGGTGACGTTTTCTTTTTGGTTATTAAATATAGAAAAGGACAGCTGCATACTTAGATTTGCATTAAAGTCATAAATTGTTAATCCTAAAAAGACATGCTGCTCACAGAAGGGGTTGAGTTTAATGCTGCGGACTCCCATTCAGTGGCTATCACTATTTCTTATGTCTGAAATGGTGCATATCAGGCAATATTTGCTTCTGTATAAATTGAGCCCAGTCTCAGGGTGCCCCTTGGTGCAAGTAAGAGCTTTATTTTTATTCTGAAAAAGAGGATTCTCACCTGTGTCTACTTTGTCCTGACTTAAAAACTCAGGCAAGTGTTAGGGATTCTGCTAGTGCATTGCATAGCACCGTATAGTGCCTTATCAACCATACACCATCATATACCATTTACAAACCTCTTTCGCTCATTCACTTCACAGTCATACATTTTTCCAAGTGAGGTAAACATGCCTGAGTTGTCAGTTGCTTACATGACACACATACACACACACGCATGAAAAAAATGCAGAAGATTTAGGCATACATTCATGGATTACACACACACACACACACACACACACATGCACACAAAGCAAAAAAAGATTTAGGCATACATTCATGGATTCAGACAAGTTCAAAAATGTCAACCTTAGAAACCTGACTCAGCTATTGCTTCACTGTGGATACACTTGTGATCTGTAGCAGTTTTCCATTTTCCAGGCTTTTAGCTTCCCATGTCTGTATGCCTGGACCGCCTACTGAGATTGCTCCACAAGGCAGAAAATAATCATCTAAAAATGATGAATCCCTTTCTAGGAGCTATGCTTTAAAAATATATCAAAATAAGTGAACGATAAAAAATGAATTGCAGGAGAAATACATTGGTTCCAATCCCAGCAATGCTGTTTAATGATGACTGTGCAAGCATTTATGAGTTTCTGGAAACAGAGATGTGTCATAAGGTGCTATCTTCCTCCAGGTCCAACTATAACATTTATGAATACAGGACTGTGGCTCTCCTGCATATATTCACATTGATGCATGAGAATAAATCAGAACTTCTCACTGAACCTAACTCACATTCTGTTTAAAGACTGGTGAAAGAACATAGCTCCTTCTTCAGCACTGCTTAAGTAAAGTTGGATTCAGAGCAGTGCAACTTGAATCAGGATCTGATCCACACTGTCAGATTATCTGTATGAACGTGCCAGAACTGAAATCAGTGTTACTGAGCACAACAATAGTGGTCGGAAGCAAAGATTATGATGACTGTAAAATAATTGCCTGTCTCCATTTTCTGAGAAAAAGTGCCATTTTCCATATTATATCATATAATGTCTTGCCATTAGTATCAGTGTATTCATACACCTGTAGTTCAAGTTCCATGTCTTCATTATCTGTGGATAATGCAGAACGGAATATCTATGGACTCTGCTTAATCCATAGATACACTTTTTCTGATAACTTTACCATACATGTTAAAATTACCCCTATCCTTTGCCCTTTCTTCCTTTTAGTCTTTCATATAAAGACTTTAACTGGCTTAAGAAATATATCATAAAAGAATAATCTGTGGATCTAGAAATTTAGTTGTGTCACAGACATATGGAAATATAGAAAATGGAGGACATATTTATGGTACTGCTCGTGTTCAGAAAAATCAACCTAAATATTTTTTTCTATTAAAAATTAGGGTTTCATCTGAAGCTAAAACATTTGAGGAATGTGTATTTACTTGAATATATTCCTATAAACAAATAAACAAAAAGCAAACAAACATTTTTCCAAGGATCTGGAAGTTAATCTAGTAAATTTTATTATTTTTTAAATTTATATGCATTACTTTTTCTTTTTTTTTTTTTTTTTTTTACATCATATACATAGGAAAGAACAAGCATCCACAACCATTCTACTTGCTGAAATGGCAAAATTCTGTCATAAAATGAGAGACAAAAGAAGAAAAACACCCTGAGCAAAAGAAAACAGAGATCTGGTCTTTTCCATCATACATAGGCCACTCCAAAGTCATGCTTCCTCTTTTTATTTCCATTGAGACTGCAATAGCTGTGAAGAGCACAGTAACACTACTAGATAGAGAAAACTGTCAGCTATAGAACACTATTTTTCAACAAAACTTTCACCATGACTATGATATTACAAATAATGTTTCTTTTCTTTTCTTTTCTTTTCTTTTCTTTTCTTTTCTTTTCTTTTCTTTTCTTTTCTTTTCTTTTCTTTTCTTTTCTTTTCTTTTCTTTTCTTTTCTTTTCTTTTCTTTTCTTTTCTTTTCTTTTCTTTTCTTTTCTTTTCTTTTTTTTTTTTGTTATAAATTAGGTATTGATTGATAATTCAATAACTAATGAATCAATAATCAAAATAATTGATTATTTAATCAAAGTCTGTGTCAGTGAGCATTTATCTCATATCTAAGACCTTGCCTGGAATACAAGCAGCTCAAAAGATTTCATTTACTTTCCTAAATTTGTCAAACCACAATTAAACCATGGTATACCGCCATAAATACCGAGCTTATGACCTTGATTTCAGTTCCTCTTTTCCCCAGCTATAATTTATTTCTTACCCCATCCAAGTAGAATTTATTTTGGTCTAATATTATTCATATCCAGTTGTCATACAGTGTTTTTAAGTGGTAGGTCTTGAAGTCTTAGGGAAGAGACCAACCAAATTTAACAGTTGGAGAAATTCAGGCACCAAGGCCAGGCACTGTGACTTTCATAATGACACTGAAGAGTAGAAGAAAATAACATTGTCAGGCACAAAAACAGTGACTTCTGGGTAAATGTCTTCTTGCATTTGACATCTCAATATATAGCTAAATAGGAAAGATTGCATTGCTAGCATAACATTCATTAAATTAAGTTTGCATTAAGAGAACCACATGAGTGATACTAAGAGAAAGAAGCATGTTGGAAGCAAAGTATTTCAATACAAAAGTGATGAGGCCAATGAACCTAAAGAGAGAGGAGTATTTTAACCCTGAGTTTCTTTTTGGGAAATGGAAAAGAAATGGCAAGTTTACCCCTTCCTTGATTAATCACCTTAAAGACTGTACTTGGAAGTAAAGCATTGGCCTCTGCCAGTCCTAGCATTTAGTCTTTTATCATGTCTAGATAGTGATAGAAGGGAGGCACCATCCCAGCTGTCATCAGAAGGCTTCAGTTTAGGTTGTTGCTGGAAACTTCCCAGTGCAGAACTGTGACTGTTATTCTTGGCTCATTTCATCATGTGTAAGGTGGTAAATGAGTCTTGTGTTCTGAAAGAGTAAGTATTCCCCAACCTTATGGTTATTAATAGAAAGAAGTGTTTTCGTATCTTATATTGCTCACATTAAGGCAGAACAGCTAGTCATAATCAGACTGAGGTTATAATTTTCTGTGAAGTATTTTTACTATAAGGTAGATTTCTGTGTTAAAATGAAAATGACACTGATTTTTTTGGCAAATGAAATTTGTTGTAAAATTTTCAATAGTACTTTCCAGTCTCCCAAAATTTCTTTTAATACATTTTTCCTTTCAGTTCTTGTTCTTCTGGTTTCTATGTAAAGCTACAAAGCCCCCTTTGTTCTTAACTGTTCTTCAGATAATTTGCTGGAATGTAGGATTACTGTGAAATGTATAAACAAATGTGTACTTTTCCTCTAAAATTCGCATTGTTTCTTATATATATATATATATATATTGCTTCTATTAGGATTAGGACCAGAATATATATCGACTAATAGTACCTATATTTCAGTGCCGCTAAGACAAATTTTGTAAATCTCTCAAGATTTGGTATGTTACATAAAAACCCGAATTGTAACAATAATGTAAGAAATGATAGTCTTTTGGACTCATTTTGTATTCATTTGGTGGGATAGAAGAAAATCAGTCCATGTTTTATTATTTAACATTTTTATTTAAAATCTTTTCAAACCTAGTTAATATTTCAACAAAGAGTGAGTTTAAATAGACTCATTTCAGCCTGAGCTGGGCATAATTTATTCATTACAACAGTGTTAAGTGATTAAATATCTCAATTATGTATACTTATTGTGTTTCCTGATAAGACATCTGAAACTTTGGAAGTAGGAGGTAGATTACTTCTTGCTACTCTTCCTAATCTTAGCTTCCTTTGAGGTAGCAACCAGTGTCAGGACTGAAAATGTCACATTTAAATGCAATTATTGGACACAATTAAAAGCACCTTGCAGCATTTTTTTCCAATGAAAGATTTAAACAATAAATAGATTCTGCAGGCAAAATCTCTTTGCATATGAAGTACATGTCATTGCACGCATAAGCTAGTCACAATCACAAAGGTATATAGTATTAGCAGGACCGACCTTGCAAGTCTGCTCAGAACAGACTTGTCACTCATCCCTTGTTGGGTGCTGCACTAAGATGGGAAGAGTTTATGAGTAAGAGCTATAAAAGTCATTATAGGAATGTATTCTAGGGAGTGTTGAAGAAAGGATAGGAAAGCTAACCAAGACCAGCCTATCCCATAAGTAGCTGCTTGACCAATGACACAGTAAAGTCTTCTGGTAGTTGGTATTTTCGACAATGGATATACAATTTCTGTGAAATGGTATATGCAGATGACATTCAGATACACTAAAGAAGCAGTGTCTTATGCTAGGGTGAAAACTGATCAAATGCAGTTCTGTGTATATTGACAACAAAATGGTTCTTTATTCTTGCATAGACTTGCTCAGAAACATTAATTAGTAAATAATATGTTTAAGAAGGGGTTTTCTTTTCCAGCTCTTCTGTCCAGTCTTTAAGTGTCTGTGAAAAATAAACCTTATCTCCTTCCAGAGCATCTGCTTCTCATTGCTAATAAAAATAATTTCATTTTTGTAGTTCCTTTCTTTGAGCCTCGTTTCTCAGTTTCTACATCTCTCCATTTTATGCAGATGTGGACTGCTTGTCCTCATATTCAAGGCCTTTGGTTCACTATCCTCACCTTACACCAAATATTACATATAATTCTTATTTCTAACCAGAACTTGGTAACTCTATCTACGGCTCACATTCATGTTATCTCTGATTTTTCTTCTTACCTGACAGACAAGATACCACTTAAATCTGAGTAGTTTTTTTATCATTCTTCAAAATCCTCCTTAAAACTCTTAATTTCAATGCTATTCATGTAAGTCTTGACAAAAGATTAGACAGCTGGAGGTCTGAGACAAGCAGGCCATCATGCTGACCAATACCACATTTTTGGGTAGTTTCCCATCTGTCTGTACCTTCCCATCTGTTATTTCTCCTCTTGTTCTTAGATTTTTAACTGTTTGGTGGCAAAGGTCATCAATTAATTAATGCTGATGCAGTCCAATTACATCGTGTGCAATGCAGCCCATTACTGGAGCACAATTCTGCAAGTGGAATAAATATTAATAACCACAGCCACCTTCTTAATAGTTATAAATCCTTTCTGGGCCTTTGTTTCTATTGCTTGTATAGGACTGATGATAATGTTTAGTTGAAGATATGTAACATCACTTTTATCTTCAAATATTATCCCAGAAGAAGATTTTGTGATGTTTCAAATATTGATATTAAGGATAAGCATGGATATACAATATTTTTAGATACAACCTATCATTTGCACTTTTTTTGGTTTTTAGAATATGTGTGTGGAATGAATTTGTTATTCAATAACTTTTATTTTGCTTTTAGTATATAAGATTGGTTTTCAGCATGTCTTCATATTTTCTGTAGTTATTACAGTGAATACTTTGAATGTTCCATGACTGATCTAGGAATTTAGATCTAAAGGTAGTGCATTATTATGAGCATGTCTTTTACATAGTTTAGAATGCAATGTCTCATCCATTTCAGAGTATTTTACTCTATTTTCCATATAACAGACCTTAACGATAAAATATATGAATGGTACTTCAAAATTTTTACACAGAAGAGAAAAAGTTCTTGTTTATGGCCATTAGGAAAACCTTTCAGCAAACATTCTGGTTCTTTCATAGAGCTAATTTTCATTATCCCAAGAACTAGCAAGGAAAGGCATAAAACTATACAAATATAATCTGTGTGTATTCTGAGTTTCTCCTCTCTTACTTCTTGAATCTTTTAGGAAAAAATCTCTAGGAACTCTTATTCTGTTCATTAAACTGCTAATTGCCAATAATCAAAATTAAAATATGAACTTACATAATTCAAGGGTTTATCTCTCATTGTTTCATACTTATGTGTTGCCCAAAATGTTATCATTAGTGTCATATTAGCCTTCCAAGATTTGTGGTGTCTAAAATAATTCTTTAAAGAGACAATTTTTCTATAGCCAGCACATAGTATTTCAACAACTTTCTGCTGTCATGCTTTAGACATATTCTGCAAATTCACATTAACATTAATTTATTTTGCATGCCAGTAGGAAAGAAGCCTGTACAACTGAAAGAGTTGAAAGAAAGAAGTGAAGATTACACATTTTATCTAAAGTAACTGTCAAAGCAAAGAAATGTTAGATGATACCAAACAAACTGGAATTAAAATTTTGGAGGAAAAAAAAATTGGTTTAGTATCTGAAATTGAATCAGGAAGTGAGCCAGAAAGGTGACAATTGAATGTCTCCTTTTTATTCTTTTTTTTCTGTTGCTTGCAATATCCTCCACAAAGAGAAGAGTTCTTACCAGCTTAAGAGTTGTGAATGAACTTACTAAAAGAAAATGTTATGACAAAGATTCTTGAGATAGTTGTCATAATCCCTCTCCTTCAACTTTGAAATCATGTTTGAGCTTCTAAGGGATGAGCAGTGACGGAATCCCTGAAGTCCCACTGAAATAAGTTTGTATTTGGTAAATATTATTTGGGATGATATTTTTTATGATACAAGCAAACTTCTGTTGAAAGTAATCTATATCTTGATAAGGACATTATTACATCAGTATATTTGCTGCAGATATGTGCCACAAAAACAAAACTAAACTAAACAACAACAACAATAAAAACCCACAACAAGTTACAGATTCAAGTTTCCATAAGATGCTGCTGAAAAGTGCAATCCCTTGCCTTGTGTTTGTTCCTGTCTCTCTGATGTCTTTTATTTTGGCTAAAGCACTTGTGTGGCCATGCAGGGAGCCACAATGGACACCTGATAACTTAAACCTAATTTAGGAAGAAGAGCGTGTCTTAACTTGATGGAAAGGGATTCATGTACACATTGCCTAAAACTCTGATTAGGACTTTACCAAACACAGCTGGTGGCTAGAAGACTATTTCACAGCTGAGCAAATGTCCAACCAATATAAATATTTACAAAGCAGAAGGCAGCAGATACTAATGCAGTTAATGACAGTCTGAAATTCCTGATCATCCATAAATAGGTTCTTAGAAGAAAGGGAGTGAGTAATGTCATTGATGATATCTGGCAACTTGAGATTTAAAGAAAGGACAGGGATCTAAAAGTCATTTCCCTTCCCCAGCACCACAACTATTTTCTCTGAATACAGTCTGAGGATATAAAATAGGAAAGAGAATAGTGAGTCACTGAACCCATAGGTTGAACAGTAATTTTTAGCATGACCTGTGTGCGATTCCTCAGGGGCAGAATATGAGATTTGTTTCTGCTATACAAAGATGGAGCAATTGCCTTTTCTTATTACTTCTGCCTACATAAGGACTTTGCGTGTGCACTGTACGTTTTTGATTTTTTTCTTGTAATTTAGTGCTGTGGTAGAGGTGATTTCAAGAAAATAGTTAAAACAGAACAACATAAAGGCATCTAAATCCTTGAAAGTGAGACTCTCTGGAAGCGACCACTATTCTGGTGTTGAAAAAATTGAAAAGACACTTTTCCATTTCATGTTCAAGTGGGACCTGGAAGTGTGGGGTCTGCATCAAGGACTAACATCCAGTGATGGAACTGTCTCCTAAAAAACTATTCTTTAAAATGCTATTTCTTTAAGGAATAATATTGCATCATTTATGAAAACAAATTAACATTTCTCATGGACAGAACTAAAGAATTTAGCTCTTTACTCTGCTAGCCACTGAAAAACAGCCAGTCAAAAAGGGGGCAGACAATATTGGCACACAGAGCCAGGAACAAATCAACTTGACAGTTTGGAAATGAATGACAAGGATGTATAACAGAAGTTGCTGAGATACTACTGAAATGCCATCAGATTTGTTCACTGTTGCAAGAAGATACTTGATTTTACAAAAGTATTTCTTGTTTGTCACATATACCAATGCATTTCTTCTTTTTTTTTTTCTTTATTTTTCATTTCTTTTCTGTTTTTTTTTTTGTTTTTTTTTTTTTTTGTTTTTTGTTTTTTGTTTTGTGTGTGTGTGTGTGTGTGTGTGTGTTTGTTTTGTTTTGTTTTTCTTGAAGTACCAAAATGATCTTAAACGCCTGTGTATGGGAGATTGGTAATCACAGCCTGAACCTCTGATTAATCAGCTGAGGCAAGTATGGGGTCAGCTGTGGGAGCACAGGTGAGAGTGATGTAGCTGTGCTCCCGGAAGGGGTGGAGCTTGACTCCATCCCCTCTGAGACCTCATTTAAGGGCTGACTCCCACTGGAGCAGTATCTCTTGGAGATCGCTCACCAGGGAGGACTGCCTCAGCTGCTTCAGTCAAGGCACCACCGTTGGTGAGTTTTCCCTTTACTCATTCACTTATATACCTTCTGTACATTTTGTTTCCATCTGTACATTTAAAACCAATACAGCCTGCATTCTCAGATTTGGGTTTGTGAAAAGGCATTTCTCATAACAACTTCACAGTTTTCAGATTAAGATACTAAAAAACAAAGTTGGCTTTATTGGAATGCAACAAATGGTCAGAATATCACCAACTCCTATATGGAAATACCAGTCTGCCTACAACAAAATCCACTCTGAAAACTAATAAATGGAAAGAGTATGCTTTTTCTATCTGCTCAAAACGAGATTAGGGTGAATTATTTAATGAATTCGAGTTGGGCACAGGATAGTTTATTGCTTGTCTTCAGTCATTCCAAATAACAAAAGTAGTTTCCTCTATGTAAGCTAATCTTTTTATATTGTGAATGATGTTAATATTTAAAATACAGCATAACTGGAAGTAAACAAACAAACAAAAAAAATCCTCCTTGATTTATTTAACTCATTCTACTGTACCTTTTCTAGAAGTTAGTTTATCATCAGATGGTAGTAAATGTGATTGAAAATATATATATATATACATATGTTGCGTTCTTTTTCTTCTTTGGAGACAGAACAGTTATCACTTTGAGGCATGTGGTCTTAATTTGAAAGATGAAGTGGTTCATTCCCTTCAAGTACCACATAACCATTCACACACCAACAAGCTTAACACTTTTAAAGAACAATTTCTCCTGTGGGAGCTATGGACAGGACAGCTAGTTTCTACACAATTCTGATTAAACTTCCCATGGCAGGTAAGGGGATTTAAATATAAGACTTCACCAGGTGTACAATCACACTCATATTCTTGCTGTTGAAGCATCCATGTACTGAAACTAGTAAACAACCCTAGAAATTCTAATGCCTCTAAACATTAACAAGACTTCATGTATGGTTTCCACTTCAAAATTTTGTATTGAAGTGAAAGTATGTGAGATGCCTCCTGAGCATGGCAATAGAGAACAGGAAACATTATGAGAAAAACTGAATTTCATATTAAGTTCTGAATGTAGCAAAATGTAGCAGAATAATCAAGGAATATATTTTGCCTTCATCACATAATAGCAATGAAGTCTTATTTATTTTATTATTTTATTTTATTTTATTTTATTTTATTTTATTTTATTTTATTTTATTTATTTTATTTTATTTATTTTATTTTATTTATTTTATTTTATTTATTTTATTTTATTTATTTTATTTTATTTATTTTATTTTATTTATTTTATTTTATTTTATTTTATTTTTATTTTTTTTTTATTTTTTATTTTATTTTATTTTATTTTATTTTATTTTTTTTATTTTTTTTTTATTTTATTTTTTTTATTTATTTTTTTTATTTTTTTTTTTATTTTATTTTTTTTTATTTTATTTTTTTTATTTTTTTTTTTTATTTTATTTTTTTTTTATTTTATTTTTTTTTATTTTTTTTTATTTTTAATTTCTCATCATTTCCTTGATTTCCTGCAGTGACTCTCTGAAAACTCTAGTATTATAGACTCTTCATTCTACCAAAGATGATAGTCAGTTCTTATAACATAATATTTTCACACGGTCCTGCATAAATATTTGGGACCTAAAAGACAGCATATTTTCATCCTTTGTACTTTCACCAATAAATTTCTTTCCTTCTAAGATATTTAATTTCTTTATTGTTAATATTAATTTTTTGTGTGTGTGTGTTAGCACTACAAAGAACACAATTTCTTCTGAAATCAATTGTTTGTAGTTTAAGGTCACTTGAATGAGGTCAACATTTTAATCTAAAACTTTTTTTTTTTTTTTACTTAAATGCATGCACTTTTGGAACCAGACTCATGCTTGTTTATGAAGCCAAACCAATGCCCTGCAGATAGGAACTTGAAACTTTGCCAAAACGTGGGTCATATTTACAAATCTGTTTCAATAAAACGTGAGTAACTCAAGTGCTATTCTTCATGTTATGGAAGCAATTCTGAGATTTACAAGATTTTTCTGTGGCAGTTTCATCTGCAAACTGACTTGCCTGGATTTCTCAGGTCACACAAAGTTTAGGTTCTGCTCTAAGTACTGTAGTTGGTTTGTCAACAGTGCTGGCCTTTAACACAAGAGTTCAGGACTTCAGGTATTAAAAAATCAAAGCCTCACAGATACTAACTCTCTCTTGTGTTCGAAGGAACTTAACTCACTTTTTCCAACTGAGGATATTACCCTGAAGGCTCTTGAAGGTGAAGGGAACATTCTTTTCAGTCCACTGAAGCTATACTATTTTGCACTGACTAAAGTCAAGTCTCAGCTAGATCAAAGTAAATAAAAGTGTAAGAATTTGGCCATAGTTACCATAGTTATTGGTCACTCATCTGAAAGGAGGATGAAAATACAAAAAGCTGAGTTTCAACCCTCCTTTTGAAAAATACTTCACTATTTTATACTATGCATTTTTTTGGATCAAGCCTTTAATCCAAAAAGTGGTGTTCCAGATGAGGCACAAACTAAAAACTGAATTTGTGTTTGTTTATTTATTTACTGTCTTAATGATTTGAAACCACACAGCCAGACACTTACTTCCATAGACTCACAAAGTTTTGCTCCACTGAAATTTGGATACTGGATTTTTTAGTCAAGGGTGTTATTTGTCATGGGTATTTCGATATTTCTCCCACAAAATGTTTATTTAGTAGTAATGTTTGCTTGGGATGTTAACAATAAATAAAATTCAAGGCAAGGTGTCAGATAAGTACTGTATGGATGATAGAGAACTGGCAGAGGCTGCCCAGAGGCTGTGGGGTCTCCTCCTTGGAGATCTTAAGCTGTCTGGCGATAGGCTTGGGCACCTGCTTTGTGGTGTCCCTGATGGAGATGGGGCTGGGCCATAAGGACCCAGAATTCCCTGTTAGCCTCAGCCGTGCTGAGCTTCTTTGACTGATTACCATTTAACTCCTGCGTAGACCTGAATAATAGTCTCACAACCGCAATTAAGTGGTGCATGTATGTCTCCCTTTCTCCACTTTCTACCAACAGGAGTAAATTAGGTACAAACTGCAGAAACTATATTAGCTACAGAATTTTTCTTGAGAAACTATTTAGTGTTTTAAAACAAAGCACCCGGAACAAAAAACACAGAGTAATTTTTTATATATTATTTTCTGGCCAGTTTTATTTAATACACAGCTTTATTTTGCTGTGTTTTAAAGAAGACACAGTGCATCAGTCCTCTCATAAGCTTATCTGTCATAAAGCTTGTACAGAGATTTCAGTGAGATGACATAGCACAGAAGTTATGGTTGCTAGTTTTAACTTACAACTCTGGTGGCAAGAGGCTAGCTGAATCCTTTGCTGGTCTCAAGGAATGATCTGGGTTCTGAGAACAGGATTTTCTCCTAACAAGGGAAATATCATTAAGATGTCACAGAAAATGTTGGGTTTATAGAACTATCTTGTTATAACTTTAAAAAATCTTTTTTGAAAATAAAATCCACATGAAATTAGACATGAAATATAATTCCATACCATTTAAGTGTGATACTAAGTACTCAAGTGTCTGGTAATGAAAATGTTCCCATAGTAGCTATAACCTGTCATTAGATTTCATAGGTGACTTCTCTGTAAGCTTTCAGTTTAGTGTAATATTTTAAATGCTGGTGAAAAGTAATAAAAAACCTAGAATGGATGTGCAAGGTGAATGAGTCCACCACAATGTAAAATTTGATTAGTATTTTTTCTTTGATAATTTATTAACTAATTTTACTTAGATTCATAAAATAAAACAGAAAACATTATGGAATGCATGTCATAGTCACTTGATATAATGTAATTTGAGGACATAAGTAGAAGAAGAATGCAGTCAGGGGTGTTTACAGGGTTATGTACCTCACTGAATTCCACCGTAGCCTTTCTGAATTTTGGTACTGGCACTCAGAGTATTCTTCTGGACAAACTGTCCAACTGAGAGATAAACTGGTTCACACTATACTGGATGATGAAGACACTGAATGGCAGATTTCAAAGGGTCACAGAATCATAGAAACATAAAGTCATGGAGTTGTAGTCTTAGTGAACGGGGCTATTCCTGCTGGTGGCTGATGACTAGAAGTGTTTCCCCAGGCTCTGTTCTAGTGCCAGTCCTGTTCAACACTTTTATCAATCATCTGGATACTGGAGGAATATGATACCCAACTGGGAGATGCTGTTGACTCTCTGGAGTGATGAGAGATCTTTCTGGGGGATCTGGATAGATTGGAGCATTAGACAATAAGCAACAGTATGATGTTCAACAAAGGAAAATGCAGGGCACTGCATATGGGATGGAGTAATGCCAGACACAGGCAGAGGCTGAGAGATGAGTGGCTGGGAGCAGCTCAGCAAGAAGGGATGGGGGGTTATGGTGACAGCAGTTCAGCATGAGTCAGCACTCTGCCCTGGCAATCAAGAGGGCAAGCTGCATTTTGGGGTGTGTTCAGCCGGCTGGTCAGAGAGGTTATTCTTTTGCTATTATTTAGTGTTGTCAAATATTGTGTGCGGTTCTGGACTCCACAATATGACAAGAATGTTAGGGTTCATGAGAGCACAAAGAGGAGAGCATAAAAGCTGGTGACAAAGTCTCTCCCGTGAGGAGAGGCTGAGGCCATTCAGGCTGCCTAGTCTGGATAAAAGAAGGCTGTGTGGTGACTCATTGCTTGCTGCATCTCCTTGAGGAGGGGAAGCAGAGGGAGGTGAGTCTTGGTCTGGTCCTGGAAACCAACAATACAAGACAACAGAAGGGCACAAAGCTGCTCCAGGGGAGGCTTAGATATTTCTTTTCCATGGTCGTGGTCAAACACTGGAACAGGTTTCGTAGCTAAGTGGCTGATGCCTCGTGCCTGTCAGTGCTCAAGAGACGTTTGCATAATGCCATAATTTTTGGTCCTTTAAACTGGAGAACCAGCAGCAGTAAGAGATTAAAAAGGGCAGGAGAAGGAGGGGCAGCAAAGGGTGAAAGCTGGAAATTAGTACAAAGCTTTTTTAGGGTTGCAGGCATAATGGAGTAAATATACTTTCTCTGAGTTTTTATACGCTCCTGGAAAATAATTATGTTTAACTGACCTGTTTGAATGTCTCTGATGAGAGCCATGAAGGGCTGGGGAGGCATGGTGGAGCCAGCATCCCATCATGCTGTCCCAGCCACAAATGAGGATGATAAGTAGATGTTTTCTTAATTAGAGAGATTTCTGAATTTGTCTGATGATCCCTGATACTGAAAATAAAACAAATGTCTTCTGAGGATCCTTTGTTGTGTATTTATAAATTCTTTTTGGGTTTCAGTAGGCGGAAAATGTTGTGAGAAAAAAACTCTCCTCCAGAAGAACTGTCACCTCTTTAATAACACACTCTTGTGAAAGAAGTACAGAAGCATGTAAAGAATTCTATCTGAGGGAGTATTTGTTAATTCTTAAAAGGAAAGGTGCAAGAAAAACCTTGGCATGGATTAAATTCATTGTGAATTTAAGCAGTTCAGCAAAGCATAGAGAGCTCAGTGCTCTCTATGAGAGGCACTGAACCTTAGAGCTCTGATTAAAAAAAAAGAAAAAAAAAGCATTTAAATTCCTGATAATGTCAAGAACTTGAATAATCCTGCAGCAGGAAATGGAATTTTTCATATTCTTGAGGGTATGTATGTATATTTCAGTGCCTTTTTGAGCTAGAACCATAGTACACTTTGGGTTTAAGCCCTGGAGAAGCAAGCCGTAGCGACAAGGAAGTAATTATAAATACAGGAACTAGACATCACTCATGAAGTTACAGAAAAAAAAAAGTGGGGGTAGGGAGAGGGAAGAGAGAGTTGAAGAGAATACAGAGTGTAGTTAGCAGTAAACTAATTTCTTAGTCGTACAGTATGTTGTTACATTTGAAGAAGCTCTGATTGTAAACTAGACATTGGTGTTAATTATGTTATGGAAAATCAGAGTAACAATACTGAAATCGTTATCTGATTAATTGCTTGGTTTTGTAATCACAAGCTGCACAGCCAGAGTAATTCCATAATGTCAGCTGACTCTAGTTTTAGCATATTCATACAACAGTATTGAGGTATGAAATGAAATGCCAGATATAATAAAAGAAGGCAGGCATATAAATCTATTTAAGAAGGGGAACATATTTCTGGAAGGGAAGGAGGAGGGAAATTACTGCAGCTATGCTCAAAGTATTTGGAGTGAATACTAGTAGAAAATCACTTGTGATTTCCACTCAGAATAATGTAAGTACAAGCCCTGATGGATAATGTCTCACTACTTTTGATCTTGATTATTCATGAGTTTCTCTTGGTGGACTACAGAAATGTGACATAGTATTGTGGGATGCTGTTTAAAACAATAGAAGAGGGGGCTGCTGAGTGCTGTAGTTGTTAGATTGTTTTTTATATACTTTTGTGTTTTGCTTTGTTTTGTTATCTCCTGTGTCTCATATAAAACACTGCAATATTCTTTGAATCATAGAACTGCACCATCAAAAACAGTGGTGTTCCTATTGCTCCTGCATTCTTTATAATTTTGATTATCTTTCTAGTTTGCAATTCTGAAAAACAATAGCAAGTGATTCAAAAGTCTCCTTCCAACTTTGTCCTAAGAGTGGGTTGTCATACTTGTAGGTTTCATCCAGCCAAAGACACTGGTGATTCTTGGATAAACTGTAAGGATAAGCAAGGTTTGATAAGACATTTAGATAACTAAAACTGATTGGATTCTTTCAAAAATCCTAGGAAACACACAACTGCCACTGAAATCCCACTCCTCATTTTCATTTTGATGTTTAAACATCTTGAAAGTTTTCTCTTTTGTCTGATCCAAAGACTGTTAAACTCTGTAGATATTCCTGGGAGCTTTAGTTATTGGCCTGAACTTAGATCACAATATTTATGTGATGTCAGCATAGCATCATTTCACAGCTGAAGTTTTGAAATAGGGTTTTGGAACTGCAAATGCTTGTAAAGATTTAGCGACAACCATTTAATTCTTCACTTTCTTATTCTGCTCAAGACTTCAAAACAGAAATAATATCTGGTGCTAATACAGCCCTGATCCCACTTTCAGTTGCACAAAGCACTGAGCAGTTCCTGCTGATAGGCCAGGCCACCAGATCATTCTCTTTGCTGCTGCAGTGTGCTTCTTGCTGATAACTTCACAGCCATCTTTTCCTTGCCAGCTTATGCAGTAAGAGATATGCAACTGAATCGTGAACTTGCACTGAAGCAAGGGTAGGATAATAACTGACAGTAAGAAGTGCAGTGAAATCACTAGCTATATGATTAAAATAATAATTAAAATTAAAAAAAAAATAGAAAAAGAAAGAAAAAGAAAGAAAAAAAACAAAAAAACAAAAAAAAACCACCCTAAAGCCTGTCAGTAGAGAGCAATCTCTGTTATTTCAGGATAAATACTCTCTTGCAGGCTGAGGCTTCTGCATAGTTGACATCTGCAAAGCATGCCGTCAGTCTGAGAATGTAAATTAGAGTTTCCAAAAAAATATTGATGTCCTTGAAATATTTTTACTTAAGAAAAAGAAAGTTTGCAGTTTGTATGGCAGTATTTTCCTAATACTACAAAATCTGATTTCTCGTAGTAAGCTTATTGAAGTGTAATAGCAAAAGTAGCTCATTTAAACTTGTCTACAGGGATTTGTGGTGCAGATAATCTGCAAGGATTATGCACATTTCATTACCTGAATTCTTATGGCAGGCAGTGAATTAATTCTTGCCTAGAACATTTTTAGGTGTGAGAATTTTGTCAGCTGAACTCATGTGTAGGACCAGACTTTCAAGATGCACACCAATCTGGTATAGTTCTTTTGACTAAAAGAAAATGCCACCACCATTTTATCCCAGCCAAGACTCCATGTCATGCTTTTCTAAATGCTAGCTGATCAGTTTTCTTTGTAAACCAGAACTTGTTTAATATGTTTTCTTTCCTCTTTTGCAATAGGGCCCCCGCAGAGAACTGTTTCTCCCAAGCAAGATCACGAGGACAGGAAACATGACAAAGTGTTGGACAAGGGCAGTGAAAGTGGGACTTCCTGTAACGAATTGTCCACTTCAAGCTGTGACAGCCACTCAGATGCAAGCACTCCTCAAGAAAATGCCTCAGGCACTCAACAGTCCACAGCCCACCAGCCAAGTACTCTGACTTTGGATCGTCCATCTAAGAAGGCCCCAGTGCAGTGGATGCCACCACCAGACAAACGCAGGAACAGTGAACTCTTTCAAACTCTCATTAGCAAGTCCAGAGAAACAAATCTTTCCAAAAAGAAGGTATGTGAGAAGCTGAGTGTTGAAGAAGAAATGAGAAAATGCATCCAAGATTTTAAAAAAATCCATATTCCAGATTACTTTCCAGAGCGCAAACGTCCCTGGCAGTCCGAACTCTTACAGAAATATGGGTTATAGTACTCAACTCTTTCATGACATATTTCTGGGAAATTTGTTGTTTATTAAGTTGCCACTAAATTACTGATGTCCTTCTTCTGGCCACTGCTGCCACCAGAGTTATTCCTGCTGCTTATTTCTTTCTGTGAACAGTGGATGTTGGATAGTACATGGTTTCTTTAAAATATATATATAAAAAGATAGAAACTTAAAAATTCAAGAAGTGTCTCATCTAAACCACCTCATGATAGCAAAGCAAAATGTGCATGGTGAAGAAAGATGGTTCTCGAACTGTGGTCATTTGAGCTTCATTATCATTTTGGAACTTGTCAAATAAAAATCTCAATCATCAGTTAATGCCTCGTTTTATATCACAAATATAAGTGGTTCAGACTTGCTATGGATGAAGAGAAAGAAGGTTGAAAATTTGATTGAACTGGTTTATGAACTAAATCCCAATGTCCTTTCAATGTTAACGCAATAAAGCAAATACCTATTTTGCATGAGCACAATGTTACAAATAAATCACACAAGAACAAGAGGTTGTCTGTTGCTTGGAGAATTATTTGTTTGACTCCAAGCCTGTAAGCGTAAAATGTTTAAGGGATTGAATTTGCTTTGTTCTGGGTCTGTGATTTCTTTGTGTGTGAAATGTTCTGTATGTAAGGATGGTGTAAATATGCCTTATACTGTTTTATTATTGCACCAACAACGTTCATCTATTAGTGCTTGTCAGAATTATTTCTGTGAAATGCAAACTTATGGCAGATTTTGAAAACTGGTTTGATGGTCTGAAAGTTTCTGTTATGTTAGTTGCTAAAACTGGAGAAAAATAAAAGAGACTTTGATGTATTTATTGAAAGAGCCATCTGGTAGATTTTCTTGGCTGCTGGTATCTCCTATCTCTTTTTAAAAGTGTCAAGCAATTGTTATTTTCTGTTAATGTTTTCATACCTCTTTGCTGGAAAAAAAAACCAAAGCGAAACAAAAAATATGTTTTTCAGGAGTGGGTGAACAATGTTTAGTGTAGTGCTATTTAATTGCAGTCACCATGCAGACTCTTCAGAAGGAAGCAAGCTATGCTAGAAAGTAGAGGGGGAATGAACTAAAAAAACTATGCATTTTCACAAAAAGGACTGTCCTGGTCTAGTCTATTCTAGTCTAGTCCAGCGTACTCTATTCTACAGCATCTGCAAAAACAAGAATAATAATAGTTCTTATTGCTCATGTTTACTCACTATGAAAATTAATTTAGGCCATGATGGATATTTGCCTATTTTTATATTATTATTGTCCTAACTGAGCAGATGGGGAATAGTGGTACATGCAATTGAGTTGGCACCTTTAAAATGTGTGAAAAAAGATCATAATCACATGGTGGGATAATTAATGATAAAGGATTATTTCTGAGCCTTTTTTCCACTAACCTAAATTTACAAGAATTGGATTTGATTTTTCAGTTTATCTACTGAAAGAAAAATCTACAAAAGAGACCAGATGAGCAAAAGTGTTCAGAGAGAAATCACTAGAGTTCATAATAGTATCACTAAGCATATGATTTGAAATTAATAAGTATATTTCAGAATTCAGTTTGATTATCTTGGAATGAATTTTAGAAATACTTAATTTTGTTTAAAATGTCATTTTGTGTCCACCTTTAAAAATTGTGCTTATGCAAAATCATTTGAGTTTCTAATGTTGTCTTGGTTCCAGTAATGATATTCAAAATTAAACTTCATTCTGGAGGTGGAAGACTGAATTTAGTATACTTGATAACAAGAGGGCAATGTTAGGTTCACTCTACAACTGATTCATGTCCTGAACCAAGATGCTTGGGAGTGCTCAGAAATTCTCAAGAAGGCTTTAGCTTTTAGCAGGATGACATCACTGATACGGCTATAAAAATAGCATTCACACTTTACTTCATCTTACATATTGCAGGCCATCAAATAGTTTTATTTTTTCCAGGCTGTTACCTAGAAGTAATTTTCATCCCATTTCTTTATTATTTTTATTTATTTATTATTATTTTTATTATTATTTTGCTCTGCCTCTGTCTTCTCCATTGTTTTACTATGGACTTTCTTACAGTTACTTTATTTAGGAGCATGTATGTTCTTTACTTAAAGTCACATAACCCAGTCTGAAAGGGACTACAGCAATTTTTGCATGAGAAAATAGTGGGAGAAATAGAGCACAGAGGGGAGTATTACTGGTTTGAAGAACCTTAAGCACTACTGGCATAACATATCTCATTTCTAGTGGGGATGAGAAATCCCTCCTAGACTGCTAGTTTGGCCTAGCACAAGCTCAAAGGTTAAATCAGTGGCATCACTCCACATCTTTTTAGTGCTGTCTGATCATCAGATGAAGCAATAAAAAATTGCATTATCCACACGCAAATAAGAGTCCAATACTGTCAACACTCAGTTTAACATCCGTGCATGCCTTGTGTTGGTATTGCAGCTGCGATGATAATCCAAGTTCAGATACAGTGATGCACAAAGCAGGTAAGAGTTATTACTCATGAAGTATGTCTGTTTGTTAAGGTACACCATCTTCTGTGGGCTGTGGTGGATATCTGCTTTCTCACAGGCAGACTCCTGATCATATGAATTTTGACTGCTGGTTCATTTTGCTGGAGAAGAGCTGTTTGCACTGAAGACAACTGTTCTGTGGGACCATATCTTTGTGCGCAACCCCAAAGCATAAGATGGAGATCTCTGCTGCATCAGCACACTCTTCCATCTTTAAACCTGACCTCAAAGTGATGCACATGGGGTACTGAGAAATAGTGCAAATGGTGACCAGAAGAGAAATATAAGACCATCTGGTGCTCCCATCTTTGTGGAGCCTGGGACCCTATGTCCCCTCAACTATAGTCACTGTATTTTGTAAAATGGGGAAAAGAACAAATAGAGTGAGTGTAGTGAATGATGAATATAAAGGAATAAGCATTTGAGAATTTTCCCCTGAGAAGTTCTCCAGTTTTTGCTGGGCCATCTCTTTTCCTCAGATAAAAAAGAAAGAAAAAGAGAGAGAGAAGCAATAATAAACATGACAGAGGTAGTGGGAATATCTCATTCTCTGTGTTCTCTGTTAAAATTTCTATGCTTATTTAAAATTCTGCTTTATCTTCCGTTACGTACAGATAGGAGTGCAGAAATATCTTAATGAGTTTGGTTTTGAGATACTAGACTGAGTAATCTTTTATACATTGGATGAAGTTCTAGTATTGAGCATAGTAAACATTTTGATTCAAATACTGTGCAATTCTTAGCAAGAATGCATCCAATAATAAAGGAGTACCAGTAACAAGAAGAAAATTAAATTAACATAAAAATAAGGGAGATCACAATTGGTAATAAGTAATCTTACCAGATTCTGAAGCAACATTTAATTTTGAAATGTCATCACTTTATCTACTATCTGCTTACCATGCATGCAATTCATTAATTTAATATTGATCAATTCATAATGCGCCCAGCACCTCATGCTAAATTTTTGACAGGCTGTTTAGTTCATAAATGTATGCTGAGAATAGTAAATGTAAATTTTGACAGCAGGCTACACCTGTGGAATATGTCTCATCCCTACTAGATTGCTAGGTTGGCCTAGGATGTAGGAACCATCAATCAGTGGCCTTAAAATGCATATTTTTTTTTTTTCTGTTTTTGTCCTTATTTAGGTGAATTGTGTGTTTCATTTGATGTTATTTATCTGCTGACTGTAGTATAAGATGCAGTGCACTACAAAACAGTCACTGGCACATTGGTCCTGAATTATTTTGATTTATACCTACCTTTGATTTAAATTACATTCGTAAGCTTCTGACAACAGCAATTGAGATGACTGCTGAGTGGTGAAAAAATTGCCATGCAGTCTGCCCTGGAGACCTTGCACAGGGAAATGGGTTTTTAAGAAGACAGTGTTAAAAATAATCCTCCATGCTGTTGTGGATGGGGAATGCAGCCTGTGATGCTTCTCTCTCCAGGCAGGGAGAGATGTGAAATCCTGTACTCCCTTCCCCAAGGAAAGCCTGGTTTCACCATTCCGCAGAACTAAGCATAGTCTTTGCAGAAGAAAATGCTGCTCTTTCACAGGTTTTATGATGCTGGTCCAGAATGTCCTGATCCCTAAATAGAAAGAAATTTTGGCTCTTGTTTTTATGACCAGTAACTAAATTATGCAAATAGTTGTCCAGAATTTCCCTGGCAAGTATCTCTGCTTACACTGGGATTTATTCCATCTCTTCAAACGTGTCTTCTTACTTTCCTTGAACATCTTCCAACTGTTCAGTACTCTTTTGGGAAATAAGTACCCACAGATACACATTTTCTTGTTTTGATTTGTAATGGATGGACAGAGGTAGAATTATAGAATTTATTATTTTATGGTCATCTTTTTACTGCTTCTTTGTATTGCAAACTCATGTCTGGCCTGAAGTTTGGTTGGAATAATTTCCTTTCTCTCTGGTTTTCTCTCCTTTGTTTTAATTTCTTTCTTCCTTTCTTCCTTTCTCTCTCTCTCTCTTTCTCTTTCTCTCTTGTTCTCTCTTTTAGCTGGTATTCCTGGTTACATCAGCCCCCTGAAAATACATCACTTTTCAATTGTTTCTGACCAGGTCACTTTATTCACAAAGTCAGATACATTTGATCTTTCTCTACAATTCTAATTTTTCATGAGTATTTCTGTCTTCTTCATTTTTTAATTTTATGAACATCTCTTTTACTTACTTTATCATAGATAATTAGAGAAGATGGCAAATAAAAAATATGAGAGATTTTCAAAGGCACACAGGTGAGAAAGACCTAATTCTCCATGGCTTTAACTGAGGCTCGGGTAACTAAATCTTTATTTTACCCCTGAAGAACCCTTGTTATCTATGTTTTTCCCCTCATCTCAGTAGGACTTGTCAATCATTTTTAACTGCAGCTTTCCTCTTCCACTCCAAGGCAATTTAAATTTATCATACCAGCAAGGTTTCTTAACATTAAAATCAGACATGATTATATCCTCCCATTCCCTTCACTCACTAACTCTGTAGTGCTTACTGAAAGGAATAATCAAGTTTGTCTGACAAGAGCTATGTTTTAATATTACTTTTGAGTCTGTCTCATTCTCACACTGCAGTAAACAGCAATTGCCTGAGCAGCCTGTGATAGGCATCTCAGCAGGAGGGAAGCCACCATCTTGCTCTATGGGGTACAGAAATGAGAACTCATACATACGAGCTACCAATACATTAGATGTACATCAATGTTTCTGAAAACTTGCAAAAGCTTTTTGAAGGTTTCTGTCTCCGTTTCTAAGTCTACACACAGTGAAGATTCTGTGGGAAGAGTGGCAAAATACAGCAAAAACAAACAAACAAACTAACAAACAAATGAAAAAAAAAAAAAAAAAAAAAAAGGACAAAAATATTCTGAAAATATTCTGCATGGCTTTGCTTTGAAAGTGATTTGAGACCCTTCTTCCACTTTTAGCACGTGGGAAGCAGAGTGATCTTTAGTTCTTTCCGAATGTATCTTCTGCATATGATTACCTTCATTCTCTGCTGATGAACAGCCTATAGGCTGGAGCCTTGTTTATAACAAGCATAACAGCAATGTTTGGCAGAACTCATGTCTAGAATTGCTATATATTGTTCTTAGTCTAGCGGTTAAGGGATTATTTTCAGATGTTACGTGATCAGGGTTGGAAGCAGTATGCATACTTGTGCAATTACTTGCTTGATGCTTCCTCTCACTTCTGCAAATATGCTATTTACATTTCCCCTTCCCTGATGGCACCTCATTCAATGAAAGATATTCAGTAGAAATAATTATTGATACAGTAGGTGTGTGATGATTTGCCTAACGACACAGAATTCCTATCATGATTCTTTCATTTTTGACTTATTTTGCATGAGAAACATGGCTAGTGCTTTACAGCTAAGCATACGAACTTGTATCCTGTCTTAAAACAATTTAAAATGACAAAACAGGAACTGTTGAAATGTGCATAACATAAATGCAATGAGATTAGTTTTTTTCATGTCATTTCCATTAGTTTTCCCTAGAATGGCTATTTAAACTTTATTATAATGTGGAGTGCGATCATAATCCCTTCATAACTCTTTTGTTTTTAAATCAATGAAAATCATTGTCAGGTTGTGCCAACTGTGTGATCAGCTAACTTAAAAATCACATCATATGAAAGCAAGATAGAGGAAAAAAGCTTTACAACCTAGCCCCAGTACCAAACATTCTGGATTGTGTGTGATATCTGAGAAATTTTGTCTTGTGTCAGTTAGAAGATAAGCTTTAAGAAGTTTTCTAATGACAGCTGAAAGAGCATCAAGGTTTTTAAAAGGAATTAAAACAAGAAAACAAAAAGAAACCCACAAAAAATGAACATTTAGCAGTTCTACAATTAAAAATGCCTGTAAATAAAGAGATCCAGATCATTTCTGAATCTCTGGTTAGGGTTTCTCAATCTGGATGCCACACAACAGAGTTCCTCAATTACTGGGGCATCTTTCTGCTCACTTTCATATTAGCATACTTCACTTTCCTCAAAGAAGCCTCTGAAAATGGAGTGCTTCAGCTCTATGAAACATACTTGTCCAAAAACAATTTTCTTGGTTCATCAATATTTTCAACTATTGCAGTGCTTACTTTTGCAAGTCTACTTAAATTACCCAAGAACAGAGCTGGATTCTCCTCCTTGCAGAATATCCCTTTCTTTACCTTCTGACTCTGCTGTTTTGTGTACAGTTCAGGGGGGAAAACAATCTGCTTTTTAAGAATATATAGATATTTTTTTCCAAGACAACAATTTATTTCTGGCAATCAGAGTATTTCATGACCGAAGCTCACTGTATTCTCTGCAAGTCATGATCAGCAAATCCCCATTTTCTTCCTTGTTCTTTCTTAGACTGTAATTCCTGGACAGTGCAGCAGAGCCATGTAACTGAAAGCACTGCCTCCCCTGGGATTCTCAGCTTACTGATCAGAGGAAAAATGTGGCTACTGTTACTCTCCACTTAGCTTAAGCCTTAACCTTCTTCTACATCTCCAGTATCTTACATGGCTGAACAGTGCCAACTGCATTGCCTGCAAATTCACCATGGGATTTGGGTTATTTTGTTTATTGGTTTGTAATTCTTTTCCTTCTGTAAGCTCTCTTCTGGAGATACCAGCTGCAAGTCTGGGCCTGCAGCCAACTTAGTCTCTCCTTGAATAAAAGTAAGACTGAGCAGAGAGGGCAGCAGAAAACTGCACAGCTTGCTTGTATCAACCAAGTGATGCTTGCGCAGGCTGTGGTGAGTTGACTTGGAGCTACCCATAGAAGTATTATTGAGCAAGTGCTACAGGGAGAGTCAGCCACTTGCAGAAGGGAGGCTTCTTGCCAAGTGGAGCCCATGGGGTGTTGCTGATGAACTGATCTCAGTTCTCCCCAAGCACACAGAGCTGAAGTGCTGTCCTGGCATCACCAGTGAAAAGTGGTCCTAGGGGGCCTGGAAGAGGCTGAAGCAGGTGTGGTGTGCTCAGACAGTGTGGACCGTGTATGCTGAAGTGGAAATAGTGAATTTGCTGTGAGGAAGCCATCAGAAGCTCTTGGGGGGTCTGAGAGAAGTTGTGTGAGAGGCTGAGGAAGGGGACATTAAAATAAACAGTGTTAAGATGGTGAATGTGAAATGGAAAACAAAACAATATTCTTTCATTTTCCCCTGCAAGCCAAAGAGAGTAGAAACATGCCCCCAGATGTAAGTGTAGTGCCAAAGCGGACCTAGCCTCTCCCCCTTCTTAGCCACTTGCTGATGACTTATTCTTCCCTACATACCCTCTGAAGGACTGCTTAGCAGCAGGGCTAACTGTGGAACATGGTTCTGCGATAGGGTCTGACTACTCAGCTTCAGCATGACTGCATGATCCTTGCCTCTCTGTGAAGAAAACAGTCTTTCTGAGAAATCTGGAGCAGCAGGGAAATTTCAGGAGGCAGCAGATGTGGCTGTCCAGGTGTTTTTCTGGATGAGCTGGAGACTGTTGCTGGTACAGACTCTGGGGTGTGACCATTTGGTGTGTGCTCAGGTTGCAGGTACTTTGGCATGTAAGTGATGATGAATAAGCAGATACCTGGAGGGTTAGGCTGCAGCTGAATTGTGGTTTAAGCAATGTCTGAGATGCCCAAACTGCAAACAAAGCTGCCATTCTGCTTCTTAAGGATTTCTACCTGGGGCCTGACATCCTGGCTTCTCTGCATTCCCAGTACCAGGGAAGGGCACAATGCCTAGGGCTGTGGCTACCCCAGGCAGCCCTCTGGTTGCCCTGGTCCTGACTGAGAGGTTGAGGTGGCCTTCGTTTCCCTCTGCTTCAAGTTCCTGATCACATACATGTGTACAGGAGCTATTTAATTAGATCTATTTTTAGGAATAAAAATTAGACTGGAATACTAAAATAGTAACATAAAAATAATAATAATAATTACGATTCAGTAACAGCAATAATGCAGTGTCATAATGCAATTTTGGTTGTTTAAAAATAATCTCTTTCCTCCAATTTTATTGTATTTTTCAGGTCAAAGAAGCTGTGCAAATACCTGCCTTAGACAGATCTGCTCACTATTCATCTCTTCTTCCTTGCATTCTAAGCAGCTCATAATGATTTTATTCAGGACAAACAGGTTATGTGCTTAGACTAATACAGGACAGGAATGAAGCTGTTACTTTCTGAATCAGAAGCAATCAGGCAGAAAATATAGCTCTCCTTCCAGACCAGAGAAGACCTGAGGATGATGAACTGTCAGCATGTTTCTGCAAATAACCGTTTGTCAGAGAAACAAAAAATAACCCCATTCTCTGCCCTCCCACTCCCACTCCAATCTCTTCGATTTATAAAACTGCTCAGGCTGGCTTTTGAAAACAATGAAGCTGGTAGAAGAAAACACATGAACCTTAAAAAGACTTGTCAACAGGGAGAGAGTTAGGCATGCCCCTGGGGATACTGAGAAAAGATCTCTTCCTATACCAGTATATAACATTATATCAAACAAAAGAGAGTGTACATATATATATATTTATATATATATATACACAAGATGGGTTCTAAATCTTAGAACTAGCATATTTCATCTTTTGCCTCTTTGCCTCTCAACTCACAAAATCTTAGATCTTTCCTTATTTAGAAGCTACAAAAAACCTGTCCCTTATATCAGTAGAGAAGTATCTTTAAAACTAGAGACAGTGCATTTTACATCCCTATAAGGCCTCTTCATACTGTCATTTTTTGTGGAGTACCTTGGTGAAAATGAGAATCTGGCAAATTCTTTTTCATAAACGCTGCTGTTTATTAGCAGATTAAGATAGGAGAAGATTATGGCTTTTGATGCAAAGTGTAGAAGATAATTAATTAGAGATGTAATTTAGCTGAAAAGTGTTAAATTTTAACGTCAGAAGAATTATAAAACGTAATGAATTGACCTGAAATGTCCTGAAATTTCTAGCAACTTACTTAATTGCCCTAAATTAAATGACCTAAAATCATGATCAGACAATAAAAAATCAAATTGCTTGAGTTAACCAGTGAGTCAGTAAATAGCAACATGAGGTGGAATTAGTAATAATCTAAGAAGAAAATGCCCTTATTTATGAAAATACAAAACATTTATATAATCCCTGGCCCATAAAGATTACCATAATAAATATGTTTCCATTCATTTCTAGGAACATCCACAGGCTTCAGCAAAGGGACTTCAAGTAATATTATGAATAAAGGAATTCCCAAAATGAGCACTTAACACAGGAATTTAGAACTGGAGAACTTGCTTTCTACTTCTGTTTTGCTGCCTTCCCTGACTCCTGTCTCCCTTGTGCTGCAAGTTACCAGCAAGCAGTCTATCAGTTTTCCAGATGTGTGAAGACATAGATTGATGAACATGCTCTATGTATGTACTCTTCAGATGATAATGTGTTTGCAAGATATTTAGCAGAATTGCCTAAACCATACACCACATCTATAAAATTAGTGAGAATGGTAGTAGGCACGTTTAACTTAATGGACTATGAAGCTGGTGCAGTTGAACCCAAGGGCAGAATTCTTACACATCATTTGTGATAGATAAATAAATAAATAGAATATTTTAAAGTATCACAAATATTAAAGTAAAAATGAATTCTGCAGTCAAGCTTTTGAGGATCCCAACCTCATTCCCACTTAAACCTACTGAAGCTGTTGCTCAGCATAAAAGACTTTGGGCAAGAGTGTAAGAACTATGGCAGATTTAATCATGCCATATGTTTGTTTATTTTACCAGTTCCCTCACCATGTATGACTAAGACACGATATTCAGGCCATCCAGGAGCTGAGGAAAGCTGCCACAACATCATGCCTGCAGGTACTATTTGCACTGGATCTGACACATCCACTTGGTTTAATCTTCTGGCCTGCCATGACCCATGCTGGGAAGCACCTGAAGCACTTGGATGTACACTTATGCTGGATTTACTGAAATTGTTTTCAGCAGCTGTTTCCTCACACTTATCAAAATGAAGACAAGTGCACCCAAAATGCCATCATTTTCCCTTTTCATTGCTTTCTCATTCTGCTGGAATCATGCAATTTGTTCATCACAGTGGCAGGTGATGCCAAATGGCATAAAATAATTTGCACTACAGGAATAAAGCTGTATGCAAATCTAAGGGATTTGAAAAGCTACTCAGAGACTCAGGTGGCTGTGTTCAATCAAAGATAAAGCAAATGGCCCCTGAAAAACTTCTGGACAGGCAACTTGTGTGATCTAAGGTAGAAAAATTGCAAACACTTTGAATCAGTACTGAAGTTCTGGGCAAGTGTCAGTATTTCTCAGAATCAGAAAGTCACTCACCTAATTAAGAATTGATTTTAAGCTTATATTTCCCCTTCATTATTATGCGCTGCCAGGGTGCACTACAAACATTAGTATCCCATTACTCCTTCATAATGCGGTGCTATTACTCTGTCCCTGCTCAAATTACCATTGTAATGGCTACTGGCTTCCCATAACCAACCCAATGTGAAATTTCACAAGGGAGACACAGTTTATTTGAGGCACCACTATAAAAGTCTCATAATATGCATAAAAGTCTGAATTGTGCATAAAAGCTCAAACATCTCCTGAATACAAAGCCACTGCATTCTCTGCAACAGATGTTTTCTTTCATTCTGCCCAGGAAGAATGTAACTTGGGAATTGTGTTCATACAAATGTCTGTCATTGACTCTATGAACATTTGTTGGTGCCACTTGTGGCACCTACTTCCCTTCTACTGTCCTTTCAAAGTGCAAAAGCGTGTGGGTGTCATCAAGGCAACTGCTCCCTGCTCTCCTGCTATGCTGCTCACCAGTGTGATTTCAGCTACCTGCAGCAGCACTGCAGTTTAACCTGTTTCCCTGATACCCCAAATTTTTCATCTGTCTCCGTGCCACATTTTGGGTCTCCTTCCTGTTCAGTTCTCACATCGGTCCATGTGACAGGTGTGCTCTGCCAAATAAATATCACCTACATTTCCTTCCACTCAGCTCCTTCAAGGTTATCATTATGCATTTATTTCTATCCTTGGAACATTTTATTTTTTGTTTTCAAAAAGCTTCAATTAAAATTCTCTTTTCCTATTTTTTTCTATTTACAGTTGCCATCACATATTGCCTACAGTTCTGTTGAAGAATCTTTGAAATATATTGTTAAGACAAAGCCATATTTTAAAACAAAGGATAACTTATCACTCTAACAGAGGTGTACGATTCAGACAACCCCTTCTTTATGTGTATGTAAAATGCAGGTAACTACCCAATCTATCAGGAAAAATTCTCCATTTAGCTTTTCTTTCATCTCTCTCCCCCTGTGATCTGCAGCTCATACTCAATAATTCTTTTCCTCTCACATCATATACTCTGTCAGATTTATTTTCCGTGTCTGTAAAATAAAGGAGTAGCCTTTTAAAATAAAAAATCCATGCACGATTTTTCATGTTTGTTGATGCAAGAGCCCATGGCATTTTTTATTTTACTTTTTAGAACACTAGTTCTCTCTGTAAATAATTAAATTCCACTTCTTAGCCATCTATCATATTAGCAAAACTTACATACTTCACAGAGTTAAATAATAGCTTTTCCATTCACAGCAGTGGCCTACAGTAAGTTCTCTGTTTTTTTCTTGTTTATTCATAAAAAAGGAAAGATAGAAAAGTAAAGTATTACATAAAAGTCTGTAGTTGGGGATACAATTGCAGCTGTATTAACTGACAATTACATTCTAAACTTTGACTTGAATTTAGACTACGAACAAACAAATGAAATGTATAAATTACGGATATGTGTAAACCTGGAGCAAGTGCTCCACAGCAGCTGCCTTAGATGAGGAGACTATGAATGTATTAGTATAAATGCTGGATAATGAAGTTATTTGTCCTCTCCTAGAACTGAGCTGGATATTGCTGAGAAAAAGAAAAAAACATGTTTCACTTGTTTTTGAAACTTAGTACAAGTTTTGAAAGCCTATTGATGGAAATTGAGTTGTTTGCTTCTTAAAGATGGAGATTCGGTTGCCTTTGAATCCAACTCAACACACTGAAGATAGCAAGTCCTCTTAAAGTTTCTGCTGACTTGGAGGCTCTGATTAGAAAACTATCTAAGATATTTGTGTGGAAGTTTTGGCTTTCCTCTTTTTCACCATTAACATTTTAATTTCATCATCATAGTATCATAGTATTGTGCAAGTTGGAAGGGACCTTAGAGATCACCGAGTCCAACTCCTGGGATTCGAGCCCTCTGTGTAGCAGAGCGGCACTTCTACCCCCTGCTCCACAGGAGGGGATTCGAACCCGCGCCCCCTGGTGTTGCAAACGGGAATTCTACCGCTGCGCCACCGGAGGCACACTTTAGTGGTGTTCTTTCTTGAAAAATTTACCATTATAAAAATTTCATGCCACTTTGTTTTTGATGGATTTCTAAGGATTTTGTATGAAACATTGCTCTGAAGTAAAACTTTTACACTATTTCATTCAAGAAGCACCAGGGAAAGGAAGTTATGTATACCCATGATATATAACTATATACATATTATATATAATTATGTATATAATGTAGATATATGTAAATAATTAACAGGCATTAATCTTTTTTTATGTGTAGAGCAATTCTGATTGGAATAACAGTTTCTGTTTCAGTGTGCAATCATTTAGTTTGCATCATATTAAAATCATAAGAGTAGCAATTTAATATTAATATAGTGAAACACAAACCACGGTCTCAGTAAAAGTATGTTACTGTTTTACAAAAACTTTGATCTAGAATCATAGCATATTATATTATAATTAAATTATATTTCTGGTGGAGTGGAGCATATCTATTTTAGAATTAACCTAACTTTCAAAAGTCTGTAAAGGAGTCTCTGTAAGAGAACAAAGCAGTTGAGGGATGTGTTTGTTTATTTGTAAATTGTAATTACCAGTCATTAAGGGCTAAGATTCAATCTGATTAATGGAGCATTGCCTTTGCAAATTTGTTTTTTGTAGAGTAAGGAAGAACTGTAAGGAAGATTATTAAGACAGCACCTGCTGTCTTAAAAACTAAACAAACTTTTTATCAATTCTGATGGAACAAATGATAATTATCAGAACAAGGAAAATTATAATATCAATATACCAAAAGTAATCAGTAGACTACAGTTACAAACTAAGATGTTTAAGAATGAAAATTAACCTCTAGCCATCATGTGTGACCCCATGATCCTGGAACACCTCTCTTTCTAATCAGAGCCACATTTTTAGATAGATTTCTTGCAGACAGTTGAAATTAGCACAGATGTTCACAGTGATGTTAATAAGTTTTAGATAAGGACTTTGTCTTCTGATGAGACTTGGCTGTTTGGTAACAGTTTTAAACTGGAAAGTCCCAGTTACTACTTTAATTAGTAACACAAAGCCAGTTGAAGTTTGATCTTTATTAGTGTTCTTCATATTAAGGTGTATAAAGTGAAACTGGTATCCTGATTTAATATGACAGTATGTGAGATCATCCTTTCTCTATAAAATTTAAGCCTTCAAGTACATTCAGAAAACAAAATAATGGAATCATTATAGCAGTGGATCTGCATTTGTACTCAGTGACTTCAAGTAGCACATTAATTAGCTAGGTCTCTTCAGCTAAAACTGCAAACAAGCATCTATTATTTGTACTGATTTCTACCTACTCGCAGCTTGAAAGATCAGTTTCTGGAACTGGGCATTCTCAAGAGCTGAGGCTTCTTTGATCATTTTAGGTTTTTGGAATTCTTCATCTTCTGTCCTTGTCTTCTCTTCATCTTATTCCAGGGTAGGAAAGAGTACTAAGGAGAATATTTCATAAGATGTAGTTGACTGTAATTGATTATTTCTCAGAGATGCAAAAGAAAGTACTTATTTCACCTAACCTGTCTCTACTGAGTATTATGAATATTATCCAAAAATTTCCATATCACATGATGCAGAAAAAAACTTGTGATCCAATGCATATGTTGATTATCTGCCACAGCGTCAACTGTTTCTTATATTAAATATTAAATATTAAAATAATATTTAAAAAATAGATTTGAGAAATTACTTTCTTAATTTTTAATGTATGCAAAAATTACAAAAAAGTTGTCTTCCCCACCCCCTCCATCATCCATCTGTACACTCATTTGCAGCAAAGCACTCTTTTTTTTTTTGTTGTTGTTGTTGTTGTTTTTTAGCTTCTTTCAAAACACTTGAAAATACTACGTATAAATCTCTGAATGCTTTTCATCGTCTCTTGAATCCATCCTAAAGATGGTACTTTCATATATTATTTTTAACATCATCAGAAACACCAGAGGTTAAGGCACTTTCAAGAGCTCAGGTTCTCTGGTGTAGAATTTAATACAGTGGTTTAAAAAATAAAAATAATTAAAAAAATATTTTGACATCCATAACATTTATGGAAATAGACTGTAACCATTCTAGAATAAGATTAAGAAGAACATAATTGGCTGAACTTAGGACATGAGAGATACTCTGACGATAGGCTTTTCCATGCCGAAAGGTATTCAGAGACCCAAAGGGGTCAAATCACCCTGTGCTAACAGCTGAGAGTCTGAAATTGTTATTGCTCTCAGTCCCCAGGACACAGGCTACAGTAGCCTCTATGAAGGACTGAGCATCATTAATTGGCTGGTACCTGCTGGAGTGCAGCTCATTGCTCCTCTGATTGGAGTTGCTGGGCTGTTTGAATCAGAAGTGCTTACACTAGATAAAATTGCTTTAGGCAGGGAATGCAGTGAACAAAGAACATTATGGTAGGAATGTGGAATGTTCCTGGCAAACCATCCATTGAACTTTGTGCTCTGCCCAGGAGAGCAAAACAGTGTGAGCCTCATAGTTGTCTTGAAAGTGTCAAACTGGAAAAAGGGATAAGGGGAAGCATTCTTGCCTGTGGCAGTTCCTGAATTCTCTGTAGATCTGATCTGAGAGAGAAAACTTTCTCATAATATTCATACAAGTTAACATAGAGAAATAATATACTGATTGTTATTCTTCTGCTCTTATCCTTATAACTGAGTAATGGATGCCAAAGGAGGGGCACAATGCAGAGACTGACAGAAATGCACACGGGATAGCAAAATGTCAGCAGAGGGATGTCCTGTTGCAAAACGATGGAGCTTCCAGATTTCCAGACCAAATTTCCAGACAAACATGCAGCCATCCATGCATTCAAATGTACTGTGCAAGAGCCTTTCACTAGCATTGTAAGGCAACAGCATAAACAGCCTCTCAGTATCTAAAGGGGAACTATAAGAAAGAAGAGGACAGACATTTTAGCAGGATCTGTTGTGGTAGAACTGGGGGAAGTGGTTTCAAACTAAAAGATGGAGATTTAGACTGTACATAAGGAGAAAAAAAAAAAAAATACAGTAAGTGTTGTAACGCAATGGAACAGACTGTCCAGAGATGCTGCTGAAGGACAGTTTTGGGCTTTGGCCACTCAGCAGACTGAAAAACTAGCAGTAGACCTCCTTGAGATATTGTTTGTCAATATATTTTGTCAATATATTTTGTCAATATATTGTTTTGTTTGGCTCTTCTGGGGAGGAATAACTGCAGAGTATAAATGAACCACTTATTGTTCATTCATCTTCTCATCAAGTTTCATATAAACAAGCAACAAAACAACAATTAAATCCAGTGTAAATCTTACATAGTATAGTACCTTTGCCATGCAAACTGCAAAAGAAAGTAATCGAGCTAAAGATGCGAGAGGAGGGTAATTAAATTGAACTGACGATGTGGCTTCTAATTAAGATGTATAGAGTCTTAGTGATTAATGTCTCAAGGTATTAATTGCTATAAAATAAATGTCTATATGACTCAACCTTTCAAACTTCTGACTTTTATGGCAATTCAAAGCCCTTGACATTTCCATAATGTGCTTAGTGTGGTGGTAGATCAAGTTCCTAAAAGAAAAGGATGCATTTTTTCCCTTTCTACTTAGGGTCAAAGTCATGAACATCCAGCTCCTCAGAGACATGCCAAACATACATATGGATGCATGAATCATAGAATCATAGAATTACTCCTGAAACCTTCATATGATCTTCCACTATGATTAAATCAATGGTGCAGAAAAAACTGTAGACACCTATTGCTTTTTACTGAACTTTGTACCTGTTAGTCCATGGAGGTAACCCTGTAGAAATTCAATTGATTATTTTAATGAACAAGAATTACTGCATCAGGTGAAGCTTCATGTGACCCATTTTAATCTCTGGATGGGTCCACTTGTTTTATATGTCAGCATACATTTGGAGAAACTCCAGTGATATTGACAGAATTACACATGTAAAAGTTGGTATAAAGGATTCTGGAATCTTACCACTGTCTTCATGCTTTATGACTTTTTATCCTGAATGTCTTGTAGTCTAGACTAGTGAAAATTAATGGAAATATTTCTTTGACCTCAGCTAGAACAGGACTGGACCGTTTAAACTAAAAGCTGCTAGTACATTCCCTGATGATGTTCATACTCCAGTAAACTTCATAGAAACTAATTTTATTCTAAACACTTAGAGTATTTGGGTAAGAAAAAGGTGCCATCAATCACTTAGTGATATCCCACAGACAACACTACACACATCAGTGATGTGCTTAGAAGGCAAGAAAACCCTGATGAATAGGTACAATTTGTCTTCTTTCTTTTTTTTTTTCTTTACCTTTTATAAACTAAAGTGTCGCATAGATATAAAACACTATATAGCTGTCATTTTTGTTGTTAAGTAAGTAAAAAACAAAAAACAAACAAACAAAAAGCCTTTTAGGAAAACAGCAATATTAAACAAAAAAGGATAAATTCACACAATTTTACTCAGAAATATAGGTGAGACCGATATTAAGAATATATATATATAAAGTTTAATATGATGGAGGTATGATTACCAGCTAGCCTGTAAACATTATTGTAAGTATTCTGCCTATAGAATGGTGGTGGCAATCAAAGACAGACCTGATTATCAAGTGTGTCTTAAAACAAGTAATCAGAATACAATTCTGATTTATTCTCAGACATCAGAATCTTTGGCCATTCAGTTAACACTGATTAGAATGGATTATGTCAAGTCTCGGTGAAATGGCTAAACATTTATGAAGACAGCGGGAGTTGTGCAAGACAGTGTATAGCAATAAACATAATAAGAGACCGACTGAAAAGAAAGCTCGAAAAATTAGGAATGACAGCAAATTTTTTTTCAGTTTAATGTGTTAAAAACTTTGAATCTAGCTTCTGAAAACAAGAAAATATATTTTAACATGAGTTATCATGTAAGCAATGTTGAATGTGCTGCTTATGTACGATACTAATGTTATGAATAATAACAGCAATGCTATAAAAGGTAGTATTATTAGCTTTAAAACTAAAAGGGACAACTATATTTCTCTGTTTAACAAAAGCAGTAGAATTTTACCAAAAGTTTTTGCATCCAGCTCAGGAAATGACAATTGAATATATTTAGAGAGAAATTTAATACAGATTTAAGCTCTTGAGGTAAAGATGAAGGTATCTTATTTCTTGGAAAGAAAAATGTTATTACTTTATGTAGAAAAAAGCTTTTGGAATCTTTATTTACAAAAACAAAAAAACAAAAAACAACTCTCTCTTTTTTTTTTTTTTTTTTTTTTTTTTTTTTTTTTTTTTTTTTCATTACTATGGTTGTATCTAAGAGCTATTTAAGCCACTCTGTTGAGCTGAGGCATTTATATGCTGTTCATTATTGCATGTCAGATAGAATATCTTTTTTGCTGTAATGACAAAAAATCTAAATATAATGCTGCTGATTATTCTCAATTTTATCAACCAAACTTAATGAAGCAATAAGAACAAAATCTGATTCTATTCAGCTGGCATTCATGTCATAAAAGAGAAAATCAATCCATCAGAATCAGCTCACCTACATATTTTATACATATTTTCTGCAGTATATTTAGTCTTGTTGAGATATGAGAAAGTAAAAGAAAATTAAGTTCCTCTTTTTTTTTTCTTTTTTTTTTTTCTTTTTTTTTTTTTTTTAAATTTATTTCTGTTATTATTTTTATTACGTTCAGCCAAAGCCAATGATTACACAGGGCTGAAATAACAGCAGAAATATCTTTACCACTTCAGTACACTTATTCTTTTCAAGCAATAAAAATAAAATCTCACTTCCTTTCTCCTGTTCAGGCTTTGCCTGTTTACTGGTTTATTATCAGTACTGCAGTGATTTATGCTATGCTGTTGTTCTAGCAGTCACACAGTTAAATAGCAAGATTTCTACAGGCTTCTAATCTGGTGTAAAAAGCACTGGGCACTGCAAAGTGAGTTACCACAGTGCGGATGCTGTAAGAAGGCATCCCACGTGCATGTTTGTAACACCGTACTATGGGCTGCGCATCTGCAATATATTATTGATCAAACAGTTGTTAAAAATAGGAGCTTCTAGTTTTGCTACTAGCACAATCCTCAGATCTCTGAAAGCTGAGATGTAATTAGTGCATCCATATAGAACACATAAATGAAGACTAGAAGACTGCCTAAAAACAACTGAAGGGAAAAAAAAAAAAACAACACGTCACAACCTAATAAGAATGATAATATTCATTAAATTAGTTTTTATGACCTGTGCCTCTCCCTACCATGCCCTTCTTCTGTCAACATTCAAAACCTCATTACAGATTTGCCAAGACAAGAAGGTTCTCAGTTTGATCAGAGTAGGAAAATCATACAATTCCACTAAATCTTCTGACAGCTCTGCTATCAGGGCTGTCAGACTGGGATGCATACTTCACATTAAATGAAGCAGAATACAGTAGTATAGAAGGGACTGTAAGAGTCTGTTCACAATGCTGATTTATTTATTTTTTGCATTAAATATGCCTTTGAGCTGCCAGACGATGCAAGGTTATTGCTGTTGTTTATTATTTATTATTGATATCATTATTGTGCCTCAGAGTAGCCATGGACTCAAATGGTTCTCACTGGAGTACACAGTTCTGCCAAGGAACTTATAATTGAAAGTACGCTTAACGAGCAATCAGAGGCAGGAAAGCAGCATAACAGGCATGCCTGAGTCAGCTCATTCTACCATGGGTAACACAACAGTGAAATCGCTGTCGCATACACCGTAGCTGCCTCAGCCAATTCCTGCAATTCTGGATGGTTTTATGGTGCTCCCACTGAAGTCTGTGGTGCAACAGTGATGGTGGTGGTGACCAAGTCAGGCAACTGAACATATGTTGAATATGTTTATGGACAAGAGATGATGTATGACACGGTGTAGTAATGCCAGTAGAAGGAAGAATGAGGCTTTTATACACAGTAGTCATAGAACACCAGCTTCCTATCTAGAAAAGTTTTTATTCAAGGTTTTTAAAGAGAATAGGTTTGGGAATAATTCACTGAATATTTTTGTAGATTTCTTTCAAGACTCGGGTAATAATGGAGAAAACCCAGTTGTATCTGGTAAGAGACAGCAAATGGGATTGATCAGACAGAAAACTTCATTAGAAGAAAAAAAGAACAGGCTAGATCAAGGAGAAACTGTAGATGACCTGTTCAAAGAAATGGGATGGAAACATGGCCTTTGTGAAAAAGCTGAGTTCATCGCTTTTCATTTAAAAAAAGAAAAAAAGAAAAAAAAAAAAAAAAAAGAAGGGGGGTGGGGGGGGTGGGGGGGGGGGGGGGGGAGGTGGCAAATCTATGTCATGGAGTTATCTAGCTCAATCCAGGTCCATGACAGGGGGAGCAGTAGGTCTGTGGTCCCCCTGACCCCAGAAACGGGAAGGAAAAAGGGAAAGGGGTAGGGAGATGGGAGCCGGGCTCAAGGAAACAGAGAAGCGGCAAGGAAAACTTATTTTACTAACTATGATATTGGAATGCAAGATAATATAATACAATCTAATTAAAACTGAGGCTGATAAATCGAGTAAAATAAGAGAGTTTTCTGAAGATCGAGAAGCCTACTTTGAAATTGAAGGTGCATGGCTTGGAAGCACACCCACACTTGCTGCCAGGCAGTAAGAGAGAGAGAGAGTGAGCATCACTTCCGTGACATATTTCTCTCTCTGTCTGCAAGGTCCTCTGGGACACGTAGTTCTTCTTATCTGTGCAAATAGCAAAAATTACAAAACCATGACATGCTATCAGAACTCAGCCTATAAACAATAGGGGTTTTCTACTTAATACTTCAGATGTATCTATCTTGTAGCTTCTACTTAATGGATACGTATGGTTACAACTTGCCTCTTTACTTCACCACATTTGCAGAGATACTGACATTTGGACACTCCAAAAGGCTTTCTGATCTTACTGAGAAACTGGGACTGAACTGTATAACAGAAACAAAGTCTCACAGGAACAAGTAGGTGTGTAAAGAAATGTTACTAGACTTCCAATATTTTTACATTAGCACTGGAAGTTTTCTTTTAGACACTGGAAACATTTATACTTAATGTAAAATTCCCTATGTAATCCAGTCATAATTGCTAGACCTTTTTCCTTCCAGATAGTTAATACATTATTAAAAGTAAGGCTATGTTTTTTCAACTACTTAGTATAAATGAGGGTTACGGTATTCTTAGTATTCTAGAATATATTCATTCACGGATGATTGAGTTCAAAATAATAAAAGAAAAAGAAATTCTGATTCTAGGAGAGCAATTTGGAAGAAGCTGAGAATGGTATGTGTATGATAAAGCAACAGCCAGTCTCAAAAAATAATGTGAATGAAATCCAGCAGTTAAGAAGAAAAACAAATGAGAAATGGAAAACTGACTTGAGATAAAGTGATAAAATATGCTGAACTAATGTATTACACCATATTAATATTATATTAATTACTATATTACTATATTGCCAAAATACTATATTAGTATAGTACTGTGCTATACCTCATAAGAATATTAATAAACTTTTACAATTTGTTTAACTGTGAAGCTTTTTGCTTTAATAAAAAAATTACAAGACCAGATAAAAACAGGTGAAACAGATAAAAACAGTTCTCCTCTCAGACTTCTCTTCTCAAGGCTGAACAGTCCCAGGTCTCCCACCAATTCCTCATATGGGAGACAATTCAGGCCCCTCATCATCTTTGTGGCCCTCTGCTGGACGCTTACTAGAAGGTCCCTATCTTTGTCCAACTAGGAGACCAGAATGGGGCACAGTATTCTGTACCATAATGAAGTGCAGAAGATGCAGACATCTGTAATGTAGGACATCTGTCATGTGAGGATATCAGGTTAAAATAAAGAAAGAATAAATAAATAAACACTTCAGAGAGAACCAGTGGATGATAGAGAAGAACCATCAGGTCAGAGACTGAAGGACCTTTGGAGGAACTACCCAAGAACAATTTGAAGGAGGTTCAAATAGAACTTTAAAAATCATTAAAAAGGGGACAACAAAATTACCTTTGTTTCATGTGGAAATGACACTAAGATCCTTCTGAAGACATTTTTCCCTTCATTATTGTTTTTATTTTTGGACAAACTAAAATTTATCTCATTAAGGTACACTGATTTCTAGCCTGTATCAATTGCTAAATTTATTTGGTAAGGCATAAAGCTCAGCCTCATGTAGCATGTAAACCTGCAGAACTTACAGAACTTGGTGGAAGTTAGAAATGATTTCATTGATCAAGAAGTAGTTATCTTTGCCTGGGACACTATTATTTCATTACAAACCATATTACGTAAGGTTCTTGATAATTAAAGCATATTTTTTTCACCTACATTGGAGACGATAGAAAAGTTGCTCTTTTGCTTAAGGAAATTATCTGCTTTAGGGAATGCCTTTAAATATATTGAAGTGGAGGGATCATTACCTTGTCTGTGGCTCATTTGCAGTATAATCGCATTTTGGCTCCAACCATCGCTGAATGGTAATGGATATTGATCAGTTTTTTTAGAAGTGAAATAACAGCTTCAATTTAATGACTATGTAATAACATTATAATGGCCAAGGCTGTGAGCAGAACATGTTCATTATTTCACAAGCCATACAAGGCAGCATTAGAGCCCTTAATGTATTCTCTGTATGATTTAATTGTGCATGAGGTTGTACTTTTATATCTGAAACAATAAGAGCAGTCAGAGGATTACAGACTTTTAAGATGTAAATTATGTACAACTTACACATATGCAGGTGATCACATTTCCATTTTTATGTCTAGAAACCTGTTTGCTTTTAAATAAACTTACAACATTTCATTTCTCTTCAAAGGTAAAAAGTACCTTAAAAGTATTCCTAACTGGAGCAAAAGTAGCTGTGTTCTTTCAGCTGACATAGGTGCTTCCAGTAAAAGATAAAAATTGGATAAATAAAAACTGGAGAGAGTTATCTGATATGTTTAGCCATGATTTCAGAATTAGCAGATCAGAAAATATGACAAGTACATCTTCTATTTTCAGTAAAGCAGTATACCAAGCTCCATTAATCACACTGAAGTTGTTATACAAACTATATTTTTGTGTTGTTGCTTTTTTACTTCAAAACATGTACTTCTTTATACTTCTAAAAAACATTTTGTTAATTTCATCCTCTCCTTGTTGCATTTCTTGAATCCACATCCCTTAGTATTTTAAACTCTGAAAAATGACATCATTTATAATAAAGCTCCAACCTTGCTTTTATCTTGAAACTCAGTAAATTAGAACTTCATTGAAATGGGAATGTCTATTTTCTTGTGCACAAATTTACACTTCAGAAAATGTTTCCATCCAACATTAGGGAAAAAAAAAAAAAAAAAAAAAAAAAAAAAAAAAAAAAGCCTGATTGCTTGAAATAGTCACAAATAAACAATTGTGAATTTGTAGTAGTTATTCTGATTTCTTTCATGCACATATTTCTAAATGAAACAAAGTATTAATTTTCAAGATGCAAATACAAATCTCATCTAACTAAAATATCAAAATACTACTGTGCAGTACTCCTTGAAAGAAAATCTGTTTAAGTAGATCTGTGGAAACCTTTTATGTCAATATAATTTCATTTTTTGGACACCAACATGAAAAGAAGGTACTAAGAAAAAAAGAAAATAGTAAGCAAGAATAGTTTAATCTTTACTTGCTCAAATGTTTAAGGAAATATGCATTTTTCGGAGAATCACATTCTTACATGTATACTTGAAAATTGTGAGCATGCTTTTATCAAGTTCATGTTTCAAACATTTGAACTTCTGTAAAACTTCTCAGTAGAACATGGTTTTTACTCTGGTTTCAGTCAAAACTGTGTTATTAGCACAGAATTCTTTTAGTTGTTAATGAGTGATAGTCACACACCTGGGTAAGAGCCACTGTTTTTATGGCAGGGTGGAGCCAGGACAGGTGGCCTGAATTAAACCTAGGGCCATAAAGCTGTGAGGAAGAGGGCAGGTATTTGAATGTTGTTTCCCTAATGGCAGTTGAATTGCTAGCTGAGCATTGGATAGTAAGTTATTGTGTTCTGGAACTTTATCATCACATTTTTATTTCAATTTTTCTTTTGCTGCCTTAGTAAATAGGTTTTATCTTACTATCCATTTTCTACTTTATTACTAATTTATTACTAGTTCTCCCCTACGTTCCACTTGGAGGGTAAGTATATGCTTGTGTGGAGCAAGTTGTACAATTATTCATTTTCTCCTTGTTATTTTTAGGGAAATTATAGGAGGATGTAAAAATTATTTGATTAACCAGGAGTAAACATATCTCCTACACCTGAAGAGGAAAATCTCAAAACTGAACCTAACCTTGATAACGCATCTACTGTTTGCTCAATTTCAATTCAAAGTACTTTAGTTGAAGGGGAGTGAGTGATTTTTATTAACATAGAGATTGGAACCTACAGAAGCATAAGAAAATTGCTATGAGTGGTAGGGAATAGGGGGAAAAAATAATCAAGATCAGTAAGACAATGGAAGGGGGGAAAAAATATATATATACATAAGCAAGAAAAAGCTCAGAGAACAGAAGGTTTGCATTAATATAAATTCCTTTAGAAAAGGGGACAAAAAGGAAAAGGAGAAGCACTGAAAATTGGAAATCATGAGCACTATCTTAGTTTTGTGGGATTAAATAAGTAGAATTGCATTAGAGAGATGTCCTATCTACTGCTAGATGAGTAAAATTCTCAGGGAACAGATGTGAGTTCATATCAATCCTTTTAGTAAAGATGACCAAAAAAGAAGTAGTATGGAGTACTGGAAATAATGTACTTTATTTTAGCTTTGTTGGAGCAGAGAAGGAGTGTAACCATGTCAGAGAAACATCCTGTCTGCTGATATAAGTAGGTAGAAAGAAATGAAAAGGAGAAATCTCACAGCAGAGAAGAATGTGAAAATCAGTATGTTCCTGTTTTCAGAATGAGGAAAGATAATCTCAGCAGCAGTGTGGGCAGCATTGTGCCCAGTGGCCAAGAAGGCCAATGGCATCATTGCTTGTTTTAGGAATTGTGTGGTGAGCAGGACTAGGGAAGTCATCCTGCCCCCGTTCTCGGCATTGGTGCTGCCTCAAGTACTGTGTTCAGTTTTGGGCACCTCATTACAAAAAGGATATGGAGGTATTGGAGCAGGTCCAGAGAAGGGCAACAAGGCTTGTGAAGGGCTTGGAGAATCAACCCTATGAGGAGAGGCTGAGGGAGCTGGGGCTGTTTAGTTTGGGAAAAAGGAGGCTGAGGGGAGACCTTATCACTCTCTTCCAGTATCTGAAAGGCACTTACAGTGAGAGTGGTGCAAGTCTTTTCTCACTGGTGATAGGTGACAGGACGAGGGGAAATGACCTCAAGTTGCACCAAGGTAAGTTTAGGTTGGAAGTTAGGAAACACTTTACAGAAAGGGCAGTTAAACACTGGAATAGGCTTCCCAGGGAGGTGGTTGAGTCACCATTCCTGGATGTGTTTAGGAGCCATTTGGATGTGGTGTTCAGAGATATGATTTAGCAGAGGATTGTTAGAGTTAGGGCACTGTGGTTAGGCTGAGGTTGGACTTGATGATCTTTGAGGTCTTTTCCAACCTCAGTAATTCTATGATTCTCAGTACTGGAGTTTACTGAATCTTCACTAACGCCTACAACAGCTTGCATATGATTACCCCTGCCCTTAATGCATGCTGGAAAGAATAATTCCTCCAAATTCTCTCCAACAATTCTTCGTCCCATACATATGAGTGACAAGATGCAGTGAGAGATGCACCCTTAGCTGTTACTTTTAAAAAAATAAAATAAAAAAAAAAATCTTTTTACTTTTTTGTTAGTTTATTTAGTTACAAATCTGTATTGTTATACCAGAGTAACATAGCTGTTATGGTGCGCAAAACTGAAGGATAATATTACCTTTTTGTGGCTATTACCAAGCTGGAACAGATACTCTCTGAAGAAGTTTTCATTAATTTTAGAAGTTTTCTGAATTGAACTTGTCTTCTATCTCAGCAGCTGTACTGTAGGTGTGTATCACCAACTTTAAACAGGTATTTGTGGATATATGATCATGTTTTAAAAATACAGTTTCAAACTTATGATAATTTTTAAACAATTTTCTAGGATTATACATATAATCTATTCTCCATTGCTTCATAATTTTATTACCTACATTGTTCTACTTGTCAAATGCTGGTGAAACAACTCAGAATTTGCTTTCAGCATGAGAGCATTTTTGAAACCTTTAGAGGATGAGGTGGTAGTCTGTATTCTACTTTCTCTCATCATCATATCCACAAAATTTTACATAATGTTTCTTACTAAGTGCTGCAGAATAGCTATATATTACTCTATCAGAGCCCATCACTCCATTTCAAATGGGAGCTTAAGCTCTCAATCATGTCTGATGTTACTGCGTTAAGTCCCATCTCCAGCAAAATTGGTTTGGCATGCACAATTGTCTGTCTAGATGTCTCCAGTGCACTGGAACTTTCTATCAGTGCAAATTAGGCTACTTTCTGATTGTCTTCCTATCAGTACACTGTGTATGGCTTAAATCTTTCCTACAGACTTTGAGTTTCCAGAAGATTTCATGTCTAATGGAGCATTTAGCTACAACATTTTCGCATGCTGTCATGTTTTTCCTCTCATTGTACTCCTGGTTCCATGTGTGGCTCACAGTCCCTTTGAGAGCTGACTGTATGAAAGTGATACAGTTTATTTAGGCATACCAGGTGAACTTAAGCTGATATGTCCACTTATGGCTTCAAAATGCCTTTAAGGCAATAAGGCACCAATATTCATAATGGACAGGTAATATAACTGCAAATGAAAGCATGGATTTTAATTATTAAACAGAAAATTGCAGTTTATATGTAAGCAATTTCAGTAGGTTAATATATTGTTTTTAAACGATACATCTTTTCAGTAAAAACACAGCTTCTATGAGCTCACTTTTCATGCTTAAAGATACAATTTAATATCAGCCACCCTATCAAAATGAAATTAATTTTTCTTAAGTGTCTTGCTAATATCTGCCTGGCACTAGTAAATACCATCCAGTCTACACTTTCAGTCATTCCTGTTTCAGCTGTCAGTGAGGTATTAGTAGCTCATTTGAGCAGGCTGGGCGGTCGTTCTTAAATGTGTTCAGCATCCCTGTTATAATTAACTCTAGGAACCTCACTTTTGCATCCTGATCAGTTCATGCTTTCATTTCACACACTGATGAGCACTGTGTGAATAAATGCAAGAGGATTCTAAAATTAGGTAGGGAAGATTTAGCAGGACAAGAAAGCCTCTGCTTAACTCTAATGAAGCACCAAATTCACCACAGCTAAAAATCTGGTGTCTGCCAGGTAAAACCAGTAGCTCACATACAACTAAATGAATTTCAGCACTTTTACCATAGTTTTTGTTTGTTAATGGATTACGAAGTCCAAGAACAATCACATCACCGATAATTTATTAGATTGGAGATAGTGATTGCTTTTTGGCCCTAATAATATTGTGTTATATAATATATATAATCTTCTCATGCTCTGGTTGATGTAGGCTTTTATTGCCTAGCTATGCTTAAGCTATGTAACTGTGATGGAACAGGATTTGAGTACTATTAAGCCAATTATAAACCACTGATCAGCACTATGACTGACCTGTGCCATTTTTTTATTTAACACTTTTATTTCATCTTAATATAATATTGTAGACTAAAATAAAGGCTACAGCTCTTACCTCCCTGTTTAGCTTTGTTAATCCTTTATTCTGCAAACAGCAGAACCATCTGAATTCAGAATTATCAGTTAAATGGTTGAATGAGCAGCCAAGCCCTTACCTTAATTGCACAATAGTATTTTTCTTCCAAACAACACTAAAAAAATTTTTTAAACAAAATGTACATAGGAAAAAAATTCTAAGCAGAAATGTAATGTAACAAGTAATGACTTGTTCTGGAGACAATATTCAGCCTTTGCAAGAATAGTCTTCATTTTGAAATTAATAATTTGTTACATTTTATTTGATACAAATTAAAAACTATATATAACATTATGATATATTTTTAAGTAAATAAATATTGAAAATGGGGATGAAATCTATCACTATGTGAGAACATTATATATGCCACCATAAACCTTGTATTTTGAATGTTTTATTTTGAATTCTTATAGAAATAACTAGACAAGATGTATCTAAAATGGTTCTCCCTCTGATTCAGTACCTAGTTCTCATTTCTGGAAAATGAGTACTCACCATTTATTTTGCTCAGAAGGTGTGGTTTCATCAACACAGTTCTGAAAAGATGACTTTGAAATGACTCTCAGTATCTGAACTGAGATGCACGTGGATCTCAAAACATTAATTCTGTATTTGTTTATTATACAGTATAACGGAACCGATGTAGAGTAAAAGAGTAATCTTATGAAGAACTTTCCACTGGGGCACGTTGCTTTCAACCCTGGGATGCACTGGGAGCCCTAAAGGGGGTAGTTTATCTTAGACTACTTTTTGCTTTGTGCTCTTCAACTCAGAAGATCTCAGTCACTCTTTCTTGGGAGAAAAAGAAAAAAAAAAAAAGTCCCTGTTCTTTGTACCTATTTTCTTTATAGTTTTCTGTGTAAAAAGATATTCCTTTTATTTCTTTTTGTTTCCTAATGTATTATTTTGAGAAAGGAGTAAAACACATTTTTTCTCTTTAAGACAATAACAAAAAAGAGTTGTCTTATAAATCAGTAACTGACAAATAGTTGCTGATTGTATCTGTTACTGTTGTTACTGTGTTTTATAATATTTTTCCATCTTAACATCTGAAGTAAATCTTCTGGTCTTCTAGGAGTAGTAAAGTTCTGATAGTGTTGTATCTACTGTAGGGAATCAAACTATCGCTTTCATGTTGGTATAAAGTTATATATCAGGATCTTGTGTACCCCTCACTTATGTTTATGAACATTTATTCATTCAGATGATCTTACATAAGATCATAGAATCATAGAATCACCAAGGTTGGAAAAGACCTAAAAGATCATCCAGTCCAACCATCCACTTATTACCAATAGCTCCCACTAAACCACGTCCCTCAACACAACATCCAGTCATTCCACAGATTGCAGTATTAGTATTTATATGAAATGAAAGCAGGAGACATCATTGATCATACCACTCATTATATATCATGCATAAGCTAATGACTCTTCTCTTTGTGTTTTCCAGACAGTTTGAAGTATCACCTACAAATTGATTGTAACTAGCAAGAAGCAGACATTAATATTAGTGAGGTAAGCTTACGTGTGTAGAAGTGTTTCTCTCCTCTCTCCACTTTCAGCTAAATGTTATTTAGTTTCTCTTTTTACATCCCTTTATAATTGTCTGTTGCACTTGGAATAAGGTATATCTAAGAAGCAACTGGGAGTTCATTATATGTTTAAAAGTCTTCAGTGTTGTGAAACCAGCTGTTATACTTCTAAGGGTGTTCAGAAGTCAGCATTTCTTTTATGCATTCCATTGCTTACAACAATAATGAAAAAAGAAGAAAATCATATAACCAGATAAACAACAAATTTCTAATAACAAGCAAGCTCAGATGTGAAGTCTAGAGTTGCTGGAATCCCATGCTACTGTAACAGTAGCCAAAAATGAAACACATTCTGAATAAGCCACTACATTTCTGATGTTATGCCACAAGGACCACAGAGCACTAACTATTAGGAAGTCTATATTTTGTGTCCAAGCATTTGGTATTTCTTTGTTATCACACAACGAACTAATCAGTTAAGCAGTTGAGAATGAACAGAGTATACATTTGTATCATGTGATAACATGAAAGGCCTAGAAATATGTTGGGCAATAAAGTGGCCACCAATTTGATTGTTTTCCGATCCTGACAAAAGTTTTTGTAGTTGTAGCTGGTGAATGGATAATTATGAAGAGCAGATATATTTCTGAACATGTGGAGCTTTAAAATAGTCGTATGGTTGAGTGGAAATATTGCAAAAGACTTAATTGCATACTGACTGAATCTAATAGGATTATATGACTTCAAGTATATTTGGGATTTGCAACCTGAAATATCATTATTTTTAATGTTATTTTAAAGGTGTTTTGAGGGAGAGGAGGGCATTATGAAAAGCTTTTAAATGGTTAAATTAGAGGTAGGGGAGGGGAAAAAAAATAACTTTCTTTTTATCAAAGCCTCTGAAATGACTTTTTTTTTTGCAAAGAATAGCAGTGATGTACAACAAATGGATTGAATGACACCATTGCAGCCCCCTATTATTTTTTTTAACAGCATATTATAGATCTTTATTACTCCTGATATTGCCTGTGAAAATGCTTCTGATTGTTTGACAGCTGTGATGTGGATATAATCTAAGATTTAAAGCACCAGCAAATTTAACCATGGAGGCTCCATGAGCATCTCTAATGAAAGTGAAGAAAGAGTCCAAAAACATTAGAGTTGGTAGGTCAATTGGCAATAAAGGAATAATAGTTTCAATAAAGAACAGATCATACTCTGCACAGAGTGATGCCACAGAGTGAGGGGTGCAAATGCAAAGATGTAGCAAATTATTTTAAAAGATTTGAGTTCTTCGATACTTTACAATTTTAAGGAGGGAAAGTTTAATTTTTCAGTAACTAATCCAAAATTGATGTATGTTGAAGTACACCCTCCCAACTGGTGGCACTTGCCAAGTAGAGCATTGTTACAATTTTTACTGAGGATTTATAATCTCATTATTCTGTATTGATGAGTTCTTCATTCTGGCTTCTCATATTATTCATTCCTTTATCACCTCTTAATGAAGATGTGGAACATGGCGCATGATTTATAAGCTAGAATTCAATTAAGTATTATAATTCATAGTAGAAAATTTCACTAAATTTTTTTCTTTGTCTCCTGGAAAATACTCTGTTCTCATTCATAACTTCAAAGGTTTCATTTCTTTTGAAAGCAGTTATTTTTGCCAAAAAAAAAAAAAAAAAGCAAAAAAAAAAAAAAAAAAGCAAAAAAAAAAAAAAAAAGCACTGGTTAATCTTGATTGAGTTTAGCAGGAGTTAAATATTTGACCTGACTTCCTGACTTGACTATTAAGTCTTGCATTTACTCATTTGCTTGCTTAGTTTGTGTTGGAAGAGAAATAATTTCACTTTCTTGTGTAACAGAAAATCTTTTTTTTTTTTTTAATTTTCATGATTTTTTCATTTTGAGGTTTTTTGAGTGAAACAAAGCTCCCAGAGAAAGCTATGAAATTTATTTTACATGCAGAACATGAACTAAAAGTGGCTCTATTGAGATAGTTCTCCACTTCATAATACAGAGTGAAGTTCAATTTATGAATATTTATGAAATTTAAAACTGCTGGTTTTATACGTTCTTATTCATGAATTCCAAAATGTATTTAAAAAAAGTTAAGATCAGTGTTGGATCTCAGCTCATTGCGTTTAGCTGTCTATATTCCCTTTCCTTCTACTCTTGTGCTTCCAACACTCAGCAGCCCACTTTCTCTGACCTAGTGCTGTAAAGCTGACAAAGAGCCACAATCATTTATCTTCTGCTTTCTCAGGTGAACAAAGAGGACAGAAAGATGAATTGTGCCTGTAATTGCAGCACTTAGCCAGTTCCTTTGGTAGTAGTAAAGGGGGGGCGGGAAATGAAGCCTCCCTTGATACATAAGTAAGTGTTAAACCGTGCCTACTTGGTAGTGTCCCAATCTTAAGAGAAACCAAAGTGGACCAATATTTTGTCTTAAAATAAGAGAATTGCTAATAGACGCTTGTCTCAGACATCAGGTGATCATCTTGGAAGAGAACTGAAAACAGAAATGTTAACTTTTTTCTCATGAGGTACATATGTATGTAATGAGAATACACAAATTGGATGCATTTTGATTCAGCAATGTTTATTTTTCTCTAATGCAAAGTTTGAATCTGAGTGCTCTAATTATTGTGTTTCTCAGTCTTTTAGAAACTTTCTGGATACCGAATAATTTGTTTACTTTACAAAAAGGCAAGTAAATATGACAACAAATCTAGAAAAGATATCACTGTCATCCATAGAAGAGCACAAGAGGGGCTCCCACAGTAGTTGTTATGTACATTGACTCTTTATAAACTTAACTATAACACCACTGGAAATTCAGCTGCTGTGTATCTAAATTCGCTTGCACACATCGTTATTTTTTACTTTGGGGTATAGAGTATATAACTACATTTGAAAAACTATAACAGTGAAATTTTTCATGCCAGTGTTTATTTTGTTTTAAAACTGTCTTTCAGCAAGTAATCCAATATCGAGTAAAAGGCTCCAGTCAGGATGGGTTATCATGTCATGAAATGGTGCCTTTGTTAATTGCTTTGAATATTGTGTTTCCAGCTACATATGGCTGCTTGTTAGTGGGGGTGGAAATGAGCTGCAAATGAGCATATACATATCCTAGTGAAGTAGTTCAGCAAATGCGTTCCTGTTTAAATTGAAAGAAAAATGTCAGCAAAGGAAAAAAATGCTTAAGAACTTCTTCAACCCTGGCACATCATGGTCTCTAGAATACTTTCCTGACGTTGATGCAAGCTAGATCTTTGAACACTGTAATACAAAATATGTTGAAGTAGTAAAGGATATAAGAAATAAGGGTCTCAGACCTTTCCCATAGTTTAAGTCACTCTGTGTTGGCAGCCATACAAAAAGTTTGTACTGAAAGCAGAACCCCAACAAAGGACAATTTTAGGTAGTCCTGTTCAGCTTCTCTTTCCATTTAGTGTAGCTCTTTCTAGTCCTTTCTCCTGCAAGGAGCAGTTGGATTGCACAAACATTTCAAGCATCGTGAAGCAGAAGAATATTTGGATGAGTGTTATGGGGCAGGTATGGAGACTGCAATGAGAGCACAAGTAAAGATTAACAGAGTTATTTGGAAATATGTCATTTTTCAGTGGGAAATCTTTTCTATTTTTTCCTGGCTTGTCATTGTTATCCTTCTCCTACACTAAATACTGAATTGGTTGCCTCAATTTGCCTCAAGCAAAGTTGATGTTTAACTATCAGAAAAGTAGTAGAAATACATAAAGCAAAATGTTATCTGTTTCTGCCACATATTTTTTTCCTTGATATTTAAGAGGACTGGAGAATCAGAAGTAGAACAAAGAGGAAGATTTATATATTGACAGTGAACTACAAAAATTCTAGGCATAACGGTAGCAAACACAAAAATGTTTTCAAAACTCACAGTAGCAGAAATTACAGTAAAAAGGTACTAATCTCTTGTAAAGCTGCAGAAATCCTGTCACAGAAATTATTCAGAAAACAAAACCTCCTTAATGGTTCTGTGTCTTCCTAGAGCATGAGCAGTAGTTTATTTATGCTTGAATGGTTACCTAAAAAAAATCAAATGCAAATATTTGCATTTGTAAATGTTAATATGAGAAGATAGGGAACTCACTGTCTTATCCTGATGTATACAATTTAATGGAGAGGGCAGAAATGAGTGGCTTCAGAAGCAGAGTGAGACATATAGATTTGCTACATGCTGATCCTAAGGAGACCATGAAGAATGTGAAAGTAGAGAAGGTAGTTTTAATTTTCTTTCATGATAACATAATTACATGTTCTTGCAGATTGCTTGGTAAAATGCTCAGTAGGGCGAGGAGTAATTGCTGTGTAAACGATGCTGGCATTACTTCCTTTGTAATGTCTGTAGTAATCATCATATAATTGCACTGCCACTACCTGATATTTGCTGTGCAATCAAATGACAAGATCTACCATGAAATGTGGATTGGAGAAGGAGGGATATGGTAACAAGGGTCTATAACAATTTCCTAAGTAACAATCCAATATATCAGTACAGTTCTGAATAATTTTTCTTTTGTAAACGTATGAACCAGAAACCAAAAGAAAATATTTTTAAGAAACTTGAATTCTAGATTCAGCATATTTATTTGATTTTATTTTTGGACATGTCTGAGCTTGGACAAATTTCCACTTCTTCCCTGAAATAATTCCACTACAGTGAAGCATAGGAGATAGGAATATTGTCCCCTTGGAGTCTTCCCAGTGCCAGGAAGACAAAGGAATGGGCTGATTTAAGCTAAAATTGAGAAGTCTGATGAACTAGGATGTTGTCTGAAGGTGTTTATTTTCTCCATCAAATATTAAATAAACCTAGGATGGTTGTAATTTTAACATAAACACTTCTGTTAATTGTGTAAAATTAGATACATTGCATTCAGGCCTGAATTAAAAAGCTAAGTAGATTAAAAGTAAATTCACCAGAAACCTGCCTAAAATGATCAGCCTCTGATAGGAAGATCTCTTGTGTATGCCACTTCTTTGTAAAACAATTTGCATCCTACTTCTATGCAGACTCAATATAAACATGATTTTCTTTGCCTTCGTGTATTTTACATTTGACTACAGCACTAAAATAATTAACTGTAAACTTATCTGATATCTGAAACCAAGGAAAATGTGACAAGAACATCTTAAAGTACTAACACATATTTCAATAAATTTGAGGTAGGATTACTCTTATTATATGAGAAATGGATAAACATATAAGGAAGATAGACATAGAGATCAAAATACACCCTAAACAATTGAAGTACATCAGTGTTATTGGCAATAGTTGTTTTTTTTTTTTAATCTTGCGGACTAGTTAACCAGTAAGCAAAAGTATTCTCTCCAAAAAAGAAAATTCAAATGACTTTGAGAGAAGTCAAGAGAAAATCCATTACTGAACTAGGTTCTTAGATCCTTGCTTCAATAAATATTTAATGAAAAGCTGAGACCTAAACAAAAAAGGATAAATATTTATGCTTTCCAAAATGTATAGAAAAATGTTTCCACTGGGGATATGTACCTCAGCTTCATGGAGCCTTGAATTAATTCACAGATATATTTGCATGAATATCACATACAATATTTGTTCCCTTGTTCTTTGCCCCTTCCCTAGAGGTATTTAAGGCCAGGCTGGATGGGGGCTTTAAGCAACCTGGTTTAATGGGAAGTGTTCCTATCTGTAGCAGGGGGGTTGGAACTAGATGATGCTAAAAGTTTTGTCCAACCCAAAGCATTCTATGACACTCTTTCTTGAGAAAGAACAGGGCAGGCCTCATATCTTAATTTTCTTATTCTAAAATATTTCTGTTGTGGGAATATAATCTGAAGAGAGTTTTGATTTAGTAGAAGACTAGAATAATAATAAGAAGAAAAAAGAATGTAATTGATCCCTCAGAATACTTATGTGAAACAGTTATAGACTGATGTTCTAAATTATATATCTTTGCCCCCGTTCTAACTAGGCAATGTTGATGTATTAAAGTCAATAAATATGGCAATTGACAAAGCATCAAATTCCAGCTTTGTAGGTTTTTTTTGTATAATAATATAATCCTTCTGTCCAGTCTTTTTTCATTATGTGTACTGACAGGTTTTCTATTATCAAACTTTCATTACATTTTGCAATGAAAAGGCCTCATTGCAGGGATATTTTTATTTTGTTAATTTTTATAAACCACCCTGTTTTCATGATTCAGGAAGTTGCAGATGGTAATTTGCTGCATCTGTACAGAGAATATCTGTTTTAATTGCACTAATCTTTTGCAAGCAGTTCTGGCTTGTACAGGTAAAGAATTTCATTTTGAAGGATGATCTTTTTCAGCTTAATCAATATTTTTAGTGTAGTACAGCCAGCATATGTCTGCCCTTCTGTGAGTCAGAGATTAGATTTCACAGTCCATCCTCCCTTTGGGCTGAGATGATGTAAAGGAGAAGTACAAGGAGCCTATTTCTGGATGGGTTTCAGAGCTGTCTTGTATCATGCACTAATGTGCATTCCCAGAAGGCCACTAAGAAACAGAAGTTTAGCTTTTTGCAGCATGTTCTTGTCCAATATACATTCTGTTCCCAGAACATATCTAATATATGCCATTCCAATTCCACAATCACCTTATGTAAGGGGGTTTATTCACACTATTATTTGGAAGTGAGCAAGAAGTGCCAGCCCTACTGCAAAGACCTTTCCTGATTCTTCCTTCTAGAATAGGTTACAGAGCTACAACATGGAAATTTCATTGTAACTTTCTTGGAGAATTCAGATGTCAGCACAATGGTGATACCTCTTCAGACAGATACTTTCTAAGTAAGCTAGTCAGCAAAGCTAGAACGTGCTTTTCAAAGAATGGGATTGTACCTTCCATTCAAAGAACAGAGCAGGATCACACCAACCCTGAAACCAAGGATGACATAATTGAGGTAATTCTGAATTTTCATGCTAAATACTCAGCCCCAGTAGCAGTACGGTTAGAGTACATGGAAACCTCTTTGTGAGTCCTACCTCTGTGTTATCTCCTGGTAAAGTCAGGTGTGCTTCATGGAAAATTACAAAAGCAATTCAGGCACTCTTTCCTCTGGGCTTCTTGCTGCAAACAAAATCATATTTTGAATTATTCATGGAATTTTGAACAATGGTTTCATAACCACCAGCAATCAAACCCAGAATTCATTAGTGTAAGATAAAAGGTTTAGCTTTAACTTCAGCTTTGCCAGCCAGTCCAGGCTGTATGTCTAGCATAGTAGAGAGCTGATAATTGCATGACACCCCTCCACAATTCAATATTCTAAAAGGGATTAGTTGCTGCTAGTAAGGAATATTCTGACCTCCCTTTCACTGTCTAAAATCATGCCTTTGGTGATGCCACTGGCAGGATTGCTCTGCTCTTATTAATGTGATCTAGCATTAAGCTTAGAGTGTTTTTCTTAGGCACAATTTAACTTTCTTGCACTTCACTGAAGTTATTATTCTTTTAGCATCAGTAAGCAGTAACAAGAGAGATATCAGTAAAACACCATGCCACAAGACAGCAGTTTGAATGATTTATCCTTAGACATAGCCATTGCAGAAATTCATCTACAGTATACAGGGAGAGAATGTGAATACAAGACAAAGCTCAGTGTCCTTATCCCACTGGATTTCAGACGGAGATATAAATCAACTTGCAAAGGCATCTATGTATTTCCAGAACAACTTAAAAAAAAATCCATTGTGTTCAATTACTTTAAAAAAATAATAATAATAAAGTGTGATATATATGTGGTACCACTTTGATTTGTTTGCCATAGCTTGACTGGTGGTTCAGGTGCGACATCTATGTAATTACTCATCCCAGTCAGAATGAATCGTGAAATCATGGAGTATCCAGCTGAATCTCTATTCCTCTACCATAGTTTGGAAAGGACTCACAAGGACCACTGAGTCCATATCTTGGCCAAGTAGTTCCATGTTAACTACTACTAAATGCTGCAAATACATGTGCACAAGGCTATTTATTGGCTTTTATAGGACATGTTCAGTGACCAGAAACATTCTAGGTTTTGAGTACTGCTAGTACGTCACATTTTTCTGTTAGCATCAGTTGGATGGAAGAAAAATAGGTACTACATTGTTTTCAAGTCTTGTTACTGAAGTTAAGATTATATTGTGTTTAGAGAATTCGGTAAGGTAAAAAAGATATTTACAACTAATGTGTAATGATAGTGTATGATTTTATAGAGGCTTAATCATTAGAGAAATTGAATTTCATCCATTGTGACTATAAGTATAAAAAAACAAATTCCATCTTTTCTTGTAAGCTTGAAGTTTAGTATTTTTATAGTCTCGCATGGCTCACAACGAGAGCTACCTTTGCTAATTTTTATTTACCAGTAATGAAAGAAAAATTGAGAACACCCTTCTTAAACTGGTGATGGCATTCTTTCCCAGAAAAGGAAGGTACAAAACTGACAAGAATTGACAAAACAATTGTTTTTCTTGTCTGTAACGTTTCTAATATGATTTTGCTCTCCTCCTTCCCCCCAGAATAAAAAAGTTAATGTTAGGGAATTTTAAACTCTAAGTGAATCTTTTCTCTTTAGAGATAGTGTGAGTCATGGGGAGTGGGAGGGAGAGGGAAAGGGAGAATTCACATCCTGCTGAAATAAGATATTGTAGTATAAATTCTATCATAAGAAGCTACTATGAAGTTATATCCCTAAGTGTACTTCTGTAACTTTTTCATGCTGCCTGCAACTGGAAGACTTTCAGATACAGTGCTGAGTTGTATGAACAAAATCCTGGTGTCACTGGAGTAAACAGATACTTACCATTGACTTCAATAAGGTATAGACTTGACCACATGCTAGATAAAAATAAACTCAGGTGACCCGTTTCTCTTTGGATGTCCTCGGATGAATTCAAGTACACAATGAATGTATTTTTATACACTTCGATGCTTTCTTTGGAGATGTCCTTTCTTCTTGGAAGAAGTCCAGGAGGATCTTTGAATTTCAAGTGATGTGCAAGAAACTATAGCTGCTGCCCATACTAAGGGAAGTAGGAAAGAAAAAAAAAAAAATTAAAAAAAAAAAAAAATGTGGTAAGAGATTCCTCAAAAAATAATCTGGTATACTGCAATATATGAGGCAGTGCAGAATAAGATATAAAATTTTAAAATATAACACCAATAATTTATCTCAGGATTTTTGCATTTGACAAAAAAATGTATTTAAACCAAATGTGCAGACAATGTGTTAGAATCATAACTCTATTTTTGTGTTGTTTCTATCCTATTTAGGACTGGAACAGGGCTTTTGTGGAGTTTTTAGAAAGATTGTCCCAAATCCAAAAAGATGTAATAATTAAAACAAACAAACAAACAACAACAACAACAAAAAAACAAACAAACAAACAAAAAAAAAAAACAAACAGAGAGCTAAATGTGTCTTCATCTGACTCTTTCTGTCTTAGAACTTTCTCTTTTCATGCAGATAATATTAACTGGAACCTGGACCAAAGTTTCCTGTTAGATTTTATAGATTTATCCAGAAATCTTTCAGTGAAAGACAGAAACAGAAATGCTTTACCTACCAGATAAATTCTTATTTAAGATAGCTATCCATTATCTAACAACTATGTTCTCTCAGTCCATGGAGACAGGTCTTGTATATCTATCTCTATAACTTGAACGGTTTCTTGACTCAAGTTCCCCTTCTTCCACTGTCTTCAAGAGAAATATATAACTAGCATAGATAAATTATGAACTTTCAGATAGTCAAAATGAGATGTAATAAATCCCGCTCTTCAAAAATAAAAACAAATAAATATGAAGCGACTCTGAGATACAAACCTGAATTTGATAAAAATTGATTGTAAACGTTCAAAACAATATATTCTGTAGAAATAGTGTTGCTTTGATAAAAAGATGACTTTGCAGAAGTTTTTGCTAAAGTCTCCAGGATAGAAAAGGATGAGTAAAGGATGTAAGAGAGAAAATGCTGAGTCATGGTGATTTAGTAGAGGATGATTTTATGCCTTACTGATGAATATTTCATTATACTTATGAGTCCCTTCCAACTCAGGATGTTCTACGGTTTGTGCAACAGAGAGCAAGGTCAAGAAGCATTGATTCAAGAAGATTGTGAGGCTTTCTTTTAGTGTATGGCTAATTAAAAGGATGTAACAGCTGCAACAAATTGCTCAGTGTGCACGTAGTTAAAATCATTTTGCTGTTTAAGTCCCTAATAAAATGTTTTTATATGGTGTATATTGTAGGCATTAGTGGGGATTCGGGCTGTGATGTGGCAGGACCCCCCTGCTCTGTCCCCTACCCTGTGATGTAAATTGGGCACATATTGCACAGTATGCTCAAGGGGCGTAAAAGAAGTAATTGAAGTATATAAGGTGCTAACTACACCACAATAAACACCATTTTTGCTATCCATCACAGTGGTGGCAGTGTAGCTGATGGCCCTGGGAAGGTAATGGCACCAGTTTAAGGGCAGGGGGTGGTTGAACCATAGCAGAACAGGGTAACAAGTGGTGCCCTGTGTGAGGATTGAACTCATGACCTTCAGATTACGAGACTTTTGTCTCATAATAACAGGTGTATGTATGTGTTATGGATTCTAATAATTTTTATTTCCTCATCTTTGTTTATGGTCTGCTAAGGAAATAACTGTTTCTACAGTTCAAAGCTTCTTTGCTACTTTTGAAGTTATGACAGCACTGTTTCTAAGAAAGGCTGTGATCTAGGCAGCTGTCCCCCAGGTCTAAAAGTAAATTAATGAAAAAAAAATCAGAGATATAAAATGGTGCTTTCAGCAATAGTACTTTTTAGTTTTCCTTTATGTTATGTCATCTGGTGTGGGAGGGAAAGAAGAGTAACTTGTACTTTGAAGTGGTAGCATGTTCTAAAGCAGTTATTAAAGTAATGCATATATCTTAGGAACCTAAATCAGAGCTCCCCATTCATTGAGGTATTCTATGAAGCCAGGATACTTTGCATACTCCAGGCCTGTGTAAGAAGCGTGCAGGGTTGGAATCTGGCAAAGAAAGCTATTAACCAAAGAGCTTTGGGGTTGAAAATATGAAATATTTTTCCAGTTAAGATGTTATAACTTTTCAGCTTTTTAAAAAAGACCTTAGAGCTAATCTAGCTTTCAGAAGGGTACCTTACATAAAATTATTTATGACTATGAACAGTATTTCCTTTAGCTTCTTTTAATTTGAAGTTTAAAAGTTAAATCATAATTTTCACTTTTAAATTACTAAGACTTGCAATCTTTTCACACTATAGTACAAGTGCAAGAGTGCCTTCTTTTAATATTCTTAAGCTTCCATTACATGAGGAGGAAAATAGTATGTTGCTGTAATTTTTTTGTAATAACAATTTCCAGACATTAAATACTGGAAAAGTGTGAGTTTACCAATGAAAATTATGTATTATACATGCTACAAAATAGAACACCTTGGAGGAAAAATAAAAAACGTAATCTATGGAAAAAATAATAATCCAAGGCTGATGACCAGAAAAGTTAACAGTTCAGAGGTGGATTACCTATTGCATTTGTGTTACATTTAGGTATCCTAAGTACCTCTGTTTAACATACTAATTCATCCATATCATCTTTATTTAAATATTATTTCAAGGAACTAGAGAGGATAGTGAAGTTCTAGTAATAAAGATATTTTTACCTGTACACAGTAGTTTACTGTCGATGAAGAGAAATTATAATTTGGAGGAATTAGAATCCAAGGGGCTACAGTTTTCCTTCCATGATACAAGTACATTTCATGGTTCTATTTGGTGTGCAAAGTCCTCAAGCTTTTGTTCTAGGTTCAAAGCATTTTTTTGGTTGTTTTGAATCTACTTTAAAAACTTCTCAGTCATTAAGTGAAACTGCAATTTGACAGTGCAACAAACTGGTGCTTCTGATTGCCAGTAAGACTGCAGGTACAATTTCTGATTTGGATCTATTATGACTTGAGTGATGACTTCCAGCAGTAACACCCCTTTTCTCAGGAAAATACTAGGTAGTTGTGTGTAATTGAAGAGCTTGAGCCAGAGGCATGCAAGTGGTACTATGCAAGGGATACTTTTGTTCTCATTTCATTCCCTTAATGGGTTATAACCCAGAAATCAAATCATACGTGGTGTTGTCTTGATTAAAGGGGACTAGGATATATTGAAGGAAAAAAATAAACAAAAAGTGGGGACCACTAAGGCTTTGCAGAATTAATTCATGTATGCACATATGTTTGCTCAATGTAGGAAAACAAAACAAAACAAAAACCACAAAACAAGCAAACAAAAACAGAGGTCTGATTACATTTTAGAAGATTAAAGTGTCAAATGTAATGTTTCATTTGAGTAGGTTTGATTGCATTGTTTGTATTTTTTAAATGGTAGTAGAATTCCAAATACAGTTTGTAATGAAATAGAATCTGTAAATGTAATCACATGATCAACAGCAACTGACTATTTTGTACCCTTGTATATCCAGTGAAAAACGGAATTTCAATTATTACACTTGGCATCTTATTAAACTTTTCTATTCCAATACATTTTTCTTTTTCCTCAGCCTTCCTGTCCTAAAACTCTCAAGAGAAAATTTTTTTCTGAACACTTATTTTACTCTTGACAGAATAGAATTCACTTATACTTTCTTATATTAAATTACTCTATCATTATAAGTTACCTTCTTATTTTTATGATTCACTTCCTTTTTAGAAGAAAGAGTTTGTATCTTTCAAATATATTTACATGGTAATTTACACTTGTTTGGTAATATAGCACTATCAATTAAAATTTTTGAGTCACTGAACAACAATAAGTTCAGAAAATACAAGCTTCGATAGAAGAAAAAGGGCATTACTGCAGGCTGATAATCAATATAATTGATTCTTTTGTTCAGTCATTCTATTTTCTGGACACTTTTATACATATTTTGAATCAAATCTCATTCAACTTATGCTATGAAAAAAAAAGAAGTACTGCTTATGCTGTCAACAAAGTAAGTCATCCTAGTAGAATACTTCTAAATACACATTCAGGATGGAGATGGAGAAAAGTTTACAGAACAGAATTATGTCTAAATATACTGCTGTAGTTGTTCACCAAATAAGATTCTAATACATTTTTCAGACAGCCTTCATCTTTCACTTTGTTTTTCAAATTCTTGTAAATGAAGTCAACTTAATACCACTGGAAAAGCAAAATATCTTCTGTACAGCTGTGTTTTGGTATAACTAGAAGTGTAATAACACTTTAAGTGAAACTTTGAAGAAGTGGTGACCATTTGATACACTCACAAAAGGATATTGAGGTCTTTGGACTACTCTATGGCGATTTTACTGAGTTTTTTCTTACTCTCTGGCAAGGTGTTTTGACAGCATCAGAATTCATGGAAATAGGAGACAGCCCCTAAAAAGAGAGCACCAACTCTCATCTGCTAAAGGACTGAAGTGCTATTAAAATAAGCTTGAGGTTCCTGCCTGGCAGCCAGCTCAGTACCACACAGCTGCTTGCACACCCCCTCCACAGCAGGGTACAGGAGAAAATTAAAAATATGAAAATACAAGAATACACATGTTGAGATAGAGACAGCTTACTAGGTAAAGTAAAAGCCTCATGCTCAGTGAAAGTGAAATAGGCAGCTGTTCAGCCATTTCCAGGAAAGCCATTTCCATGACAAGTAATGGTTCCTTGGGAAGAAATGTCTTAAGTGGGCAGCAAGACCAGTAGCATTTAAAGTATTTTTCATGCATGAAGACATGCTGAACTCAAGTAAAATATGTTGTCCAACTGCAGTTTATAAGGAGTGGAAGACATAGCAATTTTCTACACTTACTGTGTTAATCAACAGAACCTATGACAAAAAACAGAGCTTTTCTGGAGAAAAATAATAAGAACAATTAAGCTATTGAAGGATTTAGAACAAAAGTGTTAGGGTAGTGGCTGAGAACTGGGATTGTTCATTCTGGAGAAGAGGAGGTGTATGGGTGACCTTATTGGTCTCTACAATTGCCTGAACAAGAGATTTTGACAAGGTGGGAGTCAGCCTCTTCTCCTGGGTAACAACGATAAGACTAGAGGGAATAGATTCAAACTGAGCCAAGGGAGGTTCAGATTAAATATCAGGAAGAATTCCTTCTCATAAAGAATGGTGAGGCATTGGAACAGGCTGTCCAGGGAGATGATGGGTCACCATCCATGTAGGTGTTTAAGGAACTGTTAGATGTGATACTTAGGGATGTGGTTTAGTGGGCAATGTTGAAGGTAGGTGGACAGTTGGACTTGATGATCTTAGATGATTCAACCTCAGTGATTCCACAGAAATGTGACTTTTCTCTTTGAGTTGAAAATATATATATATTTGTTGAAAAGGCTAGGATTTAAAAAGTGATTGCTCTGTCTCTGTCTTTTGTTTTGAAAAATTGTCCTACTTATTTCAACGCTACTGCCACGCAACTATATGTGTGAAAAAGCACTTATATTTATGATAGATAAAATAGCATTGAGAACTGAAATAGAAAAGAGAGATTTGATCATCACTGAATTTTCTTCAAACTAAAGAATCAGACATTATTTTATTTTGCATTTTGTTTATATTTATATACCTGATCAAATTCTGTATAGAGCAAAAGACTGCAGAATATGTACTTTTGGATAATCTCAGAGTGTCTGGGAGAACAGCAGGGAGCATTGGCCAACTGGCACAAATGGTTAATCCTTTAAATTCTCCTTTATCTGCATTTTGAATAATTTGGTTTTCATCTGAATTTTGCTCAGGAATATTACCCATTTGGATGTTTTTTTAAGAATACACCATATTAACTAAAAGAGAAGAGAAAAGAAAAATACAAGGTGTTATAGAGCTCTACTGATGTGTGGAAATCAAACTCTATAGTCCGAGAGATATAGAGAAGGTATGTTTATTTCAGCAGTGCACATATGCTGGGTGCAAGGGGAATCAGTCCTCCTAACATGCACACCATAGGGCAAAAGCTTGGTGCAGATATAGGCAGAACTAATACATAATCAACAATTTTCCTGGAATTCATATACCTTTTCGTTATATTTCTGAGAACCCCTTAGCATATGGTCCCTCCCCCTTGCGCATGTGTTGTGAGAAGTGGGGGTCTCCTCCTGGTGGTCGTGGGATAAAGGCTCATCATCTTCCTCGCTGTAAACTTTCAACCCTGTGGGAGGGGTAGACCCCGAGACAATTCTAACTTGCTCTGTAAACATCTTATCACCTCCTCTCTGGGTGCCCTCGATCTGTTCTGAAACCCTTATCTTTATCTCTCCCATCCCCCATATTGTTCTAATCCTAGCTTGTTACTGTCCCATTCTTCTAGTGGCCTCTACATATTTGCTTCCGTAAACTACCTCTAACTCCCTTCTACCCTCAGTTTCTGTGGACTTTTTATTACCCTCCAATTTTCTAGCTTCTGTGAATCCTTTCTTACTCTTCACTATAGTATAACAAAATTAAACTACTGTGCATTATACTTTGAATAAGCAGTACAAGAGAATTGGTCCTATACCTACAATAGTACAAGATTCCAGGCAAGGCTGTTAAAATCCCCATTTTGAACCGAATATATTCAGGAAGCAATTTATCTGCTATTAACACTCCCACTTTCTGTCCTACGCTTCCCAAACGGATTTGGCTTAGTGAGAATGTAGGATGGGGTAATTTGACTTTTGCAATCACAGCAGACAGCTGTGAGTGATACATGACACAAAAAATGAATTATCCCCATCCTTGCTCATTGAGAACAGATACTGCTCTGCTGTTATTGTACTGTGTTGTAGTCAGTGCTTGACAGGTGTGGGAAATGGGAAGATAAAATAAGCCTTTATTCCTAGTTTTATTACTTATTTCTATACGTACAGGGAAAAACAAACAAACAAACAAAAAACATTATACAAACATCATATTTCTTAATTTGCTTTCTGTCTCTCTCCTTTCTCTACTCTTCATGACTGAGATAACTCTACCATGTTCCCAGTCTCTCAAGTTTGATAGAAGAATGTTAAATCAGACTCCCCTTTTCCCTTTCCACCCACTGTTAGGCTGTTGCTAAATTTCTCCAGTTATTCAGCAGAAAGATGAGCAAGATATAAAATGTGCTTTCTATTTCAGCTGCTAAAGTTTAGATAATTTATCAAAACTCTTATCCTCTTTCACCTAATTCCATTTTTTCATTTTTTCTTTAGGCTATTCATGTCAAGTCTTCCCTCCAGCTCATCAGTGTTGCAGTTTTTGTCTCCCGAACTTCTGCGCCTTCTTTTGTCTCAGTCCAGTTTCATCACACACCTCTCTATTTTGATCTCATGTTTTACTCATGTGATGCATTTGTCCATTGTTGAACAGTTTTGGTCAGCCAGGTCATGTTTTGGGAACTGCCTTCTTTGTGAGCAGCTGCTACACCTCATCACTTCCATGAGTTCTACCTTAAGCTGCTCATGGTTGCTTGGAATTCAGTTGTTTCTCTCTACCTTCTCTCTCTATATCCTTTTCCTTATTGGAAGAAAGAACAATTTTGCAATTCAGCACATTCTCAATCTCCTTTTCTTTCCTCTTTGAGCCCTTCAAGACTTGGCTCTGTGGCACCAAACATTTTTAATTATTTTCTGATACATTTCAGTTATTCTGAATGCAGTTTGAACTGAGTCTCAGTGGCACAAATTTGAACAGAGCTTGTAAGATTTGTCCTTCATCATAAACTCAAAACAGGGATAAGAGTGATCAAGAGAGATTTTTGGGAGTTAAGTGCTAGTATCTGAGTAACCGACTCACGTTTGGCAGATCTGGTTTGAATAAATCATTTGAATTACAGCATATCAAGACCATAGACACTTTCTTCTCCTGATACTTTTTGACAACTAGTTCTGAGAAATCAATCAATAAATAAACTGCTTGCATATTATAAATGGTCCTGACTAGCAGAAGTATTTAAAATCTGAGTGCCTACACTTAGGCTCCTATAACCTACTCTGAAGTTCTAAGTAGTTCCATCCCACAGTGACAGCAGGGGCTGTCTTGCCTGGCTTCCTTGTATGTGCACCCCAGAATGTTCCTGTGATTTGGCAGACACCAGGGAGCTGCCTTCCATGCACTCTGTACTGCCATCTGCAGCTGACCTGGAGGAATATTTGGGTAGCGGCTGACCTGCCAGGTCTGTTTATCATATCCTGTGCTGAAGGAGGTTTTAGCAAGTGCGTACTGATGCCTCTGCTATGGCGCTGTATGTTTGCTCTGTTGCGAATGCTCCTATATATGTCTCTCAACGTTTAGTCACATAGGAAGCCTTATAGTCCTTTATACCTTTATACACTTTTGTACAGGTTGATGGAGCACAAGGGAGAGAAAGGCTATGTTTCATCTTTTTCTATTTTGTTGCCTGGACCACAACAGTGTTGCTTCTGGCTTATTTTCCTGCTTCTCAAGCTCTATATCTTCTCCAAGTATACCTGAGAAAGAGAAGGTCCTTCTCCCTGTGTCCAACCACATGATCAGTACAGGGATTGCAATAGCTGCTGGGGATACACCACGGGCAGTGTAGGAGAAATGCAGCAGTCATACTGAAGTAATGTTTTTACTTTCTCACAAGGCAAACGAATGGCAGACCTAGCTGTGCCTGACACTTCCCCAGCACTGCAAAGTCTTTCTCCCCTTAGGGAACCTCAGGTTAATGAAATGGAAAATGCAGTCAGCAGATTCTGTGCCATCAGAAACCACCAAACTGCCCCTGCACCTCTGAACTGTGCCTTGTTTTTACAGCTAAATGACTATTAATACCATAATCTTAGTTCAGTTTTGATCTGATTTTTAATATCTTCCCTTGGTCCTTCATACTAATCCTTTACAGAGGAAAATAAAGGAGGCTGACTCACAGATGCTGAAGTCTCTTCAGTAATTTTCAGGCAGAAAACCAAATTGCCCGAGGGCTGTAGATTTTCATAGAGTGCATGCATAGCAGAGGTCACCTTTAACATTAAGGGCATGAATCTCATTTTCCCTACAGAGTTGGTGTAACACCATTAAGAACTTCAGCAGATTCACTCAGACTGAACTGTGGGGCAAGGGAAGACATTACTTTGGCTCAGATCTTGTAGTTAAAGTGTAACTAATGTCAATAAAAACTCTTAACTGTTCTTTAGAAAGAAAATGTATTAGTGAAAAGATACTGACAACTTCATAGGACCCACATCAGAATGCACACCTAATTTGATATACAACTTTACACATGATCCCACATTTTTCTTTTGCTGGAAAGTAAATAAACCCATTACCCACATATTGCAGGCAGAACCAAGGATCTGAGATATAAAAGAACTGTCAAAAACCATTCAAAATGCAAAATTGCAATCTGTTTTTTTTCCTTATAGTCCATTACAGTCAAAATGTGAGTGATGAGTTGGATCATATGAAGGAAAGTAGGCAGAACAGCAGTGCTACAAAACAACCAGACAGAAAACAGAATGAAGTCTGGCTTTGGAGATAGTTGCAATTTTGTTAAAGAAGGATAATAAGGCTCAGCAAGCTTGTTTTTACACAAACTGATCTGCTTGAAAGTGTAGTCCATGCTAGAACCAAAGGACGTCATTTCTTCACAAATTTTAGCTTCCAGATAAATTACAGGGAAAAAAACAGTCAGCTAAGGAAGGCAAGGGACATGTCATTACATGAGTTGTTTACCTATTCTTGTCTTTTGATACAAAGCTTCTCCCATCTGGTATCCTCAAACACTAAAGAGACTCACACTCCTGCTCACAAATCATGCTTTTGATGTCACATAGTTTATGAGCCAGCAGCCTCACTCTTTCTCTGTTTCCTCACTGTTACAGAGTGAGGCTGTAACATGGAATTGCCAGAATCTGAACATTTTCACTATAAATATAAAAGCAAGGGTGCCAAATGTAATAACCATCAGAATCCTAAAGTCATAATGTGCCCCATTTTACCCATGGTGGGGCCATTCAAAGAAGGGTTCAACTCCCACAGTGAAGATTTGTGTTTCAGCTACTGGCTGTGAGATGGTCTCTGTTACCCATATGTAGTCACACAGCCCTGGAGTTTACCGCAGCACAAGTCAAATCTGTTGCTGGTAGAAGCTTTCTGTTAACGTGTGAGCATGTAAATAAAAAGTGCTTGACATAGCTATGCCAAAAATAATTGTCACAATGAGTCATTCCCAAATTATGACCTATTTTCTGTGATTAGCTACTCCAAGATCTAAATGAGACAGCTGTGGTGTATGGTGTGTTAGTCTAGTAACTATTCACTGTGCTCTGTAACAAATACAGGTGTTGTTTGTTTGTTTGTTTGCTTTGTTATTGTTGTTTGTGTGTGTGTGTGTTTGGGATTGTCTTTTTTAATAAAAAGAATGCTAGTCCACCACTCAGTGCTATTCTCTCCTCCTTAATTCAAGTGTATCTACTGTACTGACCTTGCCTCAATAATTTCTGTTCTTAATTGTACTTTTCCTCCATCTCAAAACCTCTCACTTGTCGAATTCTGCTTCAGAAGGAATTGCCTAAATTGATTTCATATTACTCTTTCTATAGCTACTTTCTTCCACAAATTAGAGACACTATTTCTTAGCAGTCTCCTAGAGCATAATATCTTTAATACATCAGATGTCTTAATTTGACTGTATCCTTTATGCACCTCTACGACTATGTCCTTTGCATCATTTCTTTTCCTACGGTTCTTCAGATCCAAAAAGATTTTTTAAAAGATTTCAGATCCAGAAGAATTTCCTTCACTACTCTAGGACGCTTTCTTTTCTTGACTCATATTGTTAATGTCTTTCAAAGCAGTGCAGTGACTTGAAAGGTCCTGTAGACCAAGGCTAAATCATAGAGCTAATTATCTAAGTGTAGCACTGGGGTACCTGGATGCCTGCGGTAAGGAGAGCACGGGATGAAAATCTGTGACAGTTTGGTTAACGGATTTCCATCACAAGTTATCTTTCCCTCAAACAAAGCAGTAAAAATGAATCTAATTGATATTTATGGTTGGTGTGATATGGCAATCTATCTGTGTGAAGTAATCTTTGAATATGGAGAGTGTCCAGAGGAGAGCCATGAAGCTAATCAGAGGGCTGGAGCAACTCCCTTAGGAAGACAGACTGAGGGAGCCAGGCTTGTTCAGCCTGGAGAAGAGAAGACTGTGAGGAGATCTTATTAGAGCCTTTCAGTATTTAAAAGGGGATTATAAAAATAAGGAGAATCAACTTTTTACAAGGGTAGATAGTGATAGGATAAGGGGGAATGGTTTTAAACTCAAGGAGGAAAGGTTTAGATTTTACATCAGGGGAAGTTCTTTACAGAGAGAGAGAGGTGAGGTGCTGGAACAGGCTGCTCAGAGAAGCTGTGGATGCTCCATCCCTGGAGGTGTTCAAGACCAGACTGGATGGGGCCCTGGGCAACATGGTCTAGTACCAGATCTGGAAGTTGGTGGCCCTGCCTGTGGCAAGGGGGTTGTAGCCTGACAATCCTTGAGATCTCTTCCAACCCAAACCATTCTGTGATTCTATGTAGAACACTGGTAGATGTTATATGGTCACATTTATGTTTGTGTTAGTTCCTAAAAGTGGCACGACCAATTACAAGCAATTATCTGTATTCCTTCTTAACATTTTGATAAATCTGATTTTGAGCAACGCAAGTTCCTGAATCATCATTTCAACCAATAAATAATATTTCGTAATGCACTTAATGTATTTATATGCTGGCACAGGAAGCTATTTTATTTTTAGATGAAATTTAATTTAATTCTTATTAATGTTTCTAACAGTAGTGTAGAGAAGAAAAATCTTAAACACAGGTTTCCCTTTTTGGCATTTCACCTCTAAATTAAATACTGAACATTATGTCCTTGTCCATTTTAGAGCTATATTTTTTAGTTAGGAGAAACTGCTTACTAATGCATTAAAATTTTAGAAAAAAAAAAAAAAAAAAAAAAAAAAAAAAAAAAGTAAAAATATAATGAGTATTTTTAAGAATATATCTGGGATAACTTAAGCATTAATTGATGCTGGTTTTGAACTACAGTGTAGATAGATTTTTTTATAAACTATTTTTACACTTAAAATATTAAAGCAAAGAATATATAGTACTTTGTAATTTGGAATTTATATCTAACTGAGTTACCTTAACTTAGCCAAGTTAGTCATTTGACTTCTGTTTCTAAGGTTTCCAGTGATTCAGGTCATCACTTATAATAGTAATAATTTTCTATAGAAACAAAATGTGTTCAATTGTTCGGACTATATATTTGAGCTTACTGAACATGTAATATATATCTACCTATTTTTCAAGAGTGTTGTTTTCACAGCATGGAAGATTAGAAGAATACCCAATGAAGTATGAAGAGATTTTATTTTCTTGTACATACTTTAGTCTTTAGCATGGTTCATTTGCTACATCTTTTCTTTCAATCAAAATTTTAAAATAATGGGGTTAGAATTAGCTAGAATCCAATTCACTGTTTCAGGTGAATGAGTATATCAATTAATCCTATCAGAACATATTTATTTTTTCATATTTTTAATGATTGACCATGAAGATTACTGCAGGGAACACATTCCATCATTGTTCATCCTAAAAAGAATCTTAGTTTCACTAGTGATGGACAGAACATTCTATTTTCATTTATCTTCTTTCCCCAAAGTAAAAAATTCAGTATTTCCTAGAATATGAAATTGCTGAAAGAACATTTGTTCAGTCAACAACTTTTTATAATTCTAAACATGACACAATTTGATTAAACACTTCCTCCAGACTGTACTCAAATCTCAATTTTTAGGGATGTGTTGAAATATTTCAAAATTGTAACATAAAGTTTTACCTTGTTGAAAAAAAGCTTTTTCAGTAAGCAGCTGCTGCAATAGTGAGTGCTGCTCTGTTATTTTATTGATAGTCCTCTGCTATGATCTTCCCAACCACATCAATTTATTGAAATAGACACTTCAGAAGATTCTTCCCACCCACAAGGTTGAGCATTCTGAAAAAAGTTTGGATTAAGTACAGACTATGCAGGAAAAGGGCAAGACACCAAGTTGAGAGGAAGTGTGGGTCTGCCTGGTGTAAGGAAGGCCCTACAGAGGGTTATGGACTAGCCGGGGCCAGTGGGATGAAGTTCAACAAGACCAAGTGCCGGGTCCTGCATTTTGGCCATTACAGCTCCAGGCAGCACTACAAGCTTGGGGCAAAGTGGCTGGAATACTGTGTAGAAAAAACTGTCTTGGGAATGTCAACGCTCATGAACACCTGGCCAGTAATGTGGCCAAAAGCATCTTGGCTTGCATCAGAAATAGTGTAGCCAGCAGGAGCAAGGAAATGGTCATCCTCAGTTCTCATCACTGGTGGGGCTGTACCTTGAATACTGTGTGTTTTGGGCCCTTTGCTATGATAAAGACATTGAGGCCGTGCAGTATGTCCAGAGAAGGCCAACAAAGCTGGTGAGGGGTCTGGAGCACAGGTCTTATGGGGAGCTGTTGAGGGAACTGGGATTGTTCAGTCTGGAGAAGAAGAGATTCTGGGAAGACCTTATCATTTTCTATAATTACCTGAAGGGAAGTTGTGGCAAGGTGGGGATTAACATCTTTTCCCATGTAACTAGCTATAGGACTAGAGAGAATGGCCTCAAACTGCTCCAGGGGAGATTCAAATTGGACATTATCCAAAAAAAGTGGTTAGGTGATGAAACAAGCTGCCCAGGAAGGTGGTGGTATCACTGCCCCTTGAGGTGTTCAAGAAATGTTTGGGTGTTCTACTTAGGGTCATGGTCTAGTAGAAAATACTGGTGATAAGTGAACAATCAGACTGGGTGATCTTGGAGGTTTTTTCCAACTTTGGATGTTCTATGATTCTATAAAGATTATTAGGGGCCTGGGATATCTCCCTTTTGAGAAAGGCTGTGGGAGCTGGGACTGTTCAGCCTGGAGGAGACTGGGGGATTCTTATCAGTGCTTATAAATCTCTTATATCTCTTATAAAATGTGGAAACAATTACTAGGGAATATTCACCCTTTCTGGTTGATTGGGAAGATAAACTGTATTATCCTGCCTATACAATTGTTTGATATGCATTTTGATTGTTCTGATATTGCTAACTGTCTATGTACTGTTCCACAGGTATAATGGTATACATTTTCTAGTTTCAGTACTCTGGCTATTGAAGAGTAGCCTCAAATATATGATGATGACTGAATAAAGATTATTATTTGCCCATTTTCTCTACCTGAAATATTTCTCTGCGTTGCTTTTTCTTTGTAAATCCTGATGTAGCTGTATCAGGGGTGCAAATAAAGATTTGTAGTAGTGCCGATAGAAACTCTCCAGTAAATGTAGTCTAATAAATTCAGACATGTTTTTAAAATCTAGACAAGACTACATAGAAAGTCAAGGAAAAAGAGGATAAATTCACTAGATATTAGATAAATATACATATATATATGTTTTCTTCTCTCTAAGGAAAGAAGAGTTTGCTGTTCCTTTATTTCTTTTCCTCCACTGGTGATTTCCATGAAGAAATCAGACTACAAATTCAGCTTGGATTTTGATCTAGTGCCTACTTTTGCTCTTATTACCATAAATCAATCAGAAATAAATTGTATTCATGAAAACAGAAGCAGGTTAAAAAAAAAGAAATAACAACAACAATGAAAAAAGACAAAACAATCCCTAAGAGGTAAAATCAAGTAAAATCCGCTCTTTCAGCTGAAAGCATAATCTCATATGTCTTTTCACCTTCAAGTGCAATTCTGCTTCTAATGTGATATTATTTGATTTTCAAACTCTTTGGGAGGCTGTGCTTTGTGGAAGCACCAGTGTCAAATACACAGCAATACTTTATTTTATATACTTGAAGGTAAGGCAACTGGAGTCTGTCCTATAAAGGGCAGCCCAGACCATGTTCTGAAACAGGTCCCATGCTAACTGCAGAACATCTCCAGGACTACTTTTCACATATATATAGCAACCTACTTCTGGTCTTGAGCCATAACACTGTGTCTTTGGATAAAAAAGAAAGTTTTAATCTTCACAGCTGTCAATGCACACTAAATTACAGGAAGAAAAGCGAATTCATCCCACAATAATGAAAACAGATTTGGTACAGACGTAATTTAGGGATTAACAGCAGCTGAACCTGAGGCCATCATCTTCTCTCTTTTGATTGTTAATCATCAGGAAATGTCAAAATCATTAATGCTCAGTTAAATCAAAAGTATGCTAAAGGCATAAAACTAAAACATTCAGTCACTATCTTACCAAGTTTTGACTACAAAATTACTTATGCCTAGGAATCTTTATTCTGTAACACCTTCTGTGATCTATGGAGAACAGTAATATATGCTCATCATTTGCCTTATTCTGAATTTCAGTGTTTACAGTTTCCTGAAATTCTGTAAAATGACACACATCATAAACATACAGAGTGCAGACTCTGTAGAAGAACAATTTTTCATTATGGATCTGTCTTTTCAGTTGTCTCCATTTGTGAAAGTAAACACGTTCTACCTGTATTGAAAGATTACTTTAATTATGCAATTATAGTGTAGCTCTTTCCAAGAATTGTTATAAAACAGATTGTCATTTGTTTGTTCGCTATCTGCCTGCCTGTCTACATACACTTCCTACTAGACAAAATAGCCAAGATGTGGTGCTCATCTCTTCTTCAAAGACAGCGTGAACCTTTATGTGAAGTCTAGTACTGGAAAACTTTTGGAGTATAAATGGACTCATTTCCTAAATTGCTTTAAATTGTATTGGATGGATTAGTTTTCAGCCTTTAGGGGAAAATGTAAGAGTTTTTGTATTGTTCTCAGAGAGGTAAGTATATCATTAAACAGGATGAAATTTCTTTCTGACACAATAACTTTAAGAAGCTGAGTGAGATTACTTAAAGTTAATAAAGAAGAAGCAAAGACTATGATCCATCTTCTTTATAATTCTCCTTTTCCCTAGAAAAATAATATATCAGAAGAGATAGCTAGAGTTGCTGACAAAAAAAAAAAAAAAAAAGTCAATACAAAAGAAAAGCAGATCAGTTGCATAAAGCACTAAGAAAGAAACAACCAGTATTTTTGTTTACTGCCTGACTGCTATCAGTAATCTCTGCACAACTTATCATGTGAGAAACTAATATGCAATAGAAAACAAAGGTCTCTTACTATGGTAAGCCAGGAAATATTTAGTTTATATGTTATGATGACCATTGTGAGTACCGTACCTATTCCCTTGGGTGAGCAGTAAGGCAATGAAGTTTCATTAAAAACAGAGTGATGCTATTAAGCTTTTGTAATTTGACTGAAATACATGCAACAGCATTTTTCATAGGCTTAAGTCTGTGCAACATGCAACAAGGGAGCTGATAAGTAGTGAATTACAATAATCAATATCTCAAATGACAAAGGTATTAATCAACATTGTGTCACTGTTCTGACCTAGGAAGAAATGAGTTTTATATAGATCACATAAATATGAGATAAATTACATACTGGACCAGATGAATGGCTCATGTAACTCAATTGCTGATATATGCAGCTGGTGACACATTTGGATCTAGTGATGAATTTGAATGATTACATTTTGACCTGATATCATACTGAGTCAAGCAATTAGCATAACAATGTTTTACAAGGACTTATTTTAATGTAAAATTTACATGGATTTGGCTATAACCATGCATTTTTCTAGTTTGCATGGGACATTATATATCTCCACGAGAGCCGTCATGGGAATCCACAGATGAAGAAGGTTAGAAGTGCCTTTTCTGTTATAGGAAACAGGTAAATTATGCAATTATTATTTTTTTTTTAACACAATCTTATATTTTTCATTTGAGTCTTTTGGTCAGTGGGATGTAAAAGTTGGAGAGTGACTTTCTTGCTTCAACTCCCATAGCCTCTTTCCAATTACCTAGAAATATGTACCTGATTTTGCAGTTACATATTTGCCCTACTGCAAAATTTAGGAGATATGTTGGAAGAAATATTTTGAGTGTTTAACTGAAAGCAGCCTTTAGAATATCTATCTCTTTATTAAAAATAGTATAGAGTGGCACCAGTGCTATCTGTACATGCATGACCATCCTAATTTTTCTTAGTTCACATTTAGAAGGATGATAAGGCAGTTTCAAGGTATACATTCCCCTTCAGGTGATATAAAGAGATCCATTTGCTAGTCTCTAGTATAAGTGACTAGGCACACATGCTGCTAGTGTGAACTTCTTACCAAAATGAATGGAAGGGTTGAAAATGAATAAAATCATGTCTGCATTCTATTGGCGTATATCAGGGAATACATGTGTCTGTGAAAGAGAGACAAGACTACAAAAAAACAATAAGCAAATGAAAATTATCTGGGTAATAAATGAAAATAGTGGTTAAAACAGAGAGAGAATTACCTAGAATTTGGCTATTTTTACTAGCCAGAAGAAAAGCTTTGCATAAAAACCCAAGGAATTTTTCCAGTGCTTAGAAAGAAAAGGTAAAAAAGGTAAAAAAGGTTAAAAAAGTTGATTTTGAGGCATCTTTAATATTCCGTTATTAAGTCCTCCATATTTTTTTTCTATTCTGTATATTAAAAAAGTTTATGAAAAATAAATGAAAATGACAGGTTGTAGACACTGTGTTGGCTGACATGGTGGTGGTGATGTGTATTGATCCTGTCAGTGTCTCAGAGTTGTTCACTTGCATTGATTGCTTTTTTACTGTTCACTCAATTCTTGTTAAGAAAAAAATCAGAGTAAGATCCATTAGACTTCTCTATTGCTAGTGACTGTCAATGAAGAATTCGGTTTTAGTTGGGCTAACTCTGACTTTGCTAGATGAAAAGAATACCCATGAGGTTGCTGAATAATTCAGGAGTGACTCTGAGACTGGCTGACAGCATTAAACTGAATTTATTCAACAATTTAGGCAGAGCCATAATAACAGAATTGGATTTAATATTCAAGTAAAAGTTTGAAAGAATGATGTTTTTCCAAGGAATCTACATGCTGGAGGTAGATTGAGCAGTCCTTTATTTCATTTCTGACCAGAAAAAACATAATTCCCACTTGCAAATAAGGAGACACAAGGTAGACGCTAAAATCAGCTTAAAGGAAAAAGTATAAAACAACAAAAAGTCATTATCTTTCAACCCCAGTAGCAGAGTCCTGTTTTTCAAGGGAACTAGGGTATTTTATTTCTACATCTATTGTTTGTTCTCTCACCTTTCTCAGTGCTTACTAGCACACTGGAAGAACTTTGCATTAGAAGATCTAGTTATACTTTTGCACAACTGGGGATTGCTTTTCTCTTCATAACTAAAACTGAAATAAAACACCACATTTGAATAAAATAAAATGCATGATGACCCCAAAATAAAGGACCTGGATAGCATATCTTGTCTGCTGGGAAAAAAAAAACACACAAAAAACAAAACAAAACAACAAACAAACAAACAAAAACAAACAAACAAAAAAAAAAACATTTGACTTAGAAAACTGATAGATCAAATGAGTTACACTGAACACTTCCAGATTCATTCGTTTTATGTTTCCATCACTGTGATTATTATGAACACTGAAGTCTTTATTAATGAAACTGTTACACTTGAGAACAGGCTGGGATGCACTTCAGATAATCTGTGCAGGCATATATAATAAAGGACAATATTAGTCCCAAAACACCAACAATTAAAGCTGCTTCACAGAGTTTCTATAGAATTTTATGTTATGATTATTAAAGTGCCGTTGATAGAAAATCTGTCCTTATTCCATTACCATTGAATTATTTTCCCATTCTCTTTCAGTTATGGGAAAATACCTCAAGAGAAATAAGGCTGAGTGAAATGTTCTTCTCAAGTATTATGAAAGGTATTGTTGGAAAAATTTTATGTTACTAGAAAAGATTGTTCTTTAGGGCAATTTTAAATACCCTATTGCTTTTTCCTGGGTGAGCACACTGTATGCTGAAGTTTGTGATTATAAATAATGCTTCCCAACCACAAGAAAAATGAATTTTGGCCCATCTCTATTGTTATTTACTCCATCTTGCATTTTATCAGAAAATATCATGTGTCTGTTGTTTCTAAGAAAATATAGTTGTTCTGATTTCAGATCTTAAAAGCAAAAAGCAGTGAAATATACTATCCTTTGGGAGTTCAATTTATTGTACAAAAGTGCAAACAGGGTAAAGTGGATATGAAATGAATGCAGCAAAATTAATGTAAGTTTTGGCAGCTCTTGGTTTATAAGGTTACACTAAATGGTATGCTGGTGATGAACATTTTCTTATTTTTCAACCTTTTAAAATTTTCTAAATAGTTTATAGGTTCAGTCTATCACTAATATGTATGTCAAAAAATTCACAGTATTACTGAAAAGTGGAAATAGATTTTTTGACAAGTTCATGCATGAATTATGGAAAGATCAACATTGTCCAATAAATAACCTTTTCAGAAAGTAAACTAAATGAAACCTGCTTCTATGTTCCAGGCTTTAACGTTTGGTAATCTTTAAATGCTGGTGAAAATTTTTACTTTACGTTAATGAAGCAAACTTTACAAAAAGAAGAAAACAGCATAATTGCTTGAAATCCAAAATAAGAATATTTTTATTGCATGTGGGTGTCTATCTCAGTTGGGGGGAATGTCTTTTTTTTTCTTGTGAACTGACAATAACTCTGTTACTCTGCTTTAGAAGGTACTTAGTGCAGTTAAGAATAGCTCTTCCATTTAATTAGATATACTCAACAGGTTGAGAATCTTTGCATTATGTTCACTTTATTTGATCAAATATGAGAACAATGTAACTTTCCAGGCTACTGTCTTCCATAAGGAGCACTACAAATCCTCCTTCACCATTGACTTCGATAAGTCTTGAATGCTGGAATAATTTCTTAGGATATGTGCCATACCTTGTAAGTTCAGTTCTAATATTGCACTTACATTTCTATAATCTGCTACTAAGCCCTTGTTCTTTATTTACAAAAGTTTTCTTTGTTTCTGGGAGTTGTTTGTGGCTTTTTTCTTAATTGTTTGTTCATTATACCGTTCCTCAGATTTCAAGCCCCTTATAGAAGAAAAAATGACAGTTTTTATTACCAGAAGAGAAGAAACAACATGGTGCAGCCAGTGAATAGTATTTCTATAGACTTTAAAAATGGTGATCTTGTTTACAAAGTATGTTAGTTTGCTTTACATTTGAGTAGAAACACATTAATATTTTGGAAAATGACATTTTGTGATTAGCTAAGCATGACACCTACACAATCATTTCAAGTAAGATTGCTTATTCTCAGAATTGTTTTATTATGTCGAAGGAAACAATGATATCTCTTCTCTTTTGAAAAGTTTTTTTAAATCCCAAACCAATTATTTATATTCACTTTGACTCACAGATCTGACTTTTCAGAAGCAAGTAAGCTCATTCCAATATTTTCTTTTTGCATATTCAGTATTATATCTTGTTTTCCAAAGACTTTCAACAGTGTGGATTTGTGAAACAATTTGCTTTACAATAAGCATTAAAGTTTCTGTTGAAAAAATAACTTGAGAACACTGAAAATGATAATCGACAAGAGATTCATGGGAAATATTTTGCTTCTTACATTAAACATGAATGGAGTTTCAACAGATTTATACAAGCTGAAAAGGGACAAGTTTCAAGGTCTGCTCAGTGTTCTTAATACATTTCAAAAGTAACCGAAGAGAGGGATACTTCCAGTGCAGGTCATTATTTAACAGTACCTAAAGAGATAAGAAGTCAAAAATAAAAGGAGCACTCACTATGATAAGGTAAGCTAGAAGTTCAACTTTGTTCACAGTGAAGCTAATTTGCTGGGCTGAGCCCTCACCTGAAGTACATCAGCAGATCTCCGCTGTGTTCAGAGAATTAGTTCACAGAAGTTGGCTGTTTTCCTCATCTCTAATATCTACTCAGTCATATGTAGTTGATTACTAGGACTGCAAGAATCAGCCTGTCATGATCATTATCTGTCATGGATAATGGTAGCTGAGATGTCAATTAGAGGGTATCATTTCAGACATTCATCTTCTTGCTTTCACTGGTGATAGCACATTATTGTGTGTGTTGCACTAGTATAACATGAGAATATCCTGAACAACGTTAACTATTTCCTTGGTAGGATGAGCTATCTTTTTTTTGCAATTTCAGGTACCAGCTTGGATTACAATATTTGCAATATGCAAAAACAAAACAAAACAAAACAAAACAGAACAAAAAAAACTAATGGCAAGGAATGCAGAGAGGTACACTTGGAATTGTAGTGAATCAGGAGACATACAGCTGAAATATGCCACTACAGTATCAGTTTCCAAAGGCTAATATTTTAAATTGTTATCTTTGAACATTTTGTCCAGCCAGGTTTAAGAGATTATTTGTGGATGCACATACTGAGGTTAATAAATATGTCAAGTAATAGCATCCATGTGTTCACCTATGACCACAATACTAGTGTAATTTATTTATTTATTTATTTATCTGTTTTGCTTTGTGGAAAATATACATCTGTATGTGGACAGATTTAAGTGTTTGATTTTAATACCTAATTCTGTCATATGAGATGTTTAATAAAAGATGATGAAAAAACATAAAAAAAAGAAAGAGAAAACCCATTAAGCATGATCCAATGACTGTAGAAAGGATTTCAAAGACAGGCTATTCAGTCTTCAGTGTCAGACATTCATTTGTTTCTAAGTTTCATCCTTCAGAGACCTTTGATCAGATTCTGATTTCCCATCTTGCAACTTCAATATGTATAATGTTGCTTCATTATTTCCTGACATCTTGCCTCATGGTGAGCAGGTGTAGCTTGAAAATAGCATATAAAAGCAATCTCTACTGCTGTTTCCAACCTCTGAAAAATAATCTATTCCAGAATCTCCTATTTAAAAATGAAACATATATATATATGTGTGTGTGTGTGTATACATATATATATGTTTTAGATCCTTGAAATTTGGAAACACTCCTGCTTTGGAATATTGTGTGTGAGGGTGATTGGCTCAGAGGAATGTCAAATCCCAAATCTTTCTCATTTTGATGTATGTGGCTGAAAGTGTTCCTGGGGAAACTCCCATGCTGTATTAAAGCCAGAAAGAAACCGAGAAAGAAAACGTACTTTTCTCCCATTGATAGTCATATAACTTGTAACAGAATACAGCTGTACACAATATGTATATAACTGTCTGTGTAGCTGTGACACAGATTCCTCTGTTAATGCTAGCTTCGGGTAAGAGATCGGTCCAGGCCTGAAGTTTCTTGTGTTGGCCAACATATGCCAGTCAGAGAAGGAAGTCAAAGGGCAATAGTAAGAGAAAAGGGAGAAAGAGAAAGGGAAAGGGAAAAGAAAATGAGAAGGGAAACGAGAAAGAGAAAGGGGAAAGGAAAGGAAAGAGGAGAGAGGAGAAGGGATAGGAAGACAGGAAGGGAAGAAAAAGAAAAGACAGAAGAGAGAAAAAGAGAACAAGGGAAAAAAGGAGAGGAGAGGAGAAGAGAGGAGAGGAGAGGAGAGGAGAGGAGAGGAGAGGAGAGGAGAGGAGAGGAGAGGAGAGGAGAGGAGAGGAGAGGAGAGGAGAGGAGAGGAGAGGAGAGGAGAGGAGAGGAGAGGAGAGGAGAGGAGAGGAGAGGGAAGAAAAAAGAAGGAAAGCTGTTTGAAACTAGGTCATGTATGGTTATGACAGTAAAAGTTTCTTCTCTGAAGTTCTGGCTTCTGAAATTGCGAACATTTTGACAACTTTAATGTAGCTGGTCTAAAATATTGAAGGATTATTAATCTCTAGATAAACTGCATCTTCTCTTCAAGAAAAGCCTTTGATCAAAGCACTCTTTTGTTTATTTGTTTTTTTCCCAACTCATATACCTGCAATATATGAAACATTTTGACTAGCATTTTGCAGATGATAATTAAGAACTGTTGACAGGGATTTGGGAAATGGTGATGGAATAGGTTTTCTTCATCTGCAGTACTTTGATCCTAAGAGACATAAAAGATGGTCTTTATGAACAATAGTAAATGTTTAATCCATTATTATTATTTTTCTTTTTTATATTTTGAAATGGAACTGGTTTCCCATAATTGTAAATGTGATGATTTGGTCTGAGCTGGCATCCTGTCTAAAGAGCTTTTTGACTCAACATCATGGAGATAATGTTGACATATGCAAAATGTCTATATGTACTACACTATGAACTGTAAGATACTAACACTGCAAACATTTTTATTACAGACATAGCTCTTATTTAGTCACACTATGAGCAGAAAAGACTAAAGAATGAACTCTAATGTTATATGAATATTCTTTTTTTTTTTTTTTTAATTTTCTCCTTTCAAACGTTTTTGTTTTCGAAGCTGAATAAGCTTTCCCCAAGCAGAAATTCCCTCATGTTTACAAATAAAATTTTGATGTTTCTGTTGAAACATTCTGTACCAATATTTTCCCATGATGGATATATTTACCAAATCTGAAAATGACACTGCATAATATTTGTGAGGAAGTTAGTCCAGCTGAAGCCTCTACCAATCATACAGCTTTAAGCATAAGGGCTGCTCTGAAAGTAATGCCTCCTAATTTATTGCATTTCCCCGTGTTGTCAGAGGTGAATGATGGTGGTACAGTACATCTGAGAGATGACAACAGAGGGGCAGCCTGACATGGAAATACATATGAGAAAAGATATGTCACTGAATTGCTCTGTACTGAAAAAATGGCACCCACTGACATTTCTCAATGCTTGCTCTATGTTTTTGGAGACCAAAAGCTATGAGATATGGTTTAGTGGTTTGTTGTAGCTATGGTAATGGGAGGACAGTTGGACTAGGTGATCTTGTAGGTCTTTTCCAACCTTGTCATTCTATGATTCTATTCTGTGAAATAGTGGATGTGAGTACAGTGAGGCAGCAGGTGGTACATTTCAGCGGTGGTGACAGCAACGTGAAAGACAGCCAGATGACCATGCAGAATTTTACCTGTAACATAAAGTAAGTATAACAGACGTTTACTGCCTTTTTTTAGTTATTTATTTATTTTACATTTATTTGTTTATTTTACAGTTACTTATTTACAAAAATTTTAGCCTTTTAATAAATACTGTAGGTGGAGCAGCTGTAGGTAATGAAAGACCATGTGGCTGCAGCAAATGCTGTTCAATTCTCTTTTTTTTTTTTTTTTTCTTTAGGGAAATTTACAGTAAATTGAAATTTAGAGTAATTTAATCTGCTTTATAAAAGAATTAACCAGAATTCAGGAAGCAAATTATGTTGTGATTTTATGATTTTTACGTTGGCACTGTTACATGATATCTTATTAAAAAACATTATATTAAAACTTTCATTGCAACTCCACAACACAGACAGAAGGCCAGTTCTCAGAACTCATTACTGAAGAGTATTTCAAAGGAAACATGTCCACTTTCTGCAGAATTAAAAGTTTAAAAAATCCTATTAGAAATGTTTTAATTGAACATTTCAAAGAATATTTTAATATTTCAGAAGTAAAGTGAATCATTTCAGATTGGTGTAACACTGACTTACCAGAGAAATTTTCATACATGTTGATGGGGTTTTAAAAAAAAAGACCTTTGACAAAATCAAAGCTTTTGCATGAAAGGGACCAACACTGATGAAAATTACTGTCAGAAATGAATTAATAAATATCACTACATTAGTCATCTAATTTTTGTTATGTAACTTAAAAGCAATGTTGTTAATTATGAATTTTTACTATAAGGAGATGTAGAGTTTCATATCATTGGTGTGGTGATCTTTCTGTTGTGCTCTGTGCAGAAGTGATGTCATAAATAAAGGAGACAGCCTGAAGACAAGGTGAGAAATAAGCAGAGAATAGGTCATGGCTTTGTCTGAACTACAGAAGCGTGAAAACACAGAAAGAGAAGCATGCTTTTCTAATTAATTCATGTTTGAAAGCAGGCTTTTCATATGAAAATAAATAAATAAATAAATAAATAGATATCTAAACTTCACAAGAACCACCAGTCTTAAAACTGAGATATGTGTTTAAATTGCATCCAGCTGAGGAATATTAAAGAAGAGCATTCAGTCAAGGACAAGTCTTTGTAGTTCTCTGGAGGCAGCCTTTTGCATCTCCCTATGATTTATTTGCCATAAGTCATTGTCAAAGACAATACAGAAGTCGAAATGGTCAACTGTCCTGAGAAAGTAAGAACCTTTCTGTGCCATTATAACTGCTACTGCTAAGCGTGTCTCCAGAAGGGCTGAGGATTTCATAAATGTTGCCTGAACAGCCAGAGTCTCATTTAAATCGGTGGGTATTTATAACCATCTGCAAAGTAAGTTTGAGAGTCTGATTTTCTACAGATAGGGCAGCTATTTAAGAGACCTAATTACACTAATTATAGTAAGTGTTTTGTAATGTTTCATCAAAAACACTGACCCACTCCGCATAGCAGGTGCTCATTAAATGTGGACGATCTGATATTAATAATCATTTACCCCTTGTGGAAACTGTGTACTGTATGTAATAACAAGAAAATTCAACTTCCCTGCATAACTACCCAGGAAAATAATATTTCAGTGAAACTGGGTGGAAACTCCTTGTTACTTTCTCACATTCAATGAACTGAAAAAGAGCAGGGAAGTCTTGCACCCTACTAATTCTGAATAAAACATACTAAAGTAGCAAACTATAGACTGCAAATATATAAGCCAATAGGCATTCTGCTGTAATCTAAACCCACACACAATATCGTTGTGTGTAAAAAGTGCATGCTAACTGTAAGTTAACATGACTGGTTAATACAAACTTACAGTTAGTGGTGTTGGACACGTTAAAGAGACATAAGCACAAAAATTTAGGAAATCTGGCCAATTCCATGGTAATTTCAGTAGTACGTGCTCTGTCATGCAGCATGAGATGAGAGGCTTCAGAGCATTCCTGCAGGGAAGGACTTGGGGGTGTTGGTGAATGAAAACTTTGACATGAGCCAGAAGCATGCACTTGCAGCCCAAAGAAAAAGAACCATAACCTGGGCTGCAAATGAGAGGAGGCCAGCAGGGAGAGGGGGGTGATTGCTCTGCCTTTGTGAAGTCCCATCTGGAGTACTGTGTCCACAACTGGGTCCTCCAACAAGAAGGACATGGAGATGCTGGAGTATATTTAGAGGTCAGAGAGGTCCAGACAGAAAGATGATCAGAAGGCTGGCACACCTCTCCTGTGAAGAATGGTGGGGTTGGCTGGGGTTGTTCAGCCTAGAGGAGAGAAGGCTCTGGAGAAACCTTCTAGTGATCTCTGACAGGGACCTACAAAAAAGTTGGAGAGGGACACTTTATCAGGGAGTGTAGTGGTAGTACAAGAGGTAATGGCTTTAAACTGAAAGAAGATAGGTTCAGATTAGATACTAGCAAAAAATTTAAGGTTGGTGAGTAACTGGAACAGGCTGCTAAGGGTTGTAGAGCTTTCATCCGAAGGAGTGTTCAGAGACAGGCTGGATGGGGCCCTGGGCAGTCTGACCTAGCAGGTGGAAACACGCCAATGGCAGGGGGTTAAAACTGCATGAGTTTTAAGGTCTCTTCCTTACCCCAGTATTCTATGAGTCTACGGGTCTATGATTATATTATTGATCGTAAATGTCAGTTCACAGAGAACTTCTCTGGACTACACTGATGAAATGTCAGTATTCTTCCTCATCCAAAAATGATAAAATAACAGATATAGAATTATATACAATAATTTCAGTGTTTTTTGTTTTTGTTTTGTTTTTTTTAAGTTAATTACTTTATTCAGCAGTAATCAAATGATATCTTAAGATATAAATTTAGCATATAATTCTCATTTACATAGCTTTCTCTTTGGCCTACTTTTATTGTTCTCTCTCATCTTTACCTTCATGCCTGAGATTTTTTCATTGTTAAATATGAGTTTTCTTATCTTAATACACTTTTACTCCATTACAGGATCCCTATCAAACCTCTGACTCTGCTTGATTTCTTTACAAAATAGTCTCTTTTCCTCAGCAGTAGGGTATAAAATGAAAATAAGCTTCTCTTTAGGAACAGCTTTATTTCTTATATTTTACCTCCCAGTTTTTTAGCATTTTGGAAACAGATATAAAACTGTCAGGAGAAACAGACAAAATGGTGAGCACTGCTGAGCACAAGGCAGGCATGCAGAATAATACAGATCTCTCTTTAAGATGAGACCATTCAAAGAAAGTGTCATAATTTTAATACAGTCAAATCTAAGAATGTGCACCCAGGGGCCGCAACTGAAACTGAATTCATGCCTACTAACATGTGTTGTGAACAAGAATGACGTTAAAAGAACTTCAGTAGCTCCAAGTAAGAGCCTGACAAATCCAAGTTAAAAATATGCTTTTTTTTTTTTTTTTTTTTTTTTTTTTTTTTTTTTTTTTTGTTTGTAAAAATGACCAAGCATTTGGAACAAATTAACAAAGAAACTGTCAAATTCTTCATCCTTTTTATCTTATAATCAAGACAGAACATTTTACTAAAATATAATGTTTACTCAAATGCAATCTACTGGATTCAAAAGATAGTATTTGAACTGTATTATTTATACAGATCACAACGTATGCTTAATATCAAATCTCTTCTATCCTTAGAAACCTATGAATTTGGAAGAAAGTTGCAGTAGTTAATTGATTTGAGCCCATTCTACCTGCTTTAGATATGATTAAGTTAGAAGCAGAGTTAGGTATTCTAGCAGATCTTTAATGAATGTTAGAGTTACGCTGTTTTGGCTTTTATTTCTTGGTTTTCAGGTCTTCTTGCTTCTGTTTGATCTTTTTCTTATTTTTTTATAAATATTTCTTCTACTCCTCTCAATTCATTTAAATGGAAGAAGCTGGAATTCAAAATGAAACAGAACAAAGCTCTTATCTAGGATAAATTAACATACACCCAAAGCTCTTTTTTCTTCTTTCTCAGTAAAATAAATCTCTCTCTTCTCAGTTATTTTTAACCATTAACAAGTACAGATTCAGAAGCCCATTTCCCAGAAAATGAATATGGCTCAGCCCCAGCCACAGAATGAAAAAGCAACAGTTTATGTGAAGTGAACTTCCTGATATTCTTATCATGAGTAAGCACTGCCCTGCAACTGTAAGCGCTTCTGAACTTAAAGTTCCTTAAAAGGAGTAACGAATCATAGTGCAGTGAAAGCACCTCTTTCCCCCTCTGTAGCTGTAAACCTTTGCTGTATATCAGAGGAGATATTTCCATGGCAGTAGAAACAGATATTTTCCAGATCTATTTCCTGTAGCTAATAAGTATTGGTGCCCATGATTCCCAGGAATCATTCTATTGTTTGAGACCTATTGAAAGTGGGTAAAATGAGTTGTAAATCTTACAGATCCTCTCTCAGAGATTGTATTTTTCAGATAGATCATTTCAAAGAAATGCACTTTCTTGAAATATATTTAATATATTTCATAATGTACTTCCAAAATGCCCTTACAAACCCAGGTGGCTAATGCAGCAAACAGATGTGCAAATTTTGTCTGGGAATTCAAAAAAGTACATTTTATTAAATTGTGTAATATAGCAGATGGATAGGAGCTCAGTGGAATATTCGGTTGATTACTCCACAGTTTCAGCAGTCAGAGGAAAAGGCCCAGCCTGTGTTCTTTGTGTACCAACACATCCTGGGGATGCCAGTTTGCATTTGTGAAAGAAAGAGGATTGAACTTAAACACCTCAGGGCTTCTCCAAAGGTATCTTATCTGCATCAGTTAATTCCAGACCTAGTTTTCCTATGTACAAGAAATGGAATGAGAAGACAAGCCCTCTGGGCTAAACAGCTACTTCCTATGGTAAATAGGGTTTTTGGATCTTGCTCTACCTAAATAGCCCTTTAAACTTTCTCTGTCAGCCATCATTTCAAAACAACAGTTATATGAAAGCTTGGACTGTGCTTCCAGTTTTGAAACAGTCTCCAGCACCGAATGGATAAGCTCTCATAAATCTCTTTTCTTATTCTTAGTTTACAAAGGTCCCAGCACTGCTTGGTGGCTCATAATCTTCATGTGAATTGTAGCAGTCAAGAGACAGAGAAAGCACATTTATGGGGAAACAGCAACACTGTTACCTTGAAAAGAATAACCCCATCATCCTGCAAACACAAATTTTCTTCACTGGTGCAGATACATTAGTGCATAGGAAACCAAAGGAGACAAAAAGTTGCAAAAGTCTAGATCCCAAATACCAAAAATTACAAGTAACCATTGTAACTTAAAATGTTTTCGTGACTATGGATGCTGTTGTTATCAGTCCCCATTGTTATGACATTGTCTTTGAGATCATAGAACTATATGATCATAGAATGGTTTGGGCTGGAACCACCTTTAAGATCTTCTAGTTCTAACCCCCCTGCTGTAGGCAGGGACACCTCTCTCTAGACCATGTTGCTCAAAGCCATGTGCAGCCTGGCCTTGAATGTTTCCAGGGAGGGAGCATCCACAACCTTGCTGGTAAAGCTTTACTGTAGTCCCCCTCCAGGGGGGAGGAAGAAACAGGAATATCTAGAAGTCTCCAGTATATTTTCTGTGAACAATGTGTAACATTTACTAACATTTACTAACTTCATTATTTTATTTATTAATGCAAGCATATGGTGAAAATTGGATAATTATTTTTTTTTTCTATATGTAACTGTAGAAATGAGAAAGTAGTTATATAGACAAAGACAGACTACAAGTGGAGCTGGCAGGTACATAAGTATAAAAATGGCTGCACTTTATAGGATTCAGCATTCTATTACTTATCAGTTTGTCAAATTTCAGCCGTTGCAGCTAAAATTTTTCATGTCAGCAAGTTCATTTCAGAAAGAATAACTTTTTGGAAATTCCTTTTTTTAAAAAAGGTATTCCTTAGAAAATTGTTCTGTCTTTTCCAACCATGACAGTTAGAACTAATATCTGTTTTATCTGTGTCACACTGAGACCAAGAGGATCTGGAACGGGATTTCCAATCTACTACTATTTTTTGCTTGGGAAAGTATGTGTTACAATTAATGCTTACCAAAATACAGTCAATTTACGATCTTGTGTAAAAAGTCATAGCACTTTTCATATTTCTCATTAAAGCATCTCTCCAGCTATAGAAATATACCCACATGTTCTGGAGAAACATCAGTCATCAAAGCTTGGAAATCCTCTGCTTAGATTTGAATCTCACACAATGCTAATATTGATTCATACAGAGTATAACCATCAGCTACTCCAGCAAGAACAACCATCCTGGCTCATGTGTAGCTTCCTGTGCTTACAGCTTTGTTTTCATTCATAACAGAAATCTCACTGGCCTTCATGTCCTGATTAGTACAAGGAGAACTGTACCACACTCTCACCTCACAGGTGGAATGGAAAAGTATGTGTTTTCTGCCCTCAGAGCAGAGTCTGAACATTTGGCAGTAAATAAAGCTGAAGATCACAGGTTGACAGCATGGCTGTCAGGAAAAAAAACAAACAACAAAATAATGACAGAGGCAGTTCCTCCCTTCACTGCACCCAGTGAGTCAGGAATCCTGTGATACAGAAAGGAGGTGATCATTCAGTAAAAATGAAAGAGAGGAGAGAGGTATCCAAATAGAATACATGGACGATTTTAACCTCCTTTTCCATACTCATCTGCCTGAGAGCTCCTTCAGGACAGAAGCTGTAAGACTTAAGCCTACATTCTATTCTACTTTTTCTCTCCAGACAAGTTTGCCTCCCTCATTCATCTGAGGAGGGACATAAAGCAGGTTGTATCCCCAGAACTGAGCTGTGGTGTGTGTTTTCCTCTCTGCAATACCGTAAGAGCATCAACTCATTCTGCAGGGGAAAAAAAAAAAAAGAAAAAAAAAGAAAATACATAAATTATTAAAAATAAGAGGAAAAAAAAACCATGCCAGTAACACTGAAATAAATCTTTTAATGGTTCATGTGCTGTAAATGCCCTGTGAATGTTAATGACACAAGTTTCAAGAGCTGCCTCTAACTTTTTCTGATCTCAGCTGGGACAAGAGCATGATTTAAAACAGCATGAAAATTTCCTGAAGGATCAATTTCCAACTGAAAGACTAATTAATTTATTTGCAAAACAAATTCAGTACCTTCTAAAAAATTGTGTAAAACAATGTCATTCTTTTTATATAATGATATTTGAATCTTTCCTTAGATGCAAAAACATTCTGAAATAGAAAGCAATATGGATTTAGTCTTTTTGAAAGCCAACAGTGGAAGTTTTCTGCACTGTTACAACAGCTTCACAGACAAAGCTGAACAGTGAACTGACATTTTTGATCAGAAAGCATTCTTCATGCAATTTATGGAGAAACTGGAGAAAAACTTGAGAAAGCAGACAAACAGTTGCACACAAGTTGGCATGGCTGACCAACCATGGGCAAATCCTGCTTCAGGGCAGGAGGCAAAAGGCAGAAGAACAGCTTTGCATTTCTGGACACAGTGTTGGCACTGGGTATGTGTTAGAGAGGAAAATAGTGGAGTGGCTTTGAAGAAAGTGATGTGGTCAGATTCACAAGTCCATCTGGTTTGCAACACGACTTGCACAGCATTGCACTGAGTGCTGACCTGTGTAAAGAAAAACTTATTTGGACAATGAATTTCAGTGGAGGTATTTAATACTGTGCTGCTGAGAGGCCTGTCAGTAATGTGCTGTGCTATAAATTATATGTGACTATATGAAATAACTTCTTTTGAATCATTTTTAGTATGAATAACGCTCACAGGAAGTGCAGCGACTAATTTCTCAGATGATCACATGTAAAGTAAGGATGTTGCTCCTAGTTGACAGGTGGGAAACTGCTGTATGAGCACCACAAAGATGGATACAAAGAGAGGACAACCACTGCTTCTTTGCTTACAGGTTTAGCATCACTAGGAGATTTTTTGCGTGAAGATCCTCAGACTTTGTTTGAATACATGCAGTGCTCTATGACAGAAGCACTTCACTGGTCTGCCTTCCTGCTTACCCTCTTACTGTCCATCATTCCCCAAAGGTTTATGGCTGAGATGTTGTGAGGAGGAGACTTTCACACATTGCTCCTCTCTGGAGCACTTTCAAGGAGGAATGCCTCACAGAATGATCTACAGAAACAGCAGAACAGGAGCTCTGGGAAAGAGGATTGTTCTGATTCCCCACAGGGCTCAGCTCCTCTCTGTAAACAGCCCAGCTTGTGTAATGTACAGCTCCTGAAGCATGAGCAGCAGGCTCAGATGCATGCAGATCCCCACATACTCCTCTCTCACCCCCTGTTGTGGCAGTTTGGCATTGACTGAAGCAGCTCTGCAGGCTTTAACCTTTTCCACCAACAGAATCTGAAAGGAACAACAGCAAGCTCAGCTACGGATATCAAGCCAAGGACTCACCATATGGTGTTTTTGTTTCACACAAGGGAAAAGATTGCTTTAAAGACCAAGGGCTGAATTCATCCCTGGTGTAAGACATTAAATTCAAGGGTGTTAGATCAAGCATGAATTCAGCAGCAAATTAATTCTATATGACGGGGAACAGAAGTCAAGATGCTGTGGTTCAGGGGTTTCAGTTTGTTGGGTTTTTCTAGGTTGTTTAGTGTGGGTTTTTGTTTGGTTGTGGGGATTTTTTTGTTCATTTGTTTGTTTGGTTTGCTTTGGTTTGTTTTTAATATCCCAAGGATGTCTGTAAGGTAAACTCAGCTGAGCCAAGTTATTATTATATTTTGTTTTATGTCTAGCTGACATCTGTTCTCTGAAAGCCTCCAGCACACTGTCAGTATCCCAACCTTTTCCCCCTCTATATCCACTGTGAACTTCTGCAACAAACAGAGATGGTGAAAAGGCATGTTTTGTATGAAAATGGGCACCACATATGACCCAGCAGACATTCCTGTGCTAAAACACTGTCATAGTAGTCCTATACTCACAAAATAAATATAACAAGGAAACTTTCCAACAGTAAGATGTGATTTTTTGTTTAAGTTCTCTTAGAGGTTTATTGACACTGACAGCAGATGCCTTTTAGCAATTGCTGTCACTATACATATTAAAGAAATGAGACCAGGGACAATAGACAGCGAGCTAGCCAAGCTACTGACATTCTAAGCCCCTCTTTTACATTTCCAGAGCATTTGATGTGTAGATCAATTAGAGAGCTTATTTCAAGTCATCTTCTATAGCACAGCAGCTATGACATGCAGAACCCCCATAATGCGGACATTCAGAAATGTGCACATTGGTACACTTTTATCTTTACAGCATGTTATCTCATTTTTACAGGGAGATGTTATTAGAATGAATTGGTTGAAATGTAAAAAGCAACAGAGGAATCTGGATTTTAAATGTGATGAGTTAATAAATAGATGGAAAAAATCTTTCTTAGCATGAGTCAGGATGTCTAACCTGACTGCTTCTATAGGTTAACTTAGCAGAAACACATGGGCATGATTTCAGAGCTACTCAAAATCCAGGATAATGGCTAGTGAAGCCATGTAATGTAAGTCAGCAATGATTCGACAAAAGCCAATCAAGTTAAACAGCTATAAATTCAATAGAAATGTGATTAGAATTAAATCCAGTATATCTTTTGTTTAATAAAACAGGAGCTATTATACAGCCACCTCTAACTAGAACAGAAATAGGGGAAAAACTGAGGAGTAAAATAACATTAAAAAAAAATAAAAATTCTCATCAATGAGGGATAATACTTGCCTACAGAATTAAAATTTGATTGACAGAGCATGGACAGCTAAGATATATGTTTAAAGAAACATAGGCTGTCCTGTGACTGGCTATTGCTAAGTGGCAGAGTGGCTCTACAGAACTGGAAGCTGAGTTCACAAAATAGTTTCATCACTCCCATAAATTCCTATGAGAGACCAGGGAATGGTCCTGGTGGATATAAATTATTCATATACTAATCACATTATTGATTCTGCCCCTGAACTCAGTGTAGCCAGAAAAGGGAGAACTACCTCAGAAGTGAAAGGAGATCCCCTGAGGGTGCAGTCTGCTACAACAGGACATGCTGCTACTTCAAGCAGTGAGGCCAAAGGAACCAGGGTTTGTATAAACCCTACGTTGCCCCGATATTCTGATGAGAAAATTAAAAGAAGCACAAAGCATTTTAGCTGCTAGTGGCTACTTTACCAGTGTCAGAGATGTCTTTTATTTGGGTTCCAGGTGACCACCTGTATTGGTTGTTAATATACAGATGGTAGCAAATGTACAGAAGGTATAAGTAAAGGAAAACTCACCAGTGGTGGTGCCTTAGCTGAAGAAGCTGGGTCAGTCCTCAAGTCCTCCTTACCAATCTCCCATACACCACCCATAGCATGCCCATCAGTCTCTTCAACAGCCTTTTTTTGCTGAGTGAAAATTCAGTGTTAATAGTCCTTGATGCTGATCACATGCAATTACATACTTATATCAAATATAATAACTCATTTACAGAAACATTATTTCACTATTCTGGGGAGTTGTATATTAATCTGGGGGACTTCCAGCAGCACTAGCCACACTGCAGTCAGGGTGGGTGTGTGCACATCCTATGCTTGCTTCACTCTCTGGCTCTCCATCATTTCTTTCAGCCAATGCTGCTGCAGAAACTCAGCCAAGAGACCCCGGTCACACGGCCCTGAGAAGTTGTGCTGCTTTCCTCACCACCATCTGTTGATGCTGGTTGAGCACTTTGGACTTTTTCTTTCCCCCCAGGCTCCCCTCCATGAGATGGCATGGTCACTGCTGTCTCCCAGTACTCACTGGCTTTCTGTACTGCCCAGTTTTTCTTGCACCACCATCATGGAACTTCTTGGCTGGCATATACAGTCTACATTACCACTGCTCTCAATGCAGCCGCTCATTTAAAGATGACATAAAACTTCATCTTCCTCCTAGATTTTTAAGTCTGGCAGAGAGTGCCATGTCTCAGGAAAAAACAGTAAGATACAGAATCCAGAGAGCCAGTGCCATGTTGTTTAATGAGAAAGGATAAGCTGTTGCAGTATCCTTATGCAGACAACATCAGTCTCTGTTTCAGGCTCTTTCCCTAGAGCAGCAATTGTGGCAATGAGTCCATATTTTGTGTGATTCAAGGACAAGTGAGTTTAATCAGACTGACACATCATGCACTTTGCTCAAGAAGTTCTTTACCAAATACCCTAACCAGAAACCAGCGACTCTTTTAAGCTTGCATTTTATTTTCAAACTGCACATTCACAGTTGAAATACTATATCTGTATTATTGGGAAGTAGTGAATATATTTGGCAGGCAGTAAAGGCCCTATAAATAAAGAGATTTCTTTCACACTCAAGAACTTAGACGACCCTCCTTTTCTGCTTGAACTTATTAGGATCATGTATTTGTCAGAACTTCTAACACACAAAACTGCAGGAAAAAAAGGTTGGGCATGGACATCAGAGATAGCCTCTCTTTGCTGAGGTCTATCTGTGTTTTCTCATGTATTATTTTTTCCCCTAGATATGTTTTGTCTCTTTTGTTTTATTTATTTTTTTCTTTCCAAGTATCTTATATTTTTGTCTGACTAGCTTTACTTCTAAATCTTTTCCAAAGCTTCTGGATGCTTTCTTGTGCCCTTCTCCCTTTTTTCCTCCTATTAGTATGTTTTCATTGTACTGTCTATATCTGAAAGATGTTAGAATTGCTGATAAATTATCTCAGGTACTGAGCACAACCCAGATGGCACTCTGAGGAACAGTTTCTAAACAGGGGAGCCGAGAGCAGTGGGAAAAGAGGAAATGAAGCAAAGGCTTTGGGATTGCAGAACAAACACAAATGTGTGCTCTGCTTCCTTGATGGCATCTGCTGAGGCATAAAAAGAATAAAAAGTAGAAAAAGTTTATGCATGAAAGCAGATACAAAAAACTATGTTTTGAAGGAAGGATTTTCGTAGCCTGCAAGAGGAGAAAAAAGAAGTGATTCAAGAAATATCCTTGTATATCCTTTAATATTTGCTGCCATATTACTTCTTTGTTTTTCATCCTTTTTCTTTTCTCTTACTGAAACACAGTAGCAGTGTACAACATTAAAGAATACTGCCAGGATTCACTCCATCTCTCTCCTGTGGCTGTATCACTAATGATTTGGACCAAATTTTTCATTCTCAGATGCCTTGCAATACAGAGAACTGTGGCTCTAGATACTAGTATCTTGTTTAGAGGACATAGAATAATGTGGAATTAATCAAATTGTCCCTAGTCAGCATTCGCAAATCTTCATGATTGTGCTTCAAGCCAGATGATTTGCATAGAAAAGCTGAAAGTTCCCTAAGTTAAGAAATGGCTGCATCTGCATCTCATCTACATTTCTTACCACATCTCAGAAATATTCTCATAGAAGTTATCTCTAAGACAACCAAAATTCAGCCAAAAATCCTTGCTGCGTCATAAACCCTTTGAAACTTATTTGAAATAAAAAGAAAAATGTGGTTTGAAAGCCATATCTTGTTACCTGAGAAGGACCAGCCATACACTGTACTTCAGTCCTCATGAATGTGGCATATATGCTCTTCAGTGCATTGTAAGTATTCTGGGTTTAAATGCCTAGATCTTGTATAAAACAAACACAGCCACAAATCCCAAGGACATCCTGGCAATGAGTTTAATCCTCACTACCCTACTCTGTTTCACTCAGATCTAGAACTACAGGGGCCATATAGCCTATTCGGAATTTATTCATTTGGTGATGCTAGTGAATATATTTCAGCTCCTTGATGTACTTCCTGATGACCTAAGGGAAATGGTTCTTGTATAAGGCAGAACATGATCAGAGCTGTGAGTTCACAGAACCTCTCTTCCTGGGATTATTATGTATTTAAGCCAGCAGCTGTAAAATTTACAAACAATTTAAGGAACTGAAGCCAGATTTTTCAGCATCATACACATGAAATTTAGGAGTCAGCATTTTTTTATACCCCTCCTTCCTCTGGCATCATGAATCTTCTGGCCAAGCTTCAGCTATCCTGGGAGAAGAAGTGGGAAATGAATGAAAGGCAGTTGAGAAACCATATCTTTACCTTTCTTGTAAGTGCTCCCATGTAGCAGAGTGAAAAAGGTGGATACGTTTCTGCTTTCTGACTGAAAGTAGATGCCATATTTGCTTTTTCTACTTTCAGTGCCATCAATATATTGTTGTGGCTTAAGTACACTTTCCTTCCTTTTTTTTTTTAATACTGTAATTTAAAAGTAACTTAGGTATCAATATGCTACCTACTGTGCACATGTGGGCCCTTATGAAGGCTATATTTATTTAACTAGAAACTTCTGTGTATTTGAAAATGTGATTAATCAGCTTAGATGATTTGCTGTGTATGTTTCTAATTTCCATCATAACTGTGTACATCAACTGAAATAATTATGCATTGCTTCTGATGTTTCTTTAGCAGACATATCTCTGCTCATTGAAAGAATTGTATCCACTAGTCACATCTGGGTAAATGGTCATTTTGGTTTGTTCTTATCAGTGAAAGAGATTAAGACAGATATCAGCCTTCATTTAAACTATAAGCAGTTTGTATAATTCATTCCTGTTTTGACTTACTGGCAAACCTAAACTAATTGATCACCTCATCTTTCACTGTAAGAAAATACTGTAAGAAAATAAATGTAACGTAATGCTGTTATTTCATGTTCAATTCAAATAACAGATGCCCAACATACTGCAATTTAGTTATTTCCTTTTACACTTACGAGGCATAAAAGCTATGCAACTATACTATTTTCACTAAATGTCCCTAAAAGCAGTGAAATCATATATCCTCATAGTTAACTATAGCCGAGACCTTTCCAATAGGTTTGCATCTGCTGATAGTCCTTCATACTAGAGCACTTAATCGTGACCTAAATCTTTTTAGCTTCTTAGCTCTGTCTAGAGAACAAGTTTGCATAACCAAAGAGAAAAGGGAAAGAAACTAAAAAGAAATGAAGGCAGAAGATCATAAAAAGTGTATGCTGGAATTATTGAAATATTCTCTAGTGTAAAATAACTTTATATATACTTTCAACAACTTTTTCATCCTTTGCATCGTCGCTTTTCTTCCTGTGCCCTATATAAGTAAACCAGCTGCTGGATGAGGAAAAAATAAACAGCAAACATCCACACATTCAATCTCTGTTCTTTGTTCCATCAGTTATTCTTTAAAAAATGATGAAAGTTCTGCTTCAGAGGATTAGACCAATTTAAATTGTTTCTTTAAACAAAAATTTTGGAAGAAGCAGCAACATCTGTGCATTCTTCACTGTGCAGGAGGAAAAATAGATATATTTTCTTCAGCCTTTGCTTCATTTCTTTTAAAAACAAGTGTGGTTGCCCAGATTTTTATTTGTGTTATGTGAGTGATGAATTTTGTCCACAGTGCCTGATCTATGTCCTGTTTTGTGTATGTCTGTCACAAAATGACGTTCTTAGCACTTTTTTTTTTACCCATTCTTTTTTTTTCAGCCTTAATACTGGTGAATATTACACATGAGATAGATAAGCTGTGGGATAAAAACACACAATACTGTGCAAATTTTACCTAGGTTAGTTCAAGTTATTAAGAAGAAAATAACTGACATTTATAGTATTATTATCAAGCTGAGTTACCCTTACTCTCAGATGTAGATGAATTCTGTATCATTCCCACTTTATAGTCTACAGTAAACTGCAGCTTTTAACTCCATTAATTGGTAATTCAGTCATTTCTATTATGATTTTCACAACTAGCTATGAGTTTTGCTTTAGTTAATACTAGTTCCAGTCTTATCTGCATTATCACTGTTTGTTTTCTTCCAATGGATAGGAGTTTATATACCTGCACTGCTAAACAATGTTTATTGCTGATAGTGTCTGTTCCTTGCATGAGCCACATATCCCCTACTTTCTGTCTCCTTTACAGTCTGTACAGTTTTGAATTTCCTCTGATTTGAATCAGTGAAATATGTGGCCCTGGAAAAGACAATTTTCTATTAAATTTTACTATAGTGACCATTTTTGTAAATGTTCAAAACAGTGAACTGCATGACTGAAAACATCCTTTAAAAAGTACTGTTTTATGTACTTTAATATTCACACTTCCATTTGTACTCATTTGAAAAGTCTCCTTGGCTTCTATGAACCACTAGTGCAATGAAATAACATTTGAAATACATGAAATTTGGAATATTGCTATAACTATTTGTCTTCCAATGAAGTTTGATTTGAAAACTTGATTTGATTTAGTATTTATTTGAAAATTGATTTGATTAATATGGACAGCTTGAAAGCTTAATGAATTAATATGTGATGAATGGTTTATAATGGCTATATTATCAGCAGCATGTTGTGTATGACATAATAGCATGGCTTTTTCTGTATATCGATAATCATAAATGGAGACAATTTGAAAGATTCACAGATACTACTTTGCACTCAGCAGAGTTTCATAAACCAAGAAGGTTGCAAGAGTGTTTGGTTATATTTACCTACCTATGTACTCAGTATATTTTTCATATCTTTATGTATATACATATGCAATGTAATAATTACAAATAGATATATTTACGTTAAAATATTTTGACATATTTGTGCATTACATGTGATAAAAATGTTGTCCAAGTTCTTTTGGACCTTTCTACAATGACTGTAGTTCCGTGAAGTTGGAAATTCTTTACTATATTGCTGCTTTTAATACCTTTTCTGGCAGAAGAATTAGACAAGGAATTAATCATCTCAGTAAATGTGTCCTGAACAACTCTAAACAGAACTGTAAAACTTCTGTTTTTCCTAATCCTACCTTACAAATAAAGAAAAACAAACCACCGTGAAACGAAAGTTAGAAAATGAACATTTTCTGGGTAGCTCATAAATCTTATAGAATATCTACTTTTAGATACTTCACCTATGGGAATTAATGTGTAACAGAAGCATGAACGCTTCTGGAGAAATATCCACAAATTAAAATTGAATTTTTAACAGCAAGCTACAAAACAAAGCTATTAAGATATACCAAAGGTATTATCAGTTATATAGAGAGTTTTGATAGTCCAATATGGTATGCTTCAGATACACACTTCAAATTGCATCAAGTTTATCACTAGCTAATATACCTGTAAGGCACTGAATGTAGAAATAAACTACTGAAACTGTTCAGTCATACAAATTGCACACAGAGGAGAGAGTTTTCTAATTTCTAGCAAAAGTTTTGTTTTAATGTGTCACATACTGAGATGGTTAAAACCAGAACTAATTTTCTAAGTAACACTAACTAAACAAACTTGAGAATGAGCATATATGCACATTTAGATTTTAGTAGCAAAACTGAATGTCAAGTATAGCAAACTTGATTCTAGATTCTTAATTTTGGAGAAAAGATTAGTACACAGGAGTAGCTGGCAACTGGTAATTTACATTTATTGCTGAGTATATATTGCCTTATATTTCTGAAGCAGATATTTTTACATGACAAACCTGCCTTGCCACATGCATACATGTAGAAAATAGTTCATTATTCATCCACTCATCACTTCAGCTTTATAAATAATAAATGGCTGAATCAAGGACTGGTCCAAAAATTTTGTCACATGCAAAAATTGATACTGGTACTCCACAAATAACCTCCTAGGAGCACCAGCTGACATTAGAGTTCATAACTTTGGGGTAGGTTTTCCTATGATCCAAACACTGTAGGATGAAGAAGGAGTTAACTAGGAGTATGTCCAGTTGCTAACATCTGTTCCTTCCAAGGCAAAATTTCTCAGTTCTCCACCAGTCTGAAAAGCTGCATATTTGTAACTCTTTTATTTGTGTCTCAAACATCTCAGACGTTTAAGCTGTGTGTGCATATCTCTGGGCCAACCCAGGAGAGTTCAGGTGCATGCAGTGCACCTGAGTGACTAGAAAGATTGCAGAGAAAATCCACCCCTTCCCAGGCCTCATTTAAGGCAGGGGAAGGGGAAGGGGAAGAGTATCTTGCTGGAGATCTCTGTGTACCTGAGTTATAGTGAAGGTATGCTGCTTCTTTCCTTTATTTCTGTGACTGTTGCATTTGAGCAAATTCTCACTTGCTACAGACTAGGCCCTTGCTACTCTGCTGTCATTGCTATGCTTTCCATCATGTTATGACTATGTTTCGTGCTACTGATGTGTGTATTTATGGAAAGTGGATGAACCATGTAGACTTACAGAGAGATTATGTGAAGAGTTTATTACATCCAATTCTTTGAATTTGTTTGATTATTTTTCAAATCAAATTAATTTGTCTTATGTTAGTTTTTTCCATACTGTTTTAAACAGTTTTGTTTGTTTGTTTGTTTTTTTGTTTGTTTGGGTTTTTTTATTTGTTTGTTTTGTTTTTAAATTACTTTTTTGTTTAATCCTGGAAACACGATTTTCTCAAAACTTACCGCTGCCCACTTTTATGAATCATTTTAAAGAATGACATTAAATTAATTATTTATTCTTTGTAATGCTATTAGATATGCACAGAAAACAGGTTCTCTTTTTGTTTTGTTTTTTATTTACCCCTGACTTGACAAAGATGAAATACTATTTTGGAGATCTGTGTGTCATTACCTCTGCTTACCTCTCACACATCTGTGTTATGCAGATGCTGCTTTCTACACTCTCCACTGTCACGGCCTACTTTTCAATAGATGGTCATAGGTTTTATGTAATTTCCCAACAGTCTAGATTTAGTTAGATGGCATAAAATACACTTTGCCTCTTCGCTGTAACTGACATACAAGGATCTCATCAACTCCTGATTTACTTATGGATGCTATCATCAGTCTCAATCATGTAATCCTTAGCAAATTGCTGAGCCTGTGATTAAAGCAGACTGCTCCACTCAGCAAGGCACTGTTTGCTGCAGGAATTTGGAAAGTGCATACCCTATATCTCCAGACACACTGTAAAATCATCAAAATACAGTTTGAACATCTGTTGAATAAAAATCCCTTCCTGCCTTGTAACAGCCATTGCTGTTTTTTTGAGGAATGTTGCCATCGTGTCAAATACACAGTCATAGAAACTTAGGGGGCCAAACACAGGAACAATTTTTTTAAGTAAAGTCTTATACAAAACCCCTATCACCAAAGGGGCTGATGATAGAGTATGTATGATATGGTGATCTTTTCCCTTGTGCTTCTTTACCACTTGGGTTCAGGCTGTAGATGGCACTACAAAGTGAGTTAACTCTGGTTCATCATGTTTACTGTAGTAATAATATCTGGAAATGTTAGTGTATTATTCAGTATCTATCACAATACAAACTTCTACCCAAAGACCTCATTATGCTGTTACTGTTTAACAACTTTTTAATATGTTGGCACTTACAGGAAATTTCTATGGTTGCATGACATCTATCTGTAGTTCGAGCATTTTGTGTAACTCATACACAGGTTCTAGGAAATGCAATAAACTTCATCTACTTTATATTTTCCGCAGACATGCCTTTATTTTCCTAGATTTTTATGGTCTTTGTATGTAACTTAAAATGTAGAAATTTTTGATGCATACTTATATTTATTCATGATTTATGTCAATTTTCCTAGGAGAATAGGAAATACAAATTAAATTTTTACCAAAACCAAATTAATTCTTGTATGGGAAATTGGTAACCACAGCCTGAACCTCTGATTAATCAGCTGAGGCAAGTTTCGGGTCAGCTGTAGGAACACAGGTAAGGGTAATTCAACTGTGCTCCTGGAAGGGGTGGAGCCTGACTCCACTCCCTCTAGACCTCATTTAAGGGCTGACCACCACTGAGCATCTCTTTGAGATTGTTCCTTGGTGGAGGTTACTTCAGCATTTTCTAGCAGACTGAAGGCCTCTATTGGGTGAGTCTTTCCTTTAAATAACCTTTTGGATACTTATCACTGCCTCTCTTGTACCATCTTCACATTATTGTCACTATACATCACTGTACAACTCCAAATTGTGAGATCTTTGTACATTATGACTAGTTAGCAAATGTCTGAGCATTATTTCTTTCTATAACATTCCTAAATGTAATTTTGAAATATTTCATGAAGTTTAATCTTTTAAGTATTTAAAATTTATGAAGCTTCCTTTATTAAAAATATATAGAAGTTAGGATATTCTAACTTTAATCTGTTTTCCCAATATGCCATTTATTTCTTGATGCACATTATTTTTTTATAACTTCTGATGTTGTCTTTTGAGAATGGAAGTTTCCAGTCCCAGAAAATTATTTTCAGGACATACAGGAATGTATGTTAACTCCACTAAAACTTTTCTTTGATCCTAATGCTGCATCTGAGAAAACAACTTTTAATTCCAGTCATGTACATATGAAACTGGATCTCTTACTCAGGCGTTAATAACCTTTTTTTCCCTGAACAATACATGAAGAGACTTGGAAGCCCTGCAGCAGTGATCAACAGAACTGACACAACAGGCTAGAGGAAAAAGCCAGATAAAAGAAGTAGCTGGGAATGAAAGAAGAATTTCTTATAGTATCTTATATAGGAGAGGTGTAGGCAGATTAGGTTTTGTGAACCAAACTTTCTCCCTTGTTCCATCCAAAGAAGAACAAGGTCACTCTTATCTTTTGGTGGTACTGCCCCTCGTGGAAGGTTAAGGGCCTATGACTGCACAGGAGATCTGGGAGTAGAAACAAGTTATGAATCCCTCTCTCTTGTATCTATGAGATCAATTGGATGATCAGGTTATACTCTTCTCTAGCTAGATCTATGAAAAGAACTATAGGATAGACCAATAATTTTTATTCTTCCTGCTGCCTTCTCATAGAATATAGTAAAGGATTCAGCTGGATCTTACATAGAAATTTCACTGTGTTTTCACATCCTTCTGAAACTAAGACAAAGCAGAAGCTGGAAAGTAGTTGATTAGATGCTGTTTCTGACTGGCTTATTTTTTTGACAGGGAAGTACCACCTCCTGTTAAAGCTTGCTACAACCTATTCCTTCAAAAGTTGTGTGACAAAAAAAAATAATTATCAGTGAAGCTCATCTGGTAAAAATGTAGTAATTATAGATGAAAGTTGGTGAATATTCTTTCAATTTCTACTTAAGTTCTACTCTGGCTTCATGCTCAAAGCCTAGAACTTCAGTTATTTTATTTTTCTAATCCCTGGTTAGTCCCCTACTCTTTAAAGTTAGTTTTATTTGAAGAAAAGCATTTGACTTCCCCCTGATTTTTCTCCATAAAACTTGTAATTCTTGCTAAGACTTCTAAAAGAAAAATTTTTGTTCATAGGAGGAGAAGGCAAATTGCTCTATTTTGTTAATTGGTAATTTATAGAGAGCAGCAGGAAGCATCACTTACTGGCTGTTTGCACACTGAACAGGCACTTGTGTTTTCTCACACCACATTGATTTACCTTGCCATCTTCCTTGGGACTGATGGTGGTGTTCCCAATAAATAACAATGATCACTGATTGTCAGTTCTGGTGACCAGCTGTGATCCAATACTTAATTACGAATTCTGGTACACAATTATTATGTGAATTATGTGATGTGGCACTGTGATATGAACAGCAACTGCCAAATACATCGAAGGATGCATTTTCAACACTAATTTTTTGGCAGAAGTATATCCTCTTATGGTTTTTCTATATCAGCCCAAATTCTGCTGCCTACTAGCTGTGTTGAAAAGTTATATGCAAGATGAATTCAAGTCTGTTTTGAAGTAAAATGAAACTCTGAGACAAAAGAAAAAGGCAACCTTGATTAGTGTTTTCTATGAGAATTACCAAGTACAGACATTTCTGGCCACAATATTGTGCAACTGCACAAGTTTTTCATTAATATTGTGGGGTCAATACAAAGTGTATAATATGTGTATACATATATAAGGGGAACTGAGGGTGAATAGAGTTTGTACAAGTGATAGTGTTCAGAAAATTGGGTATTCTTTTGATATTCCACTGAAAAATTCAGTGAGCATATGCAGACACTAGCTTATAATTCCTTTGAAAATTAGAGCATGTTGGGGTTTCAAATGAGATGAGAAATGTCTCCTGGATTTACATAGTAGAATCCTGCTTCCAAGACAGCTGCAGATATCAAACAGAATATAATTAGGGTGAATTAAATCATTCTAGGGCAATAATACCACATTTCCCCAGTGAAGAAAAAGAAACTATTTTAAAGTAGTTTCTCTAATGAGTTATTTGTCTGTATTGCTTCTTAAAGATGCCTATTTGGGGACCATTTATGTTGCAATATGGTATGCAGTGCTTTTCCCAGAAATCATTTTAAACATTATTTCTCTGATGAACATATTTACAGGATCAATAGAGAACAGTTTAACAGGTAAGGGTTTTTATAATTACTATTTTCTCTTTAGATGAAGACCATTACAGACAATCCCTTGGTATACTCAGCTTAAAAGTTACAGAAATGTAATATTTGTTGAGATGCAGCTCTTTTTTTCCTTTTGCAGACATCTAGGACAAAATAAATAAATAAATAAATAAAAAGTTAAAGGGGTTTGTCAGATTCTAAATAACAAAAGATATTTACAAATCTTTGCAGCAGTAATGAAATACGATTTCCAATATAGCAGTCAAAAAAGCAGCAGGGAGAGAGAGAAAACAGACTGAAGAAACAGTGAAAAGTCTACCTGTCAGGAGCGGCAGTATCATTTTTTATGATATACCACACTGTTGTTCAAGGCACGATTTTTGAATTCCTGAATTCTCTGTAGCTTTCTATACTTTTATAAGAGGTGGTGCTTGACCTTTTGTACTCATAGTATAATTTGATAAGATGTCCTCAGGCTTTTCATTGCTCCTCTTTTCCTGGAGCTGTATTTGTCCTACAGGTATGAAGGGCAACTTAAGATCAGAACCTGCTGAGTTCTCTTGCCAACGCTTATTCCCTGCAGATGGCTCATTACAGCTCTGATGTGAAACCTACACTTGAGCATAGGGCTCAAAACAAGTACTTATGAGGTGGGCTGAAAAGCAATCTGTCCCACCAGTGTTGGCTCACAGCCCACAGAGGTCCATCCAAAAGGCAGGCCTAGCACCAAGAGCTTGTCTCCATCCCGTGCATGATTACTGGTTTGAACCCATAGTGAGTATTGACATCTGCATGGGCTTCAATCCATCTTGAATGACCATGTGAATAGATTCCTACTGAGTATCCATAAAGCATCCTGTTCCCGAGGGTCTGGTTTATCTTGTTTCTCCAGGCACATGAAATGGAGCTCTGACCTGTACTGCAGTCTGCATCTGAGAGGTTTTAGAACAATCAAAGGAGAAAAGCCTTTTCCTAACACAAAGGATTCTAAGACCCTGAACAAAACAGCCCACTGTTTCCCCAGGTGCTTCTTAAATAGACTGACCTTCATTACTAGGTCAGCGTATGTAAACTTAAGGTTCTCTGTCACCTTTTCTGCTAACTCATTTCATGTAGCTGGAAGCTTAAGAGATGTTAAAACACTTCTTTGTGCACAGTTAATGCAGATAGTTATTCACAGAAATAAAGAATAACTACTGTAGCTCACTAGAGATTAATCTTGTAAAAAACAGTATCTTAAAGAGAACTGATTTTTTTATATTATTATTTTATTTATTTATTTTTGCAGAATTTCTTTGCTTTCTCTTTACTGAATGTTCTGTTTTTGTTTTGTTTTGTTTTTTAAAGCAGTGGGAGGAGAATGTTATGGATGATTCTCTTCATTTTCAAGGAGTTTATAATTCTTCAGCTTTTGTTCTCTCTTCTAAACTGCTGTAATAGTAAGTCCTTTGACAAAGTCTTAAAACAACTGCTCTCATAAGTTGACTGCAGTTCCTTCTTTCAACATTCTTCATGATTCCATTTATGCAGGAGATAAATTCAGTGTTAACTTTGCCTCTCACTTTTCTTTACATGAGAAACAAACACCAAAGAGCAGTAGATCAGCGCTTGAAATATCAGTATTTATTTCTTGCCTCACCACAGGATGCTCTAAAGATTGGCATCAACTTTTGCCTCATAGCAAAATCATACCATATTTGACATTTACTGTTTTAAAATGCTACTGTATTGGAATTATTTTATTTGGGAAATTGGTTATCATTACAATTTTTTCATTCTGTTTTCCTCCACATACTTTCTCCTCCATAACTGCAACATCTAGGATAATCTCCTTAGAGAAATGAGGGCTGCTTCAAAAGTAATGCCTCCTCTTTTATAATGTTGGCCCACAACATTAGAGGTAGATGTTGGTGGTATGGCAGTAGAGGCTGAACCTTCCCACCGGTATTCCATTACGTGTTGCTGTGTGACAGATAGTAACAGGGGAGCACACTGACATAATGACTTCTGATGTAGAAGTGCATATAACACAAAGGTGTGTCACTGACTTCCTCCACGTAGAAAAATTCTGGCAAGTTATTTTAACTCTGGAAAGTCCTCTGAGATTTATTTAAATCAAATGGTTAGGAAGTAAAAGGTTGGAAGAAAACCACTATATTAAAGATATAATCAATTCCATTTTTTCTTAAAAATTGAGAATCGTATTAGTTGTTGAGTAGTAAGAATGAGTATTGCCTCAAAGACTTATAGAGCATTTAAATCCTCAGAAATATTCATTTTTAGTCTAGCTGCACTAGTAATACCCATGTGCAGTGATGCTCATATATGATCTGATGATATTTCATCAATTCATAACCTGATCAAAGACATTATGATTCACTAGCACTTATTTGATGCTAATTTTATTTGTATGTGTGATATTTTCATTATCATCGTATAAATTGATGGACTATTTCCTGTGCCATCACTAGATTACTACTGTAGTTGAATGTAAGTACCTAGGTAAATAAACCAGCAAAACACAGATTAAGATGCAGAGGGAAATATCAAAGCAAAGTGATTTATTTGCAGCAACATAATTGTGATTGATATTCAGGTTTTCAGTCAGGGAGTTTTCATCCTGTGAGTTCACTGAATGAAAATGACAGTCTTAAAGCCAAAATGCTGGGAGAAGAAAGATTTTGCAGTTCTTGAGGGAAGTGACCGCAAAAAAATATATACTTTCATGTTCAGTTTCCACGCGTAGTGAGTACTGTATGAAGTATTTTGTTTAAAGAAGTGAGTGATGTCTAGCCTCAAAATAATGCAGAGGGAAAAGGTGAAAGGTCAAAAAGTCTGACATAAATAGCCAATAGCTGGGTCAAGAGGTTTCTCCAAGGAGGAAAGACTACTTGTTTTGTATGCAGCTTCATCACTTTGAGAAAGGATAGAGTGAATAGCCAACTTTGTCATAAACTTTAATCCTGCTGTAGTCAGTACTGTGATTCACATTTGAGATAATTATGTATATGGCATGTAATATGTGCAAACAAATATACCTGCAGGCTTACTGGTGTACATAGCAAAGTGGTGAAGAGTTTATACTTGCATACACAATAGAATTAGACTTTCATTAAACACCTGTTTTCAAGCTTTGTCCTAGCAGCATACATGTTCAGATGGCCTTAGTCAGCTATGTATGCACAAGACAGCATGGGGGGGGGGGGGGGGGGGTGGGTGGCAGAGGGGTAGAGAGGAGACATCCTCTAGATTCAATAATTGCTTTTGTCAAAACTAGATAATTACTTAATTTAGTTAAACTCAAGCATGCTGAAATATTACTGGAATTCAGGAGTCACCAGAAGCACTGTAACTTCCCTCTGAGTTCCCTGTCATCTTTTGTTTCATTTCTGCCTTCTTTCCATATATCTGTATGTTCCCAAAGTGTACAACTGCAACCTAAAATTGCTTACTGCCATCCTGTGATCTTAAAGAAGTGGAGAACAAGTTTGTGTTTCTTTTTAAACAATAATTCAACTGTCCTACAAAAGGACTTAGCCAGCTTTTCTCTTACTGCATGCCATGATTTGCGAAGACCCCCATATTGTCAACAGATTAGGCATATCAGGCTTCCCAGGTAGTGAAATACGAGGGAAACTGGTTTTGGTTTTAAGCATTCAAATTTTACCTCATTCCATCTGCATGTTCCTTAGGCCTTTCAATTTTATTTAATAGCTTACTATAGCCACTGATACACTGGTTTCAGCTGGGACAGATTATATTTTAGTCCTCATAGCTGATGTAGTGCCTTGATGAGGATTTAGGATGAGAATAAGGTTGACAACATGTGAATGTTTGAGTTGTTGCTGAGCAGTGCTTATGTGAAGTCAAAGACCTTTCATCCTCTGGTGCTGCCTTACCAGCAAGTGTCTGGGAGTGCATGGGAAGATGGGAAAGGATAGAACCAGCATAGCTGACCCAAACAGGTAAAGGAGATGTCTCATATCATGTGATGTCATGCTCAGCAGTAAAAGATGAGATCATTTGGTCAGGGTGGGATGGCTGCTATGTCTTGGAAATTGGCCAGGTATCAGTCAGCAGGTGGAGTGTAATTGCATTGTTCATCACTTGCTTTCTTTATTGTTTTTCTTGATTTTATTTTTATTTTTTTTTTACTTAACTGTACTTATCGCAACCCAGAAGTTCTTGCTCTTTTCTTTTTAATTCCATCCCACTAGCATGGAGAGTGATTGAACAGCTATGAAGTGCTTAGATGCCAGGTGGGTTAAAACCACATCAACTGGTATTGATAAACTCTCACATTTCTTCCTGTTTAATTGGGTCATGGTATTGGGGAAGTCATTATGAAGTGCATGGGAGGATTAGTGCATGTCTAAACTAAGATTAGGATGAAATAACGTCAATAGTGCCTAACTTGTCACACTCTCACTGGATGAATACTTGTAAAAACAGGAATATTTTCTTAACTGGAACACAGGACTTAGGTCATATCTACTTACTGTCTACATATTTTTTAAGAATTAGCCTGGTATCAAAAAGCTGAGAAAATCTCTTAGGACTATAAAATCTGATTAAAAGCCACTTCTTATACTATCATGCAAGAAGATCTCACTGGTTTTTAAGTAATCTTGTAACAATTTGTGCAAGCTCAGTATGTTCGTGTCAGACCTGTGTAAAATATCACTGTTAAATAGCTGAGTTTGGTTCCTGGGTCTAAATTTTTGATTTGTCATTAATGTTTATCTTTCCCTATCATGCCCTCTCTGAGGTTTCCAACATGATGCTATTGTTAAAGACAGAAATACTTCCAATGAACTTAAAAATTCGCTAATTACCTTCATCTGGTCTTGTTTCATTTTGTCTGTTTCCTGAATGCAGTGTATAGAGAATTGTATAGCACTTGATTCAGAAATGCCTCAGGGCACTGTGGGCTGCTTTTCTGTGACCATCTGACCTGTTTGCTTAAGTTTAAATGGATAAAACCCATGATACCTCTGCATTTCACAACTGAAGAAAGGGAAGGAAGAAACTTCAAGTAGAGATAAGTCACAACGCAGCCCTCAGTTTCATGTATTGCCTGTTATAATGTATTCTCTATTTTATTTGGCAGTCTGGTCACAGAAAATGTAAAATATGTATACATGGTTTTTGGCATGAAAAAATTGAAGAATTTGGCAAGAAAATTTAACCCATTTTATAGGTCTGAACAGAATGTCAAACCTGTCCAAGGTAGGCAGTGTGACTGAAAATCAGAGGTTAGAATCTGTCGTTTTTTCATCAGTTTATCCCTCTGTGTCAAGGGATCAGCTGTATCTGTCATTTCCCTTGTTCCTATAGCTGTTTAACTTGTTCCTGTAGATCTCTATTAATGTTAATTAGTATATATTTCTTCTTTATCATAATCCTGAATTTCTACATGTCTATGCATCTCCCTGCTGGGTGGGAATCATATCAGTGTTATAAATATCTAGAGGGTGGGATTTAAGTGGATGGTGCCATGCTGTTTTTTCTGCTGCTTAGCAAACATTCAGGAAAATCTTATATACTTTGAGGGTGACATGGCACTGGAACAGGATTAAGCACTTAAACACTTTTCTGCACAACTTTGTGTAGGGAACCTTCTCTATTAAGGGAGTTGGAATAGGTAATGTCTGAAGATCCCTTTCAACCCCTATGTTTCTGTGATTCTGCGATTTATTGTGCTTCTGAATCTTTCACTGAGATCTACATAAATGAAACAACAACTCAGTAGTAGGAAATGAGAAGAGATATTATCAAGTTCCTTCAAGGTAAAACAGAAAAAACATATTTCATATAAGATTATTTTTCATTTAAGTATCCACTCTTCTATATCAGTAAGATGTCTCATATGGGAAAAGATTTTAATTTGAAAATCCTCTGTTGTATTTCCAACATGCAGTAGCAATTCATGTCTTTCTAAAGCTTATAGATGACATTTATTTCTAACAGATAAAGTGTTATACTTAATGCATTGAAAGTATTTTGGAAACTGAAGGAATGATGAGATAAAAACTGTTCACAGGTTCATGTTAGGTTATTTTTCTTGCTATATTTCTGCCAGGACCTCCTTGCCAATATTCTTGATCAGTGTCAAAATCATAAGTACTGAAGAAGATGCAAATTTCTAAAATTAAGAAGATCTAAAATTTGAAATTCAACACCTACAAGAAGGCATTTCAGGTTAAAATTCTTTTCTGTTTCACAACAAACTATGGACAGCAGTTTGACACATAGAGGTAATAGAAGAAAAATCACCAAAAAAATCACAGAAGTAGCAGAGAGAACTGTGGATTGTAAAATAATGGAGGGGGGAAAAACAAAAAAGGCAAAAGACAAGAACAAATGTTTTCAAATGAGAATTGGCCTGAAAGATTCTACTTAATAATATAGTTCTCTGCTTTATTATTACATTTTCCTAATGATACAAAAATATTCATTAAGACTTTCCATTTCATATTTGAATTGATAATATCAAAGGTTTTCCAGTTGTAATTGGGGAGACCTTACTAAGAGTAAACATTTTAAAATTACCACCCCATTTTGATGAAATTATAGATAGAGGAGTTTTCTGAGTTGTTATTAGCAATTTCAGTTAAGTCTTGGCATGACAGAGAAATTACAAATATATAAAGTATGCTTTTCCAAGCATTTAAACAGGGTGTGCTGGATGACCCTCATGACTATAAGCAGGTTATCTAGACATCAGCCACAAGGAAATAATGAGAGCTCTCTTACGGGATTTTAAAAAATAATTAATATTCAGGTTCGTAATAGATACGAGATAGAGAGTAGGCATATAATCCTAGTAATCAATATGCTTTTCTAAAAATGCATCTTGTCAAGCAGTTTATTTTATTTGAGAAAATTACAGGTTTGATTATTAGAGGAAATGAGACCAGGCATTTACCTTAGAGGCAATGAGCATTCAGATATTAAAAATAGTGTTATGTTCCAGATTTTGAAATGCTGTTATCAACTGGAAAGACATTTCAGGATTAGGATAGGAAACTGTGAGTGAAAGCATTGAGACTTAAATGGATTTGAAAATTGTATGGGTCACAGAAGAGAATGGTGATCATCATTGAATAGGAGGAGGAGGCAATCTGTCAGCATAGTGTAGATAAAACAGGATGTTTTAATGTTATATTTTAATGACATATAAACAGATTGGAGATAATACCACCCCAGCCTCCTTAATTCTCGAGAATGTGCTTAAAGTGACAGAAGAACATAAAGGGTTTTGTTTATTTACCAGAAACAACTCATGTATGTGAATTCAGAAGAGTTTGAAAGAGGAGAACATGTCACTGATTAGGAAAAGGACAAATGGTTACAAATCAGTATGTATTTATTTTGTGACTGCAAACATGAGAAAGTAATTAATAATACACTAAAGAAAATGATTTCACCATTTTATTCATTGAGTCACTTATCTCACACACAGCTGATAATTTTGATGTCTGCAAGAGTTATTTGGTCCAAGTGATAGAGAATATCAGACTAAGTAATCTAAGTGTGTCTTCTTAAGTTAAATTGCATGAATCAGTATGTAAAATTAGCCTCACTGACTGGAACTAGTGAAATTAAAGCAATATGTAGACAACCTATTAACTTTAGGAAGGAACTGTAATCCTCTTAGTGAGAATGAAAATGAAATGGAGATGGTATAATTGAAATGACAGAAACAAAATCCATAGATTAGTGAATAGCTGAGGAAATACATTAACAATGGATATTATGTTTTTCCATTACTATTAGTTTTATTTTTACACTATTTTTATCCAAAACTTCCAGTGTACTAACATGAATTATTATCTAATAAAATTTAAAGATACAGCAGTTTAAATAATACTGACTTCTGCTGAATGATAATTCATAGACTAAGTGTGTTATTATAAGAAATACAAGGAAATCTCAGTCCAAAATAAGTAGCATTCAGTTTCACATCCTGTTTTCTTTTAAGACTGTTTTCTGAGAAGGAAAGTAAGAATCTTCTAGCTTCTACTTCTTGATGCTTCTCTTAGCACCTATAAAAGGTAGATATCTTTGATCTTAGTACTCTTGTACAATAATTTCAATCTTTGATGAAAATTTTTGACATTATTAAAGAGTAATGGCCATGGTTAGAAAACCACTGAGTAAATATTTAGGATCATACATATAAAATGGGCCACTATTGAATTTAATGTCAATAAACAGATTCATAGTTTTCCTCTGGGCTAGTCTGCAAGAAATGGCAATTTGATTTTTACTTTCATATCACTCCAGGAGGAAGATGTGGTTTCCTGCTAAAGAACCAAGAATTGGTAGCCTAGACTCATTCCCAGGCTGCCTTACTGATGAGTATGCCTACTATGATATGCAAGAAACAAGATTTTGGGATGGATAAGTGCACTATCATCTACACCGAGCACATTCTACAATCTACTTAAAACACTTAAGAAAATAACTCATTCTGTTCTACATTGTTTATTTTTTGTTGTTGTTTTATTTGTTTGTTGTTTTCCTGGTAGATTTTCTTCCTTTCCCCCCCCCCCCCCCTTACCCTCATTTTAATAGTCCATCACCACTCCACTTAGAAACATGATATAGGTGAACAGGAAAAAAGAAGTAAATTTAGGCTGTGGTAAACAAGAATAGTACCTGCTATGAAAGAGTTTTGGCAAGATGATTCAATTTCTTTGCAAGATGATTCAATTTTCTGGTAAGACTGCAGATTCTGCTTCCTATCAGCTTTGTTTCTCTTACTAAGGAGCTAAAACAAAGGAATGTTTTAAAACAAGGCCAGGTAATTTCATTACTTGTGATCATAGCGTAACAGCCATTATACCATTTCCCATAGCTTACTTCCACTGGCTCTTACTCTGAAATTGATATTAAAATTAAATTAGTAGAAGGTCTGAGTACTTCCAAGGAACTGAGGAATCAATGAATGTGTTAAATTATTATTTAGGGTTGACATAGACACAAAATAATACTGGCATGCAGAGAATATAACTATGAGGTAAGGTGACTGCCTTCCTCAGCCACTTTGTAATGAAATTTGTTATAGCTTTCTAAACAACAGCATAAGCAAATAAGCCAAAGTATTGCAAGGAAGAAGAGGCAGAATAAGATAGAAAGGATGTAGGAGGGTTCAAGTTCTGAAATATCATTGTGTACTTGTAAATAGTATAAAAGAACACTTGTTCAAGTTTCTGAGAATTTCCTACCCTTTCACATTGTTGCTGCCATCAGCTTACTATTGATGACTGCATTTCTTCTGCTAATATCTCCCAGGATATTACGCAGAACTATTTTCATTAATGTTAGACAACATAGATTTTCAAGTTTACAATTGAAAGATACACTTTATGAGCATAAATTCAGATTGATGTATAGTAAATCAGTGCTAAATAAATTTAATTTATTCATGCTCATAATAATGCAAAACAGCTAAATTTAGTAGCTTGACTAAGATTATGTAGTTCAGAGTGCCCCTAGGCACTACTACCTCTCAATACCAAAAGCAATGTTATTTTTGACACTTCCAAATGAAGACAGAAGAGAACAATCTTCTCTTTTCAGTTGGTGCATATTGTATTCTTCAGATAGGCAAAATCTCACCATTTTGTCAGATTCTCGTAAAAGTTTTAACTCTTAGGTAATAATTATAGCAGTTTAAAGGGCTGAATGTAAGACTGTAATGCAACTCCAAATTGTTTTATTTATATGTTAAAAATCTCCAACAATGTATTCTTTCTAAACAAAATCTCTTTATCTCTCTGATAATTGTATAGATACAAGGAAGTGGCATTCAATAGTGCTAATTAGCTAAACGCTCTTTAAAGAACTACTAAAATTTCATTGAGAAGCTCAATAACTGTGTACTGGAGTTTCCTTATTGACAGCACCTTCACCTCCTATAGAATGTATTGTATATCTGATGTAATGAATGCAGAGTCTGTAAGTCCAAATAACTGCTTGAATGCAAAGCTATATATAACAACTGGCTATCAATTTAATTTCATAAAATTTAGAAAAAAAAAAAACAAAACATTTTTGTTGTAGTTGGCAGGAAAAGTCTGCAGTGTAGACAAACATATTAAAAACAGTTTCTATAACTCATGTTGTTGTTGTGATGTTTGTATTTGACATAGTGAAAAACAGGTATTAGCAAATCCCTTTACAAGACTGATTAGAGGTCAGGCCACTCTGCAGGGCCACTCTGCCCCTGACATGGAAGTGCATATGAAGCAAAGATGTGTCTCTGAATTCCTCAGTACGGGGAATAATTGCACACAGTTGCAGATGGTCAGCTCCACTGATGCAGATTCTTCTGAGCATGGCATGCAGGATCTTGTTCATCACTAACAAAAATGCATAGTTAATGGTGGTGACTGCGGAGAAATATGCAGTATTTTTGGAGCAGTTCTCATGCTTAAAAATTGTTACTGATATCTCTATTTATATTGGAAATGCAAAGTATTTCCTATTTACATTCTCTTTTTCTGTCCTGTTTTTGGAGATTTGTCATATCTGAATAATTCCTTTTTCTAGGCTGGTAAGTCTTGATCTTTCTTTGTTTTCTTTAGCAGGAGCTGTTCTACAATTCCGAACACCTTCCCTACTTGCCTCTGTACCTCTTCTGCTATATATATATTTTTTTTTAAAAAAATTTTTTTTTTTTTTTACTTGAGCTCAGAAAGATGTATAGAATTAAAGGTGTGAACCTACTAAAAGGCTATTCAGTTATACCAACTCTTGCTTTATTTCTGTAGCTTTTTCTTATTCTGTTCCCTTTCTACAGCTTCTAAGGACTTAGGCAATGTTTTATTGTCTTATCCAAAATGAGCTAAATATCTTCTTCCAAGGTTGCAATGGTTTCTTTAAAGCCCCTTGTTAGGCATGTATAGTTCAGTTTGTTTTTCTGTGAGAAGTACTTTGTCCCTATCAGTGTTGAATATCATCTGTCAGTTTATCACCCAGACACTCAATATCAAGAGATGAATCAATGTTTAGTGAATATAATGACATATAATAAAGAATGGTAAGAAGCTCAATCTAAATAGCATAAAAGACCATGACAAAATTACTTTGCAATTCCACTGAAGCAGAGTGAAATCCATTTCCCTATTTAGTGGCATTTCACATGAAGAGCAATTAGCTTTGCATTTAAACCTCAGAGAAGTTTGGGGGTATAAGAAGAAACATTCCTTTGGTTTGTGTTTTTAATGGAAAAGATGATGTCAGATGGGATACTTTAAATTGAAGTTACCAAGTCTGAAACTGGGGTAATGGGGAAGGATTCTTCTTGACTTATGGGAACCCATGTGGTGAGCCTCAGAATACATGTCCTTAAACCTATGGCAGGCTTAACAGCAATAGCAAGAACAAGTTAGGACAGGATTTGATTATCAGGAAGGTTCTTTATACATTTCTTTTACAAAATTTCTCTATTGTTTTTCTTGGGAAATGATACAGAAACATTTTTTTAGATTCCAATTAAATTTAAAGTGTATATATATATTCAAATTTTTCAGACAGGGTAAACTTGATCCCTAGGAATCAAGAGTAATAGATGCTTAAAATAGTTCAGGAAAAAAAAAAAATGGTACTGGCCATATATCTTATGTAATTTTGTTACATAATAGGTATGTTTTTAATATTGAGTATCAAAGATGACTATAAAATCCATCATGTGTATGTTTCTGATTATCAGTCCAGTAGGGACTAGGGACTCTTGACATTTCTTACAAGCCTCTTAGTAACTCAGAAAACTTGGACCTTGAGACCTTGACTATGTCACTCAGTTTTTCTCTGTGAAAAATATTCTGTCTGTAAAATTTATATTCAGTGCTGCCGCCACTGAGTGTGTATGGGGGGAAGGGAGTAGGGAACATGAGAAGAAAATGGTGTTCAGTAATCAATCGTTTCCATCTTTCTAATTCTTCTTTAGGAAGATTTTGGTTTTTTGCTAACTTTGTGTTCTATAAGTTAAGGAAAAGGGGGGCTGTTCTGTCAAAATGGATGTGGTGCATGACTCTTCAGGCTTTGCCTGCAGCTCACCTAATAATCATTAGGTAGCTTAGCCAGCAGACAGCGGAAGCACACTCAAAGCTACCGAATAAAGAATCTGAATAAATTTTCTGTCAAGAACTTCAGGGCTTGGAAGAAAAGCAGGATGTCATTTCATGCAAAAGCAGTAATTTTAGCATTTTGTGTCATAAAATCCAAGGTCAAACTCATCATAATGTTGAATAATCCTTGCTTATGCAGCTCATAAGTTTTAAAATAAAAATGAATAATTCTGCTTAATAGTACAGTGCAATAAGATAACCACACTTAATTGATACATTGTTGTGAGTAGAAATTTGAGTTTTATTAAGTAAAAAGTCACAATAACAGCAGTTTTTAAGTCTGTTTTTAAGAGAAAATTTTGCTCAAAGTCACATAACACAGGATGAAAAAGAAACAGAGTTCCAGCTGTGAAGAACAGAAAGAACAGCTGGACAAGGTTAGGAAAAACATCCTTCTCCATGCTCTGCAGCTCACCTTTGTTCCCAGAAGAAACATGGTGTATGTTATTGGCATATAAGGCATTGCTTAGAAAATGTGAACAAGCAGACGGGGCTTGGGTCCTGTGGTATATAATCAAACTGCTGAAAGAGAATAGTGAAAGGGATGATTAAAAAGTCCTGAAGTGCTCAGTAGTATCTACAGTGACAGAAAGGGTTATACCAACTGAGGAATTTGAGTAAATAACAGCAGCAACAGTAAGAATTAAGTCAAGGTATGTTCTCCTTTAAAAACAGTCTGTTGTACTTTAACCATAATAGCTGAAATTATTAAGTAGAATGTATGTAAAATGTCAAAGTCAGTAAGATAAAACATTTCCAGTACTAGAAAGCCATAAAAGAAGAGTTTGTGACACTGCAGAAAATGTGCTTTATGAAACAGACATCAATATTTTGAAGGCGCATCTTAATCAAAAGTGGAAGCTTTGACAACATAACAAGTTCAAAACTCTGAGATAAATAAGGACCTCGGTAAATACCAGAGATCTTTAAAAATACCAAATGAATCGATATATATATATACACATATATATTTAGTGGTTCTGCCTGGTAATCATTTTAGTGCCTTCAAAATGTTATTTGATTTGAAAAAAGATTGGTGATGCAAATCTAAAATCTAATATCAGAGCTATTGCAAAGTCTGTTATAAAACTTTGTAACGCATATTGGATGTCATATAAACTCTTTCAGTAATCATTTGTCAGATGTTAATGTAAATTTTATTAAAATCCCAGAGGAAAGCATGAAAACAACTCATGTCATTAAGTAATGAAAGACTTTCTCTGATTTATTTATATACTTCTATATCATACTTACCAACATATAATTGTTAAATATATTCATATTTTGTGATAAATACATGTAATATTTGCCAGACAGTATTTATTTTTCTTATCCTGTCCCATGAAAATGTGTTGTACCACAGTTGTGTGTGATAAAAAGTTATTAGCTAGGTAACGCTAAGGAAAAGTATTATGTCAGACAGAGATTCATAATGGATCTTCCTCCAGATTTTTATTTCCTCTTAAGAGGAATTACTGGTATGAGTTTCTCCTGAAATACAAGCCTAATGGCAGAGATCTATTAGGAACAAGTAAATTGTCCAGAAAACAGGTGACTAGACTCTGCAAAGGAACAGAAACATGGGTGGCATGGATGCACCTTGGATGCAAGGAAACATCTCAGACAAGATGCTACTCTGTGCTGCTCTGAGCCTGAAGTGGAAGACCATCTGTAATTCTGGCCACCTTGCTATCTGATTGAAGATCCCCACAATGTTCACCTTGCTGAATAGTTGGAGGTACTTTCTTCATGAACTGTTCAGATAAAATGATATTCTTAGCACTAGCCTCAATCTGACAGGCGCTTTTTTGTTGTTGTTGTTTTGTTTTGTTTTTGTTCAGGCTACCTAACAAAACCAGAAGACTTGAGAAGATATTCAGTGCAAACTAAGTGAAGCCTACTTATGGTGACTTTCTGGTCAGTGGGTTTGATTAGCAGAGCTCATCACTGCCCCAGCACCATATTGGACAGTTCTGGGGGAAGGAACACAGCAGACTTTGCCTTGCCAAGTACTCTTACCAGTGCTGTCCTTTTTTTCTTTTCTCACAGAAGGAATGTAGTTTACAGAGTACAGAGGGAACTATTCCTACAGAAGAACATTTGTTAAATGCTGTTCAGCAGATGCCACCTGGATGCTGAAATATCCTTCCAGCAGTAACTTTTATTTGCTGAATAGTCTATTCAGAAAATTGACATTAATACATTGTTGGGTTTTTTCCATTTTTCATTCCAATACTTCTTTGCACTGCCTTTTCCTCCTTCATTTGCTGACTTCACAGATTATTATTTTTTTAATTTACTTTTTATTTGTGAAAAGATTTCTCATTTTTAAAAAACTCCTTTCTTCCCTTCCTTCTTTTCTTTTTTGATTCAGTCTGTTTCATATCCAGTTTCATATTTTATCTCTGTTTCTGTGCAGTCAGATTTCACTGAAGTGCGTCTCTTCAAATATCCCATCTCACTAGAATTTTCCCTTAGGTGCCAAAAGAACAGTTGTATCCTCAGTCCATTAAAAATACATTGACTATCAGCAAAGTCAGAAAAAAAAAAAAAAAAAAAAAAAAAAAAAGGCATTAGAAGAATAGTTATTTGTTATTTAGAATTCAGTTGCAGAGAGCAGTGATTTTTTTAATGTAAAATTAAATTAAAATGAAAGAAACACACATATCCTATCCCAACTAGAGCCATAACCTTCTCATATGCTCTGTGATGACCACCTCCCACTGAAACCAGCAGAAGCTTCTTGGCATCATGTCCCAGAGGTCAGCATTCTGCAGCTGCTTTGGAAAGGAGCCAAATAGATTGCTCACAGATATGTCCTCCCTCTGAAGAACATTTAGCCATCAGACTCTATGCCAAAAGGAAGGAATCTGGTGAGAACATCCTGCTACTGTAGTGCTGCCCTCAGGAGAAACCTTTTCTGACAGAGTGTAAATGTCTTTTTCTCCTTCCTTTGAACAACAGTGGACAGAATTTGTGGAAAGTGTGCATAAAAAAGCTGAAATACAGCATATTCTGGTAGATATTTTAAAGACTCCATAGAGTAATTCTGGCTAATTAGCTCATACATGAATGATGTAGAATAAACAACTTAGAAAACAGCAAGTCGGAAACTTCTGACAGTGTCAACAACATGAAAAGTAATGTAAATAACAGCATTAATTCTTCTTCTTTGTAATTATATTTCTGTAGCAACTCCTCTCAAAACAGTGCAATTGCCATAGTGTAAATAACCGAAGGATACCACTCATTGTATTTCCAAAATATTTTATGAAGCGAAGTGTTTATACAGGATCATTTGGATAGCTAAATCCAGAATATTACATTCATTTGATTCATGTGAAAATTCCCAGTGCCACCTATTGGCAGAAATAATAAAATGTTAGATAATGTGGTGCTGCTCGTCATGAAATTTATTTATCCTGAGAACATGGGGGAAACAAATGTTTGCATTTCATATTTTAAAATACTAGTACTAGTATAAATACTAGTACAAATATTTCCATTCTATATTAGTATTAAATTCTTAAGAGGCATGCTAATAATTTTTTATTCCTGATAAAGATATTTACTTCCCATGTGCTCCTGCCATGAGGCGGAGACAGAGATGGCTGATATGCAAAATACCTGCCTGCAAAGAGCCACCCACCACCTTGACAGGACTTCTGAAATGTGTCAGATACATTAGATAAACAGCAATCCCTTTTTTGTTCCTCAGGTAATTTGTGAGTGAACAACACTAAGGAAGCCCTGAGCAGCATACAGTTCTCGCTAGAAAATAATTTACACTGAACTATTTAAAGAATTCTGGTGATTGTTTGCCTTTCCATGGCAATATAAATAATCATAATGTTTGTGCAAAATTCTGTTCCAAGCTTTTTACCTCAAAATTTTGACATTTGAATAGGAGTGTTTCTATTTATTCATTCATCTCTCAGGGGAAAAGAAAAAAATCTTTAAAAATAATTACTTGTACCTTCTTAGTAGTTTTTATGTACTTAGAACCAAAATATGTCAGAATAAGTTATGGAAAGGAAGATCTCCAACCATGGTCAATGCTTTCCCCCAAATCCTATCTTTCTTCTGCTGGGAACCAAACATGAGTCCTTGCCATGGCAAAAGAGAGTGTAGGAATAAATACAATGCCCAAAGTGCACGTAGGGGCAACATAGCCTGGTAAGACTTGGTCACACCATCTGCGCTCATCATGCAAAGAAATTCAACATCAGCTCAGCTGCTGAAAATAAGTGGCATGAATGTTTTCATGTGGTGTAGTTTGGGCACGTGGGAAAAGACAGACAAACAAAGAGGGTCTGGCAGAAAATAGGTACAGAGGATATAAAATTAATCTGGAGTTGCTGAAAGACTTTAAGAATTGTGAGAAGACAAAAACTTTTTATTGAATTTAATGAGTTCAGCTGCCAATAGAGACTCCTAAACTTCAAGCACTGGCAGAACTAATTGACATTAAACAAGTATTAATGAGCATTTACATGTCAGTGTATTTCATTTGTAAAATATATCAGCTGGAAAACCATATGTACTTTAAAAAATTTCAAAATTAACACTTTGATATCAACCCCATTTATTATATGTTCTTACTCTGAATTTAACCATTTGCCCAAGTGAAGGTGGGCTTTCAGTACAACTTGGAGGTTAATGTGAATACACTTACAATTTTTACATAATTAGTTCTTAACAATTATCAAGTTAGAGATCTAGTTAGTACTTTTTTTATTGGTTTGAATTAACTTTCAAATCCTTTCAGAAGGAAAATTAATTCCGAACAGCAGTCTTGTGACTCTTATAGATGCAGGCCACAAGTTAATAACAAACTTTTTATGTTGCAATATGTGTACCACTCACCATTTTTGCAGCATCCTCAGAGGTAACATTTCCAAGCTGTTGGGGCTGAGACTTCCTGGGCTTTGCTACTAACCAGCAAAAACAATAATTCTTTTAGCTCTTCTTCCATGAAGTTTGTAAATAATAATAATAAAAAAATTCTCTGTAAGTCCTTTTGTTTGTCTCCCAACATCATTAAGCCTTAAGAAGGAGAAGCATAACCCACTGGTATATGAATAAATATAGCTTATAGCTCTAGCTATATATTTAGTTATATAAATATAGTTATATTTTTTTCTAAAGGGTGCCTTCTCAAACTTACATGCATGAAATTACTCAGTTTAAAAAATAAAAATTAAAAATTTAAAAGAAAAAAACCTGCTTGTCCTGGAACAAAAGAACAGCAATAGTTGCAGTTAACAAAATCTTTGTCATTAGCTGATAAAGAAGCACCATGAATAGTGCTGAGGGTCTTATCTTTACCATCATTATTGAAAGGAACTCTACCTGAACCTCTCCCAAATGAAACAGTAGATTTTTTAAGCTGATAATTAAATCCCCAGGGGGAAAAACTAAATAAGTGTGTGCTACATTTGATAGGGCAGAGTTTTTGGAAAGAGAAGTTCTGTGAGGCAGCTAGGTAATGATACTAGATAATGGCTATTGCTATGGGATTCACAGCAACAGCCACAGCACCTGACTTCCTGATACCTCCGATCTGTAAAGTGAATTAAACTGAATATTTTCACCAATTTGAGAAAAGAAATGGGCAAGACTAATCTGGATCCTCAAATGTTCCTTTGATCTAAAGGAAAAAAGATAATATGGGGTTATTGATTTTTTATTTTTTTTCCTCCAAATATCCTTATCAATACACTATCTGGTATTTAACTGGCCTTAAATACTTCCATTCCTCTGCTATGCTATATCCACCTGCTATTGATGCATTTCCTTATGAACCTTGCATTATGCAAAAGTGTAAATGCCTGAATAAAGTGTCTGGGGCACTAACAGTGCAATTGCTACGTGAGAGCAGTACAGTAGCATTTGCTATTTCCAAGGCAAACTGGGCATGTAAGGTTCATTACCTATCATCTGCCAACTGTTCCCATTAGTACGTTTGTTCTTTAGGACTTGGCTTTCTTGCATCTATGTTTCATTTCACCCTTGCTAGGTTTTTCAGCTTTCATGCAACTAAAAAATACAAAATAAGGAGCCATAGTGTTTACTGAACGGAGCCTTTAATACAGAAAATAATTTGGTCATATTTCAGTTACTCAAGCAGAAGTTTAACAAGTGTTCCCATGAATACAATAATTTAAAGACAAAGCAGAAATGTTTCTTTTCCTTGATATTTTTAGATCATGGGAATATGTGTATTGATCATTTCAATTATTTTACAGATTTTAAAAATATTTTAAGGTAGTTGTCCTGGCATTTTCTATAGTTTGGAAAGCTTGCAGTCCCATCTGCAGATAGCCATGACTTTGGCACTGAATTTTTCTTTGACCTTTCCAAATCTAGATAATTCTGCTAGGCCATCAGCCAAGAATGACACTGGAAAGAGATAAACAACTACTCAAAATCACAGGTGACTTTGTCAGGCTGCAACATGTAAAACTGATTACAGACTTTCTAAAAACAGAGAAAGAGTTTTGAGTAAACAATTCACTGTCCTCCAAGGGAAATGCTTGAAATGTTTTATATTATCTGAACTAGGGGGGAAAAAAAGGAAAAAGAAAAAGAAAAAGAAAAAGAAAAAGAAAAAGAAAAAGAAAAAGAAAAAGAAAAAGAAAAAGAAAAAGAAAAAGAAAAAGAAAAAGAAAAAAATATATATATATGGAAAATGCTTTTCTACTCATTGAACTGAGGACCAAAGTTCTTGTCCTGGAAGAAAAGGAGGGAAAAAAAACTAATCATTGAAATAGATTTTCTCTCCTTGGGAAATTTCATCTGAGACTTGACAACTTATGTGTGCGAATGGTTTGTATTAAGATCTTGGTAAATAAAAGCTTTTATTTTTTACCGGAAAATGAGCATGAAAATAGAAGGCAAGTGTCAGAACATGGAATTTTGCTAAATCAGAAAAGCAAAGAAAAAAAAAATTCAAATATGAGAAAGTGTGTTTTGCATTTCTCAGGTGTAAACTACATGTCTTCTTGCACTTCTCTGTAAAAACTGCACATTTCTGGAAGAATTTTCCTTGATTGTTAATTCCAATTAAAAATGTCCAATTCATATCTTAAGATGATGCTTAAACATATTTTATAAAGGAAAGCATCATAAAGAACTTCAAACTTTAGAAATGGCAGAAATAAAAAATTACAGAATTAATAAGGAAGGGAAAAGAAATCATTTCCTACTTGTGTTTCTAGCCAGCCTTATACTTTATCTGTTAGGCTCTTACCGAGAATGTGTTTAGTTTAAGGAGAATTTCATAAAGCTTCATTACAGGTGAAGTTCAATTTAGAGAATTGCTTTTCTCAGCCTCAGTCATGCTTTTACTTTCTGATGTGTAGGCGATCAATTTGTTCAGCATGTTTTTTACCATGGTAATAGCAACTTCCAAAACAAAAGAGCATCGGTGATTGTATGTGCATGGTACTACATTTGCAAATGCTTAATGAATAGTGCAGTTTGCACAATTTCGAAGCAATTTTAATTATGTTTAGCAGAAAATAGAAGTCATGACCAAGCTTCAAATGCATCTTGGTCAGATCACAAGCAAGAAGTCCCCTGACTTGAATACAAACATTGTCAGACTGTTTCAGAGAACTCGCTTAGGATTATGCTTTCTAAAAGTTCACACTGTAGATGCCATGGTTCTTATGCTTTTAATTTCTTTTTTTATTTTTTAACCAAGGACTTTTGCTGTCACATCTTTTGAACTGCCCACTGGAAGTTAGAACATTGTATGTTAGTGACAGCTAACTTTGGGGATTTCAACTGTAAATTTTTAATGGTAAGGGACAATTGTAACAATAGTTAGCTGACATGAACAGTCTCATGATATCCTCTAATGAACTGCAATCCTGTTATAAATCATATGTCCCTATTGCTTACCTGACACTCATTGAAGTGATATTATTTTTGTAGTCCCTGTTGTCTATATCTAACAATATTTTCAGCTTTTCTACATGGAAATCCTTCCCACTGTGCAACATTCCTCAAACCAGACAAACTGTCAATTACATATCTTTCATTAACTTGTAGTCAATTTCCTTATGTTTGTCTTCTACAAAGATGAGGACACAATAATATGTAAGTGCATTCAAAGTGCATGCCTTCAATAATTCAGAAAAATATGTTTGTGTTAAGTTCACTCATGTTTTCATTTTCCTTTCCATGTGTTTAGGAAATTCTGCACAAATGTGTGCAAGAACGTCTTGATGGTGAGGGTGATGGAGCACTGGAACAGGCTGCCCAGGGAAGTTGTGGAGTCTCCTTCTCGGTAGATATTTAAGACGTGACTGGCTGACTACCTGTGCAACCTGGTGTAGGGAACCTGCTTTGGCAGGTGGGTTGGACTCAATGATCTCTGGAGGTCCCTTCCAACCCCTATGATTCTGTGTTTATTCCTTAGTGGAATTACTATTGGAGATAGCAATTCCACTAACTCCACCAGCTCTCTTTTTTTCTTGTCTGAACAAATGAAGCTTTCTTTGGCTCCTGCAGTACAGCAGGCTCTCCAGACACACCCTTCTAGAAGTCTTTCTCTCCACCTGTTTAGTTCTGCATTTTCAGTTTAAAATTATAACACGTGATATACCCAGCCTATTATACTTTAATATTAATAGTTCAGTATTTTTACTGAGCAGATATATAACTTCATCTTAAAGATAATTCTTAAGATTTAATCTTCATAACACATAGCCACCTTCTATCGGTGGGCTGTACTCATTCCAAATCATCAGTGTATCTTGGTCATTCCCTTTGATTGTTCAATTTTTTGCATATATTGTATTTCTATTGCATCAAAAAGTACCATGTGTATTTAGCACTGTGTGCTGATATCTGTATCATTTTTATGAGCTTTCACATTTCCTTCAGGCTTTGAGAGCATCCAGCTCTTCCTATATAATATGACAATCTTTATTTTAATGGTGTTTTTCAACCCAGTATCTCAGGCAACATTTTTAGCGTGCTTTTGCTCCTTCTGATGAAGTCATTAATACTAATTGCATGGTTTTGATGGGAAAACAGATTTATTATGCAACCACTGTTCTCTAAATAGAATGCACAGTGCTCTTAATTTTAACAACAACCTGCATCTAGCATTCACAGTCAATAACAATTTGCAGATAAAAATCAATCAGCCATACTTGACTGGCCTGTATAACTGTCCTACCATGCTTAACTAGGCTTGTAAAATCTCAGCTCATCCAAAATTCCTGCTGCTTTTATTTAGATAATCTTTTTCCCCTCTCTCTCTTTTTTCTTTTTCTTTTTTCTTTTTTTTTTAATAACTTGAATAATTAACTACTTATAACAGAATTAAGATTGAAACTAATCTTCTGTTATATGTCAAATTTTCAATTATTATCCCTAAGAGAATGAAAAAAAAGGAGAGTTAGGGGGAACAGTAAAATGTATGGATTGCCTTTCAGGGAATGATGCTTTTGAGACTTTCAAATGTTTTGAAAACTATTAGGAAAAAAAAAAAAAAAAAAAAAAAAAAAAAAGACTTATCTAATGTTATTTTAAAACCCCTTTATCATTTACATCCTAAATTATTTTATGTGTTTGAAACTTGACGTATAATCAAAATGCGGGAACCTGTACTGGACTCTGCTCTGATAAGAAGGAAATATTTTTAGTACTTTGCTTCTGGCATGAGAAGTCAGGAGATTTTAAAAATCTATAAAATCAATCACACGCTTTTTGTAAAAGTGTTTGAGATACACAACTCAGTAGGATTGCGTAACAGTCAAGTATAGCTGTATAAATCCCACACTACATCAGGGCAGAAGTTACTAATTCAGCATTTTTATTAGAACAAGAAGGTGGAAAACATGCATAGAAAATCCAGAAAGGCCTGAAGGGCATGACTGATCTTTTCCTCCCAAGGTTTGTCTGGAAGTAAGGTAAGAAGAACTGGGACCAAAAAAAAAAATAAAATAAATAAATCCTGTGTAATAAGCCAATAAGCCAAATTTCTGAGGTTTGCTTATCAGTTTTGCCTTTCTATAATCCCTTTTCAGAGCCACTCAAGAAAGATTTTCTTCTGTGATATGCCACTATGCAAATGACATGTGCTGAAATCTGCCCTCGCCCAGGGGTGCAGACACATTCTGCCATCTTCTTTCTCCCCTTCCCTGGAGTTGACTTCAGGTTCATAGGATAATAACACAGATATCAAAGCAATAAATGTCTGAAATTAAGCACAAGTTAAATTACCTGGCTGGATAGGAATTAGATTACGCAACCTCTGCAGAATGACAGTTTAAAAGTACTGCTTTTGGAGCAGAAATGCTTGGCCACTTGAGACTTATTTCTCAATACACCATGTAAGAGAAACTGTTGATCTTGGCCTGAACCTCTGATTGACCACCTGAGGCAAGTGACTGGTCAGCTATGGGAGCACAGGTGAAAGTAATTCAGCTGTGCTCCTGGAAGGGGTGGAGCTTGACTCCCCCTCTCCTAGATCTCATTTAAGGGCTGACCACCACTAAGGCAGTATCGCTTTCTGGATACTGTGCTTTTGTGGAGTTTTTGTGGTGAGCCTCAACATTGGTGAGCATCCATCTTGACTGAAAGCCTCAGCATTGATGAGTCTTTTCTTAAATACCCTCTGGCTCTCCATTTACTCTGTAATTACAAATATGCACTTGTATCATTCCAACTATATACATCAGAATTCAGAATATCCCCCCCTTTTGTTCTGGGTTCTTTTGGTAGTTGAGGACAATTTTAGACTATAAGTCTATAAGTAGTGTTTCTACTGGAAGTATAGTTCATAATAATACCAGATTTTTTTGCATAACTATTTTTACTTGTCAAGGGAAGTGAGGTGTTAATATTCTAAGCAGTAACGAATAGTGACATCTTTTACAGTGAGTTGTTCAGATTAGTTGTACTTCACACAACAAAAGCATTGTCCCGAAATTTTTCAAATATATATTTCCTTACTGTCTGTAAATGCTTTCCCATACATACAATATGGGGAGAGCATAAGACTAACCTTATTAGAATTTCTAATTTAATGTATACCTTTAACTGTAGAAGCTTTCACTGAAAAAGGGAAAAAATAATTAAAATATAGTAGAGGTTATTTCACTTATGGATCTCTTCCTCTCTCTCTTTTTTTTATTTTTATTTTTTTATTTTATTTATTTGCAGGGTTCTTCATCTTTTTGACTATAATTTTTTTCTGCTCTTCTTAGAACTTTATCTACATGTGAGATTCTGTGTTGAATTTCTTTTGCCATTACATAGGGAAAAAAAAAAAAAAATGTGTAAAAGATTTAGAAAGTCTTTTCTCTATCTGCCCAGAGTTTGAAAAAATTAAATAATTTCATCTGTATCAGACTTCACAGCAGGGTTGTTTTGGCTTGATTGAATAAATGAGAAGTATCAGAGAACTAAAAAGAAGTCCATGTCATTGATTACAATGTAGAAAATAATCTGAGCATAGTAATTTCTCTACTTTTTTTTAACTATGCAAGACAGTATGAAAGCAACTGATAGGTAATATCAGCACACTGGAAAAAAAAAAAAAAAAAAAAAAAGTGTTTTCTCCAGCCAATATCCTCTTTCTTTTACAATTTAACTTGAAAAGTGGTTCCACCTGAACCAAATGAGATTCAGCAAGGCCGAGATGTTGCAATTTGATTCTGGTGGATGAAAAGCTTGCCATGAGACAGTAACATGCTCTCGTAGTCTGGAAGATCAGCAGTGTTTTGGACTGCTTCAAAAGAGCTGTAGCTAAAAGGGGAGTGATTGCTCCCCTCTCCTTTATCCTCCTCAGGCCCTATCTGGAATACTGCATTCATGTATGGGGCCATAACATAAGAAAAATGTGGAACTGTTTGGGTGGATCTAGTAGAGAGCTACAAAGATGATCAGAAGGCTGAAGTACCTCTCTGAATTTATGTTGTGCATATCTCATTATGACAACTTCATATTCAGTGTTCATAAGCTGTAGCAAGGAAACTTGAATGGAGAATGGGATGGTAATCAAAATGAGAATGATTAGGATCATGGAATAATTCAGGTTGGAAAAGACTGCTAAGATCATTTTGTCCAACCATCAACAACCAAACTAATTTGTAAGCACTGTTTTGGACTCCTTACCCACAGAAATTTTCAGAATTTGATTGGACTGAATTAGGAACTTGCTCAAATGCTGGAGTTTGCTTACTTTTATCAGCAGAGTACCAGCACAATTTTGAGCACCCATGAATTTTGTTTGACCATGAAAGCTGTGCTGATGTCTTGCTGAACAGTTTTGAAGTTGCATTTTAAAGTTTCTGTGATGATCCAGAACGTCAGCCAGGCTGTTTTCAGTTTGACGTGCATTGTGACACTGATTCTGTCGTATGGTTTTTGGTTGGTACAGAGAGTTGGTGAAATGTGTTTGCATTTAGCTGCAAAAAAGCACTTGAACACCAACATCCAATTTGTACCAGACTGAAAATCCCATAGGATTGTGAAAGCCCAGAGAACTGCATACACTCAGAGTCCCAGAGAGGCTTATGAGATACCTGTCAGCTCAGGTCAGCTATTTCTGGGTCTGTGAATCTGTACGGAGTTAAAAGCAATGCTTTCAGACATTAAATTTAATAATCTCCCTAGCTAAAAAATGAGTGATGTGTAGCCTTTTGAGACTGCACTTGTCACCTTGGATACCTAAGAACTTTCTCCATTTAGCAATTGGTTTCAGAATAAAGCTTATAGTAATAAACTGAAAATTGTTATTACGCACTAACATATTTAAATGCATTGCATTTCAGTTGCCCTGTCCTACTTACTTTAATCACAAAGCATGTTATAAAAAAACGTGCAGTTTCAATATGAATGATCATTACCTATTCTACTTTGCAAGAACACAGGACTTTAAAATCATTAAAATGTATATTTATACATTAGTGAACTCTAATCTTTGTGTACTCAGAATATGTTTTATAAGGTTATGAAGAAGGAGGATGTCTGCTTTTTTAGGGGGGACTAAAGAGGTAGTGATGGAAACCAAGCGTGGTCTGTCAGACTAATTTATGAGAGCATGTGGTAATGTTGAAATGCTTATTCCACTAGAGTAATCTGATGGAAGACTTTTAACATGGGGGACAGAAACAAGAAAAGGTACTTGCAGTCAAACTAACTTGTGGGCTAACAAGCTACAGGTAATTCTTCTGGGAAGAATGGACCTTGCAAACCAGAGGATTGTGAACCAGGACAGGGAACAGACAGAAAGGGTTTAGAAACATAGAGCTCTGCATAATATAGGGGGTATGCAAGAGAAAGGGGGAGCAGGAAGAACAAACTATGGGGATAGGTACATGTTTCTTAGCTTCGTTTTTTCCAGTAGAATTATTACATTCTTCCAATCACAATGAAAGTGCTATAGGTCAATATTTAGGTAATGATCTAAGTTTCACATTTTGAAAAATCCAAATCCATTTCTATTGAAATTGTAAATATTTGAAATATTGAAAAGGTAATATTTGAGTTAGTCTTCTATGGAAAAGTTACTACATTGATACCTTTTATCATGAACTTGGACTACAGGAATCCCTCAGCACTCTTTTTCTTATTTCACCAAGAGCTGCTTGAGCTCTGGTTCCATAACATTTATCTTGTTTCTTTTATTTCTCAATATATTTACATCCCCTGCATGAATTAGTTACTTATGGAATCAAATTCCTCTTGCAAAGCAAAAAGATCAATTCTAGAGGACAGCCTGTCTTTTCTGGACATTAGTACCTGGTGTGTTCAGAGGAACCACAACATTGCCAGGCTGGTAATAAGTATTTAGATTACTTGAGAATCTGACTCTATGGTTTTAAGCATGTGTTAAGACTTGGCTGTTTGAAATCTCAGAGACTTTTTTTCTATGACAAAATTTATTTGTGGTCCTTGAAGTCTAAATTGATAAAATGAAGGTTACCTCCTCTACTGGCCACTGCTACTGTCACTGCAGGTGTTAGGATCTTAGCCAATAATCAGAAAACAGGTGCTTAAAAATTCTGTACCTGAAGAGCAAGGGTACAAGAGTTTGGTTTTCCTAAGGAAGTTTGTGAAATAAAACCTAGGGGATTTTACAGTAAATGTCTTAGAGCACTTTCGAATAAGGGAACTATTGAGCTCACGCCTTGTGGAGGTCCCAGAGTGGACCTCTGGGACTGGTGTCCTAATACTGACTTCTCTAAATCTCTTCAAAATTAGCCCCAAAGCACAGCTTGTCACAGAAATTTCCACAGAGGTACAGGTTCCTGTACAGTAGCCTCTGGTCTCAGATGATCATCCAAAACACAGATTAGGAGAAAAAATCTTACATGTTTAGCAGCTGGACCATGCTGGACCATAAAACATTCATGGTTTCTGAAAAATTTCAGTCCTGCTTTTACCTCATTCAGATTTTTCTCCAGCTGCTATTACATCATGTTACTGAGACTTCCCCCCAAAAAAAAATAAATAAAAAAATATCTAATGACTACATTAATGTTTTGTTTTTATAATAAATCAGTTCAAATATGTAAAACTTTGTTGGTCAGTAAGGACCACACCAGTCTTGTTCTGGTCTAACATAAGTATATCTTCATGTGGACAATGTTTTTGAAGACCAGATCTTATGCCTGAAATATGGGGCCACAATTATGCTTGAACAATGATTCTGATTTGCAGTCTTGGAAAGGTATCCTATGAACAGCATAAGAATATATTAAAATAAGGATGTTCCTCTAGTAAATTAGGCTTCTAACTAAGTGCATCTGCTTATAGGTTTTTTGTTCCCTTTGTCTTCTAACCTTGCAAGGGAACATATGTTCAGGTTTCTGCATTGTTTTGTGATTATGCTTGGGACAGTTGTGGGTTTTTTTATCCATATAAATACTGTACTTTGAAAATTTTGTTTTTTGAATCTGTTCCCTAGCAACAACATTTATCATTTTCAGGCAGTGCAATGACATATCACCATTTAGCTATGCTAATTGTGATTTATTTTCTTTTCTTTTCCAGACTAAGGAAATAGCCTGCACTCAGGGTAATATTAAATTAGTAGAAACAGAGTATAAAAGGAATATTGGCAAACTCAATTTGAAAAAATAGCTAATATATTTATTTGCATGTAGTGAACAAGTTCCTTCCCAGTGAAGCTAATGCTGATGTCAAAAGTAACACCTTCCAGATACCTGTAGCTCACTAATGTTCACTATTTTTAAAAAACAAAAAGATAGAATACAATAAATTTAATGGTTCTTTGCTATAACACAGCAGACAGTTTGTAACAGAAGTATCTTTCCTTTTAGCATTAGCTAACTGCCTGCTGCTTGAATCTGATGTACACAAAAAGAGCTACTCATATTACTGTCTAGTGACTATAGTTCTTTAATTTCAAGGATAGATATCATATGTCAACTGTCAGAGGATCAAATTGCCTGTAAGTTCACATAGGAGATCATCAGTATAGCTTTTTGTCACCTTTTACAACGCACTTCTGGTAGATATCAATTTTTAAGTATGTGCTCAATGTGAATTTCAGTGAGACTTAAGATTGTTTTAATGTCTAATTCATTATTTTATTGTTTAGTAGTTTTTACTAATCAGATTATTATCATATTGTCTTATTTTCAAATCAGACCACTTTACCCTTCTGATAACAGGATGTTCAGCACAACTGTCATCCTAAACGATTTTATAAAACTCTATTAATACAAGTGGCTGAGTGCACATACAGTCTCAAGAAACAGAAGATAATTCCCCTAATGAAAAAACATCACCACAGTCAATAGTGCAATGAGAATATTCACTCAAATTATGCATTATATAATATAATACAGATATCTATAGATAACTTAGGATGTACATTATTTGAAATCATTTTATCAACAGTGTCATTCTGGACTTTGAAGTTTGTATATCCTTGTTTTACACTGAGCTTCCCATTTCATTTAGTGATCAATGAGACAAACAAGTGTGTAGGCACTGGAAGGCAAAACACATTATGGGGATTAGTGAGAGAACAGAAACTTAAATGAGAGAACAAAATAATTAATGGTGAAAAGATGGTATTTTTTTTTAAATATTAGTTTTCAATTACATAAATCATTACTAACTGCTCAGAATGTTAAGCAGGTTGCTTCAGAAGTAGTGTTTCCTATTTGTTTCCATGGGAAACTACAGCAGGCAAATAGTGCACCATAACACCTTCTGACAGAGCAAATCCTCAGCTACAAAATGCTGCTTTTTTAATGTAGTCACTACCTGTCCACATTCACCAGCAATGAAGAAGAGCCTGCATGCCATGCTTATAAAAATCTGCATGGTCATCCAGAACACAGCCTGTCCTTCACTTCCTTGTCATGACTGCTGAAACACCACCTCACAGCACTGGCATCCACTGTTTGACCTCCAAAGAAGTTCAGCAAGTATTGATGAATATCAACGTATGTGGTTTATTTATTTTCTGCTCATAGTGGAACTCAGTGCCATGCCTTTGCTTCATCTGCACTTCATTGTCAGATTGCCCCCCTGCTGCCATCTCTCACGTGGCAACAAAATACATTGGGATTGGAACAAAGGCTCAACCTCTACTGCTGTACCACCACCATCTACCTCTGATGTTATGGGTTAACATAATAAGACAGAAGGCACTACTTTCAGAGCAGCCCTCATAATTTACTTTCTGCGTGAAATGGAAAATGTTAAATAATTTTCACTAAGAACTGAAATTTTGCTTTGAAAACCTCTCGTGTATTCTCAGAGTTCTTTTTGTAATTATATTTCTTTTATCAGAGAAACAGGAAGAAAAGTAAAGCAAAAAGGAGCTGTGAAAATTGAATCACAAGAGACATCCACAAATATCTCAATTTTAAAAATCAGTAGGAACAATTATTTGTTGCATCTTTAAATTCAAGCAACTGTGTTACATATGGAGAATATTTACAATAAAATTGTAAAAATCCTAGAGGTTTCTTGATCATGATGATCAGTAAATAAATAAAATAAAGCAAAATTGTCCCATTAGCAATACAGAGTATAGTGTTGATTTGAAAAGTCTTCAGTACTATGAGTTGGGAAACAGTAGTTCTCAAGTGGACTCTGCTTGATTTTCTGCAACTTGTTATGCAGTTTTACAGTTTTATTCCTTGCAAATCAAGGTGCAGGTTATTCCTTGTTCTCTTTCTCTGTGAGTTCAGTTTCACATTGTTTTTCTATGTCTGTGTATTCTCAGTCATCAGTTAATTTTGTACACCATGGCAGAGACACTAACACATGGGAGGACTTCTTACATAACTCATGTCTTCTTCCTACTGTACTTGAGCCTTAGCAGCAAATGTCACAAACAAGATAGAAGAAGATGACCTCAACAGGACATTTATTAAGATAAAGGAATATTTCAGTTACAGGATTTATTTGGAATATTTCTCTCATACTTAATAAAATTATTAAAATTAATCAAATTATTTTAAAAGAGAATTTGTGACCTGTGTTCCACATATATTTCCATAGATAATCCTCAACTAAGAAACTGGAGGTGCTTTGAGATTATCATATGACACACTTCAGTTCTTTGACTGCTAACTGTTAGTGTCAGGTTTCTGATCCAAACCATCAATTAGAAGTTTGAGGTTTGCTCTCTGGCTTTGCAATGCTCACTCACAACTCAATCTTTTGATGCATAGTATTTCATTGAAGTTTACCTGTTAGACAATTCATGTGAAAGGGAAAGCCTGATTAGAGTCAGAAGGAGCAATATAAAAGCGTAAGATTTTTACTGAATATTTTGTAATGTTGCTTCAAGTTAACCTCAGGTGTTACTTCAGATTCTCAAGGGTATCGTTAGATTTTTCTGTGCAATAAAGTAAAATAAAAAGATAAAAATTAAAAAAAAAAAAAAGTAAATCCTGCTTGTTCAGAGAAAAGATGTCACTGAAAATTTGGCTTGTTATAGAAATTGTCACATAATAAGCTATTAATTTTATAAAATCTTATATCAACCCACTAAACAAATAAAAATGAATGAACTCTGAGTTCTAAATCACTTATTATCAAACTTCTACTTTTACATGGGAAGTGGGAGAAACAGTGGTTTTACAGAATAGTGTAATTGAATAGTCTCCGTTGGAAAATATGCTTAAGTGTATGTGTGCAGAGTGAATGGAGACAAAAGAAATACTGTCAATGGAATTTAACTGAAACTGCAGTCTTTAAAACCCTAACAGTATTTGGTTTGGGGTAAGAATAGAGTGACAAAGAATGTGGCAGAATTGCCTCCTCAAATTTCACACCAGACTTAGTAGGAAATCCCAATGGTTTCTTGGATATTATGCCAAAGTTTTATTATATTATATCACTGCATTCATTTTCTTGTCAGCTGGGAGACATAAATAAATTCTTCTAGATGTGAAGTGATTAGGCAATCAGAAGTTATGATGAGCTGTAGGGGTGGAATAGCAGCATACTTGTGGAAATGGGTTGTACTGTGTCAACTTTGTGACTTCTCGCCCTCTGGAAACCTTAGTATCTAATCTGCAGGACTGCATTTGCCTGGAGACATCAGTTAGCCACAGCAGGGAGGATCCTTATGAAAGGTAATCAAAATCTCTCAGGATGGAATTCCCCTAAGGATTGGCACTAGTAATTGCATGTCTAAAGGCCTAAAAATGCCTCTGACAGCATCCACTACAAGTGCTTTCTGGGAGAGTAGATGTTTAATTCAGAGTCTCTCCACACGTTAAAAATAAATTAGTTGATTGGTCCCTGTATACTCATTCAACAACAAATCAGGACCTGAACAAATCATTCAAGGATGAACTAGAATACACAAAATTTCTCAGGAATTGGGCTGTCTGAGTTTTCACATGAAAATAGATATATTTTGGGAAACTTGTCATTCAGTCATCAACTTCTTCTAACTAGATCACTTGTTAAATTCAAATTTGGAAATCTGCTCAAAGTTTTTCATTTTACTAATTCTTAATTTATCTTAGTTTATCTCTCTTATCTGTTTTATCTATCTTAATTTTCGTAAGCAATGATTTATTGTGCTATGTAGACAAGACTTAGTGCAGTTCTTCTGGTTCACTGACAACTTTCCAACAGAATGAGCAATTAAACAGGAGATATGAGCACCCATATCTAGCCACAAAGTAGCGATTAAAGCAAAAGTACTGTGAAAGAGTGTGTAATAGTCATACACATTAGCAACCAAAGCTACAATAAATGGTTTCAGCTTAATCCCTGTTACAAGGATTTGGAGACTTCCAGCTATCTAAGACTGATAGTCTGTGGTTTAATAAAGTGTCTGGCAAACATTTTATTTTTGCAGTGATGATTGTCCAAATAATAAATAAATCACAAACAAACCTTCTTACATGCAATACACCTTCTGTTAAGAGCTGTGAAGAGTCCATATTTCCACAAGGTATGAATGTTGATTACTCTGAATTTGTAGATGGACTCCACAAAGCAGATTAGCTTTATATGTATTTGGCCAAAAAGATGTGGACATATTTTTTTCCCTAGCTATGTGCAGTAGTTAATTAAGTCCTGTCTATATCACTCCAGCCTGTTTTTTTCAACATAGTACCTGAAGTGATGTGAAGAGACCACAAGAAAGCTAACACAGAAGATTTTGTTGGAGAGTGTGGCAAATGTGAAAGAAAATATTTCTTTCAAACTGTAGATTCATTGTTTATATTCCAGACTATTTATATTTCAGACTAAACATTTTAGGCTCTGGGAAATTTTGGACTGTTGTTGGAAACAAACTGAGTAGTGGAATACATGTGTGCCCCCGGTGGCGCAGTGGTATAAAGTGCTGCTTGCGGCACCGAAGGGTATGGGTTCGAATCCCCCTTGTGGGGGTAGAAGTGCCGCTTTGCTACACAGAGGGCTTGAAACCCAGGAGTTGGACTCGATGATCTCTAAGGTCCCTTCCAACTCGCACGATACTATGATACTATGATATGATACTATGAATACATGACTATTGAAGGGGAAACTTGACATGCGTAGCATCACCTTGTAACTAAATTTTAATTGTAAACTACTGTTAAGAGCAGCTTTGCAACTATACAAAGAAACCTTTTCTTTCATACCTGAGGTATATGCCTGTACTATGAGGAAAAAGGAGAGAGATAAAAAATAATTCAAAAGCAAGTATTAAGCTGAATTCGGGGCCAATAGAAACAAATTTAAAAAAAAAAAAAAATACAGAGAATAGTCTCTCATACAGAGACAGAGAAGATCTTAAAAATATCAGTTATTGCCAGTGTACCTTACCACTCTGAGGAAGATCAGCTGTATCTCTTAGTCATCTTTCTCAGACCTAAAATACATATCCATTGAAAGTAAAGTGAGTGACTGTCAGAGCAAGAGTTAATGATTGTTGTAAATAGTAATACATGAGGAAAAAAAAAGTGATGAGGACAAGCTACATGGATATCTAAAGATTGTCGGTCTATAGGTACATGCAGAGGCATTCATATTTCAGTGGTCTTCATTAGTACTTCATTCAATGGAGTACATTTGTATACATATAGATCCGTAGGTATACAGATACATCTGTCAGTGTATGTAAGTATGTATATAGAAATATATGCCTTTAATAGTCCAAGTAACATAAGTTACAGATTTCTGAGTCCTGAAACAAGACACCACATAAAAAGTTTTATTATAGCTGTGATTTAAACTTACAGCTGATATTTTAAAAAATCCAGACACCACCAGCAAGAAACCAATTAGCATGTTTCTTGATCTGTAAGTATCCTCCACATCTGTTCATTATGGTTCACTTGGACTTAAGGTCCATCTCCTCTGCAAAATCATCTTGCCTACCTAGATCATGCTCAGGCTACAAACAATGGCAGGCATTTTTAGTCAACAGTTGGCAATCACAGGCAGTGATAGTGTCTTTGCATGGTTTTTAGTATTCTTGCATTGTTAGACAAGTGGCATACAAATGTAACAGAAAGGAAGGGATTCAGACTGGGTGTTTATTAAGACCTTTCAGTGATGGCATTAGAAGTGAGATCTCCTTATTCTGAGTTCTTTTTTCCATACTATCTCTAATACTTTTGATCAGAAAATAGCATGTTTTCAAATCCCATTCTAAGTCAGAAGTTGCTAACTATGATAAAACAGAGAAATGTATGTGTTGTGCTGCACAGATTACTTTTGTATACTTCAGGTCTATCCTTCTTTTCAGCACTACATGACTGCATCTATGTTTGAAATTTGCAATGTTCTCACATTACTTTTTCTAAAAAATTAACAGCATTAATAATTTACTTAAGCTAAACTCTGTAGCTAAAATCCTGCAGTAATTTAGATTACATCCATTTGTTACAAATTATTGTTCCTGCTACTGCACAAGTCCTCTAGTAATCTGAGCCGTTTATTGTTAATACATGATATTAGTACATTAATATTTTCAAGCTTCAAACTGGTACATATATTGCAATTACTGCTCACTTCAGGACAGTTCATCACTCACCTTCACAAGAAATCCTAACTTGGAGATCTTAAAAATGTTTCTAAGTAGCTTTCTGTTGTTGATGTTGATGTTGTTGGCAGAACTATAAAATAACTAGAAAAGAAATAGAATGTGTACCAACCATTACAGACGTGAGAATAAAAAGGTCTTGATTTCATTTTTTTTCTTGATATCCCTTGATAGTAGGTTTGCAATGAACTTCAGGTCTATGTTTACCATTGGTTAATTCTGATGTGAAAGCTATTATCATCTCCAATAAGGTATGAGAGTATTTTATTAGATATTATATGAGAAATGAAGTAGGACATTGCAAGCTCTAAAGAGTTTGTAGTTCTGTCATGCTAACTTGTAATTTTGTAGTCTTATAACCTGTCAAAGAGAAAGCTAGTACTTATGTAATATCATATTAGTTCCTATAGAAAAAGATACATGAAACTTTAACGTCTTTCAAGAGCTATAAAATGATTCATTCAATAGCATGCAAATACACTTTATGGAAAATCTGTATGTATGACAAAAACTGTTTTTTTTATGAATCTGGACCTTAAAAGCAAATATATCTCTCAGATTCTGGATAGCAGTGTCTGTCTTGCAAACTATGGAAAAAGAGTCAGACAGGATAGTATAAGGATTTAACAGCAGCTTGATAACCTGTGACTAAGGGCCAATGAAAAGTACTTTGCAAATTCTAGTTGCATTGGGAAAAAAAAGGCAGATGCCAGTTGAAAGAAGACAGTTTTTCCCTTACTCCCCTAAGCCCATTACCAAGTACCAAGAAGAGGATTAAAGTAGCTCAAAAACCATGAGTAAAATAAAGGATTGGGACACATCTGTAAGATGAATTTTTGATTATCTTTTATTATATCTGTTTCTTAGTGGGCTCACTGTGAAACATTTTTCTGATCCCAGGTTCAAACCCTATGTATGAGAGCCTTGTCCAGACACTTGAACTCTGGCAGGTCCATGCTGTGCCCACTGACCTAGGGACCCTGTTTCATGCCCACCACCCTCTGGTGAAGAGCCTTTTCCTAACACTCAACCTGACTTTACCCTGACACCGTTCCATGCTCTTTAAAAAACTAGAAACTAGACACAGATGGTTAATATTTTGTTGTATGTTAATAAGTACTCAAGAATCTGCTCACCTTGTTTCAGTCACGTGCCTTACCATGCCTAAAACATTAATTTATAGCATGAAAAAATACATATATATGTGGCAGAGAATCTTTCAATTGGTCACTATAGGCCTTGGAGAGAGCCCAGAGGTATGTAATAAAAATAAAAAATTAATATTTCCAGAAAGCTAGAACAAAAATTGTAACACACAAGATTCAGCTGCTTAAGATAACTACCAGTCCCAGCAAAGATTAAAAAAAAAAACTGAAGCAGCATATATTTAGAAGTAAAAAATACCCAACCAATACATTTCAGGGAAAAGAAGTTTAATATATCTAAAACCTCTCTTATTCTTTCCCCTGGGAATCAAAACTAAGAATAATGTCTTTTAAATAATTCTTTTGAAAAGAAAATTCAGTACTACAAAACACAGCAGAAGTATTGAACCTTTGCTATTTCTTACAAAACAAACAAACAAAAGCTAAACTAAACTAAACTAAAAAGCCTATCACCTGCAAGCAACAAATTACCAAAGATGGCTTTTGATCTGTTAGCGTCTTTCACATCTGTTATGTGAACTGTCTTGTGTCAATGAAATAACTTTATATTTGCAAAAATAAATAACTGAGCTGAGATAATTAAGACTTAAAACCAATGTTATTATTAATAATATTGTAGTTAATTCATGACCCTTTGGATTCAAATGTCACTTGAATTCCCTGTGACATAGCATACAAAAATAATACATTTATACTTGAGGCATTTTAATACATTATACATGATACACTGAGAGATCTTAAGCAGTAGTGAATATCACCATGAAAGTGAGGATAAAGAATGCGCTTGGCTGAAAATATAAAAATTTCAAGGGGATACTTTTCAAAATAGACAAAATAAGCAAGTAGCATGTTATTCTCAGAAACAGGTGACAGATGTAGTTCAGAGGGATATACTAGTTTTAGAAATGGAGTTACTTGTGGTAGTGTTAGTATTTCTATTAAAAATGCTAAATTATCTAAAGAAATTCAGAAAAAAGTAAGGTTTTTTCCTTCAAAAATAAACTATAAAATGTACTCTTTATGAAAAAGCAAATAAATTTCATGAAAACTTTTTAACACATTCTATGGCAATCAGTAGCAAAGGGATAAGTTTATTTAATACCTTTGTATAACCTGTCAAATAAGTGTCTGTATTCATGCTGCTCATGAATCAGCTGACACCTGGTAACTTGATAGTGTGCCTAAGCACTCGTACCTAAATCTTGCTGCATGATTCATTAGTTTTGTTTCAGCCTGAGTGTATTTTATTCATTCCAGTTAGTGTTCATGCATGATTAGTAGAAGAAATTCTGGTGAGCTATACTGGGGAAAGAAAGTTTCTGTTTGTGTGCAATATGAGAAAAATTGAATGTTTGGCATTTTATAGCGGTGAGATGCTCCTGTCATACAGACATATATCATTATTATGGGTGGACTAGAGTACATGAAATCTTTATTGCATCTCTAGCATTTGTTTTATCATCAACTTCTTTTTAATCTTTGCACAGCAATTCGTTGATCCACAGCATTTGTCAAAGGAAAGGGAAATCTTCCACGTGCTGTGCTGTGCCAAGTGCACTCTGTAGCACACTTTTTTCTGTGTGTGCGAGAGAGAAGTGGCAGATATTAACATAATTATAAGGCATACTGTTTGCCAGGATAGACTTAGCAATTTTTCACTTGATAATTGGGTTAAAAGCCAAAGATTACACAATAATATATAAATAGCTGCAAGTTGAAAACAAAAAAAACCTCTGGGCAGCAACTAAGTAAATAATAATAAATAATAATAATAAAAAAAAACCCACAGATTTCTGCTCAGAATAGGATTTGTCTGTCTCTACAGGGCATAGGTAGAGGAGCTGCATGGTGTTTAGTTGGGCAGCACATGGATTTGATCAGCCTACCTACTTAAAACATTATCACTGAGATGTGCTGCAAAGCGAGGTACTGCTAATCCTCTGTTTTTCCTTTTTTCTATAATTTTCAAAGTGACTCATACACTGATGAAAGTAAGAAGTATGGTTCGCTAGAGATAAACTCACTAGAAGCCTCAAGAAGAGAAGTAAGAGAACTTTCAGTTCCTTTCAGTGTGGCATTCTGGACCAGCTCTACTGCCCTGGCACTACCCTGCAGCCCAGACTGCACACATACCCCTCCTGGGCCTGATTGAAAGTCCACCATGATTAGGAAGGATGCTCTCTGACTTTACAGTGGCTGAGGACAGGCTCATAATGAGCAGCTTACTCTGTGTTTGTGTATTTATGCTCTCACAGAATCTACAGCCTGCCCAGGAGTTATTTGTCAGATGCCAATCACCATAATTTTCTACTTCTCAAATAACAGATTGATTTTAATGATATTTTTGTTAAATCCTCCAACAAATTCATCCAGGTCTCAACTATTTTCTCACGTATAATTGCAGAATATATAAGCTGTCATCAATTTCCAAGTATTGCCAGAGCAACGATTGGTCTCATCAGAGCATAAATCACTGACAACAAAACTGAGTGCCTGCCAAAATTCTGCAGACATCCTTCTAGCTACTGCATTTTGTGCACTATGTCTTATCTTTAATTATTATTGCTAGACTCCTTGGAAAATTGCAAACATATTAAAAAACCTGAAACAAGCTGTTTTCCAGATGCCTGAGCTGGAGACAGCACTGGGATAGAAGCTTCCCCTCACAACTTCCACTCTTGGAAGTCTCTCCTGCTTTTTTTTTTTTTTTTTTTTTTTCCTTGGATGTAGCAATTCAGATACCCCAGAGACACAGGGGAAGTAGGACAGGTCTTTCAAACACAACAAACAGAGTAAATGGAGCTGGATAGCCCAGTGGCAATTCTCAGCATCCCAAAGATGAGAGAGCAACACATTCTGAACTGGCACAGGAGGAGGGGAAATAAACAAAAGGAAAAAAATGAATGTGTATCTGCAATTCATTTGACGTGGCCTAAAGGCATTGCCATGGGAACTCCCCGCAGATGAGAGGGGCACTCAGCCTGGCAGTTTCTGGGATCCATTCAGGCACAGCTGCTGGGGCAAACCTGTCTGTTTCTTGAAATGTTTGCGGGAGGAATTAAAATATAAGAAATATTTCATTCACTTTGCTTCCAAAGGAAAATTCCTTAAAGCCCTCTGTTGTCAGCTGTGCCTGCCTTGATGTCTGTTATCTCCTGCTGTTGTTAACAGATCAGTGTCACTGGGAGAAAAATGGAAAAAAAGACAGAGAGAAACTGAAAGCTTTTGTGCCTCTGTTTGTTCTATGCACAGTGAATCTGATGGCTGAACACACGGTAAATATCAGTGTTCTTGAGAACTGGCACACAGTCCTGCTGCAGCAGCTGTTAGATGGCCTGATGGATGACTCGATGCTATGTTTTATAAACACAGCCTGCCAGAAATGCACCTGTACATATTTTCTGTGTAATAAGGGGAAAAATCTTGCTGTTGTTTCCAGGGATATTCTGCAGTGGTACATCTGCCCCAAGTATAATACAGTCAAAAATGCAAGCAGTGATACAGTTATTTGTGGTTCAAAAAGCATTCTCACCTTGCTGTATGAATTAGCACACACAGAAGACTTGAAATTATTAATTCATAAGATCAATGGGAGATGGAGCCTCTAACCATTAATATCAAATACTGTATTAGCCCAGTCAGGCTGCAAAGTAAATTAAATATCTAATGTGAAAATTGTTTTGGTGGAAACTAGTATAAAAGAATGACACTGAAAGTGGTAACTAGAATCAGCTACATTCTGGAGGATGGGCTCCCTATGCATATTCTAAATGTGAAATGTTCTGGTAATTTTATTCAAGACCCAACTACATTCTTCCTACAAAGAGAAGAAGCCTGTTCATTTGCAAGGCTATCCTGACTCTCTCTGTGAACTCCTTCAGGTTCACTTTTAAAATGTAGAAGGCTTATTTCAGAGAAGGAGGAAAGTTTTCTCATGAGAGTGTTTTAGTTGCTGTGCTTTCAATGCTAGCAGCTAAGATATCCTAATGAAAGTGGGTTTGGTTTTGTTTGTTTGACTGTATGTTTAATTTTTGACCCTTTAATTTGTCTGCTGTAGTAAATGAATGATCTGATGGTAGATTTTGAAGTGTTATTCTTTTACAAGGGATACCCTGTAAAATATGAGTTCTAAAACTTCAAAGGTTATTGAAAGGATTTCAGAGTAAATTAAAAATATGGATTTCATATTTTCCTGCTTGTTATTATTATGAAGAGATATCCTGACAAGGCTACTTTTATTCCAGAAGACAAACATAAAAAATATCAAAAGTTATACTATGAAAAGAAACTTGTGCATATCTACAGATTCCATTTTTACCTCTATGATGCTCATACATCACACAGGAGATGTAAGTAACTTCCTAATGGAAAGAAATTATCCTTTCATAACATTTATTTTCATAGCTCAAGGTTTATTAGCAATAACTGTCATAGTAGGAATCACCGCTATGAAAGTATTCAATCTACTTCCAGTCTATAAGGAATGTTGTTTAATTAATTTGGTACCTTTCCCTGACTTCAAATTAAAATCGGAGCTCAAGCATGAAAAAGTAATGTGAAAAGAAGTTAATGTATGCAATCAACTCCAGATTCTCAACAACATGTTTCCATATCCCATCAGAGAATAAAGAGAGCTTATTTCTCTGGTAAACTTTTTTGAAAGTTTTAAAAGGAAATCTCTACATCTTTGCTGAGGTACAGACTTTGAATTTGAGATTTCTCAACTCTCCTGAGCATTCCTAGTTTTAAGATTTTTTTTATTTTTTTTTATTTTTTTCCCTCAGAAAAAACTAGCAGTCTTCAAGTAGAAGAAAAACAAAGAAGAACTACATTTCAGATTGGCATACATATTTGAAAGTCTTAAAGCTGCCAAATGAAGATGGCTAACTTTTCAGTAACAAAAGCCATAGTTTGATTTGTCAGTTGTATAACTGCCTTGCTTTAATGCTAAAAGGAATTCTTTGCAACTACTATTATTATCTTAAAATAGGTGATACGAACAAAAAGGTTGTAGAAAAAAAAGAGGGGAAAAACAAACAAACATTGTTTTGTATTCTGATACATAGACTGATTTATCAATTTCAGAGTTATGTTCTGGTCCCACTACTTCCTCACAAAGTCAGTGGTAACCATGCAAAGACAAATGTTTGGCAACAAACAAAATCACAAAACTTATCACACATATGGAAAATTCTATTCTTATGTTGTTCATATCCTACTGCAGTACAAATAGGAGCTCATGACATTGCCCTGTAATTGTTTATCAGCTAATTCACCCATACTATTTCCCAAATAAATATAGTATCATTTGAATTTCTGAGAGCTTATCATAGAATCAGAACAAAAAGGTATTCTTCTAGATTTTGATTTTCATTCCAGAAGCAGATAAAGTTTGCTTTGAGCAATCAAATATTCCTATATGTTCTTTTATTTGTATTTTCTTATGCAGGGATGGGTCTTGAAGATATTAGTAACTATTAAACCCATACAAAGGAATTTAACCAGTCTATCAAAACGATAGAATAAATCAAACCTATCCTTAATAATCTCAACAACAGCAATTCTGGATTCACTTTAAATAAAAAATTCTGTACAGGAATCACAAAGTATTTCATTTTACAGGTAACAATTTTTGTTTCTCGATGTTTCACAGATGCAGTCAGAAAAGAGTTAAAAGGCTTCCATGGAAAGCTGTAATACATAGAGAAACAGCCTTAAGGTCACCTGTGAGATGCATAACAAAGCAATGAACAAATGACATTGCTTCTAAAGAAAGTAGAACATCTTTAAATTATTAAAGAGAGGTCTGACTCATGTCTTTTTTTTTTTTTCTCTGCTTTAAGTCAGATGAACATTTACCTCACCTAAACCTCCAGCATCATTTAGATTTTAAAAGTGAGATATTTATTACAGAAAAGAGTTTCTTTAGAGGTTTTCAGTTGAAGAGCAGTGTTGAACTGATCAGACATTGCAAGATTTTCTTTTTGCTGGAGGAGTGAAATTGTCTGAAGCCTTGCTTTTACTTCTAGTGTCTCCACTGCTATTCTTATTTTACTTCACATGTCATTGGCAGCAACCTTATGAATTACTAATTGCTTACATTTCATCTGGAGTGATTTATTTTTTATTTGTCATCAAAACTGAGAATGAATGTTATTAAATCTAGTTTTCTTTCAATAGTCATAACACACAAATTCATATTTGAGTATTTTTCACTTCGCTGAATCAAGACCTCCACAATTTGCAAGCCAAGCTTTTCTGGTCTGGAAAATAAGCCTGCCACAAGCAAGATGATACACACTTCATAGCAGGTTACTCCATCAGTTCAGTCAGGCTTTCTAAAATACAAAGAAAAGTACAAATTTTATTATAGAAAGAAGCTATAATTGGTTCAGAATTTCTGAAGAATCAGTTCAGTTTAGTTTGATCTTAATGTGCAGTGCTGAATTTTCTCATAAAAATTGTGCTGTTTTCAGATAGTAATTATTTATAAAGGATGATCAGAAATGCATGTTTTAGGTGAGACACGAAAACATTTGCTTTGAGTGACTTTTCACATTACAATGTGAAGATTACAGTTTAACAGAAAGGACTTTAGAAGAATATGTAAAGGGAGGGAAGGAAAAGGAAGCGTATTGGAATCACTACATTGTCGATACTTCCTTCTGCCTCTGTTTCTTGTTTGGAACTGGATAGGCTTTCTCTTAGTGGTCAGAATTTGGATGAAAAAAGACAAAATTAAGTTATGGGAAAAAGATTTTTTAAAAGGTTGTTTAGTTTAATATATTTTCTTGCTCTTGCAATTACCATCTCTAGTTCTGGAAACTGTATTTCTGTCAGAAGGTTTTAAAATTTCTATTGCTATAGGAAAACATGAACCTGGCTTTTTGTTTGAAAGCTTCTACAGTAATATCTACTCAAGTGTAAAGGTCAGGAGTATTACACCTTCCCTAAGCCAGCAGTTCTTTATGCTCAGTTGATTTTGAGGACAGACAGGTAAGGGAAGGTCAGGATGCAAAACAAAATGTATGAGGAAGGATTTATTTTCTATTTATTCTCAGTATCTGGTAAGCCCTGTGCAGTTTTTTGGTTGCTTTTTTTTTTTCATGCTAGTAGCAAGTTTAATTTCATAACGTTTTTTGTACCCACAAGTCTGTTCATGCTCATGTTCAAGGAAAAAGAAAATATATATTCAAGATGGAATATATAAAAAAAATTATAGGTTTCCCTCATTCTCCTATTTTCACACATTTCATAGTTTTTTTTTTTCAAAATGTTACCATAAAAGGCCACAGTTCACCACCTCTGTTATCTGGTCTCTTGTGTCCTGGTGGGTGGAGTTAAAAGCCAGCTGAACATGATTGGGATCAACTGTCCATACCTGGTGTGAATTACTAAAAGCATGCAAAATGAAAGCTGATAGAAGCTATATGTTGTCTGCAATTGCAGAAAATTCTGATGTTTTGGGATGTGAGTCCTTATGAAGTAAGGTAGGAGAAAGAAAAAAGACAAACCCTAATTTTTAGCTGCTTCTTTAGCCTAACTTGTGTGCTTTGGTTCCTACAAGTTGCCATATTTTCTGTTAATGATGAAATATACTGTTTCATAATGGGGAATGGTCCACAGTGGGTTGTGATTTTCTGTTTACTTCTGTCTTGCTTAATTAGGTCCCTGCTGTTATTAGAATTTTTCGTTTCTCTACTTGTTTGTGACTTGCTGTTCAGCTTCATGGTATGGTTTATTGTAAAATATTTGTTTCTTATGGGCTACCTGGATGAAAAGTTATATCTTGTGGCGTAAAAAGATTTAACTGGATCCCTGTCTTTATTGGGTCTTAAGTTCTAAGAAGTAATCTTTTAACATCCAGTCTCAGAGGAAGATTGGAGGAGCTATCTCCAATATTTTAAAACTATATTATGGAGATCTAGATTATCTAGATTTGTGAGCAGCTCTTTTCTGAGTGTGTGTGGCTAGTAAGTAGGTGTTGTGACAGATGTGTGTTACTGATATGCTGTTACTGACTGTGTTTTGTGAAACCAGTGTAAGGAATAGGCTGTGGGGATGGAAAATCAATCCCTACTTTCTTTACAGAAAATTGTTATATCTCACATCAGGAATACCTATTTCTATACTTTGTTCTACTTGGCTCACTTAGTTGAATTGTCCAGTTTCCTGATTTTCTCGCCCTCTTGCTCTTGTATTCTGTGAGTTAGATTGGGAAAACCTGCATATTCCCCTGGGAAATCAGCAGTGGTAAATTAACCTCTGTTTGGCAGTCATCCACTTATGCTGCCAGCAGAATTTCAGCCTAAGTCAGTAAGAACAAGGCAATTTAAAAACATTAAAAATGCATTGACAGCAAAGAATAAAAGCAGTCAACTCAAGTACAGCCAGAATGGTTAGAAAGCACTTAAGGATACCCTTTCTCTTATTTATTTATTTCTATAAAGTCTCCTATTTTACGCAAATAATTTTGTAGTTAAAAATAAAATGGCTACTCCAGTTGCAAATCAAAATAGTAATTGGAAAAGAGAATTGTAACATTGTAATTTAAGAATTAGAATTTTTAATTTATTTATTTTAATGTTTTGAATGTGTTCTTAAGTTTGTTTTTACTCATGGTGATTTTAGATCTTGTTTATCATATACTAGTCTTTTGAAGATTATTGTCTTAAACACAGAGATGCACGATCTTCATTTGCAATCACAGCACCACGAATTAAACATCAACAACTGTACTGCTATTGAGGAAGAAATTGGAAGGAGTGTGAATTAGACAGTGGGGTAATTTTATAAATATTTCTCCTGAACATAAAACCTTATAACGGTGTTTGCTACAGCCATGTGTAATACTGGAATTGCTGCCCATCAGTTCCTTTAGGACTGCATTTACTGCAGGTCTTAAAAAGTCTTTTTATTTGTTTAGAGTACTAAATATCCACACTAGAGTAATATCAATCTCTGTCTTTTAGGAATGATAGCGTTCCATCAGCTAAAGATGCATAGAATACATGAATATATACAAACTAGAAAAATGATCTAATATCCATAATAGATATGATAGAATGAGATTTAATGAATCATTTACAAATAAATTCAGCTTCCTTGACAGCTTAGCTGGTAGCAATGTTTTGAGCTGCAATAAATTTTTCCTAAATGGGTGGCGGTGAGTAATATATTAGGATGTTTATTTAGTGTTTAAAATCTCAAAATTTAGCTGGGTCATCTGCTATTTTTGATTTGACACATGCATTGAATTAGGTCCAGAATGAAATCACTCTTCCCTGAACCCATGAGAATCGTGTCAATCCTTGGTGAGATATGTAAATTTACTAACTCATAATTTTATATATTTATGGTTACCTGAAGTCTTCGATTTTTATCGCTAGCCAGCTCTGGTAGCTGTATTATACGATAAAATATTCGGTACAAATGAAGTGGAAGAAGATTACAGATCTCAGGTGCAGGAGAATGGAGGGCAATAGTCCATATGCAATAATTCCCAATATTCCACAACAGAAAGTATCATGGGGAGGGGCTTGGCAACCACATCTGTCAACCCTCTCAGCACTCTAGGGTACAATCCATCTGGCTCTGTGGACTTGTGAGCATCCAGGCTTTTAAGCAGGTCCAATACAATCTCATGATTGATCATGCAGGGCCTATTCTGTTCCCCATCCCCGTTTACCTGCACAGGGAGCTATGTTCCCAGGGAGTAACAAGACTTATTATTAAAGAGGCAAAGAAGGCATTCAGTACCTCAGCCTTATCTTGATCCTTTGTCACCACAGTGACACAAGAAATCTTACCTGCTCAGTCCTACAGACTACCCTTTCATTTTCACAGCATTACTGGGCCAAAGTCTAATCAGATGCAGTTATCTTGTAATGTTCCTCTGATATTTTCTGGAGGCAAACCACTACCTTATAGGAAAGTTTGTATCAGTTTTTGAATGTATGACCTTTTAATTGTGGTACTCCATTTGTGTAATTCTTGTTTACATGACTTTCAGTTCTTCCAGTAGGAAGCTTTTATCTTCTTGTGTACAGGCCATACTTCAAATATATTAGATTGGAGCCCTTTTCACATTTTTTTTTTTTCCTTCTTCATCTTTCATCCCCGTTATCAACAGCACTGAGCAAGATCTCCAGGTATCCCTAGCTTTATGTAGAGTCCTGTATTTTCTGGATGTGTTGAATGAGTTAGGGTAAATCTGTATCAGTCAGTCAAACTCAGTACAGCCTAGTTATGCAAAATTGGTATGGATGAATTTGGTACAAGTGTGCATTGAAAACATTATTAATATTCCAGGGAAAATCACATTTCCTTAAGGCATCCTTTGCAATTAAAATCTCTCATACTTTGTTGGTTTGTTTGAAGGTCCCTTATGTCTACTTAGGTAAGACAGTTATCATATACAAGTACTTCTAATGAAATTAAGAGCCATTTTGCTAGTAGCTTTAAAGGTAGTGAGCTTTTCATCCAAATTTGCTAAAGTCCTTTTTTGCTTAATACTGATCAAATATTCTACTTTCTGTTTCTTAAAATGTTTGCACAACTTTCACTCTTTTATGTCCTTTGATAATCACGTGTATTGGCTTCCATTTCAGAGCATATGAAAACCTGATTAAGATGTAAAGCCAGATTCAGATGTAAATTGTCTGAATGAAATTGTCTGTGACTTTTTGCAGATATTGCTTTGGGGAAACACTGGGCAATTTAGTCTGGTTAATATTTACGGTTCTGACATCCTTCTGAAATTGTGCGAGAGTACTGTGGATTCTATTAGAAATTAATAAATAGTTGTAATATATATCCACCTTAAAAATGTATTGAGCCAGACCATCAACTTTTCAAGTGTTATTTGCTTGGTATGAAATCACCAGAGCACAAAACCATTTTGATTTAATTGCAAAGTGCATTTGAAGTGAGTTCTTTTACCTTTGATTAGTCTCAGACAAAAAGAAGTTCCACGATTATTAAAAATTATATAATTAAAAGCTCATCCACTATAATTAAGAGTCCTCATTCCTAGATTAAATGAAGTTTATTTCCTGCTGAAAGCACTCAAATATAGAATGTGAAAGGGTCAGGGGAAAAGAAAATTAAATTTACATTAAAATAAACCTACCCTTCAAAATGTTCTTTTCTTCACTCTGGTTCCCAAAAAGTATTTATTAAGATACTAAGATCTTCAAAAAGAACATTAAAATTTCTTTTGAGTATACTTAGATTTTATAATAAAAGCAAGGAGAAAATAAGGTATTTAATCTATGATGTTCCAAGTAAAACAATATCAGTAATTAATTGAGTAATATGTTATCTATGGTATTGCATCACCAGGTACAGTGTTTCTGTTTTCCTCTAAATAGCTGTTTAATGGTTGGTACAGAGAGCATATTCAGGATCATATCAAAGTCTTGTCCTGTGAACCCTGATAATACAGAATTCATTCTAATTATTGCTAGTGCTAATCAGAACATACTCTTGTACTCCCCTAATGAAGAGCAAACCAGTGTTGTTGGAAGACACCTTCTTCTCCTTTTCTTTTGAAACTCATCTCTTAGTGAAGTTAAAAACTGAAGTCATCAAAAGACTCAGTGCAATTTCTCTCCCTCAGGCTAGATAATCCATGTACTTTTATGCCTTAGTTCTTCACCTTCCTATTTTATCCAGAATATATTTTGTATTCTATCAAAGATCGTTCAAGATTTTCAGATGGTGTTTCAACACAGTAAGTGAAAGAAGCCTGTATCAGACTACTATATTTCTTAACACTATGTTTTGTGCCAGAATCTCATATTTTTTTGTGCAAAGTTGGTTAAAGTTTTTGTTTGGTTGTTTGTTTTTTTGTTTTGCTTTTTTTTTTTTTTTTTTTTTTTTTTAAGTATTGTAGCTCTTCTTCAGGATATATTCTGAAACAGGAGAAACCATTATCAAAATGTAATAGGTTTTCACTGTAGTTAGGGTAGCCTTTTTTCGCTTTTCACTAGCTGCCTTCTCACCAGAGCACAGAATATATGTGCTTTTTCCTTTGTTATGGTAATTTCCACTTCAAAAATGTTTCTGTTTTTTATGACTCTTGCTGCCTTCAAATATTATATTTTGAAATAAGAGAAGCTTTGTGCTTTCTTGTATGTATTATGAAGTGATCAGGAATATTGCAGGCTTTCAGAATCAATCACTATTCTTATTAAGATCTACCTTCTAAGATCTACATCCAGTGCCTTTGAGTTATTGAATGCTGTGTATGGCTATGCACAGAGTAGGCTTATGTCTTGGTATTGTTATAGACAAGTTATGCAAAGAATCTGCGTTAGCTTATTGATATGTACATGCAAGCCTCTCATGCCACACTGATGCAGTCAGGGACTGGAAATTGAAAGGGCAATCAAGAAAAATCCAAACAGATGTATCACATATACTTCTGTCCCATCACAGGGCCAGAGGTGCACAGTGCCCTTTCTCTGCCCTCTGCTCAGGCTGTTGCAGTCTTTGGAAGTGTGAGAGGCAGTTTGAACCACACAGATGAAATGCTGAAAGTGATAAAGTACATTTTCTTCCCAGTTTTGACTCCCAAGAACTGAAGTCATTTGTTCCTCAGTGCTGTGAGTTGCGGGTTTGAAAGCATTGAAGGGCAGATTCTAAGCTCAGAAAAGCAGAGCATTTTCATTAGCACAGGGAACATACGTCAAAAAGCATTATATATGCTCTTCAGCTGCTTTTATGTCAGCAGAAATGCTTACCTGATATTTGTTCACTTGTATGATTGGAAATGATTGGAAATTCCAAAGCATGTGCTTTTATTTTCCCAAAAAGTTATGGATATCCAAGAACAATTTTCTTATAAACTATTTACAATGTTGAACTCACACCTACAGAAACACACCATTTGATACACTCTTTTCTGTTTCACAAAGCTTTGAAGACATAAAAAGAGAAAACAGTACTCCTTTTTTCTCTCTTCCATAGGAACATTTTATCACAAACTGAGGAAAGTGAGACAAGCGGACAAAATAATTGGGGAGGAAACAGTCTGAGATACCTGTTTGTAGAAACAAGCTGTTTGTAGCTAATTCAAGTTACCTAAGTTTCACAAATGTAGGTACGCAAGTCATTATCTATTGTCTTCCAGAGGGAGTATTAATTAAACAGATTTATGTTCTATTGTCTGAAAAATTGTCTTGCAGCGATTTTTATTTTTTTAAACTAAAGCTGTGTGGTTTGAATACCAAACAGAATAAAGAAAGCAACAGTTTTATAAATGTGCAGTGGAAATACCTTTAGAAAGTAATGTTTTGTTATGCACAGAGCAGACTTAATGTCATGGGATTATTAGCATTCAAGTATCTCATTGGTCAGTGTGATCTAGTATGCATGTATCATTTGCATTTAAGAATACCCACTTTCTTCTTTGCGTCTTTCCATTGTGAGAGAATGAATGCTAATATATACTTATGTAAAGCTAGAAAGTATTTGCATTGGGGAAGGAAAAATTTCAAGAGGTGGTCTATTGAAAGCATGTGAAGATGGAGCCTAGCTGAGACTGAATTGATATTTCAGTTATCTCTAGTTGAAGAAGGATGTCACATCTGTACTTATTCTGCTGATAGCATATTAGAGTATCACAAACATTAAAATGTATTAAAATATTGAAGTATTTCAATTCTTTAATATTTAAAGATTGAATATTTAATTTTTATTGTGAAAGTCTGTTCTTAAATAACTTTTACATTTAAGTCTATTTTTTTTTTTTTTTTTTTTTTCTTCATGAAACAGAAAATCATCTAGGACAAGGTTTAGTATTTGCCACTCTAACTCAAAACTCATATCAGATGCTGTACTTAGTTGAGTTCCTTTAAAAATAAATAAATAAAAGTTCAGTGCTCAACATCAGAGAAAAGATGCAGTTATCTGCCATGTTCAATTTTTTCTTCTAAATAATTTACCATTCACATCCTTTATCCCTTGATTTTTACCAAATGACAGTAAGTTGAACAAACTTTTTCAGTACTGAAGTTATGTGAGACTTACTTGGGGTGTTTTTAAAAAAAATATACAGTAATAATTGTGAGCCTCTGCAATGGATGTGTGTGTACCACATATTACCTTTATACTCTAAGTCAGGTTTCATCATTTCAGTGTTTTCCACTTGTGTGAATTTGTTCTCATTTTCATTTATCTATGCTCAGAGTGTTTTCTGAAATGCACATGTACTTGTTCAAAATAATACAGACTTGATAGACTAGGGTGCTGTGTTCCTTTCATATCTGTAACTTTATTTCCCTTTTCCAAAGGGGAAATGAGAATTCCACCTATCCCCCGCCTCCGTCTAAAGAAAAGAACCAAGTAAGGATACAAAGTTCTTTTTTTATTTTATTTTTTTGGGGGGGTTTGTAAAACCTGAACTAATTCTTGATCCAGCTTTGTCTCTCTGTATTTATGCTATGCATATTAATCTGCCACCTGTGTGCCAAGTCTACTTGTGGATGGGATGGACCTATTTCTCCTATGGCCTTAGGTATGCTAGGACTCCAGATGAGGACATGGAGTGATTTCCATCAGCTTCTGAGTTGGATCTCCTGTAGAGGTGATTCAAGTCAGAGCCTACATGTCAGGAGAATTTTACTTGCTAAAAATGTCCATAGAGTTCCTTGAGGTATTTAACCTCTTAGCATTTTGTTAGAGGTGTGCTGTCCTAAATATGAAAGTTAACACAGTGCATATTTTTTAATTAGTCTAGAGCCTCAGTAATTTAGTTCCCTGAGGAATTACCAACAATAATTCAGTCAGATGCAATCTTTTCGTAATTACTTTCACGTGACTAAGGGCTTATGTCGGTCTTGAAATGTTTATTTTATTAGTTCCCTGTTCTCTGCAGGATTTCTCTGTTCCTCTCTTCTCTGACATGGGGTTTATAAGAGTAAAATGAGAGGAAATTGTAGTATCTAGGCTTTTTAGTTAATATTAGTTAATATTATTTTATAATATTATATAATATCATAATATTATAATATTATATTATTATAATATTATATTATATATAATATAAAACTATTATAATAGTTAATATCATTTTAGTTAATTTAGTTAATATTAAAATAGATTTCTCTTTTTGTATGTCTGAGCTGCTTGTTTCACTGATGTGACATATTTGTAACCTGTCTGAAGTCAAATCTGCTTAACTCAAACTTGATTTGCAATAAAAACTAAGGGTGGAGAGGGGAAAATCCCACTCCTTGAACTGTGGCAGCTAGGTGAGAAAAAAAAATGTATGTATATATATGTGTGTATATATATATATATGTGTGTGTGTGTGTGTGTGTGTGTGTGTGTATATATATATATATATATATTTCCTCTTTGGAAGTCATCTGTAAGATATAGTCAAACTAGTGTCCTCTTCATTATCCACAACTTGGAGGCTAGGAGCCAGTTATAGAGCAGCCTTTACCTAGGTGAACAGCCATATGTACTTCTACCTACAATTATTGTACCTGAGCCTTAGCAGATTATTCGGAGGTACCGTTGTCACGCCTGTTGTTTTGCCAGGATGGTAAATGTGCCATAATTATCTTTATTACAATCACTTATTCAAGATGGATATAGTAGCATTTTCTAGAAGCTAATGCTTACATAAGTATATATTTTCCTTCTAGATTTTCCTCATTTCTCTGACACCAATCTGAACTTTTCTCTCTGATTTAACACTAAGCTGAGTCAAAAATAGGAATGTTTATTTGGGCTGTTCAGGCTGGCTAGCTGTTTGGTTGAGAAAGCAGACATTAAATTCACTGGATCTACCACAATTCTACTGTAGTGGAAATGAGGCTGCTGGATCTTCCCACTTTCTGGGGAAACTGTGTCCTGTGCTGACCTCTGTAAGTGCCAATAAGGCTAAGACTACATTTAAACTCAAGAATAGCTCATCTGCTTCACAAGGGTGTTGTAAGGATTAATTAGTGTTTAGAAAGTACTTCATAAAATTAAAGAATTAAACATTATTAACACATTTTTAAAAAGTTTCTACCCCTTTAACATCTACTGTACTATGTAGGCTCTGTGTAGATAATTATACATGATAAGATATTCCAATATATCAATAGTTCAAATTATTCAATCCACGTTAGAAAATGCTCATTAGATACCTGATTTCTAGTATGCATGTCGTTAGAGCACCAACAGTTATGTGATCCATTAAACTCTTTTAGTTGAGAATACAGTGTTTTGAACCTGTCTTACGCTCAAAAATATCTGACATAACATTAGGAGCTCATAAACGTTCAGGTGTGGCTTTATGAGTACTACCACCCACAACCTGTAAGGTCCATTTTTCATGGAGTGGGAGTTCTAAATCTACTTTCTTACTGTCAGTAAGTACAGTTATTTTGACAGATATTCAGACATATCAGTAGACTAAGATGAAAAGCATAAAACTACTGACGGGATATGTCGAAGATAGATTTGCTCTTTTTTGTGAGTGCTTTTACATGTTGCTTTCTCTATTCTGTTTCATCCCTTTGGCTTTAAACAGTCATCTTTTCATGAGACAACACTGCAGCTTTTTCAAGGAGTCTGTAACTGAAGGAGAATGGAAGGACTAGGATGAGTACTCACAGAACATAAACTTCACTTCTGGTTTGCAATACATATGCATAGTCTTTCAAATCTAGTAAATGGTTTAAAATCAGCAGCAATTTTTTTATTACTTTGTATCATATTTATAAAGTATATTGCTATTAAGTATTTTTTAAGTATCTGCTATAGAAAGCTATTCATTTATTCAGATGGAATGTAAATATCTTACAGTCTTTGCTGAGGAATTTGAACTGTCAGAAGGAATATAGTTCACACCATGAACATCTTATCCCCTTCCCATGTTAAAAGCTATGTTTGTAGTCACAGTATTGATGCTTGACTGCAGATCTTAAAACGGTAGGAGATATGTAGTATATAATCATCTGACACCTTACAGAATAAAAGCAGTTTATATTTTTCCATCTCTTCAGATTCTTTAATAACAGCTCAAGGCAATTCTAGAAATGTGGAAAATCAACATGGAAGAAGTATAAAATTAAAATGTACTCCTACAATTTCTTGCTCTTGGAGCTTTTTCAAGCATACTCTGTCTACAACCCCCTACAATACCTTTTTGACGTCAAGAAGGCATATCTTAATTTTCAAAGCTTTTTTGTCTTTCAAAAAAAAAAAAAGTGAAATAATTGACTTCAATGAGATACTTAATCACCATAAAAAAGGAAGGTATTCCTTTTATCCTAAATTAGGGAAAAAAAAAAATAATTATGTGTTGGATGAAAGAGAAACTATTAGGAGATGAAGAGAACATAAAGTTAAGTCTGCTATTCTTAACATTTCAGGATGATTCCAAATACTTGGATCATAGCCAAATTGACTTCAGCTTTTTGGTTTTTAAAGATAAATACAGAATGTCCTGTTGAAAATGTTGAGTACTGCCTATGATACACTCTCCTTCCTCCAGTTGTTGTTATTAGCAACTATCTTGCCCAAATATGACTGCTAGTAGATATATTTTTCTCATTAGATCATTACCAGTGATGTAGAATAGTACCTATTTATTATTCCTAAGGCTATATTTACTGAACTTCTCATGCTGTTAATTTGCAGTTTATAAAAATTGCTATAAGAAGAATCAATGGTTCGTTTGATCAGCACTTCAGAAAATGCCATTCACTCCCTTTCCTTTGTCACTGTTTTCAAGAATGTATTTTACAAGTTCCTACAATGAGCATCAATTAACATCCAGGAACATTACACTCCTAAAACCATGAACATAATTTATTTTGTAGTCTCTGTGAATGGGAGCAATAAAACCTACTGAATAAAACTTTGAGTAATATTAGAAGATGCTTCATCAGCATTTTTCTGATTATATACCATAACCCCTAGATGAATAGCCAGGATTAGCATCTCTAATATCACATGCTGTAGAAACAGTCCAGTTCCATATAAATATTAATGTATTCACTGCTGTTAACGTGGAGGAAGATAAAACCTGTCAAATAAATGTTACTCCTTACAATTTGTAGAGGAGCAGTTATTAAAAAAACCTGACAAAGAATTGGTAGGCTGGTGTAGCAGGCTTCAACAAAAGAAAGTAGTACTGTCCTGCAGTTCTGTACCAGCAACTTAGCACTGGTTGTACTAATTAGCAACTGAATAACCTAGAGTGCTTTTAGTGTGCAGAAGGGTCTTCATATACAAACAAAAAACAAACAAAAAATCAAGCCAACATTATTTACTATGCTTTTACATGTGGAATTCAGGAATAACTACCCTTTTTTTTTAGGCAGCACAGCCCAATAAGCAGGGAGCTCTTGACTCCTACATATCCCAGATACCGAGTATCTGGGATGTCTTCCCAGCAAACTGTCACTTTTCCACAGTTTTAGTGTGGCAAATTCAAAGCAAGAGCTAAGCTTTTTTGCTGGCCTTTATTTTGAGGCCATTTAAAATGAGATTCAGAAAGGTACAAATTTCTCTAGGACTGCTGAAGAGATGTGTCATGAGATTGTGACAGAATGCAAACAAAGAAAAAAATTGGTTTTCTGGTAGAGATTTTGTGTAAATGAGATCAACAAGTACTAAGTTTGAGTAACTGAAATACCTGAGGAGTGAATTCACATGAGAAATTTTGGCATAAGGCCTTTATACTTTGCAGCTGCCAATCTTTGCTCTAATGTTAGGCTAGGAGATGTCCAGAAGAAGAAAATGAAGAGAAGACTAAAATGCATCAAACAAAACTCTAAAAGACAAATAGATCAAAGTCCTGTATTCAGAATTGTGTGTTATTTTCCAAGTGATAAAATTTTACATGGTGAGTCTTTTATGACAGGAAAGAAAGAAGAAGGAAGGTAACTGAGTGACTGAAATATATTTTTCCCCTCTTATTTCTTTTTCATTTAACTTTACTTTTGATGAAGCTATAGCTGTGGCTTAGAAGCCATCAAATAAAATTCACTGTCTTCTCTGGACATAATCCTAAGAAGGTTTTTTTTTATGCTACAGTACATCTTCCAAGAGGTGAAATGTGGAAGATCAGGAATAGAAAACCAAATAGAAAAATAATGACAATTAGAATCCTGAAGCCACAGTTGTCTGTTATAGGAAGTACTTATGTAAAATTCTGGAGATAAAATAATCTCTCAGATAATTTAGGCTCAGTAATAGCAGCCAGTCACTCAGTCAATGTATTATTCTCCTGAAAATACAAGGTGATTATAGTACACACTGAAGATGTTATAGAAATTATGGGATTTAGGTAAATAGGTACTGTAGTCTATAGGCAAATTCATAAAATCTGTAGTGATTCACATAGAACAGTAATAATTACATACTTAACAAGGATCCTTAAATTTTGTATTTGGAGATATAATCTACAAAACAAATATCAAAAGTACACTGCAATCAGTTTAGACATTTAGATTAGTTTCAAAAGGCTTTGAGTTAGGTTTGTTAGAAAAATCAAGATGACACTTTATTTAAGCAAATGAGAATTTAAACTGATCCTGGAGGTGAAAGATTATCATATCTTGTGCACCAAGTGCTGTACCAGGCATTGCATTCTTCATCTTTGGGTTTTTAGGAAGCTTGCTTAGCATTGTAGCCCTGACTACATGCTTGAAGACAGACTGAAAAATGTAAAAATCCAAAAATGAAGAAATAAATCATTATTTCTTCTAAATCATATGAGAAAAAAGACTATGTGACAATACCTTTTCCCTGTCCATATTTATAGCACTTGCCCATGTTCAATTTCCTCTCAGTGACAGATCCATAATTCCAGCTGCCTGGGGCAATACCCTGACCTCACTATTCCTGTTGAAATTCTGACAATGTGTTGGAAGTGGTTCAGAATTTACGGGATTGAGAAGTGCTTGAAAGTACAAGATCTGGTGACCCTTCAACAAATGCTCTCACTGCAATGGAAGCATTAATCTCTGATCCCTGCTTCTCAGACACATTGTGCATTTAGAATCAAATATTAATTAGATAAAATGTATGAAGTTCTTTTGGAGTTCTTTCCAAAAACATCCTTGTCCTAGCAGAGCTCTATATGTTCCTGCTGAATGGATAAGGCACTAGGCATTGTGAAACTAACACTGTATGGAATACTAATCACAGCTGACTAAAATAACCCTTACCAAAATATCAGTGGTATATTTTAATACATAGAAATACCTATATATCTGCTTAAATTTTCATGCTTCTTCATACTCAACAATTTTCCCCAAAAAATATTTGTGTCAAACATTCCAGATTTTCATCAGCTTCTAAAGGGTAGAATGTTAATGTTAATAAAGATTCTAAAATAATAATAATAATAATAATAATACAATAAAAAAATTAAAAAAAAAAATAGACAGTGTAATATAAATTTAATATAAATTCTCTTCCCTGGGTCTGAGCTCCAAGAAATACATCAAAACACAAACTGAGAAGTTAGGGTGAGATTATAATTTTAAAATGTCTCATATTCAGACCTCCAGCTTGATTTATATGCATATTAAGCATTAGCTTTTCTGAAAAGTATGTTTCTTGTAAGGCAATGTTTTTATCAGGAAACAACTAGCTTTAGAAGAGGTTAATATGAACATTGCATAATGTTATCTCACTTTGCATTCTCAAACCTCTTGCAGGGAATTTGGCAATAAGTAATAAAAGCCTTCAGGATTCTTATTACTTGATGAAGAAACAGAAATATTGGTGTGAAAGCATCAATCAACATATTCAGAAGTGCATAAAACACATGAAACATGTCAACCAACAAAATCTCTGCTTTCTTCGTGAGCATTTCAAAATGATAGCAGCAAAAATAATTTTTGCCATACTTTGCAAGAAACTGGCCTGGTAGAAAAATACACATTGCTCTGTGTGTAGTACAAATTGAGAAGTTTGTTTGTTTTTAGGCTTTGTTCCCTTCTTAAGCTCTGGTGCTAAGGAGAAAGAAATCTATCTATTGTTAAGGGTAATATGTTATTGGAAACACAAGTTTTGAGCTTAGGAAGCAATGATCTTTAGTACAGAAAAGGGACAGGCTGTGCCTCCCCCTTTAGTTAAACTGTTGTTTTCAGCAAGTTTTCAAAATTATAGTTATTGCAGTGTACAGAAGATCTTAAGACTTAGCAGTTCAATGTAAGTGGAAAGAGTTTTTTTGTTTTTTTTTGTTTTTTTTTTGTTTTTTTTTTTTGAGCAGCTTGAATCATCTATGGAGCACTATACATAAAAATATTTTTTCATTAGTCAGGATAAGTCAGCAGATTTGACTTGGCTACTTTGCAACATAAAGCCAAGTTCACTGTGGTATCTCTCAAGTGCATAAGCATGAAGAAGTGAAGAATGTGCTATTAGCACTGCTGACCACATCACCTCAATACTTTCCATGAAATTAGATTGACTTTTATTGCCATTGGTACAATAAATTACAGAGGTACACAGAGCACCAGAGTAGATAGTCAAGTGGATGAAGAAGGAGAGAAACTAGTTCAGGTTCAGGAGCTGTCTCAGTGAGGGAGAAAGTACTGAAGATGTCAGTCTGCTGTGTTAGTTTTTCTTCTTATAGGTTGTATCTTATCTTTGGAGTCATGCATCTTGCAGGAATTATCTTTTCCCCAGCAGATCATTCTTGGTACAAATGAGATGCATCTTTCAAAGTTTGTTCTTCCAAAAGAAACGGGATACCACTAAAGAGTATAAAATTATTTTATCCATTTGAAATGTATTTTAACAGAGAAACCTGAAACAGTCACATGTTCTGGATTGTATTTAAAATAAATTATTATATCTTTCATACAAAACACAGCTAGATTACTTTGGCTGGTAATTGGATGCTTCAGAATACAACACTCACCGTTGAAGTATGGATGTATAAAAACCATACAATATAAAGAAATACTGTGTGTGTATAATCAGGGCACTTTTACAGTCTGTTCACATGCTGCCACAGAGGAGAGTTATTCATTACATTAGAAAAGCTGAGACAAAAGGGAAAGGAATGCTGAATAGCTGCAGACATAAAATAGTGACAAATGTACTAAGTACAATCCAGATTTGTTGTGTTCAGGAGTCTAAAAAAAGAGGGAACAACAACTGAGTCTAAAGACACCAAAGTCTCTTTCAGAGACTCAAAAATGCAAGAACAAACAGGAATTTCTATAAATAATTACAAATGGCAAATATATGTGAAAAGAGAATCAGTATTCATTTTTTGCTGAGGTTAAAATTATGACATTTGGGGAAGATTTTGCTCCAAGATATCTCTGGTGTAGTGTACTACCGAGTCTTTGTATGTGGCTGTGATCAAAGACTTAGGATGTTTACATGATCTATATCTTCCCATATCGTTATCTCTAATAACATACTTCATTTTTCCCTTTACTTTAGTAAACTGTAACAGATGCCCAGTAATTTTATCATTGTTTCTAATACAGTCAATAAGAGGTATCATGTCTCACAATGCTAGCAAGCTCTGTACTTGCTCCTGAAAGCATTCCACTAAGCTAGGCATTGATCCCACCCTGAAGGGGAAAAAAAAATGACATTTGATCCCAGTCCAGTTCCACTGGTCTTTTTGTTTGTTTGTTTGTTTAATGCTTGTCATAAGACAGATCGTTTGTGATGACCAGTGAATAAATCTTCAGGTGACAACTTCCCTTAGCTGCCTGCTGACTTGCACTGCATTCATGCATTTCTGAGGTACTGGAAAGCAAATGATACAACAGCAAAGGCCAGCCCAACACTTAGGAATATGAAGTCTTTGACTCCAATTATTGACAATTTGCTCTGTAGTTTCTCTAATGAGTGTAGAATGTGCTTAAGTACAATTATGCTAAATTTACAGTATCAAGCAGGCAGGAAACTATTTTGTAAGATTATGTTTTAGCCAAAGGTCAAGGATGTCAAACAATACACTCAAAAGTAATTTCGTGTTGTTTTTCCCTGTGATGGTAGGTTCTGAGTTGCAAAGGCAACCATTTTCCTCTATGTTATACTAAATCTGTCTTGAACTGTCCACCTGTATGTTGAAGCAATTCCAAATAAACCTTCCCCTGTTCTTCACCTCACTGCTTCAATGCTGTGCCCTGGAGTTCTTGACTCCTCCCAGACCCTCATACCAACATGCCTTTGAGATCCAGGCTGCTCTGTTTACCTCAGGCATCTCTTGAGGAAGGAGAGACCTGAGAGGTGCAGGGGCACACCCCCACTTCACTTCAACCTCCAGCCGCCATGCTTACCTTTTATTAGGTATTTTATGTGGAAGTGAAATACTTTGGAAACAAATATTTTACATATAAATGCTTTTACTCAATATGATGAAATTTCTGACCTTATCATAGTATAATATTGGAATATTCCAATGTTAAATTCTTATAATATAATATAATCTTGAAAAACTTTGTTACAATTTGAAATACATTTGTATCATCTAATGTACAAAATTAAAAGAAAGAATAAGACAGTACTGTTGTGACATTTCTGTCCATTAATTTTCAATAGCCTCTCTCACTGAGATGTTTCAGAAATTTCTTATTTCAACTTAGAATAGAGCCCAAAAGTCTAAATCTCTGATTATTCTATACAACATAATTTTTTTCTTCTTGACAGCTCTAATCCCAGAGGCAAAGGTATTTTTCAGGGTATTGTGAACTTCAGATAAATACACTCCTCATATCCACACGCCACTTTCCTTATTTAAGCAAAGAAGAAATTTGCTTAAAAGATTCCCATTTTCAGTCCTGTTCTATAGAAGTGGTGGGGGAAGATCTTTGGCTGTGAGATTTTTAAAGCAGTTTCCAGGTCAAAGTAATTTGGATGATCTTTAAAACTTTAGGTTAGTTTTGAAGTATGGCTATTATCTCTTCAAAATTTATATTTGCATTCAGGGACACTGTTCACTTCTGAAACTACCTAACAAATATTCAATTTTTTTTTTGAAGTAGAAACTAGCTGATGTTGTTTAGGCATGACTGCTAACATTATCGTTATAATGCGCAATCCACCGAAGTATATGTGCAGCCACAAAATGTTCCTGAAAAGTAGTGTTGTAAACACTTTGTTAAACTAAGAGGATAAAATAAGATATATTGTTACATTTTCTGCTACAAATCTTTTTAAACAGTTTCTGATTGTCTCATCCCAGATTTTATTCCACTCTTAAGCTATTTCGTAAGACTTTAAGGAGAAATGTTAGAATTATTTGTTGTACATAAAATGCCTTTTCAAGCTCACTTAGTTTGAGGCAAACAATGTGGATGTCTTGGAAGCAAGTCCTGCAATAGATATCTGGGTTGTGGTGTGATCTTCCACAGGGTTTTACCCATTGCTGTGTTTAAGTCTCTATCATTAAAATATATTATACAGTTTAAAAAACAAAACAAAACAAAACAAAAAACTCCTAATTTTTAGTCAGCTATAGAGATCATAAGGTGACAGTTACAAGCACTTCTTCATAAACATCTAAGCAGTTTATAATGGAGCACCAGTGGTTGAGTGACCTTGTATCAGTTGGAGCTGTATGATGTACTCATTAGTCAAGTGAGTCAGAGAAAGGAGAAATAAATGCTTCCTGGGTAAAATCAGTGAACAGGGTCATGGGTGAAATAGGAGAGCAGAAGATCATTGTTTGAGTGTGTTCCTTCAAAAGGCTTTACAGGTATAAGAAGTGAGACAGCCTGTCTGAGCAGGGAGTTGACCAGATGATAAAGATAAAAGAACTAGCATTGCTGACAGAAAAAGTCACCTAAAGAAGGAGAGGATGCTGAAAGAGTTGAAAGGCATGAGAGTTGAAAGGGAAGGAGTTCACAGGAGCAATCAGAAGAAAAGGAGAACCCAAACAATTGAGTGGTGGTGGGGTCAGAAAGTGCATAAAGAATGTGAGAACTCATGGAAAATGGGGGGTGGATGATTAGACAGTGACGTACAAAAGAGAGATGATGTTTAAAAGCTGAAGAAAGAAAGATCTAAATATACAGTATTATCAAAGAGGTTGTCATCTGCAAAAATCCAACAGCAACTGAGCCACAGCAATTGGAAATCTGGAGATGTCCTAGCAGCAATTTCAAACCTGGTACTGCTTCTTCCAGAAGGAGCAGGTAGCAGAAAGTGACTGTCACTCACAGGAATTCACTATGCCCTGGATGAGGTCCCTGACAGCAGGGGCTCCAATTTGAAGGGGAAACACAAACAAAAGAGGAAGGTTACAGGCAGGAGGAAGATTATAATCTCTCAATGAGGCAGAAAGTTTGCAGAGGACAAAGGGGCCGGGGGGGGAGATGAAAAATAACAAAACTCTTCCACTTCATTAGCTTCTATTTTTCTTCAGATCTCATCTAGCAGAGTGCTTCCTTTGGTGTTTATTAAGTTTTAGGTTCATTCATAAGTCACAGTATTAATCATTTTCCTGGATACAATCTGAAACACTACTTATCATTATTTATGCTGGTTTTCTTCTGAATCAGTTTCACTTGATAAGTTGAATTATAATTACAATGTTGAATGTATAGATTTTATATGGTATTTAAAATACTTAGAACACTTTTTTTTCTCCAATATATTAAATATTTGTATATGGTGACCAATTGTTCATAGTTCTATTCTTCTAATGGCATTTGTACTTAATAGAGATGACAAAGGGAAATAGGGATTATGTTAAACCAAATTTCTTAATGTTACTTTTACTTTGGTTTTTATTTCTTCCTTTTATAATATAACTACAGTTAGAATTACCAAAGCAACACCTATGCACAGTTTGTGCAATTGCTGCAACCAGATGACTCAGGTGTAAACTTATGTACATACATCCACCAGGAACTTCAGGAACTTTGATACAGGCAGATTCTACTGCATTTCTAGAAAATGTTTGCAAACATAATAATGCTGGGAAATGATGCTTTCACTAAAGCATAATTTTCCCCTCTTTCTCTTTTGCTTCTATGGATAAGTATAGTAATAGCATATACCATGATAGATAATGAATCACGCTGATTCACAAAGAACACTAGTATATAGCTGTGTAAAAAGAAAAACACGTGCACACACACACAACTGAGGACTCACACTTTCAGTGTTACTGCTTTTTCTTCTGACAATTCCTTTCCTAAATTTGCTATGACTGGACTTTAAAAACACAACTGAATTTTTATATCTCCTCAAAATAAAAATTTAACAGATTCTTCCAAAATGCCACTGTTACACACAGATATAATCATTAGCCATTGTACACATCATTTCCATAAAAAATTTTAGAGCATGTCAAAAATCAAAGACTGTATTCAGTACCAAAGTATGTTAATAAAAGCAGTATGTTGCAAGAGATTCAATCATCCTAATGTTAATTTCTTAACCCTCAAAGATAATTTAATTGCATAAGAACACAGAATTAATTCAATTTTCATACTTTGCTAGTAAGTCCAGTCCCATGCCTAGAGAGCATTCTGTAAGTCAGGAATAAGATACTGGAGTATTCAATTTTGTACATTGGTGTGTTCTGCTGTTTTGACATTGCATCCTATATAGAACTTGAGTTGCTCACTGGGAAAACCAAAATAGATATAAATATTGTTCTAAAAGAAGATGCATACAGGGTTAGCACAAATACTGCTAATGGTCATATTCAGAGATATGATAAAAACAAAAATCCTAATGTCAAAATTGTGTATTTATTTTCTTATTTTTAGAATTTCTCTCTCATTAGTATGTTTTGTAACACTAGTAATTTTGTGAACCTTTCTTGGTGGTATCAGAAGCTAGTTCCCCATTGAAAAGCTGAGAGATTGACTGATTGACAAGCTCCTCAAAACTGCAAGATGTTGCTTCCCAACAGTGCAGAGAGTGTGTCTTGGATTTCAGCTGCCAGTCCTGGCTGACAAGTTCATGTAATCATCATTTGAAATGAAGGAGCTCGCCAACTGAACACTATTGAAACTTAGCAGCATGGAGGAGGAACTGGAATAAACTAAATCCAACATGGCATCTGAATTTTAAGGATAGTTTATCATACCTTTGCTAATACAAGCTTCTTTCACCTTCAGAAAGCTCCTGTGCTGGGCAGTATGAGAGACACAACACTAAGTTAAATTGGCAGCACATTTCATTTCCTATTACTGACAATTTTCCAACTGATGCCAAAAAATTAACATTAGAATTGAGAAAACATCTCTATAAATAAACTTGATGAGTACACAGTTTGTCATATTGTAAATAAAATGTCTTCATAGATATGTAGTTTAAGTGATAAATTATATCAAGAAAATGGTAAAAGTGCTGTAGCAATATTCTAGTTATATGAAGAACATGCTGTTCTTCTAGTCACTACTGTTGTCTCAACTGTTGTGGAGCATCTCTGACAGATGACTGATTTTCCCTAGAGCTGTTTGCATTTCAATTGCAACTTCAAGATGAAGCTGGAGCAGAAAAAATTATAATGAGTTTTGCAAATACCAGTTCCTAAAATAAGTCTAATAAGAATATTAGATACTTAAGACATAAAGTGTCTGTGTCCCTTTTTCCTAGATCTTCATGGATCTTATAAGAATTTAGTTTATTTATCAACACAGCAGCTTATAAATAATGGGTAATAGTGAGCCTGGAAAGCAAGTTTCCATTTCATGTTTCATACTGGAAATCTAAGAATTAAGCTCAACTAATCATCAATCAAACAACCAAAAATATACTACGTGACACTTCTACAAGATGAGCAGCACAAATTTGGAATAATGAATACTTACAATAAACTTCTAACAGACAATCTTCAGAGCTAAATGTGCTGAGAAATAATACAGTGAATAATGAATACATCAGAGAAAATAATGACTCACATATGAACAACTCTTGCACAGGAAAAAAAGAAAAAGAGATAAAATATAATAAACAAATAAGTGTTTTGTTATTAATTATTCACCTAACTATTCTTGCCTGTAGAAAAGGACTTTTTCTCATAGTTCTACCACAGTAAATTTTGAATTACTCTGGTCACATCCTTCCTAATTCACAATTATATTCAGGTATTTCTATGTTGCCTGGCACCAGTGTATCTGAATTTCTCAACATTGGTTTTAAATGACTGAGATCCTGGATCATATTTTTCTCTCAATCTGTGTGAGTTTCTGAATGGTCCCCACTAATGTCAACAATTTAAACCTTACTACCTCTGTAAAGTGTAAAATTATCCCTATATTCCATAAGGTTAGAAAAAAATATTTGACCACCTGCTCCCCTGTATGAAGAGAACCATAAGGTTCTCCAGTTTTTCTTCTATTAAGCTTAGAAGGACATAGGTAAAACCACACATAGGTAATTTATATTTAAATATAATCATTAATAGAAAGAAAAGGCAGTGAAAAGAACTCAGAGTTTAAACTCTTAGCCTAGGTCTCAGTTTACAGAATTTAAAAAGTTATCTTAGGTCCCAGAGTTTACCATATAGCAGAACTGTGAATGCATTAAAATTTAACCGTAGTCATTAAATCACAGCATCCTTCACCAGATTTCCAAAAATCAGAGAAATGTAGCCACTTCATACGGAAGAGAGCAAATTTAATTGAGGATCTTCACCCAGGGATCATATCAGTTCCAAAATGCAATTGTATGTTTCACACTGATGAAACCTTGTTTCAAGCCAGATAATCACTCTAAGTCTTAAAGTGTCAATTAGCTGAAAAATGGGAGAAGATGAATCATAAAATCATAGAACCCTTAAAGTTGGAAGAGACCTTTAGAGGTCATCTAGTCCGACTGCCCAGCAATAAGCAGGGATATGCACATCTAAATCAAGTTCAGGGAACACTTTCAATACAGCAAATATAGTTTCAGAAAAGTTTGGGGATTTGGAAAAGCTTTAAAAAGCTAGAAATGGTGTACAAATTTCCTGTAAATTCCTGAAGAGTCTACTGTACTGTACTCTACTGTTATATATAGTAATTATGGTGTATAATGTAATGGTATTGCATGTGAGACTCAGAGAATGCTTTCATCGTCAGTGTATGGTGTTTTAAGACCTAATAAGTGGTGCTATATAGATTTATCCTGTGAAAGTATTTATAGATTAATAAGACTTCAATTGCAGGATATCTGCTATGTGAACTGTGCTATTATAAAATGATGGGTTTTCTAGAACGTCACTAAAAGAGAATTTCAGTGCTGACCCAAGGGGGCAGATGACACAAACAAGTACAATATCTGTCACTTTCCAGTCATCACTGCTTTCACATCACAAGATGTGATCATGACTCCTCCAATGTACACACCTAAAAAAATCAACATCATACTGACGTGTTCTGGTGACTCAGCTCTCAAATAGATTTGAAACCAGTTTACTATCTGTAAATCCTTTTTGTTGCTTTCATTAGTTTACTTTTTGTTTGGTTGGTTTTACTTTTTTTTTTTTTTTTTTTTTTTTTTTTTTTTTTTTTTCTTTTTAATGCATTGTCAGTGCTAAACCGAACTGTTCCCTTAGAGTTCTGGTTTCATAAATTTATTTACTTTATGGGAACAGGACTTGCTTTGAAAAAATTTTAAGTAATTTTATTCTTTTCATGAATTAGTGATTGATAGACTGCTCATCTAAGCAAACGTTTATCTTTTCCTGTTCTTGCACTTATTAGCCATTTGTGTGACTGACTCTTTGATCCATATGAAAGTGATTAGCTCATGTTATCTTCAAACAACTTGAAAGTCCAGAGACTATAAAGTTGAACTCAAATCAAATGTCAATATATTACCGTGTGGTAGATAAAAAAACTGTTAAGATTTGTTTAACACAGACAGTAAAGGTATGCTGGACAACTGCAGTGTCATATTAGAAAGGCTTATACTGTGTTTTTTCAGTGTGCTCCCTGTGAAGATGTGCTGTACACCTTGTTTTCCAAAAATAAGTGGTGCACTGTGCACCAGTTAGCCAGTTTGAGAAATTCTAATTATGCAGAAAATGCATATACTTAGAACTTGCTAACTTTGCAAGTATTTCACTGACTGGTTCTCAGAATTAATCTGGAGACATTATTCAGGTTCCTTCAGCCTTTTTCTTATTGCATGATGCTTTAATCCAAAATGTTTTTATTATAACCAGAACCTAGCAACATGAGTAAAGTTGGCAAAACAAGATCCTGTGTAAAAGAGCTTCTACTACTCTGGGATGTCTGACAGTAGGACAGAGGGATATGAATTTTTCAGGGAAATATGTAACATGGGACTAAAATACATTTAACATCATATATTCTGAATTATCTTATTCAAGGATTCATACCGATCCCTCCATCACCAATTTTTCTTTCTTGTGGCAATAGTGAGTGTTAAAAGAATTACCCAAGACATCTCTGTGTATCTCATACCCAGCACATTCACCTAAGGTATTTATATGATTTGCAGATTACAAAGCATAATTCCCTCTTCATTTTGGCAAAAATGTTGACCATTAATGGAAGTGGTACCATCATCCTAGGTTGAATGTGAGATTACAAGTCTATGAAGTAAACAGGCAATTGTTTTATTTCCTTCACATTAACACTATATATATACAGAAGACTAACTTGCAAAGTATGACATTGTTTCTGATGCAGAAGACTAACTGCATAATTGGAAAACATTATAGGACATTATAGGACATTCATCATTTTGATTTTCAGTTCATCTTGTACTGGGTATGCTACAGAACTTCTGTACAGTTTAATGCCTAGAGTAGGCTTGCTCACCTTATTTTATTGACAAAGCAGGTCTATCCGGTAACATTACCTGTATTCCTGAAAATCTTCCTCTGTAGTAATATTTCATGATTTTTATCAAGTTGATGTAGAAAGGTTTGTGAAGTCTCTGAGTGCTGTGTTAGTAACAGAAGCTCCACAGGTTGTTCAGTTGTAAAGACCACACAAAACTGCAGCAATTTCATTCTTTTCTGACAAAAATACAGTGTCATAAGAAATTGTTTCAGTGGTGGTACTGGAGTTCTCATTTCATGGTGAAGATAAAAACTGTAGGCTTTTTTCTGTCATTAGTATTGTTAGGATTAATTTTGCTCTTATGGACAGCTTTTTATTCTTTGGATTATGTTTCCTTTTCAAAACTTTTTCTTCTCTCTCTGCTCTCAATTTTGGTACAGACTGAAAAGAAATGCGGTTATAAATAAAACTTGAGTTAACAACCATTATTTTAGGATGAGCTGAGAATGGAAAAACCATGCTTCTGTGAAAGAATTAGTTGGCAGATGCCCCCAGCTATTTCAGGAAGGTGTTCTCTTTTGAATCCCTTTGGTCTCACTGAAAGGATAAAATGTTGCATCCCTCCACTGGGATCTTTGCTTCACTTCTTACAGTTTTTGTGAAGCACTGTGAATAACTGATAACAATGTGACTACCTATCATTTTACAAAAACTCAGTTTAAAATTTTTCATTTTTTTCCCCAGTAAATAATGTTTTAAATGTTGATTGTGTGAATAGAGACTACATTTGATTTCAGCAGAATCTTTCTGAGATCATTTTAGGCATTTAAGCTTAGAGAATGACCAGTACAATAAAACTAGCAAGGTACACTACATAACACTAAGTGATGAACATTTAAAAATAAATAAATAAATAAATAATCTTAATCCAGGCAAAAAATTGACAATGCAAATCAATTTAATTTGCATTTAGATATAATCAGTTCCAAGCATGAAATGTTATTTAATCAGGTAACAGCTTCATTAGCAGTAGTTAATCACACACTAACTTCAACTCATTTTCAAAACTTGGAATTAGTTATTCAAATTATAGCAATTTAAATATCTTAGTCAAGGGTTTGATTCATTCGAAAAAAGACTTACGCAGGCTCACCATGAATTTACTGATCATTTAGAAATGCCAGATTGTGGACAGAATATCTGATTTTAAAAGGAAAATACATGGGATCTCAGCTATAAGGATAGCATTCTGCACATTGAGCAACTGTAGTCTCAAAGGAAACTGGATATTTTTGATTTATAGGAACTCTGGGATGTTAGTGTTGCTTTACCCATGTGCATTTCCTGAATCTGTGAACCCAAAGAGCATATTAAAGATGACTTTAGCAATTTTTTTGAGTTACCTTTCTTAGGAAACATGGTAATCTCTAAGACAAGACCTCCAAATAAATAAACAAAACTACTCACAGCTTTTATTTGTTCTGTATGCAGTGCAGTTGATCAAATCATCAATTAGCCTTCTAAACACAGCATAAAGAGCAGGAAAAAAAAATGGATGAAGATAAGCTGCTTTCCTTTTATGTAATCCGATTTACAGATATGGTAATTTTGAGTACTTGGCATAACATTACATTTTTAATAACTATGACTTCATTGATTATGTTCTAGCAAGTTGTGTGCTGGGATAAAATATTTTTCTGTTCACTGAGGGTTTTAAAAGGAGAAAAAGGTGAGATATAAGACTCTTGTCATGTACATTAAGAGAGATTTCATTAGCTGTGTGTGATGCATAGGTTTTCTGTTGTGCAGTGCAACATATATATGCTCCCATTTAGTTGTGGTAGTTTAAATTTCTAAATGATGCTGGCTGACAAGAGGGTTGTTGTTTTTTTGTTTTGTTTTGTTTTTTTTCTCTAAAGAATGAAATAATAAAGAGAAAATAGTATTCTCACAGGTACATGGGAAGAAAAATTGCTACTAGAAATTCACCAGACTTGTTACGCTTAAAAGCTTTTCATAGTATCCCAAGCGCTGTATGAAGTATTTTTGGTGTTCAGTAAATATTTGTTACACAAAGAATGGATCTGTCTTTGAAAATTCAAGGACGAGTTAGACAAAGGAGATGGCTAAAAACTTTTCTAATGACTAATGCATAGTATAAAAACAAATAAACAAACACCCTATTCTATGAACTTAAGAAACTGTGTAAAATGGAAAGAGCCCTAGAATTTATACTGGTATTAGATGCTTTCTTACATTTGAACCCATGGTCAGTTTGCTAGGTATCTGTAAAGTTTGGTCTTTTCACTGCTGCATACAAATTTATATCATCAGAAGAAGATTACAGGAAGTTTACTTAAAAAAAAAAAAAAAAAAAAAAAAAAAAAAAGTGACTACTTTCCTTATTAGCATAATTGAACTAATTGTGAAGGTAACTTTGTAAATACTGGAATTCGGATATTGCTCACTAAAGCCATAGAAAAAGCTCACAAATTTATTTGGTTCATAGTGGGAATTTCAAGATCTATGAAACCTTTACTATCAGCACCACAGGCTGGACTCCAAACCTATTAGAATTAGAACTAACCTGTTTAGATTCTTGAAGAAGTAGCTGGATATGAGGATTATCAGCCAAGGATAGTCAATACTCTCAGATACTCCTGAAAAATATGGAACTGCTTTTCATTTGTTTGTTTTCTATTAGCTCTCTGATCAACTTTTAAAAACCTAGCACTGACAAAAAGAGATCATTCACCATATTTTAAGAAGTAGAGACAATTGTCTTCTTACTGTTTGAAGAATGTAAACCTCAGACAGACACAGCAGTCTTGGATTTAAGGGCAAAGTATATTAATAAGTACTCTGACTTGTATTAGCCACTCAAAGCAGATGTACCAAGATCTTATTGTAGTCTGTATTTTAATGTTTGTTACTATAACATTATTCAGATGTCAAAGAATATCCAATTCTAATACAAGTATAAAATAACTGAAAATTTCTGTAATTACCATACTTTTGTACTGAATAGTATTCAGATTTTGAGAGAAAAAAGGAAACATTTAGAGCAAAGAAGCATGTCCTGCTCAGGTTTCTATGATGTTTTAATTACCTCTAAGATATCAGCAAACTATTTTCTAAGCTGATCTTGACAAACATTTATTTCCAGTCTCATTCAGTTGTAAAAGAATTGTGACATAAGTGGCCATTGTAAATCTGAGACCTTCCTTTAAACAAGACACAGGTGTAAGAGAATCTGCTGCTCTTATAGACTAGGAAAAAGTCTACAGGCATTTGTATTTCCTTCTATACATCACTTGTCACTGTACATTATTTTCCAGTAACAGCTGGTGACATAGACATTATGCCTTTAGGAAAGTTCACTTGTCTCTCTTCCATTTGTTTCAGTCCATTTACCTCAGAGATAATACTCTATTTTGGTAGATCTGCTCACAATTTCTTATCCAGATCATAATTTAAAACACTTCTGTTTGGGATACAGATCATGTATTTTTTTACTTCCTTTAAAATAGCTGAAAATTATGATTCCTGCAGATCTGTTGTTTAATGCCACAGAGGTTGTCCAGCAAACTTTCCTGTAGAAAAAGTAATAAGTTTGAGGAAACTGATTTCTATTTTTGTATCATTCACATCTTGTACTATGAAATTTTCCCAGACATATTTCTCTTGTGTTCATTGCTAAATTCCTTTGCTTCTCCAAACAATAAGTATTTCTTTTAATTGAGTTTCATTTAAAAAGCTTTATCTGGCATCACTAAGAAGCCCCTCCTCACCATCTCCTTACATACTGGAAGAAGTGAACTGCCTTAAGTGTTTTCCTTGGTATCTTAATTGTGGTGACCTGGCTGTTGCTAACTGCATAATACAGTTCTGAAAAACAGATTCATTTACCCAGTTTTTTATTTTAAGTTCCTTGCAGTCTGAGCACTAAAAGAAGTGCATTAAGAGAAATGCTCAGACTGCACAGTGAAGATTTGAATAGCAGTTTTTGGTTATGATTTCTCTAAAATGTTGGTTTCTACTTAAAATCCATATTCAACACTGGACCAAATTTTTGTTAATATTAGCATACACAATTAATACTTTTATTGTTATGAGTAAGGCTGTGAGGGTTTCTAAGACAGTGTATTTTAGCTAATCTTTTATTTACAACAATAGAGACATCTTGTAATTCTCTGGCTCCATTCAACATTGGTTTGGGATTAATTTTCCTTTCCACACTTTACAAGGTTCTTTATTTAATAATTTTCTTTTTTAAATCCACCAAAAGACCTAATGAATTCCCAGAAAATGAGAGAGCACTTTAAGTTCTTACATTACACAAGTGCTTTAATTAGATAATAGGAATGGAGGTGTACAGAAAATGGAAAATCTTTTACTTTTTGTAGAAAATGTCTCCAGGCATATTTTTCTGTGTCTTGATTTTTTTAATACATATAATTTCTTAACTTGTTTAAATATTCTTTTTAAAAAATAGAAGATATTTCCCTCTGCCTTCCTTTGAGCAGTTTATGACCTTTTTTTTTTTTTTTTTTATAAAAATGTAAGAGTACAGCTATTCCTACTGTTAATGGGAGATGACAAAACTTCATTTGAATGGGGACAGGGCACTAAACAAAGCCTGTTTTGTTCCCAGACATCAATTTTTCAGAAAGCTCAAACTGAACAAAGTCTGTCACATTAATTTTCTCTTTAAAAATAGAAAGAAAGAAAGAAAGAAAGAAAGAAAGAAAGAAAGAAAGAAAGAAAGAAAGAAAGAAAGAAAGAAAGAAAGAAAGAAAGAAAGAAAGAAAGAAAGAAAGAAAGAAAGAAAGAAAGAAAGAAAGAAAGAAAGAAAGAAAGAAAGAAAGAAAGAAAGAAAGAAAGAAAGAAAGAAAGAAAGAAAGAAAGAAAGAAAGAAAGAAAGAAAGAAAGAAAGAAAGAAAGAAAGAAAGAAAGAAAGAAAGAAAGAAAGAAAGAAAGAAAGAAAGAAAGAAAGAAAGAAAGAAAGAAAGAAAGAAAGAAAGAAAGAAAGAAAGAAAGAAAGAAAGAAAGAAAGAAAGAAAGAAAGAAAGAAAGAAAAGCTGCTACTGCTGTACTTGCAGTAAGTTTTAAACCCTCAAAATTCTAATTCTGGAAATTGAGAGTGCTTTATAAATGTGTTATTAAATGACAAAAGCTGCTATCTGTCTCACCATCCTGGGCAGAATAAACCACAGGTTAGAAGGAATATGAAATTTTTGCCTTGGAATGTATTTATTTATTCAATACATTTTTCTGAGGGTGGCCTCATTTTTGTTAATAATCTGGTGGGAGACCATTCATGCAAAGCTACTCAAGTGTGCCTGGGAACAAACAATGACATTTCCAGGCACATTTTAAGATGTATATTATCCTGTCAAGTTAACAGGTAGAACATTTCTCAAATCTAAACACTGGGAGTATTAAAGAACAGGAGTGATTTTCCTATTTAAATAGTAGCATTTGTAGGCTAGATGTTTACCTTAGAGCCTGACAAGCAGAGATTGTTAGTGAATGGAAAGAGTATATTTACTTCACAAGGACTTGCAGTCTCAGCCAAAAACATCTTGCATTTCATCTTCTTTCAGAAAAAAAGTCATGAATAAACAAAAAGGATTTGCTGATTTTCCATTTGGATGAGTGTACGTATGAGATGCAAAGTAAATTTTGAGGAAGTGCCTTTTCACTTACTACTAAAAGGACTGGGGAGTCTTTTATATTAGTTATTAGTGATTCATTTTAAAATAAGTTTACAGAGAGAAAGAAAAACAGTCCTGCTGGAAAAGGCGTACAAATCCTTCTTCCATCTATCAAAAGATGAAGTCTAGGAAAGCGGGGCTGGAGTAACTGAAATATACTAGATGGTTATAGTCTAGAAAAAATTGATATTCCCCAATATTACTTAGAACAGACAAGAAATGGGTTAAAGCCAAGACTATGATTTACATACCTGCAAAAACTGTGATGAAGTCCCTCAAGAAAGCTAAATTCAGCTCATGTGGATAGCTTTCTGCAGATAATACATCTGGAGTTTTACAAGATGTGCAGCTTTGTGTTATAGGATAGTCTGATAAACCTTATCATTAGGCTGATACCAATAAACGCTTAAGACATGGCTAACTGAAAACTGCATAGTGAATGTCAGTAAGAAACATTCATCAAATGAAAATACTTCTATGTGTCAATGCTAGACCTAGTATGATTACCAGATTAAAAAGTCACAGCAATCATTCAAAGACAGATTAAATATTACATTAGTTCAGTTCAACAAATGTGTAACTATAAAGTTGCACATGAAACTATGTGTACATAGTGCAAAATGAACACCCTGGCACATAAGCATTGAAGTTCCTTGGAGGTAACGATGCTGGCTAAATCTGCAGAGTCCTGAGTAATGGAAAGCCTAAACATTTATGTTAAAAGAGTGTAGGAATCATACTGAACCAGACAAGAAAGCTGTGAATTAGTTCTAGAGCAGCACTGCATCTGAGGAGATTCTGGGATGTAAGAGGAGAACTGAATATAAATAGGATATTAACTTTCACATATATCATTTTGAAGATATGCTATAATGCTTTATTTTGGCTTTCCACACTAGTTTGAGTTTTCACCATTTTATAAAAAATAAAATGATGTTAGGGTAGTTTCACAAGAATCTATATATATAAACAAATAAGTGAATGAATTTTAAAAAAGTTTTTTTTTTTTTTGTTTTTTTTTTTGCAACAAAGTGGTTGCTGATAGGCATTTAATTTTACCAAGAATGTCATATGTATGGAATTTGAAGCCAGGCATAATCAATTGAAAATAAAATATCTTCTTAGCAATGACAGTTTATTAGCAAGGTATAAATTTCTCAGAAAGTCTTCTCCCTTCCTGTCTTTGCACAGTGAGGTTCTGCATAAGATCACAGAATGACAGAATCAGAGAAAGATTTGGGTTGGAAGGGGTCTTTAAGATTGTCTAGTTCCAAACCCTTTGCCATAGGCAGGGAGACCTCCCACTAGACCAGGTTGCTTAAAGCCCTATCTAGCCTGGTCTTGAATGCTCCAAGGTGGAGGCATTCACAGCCTCACTGGGCAATCTGTTCCAGTGTCTCATCATGCTCACAGTACAGAATTTCTTTCTTATGTCTAGTCTAAATCTACCCTCTTCCAGTTTAAAGCCATTTTCCCTCACCCTGTTGCTGCATGCTCTTATAAAAAGTCCCTCTCCAGCTTTCCTGTAGGTCCCCTTCAGGTACTGGAAGGCTGCTATGAAGTTCTCCCAGAACCTTCTCTTCTCCAGGCTGAAGAGCCCCAACTCCCCCAGAGGGTCCCTGTAGGGGAGGTTCTCCAGCCCTCTGATCATCTTTGTGGCCCTCCTCTGGATCCACTCCAACAGCCTGATGTTCTTCTTGGGGGGCCCTCATGCTAAATCTCTCAACAACTGACACCCCTGAATCCTTCTCCTTAGAGCTGCTTTCAAGCCATTATCTGCCCAGCCTGTATTTGTGCTTGCAATTGCCCCAGTCCAAGTGCTGGAGCTTTTGTTTCATTTTGTTATGTTGTTGGTTCATTTTTGTTTTATTTTGTTTTGTTTTGTTTTGTTTTGCAAGATAGGCTTCATATAGCTGTGTCTGGTTTGTTTTTATACTGAAGTCATTCTAGCCCTAGTTAGCCAGTCTTGAAGCTTAGTATAACTCTTACTACAGCAGAATCAATCTACTGAATGATGATAAATACTATGCATCACTTTCCCATCTCCTCTGTAGGATGAGGTTAAATAGTCTCGGGCTCCCCAGCCTGGGAAGGGACAAATAGGAGGGATGGAGAATGCGCATATGGTCAGTCTCTTTCTTACGACACAACAGCCAGCAAACCCAGAGAAATCAGTGAACTCCTCTTCTAAAAATGATGCAATATTTTTAGATACAATCTATCTAAACTATTAAATGCCCTGTTCCAGAATGTTGTGTGTTATATGTCCCATGCTGTTCCTCTATCCCATTTCTTAGATAACACATCTGAAAAGTGTGAAATATTTAGTCAAACTGTAATGCCCTGGTGTGTGCTGTTTTTCCAGCTTCCTAAGCTCACAGACTAACTTCAAAATCACTCCATCAATGCAGCATCCTTTTGAAAACATACTTAGTGAAAAATATATATATTTTTTAAATTTCTGCTGAATCTCACAGAACCTGAATTCATTCATGGTTAAGTCAGAATAAATTTTTGCAATAAAATACTGGAAAATCATTTTATCTATATGCAGAAGTAAGAATATCCAAATGAGAAAATAGTCTAGTGTCTCTATGAGATAAAAAGCTATTTGTGTATCTTGGGTAAAAAAATTAGAGGAGACACACTCTTTAGTAAGAAAAAAATTCAATTTTAACCTCATTTCTTTCTCTCTTGGGCAACTCACCTTTGGAGTTTAACTATGATTTCTTCTTCAAAATGATGTGGTTATAATAAGGTGGAGAAAATATTGCTTAGGCAAGATCAGTCAATGGAATAAAATCAATATCATTAGACTAAAAGCTCTGTCTAGCCTGTACATCATAGGGATTTAGAAGTAAGAGGGCCCTTAAAAGAACACATTTACTACAGATTTCTCCAGAGGCTGATGAAGGAATTACAAAGAATGATGAAGGAATGCAGGTAGTTTTTAGAGGGGGAAGCATATTCCTTTTCTTCTTGCACTCCATTTGGAGTGAAAAGACTGTTAAAAGCCATTTCTTACCATTGCTTTGGTATTTCTGCACCTTTCAGTTAGCATAAGCTTCAAAACAGTGTAGTGAAGTTCAAGAGTTTTGCTCATGAAAACTATTCTAAAAATATCTTTAGGAACAGTGTTTGTGATATGTCTATCCTCCACAATCAATAACAAAACTTAGGAAAAAACTGCCGCAAGCACTGTATCAATTATTGTAATTTTTCAGAGATGCTTACAGAGCATTTCACTTAATTCTGGAAAGCCTGTTCTAATTTGGAATCATCTTGACTTACTGATGAGTGTCATCATCCCTGTCACTGTCAGCATCATAAGCCATGTTTGGATGTGAAAATAATTAGGTAATATATCTATCATTAAGACTTGGTCACTTTCTGTATCATTCAGTGGCAGTTCATGTAATAGAAGTATCTATCTCTAAAGCAAGAGAAATATATGACAAAAAATCATTGAAACCCAAGAGCTTGAAGGCCTCTGGGAATTCTCACTGTGTTATGGATTTACACTGAAAATAAATTTTAAACTCTCAGTATCCACTGAGCCTTTACAGTAGTAAATAGATATGTATATTTACTTATAGACTAATGAACCTATATATTTATTTTTCTCTTCTGATGATATTTTCCTAAGAACATAAGAAGAAATACCAAATTTTGAGTGGTATTTTGTTTTTAAAAATTCTTAAACACAGTTATCTGTATGCATGATTTTATTTCTCATACAAATTCAGCTTGGTTTTAGGAGAGCACATTATGTGAACTTGTTTATTTCAGGATATAAAATTGACTTGAAAATACAGCACTTTCTTTTTCTCACTAATGAACTGTAAACTATCAGGTTCCTCACCTGCCAGAAAATTACTGATCTATGCTGCAGATGTTGCATATAAAAAAATAATATATATATATATATATTAGTCTTTAGAAATAACACAAATAGGTTTTTTTACTGTGAAATATATATATATATATATATGTATATATATAGAGATATCACAGAGAGTTACCTTTGTACAACACACATGATTGTCAGCTAGAGAGGGACAGAGACCAAAACAAGGGCCAGGTGTATGTGAGTGTTCCTATAGAAAAGCTGGAGCTGTGTTACAAGTTAGTTTTCATTACTGCAAATCTTTGTGGTGTTAAATAAATAAATAAATAAATGTGACTAGGTATTGAGTCTTATTCTTACCAGAAAGTGAGAAAATCTATGTTATTGCATCTCACATCCGATACAGCCCTCCCTTTCATATGTGTATTCTGCTATTTTGATAAATTTCTAATCTAGTTTATAAGGTTGGTCTGGGTGGTGCCATTAGGGAAGACTCACAGCCTCTTGGATGGAGAATATCCATGTATGGATGTCTCAACATAAGAGATTTGCTTTAAATTCAAGGTACAATAGTGGGCACTATGTTACAAAGGCTGTATTACAGGAACAGAATAACGTTCTCCTAAAGGCATGAAAGGGATATATTAAATTACTTCACATTCATTTTTTACTCTGGCTAAGAGACTGTGTTGAAATATACCAAAATACCAAATGGGTGGTCAAAAAATGGGCAAAGTGCCTTGCAGTATTTGCTGACTTTATCAAACATGAGCATTTTGATGTACCTAATGATTTTGTCTTTGAAATGAAGTGCTGAAAAATGATCAGGGATAGCGGAAGACTCTAATTGCTGTCAGTGAATATCTGCTAGAATCAGAATTCATTACAGGAAAAAGAAAAAAAAAGAAAAAGAAAAAAAGAAAAAAAATTAACCATGGAATTAATGATGAAACTAACACAGAATCTACTTAAGGAAATTACATTTTATTCTTGTTATTGCAGTGAAAGGAAGTTCAAGCAAGAGAAGCAATGAGAATGAAATATTTGTAGGAAGAATGAATGTCTTTATCTGTCCAGACTATCATCATTATTCTCGTTTCTACCTTGCAAAATACCATTGAGAACAGATACTGTGTAGAGATACAGCCACAAAACTTATAACAATGTTGCTAATAAATACAGCTCTCAACTTCATTACATTGTATGTCATTATCTTGGTGAAGGACAGAGGAGGAGGTCTTCAGATTTTACATAGGCTGCTTCACAAGCAGTGCCACCTATTTATTTCCATGGAAACTACAACAGATATAAGGAGCACAATAACAGCTTGATAGACTAAATTCTCAGATACAAAAGCCTATTTTTCAGAATCATCACCACCATTAGCTATGGATTTTCACCAGCATTGTACAAGAGCCTGCATGCTGCGCTTGTAGAAAATTTGCTGCTGTTGCCACTACTGAAATACACCACCCACCACCTCACTGTGCTCACATCCACTGTTTGGTCTCCATAAACATTCAGCAAGTGTCAATTAATATCAATGGGTGCCATTTTTTCCACATGGAGGAATTCAGTGACACTCATTTGCTTCATACTTATTTCCATGTTAGACATCATGTTGTCTGACTGCCCCCCTGCTGCCATCTGTCACACAGCAACAACATGTAATACAATATTGATGGGAAGGCTCAACTTCAATTGCCATAGTACCTACATCTGCCTCTGATGTTGTGGTACATAGGATGTATTACCTTCAAAGCAGCTCTTGTATGAAAGAAGACCAATGTTTAATGGCAAAAGCTCAAGGGACTGCTGCTTGTTGCAAACTGTTTGTATAAAAGTGAAACACAAGAACAGATGAGGATTCATAGAATGAAAAGCAGCTCTGAAATCTAACCAAAATATTAAAACAAGAATAGAAGATATACAAATAATCTTCAGAAAGTTTTGAATTGCTTACTTATATGATACTTTTTATTTATAAAGAAAAATAAACATAGTATCATATCATTAGTATAATGGCATGGACTATTTCTAGAGAATAAGTAAGGCTTCAGTGGTGCACCACTGATTTTGATACACTTATCTTCAAGCTTGTAGTAACATGGATGATGAATCACTCATCCATCACCTTAGGAAGTAAGTTTTCTTGCTGAACCAAATTATATCAGACAGGGGATATAGCAACTCTGCTTAGCAGATTTAAGAGGCAGAGTGAATGTGATGAATAATGGAAATTTCTCTACAGCCTGAACCCTGCAGCATCATGCCATAGATGTCTTAGAATGAGACTTACATTCTTAGACTTACCCTGGTTATGTTTCATGGCATTTCAAAGGCATCTGGAACAGGTAGGTACACAGTTATTGTATAAGCATGGGAGGAAATGCAGATGTTCTTATTTCACTGCCTTCTCTCTTCTAGTTCAGTACCTCACCTGCAAGGATATTCTTCTTCCAGCTTCCACATTTCTAAAATAGAAGGCTCACAATGTGCACATCCTTTAAGATTTTGGGTGTAGTGACATAAAATAATCAGACCTAGGCTATTCTTATAGTACTTTTCAATGTTGAAAACAAATTTTCCACGAATATATCAAAGAAATTTGTGAAGAATGAAGAATTTTACCTTTCTTTTCTCTCTCTCTCTCAGGTGTGAGGAGGTTCTCATCCCCTTCTCAGAAAACCAAAAGCTTTGGTTTGATTAAGAACCTGATCATAAGTAAATATTTAAAGCTGAGTCTCAACATGCAGCTAATTATGGGAGAACTAATTCTACTGTGTTATACACAGAAAATGTAATTTATTAGTGTGCCAACTGTGTTACACTTAAAATTGATTTTACACAGAAATAAATGGAAATGTCTTGAGAAGGTGAGTTTATATTTCTGGTAATAAATGCTTTCACATAGGTGGATGGTAGGACAAGATGATCTTAGAGGTCTTATTCAATAGTAATGATTTTATGATTCTCTGAATTCAGAGTATCTTACCAATGGACTACTCTTGGTCTACTTCTGTATTATGATCCAGAACTCACATAAGCAAAATAGAAATGCCCATTAAATAAATACAGATCATCTGCCAAAGCCTCTTTTTACATTTATTTATTTTTTTAACCATTGGCCAGAATTTTCCATTGCCTGTTATCTCAGACCCTACTAGAAAGAGAAGGTAATAGCAGACGTTCTGTTCTGCTTCAGAGACCTCTTCAGCTGCATTCTGAGATATTTCTCATTCTTCTGTTACTTCACATTAAAATATTAAAGGCTTATCACTACGTTCCTTTGCATGCTTTTCCATTGTTTGATTTTATCATGAGAGTTGTTTCTTTTCTTTATTAGTGTTTGGTTTATACATTATATACCACGATTATTAGTCTTTTTCCATGACAACAAACTTTGCTGAACTTGTGACTTATGAATTACTTTCTTGCCTTAAATAATTAAAACTGTGCAGTATTGAAAAAAGATTGCTTGCTGTTTACTAGCATAGCTATGAAGCTACAGTCTTATATGACCCTGACCAATTTGTATTATAGACTCTGCACAAAAGCAATACGTCTGTTGAACCATGAATATTCTCTTATAGCTGATGGAAAAAATAATTGGAGGGATGTTGAAGAAAGATATGTTTCTCCCCAGACAGAAGAGCAAAGCTGAAGTGTTAGCAAAACTGTAAAGGTCTTTCCAATAAAAATCTACTTTCAACAGACAAAATAAGACTCAGATATTGTGGCATAAATGCTGATATGAGAAAATCATGAGTGAGATTAGGAAGGAAAGATATAAATTATTCTAATTCTGATCCTGAATAAAGACAAGTGTCTATTTACTTAAAGGAAAGAATGTGCCTTTTATAAAGTATATTATTGATATACACACAAATATGAGAATGAGTGAACAGGTGGGTAACTAACAGTGTACTGAAGAAATATTTCAAATAAATACAGTGGATTTATCTACAAAGTTCATTTTTATTTCAGTCAACATAAATTCCTACACTTTTCACATCACTTTAATATTTGAACTTCTTACATATTCAAGTGCTTTGTGAGCAGAAGATATTGATTTCTTAAAACATACCAGAAGGGAGAAAAGCCTTTTTCTGTTGTTTCTTAATTTACAGATGGAAGAGCAGATGAAGGGATTAAAGATCCCTGAGGATTTAGAGTGAAAGTACTTCCCATCCAGGCTCATATTTAAACTTTTTGTTGATCAGGGTCATGTTTTCTTTCAGAGTTTTGTTGTGTGGTAATATAAAGCAGTATGTAACCACTGTGAATCAACTCTATATTCAAGAGTTGTTCTATCATAGATCAGATATTGTTATTTCTGTGCTTTGTAAAACATGCATATCACAGTCTGAGAGGATAAAAAGAAGTTATTTCTGTTGCTAAACACATCTTTTTTATCATTGCATATAACATATCTATATATTTTATAAGATGTTTACCTTCTTTGCCAAATTTCCTTTCCTTTCCTTTTTATATGTACAGCCAAATGCTTTTTAAAAAATTCAGTCTTTTAAAACACTGAGTTTCTTCAAGGGAAGTTCAGGATACTTCTCTTCCAGTTACATTACATTTTTTTCCCTCTCCAATAAACAAACCATCCTTGGAAATTTTAACTGGATAAATGTTCACCTTGACAGCAGTTAATTACAACTTCTCACTCGCCTTTGCATAGCATTCATTTTCACTTTTTCAGTAATGATTTGTAAGCAAACCAAAACATTTTTACAGTAATATGTTTTCAATTTCTTAGCTACATTCTTAAAACTTGAGGCTTAAATCATCCCTGTTTTGCTGTAGAGAGCTACAGAATGTTGCACCATCTTTCACAATATTCTGCAAACAGTATTCTGTATACAATTCTGTATATAGTTTCTGGTTAAGTTTCTCATGCTTATGAGTTCAGGGATAACACTGTTGACTGACAAAAATGCAACTGCAGATGATTTAAAGATTTCACATAAGCTCATAATAATTCAAAACTAAATTCACACATGAATGAACTTAACTATTTTAGTTTTCCCAATCTCAAAAATTGCTTCACTGCAAATTCACATGTTTCTTATGTATTATAGGAGCATGTGAGGTTGGTTTTTGGGGGTTGGAAAGAGAGAGAACTTGATTTTTGTATATATCTAAATTAAAATCAACCTTATTTTTTCTTTAGCTTAAATGGCATTAAAAATAAATAAATCCTATTTATGTTTGTTTTCACATCTCAGTTTTTCAAGATAATATCTGAATTTCCCAGAATTTTCAGCAACTGAAAATAAAATCCCATGTCCTCTTCATTGCTTTCATTGCTACAACTCTCAGTGTAAAAAAATGTCCCAGTAAGAGCAAGCAGGTGTTGACAATAAAATTGCCCACTACCACATCAAATAGATAAAAGAGAATTTCTGGTTCCAGCTCTGACAAAAGTCAGTGTCAAACTCACATCTCTGTGTGAACAAATAGCATCATAGTTTGAACATATGTGACAGGGTGTAGACTTTGGCTGTTGAATGCCAAAAATTTCTATAAGGAAAATGGAAGAAATTCAGTATGAGTTTTGAGAAAGTGTTTTAAACATCCTCTGCTCTCTGTTTAACATCTTCTCTGTCTCAGGCAAGATGAGCCAACCAAGGAAACTCTCTCCAGGTGGCTGGGCAAACTGACAGGTGGATGCCTGAAGAATTGTAGGATTATTATGGGGTACAGCTGGAAGAGAATTTAGGATTTCATAAAATGTATTTGGGGATGTTTCAACACTATTGTTGAAAAGTGCAAAACTTAACTCTGATATGTTTGGGGAAGGATTAAAAGCAGATATCAAGGTGAATAAGTGAGGAACAAATGTAGAAAAAGAGAAGGAAAAAAGGGGATAAATGCAAAGACTGACCAGATCCTGACTGGAGCAGATTCCATGTCCTTAGGTGTCCAACAGGAGCCTCTGGAGGCAGACTTGCTGCGTGTTTTTGCCATGCCCCAGCAGCTGGCATTTTCCAGCAACCAGGATAGATAGGACAAAGTTGTTGTGTACATCACATCTATGAGTGCTATTTGTGTCTGTGCAGATGACAGCAGAGGCACCTCCATCTATCTCAGTGCAAGTCATGGCCATTTGGTGCCATCAGGAATCTGTGCTTGGTACTGGCTCGACCTGGAACTGGTCAGCCTACACAGCCTGCACTGAAGTTATCCTACTATCTTTAGCAGCTGGCAGGGAGACTTGTCAAAGAAAACAAGAACTAATAAGAACTGCAGCTGAAATAAGTTTCCATAATAACTTCAAACATTTTTAGGACTATATTTCTTCAATACTAGCAGTGATAACTAATTTATCATTGATATGAATGTTTCCTTTTTCTCATTATGCCAAGGTTGTAAATAATACTAGTGGCCTAACCTGCACTAGGTCTGGTTTTACAAATTTTGTGCTCAACACATTTTCTAAAAGCTATAAAACCCTCTCCCAATAACAACATTAATGCAATGAATCAGGACATATTTCTCACCTTTCCCAAGGCTGCAATCTGATGTAGTCTTCCTTTCAAACATGTTTGCAGCTGCATTAGGTTCTTTTATTCAAGTTTGCACTATTTTCCACATGCTCAGTCCTACATGGCTGCACCTTTTGGGTAACTTCTAATTGGTGCATGTGGAAGTTACTCTCTGCTTTCCACTTCTGCTGTCTTTTATGTCTAAAATGTAAAAAAGACAACATTTACTAAGATTAGTAGGAAAGATCACTGCAAAGGAGCTCACAACTATAACTAGAGATTGTTTCCACAGAGTCACCAGCTGTGTGGCATCCTTCTCCATGCAACTCACCTACAAGTTGCCATTTGTATACTTTATGCTACATACTTTCATAATTAATGAGATATCTTAAAAGACTCTCCTTATAACTCAAGCACTATTACTTTTATTCCTGTTAAGTAGCATGTTGCTTAAATTGTTTTTTTGGCATCAGAAAGACTTTCAGAGAACAAAGCACCAAGTAAATTGAATAATCTGTCTCTTTGAGAGTATTTTAGTCTAACTACCTTAATTCTCCCAAGAAAATAGAATGAGTGTAGGTTGGTTTTCTTGTTTCTTTTTTGTTTCCTCTCTGGAGTTGTAATCCTGAAGGGATATGTAGAGGAAAATGAAGGATTTATTGCAGTCTATATTTATTTCCTAGTAGTAATGAATGGCATTCTGAAGTTCAGACATTGATCATTACCTATGGCCAGAGCGATAATGCCTCTACTTAAGAGGCATATGCACACAAAGTGCTTAGGTTAATATGTTAAGTATAAACAAATACATTATACTCATATAATGCCTTTACTTCAACAAAGCAAAGGTTGAATTAATCAGTGCAGGAAATTTTCCTGAACTGCTATACAACAAGAGTAAATGCATATATCTCTATAAATAATCTGACATTATGGTACGTGGAAATAATTGTGTTGCAGAACAGTTGCAAATGTCCTCTTGGGGATGGAATGCATCTCATACATACTAGTATTTTTAAAAAGGAGACAGTACAAGGCAGTATCATTAGTAAAGCACCCGCCTTCTGCTTTTTTATTCCTTTATAATGTTGGTACACTTGTTCAGTAGATTTTACCACTCTCACAGATTCTTCAAAAATTTGCAGCTTTCTTTGAAGGAAGCTGTCAAAATATTTGATTCTTCCTCCAAAAAGTTTTGTTGATTTTTTTTTATTTTTTTTTTTTGAGCTCTGTTGTGTCTGAATACTGAAAGGCAGATGAGCAGTACAACAACCTAAATGAACAAACAAGACAAAGAATTATGTGAGATCCTCTCTCTATCTGATGTTCTCCTGCTCTGATGCCTCAAAGATAAGGAAAAAGATTATAAATATAGTAGCTAGTATTAACCACACCTCTGTAAATTTATGACAGCTAATATTCGTACTTACTAGGATTTAGTCATTTTGAGCTAGCTACCATATGGATTCTGAATCATTGCACATCAGAACAAAGGACACATTTGCAGGTCTTCAATCATTCTCATAGCACTTCATGGACAGGAAAACATTGGAACCCTTAAATGAGCTGCTTAACTCTATGAACTGGAAAAAGAAAAATAGCTAGTAGTACCTCCCTTGGAGGCAGAGACACTGGTACTGGCAAAGCAAAATATATATATATATATAATAAGGGAAAAGCAGTCACTGCATCTCCCTTCCTCTAACTACAATTATTAATCTTGATATTCACAACAGAATATGAACTCTCCGGGACTGAATATTTAACAAGAGACCTGCCTCTGATGGAAGATGTGCATGTACTCAGGGCTTGCCTGATGCTGTGGGATTTGTTTCTTAGAACCACAGATGTGGCTCCAAGCAAAGTAGGATGGAATGCTAAGTGAGCCATATGTCTTTACAAACTCTAATTGCAGTTGTCTGGGGAGAAGTGTACTTTCCAGTAGAGAAAAGTGAAGAAGCTGTGACATACATTTGAGGAGTAATATCATTCATTTCTTAGCCAGCTTTCTATTCTAGCTTTTGCAGTGAATAAATGGCTAGCACTACATTACAAATCTTCAAGGTCTTTAACCTAGGAGCCTTTCTTCTACTTCAGAGCTATTTCTGTCACTAATTGAGTATTTTATATGTAATAAAAGTGGTGTGTTTCACATTCCCCCTTTGAAAAGGCTAATATGTCATTCCAAAGTAAAGACAGGCACCTAAATATGTGATTAAACACCTAAATAATTTTAGTCTATACGTTAACTATCACTTCTTTAAATCTCTCTTCACAGAAGAAGCTGTGGATAGATAGCATCCTAACATAAACTCAGGATGTGTGACTATGGGTGCTGAAGCTGAAATTTTTTCATTCAAGTCCTGTGCTTTTATTTATGCTGATTTTACTGAGGTATATTCTGATATGTGCAAATATAAGTGAACTGGCTAATCAATATTTGGCTCTGGTACAGGAAAACTTTAAGGCCTAAAAAGCTAGCAGTAGGTTTCAGCTTAAGAGACCTCATCTGAAGTCTTACATTCAGCAGGAGTCAAAGTGCCTGTTTCAAACCTATCAGTATTGAAAGCTGAAGATAAAAGGCTGGCAGGCAGCCATCCATGAGTGCTAGGAAGGAGGCTCTTCAGCTCTATGCACAGTAAAAGGCCAGAAATGAACCATGCGGTTGTCACAAATATATGGAAGCACACACAGCATCAACCTGGCCAGTCTGAGAAGACTTCGTACAATGATTTAAGACAAGACCCAGATCTGAGTAGTTTCATTGGTGTCAATCATTAGGAAAGAGATTTCCATTAATACTCTATCTGCTGTTGCTTTTAGATTACTGAATAATTTACAGTAAGGGGCAAAATGTTGATAAGTTTGGAAAGAAGCTTGCAAATGTAGGAGTATCTGTTGGTCTGCTGTCTGCTTGCTTTTTTAAAGCAGATGTTTGTGGGGGTATTTTTACGATATGCATTTCATGTTCTCACATTGTTTAAATCAATTTAAGAACACAAGGAAGGAAGTCTGATTTTCTTTTATTTTGAAATTACTGGAATTTTTTTCTGGTAAGATTTCTATAACAACAGAAAGTCAAAAGAGAAATATTACATGGTATATACTACAAAACATGGAAATTAGCAAGTTGTCATCAGAAATTGCTTACACAGTGAAGATCCTTATTTATATAGTTAATAAACAGAATAATATCACCAAGATGCTCTCCTAATTAGTAAATATTAGCAACAGATCTTAACACCTAATTTTCCTACTTCCATTCTTTGTTTCTGTTATTCCCTCTGAGCTCATTTTAAATTCTGCTCAAAGGCTTCTTGATTATGTGTCTCTGAACAGACTCAGGTAATGATTGCCTGATCTGACTGCTTATTCTGAGCTCTAAGGTATAAAGTATGATCACTTCATTACTACATGGCACGTTGTAAACTCATGATTATTTGTCCTACACTTAAATACCGATGTTTTTGTGATAAGGAAAACTTTATGAATTATACATGGCTGTATAATAGAGGCTGATGAAGGTTCTAATTTTGCAGCCAGATCCAGAGAAGCTAACAAAGAGCAAATAACTAAAATCGTGTTTCTACTTCCAATTTTATATAATTAACAACACCACAATGGCAGCTGAAGTCCAAATTATGGAGGTTATTACCCTGGTTCTCACTCAGAGACCACCAGATGTCATGCCTTTTAATCTGACTTATCCTCATGCCATGGCTTGGGAATTTGTGTAATTTAATCAAATCCCTCAATTCACCTTATGTATAAATAAATATAAAAAATGTTCAATATATTTATTTCGAAAGTGGGAAGCCACTGTCTGATCCTAAATTCTAGTCATCAGGAATTTCAATTAGTCATGTTTTGTTTGTTTTTTTAAACTGAGGGAAAAGCATTCTTTTTCTGATCTTACACATAATGTAAGTACTTAGCTGAAATAACCTATCTTAACTGTGTTGAAGTACACTCAATTAAAACACACCTAGAAAAAGGGTGAGAACCTTTCTCACTTTCAGCTGGCTGATAATTAGGATGCTCTCCTCATCTAAGGGTTAAGATCCCTCTGTTCTGCCTGGGCTGATCTGAGAGTTGGACTGCAGTCTATCTCAACTCATCCCTGGCTATCAAAGAAACAAGACTCATCACAACCTTTCCCAAACTTAAGGTGTTGAACAGCAATCAAAACCAGCACTAATAATTCTAAGGGAAAGATAAGATGGGGAATGATGGTTGAAAAAATTAAATTTCTCCCAGACCTACTGTATAAAGTCTAACTCTAAAGAAAGTGCTAAGCTGCACCATTTAATATCACTCTCAGAATACTGTTGTGGTTCTGGCAGCAGCCAGGACCAGGTCCAATAACAGTAAATACTGCAGGTTTCACACAATAGGTATTCCTTTTCTAAAAAGAATTAACTACCAATGTTACATTCAAAATCATTCACATTCGGGTAATGTTGAATGAGATCATTTGTCATTTGATCCATTTCCTCCATTCTCAGCAGACACAGTTTTATTACTAGTCTGAGCAAACCAAAGAACCTTTGCATCATTGTAATCATAAAATACATTCTTTTGTTATTAATTAGACACAACTGGGCAGGAAATAACACAGAGGTCATAAAACCCAGTGATGTATTTTCTGCTCAAGACAATAGATTTTTCCTTCGCTTTCCAGAAAACTTTGGCAGAACTGAAAAAATGTGAATTCTTGTTTTGCAGTAAATTCTTTTATATACCTCTTTGCACCATCTTTACTATAGATCTCTCTAGTCCAAGAAGTGAACAACCCAGCTGTGGGAAGGAAGGCAGCTGTAAGTAGAAATCTGTTTCAAAGACATTTCCAATACATGGCAGAAGTCACAATGATAATGTATAGAGTGCATAAAATGTGTCCATGTTTCAGATCTGTCCTTTTCATATTGCCTAATCTGCCAGGGTGGTGCTAGAGCTCATGTATGGGGAGATTTGTGTAAGCTAATGAATTCATCTTCCTGTTTGAATTTCACAGGAGAGCCTATCCTGGGAGCAGCCTCTTGATTACAACAGCTGGATAACAGAAGGGCCAGAATTGCAGAATAGGGGCAGGGGGCAAGCAGTAAAATCCTCAGTAAGGATGGTTCTACATGGTTTGGCAAGAATACCTCCATCTGGTACATTACAAAATTCCTCCAACTCTGCCTATCAAGCAAATTTCACTCTCATACCTGCACTTAAACAGCTTGCAGGAATGGCAGAACCACTGTATTTTTATTACAGTAAATGATAGAAGCATTTCTCAAGATGAGCTTCCTGCCAAGGCTTCCAAATTCAAGGGTAAAATTATTAACAGACATGTATGCATGTCATGTGAGGAATTATATCAGAAGAAGGAAAACATCAGTTCATCATTGCCATAGCAACCATAGCATAGTAAAAGCATATACCTTCCAGCAGAATCAGAAAGAAAAAAAAAAAAAAAAAAAAAAAGAAAAGAAAAAGAAAAAGAAAAAACAACAGTTACAGAATTGCTTTCACTGCTGTGTAACAGAAGTATGTGACCACATACAGGAGGGAAGAATTCAAGTCACATTCAACTCACATTTTATATATACATGCAAAAGAACCTAATTATTACACTTGTGCATACTCACACACCTCAGATCCTCAGATACAAAGCCACCAATATCTTCCCTGAAGTAAAAAGCTGTTTTGTTTTTGTTGGTTTTTTTTGCTTTTTTTTTTTTTTAATTAAAAAAGTCTAATAATTCTAACATTACTTGTAATGTTAGAATTGTAATGTAGATAAGAAGATAATATAGTGGAAGGTCTTTAAAGAGTCTGGATTCTTTAAATGATTAACTTCATAAAACTAGATAAGAGGATACAGAGCAGCTGCTGTATTGAACTGCCCTTGTTAGCCTTTAGTGCTTACTGGGAGTAAGACTGAATCATGACAATAAGAAAGGTAGGCACATATTTAGGGTGTATGCAAATAAGGTAGACATGTATTTTGATAGACTCCTTGGAGAAATCATTTTTTTATGAATTTCTCTTGTCCAAAACATCAGTTCCAGATTTTATTTTTTACCATCAAGTTCAGAAGAATAGAATCAAGTCCAGCTTTATTAGAGGATATTTAGAGTAATTTTAAACTGGTCTTTTGACAGCTAAAATGTGAAGATCAACAAAAAAGGCTCAATATAGAAATCAGTATTTCACAGTAGTACACTATTGATAATTTTATGTGGATTGTTTGCACCTGTGATCCTTTCAGTACTGACTGCTTAAGGAACACTGCTGATCCCAAGTATTACAAGAACACTGTTTCCTATCAGACCGAACAAGTGAAACTGATGTGCATACCTCAAATGGATTTTTCTAGATATTTTTATCATATTCCTTTTATATTATAGATTATTATGTTTTTGTTCATTTATTTCTTTCAAGCATTTCCAACTTTTTTTGTTTATTGTTGTTTTTGTTTTAATGTATTTTCAAATTAAACTATTTCAAAGGAAATTTCTCAAGGCTTTTTCTGCCCTTGGCAAAAAGAGTAGGAACCTTTAGGGCTAAAAATGGACAGAATTGTAAAATTACTCATGTCTTCTAATTTCCATAATTCTGCTGACACACATTTCCTCTAGAAGCTGGTGTAATAACGATGTAGAAGATAGACTGTGAGAAAGTTTGCGTTTTTCATTTCTAAAAGAATTGGATTGCTATTGGTTTAGATGGTACATGAAATACAGTAATAGAAACAAAGCAGAACATAGGTACTGCTTTATTCTCCACTGGTGGTGCTTTTACTGCCCTGGACCACACGTTTATCTTCTGAAATCAGAGGCTGTATCATTTCTTCTCCAGTTGCCCTCAAAAATATTTTGTAATCAATATATATTTTCCTCCCAAATTGAAATCACCTCATGATTGACATCTGTGGGGATGGTTTCATTATAAAATGGCAGAAAAATAAGAATTACAGTGTGGAAATAAGGTATTTGGAAACACTATGGTAATGAATTACATTTCACTATCTTATTAGGCCAGTGCATATTTTCAGCTCGCACTGTTATTAATTAATACCTTAAGCATTAAAAAACTGAAAAATAAAACAAGGAGAAAGGAAGATAGAAGAGGAAGCAATTTCTAAAAATTGCTGATCTGTAGCTCTGGAAGTAGTAAATCTCACTGTACTGATGATAATCCAAAAAGCATTCAACTGAAATAGTAAAAATGTCTTGCTTGCTACCATAATTTTCATGGCTTTCATTAATTGTTAAGAATGTTTCCCAGCAGTACAGATGTATCTTTTATCAAGCCAGATTATATAAAAAATGTTTGCCAGACAAAGTCATTAAAAGACACTGTACTGTAATGGAAATACTAAGTCACAGTCTGAAACACTGATTGAGCACCTGGTGGGAAGGCAGGGCCAACCAAAGGGAGCTCAGGTGCATGAAGTGCACCCAAGTGACAGAAGGGGTGCAGCCAGGATCCATCTCTTTGCAGACTTCATTTAAGGGTTGGATAGAGATGTAAGAGGTACCTCACTGGGGATCCCCTGCCTACCTGAGGCCTTCAAAGGGTGAGCACAGTCTTTTCTTTGTTTCTGTGTCTGCGGTTGCTGTAGTCTGGGACTTTCCAACTATGCTGCTGTTGCTGTGCCTTCCATTGTGCTTTAGCTCTACATTTACTAATGTGTAACAAATTGTATCTATAATTAAGCTTAGTGAAAGCAACATAAGCAAAAGTAAAATAAATAAATCGGATCTAGGTGGGCACGAAGAAATAAAAGCAAGGATTCAAAACTTCATCAGATAGTGTACTTGGTACTTGGTTTTTTTCAGTGTTTCACTTATACATCTTGAAAAATATTATTAAAATAAAAGTCTTTTAGCATCAGCAGGTTTTCTTGCAAAAGCATAAGCAAGTGTGTATATATATATATATATATATATAACTTCGCATTGGCTACAAACAAAAAAAAAAAACAACTCAAAATATTACGTACAACAAATAACTAAAAGATTAAGTTCCATTTTTTTATTTTGCTGTACACAAGTGATAAACATGCACTTTTAAAGTAAAATTGCCAGATTCCTTCTAATTTTTTCCCACTCAGCACTTGATGCTTGGAATGATAAATTAGTGTTTTCAGATTCATATGATGTTCAGCCTTTCATTTTAGTCATTTGACAAATGGCAATTGATAGTATGGAGTGAATAGTGCTTCTAAATAATTCTGGTCACAACGCTGAGGATCCACCATGTGAGAATCATGCTTGATCAATAAAAATAGTATTCTACTGTTTAAATAAATAAATAAATGCAACTATGCCTATACAAATAGGGGAAAGTCACAAAATGATCATTGCAAAAAAGTTTAAGAAGTCCCAGCCAGAATTGAACTGCATTTGAAAAGCGTACGCAGATTGGGAAAGGTAATTAAGGAGAACAGCAAAGGAGGCATATTTAATTAAGAGAGCCTGAAGGAGGAATGAAAAGATCTTCCTTTATAGGAGAGCTTTTATAAGTGTAATATTGACCACTTCCATTTAAGTTCTTTTTTGGTAGACAACTGATTGGATTGACTGCACAAAATAAGTGCTAGGTTGGATTTAGGGGGGGGAGGGGGGGATTGTTTGTTTGTTTGTTTTCCAAAAGAATGTTACCTGTGTCCCAGACCAAACTTTTCAGTAATGTTATGGTGTGCCCTTTATTGGTTGAGAGTGCTGTGAGGGGGAAAAAAAAGATAATATCTGTCAGAGGTGAGCAAGGAGTATTTGTCCTTGCCAGTAGATAAAAGATGCATGCATGTATAAAGAAGTGATTCTACAAATTAAGCACGTAACAATCTCATATAATCTCAAGGCATTTGAACTTAAAACTGTCAACTTCTTTTTTCCTTCATTAATCTTAAAAAATAACTGTTTCCTGTACAAAAATACATGCTATAGATTCAAGTAATGACTTCTGTTTAGTTAAAGAGAGCTGTAACATGTATTTCCTGCTCACTGGGCATAGCTAGAAAACAAAGCAGATATATTTAAAAACTGAATTTAGTCTTAGTTTATGATTGATCAGTTCCAGTGTTTGTTTTCAACAAGACAGGCTAATTCAGAATTTATGAAAACTTGAGTTTGCTAGTTCCCTAGAGTTTTGCATTATCACTGAAATGTGTTCTGCAAGGTTGGTTTAAATGTAAATCATCTAGCCACTGAATAAAACAGCAAAAAACAGGTACAAAATTAGTACTATGTTGGCCAGTTTTTGGTTTGTCAATCAGGTTAAAAATGTTCTCAGTGCCAGGTAGGAACAGTGGAGTCCTGTAAAGTTGTGTTTTGAGGTCTGTGTTGATGAATAAATTAATGAAACATATTGTTGAAAAAGAGATTAATTGCAGAAGCCACAAAGATTGTAGACAACACAGGAATCGTTAGAGTAGTGAGGGATTGAAACTTTTGAGAAGTATCACAAAATGTTCTCACAAGAGTGTAATATTAGGCAAAAATAGAAAAAACAACTGCAAACAAAATGGCAGATTGGAAATTGCTCAATGCAGAGCAAAATAACAGACAATATTGTGTCAGTTCTCAATAACAATGTACCGAGGAAATAATCTAAAATATATTAGTGAAAGAACTGAAAGTAACTCTTTCCAGGATTAAGTCACAGAATAAACCTGTTTACCTACAGCCTCTGTGCTTTCATCTTTTGTTATTTCATCTGAAAAGTAAGGAAGAACTAAAAAACAGCTGGATAAAGGTTACAAGGTTGACAAGAGGCATATAGCAACTTCTGTGCCAGGAGAGAGAGACTGATTAGCACACTTCCATTTGGAAGAAAGATATTTTAACAGTGATGGATGTTGGTGCTGTGTTTTATTTTTTCTTCCTATTACCTCTCAGTTTCTCATCATGGAAGGACTAAGGGCACCCAATGAAATTATCATACAGAGTGTAATTAAATTAAGTAACTTATTGCTGCAGAATGTTGTAGAGGCCAGATTACAAATGGACTCCAAAAGTAAATTTTGAAGTGAATTCAAGAAGAAAGTCTACAAGAGACTGTTATCTGTTTTGTATGCTTATTCGGGTACAGTCTCCAGCTCTGAAAGTCCAAGAACTGCAGATTGCTGACAGGCAGAATTTCACTGGGCAAGTGCCACTGTATAATTGTCCCGTGTCTTTTTTTTTTTTTTTTTTTTTTTTAATTATTTTTTTTTCTAAACCTCTGCAAATAGTTATGGTCAGAAATATGAAACTTATTTAAGATGATCCTTGTTTTCCTCAGGAGAAGCTGCTCTGAAAATCTTAACATTAATAGTGATGCAAAGAATGTACAATAGGACATAGTCTAAGAAAAGTATTTAAAAGTACTGAAGTATTATTTATTTGGTGTTTTGAATATGCTAAAGAGGAATAATAATGCAGTGTTTTATTATCAACTTTACTCCACTTGTATTAAGTATATGGGCCAGGTTGTTCTCATTTGAAACTATGTCTTACAGAGATTAACATGTCTTGCAGAATTAACAAGCTCAAATATTTTGAGACCGTAGAAGCTTTATTGGTCCTGTGATCTATAGTTTCTTATGTGTGAACAACAGCTTCTGACAGTTGCTTCCTTGCTCAATTTCAGAATCTGATGAAATTACTACTTTGAGAAATTTATAATGCCTTCCTCCACCCAAAATTCAAATGTTCTATGAAATGATTATGACAAAAATATATTCTAGGTTTCAATGTAAATTTAAAAGACAAAATGATATTTCACCAGAAAGAATCTAAGAGATATTTGTAGCAGTCATGTTTTGCAGAATTCAGACACTGTAAAATACGTCAGTTTCTTTATCTCCCTTGTTAGAAGATCCTTTGAGAGTGTTTGTTTGTTTTTTCTACCAAAGTCAACCTAACAAAGTTTTATCTTCAGCAGGCAAGAGACACACTTATTTCAAAGAGCAAAATATTAAATTCTTGATGTTACTGCTATTTCACACTGAAGTGACTCTTTACTAAAGTTTAGCTTGCAGCATTTGAGAGGCCCTTATCAGTGCCAGTATTCTCACTAAGCAGTGCACCTGCTTCAATTTCTCCAGTACAATTTCTTGTCTAAGCAACCAATGCTCCTTAGGAGCAAGTTTATGCTTCCAGACCATGACCATGTGAACAAGTGTTTCTTGTATGGTACAGCAGGTGCAGATGTCCATACCTAGTAGTCAACTGGCCTTGAGAACAGCTAGTGTGGTCCCCATCTGAAATGGTGAACTTACAGTACTTGCAACCTACTACCAAGGACAACTGGAGTCCAAAGAAATGCCAACTAGATGTGAGCTGCAAATGGGGATCAAAGCTACAGCATAGAGGAGGCCCAGTGATTTCCTGCTACAGCAATAGGAAGCATGGAGGGCCGTGGTCCTAGTTTATCCTGATTATGAGCCTATTAAATCATAGTACTTTCCGTGACAAGGCACATAGAAACTGAGTGCGTGTTTCAATTGTAAAAAGTTACAGAACTTAGTTTTATTTTGGCCATCAACACTTATATCAGGAAATAAGATTTCTTACCCAAACCTCATAAGACTATGTCCCCATACGGTACAGAAATATGAGTCTTTCTAAATAACAGAAAATACATCGCTTAGTTTTCTGTGTGGGGCATGGGAAGAGGGAAAATGGCAGCACAGTTCCCACTGAAGGAGATCTCGTACAAATAGTGTTCATAAATTCTGAGTGTACCTGAAATGGAAATAAAAAGAAAATAAGTTTTGTGAGGCATCTGATTAGCTCACATTTAAAGTAAATAAAATAAAGGAACTGTTGACATAATCAACTGTGATTTGTAGAAAAACTCCATTTTTTCCTTCTTTAGGGTATTAGAGTACTTCATCCATCTCTCTAGACTACATATATTAACTCTGAGCTCGCTCCAAAGACTAGAATGGTTTTTAAAAGCATTGACATCTCTGCAAAACATAAAAAAAAGGTAGCCAACAGCTTTATCATCTCTTTCCCACCTGCCTTTGAGAAGCATATGCATTCAGACAACATAGCTTTTACACATTGTAAAAGCTTCATAATTTAGAACTTCGTGTTTTACACATTTCAAATTGATTTGACTCTTTACCCTTCCAGGTACGTTAAAGTACATAAGTAGAGTTCTTCAGTGTTTTTCAAAACACTGTATCTGCTAATTTATTTGGAGTTGTCTTTTAGAGTGGTTAAATATAATAATAATTCATGCTTCAGTCAGAAAACCTCCTCACAATTTTGTGATTAAGAACAGAGTGTAAAAGTGACTTGGTTTCCATACTGCTTTCTTGCAACTCTGAGATTTTTGTACTTGAATTGTTTGCAAATACGTTAACACCTCAGTGACCAAATGGCAAAAACGCATGCATTTAATTATTAAGTTCTAATTTATTCTACTTTAAAATATTTGTTTTTAACTAAGGAGCTAAAAAGGAATGTTCCTTTTGTATTTTTCCAAGCAGTTTATTTGCCCTACTATAGTTTCTACAAGGTGAATTCTCAGCTAGTGTGCCACTGAGAACTGTCATCTTTCTCATTCCTGTTCTAGTACAAGGGAAAGACAAGAACAGACCAGGAAATGGACACGTGCAACAAGTCTCAGCTAATCTTGGCTTTATGCACATGAACTATAGAACGTCCCACAGCTGTTTTATGCTTTTTCAAGCCAGGCTGCTGTGTAGTTTCCTGCAAAGAAAGCTGTAATTGGTTTCTAGGTTTTCTATAATTTCTACATTGGAATCGGTTTCTGAAAAGAATACAGTCTAGTAATTACACAGGTGGCTTTGATACACCATACAGTAAAACAGCACCTCAGTTCTCCACAGCTAATAATCAGTTACAATCAATAGTTATGCTGCTTATTTCTATTACAAAATAAATGGCAGATCAACTGTGAGAGACTTCCTATAGTGCGACACCTTTATTAAGAAAGACATATGGTTTTTTTGTTTGTTTGTTTTAGGTTGGTAACATTTCTAAGAAGACAAATACCCAAGTGCTTTTATTTATTATGATTGTTGTAGTTGAGAAGAAAGTATATCTAAAAATGTTATGGTCTTTTATATCTAATATCAGCTTAACTTGAAGTATAAAACTGAAAGAAAAGAGGAAAAAAAAAAAAACCTTGAAAAAAATAGAGAAATTTAGTTTGGAAAGACAGGTTGTTTAATCCAATTCTGTGCCTAAAGCATTTTCAAATTTATTCCAGCTTCAAAGTTGTATCAGATCCCTCAGGCTCATATCCAGTCCAGTACTGCATATCTCCAAGCACAGGCATTCCAAAGTAACTTTGGGTGAAATTATCATTAATTTAGACTCAATACAAATACATTGGTCAATACAAAGTAATAAAGCGAGAAAGTAAAGTAAAAGCAGTGTAAAACTGCTCTGATGAAGAACCTCCCTTTGTGGGTTTTAACATCACTTTTTCTTTGAAGATATAGAACCATCCCTGTCAGATTAGATTTTGGTTCAAAAAAATCTGTTTCTTTTGAATTAATTCTCAGTCAGATTTTCCTCTTGTTCTGCCTGGATATTAGAATGCTCAGCAGCAATTTCAGGAATCCATCTCACAGAATGTCAGAATGGTTGAGGTTGAAAGGGGCTTCTGGTGGTCACCTGGTCACATCCCTGCTCAATTACGGCCACCTGCAATCACAGCTAGTTGACAGGAAGGAATGAGCATTGTAATTACCATGGAGTTGTTGCTGTTTGAGAGAAAAGAAAGAATTTTATAGAATTGAAGGTGATCTTATGTGTTTATGCATTCTCAGTATAAATCGCTGGGAAAACTTCTATTATATTCTAGGAGAATGGATTCAGATTCTGAGCAAAACGTTCTTGTGTTTAAAACAGGAATCTGGTCTTCAGTTCTCAAATACATGCAATGATATGTCTTTTCTTTGAAAGACTTCTGTTCAAAATAGTTTAGCAGACTGAAGCAAATGGATATGTGTGGTTACTAATGCATTTATTTATTTTTTTTTCAGTTTGGAAAGAGGAAAGATTCCTAGCAACCTTTGCCAGAAGTTCCATATCACCTTACAATAGAAATAGAACGGTCAGGAAACCTAAGTAGGTAATGTGATTATATGGTCTATGCATTCCAGTTCTATACTCCATCTAAGTTGTGAGGGATTTGGCTTGAATTCAGCAGATGTGAAGGAAAGGCTTAGTAAAATTATGAAAAGGCATCACTTTAGTGGTTATTTTCTTTTTTGCCTTTTTGTCCCAACAGAGATTATTTATTTATTTGCTTATTTATTTATTTATTTCTATAGGAGACTTTGCAAAAGCTTCATTTAAAAAGAAAACAAAAACTTTCTCTAGCACTTCTACTGCTGGGCACAAGGCCAAAACTTCCCCAGAATGTACATACCAAGGGCTACCTGCTGGCAAATGAGCAGGGGCAGGGGCAGAGCCTGTAATATCAGAGCTAGAGGAGGGGCAGTATCTGGGAGCACTTGAAATGAACTGCATTGCTGTTGAGGAAAGTAGCATATAACAACCAATATCATACAGGATTAAACGCAAACAGTATCTTTTCCAACATTTGCATTCGGAAACGTAGTTCACTGCACAAATATTTTGTGTAAACAATTCCATTACATATATCATTGCATAAATTAGAATTCTTGAAAAGATTTCTTAGGGTCTCCTTAATTCTTTATTAAAAGAAAGATGAAAAAATGCACCAGAGTAAATGATGGCTGGTGATTGGCTTGTTGCCTTGAAAAAGAATAATAATAAAACTTTTAAGTTTAGATGTTTCTCTGCTACTGGGATGCAAACAATCTGATTCTCAAACTCGCTCCTTTGTGCTTTGGTGGTTCTGACTTAAGAAGAAAGCTACCAGTTTGTGTGGAGAAGCGATTTGTGGGAATGAGGCTTTAACCATTGCAAGATGGTTTTGCGTTTTTGTTAATAGAGGAAGTTATCTGAAGTCACTGCACAATTTCTTGTTTTCCTGTGCCATCTTCTGTGGCTGCCCTTTATGAAATTAAAATTGTTTAATTACCCTATGTAGTTCTAATATAATGAATTTCAGTATTTTTGGAGTAAATTAATGTAGTATATAATTTTACTAACAGAAGAATACTTTAGACTGTTAAGAAATGGCTTAGGGGGAAATAAAAAGGACAATAAAAGAAATTAAGTATTCTCTCTGAATCAAAATTATGCTAAATCATCCATTAAACATTGCATTAAACCTTCATGTACCTTCAGTTTTCAAAGGAAGTTTCACTTTTAATGTCTAAGCAGAGGTAGTCCAGGAATGCTCACTTTCTGCTAGCTCTGGAGATTCATTCTTGAAGATGATACTGTTGAGCATCATACCTAATCTGATTCTTGAGAGACTTTCTGGACTCACAGGGAGGAAGAGATCTGAAGTATCTGAACTTAATGATTAAAGGATCACAGCTGGGAGGACATCATAGTGAATAAGCAAATGGTAATATTACTATGGGAACTGAGTACATTCAGAGAAGTCTCAGACTAGAGGAAAGCAGGAGTTCCATCCTGTTTGTCTTCAAGAATGTTACTTGATGTCTTTTAAATTAGACTGTCTTCTCCTAACCCAGCTTCCTGAAATATTCAGTCTTTGCTTATGTTTTATTTTTGCACAAGAGTTTGAGTTATTTTCCTTTTATTAAACACTGTTTTTCATTATGTTCTGTCTTTATTACAGTTTCCATTTGCAAGCAAAGCATTTAAAGTACCTGCTATTTGAACATAAAAATATCTTAAATCATGTAAAAAATCAGTAAAACCAATTAGGCTAGAAGATTAATATTCATGAGGTAAATAAAAGAACGGGAAAAGTTGAAGAGCAGAAAAAAAATAGTAAAGCCAAACACCTAACATTTCATTAGGTGTCACAGCTTAATAGAAAATCAATAAAGTCAGAGTGCAATCTGCAACTTAGTATATAACAAGTATATATCAAATTTTCTATGTCTACTGAAAATGCAATTGTTTAGTATTCTGAATATATGATCATAAGGCAGATAAACATGTGATAAGAGTGGAACCACATGTACTGGCTGGAGCTGAAGGATGCATTTTAGCCACCCAAGGATGCATTAAGAAAACTTTGTTACAAAGCATGAATGGGAAAAATCTTATAGTTTGGGGCAAAAAGATGAAATTGCTCAAGCTTTAAAATCTTCAGAGTAGATAAAAAGAGAAGCAAGGGAATGGATATCTCTACATCATCAGTCATTAACATTATTAGCAAGTGTTAATGGATGTGGTGTTATAGCAATACATATGAAATGTAAAATCACTGTTCAAAGGCCATACTCATATAACTATTATGTTTATTTCTGAGTTGTTTTTTTTTTTTCCAAACAAATCAGATTTACCACAGCCTGTGTGTTTGGGTTGTTTTGTTGTGGTTTGGTTTGTTTTTTAGCTTTGATCTCTCCCAGTCTACCCTGAGCAGAGTGCTTATGATTTGAATGGACTTTTTTCTTCCTCTACTAACATATGATGATTCATCAGCTAGATGTTGTTGAGTTAAATTACAGAGAATTGCTAACAACTAGAGGGACTGAATGATCAGATGTCAGTGTCTACTCTCACATTACAGGCTAGGGCCAGGATAAGTTGTTATATTGTAGGTTTTGGATTCAAGCTTTTGACTTGCATACAGATGAAACAGACAGGAGAGAAATGTCAAGATTTATGTTCCATAAAATTCAGGCAGACTCCCTCAAGCAAATAGCATCTTCACCCATGTATCAAACAGCAAGGTGTCTGCTTGCCATAGTTTTTAAGCCCATGATGAAGGTTTCCATACATACCCCTGAAGTGGGATCTCCATGCAGTAATGCACTGTATGCTTTCTGTTAATGTCACTTTATGGAGGTATCAATCAGCCACTGTTTTTCAATGGAGAATAAACCTCCAAAGAGGAAAATACCACAGCTGCAATACAGCCTGATTGCCTGTGTCAGATGTCACAGCAATCCCATCATAGGCAGGTGCCTCTGAAATGGGAGAGGTCTCCTTCACCACTAGTCATGTGTGGAGGTCAAGACAGACTGTCATGGGGGGGAAAATATATATAAAAAAAAAAGAGTAGCTAAAGGAAATCTCAAGTCCAAATACAATCATAATTTGGTACTAAATTTTTAGGGGAGTTATTTTAAAATCCAAAATATGCCACAGCCAGCCACATGTAGAAAAAGGAACATATGCTTATGTTGTTCATTAAATTACTCTGATTATAATGTATGATTCTTAGGAACAGTAGTGGTACTATTTCAGGGTTTTGTTTCCATAATTTTCATTTTGAAATTATTTCAGTTACTGACTGTGTAAGTAAAACTGCTGGAACTTACAAGTTCTATCAATTTTTAGCTGCTCAACCTTCTCTCAGCATGTGGTACTGAGCCCCCAGTAGCTCACCCTTTCATCTGGTATCATGCTAGAAAGTGTGAAAGTGTTTCCAGGAAACAGCTTAGACCTGAAGCAATCCTTGCCTCCCTCGTGGAATTTAGACGAAACTCCTTAATTGCTAGGTAATATAAAAGTGGCAGAGTGAAGACTTTTCCTGTCAGACTGGCATACAGTAGAATTATTGTAAGTAGAGTATTCAGCATTGGGGAAGTAATATTTTAGCTCAGGAAGGTGGTTGGATGGGTATGAGTGTGTGCACATGTGAGGAAGAAGATTGTTCTGCTGAAATTAACTTCAGTAGCAATGGTTTGAGTTCTTGGTAAATCACTTGATCCAGGACCCTTACAGCTAGAAGAAATTTCCATGATTTCCTTATGGATATCAGTACAAACACAGTTTAAGGTTTGCAAAACGGGTTATTGTGAAATAAAACTGTAGAGCACTAAGGGGGCATCCTATGTGTACTGTACCCAGCAGGTTACCAAAGTAACTGGAAACAGTTAAATTCACATTTTGCTAGTCAAACAGCTGCTGAGAGCATTTCTCAGACCATTTCTCCAAGTTGCAGTGATCAGCTACCATATTCTGGTTTTATAATCCAATGCGTCATCGCTGATGACCTCTGAGATCTGATCTGTTACAGTTTAATTCATTCTCATGTAATCCTAGATGCTTCTTTAGAAAAACAAATTTTCATCCTCCACTGAAAGAAATTCAGCTTCTTTTTAGTACTCGATTGTTTATCAGTTTATCAGTATCAGGATTTCAGGCCAACACATCAGAATAATGTGCATCTTCTACCTTCCACAAACACTGTAGTCTGAGAAGGATTCACAAAAAGCATATATTCCCTTAAGCAAGGAGAAAGTGAGACAGAAGCAAAAGTAGTGCCTTTTGCAGCTGTTATGTGTGATGACCTTTGTGAGATCATTTAAGATCTTTCTTTTTAAAACAGGAGTAAATTTCACAAGTATCCCAAAATGTACTGTGAATTCTCTTGTCATTAATTACTAAAAACAGTGGCAATGATAGAATTAATAGGAGGGGAGGGACAGCAAAGTAAGATATAAAAGGGACTATGGCTTTTCCCTAATGTTGCCCGATTTGGCACACCCTGCCAATGGCCTGACACCATACAGCTATGCAGCCTCCCTGAATGAACATCTCATAAAGTAATCTAATGATGTCCAGAGATGGCATTAGACTCCACATTCATACTGACTCTATTATAAAAAAGTTTTAAAGCACAATTAAGATGCAAGGGGAAAAATCTATGTTATGCATTAATATACATAGCATTAAAGCTTAATAGGAAGTTATATTCATCTGCATTTTATGCAGAAACAATATCATTGCAAAGTTACTGATCATTTCTAGCTTCCAGTGAGACTCCAAGCTAAATATGAGTCTATTAAAAGACTGAACTGGCTTGGCAGCAAAAGTGTGCTCTCAAGACCTTTCACACTCCTATTTGGGATTCACATCTGTACATCTCAGGAACAGTTATCTTCATTTTGTTATCCATGGTCAGAGAAATACCAAATATGTGAAAGACATTTGTGACCTGACAATCCACAGGCATTCTGCTAAGTGACATCCACTTTCTTGGGGACATCTGCCTATAGTTCATCATATTAATTTTTGTCAGCTTCAATTGGCTTGTGGAATATTTCTTGCCTCAGAGACACCAGATCTATTTAAATTTAATTATCAGGAATGAACTAGGAAAGGAAGGCTACAGGAGATCATTTCTTCACCCCTTTAAGTTTTTAAAGCAAAATGACAACCCACAAACAACTGTCTTCCTGTAGAATTAGAGACAGCTGATAATTCATGTGCACTCCCTGTAAATCAAGTGGTATCTAATCCTGTGTTTAAACCCACAGTTATCTTTTGTCCCCATTCGTAATGCACAAATTCATTTGTGAACATAGGCATTGGGCAGATTCCAGAGCACTTCCCAGAAGGAAAAGTCACATTGCAATGTGGCACACTCTAACATAATCCCAAATTCACCTGTATGCATCCTGGATAGGTCTGGTATGAACCAAGACAAGCCACAAGCCAAATCCTCTTATTCACCAGTACACACCTCCTCTCCTTCCCTCAACTAAATGGTTAAGCCTGAGTCACAGCTTACCCAACAACAGTGAGAGTCAGAGTATTCATTCTGCACAATTTTTGGCAAACTGACTCTTTACAGTCAACAAAAGCACCTTTTTCTTCACCTAGGAAGTAGCACAGACAATCCCAAAGGCTACAGTACCCTTAGCAAAAACCAAACCAGGATCAGGCTGTGCATAAATCTGAAGCAAGTTTTTGTCAGTCATGTGGAGAGTACAAGCTCTTCAGGGTTTCTTTTCCTTGTTATTCAGATATTTCAGTGAGGTTTTATTGCTTCTCCTCCCCAAAAACAGAAAGACGGTCCATGTTGGCAGTTCAGAAAGCTTTGCTGTCACACTTGTTTAGGCTATTGTGCTCCAGCTCCACTTTCAGCAGGCCACAGATGTTCTCTGTGTATTTATTCCTGCCTGAGTATCACCCACTGTTCTTGTTTCCAATCTATTAAAAATCCTTGAAGGAGATGACTTGTAGGCCATTTGCAGTGTATTTTGATAATAATTAAGAGAGTGCCAAGTGCAGCACTAAACACTGAAATTTAAGTCATAGCTTGACCCTTTCCTAGCAGTATGTGTTCAAATAACATTCAAAGGGACTAACACATTAAATATATATACTCTTGATTGTACCACAGAAGTTGAATCATTCTTCAACTAGCAAAGCCATTTACTGACCTGTTTCCTATGTCAACTTTGTCACCAGTATTGCATCCTGTGCTGCCACACCATAAATCAAGAGAAACTGCATCTGATTGAGATCATCAAGGGCTAATTTGTTGAAAAAATATATGTGAGGTACAGAATTCATAAGAGCATTTTCTTTCTGGACTGTGGAGCTCCTTGTCTGAAGATTTGTCGTCTCTTATAGTTTAGTGCAGCATCTCATTGGTCCTGCACACAATACAGCACTCTGAGACTCCGTATGATGAAGAACTACTAGCTCTATTAGTAAAACTATTCCAAGTCTCACGGTAGCTTTAATTTTCTAAGTAATTTTGGTATTTTATACAATTTACAGTTCAGAGTATGTAAATGCAGATTTTCTCGCACTATCTGAAATGCCAGTCAAAGTTAAGGAACCTTATTGTATGAATTTGGTAAAAGTAAAATTAAAAACTCAACAAGTTTCTTAGTACAGGAGTTCAGGGAGTTGGTTCTATTCCAGATTTTGCATTCCCACAGGTCCCAGTTTCATTCCACGGTGCACTCACCAGTTAATTTTAACTACCTTACACTGAGAAATCCCATCTACTCTCTGAATCCACAGCCCCAGTTCTAACTATGCCATAACTTCTTTGTTGTTTAATCACTAAAATTCCTTCCTCAGGCCATGTCTCCCTCCCAGGACACTGCAGTTCTGTATCGGCATCCCTGACACTTTTCACAGCTCCATCCATCACTTAACATTCACTGTGCTCTCTCCTCTTCACCATCCAGACAAAAATTTAGCTTTTAAAGCTCACAGTTTGAAAAACAGTAGCTTCTCTCTCAGATCAAGAATCCAGTGGGACAAAATTGGAACTTACCTGTGAGGACCATCACATCACTATTTGTAATAAAAGCTTGCACAAAACTACAATGTAAATAACAGTCACTCATGAAATTTTAAGAGAGCCATGATAGAGAAAAAAAACTGACAGAGAGAAACAGAAAGCACTGCAAGTTAAGAAGGTCTTAAAAAGCACAGCTCTGTAATTCCAAGACCACCAGCTTGCTTTAAATCTGGTTATAACACACAGCACAAGTGTCCAACTACATCAACTCCATACCTTCTATTTACAAGGTATCTGAAGCTTCCTTGATTACATGTCTCTCTTGTTTTTATTGGGGGTTTGGAAGGTAAAATGAGTGATTTCAGTAATAAAAATGATAAAAATAAAAAAATCAAGGAGGTGACAGGAAAATCTCTCTTTTCTGGTGTTTAGCAATCACAGGTGCATGACCTCGGAAAGGCCTTCCCAACATAATCGTGTTCATTCAGCCAAGTGCAAATCTTCATGAAAGAAACTTCCTACTTGTTCCTGATTCCACTTACCTTGATGAATCACAAACAGCTCACACTGACACGTCTTCTCTCTGAGCAGCTCACCCAAACCCCATTTGTTACACTTCCATGGTTGCAGTTAGAAGTCTGAGAGATTGCAATTCACAGAGGCAGGAACAGATGCTTCTACACTTAGTAGCAATAAGAAAGGGAGACATAAAGCAAGAGAGACAGGATGTAGCCTCCTACAGTAAAAATAATCATTCTCACCTTCATCATGAAAAGAAGAGGAATGCAAGCTAGCAGAGGTAGAAATTAGGGTGTTACCGAAACTATGACAGAAATGCATGTAAAAGATAGGAGTTTGAAAAATAAAATAAAAAAAATAAATAAAGAGAAAGAAAGGAAGAAAGAAAGGAAGAAAGGAAAGGAAGAAAGGAAAGGAAGAAAGGAGAGAAGTGTGCCCTGGTATCTGTCATCTAAAAAACATTCTTCATCAGAAACAAAATAAGTATTCAATCAACTGTACATTTCCTAGAGGAATAAATACTTAGAAATCAAAATTAGATAAGATTGCAGGAAACTCATTCAGCTACTGTACTGAAGTCTTTTCTGTGAAATTAAGTGTGCAACCTTGCCTTGTCCTCTCCCAAACCCCAAATTTACTATCCTTTCCCTAAGCAAGCATAGAAATGAAAGGCAACTGGGGGGTGAAAATAATCCTTTTTCTACTGCAATAGCTTTTCTACTGCAAGTAATATCTTTGTACCCTGCCATTACTTCATCCAATCTTCCAAATTCTCACACATACATAAGCAGAAATACGCACAACACCGAAGTGCCATCTGTCAGCATGGCTATGTCGCCAGCTGTCAGTTGTTTCATGTAAGACAAATTGAGACTGCCACATGTTCTTAAATGAAAAAAACTTAAATGAGAAAATAACATTTTTAATACTCATCACTATTGTCTTTATCTGCTGACATACAACTCTTCCTATTTTCTCAGTTTTCACAAATCAGAACTCATATCTGTAATTCTGGAGATGGTTTCCCTCAAATGTTTTATGCTGTCTTGTGCTATTTTTCTATCAACAGCCTCTTTCCTTTCACAATACTTTTTACAAATATGGAACAATCTCAGGATTTTAGAGGCAACAATTCCATGCCTACCATGTACATTTTAGCTTATAGAGTAATTTGGGGGAACTGAAAGAAGTACTTATTTTGAAGAATTACTGTTCTTCCTTTGCTAGCGGAAGATATCTAGCATATTGGCTTGTTTTTATGGTTACACAAAGCAAATATAGAATTTAAAATTGCTATTCTAAATGGCTCATATAGAGGTATCCTGCTTTTATAATGCATGAAATCATTAACACCCTATTTATATCAAACTTTTTTATTGCACTGTTTATATCTAGCACAGTAACAGAATGGAGATTTTTTTTTCCTTTCGAGCAGAAATGTTATCTTTTCAATAATTTTCAAAGATAACAAAAATACATTCAGAATATACCCTCCCTAATAAAAAGAGCACAAACTGAATCTCAAGCAACTTCTTCAAATTTTAGCAAATTTTAAGTACTATTGGGTGATCCTGTCATTTCCAGTGTTAGATGGCTGTATTCTATTGATGTACTCCTTTTCCATGTAATACATTCTCATCCTTTGTGCCTCTATGAATTTTGTGTTTTTGTCTTATGTCATCCAAAACCAGATGGTTATCTCAGTTTTCAAAAAGAAATTGATTATTCTGTGTGGTGGTGTTTATTTCCACTTCATTTCCCTTTTTTTTTCTGCTCACGTCAAAAGAAAAAAATATATAAAACAGGAAACTATGATTTATTTTCATCTGTTTCTGAGCAGATTGTTATAATTTAAAACCAATTATAATTTAACTCTCCTCCTCACTCTGCCTCTCCTGGTTAAACCAAGCTTATTTTGTTTTACCACAAATAAGAAATGTAATACGTCAAAATAGCCAGAGATCTTGCAAGATCTGTTGAGTCACGGCCTGAACCACTGGTTGAACACCTGGGGAGAGGACTCGGTCAGCCCTAGGAGACAGGTGAAGGCAAAAAGGTGTGACTGAAAGGGGTGGACCCTGGCTCCTTAGTGAAGTTTTCCCTGCAAACCTGGAATCTTCTGATATGGGTAAGCAATCTTCTTCCCTTCCTTTATATCACTTTTCTATCATGCTGATTCTTCCATCATTACACCTCTGGTGAAGCACCTTTTTCCATCATATCAATCTGTCCAATTGCTACAACAGGTTTTTGGCTGATGAATCTGTTTTCTGCCTCATGACACAAGTGGTATTATAAAAGCTGTGCAGGATGGTTTGTGCTCTTCAAAATAAAGTGGAATTTCTTTCTCAAGACTTAGAAGTGATTTCAAATATGTACTTTTTAGCCTTTGAAATCTGAAAACAGACCTTAAAAAGATCTTAATTTATTTTTAAAATAGTTGTGGCTGTACACTAACTCTCTTGGGTAATGGCACTTGTTCTCAAAGTACTTACTGTATTTTCATTCTATCGAAAGAAAAGTATAACTGTACTGAAGAAGATTCCTGGAGTGGGGGAGAAGGAAGAGAGAGGTAGAGTTTCAATATCTGTGTAGGTGGTGTCAACAGGAAGAACTTGTATTTTACAGCTGTACAGCGATTTGTGGACAGTGCCACCTGATAGAGAGAAGCAGGATTCATTCAACCAGGTAGGACAAAAACATCTTTGCCAGCAATCTAGACAAACTAGTGAGAAGAATTTTAAGCTAGGAATGCTGCAGAAGGGAGACAAGAATCCACAGCCAGGTGTGATAACAGTGAAGCTGTCTGGCAAGAAATCATTCTTCATATGCCTCAAAACAATCAGTTGTGAAATTCAAAGCAGCTGTTTCCTCTAAACTGACCAAAAAACCAACAAAACAAGACAAAAAACAAACAAAAGAACATCCTTTAAATAAGAAAGATGTTAGGAAAAACTAAACCATCTAACTGTTTAATTTCTATTAAATGCTGATTACATTTTTAGTTCTTCCTGCTCACCGAAACTGGAAGTGTGTATCTATACTGTCAGACTTCAGGCCAGACTCCTATGAAACATCATGCCTGCAACACAGCCTTGGAAACCCTCAGAATTACTTTGTGATGATGAAGTAAGTGGGACTTGAAATTCTGAAAGAAGTCTGCTGGATTTAAGATATATCTACTGCACCAAGAAAAAAAAAAATGCTCTTCTGTAATCTGTAGGTCTTTTTACTTTGTCTATAAGACAGTCTTCTATTTAAGTGATGTCTTTGTTGGCAGAAAAATAACTTTCTGCAGAAAGACTGCCAAGAAACTCAAACCAAATTGTTTCTGCAACACTACAAAAGAGCTGCACATGCAGTCCTGGGGTTTCCACGGGAGCGCTGTGCATATGGCTTCATCCTAGGCAGGATGGCAAAGCACTTCTTAAGTGCTGTATCTGCAGACCTAGGACTGCTGGAGTGTCACAGAGAGATAATTGAAAGTGGTGATGCAAAAGGATGCCACAGTCCACTAGCGAGCTCAATTTGTGCTACAAATGCTGAAGTTATTTAATGCAGCAGCAAGTTATTTAGGTTATTCTCAGTGACGGCTACCTTTTAAAGATAAACCTAATGCTGCCAGCGAGTCTCATCAATACTTCTGCAGGACACGCAATAGATGTATAAGTTTCTCAGTTGAAATTTAACAGTTCTATTCATAAACTCCCAGCTCTGGTATAATAATATTGAATGTAAATCTTGAATTTACACCACAAATTGCCTCTTTGGACCAAAGAAAAATTTCAGTGAACAGATGCAAATACATTCATGCATTGGCATAGATTTTGTAAGTATTTCTTCTAGTTAATCAAAAGTCTGAGGTTTTTTTATGTTAAATATCAGCAATCCCACCAAATCATCCAAAGACTGCCTGGATGGTGGTCTGGTTCTGAGATGTTGTGACTGTTATTAGCAAAGTCAAATCAAGAAAGAAAAGAAAAAGTAGTGTTCCATGTCTGTGGAAGAGTAGACTTTGCAGCCTCAGCACAAGTCGTATGAATGGACAGCTTACCTCCCTCTCACCTACAAAAACACACCCACACATCTGAAGGTACTTAGTAGGGCTGTGCAGGCTCCACAGATATCCAAATTAATTCACAATATTTAAACCTAGGATGTACAAGGAATAGGCTGTCATTTTACTCTGGTTGTTTGGTCACTTGCAATGATGCAAGCATTTCCAATATTAGTTTGCAAACCATAACTAAATATTTACACAACATGTATCTATTTCACAGTAAACTGTGGTTTTGCTTTTCCAGTTGTTTTTTTTTGTTGTTGTTGTTGTTGTTTTTTAATCTCTCTTAAATGGCCTTTAAGTAAACTAGGATTGTTTGCATTTGATTTTTTTGTTTGCTTTTGTTTTTCAATCAATATAAAGACCTTTAGTTTTATAACATCTCAAAAATTAATTAAAATAGTTGAAGTACATAAACCTCCCACTAATTATGTTTCCAGCAGATAGAGAATTTTGTATTTTGGAAATTTCAAAGCCTCTACATAGCAGTACAGCTATGCTTGAGATCTAAGACAGTATATCCTAATTCCTAAAATTGGGACTAATCTTTAAGGCAGAATAAATCAGTAAGAAAATGCTAATTCATTTCTCTGTTCTTAAGAATAAATTTATTTATTCCTGAGACTTGGAAAGTACCTAGGATGCCTGTTAGCAAACCAGTATATATTATTAGTTTCTAGCAGGGAAAGCATGGCAAGACAGTTAGGAGAACTGACACTGTTAGGATGAATATTGTTACAAGGAAACATATGAATGTTATACCATTTGGGCTCCACCTGTTTCCTTTTTTTTTTTTTTTTCTGTCTGAATATAAATATGTATGATGCTGCTCCACCTGGTGCCATCCAAAAAGCATGTATTCTCACAGTGACACTTCACTGTGTACAAAGGCTCAGTGATAAATTGACTACTTTTGCAAAGAGTAACTTATGCAATGTAAATAACAACAAAGCAGCTGAATTGGGCTAAAGTTTTGCTGTCCCTTTCATTTTCAGCTGATGAACCTAGATGCAGAAAACTTAGGGCAGCTTGTTTATCTACTTAGTGTCGAAGGGCAATCCTCATGAAAAGCAAAATGAAGGTGTTTGTGTGAAGAAGAAAACGAAGGAGGCAACACAAATGATCAGGTATTGTTTCAAAACCTCTATGTTACATTGCTGGCATCTTAACAATAGCTAGAATGAGCCAGAAGGATATAACCACAACAGTCCTTTCAGCATCCAACATGGGGCACAAAGTGGAGATGATGTAAGATCTGAACAGAGTATGTTAAAACAATATTGTTATAATCCTTGATAAAGGGACTGTAGTCCCTGGGGGAGAGAATTAGGGTGAAAAAGGTAAAAACTCATTGTTGAGGTAAAGAGTAGGACAGAAAGGAAAGGAATATTAATAGTAATAAAAATATAGAGAGTAAATGATGTAGAATGCAATTGCTCACTATCTGCTGACAAATATCTAGCCAGACCCAGAGTGGGGATTGCTCCTCAGACAAGTCTCCCAGTTGTATTATTTAGCATGATGCCACATAAGTACAGGACATTCCTTTGGACAGTTGTTCTGGTTCTTTTCCTTCCCCTGTGCACTTCCATTCCCTTGTTGGCAGGGAGAAGAAGCAGCTGAAACATACCTGTGTTATAAACATTATTTTCATTCTAAATTCCAAACAAGGCAACATACCACTTGCTAGAAAGAGAGTTAACTCTATCCTAGCCAAAGCTGTGATGGTGGCCAAAAGAGTAAGCTTTTATTCAACCCATGGTTTTCTTTTATTACTACAATTTTAAGATATCTTTAATTTAGTTTGCATTTTAAGATGCTGTGTTGCAGGCAAAAGGTATGCAGCTTTGGGGAATTTTGCTTTTGTATTCCAGTACATGACATGCTATTGTTCACCTTGTTTTACAGAGTGACAGTCTTCTCTGTGGGAAACAGACTGTGTATAATAGGACAGATTGCTGTTCCTTTCCTGCAGACTTTCAATGGGAAATTTAGTGGGGGAAAAATAAAAAAAATAAGAAAGAATAGAATTTAAGAAGTGTTGTTTCATGGCAAGGCCGGTAGAATATTGCCTGAGAGAATTGGAGTTGTTGGACAAGTTACTACAGCTAAATGCTTTGCCTGTGCACTTTATTTTTCAGATGCTTGACTTGCAAGATTTGGCTAATCTACCCCCTGGCAGTGTTTGAAGTATAGCTCACATCACCTTGTCATTAGTGTAAGATTACCCACTTTAAGCAACACGTGTGTCATCTGTTGGGATTATTAGGATCACAGCAGAGATAAATTCCCTGTTGATAGGTCTCACATGAAAACCCAGATGTACACCTGTAGCCCTGAGCATGCCTAATTGCTCTGTGAGGTGGCAGATGTGCAGTCCAGCCACACGCAGAAATCTAATCAGCCATAGGAGGTTTGAGTTTTGTTTGTGAGACCTTATTTTTTTTATTTTTTAGTTATTTATTTATTTTTGCTATCTCAGTTGTTAAACTGTATAAACAACTATAATCTGCAGTTGATAGAGGCTAAAAATATTTTAAATTTGATTTACTCTGTAGGATAAAAGACAGACTGAAATGGGATTGGCTGTGTCTGAACCATTAAGATTTATTAACCTCCAAACAGAAAAGAGGTGCAAAATGCCGTTGGTTGTGGTTTCCATAGTGTTCTAGCTGGAGTGAGCCAAAATCACAACAGACACTGTTATAAATGTTTAATGATTGACTTCCAGTACCCCAGAAGTCCCCAGAACTGTTCCTTTTATTGCCATAAAAGTAGCCCTACTGCCCAGATTTGGACTAATAACTTTACAACAGTAGATCACAAATATAGCTCTACTTCTTCTCCCATATTAATCCTTATCCAAGATTATAAAAACTTTACCCAAAAATGGGAGGCCCAAACTGTTCAAAACAAAATTTGAGTGTTATTTGTAACATTACTTTAAAAAAAAAAAAAAAAAAAAAAAAAAAAAAAAAAAAAAAAAGCCATGTTTTCATTCCTTTTTTCTCAGAAGGGAAGGAATGGTTTCTATGTCCATTTTCCATGAGTACTACAGCATCAACAAATGTAATTGAAGCAATCTGGAATGAAATCTACAATACACAAAATTACAGTACAAATATTTTAACTTGTCAAAACTACTGGCAATTTAAAACAAAGGTTTGTACTAGACAGGGTCAAGCAAAATTAATAATGAGCGATGTTACTGTTTTGCAAATTATGTTATCCATCATAAGTAAATTATTTGTGATGATTATTTTTCTTAACAATTTTCTTGGGCTGCTAAAATTACAAAGATAGGGTGTGACTAGACATGTCAATAATGCTGTCACTTTATCACGAAGATGAGATCTAAACTGTTTTAAAATCCCTTGACTTCTATTTACTCACCAATAACAAATAGGCTTCAACATCAGCATCAGGAATTCACCATTCCCTCGTGGTCTTTTTAGTTAGATAAATTGATTAACCTTGGTGGAACCCTGCAAGCATCATCTGCACATGAAATAATAAATTAATGACTTTCATTTATTCAGTTAATTTTGGTTATTGCTTCAGCAGTGTCCTTAGATACAGCTTTGACTTTTTTGTCTTTTACTACTGACACCTTGTGAAATGTGTATAGTGAACATGTAAAAAGTCAAACCAAATACAAAGCCATGAAGTGCTACCTCACCTTATCTCCTTAGAAACCTCTTTCGGTTCAACAGGAGCTCTGTGTTACATCCATTTCATGTTTATATTTTCAAGTGTGCCTAAGTAAGCAAACATACATTTTAGGTTTTTTTTTTTTCTTTTATGTTTGAGTACTGGAATGTCCAGCATGTCCTTTTTGTTTTCATGCTGATTTGCTTACACTGAGAAATTATGAACAGAGCACATGCGGGGAAGTCAGGAAAATTTACTTTCAGTAGCTCTTTTGGGTTTCTCCTGTTTCGGTTTCAAGTTTAGGTAGAATGAGATTATTTCAGTTACATGTGTTTTGACAAATGTCATCCTATATGTTGTGACAAAGCACGTGAAAAAAAAAAAAAAAAAAAAAAGACTCATTGGACTCAAAGTAAATATATTATTTACACAAATTATTCTTCAAAATTAAGTCAAATTGTGAGAAATGTTTGTTTTAGTAAAAACATTCCCAGGGAAAGGAAACAGGAAAAGAAACTACTGAAAAGTAACTAAGTGAAAAGTAACAAGCAGAATCTTTAAGTTCAAATTATTTTAGAATACTATTAATTGAGATAATTTTGGTTCCAGAGTGTAACATAATTTCTAGTTTGTGCTTTTATGGATCCCACAATTTTTGGTAAGTGCTTGCCTGGAAGGAAGTTTTTCATAAGTTGTTAAGTGCTGTTTTTTCCGCAATTTCAGCTGCAACAGGGAAGCTTTAATACCTAGTAGGGGTTATCCTAAGAACCAACAAATGAAGAGTTATGGAAAAGAAATACTAAGATAATTTCTACCTTTACTGCAATGATTCGAGATTATGCCCCCATTTGGTAGTTTAAACTTTGAAGTTTTTGTCACGCATAGAAGCGGAAATAATCTGCTGAATAACAAAAGGCAGCAGACATGTTCTGTTTGAGTTAAATTTTCTGACGCCCTCATCTGCAGACAAGTCTATGATCCAAAGCTTCTTAAGGACTGCATGAATCTTCATATTGATATGCATCTTTTGTTGAGATTTTACATTTACTGTCTTGTTTATTTAATATATCATGAGTTTTAATCAGTGTAAAGCATAGGTAAACACTGAATGGGATAATAATCCATTATCAATCAGCCCATCTGATTGATTCCATCTGCATTGTGTCAAATCTGCTTGGATTAAAGAGTTTGCTGCCAGCTGACTGTGCAAATCTTTATTGAAAAATTAAAAATCACTTACAGAATGTAAGAACAAATTAAGCTTAATCTCAGACAGCATAGAACAAACTTTCTTCATCTTCTTGTCTGAAAATCAATTTTATTTAAAAAACAAAACAAAACAAAACAAAAAAAAATCATTGACTATGACTTTTAACATCAAGATGGTCCATCAGCACAAATTTGAAATATTAAAAATAATAAACTTTTTCCCATTGTTAGGGCGCTGTTTTCTAAATCTGAACTTACTGAGCAAGCCTATTTAAATCCACGTTTAGTCAATTTTGTTGCAGTAAGCCAATTATCTTGAAAGACTCAAACTTCTAATTTGCATGTGGCTTATCTTTCCAGCTGAAACCTATGCCAGAGCCTGCATTTTGCTCTCTGAAACTGAGGAATATTCAACACAATCTCTATTTATCACAACTTATATACAATACAAACAGGGAGATAATAGACCAAGAGGGAAGGGATGCTGCTGAGTGTCAGATAAGACAAATTCACTTGTTTCTGAGCAGCAGTTAATTCCCTTAGCAGACTGCTTCATCAGCAGAAGGTAGTTATCTCCTTAGTGGCTATGGGATGCAGAAGTTAATATGTTAGTTTGGCTTCTGACTTTGTTCACCACTGTCTCATTCCTTAACCAGCAAGATGATTATTCCTTTTCATCCCCAGTGTGGTCACAGTTATCACTGTGCAAGTATTAATGCACTTTCAGTCTGTCTTCAACAGCAGTTCTGTGTTAGGCTACCTGTAAACATCATTCACATGAGTAATTTTTTAAAAATGAAGTACTAGAATAAAAAATCTTTTAAGTCTTTTAAGGTGAAATTTTAAATATTTGTTTAGAACTTATTACAATTGGAAAAGGGGAAAAGGAAAAAAGAGAAAAAACACGGGTTGATTAGCCATAGTATATTCACTCCCTATGCTCCAGTCTGTGTCCATTACCTCTTCTTCTGTCACTGGGCAGAATGTGGTCCCATCCATTTCTCATCCACCCCCCACTCTTCCTCTTCCCCCAAGCATATAAAGTGTTGATAAGATTCCCTCTCAGTCTCCTCCAAGCTGAACAGTCCCAGGTCTCCCAGCCTTTCCTCCCACAGGGGATGCTCCAGGTCCCTCATCATCTTGATGGCCTTCTGTTGGATTTCCTCCAGAAGTTCCCCATCATTCTTGAACAGGAGAACTCAGAGTACATGAAACAAAGGCTGTGGAATATTGATAGGAAACTATCCATAGACATAATTAAACACAAGGAGTTTTCTTTAAAGCTTGCCATTAACAACAGGAGGCAATACTCATGAAGAGTTGAGAACTTAAAGTAGCTGCCTTCAGGGCCACTAGTTACTATTAAAAGGTCTGGGGATGTACTTTATGTTATGAATAACCTGAGGAAAAGGAGAATTAGAACTCCAAGCCCAGGAGAACTGTCCTGATTAAAAATTTTAGGTTCCCATGGAAATGAGCCAACAAATATGGGCTGAGGTTTTTCACAGGTGAAAAGACACAGGCTATTGAACTTTGTACACTGGCAAAAAGCCACCCTCTGCTTTCCTCTTAGCAATTTTCTATAAGCAGCAATATGCCTTTGTAGCCTTGTTGCTGTTTTTATTCTCTTGAAAGTAAACACAACAAACTAAGTGAATGCCTGCTGAGTGCTGTAAAGATAAACTGACCCACTTCAAAGCCTCAGCACTTTTCTTTCTCAGCAACACTTGTGCAACAAGAAACTCTCCTTTTAGCTATTTACATCAAACAGTATACAAAATACACTGGTCACATATTACAGCTATTTGTATTTCCTGCTTTTTTCCTCATAACCACAAAAGAATAAAAATACTTTAAAATAAAAGCCCAAGCAAGCTGGAGCCCAATGAATTATATATGTTATCCAACTAATGTTTACTTTTTAAGTCAGAAATGAAAGATTCTCATGTGAAGTTAATGGTGAATGAAAGCGCAAGAATTTAACATTTCAACACTATTCCGTTCCATTTTGGATGAAGTTTTCTTTGTTGTCGTGGTTTTTGTTGTTGTGGTTTGTTGCTTTTTTTTTCTCTGTCTCTGTTACCATGGTGAATTTTGTGAAAAAAAAACAAGGGTTTTGAAAGGCTTGTGAAGGCAGCTTGTTGTTATACATTTTCATACCTAAAATCTCAATCTTCAAAATCCAAAACAGCATATATTGAAAAAGGATGCTGCAAATTTTATCAGTGTGCATTTTAACAGAAAATATCAGCTAGTGACACACTGGGAAAATGTTGATGGAGCAGCCTGGAAAACCACAAAGATGAATTTGTACAGTAATTGCACCCTGCTTTAGTTATAGTACACCTTGTATGAGGAAAAACTTTCCATTCAATGTGGAAACACACTCTCCAGCTTCACTGTTTCTGGGGTATACTGCTCTTATCAGTGTAAACTATCTTATTCTCTTTGAGACTTCTTACTATCTGTGGCAGTAGGTAGTAAGTCAAATACCATTTAAATACCTTTTTAAGAATCTGCCTCTGACAATAATCTGGGGAAAGCCAGTGTATAAATTGTGGGAAAAAGAAGAAAGAAAATTCTGGAAGCCCCAGGCACAAGGAGAATTAATACAAATACTCTTTCACAGTTAATGATCATCTTTCATGACTTGCTACAGAATAATATGTGAAATCCAAAACAGTGTTAATCCATGTGGCATCAATCTTATGTAGTTTTAGAAATAAATGCAGAACTTTTACCTTTTTTGACTTCAGCATGGGGATCATGATGCATCAGTTACACTAAGGAATTAGAAGGTTGACATTTGGACTGGGAGAAACACGTGACCTTCACTCAGTGGTGAGTCTCAGCCTCCCCAATTCATCTAGGAAAGGCCACTGTAGCAGCTCCCAGGTCTTACTGATTTCTGATGGAGTATGTCATTGTGCCTGATACAGAAAGGGCTGTCCCTCTATGAATAGCTGCCTCTACTTGTGTAAATCCCTCCTCAGGTCTAGTGTACGTTACCACGCACTACTCACAGACCAGCTTCACCAGCAGTACCTCTCAAGGATATAATAAAGCATGCACTAATCTAAGAAGTATGATTTCTTGTTGTTATTTAACTCCGTATCTTTGTCATCCATGTCATATGGCTTGAGCCTGTTAACATTGCCCATATGTGTGCGAAAGAAATCATCTCTTGCAAATGCAACTTGAGAATGGCTACAAAGAAAATGTATGGCCTCCAAATCCATGGGGGCATTTTCAGTGACTAAGCTGAGTGACTTCATGTGATTTCTCTGCTTATATATTACTTTACCTCGTTCCATTAGAAATCGTGTATCCACAATTTAACTCAATAAATTAATGTACTGTGGTTGTAATTGAGGCTTATGTAAATTTTTATTACATACTAATGGCTTGAATATAGATGAAATTGAATACTATCTTATTCGGGAAACTGAGCACAGATAATGAAAGTTCTTACCAGAGACAGAATGGAGAGAAGCATGACTTTCAGAAGTACTAACCCGGGCTGATCTTCTCAAAATGTAATGCTTAGAAGTTTAGACATTTCTTTTAATTATATACTATATATGTATATATATATCTATAGTCTCTGGTCTGGACTGGTGGTGGTAGGAAAGACATCAATATATTCATTTTCTTCAGTGTTCTGAACTTAACCTCTTACTCTATCATAAAATACTCAGATTGTTTGGCAGTTAATATCTGGAAATTATGTATTTCAGAAAAACAATAAAGAATTTCAGAGAATTGGCTCTTACTAGAGCAGATGAGAATGCGATGCCCTTGGAAAGGCTGATGTGTAGCAGCCTTTTGCCTTTGGGCTGATCTCTGCTTTATAGATAAGAAGCCCAATTGATCAACATATTAACTTTTTATTATATTGTGGATAGACCCAGAAATTCTTATTCCCATGCTTCATGTTGCTTCTGAACTGAGCAAAGATCAAAAGCAATCACTTTTAAAGGAGCTGCAGTCATTTCACTCCCACAATGTTTTACCTTCTCTGATTTTTCTGTTTCCTTTCATCTCCCATTAAAATCCCATTATTGTTGGGTTTTAAATTCATCAGTTTTCAGCTAAGTAAAGCCATATTTTTCACTGCAGATTTTTATTATGATTTATCCATCAGAAGAGGGGGAGGAGATGGAAAGTGTTTAGATTTTTGAAATCAATAACACTGTGTTCTGGATGAAAATTTCATTTTAAAAATGCTCAGTGGAAAGATTTTCTCTCCTCTAAGTTCAGCAAGTCTTGACTAAAGCCCCAGATGTGCAAAAATATGTGCTGTATATTTCAGTATTTTCTAAACCAGTTCTTGCTAGAATCAAAAACTTCCCTGTATCTCCTTAGGATGACACTGAGAGAATGAAAAATGTTTTCCCTCTCTTCAAAGACTGAGTTTATACTATCCATGCAATTTGGTAGCAGTCTTTCATCACTGAAGATATTTGATGGTGCTGACATTGACCCCCCAAAAAAGATAGACTTGACAGCTGTCAGAGTACTTAGGATATATATAAATAAGACAAAGTTAGAGCAAGTAAGAACTATCACTGAAGGAGTAATTTGCAAAGTAGCTAAAGTTCCCCTTCTGCCTGGAGCATTCCTCATGAAGATGAAGCAAACCATGCATGTTCACAGCACAGAAAAAGAAGAAGTGTCCTTAAGCATCCCAGAGACTTCTGGATTGATAACCAAATATTTGTGACCATAATAGGACCAGTGCCGACATGGAAATTCTAACAGAGCTCTCTGCACCAGAACAGAGCATCCTCAGCTGGTCTTAGAACCTATCAAGAGGGCCTTTTCTGTCTGTATATTTACAGTTAAGCAATTTTCCCTTTAATAAGGGGAAAAAAAAAAAAAAAAAAAAAAAAAAAAAAAAAAAAAAAAAGAAAATACAGTTGTATAATTTGCTTTAAAATGTGCATAGCATGAGGGAGCCTCCAGATTTTTAGGAAGGAAAATCTCTATTACCAATATGGTTAAGTCCACTATTTTATGAGACCAACATAGACTCAGGTAAGTGGTTTGGAGTATCTTAACATTTCTTTTTCCTTTTAGTTTTATTAATATCTTTTATCACTTTTCTAGGAAGAACTGGGTTTTTATGCCTGGTTGCCTTCTGGGGCAATTCTTACATATGTTTATTTTTTAAAATATTGGTTTCTGTTTGAGGATTCTCCCAGTGAAGATGGAATTCTTATGGCCCTTATCCACCAAGAGAAGTTAATTTAATGCTTCAGTAATCAAACTAGATTCCATTCAGTGAAAATGTTTACTCTCATTTCTACCTTAAGCAACAAGCCTTTCCCCCACTCCTATATGACAAATCTGCACAAATCTGATTTTATGATTAATACCAAAACAAGACTGAGAATTTCCCAGCTTTCTTGATTAAAAATATGTTTCAGTGCTGACACAAGGCAAGTGAAACCTTAGAACTCCTGTACACCCAAGGAGCTTCTGATCATGCATACAAAGGTTGTTCGATTTCTTTTAAATTTGAAAACCAAAGCTCAAACAGAAGGAACTTTCCCTCTGAGCAGCTCTCTACACCTAATCTGTAAAGGCAAAGCACAGAAGTAATGATATCTTACTATTTCAAATTTTTAAGGTTATTAAGGTTTACCCTTGGGATGAAGCACTCCCATATGGTGGAGTTTTGTCATTAATCCAGGTGGAAGAACTCATACTCCTGTGCAATCCCATGCCTTTGGCAAATGTTTCATTGCTTCTGTTCCTAACAAATCCCACTGAACCCTGAACAGGGCTGTAGGCTATAAACCTCTCAACAGAGCTGACTGTTTTCTGAGAAATTAGCTGGTCTACTTGAATCAATTCCGGAGCTTTTCTTTGCCTGACTGGTATGAAGTTGCTACTGATTAGCTGTTAACCTGAATGCCCTGAGGAAAATAAATGCTGGAAAGTTCTTTCAGAGTCATACTCAGTTATGCTGGTGTACCTAAAGTTCTAGTAAGCATACCTGGTCTTGTTTAACATGTATACCTACACTGTTCAGTTATCTCTGGTTTTCTGCTCAAGTCTTTCTGTTCCTACTGACAACTAATAAATTCTTTTTAAGGCTAATTTTGCAGCTTTTATGACATGAAGTGTCATACATTCATGCAGATTTGGGGGAAAAGAAAAAGAACAGACCATGCAATGATACTCCAAGAATCAAGGTCTACAAAGACTCACCAGGAAAGCTTTGCCACCAGAGAACCTGACAACTCTCATCCCTCTTCTATGGTCTGAAATCTGAAGGTGATATGTGTTTGGAGAAGATGAAAGAAGTGTAGGATATTTCCTTGACCCATACAGACAGAGAAACCACTTATCAATCCCTTGCTGAGAATGTGATCTAAATGCTGAGCGAGCAGAGATAAACAAATAAAGCTCAGGTGCTGGTAATTATTTTGCCCCTGCTGCTTACAATGTTCAGATATCTAAATAATACTCAAGAATCTCATCTGAAAGCATATCTGCAGGGGTTTCTGGAACCTCATCATGTTAGTTGCTCTCATAGCCTTGTAGGTGTTGGATAAAAGAACAGCTGTGAGTTTACGGGGGGAAAGAAAAGTATCAATGCAAATTACAGGTTGAGTGTAAATTCATATTGTAAATCTCCTTCATTAACAGTAATTCAGATTTTCTGGCCTTAAGCTTATCAGAATACAAATAAAGGAAGGAATTAGAAACCTGTAATGTTGCATTTTAGAACAGTTTCTTTCTAGTCTAGAAAGGTTTTCCACCATGTATTTATGATGGATTTCTTTCCAGCAATTAATCTTCTTGTTAGATTTGCAAAGGAACATCGGACCAATTCCAACATATGAGCACAGGTTCACTGGTTATGGGAGGGGGAGTTTCTCCAGGGAATTCTTTAGTATTATGTTTAAAGTCAAATATGGAATGAAAGTACAGTGATAACTCTTAAATTTTGAAATTATCTTGGCACAAAAATCTGAATTTGCAGTTCAGATAGTATTGGAAGATAAATTATTTTATACTATGAGTTCTACTTTTTGAAGGGTTTCTCTTTGTAATATATACCTTGTTGCTATACGGTTAATAATATTTTAATAAACACTCAAGTGTCTATATACAAAACAACATAGTCATATTTAAAGGCCTTTGGATACATTTGCATATGCCTCCTTCTAATGGAAGCCTGTGATAAAAAAGGAAGTTAGAAAAGAGCAGAGGTCAGAAGACCAAATAACTTTACAGCGTTACAAAGTGATTTGTTTAAAATGTATTGCACTTGTCTTAAGTTTGAGGAAATACTTGACTTTTATTTAGTTGAGAATTGCATGTCCTTGCTGAATGCTCTTTTCTTCTTCTTCAGACTTCCATGAAAAAAAATAAACCGTCTGATCAAGAGTAAAGGAAAGTTAATAAAAGACACTTACATTGTAATCTCAGCAGAATAGACAGCAAAACGATGGGATTTTAACTTGCTCATTAAAAAGAGGCATCTAAAGACACCATTTCAGAGTCATTTTTCATGTTGTTTACAAACAAAAGAGGGAAGACTTATCTTTCAAAACTGGAGTGTTGAAAACTCTATGTGAGAAATGAAATATAATGTTATCCTGGGCTTACATACAATAGAAATATGCAATTGGAGTGTGAGCATTTGACATGGTCATGGAAATTGTGTGTTCTGGAACGTAACTGTATGCTGTGAGCAGATGAAAGAATTTCAAATTGTAGCAGAAATACTAAGTCAGAGCTTGAACCAGTGATTGAGCACCTGGTAGGAAGGCAGGGCCAACCCAACAGAGCTCAGGAGCATGCAAGGACCTTGGTGATTCCCAGGTTAATGCTTGAGTGAGATCCCTGTGTATCTGAGGTCTTCCACTGGTAAGCAGATTCCTTTGTCCATGTCACATTTGGGCACATACTTGTTGCAGCCTAGGACTTCACTACTCTGTTGTCACTGCTGTGTTTTCTATGATCTTTCTATGATGTTATAGTGTTACATGTATTCAAGCGAAGTGAAACACTTTTTAGGTTGTAAAAGGATGTTATGTTGCAAAGCATTTCTGTTGGTTTTTTTCTGTTCTAATTGCATTATTGGAACAAAATAATTGCTTTTCAGTTTGGAATATTCAGAAAACATTTAACACTTGTGTACTAGAAAATATGTGAGGCTGTTTTTTTCCCATGTGGTTTTTTTGTTGCTGTTGTTTGTTTGTTTGTTTAATTTTTGGCCCACTGTTGCTATGAGAACTGTACTTGAAAAGGAAAGTTTTAACTAATATATCAGAATGTTTAGCAAGGAGTTGTGAAGTCTGATGTAAAATATCAGTTTATACTCAACAAAAGCACAGTGCTGGATTGGTCAGTAAAGGAATGTGTGGATATCTTTCCAGACCCACAGAGATTGAAACATACTATTTTAAATGAATGTTTTACCACTTTGCTGATGTAGCACCTGGTGTTTTATCTCTGGTAACAGAGAGACAATGAATGCGCTCCTCTACGGTAATGTTGCCCTTGGGTGATCTGGTTGTATCTCCCTATTCAATGGGGTCAGGGTTGTCTTTAGAACGGTAGTGGGTTGAGTTCCATAATATGAACACCTCCCAGATAGAGAACTGCATTTTGTGCAGATAGGTCTGTCATCTCCAAAAGTAATCTGGGATGGAAAACTACCTGATGCTTCCTGATTTTTTTCCCTTCAATTGATATGAAACAAAGGAGCAGGGAGTAAGCTTAAACATTCTCAATAATTTGCATTACAAAGCAAAGCAGTGGAGGGAAAGCAACATTTATCCATTGTTTCCCTATTTTTTTTTTAAATGTTGGTTTTGTCATGGAAAAAACAGGCACACTGTTGAAGAAGCTAGACATTATTGTTTCGAAGAGGAGACTATTTAGTAAATGCCCCCCAGAGAGCTGGGTCCCTCAGTAGGACAATTTAGAAGTCAAAGAGGCTGTTACATTCAATTAGCTATAAAATTTGAGTTAATTTTAATTGTGAAATGTAAAGAAATTATGTAGTCTGAATGCATGAAATTCTGCTCTAAAAACTGGGATATGGGATGGATTTTTATCAGTACTTATCATTAATACTGTGATACTCCTGTGTTTTGAAGGCTGAGGCTTATGACTCAGCTGCCTACAGGTTCCCTGGGGAAGAGTTCTCTTTGAGGTTCACAGGGACAGAGATGGATGGACCACAGCCCAATTTTCTTGAAGTAGCAGCGGAGTTCAGAGGTGATCAAATGCTGTGCCTCCTGCTGGGTGATGAGCCAACAACCAGTGTTCAGGGTCACCACAGCCACAGCCTTGAAAATAAGCAGAAAGTAGTAGAGTCCTGAAGAACTTGCAGCTTTTTCAGACTAAGGATACAAGACCCTGTGAATAACTTGAAGGTGTTGCCCAGACCAGTTTCACTGTTGGTGATGTTTGCCTGTTTCTCTGAAAACTCATTTCCTCAAGCATGACTTATTCTCCAGAGTCTCCATGCTCTTACACAAACAAGTATGGTCAAATAACTCATGCTTTTGCCACAGCAAATGGTAAACCTAGTGGGAATGACACATTCAGGATACATCTGTATGCCTGGATAAAGCTGTGATTACTACTTGCATAAGGAGAAATCGTGAAACATACATTTTCATCTAGAACAAGTGATATTAGCAGCAATACTAGCTCTAGCTTGCTGCAGAAACCAAAATGTTTTCCTGAATCTATGGAGAATTTACTTCCTGGTCATGCTTTTACAGAAAATAAAGCGAATGCTGTTTTATCTTCTCTATTATTCTTTATTCATACACTGTGTATGACTCAATCACTTACTGGTTTACCATATAGATACAATCACAGTTCATCTAAGTCAAACTAAAATACATTCTGAGCTTTAATTGCTTTAATTGCAGCTGCAAGTGAGCAAACCATTTCTCTGCACCACCATTTTCACTTGCAGATGGTAATACCATGGCTGTCTTGGAAGTGTTTGAATTCTTTCAGGTGAAGAATCCCCCCCCCTGTGGCGCAGGGGTAGAAGTGCCGCTTCACTACACAGGGGGCTCGAAACCCGGGAGTTGGACTCGATGATCTCTAAGGTCCCTTCCAACTCGCACGATACTATGATACTATGATGATGATACTATGATCCATAGCTTATATGACATCCAAGTGAAACCAGACTATGCTCTGCCCAGTGTTCTGTCCCTGGATCTATTTTGTTGTTTGTTTGTTTGTTTTGCCTGTTTGTGTGTGGGGGGATGGAGGGGTGGGGCGGGATTCAAAGCTCCTAACAAAAAGGCTAGATGAGCAATTGTCCAGTTTCAGGATGAATCATCCTTTCCTCTAGCTGTAAAACATCTGGAAGTAGATGACAAGGCAAGTTGCTTTGGGAAGCTCAATAGATTCATCTGTGGGGTTTTTGTTTGCAAAATTGGAAACACACTGCATAAATGTTGCTAATCAGAGGCTGTTAAATGGTGCATTTACAAAATGTATGTGCTAATATATAACTTAGGATTTCTCTAAGTATTTTGTCACACAGTATTCACAATGACTAACCTCAGTGAACAGTTTACTGGCTTTCTCTAGTAAAATCACTCTAAGTCATGGCTTTTCTTTATCTAACATAAGAAAACTAGCTTAGATTTGTGACAAGAAAGAGAAAGATGTTTACTGGCCATATTTCTCTTAAAGATATGAATAATCTTAAGAAAAATCAACATCTAACCACTTATGCTGATGGATGCTATGTTCAAAATTCCAGAGAAACTATCCAGATATGCTTCATATCAAAGGGAAAGATGGCAAACTGAAGCACAATCAATTTCAGAAAATTCACCTGAAGTATTTTGAGGGGCTATACTTTTGAACACTGCTGCCATTTTTTCTGTTATTGTTATTATTGTGAGTTTGTGGCATTTTCATTGTTTCTATTGCACCTACAGTTTTGTGAAAAACCCTAACCAAAATAAATAAATAAATAAATAAATAAAAAGAGAAAGAAAGATGAGATATTGACTGACATACCACATAGGTAGGAGAAAAATTGATGGCATTAGATTGTTTAGTCGATTGCATAACTGAACAAAGTGAAATAATAGACTGGTAATGTCAGAGGTTGTGTGGAGCAGAGAAGAAAAAAATATTTCAGAGAAAATTATGATTGTTAAGTTGATGGTTTACAATTGGCATGTTTTTTCAGCTTTGAAAGAGTATTCCTATTTCAAATAACATCAGGAAGAATTGGAAAGAAGAAATTAAGTTATTAAAGAGACAAGAACTGGTACTCAATCTTGTACTTCAAAGTAAGCAGATACACTTTCCTGACTGCACAAAAAGTATAATAGTGCATTGTTTAGGTTAATTTATTTCAGCATCCACAAAAATATTTTATTATTCCTTTCATTTTCTTCTTGGTTGTTTTTTGTTTGTTTGTTTGTTTTGTTTGTTTTTCGTTGTGTTTGTGTGTGTGTGTGTGTGTTTTGTTGGGTTTGTTTGTGATTTTTTTGTTGTCTGACCCTTACCCCCCCTTTGGTCTATACATACCTATTTTTTCATTTAGGCCATTTTGGCAGCAGGGATACATTGGAAGAGTGGTACTGATTTCAGTTTCATCACCAAATGTTAAACTACTGTCACCTAAATAGAATGGATATAATTTAATATGGTGTAATTAAAGTCTGCTCTAAAATGCTATGTTTTTTCACAACCATACTTTATTGCCAGTGAAAACAGGCAAATCTTCCTTCTAAATTTCCTCTAACGTAGGCCTTAGCATAAGTCAAATAAAATACATGCAAACAAGTTTATGAACTTTCCAATCTTTTATTTTTTATGGCTTCCACAATGTCATGCCAAATGATATTAAAAGAGCATCCTTTTTTTAGGCAAGAGCAAAAGATACTTTACTCCAGCAAAAAGGTCAAAACACTAGGTAATTTACCAGGCGACCCTATTATGGAGGTTAAATAATCAATCATTAGTGAAACATAAGTATGCTCCTGTTGTTTAGTTTCCTCATTTAGGGATATGTTCAGCAGTAAATAACCAGTCTGCTAATGATTATGAACCCTGTAGATGCAGATTGTAAGCATAATTAAAGAGCAGAAATTCATCTCCATGGAAGGAGAAAATTCCTTCCTTTAAAAAAGATCATTCTTATGCCTCTAAAATGACACTAACTATTTTTTAGGTTCTCCTTTGTCTCTGAGACACCCTTCAAACACGAATAAAAATTATTCTGGATGATTCCAAAATTTTTATATAAGTACAGAAAATTATATGGTTTTGAAAGTTACTTTGTGTGTCTTTTGTAGTTTGTATGTATCCTTTTTCATATGAAGTAGACTAGAAACCGTATCCTCAGTTATCAGATTCAATCTCCAAGTTTGACCAAGTGTTAAAAGACCGTACTTCACCTCAGAGCTCATCTGGCTCCTTGCTTAGTTAACCCTTGCAATGTTGACCTGATACACTTCTTTCATACCATAACAACTTCTCTAGGCAAAGCTAAAACAACAAATCTTTTTTTTTGTCTAGGTTGGACTACGGCCCCATTAAATTAAATGGATCTGAATTTTTTAGTATATCTGATTTGAAATCAATTGGGAAAAGACTGGTGAAGTTAAGGACTGAAAGAAGAACTCTAAAGTAGTGAAGCAGCTGGTTAACAGGTAACCAACAGGAACTGATGATTGGGGTCAAATCTGCCTAATGCCATGAAGAATGATATTAGCTTAAAAAAATAAATAAGAATGAGAGCTTTTAAGAAGAACAGAGGCAGAAAAACAAACTGACATCTTTGAAGTAACCACATCAGTATCTGATAGACCAATACCCACTTTTAAGTTAATAGTGCTTAGTCCCTGGTACTACTGGAGAACTATTCCAAAGGCTTACTTAACCTTTAAATTTCTCATCTACACTTATTTACATTTGTTTAAAATATTTGGTCAAAGGTAGAAATACTGATAGATCAAACATTTTCTGTACCATCCCTGGTGTTTATTTCTCCAAGTTATTTGTAGGGAATAATCTTTACTTTTGATGGAGTAAGCTCCCACCTCTGTTTATTTCCTTCTTTACATAATCAAGATCACCTCACAGCTCTTCTGCAGCTGTTGAGAGCTCACTTTGTCCTTTAATGACTGCAAGCATCCAAAATCAGTTACAGTAAATGAGGTTTGCACTAGTGGAGGGTACTTTAATATCTCCCTTACTTCTACTGAAGTATCCCAGCTGAAATATACTAGGATAACATTTGCCTTTCTCACAGCTGTACAGCACTGAGGACTCATAACCATCATTGGATGGGATAGCACATAAGGATCCTTTCTCCCCAGTGGTCGCTAAAATGCTGAGAAACAGCCTGAGTAGTGCACTGTGGCAATCCTTTGATTTTATGATAGGTATGTGTAGCCTGGGAGAGGAGAAAATTTTATTCAGACACTTTCTATGGAAATATAAGCATTAGCGTAAACACTATGGAATACAGAGCTTCAAACTGCATGTCCCAATTTTTCTCCTATGATTGTTTCTAGATGGTATTATATTGCTCGTTGTTACTGTAGGTAATGTAAATTATTCCTTTAAAATATATATATTTCTCAGACATAGAGTCATAGAATGAGTCATAGAATCACAGAATGGCCTTTGTTGAAAAGGACCATAAAGATCATCTTATTTAATTTCAATCCCCCTGCCACATGCAGGGTCACCAACCAATAGACCAGGTTGCCCAGAGTCATATCCAGCTTGGCCTTGAATGCCTCCAGGGATGGGGCATCCACAGCCTCCTTGGGCAATCTGTTCCAGTGCATCATCACCCTCTGAGTGAAAAACTTCCTCCTAATATCTAACCTAAACCTTCCTGTCTCAGTTTAAAATCATTCACCCTTGTTTTATCACTATCTGCCCTCATAAACAGCCATTCCCCTTACTGGAAGGCCACAATGGAGCCTTCACTTCTCCTAGCTAAACAAGTCCAGTTCCCTTAACCTTTCCTCATAGGAGAGGTGCTCCAGCCCTATCATTGTTGCTAATTTTCTTCCAACAGTGTTCAAAGAACACCAGAACATCTTGCTTGGAAATAACATGCAGACAGTGTAAGTGAAAGTACCTCTAGCTGTACAGGGTGGGGCCAAAGAATTTTCATTTTAGAAGTCCTAATAAGTAGCACCATATAATGTTCACCTGTCTTGATTAACTGAAGTCAGGAAATTAGTAACATTCCTTTATTATAAACCTATAATAATTATGGTGCTAGTGACAAAGTACATCTTTGTAAAACCAGAATCCTTGTTTCTAGAATCCCTTAATTTCAAAGGGAGCCCACAGAAAGCTGGAAGGAATGAGAACATTTTTTCTCATACCTTGATTGAAATAGCAGGTGAAACAAAGAGTATGAAGTAGAGGGTGAAAGCTACTTTGCCCAGTGTCCCAAAGGTGGCTTGGATTTTTGAAAACTTTGCTTCCTTCACATTAAGGTTAGAAGTATGGGCTCTATGCCCAAACATTCACCACGTAGTCATACCTCGTGCTCTGACAAAAGATAGCAAGATCCTTCCTGCTGTGATCAGATTCAGAATTCAAGCATAGATTCCCAGAGGTGCTGTATACAGTTCACATGCAAAGAAGAATTACCTTAGAAAGCTTTGTGCAAATAGCTATGGATTCAAACCTCCCATATAGGTAGCAACATTCAGAGATGTCTCTCTTTGTTCCTTCTGTGTGGGATACTAATGGATTCAGGGGTTGTCACAGCTGATAGGAAGTACTCTGAAAGATTTAAACAGAAAAAAAAGCAGGCTCTTCTTAACTCTTCAAAGAGATAAGTTTAGAAGGTAATGCATCAAATAATGTAAAATAAGAACACTGTTTTGGGGGTTTTTTTCCTCCATACTTGCATATGAAGATTCAGCAAACTTCCTTTTAATGATTTTTCTTTTTTCTCTCCTCCTCACAGTTTGGGCAAGAGGATTTGATTTAAAAAAAACGGATGGACTGACAGTACCTTTAGATATGCTGTTTGGATAACATTTTAGTTACTTAACTCTAAAAGAATCAATAGCACATTCGAGTATTAGGAATAGAATTCTGGACTATAGCTGTTTCATTTTGGCAATACACAGTGTTAGAATAGATGGCATCAGATTGAAAAAGCTACCAGAGCACTAAGACCATCTACCACAGTAAGCAAGGAGTACTGCTGAGAAACTGCCTAATCGGTAGATCTCTTCAAAAATAGCTCATTTTGAGAAACAATTTAAAAAATATAGACCCTAAATCATAGATAGTAACAAAATAAGTGACATAGGAGTTCAATAGCATGATAATATCAAAGATAATTGAATGAGATAATCAAGAATAAGAAACCAAGATAACATAACCATTGCATGTGTTTGATAGAAATGAATGAGGAAAGGTCACTGAATTAATACTTAATAAATCAAGTAATATTTTTTCTTTCTTCCAAGTACGTTAATTAATCAAAATCTACCTAAAAATTATATCTGTGAACAATTACCTCATTTGACTACGCTCTGGTGCCCTACAGCCCTGCTATGCTATTATAATTTCTTATGAAAATTATTATTCAAAATTGAAGTGAGACATTTTCCTTTCTGCAATATTTTGTCTTTCTAATTTAGCAACAGTTTTAGAAATTTTTAGTTCTAAAGTGTTCATAAGGGAGTTCTTCCCCAACAAATTTCACTGCTTATGTCCAGGTATTAGGCTTTTGATCAGTTTTAGTGACAAAGACTTGATGAATACAGTGTGATTTAAATTAAGCTGCTGTATAAATAAAAAGATGTGCCTATGTCAGGTCAATGTCATTCCTTTTACTTTTAAATGCTCTACAAAATGACAGGTTGTTGCCTACTACTCTACATGAATATAAGAAGCACTACTAAGATGACTTACCCATAATATTTAAAGCACCGTAAAATGCAAAATGACTGAGCGAGGAATCTGCTTAAAGGTATTCAGGAACCTTTTAACTACTTTAGCTGCTTTAAAAAGCTATGGATTTTATTGTCTTCGTGGCAGTGCACCATCTAGTTCTGGATGAATTTAATATTGAGAACCATAGATATGATAAAATCACTTGGAAATTGCTGAAACATATGTAAGAGTACTAAAATGTTATTGTGTTCAGAGAAGTTTGCTTTCATCTTTGAGCAGCTCTCCTCACTTTAATTGAAAATATTCAGGATCTTCACTACTTCCTCCTGTGCAATTTTAGCTAAGAAGCAAGAAAAACTACAAAGAATGGGTCATGGTTGTCAACAGAACAACTTTTCTAAAAAATCTAAAGATTTTTTTCTAACACAAGCAAAGGCAAATGTTAAAAACAAATGATTGTGAACTTTTGTAGTCTTTGAGGTACATCATGATTTTTGGTTGTTTTTTTCTTCTTTCCAAATCCCATTAGGATCATGACTGCATTTTAACCTTATTAGTTTCTTTGTATCATATTTGCTATACCTCTTCTTGCTCACCGAAAAATGGTTGGACTATTGTGAAAATCAGCCCCATCCATTTGGCACATGGCTTCAAGCTCAGGAGCTCTTCTTTAGAGCCTGTCATTCTGTAGCATTACCATAATCTTCTCACTGCCTCCATGTACATAAGAATCTGCTGAAACAGGGCTCAGGACTACCACAGTAGTGACATCCAGACAGGGAGCAGAGGATCTGCACCAACTGTGTTACTCTTACAACCAAAAGATCAGGCAGTGAATCTTCATAAAGCAGAAGACTGTTAGCATTAACAAATGCCCATGGACATGTAGAAAAAGAGCAGTGTCTTCATCTCATTGAGGATAGGGCTTACACTGTGACAAGTAATCATGGCTGATTCTTCTCACACCCTTTCCCATGCACAGGCCAACTAAAAGATTTTATGAAAGCACCATTACTTAAAGCACTTAAAAAAAAATAATAATTAAAAAAAAAAAAAAATAGCATCCCCTCATGGTTTAATATGTGTTTTTTATCCCCAGAGTGAATGCAGAGCTATGTGGGTATGGAGGCAGGAATCTCCTTGCCTCCTCTCCCCTCTTCCCAGTGGGGCTAGAAAACAACAGGAGTGATCATGGCAACACAGCAGAGCAGAAGTAAACAAGATCTTACATGAATGTCAGGGTGTTAAAAGCTCCATACTGTTTGACCATCAGTTGGCCCCTGTGCAGTTTGTGGGATAGATCTGATGCAATGATTTTTTCAGTTCTAAGTTGTAATGGCTTCTAATAGAAAGTTTAGACAAGGTCTGTATCTAGCTAAGAAAGTAAATTAACCTATCTGACTTGGGAAAGCTATCTTTGCTAGTAAGAAGGAGATGAGGGAGAACTACAGTGTATAGTCTGCTGTATGGTATCGGCCACTGAAAATCTGAAAAAAGTTACTTTGAGGCTTCCAAAGTTACCAGTTTTATTAATCCAGCACCCTGAGGGACCACCTATTTTATTTCTACAGCACAAATAATGGGCAAAACCAAATCTGATGACTGAAGACGTGCAGGATGAGTAGGGATGGGTGGGTGCAGGCAGCAGCAGGAGCCCCCAGCTGGGGTGACAACCCCTATCCCCATGTGATTAGAGAACCCGCCCACTGGTAAGTGGTGCTGATGTTTTTTCACCTAATGTTTTCCAAGGAAAAAAAGTCACTTTCAAGCATTGATTTGTGTTCAGTTCATTGCTCATGATTTCTGCAGGATCTCCATTAGCAATTCTGTTTATACAGTTTTGTTTATTAAATATTTGCACTGAGGGAAATTATCTTCTTTTATTCACAGTCTGGACTCAAGGCACTATAGACAGATGCCTTACTTTAAATTCAGGGCATGGAAAAAATTCTCCTTTGTTTTATGGGCAAGAAAGCCCCATAATTTTCAGATGACATGTTCATAACTTACTTCTATTTCTGAAGTGTCTTTTTTCAAAATAAAATAAACTCAGTATCCCTTTGAAACCCATTAGGAGGCTTCTTTATACCCTAAGAAGTTACTTTAAATGTCCTAAATTCAGTGTGGTTGTTATATGAGTATCTGTGGCACTGAAGTACTAACAGTCTGCTGTGCCACAGCTGAAGGAAAATAGGGACACCGCTGTCAGCAGCCCTAGCAAAGTATAAAGTAGAATTCAGTTATGTGTGGCTGGTTCACCCACTCTGTTTTCTTTCAGTCTGTTCCCTTACATTTGATTAACCTTTTGTTGTTTTTGTTGTTGCTGCACATCTCCATCGAAGAGAAACATTTAGCTCTTACTTGAGGTCAGTGTAATATAGGTATGTAAACTATTGGATAACCAGCAAGGAGTTTTGCTAAACAGCACTGACTTGGAGTAACAGCTAAAGAAATTTATTTGTTTGAAACTAGAATTTGACAGCAAAATGTGTTTTTGCTGAGGAAAATATATTCATCAATAACTAGAAAAGTAATCCATACCCCCATGATTTGTAGTGGAAAATGCTGCTGTAGTATTTCAGCACAGGTAATGCTTAAATGCTCACATTTCTTCTTTTCTAGTATTGATCAGATCTCTCAATCAGACTACATTTCTCATGAGACATCATACAGCACTCCAGCCAAGAATGGAGTCCACACTTTATCCTACGGAAAGCAGTATAGCAGGACAGTGCAGCAGCATGTCATAATGGATAGGTCTGGTTTGAAGCTGCAATTTTAAGTACTTTTTAAAATTTGTTTTGCGAAAAGAATCATATGTATGTATATGAATCCCAGGTCTACTGGGCATCTTTACTCGGGATGCATAGATTTGATTATGCAGTCCTGCTGGAACAGTTTTCTAATCAATATCATTATTATTCACTTTATGATAGTTAAATAAGAAAGGAAGAAAGAAAACTGGTGTTTCTAAACATCTCTATTATCAGATACTAAGAGGAACAACCACCTTTTTGTTTCAAAGCATGATTGTTTTGGGGTACAACAATTATCTGTAGAGCACAGGGTTATAGGAGGGAGAATGTACATAACAGAGTACATAAAACTGTGCTGTGTTCCTTGATATCACCTCATGGACTGTTTTATTTCCAGAGCCACCTTCACTGTTTCATAAACTGTATGTATAGTGAACAAACTCTACATACAAGGAGTTGGACTCGATGATTCTTAGAGGTCACTTCCAACTCAGGATATTCTGTCATTCTGATTCTACATTCTTTGAAGTGCATCCATGATATTTACCTGCAAGGCAAAGCTTGCTCTTCTCCATAGTAGACTGGTAGAAAAACACATCAAAATCCCTAGAGGTCAGGCACCCACAAAATGTGGGGAGTATATGGTCACTGCCTGCTTTGTCTTATTAGTGACAAGACTTGAGCTTCACAGGCTTATGACCCAGGTAAGAATGTAGCCAGCAGCAGCTTGGTGCCATGGTAGGCTCTTTCCAAATCTCGTACATCTAAAGGCTTCCACCAACTGAAAATCAGCCCTGGACCACAGAATAACTAGCTATAGGTGCTTCCTAGGATGTGACAAACACACTTTCTTGTCTCTGGGCTGTGAAAATCAGAGCTATTTCACCCTGTATAACCAAATAACTGCTAGATCTGGAACTTTATTTCATAACTTCTACAACTTGATTATCTTCACCCTTTAGGCTGTTTGGGACTACAGTGAAATGTTTTTGATTCCTACTTCTTTTGGAGAAATATATGAAAAATATCTTTTATCCTAGTTAAAAACTGATTTGTTTTTTAATTTCTTGTTTTCCAAGGGACAATCACTTCCTTCCTAGGTTCTGTCAAATCTTACTGAGCTAATTTCCAGTGGGACTAATCAAAGCATAGCCTGAGCATTTGATGGTTTGGCCCCATCAGAAATACATGACTATTTTGATATTGCCAAAAAATGTATTGCTGAAGAAAACTGTTTCCTTTATTTATATTCATTTATGCCTGGGCGAGTGTCTTTTTTGTGGCATAAATCATATGCAGTGTTTCTTTTCTTAATGAAAGCAGTGAGAAAATATCCTCAGGCATCTCGTTTTCCAAAATAATCAGTTCAGGCATCCCCCACCTGGAAAAATACTGCTGCACTGCTGTGGCTTGAAACAGGGTGAATGGTGGGATATGACTGATGTGAGCCAGTCTACCAGAAAATGTTTTTGTTTCAGACATTATCCCTTCTCTCAAAACTAATCCCAGTTTTAGTGGCTTAGTTACTCAAGGGCAAACATCAAACGCCTGCCCTGTCCACTCTCCTTCACAGCCAACACTATTAATTTTCCAAATAAGTTAGCACATCTCTATTTATTCTTTAATTGATTGGTAACACTGAGTTCTAATTGAGACTGTAAAATGAAACTTGCAGATTTGATTGTCTGCTCAGAGTTCAGAGCTCTTCAGTGATCAGTGCTATCAGTCTTGTAAATGGTATAAGCAAACGCAAAACAAAACAAAAAAAAGGGAAAAAAAAATCACAGTGCTGCAAAATGAGTTTTCTCTGTGCTTGCTTCCCATTTAGGCTATAACACAGGCAAGAGCAAAATCCATCTGGAAATAGAAAACAAAAACGTCAAGGTGAAAATAAAATCTTTCTTATGTCATTCCTGAGGTGGTAAGTCATCCTGCCAAGAGCAACAGATTAGATACTGCAACAGTGCATCTCATAAACTACACTCTGAAAACAAGCTAGAATGGATTTCCAGAGTGAGAAATGTGTGTATATAATTTGGGGAAAACATTATGGAAATATGTATTCAGCAAAAGGCAAGCAGCATAAAGTGTTACCCATCATTAGCCTTTGTGTTATATATTGCAATATGGGCACTTGTTTCAGAGTCCCTCTCCCTCTTGACTACAGGTAATGGATGAGTGATTTTGTCTTCATTCAAACTAGCATTACCATGGTATCAACTAAAATATTAAGAAAATAAGGTACAAAAAATTTAATTCCTTCACAACATCAATTTTGACCCTTAAGGTTCTTTAAGAATATAATCAGTACTTGCAGTGTACTGTTTTGAAGGATATTTACCTAAACAACTTTAGATCAGTCTGTACACCAGTCTGTGAAAAATGGAGACACTGAAGAAATAACATTCAGTTTGTTAAGGACAAGAACTCTTTCCTCTTAAAATAAAGTTTGTTCATTCTTCTTGCCTAGGATGCACTCTGTTTTCTATATTCCATTCTTTCTGTGCTCTATGGCATCAAGTCCACCCAGTCTTCTTCATCCTCACAGTTTTTCCTTTCTCTTTATGTATGTAGAATTTCTGCTGTGTGAGATGTTTTGCACACGTTTTTCCTCTTGTATCAACTGTAAGTCAAATCCTGTTCTTGACAAGTCACCAGAACCTATCAAGGGTCAGTACAAGGGTTTCTTCTCATTTTTTCTGCATTGTGGAGTACATGCAACAACACTGAGCAAAGAAACATCGTGTGAGATTTAGGACAGAGCTGCAATGCTGTATTCAAGGGCACAGCCTGTATGAAGCACATTATAGAGAGTTTTATTGTAAAACATTGATTACATGTACTTATATGTCTGCACTCCACCTTCTAAGTTTAAATTCACAAGACAGGATAACGGTTTAATTTTATAAAAATCTTTATTTTCTTTGATTATCATACTAAATTTTTCTGCAAGAACTAGCACAATTTTCTGATGCAGCGTGCATCTGACTATTAAAATGCACACTTCCAAATGAGCACAAATGTAAAAATACCCTTATTTGCCATGAAGCAGGAGCACGATGTTATGCCTGGCAAAGATATTTATGTTTCTTTGAGGTCTCAATGGATTCCTGTTTGAGGGAGATCCGTAAAACTGACCACAGTAGGAAAGAGTCCTTCTGTGCACAAGTAACTACTTGAGGAAGGAAATGGTGTAGTAACAGGTGAAAGTAATGGATGTCAGCTGTACTCTCACTGACTTTTACTAGATGTATTCACTGAACTATGCGCTTATTAATAAGTGATATGAAAATGATACTGTGCTTTAAAGTGACAGCCTTTGCTGATGGTGTAGTTGGCAAGGTGCTGGTGGTGGAGTGGCTTAATGGGACAGCCATTGTGAAAAGACAGCAGGGCTACCCCATGCTGGACACAGGAGAAAGTGTCAGTATTTTAAATAATTGCAAAAACATGAAGCCCATTTTCCCCAAGTCAAAACTGTTTCACCACCATGGTAACTGGTAATTGGTTTCCCTGTCTTTTTTGCTTGTGCTTTTTTTGCTGTTGTCTCCCTCTACCCCATTCCATCCTGCTGAGGATACTGGGTAGGAGCTTGACATCTAACCAAAACAAATCCATCACAAAGATTGACTAATGTTAGTCAAAACAAAACTTTGTATTGAATGACTTAATAAAAATAGCAGATGAAATTCAGCATTAGTAGTATTAGTTAATGATTGTGGCAAAAGGAAGAAAAAACCCTTGCAGTGCTATTGGAACTGTTCACTTTGGCTGCAGTTGTTCAGCATTAGAGACCAAAGAATAACTAAGAAGTTAAATATGAATTTTTTACAGTTGTTTTCCAATAATTCAAGATTAACTGCAAAGACGGTTCTGTCACATCAACCATTTGATCTGACCAAATTGTGACAACATTCTGGAATACAAATACACTTTACAGAGTGGAAGTTCCACTCTTTTAAGTGGGAAAAAGGACAGTATTCACTGGGCTCCCCCATATGAGGAAATTCTGTCTTATGAAGCCTCTTTTCTATCTGGGCCAAGCTTGACACAGAAATCAACTCTCCTGAAATGCATCCATAATATGTTTCTTACGATTCACAGCACAAAGTTTGGTTAGAGCAAAACCATACTGCATAATGCGGAATAAAGTGCTTCAGGGAGCATGGCTGATAAGGTAGAGAGGAACCCAAACTACTACTGGGTTCGCAATGAACTAGGGAAAATTGCCTATGAATATTTTCTTAAACCAATTTGATTTTAAATATTTTCATTTCACTGAAAAGATTTATTTCACTTCATACTGGATCAGACCTACAGTTATGTTTCCATGTTAAATACTGAATTAATAAACACAATCTGTATTTTAATTACATCTGAAATTAATTACTAAATATTTTGAAATACCAAAATCAAGTATTTCCTGAGAGGAAAAGAACTGAAATCTCAGTAGAAAACATCTGACCAGTTTTGCTACTTCAGTGTATAGTTTTGTACAGCTTAGTATTCTGCGAATTTAAAGACTAAACTAAATTATCTGGTTGTGATTCAGTTTACTAAAGTTTGCTATCTTCAGCTGCAAATCACTATTTCCATGCTTAAAATCTTGCACCTTTCCCTCATATCCACTGATTTACCTGTGGTATTACTGTCCTACCCAGTTGTACAAAATTGGTGTAGGTCAGATATACACACAGAAAGCAGTCACCTGAACTGGGAAGTAAATCTGTTCACCTGGAAGCGGGTAAAAGAAAAGGGAATGATATATTGAGGTGTTTAATAAGATGAGATGGATTCATTCATCTGACTGCATAAAACTTCATTAAGTGCTGTGTTCCTTTTAGAAGACCAAATTCCTAAATCACTTCAGTATATTTGAATGTACAATTATGGTTCAAATTCTAGACTACTAGTTACAGGCATCCAAATACAATTCCCCAGATCTAGACTTTCATTTGGTTAAGAGACTGTTTTTCTCCTCAAAATCATAATTCATTGCTTGTTTTATTTATTATTGTATCTCACTTCAGAATTTAAGTCTCCCAAAAGAAAAGAATGTAAAAATCTCCAAAATCCTGCAATGATTCAAGTAAAGTGATATTGGTCTGTGAGAGAAAGAGCTGTCAAGGCTAAGCTTAGTGAATTAGTGCAATGTCAGACTGCTGTTTAGGAAACAAAGACAGTAGATTGCAGACTCTGCTCCTCTTCATGTTTTCAAAAATTAAACGCACTATCTATATCCAAAGCAGACTATAAAATGCAAAGGGACAGAGTTACTGTATCCTAATAATCATAGAATCACAAAATGGCTTGGGTTGGAAGAGCTCTTAAAGCCCATCTAGTTCCAACCTCCTGCCATGGACAGGCTGCCATCCACCAGATGAGGCTGCTCGGGACCCCATCCAACCTGACCTTGAACGCTCTTAGGGCTGGGTCAACCACAGCCTATCTGGGCAGCCTGTGCCAACACATCACTGCCCTCTGAGTAAGAAATCTCCTCCTAATATCCAGTTTAAATCTCCCCTTTTTTATTTTAAACCCATTACCCTTTGTACTATCTCTGTCTACCCATGTTAAAAGTCTTTCTCTCTCTCTTTAAGCACTGGAAGGCTGCAGTATGGTCTTTTGGAGCCTTCTCTTCTCCAAGCTAAACAAACCCAGCTCCATCAGCTTTTTTCATAGAAAAGCTGCCCTATAATCATCTTTGCAGCCTCCTCTGGACCCACTCAAACAACTCCTGCTTTGGGATCTCCAGATCTGGACACACTACATCAGTCCCAGTACAATGTCCAAGAAAGACCAAAAAGATATACAAAGGCTTCTGTGAGTAAGACTCATTACTCTGAGCCCAGTACTGTCATCAGTAGCCAGGACAGAACAGGACATGGCAAGAGCGCAGCCATGGCCCACACAGTACACCACGGATGGAGATATTTCAAGGACTTGAAAGAAACTACCATATTCCAGATAGAAGGTACATGTCCCCTGGCCACATCAGGGACACAAAAACAAGGTCTAAAAAAGGTATCAGAGATGAAAGCCCTGTTTGAGAATTCTATCTTTAATGGTAAATATGCATTCCTTCTCAAAACACATTTGACAGTAGCCATGAAGTTTTTGTGGTGAACATAGAGATATGGCAATATTCATACATTACACATGATTTTTCCTTAGTTGTTTTGAAAGCACTCAAAGTGATTTCCCAGTTCAGATCTTGAAAGTCATGTCTGATAGAGGAACTTGGTAACACAGAGAGAGGTTCCTTTGTTTTCCCACAGTTTGAATATTTGGTTTAAAGTGCATCTTTTTAGTGCAGGGCAAGGAACAATGTCAAGTGTATTTCAAATGTACTTGTTAAAAATACAAATTAAAATGGAATTTTTTAAAAAATCACCTTCTGCCAATAATGAAGCCATCAAGAAGAGTAACGTTAACAAACAGAAATGGGGTCCCATTATGTAAATGTGTTGCAGACCATCTTAATAGATGGAAGTTCCCCTGTCTCAGTCTACCTAATTAAAATGTACTGCATATAATTAAAATTAATGTAATTAAAACAGTCTCAGCACTAGGTTCAATTATGTCACTCAAATGTTGTTTCTAGACACACCAAAATCAGTATGTCAGTAACAAGAAAATAAATCTCTGTATTCCTTTAAATTAGTAAACAGCTAGGAGTAGAAAAGGAAAAAGGGATTAAAAAGAAAACAAACCCAACTAGCAACACTGAAATAATTATTTTATTTCTTTTTCTCCTAAACTGTTATTCCTATGGGTAACCTCACAGGGATCTCTATTTCAATGCACATATAGAAATAACCAAAAGATTAAACATCAAAGACAAAATTCAACAATTTAATCCTCTGAGGGAACTCTATGTCACTTATAAAGAAGATAGAACACAATTCTAGCAACTATTGTGTGAGAAGGAACAGTCACAAGACCTAAGGCTTTTCCATTCACAGGTGAACCTCAGTACCATCCGCTTTACACCACTGCTTATCTCAGCACCCACCCACCTGTACCCGTGTATGGGAAATTGGTAATCACAGCCTGAACCTCTGATTAATCAGCTGAGGCAAGTTTCAGGTCAGCTGTGGGAACACAGGTGAGGGTAATTCAGCTGTGCTCCTGGAAGGGGTGGAGCCTGGCTTCACCTCCTGTAGACCTCATTTAAGGGCTGACCACCACTGAAGCAGTATCTCTTTGAGATTGCTCCTTGGTGGAGGTTGCTTTGGTGTTTTCCAGTAGACTGAAGGCCTCTATTGGGTGAGTCTTTCCTTTAAATAACCTTTTGGATACTTATCACCACCTCTTTTGTACCATCTTTGCATTATTGTCACTGTATAACCTGTCTGGTCTATAGGCTGGGTAATCAATCTATGTGGCCTATGGTTTTGGGTTAGCAAGCATTGATGGAGAGAAATGAAGACCTGAGACCTTTCCTTCAGTTCTGACTACACTGGCCACCAGATCAAAGGATGACAACTGATACTGCAGCTGTATAAGCATCTTGCATTCAGGAAAAAAAAGGCTGAGAAAACAGTCAAAATGGTAAAGAGAAAGTTTACACTTGTGAAGTTTTCCATGAGGAGAAAAAAAGTCCTGCAATCTGTTGTTTTACAACATAAGCTGTGGGCTAATAGGATGCATAAAGTTATGTTGACAACTGCAGATGTTTCACATTTACCATTTCAACTAAATACTCCTGAAGTTGTTATTATATACTAGGATTGTAAATGTGTTTTTTTTTTATGTTATCTGTTTCTGCAATTGGGAAGTCGTTCTGTAAGAATACCAAAGTTTTTGCACAGATAATGCTGATTCTGAAAGTCACAATACATATCCTGATCCTGTAGTCTGCTCTCAAGCAGGATTAAAGTTAGGTAACTAAACTCAGCGGCCAGAACAGTCTGTATCCTGTTAACCCTCTCAAACACCACCAATTTCCCTTGGTCCCATACTTAAATTACAGTGGTAATCCTTAATGTTTCTACAGTGCTTTGCATATTCTGTGCCTCTGAAGGTATCTTGTTGGCAAATGTATGGCAATAACCTTTCTTTCCATCTATCTTTGAAGCTGCAGTGTAATACCTTTGATCTACAAGATAACTGGAACTGGATTAATGGGATAAGGTTGAATCTTATCAAAACTAAAACAATTTCAGCTTACTTGTGCTGCTTTCTTGTCATGATAAAATGAATGTGTTCTTGAATGTGAAATGAAAAAATTTCACAGAAGATTTCATCATTCCACAGCTATTTTTATATCTGGAAATTAAACTGTTAATATAGCCTAGTAGGGGCTATACTAACAATATACTTAGTGGAGACTAAAAGATCTAAGTTTCACAGAATGCTGACATTCTGGTCTTCTGACAATGTCTGGTCTTCTTTTAGCTCTAATCATTTATGCATTTCCCTGTTTCTATTGGGAAGGGGGGGTGGAGGGTAGTAGTAACAGGAAAAGGGAAAGTAGAGAAACAACAGCCTCCAAGATACTTATATAAGTCAAATCTTTTTGAATGGCAAAACCTGATGGATTTGACTCTGATTTTAAATGAATGGAGTCAGGCAGTCTCAGATTCATTATCAGTTATTTTGAGGAGCTTAAAGAGGCTAAGTGAGATACCTGATGATACGAACTTATCTCTACACTGAGTTGTAGGATGGGAGTTGAGAAGACATCAACCACCATAATGTCAAGCCAGCTGAAAGAGCCCTGAAGGCAAAAAATAGAGAAGAAAAAGTGCATAAGGGTCTAACAGAGGTAAAACCTCTAAAATCAGTTTTCCCAGTAAGCAAGTGAGATTCCCCAGAAAACACTTCTCAGTAGTTAATTTTCTCTGTTTTCCAGTTGAGTAAGATTTTTGAGAATTTCTTATGTGGCATTCTTATAAATAGGATATGGAATTAAGGTCCAGATGAAACTATTTCAGATTAACTTGCAGATGGCAAAAAATGTTTGTAAAAATCTTAGATGATAGAGAATGTCACTAGTTCATGATCAAAACAATATAGAATGTGTGGTTTTGCAGAGTTCTTCACCTGGGCTAGTATTATTTAGTATACTTATTAAAGACCTAAACAGTGGAAGAGAGATTATTTTCACTAAACCAGTAGGTGATATCACCCTGGAATATGCTAATGCTGCTATCTAATGTAGTAGCAGAATTCAGTACCATCTTGGCAAATAGGCAAACCAGACTGGAAAAGGAATAACAGTATAGTTCAGCAGGGAGGAACACACATATATAGCCAAGAATAATCAATTGCATGACATAGAATCAGGAACAATTGCCTAAACCGCAGTTCTGCAGAAAAGATATGTACTTTGTAATGGATTACAAGGGGAACATGAGCCAAACAAACATCTGTACAAGAACAAGCACAGTTAGGTACATCCTGCCAAATGTATGATTTCCTTTTCACGCATTTTTTTTTTGTGTTTATTAAAATCTATGAATGCATATAAAGGACAAAAAAACCCAACATTTTTAATCACAACAGTTAAAAATAGTACACAAATATAAAAGACACAGATTATTTTCTGGCTTATGTGGCATCAATGAATTCATTCAAAAAAATCTCCTTACAAAAAATTTATTATAGTATGCTGAAAACTAGGAAATATTCCCCTGTTGAACACCAAATCTGATTAAATTTGCATAGTTGTATATTTTAAAAATTAAGTTTCCTAATATATTTAAAATAGAATTATGATGCTAAGAAATAAAAATAGAATAAAAATAGAAATAATTGACTTTGCCCCCTCCCAGCCATTTTAAGCTGCAACTTCTCAAAGTATTATTGCACTTTAATTAGAAATATGAATGGTATAGATTAATTAAAATTGTGTAAAGTGCAGATTTGTTTAAAAGAGCCATGCATAACAGTAATTAGAATTTTTGTTATTAATTCTGGGTAATAGGAAATATGTGGAAATAAATGTACTTTCCTATTAACAGAGATTGATTGAAAAGCATATGAACATCTCTCATTTTCATCTACCCTTTGTGTAAGAAACAAAAAAAGAAATAATTACCTTCTTTCTTCTATGGAAATGAAAAACAGGGTCTTTATTATATAATGTATTAATCAAGTAAGAGTAATTTTACTTCTTATAAGTAGTTACTGAGCTAAGACTTTCATCTGCTAAACCCAAACTCCCCTAAAGGACAGGTGGTTTATGGACATTCAGTTCTTCTGTTCAGCAAAACACTGTCACTAATAGAGGCTGAAATATGTTGATGTTAAGCAAAATATTTCTTCCACAACTCTGATTGTTTGTCATCATAATCTACAGATACGAATTATGTGAACTGCACAGAACAGAAGGCCAGGAAGTGAACTCAGAGGAGCATCAGACAATTACCATTATGTTTGTGTATTTAATTGATGTGGTAAAGACAATACTTTGGAGCAATAAATCACGCTCTAAGTTGTTATTTATGAAAATCTGTGAACAGAAGGAACTAAAGTGGGAAAACAGTTCCCAAAATACAAACCAATCTGTTGGCAAGATGCAAACATTAAAGCAACCTAAAAAATTTTGCTTTTGTATGAGGTGCTCCCATTATAAAATAGTAATAATGGCTCAAAATATTTACTCACAGTGTGGCTTTTCTTCAGATAAAATTATGATTGTACTTGCTGGGAATGAAAAGAAAAGAAATAAAGCACAAAAAATTTCTTCTTGCCCGGAAAGCCTACGTTCTAAGAGTTACTTTGCAAGTCCAGTCAATATAGTTATCTTCTATTACAGAATGAAGAATAAGATTTTGTCTCCTTCTATACAAAAGACAGGTCTGACCATAATAGAATGACAACAAGTATATCAGAAGTAGTGGAGTAAAACTCATTCATTGAAGTGGTCATGGACGTAACTGCTCCTCTGCAGAGTGAAGCATGGAGACTCCAGGTGAACAGACATGTCCAGAACAAACATCTCTGAGCTCAGGTCTCAGCAATAACCTGGTTTATGGATATCTCCTAGCAAAGCTTTTTATATCACCATCTGTGCTTGAACCTGCAGAACTTGCAACAGTATAGTTTAAATCTCATGCCAAATAGAAGATGATTGCTGTATTAATCTGTGTGTGAAAGAGATTTCAAATGAAATCTGGCTAACAACCTGACCCTGCCATCTCAAGATACTAAGTTCAGAAACCAAAGACTTACAAATGCAAACTGGTGATGCAACAGTGTGCTGGTACCCAGGAAAACAAATTTCACAGCAGTTCCCTTCAAGAAAGAGCAACATCTTTTTAAGTAGAATTGCGGAATCACGCCAGCTTATGTTGGAAGGAAGCCAAATCATCTGATCCAACCATTCATGGAGAAGGATGCCAAGACAAGATTATCTAAGTTGTTCCTTTGCATCTTGAAAGTCTACATTGTTGGGGACTTTCAGAAGATTTCTCCTCTTCTTTCAAAAGGGAAAAGTAAGTTGCTCATTTCTGGCTGTAGGTGTAAGCCAGACAGGCTTTGCTAGTTGACTTCATTCTGGCACAGTTTCTAGACACTCAGCATCTGGAAGAGAAAGAAACAGAGTAGCATTCTCCTCTTCCCTATGCACTGGGAATGCTGAGGTCAGGCTACAGAGGTAGTTTTATTCAGGTTCAGATTCCACAGCTGCAGAATACCTTTTGATATTCCAAGGGAAGATCATGACTTTTCCCCACAATTTATAAAAATTGTGAGTTATTCATCTTCACCTCCATCCAACATGCCAGATGCATTTCTTAGCAGAAAACAAAGGAAAGCAAAGCCTTTCCCACACAGCTACTTAGCTGTGGGCATCTGTCTGAAACCTACTTATTTGTCCTTGGTTTTGTTTCCTCTAGAAGCAAATTAATATGAAAAGTTATGAGCATTTTGCTAAAAAGAAGTGGGAATCTGAAAGGCTTGATTATCTCCCTCAAAGTAAAACAGGCAGTCAAAACACCACAGACCAGTCACTATTGATCAAACACAGACTCTTTCATAAACTAATTTGACTTTCATCCCTACAAGGGTTATTGAAGGTTTTCTCTGGAATGTCACTTTTTATGATTTCATGACTCCATATCTGCAGGTCAATATGCAATTGCATAAAACAAACAAATAAAAAACAATAAGGAAATATCTAAGTGGTTTCCCTTCGAAACTCTAACATTATTATAGCAGGTTTTACAAGGACATCATTATTTCATAGGTAAATGTGTACGTTAGTTAGTAAGGGCTATGTTTCAATAATGCTTTCCAATCTATTGTCTTCCCTTTCCTAGTGTCAAGACAATTACCTTCTAGTTGTGTCCCTAGGGTGGTGCCTAAGGCAGAAAGAAGGGCAGAGTCACCCAAAAATCACTGAGGTTAATTCTCCTTGCTGTCCTGAGAATAAAGACCATGTGCCCATTTAATCAAAATGTCCAGAGGAAAGAAAATAATGCAAAGGTTGAAGTAATATTCCTTCTATTTATTGAGTGGTTGAGGAAGCATTTATAAATATTGAATTAACACAATATTTTTCTAATTCAAGAAAAATACCATCAAAGCTTTTTCTCATTAAATAAAACATATTTGTTCTATTTGTGAGAAGCTAAATACTTCTGACATGTTTTTTTATCAATATTAACTCCTATCATGAAATATTGTATCTCATTGCTGCTAGTGCGATGATGGGCCAAGAAACTTCCTGTCTTTAAGGCACCAGAACACTAATACAGCCACTTTTTTCCCCAGCCATTTACTTGCTAAGACACATGTTCTTAGATCTGTTTAGACCAGTAAAAGGACTATAATGACAAAGCAATGGTTGTCACCTCTCTGAGTGAAACACAAAGATAATATTGCAGTGGAGATGGAGGGAAAAGGTATTGTGTGAAATTTCATTTCTGCAGAAATATCTGCTGTTTTTGCTACTGATTTCACTGCACTGCAAGCTACAAATCTCTAACTGATATTTCTACTAAGTGACCTTCTTTCACTGCCTGAACTCCTAACACAGATATTCAGGAAAATAAGTGATACTTACATAAGCCATATATTTTACAAAGGGCTTTAACATCAGGGGACCTGAACATCATTTAGTATTTCTTAAGGGGTAACCTGCTGTACTGGATGCTTCATCAAACGTGATCTTTAATAATCAACAGTTTTCATGAACCTCCTTCAGTCATGTGGGTTAGATTTCTTAACACCAATCTGTCACTACTTAAGGAGTCTTTGAAGGGGTATTATCTAACCTCTCAGGAACAATCCCCTCAGTGATTGTGTTTATATATTGCCCTCCAGATGACAGCAGAGGTCAATTCCCAATCAACTCATTAAAGGTGTATTTAATTTAGCCTCTTTCCTCTACACAACTAACAAAGCCCTGATTAATCAGCTATATAGGAAGAGTAAATACTCTGCTTCACTTAATTAAAAGTTAAATTCCTCTTGAGGGATCATTACAATAGTAAGCTGCTACATGCTTTGTTAAATAGGTGTTTCTTTGAGGACACAACTTGAGGTAGACTATTGGGAACTTGGTATGAATAAGAACAGAAATTTGTTCAGATATTCAATTAGAATAATATAATGTATTCATTTTCTAGAAAGAGGTGGATATAGAAAAGCCGAGGGTAGTTGGAAGAACCTGGAGAATTGCATTACTATATTTGGTGTAGTCTGCTTCTGGTACAGTTTTTAAAATACATCATGCAAGTTTAGTGTTTAAAAGAAGACACAGAAAGAATTGCTTTGCATAGAACATACTTTGTGGAAATGTTTTCAGTCCTCTGAAACATCACATTAAAAGAGTCAAACTGAGCAGAGATGCAGAAGCTAAGAAAACACTGGAAGAAAGTTCTTCAAAGTCTCTTCTCAATTCCCTACCTCCTGATAAAATTAGGAGTAAACAGTGTCACTAATACGAAACAAATAGCTGTAGCTAACAAGCTACATTTTCATATGTAGTGTGAAAAGTACATATTACTGGTCTGGAGCTCTACCCACCATTTCCACAAGAATAGCAGTCAGCTAATTTTTACTGTAGCTCCTACATACAAGCCACAAAGTACTGCTGGATGCAGTGTCTGCTCTTTCTTCTCACTGTTATTAAATCTTTGCACTGCACAAGAGAATAGAGTGGCACGAAAACATCTCTGATCTTTCTGTTGACCTTCTCATCCTGCATGATGCAGGACAGATGAAAATTAGACTTTGTTCAGATTTTTTTCCTCTTGGTCAGGTTGATAGCCATAGCAGCCAGACAAAACAGTCACATTATTCTTCATCATATATCATACAATACAGGACTACACTAAACATTATGTGTTTATTACCTGTTAAAAAAAGGAGTTAAGATTTCCTCTGGAGTCAGCTTCAGGGGCATTACAGTTTGGGTTTTCATCTTTCATATCAAGGATTAGAACAGCTCAGTCTGAGGTCTTGCACTCTGGCTCTGAAGGCAGGCATTCAAGTGGGAGTAAGTATTTATATGTTGCACAAAGGACTCACCTCTTCTAAATACTTTATTCTCATGGTTCAGAAATGCAAAAGTTATCTTCTTTGTGACATAATTGTTAACATGGGGACTCTTATTTATTTTCTCAGTTACAATGCATGTAAAGCAAATAGACCATAGCGATACCATTACACACATTCCTGCACTCATTTTAGAAACAATCAATATCAATTATCAAATTATCTACAGGACAGAAAGGCTGTGAAATTGCCCATGAAACAAATTTACAAAGCCATCCCAATATCTTCTATGTTCATTTCTAAAAAACACAATGTCATGAATAATTATTTAAATATACTTTTATTTATTACCATATCACGACTTATTCATTGTAGTGGTGAAGATGACTATATCCATGTTTTCATGCAAAGAAGGAAAATGAGTTGGATTCTTGTTTCAGTGAAGATACTTGTTCCGTAATTGAATCTACTCTTCCTAGCAGACGTTGGTTTTCCAACATTATGATGCCAGTGTCTGCACCCACTGTAGTGGAAATACACTGAAATGAGCATTGTTTAAAGACTTTAACACATTACAGTGTTTTCTGTCTTCAGATTTCTGAGGCAATTATGCATATCACACTTAGGCATCATTTAGTACTGGGCATTCTGTGTCCATAGAAAGCATAAAGACATCCATCATTTTACAGGACATTTCTAACTTGAAAGCGTTATGTCTGTACTTTTGAACATTCAGTATATTTATTCACTGTTTGGTTCTTTAAATGTCTCATCCTTAATCCTTTATCTCTAATTTAGACAACTAATCGCTTCAGACAAATTATTCCCTTTTCCATTTCCCTATATGCTAAATACTGATCAGTAGCCTCCATTTATCAATGATATTCAGCTTTACATTAATTATATTTCAAGGCACATAAAAATCATTGTGCAGTAGAACTATCTAGTTATGTACAAATGAACCAAATGCCAAATACAAACAAAGTACAAGGAATGAACAGAAGTAAAATATTTAATCTTAAGTGAAGATGAAAATAGTACATTCAAATTGATATGGACATTCTTGAATGCCATCATTTTTACTGCGGCCTGTGCATTCAACAGTCACTGTCCTTGAACTACAGCAACAGGGATAAAAGATGAGGATATATGGAGCCTACCTGAATCTCTCTGAACAGCTGCAATTATCTTATGATTTGTAATGCTGTGCTCCTGCTCTTGAATGTTAACTCCAGACACTGTGTTTTTTTATCAAAATCACAAATATACTAATGCTTTTTAGAACATTATTTCAGCTGCTTTTATGTGCTAAGTTGCAGTGACTACAAATACAGAATAAAATTAAGGATAAAATATGCTCTAATCTAACTGTTATTAGGATAGAAATTAAAGGAAATGGGTTAGTATAGAAGAAAATAAGGATTGTAAAGCTATTACCCCAGGCATATTTGGAACCTTAATCACTGAAACTTAACAAGCAATTTGAAAGCAAGTCAGAGAGTCTGAGCTAGATGCTAATAGATAGACACCTGTGTCCTTCCAGTACTCTGCAAGGCCTCATTAGCCATGTGAGGCCATGAATCTTGACTCTTTTTCCTCATATGTAAATTTAGCACAATGAAGAACTATGATATAGTGGGCACTTCATGCTAATGAACTCTCCATTCCACATGGTACTCTCTTCCTATTAAAAAAATAACAATTTGTAAGAAAAGCTTTTCCTTTTTCTAGCATAAAATATTAGTCCAGCAGTACTTAGAGCAATTCCCGATGCAAATCTAAGAATAAAGAAGCTGGCAGAGTTGTTTCCTGGACCGCCAAATGCTATGTCTATTAAAAAGTTTCCTATATGACCATAGACTTGTTTGAATGAGAACAATATGAACTGGATCAAAAGCTTATTTCATTTTGACTATATCAGAGTCAGCAAGGTTGCTGCAAGAAAAGATTAAAAATGTTTCTGATAAATGATTTCACAGACCTCTAGTGGACTGAAACTGAGATACCCAGACTTAATGTGTTGCTTAGAACTGCAACAAATTCCCACAGTTTATCTCTAGTGTCTTCTTGTAAAAACTAAATACTGCTGACAAGGTTTATTCTCTAGCAGTTCCAGGGGTGTTTCTGCATTTTGTATACAAAGATTCCTGGTACAAGTAAGAGCCAGAGTCTGTCTCAGAAATACAAAATCTTACTATAAGGCAATTTTAGAAAGGTTTCTAGTATACGTACATATTATTTCCAGATCAGAAAATCAGTTTTTATATTATTTCAGGAAGGTAACTACTGGAGCTGCATGCATCCTACTCAAACACACTGTTTTCTACTGTCTACTTTTCAACAGATTCTCTGTTGAAAAATACTAAAGTTCTTGCACCTCTGGACTGAGCTGAAGACTTCAGATATCAAGCCTGGTGACTGGATTGTATTGGAACCCATGTCATTCAGAGTATTGAATGTCACCCTGAATTTTCAGGCTTTCTATCTCATATCAACAGCAGAACACCAGGGTATCACAAGCATATCCTTCTTGTAGATTTGTCAGTAATAAGGGTCCTTAAAACAAAACTAAATGGATGAAGCTGATAATATCTCTCAGATCTAGAAATTACTCTTGCCTGCAAGTCTCAGACAAAGGTTAAGAAATGTTGACACAAGAAGAAGGCTGAAATAAATGGCTGAAGAAAAAGACTGCAGTTAAGCACATCTATATTTTACACATCTTCCAATCATTCTTTAGATAGAAAAATACATATTACCACATAACTATTGGTGATTTTTTTTATACATCTAACAGAAAAAGTAAGTAATACTGAGAATATTGATGACATATAAAATGCAATACAGGTACAACGAAGTAACACTTAACAGTGTAAGGAAAGATACTGCAGAAAGAAGTGAAAGTATTCATGTCTTCCAAACAATACTTTACAAATATAATTACCAGAATTACTCCCTTCAAGTACTGGGTGGCCACAATGAGGTCTCCCTGTAAACCTTCTCCAAGTTAAACAAGCCCAATTCCCTCAACCTTTCCTCATAGGAGAGGTGTTCCAGCCCTGTCTTAGTGGTTTTCCTCTGAACTCATTCCAATAGCTCTGCATCTTTCGTGTACTGGGGACCCCAAGCCTGGATGCAGCACTCCAGACGGGGCCTCATAAGAGCCAAGTAGAGGGGTACAATCACCTCCCTCTCTCTGCTGGACACTCCTCTTTTAATTTAGCCCAGTTGGTCTTCTGGGCTACAAGCACACTCTGTTGGCTCAAGTGCGCTGAGAGATTACATGAAAACTACAATACTGGAGTGAGCAGAAAAATACACTACTGAGAAAAAATAGTCTTGTAATAAGGAAATCCACAGAAATAATTAGGGAGTAGGAGCAGTTGTTTTGTGAGACTTGCAAAAACACTGAACTTTAATGTCAATTGGGCAACAAGCCTTCTCCTACAGTCCTAGTAGGTACTTTAGTAGCACAGTTCTGGAGTAAATTTCCTGCATTCTATACACAAAATTTATATTAGAGCAATTGGAATAACTTGTTGACATGGGTCACTCAAGTCACTCCAGAATCTGAGAGGCTTCTGCTGACTACTAGGTACTGCCTTTGAATAGTGTTGCAACAGAAAACACATGAGATTTGTTCTTCATTGCTCTAATTTTCTGGGTGTTTATATTACCGTCTCAACACAAACTCTCTTAGAAGTCACTTGGGACTCCAAGTGAGTGCATCTCTGGCCATGCCTGGGAATGCTGCAGCCAGGCCACTCGCGAAGGAGGCATGAAGACAAGAGAGAAAAAAATATGCTGAGTCAGAATGGGCTAGTGTTGCAGTCAACTTTCTGAATTATCTGACCATAGATGCAAAATTCCAAGAAAGCTTTCCCACTTAAAACAGCTTGAGTAAGAAGAACTGGCTGGGAAATAAAAGAAAAGAAGAAAGAAGAAAAAAAAAAAAAAAAGAAAAAGAAAAAGAAAAAAAGGAATTTATCTTGAGCACTGGATCTCTAATGGGAAAAGAAAAAGAGCAGATGATTCAACTAAAATGCATTAACGCCCCCACAGAGCAGATCTAAATTTACTGCGACATTACAGGATACTCTAATGCAGGTGCATAGAACATTAAGAAAATAATTTATTTTTAATATCTGCTTTTATACCGCTACTTTATTTCAACCTTCCTACCTCATTTAGGAAAAGCAGCAAAGTTATGACAGCACCTTCCAAAAATGTAGTATTCAGGAAGAGGTGTGACCCTTTCTTCTGCTTTACTACTATCACACCAGTTTATCCGAGTCTTTGGTAAATCTCGACACAGTTTCTCCTCCCAGATATTAGAAACAAGATATTACTTGTAAAGCTTATATAAAATATGCATAAGATGTATTTTTAAAGAAGACAATCTGAATTCTGAGTATAATAGTGCCAAGAACCTCATCAGACTGCCTGTTTACATTCCCTTTTACCAACTGCAAACCCAGTGTTCAGGTTCAGTTAACATTCTTCAGATTCCCATCTCTAACTTTAATTTTCAAGGCAGTCTTTATAGAGCCTCTGTGTAAGTCTCCATGCAGTCTACAGTTTTAAGTTTAACAAAGAAAGCAGATTTTAGGTATGAGGGGAAAAAAAAATAAAAATAAAAAAAAATAAAAAAAGAAAAAAAAAGGATATTAACTACTGTGAAACAGAAGTGCTTTTTTTGAGTTGTGAGGAAGCTGGTAATCTCTCTTAATCACAGACAAGAGTGGTGTAACATGCTGAATGAAACTTAAAAGAGATCTGAGAGCTAAAGTAGCAGTTTTCAAGTTCATATTTGTCATTTGATTCCATAAGGAAGAAGAAAAAAAAAAAAAATAAAGCATCTTAGGGCCCAAAGCTGTGGGATAGCTTGTTTTCAGGTACCTTTTTATTTAATTTTAATGACTACATAATATTAAATAGAGTCAAAATGATTTAAGTTTTAAAATACAGGGCTGATTAAAATGGATATATAAAATATCGCCAGCTAACAATGCTCCTTTCTCATGAATATTTATGAAATAAATAAAAAATAAAGCCTTTTAAAGTCTTTAAGATCTGCATTGTTTTGTGACAAGCATGACACATGTCAGATAACATCAAATGTTTGCATTCACTGTGCTGAAAACATTACTCCTTAACGCTGGGCATTAACATGTCTGGCCTTGGAGAGGCTGAGATTACTCCAGAGACCCAGTGAACAGGATCAAAGGCAACCAGCCTTGCTCCTCCTCTGCCTCTCTCCTTGGACAAGGAAAGCTCTCAGCACACTGTTCTTCGGTCACATGCTGGACACAGAAAGTAGCACCAGTCCATCTCCTGCCTCTGATTCCACTTGCTTGTTTAGTATGTCCCCACGGAGATGAGACAGCATCCTGTTGTTTTGCATTTTTTTAAAAGAAACAATTGGAGAGCACTGAATCTCCTAATTGCACTTAAACAATATTTTTGTCATTTTATTGTGGGCCTTTTTAAGTCTAAGATTTTGGAGGATTTGTTTAGGCTTTGGTATTTCTTTCCATTGCATCACTGGATTTTTGTATTTGCTTCAGAAAATGTAAATGTTCAAGTAGCTTTGCTGTTCTTCTGCTAATGAGACACAGGATTCAGTGGTGTACCAGAGAACTGTGCCTAGTTCTGGGCCCTCCAATGCAAAAGTGATTTGAGCATACTGGAGACATTTCAGTGGGTGGCCAACAAGATGTCCAAGAGCTTGGAGCATCTGACATATTACGAGAGACTGAAAGCTGGGACTGTTCAGCCTCGGAAAGAAGAGGCTCGGCGGTATTTCATCAATGTGTGTAAATATCTGAAGGCAGAGTGTAAAACTCTCTGCAGTGATGGTACCCCATGCCAAGGCAAGAGGCACAGATTGCCCAGAGGTAGTAGAGTGCTCTTGGAAATCTTCCAAAGTCGCCTGGATGCGGATCTGCGCAGTCTACTCTCCTGTCTTTGCTGGAGCTCAGGTTAGACAAGATCACTTCCAACTTCAGCCATTCTGTGGTTCTGTGATTCTGTGGCATACATGAGCATTTCACACCTGATTATGAATCACTCGTTCTTTTGGCTCACATGGACCTCTGAATTTGTTCCTCAAGGTCCCTCAAGATTTGTTTGGACCAAACACAGGACAAATAAGATAGTTGCAAAAGTCCTCACTGTGTGAAACCTGAATATCTCTGAGAAAACTGGAGCTCAGCTCTTTAAGTTCCCAGCACAAAATTCAGGTATTTAGCTGAAAGACTGCACAGACAATATTCCATTATTCTCCAAACCTACAAACTCATCCAAACTCATGAGGATGATCTAAGGACCAAATAGGTGCTAATTCATTCCATTCACCCTCCAGGTTTTGTTTCAGTATGTCCCAACCTCCAGTAAAGCAGTAATAGGTTGTATTTAGCAAGTGCACTGTTTTCCTCTACAAAGTACATAGCTCTAAGGCAGGGGAGCTGGAACTCACTGTGCAAGTTAATTAGTTGTCTCTTTAGTCCAAATACTCTCTGGGCCCTACAGCCACATCCACACAAAACAACAAGTACTTCATACTGCAGTTTTACATGATATCTGCTTGCTGCTCTTATTTCTGTGGAAAACTCAGAAAAAACATCGTTATTTTAGGATGACAAGACAAGAAAAAGGAGGTGCCAATCTTGGAACAAAAGTTTAAAAAAAAAAAAAAAAAAAAAAAAGACAGACCAAAAATTTGACAATAAAAAAGTCTTTTAAAGCAACCCCTCAGGGTAAAAATACCCAACGAAATACATTCTGAGTCCTCCACTGATGTATGTGTTTGTTTTAAACTACTGTAAAAGCCATTTCCCAGAGCCAGAGCTAGCAACCCAATTGGACATGTTCCACTGATTAATTTATTTTTCATGAAGGACCATTACATGCGTTTGACTTGGAGTTGTTGCTGCTTTAATATTTTCCAGGATGGAAGCACAACCAATATTCATTTTGCCCTTTGCAGAAAAAAAAACAAAACCATAGTAGTGAAGTTATTGAGTCCTTAATTCAAATACATCTATTTACCCATACATCAAACTTAGAAAGAAATCCACTCTTGAATGGGTAAAATTCTTGAGTAAAAGTGTGTATGTAAATAAAATTACTACAAATGTACTCATTTTCCCTTTATAAACATGGGGAAAAAAAATAAATGTGTCCGGTCATAACTGCAGTGATGATATCTTTAAAATGGTTTGGTACCTGCTCTCTCTGACTGCAGACCTGAATTTTCCTGGCTCATTTATGTCATATATTGGTGTTCTTTGTAGCAGACATTAATTCTTGCCCTTAATAAAATCTGTAAAGTCTTCCCAGTGACTCAGGAATTCTGTGTGCCTACAGTAATGGGGCTCAACTCCAGGATGTGTTCAAGGAAATTCTGGCACATTCTTCCTATTTTGATACATTTAATTCTTAGTGCAGCTTATCAATTGCAGAATCACTGCTGTAATAAACAGGTCTCAAGGGAGGATGAGGTGAATTCCTGATTTATTTATTTTTTATTTTTTGGTCTGGGACACTCGTAGAAGAAGAGCATTCCATAGTCATTGTTTACACATATAATCTGACAGCTATCCTGAAAGCACCTATTTCAAGTGTTCTCTTCCAAAAATAAAATTATTCTGAAGAGACAGAATGAACGGGTATCAGATTTAGTCATAGAAAAACATCCCATCTACAATAAAAGAATTCAAAAAGTTATGCAGATGCAGTATGGTAAATACAGACTTTCTGCTAAGAAATGATGGTGTCATTATTCAATTTATAGTTTACTGGCATTTACATAGCAGATTTTTATTGCTTCTGATTAGCAGTAACAGGAGTTTAAAACTTACAAAGAAACAGGCTGACTTAAAGTTCTTATTAGCTTGACACAATCTCAGTGTGGCTTTGTTCATATTTGTATTTAAGGTGTGTTTGTTTGGTTTTTTTTCCATATCTGGGTGTAGCAGAAATGCTAATTCATGGACTGAAGCAGTGATTGAACAACTGGTGTGAAGGCAGAGCCAGCCCAGAGGAGCTCAGGTGTATGCAATGCACATGAGTGACCAGAAGGAGTGGAGCCTAGATCCACCCCTTCCCAGATCTCATTTAAGGGTTGGCAGTGGAAGCAGGGACATTTTGGAGATTTCTGTGTGCCTGAGGACTTCTAAAGGTAAGTAGAATCTTTGCTTAATTTTTGTGTCTGTGGTTGCTGCATTTGATCAAATCCTTGCTTTCTGTAGCCTCAGACTTTGCTGCTATGTTATTATTGCTGTGCTTTCTCTTGCATTACAGCATTATGCTGTTTGTGCTTTGAAGAATGGGCATAATGTTGTTGGAGTGCTAGAATCAATTGGAAGGTTCAGGATTTATCAAGTTTCTGTAGTAAATTATGAGATATTATTCATGTTATAATGTCTTTGTTTTCATCATTCATTTTGGGTTTAAAACTCCACCTGTGTATCTGGAGTATTTCTCAGGTCACAGAAGGGAGCAAGTTCTCCTTTCCTAGAATTGCTCCTGAAAGAGCACTGAGATGCTTAAGGAGCCTGTGATTTCTCAATTCTATAGTTGGTTCTTATATCATGAGGAAAAATCTTCTCTTCCTTTTCTGTGTCATTTCTGATGTTTCTGCAGTACTTATATTTTTCTCTTCAAAGGTTTCATATAGGCCATTAGGGTAGATATGAATTTCTGCCACCTCACAGCTTCTGATGCACTTCTGAGATATGAAAAAAAGCTGGGACTCGTGCAGTCCCAGTTCCTCAAAATATTTTTAAGCCTTGTTCCTTTTTTGCAGGTACATGTTTAAATCTTCCCACTAAATAAATACCATGAATAAATACAAATGAGAGTTATGTAGGGCTAGACTCCTAGTTAGTAAAATGCATGTCAACTCTAAAATGAAATTTAGCTTCATGTTTTTCTATGGAGGGCAATTTTTTTTATACAGAGGCTTTCATACAACTGCTATCAGCTTACTACATGCTCTGCTTGAAGGAGATGTGTCATAGAGTATGCTAATGAATGTATCAGTGACAGCATACAATGTCTTCATCTCCAGATTCTACAGCATCTTTTGTTTGTAAGTACTACAACACTTCTTTCTCTTCACATCATACACAAGGCACCATCTGCTGTGACACAAGTGAGAGATGAGCTTTCCATGTGTTGTTTTCATCAATAGTGTGGCATTCAGAATAGTTACTTTTTAATCAATGCCATTTTTGAGACTCTAAAAAGCAACAAGTGTCTCTGAGATGTTTTCTGTCATTCCACAGATGAAAACAGCTTCTTCGTCATCAGTATGCTCTTCTGGCACTGTGGGAAGTTGAGCATTTTCCCTTTTTACTGCTGAATCTACTTTTCAGCATTAGTGCTGATGCATTCCATCAAGCATTTTTGTAAAGTTTACTCCCCAAAATGTAAGGCTGCAAGAATGGCTTTGAATTTCTACATTAGAGTTTTGTTTTTTGTTTTGTTTTGGTTTGTTTTTTTTTTTAACCTACAGTTCCTACCTACCTGTTAGTCTCTATCCATGTCCTTCTTTTCTTTCCTTCTACAGTGTGGCTTAACCAGTGTGTAATTATAGCAGCCACAGTGCTAGAGCACTAATTATTCCCAATCTTGTGTTCTCTGAAGAAAGACTTTTAAAATAAATGTATATACTTGGTGGGAGTTGTATAAAGCCATAAAACTTCTAACAGAAGTACAGGGAATGTTGAGGTTTTTCGACATTATTAACATCCCTACAATTAAAGAAGCATTTTCACATGAGTCCTTATGACCAGAGCTGGGCATGTGGGGTGTCTGTCTGTCACAGACCTCTGAAAAATGCTTAAACAACTGTAGTTAAGAGGCAGCCAAGCTTGGTGTAATATCATTTATCCTGCCTTTTAAGAATAGGCTTTGGTGCTAGGTGTTGGAATCTCTGCCTAACATCAACTAACAGTTATACAATTTGTATGGTCATAGTATATGTACAGAAACCATTGTGAAACCTAGCAAAGAGGAGGCTTGTTATTAATGTGTATAAATACTTCTCTTTAAAGCTACATTGTTCCAAAAGTAATGCCTCCCATTTCAGTTGAAAGTACAACAGCGATAAAGAGTGAAACAATGCTGTTTGATAGAGCACGTTCTCAGTTACAGAATGTGGTTTGTCTTTAATGTTATTGTCACTACTGATAAAACACACCACCCACCACCTCACTGTGTTCCCATCCACAAGTTTGTCTCCATAAATGGTCAGCAAGCATTGATGAATGTTGATGGTGCCATTATTTCACCCAGGAGTTCAGTCGCGCCCCTTTGTCTCATATGCCTTTCCACATCAGATGCCATTTGTCAGACTGCTTCTCTGCTGCCATTGGTCTCACAGCCACAAAACATAATGGAATATCGATGGTTAGGTTCAACCTCCACTGCCATGCCACCAACATCTGCCTCTGATGTTGTGTGCCAACATATTAAAGTAGCAGGCATTATTTTCTGAGCAACCCTCATAGTTTACTGCATAATGCAGTTTTGGTAGCCCAAATGGATTTTTAAACAATGGCATTAGCAAGGTGATATTTACTGCAACAGTTATATCAGTTGTAAATTCACCGTATCTAGGTACACAGTAACAAAGAACCAAAAGTACTTTTAGTTTTACTGTTACAATTAGAAAAATAATTCTGTATGTTACTTATTTAAATATTCCCTGACAGTATCTGAGTGTTAGCGGTGCCCCAGTAAAGAAGCTTCATTCAGACTTCTGGGATCCTGATTTCCCATTCTGGAGTTTTTAGACAGGGAATTCTTGTTATTAAGAAATCTATCATTTTGGCTTGGATAAGTGGAGAAATTAGCAAGTGCTGTGAGTCAGGCAGGGTGAGAATTAGGAGTTCTTTCATGCCAATTCCATATCTGCTCATCACAGAATTTAACCTTATGCTTAGGAGGGTAGTATGCTACCGCTTCTACTTAGAAATGTGAAGGGAAAGCAGGTGCATCTCTGCCATGCCTATGTCAGTCTCTTGCTCTCAGCCGATATCTAAGTACACTTCTTGCTGTACTTTCTTTTTAATCCCTGCTGGTTGCAGAAGGAGTCTGGCCCCGTGGGTATATCTCAGAGAGCTTGTACAATTAATTCTAAACTTGTCATGAAGGCATTTCTCTCAGAATCAGTGGTGAGGTGAGTGGGAGAGAATATCGCATCACTTGAAGTAGAAGATAATCTCAGACCCTTTTTACAGCCTCAGTGGGGAGAGTGAGTGTGTGAAGATCACAGCACATGTTTGCTATATTGTTCTGAATCTCCCTTTGCAGAGCACTCTCTACTAGTAATGCAGAAGCCTGAGAATGCCTGAAGCCAGATGAGATTGATGTTTGGGAATGTTTTGCAGACAGAAGTGCAGTGTTTAAATCCAACTTTCATAAATCACTTTCTTCTCACTAATTTAAAGGTATTTACAAAAGGCAATTGGCACGAGGATTCCTTTAGAGATTGTGACAACAAGCAATGAAAGCACTAGTCATTCAGAAATACTGTCAGAAACCTGAATAAGGAGTAGTAAAAGTAGACCTTCGTGGGGGGGGGGGGCGGGGGGAATAAAATAAAATCTTGTTTCTAGTTGGGATTCATTGCCATAACCATGAACTTACACTAACAAAGGAAATTCACTGATGCTTTGTAATGTTTGTTCTTTTACAGGAGATAACACTATGCATAACTATGTGTGCTGTATGTAAATAATATCAGACATGAGAATGTTCCATTCCTAAGTGTATCTTACACTATGTTCCTGATATCAGAGCAGTAAATTCCAACACAGATTCAGAATAGTCATGGTCGTATGGGCATGTGGAACAAAGTCTTGAAATACTAGCAAGAAATAGCAATCTGCAAAAAAGAATCTTTCAAAGTCAACTAAATTCAAATTAGGTCATGGAATCACAAAATGAATGCAAAACCAGGACTTGGATTTTATGTATATGTATGCAGAGCTGTGTCTTAATTTGTTGCTGCAGCAAGTAGTTTACAAGTAAGCAAAAATTGTCCTTTCAGTGCTGGGCATGCAGATGACAAAGTAATGCCTGACTTTATACCCACAGAAACTTTGCTTATGAATTCAGTAGAGTCTGGAGTCATTAATTTACAGAATCTGAAGACCTAAATGGGCAACAAGGAGAGAGCAGTGTAGCAATAAAACCTCTCTTTCCATCAGCTGCTTGTCAGTGTTATGCTGCTGTAACAATGACCAATGACAGCTCTGAAACTCTCACACCGCTCTAATAATGCTCTACAATAAATCACAGTATAAGAACTAAACAGCTGTAGAGAAGGTCCAACCTGATAGCGCCAATGCTGCATATTAAATTTGAAGGTAGCACATTGCTCCCTACTCCTCAGTGTCCTGAGGTATCAGGAATGTTACTAAGGCAAGTTATTTCCCCATACAAGAAGACGGAGCAGCTGTTTGGACAGCTACAGTGACAGCTCCCATCACAAGAGCACCCTCTGAATTAAAGGATACTCAAAATTAGGTTAGAAAACTGGAAGTGTTGTTATGGACAAGAATCGTAGAATGATTTGGTTTGGAATGGACCTCAAGGATAATCTAGTTCCACCTCCCTGCTATGAGCAGGCCATCCTCCAGCTGAGGCTGCCCAGGGCCCCATCCAACCTGGTACTGAGTGCCTCCAGGGTTGTGGCATCCACAATGAACTGCAGATGGACCCTCACTGCAATCTGTGCTAACTACTGGGGAAGTTGAAGGTACCTCTAGAGACAGAAAGCATAGATTTCACCAAGGAAATCCAAGGTTTTAAAAGTGGATTTACTTACTGGCAAGCATCTTATTTCTATTCTGCTGGGAAAAGGGGTGCTTCTAGCATCTTCCTACATTAAGATATCTGTAAGTGTCAATAGCTGTGCAGTGCCATTGTCACTGGATACAACTAAAATCTTTTCTTTAGGTCAGCACAGGTTTGAAGTAACTGGCTTCAGCTCCACAGAAATACCTCCATGCTCACTATAGTTCAATATGACCAGTATGTCCCATTAGATCTAAACAGTCAGCCACATGTTCTGATTTATTTAATATTTAATGTCACTTTATGAGCTGTGTACTACTGTGTGAGAGGAACAGTGTGAAAGAACAGGATATCATAAAACCTTGGGAGGCATCTATGCTGTTTTATATGCCTCTCAGATTTTTGCTGTTCTTAAGAAATCATCTGTGTCACACAAGTGCATTCTTCTTAGCTACCAGTGCTTGCAAAAAGGTAGTTAATTCCTGCTACTTTTTCATTAAGCCAAAAGAAAATCTTCAGCACGCTGACAATCACAGATCCTAGACCACAATCCTGCATAAGTCTGTGCTCATCTTTTTCATGGAAGGTGCAGCTGTCAAAGATTAGAAGCACACTAGCTCCATCTGCTGAATCTGTGTCAGCAGAGCTTTTCCCAAATACCAGTGTTAGACAACATTTGTTTATATCAGCCAGTTTGTATCAAGAGATAAGTACTGAAGGCAGATAAGAAAACAACAAAGCAGCTTTGTCAAAGCTGGAACAAAAACATGTATTTTAACAACGTCTCAAAATCTGCTTTGTAAAAATGTGTTGTCCTACATATTAAGAGTAAAAAGCTGCTTTATGAATGTGAACCATCAGTCTTTCTAAATATTTCCTGTTTTTACTGACCTCCATAGATTTCAGTGCCCTTAGCACTAGTGAACGTTTTCTTACCCAATTTAGACGATTGTCATTACAAAATAACCTTCAAGTTTTAATAGCTGTAAAAGTAAGAGGATTGTGTCGGGGCAGATAAGAAATGCTGAATTCAACACCTAATTAAAAAGAAAATGTGCCTTTCCATGTAAAATAGTTTTTTGTCAAAATTAATATTTTCTTGTTATTCATGAAAAATTGGTTAATCATCAAGAAAAAGTAACTGACAATATCGCTTTCTTGTCTTACAAGAGATAATAATCTGATCTACCTGTTAGATAGGAATTCTGCATAAAGATCCCCTAAGTCTGTATTTTACAGTTTCTAACAAGAAAATAGGGATAGTTAAACTGATAAGTGAATAAAACTGCAGAATTATCAAAACAGACAAGAAAAAATTCCTTTCTTAATAGAAGTCAGTCTGGTACACAGTCACTAACTCATATGACACTGAAGTAAGATCAACAGGTAGAACTCCAGAGAATGGGTGGGAATTTTTCTTTCTAGTAAGCCCTAGCAGTTTACAGATATTTTTCTCTGCTATTGAACTTCGAGAGGCTAGGCTGAAAAAGGAATAGTTTATATCCCAAAGTAAGATTTCTAAGGGCCTGTAATTGTAGCATGAATCAAAAAGAAAATACCTTGTTTATATAAAAATACAATATCTCTACCAAATGATTCATTTTTACATGTGTTTATTAGTGAGATCAGCTTTGTGTCAGGCTTTCTGAGCAGTTTAGCTTTAAGAGAAGATACCAAGATCTATTTCATCAGTGAGACAGTAGGCAGTTTCCTGGACTGGGAGGTTACTGGAAGGATCAGTTCAGTCCTTGTCTTTGCTGTGTGTGCTTTCCACTTCAGTTCTGGTATGCTGCTGCCCCAAGAGCATGAAGGAAGCTCAGAGTTAGCCTGGGGCTATAAAAAAAAATAAATCTACATCCACATAAAGTCAAAATAAACAACACAGGCACAAAATATGAGAGACATGCTTGTACAGCTTCTGAGCAATATACTCTCTAAACAACATCTCTTGATGCAGGCTCCCAAAGCACACCCTTAACTAAGGGTTGTAAAGTGTTCTGTTCCACCCAATGGTGCGTCTATGAACTCACAGAGGTATGTAGTATTAAACAGATCCTGTATGTAGGAGGTAATCTTACTAGCTTCTACTGTACTTAACTCAGGCCTCTGATTATCAGTGTTTCTGCTCAGCATCTCTTCTATTAGCCCTGATGGTTTTGTCCCACAGGGAGTTATGAGGAATCTTTTCCATACTTGATATGCTCAATAAAGTCCTAATAATCAGCTTCCGAGACAAGCAAACTTATAGATACAACTATTGGAGGAGGGAGAAGAAATAATGTGTTGAAGAGTGCTGTAGTGAAATGTTTGTTGTCCCAGTAAGACAACATGTAGGAAAAGCATTTTACAGATACTGACTTCACCATCTCTGGGAACACATATATACTTGTCACATCCCAGCTGTTAATCTAGTGGAAAATCTAGGGCGTTCAATTACACAGTTGCTTAGCATATTTTACTCAGCCGTTGTGCTAATTCTAAGACAAAGGCGGCAGCATCTGAGGCTGTAGTAAAGCTTCTCAGTAACCTCTAGGTGTTTCCTTTCATGAACATCTCCTCTTTAAGGTACAGCCTGATTTTGCACAGCATCTCCTGAAAACCAAATACAGAACCTTCAGGATGCAGTAGAGGGAAGGGGAAAGCAGGACAAGGAAGCGAAAAGGATTTTAAAAATAGAGTATCCATCATGCATCAGAAAGAAAAAGAAGAAATAAAAACAGCATAGTAGGTGTTTTAAATACTTCCTTTACTACTTTCATCTAAGGTTCGCATAGAATGTCCTAATTCTATCCTGTGTTCCCCAGCTGTGAAGCTGACAAACATACCACAGGACTAATGGACTGATTTCACCAGAGGAACAGGTTCTGTGCTTCAAGGTGTTTAAAGAACTTGATTAACTTGTAATTAGACATAGACTGCAGGGAACACATTATCACATTCATCCCACAGCACATGAGGGGTGGGAAAGCAATTTCTTTCTGTACCACATACAAAAAGAAACATGTGGGTTTATCAGTTTTCAGCAGCCCAGCCATTCTGGTGGGGAATGACCTCTCTTCACCAGGTTATATGTACCTACTGAGAAAAGTCAGTATTTAGGCTAAATAATATCCCAGCTGGAATGTAACTAGCTACAGCTAAATATATTTAAGTGCAAGGCTTTGAAACCTTTTAAAACAAAAGCCTACAGTACAAGTTCTAAAAAAGGAGAGGATTTAAAGCATTAGGTATTATCTGTTAAGGTAGGGGAATGATTTTATTATGTTTTTGCCTCTGTGAAGGATTTGTTTGCAATGCTGTTAAAGCTGTGCGTAGGTTGCTGTTATGGGTTTATTTTGTTTGGTTAAGAAGAGGTTCACTGTAAGACATATATATATGTTCAAGTAGTTATTTAGCTGTTTATTCTGCATTTTACCTTGACTTTCTCTTATGTTTCTCTGTTGTTAGTGGGGAAATATTGTTGGTAGGTGGACAGTTGGACTAGATGATCTTGGAGGTCTCTTCCAAACTTGGTAATTCTATGACTGTACATCTTTATATTATAGGCCTTACCAGGCACCTGTGTAGACTTTACATTTTTGAAGGTTCTCATGTAATCAGTAGAACTACAGTGTCTGTATAGGACAGTATAGGACAGGCAAGAACTTGCTGGTGTGTCTCTCTTTCCAAACTAATGGTAGATATGAGTATTCAAAATGAACAAAAAAAAGTAAAAATTATGTGAGGACACAAAATAATCTTTTTTTCTAGAATGTTATTTAAAAAGCCACAGAAGAGTGCACTTGTTCCAAGAGTCAAATTGCTAAGATAGAGGGCAGCCTTATTGAAAAGACTACTTGATCAACAGAGGCAGTTCATATGAGATGGCAAAGTTCTAATGAGCAAAGATGTGTGGAAGGGTAGAAATGAACATAGAATCAATACAGCTTATGAGCAATTGATTTCCTGCGAATAAATAATCAAAGCTAAAGGTCTCAGTTAAAAAATATATACATATCAATCTCTATGGGGTATAAATGCAGTTTAAAATTAGGCTAAAAATAACAACTGTATTTAAAAAAAGAAACCTTGAAACTTGTACGGGGAAAAAAAAACAATACAGCTAAACAGAATGTAGAAGTTACAATGTGAGTTGTATCAGGCATGGCTTAAGGGAAGATGGAGGCATCAAAGGTGAAAGATATGGACAGATTTTTAGGTGGTCCTGTGTAGAGTCAGGAGTTGGATGCAATGATCCTTATGGGTCCCTTCCAACTTGTAGTATTTTATGAGTCTAAAGAAAGTGCAAAGTTTCTAAGACAAAATGTTTTCTGTCTTTAATGTTATTCATTTTATGATTGTACTCCAAAATTCAGAGTGCTTCTACTGATTAGCAGTCAAAGTGTTAAAAATCCTTTGTGAACAGAACACATGTAAAACTGTGGATGACAGGGACAACAGATGCACAGATTAGTAGTTTGAGTGGACCAGGTAAGTATCTGAGTAAACATTCAAATAAAATATCTAAGCAATATTGTGATGCTAGAAACCAAGTACAGATTTCAAAGGAATAAAGAAATTGGTATTGTGTTCATAACAAAATCTGCTACTCATTAGATCCTATCAGCAACAAAAAGGGTTAACAGTCACACAATGCTTAAATTTGTACTAGTTGTATGAGAAAAGAAACTGATTTCAACTATGCTGAGACTTCCACTTATACTGTGGAACTGTGTATAGTTTAAGTGTCCACATAGTAAAAATACCTGATGAAAATTCTCTGATGGAAAAATAAACAAATGCTCTAAATGCCAGATAAATTGTGTTTTAGTGAGGGTTTGAAAGACCAATCTGTTCAATCCAAATAGAGGGGCTTGAGAGGTGACTCTATTACTGCTTGTAAGTACCTCCACGGAAATAAATTATGTATTAAGGAGATGTTTAATATAGTAGAGCCATAATAAGAACATATGGCCAGACCATAACATCATGCCAGAAAAGTCTGGCATTTTTCCAGTAATGAAGATGATCTGTCATTACAGGGAGCATCTAATGGAAATGGCAGGTTTGTAACTGTTTCATGCCTTTGTATCAAGATTAAATGTCTCTCCAAGATGTATAAATTTGTGAAATGTAACCTGTTTGGCTTTAAGAGAAACAAGATGATTCAAGATCCTTTGACATCTATAAATCCTGTGGATACGTACACCTGGACAAGAGCTGTGCACTGTCTGTAAGGCCCTTTGGGAATACAGGGAAGAGTCCTTTATGCATTGAAAGAGTAATTTCTTTTTTGCTCTGAATATATTAACCTGCATGGAAGAAAATCTATGGATATGTTCCCACATATTTGGGGATATCTGAATACACCTGGCAACATTAACATTTTGTATAACTAGACAAAAGCAACATCAGATTCTGTGTGACAATATAGCCCCATTTTCCACCTTTAAGCCACCAACTCTAACTGACTTCCAAAATATAGTAGTTTCTGTATGTAAATATAACAGATTTTCAGCTTGGAGTTTTAGTAAGACTTGATCCTTGACAAATCCTTCTACTCTGCCCTGGTGAGGCCTCATCTGGAATACTGTGTCCAGTTCTGGGCTCCCCAGTACAAAAAAGACAGGGATCTCTTGGAAAGAGTCCAGAGGAGGGCCACAAAGATGGTGAAGGGCCTGGAGCATCTCCCCTATGAGGAGAGACTTAGGGAACTGGGTCTGTTTAGCCTTGAGAAAAGAAGGCTGAGAGGGGATTTGATCCAGGTTTATAAATACCTGAAGTGTGGGAGCCATAGTGGTGAGGCTGGTCTGTTTTCAGTAGTGCGTGGGGACAGGACTAGGGGCAATGGGCTGAAACTTCAGCATAGGAAGTTCCGCACGAATGTGCGCAAGAACTTCTTTACAGTGAGGGTGACGGAGCACTGGAACAGGCTGCCCAGGGAGGTGGTGGAGTCTCCTTCTCTGGAGATATTCAAGACCCACCTGGACGCCTACCTGTGCAACGTGTTGTAGGGAGCCTGCTTTGGCAGGGGGGTTGGACTCGATGATCTCTAGAGGTCCCTTCCAACCCCTACAATTCTGTGTTTCTGTGAAATGGTGATGAATCATCAAAAATAAAATGTTTTCTTTGCTGGTTATGTTAGTTTTATAGGAAGGTAGCAAATTTGACTCAAATTTCCCTTTCATTTTTTGTGTATGAACTTTTTGTGCATAACCTTCTGTATTGTAGTGGAGCCTTGATTGAGGTTTGCTGAAAGACCAGTAGCTGCTCTGCTCCCCTGAGAACTCTGGCTCCTGTAGGAGCAGAAGCAGGTGTTGTGCCTGTGCATTTTCAAGTCATGCTCAGCTCTGGCAGAGAACTTTTTCTTTTTTGACAGTGTATTGATTAGTAATCACTCTTCATATGCCAATATTTGTGTCTTGTTAACATAAGATGAGTTATTAAATTCTTTTCAAGTATGGGATTTGTCTTAGTGCATCGCATTGCTGAAGTACTCCAGTCACTCAGCCTATCTACCCCTCTACTGGAAAAGTGTCTTTGTCGTATCTTTGGCAATGCGCAAAGTTTATGCTAAAAACAAAAGATGTCTCATTTGTATCATCTACATTATCTTTAAATGAGAATAAATCTCTTTCTTCATGCCTTTATTGGAATGAAATTCATCTGCATAGCTTGTCTTAGAGAACCGTTAGAAAATACTAGGAGACAATTCTCTGTCAATAAATAAGAATAAAAAATAACTTTTTTTTTTCTGCCAGCCGAGGCCTTTAAGAGGTACAGTGCTCATCACATTTCTATCCATACGAAAGAGGTGGGGTGCACAGATAAGCTTGTGTAGAACAGAGCATCTGTGGTGCCTTCACTACACTATTTAGAGAGCTAAAATTGTGCTGTGTATTCAGAGATAGCTGTAGTACAGCTGGTTTTGGTAGATATAAGGGGAGTGCACAAATCCTGGGAAGAAAAGGGAGCAGAAGCACTAGATATGAAGTCTCGAGTCCTGGAAAGTGTGGTCATAGAGCTTTACAGGCTAAGATACGCTTTTGAAATAGTTTGGGGGTTTGGGGAAAAGTCAGACAAAGCAATGAAACTACATTCTGCCTAGCAGAAATATTTGAAATCATATGTGTTCTTTTGAAAGAAGATCGTTAAACTGTGTAGGGTTATATAAGGGAAGCATATGTGAATATATAGAATAGCTTTTTCTTAAATCCTTGCTGGTATAAAGTGCTGTGTTCCAGTTCTGTTGACTGGGGAAAAGTATAAAACTTTAGTTTTCTGTGTGCAGAGAAAAATAAAAGGAAGCAGCAGCCCAAGGGAAAGCCAATGTGTTCCTGGTTGGCTTGCTGCAAGCAAAGCTGGGTTCGTTAATTGGGCTTCCAAGGATGTGAAAAACACCAGCAGGAAATTACATGGTGACAATCACATTGTGGGAATGCAGCCAGCCCTGCAACATCTGTCTTTTCCCAAATTTTGCTGAAGCCAATTAAGTTTCCTTATAGCCAGCTGATCTCAGTGTGACCACACACTGACTCAGCCGATGCAAGCTGAGCTTTCAATATGGGGCAAGGCGGCTTTCATTTCGGCCTCTTCTGCCTAGCTTGGGCACAGCAGCATTATTCTTGCTCTGGTGGTCTTCCTTCCCTGAACTCACATTATGTTTAGGGTGAGGCCAAGGGTTTTTTCAAAGTACCTTCAGTCCTCTTTGTGTTTTGCCCTATGATCCAGGCAACCTAATGTAGGCAGGCAAAAATACCTAGCTATAATTCTGTAGCAATTGTAGCTGCCATATCAATGTCAGGGTGCCCCAGTAAATGTGAGGCTTTAAGTAATTTCCCTGTGCCAAGAAAACTGCAAAGCTTTGTTTTCTAAAGCAGTTCCTGATGTTTGAATGCTCCTACCCATCATGGCAAAGGCTGGGCAGGCTGTCTGACCCCAGACCAAGCAATCTATTTTGCTTCAGGTGCCTCTCTGAGGTACCTTCAAAGATTTCTCCTGGTTAAATTCACTTGCCCTTTGGCTCATTGTCTTTAAAAATAATAGTAATAAATTTTTTAAAGTAAAATAATTTGTACAAGTGCTATCTCTCATTTTCTCTCCTAGCAGACATGATTATTGAGAATAGAGAGCAAAATAATATAGAATCCTTGTTCTATTGTCTTTCTGATCCTGTGCATTAAGCAATTGAAAATGCATTGAAAAGAAATTTTTATAGTATAGTAATTTTCGTGCAAATCATAGTCATACATTGATGAGAATGTTGACAGAAATGTAAGTGAATAACAGCTTGGCAAGGGATGAAGCTATTAGAAGCAAAATGTCCTCCAAGTCATCTCTAAGGATCAGTGGGTTTTATATCTGGCAGCTTTTCTTTACATAGTGATGTTTCAGTGGGAATTACAGGAGCACAATTTCCCTTATCATGTTTTATTATCTCATGTGTAAAGTCTGCATAGTCAGTGTTGGGTAACAAAATAAAGGATGAAAAGAAAAAGGAACATGGTTTTGAAATTCAGAACTGATACAGGCTTTTTTTCCTATATATTACCCAGCCATATATCTCTACATGCCTTCAGCTGAGTAATTGTTCTAAGTTATTTATCTGGCATCAATTTATCATCACTGCCAAATGAAAATATTAGTAGTAGGATTTGTTGTTGTAGGGGAAAAATATAAATTATTGGAAAATATATTTTGCTTCTCTACAAGCATGTTCTACCCTTTCATCTGCAGTTCATAATGTCATCAGTGCTCAATAGATTTTCTTGCTTTCTCTTTATAACTAGAATTATCTTCTACATAGCGACAGTTCAGTCTTGAAAACTTCCTGCATGAACATGTAAATACTATTATAATCCACCACCTCTTCCCAGAATGCAGGCAATCAGGACAATGTTCTATTGTGTTTCTCTTCCAGACCAAGTCTGGAGATGAAAACATACTGTCTTATAAATCACAATCAGTTGGTAGGTGCTGGAAGACCTCTGTGGAAAAACAAATGACATGCTTACATAAAAATATTTGTAAGTATTTTTACTAAATCTTACAGAAAGCATAAGGGATGATTCACTGACCTAAGAAATGTATGCTCTAAATACAAGTATGATGAGTAGCCAGTGTGACATATCAGAGAATGAAAGAGAGACTTCAAGCAGGCCCATGTGCTCATTCATGGTCTGAACATCATTGTACACATGTACACACATACATACACCATATTGATAATGTGTGTAATATTTCTGCTTATGTGTGCATATAATTAACATGTCTGCAATCTGTTTAAGGTATTTCTAGGCACACTGACAGTCTGTGGTAGCTGCTGTGGGCTGGATGAGGCTAACTTCCTGAAGATTATTTCTCTGTGTCTTGTTCTTAATGATACATTTGTGATCAAAGTGTCACAATCATCCTGAGCAACAGAAAAAGGAAATAGAATTCTGCCTATGGACAAGCAGCTCTGTCCCTCCTGCATTGCAGTATATGTTAGAGGGCATTAGTGTTGAGTCCTCAAGAAGCAAGGTCAGCCTTGGAAAAGCAGTGATGCTTTTGTTACTGGGATAAAAGACAGCTGCAGGCTGAGTCTGCCTTGCAGAGCTGTATTGCCTGGGATAGAAACAGTTGCTGAACACATTCCCAACCAATCTGCAAGTTTAGGCAGCTTCTGGGTTGTTGCTTTTTCTTTTGTTCCTTTTGTCAGAAAAGGTAACAATATGGCAATAAACTATTACTATGCTATATAATAAGGTGTCCACTGTATCACTGGTCTCAGTGTGACTATAAATTTTACCCAACCTGCAAACAATACAGTCATTAAGGAGCTTCCTAGCCATTTTGAATTACTCCTGGTATCCTGTAAAACTGCTGACCATAAAATGCTTTCAGGAGAGAATTTCACTGATAATATATTGTATATCCCTTGTGGGTTTCTACATACTCTGCTGGGTTCTCATTTACAGTGAAAGTAAGAAGAACACTTTTATTTGCTGTGCTCCAGATGCTGGTTCTGTTGTTTTCATCAACACTGTGCTATCATTGTTTCCTAGTATATTGTTCTCTTTGGTGGGATTTCTTCTAATCCCTGCAGCTCATTGGTGGTATTACAAACGCCATATATTGTACTTTGAGAAATAGCTGTCATTGTGATGTGACAGTTCAAGGCACAAACAACACACAGCAGCTTTTGGCTGTGTAATTCTACCTACTATGTTACTGTGTGCTTTCCTGGTCAGAAATAACTAAGCATTCAGTACTTAGAAGGAGCAGAGCAGATATAAAGGAGACATTCTATTCAGCCAAAGGCAAGTTCTTTACTAGTTTAATCATAATTCAGAGCAGCAGTTGGAAAGCACTTCAGTTATCTTACTCCCTCACTTAGGACCCTTGGGATTTCAAGAGGCTCTACAGGCATTCAGCAGCTCTGTCCTGGGTTTGTCAAGTAAGGCTAAAGGACTGAGAAGGAAATAGCAGCCTGGGCTATGGGGTTTAGAGCTTCTTAAGTAGTTTTGTTGTTTTTTTTTTCTTTCTGCAAGCCTTTCAGTTTACATAATCTGTTCCAAATTCCTCAGTGAAATCTGATTTTATGGAACCTGTGATGGAATACCTACACTGGCTTTTTTCTCAGAAGGAAAAAAAAAAAAAAAAAAAAAAAAAGCCTAATTCCTCTCATAAAAGAGGGAAAGGGGAATCCTCCTTTTCAGGCAGATTGTCAGTGCTACCAAAGAGCACCATTTTGGATGATGCTGGGCAAACGTGAGAAGACTAATGTTCAGTAACAACTTTGGTACAAAATCAAAGGATTTTTGCTTTTTGCTGTAAGATGCAAATTGTTTTCTAAAAAGATGATCTGAAGTCCAAAACTGGTACCAACTATTGAATAAAGCAATAAGTAAAAGTATAGAGGTACTTGCTTTCTTCATTTGGTCCAAGGTTAGAAGAAGTCATTGAAGAAATGACCAACGTTTTGCATGCCCCTACTTATAAAATTTCACCCATTTACTTTATTCCTCAGATCTAGAGGGGAAGAAGAATTGTTGCCTGATTGGAGTACCAAGTTATCTCTGAGGATTGAAAATTACCCATATATCCAATAAATTCTAAACTGAGCCCTTGTTCACACCCAGCAATATAATTTGTGTCAAATTTACCAAGAAAACAGAATCAGCATTTTGTTTGTTTTGACAGCCAGTATTTTATTTGCTCTCCACAGAGATCACAAGTTGCTGAGATGGGAGTTCCAATGTGTGTCATATTACAGAGACTGCGTAGTTCCCTTGTGTCGAATTTCAGATTGATATACTGGGTAAAATAATAGGCCGGGGCCTGTTGTCAATGCAGATATTATGGCTGCATGTGATGTTAGGTGTGAAAGACCTAGGCAGGAAATACTTTCATCTGATAAAGATGTGTGGATTTAGGACCAAGCGATGATAATAACTATTTGTTTAGTTTGGGAATCTGAGCTATCGTCTTAGATCAGCAGGAATTCTCACAACAAGGATTCCCTTCACCACATCATTAAAATTCAGTTAACTCATCTAATCTATCTCTTATGACATGCGATATGCACATAGGACATGAGCTCAGTGTGGTTTAAACTACAGAGAAAAATCCTTGGAGTAAGAGATCTTCACTAAAAACCACAACTAATTTTCATGAGGAATGTAATATCCACAGGAAAACATCGCTTTCAAAACAAGTATGGTGTCTCTATCTATTTAGACCTGTTCACCACGCTTCTAACTTACAACGATCTCTGTATTATTTACATTATATATATAGATGTATTGTTAAGTGGTGTTTGAGAGAAGCTCTTAGCTGTTTTTTGTTTCACAAAGGGATCTCTACTCCTTAAACTAAATAATGCTTCTGTCCCCTGCTTCCACTTGGTTCCTTTAAGGCAGCTCTAAACGTTTTTCAATATCTATTTTGCTGTGCCACATTTTCTGTTGCGTTCAGTCAGGAGGACATGTACCCTTTGCATGATTACCATGGGCAGCCTGCCATTTTCCAGCAATATTTTTCAGGATTTCATGACCTTTTCCAATGAGTTAAAAATAGAGCATCAAATGACTATCTCCAGATCAGATAACTTTGAATACGTATTGGTAATATTTATGTCTAGTCTTCCATCTTATATACAGCTATTTAAATGGCAATTTTTTTTTTTAATTTTTTTCCTTAAGTGAAAAAAAGTATACCCTAAAAATGCATTTATAAGTTCAATTGCTGCTGCAGAGAATCTCCTCCAGTAATAGGCAGCAGCATTTGCAACATAAGGTATATTGATGATAACCCTAAACTTGCTAGAAACTCCCTGGAAGGCTGTAATAGCTGTTTTTCTCCTACAGGTCTTTCAGCCTCCTTAATGGATTAGGGCTACTTCTCTGCTCAGTCTTTTTGCTCCCTCCCAGAAAAGTGATACTTAAATTATATTAATGAGAAAGAATGTAGTTTTTACTGGGGAAAGAGAAAAGATTCTAAAGGATAGAAAAAAAAATCTGTTCCTCAATTTCACTAGGAGGCAGTGATTCCAGTAATGCAATGTATTAAAATATATGTATTTTTGCTGTTCTAAATATTAGGAGTATAACTATCAGGTAATGAAATTGCTATATAGGACAGATTCTTTTTTTCTTATTTGTCTTGGCTGGGTTACTGGCACAGTAGAAGTTGGAGATGAATTTAGTATACAGAATAGGGTCTGGCTATGAAGTAAAAAGTGACAATTTAATTCAAATTGTGTATTTCAAAGGGAATGTGTTCAGTGTTGCAAGATGTGTATTTGCCTGCAGGAATGTAAAAATGTCCAGCAAACAGCAAATTAGATATGATCTTCACATCTGATGAAATTTCTTTTTCACTGAGTAATGGATCTGTGCAATCCTGGCTTGAACCACGTAGGTAGTCATTTCTTTTCCTTTACTTTTGATAGGGGAAAATTCACATCTCTGTGAACAAGTCAAAATTTCTCCTTAGGAAAGAAAGAAAATGATTGATGTAACAAGTAGTTAAGTTGATGCTGTGATTAACATTAGCATTACCTAAGATCTGTGTGTTTTCCTAGTTGTAATACTGATTTTGGCCTGTGCATGGAGGGATGCCGGCAGTGGTAGCAGTAGGTGCTACTGAGCCCAATATGCTACCGTAGCATGCCATCTTGCTGGTTCGGTCACGTGGCATAAGGGGACATCCAGAGTCTTTGCTGAAGTGCTGCAGTCTTTTACTGTGTCTCATGCCACAGAAAGCCTGAATTTTCTACTTTTTAACATATATTATTTTTGCACACAGTCAGACTTTAGAACCTAAACCAACCACGCTATGAGTATTCTTAACAATATAATTATTTCCAGGTATCTTAGCAGCATGAAATGAAGAAGAAAATCAGGAAAATCAAAAATTCACACTTTTTCCAATCTAAAGCTTTTGGAAAATAAAACATTATAGTCTTAAAAAAGAAAAAAAAAAAATGTCCCTCAGAACATATTTTATGGGGCATAAAGCTTTTAGTAAATTCTAATTTATGTCCAGTATTATCTACGTGAACCTGGACATCAGCAAAAATTGCTTTTGAGTGGAAATTCAGATCAATTTTATCTGCTTCATTGCTGCTGAGGCAGTTCAGGTTGTTAAAATGGGATGCTAAATCTGACCATTCAGAACTACTGTGATGATCTTCAAGGTTTATAAAATACTTTCAGATCCACAGACAAGAATTCCTTTATTGCAACTATTATCAATGGAAATTCCATGCTGGGGGGGGGGGGGGGGGGGAGGGATGTCATTTTGAAAGTTTAGTAAAACTCTTGAAAAGAAAGCTCACTATGAACTTAAAGCAATACATCAATACATTTTTATTTTTTTTTCTCTTATCTATGTGTTGCTGTTCTGCAAGTGTACACTGAATTAAGACAAAGCCTGACAGCAGCTGAGAATTTAGTAGAAAAGATTAGAATAGACTATCTTTACTAAATAGGATGGACGAACTCTCTCAAGGAGAAAAGATGAACTGTGTGAATCTGGGATCAAACCCTAAAAACAAGTTATGGTATAGCAAATTGTTCTAGACCATAAGTAATAGTACAGCAAAGGCAGGTAGTAGAAAAGCTCCTAGACAGGGCAAGAGGACTTATGGCTATATCCCAAGTCTATAAATCATATACTAAGTAGCTATACTGAGTTCATTGAAGGTAACTGTATAGTGCAGTATGACATATTTGGCATTATTAACATCCTATGATCTTCAAGAAGCATAGGCTGAAATAGGACATACTTATTACTATCATAGATCAGATAAAGCTCTGGAAAATAAATGCAGAAGAACATTAAAGAGTTTTTCAAACCATACTGCTTATGAAATATGTGCTATAGTGGCTATAAAAACAGGAAAGAATCTTGTGTTTAACTTTTATTTGACACAGAATGTGAACTTTTAGTAGAGAATGTAAGTCTGGCAAATTAGGGTTCGCTATGTCCTAGACTGGTAAAAGAACATGGGACATGGAGAAAGGAAATACTACGCCACTTGTCTGGCTGCAGTGTATGCAGTCCCAGAGGATATTACTAGAGGACTCCCTCAGTAAACACTAAACAAGAATGATTAGAGACTGAACTTTCTGCTGTATTTGCACCAACCTTCTCAAGATTTTAACTGATGGATAGAATAACAATTGATACGTCCTACTTCTGTTTAAAAGTACATTTCTATTGCTTGAAAGTATCCACATAATTTTTTCTTCTATCATTATGATGACAGATAAAACTTCTCAATTATCAGTCTGCAATTAACATCAGTTTGCATGTAATGATAAAAGCAGTATAAATTGCTGTACCTCAAATACATGAGTGTTTATGCTGTTTACTGTTTTCATGCTTGTATTAATATGTAAATGTGTATATATTTATGTGTGTTAACACATAAAGACTTTTACTGTGAACTTTGACTCTACAGACTGATGCATTGATTTTATGCCATGTCTGCTGACTAGACCCCTGAGGCAGTAGAAAGCACTGTTTGCCAGTGCAGTTCTATTGATGCAAAAGATTTAGCATAAATTTATCATCCCACAGATTTGGCTGATTTTTTTTGAAGTATAACATCTGTCCTATGGTGTTCTATTCCCAGGCATCAAAGAACAGGGAAAATTAATGCACAAATGAATGCTGTGAGACTGTTGGACTCAGTCTTATCACTAGTGACTGTACTCAGATTTAGATGATGCTTTGTAGATTTGTTACCCTTATTCATTTATAATTTAAATGAATTGGAATAAGGAAGAAATTTCTCCTGTATCTAACAGGCAAGAGATTCATCTACCAGATATAATACTATAAATTAAATGAACAAGTTCTAAGTGGCAATCTTATGAATGTTGCCATTTAAATGGCATTTTTAAAGATTTTCTACTGGTCTTCATTTGTTAATTTGAACTGATCACAATCAATAATGATTTCATTTTTCTCCGCATTAGAATACAGCCCTTTTTTAGTTACTAGAGAATATTACCTTGAAAAATATTTCTTTATATTCTTTCAAATTTCACATCAGTAATCTATAATGTCTTGTGCTTGATGTCTAATGGCTTTCAAAAAAAGAATCCTTCTATCAGTGGAAAAAATGAGGCCTCAAATAGAGACACAGGGCAGGTAGTGCGTGTCTTATTGCAGCATGGCTCCTCATGAACAGTGAAATTACTGGGTTTCGTAAATCTTTGAGCTCATTCTAAAGCAATTTTTCAGAGCAGAGTAGATAAGGTAGAAGAAGCTTCAGCTGCAAGGTTGTTTTTTTGTGTTGTTTTTTTTAACAGCTCTTTCCCTCTGAAGCAATTATTTCCTGATTCATTACCCCCTAGCAAATTAATGCAAGAAGGAAGAAAAATAGGATTAAATATAACAATTTGTTTCTAATAACTTCTACTTTTCAAATCATTGTCGGCTTACAATGACCGTTACTATAATCTCTAAATTATTTAAGGTAAGCTATGCAGGCTAAATTCTTCTCCTTCCTAAATTATTTAGGGCATTAATGTTTCCTGTCAAATGCTTATGTGGTCAAATAATGTATCTAAGGATAAGTGAAGTGTATAAAATTAAATGTAATACAATACAAAGGCAGCAGCTAGAAAAAGCAAACAAAGAGTCCACCATTATAAATATTATCATGAAAATTGTAAAACAGCTCAGTAAAATTAATTTCCTGTTTTCATGAATAAAAAAGCAAATGTCTCAGGAATTTATTATATATGGCACTGAGGTCAAAACTAGTATTTCATTGAAATACAAGTTTCTTGCAGCAGAATGAACTTCAAGATCTGTCACATTCTTTTCATTCATAACTACGAATTCTTGCAAATTAACTCAGGGTGAAAACCTTGGAGGGTTTCAGGGTGCATTATTATTTTAAAAGAGACATATATGCTATGCACTATAATAGAGCTGATTTGCTAAGTCAAACATTAACAGTGCTTCATTACTAAAGAGAATATGGGGTAGTCTCAATCAAACAAGTGTTTAAATCAATACAGTCATTCTCCTAAACTTGAGCGGAGTGTATTTGGAATTAATAAGTGTTAGAAATAGCAAAAAATTGTTAGCTTTACATCTAATATTCTTTTAGTAGATAGGACTAGAAGGACAATCATGTCCATGAAATGTTGCCATCAGAAAACCTTCTCATTAAGAATAAATATAAATTATTTCTTTTTTAAAATGGACAGATCTTTTACACAGGAAAAAAAAAAAAAAAATTAAATTAAATTCTGCTTAAGTGGTCCTATCACTTAGAGTGACTAATTTACTTACATATTAGTGTAATGAAATCCATTCTGAGGCTACATAAGATGATGTTGCATAGAGGTTTATTTAACATGCAGTTATCTGTTAAAATTTAAAATATGAATTTCTCCCTCAGTATTACATGGCCAATGTTTAAAGAATGTTCATGCCTGTCTTAAAAATTATCAGATCATTATGAATAACAGGAAGAGTAAGATAGTAGGTCAGAGCCTGTGGGTGAAGATCTGCTATTGCAGCCTTGAAGCCCAACTTCAGGCAAGTAGGGGAGAAAAGTCAAAAGAAGCTCCAAATCACTCCAAAACATCTTCCTGAAACAAATTATTATTATTTTAGGCTATTATAATGAAAACATAGGTGAAGAGAAAGGGTCAATAATTCATCTGATGAAAGAAGCAAAAACAAGTATTGGAAATTTGACATTGGTTTCTTGAAAGATACAGTGCCTGGGAATTCTCTATTTGTGAACATTACTTGTTATTACATTGTCTTCTAATTTTCCTTAGAAGTTCTTGACATCTTGATTTTATCATTTCTTCTTCAAAATAGAAAAAAATCTCAAAAAAGGGGGGGGAGGGGGGTGGGCTTACCATAGTAAGAACTTATAGGAGTGAAATATCTCTGCTAGAAGGGCTGCATCAAGGCTAGGGTAGTTTCTCTGTTTCTTGCCTGGCCCTTAGCAGTAATTCATAGAATAAACTAGATTTAGTGTATTAATCTCATTCTCAAGAAAAAAGATATTTCTTATCACCTAGAACATGAGGAAAACACCTTCAAACACTAATTCCAGATTAATTAAGAACTTGGTTTCACTGAAAATATTTTATATATTCCGATCATTTATAGTAATTTTTCCCTGTAGTGTTTTGGTGGAAGAATGGTGATATGAGCTATCTCATCATGCAAAATGCCTTTTCTGGGGTGAAGACTGTGGAACTGCAGAATTACAAATACAGTGTTGTTTTCTTGAAAAGTAATTTCCCTCAAGAACATGTTTGCTTATGCCACATGAAGTGTAGTATTCAGTGCCATGAATACACTTAGCCCTTACAGCCATAGTATATTACTAGCTTAAGAAACAGCTTTCATGTAACCGAAATGATTCTAAACATCATTATTCTGTTTTATGCTACATTTCATTCTCTAATCACACCAGTTTGGGCTGCAATACTAGCCAGAAATTTAAGTTACAGAGAAATTTTTGAAGGGAACCATATTTTCTTTCTTTATTCCTTCCCTATACACTTGTAAGTTAAACACATCTACAATTCAGTTTTGTAGATGAGGTGCTAAGAGTCATGAATGTCCTTTGTAGAAAATATAATCTCATTTTTTGTAGAAGACCAAGACATTCGCTCTGAGCCTCAATGTAGAAGCTGTAGGACTGGTAGGACCTCACAGCATTTTCAAACCTGCACAATTAGTAGCTCATAGAATACAATTAGTCCTTCATATTCAAATGTTCAGAAAGATATGTTACTTCAACTCGTAGCACCAACAACTACATCTAATTATAGCAAGGGGAAAGAAGGTGGATTTGGAAAGGTCTGGAGCAGCATAAGGAGCTGCTGAGGGAACAGGGATTATTTAGTCTGCAGAAGAGGATGCTCATTCTTGCACTCCACAACTACCTGAACTGAGATTGTGGCAAGGTGGGGGTCTGCCTCTTCTCCCATGTAACTAGTAAATGACAAGAGAAAATGGCCTCAAGTTGTGCTAGGCAAGGTTCAGGTTGAACATTAGGAAAAACTTCCCTGAAAGAGTGGCCTGGTGCTGGAACAGGCTGCCCAGGGAGGTGGTAGAGTCACCATCCCTGGTCGTTTTCAAGAGATGTTTAGATGTTGTACTGTGGGACGTGGTTTGGTGAGAAGTATTTGTGATGGTTGGACTGGATGATCTTGGAGGTATTTTCCAACTTTGGTGATGCTATGATTCCATGAAAGTGAAGAAAATTGTTTTGTTTTTCTGTAGGTTCAGATAAGGGAAATAAATGTATGTTTCTTGCTACACTATCTGAAGGAACATTTTTGCAAACCATGCTTTATGCAGCTGTAGATATACCATTTAATATAACAGCTATGCTATGCCCAAAATACTGTAAAGGAAGATGGGCAAAGTCAATGTAAACAGAAGAAAGTTTGCATAATATTGTACCCCATTAAAAGCACTCTAGAAGTTTGTGAGCACTCAGAAACTTCCAAGGTGAATATTCCTGATGTGGAGTTCACAGTGTATTCAGACTATCCACTGACTAATTATCTTGTGTTCCTGTTGGGGAAACCTTCCAAAAATGACAAAGCTGTATGCAGTGGTAGAGTTGTCTGACCATTGACTCTGCTGGAAAGGACAAGCGCTATAAAAGAATTGCACTAGACCAGACCTTGGTCCATCACTGTTACTACGTTGAATATCAGAAATTTTGATACGGTCTATAAGGCATGTTTTCTTCTCACTTGTTCAGTATTGCTGATGATTACCCACAGAAGAAAGGAGTACTTCATATCCTAGTGTAAGCACCGTAAATTTAATTTGGCAGCTAGCAAATAGTTCCAATGACCAAACCAGCAGAAGCATACTATAAATTGATTTTTATTGACTGAATTAGATAAACACATTAATTAAAAAAGAAAAAAATCATATTACAAACTGCTGCAGTACAATAAAATGAGTTGTAAATATGGAGATGCCCTTTTTAACCTGCACAACTTCTGCAGCGCTGTAGCCCATTCTCGTTGCAAGCTGTGCACTTGAGGGCTTTGAATGAGTCCGTAAAGCAGTTTCGAAACACAGACATCTTGCTCCCATGGCACACTGAGCACGGAAGGAAACCAAAGCCCCCACATGAGGGGCACTCATGAGGATGCTGGACTCTCTGCTCAAGGAAGAAAGTAAGAAAGATCAAAATGTTACTTTGTAAACCATCATAAGCTCTTGGACAAAGAGGTCTCTGGGACAGCTTCTCAGAAACACATATTTATTCCCATCTTGATAAACCATCCCCCCCCCCAGCCTAAGTTATGCCACTATGGAAGAACAGTATGTCTGCCTTTTCCTTTGTAGAGACACACATGTAGTACCAAGTCAGTCACACTATGCCTCAGTAACCTATGTTTGTAGTTGCCAAAATGGCTGGCAAAATGAAAGAATATGTACATTGTGCTCTGTTGTAGTCATAGATCAATTCTATTAGGTACTGGAACTGATTGGTTTTATATCAATGTATGTTAAAATATGATGACTTTCATCATTTGCTTGGTTATGCTGAGAATTCTCCTATTAAAGTTAGACCTTAGTTCATAGCTTTTGATGAGCTGAGCTTTATGTTATAAGTAGCGTGCCCATCTTTATGGGTCTAGAACAGTGAAGTTTTTGGTGGAAAAGAAGACCATTGTGCATGTTCTGTTTGAGAAAACTGCTGCATACAAGTTTTAGGTTTGCTCAGGTGTTCTAATTCATGAGTAGAACAAGATTATTTTATTTATTTATTTATTTATTTATTGGCAGAATTGAAGACAGTGGAGAACACAGGAAGAGATTTTGAAGGCATGTTTAAGTTATACTTCCTGAAAATATTGCTAATTTATTAAATGATCACGTAGTGCTGGTGTATTATGCTGCTTTAAACCCATACTGCAATGTAGAAGTATGTTCCTACTTACTTCACTTGTCAGTATTATTGATACAACAGTGCTTTGGTTCACACATAGAGCTATTGTGCAAATTTATCTAAAGTGGCATATTTTGGTCTTACTACATATGCAAAATACTTACATCATTCTTTTCATATGTTTTATTGGTCTGTTAGATTATCATTATAGGTAAGAAGACATAGGAAGACTAATGGATTATGCAATGTATATACATCTGTCAAGCAAAAAATCAAAGTTATATGGGAAAGTTTTACAGGGAACAAACCAACTAGAAATGCAGTAGCATAATAGTATTAGAAGAGTTTTTGTTGTTGTTGTTTAATTTGTTGTTTGTTTGTTTTTTACCTCCATTCTTCTTTACTGGACAAAATCTTTACTCTAGAGGCAATGCTAAATATTGTGTAAATCTATCATTTACTTTTATCTCAGGAGGGCCCTTGTCTTATCATTTAAGAATGGTAGTTTACTTCACTGGATATTATTGCAACTAATGTTAATATTTTAATATAATATTCAAATTTTAAATAATTAAATTATTAATAATTACTAATTAGTAAGTAATAATTATCATTATTACTTGTTATGTTTGTAAGTAACAACCTTTCCATGCAGAAGGCTAAATAAGAGAGCTAAGAAAGAAACATTTTATCTTAGTGGCTCAACAATCACTATTTCTCTCTGGAACAGATAGTTTCTATAACTACCTCCTGTAATCTTCAGTGATGAAGAAACATGACTGTCCCTAGTAACTGTAGCAAAACTATTTTTGAGGTAAAACCCAGCAGGTAACTACATATTCAAAGTAGTTATTGTATTCAGTAAGCAGTTATCAGTCTGCTGTGGCCTGGTATCTTTTGTCTTTTAATTGTACTTGTTGTGTGAATATTAGTGCCTAAAGCAATTTAGGTCCTAATGTTATAGGGCCTCCCCAAAGGCAGCATATGGGGTCAATCATTCCAAACTAATGAAAAACGTTGAGGAGAAGTACCAACTATTATCTCCCTCAGACAACAATAATTCTGCATGTATGAATTGCACATACACATTTATTGAAGAGTTTCTGGTTAGCTTTCAATTTCAATTTGTAACAGAAGAGAAGTAATCAGTTGAGAAAAATATTTTCAATTGTAAATTTATGTTTATGTTCCCTATGATTAATTGCAGAAATACAATTACCTCAATTTTGGTTAAGAGATCCTGCAGTTCCCCAGATTCATTCATTAGCAAAATTTTCTCAGCACCCTATTAGTAAGAAGAAGAAAAAGGTCAGCACGAAAAGCTTGAGATGATTAGAAGATTTCATCTTGAAAATTTAAGCAAGCTGAGTACAAATTTCACTCTCATTAAGTATTTTGTAACTAGGTCAACCTTAGGAAAGCTAGAAGGAGAGAACAGTCTAATGGCAGTTACGGTAGAACTGTCTGAGGTTAGTTATCAAGTGTTATATTGTATTTCCCCTTTGTAAAAAGTGACACAGCTTGGAAATTCTCATTGTGTTCACTTTATTTTACACAGTATGCCTCCTGACAGAATAATAATAAAAAATGTCTAGTTATTATATCAAAAATTACAGTTACACAAATATACAACACATCAGAGATTGCATCTAAGTGAAAGGAGAAAATTGTATTTCAAGTATTCCAGCAGCTGAGTATTGAATTAAGGTATAATATGTCAAATGTAAAACAGGAGAAAAACTATAATGAAAATACTGTAGCAACATTAAAGTCAGACACAACAATGAATAATAATAATTCAGTTTGCATACACTGCACCTCTGAGGGGCTTTGTGATCTGAACAAAGGCAGTGCTAAGGTAGTTCTTTTCCTGTCTGAAAGTAAATTAAAAGAAATCATTGGGAAAAAAGAAAAATCAAAAAAGTGAAAGTATTAAAAATGACATTAAATTAATTAAAGAAAAAGGAAAAAAAAAGTTTTATTTCTTTCCCATCTGGAACTACAGGGCTGTATTTGAATGCTTACACATCAGTGATACAACATCATATGCTGAATACTGACTATTACCAAATGCTTTCAGATGTTTCTGAATTCCCATACTGCTAAAATTCATCTCTGGTGAATTCATGAGCAGAGAGTTGCTAGTGGATTCTAGAGACAGGCTGCAAGCTGACAGATCAGATTTGCTATTACTTGGAGTCAACAGCAGTCACCTCTCCCAAGGTGCAGAGCAGGCAGGGAAAGGGCCAGCAGCTCTGCCTGTGGCTGAGTACTGTACACAGAAACACTTCAGAGTGTAGCCCAAAAGCCAGTCAAGGGGCACAGAAACTTTGAAAGGAAATTCACATTAGAGCCTAGTGAGGTTTGCTGAAAGACATTTTGCTGTGGCTTTGCACAAGGAAATGCCCTTCTGATTCTGAGTACAGTGATACACTAAACAGGTCCACTGCAGGCTCCTTTACCATGTTCACTGAGTATTATGCAGAGATGTTTGTAATCACAGTATTACATTTCATTTAAGCAGACATTAATGTTTTAGTGGTGTTTTTGCCACTTCTGCAGTAAACGCTACAGTCTCAGTGTTCCGCTTCCAAAAGTATTTAAGAAAGAATTACCTGCCAGGTAATTATTTGTCATTAGTTATGTGGAATATGACAGGGGACAGACCAGCTAGCATTGCTTGTGCTGAATATGTCTCTACTGAAATCTATTATATCTGGTACACACAGAGTGTACCAGCTTCAACATGCACATCACAGCCCTCTGTGTCCCCAGCAGAGAAGCTTATAGCAGCCTCCTTCACACTCTGATCTTTTTGTGTTTTCACACAGAATGGGCAGCAGGAGCAACTGGCACAGCAAAGCCAGGGTTTGCCAAGAAGGACCATAGAGCATTAGCTCAGGCTCAAACATGCTGTAGTGTCTTGAGAGAGTTTGCACTGTCTGTGCAAGGAAGAAATATTAAGGATTTGCAGATTTGCTGATGTAATTGCAGCAGTGCAAATTCCCTAATCAGGTCAAGCCCTGATTTGCCCTCTTGTAGGCAGATCTGTGTAGCAACAGTTGGCAAAAATCATTCTTCTCACTTCTGCTCCTTGATGCAATTGTTCTGTACAGTGATGCTGACTGGCTTTGGGAAGCCTGTAATTAAAAGTCTGTCAGGTTTCTTATAATAGATTGATATTTCAAAGGATTTATAATTCAGATGGCATTCTGTCAGCCAGCTGTGTTATTCTCAGAGTGGAAAGTTTCATCACTATGTCTTTAAAATTAAAAACCATACTTCCAAATGACTATCAGCATTTTCAAGTGCTTAAGTATGTCCTTTTGATTAACATCTGCCTCAAGTGAAATTTGAATAAAAGACACTTTGCAGAGGTTAATCTACCCTTTGAATCTGTGAAGCCTAATGTGCAGTGTCTGTAATTAATGGAGTAATTAAAGCAGCTGTTAAATAAGTCCAATAGCTGCCTTTTTTTCTTCTCTCGTATTGTTCTCAGTCCACAACTGATCATAAAGGGCTGTGATGCAGTCCATCCAAAGATGGAAATCGAGAGCACAACTTAGATGGGCGTAACATCTAGCCAAGAGAAGAGAGCTTTCAGTTTTGTGAACAAGAAATATTCCAAGTTCCAGTCTGCTAATGCCCCATTTGCTAGTTTCAATAGCTGCCTGCATGGTCCAGTCCAGGGGCTGCAGTGAGGTGTTTGCTTTTCTTTTTATAGGCAAATGATATATGCAGACTTTGCTAAAATGCTCAAAAGGTTTCCTACACCATTTTTATTCTTCACACTATTTTCTCAATTTTCCATTGAGAACATCTGGTAATTAGCATCATATTTCAGGTATAGTCCCACTAATTGCACAACTAGGACAAGCCCATTAAATTATCTACTACACCAGGTCCATCTTGTCATTAAACTAGCCTGCTGCTCATCCATCATGAATGTAGCATGTTACCATTGCCGTGATGTAGTTCCTCATCACAGGATGCATCTTAATCTGTGTGTATGGTTTGGCTAAATTAGAATGCCAGCTGATGCGAGGAAGTAGCCTCTCTTCTGCATCATTCCTTACATACAGAGAAAAAATAGCACAGCATGGAAATAGTAATGAGGGTGGGCTGGGAGCCAATGTTGGCCACTTTGTTGTTTGTAGGGAACAGCTGAACCCAAGTATCTCTTGTGAAGATGTATGGAATGAGATTAAACACCTGGAGATCTGCCAGTAAACATAGAAAAGTGCAACTGCAGTGTGGCATAAGGACCAGAAATGTGCTTAATTAAATCTCTCTGTTCCTGAAATTTTAAAGCAGAGGAAACGTGTGACTGAATGCAACAATCATATCATAGTTTTACTACCACAGAGCCATTCACATCTACCCCACCAAGGAAAAGCCAGGAAATATGTTTACTCTAGCAAAACATGAATGTGGTTGAGAGCTACTAATCATAAATGGGTACTGGAAAGAAGTAAAAAGGAAAGTATTATTATTTGAATAACAAATTATACTTTATACATGTATTTTCTAAAAATAATTACAAATATGGCTTCTTCAGTCTTAGGAAACAGTAAGAAATAATTAGTGAAAATATTTTTCTATAGAACCATAGTAGATTGATTTCAGATGAGAAAACTAAGTAGGAAGCTGTTTCTTTGCAACAATAATTGTCATAAATATACATACTGGAAAATATCTAGAGTAGTTTCAAATGACAGCTAAGTACTGGCATTTAGTCACATATTTTAAGTGAAAAATAAATGAATTATTTGTGTTTTTAAATTATAAAGCAGTGAGCATATATGTTAATTAGGGTTGACTCTATTTGTCTTTATTTTCATCCCTTTCCCAGTAGGGAGGGGCTTCACACAAAATAAATGTTTACCAAACCTGGGTGCCTTTGTGAAAGAGTAAATGAATGCCCCAGTGTTTTTCCGTGTTGCTTTCTGCTTTGTGGAAATCATTTTTCACTCTGCTTTGATACCCCAGCAGATGGCATAATTCCATTTCAGATGGAGATAGCCTCTGGTGAAAGGCGTGGGGGAATTAGATCAGATGGTAAAGAACGTGCTGCAGAAAGAACCTGCAATTTGCTGAAACACTGATCTTTAGAGAGCATGTATAAACATATGCAATTATTCAATCTTGAAAAAAAAAAATAAATGAGATTAATAAACCCATTATACTGCAGCAAACAGGTCTTTCCTTGGTAGGAACTAAATATGGTTTTTATTTTGCTTCTATACCAGGAAGCTGGTTGGTTTCATTTACCCTGTGCAGGCAGTGATAAATTCCACAGCCCTGTGATGATTTATCCAGCAAATGTGTAGTACTCCACAACCCCATCAGGCTTTTTGAGTGGCGCAAATACAGTGTTCTTTGTCACATGCACATACGGTTTGTTCCAGTCCTTTTGTTACATTTATCTCACTAAAAATAATCTTGTCTCCTTTCAAAGCTGTTCATATTTTAATGAGGGTGCTTCTTTATCCTTTAAGGCTCATTGAAAGGTGACTGTCTTAATATAGATCCTCTTTTGTATTACTACACACAATCTCTTTTGGGAAAGGATTTACTAGGAAATAAATATTCAAAATTAAAAAGAGAGAGGGACAAAAAATAATGCATGATTAATTTACAAACACACCAGGCTTCTGGATTTCTGCGTACATTTGTTTTGCAGAAGATAATTATCACAGAAGACGTTATCAAAGTATCTGCTGTCACCAACAAGCCCAAATTGTGCATTGAGCTCTTGATTACGCTTTGAAGAAACACGAGCACAGCACAGTGCTGACCTGCGAACACCCATCCCACCCTCAAGGCAGCAGATAGAAAGAATCCTGGAATCACAGAATCTTTAGAGTTGGAAGGTATTCTGAAAGGCCACTTAGTCAAACTCCCCCACAATGAGTGGGGACACCTACTGCTAGACCAGGGTGCTCAGAGTCCTGTCCAGCCTGGCCTACCTGAGGAGTGACTGCTTCCACATCCTGGAAGAATGGATAAATGGCCACAATTTTCCCAACATGCAAACTGGCCCCCAAATTGTTCCTGATCCTCATTAATTTGATTTTGTCCTCTTTTCTTTTTTACTAGATATCTTTTCTTTCCTTAAACAATATGAATTGAGTTTGCATGTTTTAATAGATGTTTGTAGACCAGAATTTTTTCTTCATTTTTTACCTGCTGGTGCCAGCAGATAGTTTGACAGCTAAATACATCTTTCCCATAACAACTGGTTCTCTAATTTCCTTTCCTTCATTCCTACACCTGTGTAAAATATCCCATAAAATACTCAGATTTAATAAGATTATATTGCCTGCTACACTTTGTTCCTTCATTAAAAACAAGTTTCCCTTGCTATTCTACATCATCTATCATACAAAAATGACTGTAACAGGCTGAGCAAATAATTTATTCAATACATTTTGGTATCTTAAATGATTTCTTCTGATGAATGGATTGGAGTGAAGTATTCGTGAACTTGGTCATAACTTGTGTGTATTCATTTATTTATTTAATGTGCCAGTTAGGTGAGCAAAGCTTAGTGTGAATCCTGATGAATTGTAAGCTACTCTTGAAAGTAGCAGTGCTGTTCCTGCTTGGCTGGTGAACTGTCTGTCTGAGGGTTTTGATAAAAGCAGTCACTACTGTGAGCTGAAATTCTCCGTCTGCTGATGCCCACTTGCACATTGCCCATTCTGCAGTTCTGCAGCTGTCTGATGAAGTGAGCTGATCAGGGAAAGGCAGAGCACAGAGAGCTTGGCAGAATCCCAGTCCCCCAGGAAACGGGATAAAGGGTGCCTGAGTGTTCTTTGCATCCCCAACATCAATTATGTGCTGTTTGTTGGATGCATTTTATTTCATTACTTAAATCTTTTATAATACCAGCAAACCAGCCCTGCTGTGTTTAAATACAGTTTGCCTCTGCAAATCATAGACTCACTGTTGGTGCTAATTGCTACTTCTTTACCACTTGAGACAAATACCTTTTCTAAGCTCCCAGGCTGTTTTGTTCGTGTCATTTTACAGAGTTGTTTTGGTGTTTTTCTTTTTACTTTAAAACTCTGGTGTTTTTTTTTCAGTTTCTGAAAAATGTTTCTAAAGAACAGGCCTGAACGAAACAGTGGTTTCCTTGCCCAAGTACAAATTTTAATTATAGTTTTCTACTCCTGCAACAGAGAAGCCATGGGCAGTTATTTCTCTTTCTAGTGTTAGATTTCAAGTATTAATCAATTCTGTATTTAAGATAATGTTCAGCTGATTATAGTTGCTTGATGCACCACATAGTGTATGCTTAAGCTCTTAAGCCCTAAGCTGCTAGACAGGCTCATATTCATTGCAGATATTACTAAATGAAATATTCATGCAATGTGTATTAATTTTCCTGGGTCAGCCATATATACAGGTTCTCATGAAGAAAAAAGAAAAAAAAAATCAATTTCTTTAGATTTTCATGATTGCAATTACAAAATGAGTTATTTTTTAAGAAACACAGGGTAGCTTGGATGGAATTACTACATCTTACTCCCCTCCTGAAATCCTCTCCCCAGCTGTCCTGCCTTTGCAGCTGAGCCACCTAAACTCAGAGACGCCATTCCTGCAAGCAAGTTGATCTGCGCAGGAGAGATGCCGTCCAAGCTACTCAGTGTACACTAGAGTTCCCATCACTCCAACACTGTAAACAATTTCATTAATAACAATTTACATTTGTTCTTATAGATTCCATTGACTCACGATTTACTTACCCCAAGGTAATGGCCATCAATAAACACAACAGGGAGAGATGGGGCTTCACAAACCTTCCTGCATCTTTCATCAAGTTCTTTTCCATAATCACTGTTCAGAGCAATATTTTTTTCTTCAAATTTAACTCTGTGGTTTTGAAATATCTTTCTAACCAGTTCACATCTTTCAAAAGTGGTTCTCACCACACGAAGACTGGTGGTATAAATTACTATGCGGCCAAATTCTGGCACTGTTGACACCTGGAAAAAAATAAAAAATCAGTTTCCATTGCAGTTCATGAAATGTTAACAGTCTGTTTCCCTGACTGCTGTAATAGCATGCAAATATTAAGCAATATCATTAAAAATATTATTTAAGCACACAAAAATAGCAATTTAAAGTGTTTATCAACATAAGGTATAACTACTGTTTTGGAAAGCCGTGGAAATAGTGAATTAAACCCAATATTTTCAAGAAACAGATATATTTTAGATCCTGATGAGATTCCAAATGGTAAGAGGTAATTGCTTTTTTGCTGTAGTAGCATACACAGATTCACCCACATTCCCCAACCTGAAAGATGTTTTGAGTTAGTTTCACTTCATTTGCAAAAGCATGAATTCTTTAAAGATGCAACAGAAACACAATTTTCAGAGCAGTCTGATTCTGTTAAAACTGAGAGTCTTGTTTGTACAAACTAAATCTGCTAATGCCCATGCTAGGTCTGAGCTGCTATTTCAGGTATTAACGGTCTCCTTTAGGCAAGTACTTGAAGGAGCTAGGAGCTTCATCACAAACTTGAGTCAACACTGACCTATTTTAGCTCTCTCCATGCTGAACTAGGTCATGATTGCAGATATATCCCTAATTTTTAGTGAGGTATCCAGTCAAAACACTATAAAATCCAACCAGCACTAAAGAAAGTGCTGCTTGTGCATATTCAGTGTTTAGTTCCATTGGGCATAGTAAGTTATGGTGCAGGTTTGACATTTTACCACACTTATTTAAGGGTAAGTTTTATAGTTCATCCTTTCTCCTATGAAAATATTTGAGGAATGTAAATACTGAAGGGATATGAGTTTTCCAGGCCACATATAGATCACTAGAATTATGACTACAACTACAATTTTGGTGGTAGGTGGACAGTTGTTTTCGATGATCTCAGAGGTCTTTTCCAACCTTAATGATTCTATCTACCTTTTACCAGTTTTCCACCTCCCATCTCAGAAAAGAGGCTTGTTGTGCTAGGTCAGCATTAATTTCTTTTAGGAAAGAAGTTTATAAAAAGAGAGCTACTTTTCACTATCCTATTTTCTATCTAAAATCTGTTATATCTCTCCTGCAGAACTGACTCTTCTGCAATATATTATTCACACATTCCAAAAGAGAGTAATAGCTTTTCCTCTGCTTCAAAGACAAGTACTCCACATAGACATGGCCAAAAATTTTAGTAACAGCGCATAGGGCACAGGAATGAAGAGTTCATCCTTTTCAGAAGTAACCAAAAGGTGGTTTTACAGTATTCTTTCAAAAGGTATTTTCATATGCTTATTGCTTTCTCCTCTTTGGAGTGCAAATACATTTTGGAGCGCAAAACTATTCAAAGGGATGGAAATTTGTGCTCCTTCATAGCAGTAATCTCTAATGCTGTTTGTTCACAGACAGCAGGGCTGGCAGGATAGCTACAGACCATCATTATCTAGAAAACCATCAGGTCTGCAGTGTCCCTGCAGCATACAAATAAGCAGCTGAAGACATGGAAAAAATGGAAAGTTGTAAAGTGATCTGGAAAGATATCAAGTGGTAGGTGCGTACAGAGTCACTTTTATGCTTATCCCCCATGTGGAACAGTGAAGAAAAACCCTTGTTTTCACTACAAAGAAATATCGAGGGCATTGAATAAATAATAATAATCTAGGGAAATTTTCATGAACACCTTGTTTTGTGTGATATAAACATGTAAAACTTTTCCTAGGCGGGACTTTATCATATCTGGGAAAATCACTCCTGTTACCCGTCCTGAACAACTATGGTAAGTTAAAAGAGAGGTAAAACAATTAGAGAGATTTACAAGTTATTTTCTTAATGATAATCTATGTTTGTTTGTATTTGTTACCCATTTCTGTAGTTGCATCCTGTAATATTTATTTGCTAGAATATGCTCTTGAAATAAATCAACAGAATAATGTTATAACACTCTGCTTTTCATTCCTAGGCTGGAAGTGAAGCAAAAACAAACAAACAAATAAACAAATAAATAAACAAATGTCATGCACTAGAAACAAGTGAACAGAAAGACATTCTAGAAAATAAATATTTACAATTTAGGGTATAAAATCCAAATTAAAATAATCTTGTATGACTTGTACTTGCACAGAAAATTTTAGCTGTAATTAAACAGAAGATAATTCTCTGGTTAATGAGCAGGACGAAACATTCTCTGGGCTGTGAAAGTTGAACAGATTAATAAAACAAAAGATTTGGAATGACATACATTGACCATTTTCTCACACCTGTGAGATTCTCGCTGAAACCTGAAGGCTGTGAAAATCCTCTGGTCAGAGGGGGGCAAGTTTTGTGTCAAATTAAGAAATTTCCAAGCATACAGGCCAAGGAATGTGTTCCAAAGAAGGTATCCATATAGAAATACTATCAAGTGATTGAAGGCTTCCCAGGGAAACAAAACTGCTTTATCAACAGCACTCTACATCATTTACAGCTCACAGGTTATCAGCACAGTGCTATCAACTTCCACAGAAGCATTCAAAGGCACTGTCTGTTTTATTGCATCAGTATGAACATCTTGTATTTTGCTTGGGACCATCCAGCAGGAAGCAACAACAGCATGACCTGCATGGCTTCCTGGCACAGATGTTATTCTCAGTTACTTGGGAACAGCTGCCCTTCTTTCATTAAGGAAGGAAGGAAGGGAGATAGGGAGGGCAGAAAAAGAAATATCAAGAAATACCCACAACAAGAACAACAACAACAAAAAGAAAAAAAAAAAAAAAAAGAAAAACACAAATCGTCACAATGAGAAAGTAAGAACCATACAGCTAAATGTATGAACAATAATATAAAAAATATTAAATAAAAGAGACAATGAAAAGAAATGTAGCAAACAATAAACCTTTCTAATCCTCCCTCTGGACAGAAGGTATGAATTCATGTTTTACTCTCATTGGTGTGAAAAGAATATCTGTTTACATTCATGCTCATAAATAAGTAATTTCAATGGTGGTGTCACCTGAAAATTTGCACTTCTAATGTACTTGTTTCCAATAACAGATGAAAAACAAACTAGCAAACAAACTAGCAAACAAACAAGCAAACAAAAAACTATTCTGTATTTTTCATTATAAGAGCAACTGTATTCTAGCAAAAACGGAATCTTTTTCTGTTAGGATTAATGAACTACTATAATATTCTTTCAAAAGCTAAATTTCAGTGTTAGCCTTTAATATATATGAGATTTTTAAAGGCTTTTACTATATTCAAATATAGCGTTCGACTAACATTATCCATGATGTAGTGAATTGTTTCTTTGACCTAAATCAATGGTTGATACGCCCTTCTCTGTCTCAGAATATCATCTTTCAACATCTCAGAGTGTTCTACTGAAATATGCACCTCTTGTCTTTGTAATTAGATACTATCAGACTGGTAAAGTATCTCCTATCCACTAGGGTAGCTGAGGAAGAAACCTAGAGTGCATTCTAAACCCTGCTCCAGAGATGTTTCATGGAGTAAATGTAGTACTCAAGGTCTAAAGAAAACACTGTGCAAGAAAAAAGTTGTATGTACACATGTATGTGCCTACTTGAATATTTTTAATGTATACCTGCATATCTACAAGTCTTAAATTAAGCTGTTCAATTCATATTTGGTATTGCATAACTTACAGCTTGAATTAGAATCAGTACCCAACTGGCAAGAAGAATTACAATCTAACTAACTTTCTGATGATTATTTGGACATTTTGTTTTCTCTTTACACTCAGAGATAGAAGGAATGAAATCAGCCATGACTTTGTTGTTGATTAAATTCAGCAGAAAAAATATCAATCTAAGCATTTAATTCCTGATGGACTGAAAAGCTCTTACTATTGGCTTTTGAAACTTTTGAATATGTACATGGGAAATATAATTTTAAATTTAAAAAAATCACCAAAATGTTTCTCTTTTTTATTATATTTCATCAGAACATCATATTCCAAAATGCATAGTGTTTAATTAAAGCACACAGTTCAGTATGACACTGCCTAGGTGAAAATGTGCAACATTCTTTGAATGAGGTGGCTGGAGACTGAAAGTCAGTGTTGCAGAGAAAACTATCTGATGTCACACAATGCTAATGGAGTGGTGAACTAGTCCCTTTGGTCTGCTTTTTTTTGTTACCTATTTTGAATAAAGAGTTTAATGGCATATTTCAGAAAGAATTGATTCCCAGACCAAAAGACCTCTTGCAACGAACAAATCTTGTGTTCCAAAGTAACATATCTTTCCTTGGCAGGTAATGTTTGTTCACACATACAGAAAGAATTGCAAACTGCCACAGTGTGTGCTCTCAGTACAAAATCACATTCTGTTCCTGTTCATTGTTTGTAGTTCAAACCCTCCATAGGCTCTCACATTCCAAAGCACAGAGAACAGTCAATTTTAAATTTAAGCACTCTCTAAAGTACTTTATTACATTAAAACTGTTAGTTCTGTTTGCATTGTCTTTGAGGACTTGGCACTATGTCAACAATTGGGAAAATTCAGAAGTTGAACTTTATTAAGTACAGAAATCTATGCATTTTTGTAGGTCACAATAGAATAGAGACTAGTTTTCCTGCAGCAGTGCTACTTGAACACTTGAGATCAAAGCATATGCTGATCTTTTTTTAAATGCATCACTTCGTTAATGGTACACTAATGGTACACTTTTCTTATCCTATTTGGTACTTTCAGGGACCATAAATATGGGACTTGGAGTCTGTGAACCTTTTTCATTGTGACAGTGAAAGGATCTCTCCAGTTATCATCCATAACCATCAGCAAGATGTCTGCCAACACCAGTTAACAAAACTAGAGAGGGCAACACAACCCTAAACTAGGTATATGAGATCCTGGGACTGTCCCAGGTTTAGACATTAGTTTTGTTGTCTCCATGAAAGTGGCCAAATCATAGCTTTTCTCAGCTTTTAAGAAAGCACAACTTTGTTTCTGCCTTTTGTCTGCCTAATTCCTGATACTCTCCATCCCACAAACAGCAGTCCGAGGAACATAACTATTTATAGGAGCTATATAAGAAAAATTGTTCTACTTGATTGAGTATTCCAGAACAGAGCATAAATATTTATTTCTGTTTCAGTTTCATGGGATGAGATAACTCTGAGGATCTGGTCACAGGGAAGGGCTCCAATCCAAAAAGAACATGACCTCTTTGACTTCCTTGCTCTTGGACAGTTCTTATCTCTCTTACCTATGCATCCATGATATACTGAATACTGCAAAATAGTACTGCTAGCATAAAAATGTTCATCAATTGCAAAATAAAATATAGGATTCCATTACACAGAAGGAACAGGTATTGGTTTTTTGTGCATGCATGTAATTCATTTTTATTTCTGAGGCTGCATATTAGTTTTGTGGATATCTGATGAAAATGACAAAACTAGTAATACTGTTAGATATGATGTTTATATTGTTCCTTTCATCCTTTCATCCAAAGGATGCCAAGACATTTTCTGGGGGAAAAAAAATAAATAAATAAATAAATTAAATTAAATTAAAAAAAAAAAAAAAAAAAAAAGGCTTTTTATTAGCATTATTATCAGCATTCAAGTCACTTGACTGAGTACTAAGAAAAAAGGGATATGGTAGATCTGTCTACCCTCTAACTCCAAGTATATGAGTATTGTGATACTTTTTGTTCCTCAAGTGATAGAACATTGTATTGTGGTTTGTTTCTACCACTGCAAGCTTTCCCAAATACCCTCCTGCATGGGGTGCTGTTAAGGAGATATCAAAGAGTTTCTATTTGAAATCATAAAAAAATTGCAATACCACAGAAATGGAATAGAGGACACAACACAGCCAATCCCTGCTCCTTGGAATGCTTCAGATATTTATAAACATTTATAACATTTATGACATTTATAAAGGGTTCATGAAGGGTTCATGAAGTACAAAGACTGCAGCTGAGCTCACCTCCCCATGTTCCTGTTGTCATTCATCCTGCACACACCCATGAAGCCATGCTGAGGGCTGCTCTCAGTGACCCCACTTCAGATAACAGAACGGGTTATGCCCTTGGGTTCATGGCTTCCACCAGACACTCTACCAGCATGATGCTGACTCAGGACAGAGTACGGTCTGTAGATAGCAAAGCATAGTAGTGCTGGGGAAGTCAGCCAGGGCAAAGTATGTTAGAGTGTTCAGATTAGTAGGGGGAAAAAAAAGCATCATTATCTGTCCATGTCTAATTGCATTTTATTTATCAGGCTTTCAGAAGCCTACCAGTATTTTCTTATTAGTGTGCTTATTCCTTTCTGCAAAAGAAAGGACTAAATGAAACCTTCAAAATCATAAGCAAAAAATAATAATTTCCATTAGTATCTCTAGTCTAGCTTGCAGTTTTCACAGGGTGGGGAAAGGGAGGGGAACAAAACACTGTGATACAGTGTTCTCTGTTCTTCTTCTCACTTATGGTTTTGGAGGACAAATTGTACCTAGGTTGTCCAGTAACACATTTAACACATTGAAACTATTTTTAAGCATTTTAAATGTGGAAAGTTTTAAGTAGATAACAGTTGAATTGTTTACTCTACGTGAGTGTTTCTATCTTTACCCTCTTTCTATACCTTCCAGATCTCATCAAACTGGTTGAGCTCACTTTCTCTATCTTTCCAAAGATGCCCTTGTGATGCACTATGAAAATACAATGTTAGAATGCACAAAGCAAATGGCAATAAAGTATCGCAGCCAGGCATGTGGTCCCACAAATAACTGTCTAACAGTTGGTCTGTAGAGGCCTAGACTACCAATAAATTTGCAACTTCCACTAGCAGTACAGAAAAAAATTTTCATGACTGCATCCAAAGGAGGAAAATCTGACACATAAATCATGATGGCGCAATTCTCTTAACAGCAGTAGCAAGAAAACATGATTTCAGTAAATTTTCAATTAGCACAATCACTGTGCAAAAATAACTTTTTAGGGATAAAAATTCAGTTCTTTGCCATTTTCAGCCTAAAATTCCATGTTCACTTCTAAGGCAGCTGTCAGGAAAAATCCAAACCAACTTTCAGCAAGGTGCAGAAATACTCTCCTTTTATTTCAAAGTGCACTTTGAAATCTTACACAGAAACATGTACTTGAAAGCTGATATACTGTTTCCATCCTTATTATAATCTTCTGTGCAAAGTATTTCTCCAGGGCCAAGTGTTTCCTGAATTAAGTAGCACACAAATTCAGGATTTGGGTGTTGATCCGTTGCCTTAGATAAGACTATATCAGTCACTGAAAGTCACAGAAAAGGTGATGCTAGGATAATTATTTTATGTCAATCAGTTTAACAACACTTGGAGTTTTTTGGATCAGTCCACAGGGCATCTAATTTATAAAGTTAATAAAACTACAATATTTCCTGATACATAAATGAAAATTATCTGTCACTAAGAAGGTTGATTGGAAGCAGATTTCACAGAATGATAACCTTGCTCTTGGATCATCATTTTCTTCAACATACATCCATGAAGATTTCCTTGAGTGAAGTTCCATGACAGTTTCTCAGTGTATTTATTTTACCAAATAGTGCTATCTTGTTGTGTTAGAGAAATGGCCTCAATGCACATGGAAGGTACACTTGATTTTTCTGATATTGATCTTAATCTTCACTGAGAGCTTCTCAGCCTTCAGTGGCAGGGCCAGAGCAATTTCATCTGTGTGTTCAATAAGTGTAATGTCAGCTCTGAAATGAACTGTCTGGGGAATAGGAGAATAAAGAAAGTTCAAAATTGTTCTGATACTGCTCATCAAACAGCCTGTTCATCCGTTTTAGTTTTCCTTTACTCTCCTCCCCCCTGATCAATTCATTCTGGAGTACCAAGATTTCCTATACTGTGCTGAGATTATTTTATTTATATAGTATTTGCAAAATGGTTCTTTTAAGATGACAAGCACCACTAATCTCTCAGAGCTTTTCCTTACAGAAAAAGCAAACTTTCAGTATGGATATACTGTTTCTTAAAAATATTTTTTACATCTCACAGGTGTTTTTCAGCATGTTTAACAAGAACGTGCTTGATGTCTATATTAACCTACACAGAACATACAATGCAAACATCAGCATGGGTCCTAATAATAGTGGGGTTTTTTTGGCAGTGGGACATGTTATGTTCACCTATGTGCCTATTCTGTGTTGGAAGATTTACTGCGGTGTGCTATGAATCTAGCATACAAGCAGGGAAACATTTGTTTTCTGCAGATGCCATGGTAGTAAGAGAGCTATAAGCTAATTTTAGTAACATTTGATTATCTGCTATGTTTGATAAATGGCATTCAGCTGAACAATCTGAGTGGCATTATAAACAACTTCTCTTTGATGTAATCACTGCATCAGGAAAACAAAATCTATATTTCTGCAAAACTGTATTGCAGCATTACAAGAGATATACACTCTCTGGTTTGCTTCTTGGGTCTTTGCATATAAAAATATTACTTAGAAATCCATATTAAATTTGCATAGCATATCTTAAGAAGTTGGCTGTGCCAGTCAGATACAAAGGAGAAGAAATTCAGAAAATTTCAAAGGTGGAAAATGAAAAAAAATAAAAATAAATAAAAAAAAATCGCAAAACTTCAAATTCCCTTGACATGTGGACTGAAGCCCTTATGAAAAATTATGCTAGAGATTGTTTTTCAAGCTGCAACAAAACTAGGAAGAGAAATCATCATAGAGGTGGCTGAAATGTGGGTGTGTTTAAATTGTAATCCTAAGAATCAAATGGTTTTCTTTGTGCTGGACACGAACAGGTGTTGCTGCAGCAAGGACACTTATTTCCTCCTATTCACGTCTCACTGACAGATTTGCTGAGTTTAACCTCCAACAGAAAACTTGTGTTTCACTCTTCCTTTCTCTTAATTTCAAAGAACTGATCAGCCTGAATTCAAAGCTTCCCTTCTCCAACAAGCATAATTGCTCTTCCTCCCTCTTCCAGGTCAAAGCCATCTCTGAGAATTTTATCATCCCATTTTTGTCAGGCCTGCAGAAGAGATTTGCACTTTCTTCAAGACTGCCAGCACACAGAAGCCTTCCTTTTCCTGCTCTTCACTTGTTGGTTTATCCTCTAGAGATAGCACATCACTGCCACACTTGACATTTCTGGCAGCTATTGAGGCAGTGATTTAAATGAAATCCTTATTTTTGTATAAGATTTGCATTAGGTCAAAATTACAAGACAGTGCTGCAGGCAGACTGAAAGAGTAACTGGCTGTTAGAGATTTCCCTGATGTCAGCTCAGAAGCAGATAGTGCCTCCTAGTTGCCCTTCAAATGAAGTAAATGTTGAATTGGCCAAAGGGTAACAGGATCCTACTAGGGAACTCACAATAGAATAAATAGCAGAAATGCATGTCTGTCTTAAGAACTGTGCTCTTAACAAATTGAGCAGGCTCCATTTCATCAAATATCTCAACAAGAATTTCTCCTCTCCCTCTCTAAAACAGAAGTTTTGTCAATTGCAGCAGAATCCATCTGTGGATGATCTGTTTGCCTTTCTAGTGCAAACCAGTGCCATGAGTTGAACTAGAATGAGATAGAGTCAAAACCCTCAAAGATTTTTTATCAGTCACAGTTTATTCCTGAAATGGGGTGAATTTGAAGCATTTCTTCCTTATCTGGTGAGTTTGTTAAGGAATTCTCTGAATCCAAGCTAACAAGTGTACCTAGTCATCTTAGCATGTGCTCTGTCAATATAGGGGATTTAAAACTATTGTAGAGTACCTTCAAAGCCATCCCTGAAAAACTTCCAAACCCTGGCAATCAAAGATTCCTCTTTCTATCCCATATATTCTTAGTCAAAGACATTGCTTAGCTAGCACCTGAGATTTTTTACAAGCTATTTATCTTTGACAGTGTAACAACACTGATCCCCACCACCACCACCTTCCTTCCCCCAACTTTCTCCTTTCTTCTGACCTTACAGACAAATTTTGCACAGGTTGACAATGAGCAACACTACTTATAACACCCTTTCTAAAATAGATTAACAGACACACGTCTGCCTCAATCTTGGGAACTGAAGGAATTGATAGCAGACACCTGGTTCAATAGCTGAGGACCAGTTGGGCATGGAAAGTAATCATCTTACCCCATAAATAGTGAGCAACACAAGGCCTCTCTTTAAGCTTTGGTCTATTGGTTAGTGACACTGTATTTATAGGGAGGTTGAAGCTAGATGATCATTGTGGTCCTTTTCAACCCTAAGCTATTCTATGCTCTCTTGCATGCTAGCTGACTGTGTAATAGGATCTTCCCTGAGTAGGGATGCTTTCTGGTGTTATGCCTACATAAAGGTCCTTTACACCTTGACATCAAGTTGCCTTTCTAATTCAGATCCTTGGTAAGTGACTAATTGCTTATTCTAGACTTTCTTAGCTTCCCTAAGAACACTTCTTAGATTAGTAGTTTTAGGCTTTCTTAGCCTTGCTAAGTTCTCAACTTAGGTTAATATTGCACATGTAATCCCTTAAACTGTTGACAAAGCCTAGGTCTAGGAGTGAATTCAGCTGCATCTAGGCTCAATGCTTACAAAACAATGTAATGCTACTTTGCAGTATGAACCATGTGTCTGTTTCTGGGTCTGAAGGTTCACTTATTTAGACTCACTTTAGATCCAGTAGCATGTCTGATCTATGCTTACAGGTGATCCTTTTGAGAGTTTATGATTGTATTGCAATAATAAGAAGCAAAGAAAAATATTTGAATTTTTGCATTGACTTCTTACAGCAGTTTACCTGTAAGATAGAATGTGACTGTGGCAGTTTATGCAGTGTGCTTTTGATGTGAGAAAACTATAGATATGTTTAAGTGTCAGGAAAAAATGGAAAGTCAAATAAAATAGGCAGTGATGATAGATTCTCAGCATATAATTCTCACAAGTTTTCTGTGTCTACTAACACAACAGAGAACAGACAAATTAAAAGATCTTTTCTACTAATCCAAATTACCTTGCAAATATAACTAATTTAAGAGGGGGGCAGGGGGGTAGAAGAAATATCTACTGCATGTTACTTAAAGAAATGTTGCCATCAGTAAATTAAAAATGTATGACTGGAGCTGCATAGCATCTGCCTACCTAAAGCTGCTTCTGTAGGTAGTGTGGGAGGCCAGAGAACTGAAACAATGGACCACAGATCATGTAAATTGTTCAGACTTGTACATTTAATACTCACATTATTTTTCAAGTCCTGGAAATCTAAGAATGAGGTTTTATTCTTGATGGTATCTCCACTGTTTAATTTCCTATTGCTTAACCCTTGAGTTACTGCTTGGTAATTAAAGTTATGTGTAGCTGTATGGAAGAACAGTTATTCAACATTTGTTCAGCATTTATTTCACCCCTCTCTTTATTGCTGTTAATACTGGGAAACAGGTTAAAATGAGAGAATATATTTAATAGAATGGAATGGATTTTCTCAAACAAACCTTAATTTTATGTACTTTTTTTTTTCTGGGTCTTTCTGTTTTCTAGTTCTAGTCTAAAGAAGAAGGTGAGCTTCAAATAAAAGAGCATGTAAGTCAAATTGAATGAGCTCTGACTAGCCTTCAGTGTCCAGTCACTTACCCAAGAACAGACCTTTAAGCTATCTATACTTATTATGTTTGCATGCTAAATTACTATCAGCTCATGTATTAAGATTTCTTTTGAGTTTCCTTTCTATTAATATGAGCAGGATTTTTCAAATACTTTTTCTTGTCTGGAGTGGAAGCATTGTATCCTGCTACTTACTTGGACTCTGGTAAGAGTCCAACTGACTCTTAGTTGACAAGCCAGTTCTAAGACTGACTTGCATACAACTTATCATAATGTCATGCTGAATTACTACCAAAAAAATAGCAGAATATATTTGTCTTAAACAACATGCTCAGTTTAAGGGCCCAAATCCTATCTTCTTCAGCAATAAGACAGCTTTTACTCTTCCTAATTTATCACACTGTTCAAGATATCTGTGTCTTGAGTTGTCTATCCAGGTAGGATTATTGGAAACATCTTTTAAGGATGGTCTTAGCCAGTAGGGAAGAAGATCATGGTTTACTGAGGGCTGTCAGATAAAGATGAAGCTGTTTGATATCTCAGATCATGTGGAAAAAGTCAGCAAACAGCATGGCTCTGAGTGAGAGCTGTTTGAGCATGCTGTTCCCATCTGCCTATAATCACTGCTGCTTCCCTCAGTGGAACATTTCATACTGCAGGGTTGTGTTGATCAGCAGCAAGTGGCTGTTACAAAAACTGGTGTCTGCTCTGGCTCATTTCTTTTTAAATTGGCAGCAACTTTGTAAAACTGTTTATTTTCCTTTGCAGGCACATGGATTTTAAAAGGAAAGGTTGCTACACTGTCCTACTTGATAGAACTGATTTCTGTTTCAATAAATAATTATTCGTTATACTTTCTCCTTTCTTCCACTAACTCCTCAGTCTTCTCTAAAGTATTTCTTGTGTAATCTTATATGTTGAAGAGACACGCTAATAATAATATATATATGGATCTCTGATAATTATTTTAAACTTAAACACAGTCAGACACAGTTAGCTCACACAGTGATTCCCTCTGCAGTTCCCAAACATTAGCTACAGTTCACCAAGTTAAAAGTTATTGCTGGTCTATGCAGGTGAACTCAAGTTTATTGAGCTTCTTACAGATGGAGTTCATCTAGCAGCTGACTGGAGAAACAAACATTGATAGCTGGGATCCCATTCATGATGTGACATACCTCTGTCTCCTTTGCCAAGATATGCTTCATGTGATAAATAGATTTTCTTTTCTATAGCACAAAAGTTAAAAATAATAATAATAATAATAAAATCATACAAAAGAACAGGCCATGACCTGTACCTTGTTTGTACCTCTGCTGCAACTGGTAATATTCCTAGTGATAAAGATAACGCACAAGTACAAACTGTCTTTAAAGAAAGCTCCTGTCAGTTAGATTTAATCAGCTGGAAATTTACATTGTGAGTTAATTATGCCCTGGGGTCAGTCTGTCTTACAAAACAGAACTACTTCTGCTCTCTCAGAGATCAGCAAAAGAACAGAATAGCATAAATGGATTAAGGTACCACTTCTGAACCGTAATTAGCAGCAGGAGAAAAACTTGATCATAATCATAATTTACCTTTCTGTTCAATAACGCATTGAACTTGGTGCTTGAAGGTCTTTTCCATCCTAAATGATTCTATGAAAATCAGAGGAAAGATTTAAATGAAGTCTAGTTTTGATTTGGAATATGTCCTGGAGTTTTTTTTTAAATCTGGCAGCTAACAAGCTTTCTGTCAGGAGTTATTGTTTTTTTCCTATGAATGGCAACTAGAATGAGATGCACTGAGATTCTGAAACTCATAAAGAATGGGTTAGAGTCCTTGTTTGCTTCCTTTCTTTTCCAGACATCTGGCACTTAAGTGGAACATGGTGCAATTTATTACAGACAGTATACATTTTTTTAGCAGAGACGCTGTGAGCATCTTAATGCTTCAGTCTGAATCAGAACTTGGGCAATATGTATTTTTTCAATGTAAGTTATTATTATTACTCCCCTCCTATAGTAATAATAATGTGTTAATATTCATTGTTTACAACACATTTATTGTTAAATGTAAATGCAGTTGTTGAGATAGTTTATCTACCTGCTTTTCTTTTGGAGCAAAAAACACCACTTACTCTAATATCAGTGTCTGTTATTACTTCAAAAAGCAAACTGCTAGAGCTACTGTGGATGAAAGAGTGGTGGAAGAGGCTATATGGTTAGACTGTTCTTAGTAAGTGGCAGCAAAAAAAGACAATGCCACCTGCATGCAGCTGCAGTATTGAGCTGAAAGAGTCCCATTTCAGTCCACAGTTTCACTCATGAAGACTTATGTGAACATTATGCACCAAGGGAGCTTTTAAAATCATGACCATCCATCAGTTACAAAAACCATCACCAATGCTGCAAAATTTTGCATGCATTTAAACAATCTATTTTCTGAACAATTTAGGAGCAGACTATTTTTATCTTCACAAAAATCAAAGTTTAGGACTTGGAGTAGCTGAGTATGACATCATATTTTTGGATCATGGCAGGATTTAGAAGAGCAACTGGGCCTTCTCCAGTGCATGTTTGGAGATATGATTAAGGGTGCTGGCCCACACCTGGAAAGGGATGTTCTCCAGAAGCAGATGAAGACCTGCTGCATGTGGAAGGAACTCTGCTGCTAACAATTAAAACTTCTCATTGTCACTGCTGCTATCACTCTGTCTCCTGTAATGTTTGAATAAAATGCTTCCTGGCTGCCTGCGTGGCCAGGAGGGAGAGTCCTTGTCAATTGGAATGTGAGCAGCCAGGCAGGAAAAGACCATTTTATATTAGAGACTGTAATTGCAGGTGTAGAAACAGACTGCTTCCTTCACTACCGAAGCTGCACATAGAAATAGATATTTGTTCAGTAGTACTGCATGACTCTTCTCTATTCTTTAAAACTTGTACCAGGCACCAACACTTATATATATATATCTATTTCTTTGTCAGCAGTAAGCGATTTGTTATTGCGAGAGAAAACATTGCATTTAGCTTTACCTTAGTGGGAATACTGGCCAGTAAATTCTTCCCATTTTCCTTTGTGATGTGGGGAGAGGGAGCAAGTTTGCATGTGATGTTACTGTGGTATAGAAGCCATACTGCTTTGACTGCTTTGACGTTATTGATGGATGGTGTCTCTAGATGTCCTTACAAAGAAAAATTGTACTAGCTTTGTTAAAATTATTCTCCAAAATTTGTACTAGCAATGCAGATGGCTTTTCTGTCATTTTTCTTGTCATGTGTGAAATGAGTCCCTACCTCACTGACTCCAACTGCTCATCTGTGACCGTTTCTGTTGCTTTATGTGATGAAAGGCATAAAGACATGCTGTGGCAGCCTCTCCAGAATATAACAGAGCAGAGTAAAAGCACAAGTGTGCCACTTTGGTTGAAAAGCTGTATTTTTTTTTCTCTTACCTGTTTTCCAAATCACCAGCCTAATTACTGTTTACATTATAAGATTTAGAAGATTTGTTGTAAGATTTTACTTTTGTGCTTTGTACTACTTAGTATGGATGTCTTCATGCACAAAAGTATTACTCTTCTCTCTGACGGCAAATTACATCCTAAAGCATATTTAATTGCATTTAAGCTAAAAATCTATGGGTTGACAAACACTGCAGTCACAAATTAAAACTCCAGGCAGAAAAAGCAGCATCTTTTTAACCATTTAGTTGTTCCAAACTGCTAAAAGTGTAGCTTGTGCTGGTGTAGTGTGTAATAAACTGTCGGCAGTACCAGACCAATGCCAGATCAGGCTGTTGACAAACTAGGACAGTCCAGCAAATGTTATCTGCAAATAATGCACGACTTCTCCCTTAAGGAACACCTATATGGCACACATGCGTTTAGGTTTGTCTAAATATATTTTGCAAATATCAATTTTACAAACCTTAATGAAGAACTGAAGCAATTCTGGGCTCTGTGAACTACAAGGAAATGCAGTATTATTAATTTGCTAACAGGTACAGAGTCTGTTGTGGCACAAAATGAAATCTTTAGTATGTGACTGCAGAACCGCACCACCAAAGTAAATAAAATTCCTCACTTTTTGGAACTAACATTTCTGTTAAAAAATAGGAGATTTTTTTCTATCCTCATTATTAACATATTTTTGCAGTTGCACAGCTGTGTGACTGTATAAGCTAGTGACAAATTAGGCCAATGTATCAAAATATTTCCTTCCATGATTGCAAATGTAACAAAAATATACCTCACCTAAGATGTTCAGAGCAATGAAGGCCCTTAAATATCTGATTGCAATGTAATTAATTTGCTCTCAACCATAAGCAATGTATGTACAAAATCAATACTGGTAATTAAACACAATAGGAAGGTTTATGTTTGTAGATAATCTTATTTGTGCTTTTATCTTTAAATGTTCCTCGCGTTTCATATATTCCTTGTCATATTCGGGGGCAAGAGGAAATAACAAATGAGGTAATAAGCATTCTGTTGTGCAGCAGCAAAGAGTAAAAGCCCAGACTTTTCTTCTCGTTCCTACTTTCAAGAATGCTTTTAACTTTATCCTAACTTTTTTCCTGAGTTTTTTATTTGAGCTTCACAACTAGAAAAGTTATTGTGCTGATTAGTTATTAACATTAACCAATGCATCTCCTTAATCTCTGTTGTAAGAAACAGATTTCTTGCCACTTGAATAAGTAGAATTAGGGCACTAGTGTCCTAAGAATTCATTTGGTTGGCTTTTTATTTAAAATCACTTCTCTTCAGTCATTGTTAAAGCTAGTTTAAAGGAAGACAAAGCATTTTCCATGTTCATTCAAAAGCTGAGCACCCTACCTTCTCAACCAGCTCCACAAAGTGCACCATGTAATAGTAGCAGAGAAGTACATGGGCTTGGCCCCAGTGCTCATCTAAACTGTCAGGTCATCGATCAGACGTAATTAAAATTAAGAAGATGTGAAGCATATATGGCATTTAGTTTAGAAAATTTCCCAAGGCCAGTGTGTTTAGGAATCTAACACAATACAGCTGGGAGTCATCACGTTCCATTTGGCATTCATGTTCATTGCCAGAGAGCAAGCACACTGGTTTGTTCTTTCAAAAAGAAAGCATAGAGAGGAGTGGCAGAACATTGCTATTTGCAGTCTTTTGAATCATGTCTACATGCATTCAGTCTCATCTCCGCATCTGGTCCCTAACAAGCAAGTTACAGGCTCTTCCAATATGCTTCCATGTTAAACCAATGTCATCACAATGCAGTGCTGAAGTGAGAAAAATAAAGAAACTGGAATCAAGCACGATGCTGAACTATGGTATTTGGGATGGCAAATTGAGAGTCAGCATGCCTGTCCTCCACTCCTGCATCAGTAGCTTATTCATGCTGTCTTGTGACTGCCTCACTCAAAGCCCAACTCCCACCACTGCCTCCTGCAGACGCATTCTGTAACAAAGCAGCATCTGCTTATGTACATTTTGTGTAGGATCAGATTCACTGTGCATACTCAGAGGACACCTACTACATGGAGACCTGCAGGTGAGGCAGAGAAAGGAAAGCCTGTTTTGTGGTTCATGCAAAGTGTGTAGGAAGGAGCTGTCAGGTCCTGTCAGTGATGAGATGCAGAGGCACATGGCCAAGGCTGTAATGAAGATTAGTCAAATTTTCATTTAATAAAAGACTTTTAATGCCTTTCAGACAAGGTAGCTTGGAAAATCAATTTTGGATAAAGTCCTTCTTCAGAAGCAAATTGTTTTTTTTTTAAATCTGTACCTAATCACAGAATCACAGAATCATAGGGGTTGGAAGAGACCTCTAGAGATCATCAAGTCCAACCCCCCTGCCAAAGCAGGCTCCCTACACCACGTCGCACAGGTAGGAGTCCAGGTGGGTCTTGAATATCTCCAGAGAAGGAGACTCCACCACCTCCCTGGGCAGCCTGTTCCAGTGCTCCGTCACCCTCAGCGTAAAGAAGTTCTTGCGCACATTCGTGCAGAACTTCCTATGCTGAAGTTTCAGTCCATTACCACTAGTCCTGTCCCCACATCATAATTCAATGTCATAATTCACTCTAGTATTACATATGTGTATTCCATCAATACATTTTCACTGCAGCATAAGCTTAACTTCTTTGCTCTCTCCGTTTCGCAAAGAAAAAGGACAGGGAATGTGACTTATTAATAAATCACTCTGGGAAGATAGCTACATGGTATAGGCTTCACAAAACAATATCTCTGCTTTTTCCAGTGGGCGGCATGATCTGCTAGGGTCATGGGCCCTCAGACTGGGGTCAGCCTGAGGCAACTCTCTTTAGTATCAGTCCATTGTTAGAAGCTACTTTCTCACCAGAAAAAGGAGAAGCTGCAAAGTGCAAAACAATCTTCCCACTTCTGTCTGCATCATGTTCCTGACAGAGCCTGGTTATACTTGAAACTTGAACATCAAGGTTGTTCACAGACCATGCTGGGGAGCATGTCATTTCAACCTGTCTCAGGGAAGGATCACGGCACCTCAGAGGAAGGGTAATTTTGAGGCCTCGCAGTGTGCTGGCAGGTTGGACTGACATCCAACAGTGTGCTGGCAGGTTGGATGTGCTAATCAAAATGCTAGTATAAAAGCCTAGCAAGTTTTGTGTTTTTTTTCATTTATTGATTCTGTCTTGAAGGGGTGACAAATATAACCATGGGTTTGTTGCTTAGCATCCCAGTGCTCAGTATATTGGAAAATCAGGTCTCCTCTTACCTACATTTTTGCTAAAAAGAGACAGCTTAATCTTTTTGGACTCAAAGCCTGTACAACACTTCCAGATGTTTAGGTGGTCTGTAGTCTGATAACTCATCATTTCAAATCTTAAGTCAAATATGCATTTTTCAAGTCCAATAATGGCAAATACTAAAATATCATTAACAGCCCAATAATAGTCTTAACTGAGTTCAGTGTTTTATTGCTGATTTACAGGAGAACATGATAAAAATAAATACTAATATTCTAAGTACTGACCAATTCCAGGCTCCAGTTAAAAGTGAACAGGCCTGAACATCTAATAATGGCCTTAAGTTGTACCAGAGAAGGTTCAAGTTGGATTTTAGAAAAATTTCTTCTCAGGAGTGGTAATGCACTGAAACCGGCTGCCCAGGGAAGTGGCGGATTCAACATCCCTGGAGGTGTCCAAGAAACACGAGGAAGTGACACTGAGGGACATGGTGAGTGGGCAAAGTGGAGATGGGTTGATAGTTGAACTAGATGATCTTAATGGTCTTTTCTAACCTTAATTATTCTGTGATTCTATCTGACATTTTTTAGGTAGTGGCTGTGCAGCAACCAGCTCTAGAAATCACTTAGTTTAAAATGTAAGTTACTCAACAGTAATGACTTTGCAACATCTGCCTTCTTTGGAAGATCATTGCTTTTGCTGCTGTCTTTCATTTTATTTTCTCTGTGATCTGGTGTTAGCCAGCCCTTCTAGTTTTGGCTAGTGGTGTATTCACTGTTCCAGGTCACTAACAAGTAAAGAGAGAGGACTACAAATCTAACCACTTTCGAAGCTCTCATTCTCGTAGCAAACTCCCACCTGATTCTTTACTCTTTCCCTTTTCTTTCTCTAAATATTAATAAGTTTTATCTCACTGAATATTGACTTGCTCTTTGAAAACCTTAGACAGTAGCTCTGTCTGAGATACTGCACTGGAGATACCCACTGAAAAGTATTCAGTGCAAACTTAACCAAACTTCCAGCACAGCTTAACCACATTGTCTCTCTCTTCCCACATCCCTTCTGATGCAATGTTCACAAAAGCATTAATCAGGTTTGTTAACCAGGCCTGCCCTTTCATAATAGACATCAGCCTGAGCATGAGATCTGTAGCTAATTTAGCAGAAAGAGACCTTTCAGAGTATGCTGGAAGGCCAATGAAGTGTATAAGCATGAGATTAGAGAAAGAGACCCATGCTGAAATGTGAGAATGAGGGGGACCTGCGTGAAGCCTTTGGCTGAGCACCATCACTGTGCACACTGGGTGGGAAACCAGCTCTGGCATGAAATGATCATTGCACTACTTAGTAGTGACAGGGAACTCAAGGATTTTTGCTTGGCATTTATTTAAAGGAAACGAGAATAATCCATTTTATTTTTCTACAGGATAACACAGGACTCATCCATACGCATCATCTTTTAAGTGCTCAGATGTAAGTTAAATATTTAAAAAAAAAAAAAAATATTGATGTGCTGATGTAAGGCAATTATTTTAGATATGCAGAGAAGGGGTTTATGGGAGCAATTAGCAGGTCAGCCCGCCAGCTCCACAGCTGCTAGACCTGTCAGTTTTAATGTTTCAGCAGGAGATAATTTCCCTTACATTGAGAGTGTCTGTGAACAGGGAGACCAAGAGTTCTTGTTCCTTTCCATTATTTAATTTTTTAAACAGTGTATATTTCTTATGGGTAAAATACTTCCAACCATTCAATCACGGCAGCCTGTCAGAATGAGCTGCCCTTCAGGTCTCACATGAGATGTACGTTAAGGCCATGTGGGCATGAGGGTGAGATGATGTTGGTTGGACTTGGTATTGAGATAGACTGAGCTCTGGGGAGCTGCATTGGCCTGTCCCTTCAGAAGATGACTGCCAGAGAAATGTTCTCCTTGTGGCATCTGCCCCTGCAATGAGAAAGCTGGAGAGGTTGCCACAGAAACTGTGCTTCCCAGAAGGTGATTTGGGCTGATTTCTTCTCACCTTTCTGTCCCTGGTATGGCCTGCCTTGGAACTGATTTGGCAACCCATATACATGCTGCTCTGCCCTGTACCATGGAGACATCTTACTGACAAGGACATAGGAAAGTTGTTGGACAGGCCAATATGTTGGACCTAGTTTATCATCTTATGGAACAGCAGAAATCAGGTCTCTGGTCCTGCTGGTGATGGAAATGATCCATTAAATACAAGTGCTTGCATTCAAGCATATATCAGTACTTGGAACTCAGGACTGTCAAAATGAGCATACCCTGAGATTCCCTGCTTTGAGTCTGAGAAACGTATAATGAGATGATCTACTGCTGAATAAGCAAAGGAGCAGAGACAAGTTTCTGCATGGATAAGAGATTTGATATACATCCACGCTACCTTCACACATTATGTGCTGCTTGCCCAAGAGAAGTGGAATGTAACTGCAGATGGCCTCACATAATCAAGAAGAAAATTTAGGGAAGTACCCAGATTAAGAGATACATATTTTTTTCATTTATATCTTCTAACAAAGATTTCTATCTTATTGAATCTTTGAATGCAGAAATCTTTAAGTGGTATTACTGCACAATTAATTGTCTGGAACATACTTACTGAAAACTAGAACTTATCCTACAACATTGTCCTAAAAGTTGTTACACATTTGCAACTAGATGGAGTAAGGTCTTATTTCACATCAAGATCAGACCATTCTGAATTGGCCCCAAAGACAAACTTTGTGTTTTGCTCTTCTCTGTGCTTACCGTGTAGCACAGAAAATTAGTTCACAATATGACTTAAAAGATATGCAAACAATCACTTTCAGTACACTTTAAAATTTATCTGTGGGGAAACAGGAACTTGTTTGTAACAAAGCCTTAAATCTCTATGTTCTCTGCAGCACTGAATATATTTCTTTGATCCAGCAGATGCTTGAGGTAAAATTATACAGTTCTAGGAAGCAGGCATCTAGATCTAGATCTAGATCTAGATCCTGCCTAAGCAGGAAGCTGTTCTTCTCCACATAGATTTTCCTCATCTACTTTCAAAATTTGTATTCCTTTGGCTTATGCTTATGCACAGATTTCTTAAATCTAATTAACTGCTGTAAAAAGAACTGTTGTTAATTTCCATCTAGGTTAATTTTCCCTTATATTGTAAAATACTACAAATTAAAGATCCTTATCAACTTTAAACGTTATTATTTTACCAGTTCTAACTATGGACAGCTATGGTTGACTTAGCTATATATCATTTTCTGAAGCTGTCAGATAGCTGTAACTACTCTTAAGCCTTCCTTTCTTCTGGCAAAACATCTCATAGAAATAGTGCTGATCTGCTAGAAATAAAACTTCATTGCTATCCAAGTATATTAACTTCTGTCCCTGAACGTCCCAGTCTAGAACTGGAGATAGAAACAGCAAGACAAGAGAGATGCTAATTGAGGTGCAAATGCCTACAGACAGTTCCATTTACTTTGTTGATTCAAATTTCTTAGCTTGGTGTCAGTGATGCAGTAGAAGAAAGAATTTATGTGGCAGTGAAGTTGGTGGTGAGGTGAGATAGTATACTCTGTAGAAAAACAATGTGGAATGGGATTTAGAATCAGGGCTGGAAAACACAGATATACCCCAGTGAAAACTTCCTAACTCATACTTTATTAGAGAAGTCCTCATTGACTTTGTTATAAATTTTGTCAGAGTAGGGAAAGTCCTCAATGAATACATAGAGGTAAAGGAAGTTATGTGACTGCTTTGTGATAAACACAGGCATTAAAGCTTTTCCATCCTTGAAACAGCTGTCTCCCAAAGAAACATCAGTATGGACAAAAATACTAAGTACAGCACAGGGAGTAAGTTAATATACAGTAGCAAGACAATGTCAGCCAGCAACCATTCCTAAAGTATTACAAAATTACTATTTCAAAGTAGCCAAGAACATTTACAATGCTTCATTTTAAAACAAAACAGCAGTCATTATTATTATCAAAATCTTCATGTTTTAAAGCTGCATACTTTTTTAAGAACAATGCACTGATGTAAACTATAGGCAATTCAAATTGAGCAGTGTAATCCTGGGTTTATCTGTATACCTGTTGTCCATCTGCTTGAATATTAATGATTTAAAGACCTGAATATTATATCTAGATAATTTGTATATATGAAGTAACATTTTTAGAACTTTATCTCAGTTTTTCTCTGAGATCTGTCTTTCTCTAAGTGGTCAATATGGCATATACCATTTCAAATACAGATATTCTGCTCCTTCAATAAGGTGAATGGAAAGCAGACATTAATAAAAGAGACCTCTGACTAAAATTTCATTCCTCTGAAATTTTCATGTGGGAAAACAGTTAGTGCTGCCATCCTGCATCTAATTTGATCTACTTTGCAGATTAAACACAATGGAATTTACAAGCATACATATTTACATTGCAAACTCATCAGAACTAATATAACAGGAGTGGAAACACAACACATCTCCATACAGATCAACTGTGCAGATCTTTGGTTAATTCTTCTGTTTCTTTCATGGTTCTTAAATGGGAAGCACAATATACCCAGTGCTGGTCATCAGAGTTTGGGTCAGTTTTGAAAGAGAAACTTCATAGAGCAATGACCCTCTGCATGCAAGAACAGACAGTGAGCTGCAAGGGAGATAAGGCAGAACTGAATTCAGAGTCTGAGAAATCATCAATGAGAGAGCTCTGAACAAAGGAAAATAATAATGTGAGGAGCTGAAAGAGACAGATGCTGGGCTTGCAGCCAGCTGAACTGCATCACTTACCTGAAATATTTTTGACAAGTTGTCAAAGAGGGCTTGACCAGCACTGACTTTGTGCTTGACACCTCTGACCGTGCCATTTTTGCTGAGGATGTTGACTCGCTTTGTACCAAAACTCTTCTCTTTCGTGGCTCTGACTAAAATGAGTAAGTCATCCTGCTCATTTTCATTTTCATCGCACTCAGAGCCACCGTGCCCATTCTGCTGGCCCTCCACCTCGCTCAGCCGGCTGGTCTGGTCAGTCTCTGAGCTGCTGGTGTATTCAGAGTCCAGTGAGTCGGTGGCCTCCCCATCAGCATAGACCTCCTTCAGCACCCGGCCGCTATGTGAGGATGCCACACGGAACCGCACTTTCCTTGACAGCCTCTCACTTTCTGCCTTCACCTCTCCCTTGAACATGGTCTCTTCCACTGATATAAGCAGTTTGCATTGTTCCAGGGTAGTGCCCATCGGATCTGCCAGTTTGTCACGCTTAACAACAATACCAGCGCTGTTTTCTTCTGATGAGGATTCTCATATTAAGCCAGAGAGGATTCCCAAGAACCTACGCTGCTATTCAGCAGTTAATAATGAATGTGTTTGTGCTATGGTTACCTTTAAACTAAAACCTGTAAAATGATATCATCAATTAAATATTAAAGAGCCATTGTGTAGTTTTTAGCACTAAGGAAGAAAGAGAGAAAATATATTATTTGAATAAAAAGTCAGAACTGTACATGTTAACCCAGACAAAGATGTCCCGGGAATTTGTGTAAATGCAATTTTTGTTTGCTGAAGAAGGCAAAAAGGAAGAGTTGTTCACAAGATATGTAGATGCACGGCTGTTCGTGCATGTTACACCTGAGGTGAAAATTGTCATCCTGAACACAGAAGAGGAATCGGTGATGGAAACATCTTTCATCACTACACTTGATTCACCTACCAGCCGTATCTCACTCACAAATGTTTCCTTTTTATGTCAACTTACAGCAATTAGGAAGAGCCATGACCTAGTATTCTGTGATGCTGGCCTTCTCACAGACTGACAGAGAAGCAGAGAAACAATTAGTCACAATTTCCTACAGAATAACACAGTGATATTAAAAGGAACTAAACCACTGCTATTATCACACAGTTACCATGGCTCTATTTTCTTGTTTTTCTCAAAGGGCTTCACCAAGGGAATGTGAACAAAAGGAGAAAACTAATTAATTGGGGCAACAAGCGGCAAACAAAGAAATGAAGGATTGGGTGGATTCCACAGTAAGGGAAGCAAATTCTGTCACCACATCACACCAAGTCATAAGCAGAGCTTGGAGCAATATTGATCATCCTGCTATAGGTGTGTATATATAATATAAATGCTATAGAAACTTTAGTTTTCCGTGTCTATTCAATATAATGTAGTAAAACATATGAAGACAAAGCACGATGATCCATACTTACAGTGCTTTACTTTCGTTTTCTCCATTTGAAGTAAAATGCATATCATCACCTAAAGCAGCATCAAAAACCACATTCATTTCCCACTTTTCTGGCAAATGTTCTCTATGCACTCTCTATAGCTTCATTTCTCTCCAGCCTCATGAATAATGAATGGCATCCTGAAGCCTGAGCCCCTCAGGCAAGAAATGAGTCCCTAGATGCTCAGCTATCCCAGAATGATAACACATGAGCAGCTGCAGAGCTTTGCTCATCTGAGGAGGCTTTCTGGGCAAGATTTTGGAAATGTGAGCTCCAGTCATTCAACAATTAGATAGCAGTTATCGTAGCTTTCTTTTGAACAAAAGACATTAAATGCTGTACTTCAGCCCAAGATTGCACTTCTTCAGAATCAGTTATGAAATCACTTATTTTTCACCTGTAAATCAGGAACATAATTTATTATATAAATTATATAATTTATTCTAGCATTAGTAGTTGCCACACTTCTTTCAAAAAGGAAAGGTCACTATATTATCAGCTATATCTATTGTCAACTGTACTATTAACTACATTAGTTTGCTACATTATCAACCAATACTGTTAATGGGGGGGGGGGGGAAGAGAAGTAAAAATAAGTTACTGGAGTTAAAATCAACTGCTATTCATCTTCCAGAGAATAAAAATGGTCAGTACTAATATGGCATGCAAATACCTTCTAAAATTCATTTTAGGGGGATGGATTGATACTCACTGTAATATAGCTGCTTGCCACGGGATAGCAAATACTGTTCATTATTACTAAAAGCTGACTCTGAATTATGAGCATTTTGTAGCAGAATGATTGTTACAAAATATCTTTTATGCAATTACTCAAATAGGGCCAGAAGGCACCTAAATAAAACATTGGGCCTGTTGTCTACCCCAGAACTGGCCATATCATAGTATGATGTGATTACCTGAGTGATATCGTCTTAGAAATATGCTGAAATTATCTTTTTCCTACTCTTTATTTTATTTTATTTTATTAATATTATTTAAAAAAAAATACAAGTGCTTTGTAATGAATTGCCACAAATTAAGAAATCTGAGTTTCTATAACAGAAATATTTCGCAAAACACATTTACAATATTTTTAATCTCTAAATGATGCTGTGTATTTTTAACATAGAAACCACTGCACTAATTGCAGACAGTAAGAAAGCAGAAGATTTGATGATATCTAAGTAATTTAAAAAGTTAATGTAGCATTAAAGAAATGTGGAATTAATTTGTACAACATTTTAAGGATACTTTAAATACTGTTAATAACTTGTTCTCTGATAGCAGGAAATTGGCTTGCCACTTAGTTTCATGGCATTTCTATTATTCACTGGAAAATATGTTTGTGTCAAACGACAAAAACAAACTGTATGCAGGTTTTTCTCTGTAGGAAAGCAGGCAAGCACAGTGGAGAATGCCCCTTGACAGAGGCATTTACACACAAAGTTTCATCTTGACATTCCAACTGCATATCTTTTCTGAGTAAATGTGACTTTGGGGGCAAGTGCTGTCTGCAGCCACTTCTATAGCGCCGGTAGTAATCAGAAGCATACTGTTGTAATCTCTCATTGTTAATGTACAAGTAGAAGAACAGTTGTGAGGACAGAGATATTTGAAAACCTGGATTTCCAGCCTCTTCTGGCAAGTGGGTTGAAAATCTGAGCTTATTTGTTCTCTTACAAGGAAATCTTGTTTGTGAACTACAACAACAAGAAAGGTGTAGAGATTGCAAAAGTAGACTATCTGGATCATAAATGATAAATATACTACAAAATACTGCAGATTAACTGCAAAATAATATCTTTACTATAGTGAAGTTCATAGGGACACACTGAGCGTACCCAGGTACCCATCAGAGTCTTTTGTTTGTCAATTACAGGGGCTAATCAGAAATACTACAAATTAGAGCAGACTGAGCACACTGTTGCTATTATAATGTTTAATTAGTCATATCAAAGTGCTTTATGCTGCTGCTTCATTCACTTTGTAGATTTTATTTAACTTCTGTCAAACAGTTTAGAATAGTGGGGCATCTGTGTCTGTATTTGTTTGCATTAGTGAGCTGGTTTGTTGTTTCTTTGATTTACATAATGAAGTACTTAAACAAATGAGGAAATCAACACAGGTGTCTAGGCCACATACAGGTGCACAAGGAGTAAGAGGACACATGGGATCTCTCCATTACTCTTTTGCCATGGTAACAGAAACCCTTCATTTCTGAGCTTTTTAGGGAGATATGTTATCTTTAACTTTAAATTTATGGGTATTTCAACATAGTTCTTTCACTTCTGCTCTTGCCATGGTAGATTTCTGTAGGAGCCAGGCTGCTGAGCTACATTCAGAAGCAGTGGTTCATGAAAACTTTCTGTCTTTATGAGGGAGATCCACTTATGCTGAAATCTTATATTGTGTACTTACTCTGGGCAAAGAAAAATCATTACTTAAATCTGCTGAGTAGTTAAACCATACAAGAAACAGGCAAGCTTTCTTCTTTAGGTGAGCTTGTCAAATACCTCTAGCCTACTGGCCGCAGTATAAGAGTAATAGCTGGAAGATTTGACCTATGTCATATCTCTGATAACAGACAATCACTTATTTTGTTTCATGTAGCCCATCTAGAAATTCATTGTTCATACCTCCTACCCCCTTTTTTTTTTTCTCTAGTCTTGTCAGTGGTCATCGCAGGATAAATGTTAGCTGTCTTTCCGGAAGACTTTCCTTGTAGTTGGCTGCCAAAATCTCTCATGGCTGCGAATTATAGAGATCTCTGATATATTTATCTCTGTGTTCTGGTTGTTCAGGTAAAAACTGAGAACACGCACTGACATTTCAGGAGGTTATTTCCATTTTTACTGTAACAATGGGGATAGCAGACATGATTCGTGTTTCAGGAAGATGAGGAACATTATAGCAGCAATTTGTGGAGGAAAGAACAATTGTATTATGAAAAAAGTATACATGTGGAAAAAATACATCAGTTCAAGTGAGATCAGAAGCATGTGAAATAAGAGGAAATTGTTCTGTCAGATTGTTCCCTGGTATAATCAATACTGTAGCTTCACAGTCCTTTCCATTCTCAGAGCTTCACATAAAACAGCCTTACCAGCAGCAGAAATACCAGAACCCTGTCCTGAGATGCCTCATACATTTATACATTTATTTCTCTTAGCTTCCAGTAGGGACATGGACTGTGCACTGGGTCTGTTGCAGAAAAGTAAACGTAACACAAGTAGTGGGATTAAGAATCCAGTATTCAGTTATGGTAGAGTAAAATGAGAGGAAAAAACTAACACAGGTAAAATTCAGTTTGGAACTACTCTTCCTGAAACTACAGTTTGTTAAGTAGCCTAAGTAAGTTTTTCATGGTTGCCTTGTTCGCAGACATTATTTCTGGGTAATAACAGCTATATAATACTTAAATATAATTCTAGCACACTTCTATCATTTTGTGACTCCTAAATATGTATATGCATACTTATACTAGATGCAAGACCTTATAGCACATATAAATTAGGCGTGCTTGGGCTACCTGTTGCTTTCAGTATTCTGTACAGATTTCAGCTAAACTGTTGCATTCTGCATCGATAACTTTCCCTGTACTTCTAATTGGATATGGTGGCCTTCCCCTCACTTTACTATATTCTTTTCAGCAGCTGCTGAGTCCTAATGCTGAGCTGTCAGCATTTCATCAGTGAGTGACTTTATTTAAATGTTCTCTTAAAAGGTCCTTGGAGACAATAAAGATTTAATTATATAGCTTTACTGGGTTTACTCTGAGATGCTTTTAAAGAAATGAAAGGGACTTAGAAGTACTGAGAGTAGGTTTCAGGATTTTCAGATTTTATTCTTACATTGAGAAAATGTTTTTCAGGTTGGTTTATACCAATTGGCTTCCAATTGGTAATATGTGGGTTTGGACTTTACCTTGGAGGGAATCAGTGCTGTCAACACTAACCCTTTCTTATCCAGATATACTCTTCTGCAGTGATATGTAATATGCTACTGCTTGCAGACTGTGTGGAATTTGTTCCTGAGCAGGCAAATATCTGCTAGAATCCTACATCTGACCTGAGGCATAGGTCCTGCATACCTCCCTCAGGATTTCCAACAAATAGCATTTATGAGATTTCATGCCTTTAAAGCCTTTTTACATGCTTTCATTCATGCTTTTAAAGCCTTTGACACTGTTCCCCACAGCATTCTTGTGGAGACGCTGGCTGCCCACAGTTTGGAAGGATATATGCTCTTCTGGGTGAAACACTGGCTGAATGTCCAGGCCCAAAGAGTTGTGGTCAGTGGAGTTACAGCTGGTGGATGGTCACAGGTGGTGTTCCCCGGGGCTCAGTACTGGGGCCACTTCTATTTAACATCTTTATTAACAGTCTTGGTGAGAGGATTCAGTGCACTCTCAGTAAGTTTGTGTATGACACCAAGTTGGGAGGGAGTGTTGAACTGCCTGAGGGGAGAAAGGAACTAGAGAGGGATCTGAATAGACTGGACCAAGGTAAACTGTATGAGTTTCATTAAGGCCAAGTGTCAGGTTCTGCATTTTGGTTGTGACAACCCTATGGGCGTGGGGAGGAGTAACTGGAAAGCTGATGGAAAGGGACGTTGTATTGATGGACAGTCAGCTGAATATGAGCCAGCAGTGTGGCCAAGAAGGCCAGTGGCATCCTGGCTTGTATCAGGAATGGTGTGGTGAGCAGAACTAGGGAAGTCATCCTGCCTCTGTACTTGGCACTGGTGAGTCCTCACCTCTAGTACTGTGTTCAGTTTTGGGCACCTCTGTACAGAAAGGACATGGAGGTGCTGAAGCAGGTCCAAGGAAGGGCAACAAGGCTTGTGAAGGGCTTGGAGAATATGCCCTATGAGGAGTGACTTTAGGAACGGGGGCTGTTTAGTCTGGGGAAAAGGATGATGAGTGGAAACCTTATTGCTCTCTTCCAATATATGGAAGGTGTTCACAGCAAGAACAGGGCAGGTCTCTTCTCACTGGTGGCAGGTCACAGGTTTAGGGGCAATGACCTTAAGCTGTACCAGGGTAAGTTTAGGTTGGATATCAGGAAAAACTTAGCAGAAAGGGATGCCAGGAGCACTTGGAATAGGCTTCCCAGGGAGGTGGCTGAGTCACCATCCCTGGATGTGTTTAAAAGCTGCTTGGATGTGGTGCTCAGGGACATGATTAAGCAGGGGATCGTTAGAGTTAGGGTAGTTTGGTTAGGTTGTGGTTGGACTAGATCTTTAAGGTCTTTTCCAACCTGAGCAATTCCATGATTTTATGAAACATTTTATCAAACCATGACACTCAACAACTACTATTAATTTAGAATCTTTGTTTGCATCTCTGGCTTTCAGAGGAGAAAATCATCTTCAGTGTTTCACTCCTATCAGTTTTTTTTCTCCTTAGAAAATTACATCATTACTGTGTGATTGTAGACAGCAGATACTCCAGAGGTAATAATATATAGCAATGCATCTTAGCTTTTACTTTGCGTGTGGGAATAAAAGTGATGAAAATAAGACAAAGGACTTTCATTTAGGTACATTATTACTAGAAAATGCTACAACCAGGGTCTTTCTGTGGACTTCTTTTATTCAAAACTTGATAAATCCTTGCTTGCTGTTTATTCTCCATTTCTCTACATTATTTTTGAGGTGGGGAAAAAAAGACTACAAAATTTCATGAAGTTGTGCAGTTTTTATCTTCAGCTGTGTACACTACTGTTCACATATGTAACAGCAGACTGGCTCCTATATGAGGAAGGTGATCTGCCTACTCTGATTTTTCTGTCTGGCTTCTAGTTGACAAGCTCAGAGCCTGGGCTGTTGTGCTGTTCTTAACTGAAGATATGGTCAGTATCAGTATTGGTGAAGGAAATATTTCTGCGTGTACAAATGTAAAGAAACCTGGATGGAAAACAAAGAATAGTGTTTCATACAGTCATCAACATAGCAGTATCACATCAGCTTCATCTTGTTTAGCCCAGAGGAGATTTATTAGCTGTGAATTCCCAAAGTTGATTCTCTATGAGGCCAAGAGGCAGAAGGACCATAAACAAACACAGAAGAGATTGGACTGGGGTGATTTCTCTACTTCAGTAATCAATGGATATGCCTAGAGGTGAACAGAGAGAGGCAGCAGAGAATCTGGGCAACGGCTTCCTTAATGGCTTAGCTAAGTATGAGAGGCATGAGTCTCTGAGTCATTCAGTCTCTGCACATCTTGGCCATCCCTCTGGGATCAACTCACCTAGTCTGACCCAGGCAAAAAGCAAATAACATCTACAAATGGTCCTCTGTGACAACTAGTGAAATCATGCTTATGTGGAATGAAACTACTGCTTTACACTGACAAATGAAGAGCTTAACCTGTGTAAATGAGGGAGAGGGGAGGAGGTGGTTTGCATATGGTCACAGGCATGCTGGGGGGGATACAGGGCCCTAACATGGTCAGTACAGGCAGAGGGCAGCCCAGGGAGGCGTATGTGGTCAGTGGCACTGTCAGAAGAGGGGGCCTTCCTTTTCTGTTTGCTAACATAAAAGCGGGTACTTCTGGATACATAGAGGAAATAAAAGGTTGGGAAGACATATAGCTTCTTTTAGCACTGCAAACTTCAAAACACCTTGCTAATAAATGATATAGCACTACCCAGTTTTTCCCAAAGTCCAGTGCACTGCTGAAGCTGTAAATCCAGCTTCTACTTTGCAGTCTCTTCTTTAGGCCACTCATTTGGTATTTAAAATATCATAATGGGGAAAAAAGTCAAGCACTACTAGAAGGTTATGCATGTAGCATAGTACTGGGGGGCGGGGTGGAATAAGATGCCTTCTTCTTTAGTCACCCTGAATCTCCTTATAACCAGAAAAACACCATTTTCTGAGCTGAGCACCCAGCACTCTGATATCTGAACAATTTAATGCAGTGGTTTGTACATTATAATGAATCACACATCTTCAGTCACATATGCTTTTGTTGTGTTATTATCATTATTTTTATCTTGCTGCATTCTTCAGGAAACTAGTGGCACCAAAACAAGTATGTTATTCTAATCTTGTTTTCACTTCAGCTTAGATTTTTCAGTGCTTAGATTGAGCTAATTCAATTTACAGGATCATTAACCAGACTGCAAAGGAAAGGCAGAGACAGAGCGTCTCGTCAGGAATCCTCAGTGCCAAAACAGCCCCTGAGTTTTACAGACTCAGGAGTTTCTGGCACAGCATCCGTCTGCTTTCTCTCACCTGAAATCCACAATAAGATCCAGCAGGTAGAGATAGTGGCAAAGAAACCAATAGCAAAATTGTAATGCTTTCTTCTCCAGTCAATATTAAATTGTATGTGAATTTATTTATAGGTTTCCTGGTGAAATCTCCACAAAGAGACCAGGATTTCATTTTACATGGTGGATTTGAATTACAAGTATTTGGAAATCAAAGTAAATGTTTATTTCTATAAATACTTGTCTCAATCTCTCTAAGGGCTGAGGGGCAGTAACAGCATTCAGCACTCTGATAGCAGCAAGGCATCCATGTCCAAGCATGGAGACAGCTGTGCCCTGTGTCCACCAGATCCTTTCTGTGCATCCAGCACAAGTTATTATTAACCAAGTGGCAGTGACACCTTTCAGTTACAAGTTTATTCACCTGGATGTGAGATTCTTTAATCTATAAATTGTTTACCTAATGAGAATGTCTTTTGGTTTGATTGGGCTTTCTGTAACTGTTTCCCATTTCTTATTTCTTTCCTCCACAGAGTTGAGAAGAATGCTGAATTACAACACTATCTGAAGGATGAATCCTTCAGCTGAACACTCTTATACAAATGACTTTCATTTCCTTTGTGGTATACATTCATCAGAGGTAAATTCAAATGCGTGCACACTTTACTACTTTCTTACATCTGAAAGACGTATTCACAAATGCAATATTTCAAATCGAGACTTTGCCAAAGTTCAGTGACAGTCTAAATAAGTTCAGAGGATTTCAGATCAGCCTGACATTGAGCCCAAGATACTGACCACCACACTGCTGTATAATTCATTTAGATGTTCAGCTGTAGTCTCCAGTTAATAACACACAGACACACTCTTTTTTTTTTTTTTTTTTTTTAACATAAATAGAGGCCTTTATGCCAGGCAGCTAAATGCCTACTGACTAAATGTCGCCTCTTTGAATGCGAAGATATTTCATTGTCCAGAACTGTTCCTGGAACACTGAGCAGCATAATGATCCCTGATAAAACAGGCACCTGGGATGGCTGATACCACAGGAGATTTTCATAGTCGCACACAAATTCTAGAATCCCATTGTAAAGTAATCTACAAAGATTTGCATTTGTTGGACTCAAAATGTCTTTTCTACTGTTCTGCTATCAATTCTACTCCAGGACAGGTAATTTGTGAGGTTTCCTTCTCAATTTTTTTCTGCATCTTATGTTTTTGGGTCAAGTTATTTTCTTTGTTTATTTTCAGCAACAAAACCCGGATAAGAGTGATACCTGAGTTTACCTTTTCAAGAAGTGAAATATTTTAGTAGTTTAACTATAGCACAGATATCAGATTTATTTGTTTAGCACATTCCAGATTGCCACTTAGATCTCAGTCACTAACTGTACTCCCTAAGCATTCAAAAATTCATGAGTCAGGTTCCCTGAAATCTTCACAATGGGTAGCTATTTTACTATTTGAACGTGTGTACATTTCTTTTCCTCTCTAATCCTGTTATTGCACTCCTTTGATGTTTTCTAACCTTGTCCTGCATCAGCATGGAGAGAAATCTTATTTTTTCATAGAAGCTGAAATATTCACATAATCCTTGTATATTAGTAGTTGTGCCCAGCACTGTGTCCAGTCATGTTTCAAATATCTCCACATTTTTTTCACTCTTTTGCTTAAGAGCACCAATTATTGTAACACTCAAAGAAAATGTGCAACTGTGCAAGGATTGCTGAGTCTGTCCCTTGGGGGGATTGCACTGAGAGACATACAACATTTGTCACTCCTCCTGAGAATATTCAGCTGCAGTACATCTGGTTATGCAAGCTAGTGTCTAAATCTTTTAGCAATCTGTTACACATCAGAAGTTATGCTCTTTAGTAAGAAGAGATGCAGAAATTGGGTATCTGCCAATTCAGCAACCACTTGCATACAAAGATTTCTACTGATAGTTGTTTCACTGTATTCCTATTACAGTAGTATGTGAGTGTCATGCTAGTTTTTGTAAAATAACTTAATGTTTCTGTGAGATGAGTGTTTTCCATCAGTTATCCCCTTTGCTTACCTCTTGTAGAGCTACCAAAGCCAGCCAAAAAGTCAGCACTCGAAGCATTTGGGCTTTGGGTGATTTTAACAGACACTGGACCCAGCAGCACCTATGGTCTGCAGGGACTTAATTAGCCCACCTGACATTTTAATGGCAGCAGTTTTATACTTCATTATGAACCAGTTCAGTACAGATCATTCTCAGAAGGATTCCCATGCTGCCTGCTACAGTGGCAGATGGGATTTATGAAGGTGGTTATAAATATGACATGGATGTCCACGGGCAAGAGCAGGAACACTCTGATCTTCAGCAAAGCAACCATGTATGCTGTGCCATGCCCTAGACCTAATATAATGTTGAGGCGCTTGACTCCTACTGAGAACAGTAAGTCTCATTGATAGGAGCCTGAATATTTCAAAGCCAGTAAGTCTGGGATCACATACCGCATTGACTAGAAGTGGTGCCTGCTGTTAGCTTTCAAATCACCATCCCAATCTTTCTTGATGAAAGAAATTGAACTCTAGACCCCCTACCAAATCTTATTTTTGCTGTTTCAATCATCTTCTCCTTTAAAAATATCAGCAGCCTACCAGATTAAAGTACACAGAGAAGGGAAGGTCAAGTTGCAGAAGGAGGCCTTTTCTTCTCCCTCCCTCAGGCAGCTTGACACTGAAGTGCAACAGGGGTTGCAAACAGGGTGCAGTACAGAAGTGAGTTACCATTTACATAGGCAGATAGGATAAGGCTCATGGCAGGGATTCTAAGAGTATTTTTGTTAAACTTAAAATACTAACTTTTTACAAATATTAATCTGTGAAATTTGTTGCAAAAAGAAAAAATACAAATAATCAAAGAATGCCTTTCCAACTTTTTACTAGCTCTCTATTACCATAATTTGTCCCTTTAATTCAGATTCATTATTTTTCCTAACCAGGATGTCACTTTACATGTAAATTAAACCTATAACTATGGAGAATATTTTAAGAAAACACTGAAGTTGAAAAAGGTCACAAATTAGTGCATCTCTGATTATGTTTCTTTTTCTTCAGTCATTTCATAATATAGAACATGAGAAAATAAACCACAATGAATGTTTTCAGACTTACGAAATTTGGTATATAGTAAGTTGATACAGTTTACCAAAAAAACACGATCACATTACTGAAAATACATATGTACTGTAAAATTCAACGATGCCAATGATCCTTTAAAGCGTGGTATTAACATATTTTGTGTGTATATCACAACTTCTTTGACACTTGTTCAAACATTTGACAAAATATTTACATATATGGTAGTGCTGCTGACTTAGTACCATATTTGCCGTCCTTGCACATCTCTTTCTCTTTCAAACCTCACCCAGGTTTCTTCTAGCTTCCTAGTCAGCGTTATCCAAAAATAAATTAGAAAGATTAACTATATAAGTGATTCTATTAGGAGAACACATTTTGTAATAACCACTTTTCTAAATGCCTTTTAATTCAATTCAGTGTTGACAGCAGATGGAGTAGTCAGGATGGAAACATTTGCATATTGAGCAAAGCTCCTCCAGTCCTGATTCTGATTTTTTCCATTGCTCTGAGCCACTGCTGGTTTTGCTTCCCATCCCAGCCTTCTCACTTTGCTCACTTTCCTTCTCTGCGTGTTCCTTAGTGGTTTCTACACTAGTGGTTCTTTCATAGGAAAATAAAACTAATTAAATTTTCTAGCTTGTAATCTTACAGTGATAGTTATTTGTGTTCAATAAATTTCTTGTTTATTAACTGCATATAAGAAACACAGAGTTCCTCTGACTGGAACAAAGTAGATCACAGACTTATTATTTCCTAATATGTTTTCAAACTATGCAATCTGCTGTTTCATGATCAATGGATTGTGGAACGCAAATAAGTGATTTCATACCTCTCTGATTCCCAAAATGATATAGTTCTATTATACCAGAATTATATCCTCAAATTGACTGCACAGCTGAATGTGTTATGTTGAGAAACACAGATAATCCGAAAGTGAATTTGCTGATATTTTAACAGTTCTTTCTTTTGAATTTGTTGATTTAAGAAAGCAATCTGCCTTCAGCATTTCCGAGATGCCCATACTTGTGGGGAAGAAGTATTTCATTTCATCAGGGCTTTTTCATTGTTAATTCCTTTGCTGGAATTAAGCAAGGACCAAAGTTTATGCAAGGATAAGAAATTACAGGATCTTCTGAAATTGTTATTGAACTGAAGTAATGACTGCAATTCATACTGTTTAAATATCTAATAGAGAATTTAGTTTAATCAGCCTGACATCGCAGACGGGCATATTTGTACCTAGGGCCAACAGTGAAAAAAGCAGTTGGTATTTATGTCTTTACTAATTTGTTTTCCTTTGGACATTGCTACTTCAGAGGTCTAATTCTCCCCTCAAGCCTGCAGTTCTGAAACATAATTGTTGTTGTAAAACTGAAGCAATTAAGTATTTACTGATTAAGTAATATATTTCAAAGAAAATAGTTACCTAATCATTAATGTAATTAAGAAAATAAGCATTTTACTACTATTGATTTAGTTATATTTTGCATAATTGTTGCATGCAATTATAAAGCTGTTAGTTATCACTCTACTGTTCTGTAGGTTTCTATAAATTTCATATAGTTACTATTTGATGTACAGCTTTATCACCTTCCCTGGGCTGCAAGTTCATCAGCCTTTACCATTCCTTTTGGACACAAATCTGAAAGTTAGTTCAGCATTTTGCCAGAGAACTCTGTACAGCATCCATGTGGGTGAATCAGCATCTCAGTCCACCAGTCATCTTTGTTACAGTCTGTAGACATTTACAGTACCTGTGTTAGAAGATTGTCGTGGGTTAGCCTAAAATCTACCTGCACCCATGACAGGGGGGCAGTCGGCCCGCAGGCCGCTGGCCCAGAAGGAAAGGAAAAACAGGGAAAAGGAAATAAATACAGCGGCAGCGATCTAAAGAGGCACACTATTTTACTAAATACTATATCGGAATACAGAATAACACAATATAATGCAATATAATTGGAATTAAGGCTAACAAATCAAGTAAAATAAGAGAGAGCGAGTCCCGAAACCGAGAGGCCTACTGTAACTCTAGGCGAAACGGCTGGAACGCTTCCACACACTCCCCCATGGCTGGCAGGATTCAAGAGAACAAGTCCAGCACTGAAGTGAGATTATATAGTCCTGGTCATATGACTGACCGTGGTGCTCCCTGGGACATGTAGTCTTCTTTCTGTAAGCAGCAGATTCGTCAAAATTATCTATGCTTAACATGATGTTATGATGTGGAATACTGATAGCAAAATTACAAAATTGCAAAACCATGACATTCCACCCCTTATTCTACATCATTACATTATGCTTATTATACACACACACACATATATATAGTCGTGAGCAATCAGCAACCTTATTTTCTTAACAATTTATATCTATTTTCATGCAAATCTTTAGGCTGAAAATAAAACTCCGTAACTTAACACACTATTATTTGCTAAGTCGAGGAAATGGCAAAACTGCCAGAAAGAGGAACATGGTGGAGGGAAGAAAGGGAGAAAGGCAGCACTAGCAGGGTATCCCCCACATCATAGTGCACTCATCCTTTCCCTAAGCAACAGGGCCGCTGCATGGAGGACTTCTTGGACTGTCCTCGTCTGTCTCCATCAATCTGGATGTCAGGCAGGAGCCCAGAGCATAAGCAGAGCGGAGAAGCAGACCAGCATCACTGCTGGTGGTATGGCCATCCTCCAAGTCATCCATTCCCTTCAGTGGAACAGAAGCATCAAGGAGAGGCTCAGCAAGAAACTCCCCAGCAGGTGATCACAGTATCACAGTATTGTGCGAGTTGGAAGGGACCTTAGAGGTCATCGAGTCCAACTCCCGGGATTCGAGCCCTCTGTGTAGCAGAGCGGCACTTCTACCACTTGTGCCACAGCGGGGATTCGAACCCAGGCCTCCGGTGTTGCAAGCGGCACTTCTATCACCGCGCCACCGGGGCACACGATTGTGCCAGCAGCTTCACATCCTGGCCTGGAGAGTTCAGCTCCAAACCCTCATAGGGGAACAGTGAACCCAGGCCTCGTGGCTGCGGGATGACCCCCCTCACTGCGGGGTGGCTCACTTGGCACATCCACACCATCTTCACCATGAGCTCCTGCTTCTTGCCCAGGTGACAGGGATAGGAGTGGAACTGCTGGGGCAGTGTCTGGAGTACCATGCCTCCATAGAACTTGCTTCTCCAGCCCTAATATGGTATTTCGGGCGATAGCATGGGGTACTGGTACTGCGTATGTTTCAAGCCACCCAGTGGTTGCCTCCACCATGGTGAGCACATAACGCTTACCATTGCGAGATCATGGCAAGGTGATATAATCAATCTACCATGCCTCCCCATATTTATATTTTTGCCATCGCCCTTCCCCCAAAAAAGTTTTCATCCTCTTGGCTTGTTTAATTATGGCGCATATTTCACAGTCATGAATGACCTGAGCAATAGCATGCATAATTAAGTCCACCCCTCGGTCTCTGGACCACTTGTATGTTGCATCTGTTGCTTGATGGCCTGAGGTCTCATGGGCCCATCGAGCTAGGAATAATTCAGTCTTGTTCTGCCAGTCCAAGTCTATTTGAGCCACCTCAGTTTTGGCAGCTCGATCAACCTGATGGTTATTTTGATGTTCTTCAGTAGCCTTACTTTTAGGCACGTGAGCATCTACATGGCGCACCTTTACAACAATGTTTCTTATTTGGGCAGCAATGTCTTTCCACAGTTCAGCAGCCCAAATAGGTTTACCTCTTCGTCGTTGCCAGTTGTCTTGTTCCCACTGCTGCAACCACCCCCATAAGGCATTTTCCACCATCCATGAGTCAGTATAAAGATGAAGCATTGGCCACCTCTCCCGTTCAGCCACATCTAAGGCCACCCCTCATGCCGGACAGCCGGGCCTCCAGTGGGCTGGATGGGGGCAGTGCAGTTCTCCTGCCCCATGGCCATAGCGGTGGGTGCCTGCTCAGCCTGGAAGCGCACCAACCCCTTCCAGATATGGAACAGACCCACCGGGAGAGCTGAGACCGGTGACGTCCGCTTGGGGTTGCGCTGCTCCGCTACAGGCTGCCTCGCCTGGGCTCGGGAAGGAGCTTTGCTCTGACCGGAGGTTGTTACACTCAGACTGGAGGGCGTCGTGCTCAGACTGGAGGGCGTTGCGCTTGGACTGGAGAGTGTCACGCTCGGACTGGAGAGTGTCACGCTCGGACTGGAGAGTGTCACGCTCGGACTGGAGAGTGTCACACTCGGACTGGAGAGTGTCACACTCGGACTGGAGAGTGTTACGCTCGGACTGAAGGGCATCTCGCTCAGACTGAAGGGCGTCTCTCACAGACTGGGGTGCGTCTTGCCTGGACCAGAAAGCATCAAGTTCGGACCGGAGGGTGTCACGCTGATATAGGAGGTCATTTCTCTCAGCTCTGAGACTCTCTATCTCAGCTTCAGAAACTTTTTCCCTCTCTGCCTTTTCAGCTCTGAGACTCTCTCTCTCAGCTTCAAAATTGAATAAGGCCCAATAGGCATTAGCCAGGCCCCAAATCATTTGTGCCTCCTGAGATCTGCCTGTGCCGCGACATTCCTGCCTCAAATATGCGATTAAGCTCTCAGGATTCTTCAAGTGTTCAGGAGTAAAGCTCCATGACACTGAAGATGTCTGCCTTTTTAAAGTCTCCTCAAAGTCTCTCCACACTCCCTGCCACTCAGTATTCTCTGGTTCTGGGGAAGACTTCCTCAGAATGTTATAAATCCAGATACTGAGTGAGATTAATAAAATAACCAACAGTATGTTCAGGGAAATTAACAGTGTGGTCAAATGGGCATTCAAAAACTGCATAATGGATTCAGGGAAGGGACAAGGAGCATGCAGTCCTCTGAAAAGCAGTTTTACAAGCAGTTTTAACAGAGCACACATTTTTTTTTCCTCTCTTCTATAACGAGATAGCAGAGCTAAAAGTTTACAAAATATTCTGGGGTATTGGCCGTCCGCCTGGACTTTCAAGGTCAAGCTCCCAGGTGCAGAAACGTAAACTTTAGATAGCTCCTTAACGAAAAAAAAACTCGTAGCTCTGTAAAAGTTAAAGGAACAGCAGGGAAAACAGCAGCTTTTGCAGTTCTTCCCCACTTTTGCCCCTTTTTGCCCAAATTTCTTGGCAATTTGCCCGCATTCTCCACCAATTTCCTGTCGTGGGTTAGCCTAAAATCTACCTGCACCCATGACAGGGGGGCAGTCGGCCCGCAGGCCGCTGGCCCAGAAGGAAAGGAAAAACAGGGAAAAGGAAATAAATACAGCGGCAGCGATCTAAAGAGGCACACTATTTTACTAAATACTATATCGGAATACAGAATAACACAATATAATGCAATATAATTGGAATTAAGGCTAACAAATCAAGTAAAATAAGAGAGAGTGAGTCCCGAAACCGAGAGGCCTACTGTAACTCTAGGCGAAACGGCTGGAACGCTTCCACACACTCCCCCATGGCTGGCAGGATCCGAGAGAGCGAGTCCAGCACTGAAGTGAGATTATATAGTCCTGGTCATATGACTGACCGTGGTGCTCCCTGGGACATGTAGTCTTCTTTCTGTAAGCAGCAGATTCGTCAAAATTATCTATGCTTAACATGATGTTATGATGTGGAATACTGATAGCAAAATTACAAAATTGCAAAACCATGACATTCCACCCCTTATTCTACATCATTACATTATGCTTATTATACACACACACACATATATATAGTCGTGAGCAATCAGCAACCTTATTTTCTTAACAATTTATATCTATTTTCATGCAAATCTTTAGGCTGAAAATAAAACTCCGTAACTTAACACACTATTATTTGCTAAGTCGAGGAAATGGCAAAACTGCCAGAAAGAGGAACATGGTGGAGGGAAGAAAGGGAGAAAGGCAGCACTAGCAGGGTATCCCCCACATCATAGTGTGCCTCCTTAGATCGTTGCCGCTGTATTTATTTTCTCTTTCCCTGTTTTCTTTTCCTTTTGGGATAGCGGCCCTGCAGGCCGTCTATACCCCTGTCATGGGTGCCGGTAGATTTTAGGGTAACCCGTGACAAAGATTTACACTGCCTTTTGTTTCTAAACTGATTTTATACCTTATCCTCAATTTACTCTATTTCCAGATCCTTCTTTTTGTCATTCTTGCACTTTATTTTCTCTGTTGGAACTTTTTTCCCGTGAGCCAGAGATGGACAAGATAATTTGGTTGAAGGCACATTTGGATCCTCTTCAATTTGGAGGGCAGTGGACTTGTTCCGTAGCTGTAAGCCTTAGGCAGGGTCAGAGCCCTCCTCTTGCTGCCAGAAGTAACCAGCTTCTATGGTTCCCCTCTCCATAAGTTGTGCATACCTCAGCACCATGGGTGGGTATAGCTTGCTTCTCTTGAAGTTCCTGATGATCTTGGACCTTGTCCCTGGAAGGTCCGCAGGCTCTTAAAGCAGAATGCACAGGCTGCTGAGCAAGATGTCCCCTCTATTGTTTGTCTCTGTTTGTTTAACTTGTAGGATTAACCTTAAAAGTGATTACTGAAATCCAGTGCAGTTCACAAAGGATCTTTCTTAGCACCAAAAACATCTGGCCTTGCAGTTTCTTTTTGTTGCTTGTTTTTTGTTCCCCAGTAGTGATATTATATTATAGTTTGTTTATATTCGCTACAGAATACTGAAACCTGGAGTTGTTCCATTTATTTTTCTCTTGGACTGTATAACAAAAGATTTTGCAGAAACCTGGCTAACCTACTGATCTCTGAAAAAGAAAACAGACGCAGGAATACTCTGTCTGTAAGACAGAGTAGCCTCAGACTTTGCTGTCCTTAAGCTCTGCAGGTTTCTTTTTTTAAACCCAAATTCTTTATGGAGCATCCTGTATGTCAGCCTTAAAGTCCTATGTTCATCAATATTGCCTTTCTGTAGGCTGTCCCCATTAATCACAGTGGTGATTTTCTAGTGCTAAGTGAAATCTAGGGTGTTGACAACACTTAAAATTTCTCCTACAGGTTATTTGTAGTGCAGACGGGATCAGACATCTTTCTATCCACCATATCTTAGGGATATCCATGATACAAAATTACTGGTATAGAGCAGAAGTAGCATTTGCACTTAATGTCCAGCAGCACAGTTTGGTGGTTGTTTGTTTGTTTTTTTACATTCTTCTATTTGCAGTTCATTCATTAGCATCTTTGCACAGATGGGAGAAAATTAAACAATAGTCTGAGGAATGTAAATATGCTGAGGGCAAATAGAAACCTGTGGAGACCTATAAAAGGAAATCACTGCATTCTCATTCTTCATTTTATCAATGTTTTGTTTACTATGCAAACATAGGAGAAGCAGAGGTGATAGGGTGTTTGCTCAGGACATATTCATCAGTGTCTGTCATTTTGAGGTAATTAGTCTGCACTGTACCTCCTTTGGAAACCATAGCAACTCTACAATAACTTAATTACATTCTGATTATGGCATAATAAATAATAAGCACCACTGCTGAAATATACTAATTAGTGCATTCTTAACTGCCCGACTACTGTATACAAATGCACTGTCTGTAATTGGTTTCTTGATTAAAAGATGTTTGCAAAACGAAGAAAGATTTAAAAAGAGCAAAATTTTGAATGACATCAGCCCTGGATGAAATCAGAGAAAAAATTCAATTAATTGAAGACTGTAGGAATCAAGTTAATATCAGTCAGCACGGTTCAATGGGAAATAATAAGTTTTGTCAAGCAAGACCAACTGCATCCATCAAGAGTGTAATTTTTGTTGATTAGTAACTAAGCAGATAGAATTCACATGGTTCTGTAAGGTATTTGACGTACTGCAACATGGCAAAGGATGACCACAAATCAGAATTATGGAGTATGAATAAAATATATTGTAAAAGATTAGAAAGCAGCTAACAAATCTAATAAAACAACAAAACCAACCAGAACAACAAAACCAAACAAATAATTAAAAATAAATAAATAAAACCAGCCTCAACATTCATGGCTTTTACTCATCTAAAGGTAGGTTTTTACATCTAGAACCAACAAATACCAACTATTCACCCAGCCTAGATGAGTCAGAAAACAGCAAATCTGGAAAATGTTTGAGTATTCCTAGATTCAGGAACATTTCTCATTTGCTGGAAAGCTAATACATACTGTGGAATCTGGTACTGATAAACACAGTGTTAAGCAATGATAATAAAATTCAGATGAAAGCTTGCCTGCAGGGAAAGAACTGATTCAAGACAGGAAGAGATGATCTACAGCAGAAAAATGCGGATGAGCTGCAGTGCTGGACAGAATACCAGTTAGTGTTTGCTAAGCTAGTACTGGAAAGTCATATAGCTGCACAGTACAAAACAAGCCCAGTTAAGAAGCAAGGATTATTTTTGCTCTGTCTTCCTACTTATGGTTTGTGCAAGAAATTCAGCAGAAGGTTGCTGTACAACATGAGCGCATACCAGTTTGCTCAAAGACAGACCAGGGAGCACTAACCAGGTACAGTATCCCATTATTTTGACTTGACAGTACTCTGCTGAAAATAAGATGGGGAGGTAGGTTTCTAAAATACCGTGGGATATGAGTAACTGAAGCCCCAGGGTCATCTAGGTCCTAATACCAAGATGGATGCATCTCAGGAGGGGTTGGTATCAGTACAGGAAGAGATAAAAGAAACATAATGGCCTCAACAGCCTGTGATGCATGTGGTACGTCAAAAGAAATGAACCCAAACAGAGCAGATGGATCTATGATTTCATAGGAACTTATTCTCCTGATTCCCAGTCTGTGACTGTCACCATTATATCATCATTCTGTGGAAAAACAGGGCAGTGTGATCAGTGAGTCCTGGAACAGCACAAAAACTGAAATTGCTCTGTTTCACTGAGTATTAAATTAAGGACATATTTCAAAATTACATCAGTTAGTTGTAAACAGCAAAGTCTGAATTCCTCAATAATGCCAAGCTGAATTCTGAAATTTGCAGAGGAAGTAGAAGAAATTTATCCAGCAAACCATTATTTTTTGAGAGTTAAATGAGAATGCTGTTGCCATGCTTTAAGAACACCAGGACAAAACTTCTTTTCCTGACAACTATATTAATTTTGTAAAACAATAATACAAAGCATCATACTTATACTTCTCTTATCCTCTCCAGGCCTGCCACTTTATTTTTCACCCACTATTTTTTTCCTAATTCAAATATGACTGCATTGTTTTCCCAACCCCCTTAGAAGGAATGTATTCATGAAATTCAGTGCAGGTAAGTATTCAAAGTGGTGGCTGAAATCATTTGTAACTTGGTCATTATAATGCCCGTTCCTGCGCTTGCTGAGGCCAAAGCTGGGCCCTTACTATAACTCTAGCACGCTTCTCAGACTGTAAAAATAACGTTACAGATATGAAAGAAAGATATTAAAAATACTATCATATCCACTAAAGAAGAAAACTATTTGTGGTTCAAAAATGTATTGATAGATTATGTACAAGATAATCAGTCATTATTCTCATATCCATCACGATTCTCACGTGGTAAGTGAAATTAATCCAAGGCACAGGCATAAGCACAACTACCTTTTTCCTATAGGAAGCTACAAGTTATTTTGACTGAGCATTAGCACTGTACCAGAAGATTGCTCCCAAAAAACAGGGGAAAGCAATCACCAATAAGGCCTAATTCCATGCTGAATTCAGCTCCACTGGCACTCACTGAAAGATGCAGGAAAGTTATCAAGCAATTTCTTGCCATTCTTTGGTAGCCAGTCCTCCCTGTAGAGATCCATCAGAGCACTTCTGTGCTACTGAATTTAGCTTTGGAGCTGACATAGATCTCTAGAAGCTTTCCCATCCCCTACCTCTTGGTACTGATGCAATACATACTTTCTGCCACAGGAGGGTATGCATCCCAGTAAATAAACGCGAAGGAATGGCTACTCTATCACACCCTCTCTTCATCAACTCTTGGTTAGGGTGTGCGTGTTGGAACTAAAATCCTGGAGTATTGCATTAAAGCAGCAATATCAGAGGCCCCCCAGCTCTGTGTTAGCAACATACACAGACACACCACAGCACTGGAGTTCTTAGGTTAAAATAGTTTCTTGTTTTGACAAGGTGACCATGATTATTTCACAGTCTCAAGCAAATGCTGAGACAATGGCTCTACATTTACTCCTGAGAAAAGCAGTTTGATGCAAACGCAACCATTTCATGCAGGCAAGTTGGAAAAAATTTGCTAAATCAGTATTTAGCTTTTCAAATCCTGAACAAACTAAAGGGCTGCTATTACCCATAGTTCAACCAGCTTGAGCTCAGATTTAAGGAACTCACTTCCCCATACATGCTATAGATCGGTGTATCTAGCTGTAGAACTCAATAATCTGTGTATTTTTTTACCAGTTCCCTTGTATAAGCATACAGCATTGTTCATTTTCAGATATACCAGGAGCTGAGCACAAAAATAACAGTAGCTGTGTCTATGGAGTGGGTGGAAATAGGGGACTGAAACAATTTCAGAATTAATAATGGCGTGCTATTTTAAGCACTGCTACTTCATACTGATTTCAGAGAAAGTTCAGAGTTGTTTAAATACTTTTTCAGATGAGCAATGCTAACTGCAGAAAGCAGCTCATGTTCTACACAGAAGAAGGAAAGGACATCATTGCTCCTTTTCACTTTCTTTTTTTTCCTTCTTTCCCAGTTCTCTCCTTTCCTTACTTCTTCTTCCATTAGGAATGGGAGACTTGTATTGTCATGTGACAGGTATGAACTCAGTAGCACTAACTTAATAGCCAGCATTCTAGTAATCATCTGAGCAGCGGGCTATGACTTGGTTCTTACAAAACACTTCTGGTTATGTGCCCAGTACTGCAACTGTTCCAGATTAAGTCCAGCCTGAACAGTTCAAAGGATCTCACCCATATGTATTCTAAGTGAGAAACTTCAGCAGCTTTACTTAACAGCCATCAAAAGTCACAACACAGAAATAATTTCAGATCATTTACTGCTTAGACAAACTGAGGTCCCCCCTGATGACTCCAGTTAATCAATAGCATCAGTTAGTAAGTTCAGCCTTGTGTCCAAGAACATACAGATAGGTGCTAGTTACCCTGGCTCAGACATTTCTAGGCAGCATATAAACAGATTTAGAATACCTGAAACATTAGATCAGGCCCAGTTTTATTGGGATAACTCCTACCAAAGATGCAGCTACAAAAGACCATCAAGATAAAGTAAGGAGCTGCACCCTATGCTTCACTGCAGAAATCCATTTCTGTAAGATCCCATGTTCCCAGCCTGATTTCATTCTGGCTTTCTGGCCTAGATAAAACACATCAACTAACAAACCAACCCCATTTGTTTCCTTATGGTGTGACACAGTAGGTATCATAGCAAGTGCCATTAGGAAATGCTGTCTAAATATACAAAGGAGGGTTTCTGAACGCCTTTCTGTTGGTCAAAAGTAAACATAAGGAACCGCAGCTACCACCATGAACAAGAAAGCAAGAACATCAGTGATCTCATTTCTAGTTGTCAATGTCTCTTTCTCTCTGGTTTGGGTTTAAACATAATGCCAAAGAGAAAGGCCTTAACCTTTGTTTATACAGACTGCTAATTCTGTGTCCTCTCAGCAGTCAGACTGTAAAGGCTTGAACATGTAATGTGAACAGCATCTTTTCTATTAATTATCTAATTAAAAGTAATGGTCCTGTAATTCCTATGATATATGCAGCCATGTAACTGTCACAATCTGACAGTGCTATTTGCTAATCACTGATCCCTCTTCATGAGTTGCTGCTATGATACTATGTAGCTGACAATGACAGAAGCAGCACATGGCAGAGAAAATTCCTATTTTGAGCAAGCTTAGTTTTGTCCCACCATGTTTCAGATATTTATTTCCATCTGGAAATAAATAAATAAATAAATAAATAAATGCAACTTTGAAGTAAGTAATTCCTTTTAAAGATTAACTAGAAATTCTACATAACACCAGCTTTCAGCCCTATGTCATATTTGCTGAGGTCCTGCCACAGTCACAGGGGGAACATGCTGCATTTCTCACAGCCTCATTTGATGCCTTGTGCCCCTGTGCAGAGCCAGGCATTGTGCAGCCTGCTGGTTGTCCTGATGTAAGCCAATGAGAACATTCTGCCAGAGCACATTTCAGGGCTTCTCTCTAATCCCTGATTTTGCTAGTCTAAAATCACAAGCAATTTCCATAGCCCCATTAGGCGAGGTATTTCAGAAAGCACTGGCAACCTATGCTGTAATAATGAGGTCTTTCATCAGGAAAGTCAATGAATAATTAATTCTAATTAAGTAGCTGATATACACAGTAAATCATTCATTAGCACTTCAGTCCTACACATTACCGACTGCAATAATTTTTGTTAGTGTAAATGCTGAGCAAGAGAGTATAATCAATGAAAACATTAATAAAGGTTTGAATCACTGCTAGGAAATGAATTGGAAAATTTCTTCCCTGCCTTTGTTTTCCTTACTTGCTCTTACAATATCAGGCAGTAGTTGTCCTTGGCCAGTGACTCACTCTACTGCAGCATTAGCTGAAAAATAGTGAAGCACTAGGCACAACAGTAGAAAACATAAAGCAAAGAGGAAAAATGATGGGCTATAATCAGAAAGTGACTGGCTTTCTGTTAAAAAGGGAGAGATGAAAAACAGAGATAATAAGCCAAAGATAATGAACACAGGAAGCTTATTTGGAGAGCCTTACATTCCACGGACTGTCATCATACCTACTGCTCAAAACTTGAGAATTATGAAGATTCTGGGATTAGATACCACTGATTAGTTCAGGTTCTATTGTTAAATAATGGAAAATGTTTCATAGATTTAAAAACTAATGGCAAAATCATTGTAATAAACATGATTGTGATTACATATAGAATCACAATGCGAGAAACTATATAAATTCACATAGGATTCGTATTAACTCAAAGCCTGAACATATGGAATCTATTTCAATGGACGAAGTTTTCCTTTGAGACAAATACTTGCACCCTGCAGTAGAGAGAGAACCAAGCAAATGCTGGCAGTAATTAGAGGTAAGGAGATTTTCTGCGGAGAAGCAAAGGATGGGCACCTCATCTATTTGATGAGTGCCAAGCCATTTGATAGGCTGACTTACAATTCATGCCTTAAAATGCTGTTGAAGTTTTTGTCTTTGAATTCTGGTGCTTTCATAGCACTCATCTTAATTTTTCTCCTGAAAGAGAATCATAATGTAATGAACTTCAGGAAGAAAAGCTCTATTGAGATTCTCCACATGTCCTGAGACTCCACATGAGAGACAGCAAACTTTTGCAGTAGCTCAGCCCTTTAGAATTCAATTAAGGATTCAAGTCTTTATGTGCTTGGGATATGAGATAATAAAAAGAATCATTCAGTGTCACGTTCAGTGTGAATGAAATGGAGAAAATATAAGCTAGGCTGTCCAATATAATTTTTAGAGAAGAGGCGTACTTGCAAAAGGCAGTAGAAGCAAAAGTAAAAAGTAATGAAAAAATCAAGATCACTAAGGATTTAAAAGAATGTAAATTGCCAAGTCTGCAAAGAAAAGTAAGAAAAAAATCAATGCCTGTAAAGAAAAGAAATAAACGAATGCAGTAGGGCAAATATAGAAGTATTTCCTCAAAAAAAAAATCCTTTTTTTTTTTTTCATTTTAAGGTTTTTATTATAGCAGTAAAAAATGTGGCAACTTAAGTGGATGCCTAGCAAGAAGCCAGAATTTAAAGAACTGTAATGCAAATAAAACAAAAAAGCAAGCCTATAAACAAAGGCTCTGATTTAATGAAGTCATTTCTCCATGAGGATTCTCACTGATGTTGTACTTCTGCAGCACTGCAGTATTCAGCACCACAGGAGACACTGAACATTCTGTAGTTATGTTTTTCTGCTACTGTGAATTGTACAAATTGTCCAACACATAAATTCTTATTTGGAGAAGGAAATAAAAACCTAAATCACATGCAAGGGGCTGCTTACTCAGACCTATAAGTACAAGCACAGCTTTGGTCATTATGGGGAACACTATTGAATGCAAGAAAGTACATGATGCTTGCATCTGTCTTTGTAGAATCCAGGCTGAAAGTTGCCATAGATGTGGAATAAAAAAGATTTGTCTGTCAGCTGGAAGAAATGATAAGTCCTGTAGCATGCTTCTCTGGTGTGGATTTGCAATAAACAACTGTACCTTTCTTTCCTTCCCTTTCAGTGTGTTTGCACTTTGCCATCACAAGTTATAAGCCATCACAAATTCCAAAATAATTTTTTTTAATTTTCAAATGTGCCCAAACACCATGAGGCGTCTGGATAGAGAGCTAGGAGATATGGTTGAGGGGTTTTTTGTAGCTATGGTAAAGGGAGGACAGTTGGACTAGATGATCTTATAGGTCCTTTCCAACCTTGTATTTCTATGATTCTATGAGGGTTATCAGTTATCTGCAATACCCAGGCATAGCTCAAGGTGGAACTCTTTTATTTTCCATCCTCTTGACAGAAAAAGAAAAATAGCAATAGTTATATATTTTTGGTATTCTGAATAAAAACATTGATGATCATCTACTCTTTGAATTCCTCAGGAATATTTGCTTAAACTGCAAAGCAACCTATCTCCCAAGAGGCAGAAAGTAAGCCTAAGGGAAATGGACAAAGCACCATTTTGATATTTTTTCTCTGTCTTAATAAAAACAGTTTTATCTGTTTTGAAAACAAGTGGAATGATCCAGATTAAATATATATATAAGAAAAAAAAAAAAATAGGATCCAAATCCATTGCAATGGATTGAAATTGTCTTACCAATGCAATGAACACTGAATTCCATTATCATCATGTGTGAGCCGGAGTAACCTTTGTTTAGTTCTTTTGACATCAGCTTGCTGGCTAAAATGTATTATTTTTTCCCCTTGACAGATTCTGCAATATTTTCTTAAAGTTTTTATTAATAGAAGACAGAATGGTGTCAGTATGATAGAGCTGAAGAAGCTGCATGTGACCACTTGCTTTCTAGTAAGACCATACTCTTCTCACCTTGTCATGGAAAAAAGACACCCATACTAACAAAGTCCAAGCTACAGTCTACCTGGCTGTCTGTAGAGAACCTTCTTCCACCAGGTGTTTGATAAAGGGTATAAAGGGAACCTTGCCACTTAGGTTGCCAAGTCCATCTTGACGTTATTCATATGGGAAAGCAGGAGGGATCTTGGTAGGATTTTCCTAGTTACCAGATCATTTCTGCAAGAGCAGATTGTTATTATTAAATGATGAAATAGAGCCAAGTACTCCATCAAGTTTTCTTAGAATTCTTAGAATTAATACAGGGTTATAAAGAAATGATAGAGAAACAAGAAAACTTGTGATGTTGAAGGCAATGATCTGATTAATTCCTCAGTCATTTTCCCAAATGTAGACTTAAAGTAGGAGTACTGTATATGTTCTGGAGATTTATTCCAAGCAGATGTATTTCTTTATGAAATTAAATCTATTTATTTATTATCTGGACTCAGATTTAGAAGATATAAATGCAACTCACATACATTTAGGAAAAACGTTTAAAGTGTGATAGCTTCTTCCATAGCAACATTCCAGAGTTCCTGACATTCTGAGCTTCAACCTGTAGAAATAAAGTCAATTAAATCTGTGACATCAAAAATCCCTCCTATTTTCTTTCTTTCCAAAGTATGTGGTGACATTTGTTTGTTGTTCAAGGCAATTCTACTTACTGCCTGTTTCAATCACGGTGGGCAGGCAATGCTTCTTGCTGCTGTGTAACAGAGAAGGTGAAGGCTTTGTATTTATTCTTTGTGGAAACCTTCTTGCTTTATAAAGTAAAAATTAGAAAATTCCTGAAGAATACTTCATCACTGCTACCAGGAAGAAAGAAAGGCATAGGGTCAATATGGAAATGGTGGGAATACACAAGGAGACCCACATTAGCTGAACACTGTAGAAATCCATATACCAAATTTCTGGGAGAGTGGTTTTACCCCATCCACCCAGCCCTGTTTCCCAAAGTCTCCTGGCTGACAAGGAAGGCACATGAAATTTTCTTGGCATGTTACTCTCAAGCTGAATTGTTTCCTCTTTCTGATGTATTGTTTTGATTACCACACATAAAATCTTTCGAGATGTCTCACACTGCAGGTCTGAGACCTAAGGAAATGGCTTACACAAAATTCTCACAGTAAAGAGTGATGGTAGAAAACAGCCAAGAGGACTTAAAACAAAGGTTAAAACTTCACACAGTCAAGAAAGGCACCTCTGTAATTTCATATTTGAACACATTAAACTACAGCTTTCGGTTGTGTATCCTTTTGCAGAAAACTAGATTGTTTTTGGCCATTGTTGTACTTTTCCTTCTCGCTAATATAAAAAGACTTTTATTGTTGTCTTTTATGTCTCTGTGGTTTAATATGGGTAATCAATATAGATAAAACACTAACATCCAGTACAGGAATAAGTTGCAAGCTATTAAATACATAGAAACTTCTTAAAGTGTTTTATTGAATTTTAATGAATTGAAACTTCCACATGTCTGTAGTTACAAAAGTAAGGTTTTAAATGAACCAAGACAGAATTTGCCAAGATGCTAATCAGCAGGACAGGCAATACACAGAAGTAAAAAACAAAAACAAACAAACAACAAAAAAACATTTTTCATGCACAAATCCATACTTTTAAGTGGGACATCAAATATATCTCATTCATTACAGAATACATGGAAATAAACTAAAATATTGTAGTGAAAATACTAAGTCAGAGCTTGAAGCTGTGATTGAGCACCCAGTAGGAAGGCAGGGCCAATCCAGGGGAACTCAGGTGCATGCAGCCCACCTGAGTTACCAGAAAGGGTGAAGCCAGGATCCACCCCTTTCCAAACCTCATTTAAGGGTTGGCATTTGAGGTAAATGTATCCTGATGGAGATCTTAGTGTACCTGAGGTCTTCTAATGGTAAGCAAATTTTCTTCTTTTGTTTTTGTGTCCATTCCTGCTGCGTTTTGTTTGGTTTGTTCTCATTTGCTGCAGCCAAAAAAATTTGCCAGCCCTCTATTATTGCTATACTTTCCATCATGTTATGATGTTACAAATATACCGAGTAAATCATGTCTAGGCTCCTATTATCCAGCTAAACTTAAAAAAAATAAAAAATAAAAAAATAAAAAAAATTCATTTTCTTTTAATGTTAATGTTTCTTGAAAGTAAACCCTTTCAACACAGGGTTTGTTTATCATGTAATCATTTATAATTCAAATCTTGCTAATTCAAAATGTTGATATGATAGTTCATGTTGGGCTGACAGACTGCAGAATCGAAACTGGAGCTCAGAGGCAATCTCTAGTTTTATGAGCAAAACCACTGCCGAATATAAGACTATAATGTATAATGGTTTTTACTATGTGCTGTTCAGTATTTGCTTAGCTCTGGGTCCACAAGTAACTGGGTATCTTTTCCAGATTAAATTCATATTCTGTATGCTAAATCAGAAGACATAAATGTTACTTTTTAAGCTTAAAGATGTGTTTCTAATTTTCAATTGCTAAATCCTGTCCTCACAGAAGCAGTTTGCAATTCCTGTTTGCTGCTTGCACATTTCAAGCCAAAGTCATATTTAATCAAAATTGCAGTAGCAGTTTGTTGCAAATCTTAGTGCTGCCAATAGATTAACAACTCTGTTTAAAATAAATAAATAAATAAATGCTAATTTTGCCTTACCTCACCAAGTTTGCAAACTCCTGATCCACAATTACTTCACTTTAATTATTTTTCTTCTCCAGAGGTTAGAAGAATGTTTTGGTAATTTTGTAATCAAGAGGAGGAAAGTCGGTAGAAACGCATATAACCAGGCAACTTTGATTGCAACAGGAATGAACAGTTTTGTCATAATACAGTAGCTGTTGAACACGTGATTTTAAAAAAGAAAGTATTTCAGAGGGAGAGAGAATATAGGCCCCATTATCTTCATTGTAAAAGAGTAAATGGCACTCCATAAAAACTGTCCATCTGTTTTATAGAGGGAGAAGTTTGTAAACTTATAACACACTCTGGTTTATACTGGAGCATTAAGACACCTTCCAAGTTTTTCTATATTGAAAGATTAGCTACATTCTAGAGAAATTAAGTTGATGTAGTATCTTAAAGAGAAAAAAAAATGCATTTCTGGGGGGAAATTTCTGCTTAAAAACTTAAGAGCTCTTTTTATAATCAAATGGCTGCAAGTCCTCTAACCAGATAGTTAGCGTCAAGCACTAAAAAATGGAGGCCCAGGAATGTTCTTTTGCAATTCCCCAGAATCTAAGAAGTATGAAGAAATTATTTATGGGGTAAGAATTCAGCTTTATCTCTTTACGGATACAATGAACTGTGTGAGTGCCTTATGCAGAGATAAATGGAGACTTTTATCATAATAAAGTCTGTGAAAGTTGGCAGTTCTCTTACTGAGTTTTTGATCAAGCTAGTGTAGCTGTAAATACAACTATCTAGTTAAAAAGATAATCAATCAACTGGGCATAAAGTTACACCCTATGAATATGAAACTAAATATGAAACATGAAGCTCTCATATACATATGAATCAAAGAATTACCCAGGTTGGAAAAGATCATCAAGTCCAACCGCAGCCTAACCATGGTACCCTAACTCTAACAACCCTCTGCTAAATCATATCTTTGAGCACCACATCCAAACAGCTCTTAAACACATCCAGGGATGATGATTCAACCACCTCCTTGGCGAGCCTATTCCAGTACTTAACTACCCTTTCTGTAACGAAGTGTTTCCTAATATCCAACCTAAACTTACCTTGGTGCAACTTGAGGCCATTTCCCCTTTCCTGTCACTTGTCACCAGTGAGAAGAGATTTGCCCCACTCTCACTGTAAGCACCCATGGTCAGATCATTTCATATATTTGACACACTTCAGATCTTTCTGAGAAGGTAATACACTATAAAAAAACAAGTTTTATATGATATGATAAAATTATGCCATAAGAAATGAGTAGTATTTAGCATCAACAATGTAAACTGTTTTGGGATACAATTTTGAGTTATTCTTTACCAGATATCTTTTTTCCATAGGTTCCTTTAAAATAAATAAGTAAAAGTTTAGCATATGAGACCAAACACATGTACATGGGTGTACATGGATTACTTCCAACTCGCACAATACTATGATACTATGATACTATGATATGATGATATGATGATACTTTTATCTGCCAGTACCCTATAAAGTTTAATCTCCATTACGACAGTTTACAAAAATTGCAAATATCTATGACACTCTTTAACACAATGCAGACTCATGCTTTCTCATATCTATAATAGGATTTCTATGTAAGTCAAACTTAAGCCTATTGTTTGCATATCTCTGGCTTAGGTTTCATGATAAAATTGTCACTTTACAGTAAAGTAATTGGGAACATAGGCCACAGGTAATCTTAGTGTGCTTTCAGAGAGGTGGCAGAAGCAAAGGTGGGTCTCTGTTTTATTTTGCTTAAATTGAAGTTGAATTCTAAGTAAAATCCATCAAGTTTTCAAGAGATAAACTTGATTTCTACTTGAAGTAAGGGCAGGATATTAAAAACCGTGGCAGCCTAGAGCACTTGGAAATGGTCGTGGTAAGATGTTCTATTCATCTCTGTTTGGTATTTTTACTGAACTTGCTGAATTATTTCTATAAACTGAAAGCATAATAACAGTGTTTCGAGCAAACAGAAGCTTTGTATCAAGGTAACTTGACCGTGTCCGCACATTAATTTCTGATTACTGTACCATTTATTGGATGACAATAAAAATTCTGAGTTTGCAATGTAAATGGAAGTGTAGATACAAAAATAAAAAGAAAACCATCTCAGTCTTGAATAGAATTTGAATGTTGCGATTTTTGTACCTCCTTCCATTCTACCAGTGAGACTTGTGGGACCAAGTCTCCCTTCTGTAGGAGAAATCCTTATAGTAAATTAGGTGAAGAGCTAAGTAATATGTGCCTATTCAAATGGGGAGAGAGGATGGAAATAGAACAAAAGAAACTGTTCATGGTAAAATTATGTATTTCACATAGAACTACAAAGCAAAAGACTGTCTCCACCTGTTTGACTTACATAATCAGGAGGAAAAATATTTGATCTTTTTCTACTGTTACTGTTTGAAGGATGTTCTAAAGATGAATTCTGTGTTCAAAAACAATTCAAAATTCAAAACCAGTTATGGAATGTTTATCTTTTAAGCCTTTGATGCAAGGCTGGATAGGCAAAGCTTTGGCCTGCTACCAAATTAAAGAGATTCTTTTGTGTTAATAATCATAGAAGGCAAGGATGATTCTAAAGGGTAAATTCAGACAAAAGGTGACTTCTCACAACAATAACCCATCAGTTCTCAAGCCATTGCTTCTCTTTCTGGCACTGAGAGCAATCTGTGAGATTTTTCCTTCAAGAAAACAATGCCTCAATTGTCTAATTTAGGGACTTTGTTTCATTGTTTCTTCAGGCAATAACTTGTTTTCTAAAGCTTAAGATACATTCTTAAGTGTGCAATGGAACATATTGCAATAATAATTTGTACTAATAACTAATATATATGTTTTTGTTTGTTTGTATCATGTATTTCATGAAAAATATTTGTAGCACTTTTTACCTGGTTTTGTTTTCTTTGCCAGCAGCACTGCGCTTATTTTTTTTAATTTATCATTTTACTTGACCACTGCATTCAGTTTCCTATTAGAAGTTCAAGGATGGTGTGCATTACAAATCAACTTCCTTTGAGACAATAACCCATTAAGGCAACTGAACCAGTCATAGGCTCTGTCTTTATTTCCACTGGGGAGAATTGCATCCTCCTGGCAATATTCTTTGTCTCAGCAATGCTCTCTCACTTACCCCAGCTGGACTGTCACTGGTAAGGCTTCAGTTATCACACTTTGGCAAGAAATGTTGCAAGGGACACAAGATTTAGACACTTTCTCATCTTGTTCCTTCCACCTTTTTAGCACACACCCTGTGTCCCAGCTCTGTGCTCACTGCATGTCACTGAGGACCTCAGCATGTTTCACATGAGAGGCTATAGTTCCTCACCCATTAAAGCACACTGAACTAGTTTTGCAGACACTCTACCTGCTGATCAGGGTTAGACAGGTTAGGTTAGTTAGACATGGCTTGAGACTGTGACGCATGACCAAATGGCATGTGCCTTCTTCCTCATTGGGAAAATGGAGCAGCTTGGCTCATTCCCTCCTGTCCATCACACAGCAGAGGAATGAATAGGCTTTCTCTGTCTATAACCAACTATTGCCTATACCAATCCTGGTGTCCCTGTAAAGTACTAAAGTACTCCCTTTGGCAGCACTTGATAAGCAATATCAGGAAGTCCCAGATAGACCTCCAACTATGTCAATGAATGTATCAGCTTTTCTGCCACCAGCAGTGCTCAAACTAGCGCAGGCATCACATGTGCAATACAGATATAACAGCAGACAGCTTACTATTGCCTCTGCAATACTGCACATTCTCCATGCCACAGCAAGTTGACTGCTGCTGTACCAGGCTGTGTATGTACCTCAGAGATCCTCCTTCAGGTCCCTTCCAGGTACAATCATCCACAGCAACCCAGTTATCAGGGCAATGAAATGCTGAGTTCAGTAGGGTCAGACAGCCCAGTACTAGCTCTGCAAGAATGCAGTGGTGACATGAGTGAGCACAGATGTACCCAAAGAAAATGAATGTATATCCTTTTGTCTTCTGTTGCCTTCTGGCCCTGAAGATCCTTGCTGTAAGGCTGTCAAAGGTAAACCAGAACCTTGGTCTCATGCAACACTGCATGCACAAGGTAATATGGTGGCTACCCTGGAAAAAATCTCAGCTAACTTCTGGTCGCTAATGTAGGTGTTCTGGAGTCATTAGTAATGTGAATGATACTGGCTATTACTCTGACTTTAAAGTACAGCTGTCCTGTTCACTGGGGTACTAGGATATGTCCTCCATGAAGTAATCCTGTTTTTCATAAGAATGCATGTGCACAAAAACAGAGAGATCACTTTATAGCACATAGCATAAGCAAGGTAGAGATGGATGGGGCCATGCCTTAGGAAAAGGCAGGATTGTAAGACCACATCATTCAACACTTCTAATGCAAATAAAAGTGTTAAACAGATCACTGTTAAACTGGTGTTTTAACTGAATAACTCACTCTACTTGGTATCTTTCTGATTCTATTTGATACTTTACATTCACTCCATGTGATGTTTCTCAGCATTACAGTTAGCTACCTTTCCTTCACTGAACTGCCTGCCTTATGGAAAGCTAATGCTCTCCCTTTCCTTCTATTTAATTAAAAAAACAAAAAAGCATCATAAAGAACAAGCCTTACTTCAGGCCAAATAAACATCACCCATATCTCTAGCAGTATTGCTTCCTTCTTAGAGCACTGTGCTAATCGCATTGCTTCATTGGCTTCCTGACTGTCTCCTTACAGCTTACTGTGGATTCATCTTTAGTTACCTTCTATGGGATCTCTGGGCTGCTTTACATTTTATCACTTTCCTTTCTTCATTGTCTACATGTGGTGGGAGAAAGTTGTACAAGTATATCTATGTTATAGTGGGTATGAGCCATAAAAGAGAAACAGAAAAGGAAATTAACATTTAAAACAAAACAACAACAGTTGGATATTCTACAGTAATGTGCTTCGTGTCTTGAAGTGAAAAAGCACAGCAGGCTTTTCTCATATGTTTTCAAGTTGTTCATCTTGATATCTTTACCTAGTAGGAGATTGCCTTAGAGAGTTATAGCTCTTTTCCAGATGATTTCATCTTCTCCTACATTGTTTTGTTCCAGAAGCAGTGAATCTTCACTGTCTTTGCCACATATTCAGATCCTTATCTTTTCTTTCCTCTCGACTGCGCTTTATTCCAACCAGCTTTAGCTATGCCCTTTCATGATAATCGTTCTTCATTTTCTTAAGGCTTGTTTGCCTACATAGCGTCTCAGGCTGACAAGAGAAAAGCTGCCCAGTCAAAAGTACCAGTTAAAGGTCAATACATCCAGGAAACAAAAGGAGAATTAGAGAATCTTTGTGAAGATTCAACTAAACCTGTAAAAATTACACAAATTAAGGAGGAAAAAGCCCAGAGAAAGGACAGTGTAAGAGAAAAATTTTAAAAGGCCACAAAATGAAAACAGATAATAGGAGTCAAACCGCCAAAAGCTCACTGGCATGTGCTGACATCACTCTTCTGGTAAAAGCAATAGATTTGTGTGAGGAAAACAAAGTATTTACAGTGTAAGGATCTTAAGATGGCAAAAGGTCAGGGGCAAAACTGCAATGATAATTTGCAAGCTGATAGTTGCAGGGTGACAACAATCCTGGAAAATCAAGTGACTCAATCCCTGCTTATTTAGAGAAACCAAGCTTGTGATTCACTATATGGAATGTGGAAGACACAGGCCAGAGCTCAACAATAAATCATACATATAGAAACACTGTGCAAACATGGAAAAGCAGACCTGGGGGAAGAACAGGGGAGTTAAGTGAGGTAACAATTTATATGTAAGTGTTTCTGTAACATAGCAGGCATTTAAAAAGAAAAAAAAAAGAGAGAAAAAAAAAAAAAAGGAAGGATAGGAATGAAGATGCAAGTAATTTCCTTCCGTGTTGCAAGGTCCACTTAACAGCCTGGTGTAACTGAAACTCTTACCTATTGCAACTCAGTGAGCACACATGCAGGGCCTGGAGACTGTCTAGCTCAAGAGCAGATCATGCACTGTGCAAGAAAAACTGCAAGTATGAGACTGTTGATAAGCATCCCCACAGTACTCTCAAATCTCTTTCCCCACATTCAGTGTCCTGGCAGTGTGCTCCTGAAATCTTTATGAGGCTGGATTCTGCAATATAGTTAAATACATGTCTGCATATATACATGTAATTTTACGTAGATATACATGGGACATACGTATATTTACATGTATAAAAAGCAGTTGTTGTGACTGGACAAAACCATGCAACACGTAGCTACCTATCAACATTAAGTCAGTGGAAGATCTATAAAATAGCTCCTTTGCAGGACAGTGATGGTATTTTTGTGGGTACTCTGTGTGCCCAAATAAATATATCATTTCTGATAGTTAGGGTTTGTTTTTTTTTCCCATTTAGGGAAAATAAATATAAAAAAACCACTTACGTTTGCATTCTTTGCTCACTGTACATAACCTATGTAGTTGTGAAAGATTCTTTTAAGTAAAATACTTGAAGTGTGTGTTAGGTAGAAGCACAGAAACAAAGTGCCTTATTTCTAGAAGGGAGAACAGAAAACAGGAGAGCTGCAATCAGATATTTTTAAAAGAACACATGCTCTTCAAGAAGAAGGGCATTCAATTAGACACCCACTGTAGTTTTACTGTAATCAATCCCCTTACATGTGAGTATCCCCTGTTGACAGTAGTAGCCATTCTATATTATGTATAGCTGCATTATAAATCACGCACAAGATTAATGATAAATGTTTTGGGTTAGACTTTAATCTGTGCCATTTAAATTCATGACTCACTTCTCATGTAGCTGAGCTTTAAGGAACTACATTTAAATCAAAGGCAGCGAAATTACAATATTTTGACAAAGCAAATGGTTAGTGTTCAAAGTTCTATACTTCAGTAGCATCACAAATTTTTAATACTTTAAAATTAGCCATCAACTATTATTAGAAATTTTCCAGTGTTTTTAATGGCCTGATCTTGTCCCCACTGAACAAAATGAGAGAAATTTAAACAGAAATTTACATCAGCTCCTTAAAACCCTTACTGCATGTTCAAATTCCATTCCAGTTCTTCCCTAAGATTACAGCATGGCGGTCTGGATCAGGTATTCTTCCCCATTCTGGCCAGGCTTACACCTTCATGGTACTATACACAGCTCTTTCCTATCCTACCTCAGAACTGGTCAGCATTTGACAGTTCCCCTGTCAGCCTACATCAGCATGGTTGGGTTGTGTGGTAGTTTCTGCATGAGGTCCAGGAAGAGTTTGTCTCTTTTTGTTCCTGTTTCTCATCTAATACCAATGACCTTCTTTATCTCTGGTTTTGACCCCACTCCTTACTTGATGGTGCTGGAAAATCAATAATCTGACACTGCAGGTGTTGCAAAGCCAGGAGCAGCAGACACTGGCCCAGAAGAATAGGGCACTGACTCAGCATCACTGGCACTAGTAGCAGAGATCAGAGCCAGGAGTGGAAAATAGTTCTTCCTCAGCAGGCAGCCTCTCAGCAACAGTAGTTTCTAGTTTATGAGCCGTGAGAGAAGCTGGATGGGCAGCAGCTGCAAGAGGTATTTGTCAGGACCATTAGGCCCGATCCTATTCTTTGCCATTTACAAAGGCTAAATGAGAGAAAAGTCTAAATGAGAGAACCTCCCAGAAAATGTCCTAGGAGAATGATCTTTGGGAAAGTAGGGCTGGAGATAACTCTCCAGCCAGTCCCTTGGGCTCCGGTATGGGGCGCGCAGGTGGAAACTTGGGCAGGAAAGAAGGGTGCAGACAAATATCTAGTCAGTAGTTGGTCTTGGGCATATGAGGAAAGTACACAAAGGTAACGTGCTTGTCAAAATGATGTCCTCTGTAGGACCTGAATAAAGTTGACACATACAGTACGGAGAACACATGGATTGCTTCAACTTTTCAGAAATCTCTGACAATTTACAGAGTATGTGACAAGACATGAAGCCTGTCCCAGACTCCCTAAGGAAAAAGAGTGTTTTGTTTCTACAGCTGGTCTAGTTATGGGCACTGAAAACAGAGCAAAGGCAGAGAAGCCTAGGAAATGAATTAATGGATTCCCCCAGCATAGCATAAAAGAGGTTTATTTGGCAGATACTGGAAGTAAATCTAACAGCATGTAAGAATCTCTACAGAGATGTCTGCATCTAAGGGGATACTCATCTGTTTATTCACTGAATACAGTGAGATGTCTTTTAGATCTCTTTTAGTTTGTTTGTTTGTTTGCCTTGTTTGTTTTTTTACCTTCAGTGTATGCATGGAGACATCATTCTCAGCTACCTTAGAATAACCCATCCCTGCTTCTTTTGGGAAAGCAGGGAAGCCTTTGTTATTTTGACCACTCAGGCTAATACATAAAATATCTCAGGATAAAATCATACCACAAAGCATTACTTCATAGTCTAGACTTACAACTCTTTAATCAATTCAAGAGAGGTTACTCAAGTTACATAAAGTTCTTCATTATAAGAAGATAAGACTTATCAGAGTTTCATAATAAAGCATAATAGCATGTACTGGTGTGTGGAAAGAAACATTCAGTTTCCATAGCAATAGGAAATGTGAATAGTTTTCAAGGTCTTTGCTTTCCTTCTTCTATTGTTCTGCTGGTTGTAAAACTCCTTCCTGAAGGAGGAACAGCTAAGGTGCCTCTAGAAGAACCAGCTGAATCCAGCATTCAAAAAACATTATCCCATCTGGATTGGTTTGGCTTTAAAAATGACTTCAAGCAGGTCACAGGTGACAAGTGACATGTATACACAGAAGTGCAACACAAACGCCAAACTTCCTTAGACTAGCAGTACTGAAGAAACACAATTAGATTTCCAGTTTAATCTCTCTGATTGTCAGCATGCTGAAATGTTCTGAGGGCTCATTCTATTGGACTCATCAATCACAGCCTGCCTCCCTGCAATCAAGGTTAGAAACCCTCTGCCATGAAGTCTATGTGAAACACTCTCAGGTAAGTCTGTTCTAAGTTAGCTGGAAGTAGTTTGGACAATTCATCTGCTTTGTACAGCTGTGCAAGGCAGAGCCATCAGAGTCCAGGCTTCCCAGAATTTGTGAAGAGCTGCAGTTGCAAAGCAGCAACTCCCACAGGTCTCCACCAGGCAGTGAAACCTTGCTCGTACTCTCCCATTATGGATCCACAGTCAGTTCAGCTGCTGGATTAAAACTGGTAAGCTCGTGACTTCTCTGAGAGCTTTTTGTGGCACAGACAGTCTAATATAACTGAGAAAGGATGATGAGCTCCCAGAAGATCTCTAGGCAGTCCCACTCACTTTGCAGGGTGTTCTCAAAAATGTGCAACCAACAGGCAGCATAGAGAGATGAGGCTGTGGAGAGAATGGCAGATTTGATTGACTAGAAAGTGGGAGGGGTAATTTGCCACTTGGTCTGTACAGAAAGCCAGTTTTACTTGGCCACAAGTTGGAGGTACATATGTGATTAACCTCTGAAAGTATGAGAACTCTAGAATAAATTTTATTTCAGTAAAAACATTAGAGTTTTCTTCCTGGGTTGAGTTAGAAGGGTAATTATGTTTCCTATCAAGTATTGATGAAGCTGTAATTTTTAATTGCATTATGCTACATCAGTATCTTCTGAGATGCAGATCATGGGTATATGCTTTTCCTTGTCTTCTTGAGAACTGTCTTTCTCTACTTCCTCCTTTTTTCATTTAAGCATTTTACAGCACTCTTTTACTGTCTTTAAAATGGCACTTATTTCACAAGGTGGTCTTGGAACCAGCAGAGTATTTAATTAGTTACTAATATGTGAGTGTCACACATTTAGTAGTCAGTAGTCTAAAATCCAGCAATGTCACTCAGCTGGCTTCTATTGCTAACTCTTTAATAATACTTAAGTATATATTATACTATACCATGTCAAGGATACTGATAAAACAGACAGTATCTGAACAGCTGTAGGTAAGTTAAAGAGAACAATTCGAACCCACTTGTTCAAGGATACATTTCCTTTAAGCATGCCTCATATATATGCTGTGTACAGAAGGGGTGAGTATATGTGGTGGTAGACAGAGCCAGTAATATAACCTATAGGCAGATGCTTAGCAGTTTCCATTGCAAGATCCTTTTCTGGTTGCTTATATCTCTCTTGTAACTGTTTAGACTAAAATTTTTCTGTGCCAGGTTTTCTGCCTCAGGCTTAGTTTTATTGGAAGCAGCATGTGTAAAAATATTCTCTGTCGTGTCTGAGAACAGAGCTGGTGGAGGAGGGGAATGCACTGCTTTTTCCACATTAATGAAGCAGTTCAATTAAATGGATAGGAATCAACTTGCCATTGAGGTGATGCTGTTGATCAAGGGGCTGGATCTAAATGACAATGGGGAAAAAAAAACAGAATACTGGAGGATGCAGTTGTTATCAATGGTTGAGTAAAGCACTAGTTTCAGGAAGATTATTCCCAGCTAAAATAGTAGGCTGAGAGAAGTCGGTGTCTCAAAAGAGAGGAGGAGGAGAGTATTGGGATGAGATGGAAAGAACTCACACTTAAAAGTGGAAGAGGGCAAAGGGGTAGGAAGGAGAAACCCTTGGGATTGCACAGAACTGTATTTTCCTCTCAGAGTCTGATGGAAACATGAGATCCCTCAGCCTTCATCTGTTAGCAGAAGCTCATCTTGTTCCCATCATATGGTTTGCAGCTCTGCAAGCAGTGACAAACTGTTGATTCACCCAGTGACAGCTAAGAGATTTGTGTATTTGATTTAAAATGTTCGGTAATGTTCAGTGACCCTGCTGTGGTGGTATGAGTTTTCTATGGCAGTGCTGGTTTCCTCAGTTCTTGGAATGGTTAAATCTAGGAAATCTGCAGGAAAAAAAGGCATACATGCAGTTGCAGCCAATGACATCAAAGTTGCAGAAAAACTAGATTAAAAACTGACTGTTTCCCACTACATCTCACACAGGACTGCATTTAGCAGCATTTGGTTGTTGAATTCTGCTTATACACTTTGCACTGAGAGAAACACTGAGCAGTGGTCCATAATGGGTAAAGGAGCTCAGAGGAGTGGTCTGAGCCATCTTCCCAATATCATGCACTGTCAGTTCATCTCACTCTCTAACTTAAAAGAAACAAGAGATTTGGTTTGGCATCTGTTATTTAAAACTAAGCAGAGGGTAACCTTACTGTTGATTGCATGTACATATACATAATTTACCATTGCTATTAATATTAATCTTCCATTTTAAGCTCTTCCAGCAGAGAACAGATTACTTTGGACAGATTCTTTATTTCCTGCCTTTATATTTTTTCAGCGCAGCAGGCAGTGAAGTGCTTAGAGCTCCCTCCTCCTCACTATTCAATATGGAAGACATATTTACAAATCACATTGTACAGGAGGATTCCAGTCTCTGAATACCTGTAAGCAAGATAATGTATCACAAGCACAGAGAATGTCGTGCACACAGAAATCCACTGAAATCACAGACACGAAAGAACATAAGTAAAAAAAACCCCAAAACTTTTCTGTGGTGGGGTGGGAAATGGTGAAGAGTCAGAAAACCCATTTCTGAAATTGTTTCAAGCTCATGCTGAGCTATAACAGGTGTTGGGAGGAAAACAGACAGTACTACTAACTTCACATGTGATATCTTTCTTCAAATAAAGGATGCTAGTCAGAGACAAACCACTTAGTCAGGCTTCAGGCTCATCATTTCCCCGCTAGCTCTCAAGGAAGCGTGTTTTGCAGTTACTCTGGCTATTAAATATATATATAGTGATAAGCATTTGAATCATTGTGAAATCTCCAGCAATTTCCAGGCTGTTGTCCAACACACAGGCCTTGTGCAGGTGGGGATGTAGTGTCTCTGAGGTGGCATGCCAGACAGGCAGGGGGGACAAGCCATCTGGCCACAGCACAGCATGATGCTGAGAGAGAAGCCTCAGAGGGAGGCAGTGAGCTGCTGCTCTTTGAATACCAAGAGAAAGGACTGGAGGAGGGGAGAAAGATCTTTCTGAGCATAGACTAGCCAGACAGTTCATATCCAAATGCCTGCTGCTCTCTTTCATCAGGCTTAAAATCAAAAGCAGTTACCTTGGATATTTTTCTTCCTTAACTAAGTAATAACTCTCCTTTATGTGAGACCCAACCACACTAAGACCTACTGTCTGTCCTCCACTGGCTTTGTTTGTGCAGACAGGTTTGCACTGTTGAAATGAACAGTTGCAAGTGTGATTCAGATCTAGTGTGCTTATCAAAGATTTAACAATACAAATGCAGTAACAGCATGCATATTTTGTGGCATATCAACAGCCACCTGCAGCACTGTACAAGTTTTGACATAAATGATGTTCAGTGTACATGAAATAGAGTGAGAGCTAAAAAAGTCAGCTAACGATAAATGGAAAAATACAACGGAATACTACAAATAATTCCCATCTCTGCTTTGGGCATATTTCTCTTCAATGAAGAGAAGATCATTTCCAGCAGCTACAGGAGAAAACAACAGTGAGACTCTGCCAGGCAATGTGACAATAAAGCCTGGACTAGAATGATTACTGGAGAAAAGCACTTTATTCCCTTTAAGTGATATATTTATTTTTCCAACCAGAACCAGAGTCATGATAAGCTGCTGATAGGATTTTGCAGATCATTCGTTACGAGGTGTAGTTAATGATTGAAATGCAGCTTTTTAAAAACTCCTCCCTTAATTTATTACTTGGGTGTGAAGCTTAGCCATCCATCCTCAATCAAGGAAGGACCCTTTTTGACTCTATAGGCAGCATCACTGGAGTACAAGATGACACATGGCTGTAGACTCAGATAGTAAGGCAAATAATTCTGGCAACTGTGAAAGAGCTTCCTGGAGCTCGTTGCTATTCTGGGATTGCAGTTGTTTTGTTGTTTTACAGGAAGATTAATTCTTCCACTGCAATATCCAGAGATTCTCTGCAAAGGCCTCAGTTGCATGAGCCATGGGTGACAGACTTTTAACTCTTAAATACAAATATACGACCTAGAAAAGAATGGAGATCTGGATTGGGAAGAACATTTTTGGGAAAAAAAAAATAGGCAAAATATCATTTCTGTGATGTGCACAATTGTTTTCCACACTCTCAAAACCCACAGTGAAAGACAGTCCTCTCTAAAGCACGAACTGGCAGTAGCAAGGCACTTATCTTAAGTGCTTTACTGTGTGCCTAGACACAGTGGCAAAATGGTTTACTATGCAACAGAGAATGAAGATTGTGTCTTTTAGTCATACAAATCACAAACCTAGTTAGGGGCTGAAATGAATCTGATGAAATTTAGGTGAGCAGAATATCATAATGACTTAAATCAACAATGAAACTACCTTTATTAGCTTTAATAGAAACACAGAACCACAGAATCACTTAGTTTGGAAAAGACTTTCAAGATCATCAATTCTGACAATAATAAACAGCCATCAATTTTTTTTCCTTAGCACACACAGTACAATGATTACCAAGCAAAGTTAAAATATTATTTTCTCTGTGAAGATCCTTACAAAAGATATTTACAAACTGAAGAGAGCTAGTTAGTTATGCATTCATTCCTTCTTTTTGCTGTTGTACAAGAGGAAAAGCAGAGGAAATAACAGAAAAAGATTGAATTAACATGTATGTGTGTGGAAGTAAACATCAGGTTTTTCTCAATAAAAGTTCAGAAATTTTGTAATGTCTAACTTTTTTGTGTGTTTATCAAGGGCACATTCTGAATTATGCATAAGAGGAACACCATTCACTAAAGCCTAGAAACAGAAGCATTCCTCTGAATGTGATCCACAGTCCGCAAACTCAAAACTTCTTACTATACAATGCAATGGATAATCTCTGTCAGTACTCTTATATGTTGTTCATCACGAAGTTTACAAATTGCATTGTGAATTTTGTATAAACCCAGTAATGAGGGATGCAGCTTCACATAATCCCTAGCGTGCCCTTTTGCTTCCGAGTTGTTTCAGGAAGCTTCTGCCTAGGGTGAAAGCCATCTCTTTAGGAAGCAGCCCATGCAGTTCTGCTGCTCACAGCATTTTGAAAGTAAGCTGCTCTCAATCTTGTGCAGAGTTTGTTTGGAAGGTGTCATTACCTTGTATCTGAGAGTAAAGCAGTAAAGTTTCTTCTAGGCTATCACACAGTGCATATTTCTGACCACCAACAGAGCAAAACAAGTCTGCCCCAGAGACTCTTTAAACAAACATTGCTAGAAATTGCAAAATGGGAATCATCGAGTGTATGGGAAACTGTTAATCATAGCCTGAACCTCTGATTAAACCATCCAAGGCAAGTGTCGGGTCAGCTGCAGGAGTGAAGGTAATTCAGCTGTGCTCCCAGAAGGGGTGGAGCTTGACTCCACCTCTCCTAGATTTCATTTAAGGGGTGTCCACCAATAAGGCAGCATCTCTTTCTGGAGATTGCTCCTTTGTGGAGTTCTGGTGGCAAGCCTCAACATTTTCCATCTTGACTGAGGACCTCAGAGTTGGTGAGTTTTTCCTATAGATACTCTCTGGCTATCTATTTACAACTATTCTTGTATTATTCCAACTGTACATTAATGTTCTTGTATTGTTCTAACTATACATAACTGTTCTTGCATTTTTCCACTGTACAATTGAGAAACTAAGTCACTTCACAGCAGTGCAGCTTTTTAATCTGCTGTTTGTTGATCAAAACTTTTTCTCTCTGCAGCAAAATCTGTCCAGATCCTGGTCTCTCTTTGCATCACTGAATCTTGGGTTGTCTGCGTGATTACAGTAGTATAGAAGTAGCCTAATGCAAAAGCTATACTCTGACTTACAAACTGATCAGCAGAGCACACACAGGTCTGATGAAAGGTCTGAAAACATTTTTAACAGCCTAGGATGGCCTTCAACTTGAAACTAGAGAAATAACCTGGAAATAAAAATCTTTTCAGACCAGAGAAGAGGATGTAACTGTTATCTTAACAAGGTGGCATGCTCCTTCTCAATGGCACTCAGTAACTCATACAACCTTTCAGCACCTGCTATTCAAGGCTCTCTTTCTCAGCAAAGAAGTAGCTCTAGCATTGTGCTGCTAATTACAAGGAAAAACAGCTATTCTGAATAGCTAGAATAGAAAACAAGTTTAAGCGGAAGGAAATCATGCTGCCTCTTTTGCTCAGATCTTCCTGCCAAGCTCTGAAAAGTACTTCGAAAATGGGTCAGGTTTCTAGTAGTGCTCTTAACTGCCTATCGGCTGGCTCAGATCTCATCTCTATAACTTATGGCCATCGTGCTGCAATCATAAATCCTCCTCTCAAGTAAATGACAGGAGGATAACTATAAGTATACAGCAGATCTTAACTTTATTGTCATCTGGCTGATAGACAATGATCAGCGTAAAACAAGTTGAGGTTTTAAAAGTAGCTGCTCAGTAAAAAGATATCAATATTTACAGCAAATGGTGCATAATCACCATTAATAGTTTAAGAAGGACTCAGGATATTCATGTTTAGTATGGTTGTAACATTTCTACCACACAAGCTTTTCCAGTCCTTGCAGTAGCATAAATAAGGCTTTTGCTGCATTCTGACCCTATCAACAGCATCCAGCAAAACCTGTTCTGGGAAGCTATGTTTCATATTTGATCTTTTCTTCAGAAACCATGTCTACAGGAGTTGTTGTTTTCATAACTCTTCCGGAAAAAATAAAATCATTTAAACCAACAATATTAGGCCTAAAGTTGCACACTGATGGTAAATGGTGGGAAAACAGATAGTAAAATACCATAGACAGTCATACAAGGCTGACAACAGACCCATAGCAGCTGGTGCATAGTAGCCTGCAGTTCCTATACCAGGTTGGTGACAAAATTGACAGATGAAAAAAACATTATAAGTACTCTCTCTCTCCTATCATCTTGTCTTTTATGACCACGCATTCAAGCCAGTAATCTCTGACAGTACATGGTGTGAGATGGCATAGTATTGCTTCAGATAATGTGTAATACCTGACAAGGGGGAACAACTTAGATCAGTGCTTAAAATTTAATTTCTTAGACATTTCAAATTATTCCTCACTTAACACTAATTTAATACTTATATAGCTCTCTTTAGGGAAAGGAAGGAGGAGGGGGAAGTGTCAATGTAGCACTAAGAAAGGATGGTTGGGCAGTTAAGATGAAACAGCTAATCTAGAAAGTTAAAGCAATACATAAAACTGAGCTTCTAGCAACTGTGCTTATTACAGAATCACAGAATTGTAGGGGTTGGAAGGGACCTCTAGAGATCATCAAGTCCAACCCTCCTACCAAAGCAGGTTCCCTACACCATGTTGCACAGATAGGCATCCAGGCGGGTCTTGAATATCTCCAGAGAAGGAGACTCCACCACCCCCCTGGGCAGCCTGTTCCAGTGCTCCGTCACCCTCACCGTAAAGAAGTTCTTGCTCACATTTGTGAGGAACTTCCTATGCTGAAGTTTCAGCCCATTTCCCCTAGTCCTGTCCCCACGCACTACTGAAAAGAGACCAGCCTCGCCACTATGGCCCCCACACTTCAGGTATTTATAAACCTGGATCAAATCCCCTCTCAGCCTTCTTTTCTCAAGGCTAAACAGACCCAGTTCACTTAGCTCACTCTCCTCACAGGGGAGATGCTCCAGGCCCTTCACCATCTTTGTGGCCCTCCTCTGGGCTCTTTCCAAGAGATCCCTGTCTTTTTTGTACTGGGGAGCCCAGAACTGGACACAGTATTCCAGATGAGGCCTCACCAGGGCAGAGTAGAAGAGGAGGATCACCTCCCTTGACCTAAGAAATAGATTGCACAGACAACTACTGCCTTGAAAGTTAGCTATTCAATCGAATGTGATAGATCTCAATGCTGGCTCAGAAGGTAAGGGCAGTATCACTATGGCCTCAACTTATATAATCATAATTTGTTTTCAGTTAATTCACATAACAGGATTTTGGACTGCATAATGAGTGCAACATTAGCATGAATTGTGGTGGTTACTGTGCATTGACTATACATTGAACCAGCAGAGTAAGTCATCACAGCTTGTAACAAAGCAAATATTCTGCCTGTGGATAATGCCACAGATATAATTGCAACAGGGTAAATAATGTCAATCTGAACAACCAATTAAATTGGCCACTAAAATGAAGGTTTAGCTTTCTTCATACAACAGAAACCCCCAGATATTTTCAAGGTTGGCGTTAAAATGTAACTAACTGCAGTTTTTTTTATCATTTTGTCAGGAGAGTTTGTCAGAGAGTTTGTCAATTCTGTGATTCTGTGATTCATATATTTAGGAACTTGTCAGCCCAAAATAGAAGAGCAGGTCAAATAGTACTTTCCTCTCATGACACATAAGCTATTTTTTGAAAAATAGTCTAATCAGATCTTTAAAACTGTCTGAAAGTGTATCTTTTTCTTATTTCATACTGACAATTGCCAAATTAAGCTATAAATTGGAATATCATTTGAGAGAACATTGTACAATAGCATTTAAATTATATACTATTCCCTTTCAAAATATGAGGCAATGAAATAATCATCTGCTAAACATTTCAGAGAAAAGGAGTGGAAAAGAGAATGTATTTTTAGAAGTGGGAGAAGAAAATCTCAGATTCAGTTTTTATTGTCTCTACCCAAAATCCTTTATGTTGAATGCTCAAAGATATACCAGATTTTGAAATGCTAAGGGAAGAGCAAGAAAGGGAGAATAGGTGGTTAAGAAGGGAGAGGAGAAGCAGCAAATGCTTCAAACTGGAAGTGACAAGCTAGCTCAGTCAATCTTCATTCAATCAGATCTCTGCTCCTTTCTGGACATTGCTTTTCTAAGGTCACTTAGCAGTTGGTTTAAATTGAAAACAAAAACAAAACAAAAACAACAAAGTAGAAAAAGACTTCAGTGTTATGGCTCCTAACATTAACATCTCCCAACTTGAGAGACAGGCTAATGTTATTCTATTATCTTAGCTTCTCAGGGCACAGAAATGCTACACAGGCAAAGCCTGAGACAAGGCAAAATCACTTCTCCTGAAATGTAGACAGATCTTAAATTTCTAGGCTGAGACTTCTTTTCTTTGCTTATCTTTGTTTGCTTCTTCTGCGGTATAGTGAATGTTATATACATATAATGCAATATAGAGTTCTTTGGGAAAGAAGGATCACACATAAAGTAGAAAAAAATTCAGACGAGAAAAAAATAAAAGTTCCAAAGTAAAATAGCAACTGGAAATGGGAAAAGAAAGGTATAGCATTATTAATATTTTAAATGTGTAATTCAAAAGTCAAAGCATCAGCATTCAAAGCAAAAAGTCTGACACTTTTGACCAGCTTTTCTTATGGTGTTCTGGGTCATTCAAATGCAAAGTGTCTTAAAAATTGAAGTTAATAGTTTTTATTGAGTTGGAACTGATGAGTTGGGATGGCAAAGGAAGAAACCAGTGTATCTTCTACTGTTAAAGGTGAAGTCTTTAAGCTTTTCTAATCAACATGAGAAAGCTTATCCAGAAGAATTATTATGCCTGTCAGTAGAAATCATTTGAGAGCTACTCCATAAGGTGAGTTAATTAAATTAAACCACCAAACAACAGCAGATAAAAGGAAGAAACACAGAAAAATAGGGACCTGGCAAAGTCAGAAAATGCATGCTTAACTTCCTCTTAGAAATTGTTAGTCGATATCCTTCAATGATGAGAGGAAAAGCCAAACGGTATCTGAAGCAATGCAGTTCAAGTAGAAAGAGCACATTCAGCACAGCGTTTGTGTGCTGGTGGGGAAAAAGTGATCAATCAGAGGAAAGCCTAGATTTCAATCCTTCCATAGAAAATAAAGTTTGACCAAAAATTCTTAAATTTTAAGTTTAGTGAAGCCCAATCCTATGCAGTCTTGCACTCTTCCATCCCATCTTCCATCTTCCAACAGTTTTGTTGCTTGTTAACCCAATTTTTTCCAGGTATGTCAAGCATTGATTACCAGCAAATCTTACAGTGTAAATTTCTAGGCTAACCAAAGTAAAACATTAGGCAATTATTGATACTTCTGTGGCTCATTTCATTCTCTTTTCTTCCCGATCTCTATCTCACATTATGAAAATAACAAATACAGACAAGAAAAGTAATCAGGTTGAAAATAACTCCATAACTCCATTGCCAAATAAATTTAATGGTGTCATAAAATCAAAGTGCAGAAGAAATTCAGGTCAAGTGGAAATGTAATGATGTAAAACCCAGAAGGATAATTCAAGGCCTGCTCATAAACATGAAGGGAAAACTATCCCTGTATTACAGCATCCATCGTTTCCCTCCAGTTCTCCATCAAAATGAGAATTCACAGCAAATAATGCACAATTCTAGTATCACAGCTGTACACACAGTTCAGAAGATGGCTTGTTACAAAGTATATTCAAAGAAACCCTATTTTATTTGAAGCTGAAGGCTTTTTTTCTTTTCCCAGTAATGATCAACACCTGAAACTCCTTTCTCGCTTTCAAGAAATAAAGACCTATCTCTAGTCCCTCCTTATACATACATGCATACACACAAAAGCCATTTTATGCAGTATTTTGAGAGTTCAGTGTTTGCTGTTTTTATTGTAGCATGACAGAAAAAGCTCTCAGAAAATGTCAACCTGGAAATAGGGCCTCGATGGCCTGTCAGGGTCTGTGCTGTAAACGTGAGATGCTTACCGAGGATGACAGCTATCCTTGCTGTGCAGGTGCCCTCAGCACCAAGCCTGTGCATAAACAGTGTTAATCCTCTATTAACGCAGTGTCATCTCTGATCACTAAAACTGGTTGTTGCGTATTGATTCATTCATTCTGGCCAGTTTTCAGGTGAATCATCAGATGCCACATTCTTTTACATGGTTATATCTAAAGCTGAATTATCAGCCAGTGCCCACATATATGTGTTCATCAGTGTAGCTTCAGAATAGTCACATTCATATTGTGATGCCATTGTGATAATATTTCTGACAGGGACTCTCTCAGGCAGCTCGCTCTGTTTTCCCAGGGACAGGGTTCGTGTCAGACCAAGCAAGCCTCAGGTTGTCAGCATGAGGGTAATGGCAGATTAAGCACATGCAGAGAATGAAAGACATTTCTAGCAGCGGTAGAAAAGGTCAGCTACTTCCTGGAAAGCAATAGCCTATGAAAACCACCAGTATATTGTCAGTGTGCTGAGCAGGGCATTAGGCCTGCCTGCTGCTGCTTTGTCTGGGTAGCACAGTTGCAAGGCTGCAGTGACATGGAGGAGTTCCCAATGAAGCAAAGTTATTCTTTGGCCACTCTGCACTCTGCTGCAGGGATAAGGGAGTGCAAAATGAAAGCTGTGTCAGGTAAAGCTCATGTCCCATTTCACAGTGTAATACAAGAAATAATCTCTTCGTTGCATTCCTTATGCTCCTACTGTTTCTAGTCACAATTTTAGTAAGGCACTCACCAGACTAGTGTCATCTTCACTTTAACCATATAAATACTGGTTCTGAACAAATGTACAGTGTATTTCACGGTGAAATAAGAGGAGAAGTGGACCATCTTTAAAAACTATGAGTCATTTAAAAAAGGAATACCAAATGCACCTGAAGTCTGCAGAATCACAGAGCTGCAAAGACTGCAGCCCTGAGGAAAGCACAAGGTAGCAGCAGCCTGTGCCAGGAGACATCCAGTGCACTCCAGCAAGTAACCTGAAGTCTGCCATATTTTTTTCAGCCAAATGTGTAGAACAGTTTGAATTTTACAACGTGGTCAACATAAGACCTGGATCAAAAATAAAGTTTAAAACATCATAAAAGTCTCCAAAGGCATAAGAAGAACCAGACAGGCTGTATTTATTTAGTCCCTGACAGATGCTGTTAATATCTGAGACAAAATGTCTGCTATACATTTTAACAACATCGAATATTTTTAATTGATTCATTTCAGAAAACTTGTCAAGCAGAAAGACAGATGGAGGTGGTTCTTGTAATCTCAGTGATAAGAAACTGACTATGAGAACTAAAACAATAATAGCTGGCATTTTGGAAAAGCAAACTTGAAGACCGTTTGATACTGAGCTAAATTAATAAATAGCATAGTATAAATTCCTATAGCATGCAACGTTTATCTCCTGAGACAAGATTAACTGAATAATTCATAAATGCTACAGAATAGGGAATGAATGGATCTTCTATATTAGTTCTTGTAAAAGAGATTACCAGCATCTCACGGGGGTTCTCACTATTCTCTGTTATGCTATGAATGAATGTCCTACTTCAGTTCTGTAAATGACCACTCATGGTTGCTTTTTTCTTTCTGTTCCATTATTACGTATTATAATGAAATGATTGTTGGGGGAAAAAAAGAAAAAAGAAAAAAAAAAAGTGCACTAGAATTGCTGTCTGGGTCAGACTGCAAGGATAAACTCATGAACATTTTTTACTCAGAGCTACATGTGCAAAGGCAGGAATTTCAACCAATAATATGAATTTTATGACCTGTCAAATACAATTCATAATACATCCTTTATCAGTGACAGCATCACATCTCCAAGAATGATTTAATCACAAAGCCAAGTAAAGATAATCTTCTCATGTAACCAGTAAGAATCCAATTAGTGTATGTATCTCCTTGGTTTTATCTTGACACTTGATGCATGAAAAAAACTCCAGCTTTGACATCCTCTGTCAGCTTCTGAGAAAGAAAAGAATTCATGAAATGGTGGCGTTTAGCATCGACTGACACAGATAACACACTTGTATCATGCTATGCATTTGCATGACTCTACAGCTTCCATTTTTAGAATCTGTTGTTGATAGGTGGCCTGTGATCATATTGCTCAAATATACTTGATACCCCATGTCACTTGTAGCAGGACCCATAGCTTTCTCCCAGGTGGCAGCACAGCTCCTATCAGGAGGAAGAAGACAGAGAAAAGGGATGTAAACAAAGCTGGCCACACTCCAACAGAGAACTGAGACCAGGGGGATCAGCCTGCAGCAGCATGAACAGGTTTCTATTCCTCCTTGTTTCTCCTCTACAAGAAAAAGAAATCAGTTTCTTTTCACTGACACATTTTATTTAGGAAAGGAAAGTAAGGCAGGGATCATGTGCTGAATGCTGAGTCATTGCTTTGATTTATGAGGCTGTTGCTGTTTCATCACTGCACGCTGGGTAACGATGCAACATTACCAGTCATTAAACTGATATCCACACTAACTTGGTTCTCTACAAACATGCATGAAGTGCTTAGAATGATTGTAAAAATAATACAGATTTTTATAAATTGTTATTTTAAATACTTGTTCTACTTAGTTTTTTATATTTACCCTTATAATGGAGAGTAATGAAAAATTAGTAGCACTCTTCATCTATTCTAAACTGAGAGTTTTCTAAATGTCACCAAAAGCTACTAACAGCTACATTTTACTGGTGAAGAACAATTGTGGAAATCACTACAGGAAATGAGAGGAATTATCTGGAGCTAAATTCATGCCTGCTTTCCAGCTTAATGAAGAAAACAAATAAATAAAAAGGGGACGCTGTCATTGGAGCAGGGCATGCAGTTCTTCTATATTGGAGGGTGCAAAGCTTCTCCTTTTCCCCTCCCTTTTCCTAGGAAAACACTCAGTGCAGCCAAATTTTTCTTCCCATGTTTCCTGCATTTGTCTTGATCAACATATACTTTACCCTTTAATCAGCTCTGCACAGTTCCGTTTCTTTTAGGACTACTCTGCTCTTCGGGTCCTAAGCATGCTACAGCTGTGCCTAGTATTGCTGAAATATAAATAGATTAGATCTCAGCAGGTTTTAAAGTAACAACTAAGCTTATTAAAGCTGAGACATTGCACAAACCACTTTCAGTCTATTAATTCTGATCTTTGTGTTCACTAACACTGAATTCAGCTCAGTGTAGAGCACTGCAGGGAAAAGAAAGTGATAGTGAAACTCATCTCTCTGGACTTCAGTTCACAGCATGTTCCTATGAAAATAGAGTTATTTTCAGCAGACTAATGTTTGACAATTAATATATAGATATAGATGTATATTATATAAGGCAGTATTTTTTGGTCTAGTGGAAGTTGAATCATTATGTCCATTAATATAAATATGCATCAAATCCTCTTGGAAAGAGACCCAAAATGAAAAACTAGCATTACTGAAGCTGGTGGTGCTTTTGCATCTCACAATCAATAAGCTAGTTTAACTTCATCCATGTATACTGTATTTCAATATATAGATATGTACTGAACTGTATATACAGTACTTCATAGCTGTGCTTCAAACCCTGAATAATCTGCTTTAATTTCCAGACATCTGGTGTAATAGCAAGTTGTTTCAATCGGTAATCTACATTTCTGATTATTTTCTCACAGATAAATATTAAATCCATCTCATGGCCTCTAAAAGGATGCTGGTACCTCTAGAGAACTAAAAGAGAAATGGAAAAGCAACACTTAGAGGGAAATACATTTTCACTTCCCCTTCATTTTTCCTTTTCTAGGGTAATGGAGTGTTTTCACTCCTCCCAAATCTTACCAACCTTCCACTCTATTTGCATTCTGTTACAAATCTATTTATATTTAGCATTCTTTCTTAGCAGAATAGGCCATGATGCTGGATTAGAGCTTTATTCATAGTAGGATTCCAGATGACTCACAAATATGTCTCTGCAGCAGCTGTTGCAAACCTTGTAATGCCATTAGGCTGTGACTCACAGGGAGATGTTGCAGTGGAGCACTGTGGCTGTAGACTTAGTGATGTCTACATCAGGGAAGACACTCAATGTAGATGACAGGAAAGTATCACTGCAATTTTGGTGCTGAGCATATCCTAAACACATAATGCACTTCACAAGTTGTTGGGTTTTTTTGTTTTTGTTTTTTTTTTTCTTTTTCAGCATTTATATAGAAAATCACTGAAGATGAGGAAATCCTCCATTCAGAAGTCTGAAACTGCTCATAGTAAAACAAAGGGGGGAAAAAAAAGCTTTCTCATACACAGTAAGAAATAAACTTGCAGACCCACTCAGGTCCATTAAAGTCCAACAGAAAGTATAGAGGCCGCACTGAAAAACCATGCACTCACACTACAGAAGAAAATCCGTTCAAAAATAGGCCCAATATGATACAAAAAACTTTGTCAGCAGTTTAGCTAGATGTCTGCTGAGGATCAGAGTGTATCTTACATTCCCAACACTATTTAAAAGTGATAGTTTCTGACTCCTGGGGAAAAGTTACCACATGCATAGACACAGAAAAACCTTGGCTATTCTAATTGCCACATCAAGAACTCAGCCAAGCTCTGAGCTTTCAGTAATGCCATGTCTACAGAAACAGTCTGCCCATCTTTATCCCTAAGATCCTACATGCTAAACTCAGATTTAAATTCATATTTAGAGGAGATATTGGCTGTCCCAGGAATAGATTCATAAAGCACAGCCACTTTGTCCAAAGTGCTTGGTAAGCATGAGCTGTGATCATCTTGTTTCTTGCCAAGTCATCCAATTGGATAGAAGGCATTCTCTGGGACTAATAGAAAATCTATAGCTGGCTCCACATACACCTTTCTAAAACTCAACTTGCCAGCCAATGCTCATTTCATTTGATTTCATTCCACTGGTTTTATCAGAGTATATCCGAAATGAATCTGGCCTATTACAATGTAAACACAGTGATAAAGGAGGTGCAGGGCTGTGACAGGCTAGTCATGTAACAAATTACTTTTCTGAAAAACAAAAACATCTAATTGCTATAGTGCAAAAATACATAAAAAGGGAACAGAGGAGAATGAGTCAAATCATTTGTTGCAGTGTTGACTACCCAGACTGATAGAGATTTTTTGGCATGTCAAACATATCAAAAATAAAACATGAATTCTCACCTCCCTAACACAGAAGAATGGGCATCTGTCATGTTGCATTCCCTCTATCTATGTTAGAAATTTTCAAGGCTATTCAGAGGCTCCTACCATGGGGTATGTTTTCATTCTATAAGAGCCCAATACAAGGACATTATTTATTTTAAAGGTCATGCAAAACATTAGCTGAGTCCACCCTTCAAGAAAACAATTGTGTAAATGCACATGGTTAGAATATTTCAAAAGGGCCCAATGTTGCAAGGCTTTGAGTTCAGAACCAATGACCTAATTCCTCAGATTTGTCTATATTTATTACTTCTGTAAAAGCACACATGTTGCAAATGCTTATACTTACATCAACATAACAGACCAGTCCATCTAAAATAATGCTGTTTTATTACAGCAAATATTAGCTGTGGGCACCTAGGGATACACTGAACCCAGTGCATACATACAAACTACACAGAAAGTGGGATATTTTTGTTCATTACATCAGTTGTTCATAAGCTCCTGAAATGAAATAGGTCTGAAAGTTCTTTATTAAATGCATAATGGCTGCCTTTCCCATCTAAGTAGTCTTGTAACTCTCTTTCCTGTGATACCGCAAAGCTAAATGAATGATCCAGACAGACTTTTACTGCATTACAAAGTAAAATACAAGGTGATATACATTCAGCATAGACTACAGACAACCAAATGGCTGATTTAGTAACTACATGTAGCAGAGATGCTAAGTCGTGGCTTGAAACAGTGATTGAGCACCTGCTGGGATGACAGGGCCAACCCATGGGAGCTCAGGTGCATGCAATGTACCTGAGTGACCAGACATGGTGAAATCAAGATCCATCCCTTCCAAGATCTCATTTAAGGGTTGGCAGTAGAGCTCAAGTTATTTTGCTGGATATCTCTGTATATCTGAGCTTTTCTGAAAGTAGGCAGTTCCTTTCCTTTATTTTTGTGGCTGCTGATTTTGTGCTAATCCTTACTTGCTGTAGCCTATGACCTTACTGCTCTGTTGTCATTGCTGAACTTTCTGTTGCATTATGCTATGTTGTTTTAAAAATTATATGGGAATGCTTGTTTTTGTTTCGTTAGAAGTGAGTTCTTCTTTTTTAATTTACTAATATGACAGGCTTAAAAATACTGGGTAGTTTTCTTGTACTCATATTCAATAGTAAAAATTCCTGTTATGTTCAGTTCAGGATTTCTTTCTGAACTTTTATTTTATTGAGATGTGGAAGATGTTAAAAGAAAGCTTTCACAGTATCACTGCAAAAATCAGAGTCATAGAATGGCTCGGTTTGGGAGGGAACTTGAAGATCATCTATTCTGAAACCTCCTGTCTATGCAGTTCAGTAAGCAGCCATTCTGTGACTTCTGGCTTGTAGCACATTGGCTCTGTAAGTCCTACAGTGAGACTGGCTACAGCTTTAAAGCTGTTCAAGAACCAAGACCAAAATAAACAAAAATCCAAAGTGCAAGCTATATTCACTTTCATTGAAACTACTAGGTTTGTCATGAGTTTCAATGCTTAGCAGTTGAAACTTAGAGTTTGATTCATTACCTTAAGTCCAAATACCAGGTTTTCCACAAGCCTGCACATACACAGGTTTAGAATTTCAAAGGCATGACCTGCCCAATTTTAGTGGCATTATTTTTCAATGTTGGGTTTTTTTTCTGAGAAGTGTCATAAAATGTTAATCTGATGACCAGGTGTGCCACCTGCGCCTGAAAAGGCTCAGAAGTTTCTCAATTAAGTAATTAATTAATATCTTTAATGAAGGAATTTGCATGCCATGCACTTTTTTTTCTCTCTCTTACAAGGTCTTCTGTTTTTATTGAGGTACAGTAAAACTGGGAGAGATAAAAAAGCTTGCAGCTCTGTTGTCAAGCTACAGCACCTTAAGATAACAGGCAGCACACATTGTACTGCTCTGATATTATGAAGCAAGTGATACCTACTTGCTTACTGTAGCACACAGAGCTGGCTTATGCTGGGAACTGCTTTGTTTAACAGAATTTATCCTGGTTTGGGTGGATTTCAGATTGATGATACCTTTAGGATTTCTTTCTCTACTTTGAATATTCCTGCGATTTCATCTCTGGGAGGTATCTATGTGGATATTTAAACCTCTTAACATTGTTTCTGGTAGCTGCCTGCCTAGAAAACTGAAATCATTTATTGTGATGGAGGCTCTCCCTATTTTCCCTCCTCGTTCCCTTAGAGATGTACCTAATCGGATATCAACTTTTTACTAATTCTATCAGGAAAGTATCTGCAGCTGTTTTAGATCTAGACTTCAGGGCCCAGTTCACTATCCATTTATTCCATGTTTATTGTGTTATGACACCTTTAAAATAAGAGCCTCTGTAAAATGAGGTGCACGCAGACCTTTATTTTCACATTACCCTTTAGCTGTTTGCTTTTGTATTACTTTGCTCTTATTTATCCTTGTTGTACTATACAGGCCCTGTGGTACCAGCAACCTCGTAAGAAGCGGTCTCTGAGATGACAGTTGCTTTGGCTTAGTCTTGCATGCTGTTGAGGCTGTAAGAGGCTAAGCACTGATGTTAGGAGCCCACTCAAATGGGACTGGAACTACCCAAATGAAAAAGTTCATTGCAAACAGATCCAAGGCCAAAGAAATGGTACTTAATAGCCAGTGGGTGCTTATTCAAGATCATAAAACTGTGCCCTGGTAGGTTCAGTAAGAGAATGCAGTTGTCTCACCTTTGCACAACCCTGAAGCGCTAGTAGCATTAATTAGAACATAATCTGTAAATATGTAACAAAGTTACCCTAAAATGAGCTCCAAATGTAGAAGTATGCTTCTAAAATTGAGAATTTGGAAACTGAGGTGACAACTATATATGGTACAGTCACAGAGACCATAATCACCAACAGCAGAGATCCACAAGGTTTTCTTCTTGCCCCTCTCTGCCTGCACCTATTTCATTATTATTGTATCCAAACTTTATTATGGCAAAGCCTGTTTTAGGAAAAGAAAGAACTTCAACTTCCTTCACATTTACAATAATAATAAAAAAAGATATGAATCCCACACATTTCTTAGAAAAGGATAATGAGGATTTTAAAATGTACTGACACATTCAGTTTCTTTTACCAGAATGAATGTTCCTGATGGTTCACTTTATATCATCTATACTGACTTTCCAAGCCAAGCTATGAAACAGGCTAAGAGCTGACCATACGTGCATTGCACCATCATGGGCTTCTTATAACTACCAAGATTCCTTCTTGCATGTGAGACCATGTCTTGTCAGAGGCTAGCAGGTCTGATGGCCTTTCACTTGTACCACGAGGTAATACATGATGCACGTCAGAAAACAGATCTTTGCAGATTTCCACAGCAACCAAATGTGAGTCTGGGTCCATGCTATAGGATTATGTATCCCTAAGCCTTTTTTCCCTCAGTGCTCTGGATGTGAATTTAACAGTGCGTAAAGGAAATATAGGTAGGGGAAATTTACGCTCTTTGGGTCTGGTTTGTTTCTGTTTACTTGGTTCTATTTTGCTCTCCAGTGCTGTGTTTATACACTCAGAACTGCAGGCACTGCTACAGCAATTGATTTAGCAGTGCGCAGACTGGACGTCTCTAAATGTTTGCTGCAGCTTAGCTGGGAGTATAAGTCTAGCTGATGTAAGTATGCCTCTGTTTATGTAGGAGTTGATACTAACATAACATATTCTTCCTTTTAGAATTTATATCTCTTAAATTTGATGTTGTATTTAAGCAGATATATTGGTTTCTGTTAAAATACATAGAGAACTGCCGTCAGTTCCACTGGGAGTACCTCAAATATCAGCAAAGTAAAATCTTGGGTTGCTTTCCTGTAACTCTTTAAATTGCAGATATGCCTATTCATAAAATTTCACTACAAACTCCCCATGCCATCAGAGCATTTTATTTGTTAAACTGAGTATTTCTTAAAATATTTGAAGAGTTTGTGATCAGCTGCACAGCCTCTGTTTGCTGCAATATCTTACAAAGCACACGCTGATGTATGATGGAAGTCAGCAGTGAAATGTAACTTCTGTCCAGACCATGCTGGAAAAGAAGCAGTACTTACAGTATTAATTTTCCACTATTGTATGAAAACTAGCGTCTATTTTTTGAAAGTATGGAAAGTATGTCCAGAAAGGAAAACTGCACTACTTCATAAGCACTAATAGCATTACAGGAAAATACTGGATTAAATTTTTTATACATGTCAAATTTGTTACAACTTCAAATGCACAGATCTCATTATCAAGTGTACGGCCCTCACTTTCTCTGTCCAACCATTCCATTGAAAGTCAGTGGATCTTATTCTGCAGCATTACTACAGGGGAGATGGTTTATCTTAATGGAAGCGTGTATCTTTAAAGTTCTAATAAAGTAAGTATTTATACCATTCACAGGAACAGATTTCAGCTAGGTTTAGTAGTTCGTAACAGAAAACATGAAGTGATCAAGAAAGAATGGCATGTCACAGAGCATTTTAATCCATTAAACAATAAAGTAGTATAAATTTCTGTCCTATGAGTAGACTTGTAATATTTTGCAATTTATTTTTTTTTATTAGCTCAGCATTTCAGCTGTCACTGTACTGCCTTTTTTTCTATCCGAAACAACTTGTTCTTTGTGGATATGCTATTCTGCTGTAAGGAGGAATGGAGTTTCATTAAGGAATGAAGTTTGTCATCTTTTGTGCCCAAATGTAGTCTGATAGGAAAGTAATAATTAGTTCCACCAGAGCTTCAGCATATTTCAAAATATACATCTTAAATCAAAGAGGAAGCACAAGAGGAGCACGAGTCTTATGGGGAAGCAACTGAGGGAACTGGGATTGTTCAGTCAGGAGAAGAGGAGGCTCAGGGGAAACCTTATCTAAAGCTGCCTGAAAGGAGGTTCTGGTGACAGGGGTGTTGGCCTCTTCTGCTAGATAATAGCAATAGGATGAGAGAAAATGGCTGTAAGTTTTACTAGTGGAGGTTTGGGTTAGATACGAAGAAAACTTTTGTCTCACAGGAGTGACATATAGGAACAGGCTGCCTGGGAAGGCGGTAGAGTCACCACTCCTGGAGGTGTTGAAGAAATGTGTAACGGGGCACTCAGGGACGTGGTCAGTGAACAATGTGGGGATGGGCTGACAACTAGAACAGGTGATCTTAAAACCCTTTTCCAACCTTAATGATTCTATAATCCCGTGATGCAGATTGCCATCTAATTTTCCAAGCATAGTATTAGCATAGGGCCTGATGTACGCCTCAACTGGGAAGGTGACTGGCTTGCTTCCTTTTTGCACCCCTGTTGTGTATATTACAAACAAGTGAAGATCCAGAAACAAATACTGAATTCCTTAAATATAGAACACACTCTCTGCTTAAAAAGATGTACAAGCATCTTTTGACCTGTTTCTATCAAAACAAGAATGGTGACATGCAGAGATAGAAGCTTCTTTAGTGACACAGTATATTTACCCTAGATGAGCTCATACCTTCATTTCACAAAGGAATGGAAGGTGTACAAGGACCGGCTTGTTTTGCCTGCAGATCTTGTATGGGAGAGACAGAAAGTGCAGGGCATGCTAGGCTTCTCCTGGAGTAAAGCTATAGGTGATGGGACTGTTAAAAAAGAAAGGAGCTGAGGGTTTCTACATTTGGAAGACATCTAAATGAATTCTCTATTACACTTGGCAGCATTGTTTTAGTACTTCATGTACTTGACTGGGTAAATTTCCAGTTGCCCAAAGGTATGAGTAATAAGCTTTGCTTGACAGGGAATTTATAGAAAGAATAATGAAAAAAAATTTAGACAAAATTGAATTTAAAAGTGGATTTTAATGACAAGCCTATTTGTCATCATCACTACAGTGATTTTAGGGAGAATGAATGGAGGCCAATGGTATCATGGGCTGCATCAGAAGAGGAATGGCCAGCAGGGCAAGGGAGGTGATTGTCTCTCCCTACTCTGCCCTTGTAAAGCCTCACTTGGAGTACTGTGACCTGGTGTGGGTCCCTCAATTTGAAGATGTACAGCTTTTGAGGAAGGTCTAGGAGGGAGCCACCCTTATGAAGACAGACTGAAGGAACTGGGGTTATTCAGCCCAGAAGAGAGAAGGCTGCAGGGAGACCACATTACTTTCCAGTACTTAAAGGGAGATTATAAATAGGAGGAAAATCAACTTTTTTACACAGTAGTAGGAAAAGGGGGACTGGTTTTAAACTAAATGAAGATTTGAATTAGATGTTGGCTGAAGTTTTTCACTGAGAGGGTGGTGAGGTGCTGGAACAGGCTGCCCAGAGAGGCTGTGGATGCCCCATCCCTGGTGGTGTTCAAGGCCAGGTTGGATGGGGCCCTGGGCTAACTGATACAGCAGCTGGCAATCCTGCCTGTGGTAGTGGGGTTGGAACTTGGTGATCCTTGAGATTCCTTCCAATCCAAGCCCTTCTATGTTTCTGTATGAGTTTAGTGAGATTCAGTCTGGTTGCAGCCTTTTAACAACTGCGTATCTGCTATGAATTGTGAAATTAAAAAACACAAGGACCTTTGCCAGGTTCTTTGCCCTATTTATGCTGAGTTTTATGGCTACGTATCTACCTACGGCTGACTGTAGGGTATTCCTTCAAACTGGATGAGTGTGCTCTCTCCATGTGTTTTATTTTTCCAGTAAAGAAGTGTGAAAAGAAATATCCCTACAATCTTTGTTCACGGTTCAGGGAAAGAAAAGCAAAAACACAAATCAATCACGCTGCTGCAGAGGATGATGCAGAAGATTATTGTCTTTTATGAACAGCCTCCAGCAGACTTGACAGCCTTTTGAAAAACAACGTTTATTTCCCAGTGCAGTCTCCTATGAAAGGCATCATCCCCCTTTCCTTATGTCTGAGCTATTTATCACGCCCAGCTGTGATGGATGCAAAACATAAGCGTGCCGAGACCCACGGTTCCAAGCCCTACCATCGTTCCTATTTTCTCCGTGCTCACGCAGCGCGGGCGGCAGCTCGCACTGAGGCAAGGCACGACGCGCCGCAGACACATTCCCCTGCCTGTTGCGGTCGCACAAAACGAATGTCACGTTAACAGCCTGACAGCGAAGATGCGGCTTCAGCCCGAGGCACCTGCAGCTGGGAGCTCCTTTTCGCCAACCCACGCAGGCAGAGAGCTTCAGTTCGCGCAGTTCGCTGTCAAACTGCGGCATGGCGAACGGTGATAAAAAAAATACAGAGCTGGGCGAGAAGCCCCGGTGATCTCTCAGGGAACCGGTCGGTCCGGCACCTCGCCCCACAGAACTGTCCTTCTGGCAGCTGACCCGCAGCAACACCGCCCCCCGACCCGCTCCAAGGCCGAGCCCCGGGGGCAGGACGGAGCCACCCCGGAGCGCGGGCAGCGGCCCAAGGCTCGGCACGTTCCATTCCTCTCGCGGCGCGGGGGGTTGCGCTCCAGAACCCCTGCACTCGTCGGAGAAGGGAGCGCGAAGCGGCTCGTTGCTCCGCTCCTCGCTTGGGCGCAGCGAGCCGGCACGGCCGACCCCGCGGGGGCGGCAGGCGGTGGTGGGGGACCGCTGGCAGAGGAGGCGGGAGAAGACGGGGCGGAGTTAGTAGGTTCCTGAGGGGCCGGCGGGTGATCTGCGCTGGCGTCGCGGCTGTCGGAAAGCAGCGGCGGCGCGAGCGGAGGGAGGCGCGAGCCCTCCGCCTTCGGCGCCGCAGCCCCGCCGCTGAGCGCGGCCCGGGGCCCGGCTCTCGCCGCGGCTCTCCGACGGGCGGCGGAGACGGGGGCAGGTGCAGCGCGGCCGTGCCGCCGCCCCGCGCTCCGCGGCGATGCCGGCGGTGCAGAAAACGGTGTCGGAGATCCGCTCCCGCGCGGAGGGTAAGTGCCGCCCGGCGCCCGCCTTCTCCCGGCCTCAGGGAGGGACGGCGCTCGGCTCGCCCGGCTTGCGGCCGCCTGAAGCCGGGATTGGGTGGCGGAGGCGGGCGGCGGGGCCGCCCGGCTGCGGTGGTGGTCGCGGGCCGCGGCCGAGCGTTGGGGCGCGGTGCTGCCGCCGTGCTTTCCGGGCGGTGTCGCGTTGTGTGCTTGTCATTGTCTGCCTCCGGCAGAGCTGCCTGCGTGACCGCGGGGAGCGCGGCGTGCCCTGTGCCTCGCTGCGCTGCCGTGCACCGGCGCTTCTGTCCTGGGGTTCAGCGGGAACGCCTCCCTTATGGGTAGTATCTGTGTGCGCTGATCGTCAGAAGTAACCGCTTCCCGTGCGAGTGTGAAATAACAGTGCAGAAGGAAGCAGCAGAACGTTGGGACAGCTGATGGCTGTGGCTAAGGACATTAGTCACCGCGGTGACCCGTACCTCCTGAGGCAGGTGTGCTGCCCTTAGTTCTAGGGGCTGTGTTGGAGTCAACTGAAGATAAATCAGGCCATTGCAGCTGGTGGAGGCCGTGAGGGGAAGTAGCAGCTTTCTCCCTGCATATTCCTTCCTTCCTTCTTCCAAGCAGATTACTTCTTTTTGTTCGATGTGTGTGTGTCTGTGTGTTTGTGCCCCAGCAAAAGTGTGAAGAATAAATATTGGAAATAGGCTGTTCCCTTCTCAGTCTTTTCTGTTCTAACCATCTTGCGTGCCTTTCTCCTCTGCTTTTCAGGGAGAGCTTGCTTTTGTTTGTAGGAGCTTACCTCTTACTTCCTAGGCAGTGTGAGCTGGCCAAGAGAGCAGAAGAATGTAGCCTTCTGAGAAGCACTGGAAAAGATGCATGCCTCCAGGGGCACTTTAGAAATGTGCTTACAAGCAGAGTGGCTGCGGTGCTGTACCTACAGTAATTAGAAGATGCATACAGTGATACTGGCAGAGTATACACTCAGTGCTGAGTTTCAGTCCATTTCCAGTTCTTCTTTTCAAGTCAATTGCTTTTCCACTGAAAGCTTAGAATCAGAGTTCCCAGTTTATTAGCGCTTGCTTTAAGGTGGCAAAACTACAGCAGTGTGTAAGGATTGTTAAATGACCAAATGTGGTCCCTAAAAGCGAGTGTTTGTTTAAGAAGTACGGGTGCAGTCAAAGGGAAAAAGAAATCCTGCTCATTTGAATATTGTTCATGGTTGGATGACTGCAAGACAGCTGAATACAGGGATTAATAGGTTTCTCCAAAATACCTTTGTTTGGTCTGTAAATATGTATGGCATTTCTTTTAAGAAACATAACTTTTGGGAGATGATGTGATGGCTTTTCATCATAGCAGATGCATTTCTATCTTATTCTGTGCTTTAATGTATGGGACATTACTCAAAGAAAGGTCATGTAGAAGTGCTGATTGTCATTTAAAATCTGTGCTTCTGATCTGAGATTAATGTGAACCTTACTAGAACATTTTGTTTCTATTCAGTTCATTCACAATGTCAGCGGGTCTTTTAGTTTATTTTTTCCTCCTTTTCCAGACTTGATGTTCTTGGACTGTGTGGCCTGTGTTTGTAAACAGTGATGCATAAAGAAATGTTACCATTTCTTAAGAGACTTCTGAGTTCTACAATGTGGGTGTCATCCTTGCCTCTTGAAAGTGACATAAAGTAGCCTTACAATCCAAACTCTGCCCATGGCAGGAGTCTGTTTAGATAAGCACTATGCAGAGTAGAGACAAGGCTGCCTTCTGAGTCCTACCCCAAAGCTTTACCTGCAGCATGGAGTAGGAAGTGCTTGGTTAATGACAAAAGTTGCTGTCCATTCTGTGTAACGCTCTGCTTATACTGCATTCACAAAGAGCAGTTTTCCTAAGTGCTGTTACAGCACAGGCCGTGCCTTAGAATAGTCAAAGACTTGAGGGGATGTGGTAGACAAGCTAATATTGCTTCCTTTGTTCTAGAATTTCTTTGTTGTATGTTAAAACCTCATTTTCCTCTCCTGTCACTGCAGCAAGTAATTTCTGCCTCAGAGACCTTTTCCATGGATCATGAGTTACCTTATCAGTCTGGACTGCCTTGACATCATCTCAGAACTGAGCTCACTCTGGCATGAAGGGATAATAATATTGCTATTAGAAAAAATTGGCTGCTGTGCCAAGATGAAAAGAACTCAGACCTGTCAGAATAATGCACGTGTGCCATTCCCAGTTATAGAAGATGTAATGCTATGGTCTGTATATTACTACAAGATAAAAACTACAGGTATTTTAACATCTGTAAGACAACATGTAATTTGCATGGAGAACAGAATTTGGTTAAAGCACAGCTAATGTTTTGGTGGTATTCTTCCATACCTTATCAGCCTGATAATAGATCCTGAAAAGCAGGCAAGTTTACAATCTCTTTTTTAATAAATTCTGTGTCTAGTGTCCCTCTTGTAAAGGAAACCTGTGATTCACATTAGGCCATGCTGCACTTGTGCAGAATTGGTTCGTGTACCAGTGAAGTCTCGTTCAAGATATAGAAGATCTGGTCCTCCTAAACACATTGCAGAGATTTCCTAAATGGTTTTTCACCACCAATAAAAGTAACTCAGAATCTTAGCTGGGCTTCAGGTGTTTGGTATGACAGAAACAACATCTGTGTCTTGTATTCTGCAGTTGCAAAACACGTGGGGAAATCTTTGAGTGTACTTACAGCCATGCAGTTAATATATGCATCTGTTAAATAATATGAAATGTAATAATTCGGAGATATAGATGTATATATTAATAAATGTGTACTCTCTGGGAGAACGGGGTTGGTGTCAACAGTTTTTATTAGGTGTCTCTAATCTTCTGAAAATACAAACGTTGCTCCGAAAGTAATGCTTCCTATTTTATTATGTTGGCCCACAGCGTCAGAGGCAGATGTTGGTGGTGTAGCAGTACAGTTTGAACCTTTCTGCCAATATTCCATTACATTTTATTGATGTGTGACAGATGGCAGCAGAGGAGGAGTCTGACAAATAGCATCATACATGGAAGTGCATATGAAGCAAAGATGTGTTGCCGAATTCCTCCATGCGGAGAAATTGGCACCCGCTGACATTCATTGACACTTACTGAATGCTTATGGAGACCAAACATTGGATGTGAGCACTGTGAGGCAGAGGGTGGTGTGTTTCAGCAGTAGCAACAATGACATGAAGGATGTCCTGGACGTCCATGCACAACTGTCGCATCACAAAATGAAGAGCATCTTGATCTGGTTATCTGCTTGAATCAGCAGATTACAACCAGGGAACTGGGTATGGAGCTGAGTGTCAGCTGGTTGTGAATGGTGATGGTAGTTTGAAATACTGCAAAGTTTGCACAAGGTGAGTCCCATGAGTGCTCGCACAAGAGCTGAGAGAGCACTGTATGCAAATTTGTCAGTATCTGTTGTACCACTATGAGGCTGGAGGTGACATTTTCCTGGATCTCATCATTACTGGTCACAAGACATGATGTCACCTCTAGGAGCTAAAGTCAAAATGGCAGTCTATGGAGAGATGGCACGACCCTTATTGGATAAAGTTGTGCATGCTTTTAGGATAGGAAAGGATCTAGATTTCTTGGAACCCAGACAAAACATCTGATTGCTTCATCATGCTGCTGACTAAACTGAACTTGCAGAGTCAGGCCAGAAAAGAAGATAACTTTTCTCTTGCAGCACAGTAATGCCAGCCCTCATACCAGTTTGAAGTCTGTGTAACATTTTCTTAGCAATTATGCCATTGTAGCAACAGTGGAAACAGCGGATCTCCTTCGCTGGTGCAGATTTTAATGAGTACAGTGTGCAGACTCTTGTTCATCACTGGTGAAAATGCATAGCTAATGTTTGTGACTGTGTTGAAAAATAGTGTTTTGTAGCAAAGAATTTGCTCTGTCAAATAATGTTAGCACACCCTTTGTATCTGTTGTAGTTTCCATGGCAATAAATAGGATGCATTACTTTCAGAGCAACCTACATAGAAGCACTAATGCTTTGCTTTGTGCATTGATGAATTTCAGTGAACTACCTTGGATGGTAGGAAAAGCGCAGAAATTTTTGAGGTGCTGTTGTGCTGCCTGCCAACAACGTTAATAGCAGTTTTGTATTAGGAAAGGCTAATGCCCACATGAGAGCCAGGTGAAGCTGAACTTGTGTAAGATGTGATGACTTATGTATGAAAAGCACCTTTATTTTGAAATTACATAGTAGTCATCAGATCATACTCAGCACTCTTTCTGTTCTTGTGATACCTAATATGTCTTCAGGTGTTTCTACTTCTGGACTATGTGATTGCGTAGCATTTTAACAGACCTAATGCTTGTTGTTGGTACTTTTTCCTGACAAGCGTGGTTTGCAGTCTACGTTGAAATTCCCACTGCTTCACAAGTGGAAAATTTGGTTCCAGTTGCAGTGCAGCCTTGGCAGCCTCAGCAGCAGTAGGTCAGAGCAGCTCATTGCAGTTGCGGTTCCCTTCTGTTCTTTGACTCCTCAGAGGTGCAGAGGTCAGGTTCTCAGTGCTAGTTCTCTTATCAAAGTTTTATTGTGGCACTGTGACACACTTTTTCAGTCTCACTGGCTCTCTTTGAACTGTGCTGTGTTCTCTGGGAATGTGAGTTAGTGTACTTGCTAATATAAGAGTTCTTGGCTAAAGAACCAAGCTTTCAAAGCTTTAGAATGCCTTACTTTGAGAATAAAATAATGTTTTTAGTCAATAAGTGTATCAAAATAGTTCTTTTGATTTCAGTGAGGTGGTCAGGTTATTTTCCTTCCCTTTCTTTCCATGGCACAATCTGTCTTTGCTTACCTTCCATCTATTTCTTCATTTATGTGAAGGAAAAATTGGAGGCACATGCTTTTTTTTTGTACAGAGTTTAGAATTTATTGTTGATGTTTTAACTGCTGATTTAGAGACTTTACTTCCAAATGTGGTTTAGAAAGAGGCCCTGCAAATATGGTGTTGCAAAACGTAGTTGTCCCTTGTGAAGTTTTGTTCGAAGCAGAACGTGGTCCTCTTAGTGGAGAAAGGTCAAGTTGATTGTTAGGCTTTTTTGTTGTTATTTCATTGGTTATTTATTTGTTTTTTTTTGTTGTTGTTGAAGATGTTGTCATTGACTGGAAAAACTTAAGATATTTATTCCTTACACTTCTTACTATGAACTTCTTTCAGGTATTGCTTATACCCTGACAGAGGACAGCTATGTCTCCATATTCTCGTAATTCCCAATGACTGTCTCTGATTTTTCTTGCCTTTTCCCACTGTCGTGTGTATTTTACTTCAGGTTCTTGAAAGGAAATCCTCCATTAAAATCTGTTATTTAAGCAACTTTGAATGAAATTTATAGTTTTGTGTTTATTCATCAATAGCTTCCGCATTCTGCGTTTTGCTTTGGAGTGCAGAACAAAACACTAATTTTAGTTAATGCAGCAGTTTTGCAAACCAACCTTTAAATTGGAGTAATAATTACTTTCCTTCGATATTGAAGCACATCTTTGTAGTTTTTGATGCTGCTGGGTCATAAATTTAAATTAAAAAAAAAGAATCAAAATATATTATCAGAAAATCTGGTTCTGATTATGAAATGGAAATTAGTTTTAAAACATGCCATTTCTGCATAGTAAATCAGAGTATATGGGTTGTTGGTATTTCCAGTTATTCTTTTAATAGTGCTGGCTTGCAAATGTTTTCTAGTCAGCTGCTTTTCTGTCAGTGGGGGTATATGAGAACATGTGTCATAGAATCTGTCTGATAGTTCTCTGGTTAAATAACAGTAGTGTTACAAGCTAATGATTGATGAAGTAGATGAGGAGTCTTACAGTGTATTTGTTCTTTCTAAATGCCAGGTTTTACATAGAGCAGCGTGACGTTTCCTGTTTGAAGTGTGATAATTGCTGCTTTGTTCTTGGTCACTGTAAGCCCTCAAAATTATTACTGTGTATTATTACCTTAGTATTTGTTGTGTCTTTAGATAAGAGCCAAGGAAGAGTGATGCTGCCTTTGATTTTAAGCCCTGGGACGATGCTTCCCTGAACCCTTAGCATGATGAACAAACAAGGAATAAGTTCAGTCAGTGTCAGTTTTGACATCTGTAACACAGTAATAACTGCATACTTTTAATAAAGGAGATTAGAACGATTGCCTCATCTTAGGGTCCTTACTCATCATCTTCACGGTATTTTTTTCATTATCAGATATTTGTCACAGCTTTAATACTTTGATGCTTTGATACTGACTGTGTGTTTTGTAGTTTTTATCTTTCCTGTCTGGATACCTGTCTGGTTTTTCTATGCCTTCTTCACTGACAACTTTCTGATCATTTGGATCACTGTTGTGATTACACCAATTACAGGAGAGCACCCATCATTAATTTTTGCTGGTTTGTTAACTGCATCTTTGAAAACCACCTTTGCTAAAAACATAGCTGCTTTCACCGAGAGTTGATCTGATGGATGTGCTTCCCTTTGTTCTTGTAATTACTTTCAGACAACATTTTGAGATGGGCATCTGCGTATCTGATTAGTAGGCTGACTTCTTCACTCAAACTGGTTTGGTGCCAGTGGGTTCTTGCTCTTCTTGAGGAAGAAATAAAGCACTTAGTGGCTTCCTTTTGACATAAAAGTCAGCTTTTATGAAACCTGCAGCACTGAGGCTTAGGCAGCAGCTGAGCTCTAATCCATAAATTTTGTTTTAAAATGCCAAAGAAATGTAGCTCTTAAAAGTCTGGTGTGATTTATTGCAATTAGACTCAAGTTTGTGAGTGTAGTTTGATCGATGTCCTACTTTGTATTTTAGTGCCTGACATTATCTGGGGCCATTTGAATGCCAACAACCTGTTGCCAAATTTTGTATTTACCTAATATAAATAAAACATACTGAAGATATGCAGGTCGTGTTTGAAAGAATGGCTGTGATTAAGTAGAGCTTTTGATGACTTAATCTGTTTATACTAGATGAGTGTGGATGAGATGGGGAGGAAACTGGAAATACTCATCATTTTCTGAAGGTGCAGAATAGAAACCAGCTGTGGTTCAAATGGCTGCATCATGTAGAGAAATGCCCATTCACTCTCAAAGTGATAGTTGCAGAGATCCAATATCTTGTGAAATTTGTGAAAAAATCTCACCTACAAAATATAATGTATTGACTTGGGGGGGAGGAGATGGAGTTCTGGACTTGGCCTGCATAGCATGCGGGCTGAGCATCCCTGAAGACATTTGGTGCACAGAGAGCACAGAAATGGTGCCTGGCGTGTTGTTTGCCGTACAGATGTGCAGCGAAGAGTTTTCTTTGGCTTCAGGCAGCTCTGAAAAGGAGCAGCTTCCTGGCAAGAAAAGCTTGCTGCATTTTTTTATCTGCTGCAAGGCATCTCTTGCTAACCCAGGCAAATAGCAGCTGCAAAGGGCTGAGACCTGCATGTGCTAACACTTGATTGAAGTTCTTGAGCAGACAGTGAGAGCAAGAGGTGATGATAACGTTCCAAGGGTGGTGTGCTGTAAAGAGATGACAGTGTGGGAGAGTAGGATGAAGCAGATCTTTGTCAAATGCTGGATTAGGATTTCAGCACTTTTATTTTCTCTTGCATTCTTTCTGAAAATAATAGACACAAATGAGGAAGAGAAGATGTACCTTCTTGATACTTAAGTTTTGTGTGGCAGTGTAGTCTCCGTATTCTGGTGAGTGTATTTTAGAGCTCAGACAGAGATGTGAGGGAGATGAGTAACCGTTAAACTTTCAGGGCAGTCTAATATGCTTTCACTGAAGCTGCAGACTGCAGAAGGCTACCTGTGAGGCTTAGCACTTTCTTTTTAAATCCAGATTGCGATATGCAAATTCAAAGTAATAGAAAGGAAGTTAGTGATGTTTACGAGTATAACCATGTGACTCAATGTGTAGTTGTGATGACTGAAAAGTTCACATTCTTTAAGTTGTGCCTGTGTCAGGTTGTGTTGTGGCTGTACATGTTTACGGAGCTGTGTGCTGCAGGTCCTGCACAGCCGGTTGTTTTTGTGATGGGGAAGGGGTTGCCTCTCTAAGAGTCATTAATGACAGGAGAAGGAAACGGATTGCTTCGTCTGCTGTATGCGTTTGTGAGGTTCCTCCAGGCAAAGAGTGGTGTACAGGTCTCTTGGGTGGGCCGAGTGTATTAGACTTGCCCCAAAGGGTGTTCTTGAGATGTTTACTGAAGCTTGACTGGAATTGTTGGATGTGTGCCTTTCGCTGGAGAGGTGGAAGGAAGGAAGTGAATTCCAGTGAGTCAACACAGTAGTGGGAATTTCCTTTGTAATAATATCAAGAACTTCAGGTCCCTGATATTGGTGGGAAAGTCTGGAGCAAGAGGGATTTACCTGGGTGGAGGAGGATCAGGTTCAGAAACTCCTAACAGGAAATAGGGCAGTGCTTGGGTGTATCTCTGGGTGCCAGCTGAACACACCAGTAGGCCACCCCCAGTTATCTATGAAGGGTTGTGCTGGTCTGGGGTGGTCCTGGAGGACTGGAAGAATGTAATTCCTTTAACCGTAGGGTATGCTGTGTTGGTTTTCTGCTTTTGTATAGGTTGTGACAATGAATTTTCTCTGGGTATTTCTCAGAACAGATGATTCATGCAAGTAGATCTGGCAAGTCGCTTTGATTTAAGGTAGCTATATTAGACATCTACTTTTTGTGTTTAATTGCATTTTTCAGACATATTCTCTGTGAACTGTTTTTTCTGCCATTGAGATTAACAGTAAAACTTTTCCAAGCTTTTGATAGGAAGTTTACTTCTGTATTTATCCTTATGAAAACTCTAATGGTTGCACTACTATAGTTGTTTAATGGTTCTAAAAGAGGCACATAGGAGAAATGGTGCTATATGTTTATTGGGAACATAACAGGAAAACCAATCAAGAATTGAATGAGTTGTATGAATGCCCCTTTAATTTTTTCATTTTTCTTTAAATTCAGCAACAAGCAGTGTTAAATTTTGCATGCAAAACTGGAAACTAATCTGTTGAATGGTCTGTATGCAATGTGGAGATCTTCTGAGTTAATGATCCTTATTTGACAGATCACTACTTTTTCATCAGTGATATTACAGTATAGTACTGAACTTCTTTACATATGTTAGTGTTCGTTTATTTCTTTTAATATCTTCTTTTTAGAATATTTGTTTGCCTCAGTACCGAGGGCACTTTAGGAGAAATGAAAGAGGTTGTTGATCACAGACCATAGTTCATTCCATTTTTCCACGAAGCCGCATAAGCTATTTGAGTGCACTCATTAATTCAGTAGATTATTGTTCATTATTGTAGCTTTTTGAGGCTTCTTGACTGTATTATTTTATCCTCATATCTAATCACTAATGTGCTTTAAAACGCTATTTTTTAAATGAACATTTTTTAAATGGTACTGTAAGAAACACAAATAAATTGAGTTCACATTCAGAATAGATGTGGGATCTTTTTGTCATGAAGTGCTCTAAATCTTGTATGTATGTGTATGTGTACATTTACTTATATATATATATTTAAAAAAAAATCCTTTTCTTTCTTTTTTAAACAGGCTATGAGAAGACAGATGATGTTTCAGAGAAAACTTCTCTGGCTGATCAAGAAGAATTGAGAACTATATTCATCAATCAGCCCCAGTTAACCAAATTCTGTAATAATCATGTCAGGTATTAAATTATATTTTTCTTAATGCAATGGACTTCATAAGGTTGGGGGGATGTTCTGTTCTTAAACAAGTGTAAGGCAGACAAAAAGCTGAATGTTCAAAAGTTTTGTGTTGAAAGCTTCGCTAAGATAAATACACAAGAATTAACTATATTTCATTATTCCAACACTCAGAATTTCACTTTATAACCAATACTGACCAGGAGTTGTTCGTTTTGTTTTCTTTTAAAGGTAAACTTTCCACTTGACAAAGGATGTAGCTTTTCTTTTAATGAATATAGAATCATAGAATGCTTTGAGTTGGAAGGGATCTTTAAAGGTTGTGTAGTGCAACTCCCCTGCAGTGAACAGGGACACCACAGCTAGATCAGGTTGCCAAGGGATTGATCTGGCCTTGCTTTGGATGTATCCAGGGGTGGGGCAACCTGTTCCAGTGCTTCACCACCCTCACTGTAAAAGGCGTTTTCCTTGTATGCAGCCTAAATCTACACTCTTTAAGCTTGAGGAAGTTTTGCCTTGTTCTTTCACCACAGACTCTGCTAAAGAGTCTGTCCCCTTCTTTCCTGCAGTACCCCTTTAGTTTAGATATTGAAAGACCACCTTGGAAAATTGTACATTATTGAATATTGTAGTTTTACTAGTTTCTTAAACACACCATTTAAATATTGTTAAGCCTGTAAGGGTTTTTTTTAGTCGTTAGTGTGCATTGAGTCACAGAAATTCCTACATGAAACAGAAGCTCCACAACTCTTCAGTTTTGATGTAGCGCCCTTCTTGCTCTGGTAGCTCAACTGGTAATCCTTTCACCAAGAATTTTTCCGCACTTGAGTCATGGTGCAGAGTTGATCACCAAGTGTATGCCATAGGTAGCTGGATGTTCTGGAGTGTAAGATCTGTGAGCTTAGGTCCTGTCTTAGTTCCTCAGGGCAACCACTTCCCTGCTTCCTACTTTTTTTTTTTTTGTTTGTTTGTTTTGTTTTTCCTCCTCGTTTCCTGTAACAAATTCACCACAGAGGTGACAAGGAAACTTCTTGCCTCAAAACTGAATGGCTTCTGTGGATGATGGGCACTTTCCTTGGGTAGCTAGTTTGTAGAAGTCTGTAGAATTCTTCAGGTTTCTCTTTTAAGCAAAACCAAACCATTTGCTATCACAGAAATCAGAGAAGATTCTGTTATATTTGAGGGCTTGCATAACTGAGAGGGAAGGAATGCATTTGAATTTTTTTCATATTGTAATAATAGTACATGTTTTGTCTTTTTGTCTTAGCACTGCAAAGTACAACATTATCACATTCCTGCCAAGGTTCCTTTATTCCCAGTTCAGAAGAGCTGCCAATGCATTTTTTCTTTTTATTGCATTACTTCAGGTAAGAGCATCAGTAAGCAAGCAGGAGTAACAGATAAAGGGCATTGGCACCAGAGTACAATACGGTGCCCCTTTGATTTCATATTTTGCCTGGAAAATAATGTGCCATTAGAATGGGGATGTGTAGGCACATGTGTGACTAGAAATGAAAGGGAAGAAATTACTGGAGAAGTGGTGGATACTGTTGCCCTGTAGCTGACAGAATGTTGTCCATTAACTTAATGCTAGGTTACCACATAGTTGCTTTAAAATATAATCTGGGGTGCTGTTGAAAATAGATGTACATTCATCTTATTCCAAGAAACACAGCATATGTGCAATAACATTGTGTTTTCTTTCAGATACACAGTGTAGTGATAGAAAAAATAAATCTGTAATAAATAACATTGACTGTTTTTGTAAACCTTTTATGATAAATTGAGGATGTGTTCTAACTACACTGAGGCACTACTTACTACTCCACTTTTTCTACAAAATCTGATTGTAGCCATGTGGGTGGCATTGCCTGTTCTAAATGTATTATGGCAGGAATACACTTGTGGTAAATCACTGCTGCCACTTACAGCTCTAGTCAATATGAAGATAATTACAGATGGTTATGAATATGTATCGCATTAAGTAGCTGCATCCTCTCAGTATTTATTCTACGTATACATTCACTTGCATCGTCTGTGCACTTACTTGCTTAGCACAAACAGATCTCTTATGGTTGTGTAGCTTTTTTATACTTGTCCATTAGTTTAGTAGTAAAATACAAAATATCTTCTTGAAATTTAAAATACCTTGAAGTTGTGTCCACTCTCTTAGACTAAACTGAAAAAAATTGATGGTATTTTATGAATATGTGTTTAAATTTAATTTGAAACACAAAAGATGAAAATGAATATTCTGGAGACATTAAAACCTCTGAAAGTAACTACTGAACACTGCTCAATATAAGATGGTTTGTTGTATCAGCTTTGTTTGATTCTAAGACAGCACCCCTCATATGGAAATGATCAGTACCACGTCTGAGTAACAACCCTAGTTGTCATCTCTGTGTTTTTCAAGAAAAGTTGAAAGTTCTACTTACTGTGTTTAAAAATGTTTTTAACCAAGAATTCAAGCACAATTTTTTTTCTCTCTTTTTAATAGCAAATTCCAGATGTATCACCAACAGGCCGTTACACAACATTGGTCCCTCTCTTATTTATTTTAGCTGTAGCTGCAGTGAAGGAGATAATAGAAGATATTGTAAGTATTTGATAGCCATATTTAATAAATAATGATCAAATTTCTTATAGATTATATTACAAAAAAAAAAAAAAAACCTTTTTAAATAATTATCTGTTGGGCCATTCTTGTCTTTTGGATGTTCTTGAAAGCTTATGAAGCTACTGATGTCAGAAGATGGAATCTTATAGAATGTGGTGTTACAATTTGTGTGTTTAATGTGTACAGGAGTGACAGTAACATGGGAAATCAGTGACTGCTTATTATATAGATTGATTGTAGTCAGGTAGTTCTCATTAATATAGTACTAGCATATTTAGGTAAAGTCTGAGCTGGAACCAAAACTAGTAAGTTCTACTAACTCCACAGAAGCCTCTCAGTCTCACAATGTTCAGAATATTGCAATTTTGTCAAAGACTCAGCTAATGGAATGTTGGTGGCTACTGAATCTGTAGAAAGTTGAACTTATTTTAGAATAAAATAAGCTTTAAATAATTATTTGGGCAGGAAAAAAAAATGTATTTTCTTCTGCCTTTAGTCCTTTATTCCCATTAATTATGGGTTTGAGCTGGGCTTAAATTTTGTCTTTGAATGAGGTCTGGACTATAACATTTTCTATAAAACTTGAAGTAACAGCAAAGGTTTTAGGGGTTTTTTCACTACCTCCTTTCCCTGAAACAAGAGAGTGTGGCTGAGTTTGTGTTCTGAGTTTATACTATTTGCTGCCCACTAGGCAGCTTCTCTTTACGTGTCTTTGTTGCTTTCCATTTACATAAACAAAGTCCCTTTTAAAAAGCCATAAAATCAATTCACACTCTTTCAGATATTTTTAACTGTTCTGCTGTTAATGCTTACAGACTTGCACCATCTGTCAGTGTCTATGCAAATATAAAACTGAGGCTGCTGCTTCTGTACAGAGTGTCCTTTTTAAAATTATCTCCCTCCTCTTTTACGTCATTTGTTTCCTTATATCATTTGCTCTTTGTGATTAGAAGTGTTTAGTTTGGCATGAAGCAGAAGCCACGGCACAGGTCTAGGGTTATTTGTTTGTTTTTACATATATCAGTTTTGAAAATAAAAGGCATTGTTACTAATTGCTACAGAATTGCCTAAAGGCAAGTCAAAACTTATTTTTTCTTCCTATTAATTTTATATTGCCTCAGCATGTAGGTACTTCCTATAGTGTTGAAGGAATATCTGTCCAACAGTGATAAGGGCACTTTTTTCCTTGGAAAGCTACATAGTAAAATATTTAGTATATTTTCCATTTTTCTTTAGTTTTAGTTATATTTTAATTTCTTTACTTAGTGAGAGAAATAATTATCTTTGCCTGATATTAAAGCAGGTTTAATTGGCTTTCCAGTTTATTAAAATAGTACTTTCAACTGAATAACTAAGCACTTCCTTTTCTGGAGTGTAATCACAAGAAGTAGATCATGTTAGCAGCAGGTATTATTCACAAACAGCATATGTTATACATAGATGCTTTAGAAGTACTAGCAAAACTTGTGACATGCAATGCAAGATTACTGACTATTTCTAATGATTTCTTTTGCCCAGCATAACTCAGAAAGCAACTAAAATTAAACTGTTACTTTTCAAGTTGCAGGGAAGGACAAAGTGGTGTAGTGTAACTACATCACATCTTTGTACAAGGAATTACTGATTGCAGTAATTCTCAGATGAGAGACATTTTAATAGGATACTACTAGCCTATTATATAAAGTGTGTAACTTTCCTGATGATCAAGACTATGCAAGTAATCCATAGTTCTGTTCATTAAATGATTGAGTGCAAGCAGTAACAAATGAGCGTTACATCTTATGTGTGAAAGTTTTATCATGTAAACAGAAGTCTTTAACCAGTATGCTTTTTTGATTCAGAAAAGGCATAAAGCTGATAATGCGGTGAACAAGAAACAAACTCAAGGTAGGAAACTTTTTAAAGCTTATTGATTGTGGTTGTTCGTTGGTTGCTTTGAAGTTTTTTGCAAATGTTGGTAATAAAACTGCTGAATACACAGGGAAATGAGCTGGAAATAACATATGCAGTTTGTTTCTTTTTAAACTTGGGATTTAAACAGTTGAAATAACAACTTGCAGACAGATTAGCCTTACACCCAGCTCTGGGACCCCCAGCATGAAACATGGGCTGGTTAAATCAGGTCCGCAGGAAGTCTGTGATGGCAATCAAAGGGCTGAAGCACCTCTCCTGTGAAGAAAGCCTGAGGGAGCTGGGGTTGTTCAGCCTGGGGAACGGAAGACTTTGGGGAGACCAGTACATCAATCAGGGCTTATAGGAAAGATGTAGAGAGACTTTTTACAATGGCATGTAATGACAAGACCAGGATTAATGGTTTTGAGCTGAAAGAGGACAGATTTAGATTAGGCAAAAGTAAGAAGTCTTTCAATATGAGGATGTTAAGATGCTGGAACAAGTTGCCTAGGGAAGTTACGAATGCCCCATCCCTGGAGGTGATCAGGGCTAAGTTGGTTGGAACTTTAAGCTAGTGCAGAACTCACATAAGCATAACACTGATCTTAGTGTACCATTAAAACAATATGTAAGTGGTGTATCGTCAGAAGAGTAATTAAAAAGTTAATTTAATCTGTAATTTTGTTTTCATTTATTCAACAGTTCTATAACCGTAAAAAGTAGTGGTGTGCATAATATGCTGTATATCCAGCTCCACCTTCAGTTGTCATTTAAACAAGGGAAATTGTTAATGCATCACCTGTGCATGTATGGATTCTGTGCATGGACTTTCCTTTGTCTGTCTGTTCATAAAAGACCATCATTATCTCAGCCTGAAATAATTAACTTCCTAAATTTCAATTAGTATTTTAAAAAAGCCTTTTACAGAGGACTTTGATTTATTAGGCTGTATTAGGGATGATTTTATTTCCCCAAAACACATATATAAATATATATATATATATATATATAAATGTATAAATACTGGGACACAGTCATGCACACAGGTTTTGTGAAGAATGTATTTCTACACTCTATTAAATTAGTCTTCTGTGGGGCAGATGGAGCATGCTTTTGGAAGCTTCTTGTTAGAGACAGCTGAAAAATGAGAGATAAGAGTGTGAAATTCAGACTGCAGAAGACTTTATGGGGCAAGTAATCTATTACATGAAGAACTCATAGCAGTCCCATTTTTTCCCCCTCCTTCGTAAGAAAAGGTGTCTAAATGAATGTTAGTGCATGTTAATTGCTCTTAAAACCTTATTGGAGCAAGCTTGGGTAGAGAACTCTTAAGATTTCAGATCTCTCACTGTGTTGTGATTCTGTTTCCTATGTTTGTGAGCCAATTTTAACTAGCTAGAGCAGAAAACAAACCTGTCAAGAAAAGCTGATGATTTCCTTTCACTTAGTAGCTTAAACTGGCTAATCAGTGGGTCTGGGAAGGCAGCATGCATTAAGGGCACATAAAGCTATGCACTTTACATTAGGTGAGAGCAGAGCAGGACCTTTCCTTTGCAATAGCAGTAGTCTGTTAGTTCAGCTTGGCTGCATGCAAAACAGCCTTGGGATCTATTTCAGCAGCAAAAGTGCTTCTGCAGCTAGTTTTTAAGAAGCTCTTAGCTATGTCTGGCAGCTTATTTACATTTCAAGTGAGCAGAACTTCACTGTAAGTTATGCTACTGCTGAAATTTAGTCATGTGGATTGCTGCAAGGTGTGTGTGTGTGTTTTCTAACCCTTATCAGTTCTCTCATCTATTTTATACCATGGCCCCACAAACACTGCTGCTGACACAAGGGGATAGATTAGGGTAGCTGGTTACACAGTTACGACTGTATTAAATTCCTTACTGTGCTATTACAGTCAGTCCTCACTGTGGATCTTCAGTTTTCCCAGTGAAAGGAAATGGTTTGTTGATAAGATTTGGTGTTATGTCCCAGCTCTTAGTGAGACAGTCATGAAAACAGCATGCTTAATATCTGTAATGGAGAATGCTCCATTCACCATTGGCCCGAATGTATCAGGATTAATAAATCTTGGGGGAGGGGTAAGGGGACTAATCTCATAATAAGGAATTATTAAACAGGTTAGTTGATGGCTTACAGAAATAGAGACATTCAAGAGGGGTCATTTTGAGTAGAACCCCAAGGAAGACTTAGACGTATGGATAGTATGCATTCCTAGATTTTGATCAATTCTTTTGAAGTATATTTCATAAGAATTGGATTTTTTGATCAGGTACTTGAATGAGAATCCAGGCAGTATGAAAGCTGGAAGGTGTACTGAAAGAGAGCAGTCTCTTGTAGCTCTCTTAGTATTAATACCTGTCTATAAACTTTATCTTAATTTACTTTTTGCATATTAGTCTTCAATAGCTTTGTAATTAATTACAGTTAAAAAAGAAACAAAACATATTTATTATTCCCTGAAAACACAATTTTGTCAATTCCATGGCAAATTAGCTCAATTTCTTTTATTATTATTATTTGTTTAATTGTAGTAACAAGTATTACTTCACTTTAAAGTACTAAAACCAGAGTAGTGCAGTGTGCTTGCAATATTAACTTGTTTTGTGACATGCCAATAGTGTAGACATGTGGACAGCTGAATCCTGAGAAGCCTTTGGTGACTTTTTTTTTCCTATGAATGTCATTATTTAAAATGAGAAAATATATGTTCCTGAATTGATGTTTTTCCTGTGATGTTTTTTACTTTGAAATTTCTCATTCCAACTTACTTAAAAAACCCACATTATTTTGCAATCAGTATCTGATTGAGCAAGCCCTATAGAATTTTCTTAATCGTTTTATAGTATGTTTCTATGCGTTGTATAATTTAGATGCTTGACCAAAATTTACAGAACAAGGTATGCTTCAAAATGTTCTCTAAATGTGCTCTGTCTGAATGGCTTTTCAAAAGGAAAGCAAGACAAACTTGTGTACTTCAGTTAGTGTGCAAACAGAGAATTATTCTCTTTTTTTCTTTTTTTTCAGTACTACGAAATGGTGCATGGGAGATTGTCCACTGGGAAAAGGTGTGTATTCATATTTTCAAAGTGACTTAGAGCGCATAATACACATCTAATATTTGCTTTATTTCTTCATATCTGTATCACCGATAAGAATTAACCAGTATATCGGGAAATGTATCATCTACTAAATTTTATTTTCCACTTGTTGTATTTATCTCTTATAATGTACTTTTGATGGTGTGAGTCAGCCAAAACTTCTATTTGATGACAGCCATTAAGTTCAGTTAAAAATCACCTAATTCATATGGTTAACTAGGGAGGTTTCCCATCTGTCAAAGCTGTACTTACCTTAGTATTATTTGGATAATACCTTAGTATTATTTGGATAATACCTTAGTATTATTTGAAGTGCCAAGTAAGAAGCTTCCTTCTGGAAACAAGTTACTTGTTATGTCTGCAGAATTACTTTGGCTTAAAGCATAAGAACCTTAATTAGAGGAGGGGACTATTACAAGTAACTTTTGGGGAGTAAATGTTGTACTGTCCATTTTATCTCTTAGTTCTATTGGTTTCCACACCTGAAAACTTGAACAAAATTTCAGTAATGTGGAGGCAAGATTCAGTTTACAATTCTGATGAAATCTTTGCAGAAACCAGGTAAAAGTCTTTAGCATGATGCAACAGAAATATGACCTTAGGGAGATTCATTTCTTCCTCAATTCGACTTCAGTGTTCTAATAAAATATTTGTTGCAATAACTAGCAAAAGTAAAGAATGCAAAGCCAATATCAGGATTTGGCCTGTTAAAGAGATCTCCAATGAATTCAAGGGCTTTAAGTACCTAATGCCTAAAGTGTTTTGAGTTCCTAGTAGTGTTTCTAGGAAATTCAGCAAGGTAAATATTTACTGTGCTTAAAACAAAGGGATAACATATTTTGTTTGAGACCATTAACCAATTCCCAGTTTTCTTTCAGGTAGATGTTGGAGATATAGTTATAATAAAAGGCAAAGAGTATATACCTGCTGACACTGTACTGCTCTCATCAAGGTAGAGATGCCCACTGATGCTTATAGTGTAGAGGCTGGTTTCTCTACCCTGCATTTATTTATTTACTTATTTATTTGTGATTGCTCCAAGGAAATAAGGAATAAACAAAAATGCTGCAACTCTTAAATGTAATCTTTTGTTTATTTAGGATTTTGTCATTCCTAAATAATTGACAGTGTTTCGTTAAATTGTGTCAATAACTTTTCTCAAACTATACTGGCATTTCATTTACCCCTGAGAAAATAAACTCAATGAAAAAATTACATGCTAATTTAAAAGAGGGTGATTCTTTGCCTAAAACTTGGACCTCAACTGCTGTATTTTACCTGGTTGACTTTTTGATACGTACATAACAAATTGCATTCTATAAATAAATTAAAATTGGTATATTGCAGACAACAGAAATGAGGTTTAATTGGTACGTGATAGTTGAATTGGGGACAAAAACATGAACATAGCATGTGGACTGTCAAACTGGCATTGTCTTTGAGCTGAGCATTTCCTTTATTCTATAAAATATATCTTGAATAATTTGAGCCCCAAAAGCAAGCCTTTATAGCATGTAATGGTGTAATTGTTTTTGTATGGACAGTCAGAGATTGTTTATCATCATTTCCTTGGACAGTCTTATTTAAGAAATCCACATCTTACTATGTGGAAGATGAACATTTTTCAACATCTATTTGATCAGGTCAATAGACAATATATTCTAAGAATTTGTTTTGTTGTTGATTTTTTTTGTTTGTTTGTTTGTGAGCTTTAAATTAAGATTATTTAAATATGTTCAGTTGCAATTTAATTAATTGCTGTATGTTTACTACTCAGTTACATCCATCTTTTTTTCTGGTACAAGTGAAAATATTACTTTGACACGTATGATTATGGTTCAGGCATAAGCCCTTTCTACAAGTCCACTGAAGTGAACAAACATACTCATGTGTACAATTAATAAGGTTAGGATCCTATGAATTTCTGTGACAGATTGTGGTGCACACCGGCATGTGTTTATGCCATTTTCTATTTTATCTCAAAATTAAGCGTAGTAGTTTTGAAAACATTTCTGTTAAATTTTCAGAGTGTCAAATAGTTGCCGGATAATTCTTTAAATTCTCCTACAGTCTGTCTTTGTTCAGTCTGCATGTTTATCATAACTTCAGATGCTTTTCTATTCAGTATCTTCTGAATTAATAAAGGATTACTTCTGCACTCTAAGAAACATTTGTAAGTTTTGTTGGTGCCACACCACCAAGATCTTCACATATGGCACACCATGCAGCAGCAACATTTTGTCTATTAACATCTTCTTTCATGCAAACCCCAGTGTCTTGCAGGCAAGGTACATCAGAACAATCTTCTTTATAGTCCTGCTGACTAAGCTCCTGAATTTGTCTCTTTTCCTAGATTTCTGCACTGTTTTGTCCTTTTTAATCTGGAGGACATTCACGTTGCAGTGTTCTACAGCTGCTGTTTTACTCATAGAAGACTGCCATCTGCCTGCAAATACTTCTTTCCAAGTCTTGTTCCTCAACAGGAATCTTGCATCATGTGTTAATAAGTGGAAATAATAGTTAGCTGCTACTGGACTTGCCAGGACTTACCTCAGCTTTGCATCACATTGCCCCCTCTTGTCAGAATGCATTGCCCCTTCTATGACTGTTATTCACATTGAATTTTCCTATCAGGTTTTCTCCTTGGATCCAACATGCAAAAGCGAGTCCTGAAGTGAATACTGATTGGTATTTTTTCCAGCTAAAACAACTTTCTTTCTTGAGTTACTAGGGGCCTGTTGCTGCCCTCCTGTAGAGAGAGCCTTGTGCCGCTACGTTACCTGTAATTCTATGTGCACACCAGCATGTAGTCTCCTCCAATTCTTATGTTGACATGGTGACACGCTTCCCAGGAAGACCATTTCAACAGTTTTGTTTTCCAGCTGTTTACTGATGGCCAATTACAATTGATGGCTTCAGAAGTGATGCAAGTCTACCATCCTGATTTTATTTCAAACTAATATTTGTTTCTTTTTACAAGTGCTAGTGATTTCTGGAGAATTACAGTTTCCTAAAATAATTAAGATCATGCTGTCTATTACAGTGGAAATAACAGTCCTACAAGAATTAAAATCTGTTTTGTTCTTGCAAGTTAATTGGAAATTGAAGATTGTAAAACGACAAAATCAGAAAACACAAAGTCATTTTTAGCTTGTTTTTTTTCACTTAGCTTCCCAGATATATTGCTGGATTGGATAATCTTTTGTTGTGGTTTTAAGCCATTTATGTTTAGAATCTTTTGTCAGTTGAGATTCTCTGTTTTCTGTTCAATACCAGCGTTCTCTGCAGCCTAAAACTGGTGCCTTAAAGTAAAATGATCCACTTGAATAGAGATGGAAATATTTTAATTATTTTATTTCTGACCTGATAAAAATAGATTTTGAAAAAAATGTCATCAGACATTTTAATTAACATATATTGTTTGTATAATAATTTCAAACTCTGTCTTTTTGTCTTTGTCCATTTGTTTTCTTTTTTGTTTTGTTTTGTTTTTTTTTTCCCCTATCACTTATATTTCTGTTCTAATCATTTTCAAACTGGGATGTGTAGGTGGCAGTAGGGGAAGTAGTGAAAGTGACCAATGGGGAACATCTCCCAGCTGATCTCATCAGTCTGTCGTCAAGGTTAGAATAAACCAGTTACACAGGATATGTGTATGTGGGTCCTCATATACCAACTATAAAGAATGCTTATGTGTTGATAGTGTTTGCTTTGCCATTCATCTTTCTTAAGTAAAACCCACACATTTATAAAATTAGAAAAGGTACAGTTGATGTAAGCGCAGATCCTGTAAACAGATGATAATTCTCCAAGAAGCAAGAACTTGTTCCAGACCTTCTTTTTAAGATTTTACACTGTGCTCGTGAAATCTTATCAGACAAGTTGTCATTAAATAAACACAGAGTAAAACACCAACTCGTATTTTCAGTGAAGGATATAGATAATTATTGGTAGGACTGGTAGAGGACCCTCTGCACAAATTTGAATGTTGTACATCCTCTGCTGCATGCAGTGGCAAAAGCAGCGCTGTTCTTGTGTACTGTGACAGAATGCATGTTTCCTAGACATGTCAGCTTTATGCTATTGTCTGCACTGTTACTGAACTTGTGTTTTTCACTAAATCAATGGGCCTGCCTTGATCCAGCTGTAATTCATTTACTTTGGAGGTCGCTTCTATCTGCTAAAGTAATTACAATTGAGCATGTGTTTCACTGGAAATGTCTTTGCTGCCCTAGTCTTCCTTAAACGTGCTTCACAAAAATATTGTTTGGGTTTTTGGTTTGTTTTTTTTTACTATTAACTAATTAGAATGGTAGGGTCATACTAGTATTTTACACAGGTGATTCCAGCCAAACAGTGTAGACAGAAGTTATTTACATTTTTAGAAAAGTTTGCCAAGAAGTAAATACTCTCCTGAAAAGAGTTTATGACAACGATTTAGTACATTTTAATGCTTTTGCATCACAAAAATATGCTACAATGACCTATGTAGTTTTAGAATGATTGCAGAATAAAATTGTGACTTTCCGGTAGCTATTGCTGTATTAAGAAAAACTGAAAAAAATCTCTTGTCTCTTTGAATGACATGCTAGAAAGAAAGAGAAATATTGGCTTCAAAGTGGTATAGAGGGTAGGTATTTTTCTAAGTTGTAAGGTGTGTTATTTTTTCAGTTTGTTTTATGGCTCTACTGGTCCTTTACAGGATCTTAATTAATCACAGATATTAACAATAAGTGCTCTGTCCTCATATACAGAAGATGGACGCTGAGTGGAGTAATTCAGAAATCCTGACCTGTTTGACCTGTTCTTGTTTGTTAACTGCTTGCAGAAAAGTAATTTTATTCTTCTTTCTGCTTGCCTGGTTAACACCTCCATAATGGTTGTGCATTTTTCAGATCTAGAGGTGTTGTACAAGATAGAGAATCACTGCTGTGTATTATACGTAAAAAAATTGTATTGAAAAAAAAAAAGCATAAGAATAAGCCATGTCTCATTTTGTCTCTCAAAGAAATAAAATATGAAGGCTGTGATTTTCTGGATAAACCTTAAAAAAAAATAGTTTACATTTTTTAGAAGTGTTTTTAAGTTGCATAAAGAGGGTGATTATGCACGTTTAAAAGTCCATAATATGGACTTTTATAGAAACTCTTAGAGAAATTCTTTGCAAAAAATCTTTCATATTTAAACTAACCACTGCATATGCCAGAAAGCACTACAATTATAGTGCCTATATATAATTTATTGTAAAAACTTGATAGTAAAATTATACTGCATTTTTAGAAGAGTTTCATCTGAGTAGGTACCTTCTGGCAAACTTTTCTGACAATGTGAAGTACTGACGGTAATTTCACAGATTTGGCTATATATTATTTCAGTTCTCAAGATTTGATAAGGAAAGAAAAATCAATAAAGCCGATTGCCTAAGCAGCTATTAGAAGAGTAAAGAAAGCTCATGGATTTTGACATTGTAATATAAAATTAAGGATTTTTCTTTTCTTAATAGTGAACCACAAGCTATGTGCTACATCGAGACATCTAACTTAGATGGTGAGACAAACTTAAAAATTCGACAGGTAGGAATTTCATTTTTGAGAATATTTTGTATATTTTAGTCTTTTATTGCTTATAAAACATTTTAGGACATTTGCACTCATTTTAGAGGGCTGTGAAATTTTAGTAGTTTGAATAAAAAGCTATGGGGTATTGCTATCTTATAAATGTTTTTGTTCCATGCATTAAATGGAAGGAATGAATGCTTAAACCATAAGCTGTTTCTTGCACATTGAGGGGTTTCCTGTGAGTGAACAAGTGGATGGATTTGTTGTCAGGTGTGCTTACTTTTAGAGGGTAAAAGAGACAAAAACACTGCAGAAAGAAGCTGCTGGTATTGTCCTTGAGGGGCAGGTAGGGAATGGCATTTTTTAACTGAGTGTGCAGTGTCTGTGCATGGATGTTATTGCTGAGTTACATGATAATCTATGACCCTGTCTTCATCATTATATTTTATGATACCAAGGTGACTTTTACTTACAGTATCACAGTAAAATGTAGCGGTCCTATTTTGTTCCTGTAGGAATACTGGTTTGCACATCTTGCACTGTCAGATTTGAAATACATAGAATGGTATATTGGAAAGCAGTTTTAAATGTGATAACAAACTTTTTTTTTTTTTTTTACAGGGTTTGCCCCTAACATCAGATATAAAGGATATAGAAAGCCTGATGAGACTTTCAGGCAGAATTGAATGTGAGAGCCCAAACCGACATCTGTATGACTTTGTTGGAAACATCAGACTGGATGGGCATGGGTATGTAAATCTGAGGAGAAAGATCTCAGTAGTTTCACTCTATACTAATAAGCTAATAAGTACGTGTTGTTAAGCTACACCAAATATAAACAGTAAGATCTTCATTTGGTAGTCTAGAGAGGTAAAAAAACCATTTCTGATATATTCTTTATTAGTCTTTATTCTTCAGAAGATTGCAACTGTAAAATCTTCTGGTGTCTGCAGATCGAGTTTTAATACTAGTTGATCTTCAGAAACCAATAGCTATTAATAGAAGGGTCTATGAACCAAATTCTAATAGTTTGGGGATTTATAGCTACTACGTAAGTCACTTTGTAAGGATCTCATTCCTTGTCTATTAATTCTGTATTATAGAATCTGTACATAGAAATTTCTTGTCTGATTTTGTTGGTTTTTGCAGGGTTTTTTGTTTTGTTTGTTCTTTTATTATCTTGTTTGTTTTTTGTTTTTTTTTATTAGAGGAACTGAATCCATTACTGTGTGCTTCAAACTCTTAATTAAATAGGCTAAAGACATTTAATACCTTAGCTAACTGAAAGTATGTTTCTCTAAAAATGGATAGCCTCAGTGCAATTACAATTATGTGCTTACAAAACTACTTAAATTCTTAAAATTTTTAAGTGTTTACACAATAAATATTTGGAGTTTTTTGTGGTTTCAAAGCTAATTTGATATATTAGGACTATTACATTTGTTATTAGATCCAGGATTGTTTAGTTCTTCATTCCTGAAGATACACGTTACATTTTTTTAATTATTTGGTAGGCTTTTATTTCTCCATATGCAGTGTAATCCATGTTTGTGATTTTAGACTGATAATATATATTACTAACTAATTCTTAAATACCTTTTTTATATTCCATTTTTATTTACTGATTTCTTACAGATGCATTCCGGGAGTTTTCAGTCGCAAGAGTGTGGATCTATTAAAATTCCACTGTACTTGTCGTTAAGAAGAGAAAAACATTTACCTGTAATTCTTCTCTGAAGGTAATAGTTATACTAGATCCACACATCCATCCTTCCTCCCTGTCTAGGGAGAAAACACACTTTTTTGTTTAACTGAATTATTTAATTGTAAAATTTGAGCAAAAAAGAAATATTAAATATTATAGGCTGGTATGCCTCGAGAATGTGTAGGAGCATGCCATCTGCTGGTCAAGCAAATTGTCCTTTGGGAATTTCAGTCTGGGAACATTTAGATATATTTGCTGTTCAGTAGGATAGTTCCAAAAGTGTGGTTCTAATATAATATTTACCTTCAGTGAAAAAGAATTGCAGGTAAGTAACTTTTTCTGGATCCTGACCTAATTTCCAACCAGAAAAAAATCAAAGATGAGTTCTCTTTCTGCCCACATTATCTGTAACACGGATTAGTCTAGCTAGCATTTCTCTAGATGTTTAAGATCCCACAATTAGATTTTCCACTGTATCCACAATCTTGACATTTTTGGAAAAGCAAAGGAAAGGGAGTAATGAAGACGCTTCTCCCTTTTATTTCTTAACTTTCATTTTATATAACTTATTGGAGTACAAGAATGCTGTGCTCTGTAAATGTTGTATCTGGGTGATCTTTTCCGTCTTTTCTAATTCATTTCATGGGAGAGCAGCTGTAAAAAGGCAGTGATTCTTCTTTTGAATACTTAACATTCAAGAAAGTAGAACTCTACAACAAATTTTTTTGCTAGATCTGTAAATTCTTTTAAGGTCAAAAAGAATTTCATGGTATCCTCAGTTTTTGAGTATGTTAACTCTGTGTGTGAAAGGTGCAGCTCTTTTTTATGCTCAAAAATGTATATGATTTTTAGGAGTTGAAGACTATTAGCGGGAGAAAGGAGAAAAGTTCTTTAGCCTGGGTAAATTTGAAGTTATGATTAGATAAATTCCTCAGAGAAAAATAGGTTAGCAAGTTAAAAACAAGGACAGTCGTTGACTGTCAAGACCTGAAGTAAACATTTTCCTGAAGACCATCTTGAGGAAATTGTGAATAAAAATAAATTTCACTTGATAAAATTAAAAAAAAAAAAAAAAGAAAGAAATCACCTTGCTATGTAAGCTCTCAAACATGTCCTTGAAATTAATATCTCTAAATATCCGAGTGTAGCCTTAGCTGGGTAGTACGCTGAAGGGATATTTCCCCATTAAGAATATTCTTCACTGAATATAAGCAACATATATTGCTGAGAAACCATTAGTCATGCAGTGTGCAGTAGGAATCAGATAAGCTGGGGTGGTTTTGAGAAGGTTTAGGCCAAGAGACTTGAGTGCTCTGTCCAGTGGTAGCACTGTTACAGAATGGGGTAAGGTCACAAATGTTGAAAGAAGTAGCATGGTACCTAGAGTAGAAGGGGACTTTCTATGTCTGTCCCCTGTTGCTCTGCTGTTTATCTTCATCTGTCTAGCAGTACTGCTGGAGACCCATTCCCACAGGCTGCATTCACCTTAATAGTCTTAATAGTCTTCCTAGTAACAGGCCCTTGCAGACAAATCCCATTCCAGGTTGGAGGGGTGTCTGTACCCACCTGAGAGCTGTTTGGTGGAGGTGGGAAATTAAAAATCAATGGCTCATGCAGTAGAAATGACTTAACTGCATAGTTGTCAGAGTTTTTAAGAGGGGAAATAAGCAGGAGGGCTAAGAAGTTGCAGGAGTCATAGAACTCAACCTGACTCTTTAACAAGTACAAGTAGGAGTAGAAAGTTTTTACTACTACCATATTTAGAGTTCCTTTAACTCTTCATGTTAGCAGAAGGGACAGAAAGTCTTGGCGTTCCACAGAAGGTCCACAGTTATAAAAGTTTCCAGTTTGTCTGTGGATAATGTAGGCATATAACCAAAAAGGCTATTACTTTCATCTTTGATAGGTGAAATTCTTGTTAATAGTCTTGAAAAATCTGGCTACTCTTGGAATGACAATTCATAACTTTGGATGCTTTTAGAGAAAGGAATGCGTTTTTAAAAAATGGAAATAATATTTGATAACAGAATGAGTCCCTCTTAATGGTTATTGGCTATTTCAGACCCAATTCAGTTCCTTTCATACTTGAAAGGAAAACAATTTTCTTCTAATTTTACCACAAAATGAAAATGCTACAATTCAAGTCAATTTAAATATCTTGCATATTTTTAGAGGTTTTTTTGCTGTTTTTTGGTAGTATCCTAGACAGTAAGATAATGATGTAAAATTTGCTGTTTGCCTGTTTTGTATGGAAATGTATTCAAACATTTATTTCCAGAATATTTTTTTTTTCCTAGTTTCTGTGAGAACTTATTCCACAAAGCTCTATTGCTGATGTTATTTTTAGGGGAGGAAAAATGTGTTGTTTTTATTTTTACTTTCAATCTTTTCACTTTAAAAGCTTGTTTATGAGACGATAGAAGGTGAAATGAGGGTCCAAAAGAAATTAACAAATGAAAATACCTGAAACTGCCAGAAATATTACTAAATATGACGGCTTTCTCAGGCTGTTTATGGCTTATGTATCAGAGGGTATAACTACTATCATCAAGCAACTTATATGTTATCTTAACATGTTGATTTTCAATGGCTGTGGAGAGGATAGGTTTAAGGGAGAATGACAAGCACTAAAGCACTACTGTCAAATCTGATAGCTAGTATTTATATAGACAGAAGTGCAAAAACAGGAAATTAATTGTATGAGGAACAGTGATAATTATCTAAAAGTTTTTATTTTATGAAAAATATGCTAAGCTGCATTATGTTGACAAAGTCAGTTGTCTAAATTTAAGACAGTCAAGTGTTTCCAGCATTTTCTGAATTCCTCATGCAGCTGGAAGAAAGGATTAAGCTGAGAGTTCAGAGAAGACTATTTAACTTGAGAGCTGCTTTGGAAAAATCAATTTTGTAAGAGATGTCATGTTGCAGCATACGATTAGACAAAACTTTGTAATCAGAAAGGAAAATTAACATTTCTTGGTTTCAGCACACTTAACTATGCAGTACCATATCTTTAATGTTAATAATCAAAATTAAGTGGTAAATAATACCGTTGTGAAGTTAAATATTTGGGTTCCAAATTTGACTTGCTTTAAACTGTCAGGTTTTCTCTAAATCAGCACACCAAATACTTTAACTCTGAGAATCAGGTTCTGGTGTATTTACCATAATCATCTAAATTCGGAGAAATGAGTTAATAAGTTGTAACAAGTGCTGTTTGCATTTATTCTTATGAATTATGCATTATCCTTCTTGCATTGATATTAACTGTTCTGATGCTAAAATACAAAAATGCTTCCTTCTAGTACCGTTCCATTGGGATCTGACCAGATTCTTCTGCGAGGAGCTCAGTTGAGAAATACTCAGTGGGTTCATGGGATAGTTGTCTATACAGGACATGACACAAAACTTATGCAGGTTTGTGGCTCGGATTTATTTTTTTTAAGTTTTCTGATAATTACCTTGTTATCTTTTAATATGTCTTCATCACAGGACATGCCAAAGAAAACTTTAAGAAAACATGACTAGATCGAGTACAGTAGTTCAAATGTCAGTAATAGTGCATCTTTGTTTTTATTGGTTTTACTTCAAGAAAATAACTGCTTTTAGAGCTATTAGACAGTTATCGATTGCTTAGAAAGAGTAGTTTTCCTCTAGTGAGTGTGTTTTTTTGATTCTATTTTTAGCTTGTGTTTATGAAAACTGTTTCATTAGTAAGTTGGATCGTTATAGTTTGCCTGTTCATCTTTTTTATTTTTGACTGCTCCTAAAACTGTCCTCTTGTGGAGCTTTCTCTCAAGTACTAAGGTAAGCATTCTCATCAGAAAATAAAATGAAACTTGATTTACAAAATAAGGAGGAAGAAGAACCATTCTTAAGCTATAAAGTTATTTTCCTGGTAGTGTTTGAGGTATCAAAATTGAATTGTCTTTGTTGAACAAAAAGAATGCTTTCAGTTTGGTCATGCATGCCTCATTTATTGCTTTTCTGATCTGTAAATCTGTTATTTCAAAATAAATTCAATTGCATTAATTACCAATAACTTTCTATAGCTCTGATAGGATGTATGCACATATATTTAGAATATGTATTAAATGTTTACAGTTAGCTCTTGGTGTTTACATTTGTTTTGTTTTGCTTTCTTCTCCTTTGAGTGAAACATTGATGACATTTGTCATGATGATACCTGGGAGAATATTTAGAAAAGAATGAAGTAACCTGTAATTTGGAAGTTAGAACTCAGGACATCTTTTAATGGTCGCTACTGCTTTTTTGTCTCTTGCAGAATTCAACAAGTCCACCTCTTAAAATGTCTAATGTGGAACGAATTACCAATATTCAGATTTTGATTCTTTTCTGCATCCTTATTGCCATGTCTTTGGTCTGCTCTATTGGTTCAGCAGTATGGAATCGAAGGCATACTGAAAGAGATTGGTATCTTGATCTAAATTGTAAGCTGTAAAGTAATGTATTGATATCTTACTGTTCACTTGTCCTGAAACCTTTCATTTTTTGAAAGGGGGATGACTGCCATCCTTCTATCAGTCCTTCTTTATTGGTTGTTTGCTGAAGTTGTTAGTCTAGGTATATCACAGCTAGTTTAACTATTACCTTACTGTGCAATATGAGTTGCTGCTAAATTCAAAAAGGGAAGCTTTGTTGTTGAAGCTTCTGCATCTCTGCAACTCAGCAAGATCTGTACCAGCATTCTACTGACATAGTCGACTTCATGATACCAAACTAAAGCAATTGTCAGTTATTGCTGATTAGTTACATGAAAAGCTGCAGCTTCAAGCTAGAACTAGATTTTCTTCTGACGCCATCAAGTCTTGAATACAAAGCTGCCAATGTAGTAGTCAAATAAATAATTATGGAAGTCTTTGGAAGACAGTGGTTAGCTCAGTAGTGAAGCAGTTCTGAAGCTTATATTTTTTATTCCTGAAAATAAGAAAACTTGAAATAGTGGCCACTGAGACTTAGTGGGATTTTCAAGTGATAGTCCTTATCAATCCGCTTACTGATACATGTTTCATGATTAAATGGACTTACGATGTTTCTTTAAATTATGCCCTTTTGAACTGTTCTTGAACAAGGTACTGCTAATACGTAAGAAGCAATGTATTCCCCTTTACCTTTATTGAATTTTTCTGTTAATTACATTCTTATTAGAGTTCCATCTCTTCTGGCGAATGCTTTTGGAATTTTGTTAACGTAATTTTTATTTTTAATCAGCAGTTTGTATCAAACTTAACTTAATCTAGGTTGCCATTAGTTAGAATAACAGCATTACCTCCCAGATCTTCCAAATTTGTACTTCATTTGTTTCTAGAATTGGTATTAAGGAAAGTATCCAGAACCTGTATTTACTGTAACAAGCAGGTCCAGGTACCATAGGCCCACAGCCACGTATCTTCCCTAAGCATGCTTGTAAAGCACACCAATCGATGACCCTGAGCACAATGATGCCATAAAAAAATAAATAAATTATAAAACACCATGTGTTTTTGGAGCACTTCTGAATTACATGCAGTATAAATGCAAAGGGACTCTGTGTACAATGGAAAGGCTGGAACAGGATCACCAAGATTTTCAGTTGGGAGAGCTGCTGATTTTCTGGAGGGCAGCCTTCTGCAGCAGTCCACCGTTTTGAAAAATCTTAGCCACTGTAAAACTGAATGTCTGACCTTTGCTCTATTTCTCTTTCCTTCTCTCTTTTGTCAGGCTGTAGGTACTGCTAAAACCAGATAATGCATTTCCAAACAGTAGTCATAAGCCTATATAGGCTAACGCAAGAATACTTCTTAACATGGGCTAACATGTTGACCTTGTTATTCATTGTTGTGCAATGCACTCACAGAACTCTTAAATTGCTGGTGGTTAATTTTATTTAAGGAACCTTTCCTGTTGCATGCAGTTTTTAAGGCAGTAATTTATACATTCTTAAAGTCAACAATTAATGCTCTGAATACACTGTACACACTTTGCTTTTAAATATGGTTTTAAATGTTTTCTGACTTGCTTTGTTTTTTGGCAGATGGTGGAGCAAGTAACTTCGGATTGAACTTCTTGACTTTTATCATTCTCTTCAATAATCTAATTCCAATCAGTTTGTTGGTCACGCTTGAAGTTGTTAAATTTATCCAAGCATATTTCATAAATTGGGTAAATATTTTTATGATATATATTAATTTCTAAAACTAAGTGACTTACAACTAAGTTGAACACTTATCTATGTATAGATTTATTTTCTTACAGTAAATACTTGAGTGCTGTTTATTATTACTGAGATCGAAGAAGGTACTTATATGTGGCTTTATTTACCATTTTATACTTACACAAGCTTTTTGTAGCACATTTTACTTTATCTTAATAGGGGTCTCTGGACATTTTCTATCTTAAACATAATCCTTCTGTATGTACATAAGGTATTAGTATAGAGATTTTGGTTGTCTCCAATTTGTAGCACTGCATTGTCATACTCTACAATGTTTTCATATTTTTATTGTATTTTGAAAGGAACTGTTTTTGTTTGAGTTTGTTTTGGGGGGGGACTAAAGATAGGAGGAAAGGTAGAAAACAATTAACGATAACTAAAATTATCGTGTACTTTTAAATTTATATTTCTTCAGCTTAAGGAATAGTTATCGTAGTATTTTGAAGCGAGTACAGTGTGAATAGTTAAGACTTACTTCACGCTAAGTATTACAGTGTTCCTGTCTATTGACAAATCTGTTTTAGATGCATGGGTGCAACAGTTTTGCTAGTACTCAGATTACTTCCAGTGTTCTGTAAAATCTTAGTCTTACAGATGCTGATTTTAAAGCAAAAATTGTAATTTCTTTTGGAGATACTTGGAAGTGATCTGATTGTGTCTGTGGCTCCCGTATTGAAATAAATAGAAGTAGATCCCTTGTTTTTGTGTTCAGTCTGTTCTGTGTTTTTCTTTTCTGATACTTAGCAGATTTTTTTCATAACAAGTTCTCGAAAGATAATTTTTAAACACATGCTTTCATTTTTCCTGTAGGACATAGACATGCATTATGAACCTACTGACACTGCTGCAATGGCTCGTACTTCCAATCTCAATGAAGAACTTGGACAGGTAGAAAAGATTACTGGCCCTAAGTCAGTGTTTTAAAATCTAAATTATTTAAAAAAATAAGTGAAAGTTTATTTTTAAAAATATATGTACTTCAGCCTTTTTATTTTACTTAATTCATATTTTCTTTTTCTTTATTTTTATTTTTATTAATTTTGACAAAGATGAATTGTGCATTTTGCTTTAGAGTTACCTCTTCATATTCTAAAAGCAGTCACATTTCACAAGAGTTCAGTCCTGTGTTCTTTGTTTTCTGAAAGTCTGGCTTTGTAGAACTGCATCTGGGGCCTGTAGCATTCGGTGTGGGGAGGATTCTTTATCAGGGAGTATAGTGATAGGGCATGGGATAAAGGCTTTAAAAGAGATTAGATACTCAGAAGACATTCTTCACTCAGAGTGGTGACGCACTTTAATAGGCTGCCCAGAGAAGCTGTGGATGCCCCATCTCTGGAGGCTTTCAAGGTCAGGTTGGGTAGGGCCCTGGACAATTTAATCTGGTGGGTTACAGCCCTGCCCACAGCAGGAGCTTGGATGGGCTTTAAAGTCCGTTCCAACTCAGATTGTTCTGTGATGCTATAAGATTGTGGAAGTTTTAAAAATTTATTTATTTTAGTATGTTAATAGCCAAAATTGTACTAGATAACATAAGTAACTGCTGAATATTAATATATGATGATTTCATCGTTCATTTAGGTCAAATACATATTTTCTGATAAAACGGGTACTCTGACATGCAACGTCATGCAGTTTAAAAAATGTACTGTGGCAGGAGTTGCTTATGGGTAGGTATTTTATGATATACTTATTTCTTTATTAGTACACTTTTCCTCCGCCTATGTGTATCTGCACACAGTTAAATTAACACCATACTAAAAATTATATTTTGTGCCTGGCAGTAGATGCAGGTAGGGATCAATTTGTTCATGACTATGAAATGCTGTTACTACTAAGCAGAAATGTTTCTTTCTGCATGTAAAAGTATGGCTATGCTTACTGCTGTGACACAACTTCTGTATACTTGGGTTTTTTTTGTTACTGTGTCTGTTTAATGTTTATTTGTTTCTTTTATTTTATAAAAACGCAAAGTCTGCTCTCACATTTGCAAAAGTGCATGGACTTCCTTATTAGCCCATGCTTCATGTTTTCCATGGATACATACTTTTTCACTACAGAGGATGAACAAGAATTTGAATTGCTGTGCTGTCATATGTAATCTAGATGGCTTTTATGAATATTGTTTAAATGGCATAACTCATGGTGTTGCATTAAGAAACCTCTCCAGTTAATTGCAAACAAATAATTTTATTAGTTAGTCAATAGTTGCAGCCAAATTCTTCAACTGAGTTTGCAAAGGGTTCAAACTTCCAAAGTGGTTTACATAGAATAAATTCATTAGAGCAAAGAATAGAGCAGAAGCACCTGTATTTTAAGTGGCAGCATGGCTGCCCAGTATATGAGATGCCAGACCTAGTCTGATAAGTAAGCTGATAATTAGATACCTCTGAAACTGGGCGGAGACCAAGCAGAGTCTGTGAGATTAAGTTTGTGGCTTAGGGTAGCAGTGGGGCTTTATCATTTGGATAAAGTAATTTTGAGGATTCTAATGTCAGCTTTCTCTTTTGAGAAACTTTGATCCTTAACCATACTGTGTGTTGGTTTGTTTGTTTTTTAATTAAGAGCTGTAATGAAGTGCCATTCTAGCCCTGATATTTCATATATCTACCTGTACACACAAAACTCTACATCAGCTATGTCAGCTAATTATGATATATGCAAGTGTATCATCACAGGGCTGAATCCTGATGTGCTATGGCTAACTATGCTCGTGAATGTTTTGTGAACTCAAATAAGTTTCATTATCATAGCAAAAATAAAAACTTACCCTTCATTTACAATCAAAACATTGTTCAAGTGTATACTGAAATATAAAGTAAGAATTGTAATTTGTTCAACTGGTAGAAGTTAGTAAGCAGGCATGCTCCCAGCTGAATGGAAATGATAGCTTTTGTTTTGTAAAGCCTCAAGAGAAACGTATTTTTGCAGTATTTTATTATTATTATTATCTAGGCACTAGCAGAATACTCAGTTGAGATAGCCTTACTTTTTTTTAGTCATTTAATTTCATTAACTGCCTTCTCTTTTATACGTAATTCAATTTTTTTAGCCTTTGTGATTCTTTTTCCTGTCCCTGTTTCTCTTCCCCTCTTGCTTCATGTGCAGCCATTGCCCTGAACCTGAGGACTATAGTGTTCCTTCAGACGATTGGTAAGCTCTCAGAATCATTTGTTTAAAACTGAAGCTTAAAAAGTGAGATTTTTTTTCAGAAAGATAGCTAATTGCAAAATATTTTACTCAGAAGTCATTTTATCTTCAAGTTGATGCAGCCCAACCAAGTATGCCATCAGAATTCTGTGGCTTTAGGATCTGTACTCTGAAATAGAATTGATAAGAGGGTCACTGAGGTATCCTACTGGTAATCCTGTACAAATCCAAACTGTGTATTGAATAAAGTTTTATCTTTTATAAAGGTACTTGGTATTATGGTAACTTTGCTCATACTTTTCTCCTGTTACCAGAAACAGTTTAGTAATAATCCCTAATGTGTTTGAAAATTAATGTTTGAGAGTAAAGAATACAGAAGTTAGTGTTAATATTTTGCTTCCTGCAAATGGTTTTAGAGAATTACCATTACTTAATTCCTTACTGAAACTGAGATAACAATCTCTTAACAGAGGCCCTCAGAAAAGACTGAGTCCTGACTTCCTTTCTGTTGCCTTCTGCATGATGCCTAACGCTTCCTTTATTACTCTTTCTTAAACTAAATATTTACAGTCTTTTTCAAAATCAACTGAGGTAAATCAGGGGCAAAAGTCACTTAGAATCTTTAAGCTGTTGTTGTATTTCTTGGAAGTTATGGCAAGATATGTCACACCAGACTGTGTAATATGTTGTCATCTTACGTTTAAAGAGTTCCACAGGTTAGAATTAATGTTATTTCTTAAAATTGGGGAAAAAAAAAAGGAAAAGAAAAACTCCACCCGTGTTCTTCCAAAAAGATGCATTTATCTTACTTGACCTGAATGTCTGTATTTGTTCTAGAAAGTTGTTTATTACCAATGTGTACTGCTGTGCTTAGCGAGTGTGCAAGTGAGAGGTTGCATTAAGCATGAAATAAAGCATGCCTGTGAAATAAGTCTATTTTTGTCTAATACGCATCAGAATTTCTATAATCACATCTGAAATGGCAAAAATGAGTGAACTAATGCCTGAATAGTAGTTTAAAAACAAACAAACAGTGTTTTATAAGGTACGAATGCTGTGTAAACATTCACAAATTTAAATACTCAGGAAAATTGTTCTTTGTGTGCAAGTCCAATGTAATTAAAAAAATCTGCTTGACTAATATTTCTAGATGTAAAATGAATAGTGTACCAAATTCCAAAGCTTTTAAATATATATATTTTTTAATTATGTTTTCTGTCTAACTGGAAAGCGCTTATACTTACAAGTATTTTTCAGATTTAGTACTGAGGATCTGAAAAATATCCTGAAGTCTTTGTCTAAAAGTTTTAAGTAATCAAAGCTTGAAATTTGTAAATAAATTGAATGTATATGAAACCACTAATATTATGCACAGCTGCTTTGCGTTTAAAATAAATAAATATAAATCTTGGTGATCGAGGATGCTTTGAATTTCGCACTTCATAACAGGCTTTTGGAAAAAGCTGTCCTTGAGTAGTTATACAGAATACTGTCATTTTGTGTTCCTTCATGGGGTAATTCAAGACTATAACAGCTCACTTTTTTGGTTTTCATAGAAATCTTCAGACTGCCTTTGAGAGAAATGTGGCTTATCCTTCAGTGTAAATCATTGTAGAGCACAATGCAAAGTAAATGAAAATAATATTTTCCTCTGGGTGGTTTCTGTTCTGTGTCGCTGAGATTCAAACTCAGCTGGATTGCCTTGCTACCCAGCAATCAGTTGACATAAGTCTTTCTAGAATTAGCTACTTCAGCCAGAAGACCTCTGCAATGTGAAAGTTAGTGTAAGGCTATGTTTCTCAAGGACTGTCTCCACCTAGTGTCTCTTCAGTCCTTTGCTACTTCATCCTTACTTCTGTGTCTTCAGTTTAGGTTATTTTGGACATGAGTAATGGGAAATAGAATGTTTGTTCCGTAATGTCTGAACTCAGTTTGCTTACTCCTTCAGGTCCATGAATTTCTTTACTGACTGCATACGTATTGCAAACCTACGTCAAAGCTGCTAATTTCTTAAGAAATTTAAGTTTTTCCACATATCTGTTGTTCTGAGTCCCTCCAATAATTTCCTTCTGTGGAGAACAGAATAACAGGAAGCCACTTGTGAGGTGAAGACTTTATCCTGCATTGTCTGAAATGAATAGAAAAACGTACCTGGATTTGAGTGTATTTATATAAGGTTTATTAAAATTACATTAACTTTGATGACATGTAACAAATTCCTTCCTGCTTCATTTTCACACCATGTGTGACTGCAGCCATTCTTGTAACATCTTAAACCAAAATTTATGTTTGGCCTTAGCACAGTAATGTAGATTATTTGCATACGAACTATTAAGTATATGCTAATGGTGATCTGTCTTTTACCAAATTGTTTCTAGGCAGGGCTCACAAAATGGAGACGAAAAAATGTTTAGTGACTCGTCACTACTGGAGAATCTTCAAAATAATCATGTAAGTGATACAGAAATAATTACTATTGTTTTCTGAATGTTCGGTATTGCTTTCATCAAGTCAGAGTGTTCTCCTCTGAGGGAAAATATGTTCTCATACAGAATCAGCATGCCCTCATGAATACCTTTATATTATTCATTGCTGATACATCTTAATTAGATCCATCTGGAAATAGCATCTGTTTTCTGATAGATATGTAATGTTTTCTGGTAGATATATAGTATATAATGTGTATGTAAAGTGTATATAATGTGAGCAAGATTATTTGAAATTTCAAACCACTTTCAACAATGTATATTAAATATACATTTAATATATATGTATTTGTATATATGTATTTGTAAGTGATTTGGAGAAGAATTTCTAATTATTAGCCTTTTGAAATGCCGTAAAGAATCTGGGGGACCCACAGTGTGAGAGGACAAACCTGTTCACGTTTGATTATGAAAAACTTTGAATTTGTTTGAGTTCTGTAAGTTACTCATTAGTGTTCCAGTGTGGAGTTAAGTTTTCAGATATTATTTCATGAAGTAATTAATTTCATCTTCACTGTTGACATTCTGACACTGCTCACAGGTACTGTATATATGCTATGAGAAACCTTGATTGAGAGAACTGCTTTGAGCTTACTTTAGAGAAATGCAATAGTTTCCTTTGGATTCAGTTGATTTGTTTTGCAAACTTAATCTGTACTAATATATATTTTTAGTTTTTATTAGTAAAAAACAATCAGCTATTTCTGCTTAGATACATTCTTTTTCCCTCTCTTGGTTAAACTATTTGAAATTTTTTCAGCTTTGCAGATTTTGAAGGGACTGAGACACTTATCTTAATATGTTCCTTTAAGAACTAGTTTCCTGACCTTGTTATTTTGCACATGACTTTCAAGTTTTGTTCCTACATCTTTCCAAAGGTTCTTAAAAATATATGTTAATAAATAATGTGTTAGACAAAAGTAATGCAAGACGGAGTAGTTTTAATAAAAAAGCTGGAATTGAAAGAGACTTGAGTGAATAATAAGAATCAACTGTGAAATCCTTTTACATTTTCATCATTCAGAGTTGCCTTTCCTATAAAATGCTTGTTTGAATTACTCTGTTTATGGTTTTTCATTTTGTTTATATGACTGTAAATGATATAAATTCTATCTGCGTAGTCTATACTGAAGCACACAAGTGAGAAGTTATTCTGCATGTTGAAGTTGATAGACAGATAATGTCTGATGGGCTTATCTGTTGATGTTCAAAAGAGAAATCTTCCATTAACATGGTATTGGTTATTGCTTGTCCATATCTAGTATTACATTTCAGTTACTTATCAATTAAATTGTTAAACATTTTCTGTCGTTTTTCGTAGCCAACTGCACCTATAATATGTGAGTTTTTGACAATGATGGCAGTGTGTCACACAGCTGTTCCAGAAAGAGAAGGTGATAAGATTATTTATCAAGCAGCATCTCCAGGTGAGAGTCAAGTAATTCAGAGAACATAAACATGTATGCTCAACATGCAAAAATTATTTAGAATTGTTTATTTTGAAGTATCTTCTGAAATTAAAGAAGAAACCATCCCTCAGAAAAGAGTAGATATCAGCTAGACTGTTTTGTCTAAAAAATAGGGACTTCAACTTTTCTGATTTACTTTAGAGAATACATACAGGTTATGTAAGGGCCAAGAATGATTAACCATGTAGTATTCCGAAGCTGTCGTTAGATTGCTGTGGATGTCTGAAGGAAGTGCTCAAATGCAAATGAAAATCTAACTGGAACATAAATGTATGTCCTTGCTTGTGAACTTATTCTGTACTTGGTAACCATGAAATTTTGAACAAAGAGTTTGTAATCAAAAATGAACAAAAAATGTTTTCAATAGGATAAAATCATGATAAGATCCTTTGAGAGTGAGAAAAAAGTATAGCACAAAAGGTCTAGTTCAAGCCTACTCTTGTTCACAGGCAGTTTTTGAATTCAGGAGAGAACAAAGCAAGGAAAATCAAAAGCATCCATTAAATAATGGGGCAAACTAACAGTTTCTTCGTACATCTTGTAGAAAAGTACTGCTAATTGATTTGTTGCAGATGAAGGAGCATTGGTCAGAGCAGCCAGACATCTTCATTTTGTATTCACTGGAAGGACACCTGACTCCGTAATTATAGAGTCTGTAAGTACTTTGGAGAAACATTACGGTGTGGTATATGTAGAGAGAATGGTTTCAAGCTACACCAGGGGAGATTCAAGCTGGAAATTAGGAAACACTGCTTCTCAGAAAGGGTGGTCAGGCAGTGGAATGGACTGCCCAGGGAGGTGGTGGAGTCACGGACCCTGGGGGTGTACAAGGAACAATTGGATGTTGTGTTGAGGGACATGGTTTAGTGGGAGCTATTGGTAATAGGTGAGCGGTTGGACTGGATGATCTTTTTGGTCTTTTCCAACCTTGATGATTCTATGATTCTATGATTTACTGTTGCCATACTAAATAATTACTGAATAACTGCATCATGGTACATATCCAGATGTTTGTTTTTTCTTGATTCTTCTGTTTTAAGTTTTTTTGCATTAATTCTCACTTCTTTTGTTTTTCAGCTGGGACATGAAGAGAGATATGAACTGCTAAATGTGCTAGAATTTACAAGGTAAGTGCTTAATGTCTATCTGTGAAAATACATTGAATTTATCATGGATAAAAATGAATCAGTCTAAAAGTGTATTTTAAACAGTGATACTTCATGGAGAACAGATTTTTGAATCTTAACCTTTGGAGGATTAAGGTTTTCAGTGGATACCAATAACCCAAATTTACCAAGCACTCAATTCCTGTGGCTGTTTTTGTTCTTTTTCTGTATTTAGCTTTACTTGGAATTAACTTGTTGAAAGCACTAGAGGTCACCCTTGTTCCACAGCAGAAGAAATTTTTGCTCCAAAACCCAACACAGACTGTATGGGTGGGAGCATGTACCTTCGAATAAATAGTCTGTAACAGTTCACAATCCTGAATAAAGGGTTTCTAGGTGTTCTAGGGTATTTTTGCCCCAGAAGAAATTTCTTACTATCTTCCTAGGCAGGCCAGATACAGCTCTTCATCAAGTAAAGTTTAACAGTGTCGGCACTTGATAAAGTACTTCTTCAGAGAAGTTACAGAAGTAGAACTTGTGGGAATGCTTCATGGAGTTGTTTTACAGTATCCTCTTTCTACAGTGATCATGTATGTGCTTGTGAAAATAGTAATGATGTACAGTAGTAACATACTGTACTGATCTCTCCAAAAATAATGCCTCCTATTTATTTCCATGGAAGGTACAGCAGATACGTGGAGTAACACTATTTGATGGAGCAAATTCTCAGCTACAAAACACTATATCTTTCAACATAGTCACCACCATTAGCTACAGGGTTTTTTTGCTAGTGATGAAAAAGAGCCTGTATGCTGTGCTTGTAAAAAATCTGTACCAGCAGAAGAGACCATCACCACTGCTGAAATAGACCACCCAGCACCTTACTGTGCTCACATCCACTCTTTGGTACTCCATAAATGTTCAGCAAGTGTCAATTAATGTCAATGAGTGCCATTTTTTGGTTTTTTTTGCATTCAATTCCACACCTTTGTTTCATATGCGCTTCCATATCAGGCACCATTTTGTCTGACCTTTGCTGCCTTGTGCTGCATACATGCACTGTCCTTTCACATAACTAGGTAGACAGTTGGAAAACAGTGTGAATTTGACCATGTGATTCTTCATTTCAGTAAGTTTAAGCTGTTTCCGTTATCAGTGCAGAAATTTCTCATCAGTGCAACATGACACTACAACAGCAGTGTTCCCAATGGTGGTTTTGATGGTACCTGCTTGATTAGTAAAATGAATTAAAATTTTAGCATTATAATTAATTTCATTGACAATTATATTTCGGTATATGGAATATGCAGCATTTATGGATTTAATTTTCTCATTTTCACCTGGAGCACATCTCCACATTCTAGTGGATATCTTCCATGTTAGCTACAGGATAAAACTTCTGATCTAGAGGCTGTAACTTGTCTGAAGTGCATCAAGAGGTCTAGTCCCGCACCTGATCAGTTTTATGAATAATACACATTGCCTGGCTGCTTCTCCAGATAAGAGACTGGATCTCTGTTTTGTTTTCTAACTGGTGAGGAATACTTCTAAATTTGGAAAAAGAACAAATGGCTGACAGAGGAGGTGTCAAACCTGGGTAGGTAGCAGGGTTTGTTTTCTGTGATTGTGTGGTTAAACTGATTTATTTATTTTTATCTTGAACTTGAGATTGACATGATATATTAACAAGGGGCTCATCAAGAGTGCTTCTGTCTCCTTGTGATGCTTCTGGCCATCTGTAATTTCATGGCAATTCCATTGGATTTACCAGCTATTCTACCTCCTAAGAGAAGAAAACAAAGCAAAAAAAAATTGGTGTCACTTTGACAGTTAGGTACAATAGCACATTTTTTTTGTTTCTGTATTTCATAACAAAACAGTAAATAATATTGTCACTACGGTGAAAACTCACATAAAACGTTAGAAGTCTTTGACAGTAAGTCCTGCCAATTGGCTTTCTTGCACTTCTGAGAGAAATGTATTTCAGCCCACGTTCAATATCTGTCTTCATAGCTCAGCATTCAGAAAGCTACAGTCCAATCTTGGTTATTCTCTAACCTATTCTCTATATCTCTTTGGCAGATTTATAGGCATGCACTTATATGCAGAACATCAGATGCTGGTATTACAAGACTAGTTTGTTAGTAACTATAAATGTGTGTGTTTGTGTGTATATGTATATAAACATTTATATTATAAACATATATACACATTTTAGAAAAAAACAAGCCCTTAATAACAGTCTTAACATTCAGGTAGATATAATAAATTAAGATAGCTGTAGGCTGAACAGTCATGCCAGGAAGTGAAGTGAATCTAGAAGTTGCCTTTATTGTAGGCAAAATAAGTGCAGTTTAGGTTATTTGAATTTCTCAATGATTATTTTAGCAGATGCCCAACTGGACAGAGTCTAAGGACTTATGGAATCTATCTGAGATTTTTTAGATTAGAGATGAAATAGGAGAAATAGTTGCAGCAGTGAATATCTTCTTATACTCTCTTATGCAGTAATCAGAGGAGAAATGCAATTAAATATTATTTTTCAAATCTGTAGTTGAAGCGAAGTGTGCACCAAAAATACTTTCTTGAAGATAATATTCAGTCAGTTGCTTCACCAATAATTTTAAAAATTATTTCCTCGACCTATCTTCATGTATTCCACTTATAGGATGTTTTCCTTGGCCGTCTGAACTACTGAACAATTATGCTATTTGATGGTCTATAAATGAGATCCAATTCCTAACAGGAACTGAACTTATAAATGGACCATTTGCTTCCATCTGTTTTGTGCATTTTACTGTGAACTATGTGCATGATAAATTATTTCTGTCCCCTAAATAGTTTATGTGATTTATTTTTTTTAAATTGAAGCTTGATAGAAGTGTGGTATGAATACACATTTTGGCTGGACTTGAACTTGAATCTAAAGTAGGCTTGTTGGAGGACCTCAGAGAGAAAGCAGAGACGACTGTCTTGTCTGCTCTTTCTTCTCATTCTTACTATGACCTCAGTCATTAGAACTGAAAAAATGTTCTTCTCTGTCACTAACTGAGTGCTAGAGGGTAGTTAACATTAAGCAAGGCACTCTGCAAGTCTTAGCGTGCTCAGAACACTGCATGATAAATTAAACTCTGAAGTATTTGTTGATAGTAACACAGTGCAGAGGCCTAGAGACTCTTTCTGTTTACCTTGTAAAGAAAGTCTTTTGATCCTTGCCAAAAATGCTTTGTGGCATAAGATGCTTTCATTGTGATCAGCAGACAACATTAAGATGACAGTAAAGGTTCTTAAATTCTTTTTACAGGAAAAAGATCTAAGAAGAAGTACACAGGAAGACTACATTAACATTAGTGATTGACAGCGAAACTTACATTTCCATCCCAGTCACCTGAGAATTCCATTTAGAAAAGATGGGCCTGATTTCTTTTCCTTTGTATTTTATAACTTAAATATTAATTAAGTTTAAATTAAATTTAAAACTTAAATTAATAGCTTTAGGGAAAACATTGGTCAATATTTATGTTTATGAACCACCTGCTTACTGGGCACTTGTTTCTCTTTCAGCTCTAGGAAGAGAATGTCAGTGATAGTTCGCACGCCGGCAGGAAAGTTAAGACTCTACTGCAAAGGAGCTGTGAGTTTTACTATATTTTCTCTGTATCAAAGAACATATGCTAACAATGCAAATATGCATGCAGAAAGTTAGAAGAACTGTAATGAAACAATGAAAAGTGGTGAGAGAAGTGGGAGGAGAACTGATAACGTTTTCAGTGTACAGGTTTTCATTGTGTAGTTTTTTAATGTGATGGACTGATGTATTCTTGTTTTACTGTCTATTAAGGTAAGGGAGAGCCATTCATCTTATCTTTGTACTTTACTATATGCTTTTTTACTAACAATTTTCTTCTGTATTCCAAGAAAATGTTTGAAGGTATTGCTAAATGTATCATTTACTAGCTGGAATAGCTGTGCATGAGTCACTCGGTGGAAATAGTAGTCAACCATGTAAGACTATGCGATAGTTTTAACTTGTCATCAGTGTTAGGCCAATTCCCTGTCTTCCTGAAAACAGGCACTGGAATGAAGGTTCCCATATACATTCCCATATGATTATGATATGACAGAGTTCCTTATTAGTTCTTTGTCCATTATCTAGATTCAAGTTTGATCAGAGGATGATGCAAATCTAATTCCTGAATGGTTCAAAGAGGTTAAGGTGATTGAATATAAATGTACATTGCATATCTTCTCAAGAGGAGACAAGATGCTATCATTAACATTCTGTATATCAGGGTGGTTACAAAAGCCTTAAAATGGCAATTATGAAAAGCTAATTTTAAATTTGGGGCTTAAAATGCCGTCTTCCTCTTAATATTAAAGAGATCAAAAGATTCCACAAGGGAGATATTGTGCTTTTCAAAATGAAGGAAAATAACAATAAAACATGTAGTAGATGAATTACATCATAGTAGAATTTGCAAATTTAGAGATTCGTCTTTTATACTGAAATAAATTAATGCGCTGCTGCATGGTTTTTCTGCCTTTTTTTTCTGCATTATTTTTATTGTCTACACAACAAAACACAGTTGTTTCTATTAAATTGGTTTGCATTCATTTTATTTGTGTTGTAGGATACTGTAATTTATGACCGCCTTGCTGAAAGTTCAAAATACAAAGAAATCACCTTAAAACATTTAGAGCAGTTTGCTACAGAAGGTGAGTAACACAGTGCAGATGTAGAATTCCCTTACTGATCAACTCAGTTTTCCAATCTTATGTTGCTGTAATGGTGATTTAGAAAATCATTTTAGTTTTGCATCCCTAAAATACAATAATCTTCCTAAGGATCTTTGGTGGTAAGCTTGTGGTTTTAGGCTTCTAAAGCAGAATATGTTTTTCCAAAGAACAAACATGTTGCACAATTCTTTGTTTCTTTGTAGGTTTCATCTTTCATTATTACTTTCATCTCCTCTCATACAACAAATGCTGTAGGGATGGTGCATGGGAGAAGGCAAAGATGCTTGGTTATGACTCGCATAGTGCTTTTAAGGTTGCTTTACAATATATTATTTCTGTCACCAGTCACAATAAGGGAAATTATAATCACTGATTTTCCATATGCTACTTTTTAACAACCACGCTTTCAGAGCAGTTGTTCCATTAAGGCTTATTTAATAAGAGCAGTAAGCAAAATTTAAGGCTATGAAATTAAGATGCTTGATACAAACAGCCAGTTATTAAATTAAAGTGGTTTCCACAATATACATGTGAGAAGTAAGGCAGACTGTAGAAACTTCTGTGCTTTGATATAAGTTCACCCAGCAATTCTGCTAGCTCTTCCTTTACTAAAGGTAACAGAAATGGATGTGTGTCAAGCATTATGGAGGTTTGCTGTGAAGTATTGTAGTGTTATAGTTTATTCCTGGAAGAATAATTCCTGGAAGCAGAATTATAACAGTTATGAGAATATGAAGTGCAACTTTTTACCTCTTCATTTTTTTCTAATGCTCTCTTACTGTGATGTTAAAAGGAACTTCAACATGTTTTTAAGAAATAAGCTTACAGTTGAAGGCAAACTTTATTAAAACATTTTCTTTCTGTAATGCTTACCTTTTCATAGGTGATGTCTGGTTGGATGCTATCGTATCAGGAAGGATGATCTACTTGTTAAATATATGACTTCTCTACAAAATTTTTTTCCCTTTTGATTTATCATGTAATTAAGCATTTTGGTTAGTGTCATGGTCAGCAACTTTGGCCTCTTGATTTTGTTTGTGACAGCAGAAGCAAACCACAGATCATTCTTCATATTAAGATCACCACAGGAAACGTTTAGTAAAAAAAAATGAACAGAAAAAAAAAAAAAGTCTTAGAGGTATGCAGAATTAGAGTACATTTATACAAGAAAGTTGAAAGTAGAACTAAAACTGAATAACTTTGACAGATAGAACAACAGGAAGCCTCAGATGCATCCTTTGTCCATAAGAATCTAGCTTTGTGAGCTGACTGGCCAATCTGGGGAAGTATTTTCATGGCCTAACCAGGATCAGTCAAGGAAAATGTAATTAGAGATGAAGTTAGTTTGAGACATTTGTCTATGCATTTGTTTGCAGAAAAGATAAAAGTAGAATCAGTATCGGTTAACCTGTGTGAACTAGTAGGAGAATTTAAATCCAGTTCTCAACAGTATTCTCATTAGATCAGTGGTACAAATGATACTATGTTTCTTTAGCATTCAGGTTGGACTGATGTGAAATAAAAAGCGAAAGATTTTGCACTTCTTTAAAACCAGGGAAGATGTGCATTAATGTTAAGAAGTTTGTTCAAGTGCTTTTCTGTATCCTCCTTTTCACCAGATGAAAAGATATACTGTTGAGAAGTTGAGTGCTAACCTTTCAGAAACACTAAATTCACTCTGGAGGGGAAAAAAAAAAAAAAAAAGCAAAGTAGTAAAAGCACTTCTCTCTGGAATCGATTAATGAAATTGGTATTTATTTTTGCATCAGATCTAAATTGCAGCCAATGATGTTGCAAAGTTTCTCATGTGTAGCCTTTCATGTGGCTGTACAGTATGTCCTTGGCATTTGCTGCATGTTCTTGGTGTGTTCAAAAATGAAGTGGTTAGCATGGCTGGCATTAATATCTAAGCATTTACTAAGCTTGAGTGTTAATGCCTGCTTGGATAAATAGAGAAAGTGTATGATTTTTCTGTGTTGTTGTTCCAGTCTGTTACGAAGCAGACTTAATGATACTGTTTGCCACTTTCTACTTGGAAGATTATTTTAAATTAAAATTAACCTCTGAAATTAAAAATTAATATATTTTTTAAAAAGCCTTGAAAAACAAGTTTGCTCATCTTTGGTAATTTCTTTATTTTATCATCTGCATAAAATATTTTGAGGGAATTGCAGAAATACTACTTTTATTAGTCATTAATTCTTTTCTTCCCCCCCCCCCCCTTTATCTCATATTTATTAATTTAAATCTTGCTAGCATATCCTTTTTAAACAAAAATATTAATAGTAATTCATTTGTTGATTCTTTGGAGCTAGGTGATAAGAAGCAGTGATGGTAGCACTACTCAGTTGTCAACATATTAGGAATGTAAATGGTTTACATTTTGACAAAATTAGTTGATTTTCTTTCATTTAAGATGCATGTTTTTATGCCATGTCAAACCTCTTTCATCATCTCAGAATTGCTGTCAGTGCTGATCTGTGCACAACAGAAACTTGTAGACAAATACATTCACAGTGTGCTGCAAATGTGTTGTGTTTGTCTATCCCTCTTGTTAAGATGCTCCTCACCTCCCAGAGGACAGTGAGTAAATGCCCCAAGTGTGCTGCAATAGTCCTGCCTATATGTCTTCTAAACTTCCCTGCCATCAAATTCTGTTTTGAGATGACTTCATTTGGCTAGAGCAATGCCCTTCTCCGTCTATAGTTAATCCAGTTTCATGTGTTAGAGCCATAGAATAGATACATGAAAACAAACCTTTAGGACGTACCTGTTTGTTTAAACTGAAATAAAATCTGTGTGGTGGGAAAACATGGTGGTTTTGTTTCATAATTTTGCAGTTTCAGATTCTCAATGTAGTGCTCAATCTAGGTTTCTGCTGAAGGAAAAAATCTGTTATTAACTATTACAAAGATTAAATTAAATCCCAAAACGTTGCCTGTATACAAAGGTTTTATTTTACAAATTTGGAATGTTGAGAAAATCTGAGGTAATAAAATTTGATGAGATTCAGCTTTGGCTTCTATGTGGTGAATTTCAAATTTCAGCTCAGAACTTTCTAAGGACGTCTGGGGAGGTGTGAAAGGGGAGAAATTATAACATGATGATATATTTTAACCTTCGTTATAGATTTATTGCTTCTCATCGTAGCAGCATTTAATTAAGTTTCTAATACTTTTTGCTTTAGATGGAACAAATTTCTTCAAGACATGCAGCAGTATGCTGAAAATCAGACATAAGCAAATATAATGAAGAAACGCTTGTGTAGTTACTCATATCTCTATCAAGGAAAGAATTAACAATCAATTACTATCTGCTTTCTTTTTAGGCTTAAGAACCTTGTGTTTTGCTGTGGCTGAGATTTCAGAAAGTGATTATCAAGAATGGTTAGATGTCTATCACCGCGCTTCTACAGCTATACAAAACAGAGCACTCAAACTTGAGGAGAGCTATGAACTAATTGAGAAAGTATGTGCAGTTTTCTGGTGATTTCTTTATATAATATGAAATCTGAGTGACTGACAGATAATGCTTTGATAAAAAAAGCTCTAGCATTGTACTGATGGATATGTTGTATAGCCCTTGCAACTGAAGTGACTGTAATGAAAGGAAGCTTTGCTTTGTCAAAGTTTTAACAGCAGATAGCTTCCTTCCTGCAAAGTACTGATTTTTGAGTGGAGCTATTGCAAAGGTTTTTTGTTGTTTGTTCTTCAGGGTTGCTGTTTTGTGGAATAAAATAGGTAATAAATAAACAGCTGCTTAGTTTTATCTGGTTCTATGATCAGTATACAAGTTAAGGTTAATGGGTCATCCAGTTGTAACCCCTGCTCAAAGCACGGCTAATTCAAGGCTAGATCACATTGCCCAGCACTGTGATAAAATTTTAAGTGAATTTTCTTATCTGCACTAGGGAATTTTATAGAGTTAAACTGTTCTTCTTCCCCTTTTTATGAATTTATATTTCTTTTCTTGGAGACGGTGCATGTTACAGAGAAAGATGACTTTTCTGTAAGCCCTCTTCAGTTAGCAGAAGACAGAATTAGAATTCACTACCCCAGCAGAAGAGGTCCCTGTGACCCTTAAACAGATAACCAGAAGGCATTCATGAGAAGATACTGCTTGAAGTTTTGACATTTGGTTGCTTTTTTTTTTTTTTTTTTTTTTCCCTGATTTTTGGTGGATTCCTGTTGGGTTTTTGTTGTTCTTTGTTTGGCTGTCTTTCTGTATGGGGGTGGGTGGTGGGATTGGTTTTTGAATTGTTTTTTTTGGGGGGGCATGGTTTGTTGTTGTTTTCAAAAACTGTGAGATTCCATTGATGAAACTGCTTAAAATTTAGAGCCTGAAAAAAGATTGAGTTTTTAATCAATCAGAAAGAAAGGTGAGAACATACATGTTCAGTCAGTTGTGGGACTCGAGTTTATATATGTGATCAATTTAAGCAGATATGTGGAAGAGTCTTAAAATATACCATGATCATGAATTTTAAGAACATTAATTTTGTCATAAATACACAATATTAAACAAAACGAGACTAAAAGATTAAAACTGAATTTAAACTGGAAAATCTTCATGTGTTGAATATTTTACGTTCACAGAATCTTCAGCTGCTTGGAGCAACAGCAATTGAGGATAAACTACAAGACAAAGTGCCTGAGACCATAGAAACACTCATGAAAGCTGACATAAAAATCTGGATACTTACTGGGGACAAACAAGAGACTGCCATTAACATCGGTATCACAATTGCACTTACTTGATGGCTTTGTTGATAGATTTAGAACTTGCAGAAGTTGCTGGAGTAAAATTGTTTTTTAGAATGGAAAGGTATTTTGTGGAATAATACTACTGTGTGGCATTTCAGAATTTAAATAATAATTTATTTTTCAGTCTCTGATAGAAGGAGAGTTGGTAATAGTCTTTTTTTTTTTTGATCCATTACAATAATAACAGCAAAAAAAAATACCCTCATATTATCATAGAGAGGAGGAAAAAAATGAGAAGGCATAATTTTAACAAAATATAAGTATTTCCTTTCTTTATTTTTCATTCTTTCAAGAAATGTTGTTAGGAACCATGATCTTAAATAAGTAAAGCACGTAGTTTGTGAAGTAAAGTACTGTAATCTTTACCATCAATCAGAGATTTACTGTTTCCTTGTATTTTAAGGGAAGGAGAAAGGGAATAATGAATTAACTAAACTAAGCAGTAAAACCTGTATTTTTAAATGATAATACATGAAAACTGATTGGAAGACTTAGTACTCCTTACAGTAGCCTAAATGTATTCTAAAAATAATTTTGATAAATGTACTTTATTACAATTACTCTATTTAATGTTAAAAATCTCTATATTTGCCCATGAGATGGTTGGTCTGAAGTTATTTTCATCATTTCTTCAAACCTTGAGGTTTGTGGAAATAAATGTCATACCAATATTTTCATTTAAATTATGTATAATATCATATATTTATCTGTCCTGGCATAATTAGCTCATTGCACAAACTCTGCTTAAAGCATCATGTTACACAAAAGAATGCTTAAGTTTACATGTGCAGTGTTACATGAAATGCAGCTTTAATTCAAAAAATTTCCAGTGCTAAGGAAGATCTATTTGCAGTTTTCAAATACCTGAAGGGGATTTACAGAAAATATGTGTCTTACTGGGAGTTGCTCAGAAGAGGAACAAGAAAAAACTGTCACGAGTTGCAACAATGAACATTCTAACTATTCTGACTGACTTTCCCTAATTTTTATTGAATGTAAAATACTATTTTTTTTCCCCAGTGCTTTCAACTGGGAGCTCTGATTTTAATTCTCTCGCTTACAGAAAAAAATGATACTGTTATGTTACAGTGGATTTGGTGGAACTGACTGTTGAAAAAAAATGTTCTTCGCAGGTCACTCCTGTAAACTTCTTAGAAAGAACATGGGACTGATTGTTATAAATGAAGGCTCTCTTGATGTAAGTAAAACAGGCAAATTTGTAAGTTAATAATACGTAATAATGCATCACTATTTTCTGCATAAAAATATCCAGATAAAATATCCTGTTGCTGTCTACTCAGGGAATCTTAAATGAGCTTTATAGTGGAAGAGTTTCCTATGTCCAAGAGGCTTTGGGAGAAAACCCTGAAACTAAGTTTACATTAGGACTTAGGGAATGGATGGGAGTGTGAATGGGAAGTATGAGAATCAGCAAGGGGGGATTGACCTAACTGAAGGATTCAGTGGCAGTGTGTAAAAGTAGGCTATAACATGAATTCGGAATACTTTTCTTAAAAAAATAAGTACTTATTTAAATGTTTTGAGCTATTTAGAATAGCCCGCTTTCAGCGCTGAAACATGAACATCACAGTGACTCCTTAAATGTGAACTATTTTAACTGACATATTTTTCCTGATAAAATTGAAAATAAAATCAGAATTGAAAACAGAACAGGCAGCAGCTCTCAATTAATGTTTGGAACTACTCTGTTGATATAACTTCTTTCACAAATAGCTTGTGATATTAGTGAAGAAAGGCAGTTTTCTTCTGTTCTTAGTCTATCTATTTGAATAGCTTATGAAAGTTTGTGATCATTGTTTTTAGAGAGTGGAGAGAGAAAAAAGTTTTTGGTTTAAGCTCTTTATTTTTGAGTTTTTCATTCCTCAACCACTCTATAACATGAGAGCTCCTTTACTGCGTTTACATTACTTACACAGACTGATGGATTACAGAACTACTGCAGAACTAAATCAAAGGATTTGAAATGCAAAGGTTTGACAATTTTGTATACTTCTTCATATGTGATGAAATAATGAGTTGGTTTTACTTAACTACTAAAGGGAATCCAATAAAAACTCAGGAAACAGCAAGTATTGCACATTAAGCATTTTTCGTGTGATGACTAAAAAGTCAAACTTATTTTAAGCAATATTTCTAAAGAACATACATTAATATAGTCTAAGAAGAAATGGTATTCAAACTGAGTATTAATACTGAATAACAGTATTTCAAAGTGAATTTTTTTCTTATTGTGTAGAGATCAAGAGGTCATTTCTATACCCACAGGAAATTCAAATCACATACATTGGGGACTCAGATTTCATGACAACTGAAATTGTATTTGCAAACTGGTCGCTTGCATATCTGTCTGTGCTAATAACTTAAGTTGCTTTTTCAGGAACAGTTAAATGTGGCAATCAACTTTGGGGGGCGCAGATTATTTTAATATAGTGAATGAACTTTGGGCTGATATTTTAGCAAGTGACTACATTAAAAGTTTTCTGCCTCATTTAATGGCTTTGATTTCACTGTTTGGTTAATACATGCCTTGTCTTCTTGCTGTGGGTTTTTCTTTGCTTTATGATTGGATCTGGGAGTCAGTCTCCACTTCTAGTGCAACTGCTTGAGTCAAAACTGGCCTTGAAAACTCAGACTGGGGAGTAGAGCAGGCTTTAGGAGATTTTGAGAGAAGTAGATTGCTGTGATTATAGAATCTTAAGTCAGTGCAGCTTGAAAGAGTGGATGCAGTTTCCCTTCTGCATGCCAAGGTCAATTGACAAGAAGGCAATAATAATCGACTAGAATATAATCTGTTAATTAATGTGGCCAAAACTTTGGCTTCTTAGCAGCTTAGGTCCACCACTCATACTGGAACTCTGTGCTCCATCTTGCAGTGGAACTGTGCTCCCATGAGGGCTGCTGAGCAGCCAGATCCCACAGTACAGGAGGACCATGAAATCTTGAAGTAGAAACATGTTGTAGGAATCTTGGGATGCACAGAACTTCCTTGCCCCACAGTGTAGTGGGACCTGTGTGTTTAGAGAATGATTGCTGTGATATTTCTCTCCTCCTTGGTTCTACAAAGTATTGATATAGCCTCATGGCTTCATAAGGATTGATAAAGACTTATAGGAGCTGACTGTACTGAAAAAAGAATGGTAGTGGTAGATTGTTCTTGACCTTGCTGTTACAGTGACACCACAATAGCTGTTGTGTACCAATGGCCTCTGAAATGCAAATATCTCAACACTGATCCTTTGGGGACAGGCAGAGTCCCATGTCCTTAAGACATGCAAAACATTTTGAAAAGCAAACATCTCCCCAGTGTGGTCATTAATACAGCCTTAGCGTGCAAAACAAAGGAAACTAGAGACAAAAAAAATAATTCTTCAGACTTTTATCCCATCTTAGGGAAATAAGTTTACAAAAAATATGCTGTATTAGAAGGTCTTTGTATGAATAAATACCCTTCTTTAATGGCATTAAAAAATAACTCCACTATGTCTGCTTTAGCTTTAGCATCGCTTAGGTGGGGTTGAAGTGAAATCACTTCCAGGCAACATTTCAGTATTTCTGTTTTTGCAGCATTACTTGTTTTATGGCCCTACTCACAGGAACATCAGCTTAGCTTCACAAACAAAATGTGTTTTTGCTTGAAAGTTCTTACATAAAAGAAATTTTATTTGATTTTTGCCTCCACATTAACTTAATGGACTGCTAAATGTCAGCGCAGTACTGCTAATTATGGACAGAAATCATAATGTAGCTTTATTCCTTTGATTGTGATCTTAAGAATACTTAAAACCAAAAATAGAAAGTGGTTTGATTACCAGTGAGTTTCACTGAGAAATACCACATGGAAATGATGTAGAAATAAATGAGGGATGTTTCACTGCTTATCACTGAAGGCACTGGATTTCAGCATACAGCTACACATAAACCCGCAAAGGAAATACATGGCAGAATGTCTGTTTGGGATTAAAAAAAAAATACAGGGCAATTTAAACAAGAGTTGATACTGTGCATATGAGAAGAAACAATAGATGAGGATAATAGGAAGTTACAGGCTCTTGTGTTTCTTAAGCTTTGTCAGTAGCTGAATAGTCTGTGGAGATGAGAAGTTGATATACTTTCTTGCGCACTGTAGTGTTGCATAATGGACAAAGGCACTCTGAAAACTTCTTGAAGTTTTCTTTTTAGGTGGTTACACCAAATTCTACATACGTATGCCTGACATTGCTGAAGGAGCACAATTGTTTGGCTGTTAAGCCTGTTTTAATATGTATATATTGCTGTTTTCATAGGATGCGACAGTTGGTCAAATTTGAATCTTTATAAGCAAAACCTTTTTCATCTTCCTTTCTTTTCCAAAGCCCTTATTTCTTCTGAGCTGTGAAGGACAGTGTACTGTAGCTCTGTGAAGACCCTTCATAGAAAGAAATACAAGAAATTACTTTTTCTCTTCATGATACTCCTTAGCATAGCTGTGCTTGACCTCCCTAAAGTGGGCTAAATACATAATACTTCTTGCTAACTACAGATGAACATACTATTTACTTGTTAACATAATCAAAAGGAAATTTCCTCAAGTGTGTGACAATTTCTGATTACTGAAAGAATACTTAGACTAAAAACTATATGCACTTTCTTTGTGCAACAGGGAACAAGGGAAACACTTAGCCATCATTGCAGTACTCTTGGTGATGCTTTAAGGAAGGAAAATGATTTTGCTCTCATTATTGACGGTAAATCTCTGAAGTATGCTTTGACTTTTGGAGTGAGGCAGTATTTCCTGGATTTGGCTTTGTCGTGTAAAGCTGTTATTTGTTGCAGGTAAGGTTTACATTATTCTTTCTCTACAGTATTTTTATTGTAAAAATTAGAAAACTGTTTTTGTGACAGAGAAATTATATATATACATATCTTCCACTCATAAAATCTAAATAAAGAAAAGCAGTAAGTAATACGCTGAAGTGCAGTCATTCAAGCAACATATTTCTGTAGTGAAGCCTAATACAGCAGCATAGCTCGCAAACAAAGTAATTGAGATTGCATATACCCAAGAAAATTGTGTTATCCATCAAGAATAGTCTCAGCAAGGTTAAAAGATTGATCTTAACTTTATATTGATTCTCAAGTTAACTACAGGTTTCAGTACGACTTGGCTTCTGTTATAGAACTTACTCTGCAGGCAAAACTTAATCTCACTGCCTTTCCTGTAAGCCATTGGTGATGCTGCATAAGTGCACAGAAATGTTAAAGCTACTGCACTAAGTGATTTTTATTTCCTGAAGTTGACAGAAACATCTTTATGTTATTGTTATTATTATTCCTGATTGTTTTGATGTCCTCTTATACAACCAAGTGCTTATTCCTTTCAGGTAGACATTATTAGAGCTGTAGGCTTGCCTTAACAGGGAAACTTTTTTGAGATTAAACAAAATATGATGCACGTGCATTTTTTTTCAGATACACACAATACGAAAGCAGTTTGGCTTGCTTTTTAATGTTCTTGTATTTATAGTATGAAAGGGTTTTATAATTGATCACATGTGTGTTTTGGGACTTTATTGCATTTTTAAAGCTTTAAGCACAAAACCTACAAATACCTCCCGAGTAGTACGTCACCTCTTCTATATTTGACTGATTGAGCTAAAAGGGGAGTCAAATCATTAGTACCTAGATAAATGAGAATTGCTCCTCTCAACTTTCAGAGGGCTTGGCTTAGCCCAAGTGATATATGTGCGAAAAAGCAGAAGCAAGGACTTTTCTTTACAAGATCACTAACAACACAGATAGATTATCTATTAGAAATGCAATCAAAAATCCCACAGTGGTGGAAGTAGCTGTTACTGTTACCAGCGTCCAAGGTAACTATTATAAGTATAGCCAGTTAATGCTCTCAAAATATTTTTTGCTGTTTTGACCTTTGTAGTAGTGCGGAGAAAGCTTTCAGATATAGGCGTAGTCAATTCAGAGACAAGTATTCAGGGTATTCTATAGTCCCAGTTTCCTGCTGTTTTTCAGTACAGAAGTGTTGTAAGCATGAGATCTCACAGTTAGTATACTTCTGAGATTTTTAGAGGTCTCCGTACATTAGTTACATCCAATTCCATTTTGTTTTATGCTGGGTACTATGCCTGATTATAATTGCTTTAGAAAAGGCACAGCAGAAGCCTTTCCAATTTTGCTCATTATAACAAATAACAAGTCATAGATGGGTGTAGAATGTTTATTTCAAAACTGTTCCTTTCTTTTCTTTCCCTGAACTATATTTTCTGCTGTTTGAAAAGACATCATTGCTCTTTCTATGGAACTGTTGAACTATTGTAAGGTATTCTGTACATAGAGTTGTCATGTATTGCTAACATTTATGTGACAAAACAACAAGAAGTACAAAATGAAGGTTTCCATTCTATCAGCGTTTTCTCTCCAATTTCTATATTTCCGTAATATACTCAGGTCATATGGTTTCAATGCACATCTACGCATATGCTCTGGCATATTTTGTGGTTGTTTAAAATTGGCTGGAGGTTTAAAACTTAAATATTTGCTTGTAGTGTTCACTGTTCTAATATGTACATTTTTAATATCACATACTTCTCTAAAGTAGAAATTCTATCAAATTGCTTTTTGCTGTTAATGCTCCATCTTCAGTGTATAAAATTGTTTCTCCTTGTTTCTCATCTTGAAGAAAAAATCCTTAAAATTATCATTTTAATTAATACAAATCACTTAAATATATTGTTGTGATGAAATTAAAATATCAATATCTTTTCCATCCATGCACTAAAAATTTTAAACATTTCTTTGTTTTAAAACTACAAATTACTTTGTTTTCTTTGAAATGTACATACCATATTCACTTGTTCAGAATCATTTCTTACCAATGAATTCTTAATAAGAGTAACCATAACATGAGAAGCTGACAAATATTCAGCAGATATTTTACTTCAAAAATCTTCATCTGTTACTAATTCCAAGCAGATGTTTGGCTTAAAGACTTAAATAAACTGAATTCCAGCTCTGTATTGGCTTCTGAATAATGTGTGCAATAAGAATGTCAAATTGATTATTTAGTAGTAAAAATGCACAGCTCAGAGTAAACAAATTGAACAGAAGGTGTTTTGTGTTTTTTTTTTTATTGGTGTCTTGAATTTAGATGTATCCACTGAACACATTACTTTCACTTGGCAGTGAAAGCAAATGCCGTCTTCCAACTGCCTCTGTAATATTTTCTGAAGGGGTAGTAAGTCACTGTTCCTGGAAAGCTGGAAGTTTTGTTTTTTTTTTTAAATGTAATCAGGTCAGTAATCTTCTGTAGAAGCTGACTAATGCTAATATCGATATCATACTTGTTCAAAGACAGCTGTGACATGAGGTGAAACGAGTGCCACAAGTTTTTTGGTTTAGGAAGGCTAATCTTGACATCATACTCATCAGCCGTGTTCAAATTTTAAAAATAATAATAATAATAATTTTAAAATATCTTAGAAATACTTCTTAACATAACTTGGTCCATGGGTATTCTTCTGGAGGACTTGCCCGTAAGCTTTTATCTCAAGTTCACCAGAAGGTTGTGCTCATCCCAGTGGCCTTTCTCAAAAATCTCATAGCTAGTTCTGGACATACTACTACCTTCAGGCTCAACATTATTTAAAAAGAAGGCTGTTAAATGTGGAGAGGTTAATTTCATTCTTTATCTTAAAAGATATGAGGTATTTATTCTGTTTTAGTGCTTTGTTTGGAGGAGGCAAGGAGAGGAAATGTGGGAAATGTACATTCAGTTAGAGAAACAAAAGAGCAATGTCAAGACAAGGCAGATTATTCAGCCTGGCTGTTACCATAAAGATTGTTACCTCTGTGCAAGGCAGAGAAAAGCAGGGTTCAGGTCTTTGCATTTCTTCTGTTCTTCTAAGTATCCCTAAATGACTCATTCAGGAAGGGTCTGGTTGGCAGTTCCAGCACCAAGAAGCACTAGACTGGATCGCCACACTTCTTAGAGTTTGCTCCTTCCCTTCCTCACCTTGTGAAACGTGCCAGTGCTGGCAAGTAATTTTTGTAAGTTATTTTCAGTTATGATATCTCAAATATATGGACTGAATTTCAACATTCAAAATAGAACATTGTGAACTTGAAATGAAGCATACACATGTGACATACAGAAAGATGTAACCAAAACTGATACAGTTTGATCAACAAATCTTTTGAGAATCATCCATGAAATAGTTTGTTCCTTCCCCATCCACATTTCTTGGTGGTTGATGCGAAAGAATGAAGGAGAAGTTACTAGCAGTGGAGGATCAACAATCAGTGTTGAAAGTTCTATCTTCTAACTTAGCACTGTAGGTTGTGTTAATGCATTATTGCTCCACACTTGTTACTTCTGCCTGTTTGCTTTGATGTCTGCCTCTCAAATTTATAAAATAAGTATTTTAGCAGAGAGGAAAATAAAAAAATATAAAAGTAAAATAAAAATCAACCTACAGTTGTTCTAAGTTACTACTGGTAGTGGCAATGTTGGATTTTCTTCCATTACTCCATTTTAGGGACCCCTTTCTGTTTGACTTGTGTGTTTCTAGTCCTATTAATGCCTTGTTTCAACAAATCCAAGGTTTCTGTGAATTTTTATGGGAATTTGCTTTTGGTATATAGTGTGAAGGCCAGCAACAAGATAATATCATTGTCTGGGATGTTAGTCTGGTTTTAGTGCCTTTTGAAGGAAAAGATCATTTCAAGATCATTCATTTGAAAGTTCTGCATTTATTTGTTTTTCTTTTCTGTTACACCTTAGGGTATCTCCACTTCAAAAATCTGAAGTTGTAGAAATGGTCAAAAAGCAGGTTAAAGTAGTAACTCTAGCAATTGGTGATGGAGCAAATGATGTTAGTATGATACAAACAGCACATGTTGGTGTTGGTATTAGTGGAAATGAAGGTCTACAAGCTGCTAATTCTTCAGACTACTCAATAGCTCAGGTAAGCCATTATACTGTAAAAGACCAGAAAAATATAATTTAATATCAAATTAATATAAATAATATGCACATTTTCATTATATGTTTTTTTCTCATTTTTTGCAGTTCAAGTATTTGAAGAACCTGTTGTTGGTTCATGGTGCCTGGAATTATAACAGAGTAGCTAAATGCATCTTATATTGTTTCTACAAGAATATAGTCCTTTATATCATTGAGGTAATTTTACAGTAAATGTTACTTTATAAAATTAAATCTTCATTATTTTGGAGCTTTTCATTGTTCTGTATGATTTTTTTTAAGAAGCATTTAACTGTCAGTAAATACTAGTGCTAAATCATTATTAAATTCATTAATGTTAGTGATTTTTTTATTTTATTGTACTTTTTAAAAGACCCCCACCAACAATCTTACTAGTAAGTACATAAATAGCCTTGATTTACCAAGAGGTGTACATGTTTAAGCTCTTTGTTGAGCTGGTGTCATTTGCTGCCAGATTTGTAAACTGAAGTCTCTTTTCAGCTCTCTACTGAACTGCGTTGTGCTGTTTGGAACAATCCTTATTATTATTTATGTATATGCTTAATTATGCTGTTGTGTGATTTTTACTTATTGAGGTGGTAGCCATGCCTCTTTAGGCTCTATTTTGAAACAGAATTACTTTCTTAAAGGTAGCTTACCTATTATTCTCACTTGAAATTTTAAGCGGAATGGGATCTTGTGAAAAATACAGTAGTATTGTGTAGTAGTAGTACTGTGTTGTAATAAATATCTGTCTACTCACTTGTGTTGCTAAGACAGCATGTGTAGCTGTAGTCCTCAAGACCTTCAGGACCATTTCAACCTTACAACTTTGAGTCTATTTTTAATGAAGTTTTACAATATGTATCTGGTAGCAATATTTGTTTGATTTGAGCTTTAAATTAACAGTGATGTTGTGAGTTAGAAATATGGGAAAAAATGTTTCAAGCTTTGATTCACCAATAATTTTTACAAGTGAATCTTCCACATTTGTACTGTAGTGTTATTTATGTAGATGTAGTTTTCAACTTTTGTAATCACATTGCAGCTTTATGGTTAACAATTATTCTTCAAATCTTTTTAATTTTTAATACATTGCCAAATTAGTGTCTTGAACTTGCACAGTAAGTATTAAATTTCAACTGAAGGAAAATGTCATACTCGTATTAGACTCGATGTAAACATTAGGATAATATTTCTGATTCTGCTGTTTATATTAGTGATCTTCTACTGTTGCAATATTTGAAAATATTTAAAATGTTTTATTTTGTAATTAGCAATGAGGATACGGACTCTTTAGAAAAACTTGTAAAATACAAAACCATAGGAGAAAAAGAAAACAAATTTATTAAACATCCTCTTTGCTTTATAGATGTTTTTTTGTTCCAGTATTTCAAAAATCCAATTATCTCATTAAATGATCTGAATTCCATAATTCTGGATTAGTAGTTCTTAAATCAGTTCTATTTTTTTCAAATTTTCAGAGTTTTTCACAATTTTTTAATCTTTTACTAAAGAACAGTATTACCTGTTTAAAGAGAAACTTATGAAGTTGGGCTTTAGAACATACTTATTGTTTTCTTCTATTTTTTCTGTCTCAACCACCTTCAAACATGTTGTAAACGTATAACTTAAATCAGATGTAATTATTCCTCTAGTTGCATTCTCTCTGAGAAACTTAAATGCAAGGTGCAAAGATCCTAGAGTAAAGTACCAGAAGTAGTTGAAGCCTCTACCTGCTAAGCAGACAGAGGGCAAAGAGATCATTTTTTATGTGGATTTTGACCCTTTACGTATCACGCATACAAGCATTTTGTCATATACACCCTCTCTGATTAGAGGACTTCTACTTGAATTACTATATACTCAACATTTGTCAGCTCAAAATCTTTCACAGATGTTAATGGCTCCTGTCAGTGCTATGAGTGAATGGGCAGAAATTCATCACTGAATGTCTCTGGAAAGGACAACTGCCAGTCTTGAATCTCTCTTTTCAGGTTGTTTTTTTTTTTGCAGATCAGGCGTGGGAGCAGAGAGCTCAATGAGTATTTGTAAGCTGCTGCTTAATATGCAGAAATGCTACATCAGGAAAATGTCTGTGAGGCTTTTGTGACCACGCCTTTTTTGTCTCGGAATTTAGAAAGTATTAATATGAAAAACATGTCTGGAAGGTTTAAAATATATATATATATATATTAGCAGAAAATAGTTAATAATACCTACCATTACTTAATATCTGCGTGTTATATCTCAAATGTCTGCTCAGTAGAAACAAGTACTGTAATGGATTGCATGTAATCTAAACTGCAGCATTGTTTGTAGACTGCTGTGAGGTGAGGTGAAATTAGTGCTACAAGTTTCTTGGTTTAGGAATGCTAAAGGTTTATAGTGATACTTCATGTGGTCTGAATAGTGTTTAACAAAGTCTAAACTATTGAAAAGAAACTAGAAGTGGTCAGTAATAACTTTTCTCTCCACTCTGTGTTGTGGTTCAATATATATTTAAATATGCACCTCATCTTTTATGTAGAACTATTCCCCGTAGCAGTAAAGACTATGTGGTGAAGTGCAATTATAATGCATATAAACTGTTTTGACTTCCATTTAAAAAATGGACAGTGGAAAGCAAAAGTGTTTGTGCCCACTTTTTTGCATTATATGATTTGAAAATGTAGCAATGTAAGGATCTACATTGAGATATGTCTCATTTTATGAACCAACGTCTTTTATTTTGAGAGAAATTCCATGGCCACTGAACCACAAAATAGTCTGAATTTTCACTTCTCCCTCTTACAGTCCAAGTTACTTTTCAGACCCCTCCCTCCTTTCCTCTCATTACAGGGATGCTTGATCAGTAATTTGAGCAGTTTGATTAGGATGCACACCCTAAGTATCTGAATCTGTGCCAAAATTACCATGATGTAAAATAAGTCATAAAAACTCATATTTTGCTTGTACAATTGCCTTTATTCATTTTCCCCCATAATCAGAATGAGCACAATTTTCTGTAATTAAATTTCCCACTGTGAAGAAAGCTGTGAGTTTCTTGTCACTGTCGCTATTAATACTGTATTTAGCTCTACTGAGTTTGGTTTTCTTGTAAGGTTAAGGGTATAATTTTTTTCCTAGAGTTATATTTTTGTTAAACTATCTAACATTACCAGCAAAGAGATGTATGTGCTTAAGCCTGGCTACAGAGTCACTTATTCCTTGATGATACTTTGCTTTTACACCACCCTAAACCATTTCAAATTAAGTGTTTTTAAAAGGGGCAAATTATGTAGTGTTATCTGTCCATTGGTCCCCTACCAAGAGCCATCTTCCCAGTTTGGGGGTTTGATAATGCTGGAGCTATGCCTAATGAAGAGGTGAAAGGAGAGAAGTCAGTTGAGCACAACTTGTCTTGAACAGTGGCGATGAAGTTCTAGACTAGATTCATGCTTTAAGCTTAATTGTAACATATAAAAAAATGATGCTCATGTTTAGTACTGAACACTCATACTACTCTCATTCTCAATTACTGAGAAATTGCTGCTAGTAAAGATCTTCTAATTTCATCACAGTTTAATGATACCCACTCCAAAAATCCAAAAGTAAAATACACAACATTTCATAAAAAACTGATTAATCAACAGCTATGTTGTAATTCCATTAAATAATGTTGCTTTTCAAGTGAATAGAATAAAACATTAGAAAACAGAATGTTTGTTACAACAGAAGAAACTTTGAAGATTTCCTAAACCATGTTGTGTTCTCTGACTTTGTACTGCATATCTAACTTCTGCGCTTCTTGTATACAATCTTCTTCCTATAATTGGACATAGATACATTTTATTTATTGCTTGAATAAGTAGCAGTTTTATCTGGGTATCAACTTCTGTTTTTCGTCTTAATAGTTGCTAATTTCAATTCTTTTTCTACCTCAAAGTATTTGCAAAAATGTTCAGACATTCCTCCATGTAATAGAAGTTTGTTCATGGGATCTGATCATCTGCACATCAGCCTGCGTGCATATTGATAAACATGGGATTTATAGCAATTCATGCTTCCATTATGAAGTCAAACAAAATGTGAACTGTAGCAAAGTCTCTGCAAAGTGACATGTAAAAGTTCTCTTGAAAGACATGAGCCTTAAATTAACTAGAGAATTGTTTAGGTGATCCCAACTTCTGACACCTTACAATGAGTATTTGTCAGAGACAGTGTATCTTGGCATAACTTGGTAGTAAAACATCCTCAGACATTATTCTCCTGTCATTCAACTAATATATGCTTGAGGTAAGGAAAATAAGAAAGAGGTCTTGCTTTGCTGAAGAATGTGAGAAAATGTGTTTTTTTCCATATTTCTAAGAATCTGTGTTTCATTAAAAAAAAAAAATGCAAGTGCATTGAGCTAAATTAGTCTTAAATGATTAAAAATCACGAAATTGATTCTGAAAATAGCTGATCCCTGAAATGTTTTCATATTTAGTTGGGATTGCTCACATATTTGACCAGATTGCCCATCTGTTCTGAAAGCAAGTTGTTTCTATAATAATTTTTATCATAGAGGTTTAAACCAAAACATTCTCAACTGTATTGTAAATGTTTTTAGGAATACCCCGTTTTGTAAAGCTGAAGAAAAATCTGTTTGCTACACTTTGCAAGACACTTGAATGGTATGATTTTCCTCTTTTTCAGGTCTGGTTTGCTTTTGTCAATGGCTTTTCTGGACAAATTCTCTTTGAAAGATGGTGTATAGGCCTTTACAATGTGGTAAGGTTGTTTTTTGTGTTTCCATTTTCAATCATTATCATAAAGGCTTCTTGAGTAAGCAACTCGATAATCCATAAGCAAGGCTTCACTTCTCAATTCTTGCAATATGTTGTTTTAATCCCCATGCTAGATGTTTACAGCAATGCCTCCGCTGACTCTTGGAATATTTGAGAGATCCTGTCGAAAAGAAAACATGCTGAAATATCCTGAGTTGTACAAGACTTCCCAAAATGCACTGGACTTCAATACCAAGGTAGATAAAAATCAAATGTAATTAAAACACAATTATCTTTAAGAGAGGATTTTTATTGCTACTGTTTCCAGTTGTCTCCTTATCCGTAAATGGTACAAATCATACTTATCTGTTTTTACTAAAATATGGAAATGGACAGCAGGCATTCTTTTATTTTCAGCCCTGATTCTTTTCCTCTGCTGGCAATAAAGCTGTCTTCTATGGGCAGAAGTGATTAAACTTCTCTGTCATTGGTTTGTATGTGTTTGTACTGTTATATGGAAATGGACTACAGAAGCCTGTGGAGAAGCGTTTCAGAGAACAATAAAAACTGTCATTAGATTTGTAGAGGGAGGGGCATGGTTCAATTCTTTGTCAATTTGGGGTTGTGATTTTACAATTTAATTCTAAGTTTTGGAAGAAAATACTTGAAGACAGTTAAAAATGCAGGAGTTAAAATGGGAGACGAAAAGAAATTTGGTGTTACTTGTAACAGAAAATAGTCAGCACTGATCTTGGAGATTAGATAGTGAAAAACCACAGTGCATATAAACATGCAATTTCTACAGATTTGTCCATCAGTGATCTGTATCAAGAAATAATTAAACTGTTTCCTGAATCTGTGCAAGCATTGTGACATTCTAAGGGTTCCTATTGATTTTATTTTTCTACATATAATTAGGACATCAAGTAATGTCATTGTATAATGAAGCTGATTATATTTTTAATTTGCCACTGAATGCCTGTTAAGTGATGGTTTGTAGTTTGTGGGGAGCTGATACTGTTACTCTTGCGCCACTTTTCTTATGAAACTGAAGTGCTTGTACAGAGAATTACTTGTCTAAACTGTCTTTGACTATTCTATGCATGAGGTTTTTCTCTGTCAGCCTCACTTACTCTCTCCAGCCACAAACCTGAAAATGATAAGGAAGCTAACTTTATGTCGCTGCGAATGTAAGACTTTTAATGGTCTGTTAATTCAGGCACTTCTGTGTTGTGATAGTTTTAATACGGTAATGTATGTCATGATTTACAGTTCAGTTTTTAAATGAGAATTCTGTTATACATGTATATTTATTGCACAGTTCTGTCATTGACTTAATTTCATTCAAATTCTGTGGCTCTTCCCATACAATACTCATTAGGAGTAAAAGTCTACAAAATTCCCAGCTATATAAGTTGAATAGGTGTTGTTAAAGATTTGGAAACATGACTGTCTTGAATGTTGATGCAGATGTTTGTTATGGTAAGAGGGATCAAAGGTTATGAGGTCATGACAGAGGTTAAAGGATTAGCATGTGACAATAAGAATTGGTCAGGAAAATGGAAAAGTAGAACTAATTTTTCTTGCATCCACCTGTGCTTTCTGTCAAATAAAAACTTCTGGTAATGACATAGCAAGAGGGAGAGACAAAGGTTAATGAGTAGCACAAGTTCAAATGTGCAAAGTGTTGGAGTGTAAATTGGATCATACATCGTAGGGTAGTTGTATTATCTAACAAAAGACTTTGAGACATTGTGAAAAATGTTGCGAGGCAAGCAACTTTATTTCAATTGTCTGAACATCTGAACTCTGATAATACACATTAGTTAGTTCTAATGAAGGCCGTAATTGACAAACACATTGCTAATAGGAAACAAAAAAAAGGGGGGGAAAAAATTGCTATCCTGAAGGCACAGGTTACAGATATAAAAAGACTTGAGAATATGTATGATACCTATTACAGAAAGCATCAGAAGGTGGTTTCTAGTTAGACTTAATACAGTTGGTTTTGGAAGTGTTTTGTTTTTTTTTTGTTGTTGTTGTTGTTGTTTTTAATAATGGAAATAATTTGGAAGTTAATTCAAATTATTTAGAAAGTACATTAAAGAAAGTTCAATGTGATAAAGGTGTCCGCTTCAAGAACGAAGCACGTAAGGAGAAATCTTAGGAAGATATTATTTGTCCTGTTTTAATTTCTTTGTGTGTGGAAATATGTAGGTAAGTTTATGTAAACTTGTCGTTTGTTGCTCTGCTGTAAACATCATTATGCAAAAAGCAAATTATAAAAACTAAAGTCCTTTTCTTCTTCCCTTCCTTAGAATGTAGCAATTGTTCCACTTGTCTGGTTTAGTTTATTTTCTTCTGATGATACTCCCGTATGTTTTAATTGCCCTTCGGATTTGAAATTAAAAGAAGGAGATAATACATACTTTTTTTCAAAACATAAAAATAAACAAATGACCCATGAAGGGCTAAGAGGCAGAAAGTGCCTGTCAGTTATGTTACTTCACAGTGGTGGCCTGACAGAAACACATTTTGTGAATCTAACAGGCAGATGAAAAGAAAGGTCAGGGTTCACAGAGCTAGTTTGTTGCAAATGGTTCTCATGGATTTCTCTTTTCCCTTAGGTTTTCTGGGTACATTGTTTAAATGGCCTCTTCCACTCATTCATTCTGTTTTGGTTTCCACTAAAAGCCCTCCAGCATGGTAAGTGTGATGAAAAATTAAAAAATAAATCTTAAAAGGCATTGCATTTCTAAGTAACTTTTCAATGTAGTAATGCTTTATTAATACTAATAGCTTTGTGAAATAGTGTCACTTCTAGAACTGGAACAAATGCGGTCTATTTTAATTGTTTTATTTAAAATGTGTTTAAAAGTAGAAGCAGTATTGTCTATATGAAACTATAAATATGTTTGAAGTAAATTTAAACTATGGAGAAAATTACTATTTAATTGTTATATTTATATAATAACCTACTGTGTAAAATACTTAAAACACCATAAATCACTAGAGTCCTTTGCATTGTCTCTTATGTTGTAAGTCTTTATTGCCTGTGGATACAGTCTTTCCTGTTACTTCAGGGGTACATAAACCCTGTAGCTTACATCCATTTCAGTAGGCTTGGGACAGATCAAAGCGGGTCATCCTGGACAGCTCAGTCTTGTCACAGTTCTCGCTTAGCTGTCATATGTGCACCTGAGATGTAGAAGGAAACAGGGTGGTTGGGAAGCACACCATATTAATTGTCAAAGACTGAAAGTGTTATTTCCAGTTTGTGGGAATATTTGTGTTTATGGCATCTCTAGTAGGCCTGGGTTGTTTTGCCTCCACATTGTAGGAAGTATAAACATAAGGATTGCTTGTGCCTTGTACTTTTTCTGTAAAATTAGTAGTCATCTCAGCTTTCTCAGCCAGGCAGTTTTCTCTAGCACAATTGGGAGAAATGTTTTCACAGGCATTTTGGAATCAAAGAATGGCCTGAGTTGAAAAGGATCATAACACTCATGTAGTTTCAGCCCCCCTGCCATGTGCAGGATTGCCAGTCACCAGACCAGGCTGCCTAGAGCCACATCCAGCCTGGCCTTGAATGCCTCCAGGGGTGGGGCATACACAACCTCCTTGGGCAACCTGTTCCAGTGTGTCACCACCCTCTATGTGAAAAACTTCCTCCTAATATCTAACCTAAACGTCCCCTGCATTAGTTTAAAACTATTCCCCCTTGTCTTATCACTATCCAACCACGTAAACCAGTCATTTACCTGGGACTGTAGGAATGTTCTGGTGGTTGACGTAAGAGAGTAAGACAATTACAACTGTTTGTGCCTGAGAAGGTTAAGGTAAAAACTTCTTGCAGTATTCCATGCTGAGTAACATCTGATGTATACTGGAAAATAGGGAACAGCCTGTTTTCTCTGAGAGGCCACTGGATGCAAGTTGAGTGGCAGCTTATTGCTGCTTGTTGTTCCTTGTAGTGTGGTGTTCTATCCAGAGATGAATGGTAAATAGAGTATAGTATAGTACTACTAAGTATATTTAAGTGTTTGCTTCCTTCCACAGGCACTGTATTTGGTAATGGTAAAACTTCAGATTATCTGCTCTTGGGAAACACCGTTTATACTGTAAGTCTTGCTACAGCTATCTGATGCTCTATCAACTGTTTGTCTATACTGGCTTTATCTTTAACTCCTCCAGAAATAGTTTTTGTATTTACATTTATAATTCTCTGTATTGAAGACTTGAAGTGAAATTGTGCTTGAATGACTCTGAGAAACCTCCAAAAACTTAACTCCAGTTTTTGAAACAAATAAAGATGCAGAAGACTCATTTGTCCTTTACTGAAAGCAGTCTGTTTTTGAAGTAGTGGGAACTGTAATTCCCTAATTAATAATTACCATAATTTTAGGTAAGTTTCTGCATTGGAGACATCATTAGTAATTGTGTGTGGAACTGGTTTGTTGACTTAAGTTTAAGTCTCTACTCCCTCTCTTAAGTAGTAATAGGAACTTGAAATAAAGACATGCAACTAAGACTTGCTGGATCTGTTTTACAAGACAGTCAAACTACCATAGTATTTGAACTTGGCCACACCTAATGGTAACCTTATGCTACTCTTGTACTTACTAATTATTTCTGCTTTTTCTTTTAATTGTTACATCTCATAAAATGAAGTGATGAAGCTAAATACCTGTTCCTCGCTTACTGGATAGATAGCAGTGTTGTTTAGCAGATACTGGTTTTCCAAGAACTCTTAGAAGCAGAATTAGACCTGCTCACTCTCATCTGGCCTTCAAAGTTGAAAGTGTCTACCAGAACCACCTGTCATTTGAAGTGAAACAGGTTCTTCTCAGGGAAAGAGGTTTTCTGCACCAGGTTTAGACCCTGCTGTTTACTTGTGTGTGGCAACCTGGCTCAGTTCAGCTGATGTGAATTTTATAAAATGCATATACGACTTGTGTAACTTCACTTATCCTAGGACCTGGGCCAGGTATTCTGACATCCAGCATCCACTTCTGCTCATAAAACATCTTTAATGGCCATCATTCTATAGAGTGGGTCTCTTAAAGTATCTTTACAGTGGCTATCTTTCAGTAGAGTTGGGTTAGCACTGTACAACATTGTTTACCCCATTTATTCAACATACTGCTGTAATCACAGCTGAAGTTCTGAAATGGTCTCAGAACTTCATCCTAGTAGTGGTTCTGCTCTGTGTCTCCTTTTCAAAGCCAGGCTTAACACCAGAAGAAAATAAGTTACATATGCTATACTAAGAGGTTAGAGGATTAGGGTTTACTTACAGTATTTGGACTGTCATCCATCAACTGATGGCAGTCTTGAAATCTTAGCACATCTGAGTATTATCTGTTAAATCAGTGGTTCATGAACATCAAAGCCTGCTTTTTTAGATTTACAGTAGCATTTTCCACTGCCTTGCAAAATTATTTCATTCCTGATGCTTTCATTATCATAACGTGGAGCTGATGGTTACTGTTTGTCAGACTGTGTTCATGAATCATTAGAGGTCACTTTCTGCAACTAGTTTTCTACTTAGAGAACTGAAACCTCACTGTCTTGAGAGTCTTAATTGATGGATACTATCCTACAAAATGGTCAAGTATTCCAAATAAACTATTACTTCACCATTTTAAGTCCAGACAGCCAGCTCTTTCTTTTGCTTCCCTTCCCTTCACATTGAAAATCTTGGGAGGAGCGTGTGTTGCAATTGCGGTATTCCTGTCCTTGCACAGGAATTCCAGATCTTGAGTAATCTTGAAGATATGAGAGACTTTCAGTTTGGGGATGAGGAACACTGTAATGCAAAGAGAGAATTTATTCACACAGTCATTATCTCCTTTGACAGCAGCATTCACTGTTTTTGTTTTGTCTGCACAGTCTATGCAATGAGACTTCTTAAACTGACCCTAAAGGATAGTTTCTCTTCTTATGACAGATTCAACAGTAACAAGCACATGTAATACTGAGAAGTATTTTTCTCCGTAATTCATTTTTTCATGCATCCAAACACAGCACCATGACTGGATAGACTAAGTTAATTATAACACTCATCATGGTCCTTAATTTTCTCCTAATGAGATTTCACACCATTTTTAAATAATGAAATTGTGGCACTGTTTTGTTGTTGTTGTTGTTGTTTTCTTTTTTTTTGGGGGGGAGGATTGTTTTGGTGGTTTTTTGTCATCCTTATTGATGCAGCAGTAGTTGAAATACTCCAGAAGTAAAAGCATAATCCGGTAGGTAGGGTGAAAGCTTTCCAGTGAGATTTTTTATCCTTCTGTGCTTCAGATACAGTGCAAGACTTGTCAGATATATTTAACTAGTGATTTTCAGCTTCTGATAAAAGGAGATTACTTCTGAGTTTTTGAGGCTCCTTGAAGCTGCCTGTGTGGCCAATAAACCGGATTTTAAATCATAAATGTCTGAAACTAAAATGTAGCTATTAGAGTTTGGTCTTTGTGGCTCAGTTTTTTGGCCTCGTGTGTTTTGGACTGTAGATAAAGCAAAACTTCTAATACCTGTTCACAAGCATGCTAAAATTATATCAGTTATTTCCTTAGTGAATAGAAAACTTATTTCTGTAAATTTCAAAGGAAAGAGACAAACAGCTTTATTGACTGCTCATCGCTGTTGGATTGTAGATTTTCATCTACTGCTCATCTCTAAATGAAAATGGAGCATGTCATACAGGAGAATAACATGATGTGTTCGCAAATTGCTCCATAAAAATGAGTCAAAATAAGTAAAGATGAAAAATGAGAAAGAAGAAGGGAAATGACGTAAAACTGCTTCAGTGTGTTATTTTGTACACAGAAGAGAGGTTTTGGACTGTCAGCATTGGCTCTGGCTTTTCTGAGTTTGGTGAAGGTGACTCTTGAACAAAGTACTGCTGAATTTAACAAACTTTTTAAATTAAACTTAAAGAATTGCAAGTCTTCAGCCAAGTGTCTGTAGCTTCAGAATCTCTCTTTATGTAGAAAGTTGTAGTCATCCTCTCAATAGCTAAAGGCCATTTATGATCTTTTACTGACTGCAGTGAAGTACGGTTGGAATACTTTGGCCATTTATGATCTCGTACTGACTGCAGTGAACTACGGTTGGAACACTTTTCACACACCTCTCAGTTAACCAAAATAACATAGAAAGAGAAGCTAGCAACTTGGTTAAAGGCAAACTTCCAGCATTCTAGGAGGCAAGGGAAATGTTTAAGATTCCTAATATAAAACAAGAGTATTCCAGATAGAACAAATGAAGACTGTCTTTTGAGGCTAATAATCCTCCGTACTTTATTACTTGCTCATTACTTGCATTTCCTTTTAAAGTTTGTAGTCTCCTTTTACGTGGTGATTTCAAATGGGCACTTAAACTTCAGATCTAAACTCACACGCTTACAGAAAAAGCTAGCAGCAGTGTAAAATAATTTTATTTTGGAGCTGCTGAGAATTCTACATTTTTGGAACACATCCCTTTAAATCAGACAGGCCATTCCGTAGCTTCTGCAGCTCTGTATAGAAATGACTGTATTTCGTTTTGTTAATTTCTATTGCATTGGAACACTGGAACCTGTTGTGTTGACCAGTGTGTAGTCACACAGAGACAGTACTTTGTTGAATATTATTTTAAAAAATATCATTTAAGTTGAGAAGATTGGTTATCCTTTCTCTTATTTGTGTGAATAAACGTAACATAAATTACAGAAATGGTTAAACCTCTTATTTTGTGTTCTCCTGAAATAGTAACCATATAAATAAATTCTGTATGTGTTCGATAAGAGTCTCATCTTTAATAACAATCCCCCTCTCTCACTCTCTCTTTAAAGTTTGTGGTTCTAACTGTGTGTTTGAAGGCTGGATTAGAGACCTCTTATTGGACTTTGGTAAGCAAATGTCCTTATCACATTCTCAAGTGCACTGTGAAGTATGGTGGATGAATTATTTTTTTTCTTATTATGTCTCTACAATTTTCTAGCTTTTGCTGTAATATCAAATTGTGGTAACTCAAGGGAAGACAGAAAATACATACTTTAAATAAATGGTGAATAGTGAAAAGGACTTTGGAGTAAGGCTTGAAATCATCCTAGAAAAATAAAATGACTGAATTGTTTGTAATTGAGCTTAAAATGGTTTAAAATGTAAATGACATTGCTGCTGAAAATATAAGCTTCCTTTAAGAGACTATAACAGTTAACAGTAGGCATGGGAATGTTATATATCAGGTATATCAGAAATACATCATAAACAGTAAGTAGCAAAGGTCTTTTTTATGTCATAATAAATCTACAATGACTGTTTTGTTTTGTTTTTTAACAGTTCAGCCATATAGCTATTTGGGGCAGCATAGCACTCTGGGTGGTGTTTTTTGGAATCTACTCTTCTTTGTGGCCAGTCATTCCTATGGCACCTGATATGTCAGGAGAGGTAAGGTATATTTTAACTAATCTCCACATGTGCGCAAAGAATACTGTT